>NC_090924.1:634957284-637457284 GCF_040938575.1 Ambystoma mexicanum | reverse complement strand
AAGGGAGGAAGTTGATGAGAGACTGAAGATGCCTATTAAGAAGGAGGAGTTTGGGCTGAGAGCCCTGGACCATGACAGTGCCATTTAGGTAGACATTAATGATGACCCTAGAGGCAGGGGTGTTGTTACTTCTGGAAAAGATCAGGAGCTAAGCTAATGTCGGGACTGGCGGGACTCGGGGCTAACTATAGCCTTTTGGTTCTAGCCCCTGAGCTTCTATCGGGATTACAACCAAAAGACCCGGGCTATAGCCCCCTCAGCCCCCCCCGCCAGACCGCCTAGCAACGCCTCTGTCTAGAGGACAGGAAGGATGCCAAAAGAACCGCCCAAGGTGTTCCACCATTAATGGGAGAGGGGAAAGCACAGAGACCATAAGGGGAATCCAAAGGTCCAGGGAAGGAACAACAGAGGATGTCGGTGAAAGTCTGCCTGACAGAAGTTTTAACATAGTTGTCAGCAATGGGCAGGCTTGGATTAGAGACCAGGAGATCCCTCTTGAACATTTTTCTTCCAGACTTTGACAGAGGGATAGGATAGTTGATAGAATAGCAATTAGAGAAGATGGGGGAGATTGAGAGCACCATTGAGGGAGAGTGTGGAGAGGGAAGAAAGGGGTGATGGGGAGACACTGCAGAGCACAACACCAACTACAGCCACACAGCAATGCAGCAATCAAGAGTCAAGTGCCTAGGAAGGTAAAAAAAGGCCTAGGCTACATCATACAGCAGAGAGCATGACACCTAGAAGCAAGATGTCTGGACAGAGGGAAGAACCAAGATATATAGAGAAACCCTCATGTCTAAACACAACAGCAGATGAAAAACACACAGATTCGATGTTCCTAGAAAATAGGGAAAAGCCTAATTTTGACACGTGACACATCATAGACTTACCTTTTTTTCTTATTTGCTTTCTCTCTCATAATAATGATGTATATGTTAGCTTTAGTTCTAAATTTCGGTTTCATGTGCCCATATGCCTCCCCCTAGCATCAGACATCATATAATTACAGATTGTAGGCAAGAATAAATGCACAATTGTATAAAACAAATAGGTTCTGTGTATCCCAAGGATTATAAAATCGGATTGTGATGGACTTCTCAACACCGTGAATTGTCCTCCGATTCATACCAACTCTCTAGAATGTAGAGTTGCAAAGTGGTGATGTTCATGTTTTAGTAGCAAAACTTCACTAAATGCCAAAACTCATCACATGTATGGATACAGCATAGGGCACATATGCATGTTTTTACAGTATGGCATTGTTAGGCCGAAATATACCATTTTAGATGATTCTGCATTTTAAACTGATGTAACTTCAATTTAAACAATACTGTCTAAACTCAAGCGTAAGTTTCAGTTTCCTTTCTTCTTAAACTATTCCTTATTCTTGCCTCTCATGTGACCGAGGATAAAGGGACATCTGTTAAGTTTAGGGCTCACTTTCACAAGCCATTTGTACTTGTGGAATGCTTTTAAGCTTAATCTTTACCATACCTAGTGACCTCGGTTTCAACTGAACACAATAGATTGTTTGGCCAGGTCTTCTAGACATAGCCAGTTATTACTTTAAGGTTAACTGGCCAAGCAAGAAGATCATAATCTGAGAACATGCATTGTACTTAAACTAATTAGTGTATTTTTAAAAATGGGACTTCACCTCCAGCTGTTTATGAGGGATTCAATGTTTTTCCTTATAAAATGGGCTGTTAAGTTCATCTTGACCTGTATGTCATGGAGATACCTCTGCAGAAAATTACCTTTTTAGCAGATCTGTTTACGTTGAACAAAAACCTTCCTTTTCTCAGTTTTCCAAATATATTCTACCTTGTTCTGAGAAAGAGGGTTATTTACAAAACACTGCAAAATTATGCAAAGCTGGTTGTCAGCTGTGTATGGTATGTACTTTCAGTATGCATATACATATGTACACTTAATATAGTATAGTAATGAAAGAACAAACTTATCAATTCTTCTTTGCAGCACTTAGACTCTGTTACAGATGGCTTCAAGAACACACTAACTCTCGAAGACTGTTCAAGGGTTTTTATTAGAAGGTTTGCAAAGGGTCTCGCTAAAGGTAGTCGCTCTCACTTCCATCTCCTGCATGCTTTTCTCTCCCTATCCCAGGCTTCACTAAACCCCAAGATGGTTACTAGAGATCAGTAACCCCTACTTTCAAAGAGTGGACTGATGATGGCATAATGGCAATCACCTTTTCTATCTTACTCGCCCCTGGGTCTTCTAGGTGTAACCTGACTAGGGTCACGACAATACGAGTAGTAACCTGGATTGGTGCCTTTCAGTTACACGGATCTCGCTTAGTCTTCCTCTCCCATGCTCTTGTAATCGTTGCCCTGATGTTCTTTGCTTCCTTTCCCTTCCTTCTACTCTCTTCCTCCCACTCTCCTCACTCTCTCCCTCCCTCTGCCCTTCCAAATGTTCTTTCACCTAATACTCTCCCTGACCCGTACTATGCTTCCCTTCTGCTACTCTCCCCTTTCAGCTTTACTATTCTATGCTCAGTTACTTTCTGCTTTACTACTTTGTTCTCTCCACCTCCCTGCTCTCCCCTATTCACCTCTCGCCTCTTCTCTACTACTCTTTCCTTCCTTTAATACACTTCCATCTTTTCTCTGCTACACTTGCCTATTTTAGCTGCTACTTTCCCCGGTTCACCCTTCAACTCTCCCATCTTCCCTTTCCTTTCTACACTGCAGCCCTCCTACATCCAGTCACTCTCCTTTCATTCTGGCACTTCACTCAGCCTTACTTACTTGTCTACACTTTGACATAATCTCACCAGTTCACCCTCCCCACCATGCATGCATTCTCACGACCAAGTGCGACTTTCTCTCACCTACCAATACCTCACCTTCCACACTCTGTCAATAATCTTCCTCCACACTGCCTTGCTTCCCAGTTCCTTTTATTCTCCTCCATCTCCTACTACTGGTCCTTATGCCCGCCTGGATCCCCGGACCAATTACTAGCCTGTTCTAGGTGTGAGGCTTTAAAAGGCCTCTGAAGCCCTGCAGCCATTCACCCCCTCAAATGCGGGTCCGCCAGAGTTTTGCCATGGCGGCCTGTGACAATCATTCATTTTCAGAGTTCACAGGCGTATAGTATCTAAGTGCAGGTCTGTCGGATTTCTAAAATGGCAATCCAAACGAAATACAAGTCCCTTTTGACATTCTCATTCATGTGATCTTCAAACATGGGTCCGCCAGAGTTTTGCATTGCGGCCTGCACGAACCTCCTCATTCACTCCACGCTCTTAGGTGCATAGCGTGGATCTTCCTGATCACCGATTTGCCACACACAGCGCTCTGCATTCCTGCTTTTCACCAAGGTTCTCTTGCTGTTGGGTTGCTCCCTCCTTCCTCCTCAAGGACCTCTGACTGTTGTAGTCCTGGAGAAAGAATAGTGCCCACAACAGGGCATGACAGGTATAGGGCAACAGCAAGTGGTACCTAACATTTGTAATAAGGCACATGTAGACGGGCCAGAGACTGGGGCCATTCCAACTTTCACAACCCACCTCTGAGGCAGTACTGACTCTGGCAAACACACTAGTAGGCCTCCTGCCCCAGGTCCAGCGGGCTCTCCATACCCTCTTAGTAGGGTCAGCTATCTGACCCTGTCACAGCACATTTGTACAGCATTATGCTTTGGCCAATGACGCATATAGCTTCTCACTTGCCACTAAATGTGTTTCCTATGGTTGTCATTGCACTTGTTATTCATAGCGCTCAAAATGGCGGTTGCAAGACAGTATTCTCTCCTTTTGTTGTTAATTTTTGGGTAGGCTCCTGTTGCTCTAGTAGTAGTAGTAGTAGTAATAATAGTACTTCCTGCTTTTGTAGGAGTGATTGTTCTTCCTCATTTTTCAAGAGAAGACTCATCATACCTGCATGCCTATTAGAGGTCACTGCATGAAGGAGAACCACGATGAGGTCTGTCATGGTCTTCTGGAAACAGCACATGATGCATCGGTTCTGGCAATTACTGTTTAGGAGAACCACATGTTGTTACCTTGGTATGTAATTGCAGAGCAATGGCCCAACTGTCTTCTTTGTTACATGTCACTTGCTTTCAGTGAAGGTGCTGACAATACGCATATATTTCTGCTGTGACGAGCAATTTGCTTTTTCTGCTTTTCTGCCGGATAGAGAAAGCCTGTCTGCGTGTTTCCTGCAGTTGTTGGAGAGACCTTTGTCAGAATATTGTCCACAGTTTGGTTTTGACCAGAGGCAGGTGGTAACATCTTCCCCATCTCATGTGTTGGCAAGTTGTCATAAGGTGTGAAAAAGATGTCTTCATGTGTCAAATGATCAGCCCCACCATCGCCATCCTGTGAATTCTCGTCATCTACCTCAATGTGCAACACAAAGGTCATCTTATCCTTTACTGACACAGAGTGGAGGGCACTATGAGCATGTGCTCCCTCTCCATGCATGGTCTTCTGGATCTGCATATTTGGCTTTTGCCTACTCTGCATCTTATGTTACATCCTCCATTTCTCCTGCATTGGAATGGTCTTCGAATCAAATGGGTAAACACATCTGATGAGCTCCATCTAAACAATTTGTTTGAAGCCACATCCAAACACCTTCACAAACCTTAATGCAACAACCTTATTACACTTACCTTACTTTTTCTCACTTCACTGGTATCAATCCCTTTAGGATCTCCAGACCTCCCACATCTTTCAAAGAAAGTACTTTCCCTTACACCATAAATCATGCCTTCTCTTCTTGAGCTCTTCCACCTCAGTTGTTGTAATTGAGACCAGATTCACATTTAAAACCATCTATGTTTCACATGTAACCATTTTGTTTAGCCCTTGTTGCAAAAAGCACCATATCGTACTTGCCTCCTCTCGGAACAAAGCTTCTCCGGCTCCCCATCAGAAAGGTTCTCTACAGCTTCATTGATTGATTGAAGGGCACTGAGCACACCACTTGAGGAACAGTCTCCTGATAGTTTGTGGCAAGATGACTCCAACGAACTTGCCCAGAAGACATTTAGGACCCACCAGTTTAGCTCTGGGGCACGTGTGGCAGCTTTGGGACCCTCCAGTGCAATTGCATTTTTTGCTGCATTTTTGTGACACACATTTTAATTGAATTGGGGGACCGACTGAGTTCTAGAACACAGAAGAGAGACAGGGTAAAAAAGCAATTTGAAATTCAACCAAGATACTCCAAGGTGGCACATACATTTGGAAACATTTACCTTTTTTGTATTTTGAATATGAATGGTCAATATTATTATACATTAGCAACACTAGTTTTATAAAACCATGAGCAATGCTTTTATGGAATAGCATACACTGTAAACTGAATCCCTTCTTGGGATCCTCATTTTGGCAGATAAAGCACAGTGAGATTTAATAATTTGCTCGGGATCACTCGCTTTGGTTTAGGTGGGATTTGTGTCAAGTCTGAAATGTAGGTACTTGACCAAATATCTTGCCAGATCCAGTTAGTACAAATGTGTTTGGAGACCTAAAACAATGCTCAGTGTTATAGAGAGGACTTTCAAAGTACACAAGTCACAGGTTAAACCAACCGGCCAAAGTATAAATTATTTTATAAACCTGTTGATGAAAGAGTATGATTGTTGCCTTTTTTCCAATCCTGGATGGATGCTTACAAGTTTCAGTATGCAAAGTAATGAAAACCTGTGCTGATTCACTGGATCTCGTCACTTTTCCCCAGAAGGGACCCCTTCCCTAGGAGGCTAGGGAGGTGGGACCGCTACGCAATAGTGCCCCTAGGGATGGTAAAAATTGGGCAAACCCCATAGGCAGAGACTCCCCTCATGGGGATGAGAACTCTTGCTCTGTGAAAGACCTCCCTAAATCCTTGTTCCCAGAAGCCATAGCCCGATTGACTCCTTCTGTCTCCCAACCTGAAACTGCTACTGTGTGTTATTGTGAATCCTCTAGTATCTCATCTGTAAGGCCAGGTAGGACTGTAGGACAATAGAAGGGACTACCAAAGAACTGTGATGAGGCGGCCACTAGGAGGCATGAAGATAATTTTAAAGGCATTGATGACAAACATTGACGATTGGCTGGGCAGATCCCCACGATATAAAGTAAAGACAGACAAAGGACTAGAGGTGTTTGTGAGCAGGAAAAGCAATGCTTGAAGCTGACGCCCGTCCTGCAGGGCCCAGGAAATTCAAACCCACACTGCCCGAAGCATCAAGAGACAGTCGGTCACAGAAGGAAAAGCTGAAAGAAACCACGCAAGCCAGTGTAAACGCGACTCTCTGCAGAATGTCATGAATGCTACAGAGTCATCACTGATCCCCAGCCTAGAGTCTCCTCCAATGTGGCCAGGGGAAAGCAGCCACTACCAGATCTTGACCCTTCGGTTTGCATTATGAGGGAGGATCACTTGGGAGGAGATGGCTATCAGGCAGAGGTGGTGACTGCCTTAGGAGAGGCACAGTGTTCCTCTTTTTGTGAGGATGAAGATCCTAAACTCCCCAAATACCTGATGGCACACTATCACTGCATAAATCAATCTCGGGTTAATACCCAAAGGACAGCGTATGAGAAACCACCTAAACCAAATATGTTTTCCACCTTAGAAATCTATGGGTCACATATGATGACCCCTGATTTCAGTGGTTGGTTCTGTCTTCGGTGAAAGTAAGTCTTAACCCCAATATCATTGCACATACCATCCACATAACATCTCCGGTTTCTGATAGCCTTCTGTTCAACAAACAATTGAAACAAAAATAGCTTTGGAAAGTTTAAAACCGTTATGGACTTCAATACCCATAATGCCAATGGTACTGGTACAGGCAAGTGTAGCAAAGAGTTAATGAAGATCAATAGTGCTGCCGAGAAGATTGTACAGTCTAGTTGTTCCAATTACAATCTCCCGAGCGGGACATATAAATGTGGAAATCACCCACAGGTGAGAAAGGCAGCAAGGAAAGCAGCTGTGGAAGCAGCAAGAGAAGCAGCTGGAGAAACAGCAAGAAAGGCAACAGGGGAGGCAGCGGAAGTGGCGGGAGAAGCAGGGGATGCAGAAGCGACCGCCAAAACAGACGCTGATGGCTAAGTCGTGTGGTGCTGCAGAGTATGTGAAGCGGGAAGCAGAACGGTGGAGGATGGCCAAAGCAGGGAAAGAAGACCAGCTGAATGGGAGAGGGGCTTCCTAGCCGCAGAGAATCACTCGGGTACACCGGATTATCGGGAAGCCCAACAGAGCCTGGTGAGCTCCCAGGAAATGCCACGCAGACGACGGCAGCTGCAGGCGAGCTGTCAATGGTGTTGTCAGATTAAAGAGGCTCTGACAGTTTACGGAGGTCCTGCTCGCATCGATACCGCACCACAGCACTGAGAGACGACACAAACGCCGAAAGAAGCCGGTGAGTTGGACTAAATAGAGAGGTAACCTCGGGCACTCCGAAAAGAACACTTAGAATCAAAAGACAGTTTTGAATACCAACCACGTAGTAAAGAAGGGCAAAAAGGTTGCAATTCTCTTTGCATGGAATATCAGTTTGGTGAAACCTGCAAACCGCATTGCCACCAGCCAAGAGACTATAAAGAAGTGATAACAGGGCAAAGAGGACACAATTCTCCTCCCTTGAGATATCAGTTTGGTGAAACCTGGAACCCACATTGCCATAAACAAACAGGCAAATATTGTACAATTCTCATGTTAGATATTGGTGGGGAAACGTAAAACAAACATTGCCATAAGCCAAGAAGACCTTGATAGTTGTGTGACGTTTAAACCATTCCTGGCAGGCGAGTAGATCTGGAAAGGAACAAGTTATATGAAGTAGAAGTTAATCCTGGCAGACAAGTTAACCAGGACAGGAATAGTTGTTTTAAAGAAGGAAACTTGGTTCTGATAAAGTGTTTTGGGAGGAGAATATTTACTTTATCATCCTGACACTATTTTGAAAGAGACATTTGCTGTGCTGCTCTGACAAAAGTGTTCTACGGTAAGGATGGTTGTTACATCTGTTTAAATAATCATTTGCCATCTTGGAAATAATGCTTTGTGGAAGAAACAGTTGCTTTAGTTTTGGACAAAGTGGTTTGTGTGAGAGACATTTATTTCAACAAATTTGAAAGACGTGTTGGATGAAAAGACATTTTCCATTGAACTGAATAGAAAACTAATGAAATAAGTCTTCCTGAATTGATTCCGGTTGAAGGGAATTAAACACTAGTCACAAGGATTGCTTTGTGGGAATTACAAGTTTGAACATTTGCAAATTTTGGTTGAACTGAAAACAGATACGTTTATCTTTTGCTCTTTGGTTGTAACTTAGATCAACATCCAAAATGTATAGCAATATTTGTAATTTGCAACGCTGCATCAACATATGCATGTCAATTATTTGGCTCAAATTATCATTTACAAAAATAAGTTGAATTCAAGGTATTTAGAATTTCATGCATTCATAGTGCTATCACAACCCCTAATACACTAGCAATCTAAGCCTCTAATCCAGTGACAAAGATACACCCTCTAGTAGTCGACATATGACTGATGAGAAAGGTAATAGAGGCTTCATATAAATATTGAACATAAAAGATGGGACATGGTTAACCATGCATACCCAGAAAGTGTCAGGAGAAGATTACAGTTTGCCACCTGGTGTAACTCTTTACATCCTATCTTCAAAGAGGAACTGGGAGCACTTAAGAACCTCCACAGGGACATTTATGATAATGTTAAGACTGCACCAAATCACCCTAACTTGCACATGTCAACGCCAACTGACATATCTAGTAAAACTAGCATATGAAAGAGGCTGCATCATGAAAGTATAATGCCAGAACAAAATAGATTTGATCTGACTTGATGTTTTCTTTACTGTCCCACTTAAGTGTTCTGAATGAACAGGGATTTTGCCTAGCCACTCCAGGGAAACAATGTTACTTACAGAGGTGGATTGATCTTCAGTCTCTTGTTTTGTAGTTTACCACAGGGTTAATTAGGTATTCAGCTTTCTCCATGTTTTTCCTGTACCTCTTGGGACATTGTAGTCGGAGTGAAGACTATTTTGTATTCATATGTTGTATTTGCGTGTACCTGGTTCAAAAGTAATAGCACACTGTACAAGAGTTCAAGGAATTAAGAAAACAGTTTACAGTGAGTCCGGAGTGGTGACAGAAACGATGACAATTACCCAAGCCACACCTACAAATTCTCTGAAGAGCAGGATTTTCAATTCTGTCCTGAAGTGCAGGAGTGTTGGAGCGATCCTGATTTTCACTGGGATGGTGTTACATTATGCCATTGCATAGCAGGAGAAGGACAGCTTCCTGTTCTTTTCCCTGCAGACTAGTTTAGTTTCCAGCCTAGCAATGCTTTGACTCCTAGAGTAGCATGCACCACCTGAGGTGGTGTTTGTCCGCAAGGTAAGCTATTGTCCTGCATGTTGTTACCTAGTAGGATCCTGGTCGGATATTAAGCCAGCGACAGTCACGCAGAATGCAGTAATGTGGTTGAATTCTTTAGAACCAGTGATACGGTGGGATGCAGTGTGATCAGTGCTCCAGGTAAGAATGGGAGTATTTTACACCCTATTTATTTTTTAAAGTTGGGAGTAAAATGATTTTTTTTTTTAGTGAGTAAAAATGTAATTCCATTTCCTAACGGGAGTATTTCATAAGCGAGTAAAATGGTTTTAAGTGGAAAACGAAAATGTTTTTGCAATAATTATTTATGATCACCTAGTTATTTATGCAGATTAAAAGATGCACGTTTATTACTTTCAATCGGGAAGTAATATTAGATTCTTCCTCTGGTGCTACGTGCACTACAGGCCCAAATGTATCCATGGAGCTGTGTGGGTGAAAGCAGGATCACAATGTTCTACGTGTCTGATTCCTATTTCTTTGTTGGGCGTATTTTTACTCCATGTTTTTATTTTTGGGGAGTATGTGCCTATTTGTAGGGAGTAAAAGTGGCTGATACACCCCTTATCTGTAGGGCTGGGTGTGATAGACTACATTGAGGAGACCCTGGTGTACCGCAGGGAGCCCAGCAAGGAAGGCATTAACATCCAGAACAGAACTGCGAGAAGCTCTCTGGCCGGCCTCTCTTGGCCCTCTTCCCGCTCCTACCTGCAAGGCAAAAAACCTCGGGGTTATCTTCGACTCCACACTCTCCTTCTCTCCTCATATATCTGAAGTCTCTAAGAAGTCACACTACCAGCTGCACCTCCTCAGAGGTATTCTTCCCTTCCTCTCCTTCCCCCAGAAGCTCACTGTCTCCCGAGCCCTGGTTCTCTCTAAGCTGGACTACTGTAACAGCCTCTATCTTAATCTGCCTGCCTCCACTCTCCGCCCTCTGCAACTCATCCAGAACAGAACTGCGAGACTTGTCCTTGGCCTCAAGCCCAGGGACCGTATCTCTCCAGGACTGAAATCTCTACACTGGCTCCCAGTGGCTGCGAGGATAAAGTTCAAAACCCTCTGCATTGTCCACAAGGCCTTCTGGGGCCTGTGGCCTAACTACCTTCAACTCCTCTCTTCCTAAATATCTTCCTTCCCGAGCCCTTCGCTCATCCGTCTCCAACTCCCTCAGGGTCAGCTGCTTCTCGAAGCAACGAGCTGGGGGTAGATCCCTCTCTGCGGCAGGGGCCTCCCTCTGGAACAGCCTTCCTGCCTCCCTGAAACTTGAGGAGAACCATCTCCAGTTCCGGAAGCACCTCAAAACCTTCCTCTTTCTCTCTCCCTCTCCCCTGCTAATTCTTCGCTGAAACTGCACTAAATCTGCAACTGGGCCACTCTCACCGACCCCGGTCCTGGGCCCAGCCACTCTCCACTTGCACTGCCTCCCTGGCAACTCCTGCACTGCGGGACTGTCTCTGTATCCCTACAGCCCCCTCTTCCCAGCACTTGTCTGCACTTACCTTGCACTTGCCACCAGCTGGCCCTCTTACTTATTTATTTTATTCTACTTACCTTGTACTGCACTTCCCCCCCTCCCCTTCCACTTTCTCCCTTCCCCCTACCCCTGCACTTGCGCGATCTGAATGACACCTGGCCTAGTAGGATCGTTGTCTGTCTTCCCCTTGTTCCCCCCTCCCTGCCTCGTCGCGCCTTGAAACACTTGTGTATAGGCGCGTTACAAATGCCATATATCATATCATATCATACCCGTCAATGTGCACAATCACGAGTCTGTACCACACTCCGGAAATCCTGGGGATGGAGTGAAAGGCTATCTTGCAGAACAGCGTGGTCTGGTACCATGTGGTCTTGAAGAAGTTGATATGCTGCTGAAAGAAGATGTTGCTGTCCACGATAAACCCTATACATGTCATGGCTGGGTTATGTTGGGTGTGAAATCTGTCCAGTTGCATCTCGTTCAGCCATCCTTTAATAGTTTCCTGTTTGAATGAGTGGCTAAAGAGCAGGAATTCCGTTTTGGCCAGGTTGAGTTTTAGGTATGCTCTTGTCACCCATGTTTGAATGATAGCAAGGCATGTCCAGAAGTGTGTGATGTCTTGGGAGCAGTTTGTTTTAACGTAAAGCTGGACGGTGTTCAGATTTTAAGGTGCTCATTCTGACAGCCTTGAATCTGTCCGTGGGGTAGGAAGCAGAGGCGTTGCTAAAGGGGGGGGGGGGGAGTGGGGGCTATAGCTCCTGGTCTTTTGACTGTAGCCCCAGATAGAATCTCAGGAGCTATAGCCAAAAGAATAGCTAGCCTCCAGTCCCAACAGTACCAACATCAGCATAGCCCCAGGTCTTTTCGAGACCTAGCAACACCCCTGGTAGGAAGAGAACCAGTTGAGAACTGTTCTCCTGAAACCCATTCTTTGTGCAAGGAGATTGCTCAGAGTCTAGTGGTTCCTTGTATTGTAGGTGGCAGATAGGTCTAGAAGGGTAGAAATCCCCTTTGTCCATGATCTGGCGAGCATCATCAATGACCTGGATGGGTGACTGTTTTAATGTTGCATTTAGAACAGAACCCAGATAGCCCTAGCACAATGCTGACCGGTTGATCTGCTATTGAAGTTGATTCACCACTACTTTCTCAGTGAGTGGTTGGTCAGTAGTTGGCAAAGTCTTCTGGGTCCTATCTAAGGTTGAGGGGAGGCATTAACGACCCGGAGTGTGATGAGAGCATGATTCAGGATCTTTTTTAGGATTGTAGGAGATAGAAAGTCATTGGTATAGTTGGTTAGCTTTAGTGACACAAGGATGTTGGTGAGATCCTTGAGGGCAGGGGGGATATTAGGGGCAGGATGGGAAAAGCCAGTACAAGGTATGGCAGTCCACAGTGGAAATGATGACCGCTGCACAGTCGATTTGAACGCATCGTTGTGATATCTGATTGTCATTTCTGCTATTGAAGAAATCATTTATGTAATTGCATTTCTCTCAGGACTCTGGTATTTTGGGGTCTGGTTAGAGAAGTGCTTGACCGTTGCAAAGAGGGTTTGATCCTAATAGAGGCTGCCACAATTGCTGAGGGGTAGTAAGACGCTTTGGTTTAAATAATCAGGACCCAGCACGTTGAGCATAAGGCCCTAAGGAGGTTTGCACATTTTGTGCCAATGTTTTTCGTATGCTCTGATGGTGCGTTTGCTCTCCGCTATTTCCTGGTAGCACCAGCCCAACAGATAAGCGGTGTATTGGCCACTTTTACTCCCTAAAATTAGGGAGTAAAAATACTCCCACCAAAACATAGAAAAAAACATGTAGAGAATCTTGTGCCCTTGCTTTCACCCACACAGCTCCATGAATGTTTGGACCAGTGTTACACGTAGCCCCACAGGAAGCGACTACTATTTTAACTGCCTGATTGTAAGAAGTAAACCTGTATCTTTTTCCGTTAAAACATTTGTACTCACTTAGAAAATACTCTCATTGGGAATTGAACTTTTTACTGCCCGGAAAAATAATTTTGCCACCAACTTTAAAAAATAGGGAGTAAAATACTCACACTAACAAATCTTTTCTGGAGTACTGGGTAAGCACCATGAGGGAAGAGGGTTTGATTCTGACCGTGCCATATTACTAAAAAGAACGTGTGTGTCAACCAAATCTTTTGAAGTTTGGTTGAAGGTTTTCATTAATGAATTTACATTGGTTGTGGCAGGGAGGCTGGTCAGACTGATTTCTAATGAAGAAGCAATGTGCCCTATCCGTTATGCGAAGAGAGGGTGTACGATAAGGTGAAAGGGATTGCGGCGTGATCTGTCCAGTCGAGCGGTCTAGGTTTGAAGCATTTGATGAGGAGGGAACAAAGTCTAGGATGTTTCTCCTTGCGTTGGAGTTTGCCTATGTTGTGTTGTGTGCAGCGATCCTGCTAGTCCAAGGAAGGCATCTCTGGTGTTTAATTGACTGGGTTCCATATAGGTCCCAGAGGAGGATGTTTGTAGAACGAGGGACCGAGATAAGACAAGTTGGAAAATGACTCCTTATGTCAAAGTGGGAATTGACATGCAAGTAGCACCATAGGTTCTAATACAGTTTAGCAGTGCACTTTTCAGGGCCATTCATTCTTATGGATGATACTCCTCCCCCGATATTCCCTGACTAGTCACCATGTTGGAGGATGTATCCGATTGGGACATAGTTGCCCAACATTGAGAAGGTGGTGGGGAGAGCCAGATTTCAGGGATGAAGATTGCGTCTGGCTTAGGAATGGTGATGGTATTGGCAATCTCAGCTTCATATAAGTTGGCAGAGTTAGAGTTAATAAGTATCAGGTTATGCAAGCTGAGTGTGGGGACTAAAGGGGTTGTATTGAGAGGAGCTTGGATGATGTTCAGAAGGTTAGATGTTCGGAACTGATGACCTTGTTTATCTAAACAAATTTATAGGGATTCTGGAGATGGTTTGTGGCTGTAGGAGACACATGGTGCTGGCTTTCATGGGATAGGGATCTATCCTATTGGCCCTGCCAGGCCTCAAAAACACAAACCGGTGTAGTTTTATTCTTTGGCCATTGTTGGCTGAGGATGCCTAGGGGGTCATATGAAATGGGTTGCTTCATGCGCAAGGGGACAGAGCAGTGATCTTATGACCAAAGAAGCCCAGATTGAACCACAGCCTAGTAAAGCTGGCTTTAAACGTCAAAGCTGGGCGGCAAAAAACCCAAAGCTCTAACCTGCCAATCGTTCTACATGTTGCTACCCCTATTTGCTATGAATGCATATTATCCCACCGTGGCTTGTGAATACTCTTGTTTAGGCTAAGCCAACCACTGTGCGCCAGATAATCTTGTGACATAGATGGCACTGTTCTTTTTCATTTAGCCTTTTGTTCCTTGACATATTGTTTTCTTCTGCGTTGAAACCCTATATTTGGTAATTTGATACAGTATTTAACTTAGTATAGCTCTATGGCTCATTTTATGATGCCTTTTTTTCACTGCCCTTAAAGTTGCATAAAGTCCTGCAAATAGTTTCCTATCTGGGATCCATGTTCACATTGATATGTTAATTTCCAAAATAGCAAAATGGCGGGAAAAGAGCCACTGGTCCTTCAGGGGACCTTTGTCATTGTGACTATGACTATTCTTCATGCCATGTGGCTTGTGTGGTGAGTTGAGTGAACTTCCAATCTTACAATGCAGGGGGTGGGTTGCACCGTGAAGGCCTGGGTTGATCTGGCAGCCATCCAATGTGACTCACAAAGGGTGGAAGGAGTGAGAACCTGAAGTCTTGTCCACCCCTCAGAGATGCAGTATATTGCTACTGCCTGTTAAAAAACAAATCCTTCGTAAACATTCAGATGACTAGATGACTAAAGGTCCCGGCATCCATTGAGAAACATGGAAAACCGCAGTAGATAACTGATAAACTGGCAGATTAAGGGAAACAACAACAGAAGGAATAGAAAAAAGTTCTAATTGCTGCCTTTTTAGAAGAGCAAATGTGAAAGTACAAAACTCCACATACACTGCAAAGCAACTCCCCACCTGTGAATACCAAGCTCAGACAGTGGACCTTTCACTTCTGAACAGACAGAAAGGTTCAACTCAATTTAGGAATAATGTGGAACTCTCTTGGAGCCAATTAAATGAACTAATTGGGATCAGTTCCTTTCTGACCAATGTAAACATCCTGATAACTACATAACAAGGCAATTGAAATTTAAAATGAGAACCAATCACCATCCCAGGCAGGGATGGAACCTATTCTGAGCTTTGTTGTCTAATCACTCAATTAGCTCATCATTGGAAGGGAAGAGATGGGAACAGCTTAAACAGCACAGATCCTGGAACGAAGCAGACATGCTAAACTAGACTCCCTATATGTGTGGGGATACACCTAGATTAGAAAACATGGTTTGCTTGTATTTATTCATTTATCGGGCATTTGTATGACACCTTACACAGGTGTTTCAAGGTGCCACAAGACAGAAATGGTGGGTTGAGGAGGACAGAGGAAGAAAATAACAATGACGGTTATATTGGCCTTGTGGTAATCCTACTGTGCAAGTGTAGACAAGATAAGTGTTGTGGAGAGAGTAGTAGTGGGCACGAAGGGAAGGGGTAAAGGACAACAGTGAAGGGCTGAAGGGGGTGGGGGTAGTGCTGAGGGCTCAAGGAGGTGAACAGTGCTAAGGGGGCCAACGAGGGCAAGTGCCAGGGAAAGGGGGAAGGGCAGAATAAGTACAGTGGATAGGGTTGACCAGCGATGGCCTAGTCCATGGAAGGTGCCTGACGGCAAGTGCTGAAGGGGAGACTGGTTAGGGTGGTCTGGACCTGTATGACTCAGGATGGACCAGACACCAGTCGCAGCGGCAGAGGGACATTAGTACAGGAGGGTGAGAGGAGAAAAGGAAAGTCTTGAGAAGTTTCCGGAAATTAAGAAGATCCGGCTCAAGTCTGAGGGGGGCAGGGAGCGCATTCCAGAGAGAGGAACCTGCTGAGTAAAGGGATCTACCTCCCACTCTTTGCTTGGAGAAACGTCTGACCAGCAGAGAGTTGGAGCCAGAGGGCCGAAGAACTCTACCAGGGAGGTATTGGGCTAATCCAGTGGAAACTCTGTCAAACCAAGGACAGAGGATTTACCAACAGCGTTGTTGGTGGGAAAGTGGAACCTAGGACTAGGTTACCATAAAGAAAAAATGGAGATGAACCACCCTAGCAGGAGGGTGCGAATATCTCCTTGCTGGAAAGGACCCAGAATGAGGGAGAAGGAATAACCATTGTGCCTGGGAAGCCCAAGGTCTAGGAGGGACCTAAAGTGAATGCTGAGCAATCCAACGTCTGTAAGAGACTGTAAGTAAATGCTGAGAAACTGTCTGGGAGGGACCTGAATAGACTGCTACAAGGTTTAGGAGGAGAAGCCTGGTGAAAAGGAACCTGAGAAGACCGATGAACGATCCAAACTGAGCGTAAACCCTGGGAGAGCCTTCCCAGGAGAACCTGTTTGGTTCATTGTGCTTGACTAGGGTTGGATATTTGAGAGTAGGATTTGGGAATGCTTTTGTTGGCCACTTCGTGGAAAGTTTGTGCTATAGTTTACGATTTCGAGGGGGCTAATCTTTAAGAATAGGATTTGTGAGCCATTCTCTTGCCCATTGTATTCAGACTAGTGTATCTCTGGAAGGCCTAGTTTGTTTACGAGTAGGTTAGAAACTATATGATTTGTACACTCATCCTTGAAGTTATCGGATGAACCCCACTTTCCTTATGATCTCTAACTACTTCTCTAGTTCCTATAGGTGTTTACCTCAACACCTTCCCTGAGAAAAATACTGAATAAAAGTTATTATTTGAACCACAGCTTTTTGGAGTCAAGAGTGTTATTCCTCAGCCATACCACACTAGTTGCTCTGCCATGAGATCCTGAGCCTCAACAGTCCAGTAGTAGTCCGGGATTAGGACTGTTTTGTCTGTAGGTTGGGCTTCTTATCTTTCACATGGAATAGATGTAATCTGTTTACTGTGCTGTGGAGATTGGCACATCTTTTAAAGAAGGCCACGCCATTGCATTGTTATTTGTCACCAGAACACCATGGGATCTCACTCCTAAAGGTCACTGGAAGGAAAGGGAAAGAAGTGTCTTGGAATTTTAAGTGATTGGCACTTGGGTTTCCAATGACTTCTAGTTACTGTTGAAACCATTGCATCACAACATGTAGAGCTCCAGAATGTGTTTAGAAAAGTGAGCAATACAAACGTTTGTGAACGGTATCAGGTAGGTATCGCTTCCCTAATCATGCTTCGTTCGTAAGACTTTGTGATGGCATCCTTTTCATCATTGATGCTTGCAGCAGCTACAGACCACACTTTTCAAGAATGCATAGAATTGTATGCCTCTTAAATTAGAGCTTGGTCTTTCATCTCTCCAATATTTGTGTTCAAGGGATCTTGCTTGGTTTTCAATTTTATTTTTCGCTGCTCTTCAGCTTCATATTCACAGTAAATCATTTTCTGTTAATGTACAATAGACATGCCTTTTTTTCTTAAATAGACAAAATCAACAGTAAGATGCTTCATTAAGCCCCCTGAGACACTGGAGAGATCGCTTGAAATTAACAAACAAAAAGGCAAGAAAAGATTGCAAAAGAGGCCGAACTATAAAAATGTTGGAGAAGAGGAGGAAGACGATAAAGCCCCTGAGGATATCCAAGATGATCCTGATAAGGCTAAAGGTATTGAGGGTGGTTCAAAAGGCATCAAGACAAGTGGGGAGACTGAAGGTGAGTGCACCAAAGAGCTAAAACCTAGATCCTTTGTACATATCCCAAATCTAAAACATATGGTCATCCAAATTTCACTTGCTTTGATCTCATGCATCTTCACTCTATTATAATTTTTACTTGATGCATTTCTTAACCTTTGCGGATCATTAAACAGTTGTAGATATGTTTCATGATTCTGCTTTTAGTCTCCTCACATTCATGCACAATTTGACCTAAACAATCGCCTACTTGTTTCTCTGTGGAGAATTTTTCACTGTTCGCAAGTGCCTCCTCTTGTGCCCAAGCCTTCAGTCTTAAGTACATGTGTTCATTTATTTTAATGCACGTTATTGATTCCTCATTTGTTTTCCCATACATTTCATTCATTAAGCAAAGCTATTTAATGTGTTTTTTATGTTTAGCATCTTATTAAAAATGTGACTCTTGTATTCAGTTTCTCTTCTATGCATTTCATTTAATACGAAGAATCAGATAAAGGGTTTACTATGCCCTGTCACCATTTATTTCGATTATACGTTTCCACATCACTCAATGAAAGACAAGTTCCGCTTTCTTTACAAATATTGTTTACTAGTTTCTCTGATCTATCAGGTGAAAATTGTCTGCTTGTGAGTTCTTTCTCATAACCGCATCAGACAAGACATTAATGGTGCTCTATTGTGCACTTTAGAGTAGGAGCCTTCATTTACCACTAATCAAGGGTGTAAACCAGAAGCAATGAAACACTGTAAAAAAATCACGTGGTCGGGCGGGCATAAACACTAAAATTCAAGTATGTTATGTATACTAGCAATAATCGATTGAACACCTGACTCCTATTTGAAATTATATAATTACATGCTTCTTAATTTTACTTCTAATTTTATGGCAGACATTGGTTTATTCTAGTAAATGTATTTTGTACCCCATTGAACAGGAGTTTTATAATTGAATACATTTGCACATTTCTTACTCATGACCCCTTCATTAGAAGGCTGTTATGATGAAGCTTTTTTTTCTGATTTGTCATTCATTTTGGAGAGTACTTTCCTATTGAAAAGGGTTGTTGCTTCTCAGCAGCTTATTTTGGTCTGTTAAAATAGGAGTGCCTGGTTATCCATGTTATGAGATGTGATCTCACTGGTCATTTCTCATGTCTTGGAATTCCTCCAAAAGACCAGATTCCTGAAAGCGGGTTTCAGCCGGGATTATCACAATGTTCTGGAGAAACTGTAATCGACCTGCCCTTTTTAAAGAAAATCTTCACCCATTTCAGCTACGACCGAGTTGTTTTTTTGTTCTTCACCCCCAAGAAGTTTCACCCCCAAGAAGTCTAAGGCCTAATTAGAAATGGAGAGGTGATTGTCTGCAGGAGAATGAATGGAATACTTAATTTCCTTAAAAAGGAGAACCCACAAGAAATCGGCCCACAATTTTGAGTCCATACCTACTTCACACTTTGATCAGATGAAATAACATTTTGAAAATGGTCATAGAAATAGGCAAGCATTCGTTTTTTTTGCTTTACTTAAACAATAAATATAGTCTTCAACATGTAGTCCTCAAGACCCACCCCCTTCCTGCCCAGCCAATAACTCTTTTGTAGAAGGAACCTCGGAAAGTGTTTGGTGTTCTTGGCAATATCGGCAGAGCTGAAGTACTCTGAAACCTTGGAACTTTGTTTCACTTGCACCTGTGTCTTTAACTGCAGCTCCTCCTGTAGTCCCTTTAAAAATCATAGCACCACATAAAGTGCTTTGCAAAGTGTTTGGTGTTTGGAATTTGGTGTAGTGGACCGCATGGACCTCTAACCATCCTGGGGTTCCCCAGAGTGATTTGCTATTGACCGACAAGTGCCAGCGAAAGCAGATGTGAACCCACAGATTAGCCCTCTGGTACGGCTTTAAATACATCAACAGAATTTTTGACCTCTGTTAACTGGCGCGATTACAACCCACTTTCGACAATTATTTTTCTGCTTTTGATACTCCAATCTCGGGAGGAGTCTGGATTGGTGTTATGATGGCAAAACTTCAATCACACACCCTTCACCGCAATAAGCGCAACTGCAGTCAGGCAACCCTGGACTCCCACTTAGTGCCAGATTAAACCCTGTTGTGGCCCATAAGTAGTCGCATTGTCGCCCCTCTGCAAATGATCTCCTTATACGGTTTTCATTTTGTCGTGGGGCTCCCAAAAGGAGTGGGGCCCATAGGCCGGTGCCTACTTGCCCTAATGGATAATCTGGCAGTGCTCCCAGTCATCACTGCTCAGTGTTAACCCGCCTAAAAATGACATGGGAGCCTCCTGCATCAGCGTGCAACTGTCTACCGATGTTAGAGGGGTGAAGGAACAGTTTAAAAATCACTTGCTTTTTCCTAAAAACAATAACAAGGACAAACAGAGTGTTAAGGAAGATGGAGGTTGCATTGCAATAGTAATTGTCATCGGAGGATTATAACAACTCCCTCCTTAGTTTGTTATGAGCAGTGCGGGGAGGTTATGGGTTTGACTTCCTCCCTCCCTGATACTGCCTACATTAATAACAAAGCATGTGCCCATATCATTGGTACCAATCTGTCCGCATCACCGGATTTAGTCTGTATTGCTGCTGATGCTTCCATCTCTGGCACTGATAACACCTCATTTGACAGTTTGTTTATGACACTCGCTGATACGCCCAATCTTGACACCAAACTGGATGCTATCGCGGCCAGACTTGATGCAGTCTTTGTTCTACATTAATGAAGGAACATAGAGATCTCAATCAGATTGTGGCCAAAATTGTGGATTTGATTTTGTCAAATAACCGTGATCTAGGGCATGTCATATCACCTACTAACACAACTTTCCCTCGGGCCGATGTACTGGATAGTGCCCCCTCGTCCTTCTCATGCTAATGATATCCAAAGAAATCTTGACAATACCCTGTCTATGCATAATTGAAATACATTGGTGGAGCAGGAGACTAGTGACATTTATGGAAGAGAGCCTGACGCACACGCATTAATAAGAGATGGGCAAAGAGAAAATCTCAAAATGAATGCAGTTGTAAATCTGATGAACTGAATCCGTCAAGAAATGGTGGACCATTTCTTCAAAACGAATACAGATGACATTGTATGTGTTAGCACGGGCACCAACTTTGAGCTGCTAGCGAGCAAAGCTCAACCTACTAAGTTCATAGATAAGCCTACCCATGTGGTCCAGTTACGGGGCCCTATGGATAAATGGCTTAAAGACAGAGCTAGTTGTATGGAAAATTATCCCAATGTGGATATGGCAGCAGATACTGATTTTTGAGAAGTGCCTTCAACAGTCTACGCTAATTGCACAAAATCCCTGAATAGCATTGGATTTATTAATTGAGGGGACTTTCTTGGAGAAATGTGCCTTACAAAACACACAGAGTTAGAGCAAAGTGCACAGGACTCTCAACGGGGGGCCTCGGTTTGGACCATAAATAAAGAGCTTTTTTGGGAAACCCATACAAATTATCAAAGTATTCACTGTGGCTAAAAGTCCTTTCCTGAATCGCTGTAGGGTACTTGAGCTCCTACATCATATACAGCAATTTAGGGGGATAACCTTGACTGACATTGTGTCTGTGGAACTACCCAATCTTTATTTTCAAGATAATTGGACTTTAGTTCAGTTTGTTTGTTTGACCCATAATTGTCAATTTGATGATTTCCTTTGCAGTGCCACTTTTGAAGTTGAAAAACATTTGTATCTCCACACACTTGTGCACTCAGTGCCTGTTGGTTTTAATCAATGAAAACATACACATTCTTGTGTGTCTCACTAAAAGTGGTTCTAATTAATTGCTATGTGAATATTACATCATATTCATAAGTTACATCCATACCATGGATTGTTAGGTCAGATCCTACGTTGTATACATTCTTTATGAGCCAACAATAACCTTTTGGCACACATGTATTTTGTTTCGCCAATCAAATGGCTTCCTCTAGGCTAGTTAACAAATTCACATTTTTTAATCAGAATATTAAAAACTATCATATAATCCACATTAACTGCCTGTTGTGTTGAGACAGAACACCGTTATTCAGTATGTATATTGCTACTGTATTGAAGTACAGTACATCCTAAAGAATGTAATCTGTAAAAAAAGAGAGTGGAGAAAAGGAAAGATAGAATGAGAGAGTGGAAGAATGGGCTCATTTTGATTGTGTAGCAATATACATTTACTTTCTATTGATCACCTCTTTGCTTAAATCATTCACGTTTCTATGCAGTTCATGTCAGTGGGTGACTTTTGCTTTCTGTGCAATATATTACCTAGTGATGGTGTTATATACTCGGCTAGAGAATATTCTAATAGCGTTAATACATTTGGGTGCATCATTGTGCACTGACCTAACTTTACGTTTGGGGGCCAAATTTTGACCTATTCTTCAGTAAGAGACCCTTTATGCTGATACCCTCTATGGTGAGCTAGGGATTGAAGTGATTGTGGGTTGTTAACTCAGCTTTGTTGCCTTTGGTTAGGGATAGGGTGTTCCAGTGCCCAGGTCCTATTAGTTGTGATAATTATCTCTGGTCTAAGTGACTGCATTTAAGATAAGTTATTTGGCAATAATCCTTTTTGGCAATGAACCTTTCAGTGCTTGACAGCAGGTTTGGATTGCACTGCCGTGTGACCCTCGGGAAGGATTGATTTAATTAACCCTCAGAGTCTCATATAGGTGCTGTACATATGAGTGGGATAATTGCCTATGTCATTTGGTTCTGTGAAGAGGATTACTTGTCCTCCTGGTAAAGTATGGTAAATGTCTTTGGTTCCTTTAGTTCCTTCTGTGAATCAATGCCCCTTTGAGTTTCTGACTTTCCGTCTTTGCAACCCACGGTCTTTCAATCTTCGGGCTTCTATTTCTTCACATTTCTTCTCTTCTATTCTTTCTCTTTTTTCTGTTCATACTTCTTTGTTCTTCCTTTTTGTTTCCTTTTCCTTATCTTCCTTGTATGCCCTTTCTTGCCCCTTTCCCTTCTTTTCTCTTTCCTCTCTCTTTTATATCATAAATAGCCTTTCTGTCTAATATTTCTTTTTTAAACTCTTTATTAACATAGTTTTATAACATAAAGCAAACAGGCATAGAATGTATCTTGGGCAGTCACCTCGTGTAGCATTGACAACTGTATACTATTCTCCAGCCCGGCCCCTCCCCCAAGGCCACCCGCTCACACCTAATCTCTTGTTCGAAGTCTGCAGCAGTCCTAAACAGATTTCCCTTTCCGTCTAATTTTAGTAATATCTGTCCTCCCATCCACTTGTTTTGTACTATTGTCATTCCACTTGTTTGGTCTTTTTCTGTCTTTTTCTTTCTTTTGTTTCCTGGCTTCCTCTTCTATCTCTATCATTTCTCTCTTCGTGCTCTGTTTGTCGCGTGGGGATATATATTTACGTTCTTTATTCTTACTTTCCTGCATGCGGTCTTCACTATTATAAGCAGGAGGTGTGTATTAAAAGCCGTTGCTTTTAATTCTTTTAGAGGATAGATTCCCTGTTTGTCTTCTGTCGTGCTATAATTTTTATGGGGAGAAGGAGGAGCTGAAGGAGTTATGTCGTCCTCTTTATGCTGATTAAGCACCCACTCCTTCTCGTTTGGGTCTTCTATCTCACTTTGATACATCTTCCATAATTCTAAAACGGCTAACCTATTCTGTAGCTTCTTCCCTGTGTATGTAGCATGCAAGTATGTTGTCATGTGTCACAGCACTGCCTTTGATAAGGAACCTTCTTGAGTTTTTTATTAGTTGTGCCTTTTACCCACTCATCATATTTTCTGATCTTAGTTGTGTTTCCTGGTAGTGTCCTGCATAGATGTAAAAGGCGAGTGGCCCCCATAATGACAAGTCATTTTTAACTGTCAATACTTACCAGGTTCACTCATTTACTATTTATTTAATCACCCTTCAGTAATCACTTTTTGGCCAGTACCATCAATCGCCGCTCATTTCCAAAAAACAATTTCATCAAACAATTTCCAAACCCACGCAACAATATCCATTTTATTTCTTCATTTATAGTTTTGCCAATTCATACTATTCTGTTATTATTTTAGATATTTTAAAGAATCATATTTTATTCTGTTTTTTCTCAACTACTACCCTCCTAGGTTTGAGTGGTATGTCTTGCTTTTCTAGGGCCTTAGAACTTTCTCATACTTTATTGATATTTTTATAATGTCCTTAAGCTTTTCAACCTATTTTATCACCACTAATACAAAACACATTTATATATTTTTTACCCTTGCTATTTTAAAAAAAAAGTAAACGTGTGCACACTTTTTCTAGGATCGTCTTTTATTCTCATTCTCTGATAGACGTCTCTCCTCTCTATTTTACTCCATTTTGGAGTGTGTTATGCACCCTTTGGCTGCAGGAATCCCTTAAATAATACTCTGTTCCGGAGAGGGACTCTGGTCCCTTCTCCCTCCTTGAGGAAAGGTATTAAGGTATCTCTTTTTTTTTCCCCTAATAAATCATGTGGACCGAACAGGAATTTCTTCAAAGGGGTACCCGCCAATCGTCTCAGGTCACACGTGTTGTAGCACTGCTTCCCGCAGGAAACTCTGCGTTCTTCCGGCTGATGGTCGAAGACGTCAAGCATCAGAGGATCTGTATCCGAACCATCCACACTGCTACCAAATATAGCACTTTTGAGCGTTTTCATGCGCAGAATGGAATTACCATAACCATCTTGGACCCAAATAACCGGACAGACTCAAAGAATATGGGAAAATCCTACTTTATCAGCTCAATAAAATAAGGAAACGTGGCGAACAACAAATCGTAGTCCGCACACTATCAAATATTTTTTCTTACACAAAGGCTTTATACCTTGATGTACATCAGCTATGGCATCATCCTAGGTGGCAAATAATAATCCCTCGGCAGAGGGATTGGTTAGGAGAACATGTCTACTTATAACTTATATGTGTTAGCAACATCATTGGATGTCCCTCATCTGGCAGGCATACCTTGGAATTCCCTCCAACTACATATAATACAGATTTTAGCAGCATAAAATTAAGAGTGGATTGTTCTCTGCAACATTGTATGCTCACCATTACATAAGCCCTTACGATTGGTTGGCATTCTCTCTCAACCTTGGACATTCGACTCACTGGCAGCCCTTAAGCAAAACTAAACCCAGGTTCAGAGAACAACATCAGACTACTGCCCACTTGCCCAGTTAGTCTACCATCTCTCATCATCCAAGCCCTCTTATTTGTACTTGTCCTTGCTGGATGTTCTGTTCTCTGGAACTTTAAGGGACGTTAAGGTACATTGTTATCTACGTCCGGGGCTTTATGAATACTCCTTGTTCTCTGGTATTATACCATGTGTGAAGAAACCATGATTTTGTCCATTTTGTTCTTCTATTTAGTGCTATTTGATTTCATTATGTCAGGTTTCATTACCCTTTCTGGCCTCTGGAGACCTGGTTGCTCTGTCTCGCATATGCTTTTCTGCATCTTTAATTGTCAATACTTGGCATGCCCAAATGTTCCCTCATTTACTGTAACTAAGAAAAATATGTCCTGTGTACACTGCTTATCCTCGTTGACCCCCTTTGTACCCTCCAGTTACTTCTTGCTGTGGCATCTGTGATCTTTGTCCAACAGCTATTCTTTGTTCATGCATGAGTTTGTATTTCCAGCGTCTGTCAGCTCTGCAGCCCTGGTCTCGCTCCTTCGAGCTCTTCGCTTACTATCTATCAGAGCCGCCATCCATCTTTTCAACATGGCCGCTTTACCTGTTATATTTTGTCCTGCAGCAAGCTTCTATATGACTCATCTGCCCTGCGTTTCTGCATATATACATGTACTACTACTCATCTGGTTAGTTATCTTCTTTGTGTATATGATTTCTTGTCACGTGTATGTATGTTACTTTGCTTCTTCAGTTATAGCTTAGTTCTTTTAAGTATTCTTATATCGTTTCAGTGCGTCATTGTGTCTTCTCCTTATGACATCACTCTGCACCTGTCAGATTTTCCTTATAGCTCTTCAGTGTTAAGTGGTGTCTGCAAATCTCCTGCTACCACTTCAGTTCAGGGGTACATTTGGTACGGTTGTCTGACTGCACAAGGTCTTTCATACACTCAATGCGGTACTGGAATAATACCTGGTGTCATGCACAGTGTTTCTTGTTGTTCATCCAATAGGTTGGAGGTGAGGGGGTGGGTTCTATCGGTGATGCACACGTCTGCTCCTCTACAAAAAACAGGGTGATTTAGCAGTTTGTTTTTCAGCCCGCCTCTACTTTGGTCTGTGTTGGGGAAGTCAGACAGAAAAATTGGAATGGTTTGGGAATTTTGTATCTCAGACTCGCCTCCTCTTAAAGGCCTGTGTTGTGGAAGCATGCAAAGCAAAAATTGGGATGATTTGAGAATTTGGGATTTCACACCCCCTCCACTTAAAAGCCTTTGTTGGGGAAGCTGCACCCATAGGATTGCCCAATTAAATTGCAGTCTCGAGTGCTGCAGGAGTGTTTTACCATGTTGGAGCCCTAGGATTCTCAGTCTGTTGGCTATTTCTACTGCAAGGAGACAGACCTTGCCTCGTCGCGCTCTGAAACACTTGTGTATGAGCGCAAAACAAATAAAATATCATATCATATGTAGCAGTGGTCTATGAACCTATTATACTCCTTGGCAGCGAAGCGCAGCAAAGTGGTGCAGGAGAGTTTTACCATGTTGGAGCCCTGGGATTCTCAATCTGTTGGCTGTTTCTACTGCAAGGAGGCAGACCTAGCAGTGTTCTACAAACATATAATACTCCTTGCCTGCGGAGTGCTGCAGGAGCGTTTTACTGTTTGCCTCTGGTTTCTGCTCCTGCTTTGCGCCCACTGCTTTGTTCTGTGGAGAACAAGCCTTGCATGTCACTTCACTGGCCTGATGCCTCACTCCTGTCTCCGCGTAAGTTGTCTGTGCTGTACTGTTAGTTCCAGCGCGGCATGTTTGCGTATTCAATATTCGTCCCTGGGCTTTGCCGCAGTATGTGTGGTAGTGAGCCCTGGAGAAAGTGGGGTAATAGCCTACCATAGCCTCCGGCTTGCATCAGTTTTTAAACATTTTAAAACATACACGAATTTTAGTTAATGGATTTTGGGCAAACATTTTATGAATGCCGCTCACCTTTCGTCAAACAGTAAGGATTTTTCTGATGTGATTTCTGGTGAGTTAACGGAAACTTGAACTCCCAAACGACCTAAAAGGGCCTTATTACAAGTACCCATATTTTTCTCAGGCCATCTTCTGTTCATTGCAGCTATAAGGATTTTGGACCTCCGTCCTCTAAACCAGGGGCGTTTCTAGGGGGGGCTAAGAGGGCTATAGCCCCTGATCTTTTGGTTGTAGCCCCGGATAGAATCTCAGGAGCTACAGCCAAAAGACTAGCTAGCCCCCAGTCCCAACAGTTCCGACATCAGCTTTGCCCCGGGTTTTTTCCAGACCTAGCAACTCCCCTGCTCTAAACTCCATTGGAGTCTGCCTACTTCGCCGCTTTTGTGTCCAGCGGGACATGGTAGCAATGCTGCGAAGCAAGGGAGGGTAGGAGTAGGGGCCGTTAAGGCGACCAAAGGACTGGGCATCGATCAGATGCCATGTAAAGAAGGTGCCTCAACAGTGGGAATGGCAGAGGGTATACTGGACGATAGCGTGGTACAAGCAGAAGTACACTTACCCATGACGGTTAGTCCAGACCTGTCTGGCCATTATACCCCTAAACCTGTGGCCCCCTGTGAAAAATTGGAGTTGAAGATCCTGAAGCAGGACCAGTTGGAGGAAATGGGGCATGACGTGGAAAGATTCTCTGGGGAACTGGACCAGGCCTTCCTTTGGTTGGAAGGTAACATGCAGTTAATTGATTGCAAATTGGTTGAGAAAATCACTGCACAAATAAAAGGCAGTAGGGACATATCTCCCCACCCAGGAATTATGCTCTATGCTCTATGCTTTTGTTGCCAATGGAAATCTTTAGCGTACACCTGGTCGGCAGGAGATGCTTGGCATTGCAGACCTACTTCCCATTTGTCAATCAATTTAAATGTGGGAATGGTCTGATCTTTTGGAAGTTTCCTGAATAATTCTTCGCTGATGAAGCTCCTTCCACTATTCAGGCATACTCTGACGAACACCGGCTCCTCCCACCTCAATTAACTGAATGGTGAAAAATAATTGTTTGCCCTTTTTCTGAATGTCCATCAGACTTTGTGTGGGTTTTTCCTGGTTTCACAGAACTCAATGTTTCTTCTGATTTTGGACTGGTGTAACATTTTAGGGTGTCCCCTTCCAGTGTGGATTGCCACTTCAAACTGGGAGGAAGGTTGATTTTCAAGAATGGAGAACAGTTCCCATCACCAGTTTGTTCTCCTACAGAGATGGGACTTGGTTATTCTTGAAATGGAATTCTACATTCTCAGAGCGTTGATCAATTAAATGACCGGTATCATTCCTGCTTACATAATTGGTACTCATTCTTTTATTGTATAGTCTGGTTAGTCTGGATCCAAAGGACCTTGTTTGCTTAGTCGATCAGAGGTGATAACCTTCTCAGGAGATCCTTCCCCAGTAAACAAGGTGTGCCCTCTGGAGTCACGACTATCACTGAATGGTTAACTCTGTGCCGTCCAATTTTCCTCAAAATGTTGGAGATGTCCAGGAAGTGGTGGGAGGGGAATTTGATGCCCCCACCCCCGTCCTTAGTTTAGCTGGTCAAAGGCCTTTTTGGACAGGAGGGTGGCTTGGGATCCAGTATCTACCAGAGCTGATAATTCACACTGACCCTGCACCTTGATCGGTGCATAAAATCATCCTCCTTTCTCCTCCAAGGTGCAAAGAAAGTGCGAGTTATTTGACAGCCATGTGGTAATTTACTTAACTCTGACACTGTGTGATCTGGGGCCATTTTCAATAGGGAATCCGGTAAATAAAACATTTGCAACTAACTGGGTGGATTTGGGGAATCCTCTTCTCCCCTAATTCTTTACTTTCTATTGTGAGAAACCAGGGGGAGTCTCACCTGCTAGTCCACGGGGACTTGTCATCCATGTGGCCAGGACATGGCCATCTCTTTTGGATCCAGTTTCTGGGGTGGACCATTGCAGGAGGATCACCCGGGTGAGGGGTGTTACGGGAATGGAGTGAGATAACCCATGGCGAGACACAGTATTCCTCTCTTTCCCGTACCCATGATCCCTCTTATTTGATAACATTTTCCGATGATCCAACTCCCCCACCCTCTTTTCCATACAAACACTGGGCCGAGGAAGAGGATGACTGAGAGTAAGACTACTAACTCTAACGCGTTATATTGGACGTGTCCCAAAAATCGAGTCAGGCAAAGTCAGGTACATCTGATACCAATTAGTACACCTCACACGAATAAAAGGCGGAACATAGAGACACACTCTGAGCAATTTGCAACACGAGTATGAGCAGAACTTCCCGGGCGAAGACAAACCTACTGGAGCAGAGCAACGGACCGAGGGACGAGAGCCACGGGTGAAGAAACCCAGGAGTTCCCTCCAAAAGACTGCAAGAGCTATGTGGAACAGGCTGAGTCCCAAACAAGAAGGATGCATTATGTTTCAAGGATGCCAGCGACCCTACCGGGTGAACAGCAGAGTTGGGGAGGTGAGGCCAAGCCTGTGTTACTAGCCTTGACTCGTAAATTGTAAAGACAAGCGAGAAACGAACACAGGCGGTGAGTTGGCAAGCGACGTGAGGGACCGGTGTGTACTAAATGATTGAACTTATTATATCACACATATCAGAAAATGGCCCGACAGAGGGAAACCAAAGGTGTAAAAGGCTTGGGGAAGGGAACACCTGCAAGTGTTCTTCTTTTGAACTGTTTGTTTCGGAACAGTCCGAGCCCGACAGAGGGAGACTGACGTGAACTTGTGTTTTGAAAGGTGCAAGCCCGCTTGAGGTAGACCAATGTGAAATTGTGCTTGAAGAGTTCTGAGCCCGACAGAGGGAGACCGACGTGACTTTTTTGTTGACCTGTGTTTTTGGGAATTGAAAAGCAAGTCTTTAACGTGGAAGGCCAGGCGGGCCTCGATCCACGTCTCAAACTACTTTTGTGTTAAGAGACTGAACCAGTGTGTGTCACCTTGCCTACAGAGACTGCCTTACTCTGCGCTGTCCAACATGGGGAGGAGGGCTGACTCAGCCACATTTATTTGTGTGTTTGAACACGGACTTTCCTTTGCATACATATTCTCCTTTTCACATTTTTTGCACAAGATATAGGGCAGGCATTAGGTTTTGTTAGTATAGGCCATTTTGATTTGACAGACACAACTAAGACTGTTATTATTTGATGGTCGAGACTGTGCCCATCTTAGCTATAGGGCAGAGTAGGAATTTCTCCAACCCCATTGAAACTTCAATAACTTCAATAAATGTTTTACAAATTGTACCTTTTGTGTCGGTGTCACACTTGTGATACCATGCCTCCCTTACACTACCTTTAGCTGCCGGTTTGATGCAAGAAAACCCCCCTCAGTTTCAGTTCTGTCTGACTTGCCTTTTTGGGGCTGCGTAGTTTCTAGTTCTGGGTTGGTCTGCATACTTGCTCTGTCCCACTTAGGGTCTTTTGGGACCCATTTTTCTTTGGAATGGATCCCCCTGCTTTTGAAAGAGAAAGTCAGCTTACCTGAATCCTTCAGGGAGTCTTCTCGTTCCAAGGGAATTATCTGGATCTCCTCCACAAAGTGGGTTCTTCTTTGGCCTCTCCTACCTACCCTTTGCTCTTTGGGTTCTAACATTTGGTCCTAGAAGAGACACTTTCGGGCTTAGGGCTCTTTAAGGGTGAGAAAGGAAGCCTCCTCTAGGCTTGGCATATCCCCTCCAACCGGGCCCCCTCCTCAGGTACCTGTGGTTTGCCCGACGTTTCCTCCTGTCATTTCCCCCTTGGGGCATCAGACCTGGGTGTTGGGGAATGCTGGCAAGTAAGGTTAGGTTGAGGGTTGGACTGAGTCCTCAGCATGTGCCCCAGGTTGTCGGTTAGTTGCTTGACCTAGCAGCAAGACCTTTTCTGCATTGTAGGGAGGTATTGAGTCATACCTCTGCTGCCCCAGAAAGGGGTAACCGTCCCTTCGCCCGGAGTAGCTCGGGTACTGGAAATTTCACCCATAATTTTCCATCCTGAATCTCCCTTCTCCTGGGTTTAGGGATCTATGATGCTGGAACCGGGGGAGTAGGATCATTTTGTAAGTTCTGATTCGGGGGATATCTGGGGAAAAAGATTGTGAGCTGGAGTGATACTTCTCTCCTGTGGGCCCGGGGGAGTGTATACATACCCCAGGATTGGTTTGTTACCCTTATACCTAGGGCTTTCATAGGTGGCAGGGTCTGAGGGATAATTTTTCTGGGCTCCTGCCTGACTACCATTCGATGAGGGTTGGGGGTCCCTTCTTCCTTCCATTTTGCTTGTTGGCAGGAGGATTACTTTTAGGCACCCCCCCACCCCATCTCCAGATCCAATGTAGGGGTAGTTTTTATCTCTGCCACCTTCGCAGCCGCAGGGGTGTTAGATGGTTTGGGGGTTTTCAGGGTGTTTTTACTGTCAGCAGGCTTCTGGACCTCATAGATTCTGGTGGCCTGTTCAATCACCCAATCCAGGATCCTGTTCTCATGAAAATCATGCACCAAATTAGTCATTGTGTATTAGGGGAGCGCATGGAAATATGTAGTTATGAAGTCCCTATTATTTGTGTTGACCCGCTGGGAAGTCTGAGCAAATGCGCGCATTGGCTTCTGCACAAACTCCCTAGGTGCCTGATCCTCCCCACATTGCAGAATATATGCAGCCTTTGTTGGCCTCTTGTGGGTTCCTATGTGTGGAGAAATGTTTTAAAATAGCCACCTTATAGGTGATGATCCTTGTCCTCCAGTCCTTCAAAGAAACTGGTGTACTATACAATACACATCATGTTTTATCTGGAATGATGCCATAATCTGCTCATAAGGTTCCAGGTGCTCCCACACTGAATACTTGACATTCTTGTGGTATGGGGTCAGGAAGCTCTTCTTGGCCTTGAGTTGTCTTATTGCAGGGATTGAAATTAAGATTTGAAAGCAGGAGCTAAAAGCAGCTCCTTGGTATTCAGCATTAACCAGTGACCAGGGGCTACCCCTGAGGAAGCAGGAACTAGTATACCCTGTCCATGAATAGAACTTCCACATAAAATGCAAACCTTTCACTTTGTTCATTATTTTTGACCCCTTATACTTTAAATGGCTTATCGATGTGCCCTAATGTTTGTTTATAGATTTCCCCAAACACACACAGTTACATTCACATGGGTGTGTTTGTTTGGCATTGCTTGGCTGGGGGAGCCAAGAGTAGCTCCTGGTAGCTTTTGGAGTCACGCTAACAAGGCTCATCTAGGCCACAAGCAGGTGCTAAATAGCTCTCAGCTACCCTAAATTTCGAACCCTGATTTTGCGTCTTTCACAAAGCCCTTGCTCAATTTCCATCTTTTTCTTCTTCTGCACCGAAGTCCATTCACCTTCTGACTCAGAACTGCTACTGCTACTCCCTTCACGGTCTTCTAGCCACTCCCTATCTCTGAGACTGGGAATATCTCCCAGAACCACAGGGTCTGGACGCCTCTCTCCTGAGCAAAAGTGAACTCTGTGTCACTCTCTGTCATGATGCCTACTCCCGGGGAGCCAGTTCAGGCCCAGCGTCCCCGAAAGCAGACATCATGTCCCCAGGAAGAGACCCAGCAACCCCTTATTGGGGCCCTTTGGACATTGTCCTGGCGCCTTTGGCGCCAGGCTCATAAAAGGCATCAGTCCGGGTACCATAGGCGCCCGGCTCATTGTGGGAGTGCTTGGGTGAACTTACCTGATGCAGACCATGCTGCAGGTTCCAGACCTCCTTGAGGTCTGAAAGGCTCATAGTGGGAGTGTTTGGGTGAACTTACCTGATGCAGACCATGCTGCAGGACCCAGGCCTCTTTGAGGCCTGAAAGGAACTACTTTACCTGTAGAACTATTTTGCCACTCGGGCGTGGTCAGGGAAGGATACATACCTGATTGGGGAAGGATACATACCTGGGACTTCTTTGGAGGCTATTTAAGCCACGCCCAGACGGCAGTTCATGCTTCGCGTTGTTCTGCATCTAGCAGCTGGGACGCTCACCGTGTCTGCTCCTGCATCCTGGCTCCAGCCACACCCGCCTGCAACCTGGAACACCTGAAAAGGAAGGAAAGGAGAGAAAGGTGAATAACTGAACATTACCTACCTCCATCCGGAGTCCGGAACCATCATTCCGACGATCCTGAAAAAAGACATTATTTTTAGAAGCGCATCGCATCGCTCGCTGCAGCGCCGCGTTCCACTCACCTTCACAAGGCGCCCTCGGGCTCTTCAGCGACCATTGGCACCATTCGTCGCATTTCAGCGCCTAAGGGGAAAAAGAGACAAAACAAAGGTGAGCAAAGGAACAGATTGAGCAAGGCCTGATTCTTCCATCTTAAGACTTACCTGATTACTGTTGGGACAATCTTTCCTCACCTCGGGTCGGCGCCGCTTCTTTGGCACTTCCGTGCCCCGGCCCCTGAGGGGAAAAAAGACACACACATTAGTGGATAAAAGCAAGACCACTAAGGGAATCATCCATCAAAAAGACTCACCAGAGTTTACCTTCGGCGAATCCATTCCTCTGCGCGGAATCTTCACCCTGCATCTGAAATAGAGAAAAGGACAATGAACAATTAAGGCTTGAACTTTGCAACTGAATACTTACGGCCTCATATCAGAAAAGTCAAGCGGAGTTGAATACTCACCAAATCCGAGATCCAGTGAAGTAACTGGACATCAACGCGCCCCTGCATCGAAAGCAGGATGGAGAGCTCGTCCTTTCAGACTCTAAGGTGAGACTCTACGGGGAATCACGGAGGGGGTTCGAGGAGTGTGAGAGGGGGAAGGGGGGAATCCAACACATTCTCCAGCAGACAGTTAATCCCCTTTTCCATCTACAGAAGGATTCTTCTACGGGCCAGACAGGCGAGGTTTGGGGGTCCGGTCCAGTCCATCTTCCGAGTCCTGCGCATCACCTTACAAGAGGCCACAGCAGTCCAGAACAGGTCGGCGCCTCTGTGGGAATCAGGTGAGCGTTACACTCTCCCGGTAGTTATTTTTAGGCCCAGGATTGAACCCAGTTTCCTCATCCCTCCTTCCTAGGAGTCTGGGGAATCCTCCATCCACCCCTGAATGTACAAAGGTTTTTAGAATTTCCCTCCTGGGCGAAGCTTTGAATGTTCTACTCAAGCCAGATGTGCTAGGTGGTCTCTTTGTATCCTCATCTTCTGCAAGTCTAACTCCTTGATCTTGTCATCCTAGGTGTTTTCCAGGTCGGAATTACTCACAAGAGTCATTTTTCCCTCCCAGGACACCCTAGTCCGGCCACCTTCCCTTCTGTGGGGTATAGAGGAACACTCGATATCAGACGGGGACTGGCCTTCTGGATAAGTTGGGCTAGGCCTGGGTAAGTCTAACTGCCTCATGTTCTTGATAGGTGGCATACATGAGGTTGGTTCCCATTTGTACATGGGAGGTTGTAAATGATTGGCTTGGGAGGGGCACCTCACCTTGATCAGTGGGCCTTGCCCCATATCCTGGATGTCAGGGTCCCTCAGGACCTGTTGATAATTTTCAATTTTCTTGGTGAGCCTCTCAAACCTGTGTCTTGCTTTCCTCATTTCCTGTCAGTAGTCAGAGAGCTGGCATTTTAATTCTGAAACTATGGCCTGATTACTGTTAAGCACCCTGCCCTGAGCTACCAACCGATCTTTTGTTTGCTGCACCTCATACTGAAGTGATTCATTCTCCCACTGTGAGCCTTGCATGCTGCGTGCATATTCAAGGCGCTTTTCCTTCAGGAGAATAATCTCTTTCTCTTGCTCATCCCTACAATTTGCTGCCTCTAATAGTTCAGCTTCTATTTGTCTCAAACGTTCTACTAGCTCATTCCTTTTTTCTCTAATGCTGGTCTTTTTCTGAGGGCCTGACTGTTCCTTCTCTGAATCAACTTTCAGCCTATATGCATCTTGCTCTTTGACCATTTGTAAATTCTATTTCAGAATATTTACATTCTGCCGCATTTCATCAAACCCCTTTTGTGAGTCCATCTCTTTAATAATGGACTTACTATTTTCCCTTTCCAATTCCCTCATCTGTTATTTGAGAGCCACAATGTCATCTATCAACTCTCTATTATAAATATTCTGATCATTTATCTTATGTTGCAGTGTGCTCAAATTTTCTAAGTACTCTTTATGTACATCCTGCAGTGCAGAAAACTGTTTCACGCTGTGCACTCTTGCTGCTGGGTTTGTAACTCATTTTTGAGTTGTTCCTTGAGGCATTCTTATTTTAACTCAAATGTATGGCTCTGCTGTGCTTGATCTAACTGTTCACGTTCTTCTGCGCCTCATTCAGATTCTCCTTCTGATTGCGCGCACAGGCCTCACTCGTTCTTCCACTAACTGTAAGGGGAAGTATAGATAAGCTGTGAGCTGAGCCATTTGACTCAGTTGTTATTGAGCATTTCGGGTCATATAAAATGTCTCCAATGCTTTGTGCCATATACCGCTGTGACACCAAATGTCAATTCCTTCTGATGTGACATCTTGCATCATTTGAGCTTGCCAGCTCCCTTCATCCTCCCTTGTCCACTCACCACGAATGAACAACCTAGTAAGAAAGTGTCTCCTGGCATCAATTCAATTGTATTAATTTAAAAAAATTGACTTTTTGCAATGTTTATAGAATTTCCTTTGTGCAGGGGCACAAATCACCCTGTTTCCACTTAATTTGCACCGCCCTGGAACTCAGTGATCAAGTCCTCGCGGCACTTTAGCAAGGCAAAGATGACTTTACCTCCACCTTAATGCACTTACATCAAAGTGAAGGGTCTGTCACAATGCACTTGTCATGAATCCGAAATAGCCAGCCAAATCCCAGCCACGAGCCCCCAATTTGTAATGGTTTATTGAGAGACCACCCTCAACACAGCATGTACATTCCCTCCCCATGAGCTACCCAAGAGCCAAGAACCAGGCCGGAGTGCAGGAAATATATTTGTATTTATTTGGATGACAGATAATAGAAAATTGCATTAACATGTCACACACCACTTCATCCGTGGCACAACACAAACTTCTCTCTACATCAATAACTCGCACAGTTTGGATTCGAAAACTTAAATCACAATATTTGACTTTGTACACATTTCAAAATAAATGGTCATCACAACTGGCCCCTGAATAAAATCTCTTTACATTTGTGATACTATACAATTTCATTTTTCACGCTTAAAAGGCTAACAGTAAATAAACACGCTGTGATTTAGTAGTTTGTTTTTCAGATCCTCATCTTTGGTCTGTGTTTGGGAAGTCGGACAGCAAAATTGGAATGATTTGGGAATGTGGGGTCTCAAACCACCCCCATCCACTTAAAGGCCTGTGTTTGGGAATCTGGATAGCAATAATTGGGATGATTTCAGAATTTTGGATTTCAGACCCATCCCCCGGCCATCCCTCCACTTAAATGCCTGTGTTGGGGAAGCTGGATAGAAACAATTGGAATGATTTGAGAATTTTGAATTTCAGACCACCCCCCTCCACTTAAAGCCCTGTGTTGGGGAAGCTGCACCCATAGGATTACCTAATTAAATTACAGTCTATAGGTTTTAGCGCACACTGGGAATGAACTTTGTTCATTTTGAATTTTAACAATTCACTCCGTGGTGTTCAGCCAAGGGTAATTAATTAAATTAATATTTTTGTCAAAAAGGCTAACGATCTACACCGTCCCCCCCCCCCCCCACCTGCCCACTATAAAGGGAAAGGATTTAAGGTCAATAGATTCCCCAACCTTTGAGTTGCAAAGGTTTCAGGTCTACTTACATTGAAAACCTCTCTTTAAAGTCAGGAAAGCCAGCTGCATGTCAGGACCCTCTGGAAGGACAGGGCAGGGGGCTGGCCACTGCACGTATGACCTCCAGCCCTTCACCATTGGTTCCGGTGAGCTTTTTAGGCCTTCTCGGTAATTGACAGCTCCTCCCAGATGCAATCTCCTCTGGCGTTTCCTTGCAGCTATCAGATGTTATATTTCAGTAGCTCTCCCTGATGGTAATGTTAGGAGCTCTCTGATGGTAAATTCCAGCAGCACTGTCTGATCATTTTAGGAGCTCTATGTGTATGTGGTAAATGTCAGGACCCTCTGGAAGGTCAAGGCAGGGGTCTGGTCACTCCACCCTCAAGGATGGCCTCCAGCCCTTCACCATAGATCCCAATCAACGTTTTTCGGCTCTTCCCAGTAATGGAGAGCTACACCCAGATGCAATCTCCTTTTTGTGTTTCCTTGCAGCTGACAGGTGGTACATTTCAGCAACTCTGTCTGATGGTAAATTTCAGCAGCTCTGTCTGATGGTAATTTTTAGCAGCTCTCTCCCTTGCTCACAGTGCATCCACTTAATATAGCAGCGATGACACTGTCAAGTTTACAATATTGGGGTACCCTGAAAGAGTTCTCACAAATAGGATTGCACAATTACCCTTCTCCCTCCTCCCAAATCCATCCCCTCTCTAAGGATTGGCTTAGGAACCTGGAGCAGACATATGGCAGCTTCCATTTACAATCCCCATTTGTCTTAATGTCAATTTTTTTGCAAAAACTAAATATGTGGCAAAACCTCATAATTTTACTAGTGACTGCCATAATTTACATATTTTCTGATTCAGCTAATTATGGAGAATTAAATAAGACGACAGCCAGGTCCGCACCAATTTGAACAGCCGTTTGGCAATTTTCAGCCATCTTTACAAAAAGCATAATAGTTAGGAGCATGTAATTTATTATCCATATTCCTAATTCCACCCTCCACCCGTTCGCCAGCTCTCAATTTTGGAATATTTTCAGATCAGCCAGAAACCCATTTTAGATTGGACATTACAGTTCCCTAAATCGTAGTCACTAAAATTGCTTGGAAATTACCTAAACATGACATGTCAATCAAGAAAGTATGACTTATGGTTTCTGAGAAAAAGACCTAAATGATATTAGTCCTTTTACATGAATAGCAAATCTTTGAGATATTTAAATTGGAGTCCCCCTTGTCCTTGGCGCCATTTGCCTCGCTGGCCCAGCCTGTGTCCAGAGTTTTTTGTTAGTCTCTTTGAAGTTGGTTGTTTGAATTCAGAGTTCAGTCTTGATTGCAGCCCCTGATTTCAAACCCCTGCTTTCTGGTCATGCACTTGCCAGGGGCAATTCTGCTGCAGAGACAGCAAGTCTAAAGAAAGTTGGACCCAGGCAGGACCCATTTTATTGCAGTTGTAAACCATTGGGATGCACACACAAGGCTGGCCATGGGGGAATTCTTCGTGAAGTTTGCCCACCAACAAGCCAAAACGGTCTGCCTTGTGCCTAAATGAAATCTTCATGTCAACAAAGTGGGCTTTTCTTTTCAGGTGTTTGGTGGTATTTTGCATGTGAAGTATAATATACATACATTTTTCTCATATCTTGCTTTAACTTTAAACACACATGCAAAACCGTTTTGGTGTCAGTGTTTGAAAATCCAGTTTTTCATGTGGAAGGGACCTTTGGATTTCTTCTGCCACTGTGAATTAAAATGCTGCTTTTCCTTTTGCAATGACAGACAGGCCTTCTTCACATGGCCCTTGTGCTACTTGCAGGAACTCCACAGTTCACTGTGAAGGCTGTTTTTTTTATGAGGGCTGGCAGGACAGTTTTCCAGTGGGCCTTTTACTTCTGTTGGGTTGCAGTCTTTGATTATCCCCACAAGTAAAGATCATTCGTACAAATGGGCATTGTCCTCAGATAATTTTAAAATCAAACACATTAATCTAAGACTCCCCAGGGTTTATTCATGATGTCCACTTAGGAAGCATCTATTTAGTAACCTATGCCCGTCTGCACTCTTAGTAAACAAGCTATCACATAGCTAGCACACGGCTTGCCATTAATAGTGCAGATTTTTTAAATGCACTACCTCGAGCAGGCTCAAAACTAGACAAGGGCGCAGCGCGGTGATGAAACTGAACGAAAAAGGTGCCATTAATACCTCATTCAAGACTGCCAAGTCAGAGAAAAACCTTTATGGTTATAATCATAACCCCGATTCCACAAAGTCATTTTTTGTGCAATGCCCGCCTGCACCTCTGTTAAACAGGCAGTGAAATAGCTTGCGCAGTAAGAAACTGACCGAACAATGCGCCATTCACACATCATTTAAGTCTGCTAAGTCAGTGAAAAACCTTTCTGGTTATATTCATAACCCTGATAAAACAAAGCAATTACAGAGGCAATCAAATAGCCTATACAAGAAAGGCCAATCGTCACACAAAACGTGACGTCACAATGACACAAGAAGGAAGTAAAATAAAAAGACTCCTCAAAGATGGGGGCGGGAGAATGACCGAGCAGAACGCCACCACATTCTTAGAGAGAATCCACACGGGAAATTGGGACCAAACCAAGGAAAAAAAGAGGATCCACCACATGCTCTGTCCCCCTCACTTAGTTTCAACGATCTTGGGATCCTGTGGCAGGTCCCTGCTACTTTACCACACACCAACAGGAATCAATCCAGCAGTTATATGGAAACCTCCTGATTTTTTTCAGACCACCACATGAAATAGTGAGTTAGAAACTCCAAGGGGCGTTCATTCATGAAAGGAACTAAAGGAACCAAGGAAGGAAATTTGACATACTTTACCAGGAGGACAAGTAATCCTCTTTACATAACCAAATGACATAGGTAATTATCCCACCGATATGTACAGAACCTATATGAGCCTCACAGGGATAATGAAACATAATTTAATCAACACGATTAGAATATTCTCTAGCCGAGTATATAACATCATCACTGGGTAATATATTGCACAGGAAGCACAAGTCACCCACAGACATGAACTGCATAGAAATAAGAATGCGTTAAATGGGTGAGCAATAGAAATTAAATATATGTTGCTACACCCTATAAATAAGCCATGCCTCAACTCTCGCATTCCATTTTAGCTTTTTTCCACTATATTTACAGATTAAATTCTTTAGGATGTACTGTACTTTGAATTTATGGCACTGTATACAAACACTTGTGTAAAAACTTGCATAACTGTGTCAAATTGAAATACAGTAAGAATAGGCATCTTGAATAATGGTGTTCTCTCTAAACACAACAGACAGTTAATGTGGATTATGTTAGACTGGGTTTCTAGTATTCCGGAATCTGTTAACTAGCGTAGAGGAAGCCATTTGATTGGCAAAACAAAACACATGTGCGCCAAAAGGTTTTTGTTGGCTCATACAGAATGCATACAGCGTACGATCTGACCGAACAATCCATGGTATGGATGTAATGTAGGAATATGATGTAATATACACATAGCAATTAATTAAAACCACTTTTAGTGAGATGAACAAGAATTTGTAAGTTTTCATTGATTAAAACCAACAGGCACTGCGCGCACAAGCGTGGGGTGATATTAATGTTTTTCATGTTTTTTTATTAGACTGTTCAGGTGTAACTGTTCAGGTGTTATGGTCATCGCCCAACCTTTTGCTGACAATGCCATCAAATTCAACACATGATTGATGTAATTGACAGTAGGGTTGGCACAGTGACACTTGGCAACACCAACACACTTCTGAAGTTGGGTTTTGATATTGTCATATGTCAGATTTGCAAGACGGGTATAGTCGGGTTATGAAGAATCGAACAATTGCCACGTGCGGCTAGATAGCTTCCCCACCGAGAGATTAAGCCTTCCTCATGCCCATTCTAATCAGGGTGGAGGATACACTGACAATAGACAACATAAGTATTATACTCTGAATCAGTGAGAAGTAATAATAGCAATTGATGCATAGATAAAAATATGGGCATTTGGCTGATTTCCTGGAATACCAGGGGATAATGCTAATTCCATGGTCTTGAGGGGCAGGCAGTTATATTGGACTGTGCCACATTTGCCTTTCAGGAGACTTGGCTCTGTAGTAAATTCATGGTTGATGGTTATAATATCATGTATAAGGCTACGATGTTCGAAGGTGTTGGTTGCCCATCAGGAGGTTTGTGATTGAGGCCAAAGCCTGCTTCGCTGTTAGTAAGTACTGTAAACATGGAAGTTCCCCTTTTGTAATTTGTGTAATTGTCACCGATTAGTTGCGATTAGTAAAGATCTTAATCATATAATCCACCAGGTGGGAAAGCCACCACTTTCATTTTTAATCTTTTAGAAAGAATCATTGGGGAATGGTCCTTGGAGTATCACATGGCAGAGATATTAGTGGTTGGAGATTCCAATTCTTATTGTCACTGGGCGGCCACAGACCTGGATGAGTGATATGATATGCTATGATATTTTATATATATCTCGCTTGTACACAAGTGTTTCAGAGCGCGAAAACCTGTGGAAAGATATTAGCAGCCATGCTGGCCCAACTTGTGTTACTGCCTCTGTAAATAGCCAAAAATTGTCCAGGGAAGTTGCACGACGAGAGAATGGCTTGAAAAGGCTTGAATGTCTTCAGGGACTGGGATTGGATTTCCTTAGTCCTACTTTCAAAAAAAGGGTTAACAACTGGGACTCCAGGTCTAATGGTACGGCATCATCACTTCTAGATTATATTTTTGCAGGAGGAGGAATTGGAAAATGTATGAAACAATTCACATTAGCGCAAACCACCTGTAGTGATCATGTGATATTGAAATTGATCTTGGGAGATGGGAAAAGGCATTTACCACAGTTGAGGGCCACCAATTTTCTCATCAAAGTGGAAAAAGGATCATATGGACCGAGATCAATATCTGCAGGTTTGATCATCTATTGAGCACCTGCCTTTTGACCAGTAATGATTTTTCCATGAGGAATAACATTGCCATACTTAATAGCATTAGTGAGTTATTACAGAAATCCATGAAATGGAAAGTGATAACATTTAATGGGAAGGGGCATGATAATATCTACGACGTGATTAGTCTAAAGAGGAAAAGGTTTAGGTCTACTTGCTTGAAAATATTTGACCCTTTCAAATTTGTCTGCTTTTTTTTTTGGTGTTTTTTTGGTTGATGATACCAGGGAGACCCCCTGCAACTCCTCCCCATTCCCTTACACCACCCCAATATATATTTAATAAAATTTGACTGAATTTCGACCAAGAAAACGATCCCAAAAATGTGGTGTAAAGTGAAAGGTCAAATGTTTTTTGAATAAGTAAACTAATACAGAGGAAAAAGGAGCTAGGAGGTTAGCTGCATATAATTCATTGCTCTGCTTTATTGAGCATGGCTGATAAAGCCAGATTAGTCTTGTCACATCAAACACAATATAAGAATTGGCTCCATTCTTATAAACAGAACATAGGTAATTGGAGGGTAATTTTTAACTTGCTCAGGTCAAATAACATGTTTTGGCACCTGTATAGGCAGTATCTTTTGGAGGCAGCGCTTAAAGAGGTTAATCCAGTCCCTGCATCTAAATAGGTGTCCTATAGTAGTAAATTACATTTTGCTGAGGGTGTAAATAGACATGATCTTGATATTTCAGTTTTGGGGCATCCTATTGATTTCCCTTTCCACACAGAAGATATTCTGAAAGTGATTAACAGGCTTATAACATCCAGAGTCCGACACCCTCCACACACCTGGGAGAAGCTTGGATCTTTGTTTATTTGCAGAAGCTTTCGATTGCATAAATCGTGATGTACTCTGGGAGAAACTGCAGGAATGCAGCCTTTTCCCCCATTTATTATATTTTATTAAATCCATGCATCCTAATACCAAAGTGTCTGTTCGTCTTGAGTTTGAGGATACTCTCACAGGGCAGCTAACACAAATAGTGGTTTGAAATAGGGCTCTGTTATGGCCCCCATCTTATAAAACCTATATGTCGCTGACATGTATGTTGCGCGTGGCGTCACCCCCAGTTCCCCTCCTGCCCCCAAAAATCGGGATTGAAGGGATACGATGGTTATCCTACGCGGATGACACTGTATCCTTGGTTCCACCTCCATTGGTCTACAGTTATCATTAGATACTTTTTATGGGTATGCCTTTAGGAAGAATATTAGCATCAACCTTAAGAAAACCAAATTGATGATCACTGGGGCTAAGACTCGTAGTAAGAATAACTTTTGTTGGAAAATTAATGGTGCTTCATTAGAGCTGGTGGAATGCTAGTCTTATCTTGGTATTCCCATTGTTGGAAAACCTACCAAAATGTTTTATGAGAAGACCCTTACAGGGAAAATTGGGAACAAATGGAATGTTATAAAAAAAAAGGTTCCTTTCAAGGAAGGTGGAACCCATCACTTGAGGGATATTTGCAGGTCTGCAGGATGACTGTCATCCCCAGTATTCTTAATGGGTTGGGGTTACTGGTTGGAAAAGACGTACTGTGGCCTGATAAGCTGGAGGGGAAGTTTTGGAGAGCAGTTCTGAGACATGCGAGATCAGTTCCTGTAGAAGCCATTCGATGTTAGTTGGGACTCGCCTCGCTCAATAAATTATGAACAATCTAACAGTGTAAATTTTATATAAAGATGTGCACGGAGGCTTCACAGTATAGACTTATAGGTGTTATCGCTAGTCTCAGGGAAAATGAAGATTCTCTGTATTTGGTCCAAAACTTTGGAATTCTTTACCACTAGAACTAAGGACTGTTGGCTCACAATTACGTAGAACTTTGAAAACGTTCCTGTTTAAATAGGGTTCCTTTACATTCATAGTGGTCCTGTATTTGGGTTTAGCTTTGTTCTGCACAAATGTTTCCATCAGCGCCACTATACGGTTTTGTACGTTCTGCATGTACTATAAATTCAAAAATACAAATACTGCTTACCAAGACAATAATACTAACCCTTATTTGAATGTTATAGGTTCCTCCGCTGAGGCCTTCTTGCAGGAACTTTGTTTGACCTCTCCCATAGAACAACGTTAATTGACGTCAAGCTTCCATGCGAAATTTAAAACCAAAGCGAGGGAGTGGGATATGACACATTCAACCTATGCTATTCCACTCAGGGCTTCACATTGGGGAAACTGTGTGCTTACTTGACGAAGTTCTGCGATAATGATCCCAAACATTTTATCCTATGTTTACATTTTAACATTCTCCCTTGTAATGAGTTTTAGTACCTGGATGGTTATTCCCCTTCAGGAAAGGAAGTACTGCCATTGTTTATGTGAAGTAGAAACAGCAAGGCACTTGCTTACAGGCTGCCGTACATTGCTGCCCTATTACCTTAGGGGTTATATGAATTTAGTTAGTTGCACGTCCAGGATATCACATGATCAAATTTAGGCGGCAGTTTATTCGGCCAGATCTCTGGTACTGGAGCAGCATACCATATCTGGAAGAGAGTAACTAGGGAGGCATGGATTTGTGTGTGGGGTATGTGGTCCCCCTTGTTATAAGACAACTGCTTGGAATCCATATGTATGTACTGATTACTATGTTGAATGTTTTTGTAATGGTTGAGGAATTGAATTTGACTTGATAGTCTTTTGTACGAATATTGTATGGATTTTAGATTTTGATTATGTATTTTGTATTGATGTTGTATTGATCTTATCTGATAGTACTTACATTTATGTAGATACATTTGTTATTATTTGATGTTATTGTGTTTTTTGTGCAAAAGGTTTTGTTTAACCAAAGGCACATATTGCATACAAAAAAATATAAGGTACCTTCTCTTTCTGTTATGTGACAATGACGAAAGATCACTCTTCAAACAGAAATCTGAACCACTGGGCCAAACAACTAAACACGTGGAGATTACCTTTCACTGGCAGGATCCCCTGGACCCATCACTAGGAAAGTTGGCACCATAATGAAACCTAGAGCTAGATAGTGTGTGGTTTTGGGAACCAATGTTTCAATCACCAGGTGTTGTTGTCTGGATGCTAACTGGCACCCTAGTCTGCTGCAGAATCCAGTTTCCAGGTTCAGGGTGGTCTACCTGCATCTAACCTTCTTCCCAAGTACCATGCAGGTAGTGGTTGAGAAATGGATGTACTGGAATCCCTTTAGAAGTCTTGAAATCTGTGACACAAGTTCTCGTTTCAGCACTCCTGAAGTGAACCTTTGCTGTCTGCTTATCTGCTACAGGCTACAGGAGTGTCTTTGCAGCCACCACTTAAACCCAGACCTAATTTTAAGACACTATTCTTGCATAAACCAATTTTTAATACCTCTTTCTGCTTAAAACTCAATGGTCGCTTCCTCTGTTTCGTTGTGAATCAGTTTCCTTATAATGGCTTTGCAGCTTGCAATTCCTATGTTCCTGTGCTAGTTTGATTTTGATTCCTGTTCCTCTTGTGCCCGGCTGCTTCTGCCTATTCCTTTTGAAATTAGAATTTGCCAACTAGCACTGTCTCCTATTGCCTGTTTCTAGTTAATTATTAAGTTCCATTAGCTGCAACCTGCACTGTGTTGCCCTTTCCAAATAGTGTATTACATGTCAGCATGTTCCTTAGCTTCTAGCCATGAGCTAAATAGTGATATCTCACACGTGGTGGTTATTCTACCAGCCTCCCTCTGTGTATCCCTCAAATGATTTTTTCTGTTGGTCCGGTGTGCTCTCTCCTTGTGCACTATGATCTAGTATTTGGGAGCTATCCATTTTCCTAACGAGCAATCTGTTGTTCCACGTCTTGCTGTTCCCTTCCGAAACATTTGTATACTTGTGTAAGCATTGCACATTGGCTTGTGCAATTGCATAGTGTTATGAAAGTTTCAATACAGAAAGTACCACAGCCTGTTTAATTGTCAATGTGTTGGACTGTATCTAAAATGTCATGAACCGGGACTGGAAGGGGCTCTAGTTTCCAAGGTTTGTCTCAAAGCACCTGTAGTATAGTTAAAGCCATAACACGCCCACAAACTTGTATCTACCCTCCAATCCTAGCTCACACCCCAAGCCAGTACTCAATCCCCGCTAATGACTTTGCTCACTACTTTTGCTCTATAATCCTTAAAATGCATGACACTCTCACAGCCCTCTTCAACCCTCCATCAGCCACCTCTCCCCTTTCCTCTTCTACTGTTGACTGCGTCGCCCCACCTCTCCTTCTTTGCAGTTTCAACTTATCTTGCACTCCTATCGACACTTTTACTCCACCAAGGGTCAAAGACTTAGTCACAATCATTTGCCCTTATCTCTCTGAGATCTTTAACCTCTCTCTCTCTCTGCTGAACTCTTCCCTGCCTTCTTCAAATCTGCAGCTGTCTTACTCCTATTGAAGAAACCCTCTGCTGACCCAAACATATCAGCAAACTATCACCCAGTTTTTCTCCTGCCCCATTTTTCAAAAGTCCTTGACAGAGGGTGTTCTTCGACCAGATCACGAAGTACCTTGAGGATGATGGCCATGGAGAACCGCTTCAGTCTGGCTTCCGTAGTAAACAGTCCACTGAGACTGTGCTCGTGCATGTCTCCAACTTTCTCCCTAATGCCCACCACTGCAAACTCTCCCATGCTCATCCTTTTGGAACTTTCTGCGGCTTTCAACTCTGTTAAACCATTCTTCTCTCCTTCTCACTCTCTATGACCTTTTGGTTTTGGAAATCTGCAGTATCTGTCTGATTGAACTGAGATACTCATCCTCTGATCCTCCTCTGCACTCAACCTCCCTATCCCATACCCTCCCTCTTCTTCCTCTCACTTCTGCTCTTTCTCCCTACTTTCCCTGCTCCACTGGAACCCACTGCCCATAGCAATGAAAGCCAGCTCAACTGTGGATCTCTTCAAGGCTTTGCCTAAAGTTTTCTAAGTTGCTAAAGCAGAAGCTCTGTCTGGTCTCCATTGAGCTTCAGCCAGTTGTTCTCCATCTACCCCTTCATGGCCCCCAGGCACGCACGCAAGCGTGACAACGCCTCTGCCTGGTCAAGATCTTATCAGAGCAGAATGTAGGTGTCGGCATACACATAGCACCGGAAGCTGTGGGAGAGGATGAGGCCAACCAATGGCTGGACATAGATGTTGAATAGCATTGGGGACACGACCGAACCCTGTGGAACACCACATGTAAGCAAGTGAGAAGAGGAAGTGAAAGGGGGTAGTGAGAGAGATTAACTTCTGCTGGACAGGAATGAAGCAAAGCATGCGAGGACAGGCTGGAGATACCTGCTGGGACATTAAGATGGAGTGGACCACGGTGTCAAATGCAGCAGACATATCTAACAATATCAGTGCCCCCACTCCACCACAGTCCACCAACATGGCCAGGTCCTCCAACACAGAGACTAGTATGCTCTCTGTTTCCTGCCCAGGTTGAAAGCCAGACCGAAAAGGGCTCAGAAAGTGTGAAGATTCAAGAGAAGAGCATAGAAGAGGAGACCGCAGCAATTCCAAGAGCTTCATAAAAAAGGAAGAAGTGAAATGGGACGATAGTTATACAAAACCATAGTATCCAGTGATGACTTTTTTAATAACGGGATAACAGTGGCCTGTTTTAGTTCAAGGGGAATGTGACAGGATTGGCATGAAAAATTAACTGCTTTAGTAATCCAAGGTGTACTAGTGGGTACAATCTCTTTAAGGACAACCAGAGGAATGAGATCAGGGAGGGCAATAGACTTTAGTTGACTCACTGCTTTAAACACCGAAAAATCAGGGAACTCCGACCATAAATGGTGTAGATGGAACTTCCAGCCGTCGGTACCGCTCCCACCCTCCTGTGCTTGGTGCCTCTTCAGAGGCCATTGTATCTCAGGCCTGTGTTTCTCCTCTATTAAAGTCAAATAATCTTCCCTCACATTTTTTAAGATGGTCAGGATGGCTTCTCATCTTGGTGGTCAGTCACATAAAAAGTCTGCCAAGTCTCTTCCCTGATGAATAGAAACAAACAGAAAGCATCTCCAAAATAACCTCTTGACGTACAAATAATGCGTCACAGGTGGCCTCAAGAGCACACCAACTCCAAAAGGTAGTAGAAGAGTTGTTTTTGGAATGCATAGTTCTGAAATTGAAGATGGACAACACTGGCTAGCATAGGGTAAGGTTGGTATTGTGTGATTATACGTGGTACTCCTCAATTTTAACCAGACACATGTAGAGGGAATGGAGACTGGGGCCCTCTCAAATCCCTCACTCCGCCTCTGGGGCCAGACAGGCTCTGGCAAACACCCCGCTAGGCCTCCTGCCCCAGGTTCTGAGGGGTCTCTATCCTGCCTTGGCAGACTCGGGTCCCTTGATTCCAGCTCCCACTCCAGAGTCATTCAGTCCCATTGCTTGGCAAATTCTGGATGAGATTCGATGTTCCAAGTCAAACTATTTTCTTGGGCTTCTTACGAAAATGTTGTGGTGACCTCCTTGTCTTGGTAGCTCAGCACCCTGTACCAATCTCTAGCATTATTCCACCACCCTTGTAGCAGTGCTTCCTTGCTTGACAGTAACGTGCTGGGAGGCTGGTTTGTAAAGTTTAAAAGCTGGTTCTCTATCCCTGATGGTCTTCTATTCTTTCAGGGCCTTAAACCTACTGCCCATCCATGTCCCCTGACCTTCCTCCATGTTACCCCGATATGACCTCGTGCCTAAGAGAATCATTGCCACTTCTCCTCTAACTTTGTTTTCTCTCGACTGACTTCCCAAGCCCCTCCTCGATGCATTGCCTCATGCGTGTACCTCCTTCTACCAAAGTTCTACACCCCCAGGGTTTTGGATGCATGTTTCTTTCCCTTATTTTCTGTTTCTGACTTTTCTCATTCCTCCCCCACCTTCATTCTTTTTTTTCTCTCAGCTCCTCTTTCCACCTCTCTCTTCCCAAGTCCTGTCCTGTTCTTCCACTGCTGTGCTTCATTTACCACCAGCTCCTTCTGAGCATCTCAGATAATGTTAGTCATATTAAAGGACACTGCTTATCCCAAGTATGGGCAAGGAATCTGGTTTTGTTAGAGGTGGGACGTTTTCAAGTATCTGATCTCTTAATTATTTTTAAAGTATCCATCCTATTTTTGACATGTACAGTCTTGCATAGCAACATTTTGTGTCTTGAGAAAATAAAGTAAGCTCCTTTCGCATCAGAAGGTTGATTTATCCAGTGTGATCTTTGATACAGATGATTGCTGCTCTACCTTTTGTAGATTCATTAACAAATCCATTTAAATACACTTGCTACAGAAACTTTCCTCTCTTCTTTTAGACCTAAAAAGCCTTCATCCCCTAGGTTTTCCGCAAAATTGAAAGATGCAAAAACAGTCCCCATTAAGGCTGAAAGTCTGGAAAAAATCTAAATCACCAGATGGCTTATTTAAGCTTGAATCATTACACACTGTACATAAAAAAGCAATATTCATGCCAGAAAAGCTCTATCTCAACAAGCAAATTGCAGTAGCAGACAATATTTCCAGAAAAGTATTTCATATCAGAATAAGATTTAATGCAAACATGCTGAGGCGCTCAAGAACTTCTTTCAGAAAAAATGGTCCAGATTCAAGAAAATATAGATAGGCTGTTATCCATTGGTTCTGCTAAGTCTTCTATCAATGTAGCTTGCACTTACAAGACCATAAACAGTCCGAGTGGGCATTTCAACTTCACTTCTGTGTCTTGAGCTAATGTGCTTCTGCTTTTAACTTACCGTCGTCCCAGAAACCAACTAGAGGATGCTCTGCCATGGCAGCTTTATCGGCTAATGCTTTACCTCCAAGTGATCATAGACTCGATCAGTGTTCATGAATAAATCCTTGTGGTTGGGGGTTGTTTCCGAAGACATTGAAGCTATCTTGTATCTCCATGCTCATAAGAGTGTCCTTGGGCACAGCTTTGTTTGGGGCAATTATCACTGTGATGAATCCTGCAGAGTCATCACTAAACCCCAGCCTAAGATCTCCCATGTGACCAGGGGAAGGCAGTTGCTAACTGATCACCGGGGGTGGTAACATGAGGGAGGATCACATGGGAGGAGAGGGCTGTCTGGGGAAGGTGTGACTCCTTTAGTAGGGCCGCGGTATTAGTCTTCTTATGAGGATAAGATTCCGTTAATTCCCAAATACCTAATAGCATGCTGTCCGCGTACAAGTCCCTCGGATATAACTACCCAAAGCACATGCTATGAAAAGTCTATCAGCTGGGGGAAGGAGACACTGAAGCAGTAAAAGAGGTAGCAGCAGGTCGAAATGCAGGGTTTGAAAGCCGTGTGGCAGTCCAGCGAGAGTGCATCAGGAAGCAGCATTGTGCGCTCCCGTGAAGAAGTAGAAGCAAAGTCCCCACAGAGCTGTCAGGGCTTCACCGAAGAACTGTGCACACTGCGACAGATATGCGGGAGCTGGCAGAAGAGCAGACAGACCACAGAAGATCTGCTGCAGCGCCAGCGAATGTTAAGGAGACACCACAGAGGACCGAGTTGGCTTGAGACTACAGGTGAACCCGGGCTGCTGCAAACAAGACAATTAGCAGAAACTAATATTTTTTATACTGAAGCAAGTCAAAGGCAGCAAGGATGCAATTCCTCTTATATGGGACACCAATTGGGAGAATTCAGTAACCCGCATTGCCAATAGGCTTCAGAGAAGTACTACAAAGGCAGCAGGGGTGCAACTCTCCTTATATGGGACACGTGTAACCTGCATTGCCAACAGCCCAAATACCCTAGAAGAGTAATACCGAGGCAACAAGCCCACATTATCAAGAGACTATAAAAAGAAACACCAATTGTCCAAACATCTGACGTGGATACTCGTGTGGAGAATCTTGTACTTTACTGTATCAATATCGAAGACTTTCAGTTGTGCACAGGATTTTGCTTGACCCGTTGCAGGACCACTTCGATTCACAATCCTTTGCCACTCTTTCACTTTTGTCAATTATCAGCTGGATACCTTAGAGGGGCCTTCGATTGAGCATGCATGCCGTGCCGGATCACTCTGTCAAAGCTATCATATCTTGGTTTCAAAGCTCAATCACTCATCTGCAGTTCAACTTTTCTCGAGTTGGTTATCACATGCTTTTCATACAATGTTTGATCCAGCACTCGCCATACAATGTTGCCTCTTGCAACCTTGGCTTCAACACAGACCCGTCTTATATCGGTCTCTGCAACTCAACAGCTGTGTTGGTTTCACTGATGCCGTTTTGTTGTTGGAGCCAAGGACAGTACCACGGTAGCTGGCGATTCTCCCTGCCTTCATTATCGACGCTGGAGGGCCCTGGGTACCTCTCACACAATGCAGGATTCCTCAGCCTGGTTTCCTGGTCTTACGCTTTCTATTCTCTCGGCTTCTTGAAAGTAATGGTTTATTGTTGAAAAGGTCAAGGGTTCTTCCCTCTTTGCGATTCCCTTCTGTTTGGCCATCTTTCTTCTCATGTTAAACTGCCATTTTTGAACTGCTGTTTCCTCTTGTGCTTTGCCTCTCTGTGTGTGCTCTCGTGCTTTGCCTTTTATCCATGTGGGGAAGTGTAATGGAAGTCAGGTGTGTGTGATGGTCTGACCTTGCTTGACCATTGTATTGGGACATGTCAGGTATACGGCTTGGGTGTTAGTCTGTTTTCTCTCATCGCAGGCTGTCTGCGAGAAAGTGTTTGTGTTGTAAAAGGGGGAGGAGGGGTACAGTTAGTTAATATTGATAGGATGGGCTAAAGGTGTTACAGGGAAGAGGATACCACGTCTCACCATCCAGTGCCCCACTCGCGCTCGCCGAAGACCCCTCCCGCACTGGTCCACCCCCAGGAACTGGATCCAAAAGCGATGGCTTGTGTCCTGGACACCTGGATGACAGATCCACGGGGACCAGTGGGTGAGATACCTTCTGGTTTCTCACACTACATTGTGCTCCAATTTTCAGTGTTATGCGGATGACACCAAGGCTCCCCTCAGCCAACTCTGCTCCTTCTCCCATACCAGACTGTCTGACTGCAATTCAGGAATGGTGTGCCGCCAATGATCTCTGCCTTAATGCCAGTAAGACTGAGGTCCTCCTCATTGGGATACCTGCTCCCTCCTTTCCTCTCTCTGGTCGCCCACTCTGGGCCCTCTTCCTGCTCCTTCCTGTGAGGCTAAGAACTTTGGTATCATCTTCGACTCCACCCTCTCCTTCTCTCCTCACATCTCTGATGTCTCTAAGAGGTCACACTATCAGCTGCACCTCCTCAGAGTGACTTCTGCCTTTTCTCACTTTCCCCCAGAAGCTTACTGTCTCCAGAGCCCTGGTGCTCTCTAGGCTGAACTATTGCAACAGCCTCTATCTAAATCTCCCTGCCTCTACTCTTCGACATATACAACTTATCCAGAACAGGACTACAAGACTTTTCCTTGGCCACAAGCCCAGGGATCGTATTTCTACAGCTCTGAAATCTCTGCACTGGCTCCCTGTGGCTGCACAGATCAGGTTCAAGACCCTTTGCATCGACCACAAGGCTTTCTGGGGCCTGGGACTGCACTACCTCCAACTTTCTCTTCCTAAGCATCTTCCTTTTCAAGATCTCTGCTCATCCACCTCCAACTCTCTGAAGGTCAGAAGTTTCTCCAGGCAGAGAGTGGGGGGCAGATCTCACTCCTTGGCTGGGGCCTCCCTCTGGAACAGCCTCCCTGCCACTCTCAAACTTGAGCAGAGCCATTTCCGGTTCCAGAAGCAACTCAAGACCTTCCTTTTCACTTCTGCTTTCTCTCTTCCTCTCCCCTGCTGATGTCCCTGACTGCTCCGCGCACTGATCACTTGGCCAACCTCTGAATTCTGGCCCAGGCTCCTGCATGTCCAGTTGCCCTTTTACTGTCTCCGGGCTCCCCCAGCACTTAAGGGTCTGTATCTGCAACCCGCCAGTCCCTTCTCTGTGTGCGCTTATGAGCCATACTCCGGCAGCACTTAGTGAGTTACCTGCACTTCTCCAGCCCTCTCCCATCCCCTTGGCACTTCTCCCCTCCCTCTTCCCCGCACTTGCGCGATCTGAATGACAATAGGCCTAATAAGATTGCTGTTTTGTCTTCCTTCTGTTTCTCCATCCTTGTCTTGTCGTGCCTAGAAACCCTTGTGTACAGATGCGTTATAAATGAATTATCATATCATAGCATTCCTAAATTGATCCAGGGGAAGGGCGCACAACCCTGGTCACAAGGATTACTTTCTAAAACCTTTAAGTTTGAATTGGTAGATTGTTTTGTTGAACTGAAGACCGTTAAACATTCCTTGTATAATTTTGTTGTGTGTATTAGTGTGAGGGTCAGAGACTTTTTGCACACTAGGTAATTTTTTCATCTTTAGTTTTAGATTGCTAGGCATGGACATCCTTGTAAGGGTAGGGAAAGAAAGGCATTTATCTCACCCTTTTTATTTAATAAAATTGCAAGCTGCGAGAAAACTATACCATTGTGTGTCTGTTCTGGTTTTGGATCTAGACATGGAGCAAAGATGGATCTACTCACGGTCTGGGATGATGTTCTATCTGCTGCTTACACTGGTCGCTCAACACCCATAGTTGTACTTAACCTGTCTGCTGCCTTTGGTATAGTAAACCACACTTTGTTATTGTCCCATCTAACTGAGGTGTTTAGAGTATTGGATCACGCTTTGAAATGGTTCTGTTAATTTCTAGCAGCCAGATGTCTGTTAGTGAAATAAATGCCTTTTCGTTTATCTCCAGTGGAAAATATCTGTTGACTCCCTCAGGGTTCTCCCCTTTCCCACTCTTGTTTAATATTTACATTCGGCCCCTATTTGACATATTATCAAGAATTAGATTGGCATTCTATTAATATGCCAGTGACGCACAAGTGTGTATTACCATTGATGGCTCTTATTACGACTTCTCCAATCTATTAAGTTGTCCCTCTGAAGTTGAAATATGGATGCTTAATAAACCGCTTCAGATAAATCCAACCACAATGGAGGTTATTCTTTTGAGCCACCAACAAACCCACAGAAATACAATAGATGGCTGCCTCTCTCCTCTGTCCAGCCTTCCCTCTTATTTTGCATCTAAAATAAAAAATCTTGGCTGCTTCTGGCAATCCGACCTCAAACTGAATTCTCAGATCAGTGAGACCATCAAGACAGCATTTTATAATCTAAGACTCCTCAAGAAAATGCTCCCCTATAGAGATAAGAGCCAGTTTCCCGTCTTAGTGGGTCTTTTTATAAACTCTAAATTGGAATATTGTAATTAAACATATTTGGGTATTACTGAATACCAAATTAAACGGTTGCAAAATGTTCAGAATATGGATGGCTGCATCATTTATAACTTGACAAGGGCAGTTTGCATAGCCCATTTTTATCACTCCATTCATTGCTGTCCAGTTAGGAGCAAAATAAATTGTTTTAAGATGCTGTATTTGGTATTGAAATGTTTGAACAATCTTGCACCGAGATATCTGGAGCAAAATATTCTTTGGTACCACTCACACAGTCTCTTATGACTGCTAATAAGGATCTCCTTATTGTGCCTAAATCAAAGTTGACATCCTGCAGATTCTCAGTAGCAGACCCCCAACTCTGTAATATGCTACTCTGTGTGTATCAGATAAAAGGTTTTGTCACCTTTTTTTTATAGTTCATATTCCTGGCCGGTAACTAACATTTCTGCACACACTTTGATGCCATTTGGTCTGCCTGTGACATGAATACCTCAGAAATAAATAGATGTCCCCATCCCCTTAGGCATTTTCTCATCTTTTGCCTCATTTCAGCTATGCACCTGATCTTTCCTCCACCACCTCTGCATCTCCTTCTTTCAACTACACCACATCCTCACATCTTATCTCTACCACAACTGTATCGCATCCTTTCACAGTCTTATGGCCTCTTCTCTACAGCCTTCACCAAACTTGCATCTTCTTCTGAAAGCTACCAGCCCGCTTTGCTGTTGGGCTTCCTTATTTTAGGACCTTCCCCTATCCCCTTGGGCTGAACTTGCTAGGAGTGTTTTCACCTACCTGTGATTTGTTTTACTAGAGCGGGATTGGTGGATTTTGCTTACGTGTTGTACTGCTGGTGTCTTCGGGTTAGGATCACAGGATTTGCCATAATGGATTTCCCTTGGCACCATAGCACCAGCATTTTGAGGTTTCATTTGGTTATGTGTTGCTCTTGCAATGTATCTCTGGTAAGTGGAGGTCAAGTATTCAAAGCCATTGACGGCCCAGCAGGGTAGAGAGACTTGCATTATGTTTATGTTGAACATAGTAAGGCTTTGACCTGTGGTGTCTGAAATTCTTACTTCCGCTGTCCGTCTACTCCGCTACTGTGTTGCGCCCCTGCCCCCTTTCAGGTGTCGGTGGGGTGACCAGGGATCCTTCCCATATTACCCCCATGCTGTGGACGATTGGACAGGTGGTGACTCCATGGACGCCACTCTTCACACCCAAAGTGTTAGGGGACATTTTCACATTAGACTTATATTACATTTTAGTCACCGGAGTTCCTCACAGTACATTGGTAGCATTGTCAAGGGTCAATGAACAGTCAGGCACCAGTTGGTTCTTATGAATCCTTTTCTTTTTTATTTTCTGTGAAAGAATAGGTTATTAAATTTGCAACGGATAAAGCAAGCAGTTCATTTTCCCCCAGACCTTCAATTATATAATATTTCTATTATACCTCCTTCTTCACCCTCCTGGGTAGACTGTTATGTTACAACATTTCTATAGCGCCAAAGCCCTCAGGCATCTAAGCGCTCCTTCACAAGCAGAAAAGGTCCAGTGAGGTTGAGCCGAAGATTAGATGAAGAGTGTCGTTTTCAGAAGTTTTCGGAAAGCCAAGAGGTTGCTTTCTTCTCTGAGTGCCAACGGTAGATTGTTCCATGCCTTGGGCGCAAGCACTGGAAAAGAACGTCCATTTCCACAAGCTCTCTTAGTCCTTGCCACCTGTAAAAGCCAAGTGGAAGTAGAGCGACATTTTTTTGTGGGCTAGTATGTAGTGATCTTATCCCTTATGTAGGTCGGGGCTGTCCTTTAGATGCATTTATGACACAGGGTCAGCATTTTAAAGGAGATCCTGGCCGATATAGGTAACCATTGTAGTTCCTTTCTAGCAAGAGAGGTGGGTTCATACCTTTTCATGCCATAAATTATACGCACAGATGTATTCTGGATTTTCTGCAATCTGAGGACATCTTATCTGCTAGCACCCCCCCATTAGGGCATTGCAGTAGCCCAGGCGTGGCAAAATGACTGCCCTTACTAACTTGGCTTGGTTTTCTTTTGAGATTAGTGGGGCAACTTGCCTCAATACTCGCAGATGGTATTGGGTAGTCTTTTCAATAGCATTTACTTGAGCTCCTTCATCCAAGGAGGTCTCCAAATATGCACCCAGGGTTTTCACCTTATCGACTACTTCAATAGGGCTGTCCTCAACCAGGAAACTAGAAAAAGCAGGCACTAGTGCCTCTCTAGATTTTTTTAGACCCATAAATCATGGCTTCCGTTTTCCCAGCATATAGGCAAAGCCAGTTTGTAGTCATCCAGTTCTTTATCACTTTATAGACTTTGTTTAGTTTATACTGATCTTCCTGGTGATCTCCTGATGGCTCCATAGACAGCTGGAAGTCGTCTGTATAATTTGTAAAGAAGAAGCCCAACTTTTCCAGTTCTCTACAGAGAGGAACAATATAAATGTTAAAGAGCAGGGGTGACAAACATGTTCCCTGAGGGACGCCACACATGATGGTTTCTACCTCGGAGAATGCGTCACCCCAATGTACCCTGGATCTTCTGCCCTCCAGAAAAGATCTAACCCAGTTTATAGTCTCAGTAGCCAGACCACCCGTATCTAGCAGCCTATTTAATAGTATCTTATGATCCAAAAGATCGAAGGCTGCACTACGATCTAACAATATTAACAGGCCCAGTCTGCTCCTTTCCACTAAAGTTAACATGTGGGTTTGGAGGTCCGCCAGGGCACTTTCTGTGCCATGAAAACTACGGAAACCTGATCGCCTTTCGTGTAGCCGACTTGTATTTTCGATATGAAGTTGAAGGTGGATTGTGGCTACCTTATTGACCAATTTCAAGAAGAATAATGTGTTTGTAATCGGCCGAAAGTTGGTAGCATCTTTAGGGTGTAGGCCTGCCTTTTTCAAAAGAGGTGCAACTGCCACTGTTTTAATGGCCTGTGGGACCGTGCAGTGTCTGAAAGAGGCATTTACGAATCTGCATAGCAACGGAGCAAAAATGCCCAAATGGTCCAAAATTATTTTTGAAGGTATGAGATCCCCCGGGCAACTGGTCGGGTTCATAGCTCTCATAATATCTTCAATCTCGTTGACTGAGATCTCTGGGCATTTAAATCCTATGTGTGGATTTCAATTCCTCATTTGTTGGTGATTTATGATTGGTGAAATGTTTTGTTTCTACATTCTCTAAGTTGAGGGAGTTTATTCTTGGGGTTTGATTCTGTAATTCTCTCCTAATTTTATCTTGAGCACATAACAGTTTATTTGCGAAAGCTTTCTGTGTTCTAACACAGTCCTCTTCAGTGGGTATGATGGTGTGATTGAGAACTTCTGGTTTCTCCCAAGACCTGAAGAGGCGAAAGAGTTCTTTGGTATCAATGTCTGCTAATTCAATTTGATCGTTATAATAGGTCCGCTTGGCCTCCATGATTGTTTCTTTGTATGCTTTCTCATGTAGTTTCCAAGTGGCCTTATTATTTGAGTTTTGATCTTTGAGCCAGGTACGTTCTGCGCGTCTTTTGCTAGCCTTCAATTTGGTTACCTCTGGTGTAAACCATTTTTGTTGGCGCACAGATTTCCTAATAGTTTTGGATTTCATTGGAGCCACATCATCCAATAAGTTTGTCATTTGTGTGTTATATTCTTCCACAAGTATGTCAGGGTGCTCTAATTCATTGGTTTTGTGCATAAGGGAGTTCATACATTCAGATAGGTTATCTGTAGTAAGTGCCTTATAATTTCTATGTATAGCTTTACGCAATGGCTCATGTTTAATCTTATTAGAGTTCGGAAGCAATATTTGGCTAGAAACAAGGAAATGTTCGGACCAAATGCATGGTGTGGTAGTGATCCCTGATGATGTAATATTATGGCTAGCCATCCAATCCAAAATAGGGGCAGGGTGGCTTGTTGGGAAAATACAAAGTATAAACATAAGATATTTTGAGGTAATCGAAAGTGTCTCAGTTCGGTCTCAAGTCGAGGAGCACTCCATTCATGAAGCCGGTCACTCCGTACTAAACCGAGTTATGTGTACAGGTTGTTATACACCATGTCTGCTCAAATATAAATAACAGAATGGCAAAGTCTTAGTCTGGTTTGTAAAATCTCTTTCAGAGAAAAACTGGTAGATTTTTCTGGCTCTCTTCCCTGACGTCATTCACAGTCTCAAAGATTGAACAAGTATTCTTATTCCCCTTGTCTGTGTCGTACAGCTTCCATTTACTTTACCCTTGGAGGGAAAGTCAGTCTCCATAAGCTTTGCAGAAGGGTTGTGTGAAAAGGCTAGTACCATGGTCTTGCACGAGACGGTGGGAGCCCCTTTCTGACTGGGTTGAAGGGGCCTATCAGGGAGCATTTGACTGCCAATGACTAACTCAGAGGGGTGTTATGGCAGTTGAGGGACAAAATTCCTGTGTTCCCCCCTGATGCTTCTTTTGCAGTCTCTTTTCCTCCAGGCTATACCGCTTCGACAAGATGCTTGCAAGTTATTTTCCATTTTTCCTGGAGGTTCAACATCCATGCAAGAAGCCAACAAAAGCATCACCGAGAGAGCATGTGTTGACCGCCCACGGTAGCAGCAGAGGACCCTCAACCCGACCATCAACTAGCAGTTTCCAATCTCCTGCGAAGTCTGTCCGACCAAGAGAAACCAACAGAGGGAGAGGAAAGAAAACAGAATGCCGGTACTCAGCAGCGAGAACAACCATGCAGCGCAATTGGGTGATAATGGCAGACAGACACAGCCACCACCTCCTATGCCAGACCATCAAATATTTGTGGGGGGAGCCAAAACCTCTAACCCACGTGGGACCTACTTGCAGGGCCCCCTGAATGGGGCCCGCTAGCATGAACAGAAACAGTTGACTTCCTGTGAAAGTGGACGGAGCTTAGTTCACTATATCTAGCTTCACATGACACATCAACATCCCAGGTGGAGAAGACCGGGCCAAATTGGCCGGGGAAAGCGGTCCAAATCTAGGAGAGAGGGGGGATATAAGGAGAAAAACAGGAAGCAGCAAGTGTGTTATCCTGGTGAGTTTGTAGAAGGAGGTTAATGACCAAGAGACTAACAGGGTGGAGGAAGGAACGGTGGAGTGTGGAGGCATTTTTTGAAGATGAGGTATTGGCTATTAGTAAGTGAAAGGTGTGCTACTGTGTGAGTGTGGGTGTCTGTGTGGCAAGTGTGGCTAGAAGGATTAGTGTAAGGACTGGTTGTGAAGGGGATGCTACTGAGTGAAAGGAGACTGTTTGAGTAGTTTGAGGAACAATGTTTTACAGGATGGAGAAGTTCTGTGGCGGGGCAGTACTATCTGTGGCGGGGCAGTACTTTCTGTGGCGGGGCAGTACTTTCTGTGGCGGGGCAGGTAGTTTCTGTGGCGGGGCAGGTAGTTTCTGTGGCGGGGCAGGTAGTTTCCGTGGCGGGGAGGTTGTTTCTGTGGAGGAGTAGTAGTTTCTGTGGAGGGGGGAATAGCTGCAGGGAGGAGGAGGGGGACTGGCTGCGTGGAGGAGGGGGACTGGCTCCGCGGAGGAGGGGGGTCTGACTGCACACAGGAGGGGGACTGGCTGCGTGAAGGAGGCAGTAGTTTAGCCGTTGCAGGAGGAGTAATATCAAAGGGTGGAGGCAAGGCATGGAGAGAATGAGATACATCAGAGGGATCGAAAGACTGACTCCAACCGGGTATCTCTAGCACACCCTTCACCTATCCCAGTACAACATTAACGGCTTCACAGAATAGGGAATGTTAGGGACTTCATGATGGAGCTTTGAAAGGTGAGGTGTTCTGCTTTAGGTCATTATAATTAGCAATTAGCAAGACGAGAGCAAGTGAGGGACGGCCCACAAAGTCACAAATAGGGAAGGTGAATTTGAGAATCCATGGAAAGTCCAGAAGAACTAGAAGCCAGCCTTGTGGCATTTAAAAGGGATAATTGAAGACCAATCTTATCATCTCATTCTCAACCAGAGACAGGATACAGACTATGATGTGGCCTTGGGAAACCCACATTTTGGCTCCAGACCCTAAGCCTGTAGAAAAGCATCCAATACTCTGGTTTCCAGCTGAAGTAGTGTGGAAGTTGTGCATTGAGATGGGAGGCAAAAAGGTCCACCCAACAGGAACCCTGCTGATGCATTAGCTCCAGAAAAGCATTTCTTTGTAACATCAAGTTGGTGTAATTCACAAAATACTTTTCTAGTCCACTATCACATGGGAGCGGTGCAGTAGATATTCTTTCAGAATGGGTAGTTCTGTCTAGAAGCCTTTCACTACCCCAGTGTGAGGCATCTAGAACCTCTGCTTCCTCGAAGATTGTCCTTGTGGACATATTGGCCCACCACTATGAGGATACAGGAGGACACTGTCCCCGACAAGGTCCCTTATTATGAAGGAATGTGTCAGCAACTACAAGAAATCTATATGTAAGGTCAGTTCCTACAAAGGAAACTTCCCTCGTGTTGCCATGTCTGCACAACTAGCTTGCCAGCTGACTCATGTGCATCAGTTTGGAGCAAGGCTAAAAATGTCTCCCTCATTCTGGTTTTTCATTTGTCTGGGTCAAACAGTTCTATCAAGGTCTCCTCGTCTTAAGTACACTAATTGTTTGTACAAGAGACCACCGATGAAAATGCCTGCTCTTGAACCTCTCAAGGGAGCAGAAGAGAAGTTGAAAAAGAGAAAGGCCTAATTTTATGAAGACCCGGCTGCCCAGACTTACTGCCTTGGTATTGGAGAGAAGGCCCATTCTTGTTGCCATCCCGATCTCCTTCCAGATCGGTTGGACCTTTGGAGAGGTCACTTTCATCACTGTTTGCAATGTGTCCATGGTGGTCCGCAGAACTCTGCTTAATGTACCGGGCAAGTTCGAACTTTCCCAGTTGATCTAAGAACATTGATACTGAAGAAGGCTCTTTTGCATTTGTCAGTAACTCCTAATATCTGTTCTCTTGAGAGAGGAAAGTCATGTTGTTCAGGTGCCCAATCATTCACGCAGCCTGCACTCTTACTGCATCGACCATTGCTTTTTGGGAGCTTTGGAAAGAACCAAGTTGGACATGGAATTCCAAATGGGGAGACTGCTAAAACCCACATCAGTCTGTGACATATGAACTGGAGATGCAATCCAGTTAGAAGACAGGCACTGGCAAAAATGTATAGAGAAGATCCAGCCATGCCAGCCATGCCCACTGTGAACAGCATAAGCCTTAGAAGATGTTTACCTTCAATCTTAAAATTTTGCAGAGTTATAATTTGTTGAAAATCTTCTAGGTTTGACAGGATGCACGTTTTTGCCATCTGTAAGCCAAAAATAAATTCTAAAAAATCCCTTGATGAATCTGTGTGTGGGCCTGGTGGCGATTCCACATGAACTCCATCCTGTCCTGCCGTCTTGCCCTTGTCAGATGACGGCTGCTGCAGGAACCTTCATCTGGATAAGGTGCACTATGAAATTCTAGGTGAAAACACTGCAAAACCTGGATGCCTCTGGTGATTGCCTTTAGAATTGTGAAATGCGTCAACCCATCAGATGAATTCTAGTCTGAGGAATCATAGTTTCGGAATTTCTCACATGCTTTGTGGATGAGCATCTCCATCTTCGATTGCAACATTTTTACTGAGAGTGAAAGTGTTTTATTTTCCGTTTTCCTGCCAGTCTTGACAGAACAACTTTGAAAATGCAAGCTTCCTTGGAAGGGCTGGCGAGCGGTATGGATCTGTGCCAGTACTGTCAAACCCCTTAACATAGAGGTCTGCCCTGTCCACAAACTTTGCCAATCCTTAAAGGGGTTGCCGAAATGAAGGCTTTGTACTTTAGGGCCTGTTTTGTGTGATGCCAGATCAGCTGGATGAGAATATGTCTTCATTAGAACATCCCTGCCTGTTTTGGCTGATATGGCTCATTTAATTTTGTCCCAAAGACTGATAACCCTCTGTGAGCAGATTATGGAATTTCGCTTTTTACTGTTGTAAGATGTCGAAGAAGGATGTTGACACGACAGTGGGATGTTGGTTGCTATAAACATTTATAGTAAAAAATTAACGCTAACTATACCTATCTTCTAAGAAAGGTTTCCCTGTCTCAAACTAATACTAAAGGATCTTTCAGAATGTCTGTCAAAATCATACTCCACCACCCTTTGTCACAATCTACTTCTATCCCTTACACTAAAATTAAAGAATAATATAACCCAACAGAAAGTTCCTTCTCAACGAGATTGACTCCTTCTAGTATTCGGGTGGTGTTCACAAAATGTTCTCTTGCAAAAAGATGCCAGGCAAAATTACTCCCTTCGCCTGGCTTGTAGTTCCAACAAACCTTCTACAACTGAACTTTCTGGACCAGGAGAATGACCCCCTTCTCCTGGTATTGGTCGGCACACTCCAGTATAGTTCACAACAAGGCCAGGGCGAGTCACTTCCAAATGCTTCTCTGGGTTTCTGTTGACTTATCTCTGCCACTGCAACAAAGATGATTTCCTCTGATGCTCATTTCACTTATGTTGGGGTCACAGGCCCTTCACTAGTGGTCAGTGGGCTTATCTCCGCCACTGCTGTGAGGAAGATGTCCTTGGATGCTTGCTTCAATTTTATTGAGGTTCCAGACCCTTTTATGGTGGCCAGTAGGCTTATCTCTGCCAGTGTTATGAGGATGATTGGTTTGGACGTACGGCTGACTCTTATTAGGCTCAGCAGCCGTATCACTGCTCATGAACCTAGGGGGAATCCTCTGAGCCTTGAACCCTTGTGTCCCCTCTGGGTCTCCCGTACCACCTGTTACCTTCACTAGGGCTTTGGTACATCACCAGGTCTTCCTGGGACTGAGTTTCGTCTCTCCTGCTCTTTGTGCTGCTCTCCTCCTCTCTCGCTGCACCATGGTGTCTCAGTGTGCAGCTCTGTTTGGCTCTGCTTCTCCTGGGTCTCGTGACTGGGTCCATTCCAGCAAGACCCCAGGAGAACACACTCAGCTGCTTGCCTGTGTCCTGCATTCGCCTTTCCTTGGGTCTGTTGTCTAGGTTTGAAACTCCCATGCAGAGAAGTCTCTGCTTCTGCTGCTTCTCTCGGAAGTACTTGAACAGTTTTTTAGTCCATTGACTCTATTTATACATTGTTGCTAGACCGCCCTTGTGGATTGTCAAAGTCCTTTGTTTCTTTTGACACCTTGATCTCTGTGCCTCTTCTGGGCTACCTCGTACCAGTACTAGCACAGTCAGTAATCTTCATGTCTTCAGTGCTCTTCTTCATCCTGCTATTTTCTGTTTTGGTTGTATCCCAAGTATTACAGTAATATATCAGTCTACTCTCAAGGGAGTGGCTTGGAATGCAGGGGGAGGTTAGGAAAAGTTGGGATGTGACGTTCAACAGGCTGCAACCTAGGTGATGGCCCTTGGCCCCAGGAGGGCAATCCTTCTCCATGAGGTCCTCCCGCATTAAACCACCCCTAGGGGGACTATTGGGTAGCAGCCACACCTCCCTAGCTTCGTGGGAATGGGCTCTGCCTTCGGGAGAAGTGACGATATCTGGCGAATCGTCCCTGTCCTGTATCCTGAGCATCTCTGCTGAATCCCTTACGTTCGTTAGAAGCAGTTGTTTTACTTAGATTGTAATTCATTACCAATTACTGAATAAATAAACTGACCCATCCCAAACGCGTGCCTTGATATGTCCTTCAGGACAGCAATGCCCTTCCTGGTATTGCGGAGAAACATTGAGAGGAAGGTCAGTATCTTAAAGTCTGGCATCTTCATTACATATGTCCCTATCGCTAGCCTTGACATTTTCCCCTGATCTTACTTATAATCTCCTTTTTAAATTCCTTATTCTGTCCCAAAAGCAAATAATCGTCCACTTTTGATGAGAGTGCCTATTCTATGGACTGCAGGTAGAAGATATTCTGAGTTGAAAATTATCCCCTTACCCCAACATCACACTCTACCTATACAATGGGCTGTTCTGCTGATGCTGTTTGATCATCTTCAAAGAACGTCTTATTCCATTTAGACAGGAACGAGTGGTAGAAATTGTCTCCACATATGGGCATCTTTTCCATTTGGCAGTCTATTTGCCCTGGGTATCTTCAGCTGGGCTGGGGGCTTCTGTGGCTTGGACAATAGCGGTCAGCCTCCAATTCCCTTCTCAGTTTGTCAAAGGCAGCTTGAGCTGGGTGTAAGGGTGTTCTCCAATGTACCTTAGATCATGGGGTTAGTTGGTATACGTTGGTGATTGAGACTTCTTGTAGGCCCCTTTTTTCCACTTACATGTCCTAATGGAACGGCTGCACAAGACTTAATAGATGCTTAAAGCCTTATTATGAGCAACATACCTGGAACCTTTGCCATGTCCTTCCTTAGTGTCCATTCAGCCCACACAAGGCCCAATGCCTTTACCTTGGCCATTCACACCTTATGATCAGTGGTGAAGCCTATAATGTTCTTAAATCCTCTTCTCAGGGCACTATCAGTGCAGGCCTTAACAGTATGCTTCCAAGAAATGTGCACAAAATAGTTTTAATGAAAGACTGCTCTGCAGAAATGCAATCAATGTATGATGGGGAAGACAGTTGTTGCGGGTTCTATAAAAGGACCACCCGGGCTAGACTAAGGGCACTAACCCTAATGGGGAGGAGGATGCCCCCCGCTTCCAATTTGGTTGGCAGTAAGGATCTAGCACTGTTTTCATACGATAGGGTAGCAATAGAAAGCTGGTTCAGAGCCCAGAAGACCACTCTTCTCGTTTGATAAAATTCAGAGTTTTGCCCTGCTTCAATGGATTGATTGGGTTTGTTTGTTCAGCGTGTGGGGGCTAAAAGCATGTGTCCCCCCCCAATTCACATACACATATACAACCTTAACTCTCACCAGGTGAGGTGTTACCTCACAATTTACTCACTGAATCCCCAACACGTTTATTAACATTGCAATGCACTTATTTATAAAGGGATAGGGAAGAGAACACAGATTGGCATCGTTGAAAGAGGCATCATGTTTTAGCATGACACTTTCACATTAGTGTCTCCATGTACCTAAGTCAGAAATGACTAACGTATGAAATAATACATTTAATTCATAAAACCGCTCAGTTTCTTTCACTAAAATATTCCAACCTATCATCCCTTATAGGGAACAAGTCTTATTTCTGTAATCTCTTCATAAAACCAAAAGGCACTGTTCATCCCGACATGGGACATAACTCCCAATTCACTTTAAGTAAGGCACTAAGCCCTTGCCATGCTTCAACACCAACCAAGTTCAAAGAAACTTGCTCAACTCAAATTCATAAACTCAACAATAAGCATGTATTATAGCATCATTAAAATGAAATGCAAAAATGAAAGCACATTATCCAATGCATTAATCATCCATCAGAAAAAAGGAAGCACAGTTGAATAGCCTTGTCTTGTCTCACCTCAAGGGAACGGCCACATGACTTATAATGGGAGATTTCAATCTCTGGAAGGACAGCACCATCGATCAGCCAAGGAACTTGCCAAATGTATGAATGCCATGGGGTTTACACAACATATAGATAAACCCACTCATTCAAAAGGTCATACATTGTACTGGGTATTTTCATTGAATCTTAACATCAGCACTCCTGACATGTCTCTGTGCTCTTGGTCGGACCACACTTTTATTGAATTTGGGGTTGACATCAAGAACCAATGTAAATGGACTTCACCCAAACAAAACTGGATTAAATCCAGAACCATGATGAGGGTTAACGTGGAATCCCTAAGGGTTTGGATACCATCTACCCCACAGGAAGTTACGTCTCCATCACTTAATGTGGAGGACCTGACTGACTCAATTTTGGACACATTGGGCCTCATTACGACCCTGGCGCTAATGGGTTAACGGCGCCGTAAAAGGCTGCCGCGCCGTTAACCCATTAGCACCTGATTACGAGGTCCCTTTGCGGGACCCGACCTTAACGGCTGGTCTACACCAGCCGTTAAAGTAGGGACCCACAGAGGGACCTTGGTGCTAAGTACGGTACTGCAATTTGCGGTACCGTACTTAGCGCCTTCCCCATTCCCATAGAGCCCTATGGGGCGAAAATGGGAATGGGGAAGGGCCATGGTTCAATGGGGAATTACCGCCCCGCCAACCTTGGAATGGGGTGGTAATTCCCCATTGAACCATGGCGGACCCGTTACAACACCGGCACCAACCATGGTGCTAATAGCGCCATGGTTTAGCGCTGGTGTTGTAATGAGGGCCATTATCCAAAGCGATTGATGTCTTGGCTCCTCTCAAAACTAGGAAAGTTATAAATGATTCCAAAAATAACTGGTTTTCAGAGGAACTTAAGACTTTAAGAGTAGAAAAAAGGAAAATGTTTTATCAGTGGAGAAGTTCAAGGGAGGAAGAGGATAGGATAATTTATTTTGGCGTGGGAAATAGATATAAACTTGCAGTCGTAAGCACCAAAAAAGAATCCTATGAAGCATGCATCCAAAGTGCTCAACGTGACTCCAGGGAAATATTTGCAATTCTCAGGGAATTGGAGAAACCTGAAACTAAATATCAGGTGGCTATTGTTCGGGATAAGACATGATGCACCCAGATTCAAGAGCAATGACAACTAAGACCATTTTCTTTTTGGGGAAAGATTAAACAAACCTTGAATACATGGCTCACAGACCCCGTTAGGTCCCACAGGAAAAGGTACCTATTACTCGGCAGTCAATACCCAAGTGTAATGTAAGGAGCACTTCAGAAGAAGAACTTTGCACCATTGTAGCTAAATTGAAGCCGTCTACTTTTAAAGGGGATAATTTTCCTGCCACAGCTATTAAGGCCTGCTCTGAGTTGCTGATCGGTTTTGTTATTAAAATCGAGAATGCTTCATTCAAAGAGGGCTGAGTTCCCATTAGACTAAAGGGTTCCTGGATAACCCCCTTGCTCAGGAAGCCTGATCTTGACCCTAAAATGGTCACCAATTACTGGCCCATCTCGAACTCCCCCTTCATCCTCAAGATATTGGATAGAGTGGCATACGAGCAACTTCTGTGCCACATAAAATATCACTCCATCCTGAATGAAAGTCAATCAGGTTTTCGCCCAGGTTTCAGCACCAAATCTGCATTACTCAAACTAAAATCTAATATGATGACTAATATAAATGACGGCAAATTAATGCTGCTGATGTCCTTGGACTTATCGACCACATTTGATTTGGTGGACTACTCCCTCCTTTTTGAGAGACTATAGACAGTTGCAAACTTTAGTGAGCAAGCAAGGGACTGGCTGCAGTCTTTTCTAGGGATGAGGACTATGTGGGTCTGTAGTCAGTAGGTGGAAAGCAGACCCTGTTTTAGTTAGTTATGGTGTTCCGCAAGGGGCTTCACTTTCCCTGGTCCTTTACAACCTTTTTACAGACTCTTTTTTCACATGCTAGAAGGCACAAATATCTGCTTCTCAAACTACGCCAACGATTCGCAGTGTCTCATCCCCTTAACATGTATCTATGAGAAGGACGTCACAGCAGTGTCAGCAGTGTCAGAGGTCTATGACCTCATAAATGAGTGGATGGACATGACCGGGATGGCGCTGAATCATGGCAAGACAGATCTTATGATTATTGGCTGTAAACCTAGACTTGCTAAACTGGGCACAGAGTATGATTCGTTCAGCATAGTGGATCGGGACATCCCGATGAAGAAAAAGTGACACTTGACCATACCCTGAGTATGTCTGCTCAGGTTAGCAGCCTGGTCTCAGCATCAGCCTACTATATTAGGCTGCTTTCACACATTCGTCCATTTCTATCCCAGAAAGGCTGTGAAACGATTGTGCAAGCTATCATCTCCACGAAAATTGATTATTGCAGCTCCCTCTTCATAGGAGTAGGTAAAACCGAAATTGCCAGACTCAAAGTGGTACAGAATAGCACCATCAGAACAATCATGGGTTTTTACGTAAGTGTCAGATGTTAGAAGAAAACTGCATTGGCTTCCCATTGTGGAGAGGATAGAATTTAGGCTGATCACTATCCCCTATAAGTCCCTTGCGCTGAAATGATGAACAAAACCTGCACATTCCGAGAACATCATTGGAACAAGCGATCACACTGATAAAATGAAATGCTATGCCTTCTCATCTGAGATGTTGCCCGACTATGGAAGCATTCAAGAAAAAACGTAAAATGCACCTATTCAAATAAGGATGGGTGCACAGACCTGCTATTTTAACTTCCAGCTACTGATTCTTTGGCGCCTGTATGCCTCCGGGCCATTTTGGCTGTGCCTAATAAATATTGTAATGTAACAGTTTTGATTCAAGCAATCCCCCAATGCAATAATATACAATTTGACTTAAAATGCAGACTTCTGCTAGAAGCATAGCATCCCTGGGTTTTCTTTCAGACAGCAAATCCTTGTCTCAGCTTGTTTAATCTACTCTGATCTGCCACCCAGCCAGATGGACTTTTCATGGCATCTATATAGGGCCCTAATGGAATCCTCCCTTATTATTAAACATGCACGTCACTCGGTAGGCAGTTCCCCAGCTTCTAATGCAAACCAATGTTACCTGGGATTAAACCCTGCCCCACAAATATGATGTAAGTAAACACCCTACAAAGATACTCCTCGTCGGCATGGGATGCAATAACAAATCTTGGTGTCAGTGACATATCAGTTTTTCATAAGGCACTTGAAGCATCTTATTTTGCTATCAGTCTTCAGTAAGTTGCTCTGAGTGATTGTCTCATCACCTTATCAGCTTTAGCTTGATTCTCTGAGTGTCTAGCTTCATCATGACAGCAAAGCATTGTGCTACTTGGTAGAAAGTCAAGGCCCTTTACACTGTGTCTCTGATCAGCAAACTGCTGTTGTCCTTTTTGTTCATGGGGGGAATACAAACACATTTGCTTGCATCGCTTGCTGGCTGAATATGTAAGCATATCATCATACAATATGATAAAAGGGCAGATGTATGTTTGTTCTATGCAGTCATGCGCAGTAGAGACTGCCTGCTTTGCCTTTTGTCACTGCTAGAGGGAGCTGTTGCCTTAGGAACTATATAGTGGTCCTACCTTGTGAATGAAAATTGTATATTCTGTATCCCAGTGATAACGTATGTTTGTCAGCGCAGTAGACTCCCTGCTTTGTCTGTTGTCACCACTGGAGGGAACTGTTGTCTTAGGATGTATGGTGGTCCTACTGTGTTAATGAACACATACACAATGTTTTTCTTCTATTAACATGAATTACAGTCAAACAACCAACTATACCACATAGCGTATTAAGACTCTGAAAATGTCTCTCCCCATGCACTGTGGCCCATGTACACAGGCTTTCACACTGGTATAGACTATACCGAACTAAATATTTATGCATGTTTGCATGCATGTATGTATAAAGACTACTAACCACTTTACTAAAATTAATGGTTACATGTAGCAATGAATGGAAAAGAGACACTACAAGGCTGCCTCTACAACATGAGGTTTATATAGACCAATACATGCCTCTAGTGCTTTGAGTGCTTCTTATGGTTCAAAACACTATATAGCTATTGAAATATTGATTGCGCTCCAAGTGTACAGCACTTCATTAGTCTCCAAGTACTATATTCTACTAACACTACCTTCTACTAACAGGCCTTTTCTGGCCTCTGCTAGTTACTTATATGAGCGGAATTCTGGTTTGTCATGGCATCTACTTTGCTGGTTTTTACCCCGAAGGAACAGAATGGGTGCCCACACATGACACTGTGGTCTGAAATTCCAAACAAAATGCTGCAGAACCAGTAGCAACTTGGATTTCTGGGGATTAAGCATGTTGACTGTAGTGTCTTTACATAGAAATGTCATCTGCCATGCTTACACCCTTAGAGAAAGCACACAGCATGCATCACCATGCGTCGCACACTGCCAGCAGCCGCATTGCCGACTTCATGGGTAGGGCTGTGCTTCAGATTTAACAGCCACACTTCAGTCGCAAAATACCTATGAGTTGACGGATGTTAAGTTTGCAACAGCCCCATGCGAAGCATGGAAATGCAGGGTCTGCTTGAGATCCAAATGCACACGTCTGTATTGCTGGACTAAGGATTCTCCTCAAAGCAAAAGAATCTTTCCAGCTAGATGATGAATTACTAATTCATAAACCTCAATGTGGACTACAACGCAGGTGTTTCCATGCCATTCTTCGGAATCATGCTAGAACATCCTAATTTTTCAATAAAAGCTGGATCATTTTGCCATGCTCAGATCTGCAAGTTGACTTTATCAAACCTGCTACTTGATCCACTACCGGCAACACATAAACGCTCACCCTCACCTGTCGCTTTAGCAAGTTTGTAGATTGTATACCATCATCAAATTGCAAATTAGAAACAGCAGCCATTTTAATGATTTATCACATAATTTCTAGACTTAGACTTGGTCTTCTCCAGAGAATTGTAGCTGATAGCGGAAGGCATTTCACAAGTGAAGTCATGGCATACACGTCTTGAGATTTTGGCACTTATAGGGAGACTCCATATATTGTATCGTTTGCATATCTCCGCATTGCTGCCTTTACTGTTGTCTTTCCATCATTGCACTTGAATTTGATTGTTTGCTTTGATATACATATATATATATATATATATATGTATATATATATATATATATATATATGGGACGACCCACATAACCCTAACCCCTTTTAAATCTCGGCCACCTTTCCCTTTTTTACCCCATAAAGCTTGCTCTTTGAAAAATGAGCAAAACAGGAGCAAATGAACCAATGGAAGTGCACCGGTGGAAAGGTGGGTTGAGGTAAGCGCAGTGTTGGAAGACATATCACCATTGTTTTAACGTGCCAGCAATGGAGGTGTGGTGAGTTTTACCACTCCATTGTATCGATTTTGAAAATGTTTGTGCAGAATACCAGTACAAGTTGAGAGGCCTACTGTTGCCATTCATTTCATTGATCCCTCCATTCCACCTTAGCAACAGCCACCAAAATGTCTCAATTTGAAATAATAACTGGAAGAAAAACAGTGGCACTCCAACATATTTTGAATCAGACACAGTAGCAAGTACTAATTAATTCACCCACAACACATGAATGTGTAGATAATTTTACAAAACATATTCTCAACTTGCATGCTTTTGTCAATGTTCAAAATTATCTATAGGAATCAGCTGGTAGTATGAAGACCTTCCATAACATATGGCACACATGAACTGGGTCTGTTGGAAACCCTGAAGGTGGTAGAAAATAAATTTCCCAGATTTCACCTGGCCTCCCCAACCAATCCTGCAGTCATTATTGTATGGGTGACAACATAGGGTGGCCTTGCACCAGATCACTGTATTATACACAGTGACACAGATCCAAGAACTGTACAGAAGCAGTCAGCGTATTTCACCAATAGTACTATGAATTTAGCAGGTGCATCTTTGAACCAGTTATCAGTTCGTAAAACCACTTGCATAGTGGGAGAAAGTCTCATAAGGCGTCGTAGAGGACTGGGTACTTGGGAGGGGCAACCACAGCTATAGAGTTAGTAAAGAGTGGTACCCTGGTGGGCCCGAAGCATGTGTGATATGCTGAGGGAAACCATTCACCGCCAAGGAAGGGTGCAGAGCCGCATGACCACCGTTATAGTTCCATACACCATGCAATTTCTGAAAACTGTAGGAAGTGAGATCTACAACACATGAAACTAATGAGAAGGGGAAAGAAAACACATGGTGGAGAGGTGGGACCACAAAGCCCTGACCAGTCCTGTGTAACAGTGATAATGAGCAAATGGTCTGACTAATTCCAGAGCTTATGAGGCCCTTAAGACTGCTGCAGGCCCTCTGCAGGACTCTCACTGGCCTGGACTTTCTTCTATGCACCTGACTCGTCTGCGCCTATCCTGCTGCTTGGCCTCCTGGAACTTCATGAGATCCCTGCTTCTTCTGACTCCTGGCACATTGTGTCTCCCTTACCACCATGAGTCACAGGGATCACTCCACTCTCATGCTTGGCCTTTGTGATATTTCTCCTCTCGTTGCTGGAACAGCACATCACTCTGTTTTCTGCAACCTGGGAGCTCTTGCTCACCTGACTTGTCTGCAACTGTCTTGCTGCTAGGCTGCCTGGTGAGCTTGTCATGTTTTTGTGCAGTTTCTCAGTCTTTCCCCTTTCCATCTCTGCGTATTTCCGATGGCAGCGAGTGATGACACCAGCAAACCATCCACTGTTGGTGGGCAGGGTGGGATCGAGTAGCAGTGGTGTGACCCATGATTCTTTTATGGAGTTGAACACAGTGCAGGAGCTGAAGAAGGCATTCAATCAATGGATAGGCAATCCAAGCTTAATTGCAACCTTATAGCATTGGTGATTGGTGATAATGCTTTTCTAAACGCTGCTTCTACTGACGTGTTACTGCCAGTACCTGGAACATGTGGTGTGTCAGAATTGGGCTCACTCCAACAGGGCGATCAAGATTAGAGTTTGTCTCTTTCTGTCATCACCCAAATCATTCTGTACACTACCCTCCCATGTTCTCCATCTTTATTTATTCCAGACTAGCCTAAGCTTAGGGGTTTCTCTAATCCTTCTTCGCCTCTCTCTAACGTAAGCCATAAGACTATTGGAAACAATTCCACTAATGCTGCAGGTGCAGCTATGCATGCACTCAATTTTACACTAACATCGCTTGCAAAAGCATATGAAAATATACTTGAGGAATACAGAGAAAAATATATTTTAAACACTATGTTTTCTAAGTTATCATTTTTGGAAGGCTAGATCTACGGAATCGCATGTGGCAAGCCTGAAAGAGTTTACCTATCTAACACTGATGATTTGATACTTCCTTTGTCCCAACCCTCTAGATCACAGACAGATCTTATTAATAAACGGGTAGTTCAATATAGGTTGAATATGGACGTTACCACGTGTGGGTGGATGAGGGGGTTATAGCAGACATTTCTAGCTTGCCCATTGTTTTATTGGACATCCAATCCCATTCTGTAAACGACGACGTAGAGTGTTGTGCAGTCGCCTGTCGAGATTGCAACATCGCTGCGATCTGATTCACCTTCACCGATTGGTACTAACCTAAGTAAGTACATTACAAATAATGTTACACATAGCCAATAAATGTTAGTAGATCCAAAAATACGTTATAACGCAACACATATTACATTGAAACACTTTACATACATCCACATATTCGTAATGTTAATTTACAATGGCATTCCTGCAACTAAAGAACTAATACGTACGTCAAAGCTTTCGTATTATAGTTTTTAAAAGTTAGTTTATAACATTTCGCACATTGCATTCAACATAGTTTTCATAACCTTTATTTACAATGGTTTTCCTGATACAACACATCTAATATGTGCATCAGTAATTTCATATAATAACTCCAAAAATGTAGTATTGGTCATAACATCACCACACATTACATACGTCATTTTAGTAATGTTAATTTACAAGGATATTCATGATGCTAAATATCTAATACGTCATCAGTAATTTAGTATTTTAATTCCAAAAATGTAGTTAATAACATTACCACTTACAAATCCAACATTGCTACTAACACTATATGTTATGAATTATGTTACGTAATTGTTATGTACTTAGCAATTGTTCCTACCATTTAAGTCCGTTAAAGTTAAGGTTATATTATTAAAACAAAACTGATATATATACGGTTTAAAAATAAAACTCAAAAACAAATTGAGTCCAGTAAAGCCTGTTGTATTTGTACAGTTTGTCATGTATAAATATGTCATAGTTTTATAGTTTGTAAATACATCAATATATTAAGTTTGTTTCTAAACTGTATATAATAGACAATGTACTATGTTTTTTCTTAACATGTTTTACAGAAAATCGGATTACAACAATGGGGGGAAAAGAGCAATTACATGTAAACAATACTACAAATTCAAACAAAATCAAGTTTTACATAATACCCATTCAAGGCTCTCCTCTTCCTCGCCAAAGTTAAATATACGTCTTTAACAAGAGATATCTTCCTTTTCTTGCACGGTTGAATTTCTTTTTGCATTGCTTTCAGCCAGCAGTAAAGATGTCTCTTTATTTAATTCAACAGGCAGTCCCATGTTTGCAGCTGTGGTAGTTGCCCTAGGGAGTTCCTCATAGGAACGAGAGTCCTTGTCCCCAAAGGGGGAGTCTCTCCCAGTGAGGTCCCCCGTGCCTAGATCCCTAGTCTCACAGAGGGGCCAACCCTTGGGGAAAAGGGGAAAATCCCTGTGATTCGTCACAGGATGTACAAAAGAATCACTGCTCACATTCCTTATATGAAAGACTATAACAGACCTCGAGTAATGTATGCTGCTCACCTACCCCCAATTGATCTACCGATAAAAAATTAAATCGGTAACATAAAAGTCTAAATCAAAGTTTCAAAATTGCAACAAGTAAATACCAAAGTAGCAGATAGTTACAAAAAATATCTACAGTAAATGGAAGTACTTTTAGGACATCTAACAGTTCTACAAATACCCCTCCACGGTTTAATAATATTGGAGTGAATTGGTATGCTACTGTAAATTTGCATATGCTGTTAAAAGTACAACCTTTTGTTGATGAATTAAATCTTACAAGTAACAATGCTTTTGTCAGATTCGTACAATCACTATTAAGGAACATTACCAACAATGCACAAAAAGCACATAGTTGTACTCTTATACTTACAGAAATAGATAACACTTTACAACAAACTTATTATACCACCAACAAGATCCTTAGGAATTTTTGTTGGCAATATTTTAAAATGTACCTACAGCTGGAATAGATGTTGATGCAAAAGGTATCAATTATACATATAACAGTCAGTGCATGTCTGGAGATTTTCTACTGTTATTATATATTCATAATGTTAACAAGATTCCATTGGAAGATCTTTTTCACAAACAATCTTGTAGATGACAATTGTTTACGATGTAATGTGAGGAACCTGAGGGTGTCCTCACTTCTTTCTCCGAAACATCCTCTGCTCAGGTTCTCAGGAAATGGCCATAGCTTTTGGATCCCGACCCTGGGGGTTGATGTGTGAAGGAGGATCACCTGGGTAGATACGTTTTCAGGAATGGCTTTCATGGGATATTGATACCCTTTTCCCTTTTCCTCCTTCCAGGAAAACACTAGAAAAAGTCCTCAATGTAGGGGCACTAGGAAGCGGGTGAGGAGGATGATGGCTAGGATTGAGGCAGGCTATCTCCCTGTTCCTTTTGATAACCCACCTTACCCTTCTCCTGCCTTTGTAGACTATTGCCAATCCACTTCCCTAAATTTCTCCTCATTCATACCACTGTACTGAGATGGGGAAGTGGCGACTAGGAGTGGTACACACTAACATGTCATTTCACCACTTTGGTACTGAGGATGTTATGAGGGTCAGGCATGTCCAGAGAACACCAATAACTATGGTCGGGCAACTGGACTTGAGTACTCACACTTGCAACCTTTTAAATGGTTGCAGGTGCATTAAAGGTGGAGCCGACAATCAAGACAGGGGAGACCAGCAGGGGAGAAGCCGGCCGAGCGTGTCAGGCTAGTGAGGAGTGAAATCCTGCCGAGGAGGGTCCTGCCTGGGAGCCAGGATGCTGGCAAACATCCAGGATAGACTGCGATGCAGAGACTAGAGCGAGCTGTGAGAGGATTAAAGCGGGTAGAGCCTCCCTGGTTGAGTGCCCACAGCAGGAGCCGTGGGGCATGGGAGATACGCCATTGCTGCAAGCTACCGGCAGCATCCGTGAGAGGCGAGTGGAGCTGCCGGCAACCCACAGAGAGAATTCCAAGCTGTGAGTGCGGCTCACAATGCTACAGAGGAGTGTATGCAGAGCGGAAGAAGAGGAACAAAGTCATCTGGAGGAGTCACCAGGGACCATTGAGTGAAAACAAGTGAACACTTGTACCCGGGTGCTCCTGGAGGCTACTGCATCGCAAATATAATTGCTGAACGAACTAAATTAGATATGTAAGTGAAAGTGAATCCAAAGAGAAGGGTTGTAGTGACCAATATGAGTAAAGTGATGTGTAAGTGAAAGAATGTGAATTAAGTACTATTGAATACCGAACTAAAGAGGACAGCTTTGAAAAGCCTCTGAATGCAAGCTAGTGTGAAGCACATGTTATATGTATATTGAAATACAATTTTCTTTTAATACATTGAAAAGCAAGTAATGAACGTTACTGAAGAGTGTGAAAGTAATGTGGTGAAGGGAAGAGAGCACCACGGAGTGAACTGTTAATGTTAATGCTAAAGGATATTTATACCGTGCACTATCGCCACCGGAGTGGTCCCCTGTATGAAAACACATTGTGGCAAAGCCAAGAGACTGGCAAGGAGGAAAATGTATTGTGGCAAAGCCAAAAGACTGGTGAGGAGAAAGCAAAGTGAATGTGAACCGGAACACAGGTGCAGTGACAGAGAAACCTTTGTGGGCAAGAAAGCCTAGGTTATCGGTTGCGCAACCTATAATGGGTGGACTGTGTGGTCCGACAACTGCGCCTAGACCAAGGATATCCTATCTGTGAAAGTCAAAGAAACGTACAGATGACAACTCCACATGAATGTAAGAGATTGCTGTAGTAAGCAGAAGACATCAATCTGTATAAATTGTCAAGGAATCAGAAGAAGTGTAAAGCAGACAAAGAACTAGTTTTGAATATTAGGAGACTGAAACTAAGTGTGAGTTGACAAGCTGGCGCCTTGGGGAAGCAAACCCTGAGGCCAATTTAGAACTGTTGCTTTCTTGCAGAAAGAAACCCTGAGGCCATTCTGGAACAATGTTTTCTTCTTGTGGAAAGGAACCCTGAGACTATTTTGGAACTTTGTTATCTTTTTGGGGAAGAGAACCCTGAGGTCCTTTTTTTGAACTGCCTTGTCCTCTTGGCGAAGGGGAACCCCAAGCCTTTGTGGAACTGTCTTGAACTCGGGGAAGGGGAGCTGGAAAGCAATCCAAGAACTGGAAGAAGCTCAGAACTTTATTTTGAGACACTACTTGATTTGTTGCTTAACATCCCTATGAATTGATTAGCTTTAGTTGTGAGGGCAAGTATAGGTTTAGGACACAGACTTTTAAGTTGAACTCACTGGCTAGGACTATCCTTAGTTTCGTTAGGTAGGGAAATCCCACCTTAGCATAGGGCAAGTTAGGCTTTCAACTATCCTGACATTTAAGTTAATAAAACTAACTTTGTTTGAGCTTGGAATCTGTTGTCTGTGTCTTGCTTCTTGATGCCTTCACAGTAACCAACCAATTAAACAATTAAAGTTAGAAATCATTCTACCTACCTCATTTTAATTGTATTAAGATATAGAGTTAATGGTGAGAAAGTAAATAACACATTATACACATGCTCAAGTTTCTATTTGTGTAACCATTTCTAAAACTGAAAGTATAATATATCATCACAGGAACACCACAAACAGAGGTCATTATATAATGTATGTAAAGCAAGATTCATTATGGTTTGAATGCATTGAGCAAATTACCATAAAAGAAAGATTGCCATGGAATTTTATAGATGCCTAGATAATTGTATTAAAAAGAACAGCAACGTATAAAAGTGATAGATAATAAAAATAAACAATATAACAAATTAAGTAATCCCAATATTATTAATATACATGTACATACTTCCTCAATTTCTGGTGATTTTCATAAGGATACCCAGAAGAGATTTGAACAAGTAGATAAAAGTATTAATGTTACAATGTCTATGTAAAAAGAACCTTAAATTGGTATTTTTACAAAAAGATGTTGTACACAAAATGAACATAATTGAAATGTTTCAAATAAAAATGTAGGTTTTTCAATCACTCTTTTTAAAAAAAATGTTTTTAAAGGTTCTTGTTCACATTGGAGATCAGGGACTACGGTAAGGGGCGATGTGGAAGCCATCATACAAATATAATTTTAAACAGTTAAACAAAGAAACCTAAGAAAGTTACAACCAACATTTATTTTAACACATTATTGTGCTTATTAAAAAGTCATTCTAAAAAATGTAAAACTATTAAAAAGTAAATATGTACACTGTTACCAAAAATTCGTAAAACAAAGTTTAATAAAAAAAAATATATATATAATTGCAAACATAAATTATAATATCTATACACCATGGTGTACAAATACAATAGTGCTTTAAATCAATTAGAAAGCAATTACCTAATGGTAAAATTATATAGAAGTTATTTGAAAGTTATTTGAAAAGAACAAGAATTAAGGTTAAACCAACAAAAGTTAGTATTCAAACATTAGCTACAATATCATTAAGGTAACATCATAATATAAATATTATCAATGCATTTCATTATTTTATTTGTGTATTTGTCTTAGTTCATACAAACTTTTACAAACAAGTATAAATACATGCATATATCAAATCACATCACGTATTATACTAATAAAATCTCCACATAATATAAAATGGTAGCATAAAATATTAGATAAAAGATTATTCCTACAATATTGCAATTACCACATAAAACCCTTGATAAATTAGTTTGTTCTTAAATTGCAAATTAAAATGCTGCCATACATTATAAAGTGCAATCTGAATAGTAACCGATTCGGTATTAAGACAATAATCCCAGAATTTATCTGCTTTGATTGAGTCATTGTGGTTCACAAACTGGCCCAACAAGCAGTTGTAAACTGTTCCAAAACTACAACATTCTTTGAAGATGTGCCTGGCCGTTTACAATATGTCCTGTTTTTTACATAGCCGGCAGCATCTTTGATCAATGCATTTATAAAAAATAATTACATTAAAATCAATTATCATGGTAGCCTTAACTCACCCAAACATGTAAAATATAAAATATTTATCCTAAAATTATATTCTTAATGAAAAGTAATTCTAAACAATTAAAAAGTAAATATGTACACCGTTACCAAAAATTATTGAAACAAAGTGTAACATCTTTTTTTAATAAAAATATATAATTACAAACATAAATTATAATATCTATACCTGTAATCCATCTACAACGGTTCTTAATAAATTCTACTCGACCTATTTCAAATAAAATAATCACTTAAGCATACATAATTGAATATACATAAAACATTCATAATAATGTAATTTACATTAAACAATACAAATACATTTTACAAATATATAAATAAGGACATTTTAAACAGAATATAAGACACATATAGTACACATACTGTGATGAATCCGATGGAGTCATCACTGTTTTCCCAGTGGTGACCTCTTCCCATGTGGCCAGGGAATGGCAGCCTCTACCTGATCCTGATCCTGACCCTGGAGCGGCAGTATGAGCGAGGATCACATAGGGGAAGACAACCTCTGGGGAGATACCATGGCTTCATCGAATGAGACATGGTATACCATTTTGCCCTTGCAGGATGTATCCCTCTTTCCCTGTGCAGTATGAATCCCCCATTTGCAACAATCTAATGGCCTATTTTAGTATCTTCCCTCTTCCACCCATGGAGAGTAGTGGAAAGCTTTTGTCACATTTCAAAGGCCAACTCTCAACTAACCAGACTTGTACAATTATGAAAGACACTTTTCCGAGCTCCACATACTCTTCTTCCAAACCTAGTTTGCCTTTAAAGCCTATTGCAAACATTCATACAGTATTTTCCGGAAGGCACTACTATTCTCAGTCTTCACAACACTGGGACGAGGAAGAGGTGAGCAGTAATTATGATCACTCACTGTGAGAACCGCTGCCAGCGGTCTAGGCCTTCCCCAAATCCTATTGGCCAGAGCCAATGTAAAAATAAGTAAAGACTCGGGAAGTGTGAGAGAGGCCCTGCCTGCAGAAATCATGTGTTACAGAGAGGAGATTTGAACTGCTGTGCCGGAAGAAGGAAGGGGAACCCTTGCACCCCAACTGCCTATGGGAGCTTGGAAGCACTGAATGAGCCATGGAGACCAGTCTACCCCCTTAAGGAAGAAGGGGAACCCCTGGGCATCAGCAGAGTGTCACAGCCCATAAGACGCTGCAGACTCCCTCCGTGAGGGGGAGACCAGGGAAGGTTTGTTATCTTAGGCAAGTATAGTGTCCTGTAGTGACACACCTGTATTACTGTCCCCAAGGACAGAGCAAATGTACTAAAATTAATTCCAGAATCAATCTTTAGTGGATATTTCAAATCAGTCTTACGAGACAAACATTCAATGTGTCAAATTTAGAGTACTTTTTTTGCAATACAGTAGGAACAAAAAAAATATATAATGTCTCTCTGCGTTTCTTGAGGTTCCCTTCTTCAGGAGCAAAATCATATTCTTACAAGTCCTCAAAAGTTCAAATAATATCTGGAGAGTAAATTAAAAAGATATTATCAGTTTTGTTGTTTTAAGGTTCTTTAAACATTAATTAAGTTCTAATGCACACCAATTCTCATATTAAGTCAAAATATTAGTCAACTCGCTAGCTCATGCGATGCGCCTTCTTGCAATCAATTTCCAAAAGGGTGCTTATATTCCACTTCACATGTGATATTACGATCTTGTCTCTAGAAAAGAGAGCTAGGGCTAATTAATATTTCAAAAAGATCATTGAGAAGATGAACTGTAAGCCTCTTCATTATTATGCTTACCTACCTATCTGGGTGTGGAGAAATAGAGAAGTGTTCTCAACAATTCTCAACTCTTAATTTCCTTTTCACCTTGTAAAGGCAAATGAGAGCGGTGTATGTTCAGTCTTATGGAATGGGGGTATATTTAGATCATTCTTAGAATCACATTTTGGAGGGACTCAACTCCGTGTTGGTGGACGTTTTTTCGAATTCGTAGGATTCAACAGGTTGTATTCTATAATGTAGAGATGATCTGCACAGTCACCTGTTTGAAAAATAGTTTAATAGTTAAAATATTAAAATCTATTATTCCAGGTTATGTCACTCAAGGTTGATTTATGTGGATACACAATATGGCAATCTATTCCTCTATAATCTTCGATTAAATCTCCATGTTATGATAAGGTGAATGCATTTACCTGTTATTTACCAAAATCCTCTTCCGGTTAAGTAGCCGCATCCAGCTTCTCCACGAGGCTGTCATTTACTCCAAAAAACAAAATGATTGTGTCAAGTCGGTGACATGATTGCATGATGACATCATCACATTGGCCCTTATTTGTGACGTGCTTTTTCATCTAATGAAAATACATTATTCGTTATGGAATCTATTCCTGATACCGATCTTATACGTGAATCTGATTATTCCATACCTATTGTGGCGAACAGATTTTGGATCTGTAAAATATAACGATACACTAATCTGTCATCTCTCCACATGACTGACTCAAAAGCTTAGCTAAATTCCCAAAGTTTATCTTGAGGAGATCTTTGAATGGCTGTATGACTTGTATGTTAGATACATTGGGCCTCATCACGAGTGGGGCGCAAACAATGGCGCTATTAGCGCCGGCCTTAATCGCCCTACCGCCAAACCCCCGACGCTATTAGCGCCGGATCACGGGTTTGGCGGAAGGGTTATTGCCCATTCCCCATTGGGCCCATTCGGGAATTCCTCATTCCCCATTGGGCCCAATGGGGAAAATTCGTGCTATTACCGCCAGTGGATTTCCCATCGGCGGTAATCGCGCCAAAAATCGGCAATTTTGCCGCGGATTTCCCCCCAGCTCAAGCCATGATCTGGCGGACCCTTAAATCCGGCGGTAATAGCGCTACCGCCAGATTTAAGGGTTTACCGCCAAAGTCGTGATCAGGCCCATTGTATTCTAGCCAGTCTGGCATCATGGCATTAACTTGTCTGGGTGTCAATAGTTTTCTCTCTGTGTTTACAGTCTATTATGGCACAGATCTTCGTTCCAGAGTATCCATAATTCATAGAATACCAGTTCAGTTTATATTCAAATTCTTCCACATTATATGTGCCATTTCGTTTCAATGGTGTAGTTCAACACATCATCAATGAGAATTGTTTTTGGGAACGAAAAGGACAAAAAGTGAGAAACAACTAAATCAAATGAAAATCACTGCATTTAAGTGACATCATAGCTCAAAGGGACCACTCAAAAGAGTTCAAGCCTAATCGAGAACAATTTGAGAAAATATCAAATTGAACTAAATAACTTTACAGTATACAAATAATGTTTGAAACCAAAGGAACTATTGACTATTGAGCCACTCTCTGATTCGCAAAGAGAACCCAAATAAATCTGTCTTTAAACACCCTACAAATTTGGATGCACTTTATTTATCAGATCCATAGTTGGCGCACTTTGGATGACTCAACCAAGCAACACTATCTATATCATATATAATATACACAATATAGGGACATCTACCTTGCAGACAACTACATGCCAATTGAACTAATTGGAGTCGCCCTATGGTTGACCTTTGACTGCAATTTGTCTCAACTAACAACACATGTATTTCATATTTTTCCAAATGTCACATATCTGTTGTAATGGATGCTGTTATTCAGAAATTCATATTTTTCATGTAATTCTGGTGTTGTTTTTCTACAAATATACACACAAAGAAATTCCTCAAGTTTGCTACCCACCCTCTCACCTACCCAGATCCTCCCCGGCTACTACCTAACAACAACATGCTGGTTGGTTCACATGCACAACTGCTCTTTTCAAGTTCCTTATCCTAGTCTAAAAAGCTTGTAATGCTCTTGCTCCCTGTGTACCTGGCTGATTGTATCCTAGTTTACTCCCAGTCTCGTTCCTTCTGGTCTTCCTCTGCGCTCAACCTCGTCATCCCATACCCTCCATGTGCCGCCTCCTTACTTCTGCTTTTTTTTGGCCCTGCTCCACTTGAACTCGCTGCCAATAACACCCAAAGCCCGCTGAACCGTGGAATCATCAAAGCTCGGCTTAAACTTCACTCACATGCTAAAGAGGGTGCTCCCCGTGCTCTCTCCCACACCCTTCCTACCTGACCCCACCACTGCCTCCAGTTACGCTTAACAAAGTAATTTTGTATATTTAATTAGTACTCCTCTTTAATTTGAAGCACTTGCTCCCTTCAGTTAACATCACCTTTGCAAGTCACCTGTTTTCTTATATACATTTTGTTTGTGTTGTTTTCTTTTGTCCCTGGTATATGTTCAATAGTTTGTACACCTTCATACACTGGCTCACTACTTGTTTTCATCTTCATACTATTGTACAGGCACTCTGCGTGGGAATGCTTCCGCCATTCATAAATTTGTTATTGTAAGTCATTTCGAATCGAATTAACATCTTTGTTCTTCAAATAAATGCAAAATGCAGTACTCGCCATTCCTTTCTCAGGAATGGGGGGGCTGGTTTGAGAATGCTGACCCCACGCTTCACCTGATTCACAAGCAGGGAGAGGCACATGTGAAGGCAGACACCAAGCATTGAGTACTTCCTGTCCTGGGCTGGTCTTCCAGCTCTCCCATGAAGATGATGCACCTGGCACCAGAGACCACTCACCCCACTGAAGAAGATCCGGAGACAGACTGCTGTGAGCCGAGAAAACAGAAAATGTAAAGCCCCAAAAATGTGTTTCTCAAATATATATTTGTGTGCGAGTTTGAATGAGTGTGCACACGCATTAGAGTGAAATAGTGTGTATGTGCGTGCTCAAGCATGTGGAAGGTGTTGTGGCGGTGAACCAAGAGTGCATTCAGCAAAAGTAGCAGCAAATGTCGAATTGCATTGGCAATGCTGGCTTACGTTGAACATAGGCAGCCTGACATGTGGTCTATAATGATAGGTGATGCTACGTTGGGCACAGGTGGCATGAACATGTGGTTTAACATGGTAATAGTGGCATATGTTGGGCACAGCATAAACCTCGGTTCCAAAACTGTCATCTGTACTGTTGGCAAACTACCCCTTTTGGGGTTGGGATCAATCCTGATTTGCATATGGTCTTTTCCCCTCTGTAATGGCGGGGCAGGCTGGAAAGCGATTGTTTACTGTGTTGCACACAAAGCAATGCTATTCATTGATCATTCAAAACTTTCCATCTATCAATAATCATTTACTGTTGATCTACTGGCGTGTATTGGAGTTTTCTTGTGTACTTTGGCGACCCAGCAGAAGGACTCTGACCAGAGAACATGTTTGAATGTAGTGTATTTAAATTAAAAGAAAAACGCTTGTATCTAGTCCAAAATAAAAATGTCAATGCTAGTAACGGAAGCCAGGTTCCTTATGAGTAGATATCCCTGCTCTGAAATCAAAATTTGTTTCCAATTATTTCGTTGACTGTTAATTTGGTTAAAGTAGGGCTGCAATGATGAAGTGAAGTCCTGACCTGTTAGTGTCATTAGGGTTGAGTTTTGTGAAATGAGTCCTAACACCTCTGTTGCTCCACATTCACATTTTTACCAGTAAATAACCAGTGAGTAATCAAGCAATTCTGGTGAGAATCATCACATTGTAACTTAATGTCCATTATGACACATAACACATGAAAATATGATCATAGTCCATAATAATTTTCCTTATATTGCGTTTATTTTTTCCAAATTGGACAACCACTTCATCCACAAATTAATTCCTCCAGACAAAAAGGCTGACACGTGTTTCACATAGCCCCCAACTTTACTTTACAGGAGGCTAGGGAACTTCTTCATGGCTATAACAATTGTGCGTGTCTACAAGCAAACATAATATAACACAGTGTTAAATGAATCACCAAAACATGTAAGTCACGCTCTTGCCACATTCAGTCCTCATTGATTTTTCCATTCAAATGTACTATATCATGCTCATTGGCTATATCCATTAACTTAATTCAAACCTGATAGTACGCCACCTGTCTCATTCATGGTATGCTATCCAGTGTTATATTTAACTCTGGTTCCTGTTTCTACATTTAGGGATATGGGTGTTGTAACCTGAGCATACCATAGGCGCATGATCTTTTCAAATGATTAGTGTTTCCGCATTTAATCATATTCGTTTAGGTTAATGACTCACCAAAAGACGTTTTCATCATGTTGCATGCCCTCTTTTAGTATTATGAATTCCACCGAAATCCCAATGGAGTCCTTTGGACTCCAATTAATGGGGACCAACACCGCCTACCACCAAAATACCACCAAACTTGTATTGAGTTCCAATTGCATTTGTCAGGCTAGTTCAAAACCGAAGTGCCTCTTTTATTCTCTGAGAATTTTCAAGTTGAGCTTGTGCAATAGGTTTTGAGGTATTGTTGGGAAGAAAATGAACCTATCCCACCGCCCTAGGCACTTTAGGTTAAGGTGAAACCCATGAAGACACCTGTGATATGCAGTGCGGTAGACTCACACCACAAACCTAATGAACAAACCTGAATAGGCCCAAGTGCTGAATAGAGACAGACCCATGCTGTTAGTATTCCACAGAAACATCCCTTTGTTGTAAAACGGTTGCCAATACGTGTTATGCCGAGAAAGAATGTGCCCGACAAGGGCATGAGACAGTAAGTACCAGGATGCTGGGCATGATTATAGCAGCCAGGCCAGCGTAGGCCCCGACCGCCCCAACCCAGCCAACAATGATTAACAGCCTCTATGACTGCCCCAGTCTCAAGATCCCTGAATTCCACGATAGGCGACAACCCCAGACCACCAACCATAAACACACTGGCCAGAAAAGATCTAAAGAACACTGCCATTCCACCTTCTTTCATAGTGACAAGATCTGTAATGTGAGGTACAGGGAGGAATACATTATTGTCCAAAATGAGGGGTGAAGCCTTGGGTGCGGATGGTGCGATACAGAATGAGTGAAGGATGTGTGGGTTAGCTTGACCTCAAGGCTCCCCCTGTGCCAGTCGCTGAGCCTCCCAGATGCACAGCATAATGATAGAGTAGCATTGTCTCACATTGTAACTAATTGCCAATTCGACATTGGTTCCCTAGAGATGATGAGCCCAGCAGACCCCATTTGATGGAAGACGGACGGACAGACAGGGCTGGGGCCAATGACCTGGCATCTCCTATAGCGCAGGCAGACCATGTATAGGGTCTAAACAACCAGCTGTCCAGGTTTTTACTGTATACTGATGACGCTGTGCCCCTTTTTAAGCTCTTGCTTGCACCCTTTTTGCTCAGAACATTCCTGAGCAGCACAGCAGAGTTCTTTGCTTGCCCACCTATTGCCTGCCCACCTTTTTTTGGATCATCTAAACTTGTTATCCTTACTTGTTATCCTTGCAAGAATCTCTTGGTCTTTTTTCGCTATGGGGTTGTATTTTTTCTGGTGTGAGCTTTTAGGGGTGTGCCTTCAGTATGTTATAGAAATAAATGCAATTGTTTTACTGTGGTATTCAAAAAGGTGCACAGATAGTATACTATTAGTTTATATTTGGTATCCCATTTGAAAGCATCACTAAAGGTGGCAATACAAGCACGTTTGAGAATTGGGACAGGACGTTCACTGTTTTATGATTTGCTACAAAATCACAATTTACATGTTGTCTTTGACGATTGTGCCATTTATAACCTTAGTTGCATGGCATTCAATAAGCTTGCCGAATATTTATTTAAGGTAGTTTAAAACTAGTCCACGTGAGGGATTCTATTTTGTGCTATTAGTATTACAAGAAATAACCTTCCTTTATTAGTTAGCTGCTGTAGTATTGAACTTGATTACCATTCCTTTCATAATAATGAAATGTAATAATGTATCTGATATAGCTATTACAGGAATATGCTATCTTTTAGGAGAAAGTGTTAGCTCCACAACAGTTTGGTAAGAACTTATGGGTCTATATTATCTCGCAGTATTAACTGTCTTCCTCTGTATTTTAGGCCTAATTGAAATACCTTATTGGTTAAAACCAAAAAGTACCTACACAGCCCTTCCTGTGCATAAAGGTTATAAAAATTAAACGTAGTCCCAGATCAAATGAAAAACATTTGCTATTACATTGGCCGTTATCGCAGTTTTGCCTACATTAGTGAATGTTAACAATATTTATGCAGTGTTCATGCTTTAAAATAAAAGTACCTCTTGTCTGCAAGAGCATAATATTATTGTCTGCCTTCCTTCATAGAAATTGAAATGGTGATCATGGAACGATGCAAAGGGACAGAAATGTCAGCCTCTGTGGTAACAGAACAGAATACAACAGATGAAGAGAAAAGTGCAGCTGCTGTTTCTGGGACTGATTCGAATATGAGCAGGTAAGAATGGCTGCTGAAATACTTGTACAGCTGATGGGAGAATATGTGATTCAGTTAGTTTCACGTATAATATTTGGAAACAGAACACCATGCGTTAAGTCAGGCTTTAAATCCTGTTTCAGATGTTTCATCAAATTTAAAAGGCTCATCTGACAACCTGTGCTTTAGAAAGACCACATTGGCATGTGTTTGCTAACGAGTTCCATCAATCATTGGTTGTTTTGGGACTTGGAGCAAATCAACTCTGTGGAAGGCAGACTTGCGTTTTCGGATAATACTGTCTTGCCATAGTTAAAGTGGATAATAGCTAAGGTATGTAGCCACAAAGTGTGTCTTGCTGCATGTCTATTTGAGTTTCCATGCCTGGAGCTCTATGTTTAGATTAGGAAAAAGATTGGCACATTTTGCCCTGCTATGTGGAAAAGACTAAAGAAGCACTGCTCATTGTACAACTGTTAGTGGTTTGTGAAGAAGTGATAAAAGTCTTACATTCTATCTTTTATGGAAAGGCATGCCTAAGGTTTTGCAGTCACACCTGGACACATTCTGTGAGAGACCACGCTATAATGGTGCACAATCTGAAGGTTCCCCTGGTAGAGAGTTTTAGGGCCTCAAGTAGGAGGTCCATTCCTAACATCTAAAAAACAAATTGCTGGTTCCTAATGCCAGTACCTATTGACAAATGGGGTAACATCCACTAAAATGAGTGCTTGGGTGGCAAGACCTGGAAAAGGCATGTGGCTACATGGGAGGCGGTAACATGGCCTGGCGAGGTCAGTGCATGAGTCGCCTGCCCATTTCTCATGAATTAACCCTACATCAGCCAAAGCCCATTTGGTCCATACTATTCACACTCCCATTGTTCTTATGATTTCTATTACATTCCTTTTCAAACTTCAAAAGCTGGTCAACCCCTAGTACACTTTCCTTTCATTGGGACAGGGAGCTTTCTATGTTTCCATCCTTATGATATTAAACCATTAACCTTCATCATTAATTTCGTATTCAACACTCATTTTTGTAAACCATGGTAGCATTTAGCAGTGTAAAATATTGCCACAATACGCTCTTTCTCAGTGCCACCCCTGACCAAAACATTGGGTCTCAAGATGTTCTGCTTGTAATAGAGAAATTGCCCGTTTGTGAATGTCCTTAATAACCTCTTGTTTGTTTTCCTATAATTGGAACACTCTTATTTGGGTACTCTATCCTCCCTCTCTGGTTGCCTATGGCAGAAACCTCCTAAAATTGCAGTGTTAATCTCTTTCTACTAAGAGTACAAGAAGACATGGCTGGTTCCAGCTCGTCCTCTTCCTCAAAGCTTTCTCTATCTGCTTGGTGGCAATTCTCATCTGTGTTTAACTTTAGGTTTTCTATTCCAGTAGTCAGAATTAAGGTCCACTGTCTAAATAGCGGGATGCATAAAGAACAGTGATCATTTTAGTTTCTCAAATTGGACAACCTTCACTGCATTTGACAACCGATGGATTGGTTGGGCTCAAGCTCCCATTCTAGTGCCCCATTCACTTCAGCCGATGTGAGAAGCCTGAGGGTAACCTCACACCTACTCCGCTTGGATTCTCTTCTCGGGTGGTCAGGGAAAGGCCATCGCTTTTGGATACCGACCCTGGGGGTGGAGATGCAAGAGGATCACCTGGGTGGAGGTTCCTTGGAGACTAGGGAGAAGATGTCCACAGGCGAGAAATGGTATCGCTCTTTTCCTTGGGATAACTAACCTTACCCTCCCCTTGCCTTTTATAGGCTGTTGCAAATGACTTCCCTTCATTTCCCCTCATTCATACCACTATACTACTGGGATGAGTAAGTGGTGACTAGGAGTGGTACACAATAACATGTAATTTTACTACTCTGGTATTGAGATGAGGAAGAGGCCTGAAGACTGTTGTAACGGTCAGGCATGTCCACAGAACACCAATATGTACGGTCGGGCTAGTGGACTTGAGGACTCACACCTGCATCCTGTTAAATGGTTGCAGGTGCATACAAGGCGAGGCAGACCATCAGGAAAGTGAGACCAGCAGGAGAGAAGCTGGGCCAAGAGTTTTTGGCCTGTGAGGGGAGAAATCCTGTTGAGAAGGAGGCTGCCGAAGAGGGTCATTCCTTGAGGCGAGGACGCTAGCTTTTACCCAGGAGAGAATGTGATGCAAGACACTTGCAGCGTCTGCGAGAGGCGAGCAGTGCTGCTGGCAACCCACAGCGGGAATAGCAGAGTGCGAGAGCGGCTCGCAATACTACAGAGACCTGTGTGTTGAGCAGAAGAAGAGGAAAGAAGCTGTCTGGAGTAGCCGCCAGGCACCCCTGAGTGAACAAAAGGGAACACATGTTCCATAGCGCTCCTGGGGCTACACAGGGAAAACGTAATTGCTGAATGAACGGACGAAATGTGAAAGTGAACCCACACTGAAGGGTTGTAGTGAACTATATGAACAAGTTGAACTACAAGTGAAAGAATATGAACTAAGAACTATTGAATACTGAACTCAAGGGAAGCTTTAATAAACCTATGAATGGAATGGAAGTTGGTGTGAAGCATTTGTGATATATATTGAAAGACAAAGAACAAATCTCATGAAATAAAATGAAAAGCAAGTAATGAATATTACGGAAGAGTGTGAAAGTAATGTAGTGAGGAAAAGCGAACACCACAGAGTGAACTGTATGAAAGAACGCATTGTGGCAAAGTCAAGAGACTGGTGAAGAGAAAGAAAAGTGAATGTGAACCAGAACACAGGTGCAGGGAAAGAGGAACCTGTGTGGGCAAGGAAGCCTAGGCTTCCCGGTTGCATGACCTATAATGAGTGGACCGTGTGGTCCAAGAACTGCGCCTTGACTGGGGATACCCTATCTGTGAAAGTCAAAGAAATATACAGATAACAAAGCCGCATGTATGAAAGAGATTGCTTAAGTGAAGCAGAAGAAAGCAATCTGTATAAACTGCCCAGGAAACAGGAGGAGTTTAAAGTTGAACTGGAACTGGTTTTGAAATTAAGAGACTGAAACTAAGTGTGAGTTGTCAAGCTGGTGTCTTGGGGAAGGGAAACCTAAGACCTTATGAACTGTGTTGTCTCCTCGAGAAAGGGAACCTTGAGGCCCTTTTGGAACCGTGTTGTCTTCTTGGGGAAGGGAACTCTGAGACTTTGTGGCTGACCTCCTTCCTAAGTGACTGTTTGTCCCAGGTTATTCTGGGCACCTTCTCCTCCCCTACCTCTTTCTCCACCTGTGGTGTCCCCCAGGGCTCCAACCTCTCCCACTGGCTCTAACATGACCTTGCTCTACTGTCACTCCATTGCCACCATCTCCCATAACTTCCGCAGACGACGCCCAACTCTTCAAACTTCCAGTTGACCCTCTAACTTATTCCTTCATCCTGGACTACCTATCTGCCATATAGTCCTGGTGCACTTCCAACAATCTCTGCCTCAAAACCAGCAAGACAGATATCCTTCCTATTGGGACACCCTGCTTCCTCTTTCTTCTCCTCACTCTGGGCAGGCCATCCTCAATGGGCTCTCCTCTTCTCCTTCATCTGAAGCAGAAACCTTGGAGTCATCTTCGACTTCTCTCTCTCATTCCTCCATCACATTCAGGACATTGCCAAGAAATCCCACTTTCAACTCTTCCTTCTCAAAGATATTCTCTCTTTTCTCACTTTCCTCCAGAAGTACGATGTTACCAGATCCTTGGTTCTCTCTAGGCTAGAATACCGCGATAGCCTTCTCTTGAATCTACCCCCTTCCTCCCTACGACCCCTCCAACTAATCCAGAATAGGGCAGCAAGTCTTATCCTTGGCCTAAAGCCCAGGGACCACATCTCCCCTGCCTTAAAAACTCTTCACTCACTCCCTGTTGCTCCTAGGATCAAATTCAAATCCCTCTGCATAAGGATGTCTGGGGCCGGGGTCCACGCTATCTGCAACTTGCTCTTACTAAATACTTTCTAGACCTCTACGTTCCTCTGGTTCCAAATCTGTGCGTGTGAATAGTTTCACTAAACAGAGGGCGATGGCCGATCACTTTCCTCAGCTGGCTCCCTCTTATGCAACAGTGTCCCCCCTTCCGCTTCGTCTTGAGCCAGATCTCATCAAATTCCGGAAGCTCCTTAAGACTTTACTTTTCACTTCCTCCTTCCCTCCTCTGCCAATCCCACAGTTGCTGAGATTGGTGACCAAGGCCCTTATGTATTTCGGGGACCCTGGCCTCCAACACCCAATCGCTTTGAGCCTCCATCCACCCACAGCTCTTGCCTTGGCACCCACTGGTCTATGCCACTGTAGGTCTGCACTTACATACTTACTGTAGCTGAACGCTCCCTAGCACTTCCTACACTGAGGATTTACATCTGCTGCTCACCCATGAACCCGGGCACTCCAGCACTTAACCCCCCACTCCCTCTTTCCTCGACTCCCTCTACACTTGCGCGCTCTGAATGCTCACAAGGCCTAGTAGGTTCATCTTTATCCTCCAGTGTATTACTTTTCAATCCCATGTTCCCTCCCTGTTGCCCTGTGGGTGTTTTGAAACACAATTTAAATGTACAAGCGCCTAACAAATGCACAATAAATAAAATAAATAAATTGCTCTCTTGGCACTGTGCACCTGGCCACCCTCTGTCCCCTGGGCCCAGGTACCTGCTCACCTTGCCACCTTCCTGCACTGCCTCCTAGCGACCCCCTGCACTGGGAACTGTATCTGTACCCATACAGTTCCCCACAACCCCATTTTTTTTCTGCACTTATCAGACTTACCCAGTCTGCTGCCTTAAACACAGCACTTTCTGGCTGCACTGCCACTGTTTATTGCCCCTATTATTTATTTTTATTTATTAGTATTTATATGTTCTTCTCTGCTCTGCACTTTCCATTCTCCCCCTTCCATGCACTTTCCCCTTCCCCTTTCCCATGCACTTGCACGTTCTCAATGTCCCTGGGCCTACTAAGATCGTTTTTTTTTTCTCCCCTGTTCCCCTCCCTTGCCTTTTTGTGCTCTGAAACACTTGTGTACGAGTGCGATATTAATAAATTATCATATCAAACTGTCTTGAGCTTGGGGAAAGGGAGCTGAAAAGCGAGCCAAGAGCTGGTAGAAGCTAAGAACTTTATTTCGAAGGGATTGTGTCCTCCGACGTATTCCTCATCTTAAATATCTCCTTCCAGCTCTGCTGGCCTCGGAAATTTTTTTTCTCTAGAGGGCGCTGCGCGTCGACGTCCTCCGAGTCGATGTCCCTCGACAGCCACCGTATCGACGTCATCCTGCCTATAAAGGCCGCGCGCAGCGTCCGTTGCTCAGTTCCGTTTTTCCGCGCTTACTCAGTGCCTCGGAATACCGTTGCTCAGTTCTTAGTCAGATTAATCCTATTTACCTCGAGTCATTCGATCCGTACTCGATGGCTTCCTCGTCGGAACCGACAACTCCTCGATCCGGCTTCAAGAAATGTCGAGATTGTGGGAAAAAGATGTCGTTGACTGACCCTCACAGAGTTTGTCTGTGGTGTTTGGGAGCTGAACACCATTGTTCGGAATGCGAGGACTGTATGTCCATGACAGCTAAGGCCCTGAAGGAGCGTAGGGGGAAGCTGGAGAAAGGTAAGACTTTTAAAGCTTCTTCTTCGTCGACGAAGTCGAGACATTCGTCTCCTCGTCACCATTCGCACTCCAGGTCTCGTAGTGGGTCTCATCACTCCTCAAGATCGAAGCACTCGAAGAGGAGACGTCGAAGATCCCCTTCTCCGTCTTCCTCTTCCTCTGTTTCGCCAAAAAGAATCCCTTGCCCCACGAAACATAGTTCCCGGGCTGAATGGGAGGAATTCCGCAAAAATATGATGAGCGTCTTCGAGAAAGCGGCCTCGACCCCCTCGAAGACAGCCGAGAGCGATGCTCTGGTCGAAAGAACCGAAGGTCAAAAACGCCGCGAGTCGCAGTACCCGGCGAAGGAAACCTCTCGAGCGCGTCTCGAACCCTCGAGTAGGACTATGACCTCCAAACCTTCCTCGAGGGTTCCGTCGACGTCGAGGTCGATGTCTTTGACGCGTTTGTCGAAGGGACCTTCGACACACGGGTCTGTCGACTCGACACCAGCTTCGACACCGGCGTCGACGCCAAGAAAAGTCACGGTTACGACACACCCAGTGACTATCCCCAGGTCCTCGACGTCGATGGCTTCGAGATTGTCGAGTAGAATTCCAATTCTGTCGAGGTCTTCGAGGCCTCCGCCTTTGTTTTCGACGCCACGCTCGAAGCCTTCGACGTCGGCGTCGACGACATCAACGTTTTCGAGGCCGATAATGACAAGTTCGGCACCCTCTGCCTTGGAAATGGGATTTACTCCCTTTATGAGTTCAGAACAATTGAGAACTATGTCCTCAATTTTGGAAGAGGGTGAATTGTCTGAACAGGAAGACACATTTGAGTTGCAGGGACCTGTAACCCCAATTAGAGAGGAATTTTCCTCTGAAGAGCGCAGGTTAAAGGATCTTCATGATTCCTTACATGAGGCAAGTGGGTTAGACACTTCCACTGAGGTGGAGTTTGCTAAGCCAGACCCGGGGGTGCATGCTGAAACCCCTATAGAGCCTTAATGGCCAGGATCACAGAGTTCATGGGGTGGTCTGCACCTTCACAATCTTTCCAACAAGATGACCTCACGGATATTCTTGACAAAGGCCCACAGGAGGATCCTGTGGTGCCTTTTCATAAAGCTCTTCAGAGAAAGATCATGACAAACTGGGAAACCCCAGATGTAGTACCAGCAGTAAATAAAAAACTGTCTACAAAGTACAGGGTATCTTCTACAGACCCAGAGTTTTTGTCTAACACCCATCCCCAGAAAGTCTGGTGGTACAGGCAGCATCCTCTACCGATGTCAAGACGGCTTATCCTACCGTCCCACAGGACAGGGACGATAAAAAATATGATGCTATGGCAAAGAAAGTCTTTTCAGCATGTAGCATGGCGTTAAAATCTGTTAATGCTACTTGCACCCTTGCTAGGTTCAGCCATACACTTTGGGAGTGTGCTTCTACAACGGCTGACTGCATCCCGGAGGGAGAAGAAAGGGATGCGTTCCTGAATGTTATACAGGACGGTAAAGACGCTATGTGCGAATCCCTCCAGACGGGCATTGATTCGGCTGACAGTATCAGCAGAGCAATGGCGGCAAGTACATCAACCAGGAGATTCGCTTGGTTGAGAAAGTCTGGTTTTGCCCCAGATGTGCAAGCCAGGCTCTTGAACATGCCATTCGATGGCTCTTCTTTGTTCGGGAAAAAGGCGGATGACAGTTTAGAGAAACTGCAAACTTCAAAAGCAGCAGCAAAATCCCTAGGAACTGCAATCCGTCAGACTCCTTTTCGTCCCACAGGAACCTCTGCGAGGGGCAAGTCCTTTCGCTTCTACTCCGCATTCGGAACAGGTAGAGGACGACCGGCTCAAAGGGGACAAAGAAGAACTACCCAAGGTGGACGGGGTAGATATTCAAAAGCCGCAGCAACAGCAGGCACCTCTTTACCATCGGCATCTGCATCAGCCGCCCCAAAACCACTCTGAGGACTTCCTCACAGGACACCTGTAGGAGGCAGGTTGACTCAACATCTGGCGGTATGGCAGGCTATCACGTCAGATGCTTGGGCATTGGAAACAGTTGCCCAAGGTTACTGCCTGCCTTTCCTACGTATACCTCAGAGTCATCCACTGGGGATCAGCTCTCAGAAAGCTCCAGATCCGCTCCTCTTGCAGGAAATTTGGGACCTGCTAGAGAAAGGTGCCATAGAACCGGTACCTGTAGCGGAGAGGAACAAGGGCTGGTACTCCCCTTACTTTCTCATTCCAAAGAAAGACGGAGGACTGAGACCCATCTTGGACTTGCGAGAATTGAACAAATTCCTCAGAAAAGACAAATTCAAATGGTCACTCTTTCTCAGATCCTCCAGGCCCTTCAGTTCCAGGACTGGTTGCTATCTCTGGACCTTCAGGACGCTTATTTCCATGTGCCTATCCATCTCAAACACAGGAAATACCTGAGGTTCGCAATTGGCAACTCTCACTATCAATTTCGAGTGCTGCCATTTGGGCTGACCTCCGCCCCGAGGGTCTTCACCAAGTTAATGTCGGTAGTGGCTGCAAGTCTAAGGAGGGAAGGGAATCACGTCTACCCCTACCTGGACGATTGGTTGATCAGGGCTGTTTCTCCGGAACAAGCTCAGATCCAGCTAAATCACGTGTGCCACTTCCTTCACAGACTGGGCTTCTCCCTCATTTTAAAGAAGTCACAAATGATACCATCACAGAGACTCCAGTTCATAGGAGCGATCCTGGACACTTCCCTGGGAAAAGCCTCGCCACCAGAGGTGAGGGCTCAAGATATTCTACAGATGGTTACCAAGTTCCAACATGCCCAACGTCTCCCAGCCTTCGACTTTTTGAGGTTGCTAGGCCTCATGGCATCCTGCATTTTCCTAGTGCCAGAGGCTCGCCTGAGAATGAGATCCCTCCAGTGGGCACTGAGGACTCAGTGGTCACAATTCTCAGGGAGAATGACTGATCTTCTTCAGGTTCCCGGCAGGGTGGCTCGAGACCTTCAGTGGTGGGCCTGTCAGGAGAACATTCTGAAAGGAGAACAGTTTTGGCAACCCTGGCCGGAGATAGCTAGTCACGGATGCCTCACTCACGGGGTGGGGAGCCCACGCCAACGACTTGACCATCAGCGGTCGTTGGTCTCCATCGGAGTCCAGACTACATATCAACCTGTTAGAGCTGAGAGCCATCAGACTTGCGCTGAAGGCGTTCCTGCCAGCTGTACAAGGAAAGAACGTCCTGATAATGACGGACAACACAGTGGCCATGCATTACCTCAACAAAAGAGGAGGCGTAGGATCACTACCCCTGTGCAGAGAGGCGATGCAGCTCTGGTTTTGGGCAATCCAAGAAGGAATCTCTCTATCGGCAGTTCACCTAGCTGAAGAGAAGAACTTGACAGCGGACGCTCTGAGCAGGCAGAGCACAGTCTCCCACGAGTGGGAGCTAGCTCAGGAAGTCCTTCAAGAGATCTTCGCCCTTTGGGGAACCCCTCAGGTAGATCTGTTCGCCACCAGCCTAAACAGGAAATGCGACCTGTTCTGCTCAAGGGAATTTCCCCCAAGAGGAGCTCTGGGAGACGCGTTCATAGTGGACTGGGAGTTTCCGCTTCTGTACGCGTTCCCACCGGTCCCTGTCATTCCTCAAATGATCAAGAGGTTGAGAAGATTCCGGAGAACCATGATACTAATTGCCCCGGATTGGGCCAGGAGAACGTGGTACCCGGACCTTCTAGACTTGTCCATCTGCCCTCCAATTCGACTTCCACTCAGAGAGAACCTACTCTCACAGAAGGGAGGTCAGGTTCTCCATCCAGACATCAAAACCCTCAACCTTCACGCTTGGCTTCTGAAAGGCTGAGGTACAAGGATTGGGACCTCCCTGATGATGTTATGGAGGTGTTGCTTTCGGCAAGGAGGCCAGCAACAAAGTCTTTATACCGCTGCCGTTGGAACAGATTTTGCAGCTGGTGTAGAGAACAGAATATCGACCCTTTTTCATGTGGTACACCAATGGTTTTGTCCTTCCTACTACATTTGGCAAATTCAGGCCTTCAAGTGGGAACCATTAAGGGCTATCTCGCAGCGCTATCCATCTTTAAGCGTACTGCGGAAGAACCATCCTATTTCAAATTACCCTTGGTAATACAGTTTCTAAAGGGGTTAACCAATGTTTATCCCCCAAGACCATTCCAAATTCCCCTATGGGATTTAAACTTAGTACTAACTTTCCTGATGGGTACACCTTTCGAACCTCTCCATTCTTGTTCGTTAAGATTCCTTACCCTTAAAACTGTTTTATTAATAGCACTTACATCTGCTAGAAGGGTGAGCGAATTACAAGCTCTTTCTTGTAAACCCCCTCACACAATATTTCACAAAGACAAAGTTGTCCTGCAAGTGAAGCCTAATTTCCTCCCAAAGCTGGTTTCTGAATTCCATATCACTCAGAAGATTACCCTACCATCTTTCTATCCTCCTCCTCACCCGGGGAAAGAGGAAGAGAGGTTACACAGGCTAGACCCTAGGAGGGCTTTAAGTTTTTACATCAGTAGACTAGCCAGGATAAGACAGGCAGACCAGCTGTTTGTAGGTTACGCAGGTCACAAGCTGGGGTTACCAATAACTAAGCAGACCATTTCCAGATGGATCATTCTAGCCATTCTGGAATGTTATAAACTGGCAGGGAAAGAGCCCCCTCAAAACCTTAGGGCTCATTCGACCAGAGGTATTGCAGCTTCATCGGCCCTCAAAAGAGGCGTGCCGGTTAAAGACATATGTGCGGCCGCTACATGGTCGTCTGTCCATACCTTTACACGTTTTTACAATTTGGATTCCTCCTCCAGTCAAGAGACTAGGTTTGGAAGGGCTGTACTGCATTCTATTCATCAATAGAAGACAGTGTGAAGTCAGTACTCCCTCCTCCGATAATAGAATACTGCTATGGGAGCCTATCTAAGATGAGGAATACGTCGGAGGACACAATCCCTTCGAAGAACAAGTTACTTCTTACCTTGTAACGTTCTTTCGACGGGATGTTCCTCCGACGTATTCCTCATCGACCCTCCCATCCATCCCCGCAGTTCTACTTCCCTTGTTGTTGCAGCTTACGCTCCTTCAGGGTGATTAGTTAGTCCAGAAAGTATTATTGTGGGCTGCAAAACGGAACTGAGCAACGGACGCTGCGCGCAGCCTTTATAGGCAGGATGACGTCGACGTCGATACGGTGGCTGTCGAGGGACATCGACTCGGAGGACGTCGACGCGCAGCGCCCTCTAGAGAAAAAAAATGTCCGAGGCCAGCAGAGCTGGAAGGAGATATTTAAGATGAGGAATACGTCGGAGGAACATCCCGTCGAAAGAACGTTACAAGGTAAGAAGTAACTTGTTCTTTGCAAGTATTTCATTTGTGGTTGACATCCCTACACATTGTTTAGCTTTAGTTGTGAGGGCAAGTATAGGTTTTTGACACAGACAGACTTTTAAGTTGAATTTACTGGCTCAGACTATGCTTAGTTTTTTTTAATCCCATGTTAGCATAGAGCAAGTTAGACCTTCAACCATACTGACATTTAAGTTAATAAAACTATTTTGTTTGAACTTTGAATCTGTTGTCTTTGTCTTGATCATGATGCCTTCACACCGGGTATCATTCTTCAGACATTGGAAGTGTTTATTGTTTTGCTGCAAAGACACTACTGTTGTGTACAGAGACGCTAGAAAAAATTGTTAAGACTTAATTCTAGGCTGAATGCTAGTGGCAGCTTGTGAGTCTTTAAACAGGTGGGGCATAAAGGTTTCTCTCGAATCATCATATGCCACTTATGGAGTGGCTGCTGCCCAAGAAACTTGTTTTTGAAAACTGTGCATTTTACAGTTCAATGTTCTTGTGAAATTAGATGCAAAAATCCATGGGGTTTTACATTTAGTTCAGTTGGGGAACACCTGAAATGTTCCAATATTTCAGAAGCTAGGACAACAGTATACAGGTGCATTTCACAGCTGCAACTCAAGTGTCTACCAATCAGAAAATTGTGCCCCTCACCCCCACAGAATGTTCCACTAGCACACTGGGGCAAATGGCAATTGTAAATCACATGCATTTTACAGTATTGTCATGAGTTCTAGCGTGTATTGCATTATTGTACTTGTTTTCATTTATGAAAATTGGGAGGACAAGAACATAGATGCAATCAGAATTAGCTCTGCAGGCCATGTTACTAAATGTCAGCCTGCCTCCATGACAGTTTCCACACGGCCAAGACAGTTTTGCACTGCCCCAATTAATCATCCATTATTAATGTCATGTCGTTTTCAACAGCACTAGCTTTGTCAGTGTTGCTACAGGATATATACTTTGATTAGTGCCCATTTAGGAAAAGCTTTGCCACCTAGTTCACAAGTAGATCTCCTAGCTTCATCAAACACAAGGGCTGTTAGATGGCCTGCCCTTGATTTAGAGACAACCATAACAAAAATGGAGAGAAAGTCTTCACCGTGTGGAGTACATGCTGAGTAACCTATTGCCCTCGGAAGATATACAGAGATGTTTTGTTCATTTGAAAGACATGTTTAAATTTAAGACAAGTTAAATTTTATAAACTTTTCAAGGGCCAGTTGTTGCCCCATCTAATGGCTCTCTTTAACTCCTTCAGGGAAACGGGCATTATAACCCTCTCTATGCAAACCTCGGCCACCGTTTTGCTTTTGAAGCCTGGGAAAGATCCTAAGAACTGTGCCTCATATAGGCCAATTCCGTTGTTAAATATTGCTGCAAACCTATATTAGAAAGTCCTGGCCAACCGTCCAGCTCCGCTTCTCGCAGCTTTGATCGATTCGGATCAAACATGGTTCGTTCAAGTGAGGAAAACTGGGGATAATGTCAGGCAAACGCTGAATTTGATAGACCACTACTATGGATCATGGTACAATGGCCCTCCTGGCATTAGATGCCACTAAGGCATTTGATAAGGTGGATTGGGCATTTATGCATTCAACCCTGGAAGCGTTCCAGTTTAGGGCCTTATTTTCGTACAAATGGTGTTGGCTAACTACATCTCCCCAAACACATTACTCTGGGTAAACCGGGAACATTCCTACCCAATTCCTCTTAAGTGTGGGACGCGACAGGGTTGCCCACTCTCCCCCCACATTTTTGCTCTGATTATGGATCTTTTGGCTCAACGTATATGCCGTAATTCAGTGATTCATGGGGTCATGGTTCGGGGCTCTTCACATAAGGTATTTCTTTACGCAGATGATGTGTTACTCTCATTAACTAATACTCAACGCTCCCTACAGGTGGTCCTTTGGCCATGCAGCGGTTTTCGAAATAAACTATGGTAAATCGGTGGCATTGGGTGTGGGTCTTTCTCAATTGGACATGAGCTCCCTCCAAACTCTTTGTCCAATCCGATGGGATACTACATCTATCGAATATTTGTGGGTTCGGCTCATGGCTTCACCTTAAGGGTTATTTGCAGCTAATTCTACCTCCACTCTAAGAGGCTGGAAACGGATTTAGAAAAGTGGGGGAATCATGAGATCTCCTTGATGGGCCGTATCACTGCAGTCAAAATGAATTTACTGCCCCGCTTTCTTTATATGTGTTCGTCTCCAACGGTGGAAATCCTGAAAAACTCATTAGATCACCTCCAGTGTAAAATTCTGAAATTTATTTGGCGGGGCAAAATGTCTAGGATTCCTGGGAAGGTGATGATGGGAGGCACCCGATTGGGTGGGTTTGGGGTTCTGAATCTACATAAATATATGGAAGCCGCTCAAATCTCACACCTCCTGACATGGATGTTCCCTCTCCGTCTCCCAAAATGGGCCGAGATTGAACATTCTAAACTCCTGCTTTCCCTCCATTTTCTGCCTTTCGTCTCCCATGGGTTAAGAAAAGGTTGTCAGAATTTGCTCCTCTACGAAAGTCACTTTCAAGTTATGGGATGCGGCGCTCAAGCGCAAAAAGATTCCCAGAAGCCTGGGCCCCTGTCTCCATTCAGAAATTGGACTTAGGCTGTCTGTTAACTTTGGCTCAGCTGTTTGAGGGGGATCGCCCATGCTCCTTTGAGGACTGCAAAGCATAATTCTATCTCTTGGAATCGGATAGCTTTTCATATGTTCAGCTTCGACACTGGTATAATATACGCAAAATATCAAAATATGTCAGCGGAAAAATCAAGTTAAAGAGGAATACGGAAAAAGAACGGGGAGCGGGGCAGCCAAATTCGGAACCACGGATCAGATCATGCAAAAGACAACACAATTGGAAAACATTAATATTTTATTTATATTTCATTATTTGTTTAAAACATACATATTAAATCATGTTTCAAGATCGTTATCTAAATAACATTTAATTAGAAGCTAGAATACATAGTCAAGCAAAAGTGCTTATCTAAAAACACGACTGATGAATCAGTCAGTACTGGCTTAATGTAGCCAAGCACTCTGAACATCCGACCGGTTGAAGGAGATAATCCGGCTGGTGGTCAGAGGCTACAGCCACATTTGAAAATGTAAGAACAACCACAAATACATAAACAAGGCAATAATGGTTACTTCTGGAATTGAAACTATAAAGGGTTGCCGTACGTCAACTACTAAACTGTCATGACCTACTGCGTACACTAGGTCTGACATGCAAACAGACAGTAGTTTCGATGGTACAGAGCATCTAAGCTTTTTCACAATTGATGCCCATCTTCTTCAGGACGGTGCACTCCCATCGAGATATATGCCACAGACATTTATAGTGTAAAAACATGCCTATATTGAGTGATATTCATTTCAGCTAAGGATTTTTGTACAAGCTGAATCCATAATTTTGCCTACGACATCAGACAAAAAGAAAAACAAAAACCATGATCAAAACACATTCATAAACAGATTTATACAATGAATAGAAACCTAAGAATTTGAATGCTAACACCATAGACTAGAAATATAAAAAATAAGAATGATCTGTGAATGGCGAACAGGATGCCCGCCTCCCTCCGAACAAGTCCGGCAAAAAACCCTCCATACTTTTATACAGGAGAAAAAAGGATTAGCAGTTAAATTTGCAATTTTACCATTATCTCAACTGTTTAGCTGATCACCTTTTCCCGAATATAAATCCTGAGGAATGAATGAAGACCAACAGGGCAAGTTCTCTACCAAGTAGAACTGCAAGAAACAAAGAACAAAAACAGGAACATGTTGTAATCCAGGAGGGGTAACAAATTACTAAAAACCACTACAAAAAACAGTGAAAAAACCCCTAGCTGCAGTCCTTCCCAATGTAAATATTGAATCAAAACACAATGGTGCTCACCTGTATAAGAATAGACAGAATAAAATAAAAATCAATCTAGACATTGTGTCACAGACGGCAGATAGCGTTAGGGCGTCTGGAAAAGGATGTGTTCCACCAGGATGGCATAATATTCAGCATGATGTAATTGACACGCCGAAAACTAAATGGACAAATGAAAATAATAATGAACAGTAAGTCAACAATGTTTTAAACTCGCATGGCAAATCATGCTTGTATTGTAGAGATCAGTCTTGTACTAGTTCACTTCTGTTATTTAATGGTTCAGAACACTTCAGCTTCGACACTGGATCACACATCCAGAGACGGCGGAATGCAACACGAACCATAAGCACAATAGAGCTAACTGTCTCAGAGGGACTGGGGCCTGGGTCGGGGGGTTTCTAAACTTTGTAAGCGCTTGAGAAATGATATGCTGACTGTGTGCCCATACTACATGAGCTGTTGGGAGACAGACTTGGGCCACCCACTGGAGGATCAAGCGTGGCTGGACATTTGGACTAGGAACCACTCTTCTTCCAGATGTGACCAACAGTGAATGTAACATAAAACTGCTATTTCGTTAGTATTACTGCCCTGCCCAACTTCATTTTCAGTACTTGGTTGCTCCCACTTGCTGGCGACAATAAAGGGCACAAGGCTCATACTTTCACATGTGGTGTGACTGTCTTCTTATTCATGCCTTTTGGGATGCCATAGTCACTGTCATCAAATTCATTACTGGTATTAAGCTTCCGATGTGTTCTGAAACATTTCTCTTGGGGGTCCCTAGTGAAGGGGTATATCTTAAATCTGGGGAGAGGGCGAATATTATGACTCAATTATTGCTAGCGGCACATATGCCGATCGAACGCAGCTCGAAATCTGCGGGGGCCCAGTTCTCTCTTTGTGGTGAATTAAAGTATGGGACGTGTTGGTGGCGGAAAAGGTTACAGTGGCAGAGGAAGGCAGACTCCGCCACTTAGCTTCTACTTATCCAGGATGCCTAAGTTAAGACAGGATGATCAACTTTTCGTTGGTTTACATGGGCCATAAATTGGGTATGGTGGTCACAAAACAAACCTTTTCTAGGTGGATCATTTTTGGAATTTCTGAATGCTACGATTAGTGGGAAAAGCTCCCCCTGACGGTCCCATAGCTCAATCGACCAGGGGCGTGGCTACTTCCTCTGCCTTACAGCAGGTAGTCCAAATTCAGGATATTTGTGCGGCGGCCACATGGTCCTCTGTCCACACATTCACCAAGTATTATAGTCTGGACTTTTCTTCAGGCTGGGAAGGTGATTGCTGGAAAGCGGTGTTAAATTTGTACACAGAGCCCAATAAGGAACTCCTAAATTCTTACTTGAAAAGGAACATTCTGAGTCCCTCCTCCAAAAAATGCAAACACTGCTTTGGGAGTCTTATCAAAAGATGAGGAATACGTGGGAGGACAATATCCATTTGAAGAACAAGTTACTTACCCGTGTTAACGTTCTTTCGTTTGGATGTTCCTCCCACGTTTTCCTCATTGCCCCTCCCAACCTACTCCGCAGTAGAAATTCCTTGTTATTGCAGTGTATGCTTTTTCAGGGTGAGTAACTGTCGGGCGTAAGGTACATCCACGACAGAATTGGAAATATGTATAAAAATGGAACTGAAGCCAACGGTCCCTGTGCACTCTATATACCAGTGATGACGTCGAGATCGAGATGGAGGTCCTCCATGGACATCAAGTCCACAGGCCTCGACGTGCAGTGTCCCCTGCTGGAAATGTTTCTAAAGCAGCTAATGCTGGATATGGAGATATCAAAAGATGAGCAGTACGTGGGAGGAACATCTAATTGAAAGAAGGTACCACGGTTAAGTAATTTGTTCTTCTCTCCCTCATCTGTCTCTTCAATTCCCTTTACACATCTCCCGCCTCCTGCATCGTCCTCTATTCACTGCTTCACCTCCTCCTGCACAATCAGTGCTCTCTGCACCTCCATCTCCTTTAGCACCTTCAGCTCTCTCCACACATGCACAATGCTCGGTGCTCCAACTCCTCCACCCTGCTTCCCACTACCATTGTCTTTGAGGGTTCAAAGCAGGGGTTGCTGCTTGTTGCTCCTCGGAAATTGTCTGGCACTTCATGGATTTCCCTGTTCATTTGTACTTAGGTGTGGCTTTCTCTAGCGAAGGGCCAAGCCTTCAGAAGGCCCATCCGCCGCCTTTGTTTTTGCTCTTGCTGTGCATACGTGGTGAGGAGCAGGAACAGGGCCCTTCAAACAGAGCTATTGACTCTCCGGTTCCCTCTGTGCTTCCTTCTCAGTTCTCCCCTGCAACAGTATGGTGTAGAACATTATGCTGATAATGTGACAGTTTCCTGCTAGCCTATTTGCATTCTGGTGGGAATAGGGGGCAACAGGAGCTGTGCCATATCCCATCCCTAGTCCCCTAATCACATAATGGGGGGCGGGGCTGGCCCCGCCGAACACCATCACCTCTCCCTATGCAGGCATCATGACAGCTGACCTATATGTAAGGCCTACCTGTCGAGCATGGCCTACCAAACGTGTAACAGCCAAAAAGGTTTGAGTAACATGCGCTCCAGTGATGGGTACTCCAAGGTCCAGTTACCAGCACAGTGCCAAGGTGCGTCAGAGACTGAGAAGCTGTACCTGGTCCATCAGATGGAAATTTTTTATTTCTAAGTGTAAAAATAATTCAGAGGATGGTGCAGCCAGCATCTGAGCACATGTCCTCTCTGCGGTAGTAGGTAAAAATGTGTAATTGACTTTCAAGAATCCTCTCTTTTATAAAGACAACTTAAAAGCACACAAATCATAAAAACCTCTCACACAGTCATACAAATTTCTACAAACACTTCAGGCAGGAATGCATGATTTTAATAGTAACTTCCCAACCAGCATGGAAGCCCACAAATACCAGAATGCAATTTGCCTTGGGCTTGATTCTAAACCCTTTCTTCAACGCTCACTTCTCTTCGGTATTCTGGTTCTGTCCTCTAATGGTTCTGCTCTCACTTCCCTGAAAGAACCTACCGTGTTCACTACCCTTTCAATTCAGCATTCCCCCAAGGCTCTTTCTTCCATTCCCTTCTTTTCTCCCTTTACACTATTCCTCTTTCTGCTCTTATCACATCATTCAATCTTTCTTGTCACTTCCATGCTGACAACTGCCCAGATCGTTCTTTCTCTTTTCTTTCACTAATATAATATGCTCCGCTCAATTCTCTCCAACTATCTCTATGCTGTCCACTCTTGGATGAATTCTCACTACTTTCCTCTTTGCCCGGCCACATTTGAATTACTGATATTCTCTGCTGCTTCCCACCTGCCAATTACCCTTGGATATCTATTTCCCTCGATCCACCATCCCATTTCTGCTTCTGCTTTTGCTTGAAATCGTGGAATCTCGGTATCACCTCGATTTTCCTTTTCTTTTTTTTCCCCTTATTCTTTCATCTCTAATATCTATGCAACTATACTTCATCTTTTACTTATTTTGGCCAGCCTTGAGTACTGTTCCACTATCCTAGTTGAATTCCATGTATCTCTGCTTAGCCCTCTTCATATCTTTAATGTTGCTGTTAGTCGTCTCTTTTCTCTTCTTCCTAGATCGTCTATTACTTCTTCTCTTCTTGCTATTTCCAGTCTAACTTTTGATTCTCTTCTATTTCATTCTTCAGTTATATATATATATATATATAAATGCATCCACAGCCTTTACCCCAGTGAAGAAAGATATTTCTTCACTGATTTTCCCCCCTTATCTACCATCTCCCTTTCACTGTCTCATGTTCTACACTTTCTCTCTGTCACTAAGCCTTCATGTGCGCTTTCTCATTTCCATTCATTTTCTCTTCTTGCCCCTAACACAGAACTTTGTTCCTTCGTCTATCCTCTAGTCTTCCTCTTCACCAGGGACATCATTTAGGGGTCACCAGAGGTCGCAACTGCGACCTCTGTGGTCTCCCTTGCGACCTCTAAAAAAGAAATCCCAAAAAATGATTTTTTATTTTTATTTTTTTTTGTAAAGCAAGCTCCTGAGCTGTGGCCAGCACCATGTGGCTCTTTCCTTTTGGAGTGGCTGGATTTCTTGTTCAGGCCCCTTAAAAAAAAAAAAAAAGAAGAATAAGAACAGGATTGCCACAAGTCTTAACACTTTCAGCACTGAACCTAAATAAGAAAGAATAGGAATACCAAATAATGTGTCTTTCTGGAATTCTATACAATAATTGCTAGACTCATTAAAGGTTTATTTCAGGCACACTTCAGGGGGTGAGTCACGGATTTAGTCTGTTCTTAAACGCCTCAACTCAGCCTTTCATCCTTCTGAGGTTGATAAATGAGTACCAACACAGGTTGGGTGTATATATTTTCTATATAAGGCGCTTAAGCGTAAGTGCTATATAATAACACATTATCATTTGGTCATGGACGTCTGCTTGCATTCAGTTATTTGGTAATATGGGCCTATACACACTGATCTTAACAATACATATGGCGATCCATTTTTGTATGAAATGTAAATCACATAGTGATATCGTAACCATATTTTTCGTAGTGAACAATGGTATGTGATCCCACTTCCTGTTTTGTCAACGGGTGAAAGGTTGTGTTCCATCGCTACCCGCGATATCACTTCGGGGTGCGGTTGAATTACATTTCCTGTGATTTCATCAGGATTCAAGGGTTGTGTGATGTCACTTCCGCTACCCCTGGCATTTTGGTGAAATGACGTCCCTGCTCTTCACATCTCCACTCTTCCCTTAAAGCACATCTCCTCTCCATTCTTTCTGATTCATAAACTTCCTTTTATTTCTCATTCATCATTATTGCATATTTATTGTACTGATCGTTAATGATTTGTTCAGCGCTTTGGTGAAAGCGTTATGTAAATAAAAAAATTTAAAAAAATAAAAATCAAGGTGCCCTCACAGATTAGTAAGTGTTCTTTAATATCTAACCACTGAATGCCATCCCCTAATCACGACGCTGATGCTTAGCTTAGACTGCAGCACATTCTGTCAAGGTCATCTGCCTCTGTCACCTGACCTCAATCGGCACCTTGGCACCCAAACTACTCCAGTTTGCTAGTGCCGCCAAACTCAATTTAGTGTTGACATCCAGTCTAAAGAGACACTTTGCTAAGACATCCTACATCCCTGAAATATTAGTCGGGGGCATTGATTTACCCGCTGCCTCTCCCAGTTTCAATAACTGTTAGTACTTCAGCCCATGGCAGCAACCTCCGACCCTTCACCTCGGATTAGCAACATATTATCTGGTAACCAGCATCACTCAGCTGCTCTAGTTGCTCTGTCAGTCACCTCCCCTTCTAAGCATCACTGATCAATCAGCCAGGGCAACACCTCAAGCACCCGCACCTCCCAGCACCCTTATGCCCTGTCCTTCTTCAATCTCTTGACTAGCTCAACGTTGTTGTCCATTCATATCCACAGCACTGAGTCATCTGCCGTTTTCACTGTCCTGGACGTGAGCTAGTTATGTAAAGTTAGAGCCTGCACTGCCCAATGTGAAGAGCCATACATTCAAAGAGCAGCTGCTTAAGCAACCCACAAGTGTCCCAGGCATCCTCTGGACCTCAGTTTGAGCCAGCTGTATCCATTACTTGGCGCAAAACATTTACTTAAAGCCCTGTATGTTGGGCCGAAAAGCACCCTGTGAACTGCTGTGTTGCATGTTTGGATGGCTCCCGGGAGCACCGAAACACTATTGGAAACTACTGACATGTATGATACCGTTAGCTTCTTTGGGACTTCGGTATGCCACCGTGGCTTCCTGGGATTGGGGTGCATCTCTCTGGCTCTTCAGGCTTCACTCCTCTGGTTCTGCAGCAGCGCGGTGGCTCCATGCTCTTCTGGACTGCTCGGCTTCTTCTTCCTGCTGCGTGCGCCAGCTCGATCCACAGAGAACTCCATCAGCACCTCGCTGGTGTCCTCCACTCTTGGTTTCTCCGGTCATCCGACAGGATTCAGAACTCCTGCTCCTGATGGTTTCCACAACTGCTCCGTCTCCTGGCTGGGCTTTACCAAGTCTTCAGTTCTTCTTCTCTTCTTATACAATGTTGCCAGTCCCCCCTGGGGGACTGTACTTTTATTGCTTATGGGATGTTTTGGGACTAAGGACCATTGTAAATTGTGATGATTCATAAGGTATCATCACTTTTCCCCAACAGGGAGCCCTTTCCCATGAGGCTCCGGAGGTGTGGCTGCTACCCAATACTCCCCCTAGTGCTGGTATAATGCGGGAGGACCTCATGGGGCAGGACTACCCCCCCCTGGGGATAAGGACAATCACGGCCAGTGAGTTGGGGAGACCAATGCTATACCGGTCTGTGTTGAGGTCAAGGTTCCAAGCAGCAACATGGTATAAAGAGCACAAGAAGGAAGATTTGTAATGTGTGTGAGGAAAGCTGAATTGCTGATGGATGTTTGAACTAAGAAATGGAAGATACAACACCTGTGACAGAGTGGTCTGGTACCGCGATTGTGCTCAATCGTAGGTCTCTGTAAGGTGTCCAGCTAAAAGTGATAAAGGGTAAAAGTAAAAGATAAGAATGAGAAATTAAGTGAATCGAAGTGGTCCTGCAACGGTTTAAGCAAAATCCATTGCACAATCGAAAGTATTTGATTTTTTACACTCTCCGAGCCCGATTGAGGGAGACCAATTGAGAACATTGTGTTAAGGGGTCTGATCCCGAATGAGGGAGATCCGTGGTCCGAGCCTGATTGAGGGAGACCATTTGTGAATATTGTGCTAAAGGGTGTCCGAACCTGGAGGAGAGAGACCCATGGTGAATAGTGAACCCGAGAATTTGTGACTGTCGAAAACCTGGGAAGAAAGGAACTTCAGTGCTTGTTTGTTACATCAGGCCCTCTTCAATAAAGAGACTTTGAATGGTAAAGAGACTTTGGCACAGAAGGTCAAAGCCATAGGAAACTACACTGGCTACCCGTCAGTCAAAGGATCAGGTTTAAAGGCACTATTCTAGTCTACAAGTGCTTGGCAGGTGAAGCCCCGGACTATCTCTCAGCCAGAGTTTCTAGGGTCCCCTCTTAGGCATACTCTTCGTTTTAATAGGGACATCCTCTTACATAAACCTAGAGTCCTTTTGAAAATAATTGGAGGCTCTGGCTTTCATGCCTGGGCCCTGAGTGTTTGGAATCAACTCCCTTCTATTTTGACGGGCTGTGTGTCGAGTGCCCAGTTCAAGAAACAATTAAAAACGTATCTCTTTGATCTGGGGACAGGCTAAGCCCCTTTTTCTATTCTGCTTGACCATACCTCTTAACCTGATTCCAGTCCTCTGCATCTGAAATGTTGTGTTTTTGTTGTTATTATGTGGGCGCCTTGAGGCCCATGGGCATATGGCGCTATATAAAAATATATACAGATAGATAGGCCCTGATACCTATGCTCTGAACTGTATCCTCATGGCACAGAAGCCAGAGTGTGTGAGAAGCTCGAACGTGCCGCCTTGTCTCATGCTGAAAACGGGAAGGGAAGCCAACTGCTCAACTATCCTGACCTATTCTTTCTTGAACACTTCATTTGCATACATTATCCCACACCATTTGTATTTAGAAGTAAGGATTGGCCACAGGTTTATTAGTATAGGCCCTTTTATTTTGACAGAGATTCCACTAGGACTGCGTTATTTATTATTTGATGGTTGTAGCTTGCTCCCATCCTTAGATCTAGGGGTAGATAGGCATTCAACCAACCCATTGAAGTTCAATAAACCCCCTTGAACTGCGGTCATTTGTGTCTGTCTTCACTGTTTGATACCATGCCTTCCTTACAGTATGGATTACTGAAAACATTGGTTTGAGTGGAGATGAGTGGCCCATAAAAAGAAGTATTTTGTGTATACAGACTCAACTGACCACTGTGAAATATTGTGTTTGACTGATTGCGTCCCATAATAAATGTGAGGTAACAGGTGTGATGAATCCTCCAGAATCCTCACAGAAACCCGACCTGAAGTCTCCTCCCAGGTGTCTAGGAAAATGACTGATGCCGTTGGTCATACAGAAAGCAGCAGAAGGAGTAGAGTTGGATGCAGCAGCGGGACGAGTGGACGTGTATAAGTAATCGGGCAGGTTTACCGTTGCTATGTAATCACGAAACGCTCCATAGATGACTGATTGCTAATTGTCCTTATTTTGAATACCGAACTAATGAAAGAGAATCATGTTTGCATTTTAATGATATTGACAAACAAGAAGAAGAAAAGGTTACAATTACTATGATCCAACCAAATAATATTGTCAAAGCAGAGAAAGAACAATATTGAACCAAAATAGAAACACAAATTGGACAATCCAAGAGACAGCAATCTTGAAACAAGCTATTCATAACTGCCATTGCCAAAGTAAAGAAAGTGCAATATTGAAACAAGCTACTCATAACCGCTATTGCCAAGGCCAAGAGATGGCAATACTGAGGATTGCTTATTGTAGCCGTTACTGCTATAGTAAGGAAGAGGCAATAGTTGAGGAAGACGTCAACAAGTATTGCCTAAGCCAAGGAGGGGCCAGAGTAACCCAGAATCATTGTTAGCAGTTGTTTGATGTAGAAGTGGGGAAGAAGAGTGGCATGAGAGAAGCCCTCCTGTTAGAAAGTATCAATGAGAGAAGAATATCCTTCATTGTCTGTGACAAATACTACAGTGGAACAAACAGCACCAATGTTTCAATGTTTTCTCAGAAGAGGTTGCGAATTTTGACGATGTTCAAAGTCGAGGACTTTTCCAAAGTTTTAAAGTAAACCTTACAAAAGAGTACTTGTAGTAGTGTCAGGAGCCCTTGTCCTGACAGGCAAGTAAACTAGGATAGGGACCTTTTAGTGGTAGTCCTGGCAGGTTAGTGGACCAGGAAGAAATCATTGAAGTACTGCATTGTGGTTGGAAGTTGTGAAGAAGGAAAAAGTGGCAAGATCACTAAATAGTTAAACTTTTCATTGTGGTGGAATCATCCTGACAAAACATTGCTGTTGATACAGAAGAATTGTGGAAGCATATTTGTTTTCTTAAGAAGACAAATTGTGCTGAACTTTTGTTGATATTTGAAGACATAAGACTTTTCATTCGCTTGAACTTTCCTTAATAATCCAAGTAAAACGACTTTTGGAATAAGACTTTCTTTTTGTAACCAAGTTTTGATCATAAAGTAACTTTCATATTTGAAAGTTTGGTTTACATTCCTGCTTTAAATCTGGGGAAGGCGGATCTAACCCATGTTACAAGGATTGACAGATTAGGTTTAAATTGAATATAACTGTTATTTCTGTTACATTTGACTTGCCATTGGTTACCTTTATGAGTTTGATATACGCATAAGCGTGAGGGACAGATTCTTTTTGTTAGTGTTCAACTTTAGCTACTTGTGAAAAACCTTTACCAAGTTGTCTGCCTCACATTTCTGACCCCTCACGCAGGTTGATCGAATTTGGATGAGCTGAGAAAATAATACAATTTCAACCATTGATGGTAGTCTTTCTACATTACATGTAGAAGAGACTGAAGTGTGGATGTTTTTGAATGGTGCCAAATAATGCAATTTTTGGGACTCTACCAATTCCTCTCAGCCGACCATGCCATGCATGATAAATGAACTCTAATTTTTAAATTCGTACTCTTTATTATTTGTTTATTGATGATGCATGCTTAATGCGGGCAGGTCTGGAAACTGCCCAAACAAAAGTTGCAGGGTACGACGTAAATTAAAAGAATTATTGTAAACGTACAACAGTGTTTATGCTCTATAAAATGCATTGGTGATGAAGGTCGATCAAATACAAAGAGACTTGGGCTGTAATTTTTACAGATGCCACTGATGATCGACATGTGCCCCTACTCACAGGAACTGGCCCACAATTAAAAAGTCCTTGAATTAACAATCAGGTGAAGGCCTCTGGTGTAACTGGGATTGTCAAAAGGGGAATGCGGTGGACTCGCAACAAAGCAGTCCAGAGCTTGACCTGGCCTTGAGGGATAAGGCAACTGGGTGGATCCAACCCTTAACCTGGTGCCAGTTTGTGTCGGCAGTGCACCTTTGTCTCATGTATACGTCGTTGCAAAAAGGCTTGCCATTGTTTTCTTTCATTTGCAGAGATCAAGAAGAAAAACTCCAAAAACCAACAGAAACCAAGATCAACTGCTTACCAGATGTGTCGGGACAAAAGAGGCAGCCGCAGCGCTCAAGAGACCTTAGCAAAGCCAAAACTACGCTGCGCCACCCGACAAGGGAGAAGAGTGCGAGCTGTGGCCCTACGCGATGTTCAGTGAAACAGAGCGGGCCTCCCAGAAGCATCAGCGGACACCCGCATACACAAGCTGCCATGCACAGACCACCAAGGAATGTTGGGACAGACCCTGGCATCCCTGGAGAACTTGTTGTGATGAATCAACTTCTGGGGCACCAGTGGTCCAGGGATGAATATGGGTTTCTAAAGCATCAGTCAGCTCCACACCTCTACTACACCAGAAGGGACCAATCAGATTGGAAACACAAGCAAATTATAAACCTCCTTGTCCACTTTTGGGAATGTGGACTGAACCACAGGCTTATCTCCACAAAGTCATGGATCATTGGTTAGTTGCAACACAGTGAAAATACAATTATTACCCAATGATAAAAGGCTCTGTCCAGACAAGGTTGTATAAAAACATCTACTTTATTATGATCACAACAGACAGTTCTAGCACACTACAAAATACAACCCACCCTGTAAAGGAATGCAAAGGACAAACAGTTTCAAGAAGGAATGGATGCGCTCTGGACACTGACAGGAGGGTAGTCAGTAAAGTAATTAATCGCAATCATTCAAGGATACTTGGTTTCAGCACAAAGGGAGCAATGGGTCGTAAAATGTCACTAGGGTCCTTTGGAGAAGGACCACTGGGGCAGAACCCCAAAGTACCTTGTGCTTGTCAAGTTTCTTGGTGCTCATCAGTGTAGAGTTGGTTTCAGGGCGCTTTCCAGCTTCTGCAACAGAGTTCATGACTAGAGACAGCTGCAGGTATCCGGTGGCAGGCTGTTCGGCGAGCGAGGGTGGAAGGACGGCTGCAGGCTGGCTACACAGTGGCTCAGGGTCAGGATTCGTTGTCTCGGTGCTGGTTGGTGGTTCTGAATCACTAGTCGAGGCATCTTGGACGTGTGAGCGACTGCGGCGTAACAGTCAGTGGTATGATGTGATGATATGGCATTTATAATGCACCTATACACAAATGTTTCAAGGCGCGAGACTGGTGCAGTCGGTTGAAGCTTGAGGAGCTCGACTGGCTCGAAAATGTCCTTTAAGACGGACGCTTGTTGATGTTTGTCGATGCGCTCCTCCTAGCTTCTTCACTGGGCTTGTCATCCTTTAAGGCGGACAGCTCAAAGCTGAGGTGCGGGTTGCAGTCAATGGCCTTGTCTTTGGTTTGGTTTTCGCAAGTTGCAGTTATAGCATGTATGCTTTTTTCCTGATGTTGTCTCTGTTACGATCATTACAAGACATTCCATCTCAGTGTCCTTGGTCACTTGATAAAATCGTTGTGCCTAAAAGCTTGTTTACAGTGTAACTATTTGACCATAGCACATAAAGTGGCCCTTGATTTCATTGTCCCACAATTAATGCTTTGTTGTAATGTGTCTATCTTTCCAATCTCTTTGTCATGCTGTTCAGAGTGTTTGTTTGCATGTCGGAGGTAACGAGTGCGTAGAGTACGGGACGCTGTCTTAGTGCGCTGCTTTTCCTGCGCTACTCTAAATTCTTTTTAATACACAGTTATGAACCCTCCCTATGGTATGTATTTTACCAACCTCTGAAGCCTGAAAAGTAGATCCACACAGGCTTGACATTTGGCCAACTTTGCACCAGACCTGCAGATGAACTGGCCTGCAGTTAAATCTCATTTACCAGTTTAATGGTATCTACTACAGAGTGTAATTTGCTTTCTGACTTTGAGAAAGTTTAGGCATGTAATTGCTCATTTTACTATAGCCGATAAGCTAGCTCGGGAGGTTGAGCGCTTGCTGCTGCGATGTTTTTGTGATCTGCAGATTCGAATCCCAGCAAAACCAACTCAGCCCTTCATCCTGCTGAGGTTGATAAATGAGTACCAACACAGGTTGGGTGATATTGTATGTACATTTTTTCTATATAAAGCGATTAAGCGTAAGTGCTATATAATAACACTTCATTATCATTTGGCCTTGGACATCTGCTTGCATTCACAGTAATTTGGATACATATGGGCCTATACACAATGATATTAATGATACATATGGTGATTCATTCTTGTATAAAATGTATATCACATTACAGTGATGGTGTAACCATATTTTTCAGTGAGCTTAGGCATAATGCTATGTGATGCCACTTCCTGTTTTGTCAAGGGGTGAAAAGTTGTTTTACATCACTTCCTGTGATGTCACTTCGGTTGGGGTCAAATGACATCACTTCCTGCGATGTCATCAGAGGTCAAGGTATATGTGATGTCCCTTCCACTACCCTTGGCATATTGGTGAAATGATGTCCCTGTTTTAGGGGAGGGATCTTGCTTCCCTCTTTGGAAATCCGGGCCTTCCTTCACTGGTGGAAGCTGTAAGGCAGACTGTACCTTCGGCCATGGTCCAAATGAGTTCTTCTTGTTTCTCCTTGCGAAGTCTTCATATGATCTGCCCAAAAGAGGGGCTCGACCCTCTTTTAAAGCCAAATGGGCCACAGTGATTGGTGTAGGCTAAGCCTACCTTAATGTACCAATCCTGGGTCCCTACCAACAATCTCCTGTATGCATGAAGTCATAGCCAGAGTGCTTTGCAACAGAAAAGCTAAAGGGGGTGAAACCATGAAATACTAAGTCCCACCCATCTTCCTGTCTGTTGTGGATCAAAGGGTCTCTCTGGTTAATTGAGCTCTCTGTTGTTCCTGATTAAAGCATCAGGTCTCCCTTGAAGCTGTGTCGAGAACAGATGTTCTGTCTCCATCAATCCACGTACTCGTACCTTCTGAATGGGGCCCCCTCTGAGGGTTGCCTACTGTCCTACGCATAGTCCCAGACATGACATGTCACTGCCCTTGATACTGAGAGGCAGTTGCTGGCTTCAGGTTGGCACAGTGCATATCAAAGGTTGTTGGTTTTCCTGTCTCCTTTGTTAACCTCTAGCAGCCAGGCCACATGTGGGCCTGTTTGATGTATACTCTATTAGTATGTTCAGAGGGTAAACAAATGGACAGGGCGTATCCATGCAGCCTTTAATAGTAAATGTCCTGGCCATGGCAGGAGGAAGGATTGGCCCTCCCCCTTCTGAGAAGCATCATGTACTCCACCTGGCAGATCCCAACTAAATATGACAGGGAGGACTGTGCATGTAGGCTGTGTCCACCCAGAGTACATAGGTCTAGGTGTATGTCGTGCGGTGAGCATAGGAAAATGCGGATTAGCCCCACACATTTTCCAGAGGTTGATCTACCATCATTTCATATAACATTTCAAAATAGCCCATGTGAGCGCACACCCACTGTCTGTACTGGGCCGCTATTACCTTTGTTAAGCTGAGAAAGCTTAATCTTCACACTGAATCCGTTGGTTGTTTTCATGACCATCATTCTATCTTCAGAGAAAAATAGCCCACCTGATTGCACACCCATTGTGCGGATGGTCGAAATCTTCACACTTAGGGGGAGAACAGGAACTTGAACATTGTCTGTACTGGGCCGCTATTACCTTTGTTAAGCTGAGAAAGCTTAATCTTCACACTGAATCTGTTGGTTGTTTTCATGACCATCAGTCTATCTTCAGAGATGCCAGAAGCATGGAAACTGCTCTCCGGAACATCTGTGAGGACCTGCTCTCCAACATTGATTCCGACACCCCCTGTGTCCTCATCTTACTTGATCTCTATTCTGCCTTTGACACGGTCAACCATGCCATCAGGCTCAACCGTCTACGTGATAACCTGGCTATCACCAGTCAGGCCCTGACTTGGCAGACTTATTTCCTCGCTGATTGACCCTCCAGGTCCAACTTGGGTCCTTCCTCTCCTCTATCTCTGTCTCCACCTGTGGTGTTCCCCAGGGGTCTAACCTCTCTCCCTGGCTGTTCAACCAAATACCTGGAACTTCTTGCCCACCCCATTGCCGCTTTTTGCCCCAACTTTCAGTGCTATGCGGATGACATTTGGCTCATTTTCAGGCTTCCTTCAGCCACTTCTTTTCCCTCTCTTATCTCCGGCTGTCTGTCTGCTATCCAGGAGTCATGTGCCGCCAATGATCTCTGCCTTCATGCCAGTAAGACTGAGATTATCCTCAGCGGCACACCCACTCTCTCCTTTCCTGTCACTCTGGTCGGCCTCTCTTGGCCCTCTTACTGCTCCCACCTATGAGGCTAAAAACCTTGGGGTCATCTTCGACTCTGCACTCACCTTCTCTCCTCACATCTCTGATGTCTCTAAGAAGTCACACTACCAGCTGCACCTCCTCAGAGGTATTCTTCCTTTCCTCTCCTTCCTTCAAAAGCTCACTGTCTCCAGAGTTCTGGTTCTCTCTAGGATGGACTACTGCAACAGCCTCTTTCTAAATCTGCCTGCTTATACTCTCTGCCCCCTACAACTCATCCAAAACAGGACTGCGAGAACTGTCCTTGGCCTCAAGCATAGGGATCGTATCTCTCCAGGACTGAAATCTCTGCACTGGCTCCCAGTGGCTACGAGGATTAAGTTAAAAACCCTCTGCATTGTCCACAAGGCCTTCTGGGGCCTCAATACCTTCAAATCTTTCTTCCTAAATATCTTCCTTCTCAAGCTCTTCGCTCATCCACCTCCAACTCCCTCTGGGTCAGTCGCTTCTCCAAGCAACGAGTTGGTGGTAGATCTTTCTTCAGCTGGGGCCTCTCTCTGGAACAGCCTCCCTGAAACATGAGGAGAACCATCTCCGGTTCTGGGAGCACCTCAAAACCTTCCTCTCTGCTTCTGCTTTCTCTCTTCCTCTCCCCTGCTGAACTCCTGACTGAAACTGCAACTGCACTGGTTACCTGGCCACCCTCTGATCTCGGGCCCAGGTCCCCTCCCTCGCCAGTTGCACACCTGCACTGCCTCCCTGGCAACACCCACAATTGGGGACTGTTTTCTGTATCCCTAGAGTCCCCTACCAGCACTTGACATCTGATGTCTGCACTTACCCTTGCCACCCGTTGGCCGCACTTTTTACTTATTGCTTTTATTTATTCTATTTCTACTGTCGATCCCATGTACCACACTGTCCTATCCCCTTCCCTCCCGCCTGCACCGTTCTCCTTTCCCTTCCCCTGCACGTGCGCTATCTCAATGACACCTAGCCTAGTAAGATCGTTGTCTGTCGTCCCTCTGTTCCCCCCTCCCTTGCCTCGTCGCGCCTTGAAACACTTGTGTATAGATGCATTATAAATGCCATATCATATATCAAAGAAGGCTCGGCTTTGCCCCCTCTTTAATGCCTTTTCCAAATGTAACATCTTCAGGGCGGGGATAAACCTATTAAAGACTTACCCTTGCACCTACACTGCCCAGAAGGGAACGATAGAACATTTTACTTGGGGAAGGTGGCCAATCAGGACACAGGGAGGATAATTTAATCAATGGGGGGGTAGAAACCCAGAAGTGTGGGCTGTCCATGGGAGGTCAGAGTGGGAGATTGTGGTTGTCCAAGAGACCAGCCGGAAGGAAGGAACAGCTCAGTGTGGAGGCATTTATTGGAGAAAGGGGAGGTATTGATTTAGTGGGTGTAAGGGAAATTTAAAGTGACTGTGCATTTGTGTTGCAGTTGGATAGAAGTTAGGAGTGAATGTGAATTGAGTCATACTAGGTGAAAGGAGGGTGTTTGTGTAGTGTAGTGGGAGGAGGGGAGTCGTACTGGGAGGAGGGAAGTAGAAGTGGGAGTAGGGGGAGTAGATGTAGTAGTGAGTTGATTCATAGCCGGCGGAGGGCAGTATTGGAGGAGCAGTAGTATAGAAGGAGAAGTAGTAGCAGTGGAGGAGGAAGCGAGAAGTCGCAAAGTAGGAGTTGTACTAGTGGAAGGAGGAGGAGTAGTAGTTTGGGATGAGGCAGAGGAGATTTTTATATCGAAGGGTGGAGGCAGGAGGAAGGCTGAGTGAAACATTGGAGGGAAATTAGGTTGGGGAGAGGAATAGAGCAGAGGCAAAGTAGAAGTGCAAGGTGAGACTGAGTGTGACTGGTCTTAGGTGGATCCAGCAGAGTAAGTGCAGGAACTGTTCCCAACTCCCTGTAGACCACTAAACTGGGGTAGATTGGGGACAGCTAGGATGTCCTTGATGGAGTCGTTGAGCCTGCATTCAGGCAAACCACCTCAGCATAACACCAGAGATTAAATGGTATTGGTTCCTGATCAGTTGTACTATCCAGTGGTTACAAATGCCTTGGCTATAGTGGGCATCTCAAGGGAGACGAGAGAAGGAGGGACAGCCCTAGTGCCACTCCCCAAAACCCTTTTCAGCCCTGAACCTACTTTGAAATACCCATCTGCCATTTATGAGGGTCAGCAATGCGAGGCGGACAACTGTTTGATAATGTTTCAATACATGCCATTCTTATTGTATGCCAAAATAAAGTAAAATGCCTCACTATCCCTACTCTGCTGAAGATTTCCCTGCCTAATCAAATCTAAAGGGAATCACTCTAACACAGAATGTCAGGCCCTCACACTAATGAACAAATACACACACAAATATATGGCACTTCAAATAACATAAATAACATTGACAGTTTTATGACAATCTCTTAGTAACCTGGCGGATGCCCTTCCCCAGGTTTCAAAGTCAATTCTGCTCCAATGTTGAACCACAGAATGAAAGAAAGAAATACCTGGGTTATGAAAGTCTCAAATCAGTTCTCAATATTTTAATGTCCAAGTAAAGTTTTGTTAACCAAAGTTCCAACAATAGCAAATCTTTTCTACTTGGTGAAACATGGACTTTCTACATCCTCAGAATCATCGCACTAATGGTAATCCCAGCCAGAATGCTTTGTCACTACTTTCAGCAATCCAAGAAAACTTGCCACAGTTCAGTAGAAATGCAACTTCTATCACAATTAATGAAACATAGTGTTACGCTCACCTGACTCCCACGGAGGCGCTGGCCTGGTTCGCGCTGCTGTGACCTCTTCTAAGGTGATGCGCAGGGTTCGGATGACGGACTGGACCGGGCCCCCCAAATCTGGCTCTGGCTCGCAGAAGTATCCTTCTTAGGGTCTGGAAGGACGAGCTCTCCATCCTGCTTCTGATGCAGGGGCGCGTTGGTATCCAGTTACTTCACAGGATTTTCGGATTGGTGAGAACCAAACTTGCTTGGCTTCCAGGTAAGTTTTTTGATAAGAGGTTCCCCTTGTGTCCATGCATTAATGTACTAATACTAGTGTCTTTTTCCCCATAGGGGCCGGGGTACGGAATGCCGGGGAACAGGCACCGACCCGAGATGAGAGGTGAAATCCTTGTAGAAATCAGGTAAGTCTTTAATGAGCTTTTTTTTGGTAATGTCTTTTCATTCGCTCATTAACGCTGATGTCTCTTTTTCCCCTTAGGGGCCGGGGTCTGGAAATGCCAGGATGCGGCGCGGACCCGAAATGAAGAGGGAATGAATCAACAGGTACGTCTTAACATGGAGATTTAGCTTTCCTTATTCCCTTCTCTCTCTCACCTTTTGTTCTGGTCTTTTTCTCCCTAGGCGCTGGGGCGTGACTGCGAATCCGGATGATCGCTGCTGAACATGGAGGCGCCCTGTAAAGATGAGTGGAATGCGGCGCTGCAGCGATTGACGCGATGAGCTTTTAAATTAAAGTCTTCCTTGTCGGCGAGATGTCTCCGGGATGCGGATTTAGCAGGTAAGGACTTTTCCTTCTTCTGTTCTCTTCTTCTCTTCCTTTGCAGGTGATCCAGGATGCTGGCAGGCATGGCAGAAGTCAGGATGCAGGAGCAGACACGGTGAGCGTCCAGCTGCTAGATGCAGAACAACGCGAAGCACGTGTGGCTGTTCGGGTGGGGTTTAAATAGCCTTGGAAGAAGTTCCAGGTATGTATCCTTCCTCCAATCAGGTATGTATCCTTCCCCGACCACACCCGGATGGTAAATTAGGCCCACAGGTAAAGTAGTTCCTTTCAGGCCTCAAGGAGGCTGGGATCCTGCAGCATGGTTTGCATCAGGTAAGTGCACCCAAGCACCTGGCGCCTATGGCGCCAGGACTGATGTCTTTTATGAGCCTGGCGCCATAGGCGCCAGGACACTGTCCAAAGGGCCCCTATATGGGGTTGCTGGGTCCTTCCTTGGGGAATGGATGTCCGCTTTCGGGGACGCAGGGCTTGAACCGGCTCCCCGGGAGCGGGCATCATGACACATAGTTCTTCGTTAACAATTTGAATGTCTTCCGTCCTAGAATTAGTATTCAAAATCGGTATATTTGTCAGGATGACTTCAGTCCCGCTACTCCTACTTCAACCACTTCACTTCAACTCATGTTAACTATGAGAACCTTTTCCTTTGCCTCATAGTGCTCCCCTTCGTTTAGGCTACTGCAATGTTGCATCTACTGACAACCAGATATACCACCACAGCTTCAATACTTTGAACTACTACCACAACTTATGTAATCTGGACTTCAAGATAGTTCTGGACAATATTCATTTTCAAGCACTTCAACACCTTCAAGTAGGCAAGGGACTCTTCCTCTGAATATCTCTTTTAAAAGGTACCCTGTTTGCCTTTCTTGTCTGTCTGCCACAATAACCTAGGTTTGCCTTTATGACCCACCGCTTTCTTCTTTTCAGTCTTTGGCGATATACAAGCAGCCAATTCCCCTTCCCCAACTTTTTCTTCACCTTCCTACCAACTGTTAGTCTAAGTAATTACAAAGAAGCCTCTGTGCCACTCTCTTGGCTTCAGGTAATACTTGCGCACGCTACCACTCCTTGATGTAGTTTCAGATGTTAAAGACTTCAACAATAGTTTTATCAATATTCGGTATTCGGTAATGGCCTTTGCAACGGTCACTCTTCTTAACAAGCGACACGCGACCACTCCTTCATGTAGTTTACAGTCTTTTTAAGGGTTTAACAATGGGTTTTAGAAGCATTTGCTCTTCAGACGAGTCGAATGGAGTCACTCGATACATGCAAGTGCTGTTTTTCCATTGTTCCCTTATTAAAAAGTCAACAAACCAATTTGGCTCGCTTTTGACTATACGCTAGTGAATAGGAAGCTGGATGCTGTTGACGACAATGCTTGCGCAAGCTATTAGAACGCCATGCTTCACTCACTGGCTTCTGTAACACTTTCTCTGTGTGTCGCCTGACTTCCATGACTTCTGCCACAACTTCTACTGTTTCTGGCTTCACAGGGACCCTAAACTTTCCTCTCTGAAGGTGTCTCTTGTCCGGTCACATGTTTAAGGAGCCCCTCTCCCTCCTGAGATCCACAGCTTGATAACAGCTTTTCGCCTTGGTCACCAACACGTTCTTTGCATGGTAATCAGGCTCACATGGGGAAAGACAGCTCTCCTGCATGCCTTCTGCTGCGCTGCCACTACACTTCAGATTTCAGGGGAACATGACACTCTCAGAGCAATCAGATGAAATCCGCTGTCTCCCCATTCTGGCGTCCCTTTGGGTCTCCCACTTCTGATTGGTTTGCCAGATGTGTGCCGTCTTCTTTCTACTGCTACATCTCGTACTCCAGTCACAGTTCCAGCTCCTTCTGATTGCCTGCACCTGAGAGCCCCTTTAATGTCTCCCAGGTTTTTTCAGGTGTGTGCTGTCAGGCTTAATTTGCTGACTAGTGCTACTGCTACTGCATGCCTCTTCAGCCCTCTTCCTCATTCAAGTACTTATGGGACTCGTAGTCTGCAACAACAAAGTTAGTCTTCCTTAATAACTTAAGATTTTTAAGGGTAGATTTAGTTTCCTTAAAGCTATTGAAGGCTAAATCATTATAATTTGTAATTGCAGAGGAAGACAGTCTATTTAAGGCAATGCTTAGTTTTCTTTCCATTGTGCCTTTAGGATTTAGTAAGGTGTTTATTCTGCATTACTTTGAAGGTTCCTTCTGTCGTTAATGCTTGTTTAGGTTTTATAGTACTGGTGCCCAGAGTCACAGATTTTATGTGATCCAGGGACATTATAATGACAGTAAGCCATTACCTGTTTTGGCAATTTAGAAAGATGTTCCCTTTCAGAGGACACATACCGTGTCTTATTCCATGGGATGATCGCACCACCCTGGGCCTGGATTCCTCCCAGGTGATCCTCCCGCAGTACATCATCCCCAAGGTCAGGATCAGGAAGCATCTGCCTTTCCCGGGCCACCTCGAAGGAGACATTAGGCAGGGATTCAGTGCGAGATCCGTAGGATTCTTCACGCATACACTGACACATCTGGTAATGTCCTAGTATACTGCTGTAAAATTTCATTAAAACCCTTGAAACTCTCCCAGAATCTGAGAATTATTACACCAATCGTGATAGAGGAAAAAGGGCATAGATTTACACCTTGCAGTGTAACCAGGGCACTGGAGAGAAGGTAGAAGAGGTTAAGACACAAATACAATCAAGTGATTTTGAAGTCACTGAACAGGAGAAGGGACTAAGAGTCTCATAATCAACACTTGCCCCAAAATCACATGAGTCATCCCTGCTGGAAATGTCTGTGGGGGTGCGGGAAATGTGTGCACACAATCAACTGACCACTGTTAAATACTGTTGTCAGCTGATCGCCTTCTAGAATTAACTTGGGGTAAAAGTGCATTAGTTAACCCACAGTAGCCGAACTGAGGAAAATCTGACTTTAGACTCATAATGGCTAAGCCCTTCTATAGTACGAGTCCCGTTACAGTATTGGTCATGTCGGAAGACTCAAACTCTAGGCATATTGGAATGCTACCTAATATGGCATTCTAGGGATTGAATCAGATCTCTTCAGCCAGCACTGTCCTGCTCGAAAATGCACACCATGTTTTAGGTACGTACTGTGTAGTAATATACTGCTGATTTATAACCGTAGATCCAAACCTGGGGCACCCACAGTGTTCCTTCATAGAACCAAACTCACTGATGCACACCTTCAGTGCTATTCTGTGTGTTTATGTCACAGAGGGATCAGCAAAAGGGACTTAGGGCCTCATTATGCGAATCCCGCCAAAAACGCAGTCATTACTGGCATGGTGCTACTAGCGGGTCTGTGCACCCTTGACCCTGCAAATAGCGGCTGATTACGAGTATGCAAACCCCCATGCCGGTAATGGCTGCACCTCCATGCCGCTAAAGGCCCTCCAACCCCCCCGATAGTGCGATCACAGGACCCGCCGATCCCGCCTCCACCAATGAGCAACCCCTTAATATCGACACAGTAATACCATGATGCAAATACTGGGCTCGTAAAACCGGACCCGGAAGTAACGTCATCCCTCCGGAACGGGAAATGCGCCGGCGGCCATCTTAAAAAACACAATCCATTGCAATCCTCTCAACCCAGCAGTGCGTCAGAGTGGAGAGCAGGGTCATACCATCCATGATGTCTAAGGCAACTCGCAAGACCACCCCCTGCTTGCGCAAGAAGCGCTTCTCCGATGAGGAGCTTAACATGCTTGCCGATACGCTGGTAGCACATGCAAACGAGGTGTTCGCAAACAACCTGAAAAGGGAAGTGCAACTCAGAAAAAAACAAATATGGGAGGAGGTGGCATGGAAGGTGTCAGCGGTTGGCACCACCCCCTGCACGGTCAAAGACTGTAAGAAGAGATGGGATGACCTACGTCTCTGGGTGCATAACATCCTACCATCAAATTGCAGGGAGGCCATGGCTACAGGCGGGGGTGCCCACTCACCTGTCAAATTGATGCGCTGGGAAGAGACCTGCAGCACCACTATTAATATGGAGTCCATTGAGGGCTTTGGTGAAATGGAGGCGGGTGCGGCGACATCGGGAGATGGAGGTGAGTGACCCCGCAAACCCCACTAAATCAAAGCATGACGTAGTATAACAGATGTAAAAGTGAACCAAGCCAATGCATGGGACATCATACACACATATACAGATCCATGTCCAGATGGAGGACCAAACCCTGGCACAATGAAATGCATGCTGCATGCCAATCCCATTACCAACAGACACCCAACACACAGGGATCATTCATATGTCACACATCATGCAAACCGCAATACAACAGTATACCACCTGGTACACATCAGTACAGAATGGAGAGACCACGGCTCATGCCAATATGCCCCCCCTTGAAAGTACCCTGTGTGTCACACCTACAAGAAAGCAATGCATGAAAAAAGAAATACTGTACAGCACCAAATCATACATCTTGCATGTAACACCATCACTGATGCCCTGCATCTCTTGTTCCCCCACAGGCACTGACGCAGAAAGTGAAGGGCAGGACCCTGCCTCAAGGGCATCAACACACTTCAAGTCATCCAGGGCCAGACCAGAGGGCACTGGGCCTTCCACCTCCGGGACAGCACTGAGGGTCAGAGTGCAACCTAGGGCACCAGTACCAGGCCAGGCCGGCTGAGGAGGAGAATAGAGCAGCCGATGAGACTGCCAATACAAAATCTGCACCAATTGCAGAGGGAGTGGCAGATGGTACGTAGTCCGCTGCTACCAGTTGGTGAGGCAGCAGCCACAGCCCCCCTCCGCGACCTGGATGTGCAAATGGAGGAATACCAGGACATTAACGACACCATCCATGTGGAATGTCCCCATACGCCAAGCCCCCAGTCCACCCCCGACCACTCCACACAGGGCACACCAGCATGCCCCATGCAGGTGCCAGCCGTTCTACTGGGGAGTCTGCATCTGTCCAGCACGTCAGAGGGCAGCCCTGCAATGCTCCACCCAGCCACAGCACCGTCCACCTCCACAGCCCCCACTCACATGGAGGCACACCTGACCTGGGTAGAGGTCCGCCAGGACTTCATGATAGAACTGGTCTGCCATTATGTGGCTGAGGGTGAACAAACACGCCGTAAAATACAGGAGGCGAATGCCACAACCGTAAATGCCATCAACACAAGCGCCATAGGGTGTCCAGTCAAAGGATCAATTACAAAAGGCTCGAATGCAAAAGGTGAGAGTCAATAGGGTCGAAAACCAAAGGTTCCATTTTTTTTTATTTATATATATTTTTTTGGGGCTCTGCTCAGGTAAAAAAAAAGTGGTTTTTACCACAAAAACAGGGGTTGGGGGGGGGGACCTTTTGTTTGATCGACTATTGTTGATCCTTTGACCTATAACCGAGCCATAGTCATTTGTGACAGTTTAGGGCCGTGACACAGGTCCTTGGCAGGATGCTGGACCACATGCAGCAGCAACAACCTGCACCGGCAGTGTAACATCCAACCACCTCCACCCCATCATCCACACCAGCCAGCTCAACTCCCTCAAGCCCTGTTCGGATGATGAGGCGCAGAGCAAGGCACACAGACATGCTGTCCCCAGACTTGAAAAGAGGCTGGAAACAGCCGGTCCACCCACATTGTGTGTGGGATGACAATGGGTGAAGGGGGAGGTGGTATTGGTGGTGTTTGCGGGGCGTTTGGGGTGTTTATTGGGGGTATAGGGTGTTGGGGGGGTATAAGGTGTCAGGGGGTCTTGGGTGGAGGAGGAGGGCGTGTGAGAGGTGGCGGGATGAAGCACTATATTATTTTTCCTAATACACCCGTTGTGTTCAAATTCATTTCATGACTGGACATTGTTCATTTCGTGTGTTTATTTTTTTATTTTTTATTTTGGTACAGCTGAAATCAATCAACTTTTCAAAATTACATATACATAACCATCAAATAAGAAAAACAATTTAAATTACACTTTCATTTCACAATCGGTTACATTTCACATAGGATACTTGGAGACAGGAAAAGGAGCAATGTTAAAAGAAGATAAAATAGAATAAGTAAAAAAGGGTAAAAAATATAGATAAAAAAAACAGGAACTCAGTCAGGGGATCAAGACAGATGTAAACAGCTAAAAAGCATTTTAGAACTGACTGCACATTTATCATTTTTACTGACTCAGTTCTACTTGGTAATCAAGTTATTTCAGTCGGTAAGATTTTTTCCAAAAATTGTACCAGGGATTTTATGACAGCAAACCTGGGACTGTTTAATAAAAAGCTCCACGTCTCAATTTCGTTCCTTTCCATATGAAAATTTAACAAATTAGAAAAATATTTATTTCTGATCTTCAATTTTGGACATGATACTACCACGTGTTGCAAATTTTCTCTTAAAAAATGAAGCTCACAAAAGGGGGAAAGAATTTGACGCCCCACTAACTGCTCTCTCGTAGGCCATAGGTTTAGCCTTATACGCAAAAATTGCTGTCTAATTTTTGCTGAAGGGCACTTTAAAAGGTAATTCGCCACTTGACCCAATTTCTTATTACCAAAGATTCGGATGTCAAAGTCTTTATAATTAGTGCAGAGTTCAAAATTTTGAATCCAGGCCCATTGATGCGTTTTTTGGAACTTATTGGGCTATCAAGTAAGAATTGTAGAGAAATATTGGCTTCCACAAGAATTTTAAGAACAAAAGTTTGCTATGTCGTCGGAAAAGTTAAATCGGAAGAGATCAAATAACGAGCAACTGTGCTCAAAATATTGTTATTTGTCACACCCAATAAACATTTGCGAAAGAAAACACACATTCTCCATTTTATTCTACTAGCTAGTGAATTTATACTCATTTCAAAACGTAAAATGGGCATAGGCACACAATTTGGTAAATGTAGCACCTTTTTCCAAAAAGCAGCTTCTAGCTTGTCCCATGGTTGATCGTTTGAATAGAGTTTTGATTCAATGCCATATAATAGGCTGGCAATCACTTTTTGTTCATAAAACATAAATAGGTGCTTTAAGGTGAATTTGCCATATCTGAAAACCAGTATTTTAGCTTGTGACACTAAGGATAGTAATTTAGACTGCAACATGGTCAAATGTTTGGGGTCGCCAATAGTATTCTGAATAAACAGACCTAAATATTTATATTCAGAAACTATGTACAAGGGTTCCAATTGGAGATTCCAAGCAACATTTTGAGCCATGAATTTCCCCTTTGGCCTACATATCATTATTTGTGATTTTTCCAAATTTATGATTAAATGATTTTTCGCAGCATACTCTGCAAGTGCAGTTAACATGTTCTGGAGGCCCCTTGGCGTTTGCTATATTAAAACCAGATCATCAGCGTAGAGTAACCATGGTATACGCTGATGACCCAATTGAGGCGCATCTGATATGATGCGCTGAAAAACGTTGCCTATGTCAGAAATAAACAAATTAAATAAGAATGAAGCCAGAATGCACCCCTGTTTGAGTCCCAAGAATGTAGTGAAAGATGCTGATAAAGCACCTTCAAAGGAAAGTCTAACTCGCATAGTAGTTTCGGAATGTAGTTGAATAATTAAGGATAACAAAGTAGATGGACAACCAAGTGAGTGTAATTTATGAAATAACAAATTCCGATTAATAGAGTCAAAAGCAGATCGAAAATCAATGAAGGCAAAATATAAGGATTGATTTCGATCTGCATATTGGGACTTGAGCATATTTAATGAAATCATGTTAGGTAAGGTGCCAAGGCCGGAAACAAAGCCTGATTGTAAAGGATCCATTTTTGAACATTTCTTCAACCAATTTTTCAATTCTCTAAGAATTAAACGTGAATACATTTTACCTGGCACATCAAGAAGAGAGATGGGGCGATAGCTGGCAGGATTGGCTTGATCCCCCTTTTTATAGATTGGGATAACAATAGCCTGCTTCCATGATATAGGAATGCTCTGTGAGGCATTGATAAACTCAAACAGGAGATACAAAATATCTGCCCAAATGTCCGGGAATTGTTTGAGATGGATGTTAGCCAAGCCATCAGGGCCAGGGGCTCTAGAATTGCTTGCCTGTTTTATAAAATACAGTATATCATCTCTGTCAAAGACCAAATGAAACGGCGGTAGGACCACTAAATTGACTAAATCCCCAATAGGAGGAGGCTCGGCAAATAGAGCTGAAAAGTGCTGGATCCATATAGACTCCGTCACATCATTTGATTGGACAGCCACCTGATGCCTTGCTGTAGATTGGTTAATAATAGACCAAGATTGAGCCGAATTCTTTGCAGCTAAAACCTTTAACATAGAGTAACCATCGGATTGATATAGTTTTGCCCTCATGCCCCTAATCCAATTCCTGTACTTTGTTCTGATTTGGGATAAAACAAGAGCACGCATGTCTGATGGTAACTTAAGGGCAGCTCTCCTATCTGCTCGCATGGAGGCTTTTTTTTTTACTGTAATTTCCTGGTCAGGCAAATGAAGATAAGGTGTCTGTTTCTGTTTATGAAGGGAAGAGTTTGGTTGGAACATTTGCATTAAGTCATGGTAAACAACATCACCCAGAAAAGAGCTCCCTTTTCGTTTAATCAATTTTGCTTGATAGTGATCTCTAAAGGCTATGAGTGATTTTTCCGACCATTTCAATCTGTTCCTCGCAGGATTAACTTTAATGGGATCTAATATAATTGAAGAGTCCAAATTTGATGTAGCAGATTTTGAGGAGCACATCATATTTAAAATATTATGATCGCTAGCTTCTGTATCAGTTATTTCAAATGCTGTGATATTATTCAAGAAACATGCATTTACATACATAAAATCAATAGTACCTTGACTTCGACCACGGTGCCAAGTGGCTCTGGTTGGAATATCCTGCGGAAAAGTTCCATTTAGCATAAACAGATTACGAGATTGAACCAAACTCGTCCACTTTTGTATGCAAAGTTTTTCAGAATTACATGGAGGACTCAGACAATGCAAGTTTAAATCACCAGCCAATAAAATAAAATCAGTGACACCCTCGAGCACGGCTATGTCTAGAGCCTTGGTCACAGAATTTAGAAAACCATTATCATCAATTCCCAGGGGGTTCCAATAAACATTTATCACAGCACATGAGAAATTGTTACCCATGATTTTTGACATTTGTAAAAAAGCGTTAGGATAGAACCATGCTTCAATTTTTAGCAAAGAGGATTGCTTCACCGCAGTTAGCAGTCCCGAAGTGGGACGCCCCCGGCCACCCTTTTCAGCTGGAATCAAAAGCACATCATAGTTATTCCAAGATGGTACAGTGGTAAACCAAGTTTCTTGCAACATGATGACATCACGACCCAAAAGCTGAGCATTATTATTGTTTAGCAGATGCGTATGTCCTCTTGAATTCCAACAAAGACCAAAGAGCAAATTGTGAGATTGTGAAGCTAGCATTGGTTACTCTTGGAGTCACACAAACAAGTATGTGGGGTCACAGCCTGTGATTTGTTTAATGATTGAATACAAGGAGAAACCACAGGATGAATTGAAGACGAGTTCGATGTCTCTGACATAGTGTGAAGCAAAAAACCCAAATTAGAGAATTGTTGTTTAACGGCCCAGATAGAGTTTGCCACAAGTCGCGAGTTTATCCAGATATTTACAGATGAGTAATTGCCCTTGTTGATAAATTCCACCAGCTCGATGTCTATCGAGCCGATGTCATCTAATGCAGGAATTTCACTAAAGATTGCGAGAACGGAGGCACGATTTAGCTTATACTGTTTGGCTGGAGCAGGCATACAAGTAAGCGTTAGAGCATGAATCGCTGGTCGTTTTGGGCCGCCACTCAGAGGTTTAGATTTTTGTGGCGGAGGCACAGCTTTAGGCATGTGCAAGGGTACACTAGCAAAATTAGGTTTCACAAAGCCAGCATTTTCAAAAAACTTATTCAAGGACGTGTGAATCAATTTTTCTATGTCTTTGGTAGTATTATTTTCAGCCACAGTGCCAATAGCCATGGACTGTACAGACACTTCAGAAGTGCTTCGAGATAGAGGTGCATTGATAACTTTTAGAGGCGCATTTTGCAAGTGTTGCGCTGGACAAGTCTGTACAGTAGTTTGAGGAGCCAACAGCATTTGCGAAAAGTGGAAATTTTTACACATGCTGCGGCGGCGGAACAGGAGAATCTTTTAAGGGCAGAGACTGAGGCGGCGCAAAGATCAACTTTTTGGTAGTGGAGTTGGATGTCATGTAATCATCAATAGCTTTTCTTAGATTTTTTTAGTCGTAAATCATTATCTGCAAGGCCCTTAGACAAATCTGCTTTATGTGCCAAATCATTTGTTGTCTGATTCAAGAGTGTGTTTTTGGACATATCAGTCGCCACTCTTATTAAATCATTTAGCGGGCTATGCTCCACTGGCACTGACAAAACCCTCTCTTTCCGGTTCAGAGACTGCATAGCATATTTTTTTCAACTAGTTTTGCTGCAGCAATCGTAGTAGCGGCAGGTATAGATAGATTTTTAACAAATACCTTGGTTTGCCTACCGCGCTTGGCCACAGATTTGATGTTTTTGGATTTTTTGACAGGCGGGGGCTTTTTAAAAACCCCTTTAGTGTTGTCACACGAATTTAGTTTGCCATCGAATAAGGGATAAATTGGTTTCATTGATTTTATTTGCCAAACTGGAGAAGAGTTATGTCCCACACTCATAAGATCTATAATGGGGTTAGGAAAACACAGAATGGTATGGTATTCTTTTAAAGGAGTGGTCGACAAAGGAGAGGTCTTAGAAGCTATGGACCTCCTGATTTTAGAAAGGCCATAAGGTGAACTCAAACTTTCTAGTTTGTTGGCAAATGTAAGATGGTCTGCCAAAACTTGATTCAGTTGGTTGGAGTGTAGATCAGCCTTTGTGGCTAGGACCTCAAACAGTTTGGCTAAAGCCAAAATCGCTGTGTTCATCGATGTCCAGGCTATTGCAGCTTGAACACTCTGTGATTCTGTTGGGCCCAAGTCAGGATTACCATGAAAATTTACTTTGCGCGGGGTAGGGGCACTGAAAGACAAATTTGCTACGGAATTCGCAGCACTGATGTTGGTAAATAGAATGGGGGATTTAGACAGATTGTCAGAAAGTGTATGCGTGGAGAAAGCAGTGTCGTTTAAATTAAGATCTATTACCGGCATGTCACTGAAGATTACACTTTTTGAATTTGAATTTCTAATGGAAATAGCGTGCTTATCTGGCATTACAGTAGAAGGAACAGCAATTCCGGTTAGTATATTTTTTAGCAAAATACTATCAGACAAAGACACATTTTCATTTGCAAAGGAAACAATTTCTGAGGTCACAAGGCCGGATTTTACCATGTCTTCTTTTTTGTCATTCACCAAAAGATTCCTGGAAGAAAGTTCATTTTGTGAGTCTTTTTGTGGCACAAAGGAACTTTGGACTTCTTGACCGCATGCTGCTAGCTTGATGTTTTCATTTTCAGTATCCACGGATGAAGCCGCACTTTGATTACTACAAAAGGGTCGAATATCGATGCCGAGAAGAATTTCGGCTCTTGTTTTCCCTTTTATATTTAAATTGCCTGCTCGAGGTGTAGAACTCAGGCGAGGTTTTCTTTTAGCCACAGGTGACTTTTCACCATTGGAATAGTGAGATGCTGTAATAGGGGGCATCCCTGTTTTTAAGGTAGAAATGGCTCGCTTCATTTTTTGTTTTGTTTTTTTTTTCCTTTTTTTTTTTCAATCACCCACAAAACGAATAGAGTAAAAACGTAATTGTGGCAAATTAATACAAAGAAAAGTAAAAGAAGGGATAAGAACGCCACCCGCGACAAACGCGGCGAAGCAGCAAAGCGGGACTTCTGGGACTTGCTGGGTGCGCGTGCGGTGCGCGCGCAGCAGCCCTTATGTAGGTCCCGCCTCTGAAATGAGGAGCAGAGCCTAAAAAAACAGAAAAAAGTATCAGTGAAGTGATACTATATAAGTGTATCTCCTGAGTACACAATCCATTAGCAGCGTTCACCTTCTGGGCGTCGGAGTACGGGAGAAACAGAAGAAATGCAAATTGAAGAGAGCACAACAGACGAGTCTCCCGCGGCAAAGCGGGACTTCTGGGACTTGCTGGGTGCGCGCGCGCGGTGCGCGTGCAGCAGCCTTTATGTAGGTCCCGCCTCTGAAATGAGGAGCAGAGCCTTCTGGGCGTCGGAGTCCGGGAGAAACAGAAGAAATGCAAATTGAAGAGAGCACAACAGACGAGTCTCCCGCGGCAAAGCGGGACTTCTGGGACTTGCTGGGTGCGGGTGTGTTTATTCAATTCATGACGGCGCACAGTGCCCAACTCCCCACACACCCTGTGTCCATGTCCACACGATCCCAGTGCCCAGTGTAGTACTAACACATAACCATCAACGCCCCTGTGGTTCAGAAGTAATCGTCAATCAGTGATTGGCGCACAGCACGGTCATCTTGTGCATCACAAACTGCCAGGGGTGCTGCTTCTCCTCCATCATCATCCTCATCATCCTCACCCGGTGCATGCAGGTCAATGTCAGGTGGCAGTGGTACGTTTCTCTGGATGCACATGTTGTGTAGCATGACACAGACCATGGTGATCTTTGCCACCTTCTCAGGCCCATAAAGGAGTGCTCCACCAGACCTGCTGAGGCAGCGGAACTGTGCCTTCAAGAGGCCAAAGGTCTGCTCAATCACAACACGGGTACGGGTATGAACGCGATTGTACTCCTCTTCGTGCCTGTTCTGCGGGTTCCGTACAGGGGCTTCAAGGGATAGCCACCATCACCTGCATGGGAGCACAATGAGGTATGTGTGAGTCAATATGTAACTTGACACCTCTAGGAATCACTGCCATGGCTGCAGCTATTTGGTATTATCATGTACATGGTGGCCTGCTTGTGCGCCTGGCATGCTGTCATTGCTGTGCAGCATTGGTCCTATGTATGGCATTGATGTGTCATGTTCAGGTTGGGATATTCAGGCCAACAGTGTATAGCTTTAAGTACATTGTTCACTCACTGCCCAATCTCACCCAGGTGGAGTATGCATCCCCCCCATCTCACAACCCCACTGCACTGCCATGGCCCAGTCAGGCAACCTCCCAAGCAGCCAGGCATGTCGTCCAGCATGTTGCTCCATGTAGCTGGGAGTTACGCAGCACCATGGCATCATGTGTAGATCCGGGATATCGGACGCAACAATGTGTGATTATCTTGCTGGAGTCACATACCATCTGCACATTGATGGAGTGGTATTGCTTGCAATTGCGGTACACCTACTCATTGGCATGTGGGGCCACCAATTCTACATGGGTGCAGTTGAGTGCACCGACGCAATTGGGCATGCCTGCCAGTGCATGGAAGCCTACTTTAGTGTCAGCGAGCTGCTGGCCAGTCCGTGGTAGGGATATGTGGATGCTTGCATGCTTCAGGAGGGCATCAAGCACCTGGGTCAGCATGCGTGAAGAGTGGTTGTGATATGCCATGCAGCTGGCCCACTGTGTGCTGGTAGGTGCCTGTGGCCAGGAAGTGGAGCACAGACACCACCTTCAGTAGAGAGGGGGTGGCAGTGCGGATTGCTATCAGGCTGACTATGTCATCATGTATCATATCCACTATGGTGGTGATGGTGTCCCGGTCCAAACGGTACAGGGTGTGGATCTGCATGGGGGTTAGGTTGAATCGACTGGTTCTGAGGCGAGGTATTAGTGGCTGCCTACGTGGTACCACTGAGTGCACTGGTGGGACCTGCTGGGCCTGTCTCACCCTCCTTCTCCTCCTGCGTCTCCTCTGTGCTGTCTGTTGGTGGTGGTGGTGTTGTTGTAGTAGTAGTAGTTGTTGTTGTTACTGGTGTAGCAGTGCAGGCATGTCCTCCAGCCCCAGGATTGCTACAGCTAGTGGGATCATTTTGGTGTTGGAAGGGGTGTGGACAGGCTCTATTGGCTCCCCACCTGTGGTGATTGTATGCACCTGTGGCAGTTGGCTACACTGCAGGTTGCTATTTACAGGTGGTCTGCGATGCCTGTGATACCGCCATCGTGCAGGCCCTATTTACCACCTTCGGGATGCCGGTATGTGCATTCCCGTGTGACTTGTGATGTCCTCTATTAGCGGCATCCCGTTATTGCTGCCGCAAAGGGGCGCGTATACGCGCGCATGCCGGTAAGAAGAGGCACGGTACGGGCATAGGCTGCATTAACGGGTTGTTGGCTCGTAATGGCCCGGACCGGTAATTGATGCTGATAATATCATTCCGCCTTCTTTTTTTCACTACCTCCATGCTCGTAATGAGGCCTTTAGACTCCTACAAGGGTTTAACAAAAAAATAATTATTTTGGTCCAAAATACAGATAGCAGTTTATCAAGTAAAATCAAATGTGTTTTCAATCTCTTAAAGAAAGCGTGAGGGCTCAGGAGAACTCAGAATACGTGCAAAGAATGTTATGAAGTCCAGGGTTGCCCTCCTTTTGGGACTGATATCTTCAGTCCCAAATTTCTATTAGGCATCAATTCATTGTCGGGATGCACCCTGCTGCCCAAGATGTTAGGTTGCACACAATTCAAGCCTGTGGGGTTTTAGTAACTTTAGAGTTCTTTGAATGATGTGTCCAGGATGGCTGGTTTCAGCAGATACCTTTCTGTTGCGTTTTACATTCTCTTGTGCACTTTTGCATTTTACTGCACAGTGCCTTTTAGAGTACCATGTACTCTAAAATGGCTATGTTGGAGGCCATCAGGCGGCGCGCTCATGCAAGTAGCTTGAGCGTTACACTTCCCGCACATCGGGCTCAAAAGTGGCTTGTGCCCCCACTTGGGACTCTCCCCGGGCAGCTGACTTTTGTACCCCCCTGTCTATGAGTATTGGGGGTACACTTGCTCCAAAAAGCGAGCGTGTGGGTGCCCGGAATCCGGAGATTCGGCCGGCGGAATAAACAGCAGAAAAGCAAAAGTGCTTTCCCCAGCATAGAGCTCCACGTCTGCTTTCACTGTAAGCCCGGTGTCCTGCTTGGAGAGGGTGCACGACGCAGGGAGCTTGAAGCGGACTGTGGCAGCAGACGACCCCCACCCCACCGCCCCCCATCGATGAGAAGCCAAGTGGAGACTGTCAAAGGGGGCAAGGAGGACCAGTAGCTGGATTATCTGACCCCCCAGACCTGGCTTTGGGCGGTGTAGCACTAGAGCAACACAAAGTGAGAGAAGGTGAGGTGGAGCCAGTATAAGAGCACTGGTGGACCACGGTGGGGTGCGGTCACCCACATCTGAGCCGGTGAGGTAAGGGAGGGTGGGGGAAGCTGCCCCCCCACCATTCTGTGGTGTTTACCCCGGAGAAGGAGTTGATCGAGGCGAGACCCCCTCCCTGAAACCTGGGGAGAAGCACCTTTGAGGGCCCTACTGAAGGTGGGGGCCATGGGTCAGGAGAAAAAAGAGGTGTGGGCCCCCTGGGCGGCACCAAGGGCGTGTGCCCGCCTCATGTGAAGTACATATTGCGAAGGGACAGACAAACGCTGGGAAGGGCCTGAGGAGTACCCAACACGCTCCTTGGTACACAGGTCGCGTGCACAGACCATAAAATCTCGCTGAAGACTGCCCCCGACATGAGACAAGTGAGTCCAACCCAACTTTGGGAGCACCAGTTAAGGTATGGGCCCCCAGGTGCACACCTGCTGCGAGTCCCCGCCTTTTTGAAATCCCCCCCCACTGCCTCCAGCAGCGGAGCCCCCTAGTTTGGCAGTGAAAAGACAGGACAACTTGTGGGAGGAAACCCAGACCGGAGCCATCCCCCTACCACCCTGTGTGGCCCCTGTAGAGCCAAGAGAGACAGGACAAGGTGAGGACCCCCAGGGTGCATACCTAGGACGTGTGCCCGCCATGTTGAAGATCTGTGTCCCCTGATGCTGCATCCCTGGGCAGTGAAGTAGTGCTGGGGTGAAAAACTTGACGGAACCACAGCCTGCACTGCAAACAGGAAGCAGCGCAGGAGGTGAGCAGCGAGAAGGTGACACAATTCGGCACTGGTAAGGTGCTCACTGGTGCTGGGGCAGGTAACAGACTCCCAATCACAGAGGGGGAGTGGAAGGGGATAAATCCACCTGGCTACCCCGCACCCCCAGTTCGCCTAAGTGACATGGACTGTGGGGCGCAGATTAGCGGCAAAAGGCAGCAACAGAGTGGAGACCCCCGGAAGTGAGTGCAGCGGGTCCCGCCTAATAGAGGCCCTACAACAGGGGATTTGGGGGCCAGGGGAGACATAGAATATAGAACAGAGCCCCTGCCTGCCCATGGACTGGAGGGCAAAACTGTGACCCTTTGAATACCAGAAAGCAGAGCTGGGGAGTGAAACACACATCAACATGTCTGAGGCAGGGAGCGATGCCATGTCCACCAAGAGAAATATTGCCTCCCGCCTGGAAGAGATCAGGGGAGTGAGGGCAGACATTGGCGAAAAAGTGGACAGAATAAATCTCAGAATTGACAATATGGACGAGCGGCTTCCGGCGGTTGAGAACAACCAGACCTCCCTCAAGACAATGGAAACTCTGATTGATATGAGGTTCGGCAGAGCTGGAGAGAAGGGAAGGTGGGGTGGCCCTAAAGATGGACGATTTCGAAAACCGTAAGAGTAGAAATAAACTGAGATTCTTTGGGATCGCAGAGAATGAGAGTGAAACTGAAAGAGACCTAAGGAGGATCATCCACGAGGTAGTGAAGGCACTGTTTGGAGACGTGAACATGAATGAACCCAAACTTGAAAGGGTCCACAGAGAGGGAGAAACATGGAGGAACCCTCGCTCAATGCTCGCACGCTTTCATAACTACCTGGATAGACAAAAAATCCTGGAAAAGGCGAGGGTGCTGGGCTCAGTGTACCTGGAAAATGTGAAGGTGGTGATCTACCAAGACCTTTCCGCATTCGCACTGACAAAGAGACACCTATGCTCCCCATTAAAGAAGTGGCTCAATGAGAAAGGGGGTGACATATTGATGGGGTTTCCCCTTCTCTATATCCTTTGAAATAGAATGTTACAGCTATCCCGCTCTTCTCCCCTCTCCTTCGCTCTTTGTTGACCCACCATCAGCTAACCCCCTCCCTCTTTCTCTGCCTTTCCTCTTTTCTCCCCTGATGAGGTCACGAGGCAAGTCCGATCTATGAAAGCCTCATCAAAACAGGTCCATCCCTGTTCCTCTAAACCCATTAAAGACCACATCGATACCCTTGCTCCGTCCCTTGCCGATATGTGCAACCTCTCCTTTGCCTCTGGATCTTTTCCCGCCCCCCTCTGAAGCAATCCTTTGTGCATCCTCTCCTCAAGAAACCCACAGCTGATCCTTCTTGTCCAGCTAACTATCGCCCAATTTCCATTATTCTCTTTTTGGGTAAGCTCCTGGAAAATCTTGCCATCTCTCAGTTTAACCTTCATTGGGACTCTGTTGGCTCTCTCCATGACCGCTAATCCGGCTTCAGAGCTGCCAGAAGTATGGAAACTGCTCTCCTGAACATCCGTGAAGACCTGCTCTCCAATCTTGACTCTGACATTCCCTCTGTCCTCATCCTACTTGATCTCTCATCTGCTTTCGACACGGTCAACCATACCACCCTGCTCTATCGTCTCCTTGACAACCTGGGTATCACCGATCAGGCTCTGGCCTGGTGGACCTCTTTTCTCTCTGATCGACCCTCCCAGGTACATCTTGGGTCCTTCCTATTTTCTATCCCCCTCTCTACCCGTGGTGTTCCCCAGGGGTCTAACCTCTTGCCCAGGCTTTTCAACCAATACCTGGAAACTCTCGCCTACTGTATTTCCATTTTCTGCTCAAATTTCCAGTGCTTTGCTGATGACACCCAACTCATTGTCAGGCTTCCTTCAGCCACCTCCTCTCCTTCCCTCATCTCTGACTGTCTAATCGCCATTCAAAATTGGTATGCCGCCAATGATCTTAGTTTAAATGCCAACAAGACTGAGATCCTCCTCATTGGTACACCCTCTCCATCCTTTCCCCTCACTCTCTGGCCGGCCTCCCTTGGCCCTCCTTCTACCCTTACCTGCGAAGCTAAAAACCTTGGGGTAATCTTTGACTCCACACTTTCCTTCTCCGCACACATCTCTGACGTCTCTAAAAAGTCAAACTTCTTATTGCACCTCCTTAGAGGTACTCTTCCTTTCCTCAGAAGCTCACTGTCTCCCAAACTCTGATTCTCTCTAGGTTGGACTACTGTAACAGCCTCTTCCTAAATCTACCTGCCTCCACTCTCCGCCCTTTACAACTAATCCAGAACAGGACTGCAAGACTTGTCTTTGGCCTCAAGCCCTGGGATCGTATCTCTCCAGCTCTGAAATCCTATCATTGGCTCCCAGTGGATGCAAGGATTACATTTAAAACCCTTTGCATTGTCCACAAGGCTTTCTGGAGCCTGGTCCAAAATATTTTCAACTGTCCCTCTGTAAATACCTCCCCTCTCGAGCCCTTCGCTCCTCTACCTATAACTCCCTCAGGGTCAGTCGTTTTTCAAAGAAACAAGCTAGGGGTAGTTCTGTCTTCGGCTGGGGCATCCCTTTGGAACTGCCTTCCTGCCACCTTGAAACTTGAGGAGAACCATCTACGGTTCCGGAAGCTCCTCAAGACATTCCTCTTTGCCTTAGCCCCTCTTCTCCCCTCCTGCTGATCTGCTTTCTCTCTCGGCACTGTTGCACCTGGCCACCTTCTGTCCTTCGGGCCCAGGTACCTGCTCACCCTGCCATCCTCCTGCAGTGCCTTCTCGTCACCCCTTGCACTGGGGCCTGTATCTGTACCCATACAGTCCCCATCCACTCCTCTTCTGCACTTATCAGATACACCCTATCTGACTAACCTTGCACTTTACCACTCACAGGCTGCACTACCACTGTTTTTGATCACCTTATTTATTTATTTACTTATTATTTATCTTGTTCTCTCCTATGCCCTGCACTTTCCAATGTCTTCCCCCTCCCATGCACTTCCCCCTTTTCCCTTCCCCATGCACTTGCGCATTCTCAATGTCACTGGGCCTAGTAAGATCGTTTTTTTTTTTTCTCCCCTGTTCCCCTTCCTTTGCCTGGTCGTGCTCTGAGACACCTGTGTATAAGCGCGATATAAATAAAATATCATATCATATCACCCCTACGGTTCGGATCAGGTAGCGGCTGCCTAACCCTGGCCACATGGCAGGAGGTCTTAGGCTGGGATTCAGTGATGACTTTGAAGGATTCATCACACAAGACACAGAATAATCTTTAGTTTTAGTTTCCTGGGTAGGAAAACTCCCTTTAGGATAGGGACAGAGAGGCCTTCATCCAACCCTTTTATTTTAGTAAAGATGTTGGACAATTAATACATTACAACTTTGTGTCTGTCTCTCATTTCTGACCCCTCACATTTGGTAGTCCTTATTTGTTTTCCTGAAACAAGAGGGGGGCAGGGCGTCTTTTTCAGCAGAGGTTGTCAAGCATGTAGAAAGTTCATCATTACCTCGAGTCAAAGACATGAATATATTGTCAAGATTATCTTGAGCCACCCAGATAGATGTGGTGTTCAGATTACTTACTCCCTTATAAGCAGAAAATATCTTATCTGTAGGGAGTTCACCATGGGAATGGGAGTCCTTTTCCTCTAAAGAGGAGTCTCTCCCAGTAAGGTCTCGCTTGCCCAACCCACTAGAGAGGGTTTGACTGAGCAAGTTCCCTTCCCTAGTCTCAAAGGGGGTGGGTCTCCTTAGGGGAGAAGGGTTGAATACCCTGGATTCATCACAGGGACCACATGTAGAAGTAAGAAAATGTACTTGCCATAGTGACTGTTGTTCTGCTAGTCTATATTCCTTTATTTACTTACTTGTAACGCGCCGGTAGCCCACAGGCATCCGGGCGCACACAGACACACTATAGACTAACAACCAAAAGGAGACAGACCAGGATTAAGAACAGGAACCTGGGGGTCCTCTTTTTTTCCATATGTCAGCCCTCCTTACCCCTAATAATATATTTTAGATAGCCTGACTGGTGGAAAAGGAACTAGTGGGCATTGCCAGGAGCCAAAGCCAAAGTATGTGGTGGCCCCATCCTTGTGCATGTACGCTGGAACTGGCCAAAATGTAGATTTGAATAAGGTTCTAGTCCTTTCCCCGTTGGTCAGTCACACAACAATATGGAGGAAAGGGGGAACTCTGTACTCGTAGTATTGTCACTACTACTAGTGATTTTCTTAACTCTACATGCGATCCCTGGAATGCGGTTTTTGACCTACTACTACATGAAATTCTGAGGTCTTAATTGCCCCTCCTTCCTTATTGCTTGTTTGCCCCCTTAGCCTCAATTCTCCACTGTTCACTGATTTCTGCCTGTAGCTTTTACTACCCCTTCATGCTACAGGGGTCTTTTAATCTACTCATTGGGAAGGTGAATGAAAATGTCTTTCCATTCTCTAGGGCAGCAGCCCTTCCCCACAGTACAGGCACATGTTTTTTAATTAAATATTTAAAACAAATTTGTTTTTCAGTTACATAACAACGAACTTGGTCTATACCGTAGTAGAAATCTCACAGAACGCAAACACATTTTTCATTTAATGAGCGGATCTCTTTTGATTGCACATTTAACAATTTGTGTGATCTGGAAGGCTACCAACCAGAAACGCATGCAGAGCTTATAGGGGTATTTTCCTTGTGGGATTGCATGTTTTTTTTTTAAAACTTTTTTCAAAAGAAAGAGTTGCATTTAGTCAGTGATTGTAGGGTGAGAACAGCTGTTGTCTAAAGCACAATTGTTTTCCATGTTTAAAAAAATAAATTATGTAAAATCGATTTGCCTTGTTGCACGTTTATTTTCCAGATCTTTGTAAATTCTTGGGCCTCATTACGACCCAGGTGGTAACGGATTACCGGTACTGGTACCGGTAAGGGCACTGGTGCCGGTAATCCCTTACCGCCCAATTCCGAGGTCCCTTTGCGGGCCCTCCCTTAACGGCTGGTTTTACCAGCCGTTAAGGACGGGACCCGCAAAGGGACCTTGGAGGTAATTACGGTACTGCAATTTGCGGTACCGTAATTACCGCCTTCCCCATTTCCATTGAGCCCCATAGGGGCAAACATGGGAATGGGGAAGGGCCAATGGTGAATGGGGAATTACCGCCCCGCCAACCTTGGAATGGGGCGGTAATTCTGCCATTCACCATGGCGGAATCGGTAAGGTACCGGCGTCAACCATGGTGCTAATAGCGCCATGGTTAATGCCTCGGTTGTAATGAGGCCCCTTGTCTTTCTTTTTGGTGCTTTTGCTTGATTTTAAAATATCTTTATAGAACATGTTTTATTGCTCTCTTTCCTACAAGAACGTCTTGGGCATTTCTTCATGTTAACTTGCAGTGTTAGTATAGGGTGCTGAAAGCAAAGTTATGTCTCCCATTTGGTCCAACAGTTAGGATTTATTGTGCAGTTTCTCCTTCATGATTTTTCTGCAGACTTTTTGAGCCTCTTAAAATCTGGCATGTATTGCTCAAGTGTTGGGGGGGAATGTCTCTCTTTCCCAGCCTCCTGGTACAGTTTATCAACTCCTGCGGGATGTCGCCTTTATCCAGCATTCCTTAGGGTTGTAACCAGTTCAACAATTGGTGGAGAAGTGTCTCTGTTGCCCAATTGGCCCTCCTCAGGCCTCTTCTCTGTCTCTGGGGTCCCCGACTATGATTGGCAGATCTGGTTCTGTTCCCACCAGGCACTGTAACGAAGAAGAGTCGCTTGGATGCTTCTCCAAGCTGTGGTTAGTCCCTGACCCTGGTTGGCAGACCTGATTTCCTTATCTATCATGTCTCTTAATCCCAAACACAGACTTGGTTTACTCACCTGGCAAGCTCTGTGTTCTTTGAATTATCCTCACAATTCTCTTTATGCTTTTCTCATTTCACATACAGACGTGGTTTACACCCTGCCAAGTACTGTCTTCATACGTATCACTCTTGCAGTTCTCTTTATTGTTTCTCTTATGTGGCAGCCCTAGGTCGCCTTCCTCCAAGTACTGCCACAAAGAAGATTAAACCTTCTTGTTACTTGATAGTTACTTGTTATGCCCTTTTCTTGTAAGGGTCCCAAACCCTACTCCCCTTGTTACTATACCTTGGTACCGTTTCATCCACTATGCTTCTCAGGGTTTCTTGCACCCAATGGGGACCCCCAACCAGAGGCTCAGCCACCCAAATACCTTTTAGGGTTTTGGCTGAGGGCCTCCAGTCGGTCTCGGGGTTCCCAGGCCCCTTCTCTGCTTCAACAGCGCTCTGGGACTCTCCTTGGCTTACCCCCGCGGCTCTGGGGCTTCAGACCCCCTTTGGCGGCTCCCCTCTCACCAGATTGCGTGTTCCTGTTGTGTTGTGTTGTGTTGTGCTGCGCTGCAGGTGCTTCCCACAGCCAGCCCTTCGGTTTTCTCAGCGGATCCAGTGGAGACCGCCCCTTCAGTGTCCATGCACCTGAGTCTGCTCGTACTGCCTCCCTCTGCGAGTTTCAGTCCCTCTTGCCGTTCCTCTCTGGAGCGTCTGACAAGTCTCTTGATAGTTTGTGTGTCATGTAAGGAAGGCATGGTATCAAAGTAAGACAGGCACAAGTGATCACAGTTCAAGGGTATTTATTGAACTTTATCAGGGGTGTGAAAAACGCCTATCTAAATCTAAATCTAAGATGGGCGCAAGCTACGACCATCAAACAATGGAAAACACTGTCCTAGCCATGTCATCAAAATAAAAGATGGCCTATACTATAAAAAAAAAAAATATTGCCAAACCTTACTCTATAGCAAAGAGTGTGTGGCATAATGTTCACAAAAAGAAAGAAGTGTTCACAAAGTAATTCAGGATGTTTAGGACATTGGCCTCCCTTCCCCACGTTTTTAGCACGGGACAAGGCGGGTCACTCGAGCACAGCACACTCATGGGCTTCTTCAGCATGAGGTCACAATTCCTTTTACCAACATCAGAGCCTTCTGTGCCCAAGTCTTTCATACAAAGTCACTTGCTTCAGAGGGCCTGATGCACCCAAACAACAAAGAAAAGTTCCTTTCCAAAAAAAACTTCATGTCGGGCTTTTTACTCGTCGCCCAGAATCTCCCTCAGCCTGGCTCATATCCTTCTTTCAAATAATTAGCCTCCCTCAGTTAGGATTCGGGCCAACTTTAATTCACAGGCATCCCTCGGTCTGGTTCACGTTTGCCACCTAACAAGGGGGGTCCTGGGAGTCCCTCTGCCAGACATTAGTCCTGGTTGCGAGAGACTTACCCAGAGTCTTTAGCTCACTATCTTTCACAGAGAAGAAATATCCCAAAAATATCAGTCTTTGTCCTTCCCTGGGGCAGTCCAGCACCGAAATGCTAGGCAATTCTCCTCTGAACAAGAGTACCAACAGCATCCCCAGACACGTGTTTCGGTCTGGTTGGACCTCATCAGTAGGGTGGAGCTGTGCCTCTCTAAGAATAGTGAGCAAGGGGTCCACGTCTGGATTCCCCTAGTAACTTAGGGTGAGACCCAAAGTTACTCAAATATGCAAATTAACAAGGGGGGTCCTGGGAGTCCCTCTGCCAGACATTAGTCCTGGTTGCGAGAGACTTACCCAGAGTCTTTAGCTCACTATCTTTCGCAGAGAAGAAATATCCCAAAAATATCAGTCTTTGTCCTGCCCTGGGGTGGTCCAGCACCGAAATGCTAGGCAATTCTCCTCTGAACAAGAGTACCAACAGCATCCCCAGACACGTGTTTCGGTCTGGTTGGACCTCATCAGTAGGGTGGAGCTGTGCCTCTCTAAGAATAGTGAGCAAGGGGTCCACGTCTGGATTCCCCTAGTAACTTAGGGTGAGACCCAAAGTTACTCAAATATGCAAATTAACAAGGGGGGTCCTGGGAGTCCCTCTGCCATACATTAGTCCTGGTTGCGAGAGACTTACCCAGAGTCTTTAGCTCACTATCTTTCACAGAGAAGAAATATCCCAAAAATATCAGTCTTTGTCCTGCCCTGGGGCAGTCCAGCACCGAAATGCTAGGCAATTCTCCTCTGAACAAGAGTACCAACAGCATCCCCAGACACGTGTTTCGGTCTGGTTGGACCTCATCAGTAGGGTGGAGCTGTGCCTCTCTAAGAATAGTGAGCAAGGGGTCCACGTCTGGATTCCCCTAGTAACTTAGGGTGAGACCCAAAGTTACTCAAATATGCAAATTAACAAGGGGGGTCCTGGGAGTCCCTCTGCCAGACATTAGTCCTGGTTGCGAGAGACTTACCCAGAGTCTTTAGCTCACTATCTTTCACAGAGAAGAAATATCCCAAAAATATCAGTCTTTGTCCTGCCCTGGGGCAGTCCAGCACCGAAATGCTAGGCAATTCTCCTCTGAACAAGAGTACCAACAGCATCCCCAGACACGTGTTTCGGTCTGGTTGGACCTCATCAGTAGGGTGGAGCTGTGCCTCTCTAAGAATAGTGAGCAAGGGGTCCACCACCATATCTTCTCGGTTGAGTTTTACTGTTTTCCCCGGATCCCCTTCTTCTGGGCTCAGACCAATTTCAGTTCTTGGCAATCAAAGTCTTTGCACAGGATTTAACTTAACCCGCTGCAGGACCAGTTCGATTTCACTGTTCAATATTTGCACACTCATGGGGTACCAAACAGAGACCTTTCGAGTAAGCACCCATGTGGTGCCAGACCACTCTACCTGGTACTTAACTCGAGTTTCTTAAAGTTCAATTGCACATAGGTTCTTAGTTCATACAATGTTGCCGCTTGCAACCTTGAACGCAACACATTCCCAAATTCCGACTTACTGGCTGTGCTGAACTTGTTGGCGTTGCTTTACTGTCCGAGTCAAGGACTGTACCACGGTGGCAATTGCTTCTCCCCGCCTTAGCTATCAGTAAGAGAGGGCCCTGCGTACCTTTGACACATGCTACATCGCTCATCCGCTGGAAATCCTGGTCTTACGTTTCTTTTCCGTGAGGCTTCTTGAAGTCGCATACCTTTCATGAAAAGGACGAGGGTATGGTATGGTATTGTTTTTTTTTTTTAAAACTTTATTTAACGGTTGTGGTACTTGACATTGCAACAACAACATATAATGCATTTGTTTAACACATCAACTTACAGTATTAGGCACCGTACATCATAAGCAATGTTTACTGAATTGGTGAAGCAGTTGGCCCTATCGGGCTGTCACTATCCGAGTTAATTTCACTCAGATATATTCTAAATCGGGCCCATATGTCTTTTGGTTTACTTGGATTCGGGATAGTCAATATGTAATATTCTTCACATTCATTTACATACATTAATTCCTTAAGAAAGTGATTCACTCTTGGTGCCTGTGCGCTCTTCCATTTTTGCAGTATACACCGTTTCGCTACTGCGCATGCGACATTAAAAAGTCTCCTTGTGAACTCTGACTGTTTACCAATGTCCCATAACAGGTATTTTTGCGGTTTGAGGTCCGCCGGCATCTGTGTCACCTCTTCCAGGATATTCGCCACCTCCCCCCAAAAGCAAGCACATATGGGCAGTTCCAATACATATGCATCGAGTCAGCCCGGTCTGTTCCACACTTTGGACACATGCCAGTCCCATTGTTTGTAAACCTAGCCACCTTCAATGGAGTGTAGTGTAGTTTATTCAACATTTTAAACTGAATTAACCGGAGGCTGGCATTCATGGACACTTTCTTGGTCATTTCGCAGTATCTTTCCCATTGTCTGTCCGATATATCCTCACCCAGATCTGTTTCCCAGGAAGTCGGAACCAGTCTGTACAGCAACATATAGCCCTGAGATGCTAGTACCAGACGGGTTGAAAGTGTCAGTAGACAAGGGTGCGGTGGGGGTTCGTCTGGGAATGTTGGCCAACGGGCCTTAAAGGCCAATCTCATTCTATAAAATTGGAGAATCATCAGCTGATCGCTCCCCATCCCTGTTTTGAAGTCCTCAAGTGTAATAAACCTCCCATTGGGAAATATGTCCTTGATTTTAAATTCTTCATCTGGGTCCCATTTATTCTGTATGCCTGGGTCGTATGTGGGTGTTATGCCTGGGAAGTTCCAGAAGGGGGCCTCAGCATAATAAGGCGTTTTTACCCCAAGCCTTCGGAAGATTTTAAACCATGCCTAGGCCGTCGTACTAACTAGGTCAAATGGGCATTCGTCCCTGTGTTTAGTTTTAAAGATGACTGACCTAATGTCGGTCGGGCGCGCTGCGTGTTTTTCGAGACGAATGTGGGGTGAAGTGTCGTTTTCATCATACCAATGTTTGACAAACTGTGCTTGTGCAACCAGGTAATATAATTCAAAATCGGGAGCAGCTATGCCCCCTTTATTGTATGGTTCCACCATTTTTTCCCACTTCATTCTAGGTGCCCCCCCACTCCAAACAAATTCCACCGCCAGGGACCTGAGAGTGTCAAAGAATCTCCTACCAGGCCAGATCGGGATGTTGGTAAATATATACAGCAGTTTAGGAAGGATGACCTTTTTTAATATGGCCACCCGACCTATTAATGATATGGGGAGTTTGGCCCAGAAGCGGAGTTTAGTGGCGATAGTAGACAGCAGGGAATCATGGTTGTTCAAAAGTAGAGATGTCCTGTCTCCAGAAACTATAACCCCTAGGTATCTCATTTTGTCCGGGGACCACCTTAGGCCAAGTGTGTCGTTTGGGCAGTTGGTGGCGGGGGTAAGGGGGAAAATTTCAGACTTAGATCGATTGGTCTTGTATCCTGAGTATGATGCGAATTTGTGCATCTCGTCCATTAGCGGGCCCAAGTGTGTGTTCGGCTCCCTAATGTACAATAGGGTATCATCGGCATATAGTGATATCGATTGGGTGAGGCCCGCCATCCGTATACCTCTCTGTTCCTGATGTTCTCTTATCGCCGCCGCCGCTGCTGGTTCCATAGTGAGAGCGAACAGTATGTGGGAGAATGGGCCGCCCTGTCTAGTGCCCCTCTTCAACTCAAACCAATCAGACATAGTGTGGTTAGTCAATACCCTGGCCCCCGGGTTAGTGTACAGCACTTTGACATAGTTCAAGAAGCTGGGGCCCAGCCCGAATTTACCAAGCACCATGAACAGGTAAGCCCATGATACAGAGTCAAACGCTTTTTCGGCATCTAAGGTTACCGCAACCGCCGGGGCCTCCGGTTTGATTTGGGCCATTACGCCAAACAGCCTACGTAGATTGAGCGCTGTAGATCTAGTGGGGATAAACCCGCATTGATCCGGGTGCACTAGCACTGACATGTGCGGCAGGAGTCTGTTAGCCAGGATCTTCGCAAATATCTTAGCGTCACTGTTTATAAGAGATAAGGGTCTATATGAGGACATCTCATTGGGGGGACGTCTGGGCTTAGGGAGCACTGTAATTATAGCCTCTCTCATGGATGGTGGCAGTGTTCCTACCTCTGTGGCCTCCTCCCACATGGACAACAATATCGGGGCCAATAGTTCGCTTAGCTCCTTGTACAATTCGATTCCCAGACCGCCTGAGCCAGGCGATTTTCCGTTGGCCAGTGATTTAATTGCCTCCTTAATTTCCTCAATCGTAATGGGTTGGTCTAACTGTAGTGTATTCTCATCACCCAATTTTGGAAGCGTTATACTGTCTAAAGTTGAGTTTCCCTGGGGTTTTTTAAGTCATGATTAGCGTAGAGCTCTTTATAGAAGAGGGCAAATTCCCCATTGATGTTTTCCTCATTTGTCTGTACTATGCCGTCGCTCCCTATTATGCTGGAGATCAGGGTGCGGCCCCTGTCAACTTTCAACAGGTTAGCCAGTGTGCGCCCAGCCTTGTTACCTTCGCCATATTGGCGTGCCCTAACCGGAGTAGCCATGTACAGCAACTCCCTATTTGCTAGTTTATTAAATTCTTGTAGGTTCTTATTAATTTCTGCCAGGGCATTATCCTCATGAGAGGATGTGTATTGTTGCTCTAGGTCCCCCAGTCGCTTCTCAACCACCTCCAGCTCTTTCCTGACCGCTTTCAATAGCCCCGTAGACTTGGAGATCAGGATACCCCTCACCCACACTTTGAATGTTTCCCATAGCACCAAGGGGCTATCCACCGAACCCTTATTGGTCTCAAAAAAGAGTTCAACTTCAGCCTGTAGTTCCCCCACCACCCCAGGGTCCTTAAAAATGTCGGAAGGCATTCTCCATCTCCTGACCGGAGGTTTAAGACTTTCCAATGTCATGTCTAACTCTATGGGAGAATGATCGGACAGGGTGCGGGGAAATATTTCACTTCCATTAATTTGGTGTACTAGGGACGCTGACACCAGCCAATAGTAAATGCGGGATTCAGTGTCATGTACCGAGGAGTAAAAGGAGTACTGTCGTTTTAGGGGATGGAGTGTTCTCCAGGCGTCTACCAGCTGTAGCTGTAAAATGATTTGATGCAGCGTGTTGGCTGCTTTCGAGGGATTTCTATGTGCTGAGGTAGAATGGTCCAGTACTGTATCTAAAATGGTGTTAAAATCTCCTCCCCACACTATTTGCTCGCCCCCACAGGCGCCAATCTCATGTAGTACATTTATGTAGAATTCAGGGTCATCTATGTTTGGACCATATGTATTAATGAAAATCATTGCTTTCCCCTTGATGGTGCCCCAGAGTAGAACATAGCGACCCATTGGGTCTATTTTGCTCCTTTCAAACTGGAACCCGACAGATGGGCGTATCAGGGTTAGTACCCCTCTTGCTTGTGAGGAGTATTCCGTACAATACCTGTGAGGTTCCCACCCTCTCAAGAACTCGGCATTGACCTTTTGAAGCGCATGAGTTTCCTGTAGCATGACAATGTGGGGTTGGTGCCGAGTAATATAGGCTCCCACTTTCCTCAACTTGGTTCTGTTGTTCAGACCCCAGACATTCCAAGTAACCAGTTTCAATCGGAGCCCTCGGGTTGCCCTAACAGAGTTAGCTATATCTGTGTTTCCAGTTCATATATTTGTCCTTTTTGTTGTTAAGGTTATTTCCGTGCGCTGCAATGTCACCACATTTTTTAACTTGTGAGACTTCTCGAACTGAGTCCCATTCCCCAACTTTTCCCCCCTTGCCCCCTTCCCGTACAGTCATGTGATACTTTAAACCCCCACCCTCATCATCAACCCCAACATGACAATGCTGCCCCGCAATAAACAATCCCTTAAACATGTGGAACTTTCCTGAGGGTCACTAATAGCAGCCATCTGGCGCGCTTTAGGCTGAGGCTCACAGCCCAGATAAAACAACATTTTAGTTCAGTTCGTCACCCTTACATGTTTTCCAATGTCAATAATTTCTCCCCATATGTTAGGCGATCCAATCCTAGCCTGGTCCAGTGTTACTGCTCACCTCTTGGTTATGTATTTGCGTTTTGGTTTGCCACTCGATCTACGGTGGGTATTGGTATGGAAGACTCAACATATGACATGGCATCTGTGGGATTTTCAAAGAAATGAGCACGTCCCCCATGCTGTATTCTCATTTTTTGCCGTAAAGATGAGGGCATAAGGTACATTTCGCAGTCGTAGCTGTTTTTTCACCCCTTCATATGATCTTCTTTGCATTTGCCCGTTGGTCGAGAAATCTGGATATATGTGAATCGTGTTTTCTTCATGGCGTAGGGTACCTTTTTCTCTCGACAGTCGGAGTATAGTGTCCCTGTCTTGGTAGTTTAGGAGGCGCGCAATTATTGTTCGAGGGGGGGCCCCTGGCTTCGGGAGCGGTGCTAGGGTACGATGGGCCCTTTCAATCAGGAAGTGATTCGAGAAGGAGTCAGCGCCTAGGATGTCTTTCAGTAAGGCCTCAACTTGCCTCACCATGGGGCCTTTTCCGAACTTTTCCGATACTCCAACAATCCGGATGTTGTTCCTCCGGGATCTCGATTCGAGGTCCTCGCACTTGGTTTGAGTCTTGTGTAGTTCTGTTTGGAGGTGGGCTATATCTCGACTGTGTTTTTGTATCGTGTCCTCGTTCACACTTATCCTGCTTTCAGTTTCCGTAATACGTGCGCTCTCATTTTCCACACAAGCTTTTAGGGATCCTATCGTCGCCACGATATCATCTAATTTAACATTCACTGCCATGTAACCATTCTGCACCAGCTTTGCCAGGCGATCCATCGGGTCATTTTCCTGCCCATCGGATGTAGATGGTTCCCCCCCAGTCGCCCCTTGTGGCTGCGAACTGGTGAAGGTGTCCATCGGGCCGATCTTTTTCCCTCCTGTCCCCTTTCTCTCGTTGCGGCCCATAAGTTGCGATTGTCCGTTGGGAGTGGAAGGCGTTCTCCCACGTGTTATCACCCAATGTACCTCTGTGCAGTTCAGGATGTGGAGGGAACGTTATTTATATTCCTGTCCTTAACACCAGATAGGTCGCTTGTACGAAGGGATGAATCCAGAAGGTCCGCAGGTCGCCACTTCGGATTGCATTCGATGGGGGGGTGTTCAATGGGGCCCCAACGGGGCGCCGAGCAGTGCACCCGGCGCAATGAGGGCAGTTTGTGATGTTTTCCCACTGTGCCCGTACGTGGAGGCGGCCCGGCGGGACCCCGACATCCCCCCACCACCAGGGGCAGATGGTTGATCCCCAGCTGCTTGGGGTTGCTGCTGGCTGCACAGGCCAGGCGCTGCGGGGCACGACGTCAGGCCTTCCACCCGCCGTGTCTGCGTATTGTAAAGGCCCGCCTCACGGGCATCGGTAATAGGGCCTCCGTCCCTGCCCAGTCCCACTTACTTGGCGTGTGCGTGCGGGGGGGGGCATCTCCAGGTGAGGCCCATTCTCCCAGGCGGCCGCGGGTAGCACCGCGAGGAGCCGCGGCCGCGTCGCCAGCAGCCGCGGGCCGAGGCCGTGTCGTGTGTTCAAAGCGTTCTGTGCGCTGTGCGTCTCGTCAGGTTGGGAGCAGTCCGCATCCACCAGGCCGCTCCCGTTCCTCCTTGCTGTCGCCCACCCTCTCGGGCAGAGTGATCGCCGGTGTCCCCGCATTCGTGTTGGGGGGGGGCGGCCACTCCGCTCCTCCCGTATCGCAGGATGGTGCTGGCCGCACGGCGCCCCTCCCCCACCGCGGCCCGCAGTCTGAGCGTTCCCGGAGCCTCCAGGCGGCCACCCGGGTCTCTCTCTGCCGCCGGGACTGCTAGCTGCAATATCTCGGCAGCACGGTCGCGGTTTTCCACCGCCCTTCGTCAGGATGTGCCTTGCGTTTCTCGTCCCCGAAGGCCTGCTTTCCTAAGGGTTTAGGACGAAGTTGAAAGGATTTATTTTAAAATAGGATTCTGCCTGAGCCGGAGCTCTCGCACTAGGCGGCCATGTTTGATGTGCGCAACAGCGCCCCCCTATTGTTTCTTTATATAGTGCCTATACACAGGTAAGTGTTTCAAAGTGCTCAAGGATGGTGGGAACATGGGGGGAAAAGCAAACAGTCGCTCAGAGCCCTTGACATTCTGAGATGATAAGCCTGCATAGGCAGAGTAAATGCGTAAAAAATACATTTAACAGTTTGGGATAGAGCAAATAGGCCTGACAGTGATTCTGCAGTTTAACAGTGCAATTCAGGGGTGAAGACAAGGGAGAAACAGACGGACAATCTTCAGGATGAAGCAAGTACACAGAGGATCACAGGGCGGGGGAGGATCAAGTGCACCCGGTCAGTTGAGACTAGGGTAAGTGCAGAGAGAGCCACTCTCTTGGGCTAATTTCTCAAGTGCGCAATGAGTGTCCACATGTTCTAAGGAAGAGGCGGGAGAGAGGGAAAAAACATAACTAGGTTAGCAGGGTAGAGGGAGAGAGGAGAAGGAGAAGAGGAAAGTCTTGAGGAGTTTCTGGAATTTAAGGAGATCCAGCTCAAGACGGATGGTGGCAGGGAGGCTATTCCAGAGGGATGCACCTGCTGAGGATAAAGATCTCCCTCCAGATCTCAGCTTGGAGAACTGGCTCACTTGCAGAAGGTTGGAGGTAGATGAGCGGAGGGCTCATGAGTGACATTATTTAGGTAGGCAGCGTTGCAGGTAGCTAGGTCCCAGGCCCCAGAAAGCCTTGTGGACAGTGCAAAGGGTCCTTAATTTGATCCTTGCAGCCACGGGGAGCCAGTGAAGGGATTTCAGCGCCGTAGAAAAGTGGTCCCTGAGCTTGAGGCCAAAGATAAGTCTTGCTGTTCTGTTCTGGATGCGTTGCAGAGGGCGCAGGGTAGAAGAAGGAAGGTTGAGGAAGAGGCTGTTGCAATAGTCCAGCCTGGAGACAACCAGGGCTCTGGAGACAGTGAGCCTCTGGGGGAAAGTGAGAAAAGGTAGAGTACCTCTGAGCAGGTGGAGCTGATAGTTACTTTTTAGAGATGTCTGAAATGTGAGAGGAGAAGGAGAGGGTGGAGTCAAAAATGACCCCAAGATTTCTTGCTTCGCAGGTGGGTGCGGGCGCAGGGCCAAGAGAGGCCGGCCAGAGTGAAAGTGGGAAAGCGGGAGCAGGGGTCCCAATGTGAGCAATCTCAGTCTTAGTGGCGCTGAGACAGATGATGATTGCAGCACACCAAGATTGAATAGCAGACAGTCAATCGGATTTGAGCGAGGAAGAGGAGACGGCTGAGGGTAGCCTGAAAGATAGTTCCGCGTCATCCGCGTAGCATTAAAATTTAGAGGTGAAAGTGGCAATTACACTTGCCAGGGCAGCCATATAGACGTTGAAGAACCAGGGGGATGGCTTAGATCCCTGGGCAATGCAACAGGTTGAGAAAGTGATAGTCGAGTGAAAGGGAGTTCCACCTGGGATGGGCGGTCGGAGAGGAAGGAGGTTAACCACACCAGAGCCTGACCTGTGATTTCCAGGGCGTCACGGAGACGTACTATTTGGAAGTTGTGGTTAACCGTGTCGAAGGCAGAGGAGAGGTCAAGGAGAATGAGGATAGAGGGGGTTTTGGTGTCGAGATTTGAGAGCAAGTCTTCACAGATGTTCAGAAGAGCAGTTTCCGTGCCTCTGAATGCTTTAAAGCCAGATTGAAGGTTGTGGAAGGAACCAATATATTCAGTTTGGAGGGTCAGCTGAGGTAACTCCCTCCTTCTCTTCCTCTCCGGTCTCACCGCCTTTCTCCTTGGTTTAGACTGCCATCCCAGAATAGCTGCTTCCCCGTGCGTTTGGCCTTGCTCAGAGTGCGCTTTCATGCTCCGCCTTTTATCCGTGTGGGGAAGTCTGATGGAAGTCAGGTGTGTGTATTTATCAGTAAGTGCCTGACTCTGCCTGACGCTTATGTTGGGACATGTCAGGTATACAGCTATGGTGTTAGTCTGTTGTCGCTCATGATGGACTGTCTGTGAGAAAGTGTTTGTGTCGGGAAAGGGTGTTGGGGGTTGAGCTTCTAGGTTTCCTACCTGGTAGGATGGGGAAAAGGTGTTACAGGGAAGGGGATACTGCGTCTCAACCTTCGGTGTCCCACTTCCCGAAGACCCCTCATCCAGGTGACACTCCCGCACTGGTCCACCCTCTGGAACTGGATACAATAGCGATGGCCGTGTCCTGGCCACCTAGATGACAGATCCCCGGTGACTAGCGGGAGAGACACCTTCAGATTTCTCAGAGTCCATTCCCGTCATGGTCTGCAATTGAAAGCTAGATCGTTCAGGTAAGTTCCTTGGAGTGATCCCTGCTGATCTGCGCCTCTTCTTCGTCTCAGTCCTGTCTTGTTTTGGATCATGATGTCATCCCTATTCTTCCTCATCTCAGTCCTCTCTACTTCTTGCACACTACAGATGTATATTGGATAAGAGGTTAGGGGTAAAAAAAGTGGGGGTGAAGGAGAGTTTGGGGTGTTATATGAATACTACATTCTCTCACAATAGTCATCGCTGGTCTCATAGGGGGTTCCCCCCACCCCATGAGATCCACCTGCTGAGTAACACCCCCAGGAGGACTATCAGATCACAGCCTTACCTCCATGGTCTCATGCGAAGGGGCTCCCCCCATGGAAGCAGTGATGTCATCCAGGGATTCATCCTATATGTCATATATCGCCGATTTGATTCTCAAAGAAGACTTCGATTTCCTTGCTATTACTGAGACCTGGCTGCATCCAGCAGCAGGTCCTATGCTTATGCTTGCAGTCCCAGATAACTATTCCATCCTGAGACAAGATCGACCCAACTCCAGAGGAGGGGGTGTCGCTATTATCCATAAATGTAGTCTCACCATGAGATTAGCAACAACCATCAATGTCCTCTCCTGCAAAATACTCTCTTAAAGTCCCTCTCACCCACACCCAAACTCTCAACATCCACCTGATCTACCGCCCTCCAGGCCCTATAGGCACTTTTGATGAGGACATTAACACCATTTTATCCAGCAACCTTAAAAGCTCCACCCAAGTACTCACCTTGGGTGACTTCAATATGGGCTATAATGACCCAGAAGACCAAATCGCCAGCACTATTGACAATACCCTCTCCGAATTAGGTTTTGTACAAAGAAGCATGGCACCCACACATGCTAAAGGCAGAATACTTGACTGGGTGGCCGACCACAACTGTCTAGCAAACATCACCAACATCTCACCATTATCCTGGACTGACCACCATCGGGTATCGTTCATGATCTCCACCATCTGCCCCCCACCACCGCCGACTATTAGGGCCCCCCCCCACACTCACGAGAAACAAGAAGAGCATTACAGTCGAGGGACTCATCCGGAACCTACTCCCACACTCAACACACTCCCTGAAAACTTGGACCCAGAGACTCTGGTCGAAGAATACAACAAAATCATGGCCACTTCACTGGACCTAATTGCCCCCCCTCAAACTCAGACCAAGCAAACCCAAAACGCATCTAAACAATTGGTACACACCATTCCTCAAAAACTTAAGGCAGCAAAAAAGAAACTGCGAGGCCACTTGGAGAAAACTCCTCTCAGCAGCTAACAAACTCAAACTCTCTAAACTAGCTGCCCTTTACAAAAAGAAATCCATCTGGCTAAACGAACCTCCTTTGACCCCCGCATATCCCAAGCAAAATAAAACACAAAGGAACTATTCTCTATCCTTAAAGAAGTAGAAACCCCTATAGTACCACGAGATACCTGTACCAAAGATAAGAATTGGTGCTCAGAATTCCAAAACGCCCTTGCTAACAAGATTGTTACCCTACAGAACAAAATCTCCTGAAAAAAAGCCTCCTTAAACGATCCTCTCCCCTCTAAACTACCGGAGAAGCCTACTATAAGAGAAATCGCCCGTTTCAATTTCTCCAAAATCACCACACTTGAAGTGGAAATAATCATCCTGTCTCGGAAACCTTCCAATTGTCAAGGAGACTTGTGCCCGGCACAGCTCATCAAAGATGCCGCCCGCAACCTCTCCCCTTTCATAATGAAACTAATGCTTCCTGCTCCACTGGCTCTATCCCCACTAATCTAAAACAATCCTGGGTACTCCCACTACTAAAAAAAAACCCTACACTTGACCCATCCACACCCACAAACTACAGACCCATAACGACCGTACCATTCCTTCTAAAAATCCTGACAAGGTCGCCTACATACAAATACAGAGGTACCTGGAAGATCATCACCTTCTAGGAGCTAGGCCGTCAGGCTTCCATCCTCAACACGGGACGGAAACTGCCCTCATCAACCTGAAAGCACAGATCGATAAACTCAGAGATAATGGCCAAGCCACCCTACTCCTCCTTGACCTCTCTGCTGCTTTCGACTTGGTCGACCACTCTGTCCTATGCACACACCTCCACACATCATCCCACTTCTCTGCTGAGGCCATCACCTAGATTATTTCATTCCTTAACGGTAGAACCATGAGGGTCTTTTCACCCACAGCGGCAGCAGACCCTATACCTATCACCTGTGGCGTGCCACAGGGCTCTTGTGTCCTCCCGCCCATTGTACAATATATTTACTAAGCCCCTTTTCGATGATTTGGATCATCTCGGTATCACCTACACCAACTATGCGGATGATACCCAGATCCTCCTTCCGCTTTCTGGAGATTATGAAAAGGATTTGGCCTTGGTAAATAGAGTGTAGATCATCATCCAGGCATAGATGGCCAAACACGGACTATGCCTGAATGATGATAAAACTGAACTCATCATCCTAGGTACTATCACCAGTTTAAAGAAACTAGGCCCTGCCTACTGCTCCTTTGTGATTGATGGCAACAACATCAAAGTGGGACAAGAGGTCAAAACATTAGGCTTTTACCTGGATTCCAATGTCTCCTTCAGTAGACAAGTGAGCTCCCTAGCATCCTCCACAGCATACACGTGTAAACTGATCCGTGCAGCTAAACCTTTCCTGTCTGACATTAGCTGCCTTACCCTCGCTAGAGCCCTCATACTGTCCAGCCTAGACTATTGTAACTCCCTCTATTTGGGATCATCTAAAGCTGCCACTAGCAAACTACAAACTCTTCAGAATAACGCTCTCAGAGCAGCTCTGGGCATCGCTAGAAGAGAGCATATCACAGGTTATAGCCAACAGTACAACTGGCTGTCCATCAAAAACAAAATTCTCCTAAAAACGGCGTCACTCACTCATAAATCCCTCAATAACGCTGCCACAATCTATTTGATTGACAGATTTCATAGACAGTCCTCCCTTAGACCTATAAGAACAGCCTACAAAGATTGCCTTTCTGTCCCTAACTTCCCTGTGAAAGCAGCCAAGTTGTGGAACTCCCTGCCGCCAACTCTCAGAACGGACTTGCCCTATCAAAACTTCCGATCCAGGGTAGTTCTATGGCTGGAAACATAGGCCCCTAAATTCACTCAGGTGCTAAGTTTCCCCCACTTGTGCCATTTGCACACACAGTAACCACGTGTGCCTATTTGTATATATGTATACTTATCTTGCGTATCTTCATTGTGTTTATGTACATATTATGATTCTTGTAACTAAGTTTCGCAAATTCATGTAAAGGCTGCGCCCTGATACCTGAGGTTATGCTCACGCATTACAAATAATAAAACAAACAAAACAAACAAACAAATAGAAGATACCCACAATGGAAAAGCATGTATGAAGCGGATTACCATGCATTATTATTTATTTTGATATCCAAACATCCATTTGTGTATCCCAGTCATTGGAGTTTTAATAAAGTAAAGATCCATGAAGAAGAGATGTGGATTTCTGAGCTTGACTGTTTGGAACATGATGGTTTAGTATCATCTCTATTACAGGAAAAGGATATAGGCTCTCCAAACTCAGTGGTTGACATATTGGAATGGGTGAAACTTGGGAGGGGTTTGGTGTATAGGTATTTCAAGGCAAGCTGTGATAAGGGGTGGAAGTTATACAGAACCTTAAAAAATCCTCCTACTCCTGGCATTTCATTTCTCCAGCATGGGGTCTGGCATGGATTCACATGCTTATGAATATTCCCCGTCGCCAGGCTTGGAATGCTCGGTAAAGAAAAAATCAGTTTCAGTTTCTTTCTGAACTGTCTTTCTCCTAATAACCAATCACCGGTCTCTGGGTCATACTGCCCCCAGCCAATGACTGCCCTCTACCTAAGCCCCTCCTCTGGCAGCCATCTTCAGATTTTACTGCGTTTTGAGATTTTCAAAAAGTTTACTCTCATTTTTTCGGTCAATCGAGCCTCAAGCTCCACCGTTTTCTACTTACGATCAATGGGGACCCGTTTCGGATTTTCTTCCGCCCCTCAAGGGTGAGTTTTTTGAGGCCCACCCCGCGTGGACATGGCCCAGGACAAAGGAAACACGACACCCGGATCCAAGCTTTTCAGGAGCTGCCCTGGATGCGGATTACAAAATGCTTTCAAGGAAGATGAGCACTCTCGGTGCCTCTACTGCCTTCATGACGACAAATCGCACGTGGAAAAGGTCTGTGCGTTTTGTAAGAATATGTCCGAGCGGACAATGAGAGATCGTCGTACTCTACTCACCAACTGGCTGGAGGGGAAGGGACCAGCAGCAGGTGAGAAGAAGTCGTCTGAGCGGTCTTCTAAGACTTTTGAGGGCGCTCTGGCGACGGGAGCCCAACAGAAGGCAAAGCACTGCGAGTCTGCGGGCACCGTGAGCGTCGATGGGTCGGGCTCTTTGGCTGCCAGGCAGGGCGCGATGTCACCGACGCCATCAACCATGAGCCAACGCTCTGGCTCGGGGAAAAGGAAGTCGGAGAACCCGGGTAAGCTTCGGGAGAAGTCCCGGTAGATCCCGACAGCAGGCAGCCGAGGGGGAGCGAGGCAGCGACCCTCCCCCCAAGGTGAAGGCCTCAGGCGTGGCCAAAGTCGCAAAGGCCCTGATTCACCCAGCTAAGGCCTCGATCGAGGGAGTCATGGCGGCCCTGGCGAAGCCTGCACAGGCTATCCCAGTGGAGATGACCTCCGGGCCTAGATTTTCCCTGCCACCACAGAGGGAATCTTCTTTTCAGCCTATCGATAAGACCCCCGTGAAACCCCAGGCGGAGAAAGAGGGGGGGGGCATGGTAGACACAGATACCACCTCTGAAGATGAGCTGGCTGGCGTCACAAAGATCCTGGACAAGAAGTTCGAGGAGGTCCGGTCCTACGGGAGGGATCCCGATGAGGCGGACAAAGAAAGCGACGGTGGTGCCGACGAGGAGCCGCGGACCGTGGAGGAGACAGAGGATCCTACTCCCCAACCGTTGCTCCCGTTGCAACCGGTGCCTATACCACAAGACAACACAGGAGCGATCTTAATGGCTATTCAGGCCTTGTGTCCGGAGATGAGGACAAGGTTGCCCTTACCCCCAGAGTACGATCCCGGGTAGCCTGGACCGTCGGGAAGCCCACCGAGCAAGCGGCGGCGAACCCATCCTCCTCCTCCCTTCCAGCCTTCACAGCCTTCACCTCCTTCCTCTCCACCGCGGGATGAGACGGGAACAGAGACGGCAGGGACGGACGACGACGGTGGTGACGATGGAATGGACCTCCCTTCACCACCTCTGCGGGTCCCATACCCCCCCCCCCCCGACGAGAGACGAGATTGGCTCTTTCCACACCATGATCGCCAGGGCATCTGAGCTCTTCCAGCTCTGCCCCGAAGAACAGAAGGAGGGCTTCCTCTACCAATGACGGGAGGCCAAGAGGATGACTGTCCTCTCATTCCCGTTACTGGATGACATCTGGGACGAGGGGCTGGCGCTCTTGAAGAACCCGTCCACGGCTCCTGCTAGGAAAGACCGGTACGAGAAAAAGTATTGAGTCGCGGATTCTGCCCCTATGTGTCTTAGGGCACAGCTGTCGCGGGATTCAGTGGTCTCCACGGCGGCCAAGAAGAAAGCGGCGGGGCCGACGGCTTCCACTTCAACATCCCCGCCAGACAACGAGGGGCAGAAGCTGGACGCCATGGGACGACGGGTCATCTCGTTGGCGGCAATGACTATTAAAGCGGCAAACGCCCTCGCGATCGTGGCACACTACGACAGGGAGCTGTGGTTCAAGATCGCTCCCCTGCTGGACTTCCCCCCGGACGACAAGAGGGCTGAGGCCCTAGAGATCCTACAGGAAGGCGAGATAGCTTCGGACCACGCCATTACAGTGGCCACGGGCATCGCCCACGCCAGCTTTCGTCAGATGGGCATCAGCGTTTGCCTTCGCCGGTGCGGTTGGCTTAAGGCCACCAACTTCCGCCAGGACGTGCAGACTAGGGTTCTGGACATGCCCTTTGACGGAGACAACCTGTTTAGCAAGATAGTGGACGAGTCACTGCAGGCCATCAAGGCAGACACCTAGACGGTTCGGGCCTTGGGTGTTCTTCAACGACGACGGCCGTTCTTTCGGAACTACGGAGGCAAGCAAGGTGCCTCCAAACGTTTCGGCAGCGGTTCCTCGTCGTACCACAAAGCGGCCCGCTCCTCGTCGCAGGAAGCCTACAAGGAGGCCAAGGCGGCAAGGCCGTGACAAATCAGGACTGAACCGGCCGTGGCGTCAGGCCCCCACCCGAGCACCCTGGTGGGAGGCCGGCTGGCGAAATTCATAAGCGTGTGGGAGTCCATCTCCACCGACCGATGGGTGCTGGTAGCCCTGGCCGGCGGGCACACCCTATCATTTCAGAGAAGGTGCCCCCGCATACCACCTGTGGCCAGGAAGGAAAACCACGTCCCACAACTACTTGTGGAGGTACGAGCGATACTAAGAAAGGGAGCCATAGAACTCATCCCAAAAATGCTCCGGGGCTCCGGAGCATACTCGCGGTACTTCCTCGTCCGGAAGAAGACCAGTTATTGACGACCCATCCTGGACCTTCGTCCTCTAAACAAGTACATCAAGTCTCAGAAATTCCGGATGGTCACCCTCCAGCACGTGCTGGGACAGCTGGAGGAAGGCGATTTCCTACGATTAGCGGCACTATCAGTTCAAGGCCCTTGGCGTCCAGGGTGTTCAACAAGTGCTTGGCACCAGTGGTGGCGCAGCGGCGCCTGCAGGAGATCCACGTCTATCCCTACCTGGACGATTGGCTCATCCGAGCAAAGTCCAGGGAACTCGCTGTCGATCACACAGCAAAGACCGTCCAACTGCTCACGGACCTGGGATTCTCGATCAACTTCATGAAATCCCACTTGGTACCGTCCCAAGTCGCCCTGTTCCTGGGAGCCAGACTCCACACAGTGGCACGATTGGCGTCACCGTCAGAGGAAACGACGAAGGCCATTCTGGGCAAGGTACAATGGCTGTTGACCATGGACGCGGCCAAGGTGAGGTCCATCAAGTCCCTACTCGGCATGTCATCGTGCATCTACCTCGTGCGCCTTTGCAGGCTGCGGATGCAACCACTGCAAGAGTTCCTCGATGCCCTTTGGATGCAAGCGGTGGACAGTTTCGAAGACAGGATCCCACTCAACAAGACTTTCCACCAAGCGATCCGGAGGTGGGGCTCCCGCGCGCATCTTGCAGCGGGCATGGACTTCCAGACCCCGGCACATCAGGAAACGGTGACGACAAACGCATCCCTGGAGGGATGGGGAGTGCACACCGGAGATCTCCACGCAAGAGTTCTTTGGCTCCCGGAGGAGAGGTTACTATACATCAATGTCCTGGAGCTCCGAGCCATTTTCTGGGCCCTGAGGTCATTCATTCCGTCCCTCAAGGGTAAGGTGGTGAGGGTCTTCACCGACAACACCGCCGCAATGTTCTACATCCGGTAGCAGGGGGACACCAGATCCCCAGCCCTATCCAAGGAAGCCCAGGATCTGTGGCACTGGGCCATCGGCCAAGGGATGTTTCTGGTACCCTTCCATCTGGCAGGAATAAAGAACACCAACGCCGACTCACTCAGCAGGGAGCTGCGCTTGTGCCACGAGTGGGAGCTGCGGCAGGATCAAGTGGATCTCCTATTCCGACAATGGGGTAATCCCCAGATCGACCTATTCACGATGGCGACAAACGCCAAGTGCCAGAGGTTCGCCAGCAGGTTTCCCCAGCCGGGGAGCATGGGCGATGCCTTCACTCCCTTGGGATGGCCTATTGCTGTATGCGTTCCCACCATTGCCGTTGCTGCTGCGACTCATCAGTCAACTCGGACAGTCCCAATGCAGGATGATCCTCATCGCACTGGCGTGGCTGAGGCAGATTTGGTTCCCGGACCTTCTGGACATGTCAGCGTCCCCCCCAGTCAAACTGCCGACGGACGTGGATCTTCTCGCCAGAGAAGGAGGCGCCATCCTCCACCACGGGGTCGCTGAACCTGCAGGCCTGGATCCTGCAGCACTAGAGTTCGGAGGGTACGATATCCCGGTGGACTGCAAGGAGGTGCTTGCAAAGGCCAGGGCGTCCTCGACTCTCAAGTGCTATGGACACAAATGGAAGAGGTTCTCTGTCTGGTGCCGCGCACAGAAGATTAACCCTCTGCGGATTACGGCCCCTCAAGTGCTGCCGTACTTGCTGTCGCTGGCCAAGGCAGGGCTGGCTCATGCTTCCATCAAGTCCATCTGGCGGCTATCTCCCGCTACACCAGAACTCCGAGGCGATCATCTCTGTGGTCCCATCGCCTGGTGAAGGAGTTCAAGAAAGGACTGTTCAGATCGTTCCCGCCGGTGAAGGCCCTGGCCCCGGCGTGGGAGCTCAACGTGGTTCTGACCAGGCTCATGGGGCTGCCATTCGAGCCGCTGCATTCGGCACCGTTGAAGTTGCTGCCGTGGAAGGCAGCGTTTCTTGTGGCCATCACCTCCGCACGACGAGTGGGAGAGATCCAGGCCCTCTCCTGTAAACCTCCATACCTGACATTCCACAAGACCAGGGTGGTGCTGAGGACGCACCCCTCCTTCATGCCCAAGGTGCCGTCCGACTTCCATCTCAATAAGCCCTTGGTGTTACCTGTTTTCTTCCCGTCACCTTTGTCGCCGGCCGAGAGGACTTTGCACTCGCTAGATGTGGCTAGAGCACTGAAGTTCTACGTGGACCGCACGAAGAGCCTGCGGAAGACATTACAGCTGTTTGTGAACTTTGGACCTGTAAATCAAGGGAAGGCCCTCTCGAAGGCTTCCATTTCCAGATGGCTCTCTGGCTGCATTATGCACTGTCACTGGTTGGCAAACCGACCTTTGCCCAGCCGTCCGATAGCCCATTCGACCAGAGCGTTCACTGCTACCACAGTGTTCCTGTCTGGTGTGCCCCTGCTGGACATCTGCAGGGCTGCTACGTGGAGGTCGACACACACTTTCATGAGATTCTACTGTGTCAACCGGGATTCCAGGGAGGAGTCCAGAGTCGGCCAGGCAGTGCTGTGCAACCTGTTCGCCTGAAGGTGGGCCTGGTGAGGAGGAGGTAAGAGATACTTAATGTTGAGTTGATGAAATGCTTAATGTTGAGCCTTGCCCCCTTCCGTGGTTGTGCATGTGTGTACTGCTATGTATTCTTGTATTCATGAGCATGTGAATCCATACCAGACCCCATGCTGGAGAAGGAACAAGTTACTTACCTGTAACTGTTGTTCTCCAGCATGGGTCTGGCATGGATTCACATGCAAACCCTCCCTCCTACCCCTCTGCGGCTCTTCTCTTGGTCCTACTGCCACTTTACGTGCTACCAGATCTGAAGATGGCTGCCAGAGAAGGGGCTTAAGTAGAGGGCAGTCATTGGCGGAGGGCAGTATGACCCAGAGACCAGTGATTGGTTATTAGGAGAAAGACAGTTCAGAAACAAACAAACTGATTTTTTTCTCTACCGAGGATTCCCAGCCTGACGACGGGGAATATTCATGAGCATGTGAATCCATGCCATACCCATGCTAGAGAACAACAGTTGCAGGTAAGTAACTTGTTCCTTATTGAACAATAAAATCCATTTGCGTTCTCTGTGCTAAAATAACAAGGTTAAAACAATTAAAATTGACAATTGCAATTTCTTTTCTCTTTTCACACTATTCTTCTTTAGACCACTTTAAAGATCATGGAGTAAACTCATTTTCTTTTTGCAGGCCTTTCCTTGATATGGTGTATAATGCTTTGGAATGCACAGAAGAGGATTACTATGCACTATTTGTTCTCTGCCTTCTATATGCAATGTCTAATAATAAAGGTAATTTTTATCGTTCCTAAATATGTTATATTCCTATAGAAAATCCTCTGAAAAGGAGACTTGTATACAACCCAAGCCCAATTGTTTGAGATTATGCCAGGGTGGTCTCATGTCTTTTTCTGTTGAATTGCACATATAGTAGTTGATTGTACAGTGCCCTCCTGCTACTGTCTCATCTTTATTATTAATAGATATTCACTTCCTCCCCATCTCTTCGTTTTTTCCAATATTTTGTTTTTATGAAATGACGAGGTACAACACATCTGTGAATTGCCAAACATTCTAATAGTCCCACTAATAATTATATTTCACCATATTAGCTTGAATCAAATTCTATTTTGCACTAGGATTTTCCTACTCACATTGTTAACCCCATTTGAAGTGTCTTTTTATTTTGTTATTGCTCCGCAGGACAGTAGGGGTCCAAGTGATTGTGGTGGATGGTTTCAGTTGAAAAAAGTTGGTGCAGGACCGGATGCCTTTTATCCCTTCCACATCTCGTCCCCTTTGCTCCATACTGCCCGGGCGCCCCTCGCTAGGGATACATTAAAAGGCGTGCGGCGGCATGGTACCAGGAGCGTGCATTCGGCTGACTCTGCCGCCTCACCCCAGTCCTCTATTCCACGTGGACGCGAGTGGACCTTCTTCACTGCGCAAGTGGTTGCAGCCTTTTACCTCTTAATTCCATGCACCAGCAATTCCCCAGGACAGTTTGTTTCCAGTTTTTCTTACTTTACATTATTTTCACTGGCCTCCGCAGCGCATGTCGGTCCAGGGGGGGGGGGGCTTCAGTCAGTGCCTGTGACAGGTCGTTCCTGGGGTCAGATCCTCATGCTCTCTGCCTCTAGTTCTTAGGGGAGGATCACCACTGGGAAGGCTGGTCCGCTTGCGACACGCTCACACCGTGGTCATTGAGGAATCGTCTCAACAGGTAGATGGAGCTTTTTTTCCATGTCACTGCCAGAGCAGCTAAAGGAATACGTACGTAGGACGTCAAGGCCCAAGGTAAGTACCTTATTCACCAACGCACCCTACAAAGGAGGTTCCTTTCTCAGGAAAATACCCTAGGTGGGAGGGATCATACATATCCTTGTACCTGTCAGGGGCCTGAGGCACCACAAGCTATCGGGCAGAGGGGGTCTCAAGACCCTGCTGGGTCCCAGTCTAAGGGACCAAATGGTTCTGGCACTGGGAGTACTGCCGAGGGGCATTGCTCGATCACCGGGTCCAGGCCCGAGGGGGCGCCTTCACACTATGGCACTACCGGCGCACGCCCGAGGGCAACAAGCCTTCCAGATTGGTACTTGAGGTGCAACGGAGTACCGAGTGGCAGCTCGAGGGCAATCAGGCAGCTGCTTGTGCATTTACAGCGTCTGACTTTAACCGTGCTTTCCTGCAAAGCCAGACAAAAAGCAAGCTACAGGGGACAAAATGGTGTTGCATGAGGCAGAGCACTCATACTAGTCAGAGACTACATGGGGCAATATGCCCTTCACGCCGAGCCAAGACTTCACGCCTAGGGTTAAATTGTCACCTGAGCACACACCACATATTTCTTGGTGTACAGCGTACTCAATACCGTCCATGTGAGTCCGGTATACAGAGGCAAGCTACACAAAGTGCCATACAGTCCTTCCCACTTCGTGCAAAAAGACCTTTTTTGAAAAATTCATGACCCTCATGAGGTCCCAACAGTTGCCCGGAATAATAAAGGGCCTCATTAAGGAGGTCATGCCGGTACTGCCGCCTGCACCAGCTCACCCACCAGCCCTGGCGCAAGTACAGCTGCCGCTGCCACCTCTGGCTCCGTCTCAGGTAAAAAGACCTCAGCAGCCACCTCCGAGGGCTGACCCTGCCCCACAAGGGGTTCCAGAGGTCCCTCCTCAACCTGTCCCACAGCACCACACCACAGATCAGGGTTCTGAGTCCAAGGCTTCTCACTTCATCTCTAAAACCCAGGACATCCTGTCCACCCTCTCATCCTCTCCTGCCTCTCCCTCCACTCTCTCCTCTTTCTCTGGCCCCCCTGCACCCACCCCCCTCCCTTCTCTGCCTTTCCTCTCTTCACCCCTGACGAGGTTTCTAGACAAGTCCAATTTATGAAAGCCTTGTCAAAACCGGTTCTTCCAAAGCCATCAAGGACCACATTGACACACACTCGCTCCAGCCTTAATCGACTTTGACAACCACTCTTTCGCCACTGGAACCTTCCCTTCACCCCTGAAGCACACCCTTGTGCACCCTCTTCTCAAGAAACCCTCAGCCGACCCCTTCTGTCTGGCTAACTATCGCTGATCTCCATCACTCCTTTCCTGGGCAAACTCCTTGAAAAGCTGGCCATCTCCCAGCTTAATCCTCACACTGAATCTGTTGGTTGTTTCCATGACCATCAGTCTGGCTTCAGAGCGTCCAGAAGCATGGAAACTGATATCCTGAACATCCGTGAAACCTGCTCTCTAACCTCGATTCTAATCACCCCTCGGCCCTCATCTTACTTTCTCTCTTCTGCCTTTGACACGGTCAACCATGCTATCCTGATCCTGCTCAACCGGCTCTTTGATAACTTGGGTATCACTGATCAGGCTCTGGCCTGACTTCTTTCCTCTCTGACCGACTCTCCCAGGTCCAAGTTGGGTCTTTACTCTCCTCGATCTCTCTCTCTACTTGTGGTGTTCTCCAGGGGTCTAACTTTTCTCCCTGGTTGTTCAACCAATACCTGGCACCTCTCGCCCACTGCATTGCTGCTCTCTGCTCCAACTTTCAGTGTTAGGCGGACGACACTCATCCCGGATTGTCTGTCTACAATCCAGGAGTAGTGTGCCGCCAATGATCTCTGCCTGAATGCCAGTAAGATGTAGATCCTCCTCATCTGCAAACCTGCACCTTCTTTTCCTGCCACACTCTGGCCGATCTCCCTTGGCCTCTTCCTGCTCCCCCCTGTGAGGCTAAGAATCTAGGGGTCATCTTCGACTCCACACTCTCCTTCTCTCCTCACGTCTCTAAGAAGTTAAACTACCAACTGCACCTCCTCAGAGGTATTCTTCCTTTCCTCTCCTTCCCCCAGAAGATCTCTGTCTCTAGAGCTCTGGTTCTCTCTAGGCTGGACTACTGCAACAGTCTCTTTTTAAGTCTGCCTGCCTCTACTCTCCGTCATCTACAACTCATCCAGAACAGGACTGCAAGACTTGTCCTTGGCCGCAAGCTCAAGGATCGTATCTCTCCAGCACTGAATTCTCTCCAAGAGTCTGCAAGGATCAAGTTCAAGGCCCTTTGCATCATCCACAAGGCCTTTTGGGGCCTGGGACTGCAATACCTCCAACTCTCTCTATCTTCCTACTCAAGCTCCTCCACCTCTACCTCCTTGAGAGTCAGGCACTTCTCCAAGCAACGAGTTGGGGGCAGATCTCACTCTTCGGCTGGCGCCTCCCTCTGGAACAGCCTCCCTGCCTCTCTGAAACTTGAGCAGAACCATCTCTGGTTCCGGAAGCATCCCAAGACTTTCCTATTTGCATCTGCCTTCCCTCTTCCTCTTCCCTGCTGATCTCTTGTCTGATACTGCACTGGTCACCTGGCCACCCTCTGAACTTTGGCCCAAGTCCCTGCCCGCCCAGTTGCACACCTGCACTGTCTCCTGGCAACCCTTGCACTTGGTTCTGTATCTGCAACCCTACAGTGCCTTCACCTGCACTTATCTAGACACTTGTCTGTACTTACCCTTGCACTGCCACCTGCTGGCCGCACTACTTGTTTTGATCCCGTGACCTGCACTCCATCCCACCCCCCTTCAACTGGCACTTTTCCCATCCACTCTCACCTGCACTTGCGCGATATCATTAACCCTTGGCCTAGTTAGATTGTTGTCTTTGTCCTTGCTTTGTTTCCCCACCCTTGCCTTGTTGCGCCTTGAAACACTGGCACGTTATAAATGTCATATCATATCATACCCAGAATCACGGCATTGATCAGGGGAAAGCGGATCCCCCAGATATGGACTCCTGGTCCACCAGAGCCTTTCATGACAGGTTTGGCTGAATACTTTGGAATACCACGACTACAGCAGGAGCAGCCTGAGGCGGGGTTCCTGGCTGAGGTACTAACACTGAGAGCCGCAACCAGATCAGGACTACCCTTTCCAAAGGATGTGAAGGCGTTGGCCAAGAAGGACTGGACCAAGCCTCACACTATTCGGCCAACTAAAAAGAGGCTAGACTCCAAGTATAGGCAGGTATAGGCAGGCACTCTTTCGCCTCTGGAGTCTTCCCATCCCCCCTCAAGCACTCCCTTGTGCACCCCCTCCTCAAGAAACCCTCTTCCGACCCCTCCTGCCCGGCCAACTATCGCCCAATCTCCATTACTCCCTTCCTGGGCAAGCTCCTGGAGAAACTGGCCATCTCCCAGCTTAACCTCCATGCTGAATATGTTGGTAATCTTCATGACCATCAATCCGGCTTCAGAGCGGCCAGAAGCACGGAAACTGCTCTCCTGAACATCCGTGATGACCTGCTCCTGAACCTCGATTCCAACACTCCCTGTGTTCTCATTCTGCTCGATCTCTCCTCTGCCTTTGACACTGTCAACCATGCCATCCTGCTCAACCGTCTCCATGATAACCTGGGTATCACTGGTCAGGCTCTGGCATGGCTGACCTCTTTCCTTTCCGGTCGACCCTCCCAGGTCCAAATGGGCTCCTTCCTCTCTGACATCTTTTACTCCACCTGTGGTGTCCCCCAGGGATCCAACCTCTCTCCCTGGCTTTTCAACCAGTATCTGGCACTCCTTGCCCACCGCATCGCCGCTCTCTGCCCCCACTTTCAGTGCTATGCGGACGATACCCAGCTCATTTTCAGGCTACCCTCGGCCTCCTCCTCTCCTTCCCTCATCTCCGACTGTCTGTCTGCTATCCAGGAATGGTGTGCCGCCAATGACCTCTGCCTTAACGCCAGTAAGACTGAGATTCTACTCATCGGCACACCCACTCCCTCCTTTCCTGCAGCTCTCTGGCCGGCCTCCCTTGGCCCCCTTCCTGCCCCTACCTGCAAAGCTAAAAACCTCGGGGTCATCTTCGACTCCACACTCTCCTTCTCTCCTCATATATCTGACGTCTCTAAGAAGTCACACTACCAGCTGCACCTCCTCAGAGGTATTCTTCCCTTCCTCTCCTTCCCCCAGAAGCTCACTGTCTCCCGAGCCCTGGTTCTCTCAAGGCTGGACTACTGTAACAGCCTCTATCTTAATCTGCCTGCCTCCACTCTCCGCCCTCTGCAACTTATCCAGAACAGAACTGCGAGACTTGTCCTTGGCCTCAAGCCCAGGGACCGTATCTCTCCAGGACTGAAATCTCTTCACTGGCTCCCAGTGGCTGCGAGGATTAAGTTCAAAACCCTCTGCATTGTCCACAAGGCCTTCTGGGGCCTGGGGCCTAAATACCTTCAACTCTCTCTTCCTAAATATCTGCCTTCACGAGCCCTTCGCTCATCCGTCTCCAACTCCCTCATGGTCAGCCGCTTCTCGAAGCAACGAGCTGGGGGTAGATCTCTCTCCGCAGCAGGGGCCTCCCTCTGGAACAGCCTTCCTGCCTCCCTGAAACTTGAGGAGAACCATCTCCGGTTCCGGAAGCACCTCAAAACCTTGCTCTTCGCTTCTGCCTTCTCTCTCCCTCTCCCTTGCTAAACCTGCTAAACTCCCCACTGAAGTCTGCACTAAACCTGCATCTGGGCCACTCTGTGACCTCGGTCCAGGGCCCAGCCACTCTTCACTTGCACTGCCTCCCTGGCTCCTCCTGCATTGTGGGACTGTCACTGCATCCCTACAGCCCCCTTCCCAGCACTTGCTCTGCACTTACCTCGCACTTGCCACCAGCTGGCCCTTTTATTTATTATTTATTATTTATTATTTTATTACGCTACTTACCTTGTACTGCACTTTCCCCCCCCCCACCTCCTCCCCCTGCACTTTCTCCTTTTCCCCTTACCTCTGCACTTGCACGATCTGAATGACACCTGGCCTAGTAGGATCGTTTGTCTGTCTTCCCCTTGTTTCCCTCCCTCCCTGCCTCGTCGCGCCTTGAAACACTTGTGTATAGGCGCGTTACAAATACCATATCATATCATATCATAGAGGGCGACACCGTGCTGTTGTTTGTACACCCACAGTCGCATTTGTCAGTCATAATTATAATTGTTATTTTATAACTGGCTTAATACCAGAAATTGGTTTCTAAGCGCAGGATCGGGATTCACACCTGTGTTGCGCTGCTTTGTCTTGCTGTCAGCCTCTGAGAGATCCTTCCCCTAGCTCTCCTCACCTGGATCTTCTGCAGCGCTGTCTGGAGTAACTTCCTTCTTCTTTCTTCTCACATTCTTGGAATCCTCTTCTTCTTTACCTTCCCCTCCTTCTTTCGTTCGTGACGGTAGGGGCGAGCTCCACCAGAGGCCAACTTCACCGTGGTAGGGACAACTCGCAAGAGGGATCCCGAGGAGCCAGCTGTTAGGGAGAATTCTCTCTTTAGGCTGAATGTCCTAACCTAGTGAGTCCCCCAGCAGCTTTGCTGGGTTTCTGGAGTTTGTTTTTTTCTCCTGCCAAGAGTGAGACTCTTTTTCTCCCACTCTTAGACAATATTTATGGTGTTGCTTTGACTGTTAATGTGTTTTATGGGCTATGGGGTCCTTTACTCCATAGGGTCTCATGTGTTTTTACGATGTGTGTTACACAGCACCCTCCGTGCAGTAACACAGGGGTGTCATAGTGACACCCCACCATAGACTCCATTCCCTGGGACTGACTACTGTCTCCCAGGGCATGTAAAGTCACCATTGGCTTTACTAGTCCCAAATTATTAACAGAAATCAGTACAAACCATCATATTGTGGACGTACTGGTCGGGGCAATTCGATTGCCCCAGAGTCTGTTAGTGGAGGGGGCACATCTCCGTCCCCCCTGATCGAGTTTTGGCTGGTGGCAGTGGATACTACTTTTTATATTCGACCGCAAATATTTCCCTATGGGATTTTCCCATTGTTCGAGGCTACCAACTTTAATTATTTAATTCTCATAGCCTCGAACATACCGCCGGTTTATTTATTTAATATTAAATCGCCGGATGGTATTTTTTGCCAGGACTCGATTCTAAAATGGTGTTTGTGTTCTCTTCTGTGACTTCAACCCAAGTCGAGCCCTTTGTTCCACTTTTTGGCGGGCTTCTCCACAGAAGCCTCCAAAAGTGGTGCCACTCTGTCTGGGTACCACAGGGGGTGTGGGAGGGGGTTTAGGCACCCTGGACTGAGTTACCTTGGTAACTCAAGTCACAATCTTGTGTGATTGGCCCAAGTGGTGAGCCGGCCGGCTCACCACCTAGCATGTTTGATTGACAGCTAGGCTGAGTGAATGGGGGTATGCTGCATAAAAGCAGGGCTTTTGGGACTGGAACTTCAGAAGTCGCCACATGACCTGAGATTCCGACGAGGGAGAAGCTGAGCCGACCTACCACGACGACACCACCGGTGGAGCCCTGCGGAACCAACTCACCACTTCCCGACAACAGAGATCTCCCGGCTGGAGAGGCTTCTTCCCCTGACTGGTGGGCACAACCAGTTTACCTTCTTCTTTTCTTCGCACCCCGGATCGGTTTGTGGTCGAACTGCCCATGCCAAGCACCCCGGCAGCCGGATAGCCAGCCACTTACCACTGAACCGCGAATCAACGGACCACGCCTTGTACCTGAGAAACTCCGCGGCTGGTTTCTTCCCTGGCAGTGCAACGGGCTCCTGTCTTCCTCCCCGACGAGATCCTCTCTTCCCCCGGACGAAGCACCGGCTTGCATCTGCTGCCAGGAACAACTCCCCCCGCTGGAGTGTTCTCACCACTTTAAGGTACCGTGTCCGCCAGGCCTCCCTTTCTAAAGATTGCTACAAGGTATTAATAACCCCTTAACCTTCTGGACTGGGCTGGCCGCCTTGACCCTCTAACTGGTCCCTTTCCTTGATCCAACTCCTTTTTGAACCGTTACAAGACTTTTGTGCACTGCAACCGTGTGTCCTTGGACACATTTCGTTTCGATCCTCTTAAAGCGGATCCGGCCTACTGACTCTGAATTCATGGTGTTACTTTGCCTTCCTCTCTTGTTGTGTTCGGGAAAAAGTGTTGGGACTGTTTCAATTTATTCTCTGCTTTTCTCTCCCTTTTTAATATTGGAGTGCCATCTACGTTAAGCGCTCACCGCTGTCTGAAAATAAGTGGGGCTTTACTTAAGACTTGCCTAATATTCTTTTAAGGGAGTGTATATCTTTTAGTGACCGTGTTTTTGAATTGCTTACTATTAGTGCCTGTGTGTTTTTCTAGATGTGGTTTTAAATAAATAATTCTCTTTTACACCAAGCCCTGGTCAGTGTTTACTTATTCTATTGTGTTCTCTTGACCTATTGTGAATACTCTGTATACTGCCTAACTCTTCTTGAGGGAAGTCTGACTGCTCAGCCACAGCTACCAAGTGAATCTGTGTGGTACAGACTGCTACCAAGTGGGTTTACTGCCAAACACTTGTAGTCCTAAATCTTTTGCAGTGGTCCCAGAGGGAACTGCACAGGTTTCTGCCTAACACCAGCCCCCAAACAGGGAAAAGGCCAATGTAGGCAGAAAAACCCTGTGCTGATGGAAGGTTGGGCAGCCGTCGTAGAATATGGCAGAAGAAATGGTGGCTTGGAGGAAACCGCCTCCACCTCCCTAGGTGACTGTAGGTGTCTGCAGTGTGTTGAGAGACCAAGGTAAATGCCAGAAGTGGTATAGAGCAGACATATCAGGAGGGTAAAGAGGACGGTCTGGTCACAGGAGGGCAAAGTATATTGTTTGGAGGCAGCGACCAAGAGAGGTGGCTGCCGGAAGCGTATGCCTTCAGTAGGATGATGGAGCGGAGGCCAATTAACGGAGAAGGGAAGGGAAGGGAACGAAAGGACAGAATGAGTCACAGAACGGGGAGAAAGACATAACGGCGCCGGCACCAAGTAATGAAGAAGAAGAAGAAGGAGAAGGAACAGGAGCCGGTGTACCGGGTTCAGGGTGTACCAGAAAGGAAGAGACTGACTTGACAGCGCTGGTTCCGTGTAAGGAAGGAGAAGGGTGAACCAAAGAGGAAGAGACAGACCTGACGGCACCGGCTCCGCATAAGGAAGGAGAAGGAGCGGGAACCGGCGTTGCCGGTTTCAGGGTGAAGTGGATAGGGAGAAGTAACCAGCTGAGGAAGCACTGCCCATGGGGGCAAGAGAGAGGAGCACAGGCAGCGTATGAAGTACCTGCCCAGGAGAAGGTGCGGAAAAGCAACACTGCTACAGAGTAGTAAGCTAGAGCGTCAGAAACTGAGAAAGTTGCAACGCTCAGAGCAGGGGACGTGGCCTTGCTATATGCTGTTGACACCAAGCAAGACTAGACCGTCAACACAGTAGTGGCGTGTCCGCCCTCAACGGAGCCTCCATTGTTGCCACACCTTCCAGGGCTGCAGCGTGACACTTGCTTCCAAGACAAACGCCTTGCCCCTGAGCTAACCCCCCTCACCCATAGCGGCATAAATTTACTCTAAGCCGCATACTTCTACATCCTCAACTGCCACTACGGCCCTGTTAACAAAAGAAGACCAGACATTGGAAGCCTTTGGTAAGAAGGTCTACCTTAATGAGGGTCTGCATCTTAAGCAGGCTAATGCTGACACCATGCTAGCAGTAGCTAACCAGAGGCTATGGAGACAAATCTGTTTTTCTACTGGAGCTGCCTACACATAATCTGCGTTCAAATCAGGCTTGGTAGAAGCCCAAATGGTGGCGCAGGACATGATGGAAGCAGCAGTGGCCCACATTGTCACAGATGGACAGGCCATCTGCATAGCGACGGACATAAGGCGCTCAGTATGGATCAGAGCCACTAAGTTCAATACTGACGTACACAAGCTAATTCTGGACCTCTTGTTCGAAGGGGCGGACTTGTTCTACTCCTCAGCGGATGAAGAGCTGAAGAAAAAGAAGGCTGCGCCGGTCTCTAAAGCCTTTGGTCAATCATAGGGCAGATCTGACAGAGGGAGAATATTTGTAGGTTTCAGGAGCACAGAGCACACCAGCCCGATAGGTCGCCCAGCTTGCATATGATATGATATGGCATTTGTAACGCTCCTATACACGATTGTTTCAAGGCGCGACGAGGCAGGGAGGGGGGACAAAGGAAAAGATAGACAACGACCTTACTTGGCCAGCTGTCATTCAGATCGCGCAAGTGCATGGGAAGAAGGGAAGGGAAAGTGCAAGGGGAAAGGGAGAGGGGAAAGTTCAGTACAGGGGTAGTAGAATAACAAGATAAATAATAAAGGGCCAGCTGGTGGCAAGTACAAGGTAAGTGCAGACAAGTGCTGGGAGGGGGCTGTAGGGATGCAGAGACAGCCCCGCAGTGCAGGGGTTGCCGGGGAGGCAGTGCAGGGGGCAAGTGGCTGGGCCAGGGACCGAGATCAGTGAGAGTGGCCCAGTGCAGATTCAGTGCAGTTTCAATCAGAAATTTAGCAGGGGAGAGGGGGAGAGAAAGCAGAAGCAAAGAGGAAGGTTTTGAGGTGCTTCTGGAACCGGAGATGGTTCTCCTCAATTTTCATGGAGGCAGGAAGGCTGTTCCAGAGGGAGGCCCCTGCTGCGGAGAGAGATCTACCTCCAACTCGTTGCTTGGAGAAGTGGCTGACCCTGAGGGAGTTCCTCGCAGCCACTGGGTGCCAGTGCAGAGATTTCAGTCCTGGAGAGATACGATCCCTGGGCCTGAGGCCAAGGAGAAGTCTTGCAGTCCTGTTCTGGATGAGTTGCAGAGGGCGGAGAGTAGAGGCAGGCAGAATTAGATAGATGCTGTTACACAGTAGTTCAGTTTAGAGAGAACCAGGGCTCTGGAGACATTGAGCTTCTGGGGGAAGGAGAGGAAAGGAAGAATACCTCTGAGGAGGTGCAGCTAGTAGTGTGACTTCTTTGAGACGTCAGAAATGTGAGGAGGGAAGGAGAGTGTGGAGCAAGCAACAGCAATCTCCAAATAAGGGATACAGCATTTTTCCAGTACCCCTCCCAAGCCCCAGCCTCAGCCTCAGACAGAAAAAACAATGAGTTTGGGTTCACAGCTCTCAAGTGGACGGCAGGCTTGCCTCTCACGTTCAGTTCTGGCTTGGTCACTTTGCAGTCCCATGGATCTTTTCGCTAGCCTCCACAGGTTTCCGTTACCCCCTACCTTCTGTCCCTCCGTTCTCCCCACCCCTCTTGCAGATTGGGACTCCCACTCTCCTCGCAGAGATCTCGGCTCTGGTTGATGGCATAGCGCTGGAAGGGGTTCCTCCTTCTCCTTGAAGATCCATCTTCTACTTGAGGATTTCCGCAATTCAAATGAAGTACCAGGCAGGCCTGAAGGTGGTTCTCTATCTGTCATACCTCAACCTCTAGCTACCCCTTCAAAAAATCAAGATGGTTACACCAGCACTTACAGTGGAGTCCCTGTGTGGGGGAGATTGGATGTGCTCCCTGGACCTCAAGGATGCTTACCTTCAATTTGGCAGCCACATCGATGTTCTCTCAGATTCATGGTTATGGGTCTCCATTTTCAGTACAAAGTACTCCCATTTGGATTGAATTTTGCCCCTCAGGTTTTTACCACACTGATAAATTCCATGGCCTCAATACTCTGGGCCGAAGGTCACCACGTTTACCCCATACCTGGATGACTGGCTCATCGGAGCAACATCAACAGGTGCGGTTCAATTTAGGGCACCGTGTCTCATGGACATTCTGTACGAGCTGGGGTACTCAATCAGCAAAAACCCCCTCAGTCATTGGTTTTCCTGGACCATAACCCTAAAGGCTTCCACTGGTCAGTTTCTGAGCATAGCGTCAACAACCTACTGGGGTTACAACATTTGCTAGGGATCATGGCGGCTTGCATCCTGGCAGTCCCCTTTACCAGGCTCAAGATGAGGAGAATTAAGTTGCATCTGACGAGCTGCTGGAACCAAGAAAGGGACTTGAAGTCCACAACGATCACCATACCAGCGATCTATGCCCAGATCTCTTATGGTGGAGAGAAGAGAGCAACCTCTCCATGGGTATGCTCTTTCTTCAGCCAACCGCATTGGTAATGATAATGACTACTCACCGGAAGGCTGAGGGTGGGGAGGAACTCTAGGCTGCCACTCAGTCCACGGGTGGGGGTCATCCATGGACAGGGGCAGCTACATAAATTTATTCGAGCTCAGGGCTATACTGCTGGTGCTGAGAGCCTTCCTACCGCTGGTCAAGAACAGGGGGGTCCCTATTCAAACGGACAGTTCCACGTGTATGTATTGCATTAACAATCGAGGGAACCAGATCCCCTCAAGAAGGAACCAGATTCCCTCTCCTGTGCAGACGTACAATACAGTTAGGGGAGTTGGCCATCTCTTATAATATCTATCTGACAGCTGTTCATCTTCCGGCGAGCAGTAATGAGGAGGCGGACAGGCTAGGCAGGCTGGGAGAAGACAACTACGAATGGGAGATTTGCCCCAGAGTCCTGGGCGACATATTTCGAGCCTCGGACCATATGACCGTGGATTGATTTGACACAGAAGCCAACAAGATTTGTGAACACTTCATGCCCTGGGTGGGCAAACACTTCGGGGGATGCTCTGCACCTGTCCTGGAGCAACCTTTGGGCCTATGCGACCCTATGAGTAATGAGGAAGTTCAGGGACTCATAGGGTCTTTGCCTAACTCTTGTGGTGCCTTTGTGGCCAGCCAAAATCTGGTACGCTGAGCTGGTACGGCTGGCGTCTTGGGGCCCGTTGCACTTCCAGAGTCTGGAGCCGCACAGCTCACTGAGCACGGGGGCGTTTGGTTGTGCGCCCAGCTGCAGAGAAACTAGCCCTACCAGCTTGGTTCCTGAGAGCGTGACTCTTCAGCGCTTGGAGTTATCTGAGGAAAATTTGCCAATCATCTAGATGTCGTGAAAGGACTCTGCCATGCTCCCTCCCCCCCCGGAGACTGTAAAAAAGCCAGAGGACAAGGTTCTGATTTGAGGCAAGAGATAATGGGATAGTCCCTTTTCGTTTGCTCTCCGGACTATATATTGTCGTTATCGGCTCACCTGGCAAACCATGAAGTGCAGGTTGGCACGTGTCACACCTGTCTTGGAGATAAAGAGGCATGCAAAAACTCAGGCTCCACATCCTACTCCACGGCAAACCCAGTGGTGAAGAGACATGTTACCGGACTGACAAGGCTATAACCTGAAGTTAAGCGCCTGCACCAGGTTTGGGATCTAAATGTGTGCTAAACACACCCACTTAAGCGATTCAAGCCCATGGCTACGATGAACATTAGGCTGGTCACCATCAAAACGGCATTGCAGGTCGGGCTCACGTGAGCTTGCAGAGTCAGTGAAATACAAGTGCTGGTCGCATATGAACTGTACACTACCTTCCTCAGGGATAAGGTTGTGCTTCGCACCCACCAGACAATTTTATCAAAAGTGGTCTCATCATACCATCTGAACGAGGAGATTGTGTTTCCAATGTTTTTCCCCAACCCGCAATGAGAAGCAGAAAGGTTCCTGCACTGTCTCGATGTGAGAAGAACTTGGACGTTCTACCTGGAAAGAACAAAAGAGCTCTGGAATCCTACCTTTTGTAATCTTTGGGGGGGATCGAAGGTGGGCACTCAAGCCTCGAAAGCTTCCATGGCAATATCTATGGTGGCGGCTATTGAGGAAGCCGACAGGTGGCAGAACAAGGATTGTCCATCAAATTTGCATGCCCATGACAACATTGCAAAGACTTACCATGTTGGCATTCCAAAGCATGTGCCATGGCAGGTCATCTGCAGGGCGGCAACATGGGCTTCACCGTCTGCCTTTTGCAAGCATTACTGTCTCGACAGCAGCGTAAGATCAGATGCAGTTGTTGGCCAAGCAGTGCTGAGGAATCTTTTTGCAAAATATGCTGATTTTGCTGAAGTAATTCCACTTGAAGCTGCATTGCTGGAACCTTTGCCAAAATGGACACCGCCATATGGGAGTCTGAAATTAACACTCCAATCTAGCTGCTCTGAGCTGATTGGATGAACTTCACCATATTCCGAGCCTGTCGGAGCCGGACGCAACGAGGGAACATCCTGACTCTTAACATTACGCAATTCCACTTACAATAGCAAGTAAACTGCTAACCTAAGACGGCTCGAAAGCTCTACCTCTCGTCATCTGTGTATGCTCGACATATGGCAAGTACTCGGCCTGACTATTTTAAACATTGCACTCCTGTGTACTGCCCGCGGCACATTTTACCACGTGCCTCTGTGCCATATGCCTAGCCTAACACTCTATAGTCAATCCAACCTATGCGCTTTTCTCACCAATATTGACATCATCACTAGCCTTCTGGCTAGTCACTGCCACTGTCCCGAACGTATATATGTGCCACGTGATTTACTGACTCATGATCGTCCGACCCCCTACTCCTAGACAAAGCCCATGCTCTACCATTGCTAACCTTAACATTAGGTGTGTACGCTGCGATGCATGCTATGCCTTGCAATGCCCATCCTGCCTATATTGTTGCATCCTCTACCTACTGTATTTAGCATATGTGTGGTCCTTGCCATGCCGGTCATTAAATATGCTACATTAAAACCTCCTTCGGAGTGCCCTGCTTGCCACTCTAACTCGGCCTCAACTGGCACGGCGCACTGAGGCTAACAATTATTACATGCTCTTGCTAGCCTACTGCTTCTAAACAGTCGTAGCGACTGCTCTCATGTTATAAATTGCCTATACACAACTTGCTATTGCTAGTCTACCATTTCTAAGTAGCCTCAGCAACTGTTAAAAATTGCGTAGACACAGCTTGCCATTGTTAGTCTACTGCTTCCAAGCAGCCTTAGCAATTGTTTTTGTTAAACTGTCAAGACACAGTCTGATGTTGATTGCTAGGACTAGGTTAGAGGCAGTAAGCTATTTGCTAAAACTTGCCAGACACAGTCTCAGCCGCTTAGTACCTGTACTCCTAGAGTACGCCCAGTCACTATTGAGCCCTATCTAGCCCCTCCTAATGAATTTCATCTCAGCAGGTGATACCGCGATCCTTCATGGACCCGTCCAGACCAGGGAATCTGCCTTGTTCAGCAGGTTCATTCACCCAGGTGGGGAATGGCCTCGCTCAACTTTGGTGCTTCCGACACCACCCCCTCCCATGCCCAACTCCCTTCCTCCCTAAAGCATCCCCCTTCCCTACACCAGCAACTAAGCCCCACATTTCCACACTATCTACTACCCAGTGCAGAGAGATTACACATATCACTGTTTTAGCTAGCCCCCTTTTAAACTACCCCCATACTAGTACTGAGATAGCTACTACAACTACATGCCCAGACCCACTGTACCTTAGCCCCAGGACACCAGCCACGCCACTATCTTCCACCTGCCCCATTGTAGGGTCTATAAGGCGTTCTGGACTCTCCTCTCGGACCGGCCCACACCACACTGAGGGTCCACTATGGCTCCATCTCCCACCTCACACTTCCGAGACCCCAACACTCCCTGAGGCCCAACAGACAAGCTGCGACATCACTGCAGCAAGCCCACACTTCATCACCATCCAAAGGCCTTCTCTACTTTAGCGGACCAAGTGACCCATTCAACAGACATGCAAAAATGTCTGAAATCCCCTAAACCAATTATCAAGGACACTGACCATACTGATACTACTATACACTTGAAAGGTCCTCTCATTAACGCCAGATCACTTACAGCCCACACCCTTGACATTGCAGACCTCAATAAAGCAAACGACCTAGACATTCTCGCGGTCACAGAAACTTGGTTCCACGCGGCCTCGGGTCCCACCCTCTCCTTAGCCATCCCAGAAGGATACACGATTTATAGGAAAGATAGAATAACCGCCAAAGGAGGAGGAGTAGTTCTTCTTGCTAAAACCATCTATGATCAAAGAATATCCGCAGAACAGCCCTTCACCCCAGCCAAAGTAATCACCTTGAAAATTGCCCTCACCCATACCTGCACCCTCACCCTCCACATTGTCTACACACCCCCAACTCTCTCTTAGCTTCCAACATGAACCCCTTCATTAAAATAATCGTTTTAGGTGACTTTAACCTTGGCCTGAGCGATCCTATTGACACCTAGGCATGCCTCCTGGCCAACTCGATGAAAGCCCAAGGGTTCATACATCGTATCTCCCTCCTGACTCATGACGAAAGACATACCCTAAACTGGCTAGCGGACAATAACCGTGTCACGGACATTCTAGCCAACACCCCATGCCCTTGGTCGGACATACCATCCTTTTCTCCACTACTATAATCACCAAATCTGCCAAACTTACCCTTCTTACATCAACCCTACCATCAAGAAGTTTAAAAAACATGAATCGAGACAACATGCTACCCCTCCTGTTGTCAATAACTAATACTACTTACCGTAGCACTGATCCTACACTACTAGTCACCCACTGCAACAAAACCATGTTAGTAGACATTGATAAAGTAGCTCCACTGAAATCCAAAAAAGCAAAACCAATAGCGCACGCTAATTATTGGTTCACAACGGACCTGCACATCCTACGCGCGGCCAAAAGGTCAGCCAAAAGTAACTGCTTAAAAATACCATCAACTGCAAATAAGGCCCAATTTCATGCATTAGCCAATGACTACAAGGAAACCATCATTAAAGCTAAAAGCGACTCCTACAACCAGAGAGTTGGAATCACCAGAATGCCCAATCAAGCTCCAGATAACTATTTGCCATACTCTGTGAGTTGGAATCACCAGCCCCAACCACTGACCACTCTATTAAAGATCAGAAATGGTGCTCCAATGTTCAAAATGCCCTAACCGACAAAATAACACTCCTGCCAAACAAAATTGAAATCAAGAAAACAAAACTCAACCATGACTCCCCCCTCTAGCAAATACCCCTACCACAGGATCACAATTCACAATTTGCTCACAAATTTGCTTTCACACCCTTGAACACATCTGAAACTATTAAAATCATCAAAGGTTTAAAACCATCTAGATGCAAAGGAGACACTTCTGCTACCTTTATCAAAGAATGTGCCAATGAGTTGGCACCCTTCACCACCACACTATCAATAGCTAATTTGCCTCTAGCAAAGTACCTGACGATTTAAAAGAAGCCTGGGTACTACCGTTGCTAAATATAAAATCATTAGACTCCAACATTTTTACCAACTTCCAACCCATCACCACAGTGCCATTCTTACTAAAAATCCTTCACCACATAGCTTACTTACAGATCCAAAAATGCTTGGAATCTAACAATCTTTCAGGCCTGGGACAGTCTGGTTTCCGTCCTGGCCATGGAACGGAAACTACACTCTTGGACCTAAAAACACAAATGAACCAGTTCAATGACAAAGGGGACCTCTGCATCCTCCTCCTGCTCGACCTATCCGCAGCATTTGATTTGGTTAACCACAAAATCCTGTGCCACCATCTTGCAACAGCTGCTCATTTCTCCCCTGCAGCTATAAATTGGATTGAATAATTTCTTTCCAATCGTATTATGAGGGTCTTCGCTGCATCATCAGCAGCTCCCCCAGCCCCAGTATCATGTGGCGTCGCCCACATGATATAATGTGTTCACAAAGATCCTTTTTGACAAACTAGACCAATTGGGTGTCACATATAACAATTATGCAGACGACACCCAAATACTCTTACCCATCACAGGATGCTATGACACTGACTCAAACACTCTCAACAAGATCTACCTCACTATCCAGGCTTGGATGGCACAAAATGAGTTATGTCTTAACGACAAGAACACTGAGTTAATTATAATCGGGAGAACATCTAAACAAAATAACTTAACACAACTCAATAAATCTTTTAACATCGATGGCAATACCATCAATGTTGCCAAGGAGATAAAAACACTTGGGGTCTACATCGACTCCTCACTCACCTTAACAAGACCGGTCAAGGCTATTGTCTCATCTGCAGTTTATACATCAAAATTAATCAGAGCCAGCAGACCTTTCCTTTCTGCAGATAATTGCATTAACCTGGCTAGAGCACTAATCCTTTCTAGGATTGATTATTGCAATTCACTCTTTGCTGGATCCAATGCTATAAACATCAGCAAACTCCAATTCGTACAAAATAATGCAATTAGTGCAGCTCTGAATATACCTAAACATGAACACAAATCGTCAACCAGACAACACAATCACTGGCTTCCAGTTCAAGACAAAATTAAATTCAAAGTCCCCCCACTTACCACAAATGTCTTTCAAACAGCGCACCAGCATACCGTACCAATCAAATTGCTAAAACCCAATCTAACGGACCTACATGAGCCTCCTATTCTAACCTTATCGCTACACCAAGATTTAGGAGACCGAAAGCTGACGGATCCAGCTTCCCAGTGGTCGTGGCTAAACTGTGGAATTCATTGCCATTATCACTGAGAAATGACACAGGCTTGTGGTCATTATGAAAAAGCCTAAAATCTTTGCTTTTCAATCTAGACTCTCAGCAATAGCCATTGTGTCAAGTTCAAAAGTCTATGGGCCTCATCACGTGTTGGGTATTACCGCGGGGCTATTAGCTCTACCGCCAAACCCCCCGGCGCTATTAGCGCCAGATCACGGGTTTGGTGGAACGGTAAGTCCTCAATCAGGAATTCCCGTTCCCTATTGGGCCCAATGGGGAATGTTCGGAGCTATTAGCGCCGAAAATCAGCAAAATCGTGGCATATTTGCCCCCAACTCAGAGCTGGGGGTAAATCTGCCAAACCCATGATTTGGCGGGCCCTTAAATGCAGCAGTAATAGCGTTTCCGCCGCATTTAAGGGATACCGCCAAACTCGTGTTGAGGCAGTATATCTAACATAAGTGTCAACCTGCATAAAGAAGCAAAGCCTGCTAAGTATTTGTAACTCTATGTAACGGATGCTATGCCTGATATGAATACAAGATGTGCTGTACCTGCATAAGATGAATCATATGCCTGTAACCAAATTGTTAGGTTGAAGCACCTAGATACCTCTGGGTTATGTGCGCTATATAAATGTTCAAATAAAAATAAATAATAAATACAAGTAAGGCTATAGTCACTTCTCCTTCCTAAGGGTTAATCATCAATTGTAATTGCCCAGGCAGCATAGAGGAAAGGGGACGGGACATAAGAGAAATAACAAGTTACTCACCGTGGTGACTAATGTACTGCTAGTCCTTAGTCCCCTTTCCTCCATATGACCCTCCATCCTCAACCCTAAAATGTAGTTAGTCAGTAGCTTAATCTGGCCGTCGCGTAAAATGGGACTGAGTTGATGTGCCAGAGCGCGGAGTCAGCAGAGCACGCGCGCCTGATACCACACATCAGCGCGACCTTTACATTTAAAGGGAAAATGCTTTTTTAAAAAAAGTTAAGGTTCTGGTCCTGTCCCTAGCAAGGGACGCCCGTGCAGTATGGAGGAAAAGGGACTAAGGACTAGGAGTATGTTAGTCACTATGGTTAGTAACTTGTAATTTTGTTGTTCAGCCAAAAGTAAGCTCTGTAGGTATCTTACCATATGGAGTTTTCTATATGGAGAATTTGGGCTAAATACAATGATGTCTAATAGAACTGCCTGGGGAAGAAAGCAGGGTCATTCTGCACCAGACAACTCTTCATCAATGTTGGTGGCAGTCATTTTTTTTTTTTTAAGGAATTGTAAAACGAAAATGAATAAATGATGAAGGTGTAATTAATGGACAGGGCTACTGATGGAGGTGGGGGATCGGTTAAATCAAAGTGAAGATCTGCTGGGCACGTATAGACCTCGGAGCCGTTATCCATATTTTTCTCCTATGTCCAGTCTACTTTCCTCCATCCTTATGGTGTCTTGTCCCTGAGCAGTGGATGGGACAGGAGGTTCAGCTCACCTCAGGATTAACAGGGTACACACTTGAACCTTATCCAGAGGGCTCTAAGGAGCATGCAAAGAAACACTTAGTTGGCTCAGTTGGACTTGCTCTAAAGTTTGTTGGGTTTGCGGTATTAAGGGACGTACCTGTGCAGCACCTCTATTACAGTCTTTGCCTGATCCTCAACCTTGATTATCAGAGCACTGCACTCTGGCCCTACAGCATGTCAGAATAATGTGTCATGTTGTAGCAGCATAAATAGACCAGAGGGTTACAAATAAGTTCTCTGCGGAAACTTCAGCCACTCTAGAAAGACCTCCAAGCACTATAATTTAGAACGTTCCCTAGCCAAGCAAACGAAGACCTCCATCCTTCAAACCTTCCTTCCATCAAGGGTTGTTTTCCTGCACAGCATTTCACAAATGAATTGGATGCGACTGTCGTATTCGGGCTTCACACTGCCTACAAAAACCAGTACACAGCCTTTGACAGAATGGTTACCTTCAAGGGCATCTGATTTTCTAGTAACCCCCATACTTTGTTGTATGTTAACAGAATTCCTCTTTTAGGGATTATGGGGCCCAGTTTATGGCCACTTAAACGGTTTGCTTTTTCCCCATCTTTTGGATCTCTCCTATTTTTAGCGGCAAGAGGTACTTCAGGAAAAATCCTACTGCCATTCCAACCCTTTAAATTTTCCCGTACGGCTTCCTGTCCTGGCAGTCCCTCGCGTGCACTGACATTTTGCCCTAGGGTGATTCTGTCACCCTACATTGCTTTTAGGGAGTAGGCTTGGAGGCACCTCTACTTAAGCTTTGGCTTCAACAGTGGTGCAAGCCATTGTACCTCATTGGTAGCCCAATATATCTTTTTGTTAACCATTGAGTTACCAATTTAGTTTGTCGTCTTACCCATTTTAAATGGTTGGCCACCTAATCCCTTTGTCCTTAGGGCCCTGTTATGATTGGTGGGCTGGATTTGGCCAACCTCTAAAAGTAATTGTTCTTAAGGGTTCTCCTGCTCATTCTCTTGTTGCTGGATTTGTTGTAGAAAGCAGGCCTGCTGAGCTGCTGTACGGTTTATCACTGATTTCCAGCATTTATGAATTTTAAGGCCCTCATCTCACTATACTGGCCAGTTGGTGCAGTGGTTTAAGCACATGCCGGTTGGTGTTGTCTGCTGCTAGAAGTAGAGGTTTGGCGTTTTGCATCCTCCTGAAGATTTCACTTCAGTGTTGAGTCAAGCCATTCTTGCTTTAAGTGTCTCCGGGCTGTTTTACTGCCACTTGCTGCTGTTTTGTGAAAGGTCTTCTGCCTTGCTACAGGTAGCTTCCGTTGCTTGGATTGATGGTAGGACACCGCCAGCCCACCTACCATGTTCCTTACTGCTTACTGGGCTGCTCCCATCTGCTATCCCCAGGCTCGGATAAGTTTCTCTTGGGATGCCACCCTTCTTTGCTCACCAAGCTGCAATCTTAACAGGTTTTTCGCCTTGCTCGAGTCATCCTCGCCAGTATTTTCACTGCTCGCTTGAGGGGCTCCTTCATGGAAAGATCTTGTTCTTTTGCATCACAGGCACTGTCATTGGCTCAGGGTTCATACCCTGGCCACCAGATCCTGTAAACCGCTCCTAGGAATGACTTCCTGTATTTGCCAGGTTGTTCAAATTCCCTGGAACTGAATTTCTGGAAAACCAATGCTGTGAATACCTATCTTTGGGCCCTGGGGTTATCAATTATTTGCGATACCCTACACAGTATATTTGGTCCAGGTTCAACCCTCATTGGAAGCAGGCCTTTACCGCATTTTGCATTGGATCACATTGAGAGCTTCCTGCTTTGCTGCATCCTCTCTGGGGTTCCTGCTTCTCAAACCAACTTCTGAATCTTTTGGTTGGGGTCTCCTCTGGTCCTCTCTGGGGTTGTTGACCACCAAATCTGCACCAGTGGGGTAAAAGGGAGACCTCATTTTCCCCATACATGTGAATGGTCTACCGACATTGTCCCGTTGACTTCTATATAACATTCTAGTGATCTTCGAACTCTGCTAAAGTGACTTTTTTTTGTTTTTTTTACTCTGTAGCTAATATTGCTTACTGTTTAATTACTATTTTGCCCTAACGCGAATTGCAATGGTAACTGTGTCTAGAATGTATTTAGATTTCTCCAGCATTGGATCTTTCATGGATTCACATGCTTTGAATATTCCCTGCCGACAGGCTGGGAATAATCACAAACATTATTTTTATAGCTTATAATAGAGCTTTTAAAACTCACTTTAGTAGCCTATCGTTGTCCTTGTGGGTGCATTCTGCCTCAGCCAATGGGACATTTAGTGTCTAGCCCCACCCGGGAGGCCATCTTCTGATTCGAAGTGCTCATCGTGCTGAGGAGTGCTGGGGGCTTTCTCTCCAGGAGGTAAAAGGCCAAAAAACTGAAATACAACACAAAAACCTTTGGCACTTTAGGAAAACCTCAAAATATATATAGATGAGTACTTCTCTTTTCAAAATATGGAAGAAGAAAGCCCTTTTAAAGGCATGCCAGTCATATGGATGTGGAATCAAGAATGGATATGAGGGAGACGGGCATTCCGAATGTATATATTGTCTCTATCCAAATCACATTCACGAAGATTGTGAAATGTGTGCCACCTTTAGCACAAAAGCCCTCAAGGACAGAAAAAGGAGTGTAGCCCTATGGCTTAATTAAGGAATACGCTCCCCTTCAGAGGCTGAATCCTCTGTGTGGTGGAAGACAGAGCAGACAGGCCCAAAATGTATAAAAGGGCTATGTCAGAAGAGAGAATGTCATCTTCTGCATTCAAAAGAAAAAAGGAACATTTGAAAAACTCTCCCGTCGATGACGGATTCTCATCGAGCTAAAATAATGTCGGAAGCCAACATCAAGTACTCCGACGAAGAGTGCAACGATCCCTGCCATAGCCCGAAAGTCATCATCAACAGCACTGTCTGCGCCACAGTCGTGGACGGCATCGTCATCATCGCTCTATGGCTGCCAAAGCATTGTAGGCGGCCTCGTCGACTGGAAAACATGGTACGATTAAAACTTCGTTGACGACAGCATCCGTCGTCAACGTGCCAGTCAAAGTCATCCATCACTGCAAAGACCTCATAGTCGAAAATGTCGACGACACTCCTGGCAACTGCGATACCGTCCACTGAAAGCCAGGCAACGTTGATGGCAACGTTAACAGTACATGGAAAGTCACCAACACCATTGCTATCAGCACCCTCAAGGAGGGGTGGGGGGGCCCAAAAAAGGATATTAAAGCGTCCTCTTCCACGGACATGCCAAAAATCTCCAAATTCAAGAAAACTGAAGGAAAATTGAAAAAATCAAGACCAAAACAGCACAACTCTGGGGACAAACAGATGCCAGATATAATGGGACAATAGCCTATAAATGACTCTACACCAGCATATCAGAGCCCGATAGTTATCAAGCTGCCTTTCAGGCCCTTAGTCACCCAACGCCATGGAAGACCAGGCCATAATATCAGTTAGTGGGGAGCCGTCACCTCCTCAGTTACCAAAAGGGGCTTCTGACCAGTTCATAGCATCCCAGGGTCCGGCCCTATCCCCAGTGTCATCGATCCTCCCAGACCAAATACGGTAGCACCATATCAATTCAGATTTTTAATAGGGGTACTCACCTCAGTCCTGCAGGAAGACCGGTACTCGCCACGGGAAACGCCCCTGAAACCAACATTACAAAAGTCACCAGATCCTACATCGCCTAGGCCTGTTGGAGTTTCCCATCCAACGGAGCCCCTGCGTAACCCTCAGTCTCTGTTATCGCTACAGGTCTTATCCACTCTGCAGTCTCAGCTTCAGCAACTGGATAGTAGGCTACCAGTTGGCCAAGCCCAGGCACAGGTTCCTGATGAGACACTGGGTCCCTTGGAGGAGCCCCATAGGCCTCGCGGCAAAAACTCAGTGAGAACAGGAGGGTGGTCCTAAAAGCCATACACCTACCAGGTGTACAGACTCGCCGCCAAGGGAGCCTCCTATCAAACCTATGAGGCAGACCAGAATAAGTGGAGCCAGCAGTCCTGTCAGAATGAGAGGAGCTTCCCCAAGGCCGCAACACTCCCCATATCATCAAGAAGAGGGTGAGATCCAATCCCCTACCACGGACAATTAGGCAACAGGGACACTGATGCCTCTAAATCACCACAGCCGGACAACTAGGAAGACACAGACATGGGCCTAAACCAAGACTCAGAAGAACCATCACGCACGTCACCACCTGACGACATAACTGCATTTCATAATACGGGCCAGAAGGCTTGTGAAGAATTCGACTTAATACTCTCTGAACAGAAAAAGGATGGTTTCTGATGGTTTCCTTTTTGACTTCATGCACAAGCGCAGAAAGGCAGCAATGTCCACGCCCATTCTAGTCCATGTATCGGTAGAAGGACTGTTACTCATGGAAAAACCCTTCTCATAGCTAGCATTAAAAGGCAGCTGGGAAAAGAAGTTTAAGGCACCGGATGTTTCCCCAAAATGCTTCGTGTCTCAACTGACCCCCGACTCAGTAATGTCAGCGGCAGCAGCTTGCAGAAAATCGAATGCTCAAGGTCAGAAGTGCACAGTGCCACCTGACAACAACCGAAATTTGGCAAGATTATTTTGGCCACAGGAGCCACAACAGTCAAAGCAGCAAATTCACTGACAATCATCTAAAGATAGGACCGCGACATGTGGAACCGGATGGCCCCGCTATTGGAGTACTTGCCAGAAGACAAACACAAACAGGCCCTGGACATCCTGCGAGAAGGGGAGGATGCTTCCAATCATGCTATCAGCATTGCAGTTGACAAAGCCAAAACGGGCTTTAAACAAAATCAGCAAAGGCGTAGTACTACGGAGGCGGGCATGGTTAAAATGCACAGATTTCAGGGTGGATGTTCAATTTAAAGTGCTATGCATGCACTGTGGGGCAGACCAACCTTTTGGCCCCAAAATTGATGATGCACTTAAAGCAGTGAAAACAGACACAGATACAGCGAAGTCGCTTACCACCCTCACAGTGAGACGCACTTTTCACTCTTCCAGGGATCGCTCCACAGGGACTAACAGAGATGCTAAAGTATAACAAGAGGGGCCTCCTACTCACAAGCATACAACCAGGGGTTTCGCTGAGCATACCCGTACAAGCAGAAAGACTACAAACAAGCCCCAAGAAGGCGACCAACAGCATCTGCCCCCAGGGGTAGACAGCAAAAACAAGCTGGACTTCCATCGACCCAGGGATCCCTCTGTCGAGCTGCAGCAAGTGGGGGGCAACTTGCAGTACAATCTGCAGCATTGGCAACAGTTAAAAACAGACATCATATAAAAAGGCTACATAATAGAGTTCTGAGGAAAAACCCCTCGGGTGCCCCCACTGTTTGAACACTAACCACACCTAAACATCTTAATAAGCAAAGTGGAGAAACTGCTCATAAAACATGCGATCGAAAAGGTCCCCAAACATTAAAGGGGCAAGGCACCTATTCCAGGTTCTTCGTAGTCCGAAAACCAGACCAAGTCGTGGTGACCAATTCTGGACTTAAGTCTAAACAGGTACGTCAAGAAACAAACGCTCAAAATGGTCACCTTGACAGCTGTCATAAAATCAGTACAAAAAAACAACTTCCTAGCGTCTCTGGATCTCAAAGCTGCATATTTTCACATTCCCTTTCGAAAGGCCCACAGAAAATGTCTAAGATGTGTGGTGGGAACAAACCACTATTAATTCAAAGTCCTCCTGTTGGGTCAATGCTCAGTCCCAAGAACATTTACAAAACGCCTAGCCCCACTGGCCGTGTCGTTCAGGAAAAGGGGATACCACATGTATCCATATCTTGACGATTGGTTAGCAAGAGCAACATCGCATTCGGTGGCAAAAATGGCGATTCAACAGGTGTCCAGCACCCTTTCACGCCTCGGCTTCGCAATAAACTTAAGCAAATCCTGCTTCGCGCCATCAAACACGCTAGTTTTCCTAGGGGCTCAATTCAACACCATTGAGGGCCAAGTATGTCCCTCAGAACAGAGGGCAGAAACAATACCCCATCTAGATAACCACGCTACTCCTCACTGATGAGGACCAACAAGGCCAAAACATGTTTGGGGATGCTTGTGGTCTCGTGCAGAAGGGATGAACTGCCCCTTTTGGGGTGGGACCAAACCTGATTTGCATATGGTCTTTCCCCTTTTATAATGGCTTGGCAGGCGAAGAATGATGGTCTGGAGGGTTGCCCAGAGCAATGCCAGAACTTAAGATTAATACTAAACCTTCCAGCCATCACCTCTTTTGTTTCGCTGTAGTCACAGAATCCTACCCAGGCGCCAGGATCTCAGTCAGAGCCTTCATGCAACTTCTGGACGCCATGTCTTCGTGTATCCCATTAATCCAACATTGCAGACTACAATTGAGGCCTAGCGTATCAGTGGTCCCAGTTTATAGGATCGTGGAACGACAAGTTGACAGTAACAAAGACACGCACAAACAACTTGCAGTAGTGGCTCATGCCATCTCACATCACAAAGCGAATCCCGCTCAGGGACCCTCCATTTCAAGAGACTCTGATCACAGATGCTTCACTGACCAGATGGGGCGCTCACGCAAACCAGCTGTCAATAAAGGGCCATTGGTCCCCGGCCAAAACACAACTCCACATCAACATCTTAGAACTGAATGCAGTAGCACGTGCCCTTCGCTCCTTCCAACCAGTGCTCAAGAACAAAGTCGTAGGAGTGTTCACAGACAACACAACCACAATGTATTATGTGAGAAAACAAGGGGGAACAAGGTCAAGAACACTATTGAGGGGAAGCCCAGCAGTGTGGCATTGGGCCATCAATAACAGCATACAATTGCAGGCATACCACCTTCCAGGGAAGGAAAACGAAATGGCAGTCCAACTGAGCAGAGCCAACGACCAATCGCACAAATGGCAACTGGTGGACTGGAAACCCAAACGGATCTTCGACAAATGGGGAAATCCAACCATCCATCTGTTCGGCATGTGGGAGAACAAGAAATGCCCCCTGTTTGCAATCAGATATCCTCATCACCAGTCTCTAGGAGATGCATTTGCAATGTCATTGGAGGGGATCTTCGCCTATGTGTTCCTCCTGACACCGGTGATATGCAAGGTCCTGCAAATTATTACAACTTACAGAGGTGCACAGTCATTCTAGTAGCACAAACATGGGCGAGGCAACTGTGATTCTCCAAGCTTGTCCACCTATCACGGGACTGTCCAATCCTTCTGGGTCAGGACCCCGACCTACTCTCCATATGCAACCAGCAAGTACTTCATCACAACCCTGAAATCCTCAACTTAAATCAATTTAGCAAAATAAAAGCTGTCTCCAACGGTATCTGTTCAAAAGGGAAATAAGTCCCAGCTCATGTCTAATAATAGCATTTGGCATGGAACTCGAAAAAAAAGAGGACCTCCTTCTAAACACGACTATGCAGATAATTCAAGTAGTCACCTAGATCCAGTAAATACATATCTAAACCATACAGCAAGATGGACTCGATCTTCATAAGATAGTATTTCAAGAGTCAACCTTCCATGTGAGCTCTGTGTGAGTTTGAGATCCTTGGCAGAATTAAAACATGCACTGATCGAGCTTGGTGTGAAATTCACAGAGCAGACGTTTGAGGGTTGTGGGCACAACTAGCCTTGATGCTGAGCTGATTGCCTGGATAGTCGCTGAGAAACCCAAGCGGAAAGCATTGTGGCCTGACCAGAACAGACTGCTGCATAGCATTGTTAAACGATGGGCGGCCTCCCCTGCGGAGGTGGAGACCGCTGCAGAAGCCCTGTTGCTGTGGACACTTGTAAGCAGGCAGGTGGGGGCCAATGGGGAACGTGAGCACTGTTACAGACACTCTATTGCTGCAGGAGGTTCTCCCGGAGCTGTGGTATTCTGCGGCGGGCGACGGAGATGCCCACTGCACTAAAGTTTGCTCCGAGGTGGAGGAAGTTGCTCGCTCCCCTCTGGGCTGCGAATACACTGCGACCGGCTTTGACAATAGCTGCCGGACCGCAGGCAACCTGAGAAGGCGTGGAGACCGCTGGCGAGCTACCCGGATACACAGGGCCCACGGCGGGCTGTGGCAACACCCACTGCACAACAGAACTTCTCCAGCATGGGGTCTGGCATCTATCCACATGCTCATGAATATTCCCCGTAGTCGAGATGGAATCCTCAATAAAGAAAAAATCAGTTTAATTTTCATTTTTGAACTGCCTTTCTCCTAACAACCAATCACTGAGCTCTGAGTCATACTGCCCCAGCCAATGACTGCCCTCTACCTACGCCCCTCCTCTGGCAGCCATCTTCAGATTTGTATTGCACGTTCAAGTGTTGGGAGTCCTCTTGTTTAGCTCTTGAGCTTTTACTGCGTTTTTTCACTTTTTGGAAGAGTTTACTCTATTTTTCGGTCAATCGAGACTTGTGCTCCATCGATCTACCTTTCCGATTAACTGGGACCCGTTTTTTTGGTTTCTTCAGCACCCCTCAAGGGTGAATTTCGTGGAGTTTCTTCGTGGAGGCTTCCAGAAGATTCTTCAGGTCTACGCCACGTGTCGGAGGAGAAGAAGGATTCAACACCCCTGTTCAGGATTATCTCTGACTGCGCCTTGCGGAATGTATTTGGACGACAAGCATTCCCAGTATCTTTACTGCCTGTACCCATCGCACAAGGAGGAAGATTGTGCATTTTGCCAGGAGATGGACACGATGAAGGATCGGCACAGGTGGCTGAATGAGTGGCTACAGGCCAAGGACCCTGCTCTGGGTGGGTCCCAGCAGCATGCCTCTCCCAGTTCCAAGAAGACTAAGCGGGCTTCTAAGACCTTTGAGGACGCCCCTCCCGCAGGGGTCCAACAAAAGGCTAAGCACCGCAAGTCCACTGCCACCGGGAGCGCCATTACGACGGGCTCCTCGGTGGCCAGGGCGCGTTAGACGTCTCCAGCTTCAGCCATCGGTCAACGCTCAGGATCTTCGGCCAAGAGGAAGTCAAACCATGCTTGCAAACTCAAGGAGAATCCCAAGACCGACCTGCCAGGGAAGGCCACGGGGGGGATCAGGGTACGGACCCTCCCCCTAAGGAGAAGGCCAAGCAGGACAAGAAGGCCTCTCAGGACACGGCTCCGGTCCTTACTGTGAAGGCCCAGGTACACCTGGCGAAGGCCCAGCTTTCCATCGAGGGGGTGGTGGCGTCTCTTGCGAAGGCCGCCGGGTCGGCTGCGCAGGGCGCAACCCCAAAGGCGAGGGTACCCCTTCCTCCCAGGAGTGAGACTGTGTTCTGGCCCATAGAAAAGATCCCAGAGAAGAAGATGCCCACCATCTCCCAGAGACCTTCTCCTCTAGAATTTAAAAAGGTTTTTATTGGCATTTTGAGACCTTCTCCTCTAGAGGCGAAGAAGGGAGTTGATCCTGCAGGGTACAGATATCTCCTCTGAGGAGGAGGTCGTCTGCCTGCAAACCATCCAGGACGAACACCACAACGAGCGCGCAGATGAAGCGACGACTAGGGTGACGACGGCGAGGATACCATCGAGGAAGAGCAGCATGGCGACGAGGGCCTGGGCTCCCAGCCGGTGCCCCAGCTGCCTATTCCGCCTCCACCGCCCCCTAGAGACCTCTTGGGGGACATTCTCTCTGCACTGCATACTCTGGTCTCGGAGATACAGACAAGGATGCCTATCGCACCAGCGATCCCTCACACGACGTCTGCGACAGCCGATCCCCTGCCGAAAGGGGAGCCTCCGGCCAAGAAGAGGGGAGTACACGCTCCACCTCCTTGCCACCCTTCGCCCCCTGCGCCAACCTCTCCCTCCCCGATGGATGAGACGGATCCTGACACGGCGACGACAGTCACGGACGACGACGGTGGGATGGGGGACCTCCCGTCGCCACCTCCCAGATCTTCCCCTGCAGAGATGGGCTTGCTCCAAGCGATGATCTCCAGAGCTTCGGAACTCTTCCAGCTTGCTCCAGAGGAGAAGGAGGGATTCTTATATCAGCGCCGCGAGGCGAAGAGAAAGACCGTCCTCCAGGTACCACTCCTGGATGACATTTGAAACAAAGGTTTGTCTCTCATGAAGAACCCTTCTACGGCCCTGGCGAAGAGGGATCGCCTTGAGAAGAAGTACAGGGTGCCGGAATCTGCGCCCAAGTGCTTGCCGGCCCAACCGTCTCCGGATTCTGTGGTGTCAACGGTGGCCAAGAAGTCATCCTCGGGCGCTTCTTCCTCGGCAGCATCCACCCCTTCGGACAGCGATGGCAAGAAGTTAGATGCCATGGGACAACGGGTCATCTCTTCTGCAGCAGCGACCATCAAGGCTGCCAATCCCCTTGCCATCGTGGCATGCTACGACCGGGAGCTGTGGTTCAAGATCGCTCCCATCCTGGACTTCCTCCCCGACAAGAGGTCGGAAGCGCTGGAAATTCTGCAGGAAGGCGAGGTGGCATTGGACCACGTCATCACGGTTGCCGAGGATATTGTTGACGTGGGGTTCTGCCAAATGGGCAACATCATTTGCGTTCGTCCTCGTGGCTGGCTCAAGGACACCAACATTTGGCAGGACGTTCAGTCGAAGGTGTCGGACATGCCCTTTGTCGGGGACAAATTGTTCGGGAAGGCTGTGTATGAGTCTCTACAGGCCATAAAGAGGGACACAGAGATGGCACGTGCCTTGGGCACTCTTCAGCAATGGAGGCTGCCCTTTTGACCCTCAGGCGGCAAGTCCCAGGGATCCTCCAAGGGTTTTGGTGGGGGTTCCACCTCTTACCACCAACCCTCCCGCTCTTCGATGCAGGAAACCAACAGGTGCTTCTCCAAGGCCTTCGAGCAGGACATCGTCATTGCCAGGGTCCTCAAGGTGGCCCTTCGATGTCCAAGCAGGATTGAATCGACCGTGGCGTCAGGCCCCCACCTGTGCACCCCGGTGGGAGGCCGGCCGGGGAACTTCGTCAGCGTGTGGAAGACCATCTCCACTGACTGTTGGGTGCTGGACGCTCTCGCCCACGGACACACCCTGGAATTTCAACGGAAGTGTCCCCGAATACCACCGGTGGCCCGGCAGGAAACCACATCCCTCAGCTATTGCTAGAGGTGCGGCCCATGTTGAGAAAAGGCACGATGGAGGCTCTGGGGCTCCAGAGTGTACTCAAGTTACTTTGTCATCAAAAAGAAGACCAGAGGCTGGAGGCCCATTCTCGATATCCGTCGACTAAACAAATACTTCAAGTCCCAAAAATTCTGGATGGACATTCTTCAGCATGTGCTCAGACATCTGGAAGAGGGGGTCATCCTGTCGTCGCTGAACTTGGAGGATGCATACTTCCACATGCCCGTTCACAAGGGGCACCGCAAGTTTCTGCGCTTCGTGGTTCAAGGAAAAAACTACCAATTCAAGGCTCTTCCCTTCGGATTGAAGTCGGCGCCAAGGGTTTTCACCAAGTGCCTGGCACCGGGGGATCCAACGTCTACCCTTATCTGGACTGGCTCATCCGGGCCAGTTTGAAGGACGTCGCTGTCAACCACACGGCGAGGACCGTTTGCATACTGACGGATCTGGGGTTCTCAGTGAACTATGCAAAGTCCTGCTTAGCTCCATCGCAGGACACGCTGTTTCTGGGATCCCAACTCAACACAGTGTCGTGCATGGCGTCTCCGTCGGAGGAGAGGATAGTGGCCATCTTGGGCAAGGTACAACGGCTGTTGGCCCTGAGAGTTGCCACAGTGAGGTCCATCAAGTTTGTGCTCGGCATGATGTCGCCATGCATCTACCTCATCCGACTATGCAGTCTACGGATACGTCCACTACAGGAGTTCCTCTTCCAGGTCAAGATCACACTCGACGAGGGATTTCATCGAGCGATACGGTGGTGAGGAGTTTGCACACATCTGTACGGAGGCGCAGGTTTTCAGACCCCACCGCACCAGGAGATGGTCATGGCGGAGGCCTCCCTGGAAGGATGGGGAGCTCACACCGGAAGTCTTCATGCAAGAGGTCTCTGGCTACCAGAGGAGAAATTGTTGCACATCAACGTGTTGGAGCCGCCTACCCCTCTCTGGCTCTTCTATTGCTCCTACTGCCACTTTACGTGCTACCAAATCTGAATATGGCTGCCAGAGGAGGAGCTTAGGTAGAGGGCAGTCATTGGCTGGGGCAGTATGACCCAGAGCTCAGTGATTGATTGTTAGGAGAGAGACAGTTCAGAAATTAAACAGATTTTTTTCTTTACCGAGGATTTCCAGCCTGACGATGGGGAATATTCATGAGCATGTGAATCCATGCCAGACTCATGCTGGAGAACAACAGTTACAGGTAAGTAACTTCCTTAGTGCGCTGGTTAGCCCCAGGACAGTGGGCACACCCTGACGACCCAAGATAGAGCCTGCCGGGTGACAGCAGCTTTGGTGTATGTGAGGGTGAGGCGAGGTGAGGGACGGCCCGACTTGAGGGCTGGCCCCAGCGATGCTGTGCAACACGGAGGGCTGCGTACATAATTAATAATAATGGGCCGTAGTGGCTCTCAGCGGGGAACAGTGACGGCAACGACGCGAGCAGGCCACGGACATCCAGAGAAATAGGTGGGTGTTGGCCTGCGTTCCTACGGGCTGAAGAGTTTGAACCAGCGATTAAGTCCATCCCCCTACCCCTCTGCTTTATCTATCACTGCCCTAGCCTACTGAGGCTGTGCCTAAGTCGCAGAGCCTTGGTGGAGGAGGTCGGCGTGGTGAGCATTGCTGCCCCTGCGCCGAGGAGCTGAAGCCGGCTGGGTTAACCCCCCAGCAAGAATATGGTACAGTCAAATTGGAGGGATACTGAGCATTGTAGGAGCGCTGGGGAAACTACATCTCTCAACTTCCCCCGGCGCCTCATGATGACATTGCATTAGACGCGACTGCAATATTACAACCTGGGAAGTGTGACGAATCCCAGGATTTTGTTACTGCTCCCATGAGGGAAGCCCCTTCCCATGAGCCGCTACCCGATAGTCCCCATGTGAGCTGTACTCAGCGGGTGGATCTCATGGGTAGGGCAACCCGTCATGGGACCAGTTATGATGGCCCTGGGAGAGGATAGTATTCACCTACTCCTTTGGTGTCCCCACTCTCCTTATCTCATACTCAGGCCCATCTGGTCCCCCATACCTCTGTATTATATTAGAGTAGAGGGTCTCATTAACACAACTGGGATTAGGAAGAGTGAGATTTATCCAAGTTTACTACAAAATACCAAGATGGGACAAGGAGGCAGAGCCAGGACGTGCAGAGACATGACTTTCCCAGAGGTCCAAACAGGATGGATCTGGCCGGTTGCAGAGGGAAGCGAAGCCCGAATGGTGAAAGCAGGCCAAGATGCGAGCAGCCGGAGACGTGAAGGAGAGTCTGGAGCTGTTGCGCCACGAGAGACCGAGCGCAGATGCAACAGAGAAGCTCTGCTACACCTCCAGAAGAGACCGGAGACTGCCCCAGACTTCTCGAAGGTTGGGAAAGGAGCAGACCGGTTAATGAGGCACTGAGGGAGCTGAGTGAGTTAAAATGAGACATATATCTTGAAGAGCAAAAGGGGATAAAAAAGGAACAATACAATTTAATGTGTAAATCCTGTAAATAAATCCTGCGAATCAAAAAGGAATAACGTAGGGATTATACAATTTGATACAAAAGCATCCTGAGAAGCAAGAGGGAAATACCAGAGGAACAAAGTTAATACGAACTTTGCAGAACAGTTCAATACATCTTGAAAAGAAAAAGCATAGAAATTGATGTGGACTTTGTAAAGCACACAAAAGGAAGGCCAAAAGGAGAAAACTGAGGAATTGTACACATTAATACCTTCCAAGAGAGTACACCATCTCTGTCCAAACAGACAATAGGTAAAGCAGGGGCATGGGTCCCACAAAAGCAAAGGAACCGGGTCTGGGTCCCATATGAAAGTGGGTAAGCCCCGCCAATGTGCATCAGGGTCTGGGATCCACATGGAAACAGGCAAAGCCCATCAGTGAAGTATATATGGGTCAAAGACCCACATCGGAATAAAGCTATCTATAACCAGTGGGCTGGAGCCCAGAAGATGTCAGGGAGACGTAGAGAAATTATAAAAGCATTAAGCGAGGAACCAATATCCGAGCAAACTGGTTGGTACTAAAAAATAATGTATTCAAGTCTGGCAGGGTAGTGATCCAGACTTCATTGGTGAATGCAGTATTGCGACATTAGATATAATCTATGGTCGGGTATGGCAGGTTAGTGAACCAGGCTTGAAAAGAGACTGGAGAGCTATATTTCATTTCACAGACACTGGAAGAGGTTCCCTTCAGAAGATTGGGCAACTGTGTTTTTTAAGAACTGAAGCTCTAACAAGAGGTAGAGGTTCCCTCCAAACTGTGATTTGTGTTTCATGGACACAAATGATCTAAGAAAGAGATTCCCTCCAAAGATTGAGCAACTATGTTTATGTTTAAGTAAGGGGATTCCTCTTGAAGATTATGTGGGCGAGGGAGGGGGTAAACAGTGTTTTGTTTATGATCTGAAGCAAGAACCAAGAAGAGGTTCTCTCCAGTGGATTGGGGAACTGTGTTTTGTTTACGTTGCCTGTGATTTCTTTACACTGGATATTTTTGCAAGAATTGGACATTGAAAATGAATATTTTTTCATAACAGCTGAGCCTGGGAGTCTATGTACCGAATGAGAAGGCCCTCCTTCTGGTTTAAAGAGACACCCAGTTTTCTTTAGTTACATTAAAAGTATAAGGGACGGAAATAGATTTAGACAAAAGATGGTGGATATATTACTTTACGGACATCCTGACAGGCTTGGTATTTCTTGTTGGGGTAGGACAACCCCTCAAAGTAAGGGGATTAGACAGGCTTTTCTTTAATATAAATGTCTTTGCCAACCAATATGCCACCTCTGTCTCAGACTCTTGCTTCTGTACCCCTTACAGAAGTGAAATGGAGAGCCGGCACTCCGGTCTTAACTTCCCAGCGAATCCCACGTTGTCCAGCACCTCCACAAGTCTATTTCCCAGTTTCTGCTTTGCCCCTCTCCTGTCGTGCCTTCCTCCGCTTGCCTCTGCACCCATCCCTGTCTTTAACTTTTGGAACTGTTTTCTGCTCTACTACCTAACGTCTTGGATTTGGACTCATAGACTGGCCTTGGGAGTTCGGTTAGGACTGCTCTCCATCACAGACTTGGAATTACTGGTTTGCTGCTATGGATCACAACTTGAATATTCTCTGTTGGACTGATTCTGGACATTTGCTTGTTTTCCTTGCTTTGCACTACACAGTATCTTAAAGTTCAACCAGCTTTGGTGATTTCCATTTGGTGCACCCGTTCATCGCTATGCCTCAGTATACCCGCTCTGCTCCACCAACCTGCAAGTAACTCACTCAGAAGGGGCATACGCTACAAAAAAGCGAACTTCGGTCCTCTGCTTGCTAATTTTGCTGTCTCTTCCTTGCAGCCAGGATCGAACCTGGTGGTATTCCTCCCGACATTTCACCCAAGTCCATGGTGCAGTGAGTAGGCTCGACCTCCTGAACCTTGAGTTTGGGAGGAAGGTCTTAAAATCTCAAGGGACCTGTTCTGCTTCCTCTCTTTATAACTTGTTATAACAGGAATACTAAGGAGTGTTTCAACTTTGAGTTGTGCACAGCCAGTTGGGAGATGCAATATTGTTACATATGTTCTTAAAAGATGGCAGTAAACGACGGTCTGTCAATTCGTTACAAGATTGGGAGGGATTAACATTCATCATTTTGAGCACTTTCGGAAAGTTGTAGAGAGATCAGTTTATGCCTTTTACAGAGTGACCCACCAATTGTGACATTTTCTTTGGTCAGAAATGGAAGTAAAAATGATAGTGAAATCTATGTATATAAAAGTGAAAATGTGTTTGCGCCAGGTTTTGTTGCAAAGTGTTGTTCCTTATTCAATTCTACACCGTTTCACAAATCTGCACCAAATTTTGCATAGTTACCCGTTAGCACCCTCCGGACATTACTGGCTACATGGCTACATGACATTTGGACACCCCACCCCTTTCCCCAGATTTCAGCGCTTTCACACATGAGATAGTTGCCTGAAATCGGCCAAACATCAATGTGGTCGTAGAAGGACCGGTCCCAACACGAGGCCCTAGGATGCACAGTTTCCAAGATATTTTCACTGCAATGTAGCGCAACAAACTGCACCGTGCCAGGGTGAGGCGACAGGTGAGGAGATAGCACAGAAGGTACAAGTATGCAGCAGCATACCAACTCTGTTCTCCTCACAATGTCTGCTTTGGGGTATGTCAGCCAACAACACACACCCATTCTCAGTGCAGTTTACTTCAGGATGCAAAGCACATAAAGCAATAAGCGAATTGCAACAGCAACCTACAGGATCAATGTTATCATGTCTGTCTACAGAACCCGTTCAGAAACCGGGTACGATCTGATCAGGATACTTGTAAAGTGTTGTCGTGTATGTCTGAGGTCTCTGAAGAATATCTTATCTAAGCAAAGGCCCCTTATGTGGGTAGAGACTACAGGAAGATGGCTGAAATTTTGTGAACTAAATATATAGTTGATCAGCTTAGTTTGCACCCATTTTTCTTGATCCAACCAAATATTCATGTTGCCCATGAATAGAAGATTTTTGAGATCCATACTTTAATCTTCTAACCATGCTACGATGTGATTGGAGGTGCTTGGAGGGTGATTGCACAGTACAGTGTCGGAGTCAATAATGCGAGGAAGACAGCTACTTGTAGTTTTCTCAAGTTTAGACATTTAGGCAATTTTTATTAAATTCAAATTTAAACCTGGCTTGCCCCACATCAGGGAGTTTCCTACCTAGTCCAAAGGCTATGGGGAAAACTCCTAACATAGACAAACTGGCCCTCACACTAAACAACAAAACATTCAAAGGTAAACAACAAACAATAACCAATAAGTGCACAGTATATAGATGACCACCACCTGTCTTGGGTGAATCCCTGCTCCAGGAATTCAAAATCATCTTAAGAAAAATGTTCAAATGAAAAGAAAAGTCTTGAATCAGTTCTTATAAGTTCTTTCAACCAAAGTTCACAAAGAAAGATGCTTGTTCTCCAAGGGTAAACAAAAGTTCATCAAACAAAAATCCACTGGTAATAGTTCTTCAGCTTTCAGTTGAAAAAAAAACCTTCCAATTTCAGCTAAGACAATAGCACCAGTGGTAGTCCTGGATATCCTTCTTATAAGATTATTTGACACAGTTCAGTTAGATGGTTAATATCTTCTTCTGCAACTCTACAATTGGTTAAGACCGCTGCAGTACATGGTATAATTGTCAGGATTCTTCTCTTTGGGTTGTTGCTTTCTTCTAGACAACCACCCTTCTACTACTACTACCGTTAAGATATACTCTTTGACTTCAAAGTAGAATACTACTTCAACAAACTTGTAAAGTAACAATCACTGACAGTTTTTATACACCACTACAGTTCAGGTACTTTTGCTTCAACTTAAGACTTTTGGATTGTTAGGCAATTAAAGACAAGACTCTTCGATCTCTACAAGTAGGCAAGGCACTCTTCTTTCCTATACTCCAAGAAAAGGGCAGCCTCTTTGCCTCTTCGATCTACTTTACGGCCACAAGTTTAAAGGTTTAACCTGCCTCTGCTTCAAGACCAACTCTCTTTCCACTCCAGCAGCCTTTAGCATTACAGGTAATTTTTGTAATCTTCTTCACAAGCACCCAGTCCCCATCCCCAGTTTTGTTCACCCCTTCTTGGTTCCAGCAATTACCCTGAAGCTGAATTACCACTTTTCCAGCCTCAGGTAACAATGTCCACTTGTATCAGAGGACTCTGCACCTTCAACAACTTCATAGACCAGATGGACAGATCGAAATAGGGCTTGTTCCACGTTAGAAAGGGTTTGCCTCTTAGCTCTGGGTTGTGCTTGTTCTTTTAATCAGTACAGCAACTTCTGAATTTAAAGAGTAAGTGTTTCGGGTTCTACAAGGTTCAGACTTCAAATTAAAACCAATTTTAGGTATCCGCGACCACTCCTTAATATAGATCTTCAACCTTAAAGGATTGCAAATGTTTGTATTTCCATATAATACGCATTTCCATATAATATCACAGACACAGTTTTAACCTCCTTTCAGGAAACAGGATTGGCCACACGTAACTTCCGCTTGATTCTGCTTTCACTTGTAACATTCAGCAACGTTACTGTTAATTTTCCGAAATGGGTTTCAGTAAGCGGTCTCTTTTAATTAGGGACATGCAACAACTGCGGTAACAGCAATTGGATGAAAGACTTCTCCCGCATGGGGTCTGGCATGGATTCACATGCTCATGAATATTCCCCGTCGTCAGGCTGGGAATCCTCTAAAAGAAAAAGGTTTCACTTTCACTTACGCACTGCATTTCCCCTCTAAACCAATCATTGTCCTCTCTGTTATACTGCCCCCATCCAATGATAGTACTCTCCCTAACCACTCCTCAGGCAGCCATCTTCAGATTTGTACTGCACGCTTCAGGGTTGGGAATCCTCAAGTGTGCTCTCCAACTATTTGTACGTTTGTTTGTGTTTTTGATGGAAAAAGTTCTATTTTTGTTTCAAAGAAGCCTGTGTGCTCTTCTTCATCTGCCGACAGCGGGGATCCATTGTCGGTGAACTTCAGTGCCCCTGAAGGGTGAAGATTGTTGAAGATTCTGCAATGCCTTTGGGCCTACTTCGCTCCCTCCGACCATGATGGAGGAGAAAAAGAGAAGGTCTCTCTTCAAGCCCTACACCAAATGTGGGATGCGGAATGTACTTGTGGAGGACAAGCACCTACAATGCCTATACTGCCTACACCCAGACCACAAGGATGTAGAGTGTGAGATTTGCCTCGGATTTTCAAAGAAAACAACGAAGGACAGGCACAGGAGGCTGGTGGCATGACTTAATGCCAACGCCTCTGATCCGTGCTCTGTGCAGGGTCATGCCTCACCCAGAACCGGCTAGTCCGAAGAGTGGTCTTCTAAGTCCTTTGAGGGCACCTCATCCATGGGGGCCCAAGACAAGGCCAAGAGCCGCAAGTCTGAGTCCACCAAGTTCGGCCGCAGAAGCGGGTCCAAAAGTGGATAGGGCTCGATCATCATCGCCTTACGCCTCCATTGCCAGCCTACCATCGACTTCCTCTTCAAAGACAAAGTCATCTACCCAGGCTAAACTATGTGAAAAATCTGAGAAGCTGTGTACTGAGGAGAAAAAGGCTGAACAACCCAAGCATTTTCAACTGCACAGGCTAAGGTTTCGTCTGCAACCCTGTCGACAACTGCTACTGCCACGACAGCTAAGGGCGCTGATCCTGCTACGGTAGCTCCCACGGCTCAGGTGTCCCCCTCAAGACGCAACACTGCTGCAGTGACTTTGGCAAAGACTACAGGCACGCCAGAAGGAGTGAAACCAGCTCAGACCCCGGTTCAAGATCCTCAGGGGGGAAAAAGAAAGAGGGGGCAGAGAAGCACCGAAACAACCCTCCCAGGCCAGCGCCCAAGAAATGGAGGTCTCGTCCATGGACGACGAAGACCAGATGAGCATGCCTCCGGCTCCGGTACCTGTGGTTCCTCAGGTCCCCGATCAGCCTCCAACAAAGAAGAGGAAGCGTCATCTGATGCCCCCGTTTCAACCTCCTCCATGTTCGGGTCCTATCTCCCCAGCAGACCTAGACACGGGTACAGGGACTGATACAGCCATGACGGATGATGACTCGCCGCATTTAGATGCACCATACAGGGTGTCCCCACCAGATGAAGTGGGATCGTTCCACTCCATAATCGCCAGAGCCTCTGAGCTTGTCCAGCTGGTGCCAGAGGAAACCAAGACGGAGGGATTCTTGCATCAAAGGGGCGAGGCCAAGAGGAAAACACTCATGGCAGTGCCCTTTCTAGACAATGTTTGGGAGGAGTGCCTGGCCCGCATGAAGAACCCTTGTACGGCTCCAGCCAAGCGGGATATACAGGAGAAGAAGCTTAGGGTTCCGGAATCTGCACGCAAGTGCCTGAGGTCGCAACTGGTCTCGGGAGGATAGCTCAGCGGCAATGCGCTCGCCTTAGATGCAAGACGACACAGAGCAACACAGGTTCGATCCCCAGGTCCGTGCTTAGAAACCTCTGGGTATTAAGAGTGTTATAGCGTTATAAATAACCTATCATATCATATATCAACCATTGCCGGATCCGGTGGTGTCGGCAGCAATGAGCAAACTGTCAGCTAACCAGTACTCATCGTCTTTGGTCCCTCCAGACAGCGAGGGGGAAAAGGACGGACGCCATGGGAAAGAAGGTGATTTACACTGCAACGTCCACTATCAAGGCGTACAACGCTCTGGCGATTCTGGCCAGGTATGACAGGGAACTGTGATACAAGCTGGGGCCGATTCTGAAGTTCCTCCCCAATGATAAAAAGATGGAGGCAATAGATCTCTTCCAGGCAATGGAAATGCGTCGAATCACGCCATCACTGTGGCATTGATCGTTGCTGACACAGGGTTCCGGCAGATGGAGAACGGTGTCTGCCTTTGTCGGGGTATCTTGCATGGCGTCGCCCTCGGAGGAGAGGATAGCAGCCCGTCAAAGAAAGGTGCAACAGCTGTCGTCGAAGACAGCCACGGTGCGGCCCATCAAGTCGTTGCTGGGCAAGTCGTCATCCTGCATATACCTCGTCCAGCTCTGCAGGTTGAAAATGCAACCCCTACAGGAATTCCTGGATGCTTGCTGGATACAGGTTTCCGGAAGCTTCACGGACAAGATCTCTCTCAACTACGAGTTCCGTCGGCGAGAGGATGGTGGGGTGTCCACTCCAACATCACCCAGGGCACGGGATTTCAAAAACCCCTATACCAGGAGATGGTCGGCATAGATGCTTCCCTGGAGGGGTGGGGAGCCCACACCGGATGTCTACACGCCAGAGGCCTGTGGCTCCTGGAGGAGAAGGATCTTCATATCGGTTATAGGTCAAAGGATCGATTCAAAAGGATCGAATGGTCAAACAATCGATTCAAAAGGACCGAAAACAAAAGGATCGAAAATGTGTTTTTTATTTTTTTTCCGTTTTTTTTTTTGGGGGGGGGGGAGGAGTCCCCCAACCGCTGTTTTTGTGGTAAAAACCACTTTTTTTTACCTATACGAAAACCCCCAAAAATATATACAATTAAAAAAAAAATTAGATCCTTTTGTTTTCAGCCCTATTGCGTCGACCCTATTGCATTCAATCCTTTTGTAGTCGGCCCTTTGACCGGACACCCTTCATATCAACATCCTGGAGCTAGGGGCCGTGTTCTGGGCCCTCAAGTCGTTCCTTCAGTCTCTGAAAGGCAAGGTGGTGAGGATCTTCACGGACAACACCACCACAATGTTCTACATCAGGAAACAAGGGGGCACTCGATCCCTGGCACTCTCCAAGGAAACGCATGACTTGTGGTGCTGGACCGTTGGACAGGAGATGCTCCTCGTCCCTCTTCACCTTAGCGGGAGTCAAGAACACTATTGTAGACTCCCTCAGCAGGGAACTGCGCTCCTGCAATGAATAGGAACATTGGCAGGACCAGGTGGACTGCCTCTTCGTCAAGTGGAGGGGACCCCAGATCGATCTATTCGCTATAGCGGCAAACTCCAAATGCCAGAAGTTTGCCAGCAGATTCCACCAACCGAGCAGTCTGGGGGGGACGCGTTCTCCTTCCTGTGGGAAGGGCTGTTACTATAAGCGTTTCCGCCGTTCCCTGCTACGAGTCAACACACTCACAGTGTCAATGCAGGATGATACTCATCGTCCCGGTGTGGCTGAAGCAGATTTGGTATCTGGACCTTCTCGGCGTCACCTCCGGTCAAGCTGCCAGGGGTTCCGGATCTTCTCACCAGAGAAGATGGTGCAATCCTTCATCGTGATCCAGGATTGCGGAACCTGAGGGCTTGGCTCCTGCAGCCCTAGAGTTTGGAAGGTATGAGTTGGCAGCAGACTGCAGGGAAGTCCTCGCCAAAGCCAGGGCGTCGCCGACCTTGGAGTGCTACGGTCACAATTGGAAGTGTTTCGCTACGTGGTGCTGGTCACAAAGGATTACCTCTTTGAGGGTCACTGCCCTGCAGATCCTGCCGTAATTGCTATCCTTGGCCAATGCCGGACGGGCGCACGCCTCCATCAAGGTACATCTGGTGACTATCTCCCGCTACACCAGGTCACCAGGAAGGTCTTCACTTTGGTCCCATCGACTCGTCAAGGCGTTTTTCAAAGGACTTTCCACATCTTTCCTGCTGGTGAAAGCTCCTGCCCTGGCATTGCAACTCAACGTGGTTCTGACAAGACTCCTGGGGCCCCCTTCGAGCATCAGACCCTGCTCAAGTTTCTCTTGTGTAAAATTACTTTTCTTGTGGCCATCACCTCTGGAAGAAAGGTAGTTGAGAACCAGTCCCTATCCTGTAAGCAATCATACCTGACCTTCCACAAATCGATGTTAGTGCTGCTTACACACCCCTCTTTCATGCCGGAGGTTCTGTAGGAATTCCACCTAAACAAACCTTTGGTGTTACCTGTTTTTTTCTAAAACCTTTGTCGCCGGTGGAAAGGGCCTTGCACTTGCTGGACGTTGCTCGTGCCCTGAAGTTCTATGTAACACACACAGAGTTTTCAGAAAACTTCACATCCGTTTGTGAACTTTGGTCCTGTGAACGATGGGAAGGCCTTGTCCAAGGCTTCCATATCAAGATGGCTCTCCGGCTGCATCACACACTGTCATCGATTGGCTAACCGACCGCTGCCGGGCGGTCTGAGAGCCCACGCTACCAGAGCCATCGCTGCGACGACTGAGTTCCTGTCTGGTGTGCCCCTGTTGAGCATCTGCAGGGCTGCTACATGGAGGTCCTTGCGCACCTCCCGAAGTTGTACTGCGTCGAAAGGGATTCCAGGGAGGAGTGCAGAGTCAGCCAAGCAGTGTTACCCAACCTTTTGGCTTGAGATGAGCCTATTCTAGAGGTAAGATTTAGTTGCTTCTGTTGAGCCTTGCCACCTCCTGTGGTTGTGTAATGTTGTAATGCTATGTATTCGTCATTCATGGCCATGTGAATCCATGCCAAACCCCATGCTGAACAAGGATTAAGTTACTTACCTGTAAACATTGTTCTCCAGCATGGGTCTGGCATGGATTCACTTGCAAACCCTCCCTCTGACCCCTCTGTGGCTCTTCTTGGTCATACTGCCACTTTACGTACTTACAAAATCTGAAGATGGCTGACAGAGGAGGGGCTTAGGGAGAGGACTGCCATTTGGTGAGGGCAGAATGACCCAGAGGACAGTGGTTGGTTTAGAGGAGAAATACAGTTTTTAAGTGAAAGTTCAACAGTTTTTTCTTTTACTGAGGATTCCCAGCCTGACAACAGGGAATATTCTTTAGCATTTGATTCCATGCCAGACCAATGCTGGAGAACAGTAGTTACAGGTAAGTAACTTAAACCTTCCCTTCCTACGCGAACACTATTGCTCTCACTAATAGTGCGCGTGTTCCATTTCCATTGGCAGAAAAAACAACAAACAGTTTATACTCGGTATCCAGTCATTGCATCGAATACAAAGCATTGAATGCCAAAAGCATTGAAAAAAATGCATCGAAAAAAAGCATCGCAAGCATTTTTTTCAAAGGTAAAGTTTTTATTTTAAGTATAATGGGTTTTAAGGGGTAAATAAACAGGTTGGGGGATCCCCCATTAAAACAAATGAAGAAAAAAATGCATTTGATGCTTTTTTTGTTGCTTTTTTTTAGATGCTAAGGCATTACATGCTTTGGCATTCGATGTAATCACTATAAACCTTATACTCGCTTATTAACTTACGCACGTGACTTTGGAACTGGCAACGGTTACCAGCAAGGCTTTCTGTGTTAATCTGGATGCTGGGCTTCACTCACCGGCTCCAGAAACACTGCGGTTGTGGGCTGCTTCTCTCTCCTGAATTCTTTAACTGCTACTACTATTTTGTGCACTTTTGAGACCCACACCCTTCTGTAACACGGGTGTTGGAGTCTGGCCATGCCAATGGGGAGTCTCCTTCACTCCTCAATTCCTCCGCTTGCCATCAGCTACGGACCTCGGGTGTCAGCAGCACTGCCATGGCTGTGCAATCAGAGCTACTCAGCACACATGGGGAAAGCTCCACTCTTAACTCTTCTTCCTCAGTGCAGCCATGGCAATGCAGTGTTTGAGACCACAGGACACTCCTTTCTGTGATCACACTTCCTTGTGAATTGCCAGCGTTGTTCTCTTCTACCGCTACTCCTACTGCCAGCCTTCCAGCTTCTGCTCCTTTCTGGCTGCAGCCTTTTATGCCTCTCAGGTTTGGCAATTGGCTTCAGGCGGGAGCCATTTGTTTCAAATGCATGATCCTGACAAAGGCTATTAGGCTTACTTTCCGGACAACCTCTACATCCCTCCTCGGTCCTCTTCTTCATTTTTGTCCCTATATAATTCTGGGAAATGTCTCCTTCATTAAAGTTAGGGTTTTCTACTTCCCTAGTAGTTTTAAGGGCAGATTGAATTCCATCGCCCTTTTTAACATAGGGGCTGTAGGTTATAACTCTATTAGAGAAAGTTGGCTTAGAGAAGACACCATGTTTGCTATTCCTTATAGTGTACCTTTGGCAATGAAAAAAAGAGTGTCTCAGGAAAATGACATCACAATTGAAAGTCAGTAGGGAAGTTGGGAAATTACGTGTATTCTAGCCAAAGCGAAGAACACGTCTCTAGTGAAATAACCATCCACGATTGATGGTATGTGAGATGTAGTTCAGAAGGCTTAATATGCCTATATACCAGAAGGCCCTCCAATTCTACATAGCTAGCCAATCGAAATGTAAGGTTAGCTAATTCAGTCAATTAAAATGCATAAAACATTAATTTAATTTGTAAAACCAAGAACAAGGTGCAATCATATTACATTTAAATTCAGACGTTCCACTGTTGGTAGCAAGCAGGTAACGCAGACTCACCTTGCTACGATGCAGGCTATTTAAGTCTCTGTGTCTCAGGAAAATGACATCACACTTGAGAGCCAGCGAGGAAGCTGAGAAATGGAGTACATTCTCACCTAAGCAAGGAATGAAAATCTTTTTAAGATAACAATCCTCGATTGACGCTATGTGAGATGTAATGCAAGGGCATAAATATGCTGATCCACTCAAATCCTAATAAAATCAAACATCTTAATCACTTGTGGCAATTATTAGCCATTGCCTTTTTCATCTGGAAAATAAATTGATAGTTTGAAATGTCTGTTCTTTCCATAAACTATAAGCTGAGTCTCCGTTATAAATTGCAATCTCATACTTTCCAAAACATTTAAATATCTATCACATTTTGATTTGAAAACCTCATTTTTCATCTTTTTCTGCTCCTCTTTCTCTCCACAGCAATAGTACTCTGTTCTCTCCTATCATACAAGTACTGTGGGTGACCAGGGGCCTGAGGAATGGACACCACCGCTTTAGTAACCTATTTTAAAAGTGATGCATTCATTTTTTTTTCTCCTTAGGTATGAATCCGATCAAGTTAGAAAGGATTCAGCTTCCGGTGCAGATTATAAAAGGGAAGAACTCCTATAACCAACTGTTAGCAGAAAGACTCATTAGGATAATGAATCAAGCTGCTCAAGCAGGTATGCGAAATGTCTTGTGTTTAAAGTCGGTCTATATAACAGTACAGCACTCTGGCACATTCTCTGAACGTCATATTGTATTCATTTCCTTTCTCGTTTTAGATTGCGTTTTTATTTCTTAGCTACTGGTTTCGTCAGTTAAGGTCCAAAGATGATCATCTGCATACCTAAACAATGTACTCAATATACACCTGTTCCTTTGCATGTGTCATTTTCCTTTTTTGCCTGCGAGGACAGTTGTCACATTCTGGTGCTTGCTTTGTTTGAGCGCAGCAACAAACAAAAAAACTGACAGCAGTATCAACACATTTATGAAGCCCCATTTTCCTGAATGAAACATGCAATGTAGATGGATGAAATGAAAACACGCCGCTTTATGGGACAGTGTCGGTGCTTTAGGTTGTCGTGTTAGGGCTAACTGGTGTTGAGAGGTTCTGTGTGAAAGGGCCAAGCGATAGGACGATTGCTGTAGACGCCGTGTAAGGTTATGTGTGGTGCCTGGTAGTACAGCAAGGTAAAATTACAGTGTTTTGCAGCACAGTGGGAAAGCTCTCGAACACATTGTGAATTATGTTGAGTGTGCAGTGAGTTCTGTGTGATGCAGTTATAGTTGGTTTGCATTGTGAATTATGTGGCATGTAACGCGAGTGCCGTGGGATGCATTGCAAATGCAGGTAGGTGCAGAGACATTTCTGTATGGTGCATTTCTAGAGCATTGGTGTAAAGTGTGTGTGCTCTGGGTATTACACTGATACAGGGTAGAACAGTGCGGTGTACTGAGATGTTGTAGACTGCAATACAAAGTGTGTAGGGAGCAGTGTGAGTGCCATAGTTTAATGTGTTAGTGGCATTGGGTTCATTTGAAAGCAGTAAGGTGTATTGAGGCACAGGCACAGTGCATCGCTTAATGCTCCCACAACCGCCAAAGCACTTCATCTGTGTCCATTTACAGCCACAGCATGTGTATACAGCACCTGCCAGAAGCGTGAGAGCCTCTTCACAGACAATGAAACCTGAAGCACTTCAACATTTGCTGCAAGTAGGAGGGCGTTCGCGTTTTTGTCAGCTTTTGAAAAGCTTGGGGTTTTACACCAGGTTAGTAAGGGTAATTCGGTCATGGACCCTTTCACCTCTGAGCCTAGAGAGAACCTGAACAACAGTCATGCCTCACTGTGCCTGGCATTTCAGTACTGGACTGTTCTTGCTTGTTCACCCACCTGAGAGGGCACCAACCAATAGTACAGGTTATTCAACCCTGTTCGCTCTCAGTAGAGGGGCTCTCACAGTTTGGGCAAAATATGAACGTTGTACCCACCTCACACCGGCCTTACTTTGTACTTCACTGTACTGCTACTGTGTCGTCATTGCACTTAGCCCACAACTCACACAGCACAGAAGTACCACACACAGCACAGAAGTACCACAGAACACCCGACCCCAGTGTTGTGCTCCTTTCTTTCCCTTTCCCCCAATTCATCCTCTTCCTTTCTTCAGCTCTGTCTCTGATGAAGGCATTGTATCATTAGCAGAAAGATGATGTGTTTTCAATCATTTAATTGGGTTAATGGACTGTTGATCCACTTTCATATTAACAGTGATAGTGTTTTGACATCTTGATAAGTTCAGATGTGTGCTTGGTAAAGAAATATAGCCTTGTTGAGGCCTGGAGAGAGAGCGCAAAGTAGTCTTTTCCAATATACCAGCAGCAAAGGAATCCAGAGCCCTTAAATTGTAAACTTGCCCACCATTCCCTTTTGCAAATCTATGGTAATTATAGCAAGAAATAGTAGTAGCGGAAGTACCTGAAAAATACCGAAGTACCTTTTCCAAGTATCCTTAACCGCTTACCATGTTTTCCAAGCGACTATTTTAGCCTTGTCATTTTCGCCGTGCCAGTTTATTTTTACAAATAAATAAATGTGCTGTGTGTTTGGGGAAGGGGGATTAAAAGGGGTGGAGGGAGTGGGTCAAAGATGGACTTTGGGGGGGACACACCCTTAAAAAAAAAAGTGCGCCAAAAAAGGCTGCGTGAAAACACCAAAGGAAAAATACCAACGGCTAAAATAGCGATAAAAACACGGGAAACCTCTATCACATGTCCACCCGTAGAAGTAGGAAATGTATGTATGCAAGGTTCATAAACCTCTTTGTTACTACTGAGCTTTAACACAATTGACATATTAGCACTGAGCGATGTCCCCATCCAGTAGCCAAGCTCATGAACTTGTTCTACAAATAGGGTTCTTTCATGCCACTTACAAACTCGGTGGATTGAACTTTCTCTCAAAGTTATTGTCTCTTCTGCCTGATAAAGGTTTGAATGAACCCCTCGACCTCCCCCGCGCCCAACTCGGCGAAATGCCAAATCATAGAATTCCGATTACTTCTGAACAAGACAGAATGATTTTTCCTTTATCCCAAGAAATGGGACTAAATGACTTGCACTTGACAACCTCCTTGTCAAAACCAGTTTATTCTATTTATTTGATTTTAAAATGTATAACGTGCATCCTTGGCCCAAAGGCAGCGTGGGTCCTGTACAAATAAAACCTATGCAGAATGAAACTTTGCAGACTGATGCAGACTGAATAAAATACAACATGAACATAAGTGAGAGGAAGCCAATAAATAGACACCAAAAAAGGAGTAATATGTTCACGTCTGTGTGCAAGCAGCTGAGTGGAGTACTGTCCTTTGGTAAGGAGGGTAGGAACAGACAAACCAGTGAAGGCAGCATTTCCACCACCCAGAACTAACGCTCTCACAGCAGAGTGCATGAAGCAAGGGTAAGTGGAGAAAAAACGATTGAGCAAGACATGCAATATGAACCTTGAAGTTAAGTTTAGGATCTAAAGTGAAGCCAATAGATTTAGCAGAAGATATCAAAGAAGGAGTTTCTTATTAATTTAGTTTAACGCCCCCAATCTCTGTCCAAACCATGGAAATACCTTTGACAAGAGAGTGCACTTAAGCATCCTCTAGAATGTTCGAAAACTACCAAGTAAATACATGTTCTTCTGAAATAGAAAGTGTTGTACATATTCTGGATTTGTGCATTCTGCATACAGCCCTCTAAAGCAGGGGTGGACTGGCCTATGGGCACCTCTGGAGATTTCCAGCTAGGCCTCTGCATCCTGGGTCTCTTTGGTGTGGTAACCCATTTTATTTCACATTTTCGTATAGAAAAAGGGTTAGGCTTGCAGAGAATGTGTAACATTATTTCGAGGCCCTGTTTTGGTTCCCAGTTCACCCCTGCTCTAAAGGTCTAAAGGGTTGATCTTGAAACAGATTTGTTGTGGTTTATAGTGTGCCTGACTCTAGCAAGCAAGCTTTAATATCTATATCATACTGTGGATAGTATTCTATATCCTGGAAGGCTACAGTGATGTTATTTGTTCTTTGAGTGACATAAATGCACATGCTATGCTGTTGGGAGCAAGGCTAAGCCTTGCCAAGGCAGTTTTAGGAAGAGGTGATCTGTAGGGTTACAATGTGGGCCTTACCTATGCCTTTTCCAAGCATTATGTCTTGGACTCCAGTGTGGCTACTGTTAAAGGGTGCTCAACCTTGTGAAAAACAAATATTTCGTTTTAACTTTTTTATTAGAGAAATATATCTCTGTGAGGTAACTGGGGGTTCTCCCTGCACCTTTCAAAAACCTTGTATTGGGTTTCCACTACCATAGCCTAGGCTTCCTATTTTGCCCCTAACCTTACTTTAAGACTCGCAAACTGGCATCAGTGTACCCCTTCTGTCTGGTTCTATCCCTCAAACCCGGGAGCTCTAAAGACTGTACTCTTCTCGAACTACCTCCCTCTGGGACTTGGTAGGGGCCCAATGGGATAGACTGATTGGTCTGTCACTCGTGTCCTGACGACTGACTAGTCAGCATCTCCCCACTGACCTACCTCCTGCTCTTCTTCTCTCTCCACACTCTGCCCTGTGTTTTTACTACGCTCTCCTGCGTCACAGATCTCCACCCTCCTTTTTATCTCCCAGTACTCTGCTGTCTGGTTTTATACTCTCTCTATCTCTCCACCCCTCATCCCCTGGTCTTAAAGCTGTGTCTCCAAACTCCTGTCTCTGCCCACTAACTCTCGTCTGGTGTACCCTCTCTCCAACTCCTGTCTCCCACCACTAAACTTGCCTCTACTCTCTTACCCTCATCTCTATCTCGCTGCCCCACGCGTGAACACAATTTCTCTCACAAACCCCCCCTTAGCAACTCTCAACTTTCACCCTTGTCTTCCCTGAGCTTACAATGAATTCTCTCACTCACACACATGCACTCCATATTGGTACCACCTACTCAGACCAACCACCTTACCTTCACTTTCTCACTATACTCCATCGTTTTCCTCCACCTCGTTTTCCACCTAGTTCACCCTCCTTGCTGGTCTGTTGATCTACCTTCTGTGCTTCTGACCCTACTGGAATACCTTTCATTGCACCCTGCACCTGCTGGCATTTTAGAGCCCTGTACACTGTCTAAACTGCCCCGTGGTTTTCCATTGGACATTATGGTCAGTTGGCACTTTGAGCAAATCTCTGTCCTGTTTAGTCTTCAAACTGTGTATAAGCCCTGTCTCTTTACCCAGAATTGGATCTTTCATAGTTTCACATGCTTTGAATATTACCTGTCACCAGCTTGGGAATCCTTCTTTACATACTTTCCTAATATGTTAAATAAAGCGGTGAATAATGCAGCCTATTGCTTTCATTTTGGATTATTTCCTACTCAGCCAGTAGGACATTGAGTGCTCAACTCCACCCCCTGAAGCCATGTTCAGATTCTAACCGCACATTCTGCTAAGAGGTGTCCTGTACATCAATAAAGCAAAAACAGAATTTTCGATAGAAGATCGAACAATTGTCTCTGCTAATCAGAAATGATCACTTCAGAAGAAGAGTTTTCTTCAATTGGAAAGTGATTTTGATAAGGGATGCAAGTTATTTCAGACCACACACCTCCTTCTACTTCTGGTTACAAAATGTCTGAAGTAGACACAAAATGTATGAAATCCCTTTTCTGAGCCACTTGAAGATTACATGAAGATGCCAGGGATTTAGAGCAAACATGCTATGCTGGCTAAATGGCAAAAACATCCTAGCCACAAGGGCTATTACAGTGAAGGCTGGCAGTGCCCTGCTATTACGGCAAGATATGACGGGGAGATTTGGCACCTGATAGCTTCAGTGTTGGGCCACCTTCCAGAGGAGAAGCGAAAGGAGGCATTGGACATTCTCAAAGAGGGAGAAGAAGCCTCTAATAACATAATGATTGCCGTCATCCTTGCAGAGACAGGGTTTAAACAGATGTCAAATGTTGCACTGCTGAGAATACAAGGGTGGTTGTGTTTTCATGGACTTCCACCCAGAAGTGCAGGCCAATGTGCTGGGTCTGCCCATTGAGGGACTGGAGCTGTTTGGGGGGAAAAATACTGACTGCGCACTAAAGTTGAACCCAGACACTGTCACTAGGTTCATTGCAGCAGAAAAAAAGCTATCAGGCATTTAGGGCGCAACAGAGGAGATCCTCTGCTGGAACCAGGGACAGACAATCATACCATCATCAAGCTTACCATACCATATTCAATATCATAGCAGGGGAAATCGCAAGACAGAGGTTACACACAATCAAAAGAACACCCTGGTCAACAGCAGGCCTGACCTTAGGAGCCATCTCCTCCCCCCTAGTGCAGGGCACCCTGATGGGGGGGCAAAGGGCTCGTCTTGTGGCATTCCACACAGAATGGGCAAAAGTAACATCTGACAAATGGTTGCTAGCAATTGTAAAAAGAGGCCACTCTCTAGACGTGAAGAAAAAAATGCAAACAAACCTACAAAATCAAACTTTAATTCCAGAAGGAGGTTACAACCATGCAATAGAAAGGTGCCAACAAAATAATTCCAACATAGGAAAAGGGTAGGGGAGTATATTCCAGGTATTTTGTAGTCTGAAAACCAGACAAAAATGGAAACCCATCCTGGACTTGTGGAACTTGAACAAATGTATCAAAAAACAAAACTTCAAAATAATCACCCTGTGAGTCATCACCTCTGTTCAAAGCAAAAAGTTGCTAGCACCGCTAGATCTTCAGGATGTCTATTTCCATATACCAATCCACAAAACTGACTAGAAATTCCTCCACTTTGCGGTGAACAAAAAGCCCCATCCGTTACATGTGGTATCGTTCAGACTCAGGTCGGTGCCCAGAATTCCTGCATCCGGTGGCATCCCACCTCAGATGCAAGGGACACCACATGTATCAAAATTTAGATAATTGGCTAGTTCGGGTAGCATTAGTGAGACAGACTACACTATCCATAAATCTAAAAATCCACACATTAACCTCTCTCGGCCTGTCGATCAATTGCAAAAAATGTGCACATAAACCCAGCGGAGAAATTAATGTTTCTAGGAGTGCTGTTTTCCACAACCTAGTCAAACCTTCTAAGAAAAGAGTGCAGTGCATCCTCTCCATGGTCAGCAGGATACACACAACTTCAGCAGTCTCAGCCAGGACCTACATGTCGCTACTGGGTATTCTGTATTCCTGCATAACCCTAATCTCAGAATTCAGACTTCGAATGAGAGCCACACTGTAGGTCCTCAGTACCAGGTGGTCACAACTCCAAGGACCGTGGGAAAGCAAAATTGCAATTCAGAACAGTCTTCTCGACCCCCTCCAGTGTTGGTGTCAGTCAACAAATAGCAGGAACGCCACCACGAGAGCCTCTGAACCAAAAATGTCACCAAAGACTCCCCTTGTTAGGCAGAATCCTGGGCAGTGCCCTTAGGGACCACTACACAGAATTAAGACTACAAGTGGTAATATAATTTCACCTTTGGTACAAGCCTGTACTACACAGAAAGAGTGGTAGCAATGGCTGAGCAGCCAGACTTATCTCAAGAGCAAATGAGCAGTAGTAGAGATTACACAAAGGACTACAATTACTGTGACTGAAGCAAACACTGACTTAAGGTTTCTGGTTAAAAAATATAAGTACATTTATGTTTAAATCATCTGTTCACAAAACACTTCACTTCTATTAAAATAAAACCACACTTCAAATACACTACACACAACCAATACCCCTTGTGTATATTGTGGGATGCATTAACCCACTTATGCTCTGCCCTGCGGCATCACTGTGTTCTGGTGGTGCCAGAATTATCAAAATGGCCGCAAAACCCCTGTTCGCGCCAAAACCTATGGAAATCGCGCTTTGTAACACAAAAAGATGGCTGCCAAATCTACCATGCATGTTGTCCGTGTTGGAACGGAGACCTCACTCCTGAAACATGTCACTGGGCTGCCCAACAAGTGAAAATGAAGCCTGCATGAAATCCAGAATCTTGTTTTTAAATCTTTTTCTTGGTTGCTAAAACTGCAGAATGCCGGTACAAAAAAACATCAAACATCCAATATTCTTGCTGGGTGCTACAAGCCACTTAGTTCAAGAAATCATTATGAACAGACAATGGCAGTACCCGTGGCCGCCTGTATGACAGCTGTCAGTAGATTGCATTAAAACTGTAAACTTGTACAACTGAAATCTAATGTCTGAAAACTAAGTCACCTGTTATTGAGAGTAACCTAGGTTGTAACTATTTAAGTCCCATGGTTTAGAATCTGGAATAAGTGTTCTAGCTGCTTGTTTTGAAATTACAAGTTTGTTTTAAACCAAGAAAAAAGTGTAACAGAATGACATTGAATTTAAGCCTGCCTAAAGTAATTTAACCAGTCCAACAGCTTCCTCCATGGGGGCCAGGCATCTTCCTTCTGCTCACTCCACCAGGAAATCACACCTCTGTGATGATTAGATTAGGGGAGGGAAATTTGGTCTGCCAGGGGAAGAAGATGGACTTCCTCCAGTCAAAGGAAGGCTAATTGTGAAGAGTCTTAAAATGGCCTGGGCCTTTGGAGGAAATGGGAGGAGACTGCTTCTAACTGCAGAGAGCCAGAAGGAGGAACGGAGACAAACAGCCATTTGGGGCTGGACATTTACAAAGAAACATTTTGTTAAAGACATATAACTCACCACGTAAAATTGTTTAAATGACAGAAATCACATATTTGTGTATCTAAATTCTGACTGTACATTTTGAGAGGCAGCAAAACCGTGTGACATGTTCTAGAAGGAAATGGCGGAAAAGGTGGTTTTACACCAAATGTATTTGTGCTTTAAGTATGAAACGTTATACCCTTATGCCCATGTTCAACGCGCATATTTGTACAAATTTTCGGATAAACTGGACATTGTGTTCCGGACAAAAAGGGCAAAATTCTGTCAAAAGCAGACAAAATATCCCACAGCGACGAGACTTGGAGCAGTATCTGCTGCACAAAACATGTGATTTATATATGTTACTGTTCTAAAGATTGCACACATGTAAATATGTATTGTACCAAAAGTAGATTTTATGCTCAAAGGAACAAGGGGAGGATTCTGTGAAGGGTTTTGACCCATGCTGAATCAGTAGAATGGGTAGATGTGGGGATGAGCTGTCGCCGCACATCATTCCATCCCAGAGTCCAGGAGAACCGCGCAGTTGTGCGCATACCAAAAGCGCCAGGGGTGAAAGGTGGTGCCAAAGGAAAAAAAGCAGCACCTGTCAGAGCAAAAGCGCTTTTAAATCACCTCTGTTTCTTTGAGGGCAAGCTCCAAATGTCAAGTTCAAACATTGCAAGATAGCTAATACCGGAGACCTTTGTTCAAAAATCCGTTTTACTGATGTCAAAAAGTTGCTGAAATCATGGGCACAAGACCACTCTAAAGATTCAACCTTCTTGTGGGGGGGTTCCACATAACCACTCTAATGTAAGGATGCCTATCAAAACAATAGCAAAAATCTCCTGTCAAATTCAAGACAACTCCTAAATGGATGCAGTACCGACAAATTCCACAAGGCAGCGCTAGCGGTCTAAACTCTGACAGGAGAACTGAGTTCAATAGCTGACAAAGGGACCTGAGTCAGCTGGACTTCAAAGCCTGTTGGTTAATTAAAAATCTTAGCCACCTGCTGTTCCCAGAGGCCAAGAGGCTGGGAAACTTTAACACCTCAGAGATTCCCACACCAGGAGGCAGGATATCACATGGCCCTTCTGAGTGAGAAGGAGGGGTTTTCGTTCAGCTTGCTGGAGCCCACACAAAAGACTCTTCCCCTTGAATGGGGTATGTTAATTTTGAGTGTTTCCTGTCAACAGCCCTCTGCCAGCAAGGAGATACATGTGTTTCCTGACCCACCCAAGCTTCTGGAGGCGGACCCAAACACTTTGGGGAGTTGAATTGAAGGCAAATATATGTTTCATAAAAATACTGATAACTCTTTGTAACCAGATGACAGAAATGTGCAATTTGGGGATCCTTAAAATGAAAACTGTGCCCACAATTCAAGACCAAACTCCAATTTGTGTGATGTTCTGGTGCAAAACCCTGCTAATTATGAATATTGCAGACACAGTATTTAAGCTAGCGACCTGGAAATTCACTGGGATATGTGTAGAAGGGGGGTGTACATTTGTATAATTTTTGATGAAAAGCCAATGTTGCAAAACCCACTAAAATCGAAAATAAGTTGCCATTTTTGAATGCAAGCTCCTAGAAACGCCAGAGTCGGAACAGAGACTACCTTAAGCAATGTGTAATATGTACATGTAATGTCAACCACTTGTGTACCTGGGAAATATGTATTTGGATCAGAAATAGATTTGTGTGCACATTGACCAGGGGAGTGTCATTTCTGCAGGTCATAAAAATTACATCACTCTGACACACTATCCCTTCCCAAATCAGGGACCAAAGAATCTATTGACCTATCAAATTAAGAGAGGGGAAGGCTTAGTGAAGCTAGCCTCTCCACCCACTTTCTAAACACATAAAAGCAGACAGTGCAGGACAGATAGGGTTTTTTCAATTCCATTTGCTGCGGAGCGTGCTGACCGACGACTTCACATCCAGAGATCCAACACTTAGACTTCCAAGCTAAACAGAGACTACAGAACTTTAAACCAAGAAGGCTCACTGCAAGCAAAAGTATTTGTCAGCAGGCCTCAAAATCTTTTGCAACTGAACTCTTCAAATAGCCGGGCTGAGCTGTTTGATTCTGGCCTAGAACCCTGTGACAGAAACATCCAGAACCAGGAGCCGTGCTGTGTCCAGAGAAGGCAGAACCCGATCCAGAGAACCGGTGCCTAGCAGACCCAGGACAGCAGAGCAGAGCTGACCCAGACACTGTGAGCAAAACCGCCCGAAGTCCAGTCCAGTTGACCAGATCCGTGACGAGGCCCAGTCCTTCTAAAAATATAGTGTGAGTACTGCCAGAACTGTGCGAAACCCAATCCCTTAGTTAAAATAATCTAATGCAACTATTTTAACCTAAGTAGAACTGCCTCCTAGTAATCCTGTCATCTGTCATTCTAAAGCTGCGAGCTGTCATCTGTCATTCTAAAGCTGCAAACTGTCACCTGTCATTTTGAGTTTTACTTTAAATGTTATACTTTTGCCGTAATCACGATTCACGCACTCGCGAATTTTACCGCGATTTGCGATTTGGCCTGATTTCTTCTCCAGTAAAAAAGTCAGCAGCTCCTTGCTTTCCTTTGCTAAAATTCGTTTAACCTGCTAGTTACTCATCGAGCATTGCTAAAGTGAGCCTGAACTAATATAAAGTAGCCATCACCTACCCTGAACCTCTAGAGGGAATTAAAAGCAATTTTAGCACCTTTTCACTTCCTTGCAAACCACATTAAAGTAATTTGCCTGTGTTTCAAACTTCTACCTGTTTTCCTCTAAGCTTGCTGGGAGGGAACTGAATTTCGTATTGTATTTGATTGCATTCCTGAGAACTATGAGCTCCTCCTTCCATTTCTTACATTGCATGGGGGGGGGGGGGGTGGATTGCCAGAGAAAAAGTGATTATATTATCTTTTGCTAAAATCATATCAAGTTATTTCTGTACTGCATTTCATTCCTCATTGCTTTTCCCTTGAAACGATAAAAGTATTTTCGCTGCCTTATCCATCCTATACCAACTCCTCATTGATTGTAAAGCGGTGTGCTAGTGTCAGATTACCCATTGTTGATCAACATTATATTCATAAGTGTGATATCAATTATTAATTCATTATAAAAGTGTGATATATATATATATATATTTCTGAGGCTTGTGGAATCTGCTTAGATCACATGCTGTGCATAGGCCGACATCTAGTGGAAGCTGCGGAGTATTACAGTTTGTTTTTCGAAACTCGAAAATGGGCGTCGACACAGGCGTGCCAGTAATACTATCCCTAGTGTGACGTCCACTGTACCCAAGATCCCTCACGCGTCTAGGATCCTCAGATTGTTTTTTTCCGCCATACTGGTCGGAAGCATCTTGCGGAGTCCCCTGGCCTTAGCCATACTTTTGCTATTATATTGCAATTTAAAATTATTTATTGACATCCTTCCCCACCCCAACGTCGACCATCGATCTCGACGACGGCTGGAGAAGACATCGACCGTCGGCTGCTGCACGACGGATCTGGGCCTCGGAAGGCCGCTGGCCTCGGCCCGGGCCTAGTAGGCCGCTGGCCTCGGCCCTGCAAGTAGGGAGAGTGGGGGGTGGTACATACTCTTCACTCTTGGTATATAGGTACACCTTATATATTTCCTACACTTATCAGCCCGCTGCCTCAAGGTGCGTATGGAGGGTACCCCTTTCCAATTCTGCCCCAAGTGCAATCGCAAATACCCTTGGGTCGACAGGCACGCCACGTGCAATCTCTGCTTGCCGAGGGACCACCCCGAAGCGAACTGCAGAGCGTGTAGTAGGTTTAAACCTAAAACACTTAAGGACCGTTCGACAAAGCGTTGGGCCCACCACGCCAGGCAGGCAGCCATGGCAGCGGAGGGCGCCTTCAGCGATGGCAGCGACGCCGTACTTTCGGACGGCGAGGGCATTACGGCGTCGAAAGACTGCCGAGCGCAGGTCCCCGACCTCGGAAGGTTGTCCGGCAGGGCGGCTATGGGGAAGACCCCCGGCGACGCAAGCGCTACACCTACACACACTAAGCACACTAAGTCCAACCGAACCTCGACAACGTCGACTTCTCGGAAAGAGGCACGGATAGAACGGTCCGACTCGGTGTCCTCTGGGCGCTCTCGATCGAGATCGCCTCATGACGCAAGGCAATCATCCACTCTTGCCAAGAGTGCCTCGCTCCCTAGATTAACGGAAGTTCCATCGTCGGAAGACGAAGACGACTTCCACCCCCAGGCCGCGCTCCAAGAGACCGAGAGCGCAGTTAACACCAGCGAGGCCCCATGCTCGAAACAAAATACCTCTCCCGACCCTCGGCGCCAGGCGTCGAAAGTGTCTGGGGCCTCTAAGGGGCAGGGAAAACATTTTTCCACGCACGGGGAGGGAGGGAAACAGCGGAAAGCTCAGCCTTCCACTCCTGTAAGACCATCCTTCCACCCCAAGCAGACAGATAAACATAAATCTACTGGGACAGCAACATCCAGCAAGGGTACCCTTGATAAGTCCTCTAAGTTGCCTACTAAAGTCATACCCTGTTCCAAAGAATGGTCCAGTGAGGACATAGACAGGGTCATGTCAAGAATGTCTTCCTTAGCGGATTTTTATGACAAAAACCCAGAACATTTCCTTTCGTATGACCCTCAAGGGGCCACACCCTCAGGCTCCTCTGATCCTATCCCCCTAAGTAAAAAGGCCCGGGTCGAAAGACCTGACCCCTTCGAGGTGCAGCCTTACTCTACTCCATACTCTACACCCCAGATACCAAGGACAACCTTTCCCTGAAGGGGACCAGGAGTTTTCAATTATGGAGGAACGAACCGGGTCTGAATACTATGCGGAGGATGAGGACCTGGAGGAGGTAGAAGATGAGGAAATTTACAGAGTAGATTCCCCGGTAGAGAGCGAAGCCCCAGTTACCGACTCGCCAGTTGATAACCAACCCCTCCTTAATGAAGTTCTTGCTCGCGCAGCAGAACATTTTCACATCGACACCCACGGTGTACAGGAGGAAAGGGACTTCGCAGAAGAGTTGGTGGGAGAGAGGAGGCCGGTCGCTCAGACCATCCCTATCCTTAAATCCATCCAACGTAGAATAGATCCATCCCTGGTGAATCCTAACCTCACCAGAGCCGTCAACCCCAGAGTCGAAAAACTTTTTCGGGCAGCCCAGTCTGACCCTCTTTATATAAGAGGTCATCTTAAACCAGACTCCCTAGTGGTTACCAACACTCGGAAGAGGGCTGGGACACCCTTATCGTCGTCAGAAGCTCCTCCCGACAAGGAGAGCAAAAGACTGTACGGGTTTGGCAGGAAGGTAGCCTCAACATCCGCCTACCAAGCAAGGATTGCTAACTCCACCACCCTGTTGGCAAGTTACAACTGCCATCAATGGGAAGAGGTCGCGGCGCTCATAGCCTCTGCTCCTGAACCGTTAAAGGGCCAGTTGGCTCGGATCTCGGCAGAAGGGAGAGCCGTGTCTGGTTGCATTTTAAAAGCAACTTTCGACGCTGCAGACAACGCAGGAAGATTGATAGCAGAAGGTACTGTTATCAAGAGACATGCGTGGTTACGGCAGTCAGGGTTCAAGACAGAAACACAGGCGTCATTAATAGACAAGCCGGTGGAACCAGATCTATTGTTTGGGAAAGCGGTCGAAGACGCACTTAAAAATGCCAAGGACGAGTACGAGACTCTCAAATCCCTTGGCCAGCTTACCAACAAACCCCCTAACCAGAGGGGGAACAGTAATTTTCGTCGCCCACGCGGCCAAAATTCACAAAGAGGCAACTATGCCCAAGTACAGGGTACACAATGGAACAACAACCAGCAGTCTACCCAAAGTTACAGTAAAGGTAACAAGAGAGGTCGTGGAAGAGGCAGAGGCAGCCCCAACAAGGGAGGTGGCACGCCTCCGCCAAAGCAGTGACGCTCAGTTCAGGGTCCCTTCTCACGCAACCCCAGTAGGGGGACGCATTTCCAACTTCACCCAGGCTTGGGAAGGGATCACCTCAGACAGATGGGTGCTGTCAACAGTGTCCGCAGGATATTGTATAGAATTACTGCAGCGTCCCCGGAACCACCCTCCACGACAAAGAATACACTCCTTAGAACATCAGAAGATCCTTCTCGAGGAGATCGCCATTCTGCTAGAAAAGGACGCGATAGAACTCGTCCCAGGACACCAGGTAAACAAGGGTATCTATTCAACTTACTTCCTTGTGCCAAAGAAAGATTTGACAATGCGCCCAGTATTGGATTTACGGCCTGCCAACAAGTATGTCAAGCCCCAAAAATTCCGTATGACCACGCTACAAGAGGTAATCCCCCTCCTAAAAGAGGGGGATTACATGGCAACCTTGGATATGAAAGATGCTTATTTTCATATTTCCATACTCCCAGCGCACAGAAAATACTTGCGCTTTAAGGTGGACAGTCGCCACTACCAATTCAAGGTACTGCCCTTCGGGATAGCTTCAGCACCAAGGGTATTCACCAAGGTACTGGCGGTGGCGGCTGCACACCTACGCAGGGAGGCAATCCCAGTGTACCCTTATCTGGACGACTGGCTCATAACGGGGGAAACCCCAGGAATTTGCAGGTCAAACATTCAGAGGACTATCGACCTCCTCCACGAATTAGGCTTCTCTATCAACGAGAAGAAGTCAAGTCTGGTGCCAAGCACCTCAAAACAGTTCCTAGGAGCAATCCTAGATACTCAGAAAGGGTTGACCTTCCCTTCGGAAGAGAGAATTCGGAATATACTACTGCAAATTCCACATTATCAGTCAGGTCAACAAATAACGGTACGCAAAGCAATGCGGTTACTGGGCATGATGGCGTCATGCATTTACCTGGTCCCCCACGCGCGTCTGCGCATGCGTCCCATGCAGGAATGGTTGGCGAAACAGTGGTCTCAGGCAAGTGGTCAGTCGGACGATCTAGTGGTCGTTTCGCCAACACTCGTACAGAGCTTACACTGGTGGACAAGAGAGAATCTCGCAAGGGGAAAACCCTTTTACGATCCCGAAGTACAGGCAGTAGTGACTACAGATGCATGCCTAACTGGGTGGGGAGCTCACCATCTCCACCACACAGCTCAGGGTCTCTGGTCTCACTCAGTAGCCAAGAACCACATCAACCTGCTAGAGCTTCTGGCAGTATTCCGAGCGCTTCGGGCGTTCGAGCCCCATCTGCTAAACTGTTCGGTGCAGATCCAGACGGACAGCACGACAGCCATGTTCTATCTGAACAAACAAGGAGGGACTCGTTCGCCAAATCTGTCCAAGCTTGCCCAGAACATCTGGATATGGGCACTCAGACGGAACATCTTCCTATCATCACAACATGTTCCAGGGGAGCTCAATTCCCTAGCGGATGCCCTAAGCAGAGACTCCCTCCCAGAAGAACACGAATGGGTCCTTCAGAGAGATATCGTAGAAGATCTCTTCTCTCAGTGGGGTTTCCCCACTATAGACCTATTCGCCACAAGCGAAAACAAACAATGCCCAGGATTTGCATCCAGGTTCCCCCAGCCAGACTCCCAAGGGAACGCCCTGTGGATGAACTGGTCAGGGATGTTTGCGTACGCTTTTCCACCAACTCCTCTCATCAGGAAGGTGGTGTACAAGGTGAACAAGGAATCGATGACGCTCATCCTAGTTGCTCCCATGTGGGCGAGACAACCATGGTTTCCACACCTACGCAGGATGGCGGTGTGCGAGCCCATCAAACTCCCAGCCTGGTACAACCTACTGTCCCAGCAACAAGGTCAAACAGTGCACCAGGAACCCAACTCAATGAACCTGGCAGCATGGCTCCTGAGGTCATAGAGTTTGGGCATCTCAAATTACCACAGAGGTGTATGGACATCCTAAAAGAATCCAGGAAACCAAACACAAGGCACTGTTACTTTGACAAGTGGAAGAGATTCGTTATTTGGTGCCAGAATAAACAAATCAACCCAGTTGATTGCACTCCTTCCAACGTGGTAACATACATGCTCCACCTGCTGGACGCAGGTTTGGTTTTTAACTCTCTGAAAGTACACCTGGCAGCCCTCTCGGCTTACACCACATCCCATAACAAGGTATCGTGGTGGAAAGTACCAGTAGTTAAAGCCTTCATGGAAGGAGTAAAGAGACTTCACCCTCCTATTTCGAACCCACCGCCAGGATGGGACCTCAATGTGGTGCTAGCTAAGCTCATGGGCCCCCCTTTCGAACCCATGCATAAAAGTAGTCTCAAACACCTGACTTATAAAACGGCCTTCTTAGTAGCCATTACCTCTATAAGAAGGGTCAGTGAAATTCAGGCTCTGTCAGTGCAGGATCCTTTCTTTACTATCCACAAAGACAAACTGGTTTTACGCACACACCCTAGGTTCTCACCTAAATTTATATCTAAGTTCCATGTAAACCAGTCCATCGAGCTTCCGGCTTTCTTCCAGAACCCGCAAAGCTCAGCTGAGGTGAAACTACACACCCTTGATGTGCGTAGGGCGGTCCTCTACTATGTAAATAAAACCAGACCGCTAAGGAAAACAGATCAACTGTTTGTCTCCGTAGCTACAGGCAGAGAGGGGGATCGCGTCTCTAAAGGCGCGATCTCGAAGTGGATTATCAACTGTATACAGCTGTGTTACTCTCTTTCTCAAAAAACTCTGCCTTTTACGCCAAGGGCCCATTCTACTAGAGGCATTGGGGCCACTCTGGCTTTCATTGCAAATGTTCCCCTCAACACCATTTGCAAAGCAGCTACTTGGAGCTCTATTCACACTTTTACTCAGCATTACTGCATTGACACTCATTCCAAGACAGATACACAAATGGGACAAGCGGTTCTAAGACACCTGTTTGCTCATTACCCTTCTCACATCCCACCTCCTTCTTCTGGTACTGCTCGCTAATCTATGCACAGCATGTGATCTAAGCAGATTCCACAAGCCTCAGAAGGGATACATTACTCACCGTAATCGTATTTCTGATGCTTGTATCTGCTTAGATTCACATGCGACCCACCCTTCCTCCCCTCCGAGAGAAGGCGCATGATTGCTTGTAGTCTTACCTTTCTGTCTATCTGCTTGGATTATCTGTACTCACGCTACTCCTCATGCTTCCTCATGTCAGAAAAAATACAATCTGAGGATCCTAGACGCGTGAGGGATCTTGGGTACAGTGGACGTCACACTAGGGATAGTATTACTGGCACGCCTGTGTCGACGCCCATTTTCGAGTTTCGAAAAACAAACTGTAATACTCCGCAGCTTCCACTAGATGTCGGCCTATGCACAGCATGTGAATCTAAGCAGATACAAGCATCAGAAATACGATTACGGTGAGTAATGTATCCCATATATTGTTTAATTTTTCAAATAAACCTTTTAAAATTGCAAAACAAATCTATTTCTTGGCTCAGTGGGGTCAGGGGATTCTAAGAGAGGGGTGTTATACAAGGGTTCATCATCCAGATTATAACTTGCCATAAAAATATATAAATAAGGGCTTCCCTTGGGCATCCCAGACAAGGCACCGACTTAGTGGGATTGCTTGATTGGAGTCACTTACAAAGTGGGGGCTCGTAGCCGGGAGCTTCTGGGTTAGATTTAGCACTTGTGCAGCTTAATACAGTGTGCTAACTGACGGGATACATACATCCGGTCGGATCACCACGCTGTGGTACGCTGTAAAGCACTCCTCAAAGGAACGCTCTAAGGAAACGGTCTGTTTTGCAAAATAAAATACAAACTTCTGTAAGTCAGGAAGGAACTCAAATTCCAGAATGACGACCTTGGTAGATATGAAGATAGCTAGGGAGCACCTCTTACATAAACTGTTTGCGAGAGGTGAATGGTCTGAGCAGGACCAAAATGTATGGTTGCAGGCGATCACACAACAGGTCACTACAACTGGGTCAGATATGTGGAGAGATCAGGGTCCCTTACATGTGGCCCTGAGTGAACTATATATGGCTTCCAAGGCCAAAGATGAACACAATAAGATTGCCAGGATAGCGGCATATTTGTATCTATATATGGGAGCCATGCAGGACAAATGTGCTGAAGGCCAAGATCTGGCAAATAGACAACAGATGGCGTTAGAAAAGGCCCAATCTGACCTGGACTCTTCTGAGCAGAGGCTGCACAGGAGCCAGGAGTCAGAAAATGATAGACAGTACATCATTAAAATAAAGGAGGATATGGATATCGTGCAACAGAAAAAGGCTGACCAGGGTACCAGAATTCTGGCCTTGCAGAATGAGCACCAAGACAGTTTGGATTCCCTACTGCAGAGACAGAAAAAGCTGGAGCAACAATTAGATTTAAATAGGGCATGTGCTGAGCAGGTAGTCACCCTGCAAAGCCACCTAGATAGGGAAAAGGCAGAGAGCAATAAACTGATCCTGAAAGACCTGGATACCCAGGCAGAGTTTGAGCAAGAGCGCCAGAAAGCTGGTGCCCTTCAAAGGCAAAGGGACGACCTGGCGGCACAGATGCAGACTCTTCGTCAGGAAAGGGACAACTTAGGCCAGGAAGTCTGCCAATTAAAAGAAAAAATTGAAGAAAATCACCTGGCCCTCCAGGGGCTAGGTGACCTCCAAAAAGAGCATCACGACTTGCTAGAGCACACCAGGAGGGTGGAGGAGGCTCTGGCAAGAAAGGAGCAGGCCAGTAGGGATGGGACTCAGGAGGTAACCCTCCTGCAGCAGAGACTGGCCCAATACTCCTGGACCAGTCAGGAGGCACAGAGAGAAAATGAGGCTCTCTGTCAGCACAATGATAGGCTCCAGCAACAGGTAGCCATGCAGGAGAGACTGATAGTCTAGTAAGGCCTTAACTGAGGAACTGAAAGGACAGGCTCTTGCATTGCAACAGGGAGCAGGGGCTGACAGAGATGAGGTTTGCTGGGAAAGGGAAACGCCTGAGCATAACCTCAGGAGCCCTGGTACCAGAGGCCTTCATCTCTCCCAGTCCCTGGACTCTGCCACCCCCATGTCCCCTGGCGCGCATGAGCACAGGGCCACAGCAATGGCAGATTACTATCCAGCCAAAAGTATGGGGCTCATAGGCCACTACCACCCAGGAATGAAGGGGCGGGCATCCGGGTATGGGCACCCAAGCACAGTGCAATTTAGTGGGGAACCCCAGGAGAGTAGGCCCATTAGGAGCATCCTGAAAACCTCTGCCCAGTTAGGTCAGTGGGGGGGTACCCATCAAATCCTGGCAGCAAGGAGGGATCTGAAGACTCCTCTGAGCGTTACAGGACACAGGAGACCAGGTCCCCACATTCTGCCAGCCATTCCCAGGCTCGCAGGATCCGGGAAAACCTGGAAGATCAGACGGGCACCTTTGGGAGCAGTGCTTCGGAGTCAGAGGATGAATGGACCAGGGTGACCCGAACCAAAAAGGCCAATAAGGCAAAAAGGGCCTTGCTTAAGGACCCATTGAAACAAATAAAGGCAATAAGGAGTGTCATCACGCCTTATCATAAGAACGCCAAGTATTCTGTTTGGGAACACTTGGAGCTCTATGAGCAAATGATAGAGACTTTCCATTTGAAGGACAGCAGTATCTGCATCCAGTACGTCAAATGGACATTCTCCCCAGAATACTCCAGTTTCTTTGCAGGGCTGGAGGACCAAAACCATTCAAGATGGTCCGCATATAGGGCGGCCATCTTGAAACATTTTTCCGTTCAAAGAAATCCTCAAGAGGCTCGCAAGGCAGCCTACAATTTGCAATGTGGGGAGGATCAGGCCACACAAGAATTCGTACAAGAATTGAAGCGTGCCTTTGTGCAGACTACCAGAAGGGTGCGCACGGACAGCAGAGAATTTGTCAATACTTTTTTCCATGCCTTGCCCAAATACATCATGACCCAGCTAGTGAGAGATTTTGACGAGAAGAGGTCACTAGACTGGGTCATTGAACAGGCTACCCGGATCTATGAGGTGCAGAAGCCCATAGAAAATAAAAGTAATGCACAGAAAACCCCCAAAACCAACAGCACCCCTGCTGCTGCTAAGGTGGCAGAGGTAAAGGTTGCCCCCGTTTTAGATTTGGAGATGGGGGGGCCTAAAAACCTGCCTGCACCAAATAATTCACAGCCCAGAAGGCCCTCGGGCCAGTCACAGACGGGGAGTCGAGGAGGTAGTCCCACAAATGGGGTCCCTCGTTCCCCTGATACAAGGGAAACCGACCCATCCTGGGTTATGTGTGGACTCCTCCAGCCCAAGGGGGGCGATCCAGCCAAGCACCTGACCCAGGGAACTTCCCTCCTAACGTCACCCAGGAGGGCAGAAATTCACCAAATCCTGGGCAGAACTTTTTCCCCCAGGTATCCACCCAATTTCCAGCCCCAAAATCATCCATCCTTCTTTCCCCAATTCCCTGAGCCCAGACAACCTAATCTGGGAGAGGGGAGGCCAAGGGTGGAGGGGTACCCAAATCTTCCCAATCCGGGGTATTACCAGAGAAGGGATAGCTACCCTTCCTGGGATCAGCCTAGGGGAGAAAATAGAGCCCTGTATCAGCCTGAGCGGGTTTCACATTATGAGCGCCAGGTCCAAAATATGGCACGAGATCTGGGTCACATACTGAGGGCTCAACAGAACCCTCAGATGAGCATGCCACTGCAGAATGCCCCAAACTCTGGACCTGGTGCTCCAGAACAATGACGGGGGCAGCACCCCGATAACCCACCGGTTCCCAGGGAGGAGGCACAAGGGGAAGGGGGGTGTAAAGCCTTGGAGGAAGCTTCCTTCCCAACTTGTAAACAGCCCCTGGAAAACCAGGAACCGGAAACAAAATCTCCTGCCCCTGAAAGCCTGCCTCCCAAGGAGCAGAGGGGGGGTAGGAGAAAAAAAGGACCCAAACAGACCCACTTTGTGGAGGAGGTACAGGTCTTCCAATTTGAGGGAGAGGGATCCTCAGAGGATCCTGGGAAAAGGATCTTCTCCTTCAGAGATGAACTCCTCCCAAGGAAAAATGGGTCCCAAGGGATGCCAATTCAGACTTGGGAGATATGGAGACTGAGCTACCGCTGCCCATCATCTCATCCCAGAACCGACAATACCAAAATCCCATGGGTCAAACCCATCCTGATGACTGCCTCCAAAAAGGGGGGGCGGCCCAGAACCCGAAACCATTTCCAGTTGCCAACTTTTTCTTTCAGATTCCCCAGGCTCTCCACAGAATTCTGCCCAAATCTCTTCGCTAGCAATGTCCAAAACCAGAAAGTTAGCCCACCAGTTGTCCAAAAATGTGCATTATCTGTGCCCCCTTGAGGAGAAGGAGGTAAGATATTATGCCCTGGTACAAGTACATGGGCAGGGTACAATTTCAGCACTGGTGGACACTGGATCCCAAGCTACCCTTCTATCCAAAAGGGCCTTTGATGAGCTAAATGCAGGAAGGGGGGAGAATTACCGTATTCCTCTCACCTCTCTTCCTGGACAACTGCAGAACTTTGACGGGAAGGAAATTCCTGTAGAGGGGACTGCAGATTTGGACATCAAAATTGGGCGACACAAGGTGAAACACCCGGTCATAGTAGTGACTCCAGAGGGCACCCCTTGTTTACTAGGGAATGACCTCCTGAGAAGGTTGTCACCCCTAATAGATTGCGTAAACAAGGTCCTCTGGACCCAGACTAGCCGACCAATAAAATTAAAACAGAGTGTCAACCATGTTAGTTTAAACGGCACCTGCCACATGGTTGAACAAAAATCTGACCAAGTAGAATTTCACTTCCAGAACAACCAAATTCCAGACGTGACAGTAATAGCAGTAGGACAACAGACTGGTGATGAGGGGGGTCCTCTCTATTTCTGAAAATCAACCTTCCTTCCAGTTTAAGGTGGTATTCCACACTGGAAGGAAACGCTCTGAAATTATTTACCAATCCACAATCAGACGCTCCCACTCCTATAGTCCAGAAAGAGGTGAAATCAGCTGAGAGCCTGGCTGATATTCAGCAAATTGGAGAGCAGTTGTTCATCCCTGTTCAGTTAAATGATGGGAAGGACTCTGTTCTCGCCCGAGTGTGTGTGAACAACGGTAAGAGCTTCATCAGCGAAGCCATCTTCCGCCAACTCCCAAAAGATCCAGCCATTCCCACATTCAAACTGATAGACAAATGGGAAATGGACCTGGAAGCACCCAATTCGAAACATCTCCTGCCTTCTCCTGAGGTGTATGCTCAAAATCTCCATTGGCAACAAGAGCATAGTCCATAATTGTTGGGTCGTGCGAGATGTCACTGCCGCCTTTTACTTAGGCAGTGACATTCTCAATCGCTTCGCCATTAGTTTGGACCTAATAAACTTCAAAGCTTGGTCCCGATTAGCGGATAATCCCATGGGCTTTGATGATCCAGAAAAAGCATTTAGGTCAGCTCAATTGCTACCTTATGCAGTTGAAATTCAGATTAAAGAGGAAGTCACCATCCCAGAAAGGACCCGACAATTCTCCCTGGAAGTGAAAGTTAAAAGAGGACAAAAATTGAAAATCCCTGATGCTTACATACATCTAAATGCTCTCTCCAACAGCAATGGTTGGGGGTAAAGCCAACTCCATTAGTCAACATAGAACATGACACCATTCCAATAGAGGTGGATAACAGCGACTTACGGAGTATTACTCTAGCTGCAGGCACCATCATTGGAATGGCGGTTGATGACCGACATTTCTCCATTGATTTAGGAAATTAACTGTTAGGACCGATCCCCAAGGACTGTTTTGACAATGACAGTGAGGACAATACAACACCAGGCAGGATTTTCACCCGGCATGGGGGGGAACTTCCTGGTGTACACTTCTTGCCCTTATGGTAAGGAAGTTGTGACTTGTGAATTCAGAGGGGATGAGGTGATTTTCCAGGTCCATGAGGGCTGCCTTTCCCACCTGAAGCCTCCGGTCCAAATCAGCACTCTGACCAGGGACTTCTCCACCCAGCTGGAGGAGGCCGCTGAGATAGCAAAACCAGAAGTCTTTCCAGGCTTCAGGCAGATGGTGGAAGAGAGAGTCAACCTAGCTGATGCCTGTGTGACTCTGGAACAGAAGCAAAAGTTGAAACAAGTTTTCTTGGATTTCCAAGATCTCTTTGCGGTAGACTCATATGACTGTGGTCGCACCGACATCCACACAACAACAATTCCCACAGACTCTGGCATGACTCCAGTGTTTGTGAAGCAATATTGTTTGCCTCTCGAATCCATGGAGTCCCTTACTGAAATAATTAAGAACGTTGAGTCCCGGGGAATAATCCGTCCAGTACACAGCACCTTCAATAATCCGGTGCTGGGAATATTGAAGCCAAACGGCCAGTGGAGACTCTGCGCCGACCGTAGGGAGCTCAACAAACGGGTCCATACTTCCCGATGGCTTCTGCCCTACATTGACCAAGGGCTGGCCCAGATTCAGGGGTCACAGGTATTCACAGCAATAGACCTGACCAATGGATACTGGACCGTGCCTGTCAGTAGTGAGGACCAATACAAACTGGCTTTTACCTTTGGGGGCCAGCAGTACACATGGACCCGCACTCCCTTCGGATACCTCAACTCCGGCAATGAATTCAACATTTTCCTACATAAGGCCATGCCCGACCTGGGTGCGAGGGGTAACCTGGCTTATGTAGATGATGTCCTCATGAAAAGTTCATCTGTGGAAGAACACATAGCGGAGATCCGTTATGTTATGACACAGTTGAGGGCCGCTGGAGCAAAACTTTCCTTCCAGAAAGCACAGTGGTGTAGAACCCGTGTTAATTTCTTGGGGCATGAGATTACTCCTCAGGGTCTCTGTCCCCAGGAAAAGAAAGTGGAAGCACTCCAGAAACTGAAGGATCCCACAACTCTGCGAGAACTAAGGAGCCTCCTTGGACTGACTAATTACAGCAGAAAGTTCATTGAGGGCTACACAGAGATCACTAGACCCCTGATTCATCTCTTGAAGGGGGGGGTCAAGTGGGAATGGGGTCCAGAACAATCCGAGGCAGTAAGACAACTCAAAAGAAGCCTCTCACAAGCGCCTTGCCTAGCTTACCCTGTCAGAAACCAGGAGTTCTTCCTGGAGACAGGGTTTTCTAATACGTGCTTGACGGCAGTATTATACCAAAAGCATGACAAGGTCAACAAAGTAATCTCCTATGCGAGCGAAACTTTATCCTCTGTGGAGGAAAAATTCAACGATTGTGAGAAGGCACTCCTGGCAACGGTGTGGGCATTGAAGAATTACCGCCCGTTTATCCAGGGGGAACACATCATAGTGGAGACTCCACACCAGCCTCTGCAATATCTCCAAAGTGACAGAATCCGGGCCGGAAATGTGAGTAATTCCCGAATTACTTCCTGGATTCTGTCAATGCAAGGCTTTCCTGTGGCGGTCAGATGTGGCCAAAACAAGAAGAGTCCCCTCGCGCAAGGTCTGGCTGACTTGCATGATTGTGCTAGAGAAAACTGTCTCGAGGACGAAAGTCTAAAAATCAAGGACAACATAGAGGCATACCTTCCCCACACAGTCTTTGAAGAAGACAAGTGTGAGGGAATGTCCACTGTCTATGTGGATGGATGCTCTTACCATGTTGACAACAACGGGGAGAAAGAACTGGTGGCCGGCGTAGGGAATGCATGGGTGAAGGAGTTTCCAGAACCCTCCGCTGGATACAAAATTGGTCCCCGAAGTAGTCGGGTGGCAGAATTGATGGCTGTGCATCAAGCCATCCTCACGGCTGTCCAACATCAACTCCACGAACTGGTCATAATCACTGATTCGGATTATGTACGGAACGGATTCATGGAGCACCTGGTTAATTGGAAAACCAGAGGCATGTTATGTGCTAATAACAAACCCCTGAAACATGGGAAGTTAATCCAAAACATTGATGATCTGGTCACCTCGAATGGGATGACCATCTACTGGAAGAAGATCAAGGGTCATTCCAAAGTAGAGGGACCAGACAAAACTGGAAATTACTTAGCTGATCAGCTGGCCAAAACCGGGGCCATCCAAGGGGATCTAATAGAAATAGAGTCCCTGTTGGGGGAAATCCAGGTCACTGCTATCACTAAGTCCCAGACAAACGCTCACAATGATCTTTCAACTGCACAATGGAGTAAGGAGACCCCCTAATGCTGATTTAATTACAGCTCAGAAGGGGGATCCAATCATTGGTAAGTTTTACCTACACCTTGAGGACCCTGAGAACTTTCCCTGACGGATACCGATTACATTGGGAAAGAGGACCTAAGAGTGTTGATGAAATGTCCAAAAATGTTCCAAATCCAAGACGGTTTGTTGGTAAGGAAATCCCAAGCTGGCCATGATCAGTGGGTGGTTCCTACCTCATTCCTAAGCCTGATGTTAAGTCACGCCCATGATGCGGCCACCGCTGGTCATAGGGGGTTTCACACAACACTGGAAATCTTGAGAGGTTGCATACTGGCCACACATGGGGCAGGATCTCGACCAATACTTGAAGGGGTGTCTTGTGTGTGCACAATTTCAGCCAGCAAAAGAGGGGGATGACACTGCCATGGTCAGATTTGCAAATTGACTTTGTAGGCCCTGTAATTCGCTCGTCTAGAGGAAACAAGTACATGTTGACCGTTACATGCTTGTTTACCAAGTGGGTGGAATGTCTCCCGGCCCCAAACTGCAAGGCAGAAACGGCAGCTGCCCTGATGATTAACCACATCTTTTCCCATTTTGGTCTACCTCAAAGGATTGAGTCAGACAGAGGTAGCCATTTCACCAGCGAGGTAATGACAAAGATGTGGGAGATACTGGGGGTTAAAAGGAAGCTACATATTGCTTACCGGCCAGCTTCTTCTGGAGCAGTAGAGAGATAGAACCAAACCATTGTGAGCATATTAAAAAAGTTTGTGGTAGATTCTGGGCCACGTTGGGATATCCGATTACCTCTGGTCCTAATGGCCATCAGATCTACCCCTTCATCTGCAACTAAAATGTCACCATTTGAGTTGATGACCGGGCGCAAGATGGTGCTTCCCCAGCATCTGCTCAACAGGACCCAAGAGCAGACACTGATAAATGCCTCCACAACTCATGAGTATGTGGAGAATTTAAGGAAACACCTTCAGCATGCTTTTGCCTATGCTCAGCGGAATTTAGAAAGATCAGCTGATAGCATGAAAACCCACTACGACCTGAAGACCACCAGGAAGGAATATACTGTGGGGGACCGGGTCTATCTATACAATTTCCAAAGGAACCAGGCCAAACGGCGAACATTTTTGTCTACATGGAAGGGACTGTTTGAAATTATAGACAAAATCTTCCCTGTGGCCTACAAGATCCGCATCCCCAAAGGCGGTTTGGCAGAGGGGGAAGAGAAGTGGGTCCATATAAATCGGTTAAAGTGTTGCCATCCCAGGCACACTCTGCAGCAACTGGAGGAGTCCTCTGCAATACCAGAGGGGGCCGCTCCAGAGTAATTCAGTTCCAACCCTAAAATATCCCACATATAGTCTCTAAAATATTATGACGCTTGTAAGCCACTGTCTCTGAATTATATCTTGTTTTTCAAAATTGGAATGCTATGTCTATTAAAGTATAAAATGTATATGTCGCCCCACTATATCAATAGTGGGGGAGAAATGTCTATGAATAGGTATTGCCGCTTTCCTTTGTCGTCCTAGGAGAAAGAAAACCTGGAGACTGGCCAAGGAGGACGCCCAGGGACCGGGAGCAAAGATCCGAGTGGCCCGGGGTACCGCCCAATATTCCCATCAGGACCGGCGAGGAGGACCGAACGATCCAACTGGGTGGAGGAAAAGATGCTGAACTGTGCCATCTACAGAATTGGAAGAAGATAATGTGGACATACCAGGGCAAGGGCTCAAAACCTCCTTTGCACCCGACTTCCCCTTGAATTGAATCAAAGCGTAGTTGGGCGGGGGGGGGGTTGTGAAGGGTTTTGACCCATGCTGAATCAATAGACTGGGTAGATGTGGGGATGAGCTGTTGCCGGCCATCATTCCATCCCAGAGTCCAGGAGAACCGCGCAGTTGTGCGCATACCAAAAGCGCCAAGGGTGAAAGGTGGTGCCAAAGGAAAAAGAGCAGCAACTGTCAGAGCAAAAGCGCTTTTAAATCACCTCTGTTTCTTTGAGGGCAAGCTCCAAATGTCAAGTTCAAACATTGCAAGATAGCTAATACCGGAGACCTTTGTTCAAAAATCCGTTTTACTGATGTCAAAAAGTTGCTGAAATCATGGGCACAAGACCACTCTAAAGATTCAACCTTCTTGTGGGGGGGTTCCACATAACCACTCTAATGTAAGGATGCCTATCAAATCAATAGCAAAAATCTCCTGTCAAATTCAAGACAACTCCTAAATGGATGCAGTACCGACAAATTCCACAAGGCAGCGCTAGCGGTCTAAACTCTGACAGGAGAACTGAGTTCAATAGCTGACAAAGGGACCTGAGTCAGCTGGACTTCAAAGCCTGTTGGTTAATTAAAAATCTTAGCCACCTGCTGTTCCCAGAGGCCAAGAGGCTGGGAAACCTTAACACCCCAGAGATTCCCACACCAGGAGGCAGGATATCACATGGCCCTTCTGAGTGAGAAGGAGGGGTTTTCGTTCAGCTTGCTGGAGCCCACACAAAAGACTCTTCCCCTTGAATGGGGTATGTTAATTTTGAGTGTTTCCTGTCAACAGCCCTCTGCCAGCTAGGAGAGATATGTGTTTCCTGACCCACCCAAGCTTCTGGAGGCGGACCCAAACACTTTGGGGAGTTGAATTGAAGGCAAATATATGTTTCATAAAAATACTGATAACTCTTTGTAACCAGATGACCGAAATGTGCAATTTGGGGATCCTTAAAATGAAAACTGTGCCCACAATTCAAGACCAAACTCCAATTTGTGTGATGTTCTGGTGCAAAACCCCGCTAATTATGAATATTGCAGACACAGTATTTAAGCTAGCGACCTGGAAATTTACTGGGATATGTGTAGAAGGGGGTGTACATTTGTATAATTTTTGATGAAAAACCAATGTTGCAAAACCCACTAAAATCAAAAATAAGTTGCCATTTTTGAATGCAAGCTCCTAGAAACGCCAGAGTCGGAACAGAGACTACCTTAAGCAATGTGTAATATATACATGTAATGTCAACCACTTGTGTACCTGGGAAATATGTATTTGGATCAGAAATAGATTTGTGTGCACATTGACCAGGGGAGTGTCATTTCTGCAGGTCATAAAATGACATCACTCTGACAACTATCCCTTCCCAAATCAGGGACCAAAGAATCTATTGACCTATCAAATTAAGAGAGGGGCAGGCTTAGTGAAGCTAGCCTCTCCACCCACTTTCTAAACACATAAAAGCAGACAGTGCAGGACAGATAGGGTTTTTTCAATTCCATTTGCTGCGGAGCGTGCTGACCGACGACTTCACAACCAGAGATCCAACACTTAGACTTCCAAGCTAAACAGAGACTACAGAACTTTGAACCAAGAAGGCCCACTGCAAGCAAAAGTATTTGTCAGCAGGCCTCAAAATCTTTTGCAACTGAACTCTTCAAATAGCCGGGCTGAGCTGTTTGATTCTGGCCTAGAACCCTGTGACAGAAACATCCAGAACCAGGAGCCGTGCTGTGTCCAGAGAAGGCAGAACCCGATCCAGAGAACCGGTGCCTAGCAGACCCAGGACAGCAGAGCAGAGCTGAGAAAAAAAGCTAAGATTCTAGGCTTTCCAACGAACCTAAAACCGACTTGCTACTCCTTATACTTGTGCAGTAATCACGATTCACGCACTCGCGGATTTTACCGCGATTTGCGATTTGGCCTGATTTCTTCTCCAGTAAAAAAGTCAGCAGCTCCTTGCTTTCCTTTGCTAAAATTCGTTTAACCTGCTAGTTACTCATCGAGCATTGCTAAAGTGAGCCTGAACTAATATAAAGTAGCCATCACCTACCCTGAACCTCAGAGGGAATTAAAAGCAATTTTAGCACCTTTTCACTTCCTTGCAAACCACATTAAAGTAATTCGCTTGTGTTTCAAACTTCTACCTGTTTTCCTCTAAGCTTGCTGGGGGGGAACTGAATTTCGTATTGTATTTGATTGCATTCCTGAGAACTGTGTGCTCCTCCTTCCATTTCTTACATTGCATAGGGGGGGGGGGTGAATTGCCAGAGAAAAAGTGATTATATTATCTTTTGCTAAAATCATATCAAGTTATTTCTGTACTGCATTTCATTCCTCATTGCTTTTCCCTTGAAACCATAAAAGTATTTTCGCTGCCTTATCCATCCTATACCAACTCCTCATTGATTGTAAAGAGGTGTGCTAGTGTCAGATTACCCATTGTTGATTAACATTATATTCATAAGTGTGATATCAATTATTAATTTATTATAAAAGTGTGATATATATATATATTGTTTAATTTTTCAAATAAACCTTTTAAAATTGCAAAACAAATCTACTTCTTGGCTCAGTGGGGTCAGGGGGATTCTAAGAGAGGGGTGTTATACAAGGGTTCATCATCCAGATTATAACTTGCCATAAAAATATATAAATAAGGGCTTCCCTTGGGCATCCCAGACAAGGCACCGACTTAGTGGGATTGCTTGATTGGAGTCACTTACAATTCTCTGACTCATAAACTCACACCATCATGGTGACACCCTGTTTTCTTCTCCAATCAAGGGAGAGAAGAGATTCTAGCCAATCGCCTGCCTCAGCGGGCGCGCTTAGGATAAGCCAGCACACACACCCCTTTATTATAAGCATAACAGCTGAGGGCTTAGAAAACACACACAGATCCACCCACTAACTGATTGCTGGCGGAGCATCCTGCGAGAGGACTATCCATCTTCCATGCTCCTGACTCCAGAAACTTGTTAAGCAGAAAGGCCCATTCCATTAGTTGTGCCATTTTCAACTAGGCCTTGAATTTCCAGAACCAGAAACAATCCCAGAAACCTAAGGGGAACCAAAGAAACATCCGGGCTGTGCTGTAACTGCTTGCCTGCTAAATAATTGTGCAGATCCTGTCCAGTCCTGTCGTGCAGTGACCAGAGCGCCTTGCTGATTACAGACCCAGTCCAATCCGGTGTGCCCAGCAGTCTGTTCCAGAACCAGAATCCCTGACCAGAATACCTGATGGTTCCGTTTGAAACCCATATAGTGAGTATCTATAGATAGGACTGTGTCCCTAGCATATGTACTATCCATAGTCCACTCCCCATCTAAACCCATCCTCTCTTGTATTTAGAACCTGATATTGAGTAGTTTGAATTGTCAGAGCGTTTCTTGACCTGAGTTCTCTTATTTGTATTCTAAAATCATAAATCAATAGTGTTGTTAATACATAAATTGAATCCCAGAAAGAAATTGATTATCCACCACGTGAAGGGTCCCTGGCTAGGATTGATGGAGATTCATGTGTGGCATTCTCCTTTTCTATATTCATAACCTAGTGTAAACGAAATCCCATTTGTTGTTGAAAAGTGCATCCCTGTTTTCCCCTTATCTCAGAAAAACGACCTCCACTAAAACATCCATAACTTCCAAATTCAAATTCCGCTTGTAGCTAACATCCTCAGCTTTCCATAGAACCTAAAACCGCATTCCAAATCCATATAGTTCTCCCGCGATCACGATTACCACGCACAGAAAAGTTTTCCGCAAATTTTCGTTTTGGCAAAATATTAAACGTGTGAAACAGCTTTTGATTGCACCCGACCTCAGTTTTAAGTTTGCACATTGCTTATTAGGTATCAAATCATTGCTAGTGTTTGTCTGCAACTATCTAAAGTGGCTCCCATTAGAATTTGAACAATTTTAGGCATTTAAACCATTGTTTACATAATCCATTCTCAGATAACTTTAAAACTACTTTGACAGTTGCCAATCAGTTCTGTTTCTCTCTTGTGTTTGCTGAGGTGGGGGGCGAATTAGGGATTGACATTTTGTTTGAATTCTGCATTCCTGAATACCTGCTCTCTCTCCTCTTATCTCTTTACATTGCCTATTGGGAGGATTGAGGGGTGAGCAGGGGGAAATAGTAATCACATTGCTATTTGATTTGAACACACACACAGAAGTATTATTTCTGTGCTGAATTGTTTTGCTCACTATTACTCCCTGTGATTAAAGAGATTGCTTAGTGTTACATCACCCATTGATGATTATTGTATATCCATTAACATAGTGTGATTATATTGTGAACTACATAAATATATATTTAAACTTTGCAAACCAGCCTGATTCCTGGTTCAGTGTAACCAGGGGGGTTCCAGGAGAGGGGCGTGATATGAGTGGTACATCGTTCAGAATAAAATAACTTTTAGACACAAAATAAATAAGGATTTCAGTTGTGAATTACACGCTAGGCGTTGACTTGGGTGAAGTGCCGGATTGAAATCACTTACAAGATAAATTCAAGTAAGTACATTGATATTTGACAGACCGGTGTTGTGAAACAAAGATGTTACTGGGAATACATATGCGATCACTTTTTGACAGTAGTGAAAGTTTGGTCTTACTAAAGATAAGCGTACCCGCGGAAAGAAATGTAACCGTAGTCAAACACACTTAGCACCTGAATTCACACAAGAAAATTGGGTATAAAAATCATAGGTAATACTTTTGTCAATGCAGATAGAATCAGAGGACAGCTTCTAACCAGTAGATAAAAGTCAATAGGTCTGTGCCAGTGTCAATTGCAACAGGGGTCCTGTTGCCGAGGATCACACAGTTAGTATAGTTCACTATTCGAGATTGCCAGGAGTACTTAGATATCATCGCGAAAGGGAGGCAAAAGTTATAAGAGGGAAGGAAGAAAAGGACAAGCCTTTGGTGAGGAAGAAGGGTTCACCCCAATTCCTCGAAGTTGGACACAGTACCTTATTCCTTGAAGAAAGCTGGTGCCACGGCAGTTGTTTCTGGTAGTTCCTGCAGACTCATGGTTCCTGGAGCTTCAGTCGTGGAGACAAGGAGTATGTCTGGAGCGATCTGCACTACCCAGGGATGAGGCCAGCAGCGGCAAAACAACAGTGAATAAAAAGTGCGCTCCTTTAAAACAGGAGAGGCTCTTCAGATGGCTATGCGGACCACTACAGCAGTGTGCAACGATTTCGACCATGAAGAGGTTCCTCTGGCTTTGGAAGATGAGCTGGTTGATCCCACCAGGCTCAAGAGAAGAAGACTCCAGGATCTTCTCTTGTCGTTGAAGGGTAGATAGCTCAGGACTGTAGCAGGGCTTCACCGGGACTCGGTAGTTGCTGCAGCCTTCTTCTTCTCCGCACATTCAGCCCACCTAGACGCCAAAGGAGGGCTTCTGGACAGAAGCCCGCCAAAGGTCGGCGAACAAAGAAGGCAAACCTGGTTTGGCGTGAAAAGTAAAACACAAGAAGGACTTTAACAAAAAGAAATGGCGACTAAACCCGACCGGAGCCAAAATAAAAAGTATTTGGTCAAGCGGTTTTAAGTTTGAGGCTAATAGTCTAAAACAGTACCACGTTTATATTCTATAATCGCGGTAGAAAGGTTAGGGTAGATACCACTGCCACCAGCCAAGTCTTAATGTTAAGAGAGCAAATCAATGCTCAGAGAGGCACAGACAAAAAGAGGTAGGAATTAACCCTTTCCAATACTCCATGTAAGATGCAGTGAACTGGGTCTGTAGTTTAAAGTGACTATATGAAGTTAATGGCATCTACCTTGGTAGTCGACTATCGCGCCACTCTACCTCACGACCTCTAAGAACAGCCCAATCCCACTGTCTAGCGATCCCCAGATTTAAATTGCAAAAAGCAGGGGGCTCAAGTTTCCCCGTCTTAGCTTCCAAGTTATGGAACTCCCTCCCTGTTTCAATTAGAGCGGAAGACTCTTTCAATACCTTCAAAGCCAATACTAGATCTTGGCTTTTCAACCAGCTTTAAGGCCGGCTTCGCGCCTCTTCCCGACCTACCCTGACTTGCCGACCGCTACTATCACCTATCGGCACTGAAACTACTGTACATATGTATATAATATCCTCTTGCAAATGTATATAATGATTCTTTGTTAGACTTGCATATCGGAACCCATGTGTAATGATTCTCTGTTATATCTGCATATCTGTAACCTTGTACAAATTGCGCCCTGATGCCTCCGGGCCTGTTGGTTCGCGCGTTATAAATAAATAAAATACAAATACAAAAACTTTACCTGTTTCTGGGGGACAGTAGTCGGCCCCAAAAAAAATGGAGTCAGTGGGAAGTCTCAAAGACAACCCTGTGTCACTGCACAAAAGTGGGGCTCATGGAGTGGTGTGGCTCCAGAGCCCAAGATCACACAAAAAGTAGAAATACCCTTGGCAAAACACATGTAAGAGTGGGGAAAAAAGGCTCCCACTCTTACCAGGTGGAAAAAAATAAACCCTTGAAATCCAGTAAAGCTGCTGAGGGACTCACTAGGTGAGGGAAATTAGCCATAAAATGAGAATTCTCCCTAACACCCTTTCAAAGGAAGGGGGTGGCAAATGGGACAATTCATGGTGAAGGGACACTGCTTTGAAACTGAAAGACATCTCCAGCAAGAGGGAAGTCGATCACATGTTCTTACTCAGGAAGCTCAACACCTATGCGCTGTGCCATCTGGCACCGCATACGCCTACAAGCCGTTTACGTGCCTGAGATGCACACTTAAACGTCGACAATCTCAGCAGGATAATAAGGGAATGTCATGAATAGTAGCAACAAGACCAGTAGCTAGCCCACATATTCAAAAAATTTGAAACGCCACAAATACACCTATTCACCATTCGTGCTAATAAAAAATGCAGCAATATCGCCAACAGGTTCCTATGGAGGGTTCGGAGAGGGAAGTGTTTCTGTGGACAGAAATGTCCCCTTCCTGTGCACAGAAATGTTTGCTTATCCCTTCCCTCCAATACTGCTGATCATGAGACTAGCCGCCAACATCAGTGGTTTCCTTTTCAAATTCATCTCAAAGCCCCAGCATGGTCTGGGCATGTCATGGGAACATGCAAATAAGTAAACTGACAAATAAATAAATGGTACTCTGACCTCTTTCAGCAATCAATGTCTGGCCCGATAAGTCTCCCGCCAACTAAGAGCCTGCTCTCCAGAAGAGGAGAGTGGATATCACTGTGACCCAAAATCGCTAACCTAACAACCTTGCTCTTTGCATCTTGGAATTCGGATGGACAATTACAATGTGTTGCTACAGGCGTCCCCCCTCCCCCCACTGCAAAGTCCAACACTCTAAAATGGGAACGGTTTTGCGCTTGGTGTGCCAAAATATAGTTTGCAAACCTTTTCTATTAAACCATGCCAGGTTTTACCATACCTGTTGACCTTGGCAGAGAGCAGGTTGGTACACGCATCCATTGGAGTACACTTAGCAGACATATCACAATACACTCGTAAGTCGGGGAACGCTCCTCTTTTCAGTCCGAGAATAGTAAAACAATTTATGAAAGGGCTTCTACACACTTTTATGCCTGTGAGGTAGGTGGCACCAATGTGGAGTATTAATACAGTGTTATCCATGCTCATGCAGGCACCTTTGGATCCCTTGCACAAGGTGGATATATAACACCTTTCCTGTAAAGTAGCAGTTTTGCTGACCATCACCCCGGCAAGCCGGGTTGCAGAGATCCAGGCATTAGCCGTTAATGAACGCAAGTTACCTCTCTAAAGTGCCATTGGATTTCCACATCAATTCATGCATTGATTTGCCAACAGTTTTCAGGAATGCTACCTGGAGGGCGGAAATCTCCCTTAATTCCTTAGACGTCAAACATGCATTGAAAGATTAATACTGGCAGAACAAAAGTTTTCTGGAAACCTGCACAACTGTTTGTTGCATTCAGACTCTCAAATAAAGATGGCCCTATATAAAAGAAGGGCATAACAAGATGGTTAACATATGCAATTACTTTCTGCCATAAAACGGCTAGCAAACCTCTGGCCAACAAGGTCCACGCTCAGACCACGAGAGCAGTGGAAATGTCCCCTGCCTTTTCTTACAAGCAACACCCACCTCTTTGTGTATTAAATTAGGAAGAGAAAAAAAGTTATTTAATTTTCAATTCTACATCCTCATCTATTGTTCTGGTCTGCACACAACTCCAAATTGAAAATTCAGTTATTCATACACTGAATGATGCAACATATTAATTTATTGAATTAATAAACCATGATATCAAAACTACAGTTATCCATCTCCACATAACACATACACACAACATAATTTAAAAACGGATCAGGCACAGGACAATTGTACAACTTGATGACAACACAATTTAAAGTATGCTTCAACAATGCAGAATGTATCACATGCTTGCACCTTCAACAAAGCTGAAGTACCCTACCTTTTAATATTAAGTGCATCAAGTGCCAAGCTTCACAAACCGTCCAATAACAAAAAGATGTTACACAAGTACTGTGAATGCTAACTAGTGTAGAGTTTGTATACCCACCAAGACCTATATTCATTCATATTAATACAAACACATTTGGTACAAACTTCCTAAATCATTAGCAGCGAAAGAGCACTTTAAATATTGCAGCATTCTGTTTCAGCAGAAATTGATTTTATTGTTGTATACTAGATTGGACAATTACCTGTAGTATATTCCCCCGTCTTGCTCAGGGCAACTCATTCAGATTTTCCCTACTAACGCTTAAGAAAGTCATATTCGTATTATAGACACAGAGTGGAAATATTATGTTTTACTCTTTATTTTACCACTCGAGCAGCAAAGTAAATGGTTTCATTCAAGTGAAAAACATCAAAGAACTTTGATTTCCATAGAAGACAGTCTCTTTGTTAATGAAACTTGACTGCTCCTGACATGTCCCTCACGTGACTCCGCCCACAATCAGGGCCTGGTACACGACATAATTCCTGTTGATCCTTCCTAATCCTCCTCCTGACGCTGCTCTCGCCGAACTCCTCTAGTAACTGAAATGCAAATTTGGCTCAACTGGAACTATTGGAACTCACCGTGGCACAATTCCTGTTTCTGGTCTATGCCCCTGTCAGACTCACGTTCGGGTCCTCAGGAGCCTGTCGGCTTAACATCTGTACATGGAGAGAACGTGCATAAAGAGACACTCAATAAATCATCGGGTGGGAAATTGCATACTTAGCCGCTTCTGTGCCTTATCAGCCAGCTTAGTTGTTTGCGCCCTGTGTTGGTATATCATTTGGCTTATCTTATGCCTGCCCACTCTAGCCTATTAGCGATTGTGTGGGTGGGATAATACTTCACATCTGTGTCTTTAATAGAATTGACTTTCTTAAACGTTAGTATGGAAAATCTGAATTCTATGAAAAGACCTGGAGACTCGTATTATGCTTGTTTAAAGCTTACTTGCCACCAACGAGGCTACCTTATCAACTGGCATGAAATAAAAGGTCTTGAAAGTCTATTCATTTGACCAATCTACGGCTCTCATGATACCTTGGAGCCACACTGCGCAAGCAAAAGCTTTCTAAGCCATAGTGCCACGTGCTGAATGCGCTCAAAACATTCCAAATCTATGCCAGCTTGAAGCATGATCCACTAGACCCAGGGGGCCAGGGTGGCAATTGATACTGCCTTAAAAGGTTTGTGGAGTGCAATGAATACTCTTCTCTTCCCCACTGTCTTGAGGGGTGTGGTCCTAGCCTTATACTCCTTACGGCACTGTGAGAGGTCAGCGATGCGAGGCGGACAACTGTTGATGATTGTTGAAAACATGCCATTTTATTAAAGTATATATGATATTAAATGTCTCACTATCCCTACTCTGCTGAGGATGTTCCTGCCTAACCGAAACTAAAGGGAAACACTACAAAGGATGTCTGGCCCTCACACTAAACATGAAGTACAAAGAAAATATATGGCAATTCAAATAACATCAACAATATTCAGTGTTTCTTGATAGCCTCTCAATAACCTGGGCGAGTTCCCTTCCCCAGGATTCAAAGTGAATTCTACTCCAATGTTCAACAAAAGAAAGGAACAAGGAAATCCTCGTAGGTAAGATAACCTCCTTGACGTTTCAATGTCAAGGTAAAGATTTGTTAACCAAAGTTCCGACAATAGCAAATCTTTTCTTCTTGGTGAAATCTGGACTTTCCACCTCCTCAGAACAGCTCCAATGGTATTCCCAACCACAATGCTTTGCCACCACTTCCAGTAATCCAAGAAGCTTTACCACAGTTTAAAAGAAATGCAACTTCTACAACTGTCAGTGAAACATAGTTTTTGGTTAACAGTTAGTATGTCATTAGTCACAAGATTAGGATTCACAGTAGGTGTATTTGTCAGGATGACTTTACAGTGCTGCTGCTTCTACTTGAACAACTTTATTTCTACTCAAGTTTAACATGAGAACATTCTCCTTTGTCTCATTGTACTCCATTAGACTTGGACTTCTGAAATGCTGCATCTACTGACAACCAGCTATACCACCACAGCCTTGGTACTCTGTAATTCAAAACAGATTTAGTTCTGTCAAGATTTAGGTTAAGCTACTCCAATACCTCCCAACAGGCAAGGCACTCTTCTTCTGAATATCTCTCTTCAAAAGGGGCAGCCGCTTTGCCTCTCTTTTCTGTCTGCCACGACGACGACTTAACTTTGCCTGTATAACCCACTTATCTCTATTGCTTAAAGTCTTTGGCAATATAGACTGTCAACTTGAAATGATATTCATGAGATGAGCAGCAAGTTTCTCTTCTCCAACTTTGCGTTCATCTCTTTGCCAACTGTTATCTGAAATAATTACCCAGAAGCCTTGGTGCCACTCTCTTGGCTCTGAGTAATGCTTGCACACTTGTATCTTAGGCAAGGTCAAAATTCCAGTGGGCTCACAGTCTTAGTTAGATTGTTTCCTGGCTTTTAAAAAGGTTGCTTTCAGGCTTAATAAGTGAATACTGTTGGCTTGGGCAATGCTTGCTCTCTCCAACTGTAGATACAATTTTTAAATGCTTTACTTCGTTTATGAGCATTTAGGTTTCGAGTGAATACAGATGTAAAGGTTACTCTTTCCTTGAAACGTGAAATTAGGCACATGTGACCACTTCATATAGTTTACAATGTTTAGAGTATTCAACAATGCCTTTCTGCAGCGTTTGCACTACACAAAAGTGAAAAGAGAAATTACCGATCATATGCGAGTGCTTCTTTCTCATTGTCCCATTGTTAAAAGTTCAATGAACAACTTCAGCTTGCTTCTTATACGCGAGTGAAGAAGGGACAGGAAACTGTTGCCGGCAGTGCTTGCACAAGTAATCTGAACGCCATGTTTGATTCACCGGCTTCTGTGATCCTTGTTGTGTGGGTTGCACAACTTCCACGACTTTGGACCCAACTTCTACTGCTTCTGGCTTCACAAGGACCCACAGCCTTCCTCGTTGAAGGTGTCTCCATTCAGTCCAGTCGACAAATGAGCCTCTCTCGCTCCTGTGACCCATGGCTTGCCTGCAGATCCTCACCTCTGTCTCCTACACACTTCTGGCACAGCAATCTTCACAATCGGGCTCACATGAGGAAAGGCAGCCTTCCTGTATGCCTTCTGCTGCACGGCCTCTGCAACTCAGGGTTTGAGGTAACAGGACCCTCACAGAACAAGCAGAGGAAATCTGTTGCATCAACGTTTCAGCGTCCCTTTGGTTCTCCCACTTCTGCCTAGATTGCCAACATTTTGTCTTCTTCTTTCTGCCTCTGCTACTACAGCATGCACTCCAGTCACAGTTCCAGCTCCTCTTAATTGCCGCAACAAGAGGGGGCCTGTTATGCCTCCCAGGTTCCTTCAGTTGTGGGCTGTTTGGCCTAATTGCCTGACTACTGGTACAGCATACCTCTTCAGTCCTCTTCCTCATTCCAGTACTCATGGGATTATGGGACTTGTAGTACCCAACAACAGTTATTTCTTTTAGGGAACTTTTATTTCCGTTAGAACCATTAAATGATGAACCTTTAGAATCGGTTGTTAGAGAGGAAGACAATTGACTTAAGTCAATATTGCGATATCCTTTTTCATTATACCTTTGGGAGTAAGGAGGGTTTTTATCCTGAGATACCTTGAAAGATTTTTCTGTTTTTAACGTTTGTTCATGTTTCATGGTATTTGTGCCTAGAGCCACAGATTTTATATGTGGTTCAGGTACATCGTAATGGTAATAAACAATGACTTGCTTTGGCAATCTTTAAAGGTGTTCCTTTCAAAGTACACATACTACATCTCATCCCACTGGATCTCCTCACCACCCTGGGCCTGGTCTCCTCGCAAGTGATACTCCCACAATACACCACCCCAAAAGTCCGGATCAGGAAGCATCTGCCTTTCCCTGGCCATCTGGGAGGAGACATTAGGCAGGGTTCAGTGAGGGATCCGTAGGATTCTTCACAGCTCCTAACCGGACACAGCTTAGGTTGTCCCGGAAACACGGGAAAGGATACCCAGCTGATAGTTTTCTTGGTACTTCTTCTCATGTGAAAGGTCACTCCTTCTGGCGTGAAGGACTTACTATCCATCTCAAGTGCTCCCACGTCTGAGACTCTCGTGGAAAGCTCTTTCCTGAATAGGTCCGGGTCATCTGGCCATCTTTGCAAGAATTGTACGACCATGTCCACGTCCCACTAGCATGAATATTTAGTTTTTGGGTGGCCGAAAGGCCTTCACTCCCTTGAGCAGCCTGGATACCAGTGCATGTTCACCTGTTGTAGCACCCTAAGCCTTCTCGTGCCCTGCTGAATTGGTCAACATATGGGTGTTGACCATTCTGTATGCTTTTCCCTGGTCAGCCAGTGCTGCTAGAAAATGGATGACGTGGATCACATCTGCAGAAACGGGATGGACGCTCCTCGCCAGACACCAACTACGCCACTTACCCTAGGCTGTCCTGTAGGATTTTGTTGTCTTGGTGGCTGATGAGTCCGTCAGCTTCTCATGAAAGGCCTGACTGTCTCCAGGTACTCCTGAAATCACTAAGACAATCAGCCTGGGAGTCCCCTTCAGGACTAGCAGGTGCAGGAGTCCTGTAGGATCCAGGAGGATCTATGCTTTGTCGGGCAGTAACACTGTTGTGTTGCAAGAGAGATCCAGCAGGTCAGGGAACCAGGCTTGACTCTTCCAGGCTGGCATAACTAGTGCCAGCTTCACTCTGGCGCCTCGTGTGCGTCAAAGTCTTGCAATCATTGCAAAGGGGAGGTGGGGCATATTTTGTGCCGGGCAACCACTGCTGCATGAAGGCATTTGTGGCGGTAGCCTTTGGGTCCGTCCTCCAGCTGAAGAAATGCAGTAGCTGACAGTTCAGCCTGGACGTGAAGAGATATGTCATGCATTACCCTTTCAGATCCATCAGACTGTCAAATATCGCCTTGTCCAGCCACCAACAAGTGTTTCAATCCGCTACTTGGTTGACTGGTGGGTTCTTATGGTGAAGTCAGAGGAGGACAAGGTGGCAGACCAAGAGACCACTAGCAGATGGAAGGAAGAAGAGGGGGATGGGTAAGCGATTTCTGGAGTAGGTGATATATTGGTTAGTGAGTGCAAGTGGTACTGCTTCCCTCCCGGTGATCCCACTGCTGTGCACCACCCCTATGGGGAATACCGTACTGTAGACACACCAGCCTGTACCCCTGGGAAAGGTCACACCTAAAAGGAGAAAGGACGACATCCTTGGATCCGTCACAAATGATTTGTGCCATTTCTTCATCGGCATTTTAATCCAGGTTGGGATTATTGTTGTCCTTGACAGTTTATGTACTGTCATATTTTCTGCCCTCCAACACTATTATGTTTTCCTGAACCATGGCTGGCACTCGTTTCCACTATCCGCTTGACATATTCACAGAAATCCCTCCATCTGCTCTATCAATGGTGCCTTCTCAGACATGATACCACGATACTTTAAGTGATCATAACCTTTTGCAGAATCATACTTCTCCTGGTGGCAAACCTTGTATAAGGACTGTGTGAAAGCCACAAGCCAGGGAAGGTAGGCATTCACCCAGTCATTGTTATTGCAAAAGAACATTCTTTTTGGATACTATTCAGGTAAGAGGGGAAGGGAGCCACTCTCCTAAAGAAGGAACTTGCTGTTATTGTATCCTTTAGTTGTGGTGTGAGGGATAGAAGTAGGCTGTGACACAGGACAGTGGAGATTATTTTTGGCATTCTGATAGACCCTTTAGTATTCATTCTGAAGCAATGAACCCCTCATAGAGATGGGGATAGATAGGTTTATTTACACTAATGCCACCTCGTCAGCTTTCTTTTTCGACGCCCCTACTGTATATGCTTCCTTTTTGTTGAGATTACCATCCGTTTAGTCCTGGTCGCATCGACCTCGAACTTGTTATCTTTACAGAACTCTACAAAAATAGAGAATTGCTTAATCAAGCCTCTCAGCATTAAAAAGACCACTGCTGTGTCATTGGCAAACATCCACATAGGGACATTATCGCCACCTAATGACGGCGCATCTGTGGGGGTAGAAAGTATCTATCACCTGGTTTATAAATGGGCAAAACAATTTAGTGGCCAACATACATCCCTGACTCACTTCTTTTGAGTTTGGACACCTGTGATATTTCACTGCCTAAGCCCCATCTTACTGACGCATTAGTCCCACTATATAACAGTTTAATTGCTGATGTAATGGAAACAAGCACTTCCAGTTTAGCCAAGCATTCCTACAGTCTAGTTTGTGGTACACCATCGAATGCAGTTCGCAGATCTGTGATCAAAGAGGTTCATTTTTCTGAGAACTACATGTTTTTCATTGAGGAGGTATAACTATAAGCACTGATCAAGATGCAGCCTGTCAGGAGATGGCTAACTGGCCTGTGTTCCGAGCACCATTCTTCCGATGGGAAAGCACAATTTTAGTGAACAGCTTGCCTCCATAGCTCACGAGCCCTACGCTCATCTGCCTCCAACCTTCTGCGAGTGAGACGGTTCTCCAAGCAGAGATTTGGAGGGATTTCCTTATCCTCAGCAGGTGCCTCCATCTAGAATAGCCTCCCTGCCGCCCTCCGTCTTGAGCCTGATTTGATTAAGTTCTGGAAACTCTTCAAGACCTTCCTCTTCTCCTCTTCCTTCTCTCTCCCTCTACCCCGCTAGCCTACCTCTCTGCTCTTTCCCTCTCTCGCTCCTCTTCCTTACAGCCTGCTGACTGGCCGCCTGGTGTAGAGTCTCACAGGTCGCTGGCACCCCCCACCAGTCCTCTTTGGCACTTGCCTCAGGGCCCTACACCTTACACACGCTCACTGCACAACCCAAGAGAGTGACTCTCTACGCTTACCCCAGTCTCCAGCGACTGGGTGCACTTGGACCCCCCTGTGACCGTCTGTACACTTGCACGATCCGTACGCAGCATGTCTGAACATCGTCTGTCTGTTCTCCCCTTAATGGCACTGGTAAAACTGCAGAATCTTTGTTATGCCTATGTGCTGTACCTCAAACTGTTAAATGTATTTTACGCCCGAGCAACTGTTGTTTTTTTCCCCATGTTCCCACCCTCCTTGAGCACTTTGAAACACTTGGCTGTGTGTAGGCGCTTTATAAATAAACAATACCATACCAATGTCCAACAAGGATACCAGCGATAATTGGTGGTGGTTCTGTTCCCCCTTTTTTATATATCCGAACTATCTCAGCACTACTCCATGATTTTGGAATATTATTAGCTGATGAAATAGCATTTACAAAGTTTAGTCAAATAGGGAGCCCATATATGAGGTTCTGATTTGTACAGGTCCATAGGGACCTTATCGGGACTAAGGGCCTTATTTGCTTTTGGAGAAATTATAGCTCTGAATACTTCATCAAACGTACAGACCACAGTGTTATGTGCTGAGCTCTCTCGCGAAAGGGAACTCCGATATTGAGTAGGCTCGGAGGAGTTATCGCTATGCAAGTTCTGGAAATGTTACCCAAACCTTTTCCGGGATATGACCATGCAGAGTAATCTTCTCATCACCTTTACCAGTACTAATTAAATGTTGGAATGTTTACTACCATTTCCTGTCAATGGCATCTAGAACGTTATCCCAAATGACTAACCTATATTCCCATTCTTTTGTCCCTAAAATTATTTTTATAATTTCTTATTGCTAAAACAAGACCATCTCAAGAGGTGACCTTCGCACAACATATTAAGTTGTCTTTTGCTATTGTGGCAAGCCAGAAGATGGACTCAGAGCAGAGGACATGGTTTTCAAGTAGATTTATTTCAATTAAAAAGAAAACACCATAGAAACCCTACTGCTGAAGGCGAGTTCCCTTCCTATCAAATTAAACTAAGGTGCTTGTCAATAGTAAAAGAAAAAATAGTCCCGATCGAAATCCTATCCTCTGAACTGGCCCTACCACTTAGAAAAAATGTAGAATAAAATGTGGTAAAGTGCTCTGCACTCAGTTGTTCAGCCTAACCTCTCTGGCTTTTCAGGAGTCCCAAACACACACAAAGGGGACTTGCAAAGGGACCTGACAATACACCCAAAACCTTTTCACACAAAAATAATTATCAGGTAAAGTGATTTTGTTTATTTTCCTGGTTTAGAGTTAACTTTTGTGTAACTTTAGCATAAATTGCCCTCCAACCATTCTAACTATTCCCTCATGAGGTGGCTGTCCCTAGATCACGCTGATGGGCCGCTTATCTAGGGTTATGGGATAGAAAAAGGACCTGCCGTATTGCTAATAAATCACAGGCACACTGGGTTTATTTTTTTTCAAAACACAATCTTGTATTAGTGTATCAAGTGTATGTGCACGACGCCTCGCAGGTGGTATTTAGTTACTTTATTATTCTTCCCTTGCTTGACAATTTTAAAAAGTGAAGAAGGAAAAGAATAACAAACCCACATAAAAAACTTGTATCGAGAACAATACTCTAGTTGGTTAGTGAACTATATTATCACTTCCCCAATCTGACATGTTTTATACTATTTTCCTCACAATGTCATGTTACGCGAAAGTTGTATTTTTTACATGCAGACCTATGGGCCGTTCCAGTGGTCCTTATTGATTAACCAAGGTCTTAATTTAGCTTCCGGTTTCAGTGGTGTAGGGATTCATCACTTTCTTCAGGGCAGCAGCACTCATACCGTGCTGCCATTAAGGACAAAAGAAGAGTATTATTTACACTCACTGCCTGCCGTACCCCAATTATGGTTTGTAGGCAGTTTAAAAGGTCACCAAGATATGATCAATGTTACTTTAACCGTCACCACACACAAAGGTCTATTTTGCAGACAACCCCCCCCCCCCCACCCCCTTATCCTGCCATTGCAGGCTCTTCGTTGCAAGTTAAACCAGGTCTGGGCCACTTCCAGTGCAAGTTTATTTTGCCTCTTTATTCTTGTTGGCATTTTAGTCTGGGATATCCCATAATTCATCTTCCTCATCCATTAATCCTTTTGTCAGTTCGAGGCATTCAAACTGAGTGTTAAAATCCCCTACACCAATTCTAAAACAATCAGGTACAATCTCTTCGACAAATTGATGCATGAACTTCCAATTTGAATATTGTTCATCCCCCTTTTCGAGTGGTTGGCAAACATACATGTTTATTATCACCCTCATCCCATTTTTAAAAACCTTGTATAATTCTTGCACATCAGTGCTCCCACAATCCATGACATCAGCCAGCTGATTTGACTATTGCTGGGGCCAGCCATGTACGCTAACCAACACCCTTGGATCCTTTTTTATCAAAAATGTAATACGAGGCAAAACATTATAAGCAAATATCCATAGTGACTGAGGTCTCTTAGAAACAAACTATGTGAGGAGACCTTATAAAATTACACCAGCCCTCATCACATAAGTTCTTATTCAACCCTGCAATATTCCAGGAAAGTAGGTGCATCTCAAGGGCAATGGGAGAAGCCTATGCGACTGGGGTAATGTTCACAACGCCCGGGGTTGCAGCTGTGCTTCCAAGATGCTGCAAGGGTCAATTTGCCACAGGCTGTCTCAAATACCCATTTCCCACATTCATTGTTTACAACTGTAGTATCAACATCACAGACTGGGTGTTTAACATGGTGCTTGGAGTGAGATGCAGCCATGGCAGTGCCTTTATCTGGAGGGGCAGTGGTGGATTCATAATTTGAGCACCCTAGATTTTACTGGGCAGTTTTGGCCTCATATGGGGTAAGGCCTAATGTGTTTGTATAAATCGTTTTGGCGTATGACCTGAAGTCCATTGACAGCAAACCCTCCGCTCGGTAGGGTTATTAAAATCAACATGGATGTAATCCTTCACACTCCCATCTTGAGCACGCAAGCGGGTACAGTTCACAATGTCATTGTGGATAATCAAACCACAACCCCTTCTCACCCTTATCCTGTTAATGCCCTTCTTCAGAAGCGAGACCTTCAACTCCTCAGATTTTCCATCTAGTTTTGGCACATTTACCATATATATTGCCTTACCATCGTACCTATTTGTTTTCCTTCTTCCTGAGGGAGGTTTCTTATGGTGAAGGTATATTTTACTTTGCTGACACGTGAAACTAAGTCTCTAGGCCTCTTGCTTCCCACTAGGTTTCCAACCTGGGGCAACACTTGTGGTTCGGCCATGGGTTCATGTACACTGAAAGTTGCACTTTTACATCAAAATCTTTTTTGAGCTGACCTAATTCAGTTTGAATCGCAATCGTAGATGCCTGTGTTCATCTACTGTAATCGTCAGCTCCCGACATGAGACATGGCCCTCCCTCAGTGCGCAAATCAGAGCGTCATGCATCTATTTTCACAGCAGCGCAACAGTGGACAATATCCTCTTCAAGGTTCTTAACCGCCCTCTCAGTTAATCCTTTTCGAGCATCGCTTGTTGCACCACCACCTGGCAGTAGAATGGGACTACAAATACACAAGCCGGCTTCATCATTGTCACCCAATGCGCCCAGAGGCTCAAATCGGTTAGACACTAGAAAAGTGTGTGGATATTGAGAAAACAATTCTTTATGAAGGTCTGGTGGAATGCTATAATTCTGGCCTCCAGTCTGGCTCACATAAATTGTCTTTAAATGTGCTAGACACCTCCTTCCATTTTACATTTTTACTTGTACACTGGTCTTCCTTACAATAGTCCCAGTTGAAAAACTCTCTTAGGATGGATTTCCCTCCTTCCCTCGGTGTCCTTCCTGTGATATCAAATGCTGGTAATCACAAATACCAGTATCTACCACCTCTTTTTCCATTCCATTTATGTCGCACATGGCAGAGTTCTGATTCCCCTTGCGTGCTCCAGAATTCATAGTTGATCTATTTCTTTTAGCCTCAGTGAAATCATGTAATAGCCCTTCGATTTCACCCATAAGGATATTTGCTTCAGTGATGTGCTTACTAATCTGTACAGATCTCTTAACGGCTTTGGTACCCCGGGGGTAGCAAGTACCTTTCCTTTTAAACATGGTTTAATAGGAGCAACTCACAGGGCTTAAATTTAGCATTTGGGAAATACAGGCAGGATAACAAGCACCGAAAGTACTTTGTAAACTTAAAAGCATGAAACATAAAAACTCTAAGAGAATGTCAGATATGAAATACAAGCAGAAAAATACTTTAAAAACGTAGAAAATGTAAAACATTACAAATCCCTCTCTAAGAGAATATCAAATATAAGTACAATTAATTACTAATAGGAATCGCTAAAACGTATTACTCACTATAAATTAACTGTAAATAAAAACTTCAACAATAACAGTAGCAGCAAGATTCAGCTGAACCAACCCTGGTCAATGTGAATGTTAGTGGATCCAATCGGCCAAGGAGAGCAGTTGCAAGCAACAAAATCAAACCACAGGGACACTCAAGTTTCTGAGCGTGGTAGGGCAGCATCAACCAGATCAGGTCATACTTAACAGTTAAGGGGGCACCTGTAGGCCAACTGCCCCCCCCACCTCCCCAGACCTGGGTTCAGTTAAAAGGTGCAAACCCGTACCCCCAAGGTTAATCGACCCTCTGTTCTGCTCCTTGCCTCCTGTGGGGTTGTAGGTGGATGGATAGCACAAAGAGGTTGAGTTAGAAAGAACTGGATTTCCCTCTGTGGGGACCCCCTATTTTGGGAATACTAGGATTACCTTAGCATGTTAAAGCTACACACAGCCGCTGGGGGTCGTTGGCAGACTGGGAGCCAACAGCGAATCCCCTCTGTGGTCACAAAAAACAATGATGCCAGAATGGACCAATCTATGGAATTAATAGAACAAGTCACCAGCGAGTTGGAACAGATTAGCAGACTCAGTGTTGCAGTATCCTAAGCACCTCTCGCCATCGGCCAGCTTGCCTAGTCTGCCCCATCTGCGGAGCTATTGATAGCACTTGGCCGCTTCTGCCGTAATTAAGGCAGCAGGTGTGTGTGCTAGGCTAGCCCACTTCTCGGGCCTGCTTCTCTTCCTCAATGGAAATGTGAATGGGCACCCAGTCTGCCCCGTCTGCATTGCCCTTCGTTTGGTGCTTTATAGATGAGAGAGATGGCGAGTTATTGGGCCCCTTGAATTCTCAATAAAAATCTTTGAACTGACTTGGGGAATTGGGAGTATTCTTTCAGCCTTCTGTGGCAAGTGACTGCAAAAGAAGTGGCAGGGTGTTGTGTGGAATCGGGAGTAAAAGGCGGACACCAGGTTGTCATTTCGGTTACTATAAAAAAAATAAAAGGGGTGGGGAAATTCCCCGCTATCCCTATGTCGAAGACGGGTTTTCCTGCTTCTTCCAAACTAACTAATTAATTTGTTTGTCAGGATGTCCAAAAGAAACGTTCTCCATCTTGTGTCCAACTCCACAAACTCAACAAAGCATAGGGGTCTCCCTTCTCGTATGATTTCTTCTGTTCTCTTCAGAATTTACCATCTCAAGAGATATAGGTCTTCCCTTGATCCTTCTCAGTTCTTATAGTTAAAACTTGCAACAGGGGGGCTCTCTGTTCTGGCCCCCTGAGTTCAATTACATTTTCAAAAGGCTTGGCACTTACTCAAGTTCCTCTTTCTTGTTGTTTTTCAATGTTATTAATACTTGTGAACTTGTACTTCCAACACCCAGAAGTACTGGGACTATGAAGAGCACTTAGAATGCAAACCGAATCCGTACGGAAGACAGATGCTCCGTCCCCTTCCAGATATCCAGAGGCACACGCCAAGGATGCCCCTTTTCCCCGCTCATTTTCACCATAGCTATGGAACCCTTCGCTGACATGGTACGACAATCACACTCACACAGGGGATTGCGCACTTCCGGCCAATCCGATATAATCTCCCTCTATGCGGACAATGCCCTCCTGTTCATCCGTTCCCCTGAAACCAACCTTGCCCCTATACTGGTGGATGTGGCCCATTTTGGAGACATATCTGGCTTGAATGTAAACTGCTCCAAGTCTACCTTATTCCCACTCACAGATGCAACACAACTCCCCCCTGACATACAAGGGTTCAACTGGTCTCTGTCTGGCTTCACTTACCTGGGTGTGGTGGTCTCCCGTCACACAGCGTAGCTGCGCGACAATTACCAAAGTTACCTCACTAACCTGGAGGCAAAAACCTCCAGCTGGACTAGGCTCCCCATCTCACGAGCAGGCAGCATTGGAATACTCAAAATGGTTGTATTACCTCAATTACTTTACCGATTTACCAATCTCCCTGTGTGGCCTGGTGATGCTTTTTTCCAAACTCTGCGCTCCATCAGTAACACCTTCCTTTGGCATTCTGGGGGTAGTCCGCCTCAAACTGTCCACGCTGACCACCCCCATGGCGTTGGGCGGGTTCAATGCGCCGGACTTCATCAGATACTGGGTGGTGGCCCAATCTCAGTTTGCTGCACATTGGTTCAATACCGTAGACCCCCCCCCCACCCATGTTCGCCGAGAGAAACTAACGGTCTGTGACCAAGTGATTGGATCCCTGATCCTTAAGCCAATCCCCCCTGATGCAAACTCTGCTGACCCTGCAGCTAGTACATTCTTGGCTTTAACCAAACTATAGGCAATGGTCGACACACCTCACCCATTTCACGGGGATCTGCCATTGTGGAACTTCCTCCCTGCTGTCCCACTCATTCCACAATCAGTGGTTACTCACTGAGCGGATGCCGGCTTTCGGATACTCCTTGACATCTTTGAACAAGGAAACTTTGTGGAGTGGCCTGATCTTCCTCCTTCACTCAGACGCGGCCCCTCAGTGTGGCTAGAATACTCCTCCCTTTGGGGGATTCTCAAATCCAGGTATCCCGAATTTCCCTCCTTGCCGCCTGATGAGCCTATAGTTGCTGAACTCTGTTCCTTTCTCTCCTTCAGGGGTAAGGTGTCGAGACTTTATTCCTTATTGCAGACCAGAGCAGCCCCCCCCCCTTCACCAAGCTGAGGCGTAGATGGGAGCGAGATCTCAGGGTTGAGGTTACTGACGAACGATGGTCACGGATGTGTGCTCGTACCCAAGATGTGTCCTATAATACTAAATTCAAACGAATCCAATTTAAGCTCCTACACAGGTCCCATCATACACCAATGAGACTTCATCGTATGTTCCAGGCCACCCTCCACCCCCACATGCCCCAGATGTGTCGTGGATCAAGCCTCCTATATCAATATGCTATGGTACTGCCCCCGCCTAACCCAATTTTGGCTGGACATCTGCTCCACATTGTCGGACATTCTAGAACACACTATTGCTCCCTCCCCACTGCACTGCTTGTTCCATGACCTCCCTCAGCTGTCCCGTGACTCTAAGAAACTAGCAGGTCTCTGCATGCTGTTGGCAGTCCGCTGCATATTATTATGTTGGCTTCGCCCTAAGGCACCTACCTATGCACAGTGGCTCAGGTCAATCATATGGGCTCACGATACCAAGCAGTCCTGGAACGCAATGCAACACTCACATTCTAGACCGAGGGAAATCTGGGTAGATTCGGTGATTATGTGTCCGCCATGGCTTCGCCCTCAAATTCCTCGTCTTCCTCCCCGTAGTTGCGTATTCCGCTGGTACAAAAGTTGAAACTGTATATATTGCCTCTTTTCAATGTTGCTTCCATCTACCTACCATGTATTTCTTAATATGTGTGTTGCTCGTTTTCATTGTTGGCGCTGTGTGGCTCCCTCTGTTTTCTGGTGTGCTGTCAACTCAAATAAAAAACGTTTTTTAAAAAAAAGAATGCAAACCGAGGGACTTTGCTTCCCACTTTCAGTTGGGAATACGTTCCCTGACCACAATCCAGCATCCTAACCTTCCACTGTTGGCTCACCGCGTTGTGATGGCTTCCCTGGGTTCTCCAACCTCTCTCGCGTCGTTCTTCGCATTTGACTTCTCTTCGCAGTGTGGGCGTCTCTTCTGTGCAGCGGAAGGGGGTCTACCCGACGCTCCAGTTTCCCTCACCGATGCAAAGCTTCTCCACTTCCATGCATCCATTTTTGGCATCTCTGCTCTCCGGTCCAGCCTCTACCTTCCCTTTTGTCTGTGCCGCTGCCTCACCTTGTTCTCGACACTCCTGGATTGCGAGCTGGGGAGAATTCTTTGCTTTCGTCTGGCGTCTCCGTGCTCGACTGTCCGGCTGACAGCTTGCCTTCCCCGGTAATAGCAATCCCGTGGTACTCTCCCTTGCCTGTTGGCTGTATTGCATTTGAACTCCCGCTTTGGAAAAGGGAGTTGTTTGGAACCAATCAGTTTTGTCAAAACATTAGACTGCTCACTTCGGTTCATCCGAATGATCTCGCTTTCAACAGTCCTCTTTTTCTTCTCAGTATTTTCTGTTTGTAAATTCTTAAAGGTTTTGTCATTAGCCTTCGTGGGATGTTGTAAAATGGTATTACAGTATGCCATGAAGGTGTGAGGGATTGATGGAAGGTCATCGAAAGGAAAGGGACGATATCATGCCTCATCTGATGCTGTCTTACCTACCCCCTGAGGGTTGCTTCCTTTCATGTGGTCCTCCCTCAAATAGCCACACCCAGGGTCAGAATCAGGTAGCTTCTGTCTTTCCCTGGCCACATGGGGAGAGGCTATCCTATAAGTAGTGATGACACCATCAGATCCATCACAGTGTCCTAGCCTTACGAACAGCAGTGGCTATTTTGACTCTCTGCAGGTGTCGCAAAACAGGGCAGGAATAATGTGATACGGACACAGAAGTTTCAGGTTTAAAAGAACTACTGATTTACCACTCAAGTGGGCCAACTTATACAAATGTAATGAAATAACAGGCTTTATTCACCTTTGAGTTCAAACAATGGAATCTATGGGTTTCTTAATCTTCAATCCGTCATCCAAGATCAGTTCTCAGTCACTCAGTCTTGGAGGGGGGGGGGGGTTGAGTGTCCCCACACTTTCTCCTGGGTTCTTTGCTCAGTGGATTCAGGTTTTCTGCTTTACGTACTGGACTTTAGAGAGACACCTTCGATTGGGTTGTGGGGCCCCATGTGCACGTGCATATTAGCCCTAGGTGATGGTGGAAAATAGGCCTAGATAAGACCAAGCTGCGCCCCAGAGTTTCCACTTCGAGGCTGGCCACCCGAGCTTCTCCATAGGCTGGGACAGGTTAAGTTCTTAATCTTCTTACCTTTGCATCCTGTCTCTGGTCTGGAGCAGCCCGATCTCATCTACCGTCCTTGATGGATTGTAAAAGTCTCATGTCTAAGGGCATCTCTTGTCCTACTCCCGTCCCATCCTCTCTTCCTTCACATTGTCCTCTACCTCCTTACTTCTGCACAATTTTCTCATGATAGGTTTGTAATGTGCCAGTTTTTCCTCAGGTCCTTTGAACTCCTTTCTACTATTCCTCCGCTACGTTTTTCTTTTCTCCCACCTCCTCCTTAGCATTCCTCACGTCCTTCCTCCTTGTGTCTCCTCTAACTTCCTCCTTCATTTTACTTATCATCTTTGTCCAGGTGTTTTGCCCAACAGCCTCATCATGATCTTCATCTCTCCTCTCCTAATGTCTCTTAACCTCCTGAATATCCTCCTTCTCTCCTTTCAGGATGTCACCTCTATCCTCTTTCCTCCTTTCGCATCTCTTTTGGCTCTGTCCAGTCACTGTACTCCTTTTAATATGAATCCTCACTACCTCCTTAACTCTTCATCACCTCCTTATACTTAGTTTTTTCAGCCTCATGTCCTAGTCACCTCTCTGCAGCCGCCTTCCCTCTGCTTCCGTTTCCAACACTCTGCACTGATACTCGTCCTCTACTTCCAAACACCCCACACCTTAATGGAAAATCCAACAGCTTAAATAGCGTCCTTGCGCAGTACCTGTGGTCCACCATTGCGAAGTTATATTGAGGGGTTGGTGATTTCCAGTGTCAAGATTGTATTGGTCAGGCAGCAAACTAAAACCCAGGACGTCCTGTCCGCAATCTCCTGTTCTTCTATTCACCCTCGCTCCACCTGTCGCAGGCCCTCCTTGGTAGCCCCCCCTCTTCTATTCTCCTCCCTCTCCCCTGTAACCCCTTTTCCAGACAGGTCTGGTTTATGAAAGCCTCATCCAAACAGGTGACCCCTGCTCCTACAGAGCCATTAATGACAACATTGGTTCTCTCACTCCAGACTTGGTCAATTTCTGTAATCACTCCTTCGCCACTGGATCTTTCCCCTCTCTTCTCAAGCACTCGCTTGTGACGACCCCTCCATTCTGACAAACTATCTCCCGATAGGCGGAGTTCGGCAGCAGAGTTGAAGCTGCAGTCAGTGGCAGTCTACCCTGAGTCTCTCTACAGTAGCAGTCACCAGCTTTTTCAGTGTGAGTGTGGGAGGTGCATAAAACCCCACCACAACCGCGGAGCGGCCGCGGAGTTCGGCAGCAGAGTTGAAGCTGCAGTCAGTGGCAGTCTACCCTGAGTCTCTCTACAGTAGCAGTCACCAGCTTTTTCAGTGTGAGTGTGGGAGGTGCATAAAACCCCACCACAACCGCGGAGCGGCCGCGGAGTTCGGCAGCAGAGTTGAAGCTGCAGTCAGTGGCAGTCCGTGGGCAGGACGAGCAGCCCAGCAGAATGGTCCCCAAACCACCGGTGGGCCGGGAAGAAGAACGAAGACAGACGAGGAGTGTAAGTGTTTCACTAAGCAAATTAGAGCCAGCTAGAAGTGCCTCATCCCGAGGATGTCCGCCACACACTCTATTTCTCACCAAAGATTCTAGATTCAATCGCCATCCTAACCCGTCTGGTGCAACCTTGGCGGCAGACAATTCATTCATACAACTCAGGTCCCCTACCTCAGCTAAAAAGCTCACTTTTGTGCTAACAACCTCACCTGGACCTGAAGCCGGCAGCACCGGCGCGGAAATGGCATCGGTGGAAGTTCTTGCCCTTGCAGGGTCTCCGGCTTCTCAAGGCGGTAGAGCGGAGTGTCTGCGGCCACCTATGCCTGCGGAGACACTCATGCCCGGCTCGCCCCCAGTGCAGTCGGCCGAAGGGCGGATTGCGAGGGACTCGCAGGCCGGGTTGGGTTGCGCTGCAGAGGAAATGGACGATTGCCCTCGGAGTGGCGCGGGGGTCCCACGCGGTGAGCCCCGGCCGGGTCCCGAGGAGACGAGAGCTTCGGCGGTGGAGGTGGTTTCCCCTGCGGCCGGCGCACCGCCGACGAGCTCGTTAGTGGAGCTGCGGGTGCAGGACACGGGGGAGGAGCCAGACTCTTCATCGGAGCAGCGGCGGATCGCTGTGCTTTTCCACGTCGCGGAAAACGACGCCCCGTTCCTAGGGGAAGGAGGAGTCAAGACCCACTCAAATGAAGTGGAAAAAGAAAGAGAAAGAGAAAGAGAGAGAGAAAAAAAACAAAAGGAAATTATTGGGTCAGCGCCGGAAGGGCGAAAGCCTTGCTCTTTGAACTCTGAGCCAAACATCCAAACAGATGACTCCATTGTCGAAATGAACACCACAGAGGACTCTACCTCCTCCATTGCGACCCCTCCGCCAAAGAAAAAAATCAACAAAGGAAAGCAAGGGCCAAAAGTGCCTATTTCTGCAGCGCAAAGAAAATCAAAAAGCTTGCAGCAAAATGCACAAAAACAAAAATTATGCAATACAAAAAAGAAATTGCATGCTCTAAAGACTATGTCGAAAGCAGTGCTATGCAACTCCGTGAAAGAATACTTTACCAGCCAAGGAAAAAGGAAATACGATGTCCTAAAAGAACTTACAGATGCAGAGATATTGGAAGTGTCTTGTGAGCATCTAACAGAACCATCTCAGAATGAGGAGGATTCGACTGGATTCAACAATTACAATAAAGTCCTTGGACCGTTTAATTTTTCAAGTGAGGTTGAGGTCCCCTTGATGGCCGTGTGCTCGATCACCTTACCGGCCCCGGCAAGCCCAGTACCTAAAGAAAATTGCAAGGCTGACACCAACGACAAAACCGGTGGTCCGGTATGCCCAACTGTTCTACCACAGAGTCCGTTACCATCGTCCACTTCAACAATATTGCTGAATCCACGATCCCTTTTGCCAAACACGGCTCAATCGGAAAGCGAGATGGATCCAGAAAACCCAACAGATCTTCAAAACGGATCCCCACTTCAAGGAATTGCCTTGAGAAACCAGACCAGTTCCCCAAGAACATGTTCCCCAAATCAAGGACATGAAGCCCTAACAGCTAAGGCTCCGAGTTGGAGAGAGGGGAAAAAAAGTCAGAAGAATATCCCTCTGCTTCCATTATCTCCTCCCTTAGCAACATCAAGGAGGAAAAGTAAATCAGGAGACCAGCCCCAACAAGAAAATCAGAAAGACTTGCCTTCTAAGCGACTGGACTTAGCAACGTTGATGTCAGCAATCACTATTGCCCTTGCCCCGTTTGGCAAACTTTACGAGGCAGTAAGTGACTCATTAAAAGACCACACTACTCTTTTAGCAATGATCCATACAAAATTAATTTACCTGGAAGGATATATCGCAGCAAAGGAAAAATTAGACTCAGAACTCTTTAACAAAATCCTGCTGACATCCTCTAAAACGATCACGACGCCACAACAACCAAGACAGAGACCGATAGAAATTATAGACTCTACAGACCAAGGTCTCTTCAGATGACGCACCTTCCTGAGGCCAAACCTCCTGCGTCCCAGTCCAAACACAAAAAGAACACGTCTTTCTTTCCGATGGCGGATACAACTAATCCAACTTTGTCGACAAAAGAGGGGAGGGGTCTTTCCTCTATTCAACCACTGCCCAAAGAAGGTCCTGCTAAAACGAACATCCTTAAAAAACCTATGAATACCCCGAATAGCCCGACACGCCTGACAAAAAGGAGGGACTCAGCAAAGGTCCTGGTATACAGAGATAAAAATACAGACTCCAGAGAACTAGAGCCCACTACCCCGAAATCACTTTTAACGGAACCTGTGACGCGGCCTAAAAATAACCACCTTAAGGCCAAAGAACATCCATTTCGAAATACGGTTTCTGAAAACCCAGAAACTCTACCCAATCAAAGAAAGTCCCCAATTACAACTGAAGATTTTATGAGAGAAGACCTTATCATGAACCTCTCCACCCATTCATCACTGATAAGGGATGAGGGACCACAAAATTGGTCACAGGAAAAACAGGTTCTGTCACCTGAAAAGAACAACTCTCCCTCTCCCCTACCGCTAAAACGAAGAAGACGGAGTGATACTTGTTTTGAAGACTCTGATGATAATTCGAGAAGACACCCAAGAGGGCCGAAGGCAGGCGGTCAAGTCTCATCTCCAACAAAACAGCGCAGGAAAGAACTAGATTTCAAGGACGACAACTATCGCAACTCATATAGGAGAAGATCTTCAACTAGTCCTAGAAGACACCGCACTTCAAAAAAACAAAACAGCCCAACTAGACAAAAAGTCTTTTCAAGAGTCCATAGACCTGAAAAAATACTTCCTCCATCGACAATCTTCAAAATTGAACAAATCCCTCAAAACTCAGAAAAAATGATACTGAACAGAGGCACAATCTTAAAAATTCTGAAGCATTCGAAAACCTTAAAACATCTAACTACGGCAGATTTAACCCTAGTGGAACCCTACCATAACGGAAACAAAGCTAAGGCTTTTTTTCATGTTAAACACCAAGCGGCAAGGAGATGCAATAGTGACGATTCAAGCGATCTCCGCAAATGCGGGTACATCATAACGGAATGGTTAAGCACAGCAGACAAAGAAATCAAGCCTGGTCAGCACCGACGACCCATCCAAGGCAAATCAGAAAGAGAACGAAATAGAAGTACCGACGACTACAGCAAACCTTCAGGTCAAGAGACACTCTTCAGATTAAATAAAAATAAAAAGGGGGGAGGCACAAATGAGAAAACAAACCAAACATCTGCGACAGTAGCACGTGAAAAAAGAGTAGAAGACTCCACAAGCACAATGCCAAAAGATTCATCGGCGACATCAAGATCTGAGAAAAACATGACAACTGAAACAAAGTTAAGGCCCCTCCGAGCAGAAAACTCCAAATTATCATTTGCCCCTATAAAACAACTTCTTGCGTGGCTACCGCAGGCATCAAAGCCATCAATGAAAAAATAGCAATTATCACCAGTGGGTCCGAGAAATAACGACTCCACCTCTCACCGACTCTCGAGAGACTCACAAGCCTCAACGTCCGACGAACGCTCTGATATTACGCTGATGTCCTGGAACACAAGAGGATTTAGACACCTTACAAAACCAGGGGAGGTAAACCTTGCGGACTATGACATTATCACCCTGCAAGAAACATGGCTTACAGAAAAACCGGGAATCGACGGATTCTCAGTCATGGTAGCACCAGCGAGAAAGAGTCGTGTGGGACGCCCTTCTTCCGGTCTTCTGATAGCAGTACGGAACGGAGTAGGTCTCACAATTAAGAAGCGTCTGGGTGCCACTCAAAATCATCTAGCCGTGCTTGTTGAATGGTCAAAATCCTCGGAAATACCAACTGATGTAAATAAAAACAGAAAAAAAAAAGAGACACATTGGCTCGCTATTATCACGACGTACTGGAATCCACAGGCCATTACAGACGAGAAATTCCTGAACATCATTGAAGCTGAGATAGATGGAATCTTAACAACTCAAGAAGACCCGCTGATCATAATAACGGGAGACCTGAACGCAAGATGCCCAAGAAAGGGCCAAGGCATCACCTCCACAAAAGAAAAAATCAGAACAGACTCTCGAGGCGATAAATGGCAGCAACTGATGAACACCAGAAACCTGCATAACATCGAGGAAGCACTCCTCCCAATGAACCCGATTCCATCATGGGAAAGAGGCACGCAAAAGGGGACAATAGATTACATTTTCTCTTCAGAGGGCCTGTTAGCCCGGTTGACCTCGTTTGAAACTTTGCGCTCTGGGGCAAGCGACCATAACATCTTAAAAACCAGCTGGCCATCCAAGCGAGACGCTAGTCTCTTTCTATCAGAAGCCTCGGAACCTACCATGCAAGGAAACCGACTCAAACTCACGAGCGAAAGGATCATAGAATTGACGGGGACGTATGAAAGACAGCAATACAGAGAAGCGAATCCTCTAAACCACCTAGCGGACTACCAACCGCTGCTAATTCCTTATTACTCTAAAACTCAACCAAAAAGAACTGCAATTAACCCCTTGCATGAGTACAACCGAGAACTGGTTCTTAAAAGACGAGAGCTCCGAAAACTGAAAAGACAGGCGACTACCTTAAGAACGTCCGACGCTGTGAAACTTTATAGCCAAGAGCAAAAAACCTACAAAGCCTGGCTACGATTCCATCGATTCGCCTTCTACCAAAAAGACGCCGAAGAAATGCTCAAGAAATTAGCAGATAAAAATTTGGGAGCGTTTTGGCAACTGATAAACAAAAACGACGGTTCCAAAATGTCATCCACAACCTCTAACTGTGTTGGAGAGGCGGCATGGATATCCCACTTCTCGTCCATCTTTCAACCCCCTGAGACGAATGTGATGAACAGATTATCACCAGCTACAAACAGCGTCTGGGAGGATTTTTCTGACATTAACGACATCAGGCTAGCCATAAAAAGGTTAAAACCATCTAGAGCCCCGGGCCCCGACGGAATTACTAACATCGAAGCCGGTCAAGTGGCACAGCGAGTAGAGCGCTCGCTTTGACATCAGTGCAGAGCCTGCGAATGCAGGTTCGAATCCCGGCAGCGCCAAACTCAGCGTTTCATCCTTCCGAGGTCGATAAATGAGCACCACACACCGTGGGTATTAATAAGCAGCGCTCAGATACCTGAGGGTTCGTAGCGCTATAGAAATGCCAAATTATTATTATTATTATTTATTATTATCGACCTAAAAAACCATCCCGATGAATGGGCCTCGTTTATCAGCAAAGTGTTTAAGAACTGCACTCTGTCTAGATCGATTCCGGAGTCCTGGTCTACTTCAGTGGTGGCCCCTATATACAAGAAAGGGGATAGGTCGGCCCCGGCCAACTATCGCCCAATTGCACTGTTGGATACTATTGGAAAGATCTACGGGTCGCTTTTACAAAAAAGCTTTCAATCATGGTCCAAATCGGCAGAATGTAATGACCCCTTCCAAGCGGGCTTTACCAAAAACTGCGGAACCCAAGTCAACATATTGACTCTCAGTATTTTGAAGAGCAAAGTCATCGAAGGGTCCGGAAAGATCTTTGTAGCCTTCATAGACCTTACCCAAGCTTTCGACCAAGTTGATCGCGAGCTGTTATGGACCAAACTTTCTGCCTGGAATTGTCCGCAATCATTATTGGCACCGATTAAAGCACTCCATACAGCAACTTCTATGAGAGTAAAATTGAACCGTCAAGGCTTACTGTCGGAAGCTATATCGACCTCCAGAGGGGTGAAGCAAGGCTGTCCCCTTGCCCCGGCCCTATTTATCTCCTTTCTGGGCGACTTCAAAGAAAGCGCAAGCCAAATAAGATCTTTTCCACCTAAAATTGGGCAAACACCTTTAGCCAGACTTCTCTACGCCGATGACATCATTCTTCTTGATCAAACAGAAATTGGCCTCCAAAGGCAACTCAACAACTTGTCTTCGTATATATTCACCAACAACTTGGAAATCAATAAGGAGAAGACAAAAATTTTGATAACAGAAAAATGCCAGGGGAAGAAACAAAGAAAAAAACCAAGCTGGTTCATTGACAAAGTACCTTTGGAGACTATCAAAACCTATAAGTACCTTGGCGTAACAATTGATAGCTCCAAATCTGAACTTGCCATGCAGCATCATCTGTGGGATAAAACCCGAAAACTAACAACTCAGGCAAGGATCATTGACAGGAAGTTCGGACGCTTCTCGTTGATGCCGGTGCTCAAATTCTACAAAGGTAAGGTAATCCCTTGCCTGGTCTACGGAGCCGACGCCCTTCCCAACCTCCCGATGGATTTATGGGGAAAAATGGAGGGGTACTTTTGGCGGAAGGTCCTTAATCTTCCAAACTCGACACCGATTGCAGGTATCAGAAGGGAGCTAGGTCTTCGATCGCTGAAAGCAGCTAAAGAGGCAGGTGAAATGTCACTATTCAGGAAAATACTTATGCCCGAATCACCTCCGCTATATAATCTGCTAAATACAGAAATGAGCAATAACACCTGTAAGATGTTGACGACATGGACGTCCAAACAAAGAGCTATTCTTGAGAAGATTGCATGCACAGAAGAAACATTGATTGGTAACCCAGTCAAAGTAAAAAAAAAAAATGGACCAAGAGGACTGGATTGAAACCCACACTATGGCCGAAAAGATCAAACTTCTAAAACATCTCCCGTCTCTACCTAAAAAACTGGATGCGATCCCTGAAATAATCAAAAGATTTCCAGACAGAGCTCTCCGCTCAACCTTTTTAAGGGCAAGATTAAACCTCTTGCCGACAAACGAAATTCGGTCCATAAGAGGCCTTTCGGACTCAAACCTCTGTCGACTGTGCAATTCACAATCAGAAAAGGAGACTGTGAAACATCTTCTTATGAGTTGCCCCAAGACTTTCATTTGGAGAAGAGCGTTTGTAGGTCCTCTATTGAAACCCTTTGCACAGTACCACGAAGACGTGTGGTGGTCCCGTTTAATGAGTGGTTCACGAACCACGTGGTCTATTGCAACAGCCAAAATTCTCAACGCAGCGTTGGAAGAATGCGCTAAGAAAGATGTGTCCAACGCCAGTGAACAGCATTAATTGAACTGAAACTAACTGCTTACTGGAAACTCTCACAAATGGACTGTTTAATAAGAACTAAACAAACGGAAAAAAAAAAGAAAAAAGGGGAAAAAAAAAAAAAAAAAAGTGAAAATGAAATTAAACGTAGCAACAATATTGCAAAATCATAAAAATGATAAAAGCAATTAATAAAAAAAAAAAAAAAAAAAAACTATCTCCCGATATCTATCACTCCTTTCCTGGGCCAACTCCTGGAGAAGTTGGCTATCTCACAGCTAACCCTCCACACTGAATCTGTTGATTGTCTCCATGACCATCGGTCTGGCATCAGAGCAGCCAGAGCCACGGAAACTGCACTCCTGAAAACCTGTAAAGATCTCTCTAACTTTGACTCTAGCTCTCCCTCTGTCCTCATTCTCCTCAACCTTTCCTCTGCATTTGATACAGTGAATCACAACATCCTGATTACTCGTCTCTGCGAGACCCTTGGCATCACGGATCAGGCTCTGCCGTGGCCGACCTCCTTCCTCCTTGACCGACCATCCCAGGTTCAGCTTGGGTCCTTTCTCTTCACCACCTCTCTCTCCACATGTGGTGTTCCCGCCCCATTGCTCTATCCTCTAGCCCTGGCTCTTCAGTGTCTATCTGGCCCCTTTGACCCTCCGGATCTCTACCTTTTCCACTAACTTTCAGTGCTAGGCAGATGAGACGCAGCTCTCTTTCAGGCTACCCTTGGCCTCCTCCTCCTAATTGCTCACCCTTGAGTGTCTATCCGCTATTCAGGCATGGTGCGCCTTTAACAATCTCTCCCTTAACACCAGTAAGACTGAGATCCTGCTCATTGGGACCCTGCTCCTGCTCTTCCTCTCTCACTCGGGCTGTCCTCCTTGGGCCCTCTGCCCTCACCCTCTTGTGAGGCAAAAAACCTTGTGGTCATCTTAGACTCCACTCTCTCCTTCTCTCCACACATCACAGACCTTGAAGGTCCACTTCCAGCTGTACCTCCTAAGAGGTATTCTCCCTTTTCTGACCTTCCCCCAGATGCTCACTGTCTCCAGAGCCCTGGTTCGCTCTAGGCTGGACAACTGCAACAACCTCTTTCTCAATCTGCCTATCTCTACTCTTCACGCTCTTCATCTCATCCAGAACAGGACCGCAAGACTTATCCTTGGCCTCAAGCCCACGGACCGCATCTCTCTGGCCCTGAAATCCCCCCACTGACTCCCAGTGGCTGCATCGTCCAGAAGGCTTTCTGGGGCTGTGGCCCTCATTACCTTCAACTGTCTCTTCCTAAGTACCTTCCTCCTAGAGCCCTCTGCTCATCTACTTCTAAATCTCTGCAGGTGAGTGGCTTCTCATAGCAGAGAATGGGGGGTAGATCTCCACTGCAGGTGCCTCCCTCTGGAATGGCCTCCCTGCCTCTCTGCGCCTTGAGCCGGATCTCCTTAAATTCCCAGAAGCTCCTCAAGACCTCCCTTTTCTCCTCTTTTTTCTCGTTTCGTCTCCCCTGTTAACCTTCCCTTTCTCCTGCTCCGTTTGCTGACTGGATGCTCGGTGTCCTCTGAGTCTTACTGAATACCAGGCACCTTCTACCCCTGACCAGTCCCCCTTCACTTGCCGCCTGGCCCAACTTGCACTACTGCCTCGCTAACCTTGCACTAGCGGCTGAGATTGCCCCCTGTAGTCCCAACCTTCCTTGCGCTTAACGAAGGGCCCTGCTGCTCTGGGTGCACTTCTCCCTGTACTCTTTCCCCCCTACACTTCCGGTTGCACACTTGCACGATCTCTATGACATGAGGCCTAGTAAGATTGTTGTCTTGTCCTCCCTTTGTTCCCCCTCCCTTGCCTTGTTGCGCCTTAAAACACTTGTGTATAGGTGCATAATAAATAACAAATAACAAATCTATTAATAATTAGCGACTTCAGTTCTACCTCTAAGATCTGATTGCTGGCTGCCATCTTGGAATTCCTTTATGTGGGGCTGCTGCAGTGGAGATCCAGGGTGACGAACAATATTAATATTATATTTTTTTTTAAACAATTTTTATTAACTTTAACAAAAGCCAATCAACATAAAAACAATCCCAACAGTGCACGTCATATATATTCAAGCATCATATGCAATATCATGAAATGTCCGCTATCTCCCCATTAACCTCCACCCTAACTCGAGCTTACTCCACTTCACCATCTGCCGTTGTTTCATCTCGGGGCACCTCCCCCTCTGTGCTCCCGGAAGTACAGAGGGGGAGGTGCCCCGAGATGAAACAACGGCAGATGGTGAAGTGGAGTATATATTATATTGTGCGTCACCCTGGATCTCTACTGCAGCAGCCCCACATAAAGGAATGTTCACTTAGGCAGGACTGGGTGGACCCAGACAGTGTGGCCACTAGGTGTCTCCAGGCCATCAGAGTTTCCGCTTCCTCATCTCCCCCTCTACTGACCACTTCGCTCCATACTGCTGTTTCTGCTTCTGCCCATTTCTGGAGGTTGTGCCACCAAAAATCTACCCTTGGTCTATTGCTTGCTTTCGAACCCATGGCAATTCCGCGCTTGGCAAGTATATAGGTCAAGTCCTTGAGTTTACTCACGTGTTTCAGTTTGCGCAGTCTAGAAAAAAACTCTACCATGCATGCCCACACAGATTCCACATCTAAGATAATCCCTTTCTCGGTTAAACGGTGGGCTACTTCTTCCCAGAATTTTCCAATTCCGGGCATGCCCAGAACATATGTATCATCCCTGCGTTCACTTCCCCACATTTGGGACATGTTTGTGTTCCTGCGTTCTTAAATCAAGCAATCCTCTGGGGCGTCATATATGCCCTGTGAGTAATATATAGCTGGATCTGTTGCAGCCTCGCATTCCTGGACACTTTTTTGTGGTATCTCTGAACCCTCACCCACAACCTATCATTCATAGGTTCCCCCACCTCCTCTTCCCTGCCCCATCTTAGTGGGGTCACCTCCTTTCCCACCCTGGACAACAACAGTTCATACATCTGACAGACCTTGTGCCCCCCCCCCCCCCTCTGAAATAACATAAATTGGTTCTATGGCTGTGTCAGGTTGACCTTCTAGCACTATTTCTGACCATGTCTCCTTCACCCGCCGCCTCAGTCTGGTGTAAATAATATACTGTCCTGAGTGTAGACCAGTTTCTTCCACCAGTGTGTTCAATTCCAACACCTTCCCATCTTGCCATACATCTCCCAGCGTTGACATGCCCATCGGTTCCCAATGCTTATGAATCGTCTTCCACAATTGCTCGTCCACTCCGGTCAGTGCCACTAGCGGCACTTGCAGAGAACACAGGGTCAGGTTCTCCATGACCTGGCAAGCCTTGCGCCACATCCTCCATCCTAGTTCTAACAATCTTCCTGCACCCTTTTAGCTCTGATTTCGGCAGCCATATCCATTCTTTTAGAAAAAACGGAACACATTCAGACCTCAACAATCTGGAGTCTTCCGTTAACCACTTAGCCACATATTGTAGTTCACTGGCCAAATAAACCTCAAAGTTGGGCAATTTTATGCCCCCTTGATCATACCTGTTCTGCAGTTTCCACAGGGCTATTCTGTTCCTGGTATTGTGCCATATGAACCCTCTACATATGCTCTGAAGTTTAACAAAGAATCGCTTGGGAATCATGTATAGTATATTCCCAAAAAAGTGTAACAACCTAGGTAATATAATCATCTTCAACAGTGCCACCCTCCCTACCATGGCCATAGGGAGCTTAGCCCAGAAGCTCATGCTATTCTCAATGTTTGCCACTGCCTTCTCCGTGTGATAAATATCAATCCCCAAGTATCTAAAGGTTCTGGTCTCTCACTGTATTTGTAATACTGGTAGATGTTCTTGTGGAATCCCCATGTATAATATACACAATTTCTTAGGATTGACTGTAATGCCAGAGAGCAACGCATATCGCTCCATTACTTCTAAGATATATTGGAGGTTTTCCTCGGGGTACTTAAAGTATAACAGCATGTCATCAGCATACATTGATATTAGATGTGGCCCTCCTTTCTTGTAGATCCCCACCTCCTCGTATTGTTGCCTCAGATATATCGCTAAGGGTTCCATTGCTTGGATTACCCGCATCGGGGACCAAGGGCATCCCTGTCTAGTGGCCCTACTGAGTTGCCACCTCGCCGAAATGATGGCTCCCGTCTTGACTCTAGCTAGCAGCGTACTGTACAGTAGTTTCACCCACTTCAGGTACCCGGGCCCAATTCCATATTCTTTTAGGGCTGCCAACAGCCAAGGCCATTTGACTGAATCGAAGGACTTCACCGCATCTAGTGAAATAATTGCGACTTCGTGCGAGTCCCTTTCTGTTTTCTCTATGACATGGTGGAGCCTTCTGAAATTGTCGGATATGCATATCTGGTCTGGTCAGGATGTATAAGTTTATTAATAACCTGTCTCAGCCTATTTGCCAACACAGCCGTGAGTATCTTGATGTCGTGGTTCAGCATGGATAGTGGTCTGTACGACCCACAGTCCATGCTCGGCTTGTTAGATTTAAGAAGCGGAATAATAATTGCCTCTCTCAGGGATTCCGGCAGTATCCCTATTTCTAATGCTTCATTCAACATTGCCAGTAACGGGGGGGGAGCACTTCCGGCTTATATGTTTTGTAGAACTCACTGGGGAGTCCGTACGCTCCCGGGGCCATGCTAGTGGGTAATAGCTTGATCACTGCTTCTAGTTCCTCCAACGTGATTGGGGCTTCTAGGTTCTCCCTCTCTTCAATCACCAATTTAGGTAAGCCAATATCCTCCAGTGTTTCAACCATCTCACATAATTAACCCCCTTCAACGTCTCCATGCAGTTGTTGGTAGAACTCAAGAAACCCACCATTCACACCCTCTTGGGTATCAAGTATTTGTCCATTCCCCCCTTAATCGCTCTGATTGTTGGTCTGGGTGTCTCGTTTTTATACAACCATGATAGAAACCTCCCCGGCTTGTCCACTCCAGCATGCTTCCTCTCTATGTATTTCTTATAGTTCAAGTTGCATAGTCTCTTCCAGTGCCCGTCACACTCTTGCTGCAATTGACTTATGGTTTCTGCATCCTCAGGGGAGTTCTCTCCTCTACACATAATTGCCTCTAGTTTCGCCTCTGCATTTTGCAACTTCTGCGTTATACCCCCTTGAAGACCTTTGGATTTGGATATAGCTGCTTCCCTCACCACCACCTTAAATGCTTCCCATAGAGTGCCAGTCGATTCTACGCTTCCAGTGATATTTTCATCTATTCTACAATTTCTTTTCTCAAGTCTCCCCTGAACACTGTGTCTTTCAATGCTTGGGCTCTAAGCCGCCACGTTTGGATCTTAGCTCTAGGAGGCAAGTATTGCCATGTCAAGATAAGTGGCGAGTGGTCTGAGAGGACCCTCGGTTTGTATTTCGACCTCCATAGCCAGACCTTGCAGGATTTTGCGGCATGAAATGGCAAATTTTGCGGCACAAACCTTTATTGCTGCATTTTTGCGGGACATTTTGTATTAACTGGAGGGTGTAAGATTGCCACGTTGCAGGAAATAGGCAGAGTGCACGGCTACAAGAGAGCCAGGGTATCATTGTTATGTATCTTTTGTATTAATTTAATAGGAAGAGTCCCAGATGTCTCTGGCTTGGCAGAACAGTGTTTGATTTGGCTACATTTTTGGTTTAATGTGCATGCTTATTTAATAGTATTAACTAAATTGATCATCATCAGTTGTAATGCTGAAAATATTCCCCTTCTATGTTCTCCAGTCCCCCAAACACCCACACACTCACCAACACACATCACACATCTCACCAACTCCCCATCACAACTTGCATTCCTGAACCTCTCACTCTGTCATACAAATACTCACATGCTATGTCACACTGCACTGCCCATCCCCTGCCACACTCCAAATCTTACTCCCAACTCACACCTTCCACTCAATTCCTCCCGCAATATACAGTCCTTCATTCTTTTGTGCTGCTTCTGCATCTTGCATCCTTTCTCCCATTCTATCGTACTCTTCTCATCCTTTTTCCCAATCTGCAGCTCATTGCCTCTTTTCGGCCAACCGCTTCCTCTCTGCTTTCTGGTTCACTGACCACACGCTCCCTCTACTTTCTGTTCCTCCGCTCGCTCTGATTTTGGGCCCACCGCATCACTGCTTCCTCTGCTCTCTTGTGCTACGCTTCCTCCTCTGACCCACTGCTCTCCCTCTGCTTTCTTGCCTATCACTTCACATCTCACCCATCACTCTCCCTCTCTCTCCTTTCCCTCTCATAGTGTAACCATTTTTTTATTTTTTTAAATGTAGATTTTGACCCAGATGCTCCAAAAATGGGGCATTTAAAAATAGAGGCGAGGATATGCTATTTTTAGACAACCCATTTTTGGAAACGAGCAGGTCACCTGATTCTCAAAGGTGACCGGCGCATTTCCACAGGCTTGAACTGTAGTGCAAATTGTGCGCTGGCCAGCTGCCTTGAATGGTGTTCTGGGTTGTTTGACCGAAGTGTAATTATTTGCGGCGGAATGGACCGTAGTCCATTTCGCCGCAAATTGATTTGCACTTCAGCCAAATAACCCAAAATGTACCTTTCACCACCACCCACTCCCCTACTTAACTGCTTGGTCGCTGCCGCTTCCCCTGCAACCCTGCGTTGTCAGATCCGTCCCTCTAACACGGGTCGGATCCGACTTTGCAGGGTCCCTTTTTTGTTATTTTCTTTTTTTGTTCTGTCCCCGCCTCCAATTTTGAAAAGTGGGGAACACCCCTGCAACCTCCTAACCCAAATAATGCTGAACTTGGGGAGCGGGTGACACCCCCACAACACATGTTCAGTATTTATAAAAATCGATCGAATAGTACTGGACGAAATAGATCAAATTGTAATATTCGATCGATTTTTTTTTTTGTCATCAAAATGGGTAGTACCTTGAATAGAATCGCTCTCCCGACAGTGTTCTGCAAGCTCCCAGCGCCTTTCACAGGGACATGCCCTTCAGGGGCCTGCCACTGTAAAATGCGACGCAAAAAATGCATTTTTATCCTGTTTGAGGAACAGAAATGCAAGCGACACAGCAGCGGTTCATACCTTAAAAGAAATGCATGATAGGGTCAGGAAAGACCGTGTCATGCAGTGGCACCCCCACATCCCGTGCGCGTAGGAATGCCTACAATTTCTGCACATTTAAAAGTGCATCTTGCTTGGAAATGAGTGATTCAATTTTAAATTGGCAGAAACGCCACTTTATTTGATCTAGGAGGGGAAAAAGGGCATCTGAATGGGCGCACATATGTAATATGGCACCCTGAGTAATTTTTTTTTAAACAGTAATTTTTGCAGATTCATTTTTTTACATTTTTGTTTTTTAAAAAAAAGGTGCTGTTTTTGCACAAAACGGCCGTTTTTGCAGCATTTTGCGGGATAGCAAAATCACTATAAGCTGGAGGGTCTGCCTAGCTCTCCCGCAGCTCCGGAGTAGCAAACATATAGTCTAGCCGTGTGTATAGGTTTTGTGGGGCTGAGTAATGAGAATGTCTTTCATGTGCATGGTGTAGCCTCCATAGATCTTCCAGATGAAAATCTCTCAACAGGGCCCTCAATGTTTTGGATGCAGGGGAAGGTTTATCTGTCTTCCTGTCCGATCTATCCACCCTGGGGTCCAGTGTGCAATTAAAGTCTCCTCCCCATTTAACTGCACCCCCGAGGTACAGGCTAACTTTGCTGTATAAGGTCTTGAAATTGGCCACCATATCCTGGTTCGGGGCATATGTGTTAATGATACACACCTCTCTATTTTCTATCAATCCCCGTATCGCCACCAAAATCCTCCCATCTGACTCAACGAGTGACTGTAATAACTGAAAGGGGACATGTGGTGCTATCCAAGTAATAACCCCTCTGGCGTATGCCAAATACGTTGCCTCTATGGTGGTCCCCTTCCATTTCCTCATTATCATATCCTGTTTTTCTTTTGTGAGGTGAGTTTCTTGTAATAGGGCAATATCTATATTCTGCCTCCTTAGATACATCATGATCTTATTCTTCTTCGGGTAACTATAGAGCCCCCTGACATTCCAGGTTGCTATCTTTATCCTCCCTTGTCTTCCGCTCCATGCGCAGTAGTGTGTGGGCGTAAGCTTGTTCCTTAACTAATTTCACTACAAGCCCCCCAAACTCCCCAACTCCTCCCCTCCCCCCAAACCCCAAATGCTGCCCAGCTCCATCCCTGGATCCCAGGCTACCCCGCATCTAGTCCTTTCTTGGCCTTCACCAGTACTTGGGACCCAGCAGGGGGATGACACCCTACTGGTGTCTCACCTAATGTAACTATTGGGGATAAGAACACGCTTCCTGTGTAACTCCCGATTTAGTGCCACAGTATGCTGCGCACACCTGGCCTGTGTATGACATCATCCATATGTATGTTCCAGGCCAAAAAGTCCACATGAGTATATTTAGCGGTCAATATTCACTTACCTACTTACATACCCAGTGCACCCCTCATGGTTTTACTATTATCCCATTACCATATCAATATCGGAGTCGCTAAATTAACATCTACCCAGTCATTCAACATTGAGATGTCTGTTCACTTATCCTGTCCACTCCGATCCCGACCATCTACGTCCTCCGGGCAGCCTTGAGTATCTAACCACCTCGCCGTCTCCTCAGGTGTCTCAAAAAAGAATGCCTTGCCCTTGTGTAGGACCTTAAGTTTTGCGGGGTACAAGAGCATGTATTTAAAGCCAGATGTCTTCAGCCGACCTTTCACCGCCACATAGTTCAGCCGTTGCCTCTGCTCCAGCGTGGTGTAGTCTTGGTACACTGTGACCGTCGCTGATGCTCTATTTATCGTACCGTCCTTGCGAAAATATTCCAAGATCTTTTCTCTGTCCTTATAATTCAATATTTTGGCGATGGTTGCTCGGGGGGTGGAGGGGTGCTCCCGGTTGCAGCCTCTTGGTTTGGGCTCTGTGCGCTCTCTTGACTGTGAACCTTTGGTTGCTACTTGTTGCTCGTGAAAACATCTGCTCTCTGCCTACCAGTGTTTGTCATGCCATGGGGTGCCCGCTTTGATGTATATCGCGCCTCAGGGGTTATTCTGCTTCGTTACAGCCCCGCAATAGGCTCAGACAAAATGGTGTTCGTATGTTTGGGATTAGGTTCGCGCACCATAACTTTACAATCGGCTCTTCTATTGATCTTCCGTACAACTTAGAGTGCATGAGCTGGCAGAGGACCATTAACTATGCCCTCCGCTGCTCTTCCGCAATTTCCTTGCTGTTTATTGAACGGGTAGGGAGCCTCCACTTTCAGTTCGAGGTATGCCCCCACTGCACTGCGGCAATGTCCTCGCTGCTGCTTGGGTGGGTAGGGAGGGAGGCCGGGCCGCTACGCACCCTCGCCGCATGGATGGGCCTCTTGCCAGGCTATTGTATCACTGCCTTATGTCCACTTTTTCGTTCCTCGCTCCCCCCCCGCCGCACACCTCCACCGCTATCCAGCTATGATTCACTGCTGTGCTATCAGCAGCACCATGCACAACAGCGGCTGCTCCTCTCCTCCGTCCCTCTTCGGCTCGCATTTCCAACGCAGCCTTTTACTTGTGGCTCCTCAAGCCTCCTATATGCCAACAGTCTGCGCCTCTCAGGAATGTTGAACACACAGCCGACCCAGTCCTCCACAGTGCCCCACTGGGCATCGGCATTCATACACTGCCCTCAGTGTGCTTGTTTAGTGGTGTCTTTGTTGGGTCCCAGTGACCGCCATCTTCGTTCGCCTCAGCGTTCCGGGCACTTTCTTCTGTTACGTATAACTTCCAAAGCAACAATCTGCTAACGGCTGGATTTTTGCCAAACTGTGCCCGCTACCTTCATGCAGCTGCTAGTGATTTCCAGAGCATTTGTGCATGCTATAGCCATTCCCACAGGTCCGGATCATCGGGAGCTTTTTAGAAGAGCTTCCTCACACCATGGCTGTTAAGCCACGCCCGACACACAATATTATTTAACAATCTATGAGGATTAGGAAAATTAACATCAAGAAATCCTAACTTGCTTGTGTATGCTTCTTAACTGCAGGGACCATCATTTTTGTAGTAGGTCATATTTTCCTCAGAATCTAGCATTTATGACAACATGTTATCTTTGAGGACATAATTTGTCAACTCCACCTTTCCTGGAAGTTTCTAGTGCTTCCATGTCAGGATTCATGATCTTCCTATCAGAATTCCCTTTCTGAGTTAGGAATTCCTGCTGTTCCTTTATGGGATGCTTCTTCAGTATTATAACATACTAGTCTGGATAATGTAGGCAGTCTATTCATGCTGGGGGCTTACTTTAAAAGGGTCCTATGACCGGCCCCTGTCGAATGACATGGGCATGGTGTGATAGACCAGAGTATTTTCCTTGCACTGCCCTCAGTTCAGCAACACTTAGTGGGTGGCAGCCCCTGTGGCCATTGCACCTGTTAATAATCCGGGAGGGAGCGTGCACAGAGTTGAACCCTGACATCTGGTTCCATAGAATTCTGGGCTTGATGTCCTCTTCCTGCCAAGGCTATGTTGAGCTCGGAGGGGGGCATTTTGGGAGGATATCTAGGCCAACCCCTCCATGGGCTGACTGTTTCACAGGATTTTGTCATATTGTCCGCTGCATGTCCCCAACACCTTTTTTAAAAAATAATTTGTTTTTTTTTTGGATTATGCAAACTAAATTAATGACAACAACAATGCATTCGCTAATGACACACACCCATCAGTTATACATAATGTTTTTATTGCAGAGTGTGGTAATGGCAGCCAAGTGAGGGGCGAGTAGTAGCACTGTGTTGGTATTCCATCTAATATTTATATCATTTAATGTGAGTGAGTTACAGATGTAAGTCGTCTGCACTGACCAGATATCCATAGGACATGAATTGCATTGTGCCATGTTTGCGTATACATGTTCACAATTATTAGTACGAAATAGTTCTTTGAAACATGCACATAATAGTCCATCCAGACTATAACCGTTTGTTTACGGGCCCGTAGAAGTGCCACGTTTGACGTTCTACTCAGTTTTACCCAGTGGAAGTGGGATACCCATTAAACAGTATTATTTTAATTTGTATTCTTGTTATTTATAATCCCACATCTTCCAGCAAATGGACAATCCACAGGAACTCCAGTAACAATCAATGTCACATGTTTATAATTCCACTTAATCATTGTACAAATATGTAAAACTAAGTACATCACACATAGCCAAACCAGAAAATAAAAAACAGAAAAAGAAAACAGCTTATCTTGTTTCATAGGTGTACCGTACACATGGCCATGTTAGGTCTGTCCCAGCATTACAGGTCCATATATCCAGCTTGGGGCTCAACTTAACATCAAACCCGACCTACGGCGGACATCGCCAGCAATGTTCCACATTTTAGAGAACAAATTCCTCTGATATACTGCATACATCTAATACAGCAGCACATTCAGGGGAGTTTGTGATCTGACGCACAAAACATTGCAATTATGAGGGCATTCCAAGTGTCTATATTATCAGTGGTCTCTCGAGACCCTCTCTGCAGTGCTCTATACCATTCGGCAGTTTCAGCCACATACCATCTCTTCATGTGCTCCCACGACAGTGAGAATTTCGGGCCTGCCTTTGTCTTCAACGACATAGCTATTCTGTGTTTAGCTAAAAGACGAGCAAGGTCCATTAGTTTTAACACATGTGATACTTTCCTCAGTTGTGCATACATTCCCAGCAATCATTCCTCTGGGGTCCATTTAAATCTAGAAGCCCCAGCCTTTTCCATCGCCTGATTAATCTGCATGCAAACCCCCTTATAACAGGGCATTGCCAAAGCATATGTATGAGGTCCGCTCTATCTTATGTGCACCACGTGCAGGGATGTGGTCCTTGTTTAGCACATTTCGACAATCTGTGCAGCATCATGTATCTTCTATGCAGGACATTTAGCTGCAGCAATCTTTTTCTAACATTTCTAGTGATCTTTCTCGCATACAACACAGCTTGATCCCATTTCTGGTCCCTCTATATTCTGGCACAAGTCGGTTTCGAATAGCTGTTTCACCCGTAATATCTTACTGCTCATGCCAGTCAATAGTTCAGTATAGCTTCTCGACACTCATTTCCAGCCAACTTCCAGATCATACATCAACATCCTCTTCATGCTCTAAAGGTATACACTGCCACTTCCCGCTTATAATCCTCATCAATCTCATGTATAGCAAAAACTGTCCTATCCATAACCCATACTTTTCCATCACTTCCCAGGAGTCCACCAGCATACCGTCTCTGAAGACATCTCATCATGTGGCCAATTCCACATCTTCCTCGGACCTTATACTGTGAACATCCCCTCTATCTTTGACAATGGCCGCCGTCAATGGGATATGTGGGCAGTAGGTATCTTGAGATCCCAGCAGCAGCAATGCCCTAACCCAGACCTCTCCACCCAATTTCAGCAGTGTTGGGATACTCAGGAAGCATTTATCGGGGATCGTTCAATATGATCGGCTGGAGGGCATATTTCCTTGTCTAATGTCATCTCATCCGACAACCACCACGTCAAGTATTGTAGTTGGTCCGCTAAATAATACAGCTCGAACCATGGGAGTTGTACCCCTCCCCTATCCCAACTTCTACACAAGGTTGACATTGCTATCTTATGTTTTCCAGTGCCCCACGAGAACCCCCTTATTATCAAATCCGATTGCTTAAAGCAGGCTTAAGGCACGTTGAATGGCATATTAGCAAAATAGTACAGTAGTTGTGTTAAGTTACCATCTTGACTAATGCCACACAACCCATCACTGATGGCGGCAAGTTACTCCAAAATCCCATAGACTTCTCTATCCCAACCAGTGCCCGGGAGGTATTAGTTGTGTGTTTTCTCAAAATCGTGACATATGTTCATCCCCAGACACTGGAAGAATTCCATCTCCCATCTGATAACTAGATACAGCATATCATTAACCCTTATTGCGCGCAATGCTGCCAACAGGAAAATGCATCACTTGCCTTTACTCACCGAGATGCCCGAGAGTGCAGCAAAATTATCTAGGACTTCCATCAAAAGTTGCCGATTATGTAGTTTCTTGCAGGTATATCAACATATCATCTGCAGATAGTGATATGAGATGACTTTTGCCATCTACCACTATCCCAACAGCATCAAATTTAGCTCTCTGGTACACTGTTCTACTGCCAAAATAAACAGCATTGGTGACAGTGGGCATCCTTGTGTAGTACCTCTACGCAACTCCCATGCCTTAAATATATGCCTGCCTGTTTTAACTCTGTCCATAGGCGCTTCGTATTTTAATTTGACCCATCTGAGAAACCCTTCCCCATCCCAAAACCGCGTTGTGACACGTACATCCAGTGCCAATACAGAGTCAAAAGACTTAATAGCATCAAAAGAGACCACTGCATATTCCACCTTGCAATGCTGGTGCTATCTTTTACCTGGTGTTGTCTACGTAGATTCAGTGAAGTATTTCTACTCAGCATAAATCTTGTTTGGACTCGATGTACTTTCGACGCCATCACCTGGCACAGTCTCCCGGCCAAAATTGTCATCAGAATCTTTGCATCTTGGTTCAGCATAAATAAAAGCTTATATGATTTACAAAGGTGTTCCTGTTTTCGGGGTTTAAGGATCAGGATGATGACAGATGTGTGCATTCTCTTAGGTATAGAGCCCTTCTTTTATGCTTCCTCAAACACACTCGCCAATTTCAGGGCCAAAAGTTCATTGTACACTTTATTGAATTCTGATGGTAAACCATCCCCACTCCAGTGTCTTCCCCTTTTTCAGGGACCCAATGGCTACAGTCAGTTCCACGTTCATCAGAGGAGCATCCAGCATCTCCAATTGTTCTGAGGACAACCTAGGCAGCTTAACCTGAGATATTGTAATGTCAATCTCCTCGTTCTGTACTTCACCAGACTCCCCATACAACAGACCATAGTATCTACTAAATATTCCATTCATTACACCGGGGAAGGCATGGGTGAGTTGGCTATCGTGTCGCTAGACTCGGTCAAAGCCTTGACTCGGTGCAGTGGCCATGGTTGAAAGTGACCCTGAAAGGTTACGGAATGGGCCCTGGATACATCAGGTGGGTCCAGATGTTATATAGCACGCCGGTAGCGAGAGTTAAAACGGGATCCACAATTTCAGACAAATGGCAACTCAGCAGAGGGACCAGGCAGGGATGCCCCTGGTCACCCATGTTATACACACTGGCACTAGATCTGCTGGCAATATGCTTGCAACAACAATACGGGGAGGTGGGGATTCGTACAACAAGTGGCATGCACCTGATATCGCTGTATGCAGATGATGTGCTCCTCTATTTGCGCTACCCGGAGGAAAACCTGCAATATGTGCTGGAGGTGATGGATCGTTATGCTGCTCTCTCGGGCATATCGGTGAACCCCAGGAAGTCTAGCTTGTTCCCCTTGGGAAGGTATAAGAGTGTCCCGTTGGAGAGGCTGCCTATCCTGCAAATACCCTGGCAACCTGAGACATTTAGGTATCTGGGAGTAAACATTTACCACAGGACGGAAACAGAGCACGAACATAATACAGAGAAAGCGATCGAGGGAGCTAAGAATAGTATGGTGTTCTGGTCTAGATTACCCCTATCTATGATGGGGAGAGCAGCTCTGCTCAAAATGGTGGTTTTGCCCAGACTCTTACATTTTTTTTGTAAATGTCCCGTATCTGATTCCCAGAAGTTTTTTCAAGAGACTTCATAGTATGTGCAGGAGCTTCATATGGGGCAACTCCAGGAACAGAGTGGCCCTGTGGAAACTACAGAACTCGTGTGACGGGGGGGCATAAACTTGCCGAACTTTGAGCTTTATTATATGGTGGGGCAGCTGTTGTTTGTGGCCAGGTGGTTGTCGTCAGAGGACTCGGCAGAAGCTAGACTCTTGCAGGGCGACTTGGCTCCATACTTTCTGAGAGAGACGGTGTGGCTACAAAAGAGTAAACTGGTGGGAAGAGGGAGACTATTGGAGCTGGGTTTGAAGGTCAGGCGCAGGACGTGGAGAACGGTGGGTGATCTGGATCCGCTCTCCCAGCAGGTTCCGCTGGTGGTTCTGTGTGGAAACGACTCCCAATTGCTTGAAGTAGTCCTTAGATACTGGGAACCGATGGGTTTGGCCACCCTCTGGGATATATGGCAGGAGGGGGAGGTATTGGAATTCCAGAGTTTGCAGGAGGAGACAGGAGTGCATAGAGGCCAATATGTAACTTACACTAGACTTGTGAAACGGGTGAGGGAGAGGTGGCCTGAGACGGTGTTGGGGGAAGTACCTGATGCCGCCCTGGAAATGATGTACGATGTTTCAGAGGGCGGGCACGAGATATCCAGGGTATACGAGCTCCTGAGAGCTAAGGCTGGGAAGGAACTGCTTCAACTGAGGCAGGACTGGGAGGAGGAGGAGGTAGGAGGACCCATGACAGAGGGGCAATGGGAGAGAGCTCAAAGGTACCATAAAAAAGTGTCCCGAAATGTGAGACTCCAACAGATCCAGTTGTATGTCACCCATAGGGCTTCTCTGACCCCCGAGAAAATAGCCAGGTTTGGAGGCTCGGCCATGCAGAAATGTGAGGCGGGGTTGCTACACATGTTCTGGGCCTGTCCCGAGGTGCACAGATTCTGGGACGAAATAAAGACTAAGATGGCCGGTGCGGGAGTGGTGCTGGATGTGGGGTCGGCTTGGGCATGCATGCTCGGGCTTTTTCCCAGGCCACGCAACCTAAAGCACATAAGCAAGATGAAGGACCTGCCTTACATCCTGGCCAAGCGCAGGATCGCAATGGGCTGGAAGGCGGCCCACAGACCCAGGGTGGAGAAATGGTGGGCGGACCTCCTGAGATGGGCGGAAGCAGAATCAGTAGTATGGTTTGAAGCCATTACCAGGGGGGGGGGAGTGAGGAGGAAGTGGGCCCCCTGATAGCCTGACGACAATTAGTGACCTCTATGGTAAACCCCCACCGGGTTAACCATGAAACAGAAGACTCAGACGAGTCTACAAGCACTGTGATTCCCGAAAATGTTACCGTAGATGACACGGAAGAGCCGGCTCAAGTTTATGGGGTGGGTGGGGAGAGGATGGAGAAAAACACTGTATAATGTGACGGTCTGATATTGATTATGTACGTCCCGAAAAGTTGTATTGTTTGTTGGTTTTGTTTGTTTAAAAAATAATTTAAAAAAATAAAATATTCCATTCATTTCACTCTACGCTCTCCATATCTCACCATATTCATCTTTGATGGAGGTAATCGACATGTCTAAGGTTTTCATAACGACATAGCCATGCCAGTAATCTATCAGTTGTATCTCCCTCACCATGCATTGTTCTTGTGTAAATGGTGAAATCAAACTTTCAAAGCAGCTCCCAGCCCCCAACACATTGATGCCTGACAGCTGCCAGGTTGGTTACTTTGGAGTGGAGCTGTTCCGAGGATCCTTCCATTGTCACAATATTTTAACTCAATCTCGCCAACTCCTTCCATTAAGGATTTCCTCATCCCTCCCGCTTTAGCCATTATTTCTCCTCTCACCACCACTTTAAAGGCTTCCCATAAGCTCCCCCGCCTGTCCACACTACCTTCATTTTGGCCAGAAAACTCAACTATTCTGTCCTCCAGATAAGCTCTGAATTCCCTATCTGTTAAGGCTTCGGCATGAATTCTCCAAGTTGGCACAGGGGGCAACGTTACCTTCACCACGCATGTTGCCAGCAGTGGTGAGTGATCTGAAATGGACCTGCCCAGATATTCTATTTCGACAAGTTGATGTAGTTGTTCCACCCCAGCAAATATATAATCAATAAGAGTGTACACTTTGTGCATGCTGGAATAATATGAATAGCCTCTCAAGTCCACATTTGCTGTCTCTCCAAACGTCCACCAGGCATACATTTGTCAGTGTTATATTGAGAGTCTTTGCCGCCGCAGATGGTGTTGTATGTGCACCATCTGATCTGTCCATCCTACGGTTTAACGTACAATTATAGTCCACTGCACATGCCCAACATGCTTACATGGTATGTTAGCCTATCCTATAGTGAGGTGAGAAAGCGGGACACTGCATGGTTAGGGGAATATGTATTGACAGCACATACTTCTCTGTTCTCAATATACCCTCACACAATGACCAGTCGTCCTTGGTCGTCTGAATATGTGTCTATCAGTAGGAACAGGACCAAACTATCAATCCAAACGAGGACACCCCTGGCATACGTAGAATAGAGTGAGCCATATCCCACCCCTCCCTGCTTCGCTGTAACAATATTTTACTTATTCTGCATGAGGCGAGTTCCCTGCAATAGTGTAACCCCTATTTGCTTTCTGTGCAGATATAAGTGTACCCTATATAAGGAACTCATGGTGGTAACAGTAAAGACAGACACAATTGATCACAGTTCAGGGGTGTTTATTAAACTGTATAATGGGTGAGAAAGACCCCTAATCTAAACTTACCTCTAGGATGGGAGCAAGCTACGACCATCAAATAATAATAAAGCAGTCCTAGTGGCGTCTTGTCAGATAAAAAGGGCCTATACTAAGAAAACCGAGTGCCAATCCTTACAACTAGGTTACAAAATAGTGTGGGATAATGTTCTCAAGAAAAGAAAGAAGTGTTCAACAAATGATAAGTCGGGATGATATGGCTGGGTCTCCCTTCCCCACGTTTTTAGCATGGGACAGGGCAGGACCTTTGAGCACAGCACACTTATGGGCCTCGCCAGCACGAGGTTACAGTTACTTTCAACGATGCCTGGACCTTCCGGGGACAAGTCTCTTTCCTGCAAAAGTCTCTTGCCTCAGAAGGCAGGCTGTACCAAAACAATAAACAAGTTCTTTTGTCAATCTTTTCATGTTGGGCGACTGTTATTCGCCTCTTGGATCTCCCTCAGCCGGGCTCTTATCCTCCTTGTAACATTAGCTTCCCTCAATTGGGTTCACTACAGCCTTTCTCTCAAAAACATTTCACTTCAGTCTTACTGTCCTTTTCACCAACTATCCATTGTGGATATCCCTCACCTGGGTTCATGCTTGTCATCACAATGTCTCTTCACTAGTTACTCTCAATTCACAGGCATCCCTCGGTCGGGTTCACACTTGCCACAGTTTCACTAGATCCCTCATGTTCTCTTCTTTCCTAAGTCCGGGTCTAAGCCCCCAGTCAGGCTTCACATCACACAATGTTCGTGGGGTGTTATTGGTCGCCCTATTCTGTAGGCATCCCTCAGTCGGGTTCACGTTTGCCAACTCTCACAACTGACTTGGTGTTCACCATGTGTCAAAGACTTTTGACTGTACAAGGGATTTTACTTGACCCTCGTGTGACCACTTTGACACTAGACACAACCTCCCTTAAGGCCCCTTGGTCTTTGTAGTTTTGTTAGCAAGGAATTCCATATAGCGTCCTTCAAATGAGCACCCACATGGTGCTGGACCTCTCTGTCTGGTTCCAACTTCACTCACAAAAGACCTGTGTATTATCTTCTTTCTGTATATACAATGTTGCTACTGCAAACTTGGGCTCAAACAGTCTGGTTCACTATCACTTGCTTCCGAACTAGTCAGCGTTTCCTTTTGTTGGTGGAGTCAATGACGGTACCACAATGAGAACTGTTCCTCCCCACCATGGCAATCAGTGCTTGATGCTTCCACATACCGTGGGCAGTTGATGCACCACTCGCCAGCTGCTACTCCCGGTCTTATGTTTGCTTTCACAGAGGTTTTGCAGGTCTGGGTTGAAAAGGGCGCAAGGGCAATTCCCTCCTGGTCGCCCTTTTAGATCTCTCTGCCTTTCTCCTCCTCTTGAACTGCTGGTCTGGAATAGATGCTTCCTCATGAGTTCGTCCTTGCTCATAGTGTGCTTTCGTGTTCCGCCTTTTATCCCTGTGGGGCAGGGAAAGGGCTGTCAGGTGTGCATAGTTATGGTTAATTGCCTGACTCTGCCTGACCCTTGCGTTGGGACATGTCAGGTAAACTGTAAACGGCCCTGGTGTTGGTCCATTGACTGTCTCGGTGTAGAAAAGAGTTTGTGTTGGAAAGGGGAGGAGGGGGGCAGAACCCTTGAGTGTCCTACAAAGTAGGATGGGGAAAAGGTGTTATAAGAAAGGGGGTACCACGTCCCACCTTTACTCCCCGAGAACCCCTCATCCAGGTGATCCTCCAGCACTGGTCAACCCCCAGGAGCTGGATTGAATAGCGATAGCCGTGACCTGGCCACCTGGATGACAGAGACCCGGGGACTAGACAGGGAGACACCTTCAGGTTTCTCACATACCTTTCCTCCATGCGATGTAGGCTACACTTGTTTCACAGGGGAACCGGGAAAGAAAATCTACATTTCCCTGGTCTTTTCCTTTTCAGCCTTCCACGGTGAAACAATAGGGTTCTTCACTAGTTACTCTCAATTCAAAGGCATCCCTCAGTCGGGTTCATGCTTGCCACTGTTTCATTAGATCCCTCAGGTTCTCTTCTTTCCCAAGTCCGGGTCTCAGCCCCCCAGTCAGTCTTCACATCACACAATGTTCTCGGGTTGTTATTGGTCACCCTATTTCGTAGGCATCCCTCAGTCGGGTTCACGTTTGCCAATTCTCACAACTCACTTGGTGTTCACAATGTGTCAAAGACTTTCGACTGTACAAGGGATTTTACTTGACCCTCATATGACCACTTTGACACTAGACACACCCTCCCCTAAGGCCCCTTGGTCTTTGTGGTTTTGTTAGCAAGAAATACCATATTGAGTCCTTCAAATGAGCACCCGCTGTGGTGCCGGACCACTCTGTCTGGTTCCAACTTCACTCACAAAGACCTCTGTATATTATTTTCTTTCTGTATATACAATGTTGCTACTGCGACCTTGGGCTCAACACAGTCCGGTTCGCTATCACTTGCTTCCGTCTCACCAGCTGGGTTGAGCTCATTGGCGTTTCCTTTTGTCGCTGGAGTCAAGGACGGTACCACATTGAGAACCGTTTCTCCCCACCCTGGCAATCAGTGCGGGAGGGTTCCACATACCGCGGACATCCAATACACTGCTCGCCAGCTGCGACTCCCAGTTTAACATTTTCTTTCGCAGAGGATTTCCGGGTCTGTGTTGACAAGGGCAAGGGCAATTCCCTCCTGGTCGCCCTTTTAGATCTCTCTGCCTTTCTCCTCTTAAACTGCTGTTCCGGAATAGCTGTCTTACTCACGCGTTCGGCCTTTCTGGAAGTGTGCTTTCGTGCTCTACCTTTTATCCCTGTGGGGAAGGGAAAGGGCGGTCGGGTGTGCATAATTATGGTTAATATCCTGACTCTTGCGTTGGGACATGTCGGGTAAACGGCCCTGGTGTTGGTCCTTTGTCTTTCTCGGTGTAGGAAAGTGTTTGTGTTGGAAAAGGGGGCGGGGTTGAACATTTGAGTATCCTATCTCACCCGTCGTTGTGCCACCTTCACTCCCCGAGGACCCCTCATCCATGCGATTCTCCCGCACTGGTCCACCCCCAGGAACTGGATCCAATAGCGATGGCTGTGTCCTGGCCACCTGGATGTCAGATCTCTGGGGACTAGTCAGGGGCACCTCCAGGTTTCTCACACCTATTACGCTTGAGAAGTCCGTTCAGTCCCTGAACATTCCATGTCATAATCTTAATACTCACCATTAGTATTTATCCCGGCCACCTTCCACCGTTGTCCGCCCAACATGTTCCCACCCCACCAACATGTCATAATCTAGTTTTGCGTAATCCGCCCCATTCTCCTGTAGGATCTCAGGGACACCTCCACCTCCTCATGCAGAACAATTCAAGGATGCGATTTATCCCTCCTAAAGGAACATGGTCTGTTGGCCATAGACACGCCGCAATAACCAACAAACTGAAACATATAAAACGTAAACAGTCTCAGTGGTGTTACGTCATTGAAGCCAATCTGCATCTTCAGTCCTGTGCATGCCACCAGCCACACAGGCAACAAAATACCCACACCCTGGGTATCCCAAATGATTGGGATATGCTACATGGCATGGAGCTAGATCTAATATGCTACTGTTCATGGGAACCATCAGAGATTCCACCGGCATCCTTATACAAATTAATAGGCACTGTTAGTCCATCCATTTGGTGTTCCAATCAACCTCTTGCGCTGTGCCCTCCAGCAGCTTTTCCCCAAACCAGATTCAACTTTTCAGCCTTCTGTATCTTCGGAGCGGTGCATGCGCAGCTCTGGTATTCCATTATTGTCCATCCAGACACCCGCTACCTCAGGATTGTCAAAAAACATTACCTTCAGTTTTGCTAGGTAGATGAGCATATATTCCAGTCCAGCATGGCGTATTCATTTTTTCATTCATTTTGTCATTTGTATAGCGCCTTTCACCACAATTATGGTCCCAACCCGCTATATCCTTTCTGTAACCGGGCCATACATGCTGCGCTTCTGTTGTACCTGCGCTATGTAGTCGGTATTAAACGCCAACTTGGAGTTACATCTTCGGAACCCCCCCCCCCCGCCCTGGAGAATTTAAGCATTTGTTCCCTGTCTTTGAAATTAAGCACCTGCGTGATCAGGGGGGTGAGGGAGGGGGGATTGTGTACCAGTGAGCCGTACACCCTTTCTATTGTAAACGTCTGGGAGAGCTTTCCCGGGCCAAATTCCAGAAGCCACATATTCTCATCGATCGATCTTCGTGTGCCTGCTCCAACTTCGCTCACCATCCAGCCAGCTCCCAGAACATCTTTTGTCAACTTCACCAAAGCAATACAGCTAAGTCCGCCATGAAGATAGGCTGCACAAGCCAGGCACTCAGATCGGGAGTTCTGCCCGTGGCAGGCACCCTGCATCCATTCAGCTCCAACTTTAGTCTGCCATCTTATTTCCAGCTTAGTTCACTTGGACCCTTATCTTCCAAGTTGCAGCGGTTACAATCCTCCACACAGGTGCTCACACGCTTCTGCAGCGCCTCATCAGCTCTTCAGCCTGCAGGATTCCGGTTTTTGCCTTAAGAATATCATATTAGCGAGAAAGAGTTGTGAGGATTGTGTCTTATGTTGGGTGCGATGATAGTGGGCAATTTTGTGGATATATCTAGACAAAAATATTTTACAGTTAAGCAATACGAGGCCAAGTCTGCATCATCCATCTTGCACCTCAAGCTTGCATTCATGGTTTTAAGGTAAAACTTTCTGATCTTAATTGGAGTATAATAAAATTGATGCAAATACTTAAATTGTATTAATTTGTATTGTGGATTAGTAGATATTCATCTGGTCTGGCCACACACCTAACCCCACTCCTTATCCTTGAATACAAGTCCCAGCGCCTTCTCTCGCCTGCATTTTGTAGCTAGAGATCGACCTTCTCTCCCATCATCTAGTAAAGAATACATCAATGAAAAGACCGGATATGAGGGCCTAGTTTGGCAATGTATTTCAGTAAAGTGCTGGTAACCGGTGGCTTTGACAAAGTGTTAAATATTTTCTGCATTTCCCTCTTGATTCTGTAGTAGAAGAGGTCCTGTAGAAACGATGTGGGTCCAAGTTCACGAAAATGTGCAAAAATAAATGAGCCATTAACAAACAGATCAAGAAGTGTTAACAGGTCAAGCCTTAGTTGTTAAATAACAATTACTTTTTCAGCTGGAAAGGGAGGTCCCAGTATTCTGTCCAAGCTTATGCTAGGAGTGTAAGATGGGATAGGATTATTCTTCTTGTGTACTTTTTGACGTGCCTAATTCTTTGCTTGTTCAGCCTCCACCTCGTTGCTACAGTGTTTGGGGTTTAGCAATAGTGGTGATTCCCGTGAGGAAGGAAGAGCAAGGCACGTTTTCAAGCACGCATGGAGAGTTGTACCACTGTATGGAGTATGAAGTGTTGTGCCATAGCTACAAGAGCATAATCTTCTACGTCTGGCATAATAAATCCCCTGTTCCTAAATGGGAGTACAAGAGTCTCCCAGGTCAGGTGCATTTTTTTCCCATACCATTTCAGTTAGAAATTACTTCATCTCAGTAACTTTAAGGGGATGTTAGTGAAAAGAGATAGGCACTTCAGTGGTATAACCATCTTGATTAGTGATCTCCAGGCCATCATGGGCAGTGGGAGCCTAATCAATGTCTGCACTTTGCCATTAACTTCCTCCAATCAGGGTTTATAGTTTATAGTTATATTCATACAAGTGTTGCAGAGTTGCAGAGTTCTCGCTATGTAAATTCCCAAATATTTAGCATAATGTAGTGTTGCAATTTAAGTCCCCCATCTTAGACAGAGGGCGTAGCCTTATCAGTCAAGGGGTGCAGTATAGTCTTGTCCCAGTTAATCAAAAGTCCAGCGTGCTGGCCAAACCCCGGCAGCTCTTGCACCAAGTGTGGGGATTTTCCAAAGGGTGCTTGAAGTAAAGCAGAATATCATCTGTATATATGGACAGCAGCAGAGTTTGGTTATATAGTTTCAACCCCTGATGTGCATGATATTCTCATAACATAAAGGCAAGTGATTCAATTGCAATGGCAAAGAGGATACGGGCACCCCCTGTCTGGTGCTTCTAGTCTGTGGACAGGGATGAGCTACAGTTCCATTTGTACATACTATGACCAAAGGTTTTTACATATAATAATGTATTCAGTGCTGTAAAGTAGATGCCGAACCCTATCTGTGTCAGTACAGAGAGCATGAAATCCCATTTCACGGAATCGAGCACATTTTCTGAGTTCAATAATGCAACAATAGCATCAATCTCAGGATTAATAAGTTATATTACATTAATAAATTACAGATATTAGACATTGCCCTCCCTGATACAAAACCACTTTCATCAGGATGTATTAGTGAGGAGAGTAAGGGTATGCGTTTAGCAAGAATTTTTGTCAATGTTTTACTGTTCAGATTAAGCATCAAGAGTGGTCGTTAAGATGTACCGTGTAGTTTGTTCTTGTTGGTTTGGGGAAGGTCTACTATTGGCGCTTTCCGCCCCCAACATCTTTAAGAAAGCTTTGAACAAAGGCGAAATTACCAACCCCAGCCCAGCTGTGCAGCACCATGTCACCTTGTGATGTAGTTAGCGAACCCTCCACCTCCCACAAAACATCTTTGTATAATACCTCACAGCCCTTAAGGTTCATTATTAGGGCCACTAGGGATAGAGCGTCTATTACATTCAAATTACCATGTGAATAATGCTGCAAGAATGCTAGAATCATAGACGAGCGTGGTTGGCATCAGAGAGTCTACTCCCTATGATGTTAGAGCAGCCCTTTGACCCTTTGAGAAATGTATCCATTTCGTACTTCCCATTGTGTAGGCCTATCACACAACCAGGGTTGCAAAATGGATTGCATTTTGCTGTACCTGCCCACGCCCACTTTCTTGTCCCCCCCACGCTTCTTCAGAGGATACCGTACCATAGTACTCTCAACCCCAACTTCCCAATCCCATTCTCTCACCACTCACATTATTCAGGTACACACCCTCACTCCAAACCCCAGCCATTCATCTTGCCCCTTCCCTGATGGCCAATGCTCCCCATTTAGTTCTCCCCTTTCTGCTTACCCAAACCATCCTATCACCTCTCGTTTTATTTGCATTGAGCAGTGGACATTTCGCATTGCATACAAAAGGGTGCAGACCATTACAGCATATGCTGGTGACTGGTGCACCAAGAGTTTCTCATTTCTTTTAACATCAGTTACTGCAGAGTGCTGCTGTGCAAAGACCTGGACCGTTCAGCTCCGAACAGTTTCGCTCTTGACAGTCGATGAGTGTAGATCTAAGATGCCAGCTGGTGTTAATCAAAATTCCAGGGCTGTATTTACAGGCATGGGGTCAAAACATTTGAAGCATTGGAGAGCCTGAGAATGAAAGCAATGCAACCAATTGGTTCTAGAGTATATTTATGGTCCATGTCTGAGAGCAATTAGGCACAGGAAGTTCCTAGAGGCAAGCCAGTCCGCTGTATAACTCTTGAGCCTGCTGAGCGGGTGGTAGGTGTTTTTGGAAAGGGTGGAGGTGAGGGTTGGTACTCCTATGTCCCGTCCCCTTTCCTCCATACTGTATGGGCGTCCCTCGCTAGGGACGGGAGACAGAACATTTTTCATCAGTAAAATCATCTTCTCCTTTAAATTGAGATGCGCACGGAGCGCGGCCCTGGGAGCACACGCTCCCCTGACTCCGCCCGCCGGCCCCACTCCCCATTCATCTTTTCTGCGTCGACGGGAACGGGCCGCTTTCACCAGCACTCCTGGGATATACCTCTGGTCTAGTAATTCCACATGCTCTTCCCCAGAGAAGTATTCTTGTCTTCTTTTTTCTCTTCAATTACTAGTTACTTCTTTGTTCTCTGGTGCCACGCTCCTCCCCGGTGTATGACAACGGTGGGCTTCAGCAGGTGGCCAGCCTGCGAGGGTCCCTTTCCAACCCCCAAGCCCTCTGCTTCCGGTGCCTTGGCCCCGACCACAGCTGGGACAGCTGTACCAGATGCGACGCCTTGACTCTGCGCATGCTCAAAAACCGACTAGTCAGGTGGCAGGAGCTCTTCGGAAGACCGCCTCCAGAGGACCTCAAAGCATTTGTGAAGCAGAAGACCAGGCCCAAGGTAGGTGCCCTATTCTCCTCCACACCCCGCAAGGGTGACTCCTTCCCAAGGAAGCGCCCGAGAGGGAGGGACCTATCGGGTCCTAAGACCAGCAACATCAATGAGGCTGCTCCAGCTACCGGGCACCGAGGGGTCGCGAGATCCTATCGGTGCTACCACTGAGGTGCTGCAGGGCTCTATTACCTGGTCCCAACCCGAGGGGCTATGCGCTAACACCGGATCCACTTTGCAGGGCAGGTACACTTTGCCCTATGCGGCGAGGCTGATCACGCCCAGGACACAGCAGCCTGAGGGCCCGACCCCTATGCCTGTACCATCAGGCACTACTCCAGCCTGTGAAGAAAGGTTCTTCTAGAAGTTCATCGCACTCATGAGATCACCACAGATGGGTGCCATCCTCAGGGATGTGATCAGGGGCATGCTTCCTCCTGCTCAGCTGCAAATACCCATGGCCAAATCGCCCCTGGGTCCAGCTTAGCCCCCGGCTCCCATGCCTGTACCAGTCACGGCAGCCCCGGCCCCCATGCCTGTACAAGTCACGGCAGCCCCGGCCCGGCCACCTCATCAGCCTCCGGCACTGATAATCAGCAGGCCACAGCTGCCTGCACCCAGCACTCCTCCGGCTCCCCAGGATCTGCAGGACAGAACAGTGGACAAAGATGAGGAGGAGTACCCGGACTCTCTATCGTCAGCCAAATCTTTTCACGAGCGGCTGGCGGGCCTGGACGAGCACCTAGGAATCCCGCAGCCACAGGTGGAGCAACCAGAGGTGGGGGTACTGGATGAAGTTCTCACACTTCGCCCTACTGCCAGAATGGGAATCCCATTTCAGAAGGACGTTGTAGAGCTTGCCAAAAAAGGGTGCCTCAAGCCACACTCTACCCAGCCTACCAATAGGCGCTTCAATGCTAAATACAGGCAAACGGAAGGGACCCAGTCTTATTGTCGGTGCACCCCCAACCACGTTCCTCGGTGACAGCGGCCGCACCTCTGTACTCCAAGCCACAATCTTCTTCGGTGCCTTTGACCTCGGGACTCCTGCGCAAGGAGGAAACTATCTTGGAGGCGTTTGGGAAGAAAATGTATTCCAACGCCACTCTCCATCTGCACCAGGCCAACGCGGATGCTGCTGTCAACCAGAAGTTATGGCGGGAGATTGCTGATTTCCTCCCTGAGCTCCCTACCCACAGCCAGGCTTTCTTCAAAGCTGGGCTGGCTTATGCCAAAATCGTGGCACAAGACATAATGGAGTCAATGGTGGCCCACAGTGACACTTCAAGTTGTGCCATATGCATTGCCACGGAATATGAGAAGGACGGCATGGCTAAGGGCTACAAAATTCAATCCAGACGTGCAGGAACGCATAGTAGACCTACCTTTCGAGGTGGGAACCAGTTCCGTTCAACAACGGATGAGGAATTTGATAACAAAAAGAATAGCTTGCAGACCGCGAAATCTCTATTGATCCTTGCCACGTCCACTCCTAAGACCTACAGCCAAACGCACCAGTGCTCGACAAGGGTCGGTCATTCGGAAGCTTCAGAGGCTTACAGGAGAGACGGTCAAGGCAACCGGACAGATCCCTTAGCCAGCACAGGCTCAAACGGCACAAGGCGGCTAACAAGGGGGTTTCCAGTCCCCCTCCTCTGCCCCAGCCTGAGAGGGAAAGACATTGTGACAGACCCATCCGGATCCTCGAGTCTCCGGTGGAGGGCAGGCTTGCCCTTCACACACACCGCTGGCGGACAAGGTTCACAGACTCATGGATCCTGTCAGTAGTATCCATGGGCTTCTGCCTCCCCATTCCTCCCTCTCCTCCTTCCTCCCCTCCCACAGATTGGTACAGCAACTCTGTTGGCGGAAATATGCTTGCTAGTAGTGAGCTAGGCAGTGGAGGAAGTCCCAGCCTCACAGCAGGGCACGGACTTCTATTCACACATTTTTGCCATACACAAAAGGAACCCGGCTGGCCTGAGAGTTGTTGGACCTTTCCACCTTGGACCTTTCTTTCCCTCTCCAAAAGTTTGATTGTTACCCCAGCCTTCATAGCGGAGACATTGTGTGCGGGAGACTGGATGTGCTCCCTGGATCTGAAAGATGCCTACCTTCACGTCCCGTTTTCACTTTCAATGCAGGGTTCTACCCTTTGGACTCAATTCGGCCCCCAGGGTCTTTACAAGGCCAATGAACGCAGTGACAGCCCTAATCGGGGTACAAGGCCATCATATTTTGTTTTTTCGCTGGGTTTTTTACTGCAAATTTTTCAACAAAAAAACCTATCAAATTTTGTTTTCATAATTTTTGGGGTGTCCCTCTAGCCCCCATTCCCTTACGTTGTTTATCTATTCCCAAACACTGACATCCCATATATATAATTTTCTTACCCCCCCCCCAAAAATGAGATGTGTTTTTTTTCGTTAAAAAATTCACAGTAAAAAACCCTGCGAAAAACATCCTGCGATGAAAGGACGTTGTACCGGATATACTATACGACCAGGGATTTTCTATCAATCTCAAAAAGTCACAGTTGGTGCCCACGTATAGCTTGACCTTTCTGGGCCTTAGCTGGGACACAAGCTCTGAGAGGATCTTCCCCTCGGACGACAAGATCACGGCAATCAAGAGGGCCGCTGGACATTTTCTCAGCAGAGCAGTGACATCTGTGTGGTGGTACCAACACATGTTGGGAGTTATGACTGCATGTCTTCTTGCAGTGCCACATATGAGGCTCAAAATGAGGCCACTGCAGCTATATTTCTCAGCCTCCTGGAACCAGGAGAATGGTTCTCAGGCGGAGCAGGTCAGCATACCACAACAGCTCCACCAGAGTATGATCTGGTGGGGTACAGACTACAACCTGCGGATATGCAGGCCCTTCTGGCAACCATCACCTCGGGTCACCTTTACCACAGACTCATCCCTAGAGCGATGGGGAGCTACCCTGGACAGCGACAGCGTCCATGGAGTATGGTCCCGGCAGGAGCAGCAGGAGCACATCAACTGGCTCGAGATGATGGCTATCTGGCTTGCTCTCAAAGCCTTTCTACCTATTATCACTGGCAGGGCGATTCTCATTCAAACAGACAGCTCCACCGGCATGTATTACATCAACAAGCAGGGTGGCACCCGTTCCCCTCCGCTTTGCAGACTGGCGGCAAACATTTGGGAGTGGGCTCTGGAAAACAACATACACCTGTCGGCAGTCCACCTCCCAGGGGGGAGTCCAACCTAGAGGCGGACAGGCTCAGCAGGCTGGGCGCGGACAACAAAAAATGGCAGTTGAAAAGCATGTCCTTCAGGGGATCTTCAACAGGGGGGGGGTCATCCGCAGGTTGATCTCTTCACCACCAGTACCAACAGGAGGTGCCCCCAGTGTGCCTCCTGGCAGGGGCAAGGCAGGGGTTCACTTGGCGCCGCAATGCAGATCCTGTGGAACAACATGACTGTTGTTCTGCGTGACTGAGATCCAATACTTTGCAATTAGGCGCTGGACAGTGGTTCCTTAGTATCCAATGAGCGTTAATTACCTCACACGTTTGGTGTTTGCAACAATTGTTGATTTAATGTTTGTCCAGTAGTTTACACTGTCATTTGGGTGACAAACACATTCTTGCTCCGTATTTACATGTGGTAAATAGTATGTGATATTCTTCCATTAAATTTGTGCTGACACGTGTTTCAACCTTTAAGGACTTTCACAAGGCTGTATATTTGTGACATGAGTGAAATGATACAAGGTGAGTGGTGAAAGTGTAACAATTAATTGATATTTAGTTTTAACGAATAGTTGATAGTTAAATGTTTAGAAAGCGAGACCATAGTTGACATATTCATATACAGAGTTCATAATCCTGTGACATTTGTCTGGTGTGTGATATATTCACATATTGGTAGTACATTTATGTCCAGGGTCACTGGCCATATGGGTTAAATTACAGTTGCATTTGAGAGTCACCAGTTCATTTTAATCACATTTGCACATATGGTCATGTTCCATAATGTTAATTGCAGAGAACACAGGGAAAAATGTATTGGGAGGGAAAAGAGAGAATTCCTTTAGTTAGCTTGTCAGAAGTGGGTATTCAAAAATAAGCCAGTTTATGACATGGGTCTGTGCAACGCTTACCAATTGTAGGGTTAGCGTGTTCCCGGATGGTTGAAAGTAAGTCTGATCTAGTCAGCAATGGTAAAGGGTAGTATATATGGGTGAAAAATTGTATAATTAGTGTGTGGTAGAGGTTGCTCCTAGTCCAATTCACCAGAGGTTGATAAAAGGCAAGTGCCCACCGTGATACAATTCCGTTTTCATATACTAAGTTAATGGGTCTGTTGTTTCCCACGCTAATGTGCTGAGCGAGTCAAGTGATCAAAATATATAGTGTGAGGATGGACCTTCAGGGAGTTTTACATGGTTCAAAGCCCGTAAACATATTGCTCCCTGAAGTTGCATGCGTGTAGCCCTATCTAGTGGGTTGGGGCTTGTTACCATATTGCGTTAGCCTGTTCATAGTGCCATTTACAGCAACTTTGCATATATGGTTGTGCTTTGCCTTGGTACTTGTGAATGTGTGCTATATTGGGCTTCTGACTGGTCTGTGAGCCAGGTGTAAGGTTTCAGAATGATTGCGTATTATCCGTGCTGGTGAGGGTAATCTCCTGTTATTACATGGCGCCGGTCTACGTAACTCGTATATATTTAATTGCGATACTCACATGGACGAGTCTTAGTATCCCCCATAATAGTTTGTTCCCACCAGGTCTTTGCTTGTCGTTTAGTACATGGTAGCTTAGCGCAATATTGGCCAGTCCCCCGTCAGTGGGGCCGTGTGTGCTAAGTGAGATGATTAAAAGGAAGTGCACAAGGACACCGCTATTATTCTGTATAATTGCGTTAGTACATGTAAATAGCATGGATGGCCCATAGTAATAGTTATTCAAGTTGGGGAATTAAAAGAGCCCTGGCATCTTACCTCCAGCCCTCGGTTGAGGGTCTGTGTAGTCTCTCGCTCTCGCAGTGATCTGCTTCAGTGAGCGATACCGCAAGACTGCCGGCGGGCTATAGATAACGTGTATCGTGCTTTCCAATTGGCCCTGACCATAACTCAATTTGATTGGTTCTTGGTTAGCCGTTTGCTGACGCTGTCGGTTGGCCCCCTTTCCTGTTTGTTCATTGGCTCTGGTAAATGCCAATAACGACAGTAAAAGTCTATTTCATCTCATGCCCCATGAGTGAGCTGCGAAATATATAATGTTTTATGTTATTAATGCCAGAATATTGTCCCAGGCACATTAGCGTAGGATGTTTGCAATATTGCCCGATAGATGGTTTGCCTGAATCCAAAAAATTCGGTTAATCAGGTTTTTGTAAGTGCTTGATGGTTGATCCTAACTCATGATAGTTATAATTGATGAGGTGGTCCCAGAAGCAGGGTGGAGTGCTGATAGAATTACGCAGGGAAAGGATTCTCGATAATGGGGTGCATTGTCCGAGGAGGAGTGGGGTGCTCCTAAGAACGTTCAATTTCAAGCCTAGTTTATCATTTAAGTAAAGAAAGTTCAACATATTTAATAACATTCAACTTGGTTTTTGTAAAACTTTATGTTGTGAGATTGTGGTGCTCCTAAAAACGTTAGCTTCCAGCCTTATTTCTCAGTTTGTAAAGACAATTCCAACATTTATAGTAATACTCAACCTGGTTAAGTAAATATTTTTTGTAATAATCAACCGGGTCTACAGTATACATAATATTGTATAGAAACACATTTAGTTTATGTTCTGTATTTAGGCCAAGCAGTACATTTCTATATTTACAAATGAGTTTCGCCTCTCTTTGGCGTAGTCTAAGTTCACGGTCTCCTCCTCTGGGTTCCGGCCTGATGATTTTCAGACCCACGAATCTGAAGTCCTCTTTTCTTTGATTGATTGATATTTTATTTCTATTGTGCTCACACACAAGTGTTTTAGAGCGCGACAAGGCAAGGGAGGGGAACAGGGGAGAACATAACAGCTATCTTACTAGGCCCAGTGACATTGACAACGTGCAAGTGCATGGAAGAGGGGGAGGGTAAAAGTGCATGGAAGGGGGGAGATGTGGAAAGTGCGAAGCAGAGGAGAAACAGATAAATAACAATAAATAAATAATAAAGGCAACCAACAGTGGTAATGCAGCCAGCAATTTGCAAGTGCTAGGTTTAAGGCAGCAGACAGGGTAGGTCTGATAAGTGCAGTAAGAAAGGGGGGGGGGGGCTGTATGGGTACAGATACAGACCCCAGTGCAAGGGGTGGCCCGGAGGCAGTGCGGGAGGGTGGCAGGATGAGCAGGTACCTGGGCCCAAAAGACAGAGGGTGGCCAGGTGCACGGTGCTAAGAGAGAACAGATCAGTAGGAGAGGGGGAGCGAAGGTAGAAGAAAAGAGGAAGGTCTTGAGGTGCTTCTGGATCCGGAGATGGTTCTCCTCAAGTTTTAGAGTGGCAGGGAAGCTGTTCAAGAGGGAGGCCCCAGCCGAAGATGGAGATCTACCCCCAGCTTGTTTCTTAGAAAAACAACTGACCGTGAGTGAGTTGGAGGTAGAGGAGCGAAGAGCTCGAGAGGGGAGGTATTTGCGGAGGGATAGCTGAAGGTATTTTGGACCCAGGCCCCAGAAAGCCTTGTGGACAATGCAGAGGGTTTGGAATTTAATCCTTGCATCCACTGGGAGCCAGTGGAGAGATTTCAGAGCTGGAGAGATACGATCCCAGGGCTTGAGGCCAAGGACAAGTCTTGCAGTCCTGTTCTGGATTAGTTGCAGAGGGCGGAGAGTAGAGGCAGTTAGATTTAGAAAGAGGCTGTTGCAATAGTCCAAGCTAGAGAGAACCAGAGCTTGAGATACCATGAGCTTCTGGGGGAAGGAGAAGAAAGGCAGAGTACCTCTGAGGAGGTGCAGTCGGAAATTTGACTTTTTAGAGATCTCGGAGATGTGGGCGGAGAAGGAAAGGGTGGAGTCAAAGATGACCCCGAGGTTCTTAGCCTCGCAGGTGGGGGTAGGAGGAGGGCCAAGGGAGGCCAGCCAGAGAGTGAGGGGAAAGGATGGTGAAGGTGTGCCGATGAGGAGGATCTCCGTCTTGCTGGAATTCAGACAAAGATCATTGGTGGCACACCAATCTTGAATGGCAGTTAGGCAATCAGAGATGAGAGAGGGAGAGGAGGTGGCCGAGGGCAGCCTGAAAATGAGTTGTGTCGTCAGCGTAGCACTGGAAATTTGAGCAGAAAATGGCAATGCAGTGGGCGAGAGTTGCCAGGTATTGGTTGAAAAGCCAGGGCGAGAGGTTAGACCCCTGGGGAACACCACAGGTAGAGAGGAAGATAGATGAAAGGAAGGACCCAAGTTGGACCGGGGAGGGTCGATCTGAGCGGAAAGAGGTCAGCCAGGCCAGAGCCTGATCAGTGATACCCAGGTTTTCACGGAGACGGTTGAGCAGGATGGTATGGTTGACCGTGTCAAAGGCAGAAGAGAGATCGAGGAGGATGAGGACAGAGGGAATGTTAGAGTCAAGGTTGGTGTTGCTCCTGCAAATGTTGCATCAGGGGGGGATTTTGCGTCTTGTGACTTGAGTGATCCCAGATGTTCACAAATTCTCACTCGCAGTTCCCTGATGGTACTGCCTATATACATCAGTTTGCATACACATATGATTACATATATAACCTACTTGCTTTCACAATTCACAAAATCAGTGATACAATGTTTCAGGTTGTCTCGGAAGATCAGTGTTTTAGTGTCTTGTGCAAAGTTGCACATAGAACATGTCCCACATTTGTAAGCACCATTCAGGTTCGCTGCTGTTAGCCAGTTATCTCTTCTTGTTTCCTCTGTTCTCATATAGGATGGATTGAGTATTGTCCTTAGAGTTGGTGCTTTGCTGTAAGCCATGAGTTTTTGTCTGTTGTTCATGTTCTTAAATCCTCATCGATTTGTAGCAGGTGCCAGTGTTTGGCCAGAATTTTCTGCATCTTGTGGCTCTCATGTTGATATTGTGTGACATATCTTAATTTGTTGTCAGTGTTCTTTGTCTGATCTTTTGGCTTGAGTAGGTTCTTCCTTGACGTGTGTTCTGCTTTCTTGATGGCCGTTGTTATAGGCTCTTGCCTGTATCCTCTTTGCGTGAATCGCTCTCTTGAGTAATTCACACTCTGCTCCGAATGCTGTCTCATGCTTACAGTTCCTTCTTGCTCTTATATATTCACCTTTGGGAATATTGTTAATTGTTGATTTCTGATGGCAACTTGTTGCATGTAACACAGAGTTTACTTCCGTTGGTTTCCTGAATGTCCTGGTAAGGATTATACCATTGTTGACTGAAATGCTCAGATCCAAGAATTCCATTTGTTTAGCACTATGAGTTCCTGTGAATTCTATTCCGAACCGTTTGTTGTTCAGATGTTGTAACAATATTCCCAAAGGTGAATATATAAGAGCAAGAAGGAAATGTAATAATGAGACAGCATTCGGAGCAGAGTGTGAATTACTCAAGAGAGCGCTTCACGCAAAGAGGATACAGGCAAGAGCCTATAATAGCCATCAAGAAAGTGGAACACACGTCAAGGAAGAACCTGCTCAAGCCAAAAGATCAGACCAAGAACATTGACAACAAATTAAGATATGTCACACAATATCAACATGAGAGCCACAAGATCCAGAACATTCTGGCCAGACACTGGGACCTGCTACAAATCGATGAGGATTTAAGAACATGGATAACAGACAAACCGCTCATGGCTTACAGCAAAGCACCAACTCTAAGGACAATACTCAGTCCATCCTATATGAGAACAGAGGAACCCAGAAGGGATAACTGGCTAACAGCAGCGAACCCTAAAGGTTTTTACAAATGTGGGCCATGTTCTATGTGCAACTTCGCACAAGACACTAAAACACTGATCTTCCGAGACAACCTGAAACATCGTATCACTAATTCCGTGAATTGTAAAAGCAAGTATGTGACCATATGTGTATGCAAACTGATGTATATAGGCGGTACCATCAGGGAACTGCGAGTGAGGATTCGTGAACATTTGGGCTCACCCAAGTCACAGGATACGAAATTCCCCCTGGCGCAACATTGGCAGGAGCAACACCAACTGGAAAGAAAAGAGGACGACAGATTTGTGGGTCTGGAAATCATCAGGCAGGAACCCAGAGGAGGAGACTGTGAACTTAGACTATGCCAAAGAGAGGCGAAACTCATTTGTGAATATAGAAATGTACTGCTTGGCCTAAATACAGAACATTAACTAAATGTGTTTCTATAAAACATTAGGATACTGTAGACCCGGTTGATTATTACAAAAATGTTTTACTTAACCAGGTTGAGTATTACTATAAATGTTGGAATTGTCTTTACGAACTGAGAAATAAGGCTGGAACCTAACCTTTTTAGGAGCACCATAATCTCACAACATAAAGTTTTACAAAACCCAAGTTGAATGTCACTAAATATGTTGAACTTTCTTTACTTAAATGATAAACTAGGCTTGAAATTGAACGTTCTTAGGAGCACCCCAATCATCCTCGGACAATGCACCCCATTATGGAGAATCATTTCCCTACGTAATTCTATCAGCACTCCACCCTGCTTCTGGGACCACCCCATCACTTATAACTATCATGAGTTAGGAGCAAACATCGAGCACTTACAAAAACCTGATTAACGGATTCAGGCAAACCATCTATCGGGCAACATTGGAAACATCCTACGCTTATGTGCCTGGGGCAATATTCTGGCATTAATAACATAAAACATTATATATTTCGCAGCTTCTAATGGGGCATGAAATGAATACTCTTACTGCCGTTTTTGGCATTTACCACAGACAGTGAACAAACGGGAAAGGAGGCCACCCAACAGCGTCGGCAAACAGCTGACCACGAAGCAATCAAATTGAGCTATGATCAGGACCAATTAGAAGGCACGATACACGTTATCTATAGCCCGCCGGCAGTCTCGCGGTATCGCTCACTGAAGTAGATCAACACGAGACCGAGAGACTACACGGACCCTCAACTGAGGGCTGGAGGTAAGATGCCAGAGCTCTATTAATTCCCCAACTTGAATAACTTTTACTATGGGCCATTCGTGCTATTTACATGCACTAACGCAATTATACAGAATAAGAGCGGTGTCCTTGTGCACTTCTTTTAATCATCTCACTTCGCACAGACAGCCCCACCGATGTGGGGACTGGCCACTATTGCGCTAAGCTACCATGTACTAAATGACGAGCAAAGACCTGGTTGGAACAAACTATTATGGGGGATACTAAGACTTGTCCATGTGAGTATCGCAATTAAATATACAAGTTACGTAGACGGGCACCAAGTAATCACGGGAGATTTCCCTCACCAGCACGGATAATACAGATTATTCTGAAACCTTACACCTGGATCACAGACCGGTCAGAAGCCCAATATAGCACGCATTCACAAGTACCAAGGCAACGCACTACCATATATGCATAGTTGCTGTAAATGGCACTATGAACAGGCTAACGCAATATGGTAACAAGCACCAACCCACTAGATTGGGCTACATGCATGCAACTTCAGGGAGCAACATGTTTGCTGGCTTTGAATCATGTAAAACTCCCTGAAGGTCCATCCTCACACTATATATTTTGATCACTTGACTCGCTCAGCACATTAGCGTGGGAAACAGACCCATTAACTTAGTATATGAAAACGGAATTGTATCACGGTGGGCACTTGCCTTTTATCAACTTCTGGAGAATTGGACTAAATGGGACCTGCAGAGACCTAAGCTTACTCTAGAGCTGAGGGCACTCAGCCCTCTTTAGGAGGCACTCTGACCAATTAATCAATCTCTGGCATACAGCTCATTAAGGAGTAACCTCTACCACACACTAATTATACAATTTTTCACCCATAGGTACTACCCTTTACCATTGCTGACTATATCAGACTTACTTTCAACCATCCGGGAACACGCTTACCCTACAATTGGTAAGCGTCACACAGACCCATGTCATAAACGGGCTTATTTTGCAATACCCACTACAGACAAGCTAACTAAAGGAATTCTCTCTTTTCCCTCCCAATACATTTTTCCCTGTGTTCTCTGCAATTAACATTATGGAACATGAGCATATGTGTAAATGTGATTAAAATTAACTGGTGAATCGCAAATGCAACTGTAATTTAACCCATATGGCCAATGACCATGGACATAAATGTACTACCAATATGTGAATATATCACACAGCGGACAAATGTCACGGGATTATGAACTCTGTATATGAGTATGTCAACTATAGTCTTGCTTTCTAAACATTTAACAACCAACTATTGGTTAAAACTAAATATCAATGAATTGTTACACTTTCACCACTCACCTTGCACCATTTCACTCATGTCACAAATATACAGCCTTGAGAAAGACCTCAAAGGTTGAAACACGTGTCGGCAAAAATGTAATGGAAGTATATCACATACTATGTACCACACGTAAATACTGAGCAAGAATATGTTTGTCGCAAGAATGACAACACATGTGTAAACTACTGGACAAACATTAAATCAGCAATTGTTGCAAACACCAAATGTGTGTGGAAATTAACGCTCATTGGATACTAAGGAACCACTGTCCAGTGCCTAATTACAAAGTACTGGATCTCAGTCACCCAGAACAACAATTACAAATACTGGGACATCAGGCGCTTTGTCCCCCTGATATCCACCAACAAGCGGCAGGCAACGCTAAGAGCAAACAACGCACACAAAAGCGCAAGACCCACACTTCCAACAAGCTCTAAAAATCACTTGAACAACATGACTGCTTATGCTTTTCCCCACACTCCCCAGTTGGACAGGGTCATCTGCAGGATCGGGGAGTCGAGGGGCCTTCGGATCATCATGATAGCCCCATGGTGGCCAGCAAGTCCCTGGTTCTCGGAGCTGCTCAGCCTGTCTGACCAGGCCCCTGTACACCTCCCGCTGGGACCAGCACACCTACTCTCTCAGCAGGGAGGCACAGTCATCCACCCCTCCCTGTAGAAGTTAGTCCTCGCAACGTGGTTCCTGAACAGGTATCCTGAAGCATCTGCACCTGTCACAGGCTAACCTGTCCATTATACAGGGGGCCAGGAGTGACACCACCAGGAGCCAGTACAAAAGCAAGTGGACCAGGTTCTGGCACTGGGCAGAATCAAAGGAAATTGATCCTATGTCGTGCTCTCCTTCTCTGCGCATAAACCATTCGAGCCGATGGCGTCCGTGAACATCAGGCTAGTAAACATTAAGACGGCCCTCCTAGTGGGCCTTACTCCGGCACGCCGAATTAGTGAGATCCAGGAGCCAGTGGCTTCAGAGCCATATACTACATTTCATAAGGACAAGGTGGTGCTCGGAACACACCCCTGCATTCTTACCTAAGGTCGTCTCCTCTTTTCACCTTAATGAGGAGATAGTGTTGCCAGCTTTGTTTGCCGACCCCGTCAGACGCACAGAGGGTCCTGCATTGTCTAGACATCAGGCGCACACTAAGAGTCTACCTGGACCTAACCAAGAGCTTCCGCAAAAACAGACGCCCTATTCGTCACCTTTGGAGGATCAAAACCAGGCTGTCGGGCCTCCAAGCCTTCCATAGCAAGGAGGATGGTTTTGTCCATCAAGGAGGCGTAGGAGGGGCAGCAAATATGCATGCCCATGCCATTAGAGCTAAGGCCACAGCGCTAGCTTTCCAAAGGCACGTTTCGTGGCAGTTTATCAGCAAGACGGCTACATGGGCTTCTCCCTCGGCCTCCTGCAAGCACTACTGTTTTGATGCCAGCGCCAAGTCTGATGCAGCATTAGTTCAGGCAGTGTTAAGGAAATTGTTTTCTTAAGAGGGGCAACTCTTCCCCCCCCCTAGGCTACATTCAGTTGTAATTGCCCATACAGTATGGAGGAAAGGGGACGGGACGTTGGAGTAATTATAAGTTACTCACCGTAGTGACTAATTTACTCCTAGTCCACTGTCCCCTTTCCTCCATATGTCCTACCATTCCCCCCCTAATAAAACTGGTGTAATTAGGCAATGTTAATATTTTCGATGTGTCAAAGGGGACTGAGAAGTGGCGCCAGTGGGCGGAGTCAGGGGAGCGCATGCTACAAGGGCCGCGCCCCGCGCGCATCTACATTTAAAGGGGAAGATGATTTTTCTGGTGGGAAAAGGTTCTGTCTCCCGTCCCTTGCGAGGGACTCCCATACTTTATGGAGGAAAGGGGACTATGGATTAGTCACAATGGTGAGTAACTTATCATTTGTTGACAGAGAAGGAAGTTGAGATAAAGGAGGGAGATGGCTATTGGAAGGTGGCCAGAAGGAGGGAGAAAAGGAGGGTGCTCTTCCACGCGGCCAAGCCAGTCTCTGCCTTTTGGCTGCCCTGCCGACTGCAGGACACTAAGGGACCACGCCGCTGCTCGTCGCGGGCATCCCTGGTAAGCGATTTCTATGAAGAATATGCTACGTGGTGCAAAACTCTGTCTGATCCATCTCTGAAAGCACAGCCCCTAATGCCACATTTGAAGCATCCATTTCTACCTCGAAAGGTTGCTCCTCACTGGGATGCTGTAAAATGGGGGCCCTAGTAAATGTCTTCAACTCCTGAAAAACCTGTTCCGCCTCCCCATCCCATTTGAACTGACTTGCTTTTCTGAGTAACCGGGTTAATGATTTGAGAGAAATGTGTAAATTAATCAGCAATAGAAATTCGCAAACCCCAAAAAGGACTGTATGTCTTTCACACTCTGTGGGCATGGCCATTCTGTGACTTCCTGTACCTTCTTATGATCCATTTAAATCCCCTTGGGTGTCAGGATAAACCCTAGAAACACCACCCTGGAAGCGTGAATTACACACTTTTCCAAATTGGTGTACAGCTGCTTCTTCTTCAGCGGTTGCAACACAGCTAGCACATGTTTTTCTTTTGATTCAGAGTAAATCAGAATGTCATAAATGTAAACTAGGACAAAGGGATCGACGTATTCTCTCAGTATGTCCTGCTTAAAGTGTTGGAATGCTACTGGAGCATTACACAATCCAAACAGCATTACCAGATACTCATACAGGCCGAAGTTGGTTCGAAATGCTGTCTTCTATTCGTCACCAGCCTTAACTCTAATCAAGTGATATGCCCCTCTTAAGTCCAACTTGGTATACACCACAGCAGACTTCACGTAATCCAACAGGACCATTTTCAATGGCAATGGAAACTTTTTCTTAATGGTTACTTTGTTCAAGGCCATGTAATCTATACAGGTCCTCAAGGTGCCTTCTTTCTTTGGGCCAAAAAACAGGGGAGATGATACTGGAGACTTGGATGCCCTTATGAACCCACATGCTAACATATCAATATATTTGCAGAAATGTTGATTTTCTAGTTCAGTGAGTGTATAGATAGTGACTCTGCCTTCCCCTTGTCAGATACTTCGGGATATTCTGCATAAACTTCAGGAAGCACCGTCTCAACTTCACCAATACCTTCCTGACATACTACACCTTCCTTCAAATAATTTTCCGGCTCTGTCATATCTTGCACATGTTGGATGCATTGCTCTGCCTTAAAGGATAATGTGTGTTTCACCCAGTCTATGGTGGGGTTATGAGCCACTAATAAGGGCATTTTCAAAATCACTCCGAACTGAGGAGCGGCAATTAGATCAAACATAATTACCTCCTCATGTCCTGGCAGATCTATCATTTGCATAGGCTGAGTTTGAGTTGTAATGGGGCCTGATGTTATAGAGCCACCCACAGATCATACTGGTTCCGTCACACCCTTGACTTATGTGGGAAATATTTACTTGTCTGGTAACAAAACATCTGCAAAGTTACCAGTAGCCCCAGCATTGATCATGGTTGAAAGTCACTTTTGTGGTGGAAATAAAAAGCGTCACCAGAATGTACAAATCGTGGGTCTTGTTCTGTACTGTATTAGCAATACAATTTGGGAACCCTTCACTCTTTAGACTCGTCAGTCAAGTTCCCCCTATTGACGAGTATGTTCTTTTCTCGCCTCCAACCTTTGCTTAGAACCTCCTCTCTCTTGGGGTGTATTGGGACAGTTGCGAATTAAATGGCCTTCCTTCCCATAATAACGGCAGAGATTGGGCCTCATTACGACCCAGGCGTTAAGGGTTAACGCCGTCGTTAACCCTTAACGCCTGATTCTGATTTTAACGGCTGCTTTTAGCAGCCGTTAAAATCCATGGCGCTAACCTGCCATGATGTTCTGCATAGGTTCTCCCTCTGAGTGTTGTGTACTTAACTCCCTACTCTTGTCCAACCGTACAAATGGCATCTCAGGTTTCTTCTTTTCTTTCTTACGTTCACTAATTCTATGATCCAATCTTAACGCCAGGTCAATTAAAGCTTACAGGTGGCCGGCTGAGGTTCCATCTGAGCTATGGTGTCCTTTAATTCTTCTTTTAAACCCTGATAAAACAGTTCTGTCTGTTTAGCCTCCGGCCAATCCGTCTCAATAATGAGCCTGTTAAACTGTGTAATATAGGTCACCAAATCTCGTGTTCCCTGCCTGGGTGCGAGTAATGCTTTGTCCTGTGCCAGCAATACATTTTTGCGGTCAAACAACCGGTCAAACTGGGTGGTGAACTGAACCCAATTTTACGAGAGGGTCATCTTTCTGAACCAATGGAATAGCCCAAACAGCATCATCTCTGGATAAATATGAGATGATACAAGCTGTCTTTGCCTGTGTGGCATCAAAGGCCACGGGTTTGCACAATAAATGTAGTTGACATTGCGTAAGGAACATTAAACACTTTTGAGGATCCCCAGAGAAACGCTCAGGTGCTGGTAATGGTACGTCCAAGGGCTGGTTTACTACTACTGTTGTGGGTCTATCTGTGGAGGTGGATGGGGGTTCCTCGCAATGATATACCCTTCGCTACCAACCCGTTCCCCTGCACCTTTAATGCTTGCGTCTCTTGTCTGGAATGAACTATTTCTATGTGTATGTCCTGTAACACCTTTAGCACATCTGCTAATGGTGTGGAGGGAGACTCCATTTGACTTTGGTGGCTCATCTTCACTATTGGGGGCTGATGGTTATTTCAGATTTGAAGGGGGATCCACGCCTACTCCCCAACCACGAAAGCTGAATGGAGTACGACCCTCTCACCTTGGTTGGCGTGGGTCCCTGATTCTGAAGCAACAGGTTACCCATAGACAGCCAATGAGGTGAAGAGGGTTAGGGAGATGTTGTGGATGGGTAAGGGAAAAAAGGAACACTGGAAAGAGGATGAGGGAAACGTAATGGATGGGTAGGGGGAGTTTAGGGAAAAAACCTTGCAGAACTCCTCACTTGGAAACATTTTGACCAATCTCCTACTACCCTTCTATCATCCACTCTGCTGATTTCCTGTTCACTTGTCTTTTCCAATTCCTACTTGTACAAGCATCACTGTGAACAATCAAATGATAACATGATGAAACACATAAAAATGGCATCAATACGCTTGTAACAATGAACCACAAAAGACAAAATAGTTGCTACGCATATAACCCTATGTAGTTAGGTGCATGTTTTGGCATGGTCCAGAGACAATGTAACAAAACCTTGCTTGCTCTCAGACTCTGCATTCATGACTGAACAAGTTCTGTTGCCCTCCAACTAGCCTGTTCTCTCCAAAGCATATTCATGGACAGTCTTTTTCCTGTATTACCACCTGAAGCACACTGTGCCTTCCATTTAACATTTAAGTCCTGAACACAACTGGTCTCAATCACACTGCCCTTAGTATAATTCTCTACCAGCACCAGTTAATCCATGCAAGTCGCGGTACAAACAAATCTGGAATTATATGTATATTTGACAAGCACTAATGTGGTGTGCAGTGAATAATGGCAGTGTACTTATTTTATGCTTGGGGAGCCATTTGCGGCACCGCTGGTCTCACCACCATGCACTGAGACTTAGGTGAATCTTGCTGCTGCACCCCCAGGCTTCCCGAACAAGAAAATGACTTCCATGGTGCGCGGTTCATGCCACATCCTGCCCGTGCCGTAGGCTCCTCAACTAACAGCAAATGCGACCGGTACGGCTTATAAAGATCCAGCAGCACGCATGCCCATATTGTGTCACTGATGATCAAGGGAGTTGAAGTCCCATTCCCATTTCATGGGCCAAAAATACCTGCAGTGCCCGGGCTTGTGCCTGTGTCCACACCGATAGCCCCAAACAACCTCACAGAAACCTTTCTTACCTAGAGTTGGAGATGGGGATATAGAAGATGACATTTCTTCTTCTTCTTCATCTGCCTCTAGGGCATTGATACTTGGTTCACTCTCCCTGGATTTTGTGGGTATCTCTAACTCCCCGGAACTATTATAGGGCAGACGGTTCTCGCTCCTCCTGTTCTAAAGGGCAATACCCTGGAGGGAATCCAAATTATTCCCACAAGGGCTCTGGTTTGTCTCTGGTAGGAGAAAGAGGATCTAGAGGATGGTATCTCTTCTTCATTTTCTACTTTGAGAACTTTCATATCTGGATATTTTTCCTTTAGTCTGGGGAACTGTATTGATGTGGATGGGGAAAACAAAGGCTAGGTTTCATAGGTTTCATTCTCTTGCTCTTTCCCTGTATTGTAGGTGGGTTCCCCAACTGAGAATAATGCATTAATTGGGATAAAAGGGGACACATGCTTTCCCTGGCAGGTGTTATTCCTAGGGTCTCACTGGTCTGGAGAGTGGTGCAGCCTTTTTCTCTTAACTTTCTCGTGGCAAGGAATGGTATTCACCTCACCTCTGAGTCCCACGCTGTTGTCACTCCAGTGGGAGGACATTGTGGCCCTAGTCTCCCAGGTTTTCCATGTCAACAGTGAAAACATTACATTTTTCAAAGAGGTTAGGGTATGGGGAAGGTTGTTATTCCCCCATGAGGACTTGCCCTCAGCCTTACCTTAATCAGCTTCCCCTTCTGAGGGACAACTTTATCTTCCTGGGGTCCCACTCTCCGCAGTTTGTTTCTCTCTGTGACCTTTTTCTATATGGACCTGACTGGATGAGAATTCTCACAGGCTGTCCCATATCCCTTTACCTCACCCCTTTCAATCTTTACCTGGTTTGACTAGAAGTTCAAGAGAATAAACTTTACCTCCTCTCCACGATCGGAGGGGTAGTCATTTTCGTTCTCTCCTTCTGCCAGATTCCCAAGGAGGTACAATATAGATGACTAAATTATGGGAGGTTCTTCTCAATAGTTCTAGAGAAATCATAATTTTATCTCTAGCAGGTACCAGATAATCTTCGGGACAAAAAAGACTGTAAATGTTCCACTCTACTGCATTCCCTACTGGAAGAATCGCCTGAGAGGTTAAAAGATGAAATGTTACTCCCATTCTAGGGCTCAGGTTTTTGGGGACCACCCTGGCTGCAATAGAGGGGTTGGTAGCTTTATTACTACGATGGAAACATTCTAGTATCCCCCGGTTTGAGTCTGCCAGGTCAGATCCCACTCTGTCACCATATGTAAAGGTGTAGGAGTAAAACTTGGACACAGATGTGACATGTTGATTGGTTTAGGCTTTTATTAACAACATAAAATGGGGTTTGGAGAAAGTCCTATCTAGCCCTAACCCTCAGAGGGGCATTCCTGCCTCAACAAAAATACCTAATGAAAGTGTGTCAGAATGTCCAAAGTAAAGTACACCATCCTGTGTCCAATCCTAACCATTCTCTCACATGCTAAACTTAATCTAAGGTGAAAATGGAAAATGTTTCTTATGTGGCCACCTGCTTTGCTGTTCTCAATCAAGATTCCAAAAGAAGAGAAAAGGTACTTGAAAATAATGTTCCATAAACTTCAAAGGGGTTTACTTCTCTTCCCCTTTGTCTGTTCAATATTCACCAACGGAATACTTGGCACAGTTCTATGGATTTGTAGGCGTCTAGGGTGTTCCCTTCCCCTAGAACGTTTAACTGCAGCCGCTCTACAAGGGGTTGGATTCCTACTTGTTTGTTCACACACACTGCGATTTCCCTTCCCCCAGTGTGTCCCTCCACATCAGTCTCACTCTGTCTATCTCCCAGATCACTCTCTACTGGGTTGGAGCTCTTGTCCTGGGGTTCTCTTTCTCAGTTTGGTTGATTCGGGTTGCCCAGGCCTGCCTGGGATAGTTGTGTGTCCCAGACCCTTGATTTCATCTGGCCCGTTCTTCCCAGAATAGGTGGCAGCCTTCCGCCCTGCTTTCCTCTGTCCCAGACTTCCCCTGGGTAATGGTAAATCCCAGACCCTTGTTGGTGGCACTACACCCTGCTTCTCTTGTTGCAGCGGCCTATGGCTCAGCGGACGGATCCTTGCATCTCTGCAGTATGAAGCAGCAATCTTTCACGCAGCCCAGCCAGTCTCTGCCTTTTTGGTGTCCTGCCGACTGCAGGACACTAAGGGATCATGCCACTGCTCGTCTCGGCCGTTCCTGATCAGCAACTTCCTTGCAATTCCTCTGGGCAGGGTCCGGCTCTCCCTGGATCTGCTCCCTTTCAGTGGACCCAGGGCCCGACCTTGCCTTCTGGGCTGGCTGTCTGTTCATTCCTTCCTGGAGCTTCTGGGGAGGCAACTGGTAATACTGTTCCTGTACCTCTTCTCCATCGGGATGGCTTCCTTCCTCCAGGTTCCTTGCTGGAAGGACTGACCCTTCCTGGGTCTGCACAGTAGCAGCAGATTCAGGGCCCCAGCTTGGCATCTTAGCTGGGTGATGGGTGCAGTCTTTCCCGGAGCTCTGCAGTAGGTAAGGACCCCTGTTGGTCCTTCAAGGGTCCACCTGCTTTCTGGTTCAGAGCCTCTTCTCCTCCAGCCTGGAGCCAGATCCTCTTGGCTTCAGGCTCCTCCAGGGAGTAACTGACAGCACTTGGTTTCCCGCTTTTTCTACTCTAGATGGACCAATGGGAAACCAGCAACCACTAAACTGTTCCTTGTGGTTATCCAAAGGTGATCCTCATACTTCTGTGCATCTCCCTCATCACAGTACTGATCTTCAAGCTCCCTTGTGGGTCAATAGCGTGCCTCCTCATCACAGTACTAGGAAAGGGACCTTCACTTGAGTGACTCATAATTGTCCTCGTGCCAATACTTATAATGGGAATGCTAGCATGGCCATAACTCATGATCCTATGGTGGTAGTGGCTGCTGTTAAGGTCGTAGAAAGGGGGTCTACGGTCAGGTGATTGGCGGGGATACCACATTTTCCCAGGGCCATTGTCACCAGTCCCATGAAGGGTTTCCCTCCCTGTGAGATCCACCAGCTGAGTGACAGCCCCAGGGAGATTATCTGGTAGCGGCCTCATCTCTCTGGCCCCATGGGAAGGGGCTTCACCCTTGGAAGCAGTGACAATACCCTGGAGTTCGTCGCAGTGGTTAGTGGTTGGAAATAACTTTTCAGGAACTTTGTGGAGGAATATGCCATGGAATGGGACTGAAGTGGAGGGACAGGATGGAAAGGAAGAAGGAAGTAGAAAGATTAGTTAAAGAGTTCAGAAGGCATGCTAAAAACCTGAAAAGATAGAGTTAAGGAGAGGTGATGGTGGGAGCACACGTGAGGTGTCGAGGAACATGTAGAAGTAAAGAAGAGAGACAGTGGAAAAGAGAAGAATGAGCATTTGCAGCTCATTGAGGACATATATGAGAATGGCCTTTTTGCAATTAGAGCTAGAACCCTGTGACAATGAAAGAAAGATGCCAGCCTAAATATTTTTTTAGAGAAGCCTAGCTGGACAGTACCCCTGGTGGAAGATTAGAGGTCCATCCCCTTGCACCCCACCCTGTCTGTCATTACCCAGGCCTACCGTGCATTGCACGCAGGGCCCTCAGACCCAGGAGAGTGGTGTCACCAAGGGCTAACCATGGGAAGCAGAGTACCTAAGCCAACAGAAGAAAGAGCCATGAATGAAGTGCCAGACATTGAAACCCCAAACAACAGTGAGAAAATATGGTGGGGAAGAGACCCTTGAGATTTGGAAATCCAGAAACGTTTTGTTGCTTGATTGCCAAAGAGAAGATAATTTAGTGTAAGCAAATGTGTGCTTGTTGCCAATGACGAAAGAGTTATCAAATATGTTACAAAAAATGTAGAGGTTGATAATGCTGCCATGGCTTAGTGATATTGCCTTTATATCAAATGGGTACTAAATATTAAATGCTTTCTTCTGTAGATGGAAAGGTCCGACTAGCAACATTGGAGCTTGGCTGTTTGCTGCTCAAGCAGTTAGTGTTTTCAAACGATGCGTGCATTATAAAGGATGTTCACCTTGCCTGTCTAGAGGTAAGATTTTATTTATTGTCTATACTGATATTGTTTCAGTACTTTGATATTTAAATTTCAAATGGGTATTTTCAAAAATCTGCAAAAACTAAAATGTTACTTCTTTGTAATGCTCCATATTTTGCACGTTGTACACAAATTTCTTAATACAAACCACTTTTAACGTTCCTATACCTTTTTATATTAATCTTAAACAATTTTGAAAATCATTTATTTTGTTGCCAAACTTTATTGTAACTTAAAGACCTCATTATCAATACATTTGTTAACACAATTGCAATACAATGCATGCTCTGTTTAATACCCAAAAAATAGTAACAGCATATATTCTCTCATGCAGTTCATCCTAAATCGTTATAGTGAATCCTGCCCAGGTCAACACTCTTCTAGGTGAGGTGAAAAAGAAACTAATCACTGTTCACATACCCTGTATTCTGAAAAGAGTCCCGTTGATTTAATTTTCATGGGAATATTATCACAGATGGCCTTGAGCACATCAACTCTCGAAGACTGTTTCTTGGGTTTTTATTGAAATTCTTAGGCAGGGGCTCACAAAGGATCATCCCTAACTCCCTTGTCTAACCTTGACAATTTCCTTCTTTGCCCAGGAGCCCCTCAACCCTAAGAGGTTATTAGAGATCCGGAACACCTACTGCATAATATCGGACTGTCTGATCGTGATTGTGTAACGGAAAACCCACTTCATCTCTTATTCACTTGATCTCATCCTTGCAAGCTCTTGTATTCCTTAGCCTGATGTTCTATCCTTCCTCTTCCTTTCTTCTACTCTCTTCCCTTCCTCTGACTCTCCTTGTTCTCTCCCTTCCTCACTCTTCCTCCGATGTTCTCTTCCTTACTTCTCTTTCTTCTAGATGCACTCCTCCCCACTACTAGTCTCCTTCCTACTGTTACCATCCTCTACACACTGCTACTTGCCCTTCTCCTCACTGCTACTCGCCACACTATACTACACTATACTGCACCCTCTACTTCTCCTTCAGTCACCCTCCTTTCTCACACTCACCTTCATAGGGCTCATTCACCTTCTACTCTCATTCTATTGACTTCACTCACAAACCTTGCACCTACTCTTACACCCAGGCACCACTATCTCCCACCAGCCAATACCTCACCTTGCATGGTTTTTGTTAGGCAGAAACCTGTGCAGTTCCCTCTGGGACCACTGCAAAAGATTTAAGACTACAGGTGTTTGGTAGTAAACCCACTTGTTAGCAGTCTGTACCACACAGATTCACTTGGTAGCTCTGGCTGAGCAGTCAGACTTCCCTCAAGAAGAGTTAGGCAGTATACAGAGTATTCACAATAGGTCAAAAGAACATAGTAGAACAAGTAAACACTGACCAGAGCTTGGTGTAAAAGAGATATAATTATTTATTTAAAACCACATCTAGAAAAACACACAGGCACTAATAGTAAGCAATTCAAAAACACGCTCACTAAAAGATATACACTCCTTTATAAGAATATTAGACAAGTCTTAAGTAAAGCCCCACTTATTTTCAGACAGTGGTGAGTGCTTAACGCAGATGGCACTCTAATAATTCGTTTAAAAACGGAGAGAAAAGCGGAGTATAATATGAAACAGATCCCAACACTTCCATAAGATCAAAACAAGAGAGGAAGGCAAGTAAAACCGTGAAGTTAGAGTTCAGTAGGCCGGATCCACTTAAGAGGATCAGAACGAAATGTGTCCAAGGTCACACGATTGAAGTGCACAAGAGTCTTGCAAAGGTTCAAAAAGAGTTGGACCAAAAGAAAGGGACCAGTTAGAAGGTCAAGGCGGCCAGCCCAGTCCAGAAGGTTAAGGGGTTATTATTACCTTGTAGCAATCTTTAGAAAGGGAGGCCTGGCGGACACGGTACCTTAAAGTAGTGAGAATACTCCAGCGGGGGCAGTTGTTCCTGGCAGCGGATGCAAGTCGATGCTTTGTCCGGGGAAGAGAGGATCTCGTCGGGGAGGAAGACAGGAGTCAGTTGCACTGCCAGGGAAGAAACCAGCCGCGGAGTTCTCAGGTAAAAGGAGCGGTCCTTTTATTCGCGGTCCAGTGGTAAGTGCCTATCTGGTTGCCGGGGTGCTTGGCACGGGCAATTCGACCACAAGACAGCCTGGGATGCGAAGAGAAGAAGGTAAACTGGTTGTGCCCACCAGTCAGGGGAAGAAGCCTCTCCAGCTGGGAGATCTTCTCTGTCGTCGGGAAGTGGTGAGTCGGTTCCGCAGGGCTCCACCGGTGGTGTCGTCGTGGTAGGTCGGCTCAGCTTCTCCCTCGTCGGATTCTCAGGTCCTGTTGCGACTTCTGAAGTTCCAGTCCCCAAAGCCCTGCTTTTATGCAGCATACCCCCATTCACTCAGCCTAGCTGTCAATCAAACATGCTAAGTGGTAAGCTGGCCGGCTCACCACTTGGGCCAATCACACAAGAGTGCGACTTGAGCTACCAAGGTAACTCAGTCCAGGGTGCCTAAACCCCCTCCCACGCCCCCTGTGGTACCCAGACAGAGTGGCACCACTTTTGGAGGCTTCTGTGGAGAAGCCCGCCAAAATGTGGAACAAGGGCTCGACTTGGGTTGGAGTCACAGAAGAGAACACAAACGCCATTTTAGAATCGAGTCCTGTCAAAAAATACCAACCGGCGAATTAATATTAAATAAATAAACCGGCGGTATGTTCGAGGCTATGAGAATTAAATAATTAAAGTTGGTAGCCTCGAAAAATGGGAACATCCCATAGGGATATATTCGCGGTCGAATATAAAAAGTAGTATCCACTGGCACCAGCCAAAACTCGATCAGGGGGGACGGAGATGTGCCCCCTCGACTAACAGACCCCGGGGCAATTGAATTGCCCCGACCAGTACGTCCACAATATGATGGTTCGTACTGGTTTCTGTTCATAATTTGGGACTAGTAAAGCCAATGGTGACTTTACATGCCCTGGGAGACAGTAGTCAGTCCCAGGGTATGGAGTCTATAGTGAGATGTCACTATGACACCCCTGTGTTACTGCACGGAGGGTGCTGTGTAACACACATAGTAAAAACACATGAGACCCTATGGAGTAAAGGACCCCATAGCCCATAAAACACATTAACAGTCAAAGCAACACCATAAATATTGTCCAAGAGTGGGAGAAAAAGAGTCTCACTCTTGGCAGGAGAAAAAAACAAACTCCAGAAATCCAGCAAAGCTGCTGGGGGACTCACTAGGTTAGGACATTCAGCCTAAAGAGAGAATTCTCCCTAACAGTTTTTCAGTAATCTTACTCCTTGACTTCAGCTGAACAACTCCCACCGTCCTGTTTCCTGTGCCCCTTTTTATTTAGCCCTTTCCCTTGGTTCATTCCCTCAGCTGGTTCCCCGGGACATCCGCTGGCTTCCAGGGTCCAGGTTATAGGTAATAAAATGCATATAAGAGCATTGGGGTTGTCGGTTTAATGTGTGGCTTTCTCTGCAATACTGAAGTACCTTATTGGCTGTCTCCCAATTACTTTCCTTGTTTTCTCCTCCACTGCTAGGCCTTCTGGTTGATGTAGACCTACATGACAAATAGATATTGGCCAGCTTTGTGCATAACCAGTATGGGGAAGGAAAAGGTGGTACTCAGTTCTTTCAGGCAGACACACATAAAAGGGACACAGATGGTGGCCCTCCCAACTCACACACTCCGCATCTGGGGCAGAACTGATTCTGGTAAAGACCCTTGTAAGCCTCCCTCCCCAGGTTGAGAGGGATCCCCATCCCTTCATGACAGTGTCGGGTGCCTGTCACTATTTACAGTTCCGAATTGTCTTTGAGGACCTAAGATATAGATAGAGACCACACCTTATCAAATTTAAATTCTCCATACTACAAGTATCCCAAACTCTATGGATCCATTGTAGGTCGGAGTATGTGGTTCTCTTGCACCACCTTTTCAATATGCACACAAAAACAGATTGATATGATATAAGTCATTTATAACGTGCCTGTACACAAGGGAAGACAGAGGGGAGGGCAAGACAAACGATCTTACTAGGCCTTGTGTCATTTCAGATCGTGCACACAGAACATATATCCTGCCCTGTATGTTCTCTTGCACCTTGAATGGTTGCCCCAATAAAATAAGGATTGGCTCATCTGAAAATCTTGTTGCCAATATTCCACTAATTGTAGACTTATCCTCCTTTCAGAAACCGCTTAACTGTGGACATTTCCACCAGACATGGAATGTGGATCCTAAAATACCTCATCCCCAACAGCACAATGTCGACCTCTGCAGTTCCTTAGTGTGAAAGTGTGAAGTCTTTTGGGTGTGTAGTGCCATCTATGAATAAGTATTGCTGCTACTGATTCTGCAACCTTTTCGATATCGAGAATGCACAATGGAAAATGTAGTTCCAGTACTTCGAGAGAACTCCTACCTCTCTTGCCCAACTATTTCTATAGTTCATCTCTATGAAGCGATCAGTAAATAACATTTTATTGATGGCCAAGATTAAGCACCTATATCAACTGTAAGTATGTAGGAGGAGCTCACAAGGAGTAGCCCCTCGTATCCCCCTTACTTAATCTGGTGTTGCAATACCCAGTGCCTCAGCCTATAGTAAAACAGACTATTTATTTCTTTTTTTTCTTTCTTTTATTTTTACTTCTAAAAGATTAGATTCCTGTGCGCACAAGCAAAATGACTTAACTTCCCCATGAAAGAACATTTCCCTCAATCTCTGGGCTCTACCCTTGATTCACCTATCAAATCCTTAATATTCCATACTGGAGGAAAAGATGAATTTCTAAATGGAGCAGTTATTGGGGGCAGCCAAGCTGACAACCTGAACCTCATACTCGCAGTATCCCAGCTCTTTAAAGTGGCCGTTGTAATTGTATTAGCCACCAAAACCATGGGTCTCTATACACTGAGTATCCCATGGCTGCTTCTATAAATACTCATCTGCCGTCTAATGTTTAATTGCAACCCAGTGTTTGCCAGAGTATACCTTGTCCCATTCATTCCGCCATTACTTTCATGCATGCCCTCCCTTCTGTGTGGGCTGGAGAACAATGTACCTCGAGATTCTAGTTTTCTTAATATTCCAAATACAATTCAATAGGTCATTCTGAATCATCGTAAGAGTAGATGTTGTAACTGGGATGGGAAGCACCTGAAAAAGGTATAATAATCTGGGTAGCATGTTCGTCTTCACTATCGCTACCCAGCCACAAAATGTATAAGCCCCTGAGCCCAACTATATCTTTACACATCTCTCCAAACAACTTGGGATGGTTCGCCCCTATATAATTGGTCGATGGAAGCACTCAGAGCTATCTCCAAATAATGAATCAACCCTGCAGCCCATCGGAATGCTACCATCCTCCACAGATGTACCTACCTTGTCCACAGAGATGGAGCTATTCAAGATTTCTGACTTGGAATTATTAACTTTAAAACCCAGAACTCTGGCATAATCGTCAATTCCCTGCCTGATCCTTGGGGGTGATTGAACTGGATCTGTAACTGACAGGAACGTAGTTCGTAAAGAGTTCTTAATCCCCTAACATTTCAGGACCTTAGCTGTACCATCCAGCTTACATCTTCACTACATCTCCCTGGATCTTCCCATCTTGCTAAGCAAACCCATCTCTCTATCCCTTATCTTATCTTAAAGACATTTTTAGAGCGCAATATACGCCCGAAGGCAACTTGGTGCTAACCAGAGGGCAGAAGTCCAGTGCACGATGAAACAGCGAATGAGACTCGGTACTACACAGGGTATCAGGAAGCTGGTTGCAGGCCTTAGCAGCGACCACCGAAAATGCACGCCCACCCATGCGAGCAAGCCTGAACCTTGGAGGTTGTAGGGTTCTGAGATCCTGAGACGGAGAGGCCTAGAAGGAATATACAGAACAAATTTGCTCTGAAGAAATTCAGCACCCAGACCGTAGACGGCCCATTGCACAGTGCTTTAAACCTGACACGTTGCTTGACGGGGAGCCAATGGAGTTGTTGCAGCAACAGGGTGATATGAACACCCGAAGAAGGGCAAAGCATGGCCCTAGCAGCCGCATTTTGTAACAGCTGAAGGCGGTGCAAAAGATGTTTGGGGGGGGGCAGATAGAGGGCATTACAGTAGTCAATGTTACTAATGACTAATGAGGACACAAGAGGGGCATGAAACTTGGCTGGAATATACGGAAGCACTTTACCTAGAATTCATAGTTTAAAATGCGCTTGTTGGCATACAGAAGAGATCTGCTCGGCCACAGACAAGGAAGCTGAGATTTGTACACCAAGGTTCTTTACTGATCTGATGAGACTAGCTGAGGAAAAGGCCCTGGCCTGAATACCAACCCAATCATTTTCACGTTGCCCGTATCCCCTCTTAATGAAAAAGTTAAACCTGGAGCACCCCTCCGGGTTAGCCTCACAAGGCCCAGGCCCTGCCCCCCTCAAATATCCCCAGGAGGCTTTATATATTTTATGACCAACTCTACAGCATCATAATCCCCCTCACCGCCCTCAAAATCTGAAACCTACAACTCCACCTTAACTGAGCCACCTTGTTCGCACGTGTATGCAAAGTGAACTGCGTTGCATCCAATTTCCCCCTCAGTTACTAATGTGATAAACGTGTCTTTGCCCTCCAGTCTTCCATTCTTTCACAGTCCACCAGTTTGCCTCCAGCTCTCTTCCAGCAAATGTCGATGGTGTAGTGTTCTCCCCCATATCGGTGGTGGTTGTTCTCACCACAAGCCAAGGATCTTCACACCTTCCTCCACTGATTAAATTTGTCTTTTCCACACTATTCTTACTATTAACCTTGTAGAAAACAGCCATCCCTATTTCATCTTTCTCTTGATTCTTTAATTGGTTGGAATGTTCTCCTCCAAAGTGTAACCTGAGAGATATTGTCAGACATGAGGGCTTTTCTCACCTTGAAGCAAATGTTTACGTTCTCTTGGCTGCTGCCATAATGCTCATTTTGTCTCTATAATCATGACCTTCCACCAGGATGTCCTGTCGGTGGGCCCACGGTACATCCCATAGCCATCTCTCTGGGCTGCCTCTGTATTCACTTTATCTGTGTCTTACTTGAGAATAAGAGGCTGAACAGGTCTTGGATACACACATAAATGTCTGCATCCTCCACTCTATCCTCTCAATTTTTCCATCTAAGTCTTGTTAGTGGTGCAAAATCTTTGGAAAGTCTGAGTTGACACCCTTCCTCTTACCCTCCAAATGTTTGAGCCACGAGCCAAGGTGATTCATCTCTTGTTTGTTAATAGCTGCTATGAAGATGGTCTCCCAATAGTGGCTGGTTGCCTAGAGCCCTGTTTGCTATGTTCACAGTGCCCATCTACTCGCCACAGTCATTGTGGAAAACACCACTGTGCTCCTCCCTGCAGCACCACACAGACCTGTGTAGACTTTTAAGGGGATTGTGGATGCTAAACCTTCGTCACAGTGGGTATGTTTATACCACCATTGATGCCAGCTGGACCAAGGCGAATAATTACCAAGGAGCATCCACACAATGTTTCTAGGCCTAAGGTTGTCCGTGTATTTTTTTTTTTTTTAATAACACATTTTATTGAGTTTTCTTTGCTCACAAACATACAATACAACCATGCGCATACACGCAGCAAAGGTTACTATAAATTGCTAAATGTCCATAAGTAAAACAACTCCACTTTCTGTGAGCCGCCTTTGCTATTGGGCAGTTCCGAGTCCATTTGCACCTTTTACTGCCAAGTGGCATCCACCTTGTTCAATCTACTGCCAGTTCCCAAATTTTGTGGGCTTTCCCGGGGCAACCTCTTGCTGTGTAAACTCGGCGTTCATTGATATGCATGCGTCCACATCTGCCACCCATTGGTTATATTGCGGGATCATATCTGAGCCCCATAGTTCTGCGATATTCCTTTTGGCAAGGCCGGTAGATGTCGAAAGCAAGAATTTCTCGAATCTGGTCAGTTCACCCTCCTCTTAAATTCCTAGTATTAATAATTTCAGCTCTCTAGGGATCACTTGGCCCATGACCGCCGTAAATCTATCGCAGCACTTCTGCCAGAATGGTCGTATTTGCGGGCATTCCCACAGAATGTGATAAAAGGTGCCTTCTTCTTGCTTGCATCTTAGGCATTTGGAGTCTGAGATCTTGCCCCAGCGATAGTGTTACTCGTGGGTAGTATACCCTGTGCAGTACCTTCAGTTGAATAAGACTGATTCTTGCTGAGATTGCCGTCTCGCGGGGATACATTAAGGCCGTGGTCCAGTCCTCAGGGAGCAGTGGGCCAATGTCCTTTTTCCATTTCGCTTTCAGGCTACTGAGCTCTGTCGTAGCAAAAGCGGAAATTGCACTGTACATGACTGATGTGGTTCTGATATGCACGCTGTCCAAGACAATGTTTCTCTCTATCGGTGTACACTCAGGTAAGTTCGAAAGGTCTGACATGTGAGTTTGGAGTGCATGGGTTAATTGTGTATAATGATATTGCTCAGTCACTGGGAGATCAAAGCGGGTGGACAGGTCTGTAAAGGGTATAAGTTTCCCTTCCTCTTTCACATCACTGTTCTTCGATATCCCCGCCAATTCCCAGTTCGGCCATTTCAGGAGCTATGGAGCTCTGGGAGAAAAACATTCCTCCATAATGGTTGTGGTGGTGTGATTATTTTTTTTATTTTTTTTCCACCAGCCCATGCATTTGTGTGATTCTACCCAGATCTGTGTCGTGTGGGTTGCCATCGTGCGTGGAGGTTGGTGTTTTATGTCATGGTAAAGGCTTTCTAATGGGGTTGTTCTGTGCCTCGCTGCTATTTCCGCTCAGATGTGTGGTAGTTCAGTGTTTCCATGTAGCATATCATTAATAACCACCAACTGGCTCGCCCAGTAATACATCTGTAAGTGTGGAATCCCCCCTCCCATACTGAGCACTGGAGCGTGCGTAGGGCTATTCTTGGGTGGCCAATCGCCTCCGCCCCCAATAGGAGTTTCCGCAGGGTTCTATCAATTTTCTGGAATTCAGCAGTGGGAATATGTAGTGGTGTGTTTTGTAAGACGTATAGAAAGCGGGGAAGGGCTAGCATCTTGAATAGCGCCGCTCTGCGTAATAATGTTAGGGGCAATGCGATCCAGTGGTTCATGTCTTCTGTAAATCTGACCATGATCGGGTTCTTAAGTACATAATCTTCGAGGTTGGTTGTAACCTGGATGCCCAGGTACTGGAAGTGTTCCGGTTCGATTCGATATGGGGAGCCCTCAGGTGGTATGCAGTCCACACCTTTAACAGGGAACAGTATCGCTTTACTCCAATTTACCCTTAAACCGCTGACTCTTCCATATTCTATCAGTATCTTTCTAACTATGGGACAGGAGACAGTGGAATTGCTCAGATAGATCAGTAGGTCGTCCGCATATAGGGAAACTCTGTCTTCCCAGTCCTGGGCCCAACGGAAGCCCGACCATGTGTGTGCACTTCTTAGCATTATTGCCAGCGGTTCAATTATTAATGCGAATAGCATGGCTGATAGAGGACAGCCTTGCCTTGTCCCTTTTCCCAGTTTAATGCTGCAAGAGGACCACTCTCGCTTCCGCCTCCGGGGAGTTATATAATAGCCGGACCCAGCCTATAAATTGTTCTCCAAAATCCATCTTTCGCATTATTATCCACAGTGCCTCCCAGTGAACTGAATCAAAGGCCTTTTTGAAATCGGTGGCCAGCAGTGCCAGTGATTCCTGTAGGATCGGTTTCATTTCCAGTGCTAGGTGAAGCCTACGGATGTTCATCCGTGTGTACCTCTTTGGCACAAAGCCACATTGGTCCAGGCGGACCAGGGATGTGATTACATTTTGCAATCTATTGGCGAGTATCTTGGCCAGTATTTGAGTTTCAGTGTTTATTAGTGAGATCGGTCTATTGGACCCGCACTCATCTGGTGGTTTACCTTCCTTTGGTATCACAATTATGCTGGCTCTTTGTAGGTCAGATGGGAGTATCACTTGTTCTTTAGAGTGGACAAACATGCGGGTGTGAGGTTATTTTATCCCCTCCTATTCTTTTCCATACTTCAATCGGAGACCATTCGGTCCCAGGTTTTTGCGAGATAGCAGCCTTTAATTCGTCCTGCGTGATGTCCCCCTGAAGGGAGGTTTTTTGGCTTTTGTTTAATGTGGGGAGATTGACCTCATCTAGTATCGTGGTGTCTATGGGAACAGTGGGGGCTCCATACAGCTCTACATAATAGGATGCAAAGCATTCTGTGAGAATCTAAGTGATTTTCCTGCGGCTAAAACTAGCGCGGGCGAAGCATTCGCATGAGAAAGGTGCGTACTACAAAACGTTTGCACCTTTCTCATGCGAACACACATACATACTCACACCCACACACGCAACACACCCATGACACCCCCCCACCCACACCCTCAGCACACCCCCATCCCCAACCCAACTTACCTTCATCTTCACGCTGGGTTCCTGCAGCGCCAGTTCCCTTTCTCTTCCGTGATCGGGAACCGGCGCCACAGGGTCCTTTTCTTTTCTTTTTTTTTTCTTCTAACGGAAGGCTGCAGCGGTGTCACCCGCAGTCCACGCTCACTATACCATAAAGTATAGTGAGCAGGGCGATCCGAGGGACACACCCGCAGCCCCTGTTTTTTTTTTTTTTTTTTACAATGCTACCACCAAAGGTTTGAACTTTTGGTGGTAGTATTTTTAGAACTTTTGGTCATTGCAACCATTTGCTTTCGGTAAAATCGTCCCATACCTTCTCTGATGCTTTGATCGGTCAGTACCACTTCTGCATTTGCGGTTTTTATTTGGCGAACTTGTTGGTACCCTGCATCTTGGTTTTCTAACCACGCCAGCATCTTCCCAGCTTTATCGCCAGTCTCATACAGCCTCGCTCTCATCGCTCTGTGTGCCTGCTTAGTACACACTAATGTTTTATTATGCAAAGCTTTCTGTGCAAGAATCGGGTCTCTGTTTGCCTCGGGTGTGTTGTCACATACGTATTGTGTTTTGATGCGAGCTACTTCCCGTTCTGCCTCATTTACATCTTTCCCATGTGCCTTTTTGTGTGCTGACGTCCAAGCTATGATGTCGCCCCGAAGGACAGATTTATAGGCCTCCCATAGTGTTCCTGGGCTGTCTACGAACCCCGTGTTTAACTCAAAATATGTGTCGGTGGTTGTGCAAATCTCGTCTATTAGGTCCGGGAACCCCAAGTAATAATTGTTAAGGCGCCATGCTGGAGGGGGTCGGGGTATTTCGGTTTTTATATCCATCTGGAGCGGGGAGTGGCCTGAAATTTCCAGAGGGAGCAATGTGATGTTTTTCACTTTGAGTATCCTGTCAAAGCAAAAAGTAGTCCAGTCGGGATAGCGAAGCATGTGTTCCCGAGTGAAATGAGTATTCACGCTCTTCTGGATGCATGTCCCGCCATACTTCCCTCAGACCTAGCGCGGTAGCAAACGTAGCCAGTTTAGTGTCGATTTCGGGGTTTCTCCCTCTATGTGTTCGGTCTAATTCTATGTTCATGACCTCATTGAAATCTCCCCCAATTATCCATGTGTCTGCATCGTTAGTAGTCAGGATTGGTATGTCATCCTTTATTAACGCAGAATAAAGGCTGGTGGAGAATATACTGCTATTACCGCAAGGGTTTGTTTCCATAATGTTCCATTTATATACACATGTCTCCCCCCTCTATCTTGGGCCACACTGGAAATCGTATATGGGAGTCTTTTTTGTATCAGGATTAACACCCCTCTAGAGCCCATGGAGAATCCCGCATGTATCGCTATGCGGTAATTGGTCCTCTTAAAAAAAAGAAAATTCCATGTCGTGCCAGCCAGGTGTGTTTCGGTAAGTAGTACAATGTCAGGTGTATGACTGTTTATAAATTTTATCACCAAACAACTTTTGATACTAGACCCCAGGCCATTGACATTCCATGTCAGGAATCTCAGATGTTTAGTGTTAGCATTGGTGAGGGATGTCATTGCTCGTGTGGGTACCCCTGTTTACAGCCGTGTATCCTGTGAGAAGTGTGCTTTCCATGTATCGCATAGTAGACTGCTACCATCTCGCATGTGTGTGGTGTAGCCATAGAACCTGTATATACAAGAACAAAAAATACAAACCCCAATCCCCCTACCCTATATTCCATCCCCAACTGAAGCATCTGTCGCCCACTTATTCAAACTTTCTAACAAATAACCAAATTCTTATTGTCCCCTATCAACACAGCATCAGGAATACTGCGGGGGGCACCTGTGAATAAGTATTGTTTACTTTCTACCTAGTGAAGTTCTCGGGGGTGGTTTGCTGTGGGCCGCCAGCTTGTTGCGGTGCAGGAAAACTCAGTAACACCTTGCAAACTGGGTGCTGGCCTCATGTCTTGTTCCTTCTGTAAGTAGCCATGCTGTTATCAGAGTGTAGTTGTCCGCCTTAATCCACCTCCCTTTGTGGCATCTCTTCCTGTTGTTGCAGCGGCTGTGCATGTGGGGATCTGTCCGGGCACGGCCTGATTCGTTCAACTTTCCGTCCACTAATTGGCCCCCAATCACCTTCCAGGTTACGCTCCGCCCAGTTCCATCCTTCTTTATGATCTGTGAAGTGTATGGTCGTACCATTGTGGTAGATTTTTAATTGCGCCGGGAATAGCAGGCCATATTTGATATTTAGTGTCTGCAAACGCTTTTTTAGTTGGTATAAAGATTGTCGTGCTTTTTGTACTTCCCTGGTGAAGTCCGGAAAGAATGCAATTTTAGAGCCATTGTACGTTTATAGAGCCTTTGGTCCTTGCAATCTGTAGCACCGTGTCTCGATCCCTGTAGTTCAGGATCTTGGCAATCACTGTACGTTGTGGTGCTCCAGGAGTCGGTCTGCCCGTTGGCACACAGTGGGCTCGTTCCATGGAAAAGAATTTCGAGAACGTTTTTGGGGCATAAAGGTCGGAAAGCCATTGCTCAAGAAACAGTTCCATAGATGGGCCTTCACTTTTCTCGGGTAGCCCAAGAATTAGAATATTATTTCGCCGTGAGCGTCCTTCTCCCTCCTCCACCCGCTCCTCCAGAGTCTTCATGCGTTACAATACCCTGGTCATCTGCTGGCCCATAAATCGCAAGCCGTCCTCTGTCTCTGATAGGCCGGTTTCACCTTCCGTGCGGGAGGTGAGTTTTTGTAGGTCATGGCGTAGGAGAGATAGTTCCGTACAGATGCCATCCATTTTTTTCCATAGAGGACCGTGAGCTGGCTATGGCGTTCATCACGTCCTTAAGCAAGAGATTGCTTTCATCGTCTTGAGCAGCAGCAACCTTGCCTTGTTCTAACATAGAAGGCGGCATGGGTATTGTGTATTGTTCCATTTTGCTTTACATTACGTTTTTTATGCCTTTGTCCTTACCCATGCCAGCCTTTGTAGCGGGTATAACACCTGGGAGAGAACTTTCCTTCCACACTCAGCAGTTTAATATGTTGCTGAGTACCAGGGTTGGTAGGGTGGCAGGTTAGGATTGCTGTTCACTCTACGTTGTTATTTGGAGCGTGAGTGAACTGATATCTTGGTTTCGTGGATAGGGATCAGTCGACATCGCCAGCTCTCAGAGGGGAAGTGCTGCTGTCAGCTCCTTTTAATGTTGTGGTTCGCTCACGTCTTCCCTCCAGTTGCTGCTTATTGGTGGATTGATACATTTCAGTGCTATGTAGCACAATTTCACATATACTCTCCCACGCCTACTTGTAGGAGTCTCCTATCTGGTTGTCAGGTGCGATGTTTGTGAACTCTGGGCCTCAGGGGTAGGGGTCTTTGTGGGGGAATTGCCTGTCTCAGCACCTGTTATCCTGAGGTGCCTAATTCTGTGCGTTTCCTGCTGGCAACGGTGTCTTGCCAGCAGGAAGTTCTGTGTATCGTTATATAGGGCTAGCACGTGTCCCCAAGTAGATAGCAGGTGTATAGCGCTGCGTGTTATGTTGCCCCCAGATTATGTTCAACGGGTGCTTGTTTTGCGCTCAGTTTGTTCGATCAGCAGTTCCCATTCACATCCCACGCTTCCAGGCTGTGCTTTGCAGGGCAACGTCAGTATCCTGGTTGTAGCTGCATGTATCACTCGTTCTTGACCCGCATGCAGCTTACCTTATGACTGCAGTTGCTCAGGTATAATGCCTTGCAGTCCACTCTGCGAGTTCCCCATGCCTCGGTGTTTGCAGCAGACTTGGAACTTCGGTCGTCTCCCGTTGATCTTACAGTGCCGTTTTCTCACCCAGGTTGTGGCCGTGGCTCCCAGGGTTCCCACCCAGCCCCTTACGGGTTATACACTATCCACTTTTGATAATGGCGTATGCGTGACCAGCCCCGATTAGTCCAAATTATGATTTATCTCCTGGTGTGGCCGATGTTGTCTGCCACCCCTCTCCCTCTCTCCTTACTGCAGCCGTAGTTTACAGGCTCACAGCGGGAACCGCGCGTCCCACCCCAGCGCGGTAAATGGCCTCAGTGAGTCAGCAGGTGCTCTGCGTACAACGGAGCACCCGCGACTGTCTGGTGTGTTGTGCTCTCTGGCGTGGAGCCTGGTACTGTTCACTGAGTGCTCTCGCTGGGCTGGGCTCCTCCTCCCAATGCCGTCTTCTCCCCGTTCGGTGAACAGCGGCGGAGCGGCGGGAGGGTGCTTCTTGTGTCCGCTCTGTGAAGATTTGTGCAGCCTATGCTCCGTAGCACGCCCCACTGGTATTACCCTCGCACCAGAGCACGGTTGCAGACAGACCGCTTCTTTCTGTGCGTCGTGTTTACGGCGTGGGTCTTGCTCTGGCGTTCTCTGGGGCTTCTATTCTGCTAGTGCACCTGTTGGGGATCACAACAAGGGGTTTACTCCTTGTGTTGTCATCGGGGCAGCCCGTCGAGGGAGGCTGGAACAGTGCACTCCTCCTCGCACGGCCAACGAATATTAGTATCGGGATTAGTTCTCGTCTGCGTATCCAGCCGAGGCCACGCCACTTTATTTGGGGTCATAGGGTTTTCACATATGCTCGCTTCCATGGGCTCCTACAGTACCCATACACGGGTGTTACTTACCGCTCCGGTAGTAGGTCAGGAATGCTGGATTCTAGGACCTTGGAGACGATAGTAAGACAGGAATCAATGTTCAGTCTCCAATATTCCTGCTCCCCTGAATACAAAGATTCAGGCTTCCTCAAAGAGGGGCTCTTTTCTACAATGTACCTCTCTGCTATTTTTACCTGAACAGGCAGAGGTCTCAATTGGATAAAAGAGCGGGGAGAACACACACCGCCAAAACCCAATGCTGAAAAGAAATAAGAGAAGATAGCAGTGTTGAGAAGAACCAGTAATAAAACTCAAACAACAGTAGCAGAGAATATACCTAGATATGAGTAGGAGCGGATTCCCCCAGGGATGGAATTTGTCTACAAAGAAAAGTAAACCCAATTATGAGATGTAAATAGAAATGATGAGGTTCTATTCGTAGAATAACTAAGCAACAGACTTAAGTGGTGGGATATCCAATGGTTAATGAAGTCCAGCACGTAACAAAAACGACAGGAAAAAATAATACAGGTAAGGTTAGTACAGGGAAGATACCCCGGGCGGCATGAGGTTCTTACTAGGTCCGGGTTGGTGCAATCTCTGGAAAGCGTCAATATTGCACTTAAAAAGTGGTTGAAAACGAGTCTTCCTGAATGTCCCAAGAGTTCAGCTACCTAGGGCTACCTTGGGAGGTCCAAGTACTTTCAGCAGGGGTGGGTCTTGAACAAATGGAGCAATAGCGAATGGGTGAAACTAGCAGACAATCAATACACGAAACACCTCAGAGTGTAGAATGGAAGTCTATCGTAGCGTCTGAGGTCTTCCGAGGTGCTCTGCGTGTGGACTGTAAAGGTGGTTGGGCAAGTACAAAGCAGAGACGTACCGTGTTGTTCCCTGAGGCAACTTTTGTAAGCAGGCGGAGAGAAGAGACAATCCAATAGCGGTCTGTGTAAGTGCCGTAGAGGAAAACCATGCCACATCGGAAGCGAAATCAATCCAGGAAACGGGCAAGGGTCGGAACCAGGAATTCAATCAGGATAATGCAGGTAAGTAAGCAGAAAGGACGTAACCGTGGCGGCGAGTCAAGCTCAATTAGCAGCAATGAGCCCACGGAAGACGGCAGCTTTTAAGCCGTAAGGGGGCGTGGCCTACAAGCACGTTTACTACGTGCACGGCGAGTCAGCTGACGCGAAAAGCGCCAACTGTTACACAGGCACCATGGCAACCTGTAGCGATCCCACAAGTATGTCCGTGAGTGCGCAGCGGTCCGCAGAGGAGCCAATCCCTGCTGGAAGGTAACAATGGGTTTCTATCAGCGTCCTGGAGCAGTCTTTCCCACGGTAGCGCAGCTTCAGCAGTTGGTAATGCTCGCCCTGCTCTGTCTCTTGCTCCCGTCGGCCATCTTGTTTCGTCCTCGCTGCCAGTTGCCTATTCCTTTGGTGGCATATATCTCTGGATTTGCTCACCAGTTTGTCTCCCCAGTTCAGCGTCACCACAGGTTTTCGCTACTCATGGGTGTTGTTTTATGTGTGTGAGAACCCAATTTCACAGGATTTACACAGGATGTAGCTGGCGGCCCCAGGAGCACTGAGGGATCACGTCCTCATCGTGTGCTCGCTGGCCACCCCCACCCCCGCTCTCTGTTAATTATTTCGCCAGGCCTCATCCACAGTCCTTACTCTTCTCCATCTTCGCCTGTGTTGTGGATCCTGGTGGGGGATCAAGCCTCCTAGGGCCCACCTTTGCTCTGCTCACAAGACAGTTGGGTCTCTCAGCTGTTCACACCAAATAGCTCCAATCCGGTTGGAGTGGGGGGAACTAGGGCCCCCTGATGGAGAACTGGGGATCCAGTCCTGGCACCCGTGGTCTCCATTGCCACTAGTTTACTCTGTGCCCATCTCCTCGGCTTCAACCTCTTTGCGATGAAGCATGTCCCTGTTCCATGGCTGTAGTGACCTGAGCCCATCCCAAGCCATTAACACTTATGGGAGGCACTCCTTTTGTACACCCGTCCACACTGGGTGGCTCTGCTCTGGGTGGTGCAGTAGTCTGCACTGATCAAGCCCAAAGAGGTGGCTCAGACAGCGCCTACAAACTGTCTTCTCCATTTTGGACACACTTTCAAATTATAATTTTATTGAACTCTATGCAGATTTTATATTTAAATTTAAGTTTGTCAAATGATTTATTAGTTTTGTAAGGAAATGAAAAGCTGCAATTTTCCTTATGGGAATCGTTCATCAGTGAGTTCTGCAAATTGTGAACACCTAGCAGGCACCTTTTTATAATATGGTCAAAATAGTTGCAATACGTTTTCTAGAAATGAAAGGTTAAATTAAGGATCTTCACTATTATTTTTGACAGGCACAGTTGTTAACTGATTAACTTAATTGTAACTTAATTCATTATGATTCAGGACCAGAATAGCAGGACTACGAATCTGCAGTTGCGCACATGCATATTTGTTTCCATTTCAATATTGACCTTAGCAAAGAAGTAGTTGTGTTTCGAGGGGATTGGGTCCTCCGACGTATTCCATATCTATGACAGTAATCACCACAGTTGTGCTGTGTGCTGCTTTGGAAAATCTTTCGGCGTCTGCGTCCTGCGTCAATACGCCGTCCTTGAGGGCCTCCATTGAGCCGACTTCACCGGATGTTATAAGTAGGACACACGACGCCCGTAGCCTCAGTTCCAATTTTTCCGCGAACGTGTTCGCTTCGGAGATCTCGGCGTGCCTCGATGCTACTGAATCCTGTTCTTTCGGTTCTTCGAACCTGTTTCTTCATTGCTATCGAATATGTCGTCTTCGGCTTCTTCCACCCCGCGGTCCGAGTTTAAGAAGTGTCGGGTGTGCTGGTCCAAGATGTCCCTGACGGATACGCATGACGCTTGCCTCTGGTGCCTCGGGGAGGAGCATGATACGGACGACTGTGTTGACTGCCAATCGCTCACTTCGAAGGCCTTGCGGGAGCGTAAGAAGAAGCTGTCGGTCGGTAAGGTGGCCAAGCCCCGGAATCGCATTCCACTGGTCTTTCGATGGACGATTCGAGGTGTGACTCTCTGCATCGTCGTGAGTCCGGGGGTTCTCGGTCTGGGAGTTGGTCCCGCCATTCCTCTGCCTCTTCGAGGCACTCCAGGAAACGCCGTCACAGGTGGCCTTCCCCGTCCTCTTCCGAGGACTCCTCCCGTCGGCAGGTAGCCTGTCCCAACAAGCATTCCACTCCTGAGGAATGGGATTTGTTCTGAAAGGAGTTGTTGCCGATTTTTCAATCGCAGGGCTCCGGTCCGCCCGCGCCGTCTGAGGACGCCGGTCGAGGCCGCGCTAGAGACACCGCTCGTCCGCCTTCGGGCTCGAGCAGTGGTCGCGACCACTGGGCGCCATCGAGGTCCCGGTTGGACAAGGATGGTCGCTCTAGGCATGCCCATTCCAGGTCCCGGTCCTCGACGCCATCGAGACTGCGAGACTCTGTGAAGTCTTCAAAGAAGACAGCGGCGGCGCCAAGGTCGTCGACTGACTCTCTTGAGGCCCTGCCTCCGAGGAAGTCATCGACGCCATCAGCACCCAGGCTGTCGAGAGACATACTCGGGGCACCGCCCTCGAGGCCTGTGTCGACGCCGTCGAAGCTGTCGGCGCTGCGCTCGACGTCGACACCCATTCCGTTGACGCCCTCAACGCCTTTCGAGGCAGCCTTGTCGGAGGTACCCCGTGGCATGATGCAACCCCCCAGAAAGGCGATGGCTAAGGCTAAACATGTCTTTGTGCCTTTTTCTGTGCCCTCTTTCCAGCCTCTGGATTATGTTTCTGAGGTGGATGAGGGGTCTGAGGAAGGTGAGGTTCCTGCATTGGTTCCTGATGACATTGTTTCTGATCACAGGCAACTTGAGGACCTGCGTCAGTCGCTACACGACGCCAGTGGTCTAGACACCTCTCCGGAGGTGGAGTTTGGTAGGCCGGAGCCTGCCACGCATGCCAAATCTTCATATCGGCACCTCATGTTGAGGGTCACTGAATACCTGGGTTGGTCTGCCCCTCCTGGGGATTTTCAGCAGGATGACCTGACTGATATCTTGGACCAAGGTCCTCCAACTGACCCGGTGCTGCCATTCCATATGGCCTTGCAGAGAAGGGTGGCTGCGGCTTGGACTTCTCCGGAGAGTCTCCCGGCAGTGAGCAAGTCCTTGCCGAAGAAATATCGCCCAGCCAGTGGCGACCCCTGCTACTTGACCACGCACCCCACTCCGGAAAGTTTGGTGGTGCAGACGGCTACGGCCCATGCAAAGCAGGCGTCGTACCCTACCATCCCTCCTGATAGGGACGACAAACGTTTTGACGGATGGGCGAAGAAGGTGTTTTCCTCTGGGGGTATGGCGCTTCAGGCTGCCAACTCCGTTTGAGCCTTGTCTCGTTTCACGCACACTCTGTGGAGCTGTGTTTCCCTAGCGGCTGATCATATTCCCGAAGGGGAGGAACAGGATGGTTTCCTTGCTATCATGCAGGATGGCAAGGATGCCATGTGTGAATCCGTCCAGTCGGGTCTGGACATGGTTGATTGCATCAGCCGGTCCATGGCGGCGAGCACCGTAATACGCAGGTTTGCGTGGTTGCGGAAGTCGGGTTCTGCTCCTGATGTGCAGGCCCATCTCCTCAACATGCCCTTTGATGGTGAACATCTTTTTGGCAGCAAGGCTGACGAGTCTTGAGAGGTTGCAGACCTCGAAAGCTGCAGGGAAGTCGTTGGGCGCTGCAGTCCGCCAACCTCTGTCTTTTCGTCCTAGGGAACAGCAATGGAGGGGAGGTTCCTTTCGTTATTACTCATCCTTTAGTAGATCGAGAGGAGCTGCAAGTCAAAGGGGCAACTGTAGGAGTGCCAGAGGTATAAAACAAGGTACTTGAGGTGCCAAGGCCGCGTGAGCAGTTGCCTCTTTGCCCTCAGGCACTGCCGCAGCCGCTTTAGCTCAGTCATGAGGCCCATGCTTCTCCGGTTGAGGGAAGGCTGGCGCAGCATCTTGTAGAATGGCGTGCCATTACTTCAGATGTGTGGGTTCTGGAGATCATAGCCCACGGCTACTGTCTTCCTTTCCGGCAGAGGCCTCACGACAATCCACCAGGGACCCTCTCTTTGAAGAATCTGGATCCGCTCCTTGCGCGGTAAATTCAGTCCCTGCTGGAGAAAGGCACTATAGAACTGGTGCCTGTAGCGGAGAGGGACAAGGGATGGTATTGCCCTTATTTTTTGATTTTGAAGAAAGACGGAGGATTGAGACCCATCATGGACTTGCGCGGTTTGAACAAGCTCCTCAGGAAGGACAAGTTCAAGATGGTTACTCTTTCTCAAGTCCTCCAGGCCCTTCAACTTCAGGGCTGGTTGGCGTCTCTCGAACTCAAGGACGCTTCTTTTCATGTGCCGATCCATCCAAAGCACAAGCAGTACCTGAGGTTCGCGGTTGGCGACTCGCACTTTCAGTTTCGGGTCCTGCGTTCGAATTGACCTCCACCCCGAGGGTTTTCACCAAGCTCATGGTGGTTGTGGCAGCGCATCTCAGGAAAAGGAGGATTCACGTCTACCCCTACCTGGACGATTGGTTGATCAGGGCGCGCTCTCCCGAGCAAGTCCTGGATCATCTGTCCATCACCTGCCACTCCCTTCACAAGCTGGACTTCTCCCTCAACTTAAAGAAGTCTCACTTGACGCCAACTCAGCGGCTCCAGTACATCGGAGCAGTGCTCGTCACGTCCCTGGAGCAGCGTTTTCCTTCCCAGGTGAGGGCTCACCACATTCAGCAGATGGTGCACAAGTTTCAACATGCCCAGAGTCTCCCATCATTCAAGTTCTTGAGGTTGCTCGGCCTCATGGCATCCTGCATTCTTCTGGTGCCAGAGGCCAGGTTGCGGATGTGATCTTTGCAATGGGCTCTCAAGCTCCAGTGGTCACAGTCCTCCGGCAGGATGTCGGACCTCGTTCAGGTGCTGCCCTCGGTCGCCCAGGACCTTCTGTGGTGGGCCGTCAAAAGCAATCTGATGAGGGGGGCTCTGTTTTGGCTGCCCTGGCCGGAGGTGACGATCGTGACGTATGCGTCCCTCACGGGATGGGCAGCTCATGCCAACGAGCTGACAGTCAACGGTCCTTGGTCTCCGTCTGAGTCCAGACTCCATATCAATCTGTTGGGGCTGAGAGCCGTCAGGCTTGCCCCGAAGGCTTTTCTGCCTACTGTGTGAGGAAAGAATGTCCTGATTCTGATGGACAACACAGTGGCCATTCACTACCTCAACAAAAAGGAGGGGGGCAGGGTCACTTCCTCTGTGCAGGGAGGCGATGCAGCTCTGGTTCTGGGCCATCCAGCAGGGAATTTCGATCTCGGCTGTTCATCTGGCCGGAGACTAAAACGTGACGGCGGACGCTCTGATCAGGCAGAGCGTGATCTCTCACGAGTGGGAGTTGGCTCAGGAGATTCTCCTGGAGATCTTCGCCCTTTGGGGGACCCCTCAAGTGGATCTCTTCGCCTCCAGTGTCAACCGTCAGTGCGAAAGGTTCTGCTTGCGGGAATTTCCTCCAAGAGGAGCCTTAGGAGACGCGTTCGTGGTGGACTGGTCATTCCCACTGCTGTACGCTGTTCCTCATGTCCCCGTCATCCCGCAAGTGCTGCAGAGGTTACGGAGGTTCAGTTCCTGGATGATCCTTATTGCTCCGGCATGGGCCAGGCGGATGTGGTACCCGGACCTTCTCGACATGTCCATCTGCCCTCCACGTCATCTTCCCTACCGAGACGATCTGCTCTCACGGGAGGGGTGTCAGGTTCACCATCCAGAGATCAGATCCCTCAACTTTCACGCTTGGCTTCTGAAAGGTTGATGTATAAGGATTGGGACCTCCCTGAAGACATGATGGAGGTGTTGCTTTCGGCCAGACGGTCGGCAACTAAGTCCCTTTACCGGTGCCATTGGAGAAAGTTCTGCGACTGGTGCAGGGTTCAGAATGTGGATGCTTTTTCATGTGACATTCCTGTAGTTCTGTCATTTTTGCTTTCTTTAGCCCAAAGGGGCTTGCAAGTGGGTACCATTAAAGGTTACCTGGCGGCGCTGTCCATATTTAAGCGCTCGTCTGAGGAGTGTTCTTAATTTAAAATTCCTTTTAATTTCTCAGTTTCTGAAAGGGCTCACTAATGTGGTCCCTCCATCACCTTTCCAGGTGCCCGGTTAGGATTTGAACCTTGTTCTCAAGTTTCTAATGGGTGCTCCTTTTGAGCCTTTACATTCTTGTCCTTTGAGACTGTTAACCCTTAAAACTGTATTTTTAGTTGCGGTCACTTCCGCTCGCAGAGTGAGTGAGTTACAGGCACTTTCAGTTAAGCCACCCTTCACTGCCTTTCATAAGGACAGGGTTGTCCTTCGAGTTCGTCCTTCCTTTCTTACGAAGGTGGTGTCGGAATTTCATTTAAGCCAGAAGGTTGTTCTTCCGGCATTTTATCCTCCTCTGCATCCTGGTAAGGACGAGGAGAGGCTCCATAGGTTAGATCTTAGGAGAGCTTTGAATTTCTACATTTCACGAATGTCCCGGGTCAGAGTGGAAGATCAGCTCTTTATTGGTTACGCTGGAAGGCATTTGGGACAAGCTGTGACTAAGCAGACTTTGTCTAGATGGATTATCTTGGCAATTTCTGAATGTTACCACCTGGCGGTTAAGGACCCCCCTGTAGGCTTACGGGCCCATTCGACTAGGGGTATGGCTACCTCTACTGCCCTGCAGATGGGTGTTCCTATTCGCAACATCTGTGATGCAGCCACTTGGGCTTCGGTCCATACTTTTGTACGTCACTACTCCCTAGATTCTGTCCATGGGCAGGATCTGGCCTTTGGCAAGGTGGTCCTTTACTCTGCAATTTGATTGGGCATTCTAAATTTGTATATTCTTAATTCTTTTCCCACCTCCTTACGTTGGTACTGCTCTGGGAGTCTGTCATAGATATGTAATACGTCGGAGGACCCAATCCCCTCGAAGAACAAGTTACTCTTACCTGGTAACGTTCTTTTGATGGGATTTTCCGATGACGTATTCGATATCGCTCCCTCCCTGCCTCGCCCGCTACAGAATTTCTTATGCGATTGCAGCTTACGTTTCCGCAAGGCTTCCTGTGGTCATATTGGCAGTAGATTGGTGCCACAGGTTCTGGGGAAAAACTACAACTGAGGCTACGGGCGTCGTGCGTCCTACTTATAACATCCGGTGACGTCGGCTCGATGGAGGCCCTCGAGGACGCCGTATCAACGTCATCGACGCAGGACGCAGACGCCGAAAGATTTTCCGAAGCAGCAGAGCTGTGGTGATTACTGTCATAGATATGGAATACGTCGTCGGACCATCCCATCGAAAGAACGTTACCAGGTAAGAGAGTAACTTGTTCTTCTGTCATTTGGGGCACATTTTTGTGTTTCATGTCAAGGGCAAAGGACGCATGCCTAGGCTGCAAGGTTCGGGGTAAATGGGGCAGAGCAGGCAAACCTTGACTTTTTCGAAGGGAGTAGGTTAGTTAAAAGGTACAGTGTCAGAGTAGTTGTATAATAAAGCATTGTCCACAAAATGTATTCGTAAACAGTACTTTTTGTATAAGAAAAATGCAGGGATGATAATGCAGCTTTTGAAAGGTGAGTAACTTTTATGCACATAGGGCCTCATTTCGAGTTTGGCAGATTTACAAGTGGTAAATCTCCTAACAGAATTACCATTACCACCAGGCTACCACCTCACAACCGGCGGTAACCCCACGAAGAACCCTATGGCAGGCATCTTTGCCCTAACCACTCCCCAGGACCTTCCTCCCGCCCGTAGTTGTCCCAGGAATTGAATAACTGTGGCCCTATGAAAAATGTCAGAGCAGCCCTGTGCCTTACAGAATGCCCAGAATTCATTTTTTTTCGTAGGCCTTCTTAGTTTTCCTTGATACTGACGCCTATATCTAGGGGCTAAGTCCGGGCACCAAGCCCCCAAAATATCTCGAGAAAGAGTGTCATCACTGTGTCTGCCCCTGGTAGGAACCTCTGCAGTTTAAAACGGGACAAAGCATCAGCAGCATTGTTATCCACACCGGGTACATGTCTCACCTGAAAGTGTATGTTCCCACAGAGACACAACAGCACCAACTTTTTCAGTAGCCTTAGCACTATCGGGCTGACTACTCTTTGATTGTTAATGGCACATACCACTGACATGCTATATGACCACAATATCACATCTCTACCCCTCAGTTCCTTCCCCCCATATAGTTAATGCCACCACTATTGGTATCGCCTTAAACCCTACACTACCTGCTGCATCTGTGTACATCCCCCAAACGTGTGATGTCCATTACTTCATCCAGACACACTTGTATCCCGTTGAAGTGCCTTAGGAACTTGGGCCTGACCACTAGGTCCTGCTTGAGTTCTTTGGACAGTCTAGTGTGCTGATGAGTTTTTGTCAGACCTGACATAGCTCACGCAATTGCTTGTGAGAATGGTCTCCCCATTGGGATAATCATTAGTGCGAAAATGAACTGTCCCATCAAGCTCTGTAACTGTCAAAACTTTTTTGCCTTGAAGCATGTTGCCACTACCTCCCTGAGATCCTGTATCTTGTCCCCCGGGAGGCAGTCCTCGCCCCGGTTGCCAATTTCTATCCCTAGGAAAACACAATGCAGTTGTAGGGCACTCTGTTTTTTCCGCGGCCAATGGGATGCCAAAGGTTTTTGCCATTATCTGGAATGCTCCCAATGCCCGTCCACACTGGTCCATGCCGTTTTCCCCCAGAAATAGGAATTCATCCAAGTAGTGCAGTACATGTGCGCCCTTACACTCCCTCTTTGTCACCCATTCCAAGAATATACTGACATTTTCAAAGTATGCACATGATATTGAGCACCCCTTTGACATGCACCTTTCATAGTAGTGCTCTCCTCCCAGATAGTCATCAGGATGTATTGGGAGTGAACGGAAAGCTGATTCAATATCTGCTTTCAGCATACGTACCTCTCTTCCCAGCGTTCGCAGTTGCGCCAGAGCCCCATCAAATGACGCATATCTTACTGAGCACAACGCTTCATCAATTGTATTATTGACAAAAGCTCCCTTTGGGAATGAAAGACTGTGAATCAACCGGAACATCCCTGGTTCCTTATTGGGGACAATCCCAAATGGCGAACACACCCACCCCTCCAGCGGGATATATGTGAATGGAACCGCCATCCTCCCTAAACCCATCTCCTTTTGTACTTTTTCCATCAATACCCCTGGGTGCATTCTGATTTTCCAGCACCGAGGGTGAAGGGGGAGCAATAGAAACCTGACCGTGATTCAGAAACCCTGTAAAAACTCCTCTACTAACACCCATGCGTTACTCACCCTGTTGTACCTGTTTGCCCATGCCCGCAAAACATCCACACTGTGGCCTCCCCAAGTGTCAGATGTTACCTTTGCTCCTTGCTGCGTTTGATACTTATTCTCTCTGTGCCCTGACATCCCACAGAAGGAGCATATATGCTTAAATGTATAAACTGGTCTTGTGCATGAGGTTTTGTTGAAAGACCAGCAGAATCCCTACTTAACCCTTGTCACCCCCCAAACCCCTGCTGCTCTGAAAGAGCTGTGTCTGCCTGCCTGTCCCTGGCCCCTTGGAAAAGGATGTGCGCACTGCTGTACATCTTACCCAGAGATCCATTGCTCTAGTCCCCCAATCCAACATTGCATTCCCAGCCTTGGCGCTTCTAAATATTTTATCATATACTAGCCACGCCGCGAAAGCACAATCATGGTGCAAGGACAGTACTGAATGGTTATACGACTCTGGAATTTCTCAAGTAATACTGCAGAGAATATTACAAATCCTGTTAACCAATTGATCCGGGTTTGCTCTACAAAAGACGTTCTGTCTTTTCCCTCGCCTCGCCCTTGGGGTCCTTGATCTCCTCAACCCTCCTATAGTCTATTAATCCAAACATATCAACATATTTTTCTTTCCATATTTTCTCTTTTGTTTCCTGAGAGACATGCCCTATGGGCATACCTGGTACTGCTGATTGCACTGGGGTGGAGACACCCACTGCCTGCCCCACCACCACCATGCCTGTCACGGCCCCTGTGGTGGGTGCCCCCTTTCCCTCCTGTGTCGTCTCCCCATTGGTTCCACTGCCTGTCACTGGAACCGCGGCATCCCCTGTGGCTGCCCCGCCTGCGATAATGTATGATTTGACTGGTGCCCCATTGGCACATTCCGATGATGCTGGGAACCCGGCATAAATCACACCCCCCTGACCCTGTGCCCTGCTTTGCTGCTATGGCGCAAGGATCCATATAATTCTGCTGCCTTGTGTTCCTTCGGCATGTGGGGTCGAGCCCTAGAGGTCCTGCTGCGGCCTGTTCCAACTCCCCTGGCTTACCTCCAAATGGCCATCCAGTGCCCCCCCTGAGGGGGGGAGGGAAATAGTGGGCACCAATTGAACCTCTGCCCCTGCCAACCATTTGGCCCTCCAGGGGCAGCTCTTTGGTTCTCTGCCTTGGGCCCAATGCCCCCTACTCCCATATCGTATCATGTTATCAATCAGGGAGGCCCTGTCGTGTTTACTGGTGTCCCTGTGGGCATTGGCCTTGCTGGCGGGCCTACTTCCCTGGGCACCCCTTCCATACCTCCTAAGCTCATTGGAGCCATTGTTTCCCCATTGTCTGTGCTCACCCCCACCTGCACAATTGGAGCCACAGGAGTTAGTTGGTGTGGCTATCGCCATTATTTCAATGGGTGTAGGTGCCGTTGCTACCATCCCCCGCCCCCTTTTCTCGTTTTGGCAGGGAGAAGGCAGCTCTGGGGGCCACATTTTTTTTCCTGCGGCCATGTTGATGAATGTTCCCCGCCTTCCACCCTGCCGAATTGCCTGGCCCCTCGGGTGTTGCCAGAGGGGTTGTCCCTGACCACGTCCCCAATATATTATAACGGTCTTTCCCCTGTAATAATGCAATTATGGTTGCTAATTTTGTCAAATCCATATTAAGTCAAGCCAACGGTGTACTATTGCCCAAAAACCTTGTCCCAGTACTATTGTACCAACAACCTGCTCTTTTTCCCCCTTTCCCAAATACTCTGGCCATCAAACAGGCTTCCTTCGCCTCTCTGTGTTTGATTTACTTAATTTGCTGCACCATATCCTGGTTCGTGTGATTTATAATCTTAAACAATGCTTGCATTCCCCCCACCCCCCCCATGTTCCTTTCCTTTGTGCAGTGTTGCCTTTTTACATGTGCTTCACAGTGCTTCACAGATGCACAAAATTTATCAAAGCACACACTTCTCGTTTTGCCTGAGTATACCGTTATCTTACCTATGCCTTCTCCCACATTTAACAAAGTACTTGCCCGTGAGTTGTTAATATAGTTATAGCAAAAAAAGGGGCCCGCTGCCTGGCTATGTTTGCCCACGGTGTTGCCCTGACAAGCCAAGGAAACACACTGCAAACTTTTCCAACTCCACACACTGCTTTGAATCTACCCGATTTGCAAAACACAGTTCCCCACGTGCCCTGACCGTTGCCCCGAGTACGTGGAACAAACAAAACCCAGCACCCGGGAACCCACCCTTGTACACTTCCCCCAGGACCGCTGGAAGCAATACACGCCTCCCGCTCTAACAATTCGCCCAACCTCTCCTACCGACCGCCGTGCCTCCACCTCCCCCCACTACCACTCGCTGGCCCCACCTACCTCAGCACACCGCCTCCTCAGGGACCCGGAACACGTTGCAATCCTCCTTCCTCGGAGTCCCCAGCTGATGAGATGATGAAGCAGTATTGGAACATCACAGAAATACAGCCTCAGATGAGAACAGTTCTGCATACCCATTGGCTGAATATTGCAGTTTTGAAATTAAGATGTATTGGAACCTCACAGAAAGGTATCAGGTAATATTATCCCCAACAATAATATCGCCATATATATGGTTGTTGGGTAAGGTCATAGTGGGGATAATTTGTGGGGTAAATAGGACTGGGGGTTGCGGGTGTGTCCCCATCGTTGCATGGCTTCATATCACTGCAAAAATATGGCGATATTTTTGTATGGCAATATTCTTGCTGGGATATTAACACATGGAACCCACAGAAATACAGCTCCAAGGTTGCACTTGCACTTTATATAGTTGTAAGTACTTCACGTTAGGTGAGCAACTGTTGCACAGCACGGCCAGACTCTTCAAAATCTGCAATGAACTTGCCAATCCTGTTGCAGTCTCTACCTCTCCTGTTGCCTCCCAGACCCTCTGTACGGCTCTGACCTCTCACTTTGCTGCTAAAACACAGGACATCCTGTCCTCTGTCTCCTCTTGTCTCTCTCTTCCTCTCTCGACCCCCCCTTTGGCCATCTCTCCCGCTCCTCCTCCCCCTTCTCCTCTTTCTCTCTGACAACACCTGACAAGGTTTCTAGACAAGTCTGATCTATGAAAGTGTCATCCAAACGTGTGCTCTCTGCTCCTCCATAACCATCAAGGACCATATTGACACCCTTGCTCTAGTCTTGGCCGATTTCTGTAATCAATCTTTCGCCACTGGAACTTTCCCCTCTCCCCTTAAGCACTCCCTTGTGCACCCACTCCGTAAGAAGCTGTCTGCCGATCCTACCTGCCCAGCAAACTATTGCCCAATCTCAATCACCAGTTTCCTGGGCAAACTCTTGGAAAAGCTGGCCATCACCCAGCTTACTGTCCACACTGAATCTGGTGGTTGTCTCCATGACCATCAGTCTGGATTCATAGCTGCCAGAGGCATGGAAACTGCTCTCCTGAACACCTGTGAAGATCTGCTCTCTAGCCTTGACTCCAGCATTCTCTCTGTCCTCATCCTCCTTGCTCTTTCCTCTGCTTTCGACACAGTCAACCACGCCATCCTGTTCAATCGACTCCATGAGAACCTGCGCACCATGGATCAGGCCCTGGAGTGGCTGCCCTCCTTACTCTTGGATGCCCATCCCAGGTCCAATTTGGTCCCTTTCTCTCTGCCACCTCTTGCTCTACCTGTGGCATTCTCCAGGGCTCTATCCCCTCACCCTGGTTTTTGAACCTCTACATCGCCCCTTTGGCCCACCTGATCTCTACCTTCTCTAACTATCAGTGGTATGCGGATGACACTCCACTTTCCTTCAGGCTTCCCTCAGCCTCCTCTCCTCTCTCTCTCATTCCTGACTGTCTAGTGGCGATTCAGGATTGGTGCGCCTTCAACAATCTCTGCCTTAATGCCAGTAAGAAGGAGTTCCTTCTCATTGGGACCCCTGTCCCTGCTTTCCCTCTCTCACTTCCCCCAGAAGCTCACTGGGCCTCATTATAAGTCAGGCGGTAAGGGGTTAACGGCGCCGGTAAAGATGCCGGCGCCATCAACCCTGTACCGCCTGATTACGAGGCCCCTCGCGGGACCCGCTCTACACGTCTGGTTTTACCAGACGTGCAGAGCGGGTCCCGCAAGGGGAAGAGGGAGCAAACAATGGGCTGCTCGTAATCGGCCTGCTGTTTGCTCCCTCTCCCATTCCCATTCAGCCCTATAAGGGCTGAAATGGGAATGGGGAAGGTCCGGGCCCGGGTTCCTCAAGGGAGGAATTACTGGGCCCTCCGAACTCAGAATGGCCCGGTAATTCCCCATTCTGGGAACCCGGACCCGATTTTGGCGGCAGCAGCCAATAGCGGCATGGCTACCGCCAAAGTCGTAATGACGGCCACTGTCTCCAGAGCCGTGGTTCTCTATAGGCTGGATAACTGCAGAAGCCTCTTTCTCAGTCTGCCTTCCTCTACTCTCCGCCCTCTGCAACTAATCCAGAACAGGACTGCAAGACTTATCCTTAGCCTCAGGCCCAAGGATCGTATCTCTCCGCTGGCACCCGGTGGCTGCAAGGATCAAGTTCAAGACCCTTTGCATTGTCCACAAGGCTTTATGGGGCCCGGGCCCGCACTACATCCAACGCTCTCTTCCAAATTACCTTCCTTCTCGAGCCCTTCGCTCAGCTACCGCTAACTCTTTGAGGGTTAGACGCTTCTCAGGCAGAGAGTGGGGAGTAGATCTCTCTCCTCTGCAGGTGCCTCCTTCTGGAATGGCCTCCCTGCCCCTCTCAAACTTGAGCTAGACCACCTGAGGTTCTGGAAGCAGCTCAAAACGTTCCTCTTCTCCTCTGCTTTCTCTCCCCTGCCGACCTACCTGACCTACCCACCTGCTGTAGCAACTGGTTGCTTAGCTACCCTCCGAGTCTCACTGGGTACCAGGCTCTTTCTTGATCAGTCACCCTTGCACTGCCTCTACCACACACTTAGTGGCTGTAACTGTAACCCTACAGTCCCTTGTTCTCCTTGCACTACCCAGAGCTGTCCTGCCTTGGTTGCACTTACGCAGAGCATTGCTGCCCTGTTTTCCCCTCCCCTTGCACCCCCCTCCCTTTCCCCTTCTCATTCTCGCACAATCTGAATGACACAAGGCCTAGTAAGATTGTTTGTCTTGTCCTACCTCTGTCTTCCCTCCCTTTTCTTGTCCACCTAGAAACACTTGTGTACAGGTGTTATAAATGACTTGTATCATATCTCCAGAAGAAGCAGCAGAAGTTCACTCTTGCAGAGGGGCTCGGTCTGGGTGGCGGAGCGCGTCAGCGAGGATCTCTTCCAGCAGGTGAAGTAGTGAACTGTGCACTCCTCGTCCTCGGGCCCTCATTTTATGTTGTGATCCTGGACCTGCCGTGCGCCCTCATGCCCCCACCAAGACAAGCCTGGGAAAACCCGCTGGCCCCCCTGCCCGGTATCCCATTCGTTCTGGCATCCATCAAACCCTGCATTCGCGTAATGGCGGGTATTTTTCCTTTGATCGCTGCTGTGTGGTGTAGGCAGAGGTGAAAGTGGGAGGGAAATAAAGGGCATGAGTTCCCACTTCCCTTCAATCACAGGGAAATCTGTCGTCGTTCCATTACTTTGTGACGTGGAATACCGTTCAAGGACGGTAGGAAAGGGCACCTTTTGTTTTGATTTTTTTTTTTTTAACTGTTCCCTTGCTGGGGATTCGCAACTAGGGCATGCCATTAACAATCCAGTGTCAAATCTCCTCGCGCTATCTCACAGTTGCAGGGATGACTGTTTATTTCAGTAGACTGCTTGGGACATGAAGCTCATTCCCAAGCAATCAGAAAGCCGAGCTCGGCATCGATCTGGGATTTGCTGTAGGCAAGCTGTGTTTGCAGGTAATGGTAGGGTCGTGTCAGTGGCTATATTCCTGGGCATGTCCCTTAAGGGGTGCTGATGGTGAGTGATTTGAAGGGGAAACTGTTTAAAATTGCATGCTGAGAGGGACTGTTATGTTCCGCCCTGCGTCCCGCTACGCGGTGACACAGGGCGTCTCTAATAAAAGCCCCGCCCCCGCGTTCGGGAGGCAGTTCCGGGGCACACCAGCAACGAGCGTGGGTGTACATCAATACAGCTCGCGCTGGCGCTGCGCCACAGGCCGCGCGGCCTAGCCCTGACACGCCAGCCCCCAGGTGCGCACACCGCGGGCTGGAATCTAACAATGGCGACGAGGCGGAACGAAATCCAACACACGCTCGGCGTGTGAAAGCATACCGATGGCCCACATCCATCGCGCCGAAATTTTTGGACACCCGGTGGGGGGCGGATCGCACACGTGACCCACCCACCCAAAAAAAAAAAAAAAAAAACATTTTTTTTTTTCATTTGTTTCCACATCTGCATTTCTCCTTTGCCCCACGACATCCCGCTGGGCATGGTGGAGCCAGTCGACATCTGGACACCCACACTTGAATGGAGTGACACGGACTGCCAACCAGGGAAACGCTGAAGCACCAGGTCCTGCGCTTCCACACTCAGCGGTAGGGGGCCGCGGCACATCCGGTGAAGGCCCGATTCCTCAGCGCTGGCAGTCACTTGAGCGTATCACGACAGCACCGACAAGGTACACGTCGACATGGCGGCCGGCACATCAACCCCTGGGCCCACCACGCCCTCCAGAATTGCGGCAAACCTGTCGCTGTCATCCCCCCAGCCTCGCACGCAAGGAGGGTCGTCAACTCTAATCCAGCCATTTGACCCCTTCACGGACCCATCGTCAAGCGGACCCAGATGGCAGCTGTGGATCCAGAAGTTCGAGATGGCGATGGAGTGCAAGGAGGTTACGGCAGCCAGGAAGATGAAAGCACACCTACTGCTCAGTGTGGGTGACGAGGTACTGCGCATTTTCAACTCCCTCAATGTTGATGATGGACAAGATGTATACCAAAGCGCAAAAGATGCCCTCACAGCTCATTTTCTCCCTCAACTAAACCCGGACTACGAGACTTTTATATTCTGCACCACTATACAGGCAGCGGATGAAACCTTAGACGCGTACCACACCCGATTGAGAAAATTGGCCATGTCCTGCGAGTTCACAAACGTGGAGAGGGAAATTAGGAGGCAAGTCATCAATGGCGTACACTCAGAAAAACTAAGACGCCTGATCCTCAGCGAGAGATGCATTCCTTTACAGCGCATCCTTGAACTCGGACGCCAAAGGGAACTGGCTCACACCAGAGCGGCCAACATGGAGGCCACGCTACACAGACTGCAACCTGCCCTCAGCACTGCCATGGTCGCCCAGATCTCCAATAAACTATCCTCGAGAGAGGACCACAGCAGGGGATATGGCCAGAACAGGTGGCAACCGCGCATTCCCGGGCCCACAGAGTGCGGCTGGTGTGGTGGCCCACGACATGGCCGTCGCAACTGTCCCGCACAAGGAACCACGTGTGGAGCATGCGGCAGAAAGGATCATTATGCTACCGTATGCAGATCAGTGGGCAGCTCCACTCAGCCCCCACCGAATCCCCCTGCGAAGAATGCGACCAAGAAAAAGAAGCAGGCCAACGCAAGGAGGGTCGCAGTGGCCAACTCCTCCACGGAGGAAGAAGGGGATGACGTCTCGACAGTGCAGCAAGACATCAGTAAAGACAACGACAGAAAAGGGAGGAAGGTGTATCTGGTGCATGCTTTGAGCCAAGGTCAGGGATCGCCAAGAAAATCTGCCCGAAGGCGCAAGTGCATGGTCACCGTCCAGAACCAGCGCATCCTCATGACCATTGACACAGGCGCCTCAGTGAATGTGATGCCCACAAGCATATTCCAGACTCTTAAACCCCTACCAGATCTGAAAAGCACAGACACGCTGTTATACGCATATGGCAGCCGGAAGCCCCTACCAGTGATTGGCAGGTTCCGCACGATGCTGGAACACGGTGAAAACAGACTATGGTCCAAAGTCTATGTAGTGAAGGCAGGAATCGAGTGCCTCCTGAGTGGGGACGCAGCAGAAGATCTGGGAGTGGTCAAATTCGTCTGCCACGTCGATGAGGTCGAGGAGGTGGAGAACATATTAAGACAATACCCCAAGCTACAAGAGGGAATAGGCTGTCTTAAGGGCAAAACCATCAAACTGCACATCGATGAAACCGTACAGCCCAAGGCCGTAAGAGATCGGAGAACACCGTTCCACATGAGAGACCAAGTGGAGCAGGAACTCAAGGCCTTGGAAGAAGCCGGCATCATAGAAGAGGTCACAGGACCCACACCATGGGTCTCGCCAATGGTGGTAACGCGAAAACCCAAACAGCCTAGAAAAGTGCGGATCTGCATAGATATGCGCCTCCCGAACACTGCCATCAAAAGAGAGCGCCACATCACACCAACAATAGATGAAATCGTGGCTGACCTCACGGGGTCCTGTGTGTTCTCAAAGGTTGACCTGAAGGCGGGGTATCACCAACTCAAGCTACACACGGACTCTCGCTATATCACGACATTCTCGACGCACTTGGGGTTGCGAGATACAAATGCCTGAGTTTCGGGATATCGTCGGCGGCTGAGGTATTCCAGCAAACCATTCAAGAGGTCATCAGGGGCATCCCTGGTGTTCTCAACGTGAGCGACGACATCTTGATTCATGCCCCCGACAAAGAAGAGCACATCAAAAGGCTTCGAACCCTACTAGGCAGACTACAAGAAGCTGGGCTCCCCATACACCGGGAGAAGTGTGAGTTCCTCCGGTCAGAAATCACTTTTTTTGGCTACAAGTTTGACAGCACGGGCATCTCCCCTGACCCCCAGAAGGTCGCAGACATTCAGGCCGCAAGCCCACCGATGACCCCCACGGAAGTACGCAGCTTCCTAGGCATGGCCACCTACTGCGGGAGGTTCATCCGAGACCTGGCAACCCTATCTGAGCCATTACGGGAACTGACGAAAGCCAACACCAAGTGGGACTGGGGGCAAAAATGCCAGGACGCGTTCGAAAGCATTAAAGATTCCCTGTCCGTCAACACCAAAATGGCATATTACAACACCGAACTACCCACAGAACTGTTCGTGGATGCAAGCCCGGTTGGGCTCGGTGCCATCCTGATGCAGGTAACGAAGGAAGGGGAGAAAAGGCCGATAGCGTACGCCTCGAGAGCCCTCACGGAGACCGAACAAAGGTACTCTCACATTGAAAAGGAGGCTATCGCCGTGTTGTGGGGGTGCAGGCATTTTCACCTTTACGTATATGGGCGTCGGTTCACGACGATCACCAACCACAAACCCCTACTGCCCATCTTCATGGGGACATCGTCGCACCCTCCGGCACGAATCACCAAATGGCTCCTACACCTTCAGCAATACGACTTCAATCTCATCTACCGACCAGGCAGTGGAAACCCCGCGGAGTTTCTCTCGAGGCATCCGCGAGCGGCAACCCAACACGAGATCCAAGTAGCCGAAGAGACTGAGGAACACATATGCCAAGTGGTACGTGCAATGAGACCCAAGGCGGTAAGCATCGAAGAAATTGAGTCGGAAACCCACAAGGACCCTTGCTGCGACTTAGTGAGAGATGCCATCATCTCAGGTGACTGGAAGACTTTCATGAGCTACACCCACAACAGGACCGAGGAAGCGAAAGGGTTTCTGTCCGGCATGTTCGCCGTCAGGCAAGATCTGTCGATCACAGAAGGCGGAGTGATACTCAGAGGAAACCGCATCGTAATTCCTCTCAAACTACAAGCCAGGGTTGTGGCCCTAGCGCATGAAGGACACCAAGGACTGGCGAGAACAAAGGCCCGCATAAGGCACAGGGTATGGTTTCCCCAGATCGAAGAACGTGTCGAGACGCTAATCAACACGTGCCTATCCTGTCAGATAACGGGAGCCCCGCCAGAACCGGAACCTATTCTATCGGCTGAACGCGGCCGCTCTCGGTGGGAGGCAATCAGCATTGACTTCTGTAAACTGCGCGAAGGCCTCTACCTCCTGGTGGCCATTGTTGACCACTCACGATATCCTGAAGTAGAAATAGTTGAATCCACAGCGGCGGAAGTGGTCATTCCGGCCATCGAGTTTGCAACTCACGGATAACCCACATCCATCAAAAGTGACAACGGGCCGCCGTTCACAGGGGAGGACTTCAAAAACTATTTGCAGGAACTCAATATACAGTACCACCACATCATGCCGGGATGGCCCCAGGCAAACGGGGACGTTGAACGATTCATGAGAACAATTAACAAAGTGCTCAGGGTATCCAAGGCGAACGCAAGCCCATGGAAAGTTGACCTGTACCGTTTCCTATGAAACTATCGAGTCACCCCCCACAGCACAACTGGCATACCACCGGCGGACCTCATGTTTGGCACCGTCATCAGATCCTCGATCCCGCATCATCCAAGCAGGACCCCGGACGCGATCAACGAGGAACGCACAGAAATGAGGAGACGGGATGCCAATGCCCACATGAGCGGCAAGAGGAGAGCGAGGCCGTCTAACCATCAAGTGGGGGATCAAGTCATCATGCTACGCAACCCCACTAAGGCAAAGCTCGACATCAGATATGAGGAACTGCCATGGACCGTCAGTGATCGGCACGGATCCATGGTGACAGTGACACGAGGACGCCGTCAAGTGACGAGGAATTCGTCGTGGTTCAAGGCGGTACCCCGCACCCTGTGGACAGACAAAGAGTGTCACTGGGAAGAAGAAGACGCTCGGGCCAGCGAAGAGGAGCCTGGATCCATCCCAGATGAAACAGGAGCGGAGGACAGAACTTGGGAACCACCGGAGGCCCCTAGCCTCGAGGACACCACCAATGAAGGTGAACCCGATCGGGAACCAAGGGGGTGTAGTCCCCGAGAAGGGCGATACCGCCTGAGAGCTGCCACGAGACCGCCAGCCAAGCTAAGTGACTATGTGTGGTAGCCAAGGCACACCAGTTGAGTGCATGTTGTATTGTGTTTTCGTTGTTTTACAATAAAGGAGGAATGTTATGTTCCGCTCTGCGTCCCGCTACGCGGTGACGCAGGGCGTCTCTAATAAAAGCCCCGCCCCCGCGTTCGGGAGGCAGTTCCGGGGCACACCAGCAACGAGCGTGGGTGTACATCAATACAGCTCGCGCTGGCGCTGCGCCACAGGCCGCGCGGCCTAGCCCTGACACGCCAGCCCCCAGGTGCGCACACCGCGGGCTGGAATCTAACAGGGACTATGAATCCCTAATGGTGGTTATTTCAATGCATATTATTTTATCGTTTTCTTCTATCGTGCTAGAACTGTTGTCAAACACAGTATTGTGGGGGTGGAGTAGAGGAAAGGAAGGACACCGGTACGGGGGTTTCAGTTGGAGGGAATGTTGGGAATGATCGAGAATTGCACTTTGAGCAGTTTATTGCATTAGAGTACAGTTAGGGAGAAATGGCATATGAGAAGGGAGACACAACTTGTCACTTGTCGGTATTGTTTGGTGATTTGCCCACCCAATGACTGCCCATGGCCATGCTAATCCCTGTGGCCATTTATACCCGGTTCCTGGCCCTCCCCGACCAAAGCACCACCTCATGGGAACTCTGAGTTTGCTTTAAATCAAGCCTAACCATCAAACGTTGCACTCAAAATGCCTGCCAGTGTTTTTTCAAAGCAGTCTTATGAGATGTAACGACTTAATTGGAGTTGTAAACGCCCTACTGGTGTAATTAAAATGGCTTTATAAGCACTATGCATGTCCTTTACTGAAGTCCTATTTAAAACAGGCTTTGGAAAAGTCAACCCTTTTGGTTTGTTTATAAGTAGTAGGCATTTGCCAGATACTGCTATTAATGCCCAGGAACTTGTACCGTTTTGCACCTGCTACCATCAATGGCCAGTTAATAACATTACAGGAGTGCCTGGCATGAGCGTTACGAATGCCTACACAAAAGCCCAAACTGTTTGCATCTCCAATGCTTGTTTTATTTAGCAGTGTGCCAGTCATAACAGCTGCATCTGGGAGCTTCTTTGAGAAAGCATGCTTCAGCTAGTTGTGTGTTGGTTCATAAAAAACGAAAAACATTAATTTGTTTCAGGTAAAATCCAACAATCCAGAGAAAACACTACAGAATTAGCAAATTAGTAGTATAATAAATAGCCATTAATCGTGCCTGTAAGTGATTCAAGTGTTCTGTGTGTTTCTTAAACTTGGATCTGTCATGCGCTAGTATACATTATACCGGATTGTTCTTTATGGAAAAAAGATTTAAGACTACACATTGAGTACTGACTGTGTTCCTATAAGTGAATCAGATCAGTTACACCTTTTTCGATGCCTTTTCACCTTCGACAGGTCCTAAAGATGTAATTACCGACTGATGTATGAAATGTTATGTGGGTAGAAGGTTCGCATTTAAGTAGAACACTGTGCAAATTCGTGATCCCATGCATTTTCAGTTCTGTCATTTTCGGCATAGTACTTATTGTTTCTTGCAGTAGCTGTCGCAAAAACCCTAGGGGACTTGCCTTCATATTTCTACCAAGCCTTCGAGATGACATTTCTGCTCAGAGCATTTAGTCCCCTCCAACAATGGTATCTTAAAAATCCAGATAGTTCAAACTTCTCTTGCTGTTTGACACACCAGAGAGTACTCCTCCACTCGGGATCAGTACCAAGTCAGTCATTGGAGTTTTATTGACCTCCGATGAAATGCTGAGTCTCCCCCACCAGTATTCAATCTTTGAGGTGTCCTGATAATACACAGATTTCGACAGAAGGCCTATTGTCAGTGACAGTCTAATTTGCTTGGAGTACATGTGTAATGAGACTGGCCCACAATATGACCTGTTCAGTGCCCCTATAAAATGCCCTGTGGGTGGTCTCTGCAGTGATTCATTATAATCGAGGAGGAGAGGGCGAACAAAATGGGAGAGAGGAAGTAAGCAAAGTAGGACATGCACAGGAAGAGTGTACATAGGGCAGGAGTGAATAAATGAGGGTATATGAATTGGGAAAGAAGGAATGAACGGAGGAATTAATGGGAACACCCATCAATTGTGATTAGCTACCGTCATGATACATAATGAAAACATTGCAATATTTCTTAATGTTAGTTTGCAAGTTATTTTAAGGAAGTTTGCCATATAAACACCTGTCTTGTTTTTCTCTAGGGTGCAAGAGAAGAAAGTGTTCATCTCCTGCGTCGCTTTTACAAGGTAGGACTGAATTGGTGTTTTTAGCTTTAGTCTTAGCCTTCCAAATATTACGCCAGTAGATTGATTGATCAGGACATACTTTTATAGAACAACATTATTTGTTGAACAGTTCTGATGCTTTCACTGTTACAGATGTTATGTTAGAGGTAATCTCTTATCTTTCTCAGAAACTTAACAAGGGTTAACAATTCCTTTACAGTCCATAAAATGCTGTCCATCCCATCAGACGCAGCCTCCTGATGTGTTATCCTGTAAAGGTTTATATATCTGTTTATTGTGATACTTGGACAAATCCTCTGTCTGCAATAGGTATTTATGGCCATTCTTTGAACGTCCTATTTGTGAAAACCTGGTTGGTTGTGTTTCAATGTAATGTTTATGTAGTTTTGTATTATTTGTTTGTTTTGTCTATTTATTTGTAACGTGCGCCAGACCCGAAGGTATCAGGGTGCGAGAACAAGAATACTTTAAGCTTATAACTTACATTTACAGTACATATTCGCATAGTTACAGAGTACAAGTTAAAGTGAATACCGCAAGAAGTACACATATATTTACAAGTAAGGGTATACAGTAGAAAAGCAGTGACCAATTTGGTTGTGAGTCAAATGGCTGATATAGCTAGAGCTTATCCGTCATTTTCTTTGAGCCACTTGATAATGTTTAATCTGAATTATGGGTAAGACTGGCCAGTCCTTGGAGTAGTCGGGAGGGAGTTCCATAATTGGGCCGCTTTAACAGGGAAGCTATTCCCTCCAGTTGTAGTCATTTTGAACGGGGGGACTGATAGGCGGTTATTATAGGCTTCTCTGGTAGGTCTAGATGTGAACCTTCTTTTGAACCTTTGTGTCAAATATCTTGGTGCTAGTTTGTTGAGGCATTTGAATGTTAAGGAAGCCATTTTAATCTTGATTTTGTCTGCAGTGGAAAGCCAGTTGGATTGTCTTCTAATCGTGGATATGTGTTCTCTTTTGGGGATTCCTAAGGCTGCTCTAAGGGCATTATTTTGCAATATTTGGATTTTCTGAATAATGTGTTTGTTGGAACCCAGGTAAAGAGCCTTACAGTAATCCAGTTTGGATAGTGCAAGTGCTCTTGCCAGTGTGATGCACCTGGTGGTGGAGAGATATGATTTTGCTGATCTGATCAAGCCAAGGTAAGGCATGAGTCAAGGTAAAAACCTTGTGTTTTTACCTCCTTGGCCTCTTTTAATTGTATGGCCATCTATGACAAAGGATGAGTAGTCTTGGTTCAGTTTCTTAATGTTCGGTGCAGTCTCTAGTATGATGAGCTCCGTTTTGTCATTATTCAGGCATAGACCGTGTTGTGCCATCCATGCCTGGATGATGAAGTATATCCTATTCACCAAGGCCAAATCCTGTTTATAATCCCCAGAAAGTGGGATGAGAATCTGGGTGTCATCTGCATAGTTAGTGTAGGTGACACCAAGAAGGTCCAGATCATCAAACAGGGGCTTAGTGAAAATGTTATACATGGTAGGGGAGATGCATGATCCCTGGGGCACACCACATGTAATGGGAACGGGGTCTGCAGCTGCCGAAGTAGAGAAGAACCCCATAGTTCTTTCGCTTAAAAATGATCATTAGTTATAGCATGTGGGGAGAAATGCGCTGCTGTGTCTAGGTGGGTACAAAGCTCTTTGTGATCCACCAGGTCAAATGCTGCTGAGAGATCCAAGAGGAGAAGCAAGGCAGTTTTTCCCTGCTCTCTAAGCTCGTCGACCTGGGTTTTGAGATCAGCAAGTGTTTCGGTACCGTTCTGTGGTCTAAAACCTGATTGCCGGGTGCCTATGAGTTGGTGCAGCTCCAGGAATTTTTGGATCTGTAGATAGGCCACTCTATCTAATATTTTTAATAGGAACGGCACCATGGTGATTGGCCTGTAGTTTGTGGGTATGGCCGGGTCCAGTGTTTGCTTCTTAAGGAGAGGGAGGACCCATGATTCCTTGAGATTGTTAGGTTTCATGCCTGATGAAAATGAGGCATTGATCAGTTTGGAAATAAATGGGGATAAGTCTCTTGCAGCGTCTTTTATTATTTATGCTGGGCAGTTATCACCTCGACAGTTGGAAGGTTTGAGGGATAGTATTATTTTCTCAACCTCTAGTATGGAGACTTTTGTAAAGTTAAATCTTTGCTCAGGTTTGGAGGTGATTAGTGGTTTTTCACTTTGGGTAGTAGCAGAAGGTATGTTTACTTTTTTTCTTGTCAATTTTAAGTTGGTGGGTGGCAATTTTATCGTTGAGGGCGTTCTGAATGTTGGAACACCAAATTTTATTTTTGACACCATTATCAGGTACCGGGATAGGGTTCTCTAGTTCCTTCAGTATTGTGAATAGCTCTTTGGTACCTGATTTAGCTTGCATTTTTCTATTGTCAAAACATTCTTTTTTGGCTCTACGTATTTCCATTTTGTATTTTGTGGAAGCGTTAATAAAGGCTACTTTGTTTGCCTCTGATGGAGCTATTCTCCAAGAGGATTCACACCTATGTTTTTCTATCCTTAGTGATTTAAGGTGTGGAGTGAACCAGGCATTTAGATGTGCTCTGGGCTTGCTGTTTCTCATTTTCAAAGGAGCAATGGTATCCAAGGCATTGGCCATGGCTGAGTTGAATTTGTTAACCAGGATGTAGGATCTAGTGTGTCAGGTAGCGAGTTAAGGGTGGGGAGGATCAGTGATAATAGCCTGTCTGTGGTTGTATTTTTTTGTTCCTTGTTTGCATGGGAGGTGCTAATGTATTACCTTGAGGTTGGATAGTTTTAGCGTCTATAGAGAAGGCTATGAGAGCATGATCTGTCCACACTTCTGGGCTAATAGAAGTAATGGTTATATTACATTTGTGGTCAGCTACCCAGTCAAGTGTTAAACCTTTCTCGTGGGTAGGCTGTGACACTCTTTGGTTAAAACCAAGCTCTGAGAGGACATTGGCTATGTTAGTCGCTTGCACATTGTTAGGAAGAATCCTGTGCGGTGCCCTTAGGGGCAACTACACACAATTAAGACTACAAGTGGCAAGACAAGTTCACCTTTGGTACAAGCCTGTTAAAGTGGTAGCAGTAGCGGAGCAGCCAGACTTATCTCAAGAGCAAATGAGCAGTAGTAGAGATTACACAAAGGAACCACAATTACTGCGACTCAAGCAAACACTGACTCAAGGTTTTTGGTTAAAAAGTAAAAGTACATTTATTTTTGACCATCTGTTTGCAAAACACTTCACCTCTATTAAAATTAAAAGCACACATAAAATACACTACACACAACCAATTCACTTTGGATGAAACAACTCAAGCTAAGTACCTTATGATTTTCTGGACCGGTGTTATGAAACAGACGTTACCGGGAATACATATGGCGATCACTTTTTGACAGTAATGACAGTTCGGTCTTACTAAAGTTACGCATACCCACAGGAAGAAATGTTACCGGGGTAAAACCACACTTAGCACCAGAGTTACCAAAAGAGAGTTGGGGCAAAAATTCAAGGCAGACACAATCAGAGAACACTTTGTAACCCAAGGATAAAAGTCAATAGGCCTGCACCAGTGTTAGGTGGAACAGGGTTCCTGTTGTCGAGGATCACAAAGTCAGATAGTTCAAGATGATTCAAGGATGCCAGGCGTACCTGGATATTGTCAAAAGAGGAAGCAAAAGTTATAAGAAGGAGAAAAGACGAGGACGAGCCTTGGATGAGGAGAAAAGGGATTCACCCTAGTTCCTCAAAGTTGGACACAGTATCTTATTCTCGGATGAAGCTGGTGCCACGACAGTTGTTCCTGGTAGTTTCCTGCAGACTCAATAGTTCCTGGCTCTTCAGTCGTGGGGACAAGAAGGACGACGTCTGGAGTGAGCTGCACTTCCCAGGCATGAGGCCAGCAGCAGCGACGGTGAATAAAAGGTGCGCTTCTTTAAAACAGTAGAGATTTTTCAGATCGCTATCATCGGTGTGCAGCGATTTCGACCACGAAGAGGATCCTCTGGCTGTGGAAGATGAGCTGGTTGACCCCACCAGGCTCAAGGGAAGAAGACTCTGGACTGGATCTTCTCTGGTCGTTGAAGGGTAGATAGCTCAGGACTGCAGCAGGGCTTCACCAGGACTTGGTAGTTGCAGCAGCCATCTTCTTCTCCGTTTCTCTTTGGTTCCTTGTAGTTCCAGTGGCGACTCTGACTTCCAGCCCAAGAGTCCTGCCTTTTATGCAAAAATCCCCCATTCACACAGCCTGGCTGTCAATCACGCAGCAGTGGGGTTGTCCGGCCCAGACAACCACCCCAGCCAATCATGGCATAGTTAGTGCGACTTGGGTTTCCTAGGATACCCTGTGCAGGGGGTGACTACACCCTCACCTCGCATTCAGCACACCTAGCTACCTTGGCGCCAAGAGGAAGGCTTCTCTGCAGAAGCCTGCCAAAAGACGTTGAACAAAGAAGGCAAATCTGGTTTGCCGTGCAAAGTAAAACACAAGAAGGACTTGAACAAAAAGAAATGGTGAATAAACCCGACCGGAGTCAAAAGAAAGAGTATTTGGTCAAGCGGGTTTATGTTCGAGGCTAATATAATAGTCTGGAACAATACCACGTTTATATAGTATAATCGCGGTAAAAAAGTTAGGGTAGATACCACTGCCACCAGCCAAGTCTAAATGTTAAAAGAGCAAAACAAAGCTCCGAGAGGTACAGATGAAAAGGGATAAGAATTAACCCTTTCCAATACTCCATGTAAGATGGGGTGTACTGGGTCTGTAGTTTTAAATGTGACTATGTAAAGTTAATGGCAACTTTACCTATTCCTGGGGGACGGTAGTCAGCCCCAGAAAAATGGAGTCAGAGGGAAGTCTTAAAGACAACCCTGTGTTACTGCACTGAAGGTGCTGTGTAACACACACAAAACTGGGGCTCATGGAGGGGTGTGTTCCAGAGCCCAAGAACACACAAGCAGTAGAAATGCACATGGCAAAACACTGGTAAGAGTGGGCAAAAGGCTCACACTCTTACCAAGTGGAAAAAATAAACTCCAGAAATCCAGCAAAGCTGCTGGGGAACTCACTAGGTGAGGGAAATTTGCCATAGAATGAGAATTCTCCCTTTTTGTGATCATTAAAGCCCAAGTTCATGTCATGTCATTCCTAATAGGAGGGCTTGTGAAGAATTTTTTAAGTTGTCTGAGAGGATCGTAGAAATGTCTTCTTCGAAAGATCCAATGGGGCCTGGTGGGTGGCCTTGTGGGTGTGTATTAATGGTTTGTGAATTAAAAGTTAGGACTTTGACAGTTAAGGACTTGCAAGATTTGGTGTGCAGGGATGTTTCAGATTTTATTGTTAGGTTAGTTTTGGCAATGATGGCTATGCCTCCTCATCGGGAGTTGGTTCTTCTCTAAAGATATTGTAATTGGGGGGGGGTATAGCGAGCCTCAAGGCCGGGCCAGCCACTTGGTGTAGCCAGGTTTCGGTAATAGCTAAAAAGTCATAGTTACCTGTTTGTATAATATCTGCAATTTCTGTGCAATGTTTTTCTATTGGATTTAGACTAAAATATACATGAAAACGATATGGGTACTATTAAAAACTATTTGCCTGATCAAAATCCTCTTTTACTCATTTTCTCAAATATGAATGAAATAAAACTATTTTTAGTATACACTTTCATCTTCAAGGTTCATTGCATAGATCACAGAGGTGGGGTACAGTGTTAATCAGACAAAGATCAGATTATTTAAAATAAAAATAAAAGCCTCAAGAAAACATGAAACTTAAGAAGCATGATAACTTATTGGGCTAAATAACACCTGGGAAAAATAAGTAGACTAATCTGGTCGCACTATGGATCGAAGCACGCATTTGGAGCAAGGTAAGTGCTCCACGCATCAGCTCACCATTTATCAAGCTTGCATCCTGCTTGGGAAATGCCTGCCCTGCTGTTCCCCTGCCCCAAAGTGGACCTTGCCTGTGGTTTCTAGTTGTTCCCTGCTGTTGCAAGCTTCTTCGACTGATTCACCTGCTCCTACCCTTGCCATGGAAATGCAAGATTGGCTCCGCCTGCAGCCCTAGCTTTCATTTGCATGGCCGTGATGGACATTATGACCCATATACCTGCCACAAATAGTTTTGTTTCTTAACCATTATTAGCATCTTGGGGGTTAGTCTTGTGTCATAATAGGAACAATACCCGAGGGGGCTGACTGGATATGTCTGTAACATTTCCGGAGCCCTAGTCTTAAGGGCCTAGAACTTGAGGCCTCAGGCAAGCCTGCTGTTGTAGGTATTATTGCCTAATCATACTTTTGGCTGGTAGCTTCCAAGGGCACACTTATTAATTCCTGAGGAAGTGTGTGTACACTGGACTGGTAAGGTGAGGAACCACAGTCGCGAGAATGCATTTAAAATGCTCTCCAAATGTTTTATTATGAATATGATACTCTTTGAGATGTGATGTACTGTTAAGTTGATTGAACATAATCTGTACAGATTCCTCTTCACCCTTCCAACCTGCCCCTTTTGGTGGATAGAGGTAGTACAACTTTCAGTTCTGTCATTCCTTAGCATCCGAATGCTAGAGAAAAGGATGGAACTGAGGTCAGGTGGCACAGTGGCTCGATATATACTGGCCTCAACGTCATATTCACTGCGTAGAGGCATCAAGCAGACCCATGCTGCTACTCCTGGTGGCAGAATGTTTTACGAATGGCAGCAGTGCAGGGAGATAGATATCATGAATGAGGCGTCTTTGGGTGGCAAAAACCATCCATCAGAATTAACATTACTAAGAGGTAAGTAATTTGTTCTTCTGGGTTACTTGAAGGGAGTGTTACGGTTTCTAATGAAAAGGGAGCTGGTTCAGGCTTGGCTGACAGCCTCATGGGCAATCCTAGCCTTCCCACTTGTGTCCCCAAGCTTTACCTGGTCTCGCCACCCCTTTCGCTGTCACCTCTTGATGATAAGCTCCCTCCTGGCTACTTTGCCCCTGACTTGTTCATCCTACTCCTTTGCCTGCCTAGGGCCAGTCTCTCATACCTCCTGATACTGTGTACCTGGCTTTATCGAAAGCCTGCTCTTACTTTATAGCTCTCCCTACTCTCCTTCTGATATATTTTAAATGGCTCCACTTCCAGCTCTTTGCACCTTCTAAAACACCCTGTCCTCTGTCAAGCTCCTTTCAGCTGCTGATCTTCTCATCTTCTGTTTGTCTTATCAGCTCCTATACAGACTCTTTATCTCTATCTTCAAGTACTTGTCTTCCAGCCACTGTTTGTCTCTTCCTGCCTTTTCCTCCTCCTCCTCATTCTGTCTTCTTCAATCCTCTGAACCGCACCCTTTTCCTGTCTACATTGGATCTCTTTATTAATTTCTGGCTTTGCCTGGCAACTCTCCACTACATCTTCCTCAATATCTTCAGCAACCACCTCCTTCGTTCTCTCCTCCTCCACCTTTCCTTCTGTCACCTTTGGGGCTCTTCTCCTTCACCACCACCTTGATCACCCATCCTACCACTTGCTTGAACTCTTTTCCTGTCACCTTCTCCATACTCCCCACCTGTATCCCTACTTCAACTACCTCCTCTAAAAAATATCCTACTCCTTCCAACAAGTCTACAGACTCCTCCTGCTTTTTCCTAGCCCTTTCTTAAACTTGCCAAACTCCTCCAGCTACCTCCTAACATTCTGACTTGCATGCTTCCAAACTCCTCCTTACATTTTCCAACCTCCTCCAAGAACAGATTTTTATTTTCCTTCTTTGCGACACCTCTGCCTCATATTCCATTAACACCTTTCCTTGTTCTTTCTTCATATCCTCCAATATAACTTGAACTTCAATTTCCTTACCGTCACCAGTCTCCACCAGGGCTGTCTCCACTTCTGTATTTGTTTTTATTTACATTTATTTAGTAAAGTGCTTTTGCCAAAGCGTTTTGCAATAACAATAAATTAACGGTAAAAGGAATTAAGTAAAATGAGAAAAGTGTAAAAAGAACATTAAATAAAAACATAATTGACTAGGTAGAGCGGGGAGTATGTGAGATTTAAATTGTGTGTGCAATAGATGAAGATAATGTGTTGAGCGCCTAGATAGCGGAAGAGAGTTCCAGTCATTAGGTGAAAGAAGAGAGTGTGAAATTGTCAGGCACCACACAGGGGTTTAGGAGCAATAGTAAGAAATTGAGATTGTGCACAGAAAGAGGAGGGAAAGTAGAAAGAGACAAGAGATGAAAGGGGACTATGGATGCATTTGTAAATGATACAGAGAAAATGAAAAAGAATGCGAGAATCTAAAGTGAGAAAAGAAATTGATAGAAGAGAGGAAACGAGAAGAGCGAGGGAAATGAGAGAAAAGCAGGCGAATAGCAGAGTTATATACCGGCGAAGTTGAGAAGCAGGAAGAGCAAAACAGTAATCGATGCGAGAGAAGAACGACAAAATAATGGCCTGGAATTATAGATATGAATTGGTTAGGCAAATAGTAAATAGAAAGAAACAAGTCAGAGCAGTAGCATAGATACGAGGGGAAAAAGAAAGTGGCCAATCGGAAGTGACCCCAAGATTGCGAGCCGAAGAGGAGAAAGGTGAATGAGGATGGGAGAAATGAAAGAGCAGGTCGGGGAAGAGTGGAAGCGGGAAAGAATAGAACCTCAATGTTGAAGAGGTTTCAGCTTTTCAGCTCCTCCTCTCCTGTCTTCCACAATTCTTCCTCCAGCTCTCTCCAAACGCATCCTTGCTCCCACCACCGTCGTCCTTTCTCTCACATTGATTGGGAGTCTGGGCTTATATAGTGCCTCAGCCCCACACCCCCACACTCTTTGTGCCAAACAAACTCAGATTTGCTGTACAGTGGCTAGGAATCGTAACTCTCTGGTTCTGGGTGGGTCTCCAGTGACAGATGCACTGCAGCCTCAGGAACTTTGTCTACCATCTTGCACTTGCTAACTCCCTCTTTTTCTGTGCCCGCGTGAGGGGGGGACGGATGCACAGGTGCTATTCGCGACCACTGCTCCTCGGTTCCCTTAAGGGCCCCCTGATCCGTCCCATTGGTGCCCTGAAGGCCTCCCTAGTGGTGCTGGTATATTTTCGGGATCTCTTGGACCTGCACTCGTTTTTATCCTAGGGTTGATTTTGACCCAATTTGTTCTTGGGCCCTTCGTCTAGGGTGTCTGTCTGAGCAGTGAGCAGGGTGAGGGAGGTTAGTAGCTCAGGGGGTGCTCTGGCCCTAGGGTCACTGCATTCCCAGGTCTCAAAGCCAAGCAGTGGAATTTTTGTTACATATTTTAAAAATGACATGTCGCTCGTTCTCTTGACATGTGAAACATACACACTGGTAGAAATACACACTGGTAGAAGCGCGACATTTGTGATGTCATCTTTGATGTCATGGGTGTTAGTCCATGCAGTGCACAGTGGTAGCGCGAGTTATAGTTGCGTACCGTACCATAACTTGCAAATTTCTGGGGTTTTTAGGTTTTACCTGTAACCATAACGTCCCTGTAGCAATGTTTTTCCATTGAATTGTATAGGTTTTTAGTAGAGCAACTTAACCATAACGTCCTTTTAACAAAAATGTTTGCTAGTGAATTTCATAGGTTTTTAGTAGGGCACTTTAAGCATAACATTGCTTTAGGGTAGTTTTTCAGTAAAGGCAAAAGGTTTTTAGTAGTGCAACTTAACCATAACGTCCCTTTAACAACGTTTTTTCTTAGTGAATTTCATAGGTTTTTATTACGTTGCTTTAGCATACCTTATTAAGAAATGATGTTGTGTTTGTAATATCACACCTGCACCTTTACATCCCTTTAATAATGCTTTGTGTGCGTAATTATCATAAAAAGCTCCTTTTAGAGTGTCACAATGTAGGTGGCAATGAAGGGAGTCAGTGCGACGTGCATCGTATACCCTCCACACAATTGTATGCTAAATGGAAGGAACGTTGGTAGTGTGGAAAACACTGCAGTGGAAATGGGTAGAAATAGGTGGCTGTTGAAAGAGATGGTTGTGCGTGCTGCGGTGCATTTTCAAGGGCGCAAGTGCCCAACAGCAAGGAGAAACATTGTTCCTATACTTCCAAAAAGGGCACCAAAGCAATGAGTGTTGAGCGTGCAGAAATGGAAAATGCAGTAATAGGACAAAGAACGCTATTTGTGGGGGGAAAATGCTTGTGCTGTCAAATGATAGATTCCCATTTGTACAGTACGACAATGGCGCAAATTGTAAAAAGACACAAAAACACTTCTTGACAAAGTACCGCGCTTTCTTCATTTCCGCATCAAATAAAAAATAACGTCCCTACATGGGTGGCTGCATATTGGGAACCAAATTTATGCAGGAGATCGGAAACAAAATCATTTCCTGGCCTACTACCCCCCTCAGCACAAACGCCACTAAACATTGTGTTACATGTGTCCGTTTCTCCCTACACAATCAACAACAATAATGTTGTCAGGATTGAGCGTCATCAAAGTCTCACACAGACAAACCAAAAGTAATCACTTCAGTGTAGTTGCTCCATACGCGTACAATCCCCCATGATACAGCGCACACAACTCTCATCGGACGCAGTTTTTCATTCACTGTCAAGTAATATATGTGCAATTCATCCACAAAGCATATGCTGTGACTCGTACAACACACAGCCATAAGCTCACCTATTGCATTAAGGTGAACAAATATACCGTATACCACAGTCTCGGCGTGCACTCCACACCGACAAAGCTTATAGCGCAACCCTGTGTCCTCCACAATCGCAACCAGAATATGTGCATTTGCAAAATGGGCGTATGTTACACTTACAACCCTGCAACTGTGGTGATGTCTGCAGATTTTTGCAGGTTGGGTACGTGCGGGAGTACAATAAATGTCAACCAAGGTAGGGGATGTCCTTTGTAGTGGTGGCTTTTTAAATAAGCTTCCACTGTGACTCACATTCTTACAATAGCGTCTTCGGTGCAGCCTGTAGATTGGAAAATGAAATGCCATTTCCATTGAGAAGGTGTAGATATCGATAACCAATGTTCTCATTCTTATTGGAGTACATCCAAGCCGCACGCAAGAAGTTACACATGCTTCTGTTGATAAGACGCCTTCCCACCTCTGGCTGCCGACAACATTCATTGGAATAGTTATATACTGGACTTGGTGGTATACATGAGACAAGCACCGTGGCAGTGGCTGCACTTATTTCATCATCTTTTTTGAGTTCACGGTACACACTTGCACAAGCTTTTGAACCCAAAAGCAATGCTCCATAATGCAGTACCACAACGTCTACAGTACCTAAAGTGGCCACTCGTTGACATTCTTCAACCAGCCGGTCGAAAGTACGGACAGGGACACTGCACCACAAAGCATCCACTTTGTCCAAATTTAAATTGCCATTAAGGCCTCTTTCCACGGCATACTGGAGCAGATCGAGCACAAAGCAATCACCCACTATGAAAACTTTGCGTTTCGCCATCTCTGCCTGCCTCACTACACACAGTAATCAAACAAAATATGGCCACCTTTTCCTGTGAAGCACACTCTAACCACCTCATTGGACAATTGCAACAATCGCATTTCCATTGGCCAGCATGTTCAAAAGCACAGGATATAGCGCCGCACCCCAGCAATTCATGAACTGGCCTCCTTCCCTTTCCACTATCCTCTTCCCACCACGCCCTTATTAGATATTTGTAAGTACGCACACACACATCCACCAATGCGCTCCAAGACTTCAGCATCTTACAATGTCAGTTCTCCACAACACTTCATATGTACCATTACAACATCGGGCTGCACGTGTGCTGTTATTGGAAAGCATGTCTAGTGGAAACTGCAGTAAAACATTGCAGGAGTTATACATGCACATTCATCCTCATAAGCACCCATCACCACAAAACAAACTTATGAACATATTTTTGGCAGTATGTGCACAACTGTGTTATAAGTGCCTGTGCGCACAATATTTGCTAGTAAGCGTCCACTACGTCTTTGAAAAGCATTCTGATGTTCCTCCCATCTGCCACCATGAAGTGGCAATTTGTTAGTATGTGCTTCCAACGTGTTCATTTACCCATATCATACACTATATTAGAGAAACAGTAACTCTGTTCTTTCCTTCCCACAAATGTACCAAATGTGTTCCCCACTAACCCACCTACTACATAACTCATAAAAACAAGGCATTAAGTGCACCACTGAATGTATTTTAGCAACCTACAGGCACTTTCCAAAAGGTCAGTGTGTGCACGTGTATAGTGCTGTGTACGCTGCACTGTTGACACAGACTCTTTTTAAATCTGCCCGCCTCCACTTTCGGTCCTCAGCAACTCCTCCATAAAAGAGTGTGCACGGCAGGGATCCTATCTCTGCTGTACTAAAATGTTTGCAGTAGCTCCCAGTGACTGCGAACAATAAAATAAAATCCCTGTGCATTACGCAGAATGACATCTGGTCCCTGGGACCTGAATACCTTCCACTCTCACTTCCTAAATATCATCAGCCTCCTACTCCGTCCGGGTCAGTTGCTTGTACACACAACCAGATGGTGGTACATGTGTTTCTTCTGCTGCGGCCGCCATGTACAACACGCTCTCTGTCTCCCTGGATCTTCAGGAAAAGGATGGTAGGCTCTGAAAGGATTCTAAGTGATCCGACCGTGGCTGATTTTGCCGCGGCCGGAAAGTTCGCATGAGAAAGGTGCGAACTACCAAAAGTTTGCACCTTTCTCATGCGAACACACTTACATACTATGGGGGCTGCAGGGGTTTCCCCCGCTCACTATACTATAAAGTATAGTGAGCGGGGTGTTACGATGGATACCCCTGCAGCCCCTGTTTCTGTTTTTTGCGGGTGTGCGGTATAGTGAGCGGGTGTTACAGGGGACACCCCCGCAACCACTGCAGTCTTTTTTAAAAACCTTTTTTACTTATCTGCAATGATACCACCAAAGTTTCAAACTTTTGCTGTTCTTCGAACCTTTGGTGGTAGCATTTTTCGGTCGCATTGTACGGTCAGACCTTTTTTTCCAGTCGGATCGTACAATACCTCTGAAAGCACTTGAAAACCTTTCCATGTACTTCTTTTCCCCTGCTCACTTCCTGGCTAAAAAGTATTCTGCACTGCCACCTCCCTCCCTACAGTTCCACCCCTGCACTAGCTTTCTGCCAACCCCTGCACTTGCAGACTGCTTTCTAGAACCCTAACAGTGCAGCCACCACTTTGAAACTGATGTAATTTTGCAATTCTATTCTAGAAATAATCCTGAATGGTTTTGTTAAATTCAGTCAATAGGGGGCTAAATTAGAGGGGGGTCCCAAAATATTGTAAAGGCATATAAATGTGGTGTCATTTGACAAATCTGCACAATATTTGGAAAAAACATTTTGGATCTAGATATAAATGGTTTTCTAAAGTTTGGTGGGATGTTCTCAAGAGGGGGCGTAATTAGAGGGGGGGTCTCAACATTTTTAGAAGGCTTATAACTTTGTTGCTATTTGATGAATGTGGATAAAAGTTTGAGAAAGATTATAGACCCAACCTTCAATGTTTGTGTAACGACTGAATAGATTTTGTCAAGTGGGGGATAAGTTATAGGACTATTGTATGTACATACATTTTGACACTTTAAAAAAAAAAAGCATGGGCGGATATCGAGCAAACTCGTGAGGAGCATTGGCAAGGACATTAAAGCATTGTGAACGCGGACCTGAACGCACGAACGAGGAGATTGAACTTTAGAGGAGTGGATTGAACCCATGACCAGGTTGCACTGACCAACAAGACAATTTACCCATCGAGAAAGAACGATTGGGTTCCTCAGTTTTGGGTGTTTGTTCGTTTACTACAGTGTCTCAAATCTAGGTGCATTTACTAGGTGAAGCCCGCGTGGAAAAAAGGGCGCGCTGTTAACTGCTGTGCGGCTGGGGAACTGGAAAACTGCTTTTCTTACCTTGAGACTTCTCGCCTGACTGAGTATCTTCACCCGCTTCAATTTGCGTAAGACTGTCAGTCTGAATCAGCTGACAGCAGTTGAGGCGAGTGGGACTTGGAATCAGACCGTTTTGCATCCTCACGTGACTGGTGTCACGTGCCATTTGTAGGCCACGCCCCCTGAACAGTCCTTCATAATCACAACAGCGCGACCCTTGCAGCGTGAAGCCCGCGTGGAGAAAAGGGCGCGCTGTTAACTGCTGTTTGCGGCTGGAGTCGGCAGAAACAAATGGTAAGTGCTCATAAGAAAAATCAAAAGTATAGAGACACATAGCTAATCTTGAAGTACTTGTTCATATATTATAAGATACAGTCCAAAATGGAATTGCCCAAACCTCGTACAAGACTACAAGAGAAACTAGAAGAATCTGTAGCCCTGGTTAATAAAATCACAAAGCGGCCAGATTTGAATGGGAAACCTATGACAAACACTAAATCCAAAAATGTGAGGATCGGATCACATAAAACTAAGGAGTGTCTCATCCAAAAACAAGAGATAAAAAACAAATTGGGCGAACACCGAACCAAGGCAATCTTGTCAACGGACTGTAACATGGCAGACCAAGACCCCAATACACCTAGAAGTCCACCAGAACTGATAAACGAGTTATCAACTTGAAATTCTATCTCAAATTACTAATAGGGAGAGCAGAATGACCCCAATCCCGATACAGGCAGCCACCAAATCTTTCAAAACCAGTAGCTTGATAACTCAATTACCAACTACAGGGAAAGCACATCAGGTCAATTTACCACTTGATGCTGGTACTCCAGTTTCACTGATGCCAGCTCAAAGCAAAACCACAAGCAAAAAACTACAAAAAGCAAAATCTGAAGATATCACTCTTACACCATCATTGCAAGAGAGAGCCAGGATAGCCAAACAGTGGCACTCAACATACTATCCTACTGACTCCATTAATGATGACTACACAAAATCTTTGCCTATCCGGATAGCACGGCTGTCGCTCGATATTACAGAGATAGATGCAATAATGGACTCCCAAGAGAAAAGATCTGAAGTGTTAAATGGAGTCATCACACCAGCCCAAATCAAACAGATTAATACTTCACCGCTGATTATACATAAAGGAAATCAGATCCCATTAAAAACACCTCTGGAGATATCCCACAACCTTCCAAAGAATCAAAGAACAGAGAATCCTGAATCTCAATTCATAAGTATGAAAGATTAATCTTTAAGGAATTTGTCTAAATCTCCATATAGACTGCCTACTACGATGCTAGATCTGCAGAACGCCTTGGTAGCAGTTTTGTCAAATGCAATCCAGGAATATATGGTTGATGCAACAAAAGATCAAGCGACTCTTCTTGCTATGATCATGACTAAACAAACCCAGCTGGAAACCTTTACAAATACCGTACAAGAGAGATTGAAATTTGAAGCTGAAACATCCAGGATGTGGCAAACACGGTTAGCGGACATGGCAAGAGTAGATCGCATAGACAAACAGAATTTAATGGAAACTGTGTCAACAATAAAAAAGAAATTGATAGATGACAAAGCGAAAAAACATCTACACACGCCGTTCCAACTACAATTTCTTAATAAAGAAACACAAACTGAGGAACAAATGGATGTCAAAGTCATGAACACTGACCAAACAACACAATATGAAATGCAAAAATGTCCTATTGAAGTATGTAATCTTCCAGTCCCGACAATCCCAGGCACTAACGAACCACCAATGTGCACACCTTTTGACATTTTTGACTTAGCCAAACGAGGAACTGTAGATCAAGACTCTTTGAACAAACCAATGCACAAAAAAGCTATTAAGAAAACGCAAACGGGTTCCTGTGCATTCCTCAGAAAAATGCAAACAGTACAAAAATCGTTAGGTGATAAGACTCGGCCAACTAAGCAACGAGATGGTACTAAGAACAAGGCGCAACAGGGACGGAATTTGAACTTGCCACTAATTAATATACTGAGAACAATACCTCAAAAAGCTATTCAAATCCTGCCTGAACCATTGGATGAGTTAATAGCAGAAATTAATCAGGATACAACAAATATGCAAAAAAATCAGTCACCAACACCAGAGATATTGATAACTGACAAATCGACAGAAAGCAATCCAATCTCTATAAACTCACAAGATGAGGCATTAATAATCGTAGATGAATGCTATGATACAACTACGGACAGTTCAATAAATACGCAATGCTCTGATGACCATATAAACAACATCTCTCACATACTCTTCGGTATCGAATGAGGAAATTTGGTCCTCAGCAGTGCAAGATAGAGGAAGAGAAAATGAAAGATCTGTCTCCTGTGGAAGCCCACCCATTACGAGACCAACATTTCACAATCCACTGAGCTCTACGCACGCCTACAGAATAGCATTGTTTCAAATGACGACAAGTACAGAAGCGCCAGTGATGCTCAACAGATCCAATACTCTGCTCTATTCAAAGCTATACCCCAACTGAAGTCGATTGGATCTGACGATATTGAAGTAATCATCTTTCCAAATAAAAATCACATGGAAGAAGCTCACATTGATTTCTATTCTGAAGAGACTATGCAACGTGTCCTAGCGATAAATCATCAACTAGGAAAACTAGGATTTAAAACAGAAGAAATCTTTGTAACGAGAAGCATGGCTGAAATAAAATCCAAGAATATAGTGCTTTCTGACCAAAATCAAAACAAGAAAAAAAGGATGAAACAGAGGTAAAAATTGGCAAGAGTCTACACGTACTCCAATATTAAGATCTGAATTTAGAAGAGTAAACCAAAGCCAAGAGAGGACGAAAACATACTTATAACAACCAAAAGAGAAAGAAGTTCAGCCAAATAAAATATCCTTAACCTGATGGAACACGAGAGGACATAAACATCTTCTTGAAGATACTTCACTAACTCTTGCAGAATCGGAAATAATATGCCTTCAAGAAACTTGGTTGACAGAAGAGGTCCTATCTGAGGGATATATAACTTGGATGAATCCTGCAATAACTTCGACTCTAGGTAGGCCTGCATCAGGAATGATGATTTCAATGAAAAACATTCCTACATGGTCAATAGTAGCTAGAAATAACAACCATCCTTGGGCTCAATATATCACCATTAACATGCCTAGTGATGACAACAACAAGTTGACCTAGTGTATGGATTGTGTATATCAGTCTTTAACATCTATTGGAACCGACAGCTATTAGCGACAACAAACTAATAGATTCGATATGTGACAAAATTGACCTTATCGCCCTCTACAACAGCGGTAGTGAATTAATCATTGTAGGAGATCTTAATATACATCTATTTCACAAAGAAGGAGCTAAATGTAACATCCAAGACATGTCAAGTCGAGCAAGAAAATGGATGAAAGAAATGAGAATTCGTAATATCACTTTATGTGAACAACCTACGAATGACAAAGGCTTACCTCACCCGACTTGGACATATGAAAACTCCACCTCAATCATTGATTATATATTCACCTTAGCGAGTTTACAGAAATGAATAATCTCGACTAACAATATACCAAACACTGCAAGCGATCATCATCAAATATCAATCACATGAACCGCTAAGAGAACAAAAGCTGATCGTTTACATTTACCAGCACTTGAAGTGACCAATGGGCTGAATAAACTTCGAATACAACATCAAGTATCTGAAATACTTGCTTCTATGGAAAAGGTGCCTCTTAAAGATCATTCAAAATTGAATTATGGATGGATACTAGAAAAATATAAACATGCCAACTCAAAGTCCAAGTATACATCAAACCATATTCATAACCATCAATACAATATAGAAATTAAAGAAACGAAACAGCAACTTCAAAAAAGATTGCGACAATTGAAAAAAAAGAAAGAACCTGATTTATAAAAATCAAATCCGAAAAGAAAAACAAAAATACTCCAATTTTTTCAAAACGAACAAGGCAATGATGAAACAAAAGGACGTGAATCAATTCTTGCGGCAATACAAATGAAAAACACGAGATATCTATGGTCAATGATGAAGACATGCCAAAACAACAAACAATGATCCAAGAAGTAGAGGCCAACATATGGGTCAAGCATTTTACAGGATTGTATAAGAACAAATAGCAGAAGTTGATCAAAGATACCGAAAAGGATGTGTCCCCGTGGAACCTTAATTGGGATGAAGATGATGTCATAAACACCATCAAGACCCTAAATCCATCCAGAGCACCAGGCCCAGATAGCCTCTCAAACACAATGCTCAAGGCAGTTACGGAAATATGGGCAATGTTTCTTCTTTATCTGCTCAAACCCATGGAAAAGACAAAGGAGATTCCTCACACCTGGACAATTGCCGTTTTGATACCGATCTTCAAAGCAGGTGATCGAAAGAATCCGGGTAATTATAGACCAATAGCCCTCCTAGATCCCCTTGGAAAGATTTTTGCAGGTTATCTCCAAAAAAAACTTAAGAACTGGGCTGCAAGCAATGGAAAACAAGCAAAAAGACAAACCGGCTTTGTCACAAAGATTAGAACTAATGTAAATCTTTTGTTATTGAATATTCTAAAATCAGAAGCAATTGCCAGAAACCAACAAATCTATACTCTGTTCATAGATTTAAAGATGGTGTTTGACTCTGTAAATAGGCATAAACTTTGGATCAAATTAACTTCATGGGGTTGTCCTTCCTGTATTCTAAAACCAATAAAAGAACAGTATTCAAATACATCTGTGCGAGTGCGCTTAACAACCAATGGTATGGTCACTGAATCCATTCCCACCTGGAATGGGCTGAAGCAAGGATGCCCTCTAGCAGCATGCTTATACAACTTGTATACCAATGATTTTGGAGAAAAAACACAAAATACTAAAACGAATCCACCTAAGATTAACAGTGAACCCATACAAACGCTAATTTATGCTGATGACATCATCATTCTTGATAAAACTGTGAAAGGATTACAACAAACCCTGGACAAAGCACAAGAATATATGTTGGAAAATGACTTAAAAATCAATACTTGCAAAACAAAAGTTATGAAACTTTCAACACAGAGGAGCAAAATTCAACAAACTACAAAAATCATGCTAGAAAATCAAGAAATTAATACAACAAAGACAATAAAATATTTGGGTGCTTTGATCAACCCCTCAAAGAACGAAAAAGAATGTAATGAATACATCGAAGGGACGGCCAGATCCTTGGCAAGACAAGGGCGCTTCTTTCACATGAAATATGGAACATACTCTGCAAAAGCAACAACCTTGTTATATAAACAAAAGGTAATTCTGATATTAACCTATGCTAGTGAAACCTTAGTCAACCAGGAGGCAACCAATTGGTCTTACCTCGAAGGAATATATTGGCGGAAGACGCTAGCCCTTCCAAAATAATTTCCAATAGCTAGAATCCGATTTGAATTGGGTCTACAGTCCATTCAATCCATAGTATTATGGAAGCAGATGGACTTATATAGAAAAATAATCTCGGATGATAAGATACCATCATTGGAAATACTAAAAGAAAAAGAACAAGCCTTGCAAGTCTCAGCTCTTTCAAAATGGACTTCCGAGATTATGCAGATAGAAGAAATCACAGACAAAATGTTGACAAAAAGACCACAGCAGGCGAAGCGGAAATTAAAAACTAATGATTGGATAAAAACGGTAGATCTCCAAACAAGCTATAAACGCTACCTTAAATGTGGAAATGAAGCAAGAACACTCAACGAACTACCTCAATATCTAAAGCAATTTCCAGATACCAGGATTTGGGATCTATTTCTGCGGTTTCGATTCAATCTACTACCAACTCGAGACTATTTATCGATGATCGACTAAACAGCCAACGTATCCCCTATCTGTCGATTTTGTGAAGAACCGGAAGTAATAGAAACCTTATTTCATCTGATTATGATTTGCCCAGCGCTGAAAGATAAAAGAGAACTGTACAGAGACTTCTTTAAGATTTCAAAAAAACCAATGACGACAGAAGAAAGATGGGCACACTTGCTACAAGGAAAGGACCAATGGCTCATTATTACAGTAATTACATTTTGGATGGAGATTACAAAAGAGACTTAATTGGCCGAAAGAATTGAAATGAACTGTATTATTATCATAATTGCTCTGTATGAAATTGAGAGAGAATTATAAATGAAAAGTTTGTAAACTCAAACAAAACATTTCAATAAAAAAATTAAATAAATGAAAGCATTGTTTTGCAAATGTGCCCGTGTTTTATTTTTCGACAAGTGTCCTAATGTAGGTACAAAAAATAGTCAGATACCTTTGGTGACTGAGGTATAGCCTGTGGCCGTGGGCATTAGCCAGATTGTCTGGGTCATGGCATAAGGTCATGACGCGGACAATCTGGCTACTGGCCATGACCGCTAGGGATGAACAATGGTGTTAAAGTGGCTATGTGTACTTGGGACCGGCTATGTGGTAAAGTTATTCCAAGGTAGGATAGGTTTGAAAGGGAAAGAATTGCTTGTGGTAATATGTTCATAGAGTTTTGCAGGCTTTGCCATGGCAAGAGAACAGGGGCTGTGTACGGAGCCCTGCCTTCTCTTTCCATGTTGGCTGTCTTGGAAAAGGATTTTTCTTCCTAGCTGTAGGAAGGATAATCCTTTCTTCTTACAGCGGGCCGCAGGCGTCCCACTATAGGAAGAAATATCTGTTTTAGCACCCTGGGTTCCCGCTTTGGGAACCAGGGGTGCTAATGGCCTATATCCTGTAAAACCAGATAGTATGGAGAAGCCTGGGTTGTTATCATTACAGAATCATTATCCATTTTTAGAGAATCATTACCCATTTAGGGATCCAGTTATCCATCATACATTCTGATTAGTAGTGACATGAAGTAGTGACATTAGACTATCCACATTATTCTGCCACTTTGTATGCATTTGTATTTGCTATAGAATGAGGCCTGTTATATTTGAAGTGCCATGTAGAGACAGATGTTATATTTGTAGAGACATGTAGAGATGTTGTTATGTATTATATATGTATTGAGTGTACACTTAGAATACGCATGAAGTCTGCATTATAGATAGCGCTTGGGTTTGCGAGAGAGAGAGAGTAAGCACTAGAGAAAGCATGAAGCCATTCCATTGATACAGAAGCACTGTGGCACTGCGAAGTTGTTATGAGTTAGTGTGAATGTGGTATGCATAAACAGTTTGCTTGGCAAACAGATTAGACGTGACTTTTGTCCGAGTGGAGAAGGGCATGGGCTTATCAGGCCTGGCTTGTGCTTCGCAGACAGAAAAGGTGGGGGCAGGCAGCACCAGAGAGGGAGTTTTGCACGCAGAGACATGCAAGGATAGAGGGATTTCAATGGAGTGAATGGAGAAATATGAGGAGATGGGAGGATGCTTCGCGAAGCGAAGAAGATATGGTATAGATATGTAGAAAATGTCACGATGACAAGAACACGCAGTGATTGACCAGAACACGCAGTGATTGAAAAGTAAAAGACATGCATCACAGACATTTAGGCACTGCTCACATTAAGAAATGATGACAGACAGATAGAGAGGCACGTTAACTTGGAGAGATATGTAACCATTGATATGTATGCACGTCATTGAACAGAAAAATGAAGTGTGAGGCTTTGGGAGTTTCTAGTTGTTGGAGATGGAGTTTTGGATGGAGCTGCTCTCTGAGAGATTGAGAGATCGAGAGGAGGGATGACGTAGAGAGGCATTTGGAAGTGATTGGATGTACTATAGGAAGCGGTTTTGGGTGCAGCAGAATCGGATTGCTTCAGCTGATATGCAGAAGGGGAAGCATTCTGATGAGAGCTGATGAGATCGATCTGGCAGAGAGAGGCCAAGAAGAGGCCCTGACTGACTGGCTGGTTTCAGAGTTAGCTGGAGAGGAGAGACGGAGCAACACAGAGCAAAAGGGGAGTATTGTTGAGTAAGACATGTGCATGGGGAATTAGAACAGACAGTCACACAGAGCTTTGGCTGACATGATGGATGGGGTAATCAGACAGGGTTTGTCTTAGAGAGAGAGAGTGTGAAGTATTTGTGTGGATTGGAGAGGAATGGTGTGGATTGGAGTTGCTATTAGATTGCTTGCATTAGAAGCCTGCAAGGCTTATAGTTATTTCATTGCATGGTAGATTTGCACCAAAAGCATAAAAGGCGCAAATTCGAGATTTGCATTATAGTAGTGTTTGCATCATGCATTGCTATGTATGAATACAAGTGTTTCTATTGTTGAATCGATTCATGTGTTTTTTTGTGTCTTATGTTAGTGTGTCCATAGCAGTAATGTAATTTAGGATTAACCTAGGAGTAACACAGTGCACAAAGGCCCTGAGATACAAGAGCAGGGGGGGCATAGTGATCCACACCCCCCCCCCAAGTTAGAAGGTAGATTTGTTGCACTTTCCATAATCCCCCATTTCAAGGGCTGCAATTTGTATTTGTATTTGTAACGCGCACCGCCAGGCCCAGAGGCAGCAGGGCACAATTTAGGACATGGTTACATAATGAGCATAGATATATTCACATTTAGGTACAGTGCAAAGTATTCAGAACATACAGAAATATACATCATTTACAGAGTAGAAGATTAGGGCAGACGTTTTACTGGGACATGGCATCCCGGTACAAAGAAATCCGAGTTTCAAGGCTGGTTGAATAGCCAGGATTTCGTTTTGGACTTGAAGGCGCTAAGGCATTCATCAGATCTGATGGTGAGGGGGAGGGCATTCCAGAGCTTGGAAGCTAGGACGGGGAAGCTTGATCCACCCGCTTTTTGTAATTTAAACCTAGGGATGGTTAAACAATTAGTCTGCGCGGTTCTTTGAGGGCGGGTAGACGCGTGGCGTGATATCCAGCTACAGAGATACGGGGGGGGCTTGGTTGGCTAGGCATTTGTGGGTAAGGCCTAAGGCTTTTAGTGCAATTCTCTGTTTGACCGGTAGCCAGTATAGATTGGATCTAGATTCCCAGATGTGGTGGTTTCGCGGGATGTTTAAGGCCGCTCTAATGGCGTTGTTCTGGGAGATTTGCAATTTGTTCAGATTCTCTTGGCTGGTTAGGTAGAGGGCGCTACCATAGTCGATTTTAGCCATGATGAGGGTTCTGGCTAGTGTGACCGAGTTTGGGGTGGTCAGAAAAGGCCTGCAGGCTGCAATGAGTTTGCAGGTGTATGCAGAGGCAGATCTGACAGCATTTGTTTGTCGGGAGAGGGATAAGGTAGCGTCAAGGTAGACGCCTTAGGTTTTAGTATCTTTCGAAACTTTGATGGTGTTGCCATCAATGATAAACGATTGGCAGGCCGGCTCGAGTTTACTAAGGCGTTGCATGGTGCCCAAGATGAGAAGCTCAGTCTTGTCATCATTGAGGCATAACTGGCTTGGATGACCAGGTAGACGTCATTCAGGGCCTTGGTGTCAGCCAAGTAGTCACCAGTGATGGGGATGAGTATCTGGGTGTCATCAGCGTAATTCGTATAAGAGACACCCAGATAGTCAAGTACATCGGAAAAAAGTGGTTTTGTTAAAACATTATAGAGTGTTGGTGACACGCAAGAGCCCTGGGGGACGCCGCAGTGAATAGGGGAAGGATCTGCAGCTTCAGATTGAGAGAAGACCCGCATAGATCTATTACTCAAGAATGATATGATCCAGGCCGTAGCTGATGGGGAGAAATGGGCAGCAGAGTGAAGATGCTTGCATAAGATTTGGTGGTTGACCAGATGGAATGCCGCAGAGAGGTCAAGTAGAAGTAATAGTGCAAGTTTGCCGTTATCCTTTAAAACTTCAATTTGGGTTTTTACGTCTAGTAGAGCTGTCTCTGTTCCGTGTCTAGGGCGGAAGCCAGATTGTCTAAGACCTAGAAGATTGTTGGCTTCCAAGTACTCTTGGATTTGCAGGTATGCTGCGCGGTCGAGGATTGGATGATAATGGTCCGTAGCCCTTATTTATATCGCGCCAAAGCCCGCAGACATCAGGCTGTGTGGTTACAGGATTTGTTGAGGAAGATGAGGTGGAGGAAGACAGCTTACTACTTGCTGAGAAAGGAACAACCTTTCTGAGAGCATTGCGGTCATTGGATTTGGTGTGGCGGCGCATGGAGTTGGTCCCGTAGGAGTACTGTCCAGGTAGTCTGTGACCGAGTCATTTCACTTTGGTAGCTTTAGCCTTTGGTACACTCCCAACAGTAGCAAAGAACTGGCACACCCATGATCGATCTTGGTGCTAGAAGTAGGCACTTTCTCTACCTCGTCCTCTTCATTGTCTTTGAAAATACTGTGCTTTTTTTTGTTGTGAAGGTCCTCCAGCTGGTGGTGGTGGTGACTCTTGGGGAGGAGGGATGGCAATAACTGATGTCATTTTTAAGATAAATAGCAGTTTTGATAAAATTATTCCAAGTATGTACTGTGTACTAGATTGGTAATGGATAATGAGTATGAAAAGGTGTAGGAGGTGTGCAAGGGAAATTTTGAAGTTGAAAGTTCCTAGATCATTAGAAAATGCAGTTCCGAACTGTCTTCGAAGCACGGATCCAATCACAAAGTGCAGATGCCTTCGCTAACACGTCACCATGCCGGGCGCAAGCGTATGGTCACGTGGTACTGTCTATAAGGTCTGCGATGAATTCAGAGTTATAGCTGAGACCAAACCCTAAGGAAAGTACTTTAAGAACATACGACAAGGTTAACATTTTGATATACAGCACATTTTGAATTTTAATATTCTGATTGTCAGTGAATAAAACCACCTGGCCTAGATTTTTCAGTGAGCCAGATATGTGATGTCATCAGTGATGTCATCAATGGCATTTGTGATGTCATCTTTGATGTCCTGGGTGTTAGTGTCACGCCCTCTCACACGTCCTTTCCCTCTTCACATCTCTCCTCCTCAGGCGCCTCTCGCCGTAGTATTTCCCGTTCACACCACCAGCAGGGAAAACACGGCAGGCGGAATACCATGTTGGGCGGATCTGCCTCGTTTCGCCCTTTTCCGCGTTGGCGTCTGCCATGGCGCCTCTTGCACAGCCGGCAACGTCAGAATACCAGGAAGTGCCGGCGGCTCCAATCACTGGCCACGTTGCGCTCCATGCAACGTACGCGAGCAGTCACGTGATACGTCACGTGATACCGCTCGCCCCTTCAAAAGAGGCCGGCAAACAAGACTCTTTGCTTCACAGCTACTTCAACTTCTACGGAGGACTGTCACGCATTACCCTTGCTCTTGTTTGCTTCGACCTTGGAACTCTTTTCGGATTTGCTATTGGATTACCCTTGGATATTGGCGTGCTCTCTGATTTTCTGGACATCCGACCCCTGGTATACTCTGGACTTACTCTTGGATTGCCCTTCTGTTTTGCAACCTTCGGATTGCTTCAAGCCTTGCTACAGATCTTGCCACACTCCACGAGGTACTGGGAAGGAGTGCCTTTTACACCATTCCAGCTTGCCGTGGATTTCCCTGCGTAGGGTTTCTACCTACATTCCATCTCTATTAGGTAAGCTGGTGTCACTGCATCTTGTTTAACTCTTCCTGTCAATTGCCCATTGCCATTATAGAGTGTATTCCTGATTATAACCTTTTGCCTTATAGCGCTCAGGGGTCCTTCCGGCGTTCTCAATACCAGGCTGACGACAACACTCCTTCCTGTGGCCTCAAAGATTGCTCGGGCAGTGTTTATATTCTGCTCGAGCGGTACTTGGGGACGGAGGCATTTCATAACTGCACGACCATCAAGTCGGACCCATCAAGTTAGAACAGACTGTGAAGCCTTATGGTCGTCTAGTTATGGATGTTTCAGCCGGGGACCCTGTGACTGCTTTAATGCAAGCAGTGACATCGCTTAGGACAGATATGGCAGTTGCTACCACTGCCCTCCGCACTGATTTAGCCTCTGCCACCACTGCACTGAACCATCGTCTTGATGCCATGCAAAGCACCCGACATCCCTTACCTGCTGACGCTGAGTTCGGCGATGCTGCCTCATCTCATAACACCCCCATCACTCCATCCACTCTGCCAGTCCCGTCTGTGGTGGTTCAGACTCCATTTCCCCTAGCAGCCCCTGAGAGGTACCAGGGAGATCCGTTGAAATATCGCACTTTTATAAATCAGTGCAAACTACATTTCTTATGCCGACCTCAAGCTTTCTCTGACCCAGTCTCTAAAGCGGCTTTTCTACTCTCCCATTTGTCGGGTGTAGCAGCCACATGGGCCAATCCGTTTTTGGAGAGTAATCATCCCGCTCTGTACGATTTCGAATTATTGACTCAAGAAATGGCTAAGGTTTTTGACACTAGATATAAAGCCCAATCCAGAGACATGGAGCTCTTAGATCTCACTCAAGGTCGATCTACTCTCATTGAGTATATTACCAAGTTTAATCAACTCGCCACCGAGACTTCATGGCCAGAGAATAAGAAGGCAGTGATCTATTATCGGGGTTGTGTGGTTCCATGAAGGATGCTTTGTCTGTAGTGCCCTCCCTTCCCACACTTTATCTTGATCTGGTAGATTTAACCTTGCAAATCGACTCCAGACGGGCAGAACGTAAGGGGGAAGCAGGGATATCCCAGAGCTCACCTTCAACCTCATCTAGCACCTTACCGGAACCCATGCAGATCGGTGGGGTACGCAGTCCTATCACACATGCCGAACGGGAGCGCAGGAGGGCAGACAACGCTTGCTACTACTGCGGACTCAATGGGCACTTTGTAAAGGAGTGTCCCCGTAGACCAAGAAACAAAGCTCCGGGTTTTCCGAAGACTCGCCCTTGAGATCAGGGGTTGGGGCGAGTCCTATACCTAATACCTCTGATCTTGCTTTTGGTCCCGTTCGACCTGTGGTGGTGCAAGCTTCCTTAAACCTAGCTGCAGGAGTTTCCCATGCAATACAAATAGTGATCGACTCTGGTGCTACTGGTTGCTTTATTGACATAGCGCTAGCCAATGCTCTAAACTTACCTCTGGTCCAAAAGAAACACCCCGAACCAGTTCATGCAGTAGATGGGACGTCATTAACCTCTGGACCGATCTTACACCAGACAGCCCCTCTGGAATTAGTCATACAGGAAGTCCACAGAGAGACCATGTCTTTTGACCTCATAGCTACGCCTCAGTTTGGTGTTATCCTGGGCATTCCTTGGCTAAAGAGGCATAATCCTTTGATTAACTGGGGTACAGGTCAGGTACTCTTTGAATCCGAGACATGTCAATACTACTGCCTGCTTGAGGCACCTCAGGTTTCCAGTCCCGCAGACATCCTAGGGATAGTCGCTTCATTAGACATAGAAGACAGGTCCGATTCCCCAGACTCACACATGATAGGGGCGGTCACAAATAACATACCTCCTGAGTATTATGAATTTCGGGCAGTGTTTGACAAAGGCTCTGCAGAAGGCCTTCCTCCACATCGATCTTACGACTGCCCTATTGATTTAATCCCAGACGTCTCTATCCCAAAGGGGCGGATATACTCCTTAACCCAAACAGAGGAGCGAGTCCTTCAGGATTACATACAGCAGGCTCTGCGTCTAGGTCATATTCGCCCATCAACCTCTCCAGCTGCAAGTCCCATCTTCTTTGTGCCAAAGAAGGAAGGGGATCTCCGTCCCTGCATTGATTACAGGCGTTTGAACGCCATCACGGTAAAAAACCGCTATCCTATTCCCCTTATTACCCCGTTGTTGGACAAACTTACTCATGCCACAATTTACACCAAATTGGATCTACGGGGTGCATACAACCTCATACGCATACGAGAGGGAGACGAATGGAAGACATCTTTCTGCTCACGACAAGGGCTGTTTGAGTATGCAGTTATGCCGTTTGGTCTCTGTAATGCTCCTGCTACGTTCCAGCGCTTCATGGATGACATATTTGGCGATATCCTGAACACATACGTAGTAGTGTATTTAGATGACATATTGGTCTTCTCTTCCTCTCTCGATGAACACATCAAACATGTCAAGGAAGTGTTGTTACGTCTGCAAGCCAATGCACTATTTGCTAAACCTGAAAATTGTATTTTCCATACCAGCCAGGTTGAGTTCTTGGGGTTCCATATCTCTCCTGGAGGCCTCTCCATGAATCAGTCCAAAGTCCGGGCAATAAACGATTGGCCGATTCCGACCACACTCAAGCAATTACAGTCGTTTTTGGGTTTTGCCAACTTTTACCGACGGTTCATAGCTGGGTTTTCTTCTATTGTAGCACCGCTCACTGCGCTCACTAGTCCTTCAGTTCCCTATGTCTGGTCCGAAAAACAACAAAATGCTTTCGATTCTCTGAAAACTATGTTCACTACCGCTCCGGTGTTACAACACCCTGACCCTGAACTCCCGTTTGTCCTTGAGGCAGACGCATCCTCTTATGCACTTGGAGCTGTACTGTCCCAGCCATGTCCTGCCACTGGTCGGCTACATCCGGTAGCATTTCACTCTCGCAAGTTCACAACAAGTGAATTACACTACACAGTCACAGAAAAAGAACTATTGGCCATTAAGGACGCTTTACAGACCTGGAGACATCACCTTCTAGGTGCAAAACACCAGACGGTGGTGTTCTCAGACCATAAGAATCTCCAAGACCTTGCCTCCTTGAAATGTACCAATAGTCGACAAGTACGTTGGCACCTTTTCTTTGCCGCGTTCGACTTCGTAGTCAAACATAGACCTGGTGTAGGGCATGGGAAAGCAGACGCCCTGTCTCGTTCTCCTGGGGGGCAAGTTCTACCATCCTTCCCTGAAACCTTGTTGAGTGAGTCTCACGTAGTTTGTGTTTGCACACCATCACCTTCATTGCAGTCCACCATACGACAATGGGTCTCCCGATATCCACAGTCACTAGCAGAATGGGATCCCGTTATGCAGGATGGGCTGCCCTTTGTACATGGGAAGCTTTTTCTTCCCACGAGTGAAACCAGGAATTTGGCGTTGGAATGGTCTCATGATGCTGCCATTAATGGTCACCCCGGGCAGCATCGTACCCTAGAATTACTCAAACGATGGTGTTGGTGGCCGGCTATGAAACGAGACGTACAGAATTATGTCAATACCTGTCCAGTCTGTGCTCAGGGCAAGTCACGTAGGGGCCGGCCTTTGGGTCTTCTTCTTCCTCTCCCGGTTCCTCCACGTCCCTGGCACACGGTCTCAATGGACTTAATTACTGATTTGCCACGCACACAGGGTTTCGATACTATATGGGTTGTTGTCGACTCCTATACCAAAATGGCTCGTTTTGTACCATGTAAGGGAGTACCCTCAGCCCCGGTTTTGGCCAGGCACTTCTTTAAGTCTGTCTTCTGTCTCTTTGGCCTGCCTCATGTTTTGGTGTCCGATCGAGGCACACAGTTCACCTCTCGTTTCTGGCGGGCCCTCACCTCTCTGTTGGGAATTGATGCTCATTATTCCTCTGCTTACCATCCAGAGAGTGACGGGCAGACTGAGAGGGTTAACCAGTCATTGGAGCAATACCTACGTTGCCTAACGTTACAATATCAGGACACTTGGCTTAATTTATTGCATCTTGCCGAATTTGCTTATAACAACTCTTTGCATTCTGCTACTGGTTTTTCACCATTCTTCGCTCTCTATGGCCAACATCCTCGTACTCTTCCTCTGCCAGATCACTCCTCTTCTGATACCCCCGCTGCCTCGGCCTGCGCTAGGGATTTAGTGTCAGTACATGCCCAGACTTTGATCCATTTGCGTGAGGCCCAATCTTCCATGAAATCCACAGCTGACAGGAAGAGGGCAGAGGCTCCTGCATACAAGGAGGGGGACAGGGTTTGGCTCTCCACTCGGCATTTACACATTCCTGGTTGTCGCAAGCTTCTCCCTCGCTTTGTGGGTCCTTACAAGGTGGCCAAGGTTCTGAATCCGGTGGCTATGCGTCTGGCGGTACCTCCTGCTTGGCGAATCCACCCAGTTTTCCATGTCTCCCTGCTTAAGCCCTGCCCTGGTCCTACCCGATTAGTTGCCCCTCCTGCTCCGATCTCTGTCTCTTCTCCTGATGTTTTTGAGGTCCAGGGAATACTGGGTTCCCGTATACACAGGGGTGGGCTGCAGTATCTGGTGGATTGGCGGGGTTATGGCCCTGAAGATCGCTCCTGGGTTGCTGCTCGAGATGTTCACGCTTCTCGCCTGGTGGCCAAGTTTCATCGAGAGCATCCTTCCAGCCCACGCGGTCGTGGGCCTTTGAGGGGGGGCTCTGTCACGCCCTCTCACACGTCCTTTCCCTCTTCACATCTCTCCTCCTCAGGCGCCTCTCGCCGTAGTATTTCCCGTTCACACCACCAGCAGGGAAAACACGGCAGGCTGAATACCATGTTGGGCGGATCTGCCTCGTTTCGCCCTTTTCCGCGTTGGCGTCTGCCATGGCGCCTCTTGCACAGCCGGCAACGTCAGAATACCAGGAAGTGCCGGCGGCTCCAATCACTGGCCACGTTGCGCTCCATGCAACGTACGCGAGCAGTCACGTGATACGTCACGTGATACCGCTCGCCCCTTCAAAAGAGGCCGGCAAACAAGACTCTTTGCTTCACAGCTACTTCAACTTCTACGGAGGACTGTCACGCATTACCCTTGCTCTTGTTTGCTTCGACCTTGGAACTCTTTTCGGATTTGCTATTGGATTACCCTTGGATATTGGCGTGCTCTCTGATTTTCTGGACATCCGACCCCTGGTATACTCTGGACTTACTCTTGGATTGCCCTTCTGTTTTGCAACCTTCGGATTGCTTCAAGCCTTGCTACAGATCTTGCCACACTCCACGAGGTACTGGGAAGGAGTGCCTTTTACACCATTCCAGCTTGCCGTGGATTTCCCTGCGTAGGGTTTCTACCTACATTCCATCTCTATTAGGTAAGCTGGTGTCACTGCATCTTGTTTAACTCTTCCTGTCAATTGCCCATTGCCATTATAGAGTGTATTCCTGATTATAACCTTTTGCCTTATAGCGCTCAGGGGTCCTTCCGGCGTTCTCAATACCAGGCTGACGACAACACTCCTTCCTGTGGCCTCAAAGATTGCTCGGGCAGTGTTTATATTCTGCTCGAGCGGTACTTGGGGACGGAGGCATTTCATAACTGCACGACCATCAAGTCGGACCCATCAAGTTAGAACAGTTAGTCTTAGCAGTGCACGGTGGTGGCGCGAGTTATGGTTGCTTAGCTTACCATAACTGGCGAATTTCTGAGGTTTTTTGGTTTTACCTGTAACCATAACGTCCCTGTAACAATGTTTTTCCATTGAATTTCATAGGTTTTTATTAGTGCAACTTAACCATAACGTCCCCTTAACTAAGTTTTTTCATTGTATATATGTATATTTATTTCTGAGGCTTGTGGAATCTGCTTAGATCACATGCTGTGCATAGGCCGACATCTAGTGGAAGCTGCAGAGTATTACAGTTGTTGTTTTCGAAACTCGAAAAGGGAGGTCGACAGGGCGTGCTAGTAATACTATCCCTAGTGTCCTTTGTACCCATGATCCCTCACGCGTCGAGGTCCCTTTCCACCATACTAGACGGACGCGTATATCGTGGTTCCTTTCGGTGATAAGCCATTGAATTTGTATAAATACGATAGTTTTTCTTTCTATCCTTTGTTCAACTGCCGTAACACCACACCGAGGAAAGAGAAAGAATACTGCCGTCGGAGACCATCGCGACGGACCGTACGGCCTTGGAAGGCCACCTCGGGCCTCGGCCCAGACAGTAGGGAGAGAGAGGGGAGGCCATTGTTAGGAGGCCATTTTAGAATGCATATTATCCCCTTCCTACACTTTGTACGCCCAGCTGCCATCCCCTTTACCCAGAATTATGGAAAACACTTAATTTAAGTTTTGCCCTAAGTTGAACCGTAAATTCCCCTGGGTGGACATTTAGTTTGCAACTTGTGTCTCCTGAGAGACCACGTTGAAACGTCTTATCGAGCGTGCAGGCCCTTCAAGCCTAAGACGTTGAAGGACCGTTCCACTAAGCGCTGGGCCCACTACTCCAGGCAACTCGAGGCCATGGACGTAGAAGGAGCCTTCAGCGATGGCAGCGACACCGCACTTTTGGACGGCGAGGGCACCGGAGTAGCTTCAGCTACCCAAGCGCAGGCCCCCGACCCCGTAGGACAGGCCGGCGGCCATGTTGTGGGGACTACACCCGGCGGCGGGAGAGCTTCAAAAGCACACACCACAAAACACATAAATCCCAGTCGACATTCGACAGATAATTCGAATACTCAACAAAGTTCGACACCCCATGAACGGTCCACCGAGCCCCGGTCCTCTGGGCAATCTCGTTCAAGATCGCCACACAACAGGGCTAAGATGTCGAAAGACGGCAAGGGTGTCGCACGAAAAACACCTTCCAAAGGGCGTTCATCCGCGGACGAGTCCTTGGCCCCCACACTCGAAGTTCGACGTTCTTCATCTAGTAAAATGTCAGGCCCCAAAAAGTCTGTTACACACTCCTCTGGGCCCCAGGGTGGGTAAAAACACCATAAAAAATCCTTTGACCCCTCATAGGGACAAGAGTCTTAGTAGGGACAGGTCTTCACAAAAGGAATTTTATCCAAGCCCATAGAGAAACCTAAAGACTCTAGGCCAAAGCTTATACCTCCAACTAATGAAGACATGGGTATTCCCGACACTGTAATCCCAAGTTCAAAGGAATGGTCTTTGCAGGATATCGACAGAGTTATGCGAAGAATGACCTTTGTGGTGAATTTCTTTGAAAAAAATCCAGATTACCTTCAAAGCTTTCAGACCACCCCTCCTACCTCAGCCCCTTCTGGCTCTCAACCCTCTGTCTCTCAACCCACTACCAAGAGGGTTCGTTCTGATGTTCCCGAACAGGGCAGAATTATAGATCTATATGACCCTGAAATAGATCCAGAAGACCAGGATGATCTTTCATTTGTGGAAACATCTGACCCTCAAATTATTGATGAGGACAAAGACGAACCTTATTATGGGGACGATGAGGACTCAGACCCAGGAGGCGAACATCTATTCCATAGATTCTCCTATTAATCAGGACCCTCCAGTGGTAGATTCCCCGGTAGACCATCAACCCCTCCTCAACGAAGCCTTAAGCAAAACGGCAGAACATTTCCGCATTGACACACAGGAAGTACAGGACAGAGACTTCGCTGAACAATTGTTGGCAGACAAAAAGACAGTAGGGCAGGTTATCCCACTGCTAAAATCTGTGCAACGTAGAATCCAACCTTCTTTGGAGGCACTGAATCTTACAAAGGCTGTTAACCCGCATGTGGACAAACTGTTCAGGCCTGCACCTTCAAACCTCCTATACATAAGAGGCCAGTTAAAACCAGACTCTTTGGTGGTTACCACCACACGAAAGAGAGCAGGCACACCCCTTGCTTCCTCCGATGCTCCTCCGGATAAGGAGAGCAAGAAAATATATGCAATGGGCAGAAAAGTACCCTCTTCTGCAGCTTACCAGACAAGAATTGCAAATAATGCTACACTTTTGGCAAGTTACAACTGCCATAAGTGGGAGGAGGTTTCCGTGTTACTCTCATCCGCACCTGAGCCTCTTAAATCTCAATTAGCTCAGGTGGCAGCAGACGGAAGAGCTGTGTCTACTTGTCTCCTGAAGTCAAATTTTGACACGGCTGACAATGCAGGGAGAGTTCTCGCAGAAGGCACTAATATAAAGAGGCATGCATGGCTTTTCCAATCGGCTTCAGGCCAGAAATACAGGCCACCTTAATTAATATGCCAGTGGAACCTGATGTGCTCTTCGGCAAGGCTGTAGAAGACGCACTTAAGACAGCAAAGGATGAGTATGACACTCTAAAGTCCTTAGGTCGGCTCACGAACAAGCCCACGGGTCAAAGAGGTAACAGCAATTTACGCCGCTTTCGGGGCCAAAATTCTCAGAGGGGATCAGGATACAACCAAGGCCATGGTTCCTATGGCAGCAACCAAGGACAAACCTTTCAGGGCTATCCACGAGGGCAACATAAAGGTCGTGGTAATTGGGGACGGGGCCCAGCTCGACGTGGCACCCCACCTCAGAGCAAGTGAAATTCCGTTCCAGGTACCCTCCCATGCATCTCCAGTAGGACGCATTTCCAACTTCACCCACGCATGGGAGGGTATCATCTCGGACAGATGGGTGCTGTCCACGGTAGCAGGGGGCTACTGCATAGAACTTCTTCAACGTCCTCGCGATCACCCCCCCGAGACAAAAGGTCCACTCAAAGGAACATCAGCAGATCCTTCTAGAAGAAATAACAGTGCTTCTATTAAAGGACGCCATAGAAGTGGTCCCAGCCAACCAGGTAAACAGGGGTATTTATTCAACTTACTTCCTTGTGCCAAAAAAAAATCTAACAATGTGCCCAATATTAGATTTGAGGCCTGCAAACAAGTATGTCAAGCCACAAAAGTTCTGCATGACTACGCTACAAGAGGTAATGCCGCTTCTAAAAAAAAGGGGGATTACATGGTAACACTGGATATGAAAGATGCCTATTTTCATATTTCAATGTTCCCAGCGCACAGAAGATTCTTGCGTTTCAAGGTAGCGAACCAGCACTACCAATTCATGGTGCTGCCCTTCGGAATAGCCTCGGCTTCAAGGGTATTCACCAAGGTACTGGCGGTGGTGGCAGCGCACCTGCGCAGGGAGGTAATCCCAGTGTACCCTTACTTGGATGACTGGCTCATAACAGGGGAATAACCTCTGATTTGCAGACAAAACATCCAAACAACTATCAACCTCCTCTTTCAATTGGGCTTCTCAATCAATGAGAAAAAATCAAGCCTAGTGCCAAGCACTTCCAAACAGTTCCTAGGAGCTATCATAAACACAGATGAAGGATTGGCCTTTCCCTCAGAGGAGAGAATAAAGAATTTGCTACTGCAAATTTCACATTATCAGGCCAGCCGCCAGATAAGGGTGCGCAAAGCAGTTAGTTTAATTGGCATGATGGCATCTTGCATATACCTGGTCCCTCACGCGCGCCTGCGCATGCCTCCCATACAGGAGTGGTTGGCGAAATAATGGTCTCAGGCAAGCGGTCAGTGGTACAATTTAGTGGTTGTTTCGCCAAAACTGGTATAAAATCTACGCTGGTGGGCAAGAGAAAACCTGTTGAAGGGGAAACCCTTCTACGACCCTCGGATACCAGCAGTGGTCACAATGGACGCCTCACTGGCAGGGTGAGTGGCTCACTACCTTCATCACACAGCCCAGGTTCTGTAGTCTCACACTGCACCTCCGAACCACATCAATGTGCTGGAACTTCTGGCAGTATTGAAAGCTCTCCAGGTGTTCGAACCCCATTTCACAAACCTGTCGGTGCATATCCTGACGGATAGCACCACAGCAATGTTTTATATCAACAAACGGGGTGGTAAGCGCTCTTCAAACTATCCAGACTTGCACAAAAAATCTGGAAACGGGCACGCAGACGGAAGATGTTCCCGTCATCACAACATGTTCCAGGGGAACTCAACGCTCTAGCAGACTCACTGAGCTGAGATCCCCTGCCAAAGGAACATTAGTGGCGTCTACACGAAGAAGTCGTAGAACACCTCTTCTCTCTATGGGGTTTTCCAACTATAGACTGTCATGATGCCTACCCCCAAGGAGCCAGACCGGGCCCAGCAACCCCAGAGGCAGACATCATGTTCCCGAGGGAAGTCCCAGCGGCCCCAGGTAGGGGCCCTTTGGACTCAGTCCTGGCGCCTTTGGCGCCAGGCTCATGTTGGACAACAGTCCTGGCGCCATAGGCGCCAGGCTCATAAAGGATGACTTTGTGTGAAGAAGTGCTTTGTGTGAACTTACCTGATGCAGACCGTGCTGCAACATCCAGGCCACCTAGAGGCCTGAATGGGACTATTTTACCTATGGGACTACTTTACCACACGGGTGTGGCCGGAGGAAGAATACATACCGTAGAGGAAGAATACATACCTGGAACTACTTTGAAGGCTATTTAAGCCAAGCCCAAGCAGCAACTCGCGCTTTGCGTTGTTCTGCACCTAGCAGCTGGACGCTCACCGTGTCTGCTCCCGCATCCGGACTCCAGCCATGCCCGACAGCAGCCTGGAACACCTGTAAAGGGAAAAGAGAGGAGAACAGGAGAAAGTAGAGACATTACCTGCTTAATCCGCATTCCAGAGTCATCTCGCCGACGATCCTAAAGGGAAGACATGCTTTTTTAAAAGCACATCGCATTGCTCACTGCAGCGCAGCATTCCACTCACCTTTACTAGGCGCCTTCTTGCCCATCAGCGATCATCTGGATCTTCCGCCGCATTTCAGCGCCTAAAGGAGAAAAAGACAAGAACAAAGGTGAGCTAGGGAAGAGAATAAGAAAGGCTTAATTTCCACCATAAGACTTACCTGTTGGGTCAATCCCTCTTCACTTCGGGTCGGCGCCGTTTCTTCGGCATTTCCGCACCCCGGCCCCTAAGGGGAAAAAGACATTAGCATTAGTGAGCGAATGCAAGGACATTAGCGGAACGCTCATCAAAGACTTACCTGATATCTATTGGGACATCTCTTCTCACTTCGGGTCGGCGCCGTATCTTCGGCATTTCCGAACCCCGGCCCCTAAGGGGAAAAAGACACAAGCATTAGTGCATTAATGCAAGAACACTAGAGGAACCACTCATCAAAAACTCACCAGAGTTTTCCCTCTTCGGTTCCATTTCCTAACTCTTAATCTTCATTCAGCACTTGAAATAGAGAAAACGGACAATGGTTATTTAAAGCTTGAACTTGCAACAGAATTCTTACGGTACCTTACCGGAAAAGTCAAGCGAACTTGAACTCTCACCAATCCGAGATCCAGTGAAGTAACTGGATAACAACGCGCCCCTGCATCAGAAGCAGGATGGAGAGCTCGTCCTTTCAGACCCTAAGGTGAGACTTCACGGGGAATCGCAGAAGGGTTTCGTGGAGGGTGAGAAGGGAAGTGGGAGGCCTACGCATTATCCCGCAGATTGTTAATACTCCCTTTTCACACACAGAAGGATATTTCTACAAGCCAGACAAGCCAGATTTGGGGGTTCGGTCCATTCCATCTTCCGAGTCCTGAGCATCACCCTAGAAGAGGCCACAGCAATCCAAACCAGGACAGCGCCTCCGTGGGAGTCAGGTGAGCGTTACATAGACCTATTCGCCACAAGCAAAAATCGTCAATGCCCAGACTTCGTGTCCAGGTTCCCCCAGCCAGGCTCCTATGGATGAACTGGTCAGGGAAATTTGCCTACGCATTTTCCCCCCGACTCCTCTCATGAGGAAAGTGGTGAACAAGTTACACAAGGAACCGATGACGCTGATCCTTGTTGCTCCTATGTGGACAAGACAGCTGTGGTATCCACATCTGCGCACACTGGCGATGTGCAAACTCATCAAACTCCCATGCCAGTACAACCTACTCGCCCAGCACGGAGGACTAACAGTGTACCCACAACCACACTCTATGAACTTGGCAGCAAGGACCCGGAAGTCATAGAGTTCGGACATCTCAATATACCGCAGAGATGTATGGATATCTTGAAAGAGTCAAGAAAACCGAACACAAGGCACTGTTACTATGATAAATGGAAACGATTCGTAATTTGGTGCCAGAATAAGCAAATCAGCCCTGTTGATTGTACTCCTTCTAATATTCTAACCTATATGCTCCACTTACTGGATGCAGGGTTAGTGTTTAACTCGCTAAAGGTACACCTGGCAGCTTTTCAGCCTACACCACTTCCCATAACAAGGTCTCATGAAGGAAGGTACCAGTCATCAAAGCATTTATGGAAGGGGTAAAGAGACTCCACCCTCCAATTTCTAACCCACCGTCAGGTTGGGACCTTAATGTGGTACTCGCTAAGCTCATGGGACCACCATTTGAGCCTATGCACAAGTCTAGTCTCAAACACCTGACTTATAAAACTCCCTTCTTAGTAGCCATCACTTCCATAAGAAGGGTCAGTGAGATCCAAGCTCTGTTAGTGCAGGATCCTTTCTTTACTGTACATAAGGACAAACTGGTTTTACGGACTCACCCTAGGTTCTCACCTAAGTTTATTTCCGAATTCCATGTTAACCACTCTATTGAGCTACAGGCTTTCTTCCAGGAACCCCAAAGCTCTGCCGAGGTAAAACTCCACACACTAGATATGAGGAGGGCGGTCCTCTACTGCGTAGACAAGACCAGGGCGCTAAGAAAAACTGTTTGTCTCCATAGCGCCAGGCAGAGAAGGAGATTGCATCTCTAAAAATGCCATCTCTAGGTGGATAGTCAGATGTATCCAACTGTGCTATTCCCTTTAAAATAAAACACTGCCTTTTACGCCAAGAGCCCACTCCACAAGAGGTACTGGAGCCACTCTGGCTTTCATTGCAAATGTTTCCATTTGACAGTATTTGCAAAGCAGCTACATGGAGCTCTGTACATACTTTCACTCAGCACTACTGCATTGACTCATTCCAAGACAGGTACATAAGTGGGACAAGCGTTTCTAAGACATTTATTCGCTCATGAACCTACTCACATCCCACCTCCTTCTGTCACCGCTCGCTAATTTGTGCACAGCATGTGATCTAAGCAGATTCCACAAGTCTCAGAAAGAATACATTACTCACCATAATCGTATTTCTGATACTTGCATCTGCTTAGATTCACGTGACCCACCCTTCCTCCCCTCGGAGAAAAGGCGCATGGATGCTTATGAGCTTGTCTGATGCGTATCTGCTTGGATACAACTGTACTCACACTACACCTCATGCTACCTCATGTCAGAAATATAATCTGAGGGATCGACGTGTGAGGGATCATGGGTACAGTGGACGTCACACTAGGGATAGTATTACTGGCACGCCCTGTCGACGGCCCTTTTTCGAAGAGCACTTTTTGGGCGGCTTATAACTCTGGAGGGACCTTGTTAATTTTGGCACCATTTGTGGGCTCAAATACCGTTCTGGATCCCTGATATCTGCCCCCGTGTCTAACTGCCACTTCTTCATGTATTGCCTGGGCGGGGGAACTTCCCCTTCCTTTATATGTTTATAAATGGACGCCGTTAGGCCCCTATCCCCCGAATGCGTATCCAAATATTTCTCGAAGGGCGTTGGCAATCTTGTGCCTGCTTGACGCATCTCTGAGTGGGACAGCCAATGTCGCAATTGTATATACCCATATCTGTTTCGCTCATCTAGCCTAAAGTCCCGCTTGCACCTCTGAAAATCCTTAACTGTACTGCCCTGATACATGTCCCGTAGCATCCGACATACACCCCGATACCATGCATCGAAACCAATGTTCTTACAACCTGGGGTAAATTGTGGATTTTCAAATATAGGGGTATATGGGGAGGGGAATGTGGTGATATGGGATCCGTTCACTGCCGAGTCCCACGCTTCACCCACAGTCGATGTAATATCGCTTGCATACATTTGAGCGGTTCTATCTGCCCTTGGCTTCCAAAGCATTCCCTCCAGTTGTCCCCCCACCACCGCTCTGTCCATAGATCTCCAAGGTTTGTTACGATCATCCTTCTGCCAGTCTCTAATAATTCTAATTTGGGTTGCTAGATAGTACGCCCTAAAGTCCGGGACGCCCATTCCCCCCCGGTGACTAGGGGTCCTCATGAGAGATGCTGCCAACCTCGGTTTCTTCCGGTTCCATATAAACCTGCTAGTCCCGTCGCAAGTTTTATGTTATAATGATGATGTCGACAGCCCTGGTCCTGGCGCGTCGATGGAAGTCTAAAGAACCCCCACAAGAACATGAATGGGTGACCAAAATGTGGTCGATGCTAGCTATGGAGTTGCTCACTTATTCAATACAAGGGGACCATATGAAATTTAGGTTGATTGGGCCGATTTGATAAACTATCTAAAGGAGGGGGCACGCAGAGCATGGTGCCCGAAGTCGATGACGCTGCTTGGAATTGTAGAACCTCAGGAAGAGTCAGAACTGTAACCGGAGCGCCCCGAGAGCGATTGGGAAACGAGAACAAGTTGTCCTGATTCTCCTGGTTCGGGGGGCGGGAGGGGTTGGGGAGGGCAAGGGGGGTGAGTTTTCTATAAATTGAATGTTTTTCTGTTGTGAACATAAGAAATAATAAAAATCAAGTTTAAAAAAAAAAAGTAGGTCTGCAAAAATTAGTGATATCTATGTCCGCTCCGCAGTCACACTTCCCTGTTCGCTCCGCGGACAGGAAATCAATTGGCTAATCCGTAGCGTCATGTCCGCGAACATGTGGCGCTTTCACTGATTGGTTATGGAGCAGCGTGAAGTGCGTCAGATTTCATCGCGGCCTCCGCCATCTTTTGTTCATGTTTTGGTGTACACGGACATCGCCGGTAAGACATACAAAACAAGACACCAATGCACTTGTTATACTTCTGAAATACTGTTTCCAAAGGTGAGCTTTAATTAGGTTGGGATGCAATGTGGCAGCGCAAACTCAAAAAGTGGTGTTTTCTTGCCACCAAATTCATACGGGAAAGTGGAAGTTGGTGCTAAATGTACGGCGACCAATGCGTTGTCTGTGTTGTAATGTTTTCAGATTAATATTGAAGTCGGAATGGCGTCCTATGTTTTCAAATCTGAGGCGGCCACCTGGAGTGTTTGATGGAAACAGTGGTTTTGGAGGCGTATGGGAGTAGCGGTTCTCATGATTGGATACTCATATGTTGTTGCAAAGTGAGAATGTATTTGTCTTCTGAGTAAAGGTCAGTTGATTTGCTTTTTTGGTTGCGAGCTGAGTAGGCCCACGCATCCAAGTCAATCCATAAGGGGCTATTGTTTTTTGACCTTGAGCAAAAGGGAAACTTCAAAAGCTATGCAAGGAATGAAAGCTTAAAAAAAAATACCATTTGATAAGGTTATGTTTTAAAAACATTTGTAAGGAACATGAAATATCAGTTCACGAAGATTCTTTGATGCGAACACTTTGCTGTCTAACTTTGCCAAAAACAATGGAGGCTGTAAAGATGATGTAAGTTTAATTTTGACGGCTCTACACCGACCCGCGTTTTAATTTCATATTTCCAAACACTAATTGTGACAATGTAACTGAAGTATTATCTTTTTGCGCAGTTGTAATTTTCCTCCAATAAGAGAGAGTGCACATTGTTCGCGTTTGCAGGCTATGACTACAGTCCCCCTTGTTCACCGTTATTTATTTTTCTTTCAAATGTTATGCTTGCCCAACTTAGCTTTGTGTATCACTTTGCACGTTCTTTTGGTCTTGTGTAACCTGAAGACATGTAATTTTTTCTTGCTTGTCCATTCATGCTGCCTTCATAACTGAATTACCTTCTCACTGTGTAGTTACTCTTTTTTTAACCCTTACGGCGACTGCTGTTTGTCGGCTTTTGTAGGGTGTCACTATATGTACCCATGGTCAACGCTAATATTTATTTAAAATGTATTGTTTGTCCACTTCCATTTGTGTACTACTTTCCACAATCTTTGTCTGTTTTGGAATTTTTTCCTAAAGATTGGGTATTGACACAGATTTTCTCTTAAGTTTTCCGCCTAGCTATATCTTGCCGTACTGTGCGTGCCATGGTTTCCAGATGCCGAGTGACGGCTTCTTTCAACGCCAGTGCAACTGCTCGTGACTGGCTGTCTGTCCATTATAATGTTATGGGATGACCGGCCAGGCCCCCTATGTCCCTACGCTGAACTAGCGATTAGGAGTGACATAACATCATTTATGGTGTTGTAAGGCAACGGTTAAGGCGCTGTCTTGGAAATACCTGTGCAAAGAAAGCGGGTGCTTTAACAGCAATGCATACATTTTGTATGCGAAAATAACTGCGTGTGTCTCACCACGAACATTTTCAATGTCGCCATTAGAACCATTGCAACAAATTAATTGGAAATGGGATTAGTCCGTTGGTCTCTGACAGTTGTTTGTTAAATAAAAGTACTTTACAAATTCTAAAATGTTAACGTTTTCTTTTAAAATCCCGTGTATCATTTTGAAATGTAAGGTACCACGTTGTACGTCGCTGTATGTTTATTTGCAGGTTCTGCGTCACAGCACGTACTGTTGCTTTTTCGAGGCTGTAATAGAAAGCGAAGAGGGGCCATACTATTACTGACAAATCTTATTGCGTCTATGTCCTTTACTGAGAAATATAAAGTACATGGAGTGTATGCAATTATTTATTTTTTTGTTAATATATTTACACTGTGAAAGGTGGTTCTTAACACAACATTTACTTTAACGGGTGGCTTTCTTTTTTGGTAGGACAGCTAATAAGGCCATTTGCGAACGGAAATGAGGAAAGGGGCATTAAACGGTGATATGGGTGGTGGGTGGCCGGTGCAAAAATATTGTGCGTTTGTTATTTCTAAGGTTGGGGCAGTGTTTGTCATGCTCCTTCATTACAGTAGTGCTGCTGTTTCTTGGCGAGGAGGGATGGCCTTAGCTGATGTCATTTTCAGATAACTGAAACTTTTGCTAAAAGTATGTAATGTGTATTACATTGTTAATGGCTGACTACCAATACATGTTGGCGCTGTGCAAGGCAAATGTTGCAGGTGGACGTTCCTACATCAATATAAAATCTGTTTCCACATTGTCCACGAGGCAAACATCTTACTGTTAAGTGTTTACGGATTCTGGAACACGTTACCGTGCTGTACACCAGCATATTGTCAAGTGGTATTCTCCGCAAGGTGTTTAAATAAGTCAGAAGTTGCTTTACATTATGGTTACGTGGCACTACTATAAACCTATCATCTTTAGCAAAAAAAACTTTGCAAAAGGGACGGTATGGTTCTCCAGCATGGGGTCTGGCATGGATTCACATGCTCATGAATATTCCCCGTCGTCAGGCTGGGAATCCTCGGTAAAGAAAAAATCAGTATCAGTATCAGTTTAGTTTCTGATCTGTCTTTCTTAGTAGTAACCAATCACTGATCTCTGGGTCATACTGCCCCCAGCCAATGACTGCCCTCTCCCTATGCCCCGCCTCTGGCAGCCATCCTCAGATTTTTACCGCACGCTCAAGTGTTGGGAGTCCTCGTGTTTAGCTCTCGAGTTTTTTGCTGCGTTTTCACGCTTTTTCAGAGATTTTCTCATATTTTCGGTTTAATCGAGCCTCCAGCTCCACCGTTTCTACTTCCGATAACGGGGACCCGTTTCGGAATTCTTGTACGCCCCTCAAGGGTGAAGTTTTCGTCGAGTTTACACTTCTTGGAGGATTCCGGAAGATCTGTGGCCTACCTCAACGGACATGGCCCAGGACAAGGGAAGCTCGACACCCGGATCCAAGCTGTTCAGGAGCTGCCCTGGATGCGGATTCCAGAACGTTTTCAAGGAGGACGAGCATTCGCAATGTCTCTACTGCCTTCATGAGGACAAGAGGCACGTGGAGAAAGACTGTGCGTTCTGCAAGAACCTTTCGGAACGGACCAAACAAGATCATCGTTCCCGCCTCGCCGCCTGGCTGGAGAAGGGCACAGCAGGTGAGAAGGCGACGAAGAAGTCTGAGCGGGTTTCTAAGTCCTGTGAGGGCGCCCCGGCGACGGGGGCTCAACAGAAGGCCAAGCACAGCGAGTCCGCGGGCACCAGGAGCGCCGAAAGGTCGGGCTACTTCCCGGCACGTTCGACCACGAGCCAGCGCTCTGGTTCGGGGAAGAGGAAGTCCGAGAACCCGGGTAGGCCACTGGAGCGGACCCGGTCGATCTCGAAGGGGGAGCGAGGCGCTGACCCTCCCCCCACAAGGCGAAGGCCCAGGACACACCTAAGGTTGTGCAGGTTTTGATCCACCCGGCAAAGGCCTCTACCGAAGTGGTCGCTGCGACCCTGGCGAAGCCGGCTGAGACTACGCCTGTGGAAACGCCCTCTGGGCCCAGAGTATCCCTGCCACCGCGGAGGGAATCCTCTTTCCAGCCCATCGCCAAGACCCCCGTGAAGCCCCCGGCAGAAGAAGAGGGGGGGCCGGTGGCCATTACAGACTCGGAATCAGCCTCTGAGGAGGAACTGGTGGAAACCGAGAAGGGCCTCAACAAAAGGTCCATAGGCCTCAACGAGAGGTCCTTAGGCCTCAATGAGAGGTTCATAGGCCTCAACGAGAGGTTCGAGAAGGTTCGATCCCAGGGGCGGTCCCAGCTGACGTGATCGAAGATAGCGACGACGAACAGAGCCCAGTGGAGCGGCCATCCTGTCCGTCGCAGCCATTGCCCGAGCCCCAGGATAGCTCGGTGGCCATTTTGTTGGCAATACAATCCTTATGCACCGAGATAAAGATGAGATTACCACAGACCCCGACGGAGGATCCAGACCCAGGCCTGTTGGGAAGCCCTCTGAACAAGCGGAGGAGAGTCCACCCCGCTCCGCACTTCGTGCCTGCGAGACCGGTGGACCCCTCATCCCCCTCGCCGGACCCTAGAGAGGATACGGCGACGGATACAGCGACGGGGACGGACGATGACGGCGGCGATGACACAGCAGACATCCCGTCGTCACCCCCCCGCGGGCGTCTCCAGCTGACGAAATTGGCTCTTTCTACGCCATGATAACCAGGGCATCCGAGCTCTTCCAGCTCTGCCCTGAAGAACAGAAAAAGGAGGGGTTTCTGTACCAACGAGGAGAAGCCAAGAGGAAGACAGTCTTCGTGGTGCCTTTATTCGACGACATCTGGGACGAGGGGCTTGCTGTCCGCAAGAACCCTTCCACGACACCAGCCAAGATGGACAGGTACGAGAAGAAGTACCGAGTCCCCGATGCCGCCCCCTTGCGCCTCAGGACTCTGTCGTCTCGGCAGCAGCTAAGAAGAAGGCAGCGGGTGCGGCGGCTTCAACTTCCACTTCCCCGCCGGACAGCGAGGGCAAGAAGTTGGACTCTATGGGACAACGAGTCATCTCGTCGACGACGACGATTAAGGCGGCCAATGCCTTAGCGATCGTGGCCCGCTACGACAGGGAGCTCTGGTTCAAGATAGCTCCACTGCTAGACTTCCTGCCTGATGACAAAATGGCAGAGGCCCTAGAAATTCTGCAGGAAGGTGAGGTGGCGTCGGATCACACCATAACGGTGGCAACGAAAATTGCCGATACCGGATTTCGCCAACTGGGCAACAGAGTTTGCCTCTGACGACGAGGATGGCTCAAGGCGACAGACTTTCGCCAGGATGTCCAGACCAGGGTGTTGGACATGCCGTTCGACGGCAACAACCTTTTTGGTAAGGCAGTTGCTGAGTCCCTACAGGCCATAAAGACCGACTCGGAGACGGCCCGGGCCCTGGGGGTGCTTCAACAGCGACGGCCCTTTCGGAGCTCCGGAGGCAGTCAGGGTGCCTCCAAAGGATCCAGCGGTGGCTCCTCCACTTACCGCCAGGCGGCCCGCTCCTCTTCCCAGGAGGCCTACAGAGGTCGCGGCAAGCAAGGGGGTTCCCGCCGCCGTCTCCAAGGAGGCCAAGGCGGCAAGGCCGCCTCCAAGCAAGACTGACCCGGCCGGGTTGCCGGTCCCCCACCAAAGCACCCCGGTGGAAGGCCGGCTGACGAAGTTCGTCAGCGTGTGGGAGTCCACCGACCGTCGGGTGTTGGACACCCTGGCCAATGGGCACTCGCTGGAATTCCAAAAGAAGTGCCCTCGCATTCCTCCCATGGCCAGGAAGGAGAATCACGTCCCTGAACTACTGTTGGAGGTAAAGGCGATGCTCAAGAAAGGTGCCATTGAGCTCGTCCCCAGAGGGCTCCGGGGCTCCGGAGTGTACTCAAGGTACTTCCTTGTCAAGAAGAAGACAGGCAGTTGGTGCCCCATCCTGGACCTGCGTTGCTTAAACAATTACATCAAGGTGCAGAAATTCAGGATGGTCACCCTCCAGCACGTGCTGGGACAGCTGGAGGAAGGCGACTTCCTATCGTCTTGGGACTTGGACGATGCTTACTTCTACATCCCTATTCTAAATAGGCACAGGCAGTTCCTCAGGTTCGTGGTTCAGGGACGCCACTACCAATTCAGGGCCCTACCGTTCGGATTAAAGTCGGCACCCAGGGTTTTCACCAAGTGCCTGGCACCAGTGCCGGCGCGCTACGTCGGCAGGGGATCCACGTTTACCCCTACCTGGATGACTGACTAATCCGGGCAAGGACAAGGGAACTCGCCGTCGAACACACGGCGGGGACCGTCCGGTTGCTCACGGAGCTGGGGTTCGCCATCAACTACCCCAAATCCCACCTGGTTCCATCGCAGATAGCACTGTTTCTGGGAACGAAGCTCGATACAGTGGGGCAATTGGCCTCCCCTTCAGAGGAGAGGACCAAGACCATCCTGGGCAAGGTGCAGCACCTGCTAGCCACGGACGTGGCCAGGGTGAGGTCCATCAAGTCCCTCCTCGGGATGATGTCCTCATGCAGCTATCTTGTACCCCTTTGCAGACTTCGGATGTGTCCGCTACAGAAGTTCCTCGACGCCCGCTGGCTTCCGGCGAGGGGCTGTTTCGAGGACAGGATCCCTCTTGACAAGGAGTTCCGTCGGGCGATCTTATGGTGGGGCATCCGTGCTCACCTCACGACACGCACGGAATTTCAAATCCCGGCGTTTCAGGAGACGGTGACGACGGACGCCTCTCTGGAGGGTTGGGGGGCCCACACCAGAGACCTCCACGCAAGAGGCCTTTGGCTCCCGGAGGAGAGGTCTCTCCACATCAACATTCTGGAGCTCCGAGCAGTGTTCTGGGCTCTCAAGTCGTTCCTTCCGTCCCTCAAGGGCATAGTGGTGAGGATCTTCACTGACAACACCACCACAATGTTACGGAAGCAAGGAGGCACCAGATCCCCAGCCCTATCCAAGGAGGCCCAGGATCTGTGGCACTGGGCCGTCGCCCAGGGGATGTTTCTGGTTCCCTTCCACCTGGCAGGAATAAAAAACACCATTGCGGACTCACTAAGCAGGGAGCTGCGCTCGTGCCACGAGTGGGAACTGCGCCAGGACCAAGTGGATCGACTCTTCCAACGATGGGGCAAACCCCAGATCGACCTGTTCGCGACGGCGACGAACTCCAAGTGCCAGAGGTTCGCCAGCAGGTTCCCACAGCCGAGGAGCATGGGCGATGCTTTCTCGTTCCCTTGGGACGGCCTGTTTCTATACGCGTTCCCTCCGTTCCCGTTGCTGCTCCGCCTCATCAACCAGCTCAAGAAGTCCAGGTTCAGGATGATCCTCATCGCACCAGTGTGGCCGAGGCAGATCTGGTTCCCGGACCTTCTGGACTTGTCAACGTCCTCACCAGTCAAGCTGCCGGCGGACGCAGATCTTCTCTCCAGAGAAGGAGGCGCCATTCTCCATCACGACCCACAGTCGCTGAACTTGCAGGCCTGGCTCCTGCAGCACTAGAGTTTGGAGGGTACGATATCCCGGCTGATTGCAGAGAGGTTCTTGCAAAGGCCAGGGCGTCCTCAACTCTCAAGTGTTACGGTCATAAATGGAAGAGGTTCTCTGTCTGGTGCCGTGCACAGAAGATTAACCCTCTGCGGATTACGGCCCCTCAAGTGCTGCCGTACCTACTGTTGCTGGCCAAATCTGGACTGGCTCACGCCTCCATAAAAATATATCTGGCTACCATCTCCCAATATAGCAGGACTACGGGACGGGCGTCCTTGTGGTCTCTTCGCCTGGTAAAGGAATTTATGAAGGGACTATTCCGATCATTCCCGCCGATGAAGGCCCCTGCCCCGGCGTGGGAGCTTAATGTGGTGCTGACCCGGCTCATGGGAGCCCCATTCGAGCCTATGCATTCGGCGTCTTTGAAGTTCCTATCATGGAAGACATCATTCCTCGTGGCCATCACCCCTGCACGACGAGTGGGAGAGATTCAGGCCCTATCTTGCAAGCCTCCATACTTGACTTTTCATGACACGAGGGTAGTGCTGAGGACGCACCCCTCCTTCATGCCCAAGGTGCTGTCGGACTTCCACCTCAACGAGCTCTTGGTGTTACCAGTTTTCTTCCCGTCGCCTTCGACGCCGGCCGAGAGGACTTTGCACTCGCTGGATGTAGCTAGAGCGCTGAAGTTCTACGTGGACCGCACAAAGAGTTTTCGGATGACGTCACAACTGTTTGTGAACTTTGGGTCTGTGAATCAAGGTAAGGCTCTCTCGAAGACTTCCATTTCCAGATGGCTCTCTGGCTGCATCATGCATTGTCACTGGTTGGCGAACTGACCGCTGCCCGGTCGTCCGAGAGCCCATTCGACCAGAGCGATCGCTGCTACCAAGGTGTTTCTGTCTGTTGTGCCCCTGCTGGACATCTGCAGGGCTGCTACGTGGAGGTCGACGCACACCTTCACAAGATTCTACTGCATCGATCGGGACTCCAGGGAGGAGTGCAGGGTCAGCCAAGCAGTGCTGCGCAACCTGTTCGCTTAAGGTGAGCCTGGTGAGGAGGTAAGAGATGCTTAATGTTGAGTTGTTGTATTGCTTAATGTTGAGCCTGTTGCCACCTCCCGTGGTTGTGCATGTGTATACTGCTATGTATTCTTTTATTCATGAACATGTGAATCCATGCCAGACCCCATGCTGGAGAAGGAACAAGTTACTTACATGTAACTGTTGTTCTCCAGCATGGGTCTGGCATAGATTCACATGCGAACCCTCCCACCTACCCCTCTGCGGCTCTTCACTTGGTCATACTGCCTCTTGGCGTGCTACCAAATCTGAGGATGGCTGCCAGAGGCGAGGCTTAGGGAGAGGGCAGTCAATGGCTGGGGGCAGTATGACCCAGAGATCAGTGATTTGTTGCTACTAAGAAAGACAGATCAGAAACGAAACAGATACTGATTTTTTCTTTACCGAGGATTCCCAGCCTGACGACGGGGAATATTCATGAGCATGTGAATCCATGCCAGACCCATGCTGGAGAACAACAGTTACAGGTAAGTAACTTGTTCCTTAAGTTGCTCTACTGAAAACTTGTAAAATTGAGTAAAAAAATCTTTGTTAGAGGAACGTTATGGTTAAGTTGCACTTCTAGAAACCTGTGAAATTCACAAACAAAAACGTTATAAACGTGACATTATGGTTCAAAGTAAAATCGAAAAACCCCTGAAATTCGACAGTTATGGTAGGCTAAGCAATCATAAATGCCTGCACCACTATGCCCTGTTAACACTACCACTCAGGACATGAAAGATGGCATCACAAATGTCATTGATGACATCACTGATGACATCACATGTGCATTTACTTTTCAGACGAGGGGTTGTGAATGTAATTTTAGCAAAACAATATCAGGGATTATCGGGACATGTGTAATAAAGTACATACTTCATCGCGCAATGTAGAGTTTTAAAGAAAATTCCATGGCAGTGTTCTTTCCAGTACAGGAACCTACTCAAACAGAAATGTAGCTATTGGCTGCAGCAGACACCACAGAGGTGCTAAGTTTGTACTTTCCAAAGTTATATAATAAAAAGGTGAATGTTTCTGTATCACACTTTTCTGGTCTGTGAAACATGTACTAAGTTGCTAATAATGCATCACTTACTGCATATTTCTAGTAATACACACAAAACATAAATAGACTACAATGCATACAAAGATGGTGCTTATATGTGGAGAGTAAAGTAAGCATACAAGACGTAGTATCATTACCAACTGTGTATAATCTACATGATTATATTCACACACAAAAATGTTTGCTGTGTTTCAGGCCTGCTTCTTCCCCTATATATGTACATCATAAGATACGATTAAATTGTAAGGAAAGTAGTGTAAGAACATGTGAGAATAACAATATTTATAAATGTAATACCTTTTGAAAGTTAAGTTTGACTGTCAGTAAATAAACCCACCTGGCCTAGATATGGCAGTGAACAAAAACGAAGGGGCTACACATGTGATGTCATCAGTGATGTCATCAATGACATTTGTGATGCCATCTTTAATTTCCTGTCGGGTAGTGTTAGCAGTGCACAGTGGTGCAGGCAGTTATGGTTGCTTAGCCTACCATAACTGTCAAATTTCAGGGGGTTTTTGATTTTACTTTGAACCATAATGTCACGTTTATAAAGTTTTTTTTTAGTGAATTTCACAGGTTTTTAGTAGTGCAACTTAACCATAACGTCCCTCTAACAAAGTTTTTTTTAGTGAATATATATATATATATATATATATATATATATATATATATATATATATATATATATATATATATATATATATATATATATATTTCTGAGGCTTGTGGAATCTGCTTAGATCACATGCTGTGCATAGGCCGACATCTAGTGGAAGCTGCGGAGTATTACAGTTTGTTTTTCGAAACTCGAAAATGGGCGTCGACACAGGCGTGCCAGTAATACTATCCCTAGTGTGACGTCCACTGTACCCAAGATCCCTCACGCGTCTAGGATCCTCAGATTGTTTTTTTCCGCCATACTGGTCGGAAGCATCTTGCGGAGTCCCCTGGCCTTAGCCATACTTTTGCTATTATATTGCAATTTAAAATTATTTATTGACATCCTTCCCCACCCCAACGTCGACCATCGATCTCGACGACGGCTGGAGAAGACATCGACCGTCGGCTGCTGCACGACGGATCTGGGCCTAGGAAGGCCGCTGGCCTCGGCCCGGGCCTAGGAAGGCCGCTGGCCTCGGCCCGGGCCTAGAAGGCCGCTGGCCTCGGCCCTGCAAGTAGGGAGAGTGGGGGGTGGTACATACTCTTCACTCTTGGTATATAAATACACCTTATATATTTCCTACACTCATCAGCCCGCTGCCTCAAGGTGCGTATGGAGGGTACCCCTTTCCAATTCTGCCCCAAGTGCAATCGCAAATACCCTTGGGTCGACAGGCACGCCACGTGCAATCTCTGCTTGCCGAGGGACCACCCCGAAGCGAACTGCAGAACGTGTAGTAGGTTTAAACCTAAGACACTTAAGGACCGTTCGACAAAGCGTTGGGCCCACCACGCCAGGCAGGCAGCCATGGCAGCGGAGGGCGCCTTCAGCGATGGCAGCGACGCCGTACTTTCGGACGGCGAGGGCATTACGGCGTCGAAAGACTGCCGAGCGCAGGTCCCCGACCTCGGAAGGTTGCCCGGCAGGGTGGCTATGGGGAAGACCCCCGGCGACGCAAACGCTACACCTACACACACTAAGCACACTAAGTCCAACCGAACCTCGACGACGTCGACTTCTCGGAAAGAGGCACGGATAGAACGGTCCGACTCGGTGTCCTCTGGGCGCTCTCGATCGAGATCGCCTCATGACGCAAGGCAATCATCCACTCTTGCCAAGAGTGCCTCGCTCCCTAGATTAACGGAGGTTCCATCGTCAGAAGACGAAGACGACTTCCACCCCCAGGCCGCGCTCCAAGAGACCGAGAGCGCAGTTAACACCAGCGAGGCCCCACGCTCGAAACAAAATACCTCTCCAGACCCTCGGCGCCAGGCGTCGAAGGTCTCTGGGGCCTCTAAGGGGCAGGGAAAACATTTTTCCACGCACGAGGAGGGAGGGAAACAGCGGAAAGCTCAGCCTTCCACTCCTGTAAGACCATCCTTCCACCCCAAGCAGACAGATAAACATAGATCTACTGGGACAGCAACATCCAGCAAGGGTACCCTTGATAAGTCCTCTAAGTTGCCTACTAAACTCATACCCTGTTCCAAAGAATGGTCCAGTGAGGACATAGACAGGGTCATGTCAAGAATGTCTTCCTTAGCGGATTTTTATGACAAAAACCCTGAGCATTTCCTTTCGTATGACCCTCAAGGGGCCACACCCTCAGGCTCCTCTGATCCTATCCCCCTAAGTAAAAAGGCCCGGGTCGAAAGACCTGACCCCTTCGAGGTGCAGCCTTACTCTACTCCATACTCTACTCCTCACACCAGATACCAAGGACAACCTTTCCCTGAAGGGGACCAGGAGTTTTCAATTATGGAGGAACGAACCGGGTCTCAATACTATGCGGAGGATGAGGACCTGGAGGAGGTAGAAGATGAGGAAATTTACAGAGTAGATTCCCCGGTAGAGAGCGAAGCCCCAGTTACCGACTCGCCAGTTGATAACCAACCCCTCCTTAATGAAGTTCTCGCTCTCGCAGCAGAACATTTTCACATCGACACCCACGGTGTACAGGAGGAAAGGGACTTCGCAGAAGAGTTGGTGGGAGAGAGGAGGCCGGTCGCTCAGACCATCCCTATCCTTAAATCCATCCAACGTAGAATAGATCCATCCCTGGTGAACCCTAACCTCACCAGAGCCGTCAACCCCAGAGTCGAAAAACTTTTTCGGGCAGCCCAGTCTGACCCTCTTTATATAAGAGGTCATCTTAAACCAGACTCCCTAGTGGTCACCAACACTCGGAAGAGGGCTGGGACACCCTTATCGTCGTCAGAAGCTCCTCCCGACAAGGAGAGCAAAAGACTATACGGGTTTGGCAGGAAGGTAGCCTCAACGTCCGCCTACCAAGCAAGGATTGCTAACTCCACCACCCTGTTGGCAAGTTACAACTGCCATCAATGGGAAGAGGTCGCGGCGCTCATAGCCTCTGCTCCTGAACCGTTAAAGGGCCAGTTGGCTCGGATCTGGGCAGAAGGGAGAGCCGTGTCTGGTTGCATTTTAAAAGCAACTTTCGACGCTGCAGACAACGCAGGAAGATTGATAGCAGAAGGTACTGTTATCAAGAGACATGCATGGTTGCGGCAGTCGGGGTTCAAGACAGAAACACAGGCGTCATTAATAGACAAGCCGGTGGAACCCGATCTATTGTTTGGGAAAGCGGTCGAAGACGCACTTAAAAATGCCAAGGACGAGTACGAGACTCTCAAATCCCTTGGCCAGCTTACCAACAAACCCCCGAACCAGAGGGGGAACAGTAATTTTCGTCGCCCACGCGGCCAAAATTCACAAAGAGGCAACTATGCCCAAGGACAGGGTACACAATGGAATAATAACCAGCAGTCTACCCAAAGTTACAGTAAAGGTAACAAGAGAGGGCGTGGAAGAGGCAGAGGCAGCCCCAACAAGGGAGGTGGCACGCCTCCGCCAAAGCAGTGACGCTCAGTTCAGGGTCCCTTCTCACGCAACCCCAGTAGGGGGACGCATTTCCAACTTCACCCAGGCTTGGGAAGGGATCACCTCAGACAGATGGGTGCTGTCAACAGTGTCCGCAGGATATTGTATAGAATTACTGCAGCGTCCCCGGAATCACCCTCCACGACAAAGAATACACTCCTTAGAACATCAGAAGATCCTTCTCGAGGAGATCGCCATTCTGCTAGAAAAGGACGCGATAGAACTCGTCCCAGGACACCAGGTAAACAAGGGTATCTATTCAACTTACTTCCTTGTGCCAAAGAAAGATTTGACAATGCGCCCAGTATTGGACTTACGGCCTGCCAACAAGTATGTCAAGCCCCAAAAATTCCATATGACCACGCTACAAGAGGTAATCCCCCTCCTAAAAAAGGGGGATTACATGGCAACCTTGGATATGAAAGATGCTTATTTTCATATTTCCATGCTCCCAGCGCACAGAAAGTACTTGCGCTTCAAGGTGGACAGTCGCCACTACCAATTCAAGGTACTGCCCTTCGGGATAGCTTCAGCACCAAGGGTATTCACCAAGGTACTGGCGGTGGCGGCTGCACACCTACGCAGGGAGGCAATCCCAGTGTACCCTTATCTGGACGACTGGCTCATAACGGGGGAAACCCCAGGAATTTGCAGGTCAAACATTCAGAGGACTATCGACCTCCTCCACGAATTAGGCTTCTCTATCAACAAGAAGAAGTCAAGTCTGGTGCCAAGCACCTCAAAACAGTTCCTAGGAGCAATCCTAGATACTCAGAAAGGGTTGACCTTCCCTTCGGAAGAGAGAATTCGGAATATACTACTGCAAATTCCACATTATCAGTCAGGTCAACAAATAACGGTACGCAAAGCAATGCGGTTACTGGGCATGATGGCGTCATGCATTTACCTGGTCCCCCACGCGCGTCTGCGCATGCGTCCCATGCAGGAATGGTTGGCGAAACAGTGGTCTCAGGCAAGTGGTCAGTGGGACGATCTAGTGGTCGTTTCGCCAACACTCGTATAGAGCTTACACTGGTGGACAAGAGAGAATCTCGCAAGGGGAAAACCCTTTTACGATCCCGAAGTACAAGCAGTGGTGACTACAGATGCATGCCTGACTGGGTGGGGAGCTCACCATCTCCACCACACAGCTCAGGGTCTCTGGTCTCACTCAGTAGCCAAGAACCACATCAACCTGCTAGAGCTTCTGGCAGTATTCCGAGCGCTTCGGGCGTTCGAGCCCCATCTGCTAAACTTGTCGGTGCAGATCCAGACGGACAGCACGACAGCCATGTTCTATCTGAACAAACAAGGAGGGACTCGTTCACCAAATCTGTCCAAACTTGCCCAGAAAATCTGGATATGGGCACTCAGACGGAACATCTTCCTGTCATCACAACATGTTCCAGGAGAGCTCAATTCCCTAGCGGATGCCCTAAGCAGAGACTCCCTCCCAAAAGAACACGAATGGGTCCTTCACAGAGATATCGTAGAAGATCTCTTCTCTCAGTGGGGTTTCCCCACTATAGACCTATTCGCCACAAGCGAAAACAAACAATGCCCAGGATTTGCATCCAGGTTCCCCCAGCCAGACTCCCAAGGGAACGCCCTGTGGATGAACTGGTCAGGGATGTTTGCGTACGCTTTTCCACCAACTCCTCTCATCAGGAAGGTGGTGTACAAGATGAACAAGGAATCAATGACGCTCATCCTAGTTGCTCCCATGTGGGCGAGACAACCATGGTTTCCACACCTACGCAGGATGGCGGTGTGCGAGCCCATCAAACTCCCAACCTGGTACAACCTACTGTCCCAGCAACAAGGTCAAACAGTGCACCAGGAACCCAACTCAATGAACCTGGCAGCATGGCTCCTGAAGTCATAGAGTTTGGGCATCTCAATTTACCACAAAGGTGTATGGACATCCTAAAAGAATCCAGGAAACCAAACACAAGGCACTGTTACTTTGACAAGTGGAAGAGATTCGTTATTTGGTGCCAGAATAAACAAATCAACCCAGTTGATTGCACTCCTTCCAACGTTGTAACATACATGCTCCACCTGCTGGACGCAGGTTTGGTTTTTAACTCTCTGAAAGTACACCTGGCAGCCCTCTCGGCTTACACCGCATCCCATAACAAAGTATCGTGGTGGAAAGTACCAGTAGTTAAAGCCTTCATGGAAGGAGTAAAGAGACTTCACCCTCCTATTTCGAACCCACCGCCAGGATGGGACCTCAATGTGGTGCTAGCTAAGCTCATGGGCCCCCCTTTCGAACCCATGCATAAAAGTAGTCTCAAACACCTGACTTATAAAACGGCCTTCTTAGTAGCCATTACCTCTATAAGAAGGGTCAGTGAAATTCAGGCTCTGTCAGTGCAGGATCCTTTCTTTACTATCCACAAAGACAAACTGGTTTTACGCACACACCCTAGGTTCTCACCTAAATTTATATCTAAGTTCCATGTAAACCAGTCCATCGAGCTTCCGGCTTTCTTCCAGAACCCGCAAAGCTCAGCTGAGGTGAAACTACACACCCTGGATGTGCGTAGGGCGGTCCTCTACTATGTAAATAAAACCAGACCGCTAAGGAAAACAGATCAACTGTTTGTCTCCGTAGCTACAGGCAGAGAGGGGGATCGCGTCTCTAAAGGCGCGATCTCGAAGTGGATTATCAACTGTATACAGCTGTGTTACTCTCTTTCTGAAAAGACTCTGCCTTTTACGCCAAGGGCCCATTCTACTAGAGGCATTGGGGCCACTCTGGCTTTCATTGCAAATGTTCCCCTCGACACCATTTGCAAAGCAGCTACTTGGAGCTCTATTCACACTTTTACTCAGCATTACTGCATTGACACTCATTCCAAGACAGATACACAAGTGGGACAAGCGGTTCTAAGACACCTGTTTGCTCATGACCCTTCTCACATCCCACCTCCTTCTTCTGGTACTGCTCGCTAATCTATGCACAGCATGTGATCTAAGCAGATTCCACAAGCCTCAGAAGGGATACATTACTCACCGTAATCGTATTTCTGATGCTTGTATCTGCTTAGATTCACATGCGACCCACCCTTCCTTCCCTCGGAGAGAAGGCGCATGATTGCTTGTAGTCTTACCTTTCTGTCTATCTGCTTGGATTATCTGTACTCACGCTACTCCTCATGCTTCCTCATGTCAGAAAAAATACAATCTGAGGATCCTAGACGCGTGAGGGATCTTGGGTACAGTGGACGTCACACTAGGGATAGTATTACTGGCACGCCTGTGTCGACGCCCATTTTCGAGTTTCGAAAAACAAACTGTAATACTCCGCAGCTTCCACTAGATGTCGGCCTATGCACAGCATGTGAATCTAAGCAGATACAAGCATCAGAAATACGATTACGGTGAGTAATGTATCCCATATATATATATATATATATATATATATATATATATATATAGGAACAAAGTGGCGGAAGGTCTGGGCTAAAGTGATATGGTTGGGACATGCAAGATACTTTAACTGGTTGTAATTTCTATGTTTGTGCCCGCAATATTTTCAGTGCGTGTTTCCAGAGCCAAAGGATCACGAGAATATATTGCAGCCCCAGCGATACAAGCATTACATGATTAAACACGGGACAGTGGAGAGAGCTCTCGGGAAGATGGCAAATCTGGGCAACATATTTACTTGTGCATGAACTATGAACAAATGTGTACTTGCGGCATTCCTGCGGCTAGCTGCATACAATGCCAATTCATGTTTCCATTCTCCCACTGTTTCTAACAAACATACTTTTAACCAAAATTCCGGCTTCTAGAAAATATGTTGACATAGTCGTGGAGATGTCCTTCTTTGTACGACAGTGGGCAGTTTCAGAATTCTTTCTTCTTACTAGCGCATTGTCTCCCAGTGAGAAGATAATGGGTGGGTGTTTTGGGTCTACGTAAGAAACCCATATGGCTACTTGCACCATTATTAGAAGGTGTTTTTATTTTTACTGGTTGTATAACATTACTTTCAAGCAGCTTAGTTTCTAGTCTGTGTCGTAATGTGCACTCAAAATGCATGTTTGAACTAAGTCCCACTCGAGCAAAAACACAAAGAGCCAGTGTTGACGAATGTTATGAAAATACACATTTCACCTTTGTTCCAGTTCTGGACAAAAGGGTGTTGTAAGGAATTTTGCTTAATGAAAAGGATCCCTTGTGTTTCTTTTGCTTTTATATTTTCCGAGAAATGAGTCTAATGGAAACAAGATGCCTTGCGTGAATCATGGTTTAGACTGTTTGTTTTTCAGTAAAGAGAATTAGAAGTACTCAGTTTCTTTTCTATTATTTCATGTTAGGGTGAAGAAATATTCCTCGATATGTTTGAAGACGAGTATCGAAGCATGACTGTAAGTATCTGGGAAAAGTAAATGTGTAAATATTGAATAATATATTTATTTTTTAAATGAGGTTTCTGTAAACATGGAATATTTACAGTAACTGTAATTTGCAGAATCAAGAAACTAACCTTTTGTAACATATTAGCATCATTTTTAATCAAGTAACGGCTTTACCATATTATCATGACCAAATGATGGCATTGGAGACTGGCAAATGACTTTTCTGCTTGATAAAGATGTATGCAAGTATCTACTTGAAATCTGGACGTGCTCCAATATATTCAAGATGCAAGTGCCTTAGACTATACATTTCTTAATCAGCATTCAAAAGAATTTGCATCTTTCATCACTCTAATGAAAGAGCAGCACATGCAAATTATGACTAGGGAACAATTGTTCTGCAAAAGGGCACAGTGGTAGATTAAGATGTTATGCCATTTGCCGAAGCTTTGGCGGGCATAATAATGTGTCGGAGAAACCAGCCTTGTTTTCTACAAGTAATAGTAATTTATTGTGTAGGTATCATCCTGCTAGATGGGACCAATTTCATTAATTTGACCATCCGTGGTGACACCATGGTAGCGCACGCTGCAAATTGCAGGTTAACGCCTTTGTTTTTGTTGCATTGCCAACAGACTGGGCATCCAAAAGAATGTATTCCTTGGCAAAGAGTTAACGTCTTCTGTTTCTTTGGCTCTAACATCTGTCAATATATAGCAAACTTCACAACATCAATTCTTGAAGTGGCAATTAGTTCATATGGCATTTTAATACATGCCACAATATAAGATTAACCCTTTAAACAGGTTGTAGACTTCAATCCACCAAGACTGGTAGATACTGTGAAATCAATGATACGTTATTTATCTGCCTCAGGGGCACTACTATGCATAGTGATTGGGAGGGATAGGATGTGACGGTGTGTTGGACGAATCGTAGAGGTAGTTGAGGTGCGGAAGCATTGATTCAAAGCCCTGCGAGGAAGTTTCTTTATTCTCTTTTTCTTTATTTCTTGGCAAGCCATAGTGGAGGAGGCGGGATTTGGGTCACAGGAGGGAGAATGGACACACTGTATAAGATAATTGAACTCTCGAGATTATGTAAAAATGTATGTACGTATACCGACCTGTTATATAAATAAAAACAACAAAAAAAACAAAAATACTATCCATAGTGGCTTAGAGTGTTAGTTGATGTTCTAAATAAGAGTTGAGATGTTCATGTTGATTGTTTATTTATTATGCGCCTATACACACGTGTTGCAAAGCGCCACCATGCATGGGAGGGGAAGACATAAGGAAGACAAGACAATCGAACTTACTAGGCAAGGTACATTCAGATTGCGGAAAAAGGAAGTGCGTGAGGGGCAATGGGGACCAAGTGTGCCAAGTACCACCAGAACATGGGTTAAGTGCAGAGAGATATCACTCTCATGGGTCATAACCTAAGTGCAGTAATGCTGCGGCAAGTGCAAGGCTCCAGGGGCAAGTGCAGGAGACTAGCAAGGAAAGCGAACGATCTGTGAGGCTCTGAAGGTACACCAGGCAGCCAGTCAGCAAAGCTGAACAGAAGTAGAAGAGAGAGAAAGATATAGCAGAAAGAGATGGTTAGTACGGAAGAAGGAGCGAGAAGGAAGAGGATAAGTCTTGAGGAGTTTCCGGAACTTAAGGAGATCCGGCTCAAGACTAAGCGAGCCAGGGAGGCTGTTCCAGAGGGAGGAACCTGCAGTGGATGACGATCTCCCCCCAAGTCTCTGCTTGGAGAAGAAGCTCACCCGCAGAGAGTTTGAGGATGACAAGCGGATGGCTCGGGAAGGAGAGTATTTAGGAACAGAGCGTTGCAGATAAAGTGGGCCCAGGCTCCAGAAAGCTATGTGGATAATGCAAAGGGTCTTGAACTTAATCCTTGCAGCCACAGTGAGCCAGTGAAGGGATTTCAGTGCCGGAGAGGTGCGGTCCCTGGGGTTGAGGTCAAGGTTAAGTCTCGCGGTTCTGTTCTGGATGAGTTGAAGAGGATGGAGTGTAGAAGAGGGAAAGTTGAAAAAGAGACTGTTGCAGTAGTCCAGCATAGAAAGAACCAGGGCTCTGGAGACGGTGAGCCTCTGGGAGAAAGTGAGAAAAAGTAGAATGCCTCTGAAAAGGTGCAGTTGGTAGTAGGACTTTTTTGAGATGTATGCAATGTGAGATGAGGAGGAGAGAGTGGAGTCGTAGATGACCACTAGATTATTTTCCTCATTGGTAGGTGGAGGCGTAGGGTATTAACAAGAATATGCTGTGTGGAGACCTGTTAAACTACACCTTGAAGGAATTTAAAGGGTTATGGAAATGGCGGTCTCTTTAGGTTTTCTGCTCCCACCAACACGGTTTATGGCTCAAAACAACTTTTGAACTATTGTTTTATAATGGCCGAAACAGCTGTCTCGCTGACGCAATGAACCACTGTTTTGGCCCTAATTTATCTCCGATAAATGCTGCATGTAGCCTTCCAAGACACTGGTTATGAATTTACCACTAGGTGACACGTTGTCATTCAACGGGATTTGGAGAACCAGCACCTGCCTGCGTTGGCCCTTGCTAAAAATGCACAGTGAAGTGTGGTAGGCGTTCTTTCAAGCACATAAGTGTTCAGGTGCCTATGGTACACGAACATCGGTGAACCTAGGGATGAGCACCTGTCTGGTATAACCTTGATAGGAAACCTGTTGTTTTCTGCGCTTACCTGTCTGAGCAATTAGGCTCATGACGACATGGAACTCCCATCTGCTGGCCGGATGAGTGTTCCATGGAAACAGTTGTGAGAGACCTGACAAGGGAAAATATGGATGACCAGTGGCCATTGATCCCTGTCTGAGCAATTAGGCTCATGACATCATGGAACTCCCATCTGCTGGCCGGATGAGTGTTCCATGGAAACAGTTGTGAGAGACCTGACAAGGGAAAATATGGATGACCAGTGGCCATTGATACAAACTTGTTAAGATGACTATTTGTTTACTGTAGCCAATAAACAGCCTTGCATTGAAGTTATCGTCTGCGAGTCATCACTGGATGCATCTTTGAATACAACATTAATTGGCGATGAGGTCAACCAGCTGCTAGGGGGGTGGGCAGTCTACAGTCTACACCCCAGAAGACAATCCATCCACCCTGGAGTGGGAAATGCCAGTGAACAAGGATCCCATTTGTTAACAGGGTAAGAAGGCCAAGAAAGGTTAACATAAAAGAGCCATTGTGGCCCGATAAAGACTGATCCAAGTACCGGTAAGCAGGGGACAACAGAGGGAAGGAAGAAGTTGAAGCTGGTAAACACGGAGTGGATTTGAGCAGGCACTATCTGTGACCAGGTGTGAAGTGCAGATCAGTGCCGTGAGCAAAGGGTGTGATGGACAGAAGAAGTGCACACATTACAGACAAAATGAGAAGCAAACTACAAGCTCATGGGGAAAAAAGCTGAAGTGGACCCAGGATAATTAAACACAAAGGATGCGAGTAAATGACATGAAAACTGTGCAGAACGCAAAGTACAGCGTTGACGTTGTTAAGATTAATTATATTAACTGCGGAGTCACATGAATAATATGCAGTTTAAAGTGAATATAAACTATCATTTCAACACGCAGAGATGCAGCTCGAGCCATATTGCAACTTTTGAAAAACGTAATCATTGAAAGAATTGTCAGGAGCCCATTCTTACTAATGACTATGGCGAGTGCGTGCCTGGAAGGAGCGACGCGTTCCAGAATCCGAGGCATGCATATATGGTACTGTATCTGCCTCCTTAGTGGAAGGCACCCCAGAACCTGGATAATGTTGCGACGTCATGGTGAATGTACGGAAAGAAAAATGCAGTTATGAAGGGCCTCCGAAAGGCGTATGATTTTCAGTCACGCAGTGACAAGTGGAAGCTTCAGGTAGTCCCCAAATATGCTGTTAAAGGGGGGAAAGGGGTAGGGTGATTAGAGTGTTATATTGTATTGCACTTGTCATTTATATAGCGCCTTTTAATATTATTATAGTCTCGATGCGCTGTTAGTGAGAACATCCTCGGAGGATCGAAGGCCAGAGTGTTGCAAGATTAGAATGTGGGTGTGCATTTGGCCAAATAAGGCTTGGCCAGCCTGGCCAGGCTCCGGTAGAGAAGAAACCCATGCAGTCAGGCATGTGGATGGGTGCTGAGAGGAGTCAGGAGATGGCGTGAGTGCTAGAGACTCGCCATGTGTTCAGCCTGCCCGAATTTGTCATAGATCTGCACTGCATTCTGATGTCAGAGGTGTGGAGTCGCAGTCTGGTGTAAGTTGGCCGAGAATTGTTTGAACGTAGTTAAGAAACTATGGTTCTGGCAATACAGGCATCAGTGATGTGTGCTGCGTGTGTCAAAGAGTGTTAAGTCGTGAATAAAAGGGTTGTGAAAAATGCTCAGTTTCAAAATCAAATTTCATGGAGTAGTTAACGAGGTGTATGCGTGTAGGAATTGGGATATGCTCTGGAGATATTGGCACAGCAACCTGGTTAAAAGTCACGTATGTGTTTTAAAGTGTTGAAAGAAGAAATCTATGGTTGGAGTCAATAATAATGTTTACTAAATGAAAAGGTATAACATGAAGTTAATGAGGCAGTGAATGGATGGGAATAAAATGAGTATTAAATGCAATGTTTAACATAACTAAATATATTGGAATGAGCACAAGAAAGAGAACGCGTTGTATGAGCTGGCATGATTTAAGCGAGTATTTTTAGTTAATGTATAGAATGGAGTAAGATCACATATTATGGCACATTAATAATGTTGGTGAATGACCTTACATTTTGTGCTACAAGCGCGTTGATAAGGGGTGGCACACGCAGCACACCAATGCATATATTGACTGTGGTGGGGAGCACATTTTATGTATCACATATCTATTTGCTTCGACTATGTTTATATAGGGTGGCACACGATGTACACCTGTTAATGACAATGCACTGCAATGAGAGCGCATTTGATGCATCCCAAGGTTATGTGCTTCGAGCATGTTGATATAGGGTGACACACTATGCACAACCGCGCATGAGTTTGCACTGTGGTTGGGAGCACAATTGATGCATCCCAAGGCTATGTGCTTAGAGCAAGAGGGAAAAACAACACATGTCTTTAAATACAGCAGTCAAGGAAGCAGAAGGGTCTGCGCAGTGATGGAGTTCTCTCTGTAAGTTACCTCTGAATTTCCGTGAGAGAATATCTCCTCCGCTCCAACCCTCTGAACGCTCAACCCCTTTGCTTGTTCTGGGGCAGGCATAGGGATTGGTCACATACCTCTTCAGTAGGTCATAGGAGTTCAGCCAGGTGACACTGGTATAAGGGGGAAGAGTTTAAATGGTGTAAAGGGGAAGGACGTGTTGTATTCTGCGCTTCCCTTTTTGAGTAAGCAGGCTCATGACAGGGAACTCCCATCTGCTGGCTGGATGAGTGTTCCATGGGAACAGTTGAGAAAGAGACCTGACAAGGGAAGGTGCGTGGGGGACCAGTGGCCATTGATACAAACTTGTTAAGATGACTACATATGTTTGCTCTAACCAATAAACAGCCTTACATTGAAGTTACAGTCTTCGAGTCATCACTGCGTGCGTCTTTTCATACACCATGGTTGGAACCTGGTTAATAAGCCATAAACTGGTTATCCCCTCAATCAACTGCACACCAGCTTTACGTCAGCTCCTCCATTGTTGTTTTGAATGTGTTTAGTTAACAGTACATTTAACACCCGTTTTATGTATGTTTTTGTTATTGTTTATTATTTTAGTTTGTCTGCTTTTTTAGGGTCTGTTTTAATCTATCCTAATATTTGTTTGGTGCAGGAAATAAGCGTGGGATGCCAGTGATGGTGCTCGACTATTATTAGTAATATATTGTTTTTTTGTTGTTCCCTGCTGGCTTACAGGATACATTGTTAATGTATTTATTATTTGTTTTATGCAGCACAGTTTAGTATAAAGCCATTACTCTTCTGTTGATGGGTCAAAAATAATTCTGTAAATTCCACGAGACTGGTCACTAAGCCAACAGCTCTCATATTGCGGTAAAGGATCATGTGTCAGTTGATATTAGAGATGTAGATTTTAACTATTACTGTTCAGTAAATTAAAATTGCAACATTGAGAACCACGCATGGCTACGGCAGGAGTGTAGTGTACATGCTTGTTCAAAGAACATTTGTGTATTGGGGTAGTGCTGCAATAGAGAAAAACCTACAGGTGTTAGTAGTTAATGTTTTGTCCCACTTAATTCTCCTTTCTAGGGTAGCAAATTGGTTCAGACGGAATCGGAGGTTTACAGCCCAGATTTTTGGGCAGGGGAACAGTGACAAGTACATCAGGTTTTATCCTTGCCGCCTCCTGAACCCACTGTACTCCCTGTAGCGAGAGATTGCCCAGTAAGTTTCTGCCCAGTTGGCAGTATATAGCCTGTTTTTTACCGTCGCCGGAAATGACTTCAGCACATCCTGGGATGAGCCAATATTGTGGAGAATGGCACACATGGCAAGCTTAAATTTGATAACAGTAGAGGGTGTGTTAGATTGAGATGACTCACCCAGGTCTTGATAAAGAGAGTTATTTGGAGGATTCAACATCTTTGCATATTCTGCTAGCTTATTCCAAAGGGCACTGGCTGCCAGGGACACTACGCCCAGCTCATGTCTGATCACAATGTTTGCGACAGATTGATTCAGACCCAAGGTTCATTTCCAGAGGAGCCCCTGATGTTTAATGGGCGTCCCAGGTCAAACGAAACTAACTATGCCCAGACCATATAGAATAGTTGGTTCAATGGTTTGCAGGTAAAACCTATGCAAGGGATCAAAGAGTAGCGACAAAACTGGAAATAGATCCTCTTAATTTTTGCCAACAAGCCCAGGAACCCTTCCCTAAATAGGGTAATCCATTCCTCCCTGGAATAGCTGGTTACAAGGTTGAAGCCCAGATATAGCATCGAAGCGATCCTTTCCAAAAGCTGTTCACCTACCATCCAAATACAAGTCTTAGGGCGCTTCTTAGTTGTAAAAATCCCATTTATCTGCAAGTTGTTTTGGACCACATAGTGGAAAAAGAGGGTACATTTTCAGAGGAGGCCAATTGGGGTTTTATCAAACAAGATATCATCGGCAAAAGCGAACCAGTCTAATATTAGGCTGGCTAGCTTTACCGAGTTGGTAGTTCCCGATTTCCATAAGGCTGCAATATCTGAAACATACAGGTTGAAGAGGGCAGGGCCACCACACAATCCTGTCTAAGACCCACGTAAGTGGAAACAGGGGAGCAGGTGGCTCCTTCCCTCGTCAACCTGACCCTCAGTGAAGAATCCCCATGCGGCAATGCCAAGGTCTGTACAATGTTTAAGAGGAACTTACATTTAATAAGCTTACTCCAAAGAGTTTCTCTGCTGACTGTATCAAAGGCACAGGACATGTCGATTGACGCCATGTATACAGTACCTATCGCCCCCATTTCTACGGCTGCAGAGAGGTGAGAGATAATTGAAGCGTTAAGGGTGGTCCCCATTCCCTTACGAAAGCCCACCTGGTGCTTAGACAGAAGATTTAATTTCTAGACCTGCCGAGAGAGATCTCTCAAAAGGAGGGAAGCAAAAATGTTGCTGGAGGCATCGAGCAGGGCGATAGGCCTGTAGTTCTTGGGATCAGACGCATCGCTCTGCTTGAAAATTGGTATGATAATGGACTGTTTCCGAGTGGAGGGAATGTTGCCCTCCCTGTAGATGGCCCTAAACAGTTTCAATAGGGGGTCAAACCACAGTTCCGGGTCCTGCTTAAAAAGTAATGGTGGAATGCCATCAGGGCCCGCAGCCGCGGATGATCTTGCCCTTCCAATGGCCCATCTAACATCGGCCTCATCCCAAGAACAAACCCCCAAGTCTCTAGTACTCAGTTTGAGAACGGGGCAATCCGACTCGCCAATAGGTCAAGCAAATTTAGATTGTAAATAACCCACTCAAAACATACTCTGCTGTCAGAACCCCTACCTGCATCTGGGCCCTTAGTGAGTTGCCTCATTTTGGTCCAGATGTCTGCATGATTGTTGCCGGACAAGGATTTAATTACAGCCTCGTTTGCTGCAATGTAAACCTGCCTTTTACCATATAATAACACAAAGTTATAGATTGTTACGATTTGCTTCTTTGCAGCCTGATATTTTGTAGGCGACATCTGAGTAATCGCAAGGGTACGCAAGGCTTTCCTTTTACCTTTTTTTGCTATGGCAATGGTATTATAATTGTGTAGATGTATTTTCCCAAGGTCAAGCTTGCCTCTTGCTGCCAAAAGAATCAGGCAGGATTGTATTGCCATATTGAATGTTTCTATCCCTTCTCGACCAGTCGTGCGGGCTTCACAATCTATCGTCTGTTCATAAAGATTAAGAAATGTCCTGCATGTGGCAACGTTCCACTTAACAGTAAGACCTCCTGAGGGCGGTAGATATCTCAGTTGGTAGATATTACAACCTAAGGTGAACCACTAAATGTATCCAACAATGGTCACTGCCCACAAGCAGGCCCCCCCCATGAGCGGTTCACAAGAAGTTAGCAAGGGGGAAGAAATGAAAAAGTAATCAACCCAAGATTTGGATTTTCCCTGAGACCAGGTGTAAAAGGAATCGACTTCACCCAAGGAGGGGAGGAATAACGTAATTTCCCAGTTGCGAAGATGGTTTGACCAAGTCCGGGCAGGATCTGCAGGGTCTAGTGAAGGATTAAAAGACCCTTTTTCCTTATCCACGTCCTGTGCGGCTGCCTCCCCGCAACAGGTATTAAGATCACCTCCCAAAATGATAGTCGAACCTTTGGCCGTTGCCGATCACTTCACAAAAAGATCATCACCCCCCCCCACCCCCAAACTGCCTAAGAATGTATTTGGCAGGGTTCCAGTAAATGTTTACTAGGAGCAGATCCTCTGTGTCGTTAAGTGTAAGATTCATAGCTAAAATTCCCTCTAAAGTGGTGGGCATCTCATGGTGAGTACACTTCATGCCCAGGTCTATGGCTATAGCTAGCCCCCCACCCTCTCTGAAGGACGGCCCTTAAGGCCCCTGGATTAGTTTTTGCAATACGTGTGAGATCCCTGAAGGCTAAAAGAACCAGTGGCCATTGTTTCCTGCAAAAAAGTATTTTAGATTCTCTAACCCAAGTGCGAGTCTCCCTAGACAGATTATGAAACCCACAAACATTCCAAGATAGAAATTGGCAGTCCCCATTCTACAGTGGATTTTTAGCTTGTTTGATCTTTGCAAACATCTGAACTGCAGCCTCCAACCAAAACCAATCATCCAGGGCTGTCGTTTGTCCAGAGAGGGATTTGGAGACGTGTGAGATGAGATGTATAGGCCTAGGGGGAGAATTGGGAGGCAGATAATTTGGCAGAACTGTTGGATCATGAAGGTAAAAAATGTCATAGCCCACCATCATCACCCGTTCGCACTAGTCCCAGACGATTTGGGCAATTTAGTGGCAAATCGATCTGTTAGAGCCCGATTTCGGGAATATTACACGTGTGATGTCATCAGAGCGTAAAGCTCGCAATGCTGGTATTTCCTGGAAGGCTCTGAGTATCTGCGTTCTTTTCATAGGGTGGTTCTCATTTGGATGTAAGATTAAGTCCCACCCCATGATAACCCCCTCAAAAGCTTGGACATTGTGAAAGTAAATTTGGCCGATGGAATCAATGTGAACTTGTTCTGAATTTCTCTCACGGATTGCTGAGATAGTGGGCTCTGTGCTAACATGCTGGTTAGTCAGAGCACTTGGAACCAGTTATATAGCGTTAGTTGGTTGGGGTGTTATAGGGTGTACTGGATTTCCCCAAAAAGTAGTCATCTTAGTTTGTTTGGTGTTCTTTAGTCTTTTCCGCTCTGTTGTACTCCAATATCCCCTTCTAGCAAATCATGGTCCATAGCTGGCCGTATGACTTCTTCCACTGCCAAATCCTTAACTGTATCTTTACCCTTGACAGTGTTCAGAAATTTAGTGGTCTTTTTTGGGGGGGGGGTCAGATTTGCAGCTGGCAGATCTTTTGTTTTCTTTTTCTGCTGTTCCCTCTTCTTTTTGGATTTTCTTTGTGCGTTGATTTCTGAGTCGTAGTTGTTGTGGGCTCTTGTCGATGTTGGAGAATTCTTCCATGTACTGTTGCTCTGACTCGATGGATGGCCCCTGGTGGCTACAGTCAGCTTGAGCTAGGGTATCATCCATCAGATGGATGTCGACCAACACTGATGTAGTATACGGAGTAGGACTATGTTCCGCATTCGGGATTGATTGCAAAGGCAATGGCATTGTTAGTGGAACTTCCCATACTTCTTTGTCCCCAAAATTACTTTTAAGAGCAGTTGAAGCCGGCATTTGAAGTGTTGGTTTTTCAACAATTTGGACAACTTGGAGTCTAATAAGCCAAGTTTCTTTGAGTTGGCATGCATAATATCTTTGATATTATCATATAGCCTAAGCATGGATTCCAGCCCCAAGTGGAGCGATGAGATTGATGCAGGCCCCAATGTATCAGTCTGCAGGAACATCATAGAGTCCCTCCTCATGTCGATGTTCCTAGGCGTAAAGAACTCACCCACCAGGTTCTGCTTTAGGATGGATTTTTGATTGTTTTTTTCTGTTATTGGTTAGGTAGACAGACTGTTTGGGGGGTGGAAGTTGTTGAGCTGAGCTACGGGAAGAGTCGCCAGTGAATGAGATCTGTATGTTTTGTTTGCAATGCCCTCCAGTTTGGCGCAAAGATTTCCAAAGGATTCATCCAGTATCATTGAATGATTTAACATTGTCGTTTTAGGGGGGGTCCAGGTCCAGATGTACGCCTGTGTCTCCCTCCCATCCTTTGCAGCATTATTAGAAGCGGTAACAGAAGAATGAGGATCCACCTCCGACCTGCTGCAATGATTTGAACATGAGGACAGTACCTGGATCGTTGGAGGAATAATTGAACCCTCCGTTGTCTGCCTATGGAGTAATCCCAAGTGCCCAGTACCGCGGGCTGCGCCAGTTAGCGCTTGGGAGAAGAAGAGGGGAGAAGCGAATGTATTGTGCGCAGGGCACGAAAACGTCTGACACTCATTTCCCACCTGTGGGGGGAAATTGGTTGATAACCCAGTTACCGAGAAAGTATCCTCATGGTCAGGAAAGAATCCCCTCCCCTCATTCTTCTTAAGGGCAGCTAAACCCTTCTCGGTGATTAGGAGCCTCCCGCTCCTTAATTTAGGTGCCGGCATAGTGCTTAATCAGTTACAAAGTCAATGTCATGCACACTTAGGTGCTTACTGTGTCAGATTTGAAGTAATGGAGTCCACGTTGTGCGCCACACTAGCCCACAAGACCAAAAGACCACTTGCTATCACTTGGTCTGAACGCGCACGCTCTGCGCTGAAATGGTACCTTTGTGTGTTCAGCCAGGTCTGAGGTCAGTGAGGCTCCTCCCACTGTGATCAGGCTGATAGAAAGACTCCCTGTGAAAGAAAGCAGAAGCAATCAGCGCTAAAATGTAATAACGCTATTGGCTACCACAGATTGCAGGAGTAGAAAATGCTCTGTGAGAGTAAATACGTTTGAATTTCGCCAGGCTTAGTACAAACAGACCACAAGACCAAAAGACCTCTTGCTACTACTTGGTCTCCGCCACTTCATTATGTTCCTTTACACAGATACCACTGTCAGAATTCGCACCAATCGTGAGGGGCATCTGACCTAGTACATTGAGACAAATGTGGGCCTAAAACAAGGCTGTGCGCTTACACCTATTTTATATAATCTATACACATCAGATATGGTGCAGGCCATTAATCTAGTGCGTAATTTTCCCCCTTCTATTGGAGTTGAATCCATCCCTTGGCTATGTTATGCGGATTACACCATCCTAATGGACCACACGCCGATTGGGCTGCAGCGCTCTATTGACGCTCTTAGCTCATGTGCAAGTCAAAATGATGTAGTCGTCAAAATTGACAAAACTAAAATCCTACATACCAGAAGGGGTTTAATACATGACACTGGTTTTGTGTGGAGACTTAATGCTTCCCTGATTGAAGTTGTGAATAATAACCTATACTTGGGCTTTCCTATCGGAGCACTGCACAGCAACAGGTACTTCGATGACTTCTATACACCTAATATTGAGTGAGTGGCTGATACTTAAGAAATGTATCCATGATTGCGGTATATTGTACGTCCATTGTCCCTGGAATACTTTATGACACGGTTTTTCTGTCTGTAGACGAATGCTTGATTTAGATATCTTGGAAGGGAAGATTCTGAGGTCCACTCTGTGAGTCCCCCAATCAGTGCCATCGGAGGCTACCTATGGTGCTCCATGCTGTCAGCTTGCCCAGGCTCTCTTTTGTCACTTGTAGCTGAACCATATACGACCATGTCGAACGCTTTTATTGTTGTTTTACAGGGCACTGTCAGTAGTCACTTAACTGCAACCGGTGTGTCTCTCAGTGAGGTTACGGACAATCCCAAGGGTCTGGACCTCTTAACAAATACAACTGCTGTCTGGGATACAGTTATGAGCTTGGCTTGACAATTTAATCAACATTAAAAATGTATTCCTTAAATGCAGGTCAGAGCTTTACTTCAAACAAACCCTGCACTTATCTGGCAATCCTCTAATCCGAAAGAAAAGCGTTTCATTAGCTATTTAAGATTCAGTATCCTTCCCACCAACGAACATCTTGGTAGGTGGAGGGTGTTGGGGAGAATTCTCAATAAATGGTTGATTCCCCTTATCTAATGAGTCCCTCAGCAGCTTTGCTGGAATTCTAGGGTTTCTTTTTTTCACCTGGTAAGGGTGTGAACCTTTTTCCCACTCCTGCATGTGTTTTGCGACGACACTTTTTGTGTGATCTTGGGCACTGGAGCCTCACCTACTCCAGAGCACCACCTTTTTGTGTGTGTTACACAGCACCTTCAGTGCAGTAACATAGGGTTGTCTTTGAGACTTCCCAATGACTCAATTTTTCTAGGGCTGACTACTGTCCCCCAGAAACAGGTAAAGTTGCCATTAACTTTATATAGTCACTTTAAACTGAAGACCCAGTACACCCTTACGTGGAGTACTGGAAAGGGTTAACTCTTATCCCTTTTTTTCTGTGCCTCTTGGAGCCTTGTTTCGCTCCCTTAACTTTACGACTTGGCTGGTGGCAGTGGTACCTACCCTAACTTTCCTACCGCGATTATATTATATAAACGTGGTATTGTTCCAGGCTATTATAGTAGCCTCGAACATAAACGCGCTTGACCAAATACATTTTATTTTGGTTCCGGCTGGCTTTATTCGCCATTTCTTTTTGTTAATGTCTTTCTCGTCTTTTTCTCTGCACGCCAAACCGGGGATGATTCCTTTGTTCACTGTCTTTTCGCGGGCTTCTGCACAAAAGCCCTCCTTTAGGCGCCTGATAGTCTAGAGGTGCAGGATGTGAGGGAGTGATCTTTGGACCCCTGCCAGAGGTTGCCTTAGTAACTCAAGTCGCACTCTTGTCTGATTGGCTAAGGGGACTGGCCTTGCCAGGCCAGCCACCCTGCTGTGTGATTGACAGCCAGGCTGTATGAATGGGGGAAAACTGCATCAAAAGCAGGTCTCTGGGACTGGAAGACCAGAGTTGCCACTGGAACGAAAGAACCAACGAGGAACTGGAAGAGGACGACCCCTACCACGACTGAACCGCCCGGTGAAGCCCTGCTGCAGGTCCGAAACTCCAAATCCGATGACAAAGAAGATCCTCCAGGAAAACGTCTTCCCTTGAGCTGGTGGGACCAACCAGTTCGCCCAAACTACAAGACAGGACCCCTCCTCTGGTCGAATTCGCTGTACAGAGCTACAGTGGGCCGGATAGCCAGGAAGGTCAGACCCTGCTTGGGTTTTAAGGAGCGCACTTTTTATTGGTTATTTTGCTCTACTGCTGGTTTCTTCCCTGGGTGGCGCAGGACCCTCCAGTCTTCCTACTTAGTGTCAGTCCGACAGTCGCTTCAGGAACTGTGAGCCTGCAGGAACCACCAGGAACATCCGCCTCAGCTACAGCTCCCTCTCCGTTTTAAGGTATTGTGCAAATCCGGTTGTGCGTTTCACTTAGTCGTGGTGAAAGTGTTTGAAATCTTTCTCCAATCCGAGGGCTTGTCCTTCTTCGAAGTAACTTTTGTACCAACCAACCTCGTCTGGAATCTGTGCCACAAACTTTACCGCAAACTACATTGAACCTATTATCTTGAGCAAAATACTTTTGAACCATTGACTTTGGCCCTAAGCCTTTTCTATCTGATTTTAACCTTGTAGTCCCTCTTGTTCCCTTGCTCTGATTACTTACCTGTTGGTTTTTCCTAATTTCTAATAACTTTGTCTTTCCCTCCCTTTTAAATTGCTGGAGTGCCAATTTGCTCCCACTTCATTTTGTGAGCTTAACTTGTCTGGAATTTAAGGGAAGTGGTGTGGTGTATTTATGATTGTGATTTCTTACCTTGTTTATAATAGTGAAATGTTATACAACTGTTGAGTAAATAATTATATATTCTTTTACTTAGAAACCTTGAGTCAGTGTTTGCCTGAACCATAGTAATTGCTGTCCTTTGTGTAACTATTTGTACTGCTCACTTACTCTTGAGATAAGTCTGGCTTCTCCGCTACTGCTACCACTATAACTGTGTAGAACAGGATTGTACCAAAGGTGAAATTGTACTGTCACTTGTAGTCTTAATTGTGTGTAGTGTTTCCAAAGGGTACTGCATATAATTCTGCCTAAGAGAGGGCTATCCCTCGAGTGGAAAGTCTATGTAGATTATGTAAATTGACTATCGAAACCTCTCGCCTCTTGCTTACCAGTTGTTTGATTATGACTTATTTCCACCATAAGGGTTATTCCCTGGACAAAAAGTATGAATTGTTTGTTTTAACTGACCAATTTTGGGACAATATTTATTGCGCCAGGTCAAGTGTTTTTACAGCTGCTGCCTTTTATATTTGTGAAGAGGCATTGAGGCTGATAGAATTGCAATGTAGGAGATGTTGACAGTCGATACTTTCTCAGAGCTAAAATGAAATATGATATATGTATTTAGGATTTTATGTATAAGATTTAATCAATCAATGTACTTTTAATCCTTCAACTGTATGTACTTTGTTCTCTTTTATTCAAGGTTAGTGCCTAAGGTTTTGTATTGATCATTGAACACACACAAAAAAGTAATGGCTTTTGTTTGTTGCCCATTACAGCCCTTTCCTTTACAAATCTCATTTATTTTCTATTGGCATTGGAATCATTTGTTACTGTATGAGGCTACTGTACTGTTTGTGGTGTCCTCCAATGGCAGCTCTTCTGATTATAATAATTTCCTTAATTTTCTGTGTGATATGATACATGTCTGGGGCCAGACCAACTTGCATATGATCTTGGTGACGCGGTACAAGCGCAATGAGTGGGTCTTGATGATGTGGCTGATGTTCAGCAAGTCCATGAATCTCACCCAAAACATGACGGATTCTTAGGTGGCCCACAAAAAAAAACAGCACCCGCAGTGCTACCTGTAGACCCTGTGGTCCTGGATGCAGAGGATTCACAGAACTGTGCACCCACAAGTGGCATTTGCATCTCTTAAGGAACAATATGCACATGCAGAGTAGGATGGTATGGGGTCACTATGATGGACAATTATTCCTTGAGGAACAACCTCAACATGAAGATCCCACAACCATGAACCTGGCATTCCATTACATGCACCCCAGCCCTCAAACGACACTGCCAGCGATCTTGGAACTACTGACACCTTAACTTCCTAACCAGTTATCCCAGTGCACTCAATCCTCTCACTGACCTCATGCTCAACCAAACTGACTTGCTAGCTTGTAACCCCCCAGTTCCAGCTTCATTATGCCTACGCCATTCACTTCATCTCCCATGGCAGCTTCACCCGCAGCCCTGCAAAAACCTGTCAACTAGGCAGCAGCACTCTACTTATTCCCATTCTTCCTTGCAACCCCTTGCCACAGTTGCTCCCCAGGGTAGCACAGATGACTTGCCCCACCCCATGATTCCATGGAATAAGAGCACTGGTGGCGCCATACCTGGTTACCCATTGTGAACTATTAAATCAGGGCATGAACAGGTCATCGTTGGCATCTACAGACATTCCCAAGACGGAATTGTATGCATATTGTTTAAACACTGCATCTTGTTTGAGCACTCTCAGGACTAGTATACATTGATAGGTCAGACAACATGCCATCCTTGCCCCTTAATCTTAAGACCACCATACTGACATTTGCACATACACGCTTTGCAGGGGAATCACACCCACCACAATCATGAACAAGCCTTGTCATTTGACATTATCAAGCATTACTAAACACATTACGTGTTTACACTAGCATACTGTGTGCATACCGAAGCTGGGGAACAAGAGTCCAAAATATGTATTGAGGAGCAAGGGAGAGAATATAGCCATCACTTATCAGTTGTGTGCCACTTGGATGCAGACTAGGAATACAAAAAATCACTTTGCCACAGAAATGCCATTAGCAAGGCTGTGCTATCATGTGCTTTTTCTTTTTTTTGGCTATCCAAATTGGAAGTTGATTCTCTGCAAGACCGTATATTGTGAAAAACCTGAGGATATTCTCACTTCCTTATCCCTATCTTCCTCTATTCAGGTGGCCAGGGAAAGGCCATAGCTTTTGGATCCCGACCCGGGGGGGGGGGGAGATGTGCGAGGGAGGATCACCTGGGTGGCGGAAATTTGGGGAATGGAAGGAGGATGTCCTTAGGGAAGACACAGTATTCCCGGTTTCCATTCCACAATGAACCCACAGTCCCTTAGGATTTTATATGGTACTATAAAAACCCCTCCAGTTCTTACTTTAAACCCAACCCTCGGGTAAATCCTCATTATCGAGGTACCAGGAAAAGAACAAGAACACCACCACAGAATAGTCCCACATTCCCCTCTTCTGGTAAAATCAAGAAGTTAACAGAATACATCCTGCTCTCCCTCCACCTTTTGTAGGTTATTGTCAGTCTTCTCCATTGTCACACACTCCAACTGTCCCATATGCATATTCCTTTAAGACTGGGACGAAGAAGCAGCAACTACGAGTAAAGCACACTACCCTCTGTACACGCCACTTTGGTATTGGGATGAGCAAGAGGACTGCAGAACCACTACTACGAGGGTCAGGCATGTCCCATTGACAGAAGTAATTATGCTCATGTAAAGGGCTTGCACCTGCAGCCAATTAATGGTTCTCAGGTGCAAATAAAGATAAGCCAGAAAGAGACACAAAGAGATCTAGCTGGGTGGGAAAGCGCTGCAACCCAAGGTGGATCAGGCAGAAGAAGGGCCTGTGAAAGGGATGCTGATTACTGCAGGGAAGCCAGAAAGACGCCCAGGCCAGAGCAAACCGATAGAGGGTCAAGAGCTCTGCAGAGCCCTAAGCTGCGTATCCCTCGTTGGAAGAGGGGCACACAGGAGAAACCCGTACGCCGCCGACAGCTGCATGAAGGTTTGGAGCAAGCGAGGAACGCTCCACGGAGCTCCCGTAGAGACTGAGGGGAGCGAGCGAGAACTGGAGAGGAAAGCCAAAGCACCTTGAGGAGTGGCCGCACATAGGTGAGTGACAGGGATAGATCACTCAAGCTGGGGCTCTCCAGGGGCTTGGTGTGGGCAAAGCAGGATGCTGATCAAGTAAAAGTATGTAACAAATGGGTCAGGAGACCAAATGGGAAATATTGTTTCCCGAACAAGCAGAAAGGTATTTACTGAGTTACTGAGTGCAACATATATAAAGTACTACACAAGTGAAAGGGAAGTGATGTAAATTTCCAAACACGTTGAAATCCTGTAAAAAGCCTATTTTTTTCTTTTTTTTTTTTTTTACTGCGAGAAAGTACAAACCAAGTCTAATGAAAGTCTGGGAGGCGAGTGAACAGTATTTGAGGAACACTATTTGATTATGTGAAAGCCAGGTGGTGACAAGAAGAAATACCATGAAGTGAAGTGTGTGAAAGTCACGTGTTGGCAAAGTCAAGACTGACAGACAAACAAGTGTATATGGACTAATGGACACAGTTGCAGAAGGGAAACCTATGTTGGCAAGGAAGTCCAAGGAAAGTCAATGAACATTACAAATGCCAAGGGTTATTGGTTGCATGACCTCTGATGGGTGAACCGTGTGGTCCGACAACTGCGCGTAGCCCGAATAACCCCTACTTGGAGTGAACCAAGGATGTCAAGAGGCTGAAGCTGTTATGACTAATAAATGTTTAAGTAATTAAATGGAAGATGAATAAAGAGAGCTGGTGCAAAACGAGAAAGGTTACAAAGTGCATTTGCTAAGAAAGTTGAAATGCCTGTGAATTTAAAGTCAAGAGAGCTGTTTTCTTGGGGAGGGAAACCCAGATGACATGTTATGGGACTTTGTTAAACTTGGGGAAGGGAACCCCAAGGACGTTTTGTGGAACTGTGTTGAACTTGGAAAAGGGATGCTCAAAGCAAGTCAGGAGCTCGAAGAAGCTCAGATAATTATTTTGAACATCAGTTCTTTGGGTGCTGACATCCCTACACGTTGTATATCTTTAGTTGTGAGGGCAAGTATAGGTTTTGGACACCGACAGACTTTTGAGTTGAACTTTATGACACAGACTATCCTTAGTTTCTTTAGCTAGGGAAATCTCACCTTAGCATAGGGCAGGTTAGGCCTTACTCCATCCAGACATTTAAGAAATAAACCTTTGCTTTTAGAAATGGTGAATCTGTTGTCTGTGTCTTTCTTCATGATGCCTTCACAGTGTGCTGCTCAGTTTTCACATACACTCTGTGAATGAACAGATGTCGTCCGTGATTAGGCCGGAGCTGGTCTCGGGCTTTATGAGTTTATAAAATAATCATTGTCATTCTTAGTGGATACATGGATACTTCTGCTCCTTAATGTCTATGGAGTCTTCACTTCCCCACCCCATTAGCTGAAGTGTTTTTAGACCGCATTTCAGACACAACATATCATGTACTTCAAATATGCCCGTGCCACAGCTATGTAACCACTGCCTATGTGGGTTTCCCTTTTGGAAATTGTTTGCACAAAGGTGCCACTTCAAATCATACTGCTGTCTAATGATCCCCTTATCTTTGAGGTATTATACAGCAAAGGGAAAATGTAATTTGGTAGCCATAAACCCAGATGACATTTTATGTCAGGAGGACAGCTTAACGGCAACGTGCGCGCCTTGGAAGCAAGACGACACGAAGCAACACAGGTTCGATCCCTGGGTCCGCGCTTAGAAACCTCTGGGTGTTTAAGCACATTCTAAATACGCAACTAAGACAAAAAAAAACAATTCCTGTAACAGCACCTCAATGCCCGTGGGCTGTGTGAGCGCTTTAAAAATGCAAAATGAAATAGCCATCTTCTGGACATAAACTAATTCTGACAAAGCCTCATGTCCTTTGCTGAAATAAATATAAAACAATTTCTTATTACAAGGTTGTCTAGTTGGACAGGATGCAGTTAGGTTATCCACTTTACCTGAGGCGCATGAACTGGATATCTGGTGCCTGCTTCAGGCCCGTGTGTCTGAGGCCTCCGACCCCTCTTCCTGTGGGGGAAGACTAGTTCCCCTAAGTGGAGATGGAGATTGCCCAACTTCAAAGGGGATTTACGGGAACAAAGGGGAATCAGCTTAGAGAGGATGATAGTCAGAGCCCAACACCCACCAAGGAGGGGAGAGCCATTTTGGATTTGTATTGTGCCCCACTTCCCTAGTAAACATCTACTCTCCCCCTTCTTGCAGACTGAGGAACCTGGGTATGACTCGCCAAAAGGAAACAAAAACCTTTGTAAGAGTAACAAGGGCTAGTCCCTGATATATAAGCCAAGTCAAAGGACCAATCCACCATTATGGTTTTTCTATATGGGTGAAGGGGCAAAACCCTTCAGGGACTCTTAATATGAATCCACTTGCAACTGTTTGGAACTAAGAAGAATCAACAGGCAAGCGTGTTGGAGCTAACGCTGCTCAATGTTCTTTGAATAGGGCAGAGGCAAGCCTCCCAACAAAGTGCCAGGCTTTTTCTTGAACTGTATCTCAAGGCTAGTTGAGGTGACTGCTTGGAGAAAATCCTATCGGGTATTTCCAGTGTAACTGAGAAACATGCGTTTATTAACATACATACGTTTTCAAGTAGAAATATCATTGGATATACAATGTTCTCAATGGACAGGCTATGGAGGGTACACTCTCTCAAATGAGGTAGCCAACATGTTTCTGCTGAGAAAGCCGGTAACAGATGTCAGTGAAACGATGCTGCCCCTAAAATGGATGTAGGCAAGTTTGTGTACAGAATTCCATTTACCAATATCCAGGGAAGGGTCTAAGATGTGTGAGGGCCTGTGTGAAAAAGGATGTGACCAGGGCCCTAATTTGCATGTGGATTGATAACCTTGTGAAATCACAAAGTGACATGATACTTTGATACTTGATGGGTATCAAGAAAACCAACATTACACGAAATTGTCATGAGTAAACCAAACAAAATGTGTCATGTGCAATACATGTTATTATTTGTTGATGTATACCATTTATACCACGCGCCACAGCTATTTTTATGGTGTCCAGGTGCTATGTATGGTCACTGTTGTTATTTATGGAGCAATACAATGTGTGGGACATTTTGTTTCTAGAGTACATTGTGGGCAGAATCAGTTGTAAGAGTTCGAAGTACTTCTGCTTTTCACGGATAAGTCACAGTGAGATAAAAGAATTTGCCTAAGATCACACACTTCATTTAAGTGGTGTTGCAGGCATTTGAGCCCAGTCCGAAACAAGGAATTTTTACCACATTGCTCTTCCTAATTCTAGTTGATAGAAATGTGTTTTTAAGTTTCAAGAATACTCTATTCACAAATCATCATAAACCACTCTGACAAACATTTACATCCTTGTAGAAATATATTAAGCGAAAAGAGGATAATTGTAGCTTTCTTTTTCCCATATTGAACCGAAGCCTGAATGTAGTGTGCTAAATAATGACTTTTAGGTTTTGTAAATGAGATTTCAAGACTTGGGTGCAACAAAATATGTTGATGAGGTCTGCTGGTTTAGTCATAGTTTACACAGGCATTCAAGTGGATTCGGGAGGGTTGGCTAGGCCTCAATGACGCTGGGGTAGGAAAGGCATTAAAAGTGTAACAATATTGTGCAACCGTGTACTTTGCCGCTGACTTCTTAGACACCCACCTCCCACTCTCCTGTTGCTTGCCTTATGTCAACATGTCTGCATGAACAGAAGCAAAGGGCCTGGGAGCATTAATGCGGATACTGCAATCACAATGCTACGTTGTTTGTATTTGTAAAAGGAAAAAGGGGGTGCTGTTTAGAAAAGTGTGGCACATTTTAGTGCCATTTTTTCCATTTTATAGGGACGGAGTGAAAGCATGGGCGCAAACATGGCTAAACGTTGGCTACAATTTCTCAAAACAGCCCCTGTCCACATATTTTATTTTACAAAAAAAGATACAACCGGGGTTTTGCAGTGCCTGTGCGTTTCGTATTCGAATACTGTATATATTGGAATAGCCACAAAAACTGCCTGGCGGCAGAAATAATATGCTGCAAAATCACTACTCGGGGGTTATTTTGAGGAATGGTGCCAAATTTTAAGATACGTTTATTGTTGGGGTGTGTAAAGTTTGCATAAAAAGGCTCAAAATTGGCTACATTTGTTCTAAATATAGCACCTGCCCACTGACAAATATTTTCTTCTACAAATAAACCACGTAACATGCATGTTTTGGTGTCTGTGCATGTCTCATTCAAAACCTATATTTAAGGGAGGTGAAAATAGAGGTTATGGGGGCACAAATAGAGACACTGACAACATCAATGCGAAACAATTTTTGTAAATAGACATTTTTGTCAGTGGTTCAAAGCCTATTTTGAGGAATTTTGGTTGATTTTGAGATGTGAATCGGCAGCCACAAAAATGGCTCCAATTTGTCTACAATTCCTCAAAAATAGCCTCTGTACACTGCCAAATATTTTTCTTTTATTTAAAAAGAAAACGATGTAACATGGAAGGTGCAGTGTTTTTTTAATAAGCTCAGGGAACAGAAGCAGAAGCAACGGGAGAACGCATACAGGCATACTGTGGGGGCAGGGGTGGCTGTTTCTATTGTATGCCAAGCCCACTCTCAGCCACCTATTTACTCCAATTGACTCCCATCCTTGCTCACACTAAGGCACCACTCAGAGGGAAAAAATGTGTTTTTCATTTTAAACTGAAGAGGCACTTTTTCACCCAGAGGTGGTTTTCTCGGGTTTATTGGATTCAACAGAAAATCAGACGGCCTAATTATGGAAAAGGCTCTTCAAATAGCTTCAGTGTACTCACCGGCGTGGGAAGAGTAGAAGGGATTCATTACTTCACATCTACTGGTAAAATTACTCACAGCAAGTACAAGTCCAGAAGCTGCTGCCTTTGACAATGGCTCGGCAAAGCACAGCTTTTTCCCGATTTAAACTGACTTGAGGAGACACAGGGACCTGGTAGAACCAAATCGACTGCTTTTATTTCACACAGAGGCACCTTGGAGCTGTCGGACTGCAGTGACTGAAACATTACCTGCCTGCATCCGAAGACGTTGAGCTTCTGTGCTTTCACAGTTCACCGACCCATGTCACTTTTATTGATCCCCATTAAGCTTGAACCATAAGTGAGCACCAAGAAGCCTGGCTCTATTGTGTCAAGTACCAGTTAGGAATAGATTAAAAGCCCCTAACCAGGCTTTCTTGGTTCTGGCCAGTGGCCTTATATCTTGTGCCTAGAGATACTCTTCCCATCTTCAAAAGACATTCTAAACTAGTTACTGGTACTCTTTTTCTGCATTATTGCCAGCCATTGAATACCTAGTGTGAACAGCCTATATCTGTTTAAATCTACATCATCTGTGTACTTGCTTTGCAGCGGTTGACGGTAAGTACTTTTAGTCATTGTGATCAAGTAAAGTAACACATGTTCATAGAGCCTTGTTTGGACTATTTATTTTAGTACTTACAGTAGTATTGTTGTTTGGAAGCTTACATACTGACTCACACACCCCAGGAAGAGTATAGCCTGAAATTAAACCTACACTATCAAAGAGGCATAATATTCACTTTGTCGCCTTTATGGCTGGATCACAGTGGTGCCAGTGGTTCTGCATGTTTGAGTATAACACTTCGAAACCATTGTTCAACCCTATACTCCTGCTTACCAATATTCAATAAGTCACATCCATCAATTGACATTATAAACATTACTTAACACAAAAACGTACATTACCACTGTAAGCTTGTATAAAAGTACCTAACAAATTATGTGTGCATGCGGCTCCAGTCCACCTTGCCTCCCCGCCCTTGAAGCCGCTATACAGTAATGTGAAATCTGACACACCTACAGTATAACATAACATAGGCAGAATCAACAGACTACTTCAAGCAAATTCTTGTTTCCCTAATTTCTTTATTCTTGTTATCGTTGGGGGTTATGGATGATTAAACAAAAAGTGGCCAACAGCTAGTGGTGAGTGCAATTTTGTATTTCCTCTTCTCCTTCCGCAGATGACTTTGTCTCCTACTTTTCCTTTAAAATTGTCAAAATATAAGGCACCTTGTCCACCATCCAAATCTCTCCCACCCACTCTCATTCTCCCATCTTTCCCTTCTCCAGCCCTTTTCCCACCTCACCTCCACCACTGAACTTCTCTCCATACTTCTCTCTGCCAACCAATCCCATGCGCCATTGACCTTTTTGCTCCACTAATTAAGGAAGTTGCACCCGTCACCTCTGATCAACTCTCCCCCTTATTCAACATCTCTCTCTCTCTCTCTCTCTCTCTCTCTCTCTCTCTCTCTCTCTCAACTGATATCTTACCACCCTGTTAAAAAATACAGTCATACCTTTCCTTAAGAAACTAACTGCTGATCCCAGCAACCCCTCGTTCTACTGATCAGTCCCTCCCCCACTCTACAATGCTCCAGAGGGTTGTCGTCAACCAGATAGTCAACTATCTAGAGGTAGGCTCATCTGCTGACCCATCAATTCTGTTTAACGGTCCAAACACTCGGAGACCGCTCTCATCCACATTGCTAATTCTCTTCTTTATTTTTTGTTGTTTATTTACATATGGTTAAAAATACATTCAACCTTTTACAAATCTAGATATTTTGAAGTCTATCCAATGTGCATATCACTCATAAACTCTGCTGAAGACCATTTAGATTTAAATGAATAGTTCTAAGCACTCTTTAACACAACATTTGACACAACTAGTGATTTATCAATCTCAGTAGTTAATGCAGTGTGATGATATTCTTGGCCTTGCCAACACGTGTTTTCTGACCTTAGAGAACATAGGTCTTCATTAGGGCTAGTACATCACCATCATCAATGTAAAATGATACATAATGTTCCCAGCAATGCCAACGCGAGTGGATTAGGAGTTATAAGGGAAGAAGTATGGGATTGAGCCCAAAATAAATCAAACCAGATCAACACAACCAGTGGCTATATTATATTATGAATCTCTGGAATTTTGGACTAAATATTAAATGCAAATGAATGTGATTGCTATATGAAGAGTACATCCAAGTAGCCCAGATTTGAGGAAGGCTTTATTGAGCCGAAACACGTGTCATCATATACGACGGTTTGAACATACAGGGCAGTTTGACTTAATTTTGACCCAATAAAAAACCACAAAACTTACCAAAACAAATTGGTGCAGATTCACAGAGTTATTTTCTGATACAATTCAATTATAACGGCATAGGCTTTATACCGTTAACTCTGAGGAATTGCGACATTACGAGGACAATATAGTTCACATATTCTGTAATTAAGATTTTTAACAGAAAAAAGGAATATCAAGGAGTCGCCCACTAGACCGGCTGTTAACAGTAAAAGCCAAACACTTACTTTAAAATGATACATAGTTATCATTACATTGTACCAATGTAAACAAAATCCCAGAAAATCATATGTCATAAAACATACTGCAACAAACAATACATTCAAGATAAACAAATAATAAATAGCAAATCAGATAAAATACCGACCAGATAATGAACCAGCGATGTGTTACACAGCAAGGGAAAAGCAAAACATATAAAAGATAAAGAATACAAGCATATTTGTAAACGGATGTCATAATGATCCAATCACATCATATTGCACTAAGCTTCCACGAATATAATTGTGCAATCAGTCTCTTGGGTGCAAAGAACCAGTGCCAAGCAACTGCGCACTCATGTGTCCACCACCAACTGAAACTTGTGGGCTAACAACCCTCCACAAGATCAGTAATAGCCTTAATAACAAAAGATGTATAATTACTCTCATAATTGCCCATAACTTCAGATTAAGCAACCTATCATCCTCTCCATAATCCCCAATTGACTGCTAATATATCAAAGCAACATCCTCTAATCTTACCTAGGCTCAAAATGTTATATGTTACAACTTCCACTGCAACTGAACTCTTCTTTCAAAATAAGTATTGTCAGTCTTCTCAAATTGGTACCTAATGCACAACCTATATAGGATAAGAAAAAACAAAAAACACCCCTGTACCATTTGGGTGTTGGTTCCCAATTGAGCAACAAACCAACTAACACTTATATACTTTAAATGAGCATAACATCCCTCTACCTACGGTAATCGTTCAGCATTTAACTATCTATGTGTATTCTTACCTCTTCACTGGAGATTAGTATTGGAAAATATACGGCATTCCTAATGCTGTTTCAATTTCCTGCGCCTCAGTTTCCTGTAATCAATAAGTGTACAATCACATTCCATCACTTCCTCTTATGTAACAATCTTGTAAACCCCCAGATGGGCCCCTGTAACAGCCAAGCATTAGATATGGATTTACACCAAAAGATATATACACAACAAAGCCTCATCCCAAAAGTGCGCCTCATGCTTGATGTGTTCAAAATCCTGACATTTTTATAGATCAGGCAAAACCATTACACTAACTTCTCAAATAAAGCCCCAAACCTACTTCACGTAGGTCCTCCTTACCTACATACTGCTCCTAATAGCTCAACACGAGCGACCTCATTCAGAACTGCAGTAATCTTCTTAGCGCACAGTGCCAACCTTTTCTCTTTGTTTATATTGTTGCCATGGCGTTGGACGTAAATGTCCAACATCATGTGTATTGGCTCGAACAATACGTTCTGATTCAAATTAGATAAACAATGATAACTTGCTGTCAAAAGTCATTCATAGACTTTCATCTGAATACCATCTCAATCTAAACTATTTGTAAAGATAGTATGCAATCACAAGACTTTAACAAATATGTATACATAAGCGAGCGCCACAATATTAAACTGCATCTCTTTAGAAGCTTTCCCATTAGTCATTGCTACTATTGCAGCTGTTAATGTGAACCCAGCTTGCAAGCTCCCCTATTGCCCGGGCTCAACTTCTTTTTATTCTTGGTTTATAATGTTGCCATGACGTGCATTTACCTATTTGTATTTTTTTATTTTATTGTTTAAAGCACAACCCAGCTTGAGAGCTGTGAAGCGCTGTACAGGGTGTTGATAGCCAGTGTTTGATCATGCATCTTTTAACAGTAACTCGCTCCACCAAATCAAATATTGCTTTGGGAGTCCATCAAAGATGAGGAACATGTGGGAGGACACAATCCATTCGAAGAACAAGTTACTTACCCCTAGTAACATTCTTTTGACTATATGTTCCTCCCTTGTATTCCTCTCGCCCTCCCAACCTACCCCACTGAAGAAATTCCCATGCTTTTACAGCTTTCGCTCCATCAAAGTTTAGTATCGTCAAACCTGTGGTTATGCAGGTAGTTTCTACTGTATGAAAAACAGAACTGAAGCCAACGGTCGTTGCGCATGCTATATATGCCTTTGACGACATCATCCTCTAGACGGCGGCCCTCGAGGGACATCGAGTCGACTACATCGATGCACAGTGCCCTCTGCCGAATTTCTTTTCCGAAGCAGCTGAAGCTGGATATCGAATATCAAAGATGAGGAATACGTGGGAGGAAATCACGTCGAAAGGATGTTACCAGGGGTAAGTAACTTGTTCTTCTGGGATATCAACTGGGAGAAACTTGTAACCCAAACTGCCACCCTGAAAAAGACTGCCAAGAAGCTGTTAAGAAACATTTTGAGAACAATTCTTCTATATCAAGTTTCAGAAAAACTGGAATGCACATTGCCAAATGTCAAGAGACTTTAAGAAAAGGCAGTTCATGTTCATTTGTCCTTCAAAGACAGATCGGTATGGAGAATCTTGGAATCAATATTACCATCAAGTTTGAATGAAGTTGTTGGAGTTTTCTTCCTGGATGGGGAGTATACCAGGAAAGGGATTATAGTAGTTATTCCTGGCAGGCGAGTAGACCGGGAAAGAAGATGGTTTGAAATATATTTGTGGCAAAGAGGTGAGGTGTGGCGGGAAGACCTTTTTTTGAATCAAAGAACTTACTTACCTTAACATTTGTTTGATAAGCTGTGGCATCACCAAGAGAAGTTACTATTCTATTCTGACAAAAGTAGTTTGTTTGAAGAAGGTGTGCTATACTAATAATTGTTGAACATTTTCAAAGAACAATTACTCTGGTTTTGAAGTTGTTAGGAAAGAAAGACTTTTACCTTTACTAGAAGGATATTGTAGAAATTACCAGTTGTTTTGAGTTCGGAACAAACATTTGTGGAAAAGACATTTGATGTGTCACAGGGATGGACACAGTTGTTGAAAGAGACTTCTTGTGTCATTTTGAATAGAACTTTCTTGGTTCAGAACTGTGCTCAAGTATTCCTGAATTGATCCATGGGAAGGGAGTCCAACCCTGGTCACAAGGAGTGCTTTCAAAACCTTTTAAATTGGAACTGATGAGCTTTTTTGGTTGAACTAAAATTAGCCATACATTCCTTGTATAATGTTGTTGTTTATATGAGTGTGAGGATCTGAGAGTTTTTGGACACTAGGTCATTTTTCTTTAGTTTGTTTGCTCGGCATGGCCCTCCTTGTTAGGTTAGCGAAAGACGGGCGTTTATCCCATCCTTTTTCATTTTATAAATGGCAAATCTTGCGAAAACCTTATCTGTGTGCCTATCTTGCATTTGTGACCCCTCACAAGAGACTCCTTCACCCCTCCTTACCCACTTAATTCTCATCTTGATGACGATCGACAGTGGTGGGGGCTCTCCACCTGCCCCACTTGACTTGCAGCAACACCTACACAATTACTGGGGCGGTGCAGCAATTTTTTGAAAAAAAAATAAATGCTTTCAATATTGTTATTTTCTGCTGCGCACGTTGAAGGATCACCTTGGATGTGCTATCTTGTGTTGTGCATCCTCTTTTTCTGCCTCTTGTGCCACTTCTTTGGCAACCCCATCAGCCAACCTCATTGACTTTGGCCTTCCAAGATGGCCGCTCAGATTTTCACCATCTTTCCAGCTGCCTTGGCTGACCCTGTTCACCTCCCATTGGTTGCTCATGGCTGTTAAGCCAGTCACTGCAACCGGGAGGCGGGGGCTGGCCAGATCACCTAAGGCCAACAATGGAGGCACGACACTCTGTCTTTCCTCTTCTTTCTTATCCTGATGACGATCAACGATGCTGGGGGCACTCCACCTTCCCCACCTGGCTTGCAGCAACACCTACACAATTACTGGGTTAAGCCTGGTGGTTGTGTGCAAAACAGATGCAGCGCGGCAATGTTTTAAAAAAAAAAAAATGAAATACTTTCAGAATTGTTGTTTATTGCTGCGCACATTGAAGGATCACCTTGGATGTGCTATTTTGTTTTGTGCATCCACTTTTTCTGCCTCTTGCGCCACTTCTTTGACTTCTTTGTCAGGTGCAAGCAAGTAAAACACCCAAAAATTCCAGCTGGTCCAAAACAATGCGATCAGAATAGTAAAAAATAAAGCAAGAAGCAAACACATTACTGAAGCTAGACGGGATCTCCACTGGCTGAGAATGGAGGATCGCATACAATTCAAATCGTTGTGCCTAACCCATAAGTGCCTATATGGCAAGGTACCCAGCCTACCTGAAGTCCAAACTCACTCTTTACCACCCCCCTAGGGCATTAAGATCAGAAGCCAGCGGGCTTATAACTCCCTTGAAACAGAAAAAGACACTTGGTCTGTGCAGAGCCTTCCCTAACCGAGCAACAGCCATCTGGAACAAACTGCCGAAGTTCCTTAGGTTAGAGACCAATCTTTTGGTCTTTCGTAAAAAACTCAAAACTGAGCTTTTCAAGTAACCCTCAGCTGGACCTCTCCGAATCAGCTAAGAAATAATCTTCCGTGCTGTCCTGTCTCCCGTCTTCACGTATCCATTCCGTCTGTCCTTAAGACAGACAGGCAAGAAAAAGGGCACTCAACACCGACAGAACCATATGCCTCACCCCAAAGGAAAAAACCAAAATTAATAGACTGGTCTGTGTCACCACTTACAGTCCTATAAGCAATCTCACGAAACAAACTATCAATAAACACTGGCATTTGATAAAAAACAAGGGTACCTTAGAGAAGAAACCCATTTTTGCATTAAAAAAGAACAGGAATCTGAGGGATACTTTGGTTCATACCTACACCGAAGAAACTAAGACACCTAATACATTGTAGGACCTCCCGAGTGTGGTGGGACACTACCGGTGCGGCACCTGTGTGGCATGTCGCTTCACAAACCCCACCAAAACTTTTGATTACAAGGACTACCACCGCACTTTATAGACCCACACCAACTGCAACAGTAAGTTTGTGATAAATGGAATACAATGCCCTTGTCACTTGCTTTATATAGGCAAAACTGCCAGACCAGTGAAACAGCGGATCTCAGAGCACAGATCCTGCATCAAGAACAAGATTCCAGATAAACCCTTGGTCGACCATTTTAGTCGACTAGGTCACACAACGATGACATATCCTGGACCGTTACACAGCAACTCATTCCACAAAAAAGAGGAGGGGACAGGGACAAAGCTCTGACAAGACTAGAACAACAGCAAATGCACCAACTTGACACTGTCAAAACCGGTCTAAATATATCAGTGGAATGGAAACACTTCTACAGCCAATAAACGGCAATAGATCTCCTGGCCTGAATGTCCCTCTCCATTCATCCTGTCCTCATGGGGTTCATACTCATTGCCTAAGTCTATAACCATCAGGCCTTTCACTTCCACAAGTTTTCTTTACCCATGTAAATGGTGGCTTGCCTATTGGATTTTTCTGAATTATTGATATTCATCCATTGTAACTTTATGCATTATCCATGTTTTTTGGCATATATGTCCAATGAGATGACATAGCATCATCTTGTAATCTTACGCATTATCCATGTTTTGACATATTTGTCCAATGAGATGACACAGCATCATTGACAATGTACACAATAGGCTGTTACATAGTTGTACTTCAGAACCATTTTTGTTTTTTGTGTTGTTTTTAGATCAGAGCCATTAAGTGCACACTATCTGCGTATATACATTTATGTTTTATATTACGATGCACAATGATTCAAATTGTTTGTTTTTGTACAAGTGATTACTCCGAGCAGTAATGTGATTATACTGCAACAAATGTGCTGAGATGATATCGCTCTACACATAATGCGTGTTTTACACACGATGACTAGCGAATGGGTACACGTATTTTTGTCCATTGCTATCATACACACACATATAAAGCTGCCGATATTCAGATATGCTCGTTTAACATACCCCATTTTTTCTACAAGGTTGTTGTGGGTAAGGCGGTCCTCATGCCATGGCTCCCTTCGAGCTCCGCAGTATTCCTGTAATGAAGGTGCCTGCCGGCTGCTCGTTTTATTTTTCTCTTGCAGTGATTGTCACTAGCTAAGCCAGACACAGCTTCACTTCCGCGAGCTGACGCTTCCAGCGGGCACGCCCCTTGGAGCACCCGTGGCGGGTTACTATTGGCCCCCACGCGGATGTCGCCTCGCCAGAGGAGCGTCTCTTTCCAACCAATAGGAACGACCGACGGGTTTGATTACCCACGGTCGCCCTGGAGACACTTTCTTTTTTCCCAGCGCTCGCGTCCAGAGACGCGCCGCCGCCCTGCCTGTCCCAGACGTACTTCTCGAATCACTAATGTAAGTACCACTTTGCGCCTCACTCGGGGCCACGATCGGGGTCTCCCTATCATGGCACACACCCATACGTATGACTACATGTTACCCCGTATTTTGGGTTCCTTTTGAAACGTGCATTAGGTACGCCACTAGCTTTACCTTTATGCTTTTTTGTATGCAGATTCGGTCACGTTTGGACCATCTGGGTCAGGAACCACTAATCGGAGTGGGTGTCTTCACCATTACTCAGCGAGAAGACACATCTTACCCCATGAGGTAAGATTTTTAGCCATGTCTCCTCTTACTCACTCATTAGACCATGACCTGTTTAGAAGTCTTACTGAGTCTAAAATGTCGTTACAGGTACGATTGTGTTCCCTCTACGACGCATTAAATGCCTCACAGATATCTGTACTCTTGATGGATTATCGTGCTTACCCTTGCACTGGATAAATCTTTGGTAAGATTCTAGGCTCCTCCAACAGGGCGTCTTTCTGTCTCCTTGTATTCTAAGCATCCTATGGGAGCTTTTATGAATTATCATTTTTAATTTGAGGTCACTGTTCCACTTACAATTCCCAATTTGTTTGTTCTCAGATAGAGTTCCCGGGACCACCCCTAATGCCATCACACGTCCTGGTGAAGGCCTGCTCACATAGCTGCACTGCACAGCTCCTTTAGGCCGAAACACTGTTGTGTCGACGATATCACCATGTCCATTGATGTGGGTTTATGTTTATTTCTGTGACTGCATAATTGAAATGTTCTACCAAGAGTAGCAGTCGTTCTTTGTTTGCTATTTCATTAAGATCCAGTCTTTTCCACTGGATCATACTCATTTGTATTGTTGTGTCCTAATATTCCTGGGTGCTCTATCCCCACTTGGATTTTCACCATCTTTCCAGCTGCCTTGTTTGGCCCTGCTCCCCAAATCACCTAAGGCCAACAACGAAGGCCCCGGTCAGCTCCCTGTCCATTTCAGGTACGCTGTGTGAACCTCCCCTACTTGTCACATGTGATGCTGTGTGCACCCCCCCAACCCCCTTGTCGCCTGTGATGCAGTGTGTGCCTCCACCTTGCCCATTGCTGGACTTTGGCATTTGTGTGCTGCTGCCGCCCTGCAACATGGGGTAGGCACCATGTATTTGCACACTGATTTCACTTTGCATCTATGTGATGCTGCCGCCCTGCAACACGGGGCCTTGCCCAATGGATGTGATCACCATGTACTTCTCTTATGCACTTGGCGTATGATGTATTACCTGTTGCACATTCCACAATGTAATTCACCTCTTATGCTTCCTTTTCTGTAACCTGAAGCACTTACTGTAACCATATTCTTAAGTTTAAGTGCCTAGATACCTCTGGGTTTTGTTCGCTATATAAGTTTCAAAATAAATAAATAGGGTGGCTTGGTGGCCTGAACCCTTCAAAGTCTGATGTAGTTGTGGGCTTTCTATGGTCCAGTACCCTAAAACTTACTGTTATATTTTCAGCTAATCAGACTAGTAATTGAATGAATTCATCAGGGGAATCTGGAGATGGGTCATATGAGTCTACTTGGTCTACACTCTTTCTTTCTCCACCTTACTAAGCTTACAATAATCTCCATGGCCCCAACTCGGACCGCATCCCACTATCTGGTCTTGTCGATGGCCAACAGGGCCCACCAGAATCTGACTGCCCTTACCAGCTACATGTTAATCTTCCTGGTTCCTGTCCTCGCTGCCTGATGTTCCAGTTTCCTCCTTTCCTCCTTTCCTGCTTTCTGGTGTTTTTTCTCTCTCCACTGTGCCACTTTCTTTTTACCAAGGCCACCTCCATTATCACTACCACCTCCTCCTTGTGATGATCTCTCTTTACTGTCTCTCTTCCCGGCAAGACCAGACTTGGCCTTTCATCCTTCCGAGGTCGATAAATGAGCACCCCACACCGTGGGTAGTAATAAGCAGCGCCCAGATGCCTGCGGGTTCGTAGCACTATATGAATGCAAATTATTATTATTTAGAAGCACAGGAAGTACCTGAGATTCAAAGGGGGGAGCTGTCACTACAAGTCCTTCCTGTTGGTCTGTCTTCAGCACCCAGTGTTTTCATCAGGCTGCTAGCAATAGTGGTGTATCGCCTCCGGAGGGAAGGCATTCAGTCTTTCCCTACCTGAACAACTGTCTAGTGTGATGAATCCTATGGCTCCCTCACCAAATCACTGCTTAAAGTCGCATCCCTGGTGGCCAGGGAAGGGCAGATGCTTCCTAATCCTGACCTTGGAGTAGTGTTGGGAGATGGGGGAATCAAATCCATGGGGTGAGGCATACTATTCACCTTCCTTTAAGGAAGAGGTATTACAAATGCCAAAATTCATAATTGCTTGCTGCCACAGTCATTTAACTATTCCACTTGTTGAACTCCTAAATGTGGGTTAAACCAACCCAACCTCCTGTGGTATAAATGTGAATAAATCCCAATCTCAAAACCCTAGAGCTAAATGCTTCCCTAACTCAAACGGGGGAAATGGAAAAAAGTCTGTGAATAATAATGGCCAAAAAACGTATTCCTCTTTTCAAACCAAACTGGTAACTGAATTGTATAATATTCCTTCAAAGAATGTGGCAGAAAAGAGGAGACCAATCAGCAAAGCACAAAGGGTTAGAAAAACTAGCTTAGTTGCCAGGGACTTCAAGTCCCAAAATTCCATCAGTACTTGGACGCGGAAGAGGGATGCAGGGGACCACTACTGTGGAGTGATATTTTAATTGGTGTAAATGACCTACACCTGAAGGGGGCTGGGAGGCTTAATAATCCCCCTCAAGTGCAGGCATTCGGAAAAGGAGAAAGAAAGAGAAAACGAGAAGCAAAGCAGTGGAGGCAAAACAAGCAACTAGGGCCATGGTTGCAGCTGAGAGGAAGGCCTGAGGCGAGAGAAGATGGCGGACCACTGAAATGCCAAAAGCTGTGGCGGGTGCTGAGAAAGTCTTTGCCTTTGACACTCTCTACTGCAGAGTTTGCGCAGCGGGGTGCAGTCGCAGCGAGGGAAGTGGTTCCAGGTGGCTGGGTCACGACTGAACCTCTCTGGTGCAGAGGGGGCACCATTTATTCGTCTCACGAGCGGGGGAGAACAAGAGGAGGCTGGTGTACAGCAAGGGGCCACAAACACTGAAGACCTGCGAACACAGACCAGAATGTAATCGAGCGAATTGCAAGGGACTTCGGGGCGCTCCAATGCTGTTTGTGTGTTCATGTTAGGTCGCTTCACTCCTGAGTGAGTGAAAACAGCAATAGCATACATTTTGACTACCGAACTAAACGAAATCAATCACAGTTGTATCTGTTGGAAAAAAAGTAACTGTTCACATAAGCACATGAGAGTGTGGAAAGTCCCTGTGGGGGAAACTTTGGAAACTTTGGAAAGTCCAAAAGCTCACAAGAAATACCCACGCCAAGGGTATATTAAAAACCAGCAATACCAAAGTAACAAACCCTGCTCAATGCAAGAGGGGAATACTGAGAGGCTTAATTATTGTGAGACTTGCTGCTTATGTGCTATGAAACATAGATATTCAGGTGATAGAAAACTATATTGCCAGACCCAAGATATGAGAATAGTTGAGACTTTTTTGGTCAATATTTGGTTGTTGATTCAGAGGGGAAAGAAAGGTAGCTAACATGCTGCCCTTCTGGAATAGATTATCCAGAGGGAGATGTGCATAATTGCCCAGGAATCTTAAAGAGCACTAATGTGGTTCCTTGTTTCCCTACAACTTGTTTAAAGTTTGATGCTGAAGAAGACAGTTGAAGTTGGGTTTTTTTAAATTGGAAGTTACCATTGAAGTACCTTTATGTTCTTGTTGTTGAAGAAGTAGAAGGTCAGGCGAGTATACTTGTAGGACAAGCAGTTATTGCCCAGGTAAAGGAATAAACCAGGTAGTAGATGGTGCAAGTGCTGAGGTGTGGTAGTAATATAAACAACTCAAGTTAATTGGTGACATTTGGAAAAGAATTGTGAAAGCCTATTAAAGAAAAGTTACTATTCTTTTTTTCATCCAACATTGCAGTAAACCATCCTGACAAAGGTATTTGTTATTAGAAAGGTGAAGTCTGTTCCTACTCCAGGAGGAGTTGTAATAATGTATTTATTTCTTAAACTGAAATTTCTGTGACAATTATCGTGGCAGACTATTGGGATTGTTTACTTGGTGAAGACAAATGTGAGACAGTTCTTATTCCAGGATGAATGCGAACTTCTGATTATTGAAGCAATAGAACTTGGCAAATACGAGAACTTAAGAGCTGTATTGGAACTTTGTGTCGAACCAGATTTCCTGGTTTCCTTTGAACTGTGGAGAAAATTCCATGTTCAGATCTGGGGAAGGGACATTCACCTAGGTTATGAGAAGAGACATTGATAATATGTTATACATTATTGTTGAATTGCCATATAGTTCCATTTCGCTTTATTTGTTGTACAAGTGAGAGGATTAGATATCCTTTTGTTAGTGTTTCCTTTAGTTTATTTTAGGCAGGGGAATCTTCGTCGGGGTAAGGATAGTGAGGCATTAATCCAACCTGTTTATTTAATAAAATGGCTAAAGTTGAAAACTCTTTACAAAGTTGTCTGCCTCACATTTATGACCCCTCACACTAGTTCGAGCTTGCTCACCAGATCTAGCTTTGGCACATCTGTACCGGACGTGTAGCCTGTTGCACCACTTAAGCTTCTTCCTGATCTTCAGGAAGTCTCCGGTTTCGCCACCCCAGTTCCCCCGATTGATCGGGGCATTCTTCAAAATTTGCCTGGGTTGGGGTTTCCCACCCAAGGACAGAGTGACAAACATTTTCAATATTGTCCAGGCTTTCAAACATCAGGCGACAGTTCCAGACTTGGCTTTTTTGCCCTTGCTCGAGTGCATGAGGTTGCTACATTGACTACTGATCTCTCAACGGTCTCAGTTTCAGGGACAAACTTTAGACCTTATTCTGGTCTCAGAGAGTGGGTCCAAAGACCGACAATGGTGGTCAGTGAAGGACAACCTCCTGAAGGGGTCTCTTTTCTGTCAACTCTAGTCACAGATGCGTGCCTGAAGGGCTTGGGCGCTCGCCTGAAAGATTTGATGGTGAGCGGACTTTGCTCCCCATCGGGGCGCTGTGAGCACATCAATTTGCTGGAGCTAAAGGTGATCAGGCTGGCCCTGGTCGCTTTCCTACCCTCTGTGATGGCCAAGACATTACTGGTCCCGGACAGTACCGTAGCCATGCATAACCTCAGCAAGAGGGGTGACATGGGCTCCTTGACGCTGTTCAGCGAAGCAATTGGATTATGTTTCTGGTCTCTGGAGAACAGCTTGTCTCTGGCTGTGGCCCATTTAGCTGGCAAGGAGAACACTCTAGCGGACATACTGAGCAGGTGTCTTGAACCTCCCACAAGTCAGAGCTTTCCCAGGAAGTTTTGGGGGAGATTTTCTGCCTTTGGGTTTCTTCTCAAATGGACCTCTTTGCTTCCATTGTAAACAGGACATGCAGGTGGTTCCTCTCCAGGGAATTTCCTCATCGTGGTGGTCTGGGGAGACGCCCTGAACGTCGAACCCTCTATGCATTCCTGTCATTCTGCAGGAAATGTACTCTTATCATATTGAGAGAATTGTCATGCGGCAGCAAAGGAAGAGCAAAATGTCCGATATTTGGAGTGGTTTTCTTGAATCTGATTTAGGGTAATTTGCTGTCTGTAGTAGTGTAGGAGAAACCCTGAAGAGGAGATAAGTTATTATTACCTTTTTGTCTTTTTAATTTTGTACTTATTTTATTGTTCATGATGCTTAAATGGGGGATGGAGGGGTGGGTACGTTTAAATGTTTTCATCTTTTCTGATTGTTAATATAGATTTGTTTTTATGGATTTCTGGTGTACTTGTTTATGCTAAGACCAAAAAAGCTTAATTAAAAAAAAACTTGATCGCTCTGGAGAACGTTGTACCCAGAGTTGGTAGGCATGACCATCTGCCTTCCCAGACGTCTTTGGCAGAGGATGGAACTCCCCACTTCGAGGGGAGGGTCCTGCATTCCGAACCTCTGCAGCCTGAACCTTCATGTCTAGCTGCTGAAAGGCTTCGTTATAGGGAGTGGGACATGTCGGAGGTTGTTCTAGACATACTCCTATCTGCTAGAAGACCCTCCACCAAGTCCCTCTATGCTGCCAGGTAGGGGTGTTTTGGACATGGTGCGAGAAGAGGGATCCGGTCGCTTTTACTTGCTCCACTTTCTCTCTGCTGGAAGTTCTTCTGTCTTTGGCCTAAATGGGCCTGCAAATTAGTACAGTGAAAGGGGTATCTTGTGGCCATTTCGGTCTTCAAGAGAACCCTGAAGAAGGGCTCCGTTTTCACAATCCCCACAGTTGTTCAGTTCCTGAGAGTCTGTTCCAATATGTTCCCCCGACGCCAGTTTGTTGTCCCGGCGTGGGACTTAATTTAGTATTGACATTTTGAATGGGCACTCCATTTGAACCCCTCCGTTTTTGTTCTTTAAGACTGCTCACCCTTAAGATGATTTTCCTTGTTGCCATTCCTTCTGCTAGACGGGTGTGTGAGTGCCAGGCTCTGTCCATTAATCCTCCTTACTTTGTTTTCTCCAAGGAAAAGGCAACATTGAGAGTTGGACCCTCCCTCCTTCCTTCCGAAGGTGGTCTCTGGTTTCCATCTCTCTCAAAAGATCTGTCTACCAGTCTTCTTTCCTCCGCCTCACCCTTCCGAGGCAGAGGGATGGTTCCATCTGTTAGATCCGGCTCAGGCCCTCAAGTACTATTTCTCTTGGACGTGGGAAAGCAGGACTTATGACCATCTTTTCATTGGTTACGAAGGTGCCCGAGCAGGTAGGGCTGCTAACTAGCAGACCCTGTCTCGAATTATTCTCTGAATCTTAGAATTCTACGATCTGGTCGGCAAGGAGGTCCCGGAGTGTCTCAGAGCTCACTCCACCAGAGGGTTGGCCACAACTCTGCTCTGCAATGCAAAGTGCCTGCTCTATATATTTGCCAAGCAGCCGTGTGGGCTCCCTTGCACACGTTCGCTCAGCATTACTTCTAGTATTCTAAGTCTGGTCAGGATGCTCAGTTTGGCAGTGCTGTGCTTAAGAGTTCTCTGGTTTAGGTGGTGTCCTTGCTACCCTCCCTTCTCTAGGTAGCTTACTGCTTTGGGACTCTATCATAGATTAGGAATCCGTGGGAGGAAGAAGTCTGTTAGAAGAACAAATTACTTACCTCTGTAATGTTCTTTCTGATGGATGTTCCTTCCTCCTCATCGCCTGCCCTACTGCCTCTCTTGGGGTAGCTGGTACACCTTGGTTCTGCGGTCACTCAGTGTCCGAGTGTTGGGGGGGAAAAAGGGTGGAACTGAGGTCACGGGGCGCAGTGCCTCTATATGTACTGGCCCCGGCATGATGGCATCGGGCGGAGCTGCGCTTTACCCCCTGGCAGTGGAAAGGTTTTAGAAGAGTAGTTGGTGTTGTGAGATAGATGTCATAGATGACGAATCCTTGGGAGGAAAGTCCCTCAGAAAGAACGTAACGAGAGCTAAGTAATGTGATGGGTCATAAATATGAGACGGACACAAAGGTATATTTTTCTCAATGTTTGCCATTTTATTAAAATAAAAAAGGTGAGATATGTGCCTATATTTCCCTATCCTAACGAGAATGTACCTATAATGGCAAACTAAAGAAAGATGACTTAGTGTCCAATAAAACATCTGACCGTCACCCTAATACTTAAAACACAAATGTATAAGCATTACTTGACTATCTTCAGTTCAACAAACCAGTGTAAAAGTTCAAACTTATAATTTATAGAAAGTACTCCTTGTGATCAGGGTTGAGCTCCCTTCCCCTGGATCCATTCGGGAATACCCTTAGACAAGTTCTGAATGAACAAGAATATATTCAATTCAACACAAAAATGTCTTCTGCATCCTATGCGTCTTTCCACTTGGCAAAAGAAATGTCTTTTCCATGAGCACTTATTCCAAACTAAAGCAGTAGCTCTCCTCCACAATATACTTCTTGATAAGACCAATGTCTCCTTCATAAGGACTAATTCATAAACCAAGGCAATTGCTTTCCCTCACAAAGAAATGTCTTTCTTAGGTTTCCAATAACTTTTAACGCATCACAAGTATTACAATGGAATGCTTTTGCCAGGATAGCACAACCATTAATTTTGATGATGCTGCACTTTTATAAATGATATAGTTATCATTGTCTCTCTACAACTCTATTTTACCACAACCAAATACCTTTCATTCAACTGTTTCTTTCCTGGTCTCTCGCCTCCCAGGACTAGCTAGAAATGGTCCCTTTGCTGGTTCATTCTCATGCCAGGAAGAACACTCCTCCTACTACTACAGTTGATCTCTTCTTTAGTGGCAATATGGGTTACAGATTTCCTCAAACTGGTGTCTCAGGAAAGGAGAATTGTGCCCGTTTTGCCCCTTTGCCTCTTGGTTATAGTGTCTGTACCGCTGGCAAGGTGGGTTACAGTTTTCCCCAAGTTGACATCTCATAAATGGCGAAATGCACCCTTCTTGCACTTTTACTTCTTTTAAATAGCCTCTTGGTTGTTGGCAATGCGAGTTATAGGTTTCCCCAAGTTGACTTCTCATAAATGGAGAATTTGCGCCTTTCTTCCACTTTCACATCTTGCCAATTACAGGGTTTGATTAGGCATTCATCCAACTCTATCTGCCACCCCTTCTTTATGTCACTTTCCTCTCGGACTCCCCATAACTCACTTGCGGGAGCCGTAAACGCTACAAAGTGTCCCGTTGACGTGTGTCTCTTCGGAGGCTCACCGGTTACTGTTGGCATCTTCGGTGTCCTCTTCAGGTGCTGTGCGGCCCAGCAGTTCTTCTTTCTGGCATTTCGGCATCTCAGGAGCCTCTTTCGTTCTCTTGCCATCTGGGTGTCGCTCTCTAGGAGCCTCAGCTGGTCCACCTTCAGCGACTACGGCTCTCCCGACCTCCCCGTCTCCTCCCACATAGGAAAACGCATCCATTCTTTATTAGTTCAAACACACACGAGCATCACTCTGGTACTGGAACGAGGAAGAGGGATGATGAGTACCAAGACTGTTGTTTCATTAACATGACAAGCCTGCACCAAAGGGGTGGTAAAAATGGCCCACCCAGGTAAGGCTAATGGAGAGAGTGGGAACTCCTGTGGAATGCTTGCAGGCGGAGAGGCTGGAGAAGAAGCAGGGAGACGTATGTCCGAAGCGCTGCAGTGCTGCAGACTCGTTGCAGCAGAAGCAGACTGTGGCTGGCATAATTGGAAGGTCTTCGGAGGCAGGGGCAGGCTGCCGACCTCCAGGAGTCAAAGGGTCTCCTTCTCCAACAGTCTGAGTTGTCGAATACCCGATAAGTGGGGCCTGTCGAGCCAGGAGCAGCAGTGATGAAGAACGAACCAGAGCGGAGAAGGACAACCGAAGTTGTGTTGCAAGCCACATGCTGAAGGAAGTTCAGAACGTTTGCAAGTGAGTGAGCGAGCGGAAGCAGAAGCAATGTTATTACTGCTTCGGAAAGGTGAAATACAGATGCATACAGTGTTATGAAGGTTATTGAACTTTATGAAAAGAGCGGTTTAAGCATACCAAACGAATTCCCAGCAGGAGAGTGAACTGGGAATTTGCCATTTCATTGTTTTTGAAGACTAATGCAAAGCATTTTGAATAGCGAACCAAAGGAAAGTTATGAGTGAATGCCACATACATGAAAAGCAGAGGAAAATCTTGCCTGATAGAAAGGAACTGTGAAACAGATAAACTGAAGAAAGCAAGCATATGTAATGAATATGATGAACTGTGAAGTGTTGAAGTTGAGAAAAAGTAAGCATTGGCTAAAGTCATAAGGAAAAGAGGAATTGTGCATGTTGTGGAAAAACTATGAAAAGACTGTGGTACTTCAAGTGAATAGTAGCAGGAAAAGACTGCCAGAATATAAGTCATATACCACTGTTGAGCTGAAGCAGTGCTGGTGCAACTGTGAAAAGGAAGCCACTCGGGTGTGCCAGTTGTGTGACCTGTAATGGGTGGACTGTGTGGTCCGATAACTGCGCCTAGACCGAATACACCCCACTCAAGAGGCGCCACTTGAGTCATCTATAACTCTATGGTTGAATATACATAGAAGCTGCTGCATTGTGAACTTAGAGTTCAACTTTATGATTTTGATGAAAGAGCCAAGAGCCTGAAAGCTGAGAAGAATCCAGGGGAATTGTGTTGTTGTGAAAACATTGAAAGACTTGAAAGCTTGGGGAGGGGGAACCCCTTGTTGATTGACATTGAACTATTTGGATACCTGGGGAATGAGAGTTGCTTTCCGACTGAGAGCTGGAAGAAGCTCTGAACTTTTGTTTGAACACTTATTCATTTGAAGCTGACATCCCAACACAGTTTGAACAAATAAATGAGAGGGCAAGTATAGGTTTTGGATACAGATGGACATTTACTTTGGACTTCTTGGCACAGACTATCCTTAGTTGTATTTAGGTATGCAAATCCCACCTTACCATTGGGCAAGGTAGGCTTTATCCCCACCTCATTGCGATTTTAATAAAGGTTTATAGCCCAAACTTTACTTTGTTGTCTGTGTCTACTTCTTGATGCCTTGACAGAGTCCATAATGAAATGGAGTCTTTTAGGTCTATTTGTTTCTGTGTGATTGTTGAATTGATCATTAGGGCTAAGTGTGAGGAATTTGACCATTCTCACGGTGGGTGTGCGCTTACTTGGGCTTTTTTGAAATTTTAAAAGAAATGGAATGACGGTGATCAACCTCCGGAGAATATGTGGGGCTAATACGCACACATTTTCTTATGCTCCCTGCATGACAATCACATAGGCCTGTGCACTCCACAATCACATAGGCGTCGTCCCACCTGTCATATTTAGTTGGGATATGGCAGCCAGGATTATACCATGTCCTCTCAGGAGGGGGAGGGCAAAACATTGCCATGGCCATGGCCAGCATAATTAACTAACAAAGGCTCCATGGATCCACCCTGTCCTTTTGTTAGCTCCGGTGCTGTTGGCAGTTTTGCATACTGATCAGAGTTTAATTCAAGAGGCTCACATGAGGCCTGGCTGCAGAGGCTAACAAAGGAGATGGACGGCCCCAACAACCTTTGATATGCACTGCATCTACTTGAAGCCAGCTCCAACCCTTAGTAGCAATGGAGAGTGAAATGTCATGTCTGGGAATGTGTGGATTACAGTAGTCATCCTTGCAGGGAGACCCCATTCAGAAGGTAGGCGTATGTGATTTGACAGATACAGAAAGTCTGGTCCCGCCGCAGCTTCAAGGCAGACCTGCCACTTTAATAAGGAACCACAGAGAGTTCAATTAACTAGAGAGACCCTTTGGTCCACAAAAGACAGGAAGATGGATGGGACTTAGTATTACATGTTTTTACCCCTTTACCTTTTCTGTTGCAAAGCACTCTGGTTATGACCTCATTCATACAGGAGATTGTTGGTGGTCATCCAGGATTGGCCCATTAAGGTAAGCTTAGCCTATACCAATCTCTGTGGTCCATTTGGCTTTAAAAGAGGGCTGAGTCTCTCTTTTGGGCAGGTCATCTGAAAACTTTGCAAGGAGTAGCAAGAAGAACTCCGCTTTAGACCCTGATTGAAGGTACAGTCTGCCTTACGTCTTCCACCAGTGAAGGAAGGCAGAGGACCATCAAGAGGGAAGAGCAATCCCTCCCCTAAACATCTCCCAGGGAACAGAGGGAGATACTGAATCCAGAGGACCCTCCAGCAGCTCTAGAATCGGTACCCAGCCAGCACACTGCATACCCTGCTAGGCTCTGTAGCAAACTTCTGGGAAGTGCCAGAGAGTCTCTGAACTAAACCAAGGAAAAGGCAGCTGTCTGCAACAGTCTCCTCAGCTACGGGGCATACGCCTTAAAGGACGACACAAGCCCAGTGAAGAAGGTAGGAAAAGTGCATCGACAAGCATCTTCCGACGTCTGCCTTAAAGGACATTTTCAGCCAATCGAACCCCTTGAGCTGCCACTGACTACATAGCGGACTATTGTTATACTGAGACAGCGATTCCTGACCCCGAGCCGCTGTGTAGGGCAGCCTGCAGCTGTCTGTCCAGCCTCGCCCGCCAAACTGCCTGATACCTGCAGCTGTCTCCCGTCTTGAACTCTGTCGCAGAACCTGCTAAGTGCCCTGAAACCGACTCGATCCAACAGGCAGAGGTGGCTTTTTAACAGTTTGCACCTCTTGTTCAAAATATCATAATTGTGTAACCCAAAGTGTCTTGTGGCAGTTCTTAATATCGAAGTATAAGCTATGTCTTGTTTTAACATAATGGCTCCTGAGATTAGACAGTCAGCCACAAGCATTGGATATCATATTATTGTTCTCTTCGTCAGTAACACATCCATGACGGGACCTATTGTTTAGTAGCTGTCGGGCCTAGGTGTACCCACATGTTGGGTCCAACCCAGGAAGGCCATCTTGAGCAGAGTCCAACCTTTCTCCAGGGAAGAGTAACCCTTCCTGTGTGATGTAGGCAGACAGAGGAGGAGGCAGAGTTCGAGAAGCCCAGAGAAGTGGTGCGGACTAAAGGTGGGTCTCACCATCTTGGCTTCCAAACTTCATGTGCCCAATTCCCATTTCCTGCAAACAAGGCACTCTGGGTATGACATAAGAAGGTAATTACATTAATTACAGCATTAACATGATAGGGGATTCCACAACGAGCTACCTATTGATGTAGCACTAAAGGAGTAGGTAGCTCGTCTTGGAATCCCCTTTCATGTTAATGTTTCACAGTCCTGTCCCAACGAGCCCCTAACCAAAAAGAGGACATACTGTATTTTGCTCATTGAGTATTCCCTGTTTCAGGACAACCCGCATGGTTGGTTGAGCACTTTTTCCAAAAATAGTAAACATGGAAAGTGTAAATATTGTGTCATTTACAGAAGACACCTATAAAAAATGTCTCGACATGCCTTCAATTTGGGTACCCCAGTCACTGGACCGGCTCCCTCTCCACCGGTCAATACAAACAACCTTGACCTTCTTACACAGAAAACAAAAAAAACGTATTCGAACCAAATGATGATCGAATACTTAAAAGCTAGGGTCATCCCTGAAGGCCTCCAGATCAAAAACATACCCAGAGTCTTTCTCGAAAACCCAAAAATTCATTAAAAGGGTTCAGTGGAGTCGGTAACAAATGTTCCCGCAACTGGGTGATTCTCATAATTGAAACATCAGAGGAAGAAGGCAAGAAACAGGAAGAACTAGACACACTGGAGAAAAAAAAATCAAAGACGAATCAGTCATCCCAGATATCAAATCTGCTTTGGAAAAATGCAATGAGGAATGGCAAAATTTCAAACATTTACGTTAGATAAAAAGGTTTGGAAACTGAACAAAGATACTGCCAATTACAAAGAGGAAACCACGTATCTGTTCCTGGTTCCGGGCTTCTTTCAGCAAAATAATACCTACCAGACAAATTGGAAAGGTCAATCCTATACTAGAATGCAAAAGAATACAAGGTTTGGGACCTTTCAAACTCATCCAATAGCAGTGATTCTGATACTATTGTAAATGCTCCCAGTACCAGCGGGACAAACCCACCCCAAAGGGGACCGTTTTTTCAGCGGCGAGGAAGCCGCGGCAGGAACAGACAATGGGGCAATCATATGATGCGCATCTGACAATGGATTCCCCTCCTGGTAAATCCTATTTTCAATCTAAGCACACCCATGCTTTCACCAGATGAGAAATCTGTTCTTGCAAAAGGTTTATCTTTCGTTCCTGTTTGTAGAGCAGACCCCTTGCAGACAGAAATTGAAATGCGTAACTTCTTCCGCATCGTTAGGCTTAAATACTTCTTCCATGATAAAGACGATTCTAAAAAAACAGATGACAACCAATCAGGCAAGAAATCACCCTCCACCTTTATACCTCTACAATCTATGGTATCTCCAGAAATCCTTGCCTTCAAAAACAAAATTTTGAGAGACATGAAATTCTTACGTGCGAACAAAAACAGACATAAGGATAATCTCTCTAAAGCTGAACGTGTAGCACGAAAAAAATCTAGAGCAGAATACCTTATTTGTTATAAAACCGTCCAATAAAGGTGGTGGAATTGTGCTCTGGGATTCTAACTTGTATAAAACAGAAGTGGAGAAACAACTTCTGGATACTTCTGTGTACAAACAAATCCTTTCAGATCCCACCAGCAAAATCATGGAAGAAATAACCAGCCTTATGACACATGCCACAGAAGAAGGGTGGATCAATGACGAGGAAAGGATGTTCCTGATTAACAAACAACCAGTCACACCGGAATTCTACTGCCTCCCTAAGATGCATAAAAATCAAACCACACCTTCAGGCCATCCTATTGTGTCAGCTATTGGTTCTCTACTGGATCCCCTGTCAATATAGGCACATGTCTTTTTGAGACCTTTCGTGAGAGAAAGGAAGTCATTTGTACAAGATTCTACCTCAATTATAAAAATCTTAGACATATTAAGTGTGGAAATGCATGACATCTTTGTCACGCTTGATGTTGTTTCACTATATACTAACATACCACAAACTAAATGTACCACTGTAATGCTTCAGAATCCAGAAGCATGTGAGGTAAAAGATCCCCCGTGGGCTTTCATAGCCGAGTGCATTCACCTGGCTCTCACCAAAAACTTCTTCTTATATGACAGCTCCTTTTTTCAACTACATGGTACAAGTACGGGGGCTACATTTGCCCCCGACTTGGCCAATCTTTATATGGACTACTTTGAAAACAACTACATATATGTGGATAATCTGTATTCAGTGAACATTAGAGCATGGTATTGTTACATTGATGATATTTTTATGATCTGGCGGGGTAGTAAGGAAGAGTTAAACTCTTTCTGCATTTGGCTCAACTGCCGGGAAGTGTCCATCAGTTTCACCTGTGACGTCAATAAAGACAAAATTGCCTTCTTGGATCTTCTCATTTATCGCATGCCTAACAACAAAATTGGCACCAGCCTCTTCAAAATGCCCACTCAAAAAAATACTCTGTTACAATTCACCAGTTTTCATCCGCAATCATTAAGGGAGAACTTACCTTTTGGCCAGTTTCTTCGCATCAGGCGTAATTGTACAGATAAACAAGATTTCAAACATCATAGTGAGGCACTGAAAAAGAATCTAAAGGCAAGAGGTTACCCCCCTCATATTCTAAGAAGAATCTATAAAAGGGCAGCAAATGTCTCCAGGACCAACCAAAACCACTTTAGATAAAATCCAATGTGTGTCATCTTTCACCCCTATAAGTAAAGTTTTAAGAAAATCAATACTGAAAAATTGGAAGATGATCAACACGGAGGATTTTAAGATCCCTCCGCCGCGGTTTGCGTTCAAACGCCTGCAAAATCTTAGTGACAAACTGGTCCACACGTATCCCCAACAAAAATCCAACCACTCCAAACAATCTACATTATGGCATCTTCCACCCGTTATGGGGCACTTTAAATGCGGTAAATGCCTAATGTGTAATTTCACTAAAAACCTTAAATCTGTTGATTTAAAAGGAAAAAACTGGCAGCTAAAATCTTTCACCAACTGTGCCACAAAGTGGGCAGTATACTGCATCAGATGCCCTTACGGGCTTTTGTACATTGGCAAGACCATAAGAGCCATTAGGATCAGACTTGGGGAACACCGTTCGTGTATTAAAAATGGCACTGCGGATAAACCGCTTGTGGAACACTACAAAAAAATGAAGCATTCCCATGATGATATATTTTGATGTGTACTTCAAACGATAAATCCACACCCACGTGGTGGTGACAGGGATCTCGGACTCCGCAGGCTGGAGCAAAAATGGATTTATAACTTCGATTCTGTCAGGCATGGACTAAATCTTTACATCGAATGGAATCTCTTACTGTGAAAATAAGTATTTACAACCACGCAGCTGTCACTGATATGATAGTACTGTGTGCGGTCACTGGCTTGCTCCTGGCACCTGCCCTCTCCTCAGACACACTGGTGGGGATCTATCAGCGTAAACATTAGCCATTTGTAAGATACCATGTTCACATGTTTCAGTTTGCATGTTACCTTTAAATATTCTAACTCTGGCCATGCTACTTTTCGGAATTTGCAAATTTCATATATATGACACCCTGAACACGGCTTCAACATGGCCGCGTTCTCACGACTGCGGTTTGCGGTCTGTTCACAAAATTTTAACGCACCAGCAGTACGTCTTTCCGATCAATACAGAGGGCAATGACTGTCGGAGAAATAGGCAAGGAAAGCTGCCACACATAAATGGAGAAATCTAGCATTCTAAGATATCAGCGCATTATGAATGACATATCATATTGGGAAACACAAAGCACTAGTCACAGGCAAGACACAATGTTGTTCTCAACTCAGCAAATACGTGGATCAAGAGACGCTGAAGAGCAGGCACTCAAACTATGAACTGAAGTCTAGTAATAAAGAAGGAAATGAACCGTAAAGCTTAATACCCTAGGTTGCTGCTAACTCAGCAAATAAATGGAATTATAGAACAATAGAAAATGAAAATAAAGCAAGAAACTGTACTGCAAGAAGGTGGAGGGTAAAACGCATATGCGGCAACAAGGGGAGTCTCTGAATGAGGAAAACGGAAGACAGACAGAAAGGCAGCACAAGTACTGGCAGAGAACTGGTAGGCTGAAATAGCAGACAGGACAGGCAAGAAAAGCAGGATCTCAATGAAAGGTTCTGGAACTGCTAGGCTGTATCAGCAGACTAGATAAGACATTGTATAAAATAGATGCAGCAGACCGGATTTAGTAGCAAAAGCAGGTTATCAAGGAAAGGTTTAGAAATTACCACAGAAACACAAAGCAGGAACTCCCAGAGAAAGGTAGTTGATACAAAAACTGCAGCTGCTGAAAGTGAACCTATGAAAGCCCTCTAATGGGCAGCTGGTAATAATCAAGCTCATTCTTGCTTCTCAAAGCTGCATGCAGCAACTGAGTGCAATCAAGCTCTCTCTAGTTTGGGGCATCCTGAGGCATGTGGAAGCAGTTAATTTCCCTCCTACAGGCATTTTCCTCTTGGAAAGCATGCATCTTCCAGAATGCACTTGCTGGATTAAACTGAAACTTGGAATGGTACATGAAGTGTTTAGTCCAACACTGTAGCGGTAAAGCAGGTAACTGAATGCAGTGGCATCTAGTTATGTCTGCCTGAGGCTAGTGGGTGGGATTCTGACACACTGTAGCATAGTTTTGAGGATTGGGCATCACAAAGTGGGGTCCTGGGGTGTTGCTTTCAGTAAACAGAACGTTCTCTCTCAAATCATACATTTTGAAGTCACTATTGCCTTGACTCCCATGGCAGGAGACATGTGTCGGTTTTAAGGAGGGAGGGATTAGTGCCACTGAAGACATGGCTGATGAAGATGATCAAGTGATGTAAACCCAGGAGGAGTCTAATGGATGGGGTTCAGCAACTAGGCATACTTGGAGAAGGTTGGTGATAGTATGGAAGAGGTTGTAAAAGATCTGGACGAGAGTGGGCTGGTGGTTGGAGATACTGAGGAGGATCTTAGCAATAGTTAAGCAAACATTGGGAAAGATATGGAAGAAACTCTTGTTCATAGTGAGGAAGACGTTGGTAAAGCTCTGGCAGAACCATTTTGCAGGTTTGAGGTGGAAGTCGGAGAATATCAGGAGGCAAATGGTGCACGTCTAAGGAGCATACAGTAAAGCATGAGTGTGGAAAATACCACGGGGTTGGCGATAGGGGCCAGAACGTTTGGTTATGTAAGACGCACTTAGAAGGAAATCAGAGGAATGGATGTTGTCAGCAGGAGATGGGTAGAATGTGAAAGAGTTTCCAATTCCTGACCAGGAAGGTTTGGAGAGGTTGGGTACAAGAGAGAGAGAGAGAGAGAAACCGAGTGAGAGGGAAGGAGAGACTGAGAAAGTCAGAGAGCCGCTGAGAAGAAGGAAGCAGGAAAGCAGTGCAAGACGGGAGTGTGAAGATGCATCAGGCAGGTCCCTGTGGGCCAAATTATCCCTGCACAGATAATAGAAGTGGATAAAGTAACAACTACTGAATATGGATGATATCTCAGTCTCGGACAGGTGGAGCAGAGGACTGAGAGCAAAAAGCCCAGAAGGAAGTGGCAGATAGTGCAGGGAGCCTAGAGTACTCTCCTCTTTTGTTCAGCCGGCCTCCAGACTTCCAGGTTCTCATACAGGCTCAGATATCAGAGCAGGAGCTGGACACTGCTGACAAATGATTTCACCTCTGCTTCTCTCTCCTTTAGCTGGCACAGTGAGGCCGCATGCAACAGTAAATGTTCCAGTTCATGTGATGGTCTCTCAGCAGTTTATGAATGCCAGTTTGGTGAGGGTGCTGCTCTGCAGTCACCCTAATGGTGAGCACAAGCTCTTTAACAGCTTGCTATGTTCAGGCTGATGCATGGCTTGTTGGTCCTCCTGTTCGCTGTTTGCTTGGGGTCCGGAAGAAGAGCACAACAAGTAACAAGAAAAATTGAGAAGCCCACGTTTTAAAAAAATCCATTTTACCCAGAGATGCCTGATGTGACATGAGTGTTGTACGTGAAGACCTGCAACATGTATTATGAGATTTCCCTGGGACCAATGGGAATCGAAGTCTCGGAAAACAAGGAGCATGGTCAAAAAGATTGGTTGAGCATTTGGAAATGCAGCAAAAAATTAGGAATCTGCTATGGATGAGGGGTTTGTTTCAGCCCCTTAGCACTTACATGGTGCTTCTAAGGGCAAGAGCAATGCATAGGGGATACATTCCAACCCAAAAAGCTACTGGTTTGCAGTCATATCAGGGATTTAACATTTTTACCAGTTCTAAGCATCCGGTCCTTCTAAGAGCCAAAAGGCAGACTCAGGGCAACTACCAGCCCTCACAATCCACTCTATCAATTCATCAGGCCTCCTAAAATTAAGTTCACGTACTCTTAAAGTGTAAAAGTTAGGCTTGATGATGCCTTGTTAGTTGCAGGAAAAGATTTTCATAGTTTAGTTGCCTACACAAAAGCACTATACTGAATTCAGTTCCACTATGGACAGCATGCACGTCTGTTTGAGTCTTTTTGTCGCTCATATTAATATGTTGACTGTGGGTGATTTGAATCAGTATTGTGGGCTGTGTCGCCGCGGGTGATACCCCGCTGCGTTCCCTCATGTATGGAGGCGAATACACTCTGGGTGGCCCATTAGACCCAGTGGAAGCAACGAGGGTGGCCTGGAAGAGACTGCCTAAGATGCAAGGTATTGCAGTTCTGTATGCTTGATAAGCACCACTATTGATAGTACCTTGTTTGACACCAAACCTCGATACCTCTCTGGAAAGAAGCTGGAGAGGGGCAGCGGATATACTCAAAATCGGGGATATGTACCCTCAGAGGAGGTTTATAAACTCGGAGGATGCTAGCACTCTTGTCGAAGAAACCCTGCTGCAACTATTATATTACCGTCGTATGCGTTCCGCATTCAGAGCTTGTTGGCCTAACTTCTCGGAAGAGACGCCGATTAGCCAATGGGTGTCTGACGTACATACATGATTGGGAGGTGGGAAGAAATGTGTTAAAGTATAGTATAGGTGCACCTTAGATGAGCTGCAACTAAAAGGCCCAGACAGCAAGTCCAAGCGGGAACGTGATTTGGTGCTTGAATTCACTGAGAAGCAATGGTCTAGTATATATGAGGTGTCAAACAAAACATCCTATAACTCCAAATGTTGGCTTGTTCAGTTTAAAATTCTTGACAGACTGCATTACCCTCCATCGAAGATCCGTGTCTTTGATGCAGATAGATCGGGGAGATGCCCCAGGCGTACGAGTAAGGAGGCTGATTGGTTTCAACTGTTGTATGCATGTCCAAGGCTCACTCATTACTGGGTAAGTGTATGCAATACTCTTCTAGAGAACTCAAACCTGCAATTGCAGCTGCCCCCTCAGCTGTGTATTCTGAGTTACATTGGCAAACTATCTGAAGTAAAGCGCTGGTTTATTAACTTGGGACTCATGATGGCCAAACAGCGCCTATTACTAGGATGGAAGCTGAGGAGTCCACCAATGATCGCAGAATTAATTAATGATTTAATATGGGCGAATGACATGGAGGGAGTTTACAGCACGCTACTGCTTATCAGATGCAGCCCCAAAGATATTTCGGCTGAATTTCAACAGTATCTCAGGAGCAGAGAACTGATCGAAGGGGACAACATTCAGGATATTACAATAACAGTCTGTCTAAATTCATTCATCTCAAAGTGCTTTACAAATGTATGCATGTACCTATTGGCTGTTGGAAGAATGGTTTATAGCTACCAACTGTCTTAAATAAACGTTTTAAAAAAATATATAACGTGGACCATGTAAAAACAACTTTGTGCTTCCTTTGAGATTGCAGTATACTTTTTTTTCTTACTGAACAATTTGTATCCTATTTTCTTGTAGAGTAAACCCTTGAATGTGGAGTACTTAATGATGGATGCCTCCATTTTACTTCCTCCGACTGGGACACCGCTCACTGGGATTGATTTTGTGAAAAGGTTGCCTTGCGGTGATGTAGAAAGAACACGGAGAGTGAGTACATGCTTGACACACTGTGTACATGTTTGGTTTAACTTATAAATTGTGCTGCTAACAACGTGATTTTTGTTTCTTTGCAATACCATTATTGCTGTATACCAACGGTTTTCACGAAATTGATTTCAACCATTAATAATGTAAACCTGATTTTAAATTCTTGGGTAGTTTGTATTGACCAATTTCACAGTGACTCAGTGAATGTTTGTCGATCTGTTTTGATTAAGGTGGGGCAGATGATGCTTGATACCTTCTTACACTGTTTCTGCGAAACCAACAGTGACAGCTGAAAAACCTTTAACCACATGGCTCTCTTCCCAATACATTCTCTCCCAAGTGTCTTTACTAACTCCACGGCAAAAAGCACCACTACTCCACTGGAATTCCAGAGGCAATCACCCCTCCCTTATTTGGAACAGTGAAAGTGATGTTCCTATTCCACATTGCCTGTACACATTGTCACTGTAACATTCATGGTATGTGAGGGGTTTTTAGGGATCCCTCCCCCCTGTAGTCTTTGACAGGGTCCAATCCCAGATCCCATCACTTAATCCTACGTTCCGTCCCCTTTCCGCCATACTGCATGTGTGTCCCTTGCTAGGGACGGGAGACGGAACCTTTTACACCAGAAAAAAACATTCTTCCCCTTTAAAGTTAGAGGCATGCAGGGGTGCGGCCCTGGGAGCATGCACTTCCCTGACTCTGCCCACCGCTGCTACTCCCCAGTCCCCTTTTCTGCGTGTACTGGAACGCGCCGATTTCACCAGCGCTCCTGGGTTTGGCTTCGGTCTTGTAATACCACACGCTCTTACCTGGATACTTTCTTCTGTCTTTTGTCTTCTTTTTATCAATCAGGTACTCGGTCGTCTGGCGCCACGCTCCTCCACGGCGCATGTCGACATCGGCGGGCTTCAGCAGGTGTCCAGCCTGCGAGGGGCTTTTCCCTAAGTCCGATCCCCACGCTCTTTGCCTTCGCTGCCTTGACCCCGACCACGGCTTGGAGGTTTGTTCCACGTGCAACACGCTTACACTGCGTGCTCTGAAGAACAGGCTAGCTCGGTGGAGGGAGCTCTTTGAGAAGTCGCCTCCACAGGACTTGAAGGACTTCATCAGACATAAGTCAAGGCCCAAGGGAGCGCCGGTGTTAGGGAGAATTCTCTTCTAAGGCTAATTTCCCTTACCCGTAGAGTCCCCTAGCAGCTTTGCTGGATTTGAGGGGTTTATTTTTTTCTCCTGCTAAGAGTGAGCCTCTTTTTCCCACTTTTAGACATGTTGCTGATGTGTGTTTTAGGCTTTTTTTGTGCTTATGGTCTATGGGGTTTTTCTCACCCTCATAGGTATCATCTTTTTGCATGTGTGTTGCATAGCACCCTCAGTGCAGTAACACAGGGGTGTCATAGTGACTCCCAAACATAGACTACATACCCTGGGACTGACTACTGTCCCCATTGACTTTACTAGTCAATAGTTATGAACAAAACCAGTACAACCCATCTTACTATGGAAGTACTGGCAAGGGTTAATAGTTTTTCCCTGGTGTTCATTTTCGAGAGGGTACCGTACAGTCCCTCTCTCCAATGTTTCTGGCTGGTGGCGGTGGTTACTACCGTAAATATTCGACCGCAAATATTTCCCTATGGGATTTTCCCATTGTTCGAGGCTACCACTTTTACTGACAGCCTCTAACATACCGCCGGTTTATTTTAATATTAACTTTACTCCGGTAGGTTTTTATTGCCAGATCTTTGATAGTATTTCTTTCACGTCTCTTTCTCTACAATCCTAACCCAGGTCGGGGATCCTTTGTTCGTCCTTTTGGCGGGCTTCTGCACAGAAGCCCTCCTCTCTGCGCCACTGAGTCTGGGGTAGACGGGATGTGTAGGAGGGGGAATAGGCAACCTGGACAGGGTTACCTACGCAACCCATGTCGCACTCTGCCCTGATAGGCTGGAGGGTTATCCCGCCAGGATAACCACCTCGCTGTGTGAGTGGCAGCTAGGCTGTATGAATGGGGGTTTTTCTTCATAATGGCAGGGCTCTGAGGACTGGAGGACAAGACGTCGCCACTGGAACTAAGAAAACCGAAGAGGAGAGAAGCTGAAGACATCTGCAACGACTGAACCACCGGTGAAGCCCTGCTGCAGATCCTCACCACTTTTCTCCAACGACCCGAGAAGATCTTCACCTGCAAGAGTCTTCTTCCCTTGAGCTGGTGGGGCCAACCAGTTCGCCAATCGCCTTCCATGACCTGCCTTGGTCGAATCGCCAGTGCCCCGCACTAGGAGACCGGATAGCCATGCACCCGTCCACCACGACCGCAATTTAAAGGAGTGTACCTTTTTATTTTTGTTTTAGCATCATGCCGCCTGGCTTCTTCCCTGGGCAGTGCAGTAACTCAAACCTTCCTCCACGACGAGAGCCTCTCTTCCTCTGCTGGATCTCCCAAACTGCAGGTACTGCCAGGAACTACTGCCACTGCAGGAGCCTTGTCCACTTTTAAGGTACATTGTTCCACCAGTGCCTCCCGTTTCGCTGGGTACTGCTAAAGGTGTTTTAAATCCTTTATTTACCTTTTGGGTTGGCCGTCCCTATCGTCTAACATTGTCTTTTTATATCTGCAACCGCCTTTTCAAATCGTTAAACAAAGAGTTGACTGCAGCTACTAGAACAGTTTGATCCTGGGCACATTGCCTGCACCATTGACACTGGCACTGGCCTATTGACTCTGGCTAAATCTGTTACAACTGCCTTCTCTAGATTGCTTTTCCTCAAGAAATGTGTTGGTGCACCTAAACTCTTATAAGCACCTTTCCTTCCCTTTTTAAGAATTGCTTAAGTGCCATTTTGCTCGGTTTTCACCAAAGTATTGCTTATACTAAAGTACTGCCTTGCCTAACTTGTTCACAATCCACTTGAGAAGTGTTGCTGGTGTGTTTTTGAGTCTAAACCTGTATAACTTGTCCTTTCCCTCCCTTTTGAGAAATTGCTAGAGTGCCATTTCTGCTTGGTTTACACTGTGCCGTTTTGCTCAGTTTTCACTCTTGCTCAAACTTGTCTACAATTTAAATAGGGAGTTGTGTATACTTTTCTTGACTGATTTAACTTACTTTAGTAATAGTGATATGTGTGTTGACTTAAGAGTGTGTAAAATAAATATATATATTCTTTTTGATACAAAGCTTTGGTCAGTGTTTCCTTGTTCCATAGTACTGTAGTCCTATTGTGTAAACACTGAATACTGCTCATCTCCCTCTTGAGATAAGTCTGACTGCTCAGCCACAGCTACCAACTAAATCTTTGTGGTACAGACTGATACCAAAGGGGATTCATTGCATATACCTGTAGTCCTAATCTTCTGTAGTGCTCCATAAAGGAACTGCATAGGATTCTGCCTAACAGCCGCTTTTTTCCATCGCACCCCGCAAGGGCGACCCTTTCCCAAAGAAACGCCCGAGCGGGAGGAACCTCTCAGGTTCTCGCACCAGCACTGGTACCAAGGCTATTTCATTAGATCCTTCTGGAGACCGTGCTGAGGGACCACAAGGTTCTTTTACTGGGTGTACACCCGAGGGGCTACGCCCTAATACCGGGCAGATGTCTGAGGGGGCTGCCGAGGGCAACACGCCTACCAAGCCCCGTCCTGAGGTGCAGGGTAGGTCTCATGCTCCACCGCTGTTAGGCAGAAACCTGTGCAGTTCCCTCTGGGACCACTGCAAAAGATTTAAGACTACAGGTGTTTGGCAGTAAACCCACTTGGTAGCAGTCTGTACCACACAGATTCACTTGGTAGCTGTGGCTGAGCAGTCAGACTTCCCTCAAGAAGAGTTAGGCAGTATACATAGTATTCACAATAGGTCAAGAGAACACAATAGAACAAGTAAACACTGACCAGGGCTTGGTGTAAAAGATATAATTATTTATTTAAAACCACATCTAGAAAAATACACAGGCACTAATAGTAAGCAATTCAAAAACACGGTCACTAAAAGATATACACTCCCTTAAAAGAATATTAGACAAGTCTTAAGTAGAGCCCCACTTTTTTTCAGACAGCGGTGAGCGCTTAACGTAGATGGCACTCTAATAATTTGGTTTACAAAGGGAGAGAAAAAGCAGAGAATAAATTGAAACAGATCCCGACACTTTTTCACGAACACAACAAGAGAAGAAGGCAAAGTAACACCGTGAATTCAGAGTCAGTAGGCCGGATCCACTTTAAGAGGATCAAAACGAAATGTGTCCAAGGTCATACGGTTGCAGTGCACAAAAGTCTTGTAACGGTTCAAAAAGGAGTTGGACCAAAGAAAGGGACCAGTTAGAGGGTCAAGGCGGCCAGCCCAGTCCAGAAGGTTAAGGGGTTATTATTACCTTGTAGCAATCTTTAGAAAGGGAGGCCTGGCGGACACAATACCTTAAAGTGGTGAGAATGCTCCAGCGGGGGCAGTTGTTCCTGGCAGCGGATGCAAGTCGGTGCTTCGTCCGGGGGAAGAGAGGATTTCATCGGGGATGAAGACAGGAGTCCGTTACACTGCCAGGGAAGAAACCAGCCGCAGAGTTTCTCAGGTACAAGGAGCGGTCCGTTGATTCGCGGTCCAGTGGTAAGTGGCTATCCGGCTGCCGGGGTGCTTGGCACGGGCAATTGGACCACAAACCGGTCTGGGGTACGAAGAGAAGAAGGTAAACTGGTTGTGCCCACCAGTCAGGGGAAGAAGCCTCTCCAGCCGGGAGATCTTCTCTGTCTTCGGGAAGTGGTGAGTCGGTTCCGCAGGGCTCCACCGGTGGTGTCGTCGTGGTAGGTCGGCTCCGCTTCTCCCTCATCGGATTCTCAGGTCCTGTGGCGACTTCTGAAGTTCCAGTCCCCAAAGCCCTGCTTTTATGCAGCATACCCCCATTCACTCAGCCTAGCTGTCAATCAATTAAACAAGCTAAGTGGTGAGCCAGACGGCTCACCACTTGGGCCAATCACACAAGAGTGCGACTTGAGTTACTAAGGTAACTCAGTCCAGGGTGCCTAAACCCCCTCCCACACCCCATGTGGTACCCAGACGGAGAACACAAACGCCATTTTAGAATCGAGTCTTGGCAGAAAATACCAACCGGCGAATTAATATGAATTAAATAAACCGGCGGTATGTTCGAGGCTATGAGAATTAAATAATTAAAAGTTGGTAGCCTCGAACAATGGGAAAATCCCATACGGAAATTTTGCGGTCGAATATAAAGTAGTTTCCACTGCCACCAGCCAAAACTCGATCAGGGGGGACGGAGACGTGCCCCCTCGACTAACAGACCCCGGGGCAATCGAATTGCCCCGACCAGTACGACCACAATATGATGGTTTGTACTGGTTTCTGTTAATAATTTGGGACTAGTAAAGCCAATGGTGACTTTACATGCCCTGGGAGACAGTAGTCAGTCCCAGGGTATGGAGTCTATGGTGGGGTGTCACTATGACACCCCTGTGTTACTGCATGGAAGGTGCTGTGTAACACACATAGTAAAAACACATGAGACCCTATGGAGTAAAGGACCCCATAGCCCATAAAACACATTCAGTCAAAGGAACACCATAAATCATGTCCAAGAGTGGGAGAAAAAGAGTCTCACTCTTGGCAGGAGAAAAAACAAACTCCAGAAATCAAGCCAAGCTGCTGGGGGACTCACTAGGTTAGGAAATTCAGCCTAAAGAGCGAATTCTCCCTAACAACCGCTAAGAGTCCTGGAGGAGGCTGGGCCCAGTGAGCCAAGCACCACAACTTTGGCACGTGGCACGCAGCTCGACAAGATGGCCGCCGTGCCAGACAAGATGGACGCTCGACCGATACCCCCCCTTGGAGCAGAGCAGCTGAGTGAACGAGTTACAAGGCGGGACTGGAGTCAATCAGGTACGTGGCCTACAGCTTCTCCATCAGCATCGCAGGGCAGGTTTATCCCACAGCCGGCTAGACAGAGTACTCACCGGCCCCAGCAGCCGCCTGCTACCCTGTCAACATCACCTGCCACCCCACCGGCCTGTGAGGACAGGTTCTTTGAAAAGTTCCTCACTCTCATGAGATCTCATCATATGGGGGCCATCCTTCGGGATGTGTTCAGGGACATGCTGCCTCCGGCCCCTCCTACTGCACCTATAGTAATTCCTCATATGGCCCCTGCTGCCCTTGCCGGCTCCTTTGATTCCTGCTCCTCTGCCTCCCACAGTTCAGGCGGTTCCACACCATCCTCCGCAGCAGCCACCGGCTCCGGTTCCTACGCCGCAGCCCTTGGCGCCCAGCACTCTTCCACCCGTTCCGGACCAACTAGACACCCTGGTGGCCACTGACGAGGAGGAGGACCTTGACACGCCGTCATCAGCCAAGGCCTTTCATGAACTTCTTGCAGGTTTAACTTGGGGCTCCCTCAACCCGAGGTCGAACAACCAGAGGCGGGGTCCTGGCTGAGCACCTCACTCTACACCCCGCGGCTAGAACAGGGATTCCTATGCAGAAGGACGTTGTTAGGGAGAATTCTCTGTTAAGGCTAATTTCCCAAACCTAGTGAGTCCCCCAGCAACTTTGCTGGATTTTTGGGGTTTATTTTTTTCTCCTGCTAAGAGGGAGACTCTTTTTCTCCCACTCTTGGGCATGATTTGAGGATGTCCTTTGACTGTAAATGTGTTTTATGGGCTATGGGGTCTTTTACTCCATAGGGCTTCATGTGTTTTTGGTATGTGTGTTACACAGCACCCTCAGTGCAGTAACACAGGGGTGTCATAGTGACCCCCAAACATAGACTCCATACCCTGGGACTGACTACTGTCTCCCAGGGCATGTAAAGTCACCCTTGGCTTTACTAGTCTCAAATTGTGAACAGAACCAGTACAAACCATCATATTGTGGAAGTACTGGTAGGGGTAATTCGATTGCCCCTGGGTCTGTTTTCCAAGGGGGCACTGTCTAGTCCCCCCTTGTCGAGTTTCTGGCTGGTGGCAGTGGATACCACGCAAAATATTCCACCAGAAGATTTCCTATGGGATTTTCCCATTGATTTTAAACGCACCACTTTTTGGTGCAATGTTAAAGATAACGCCGGGTTATTTATTTAATATTTATTCCCCGGTTGGGTCTTTTTGCCAGGACTCGGTTGTAAAATGGCGTTTGTGTTCCCCTCTGAAACTCTAACCCAAGTTGAGCCCTTTGTTCCACTTTTTGGCGGGCTTCTCCACACAAGCCCTCCAAATGGTGCCACTCTGTCTGGGGTCTACAGGATGTGTGGGAGGGGTATTAGGCACCCTGGACTGAGTTGCCTTGGCAACTCAAGTCGCACTCTTGTGTGATTGGCCCAGTGGTGAGCCGCCCGGCTCACCACGTAGTATGCTTGAGTGACAGCTAGGCTGTTGAATGGGGGTACTTGAGAAGTCGCTACAGGACCTAAAGAATCCGAAGAGGGGAGAAGCTGAGCCATCTACAACGACGACACCACCGGTGGAGCCCTGCTGTACGAACTCACCACTTCCCCGGCGACAGAGGAGATCTTTTTCCAGGAGAGTCTTCTTCCCTTTGAGCTGGTGGGACCAACCAGTTCGCCTTTTTCGCCTTCCTGGACGTCTCGTGGTCGAATCGCCCATGCCAAGCACCCCAGCGGCCGGATAGCCACGCTTCACCACTACCGCGAATAAAAGGTCGTACCTTTTAATCGGGGAAACTCTGCGGCTGGTTTCTTCCCTGGCAGTGCAAAGACCTCCAGCTTTCTTCCTCATCGAGATCATCTCTTCCTCTGGTTGAAGCCACGACTTGCACTCGCTGCCAGAAACAACTGCCACCGCTGGAGCTATCTCACCATTTCAGGTACTGTGTCCCACCTGGTCTCCCTTGCAACAGATTGTCCAAGGTGTCCCGTAAATCCTTGACTTTATAACTTGGTTGACCTCAGACCTGCTAACAGTGCCTTTATGAACTAATCCAACCTCTTTTTGACTTTTCTGCAAAGAGTTTGAGTGCATTTCCACGATGTGATCTTGGGCACATTCTGCCTTGCTCTCTCCAAGCGTGGGCCTGGCCTATGAACTTTTTGCTCTACAGTAGACCCTGCCTTTCTCGACTTGCTGTGGTTTCTTAAAAGTGTTGGTACTGTCTTATTTTCCTACTCTGCCTTTTCTCTCCCTTTTTAAACAAATTATTGGAGTGCCATCTACGGTTACGCGCTCACCTCTGTTTTGCTAAATAAGTGGTGTCTTAACCTAGACTTGTCGAATAATTAACTAGGGAGGTGTATATAATTATAGTGACTGTGTTTGAACTTGCTTGACATATTAATGCCAATGTATTTTCATAAGTGTGTTTTTAAATAAATAATTATATACTTTTATCCCAAAGCTCTGGTCAGTGTTTGCTTGTTCTACTGTATTTTTAGCCCTATTGTGTATACTCTATATACTGCCTAACTCTTCTTGAGAGAAGTCTAACTGCTCAGCCACAGCTACCAGGTAAATCTGGGTGGTGCAGACTGCTACCAATTGGGTTTACTGCTTACTTCTGTAGTCTTAAACTTTTTTCAGTGGTCCCTAAGGGAACTGCACAGGTTTCTGTCTAACAGACGTTGTCCCCTTGGTCAAGAAAGGGTGACTCAAGACGTACTCGGCCCAGCTTTCAATCGGCACCTCGACGCCAAGTATAGGCAACTGGAGTGGGATCCACTCTTGCTGTCGGCACACCCTCAACCGCACTCTTCGGTGATAGCTGCAGCGTCACTCTACTCAAAGCCTCAGTCGTCCTCGGCCACCTGGTCCTCGGTGCTGTTAGGCTGGGAGGAGAAGATCTTGGAGGCCTACGGAAAGAAGCTTTATTCCAACACCTCACTGCACCTTCGTCAATCCAACGTGGATGCCATGCTGGCAGCCGTTAACTAGAGGCTTTGGCGGGAAATAGTCAACTTCCTTCTAGAACTTCTGGTGCAGAGCCAGGCACGCTTCAAGGCGGGACTGCCGGAGGCTAAATTGGTGGCACAATACATCATGGAGTCCACTGTGGCTCACATTGACACCTCTGGCCGGGCTATATGCATCGCCACGGACATGGGAAGGACTGCCTGGCTTCAGACTACTAAATTCAACCCAGACGTCCGGGAACGCATATTGGACTTTGCACTCCATCACCGATGAGGCGCTAGAAAAACAGTTCCCAAACTGCAAAGTCTTAATCTATCCTTAGGAAGGCCACGCCAAAGGCGTACACCTAGTCACATCAATGCTCCGATCAGTGGGTTGCAGGGCTTCCAAGAACAAAGGTCTAGAGAGCGTGACCGTTCTCTGAGTCAGCACCGGCACAAACAACTAAAGGGGGGAGGGAGGGAGCAAGGGCTTCTTTCAGTCCGCCTCCTCTGCAACAGCCTTAGAAAGAAAGAAGGCATGACAAGCCCCTTTGGGTCCACGTCTCTCCGTTGGGGGTCAGGCTTGCCCTTCACACACAGTTTTGGCGTCAGAGGTTTGCGGACCCCTGGATCCTATTCGTAGTGTCCACGGCGTACCGTCTACCAATTCCTCCCTCTCCTCCCTCCTCCCTCCTCCCCTCCACTCCCACAGATTGGCACAGCAACTCTGTTGGCAGAAATTCGGTCGCTCGTCGAGAGCCAGGCCGTGGAAGAAGTCCCAGCCTCCCAGCGAGGCTTGGGCTTCTACTCCAGAATTTTTCACCATACAAAAGAAGAGCATGGCTGGGCTGAGAGTTGTCTTCGACCTCTCCACCCTCAACCTCTCCCTCCCCCTTCATAAATTCAAGATGGTTACGCCAGCACTCATAGCGGAGACACTGTGCAGGGTAGACTGGATGTGCTCCTGAATCTGAAGGACGTGTATCTACACGTCCCTATTTGGCAGCCTCACTGATCCTTTCTGCGGTTCAGGATTATGGGCTGCCATTTCCAATACAAGGTTCTACCCTTTGGCCTCAACTCAGCCTCCAGGGTGTTTACCAGACTAATGAATGCAGGGGCGGCCCTCCTCATGGCCACCGCGTCTACCCATGCCTGGACGACTGGCTCGTCAGGGCGAGATCACCGGAGGCGGTTCATCACACTTCCTCCGCTCTTATGAGCACTCTCCATGAGCTGAGATTTTCGATCAACCTCAAGAAGTCTCAACTGCAGCCGACTCAGAGCTTGACCTCTCTGGGCCTCATCAGGGATACAAGCTCCGAGAGAGTGTTCCCCTCGGAGGACAAGATCATGGTCATCAAGGGGGCTGCAGGTCATTTCCTCAGCCGAGAGGTGACCTCGGCCTGGTGGTACCAGCATTTATTGTGCATCATGGCATACAGCTGCACTTTGCAGCCTCATGGAATCAGGAGCGGGGCTCCCAAGAGGAGCTTGTCAGCATTCCTCAGTCTCTCCAGCCGGAACTCACAAGGTGGTCCAGGGACTGCAACCTGAGGATGGGCAAGCCCATCCGGCAGCCGACCCCTCAAGTCACCATCACCACAGATGCCTCCGTGGAAGGCTGGCGGGAGCACCCTGGACAACCAGTGTCCACCGAGCCTGCTCCCTGCAGGAGTCTCATATCAATTGGCTGGAGCTGAAAGCTATCTGGCTATCTCTCAAAGCTTTCCTCCCGATCATCGGGGGGAAAAGTCTTCCTCATCCAAATGGACAACTCCACCAGCATGTACTATGTCAACAAGCAGGGTGGCACCAGGTCCCCTCTACTGTGCAGCCTAGCAGTCAGCATGAGGCAATGGGCCCTGGAGAACAACATCTACCCGATTGCCATCCACCTCTGGGGGGAGTCCAACTTGGAAGCGGACAGGCTCAGCAGACTGGGAGCAAACAATTACAAATGGCAATTGAACAATCAGGTCCTGCTTGGGATCTTCAGCAGAAGGGGGCATTCTCAGGTGGATCTATTTGCCTCCTGGGCCAACAGGAAGTGCCAACAGTTTGCGTCCTAGCAGGGGCTGGGCCCCGGCTCTCTGAGCGACACACTCCAAATACAATGGAATGGCATGACATCGTAAGCATTCCCTCCCACACCCCTGGTCCACAGGGTGATCTGCAAGATAAGGGAATCATGTCAACACTGAGTCATTCTGATAGCTCTGTGGTGGCCAGCCAGGCCATGGTTCTCAGAGCTCCTAAGCCTCTCGGACAGGCCACCCATTCATGTACCGCTGGGCCCAGCTCTCCTCCTCTCGCAGCGGGGGCATGGTCATTCAGCCCACTACACAGAAATTAGCCCTTGCAGCGTGGTTTCTGAGCAGTTCACACTGAAGCATCTGAGCCTGTCTCAGGGTAACCTGGACATTATTTAGGGCGCCTGGAGCAAGGCTAGTAGGTGCCAGATCAAGAGTAAATGGACTAGGTTCTCTCACTGGGTGAACCCTAAGGGGATCGACCCCCTTACTTGCACATTGGACGATGTGCTCTACTTCTCTGCACACCTCGCTCACTCAGGTCTTCACATCCTCCAACCCGGTGGTTAAGCGGCATCTGGAGGGCCTCACCAGGCTCTACCCGCCCATCAAGAAGCCACACCCAATTTGGGATCTCAATGTAGTGTTGGGCGCTCTGGCGCACAAACCCTTCGAGCCAATGGCGTCCGCGGACATCAGACTGGTCACCATTAAAACAGCCCTGTTGGTGGGCCTCACCTCTGCTTGCAGAGTCAGCGAGATGCAGGTACTGGTGGCTTCAGAACCCTACACTACTTTTCACAAGGATAAGGTAGTCCTGAGAATGCACCCCGTGTTCCTACCCAAGGTAGTCTCTGGTTTCCATCTTAATGAGGAGATAGTCTTACCTACCTTTTTCACTGGCCCTAAAGAGGATGCTCAAAGGGTATTGCACTGTCTGGATGTCAGTTGCGCTCTGAAATTCTATCTGGACAGGACCAAGGGCTTTCGCAAGTCGGACGCGCTATTTGTCACCTTTTGGGGGGTCAAGGCCTGGGTATCGGGCATCGAAGGCTTCTATAGTAAGGTGAATGGTTTCAGCCATCAAGGAGGCCTATGAGGGACAGCACAAACCACTTCCAGGTAACATGCTTCCACACGCTGACCTGACCAAGGTCACGGCTGTCGTATTCCAGGGATGGGTCCCGGTAGGTCATCAGCAGGGCAGCGTACTCGGTCACCCCTTTGGCTTTCTGGAAGCACTACTGTTTGGATGCTGGCTCTTAAGTCAGATGCGACTTTCGGACAGGCGGGTCCAAGGAACTTGTTTTTCTTAAGGAGGGTCGCCTCTCCACCCAGGGGCTACATTCAGTTGTAATCGCTCATGCAGTATGGAGGAAAGGGTACGTGATGTAGGAGTAATTCATAGTTACTCACCGTAGTGACAGCGTACTCCTAGCTCATAGTTCCCTTTCCTCCATACGTCCCGCCATCCTCCGTCCTAATAATACTGGTGTTATTAGGCAATGTTAATATTGTCAATGCGTCATTGGGGACTGAGGAGTGGCGCTGGTGGGTGGAGTCAGGGCAGCGCATGCTCCCAGGGCTGCACCCCCTCACGCCTCTATATTTTAAGGGGAAGGTTTTTTTCTGGTGAAAAGGGTTCCGTCTCCCGTCCCTAGTGAGGGACGCCCATGCAGTATGGAGGAAAGGGGACTATGGACTAGGAGTACGTTAGTCACAAAGGTGAGTAACTATTAATTTCGGCTTCTTTCTCCTGTGCTGATGGCCTGCTCCCTTGTCCAAAAGCCACTCACACACCAGGTTCTACCTTTAGCTTGGGCAGAGTCTCACAGGCCCATCCTGGAGACACGGATGTGCCTGAGATGACCACCTCCACTACCCTTCTTCACACCATTCCTGTCTCCAACAGTGGAGACAATGGTAAATGATGACCCTGAATCCTTGTTCCTATCCTCCACTCTCATGTCTAGAGTTCAGCAAGGATCTGGAAACCCCAAGTGTTAAATATTGCCCAACTAAGTAATACGAAGTTTGTTGTGCCACTAACTGAAGTGGTTGACAGAAGGAAAGGACATAAAAAGAAAACAAATGTTAACCACTAAGTAGAAGTTAAAACAACGTTCAAACCCTATGCGTGGTAAGAATGTAGGGTGCAGATTACTCCGCTGGATAGCGTGCTGTGCACTCCCCATAAAGGTTTTAGAATTGTTCGGTTTTGGACTTTTTTTCTTTTCTAACTGTATTTGAGAAGTCTTAATTGTTTAATGAAGTTGAAAATTCTCCTTTTGGCGCTACCGGAAGACACACAAGCTGATGAATCACTTGGCAAGCCATCCAGGAGCCTGGACTAAGTATGCAAAGAATTTTGTATACCAGAAAATTTGCGCTTGTAAGACCAGTTGGTTTCAGAATATTATCAAGGCCTGATGCAAACGCATTACATGACATTTTGAAGCCAGTGTCACAAGAAATGCCCACCATTGCACTAATTTACCATAGTGACTCTGATTGTGTTTTCTATGGGTGCAGCTAGACACCCACACTTCCAAGTGAATTGTACAGCTCAGTGTGACATATAAGTATTGTTACATGCTCTACCTTCATCTGGTTAGTATATTTTTACAATGTAAGTTTGTTTTGTTCCGATTGTGTGAATTCCAGTGTCCTTTATTCATGTTGGGTTGCATTCAACCTATTACATCAATGTGCCTCCTAGTTGGAGTGGTATATGCCTTTGGGCCTTCTATCTTCAGTGTTTATATTCTGAAGAGTATAAATAATTAAATGTATAGGTGCCCTTGATTATAACATATTTTGCATGTTCCCTCTGGTGTGCTGACCGGGTGGCTGCAATGGAAATAGCTTCTCCCGCGGTGAACTGCCAGTTGCCTACGGGTGTCCCTTTGTCTTCTCTGGGGCTCACTCCGTTTGCCGTACGGTTCCCATGTCTCCTTTGCCTGTTGCACGCCTTCCTGAACTCCAGCAGCACGGGGCTGCTCTCTGGCACAGCTGCGCCTTGGGACGCTGTCCTCTTCACTCCAGCGTTCACACAGCTTTCTGGACTGGGCAGCCCCAGTTCTTCTTCTGGCTCCACAGACCTCGCTTCTGGCTGGCAGTCCCTCGGTAAGTAGCGAGTGGACAATCGTCTTCCATGCAGGCTCCCCTACTGAGCTGATCTCTGTTTAAATGTCCCGCCTGCAGTCAGGTGTTAACAACTAGAGTGCCCTCTGCGTTCCTTGCCTTTCATGATCTTCATTACTCGGTTCATCTTCCTCGTGGCAGTGGTTCCAGCATTAGAAATAGGAAAGTCCAACTTGTGTTATTTTACAGGCAGAGTTTGAGGAGATGCTGTTAATAGGTTTAAGGGGAGGGTGAGGAAAGGTATAACAGCATGGCATCAGGGCATGAGGAATGGAAGGGACATCCTCAAAAGGAAGAGTGTAATACCATGTCTCATCCAATAGTGTCATGAGAACTCCCAGAGAGTTACCTCCCCCATGCGATCCTCCCTCATACAACTACCTCCAGGGTCTGGATCAGGTAGCGGCTGCCAACCCCTGGCCGCACGGGAAGAAGCTGCTCCTGGGGAAGCAGTGATGACACCATCGGATTCATCACTGGATCCATCTAGATCACCATTGGATTCATCTAGAGGAACACTACTGTGGGAGTGATCTCCTAATTAGTTTAAATGACCTACACCTGGATGGGACTGTGAGGCTTAAGCCCCCACAGGAGTAGGCATTAGAAGGAGAAGTAGACCGAGAAGCAGAGCAGTGGAGGAAGCAGCAGCAGTGCGGGCCGTGGTTGCAGCTGAGAGGAAAACCTGAGGCGAGAGAAGATGCCGGGACCACTGAAAAATCTGAAGCTGTGGCAGTTGCTGAGGAGTCTTCGCCTTTGACTCTCCCTGTTGCAGAGGTTCTGCAGCGGGAAGCGCGAGGAAGAGATGCTTGCCCGACAAAATCACATTTTGCAGATTTCACGCAGCGAGAAGCAGTAGCAGCGAGGGAAGCATTCCCTCTTTTGAGATTCCAGGTGGCTGGGTTGCACCTGACCCTCTCCAGAGCAGAGGAGGCTCCATTCCATAGTGGCGTAAGTGGAGGAGGACCAGAGGAGGCTGTCCACCCAACTGCGAGGAGCCACAAGTCCTGAAGACCTGCGAACACTGAGCGGAGCGTAATCGAGTGACTTACCTGGTGAGTTCACACCTTGGAAGTGACTTACAGAACCAACAAAAGATGTGCATGTTGAAACAAAGTGACTGTATAAATAAGTGCATGAGAGTGTGGAAATGCTGTAGAAAGTCCAAATGTTTGCCAGCAACACCATAATAATACACAGTGCTCAAGGCAAGAGGGGACTACTGAGAGGCTTAATGATTGTGAGACTTATGTGCTGTAAAACACAGATTTTCAGGTGATAGAACCATACATTGCCAAAGCCAAGATAGAAGAAAAGTGAGACTATCTTAGGTCATTATTTCGTGGATGGTGTAGAGGGGAAAGAAAGGTGGCAAACAGGCTGCCCTTCTGGAGAAGGTTATCCAGAGGGAGGGGAGCACAGGTGCCAAGGAGTCTTAAAGAACACAAAATGTGGTTCCTTGTTTCCCCACAGCTTGTTTAAAGTTAGATGCTAAAGAAGTCTAATAAAGGTGTTGTTATTCTAAGTTGGAAGTTAACACTGAAGCACTTTTCTGTTCTTGTTGTTGAAGACGTAGGCAGGTGAGTATACCAGTAGGGCAAGAAGTTATTCCGCAAAGGGCCTGGCAAAGGCATAAGCTAGGTAGCAATTGATGCAAGTGCTGAACTGTGGTTCTAACAGAAACCGCTCATGTTGATTTGTAACAGTTGAAGAATTGTGAAAGCTTGTTGAATAAAAGTTACAATTCTTTTTGAAACCAAAATTGCAGTAAACCCTCCTGACAAAGATTTGTTACTACAACGGTAAAACCTGTTCTTACTCCAGGAGGAGTTGAAAGAGTGGGAACTTGTGATCTTCTTGAGATACTTTATTGAAGCAATTGAATTTTTTTGCAATCAAGTACAAGACCTTAAGAACTGTATGGGAACTTTGTGTCAAACCGGAATTGCTTGTTTCGATTTAACTGTGGAGAAGACACTTGTTCAGATCTGGGAAAGGGAAGCACCCAGGTTATGAGGAGAGACATTGATCATAGTGTGAATCAGATCATATGTTATACATTATTGTTGTATTGAATTGCCATATATTTCCTTTTTTCTTTATTTGTTGTACAAGTGTGAGGGTTAGATATCTTTTTGTTAGTTTTTCCATTCGTTTATTTTAGGGAGGGAAATCCTCATCAGGGGAGGGGATAGTGAGCCGTTTATCCAACCTTTTTATTTAATAAAATGGCTAAAGTTGTCCGCTTCACATTTCTGACCTCTCACACCATCAAGTTTATAATACAACCAGCAGCTTTCGAGTGCGGTCTAGCCGTTGAACCCATTCCATCGAGATTCACGTTCAGAAAAATGTTAATTTTACCTCCCCGTATAACCGGTATCATCGGGTATTTCATAGTTGTATCCGCCAACCCCACATAAAACCCAGGATCTTCCAGGTTCGGCCCATATGAATTCACCAATAGAGTTTCCTTGTTCACTTATTTGCAATGTATAACAACATAGCAGCCATCCGCATCTATATGTGAGTGCAGGAGTTTAAAGTCAACCCGCTTATGTATCAGGGTCAGAAACACTCTGGATTGTGTTGAGAAGTTAGTGTAGAATCTATTAGACCCCTACCCTCTGGCAAACGCATCATTCATACTTCTACGTGCATGGGTTTCTTGCTGAAGCAATATAAATTCCAGTTCAGAATATTAAGAACCCCCAACAAGGTCTAGAGTAAAACCATACTTGTCTCAAGTGTTACCTCGCTGTGTCTCCGCCAGACGGGAAGTATAGCCACCAGTACGCCCAGTATTGTGCATGCCTGAACACTTTGAACCCAACTTTTCTCGCTACATCCGTCCCCCCACCGTCATTGCCCTCCAACCAGGGCCATGGCAGCCCCCGGCAACGCCCTCCCGAACAGTTACACAAACATACCAGCAACCTTGCATAGGGGAACACCACTAGCACTTCCACCTTATCCAGGATAAATGAACGCATAACCTAATTGCCCGCTACAGTTGTCATTCTAGTGTAGCAGAACCGTGCATTGCCTCCAGCATCTAACAAATTGTTAAATATCAACATATTACAACCAGTGTCACCAGCGTCACCCAGGACAGGGGCGCCAGTGTTATATTGTGTGCCATTTACATCAAAGAGGTCTCAGCTGCCTTCTCCCCAGTGTTATCATGCAGGTCTTCTAACGGTATATTAGCCTCTATGAAGGCCGCCGCTTCGTCCGGTATCATGAAGAAATTTGTTTTACCCCCTGTATTGCACTCTGTCTTGCCAAGAACAGCATTGTGTACAAGACTGCTGTCTCTGTAGGCATCGTTTTGACTCCCAGGAATTATTTATATTCCAGTTGCAGGGCTGTAGAGAAGTCCGGGTATATTTGCACCTTTGCGTTGTCACAGCGTAGCAGGCCTTTCTCCCTTGCCAATCTCAGAATAGTGGCTCAGTAACGGTAATTAAGAAGTTTTGTAATTGCTGCTCTACTACGGGGCAGCCCCGGCTTCGGTCTTATGGTTGGCATTCTGTATGCCTGCTCAATTAAAATGCAGGGGAGGAGTCTTGGTCACCAATCAGCTCCTTGAGCAGGGATTTAATGGTTGTCTCCATGGGCCACATCCAAATCCTTCCGGGAGCCCCACAATACAAACATTGTTCCTTCTTGATCTCGATTCCAGATCATCCCATTTCAGTAGAGCTTTCTTACGTCCTTGGCCACACCGGACACTTGGTTTTTGAGTGCAAGTATGTCATCCTCTGCAATGCCAATCCGAGTCTCGGCCTCCGTCACTCTGGAGCACACCCGCTCCATTTTGTTATTCAGGTGCAATGTTCATGGTAAGGCCGTCTAGTTGATCCGTCATGGCGGCGAACCCCGTCTGCATACTTTCCATGAGCTGCTTTAGGATGGGGGTATTGTGTTCCTCTTGGCCCGTCTGCACAGTGCGGGGCTTGCTAGTGTGTGGTGCAAATGCCTCCAGACTGCTCGGTTTCTTCTGTGTACCTTTTTGTCATGGCCGCCAAGTAGTGCAGGCCCTGAGGGGCATGCAAGTTAGGCACTACTCAGCCCACGGGTGTTGGGGGCCACACGGGCCAGCTGAGCCACTATCAGCCACACTTCACCTTTTGTTGACCCAGGCATAGAGGCACACACCCTCCAATCTCACGAGGCGGCTAGATACCAATGTTTTGTAGGTGACCCTGGACTGGGGTCACCCACAGTGACGGGTATGCAGTCCACAGCACCCTCTCCACCTCCAACCATCAATGGTGGACTGCCTGAGCTCTGCAGTAGCTCACCACTGTGCTTGATTTCACTGCTCCTCTCCACTGTCTCTGGAGGGCGAAGGTCATTCCCTCCCGCCGTCGTAACTTCCTGGTTCTGTGTGTGACTCCCCTCCACAGACCACAGCAGAGTTCCTCCCACTCCAGACTCCCACAGCACAGCATAGAATACAGCTGCTGACCCCCTTCCAGCGATGCTATCCTCCACAAAAGTCCTGCTGCCTTCCCTGGGGGCTTGCCCAGTCACACAGCCCTGCACGGCAGGCTCTGATGCACGGGACATCTTGCCTGTGTCAGTGGCCTTCCCCATTGTCGTATGGCACTCCACAGGCACCGTATGGGCTCTCCCACTCAGGCTAGCTGGTTCCACATAAGTTCTGGCATCCGCTTCAGTCAGTCCCAGCTCTGGTCCAGGCAGCTGCACTGCGTGTGACCACACTGGCCTGCCCAGCCGACACCACAGCAGCGCCCTCGCCCTGAGCACCACGCACCAGTCACGGAATGTCATGTATTCAGCAAATGTCTTTGCCGAATCTCTCCATAGTCTCTCAGCATCTGCCCAGGACAGCACTGCCCAGGATTACAGAGGCAGCAAGCTTCAAACAGCAGGCCATTCAACGGTTGTGTCGGGCGGTCATAGCGGAGGTTCAGAAGAAGGCAGTCATGTGGCTGCTCAGGTGTTCCCTTCTCCGTCCACCCTAGGCCATAGATTTAATATATATTGCTGGGAGCTGAAGCAGATCGGAATTAGGAGACGGACATGGAGGGATTGTGTTCAAACCTAAGCTTTATTATCTCAGCAAAAACAAGACCTATACTATCCGTCTAGTGAGATGGGCCCTATTCCACAACAAAAATGTGTAAACAGGTGCTCGTCAGGATGTTTTCTATAATACAACCGAGAGAGTCCCCTGTCCAAAAACCTATACTTGCCAAAATGCTGACCCTACCTCTATAAAATAACAAACATAAACTTGGGAACAATGTATTTTTGGACTGGCCCTCTTAACCGAATGGTGGTTGACTTCTTATGCCCCTTCTTTGATGAGACCTGTGCACTAGGGCTCCTGCTCTGCTGCATAGGTTATGCTTGCATTCTCAGCGTCTCTTAGACTGTGTAAAGTTTGTCTCAATCCATTCAGTCCAGGTGAATGCTGTGCATGTCGAGGGTCAGAAGCCACACCAACCATCCTCATAAGAATCTCCGTGTTCTCACCCAAAGTAAATCGTCTATAACCCAGCTGTGTGCGGCTTGTGTGTTTGGCTTTACTGGCTGGAGGAGCTGCAATTGGAGACCTGGTGTGCAGAGTCTTTCTTCCTGGTTCATTGTTGGAGTAGGAGTCACTTGCACAAATTCACTGTGCCAGCACGGCTTGTGTGTTTGGTGGATGGTGCCAGGGGAAGGTGAGGGGGTACTATGTGCTGGAGGCGCCACTCTAACTGGAATTCCGAACTGTGTGTACGTGGGCCTTTTATCACTCCCCCAGGTACGTTTTCTCTGCTTGCCTCTGTCCTTTGACTTGCCGCACCTATAACTGCTTGCAAAAAACATTGTTGTGCGCTGCGCAGCACAGCTGCCAGCGGAGGGAAACGCGCTCGCAGCTCATCACAAGGCAGGACAAACCTCGTAAAGACAGCAAACAAAGGGAAGAAATGTAGAGGACTAGGGGCGCAAACTGCAAACTGAAATAACACGTTCTTTGAGAAACTGCTCTCACTACACCACAGCGGACGACATCTCTCTTGGCCTTGGAAATTTCCGTTCTAAATGGGAATTTAGGTGGTGGGAACACAGATTGAGCAGTGAGTCCAGGAAACTCACATACAATCGATAACAATGTATCCCTATTGAATCTTTGCCTTACTTTAAAAAGAAACTCTCTGGGTCCATCCAGTAATATGGCATGCAGTGATCTACCTACAAATCTTTCGGCTTCCCCTGACCTGGAACAATATGCATCTTCTTCTGACTGCACGAGTACAGATAGTGAAGATGGTGATTCCTTGCTTCCCATTGTTGTGGGAGGATATATGCCCTCACTTTCCACCACTATTGGTTCTATGCAGCATCTAGAAGCCTATCAAAGCCCGGCAAAGCCCGGGAGGATAAGCCCAGAAGCTGTTTGTTGCTGTTTTTGTCTATTTGCCGGTGTGTTGAAGGAAAGACGTGGATACCCCTTTAAGTGGCAGAGCCAGCACAAGCAATAAAGGGGGACTGCACTAACCCTCGCAGCAAAGCCCATGAGGATAAGCCCAGAAGCTGTTTGTTGCTGTTCGTTGGCATTCAGGGGCGAGAACTACAGCCTCACACGATTGCTGTGCTGCGCTGGTGGCTCCTTTGTCGTTAGCTTTTCTTGTGGCGGCGACGCGTGGAAGTGTGTAAGCACGGAGTCTCAAGGTACCAGAAGGTGCTTCACTTTGCTGCCTATTATACTGTCCCATACCATGATGGCTGAGGTCTGCTGATCTGGTGTGCAAAAGCGAATTCTGAGAAGGCGGCAGTCAAGAGGTACGAATACGACAACTGGGAGTCTGTAAACATAGAAACTAACTTACCCTGTGGAGACCCGTGTGGAAAAGACTTGGATTGCAAGTCCTCCTTTTTTTGTCCATAGATCTTAAAAGCCAGACCTGGCCGCGGAATCGGGCAGTAGAGTTTCAGGTCTCTGGCTCAAAGGCTCTCAGTGGAGCCATAAACGGGAAGCTGCCGAGTAGCAGTAACATCTAATATTCTATGCTTTTGATTGTCTATTAGGTTCCCGCCTGTGTAGCAGACAGGAAACCTCTGGTAGCTTCTGTTTCTTTACTACTGGAACCGTACGAACCCTGTCATTATGGTGTGGTGATTCCTCCAAATCTTGAAGTAGTTCTCGTGTAACTTGAAGCGTCACATAGCGGAAAGTGGAATGACTTATCTCGTCCGAGTATAGGGCAGCTTGTACGTAGGTGCCAGCCGCCGTATGCCAAGGGGTGACTGCGGGCCCAGGTGCCTTTGAACCCCTGGTGGTAACATCCTACAGTGCTGTGGCTAGTCTCTTCAGTTTACTATCTTTTCGGTGAGTTTGGGGTGCCTGTGGGCCCAGGTGGCTTTGAACCCCGTGTGAGAACTTCACATAGCGCGGTGGCTTGGGCCATCGGCACCTTTTCTTGCTGTGAGTCAGGGGGTGACTGCGGGCCTAGGTGCCCTTGTGAACCCCCTGTGTGAATAACGCATGGCATGGTTGCCTGTGATCCTACTACACTCTTTTTGCTGTGTGCCAGGGGGTGACTGTGGGCCCTGGAGCCTTTGAACCCCTTGTGATTACGGCAATTAGGCCTTTGATTGCGGTCTATCTTGGTCAAACTGGCTGCACAAATCTAGATCTTACCCTTTGGCCTGTGAACTTCTAGACCTAGGTAACATCGTACCTTGTTCGAAACGCCACGTTATATATAGGTTGTCCTATAAACAGTAATAGTGGCAAAGTCAATTTTACCTTACTTTGGCGGGGCACCAGAGGGTTGGGGTGTCTTTAAAACACACAAGGAGGTGGAAGTTCGTTTGGTTGTTTGTTCAGTTTTGTACAAGGTGATACTTACCTTTCTCGAGCTTGGAATCTGTAATCTATTGGTATTTGTGTAGCCCCACTGCCACCAACCTTTTTGTATACAAAGTTGGGGCAGGGGAGGCAGGTTCTCAACTAAGAAATGGCCATAAATCCAGGGCTGTTTGGCTGTTCGGTGGCTAGGCGGGAGGCGTGATTATAACGAATGCAAGAAAGCGCTTAGTATGGAGTATTATTTACCTGTGTTATTTTCTGATGTGACTCTATTATGAATGCGATATAAGGCAGGTGCTACACTTTGGGGGCCAAGATAATATTAACCAAGCAGGGGACTTGGGTACCTAGAGTATGGTCGGGACCCTACGGAGTGGTAAACTACCTACCCCTTGTGTTCAACTGAAAAAGCCTGCCTTAATAGCAAGCGGTAGCTTCGTATTTCCTAATAGAAATAGGTCTGAGGTCTTAATTCAAACCTCTAAAATGAATGAAGAGGAAGAAAATGATAAAGCAATGTTTGTTGACCAAGCTAAAGGGGACCTAAGTGGAACAGATTTTCCTCCACTCCCAATAATCACAGAGAATGTGATGAAAAATCCATCAGATTGCTTGGATAATAAAGACTGTCCTAATGAGAATTTACAGAAAAGCTTCCTTAGTATGCATGAAATACCTATGCGCCCATCAGATCTTAACAGGGAAGACGATATACCACTCAGACCACAGTTTGATAATTCTCTGCTGGCTCCGGTGGTGTCAGCTGAATTGGATAAAAGGGTCAGGATGTCCAGGGGCCCATCAACACCTGTAAGTACTAGGGAAGGGGGTCTGGAAAATGTACATCTACATAACCCTAAAAACCCAGAGATGATATTAGGTTGCAAAAACATCTGTGGCGTCTCTATGGATCTATTTGCTGCAGAGAACATGGGGGTGAATTGAAAGAGCTATGTGGGGTGGAGGCAAGGGGCGTCACTAATCCTGACCAACATAAGTGCTCAAGTCCGTCCACCCCGGACGCACTCCCGGTCAGGCACATGAAGCATCCAACATCAATCACCCGAATGAGGGATCTAATAAGAAGACTTTATGGCATCTTTTGAATCCTTCCCGGTCCTTACCAGGATATTCGATCTCCTGGATAGGGGACATCAAAGGACTCATGTAGAAATACAAGAACTAAGGTTTATGATACTTGAAAGTACTGAAAAACTGAGCAGACTCGAGGGTTTTGTTCATGCATTAGAGATGCGTAAAAAAATGTATATGACCAAAGGTAATGATGAAATAAAAGTGCTATATGCTAAGGGCACATAAACATTAAAGGGTGTCAGTGAACAGACACACTCAAATGAAAATCTGCCAAAATATCAGGTTGGCGAGGATACTGCCACTTGTGGTAAAGGTTTGAAAGCTAAAGTAAAAGGGGACGTAGCAAAGGAACTAAAGATATTGGTGCTGACTAACCTGGAGAAAAAGTGTGGAAAAGTTAATGGAAACTGTTCTAGCAAAAATGGACTGTGGTTTTGAAAACACTACAGAAAAAAGTCCAATGATTAACCTGGATAGCCCGTCTGTGTTATTGGATGCGATGGAGGGAGAGGTGACACCAAAACAGGTAATGAGGGATGAGCAGGGAGTGGATCCCAATTCTGAACAAGAGGCATCATATGAGTATTATATATCACATAGAGAAAAGAAAATGCGAGCCAGAGTGCTCAAAAGAAGAGCCAAGTCTGGAAATAACATCAATATAGTCAACAATAAGAAATCCAAAAATCTACCCTCTTTAAAAAAAAAAAAGGAACAGTAATGCAAACATCAAAGATATCTGTAGCCGATCAGTCGAAGAAGGGGTTTTGGATTTCACACAACTGAACGAGGAAAGTAAAAAGGCGCTAGAGGTGAGAGATATACTATGTGCACGTGAAGACAAGGTGAGGGGCACCATTGATCCACACATAGAGAAATAAACACTGTCAACTCCAAGGAATACGGAGAAGCATTTATCTCATTGACAGAAGCAATGAAACACAAGGGAAGGAAAGCTAAAACACCTGAAAGACAAATTAATAATAAAAATGATAAAAACATTTTAAAAAAGGAAGGAAGCATACAGAATTCTATGAAATAAGAAGGACCAAACGAGGTTCTGGGCATTCAACAGTTCTTTAGTCTTGTCTGCTAGTACTAACTCCCTAGAAGCATCTGAAGGGGGAAATATAGGGGCGGACGGAAAAGGCGTGAATGTTATTGAACCAACAAATCCATCTGTGACCCCAAGTGAGGATATTAAAAAATCGGTGATCAATCCTATTGTGACCCCAAGTGAGGATATCAAAAAATTGGTCCAACAAGCGCTCCTTAATCTTACGGACAATTCTTCAAGTATCGGCCCTCACTTGTCTGTGCACAATCCCAACATGCAAGTGTGAGATTTGATGAATACATCGGTAACAACATTAAGGCATGGGGTCTGTAGATATACAATGGAGCAGGGCCTAGGAGAAATTCATCGTGAGATGAGGTTACGGTAAGGGGAGAAGAAATCAGAGAGAAGTATGAACTATGGAATACAGAAAAGGAGCAGGAACAAAATGGAAATGATACACAAAATGCTGAAGGGGGATGGAAGATATGCTGGAGGCTATAAAGAGGCAGGTAGTAGAAGTTATTCTGCCGCCATGGTCCAAGAAAAAATGTACCCAAACACCTGGATGGGGGAGAAAATAGAATGGAGACAGCCTAAATGTGTAGATGATCCAAGTGTTACACTGAGTTTCCTGTTGACAATAGGGGGGCCTCCGTCCCTAAACCGATGGAGGAACCTATCCTTATTCAAGGAGATACCTCATTTATCATTAATATCTACTAGCGATATTAAGTTGGTAGACTATATACATCCACACAGATACGACTACAAAAGAATAGTCTTCTACTCCAAATCAATATATGAACTGGTCCTCTGAGACAACATCATTGCAAAGATTCGGGCACGACCTAGAAAACTACAGCCATGGCTTTCTGAAAATACAGGAGGGGGAAAGGGCATCTAATACAAGAGAATCAAATGTGAATAAATCTGTTTGTGGGGATGGAAGATCAAATACAAAGTTATCAAGTAATGAGTCAGACCTTAGATGGCTTGCTTTGACACTAAGAGAATCCATCTCTAAGATTCAGGGCATGAAAGATATCCCTTAGAGTTCACGTAAATCCACTTTTGTATCATGGAACTCTAGGGGCTCCCGTTCTTTACTTCAGTCATCAACCATCTGCTCAATGTTTACTGAGTCTTCGTTCCTGTGCATTCAAGAAACATGGGCCATGTCAAAGCTATCATTGGATGGGTTTACGGTATATCACCAACTTGAAATAAAAAAAATAATAGAGGGAGACCGTCTGGTGGTCTGCTCATTGCAATTAAGAATAATATTCAGTTCAAAACCATAAAAAGCTTTGATGTAAATAAAGTATGCATGGCTGTTTTTCTGAAACTAGGACAGTTGGAGTCTGTGATACATCTTCTAATTATCAATATATATTGTTGTCCGGACATGGATTTGAATAAAAATATTGAGGCGTTAAACCTAGTCATACAGGAATGCCAGGATGTGTGTAAAGAGCTGAATGTTATTATCTGTGGTGATTTCAACTCCGACATCTGTCTAGAAAACGACAGCAGGGTTCTTCCAAGGACAGGAGTATTTTACAGAAAAGTTATCAAGGCGATCTATGGGCACACTTCCTGCTGGGGTGGGGGCTGTATTGTGCAAACGATTTACTGGAAGATGTTCTTGAAAAATCAACCTGGTTAAATGGAAAGTGGTATTCTACCATAGATTATTTTTTTTGTCAGCACAAGAATATTTAACACAATAGAAGAATTTCTGTTAACAACTACACAGGAGAGTGACCACAAAATATTGAAAATGACATTGCATGTAGATTTTAATATGAGTCAGGGGGGACGGTTCTCTCCTGTATTATCCATCAATAAACCCCTACACAGAATCTCTTTGCATCCGGTAAATATAGAGAAAATAAATACTCTCTTCCAGCTGGACTATGAAAAGACTGACTTTGGCCATAAACAAAAGATCTATTCATTGGATGCCTTTGAGAATTATATAGAGTCAGTAATTAGAGGTCAATCAGGCATAAGGAAAATCACCACGGGGAGAGTAAGGCATAAACATTTATTTTGTGCATACTTAAAAAGAAGGACAGGAACAGAGAAATTAGAACGTTCTATAAATATTACTCCAGAGAGGCAGCTACTGGTAAAATTAATAAAATAAAAAATAAATGGAAACATAAAGCAAGTAGTGTGCGAGCAGGACGCAGAGGACATGCTTAATTCTCTTCTTGACTCAAACACACGTAAATTCTGGGCATTGATAAATAAAGATGGGCCGGCTCAAATGAAAATACAAACAGTACGTATCAGTTCAGAGATATGGGAAGGACATTCTGGCAAACTATATAGTCCTCCAAATGAGAAGTGGATCCCGCCAACAAGTATTAACAATGTACCTTGGGATATTCTAATTAGTGTAAGTGACATTGAAGGAATTATTATGCGAAGTTCTTCTTCTAGAGCACTAGGTCTGAATCTGCTTAGTAATATGGTCCTTAAGGGGAACTCAAATCTATGGGCTAAAATACTGTTTTTCTATTTTAAAGATATTTTGATTACTAAATCTATCCCGACAAGCTGGCGATTGTCCTATGTGGTACCAGTTTACAAGAAGGGCCATAGGTCAATGCCAACTAATTATAGACCAGGTCAATGCCAACTAGTTATAGACCGATAGCCCTTTTGAAGGTCGACTCAAAGGTGTTTGCAGGCCTAATTCTTGAGCATATTCAGACCTGGACGGAATAATTTGACATCTTGTCTCCATTTGAATTTGGATTTAGGAAAAATGTGGGAACAGATGCGGGTGGGTTGCTGGTGAACATCTTGCAACAGTATGCCTAGACTCCTGGAAATCCACCCATCTATGTGGCTTCGATCGACTTGACATCCGCGTTCGATCTGGTAGACAGAACAATCCTGTGGACTAAAATGGTTAAACTGGGAATGCCCTCACCCTTACTGTTTATCATTTAAAATATGCATGAAGACTCAAGAATAAGAGTGCGTCTTAGCTCGGAGGGGATATTATCCCAAGAAATAATGGTAAAAAACGTTTTGAGACGAGGATGCATATATGCACCTACTATCTTCAACCTATACTTCTCCGATGTTGGAAGTTATTTAAAAAATCTAGTGGTAAGTTCACCAAAAGTGGAAGGTATCAAGGTGCATTGGACAGCATATGCAGATGATGTAACATTATATGATCATACTCCGATCGGACTGCAGCGTATTTTGACTGCCTTTAAAGAATATATTAGTATAAATGCTTTGAAAATTAACTATAGTTAAACAGTGATCTTATGCTTGTCTAATAAGAAAAATCTTAAAAAACATGCTTGGTTCCAATACCACGAGAAACTACCTACGAGCACTGCCATAAGATATCTGGGATATCCTGTGTTCGGAAATAGCAGAAAGATAAACTATCGGGCATACATGAATGGTAAAATGAATCCTATGATAGCACAGCTCTGCAAAATCGATTTAAAATTCTGCAAATTTTCCATATTACCTAGTATGCGCCTATACAAAAACAAAATAGTGGTACAACTACTTTATGGTATGGAAATAGTGCCTCTATGGTGTTGGGGCGAGGTAGCAAGGTATGAATCAAGACTGGTAAAATCAATGGTTAGATGTCTACCTATATGTGTTCCCCTAGCAGCCATTCGTTATGAACTTGGATTGTTTTCAATCAGAAGCGTAATAGAATGGCAGAGACTATCACTTTATAGGAAACTGATCACCTGTAAAAATACAACCCTATATGAAATCATAGGTAAAAGGATTAGGAGTGGACCTCCGGTTTCGAAATATCTTAAAGACATGGTTGAAGAATCCAATGCAGTTCTCGATAAGTTGGGGGTTCCTCTTGAGCTGTTTATTTCTAATCCGATGAAGGTAAAGAAACTACTGTTGTATCTTGACTGGAATCTTACTGTGAGGTCTTAAAATCAAAACTGTATATGCATCTAGTAGCACACTGTAAAAAGATGGGGGAGCCAGAACCATATCTGAGCAAATTCCCGGATAGAGTATGGAGACAGGAATATATGAGATTCCGTTTTAATGTGTTTAAGACAGGGGAAATAATGGACATAAGAACTGGTAACATTGGGAACCCCTCCCTGTGCAGATTTTGTGAAAAAAATGAAACTTGTGAAACACTAGTACATTTCTTGACAGAGTGTGATGGGTTAAGGAAGGAAGTATTGACAGCTTCAGTCAATATGTACCAAATACGGAACGAGTTGACCTGAACCTTCTATGGTTGGATATGCTACATGGCAAAAGATTGAAACTACAGCTAGCTGTATTAAGATTCTTGAAGGATTTTTGTAGATTAGACAAATAAGGTACATGAGTTAGGATGTATATGTTTTTTCTTTTGTATCATTGGCAGAGAGCATGTTATCTTTGTTCTCTTACACAATTTTTTGTATTTGTATTTGTTTATTATTTGATAATGCGCACAAAACCCAGGTAGCCGGGCGCAGCAGATACAAGGTTACTTAAGCTTGGGTTACATACAGAGTATAAAAGATATAGCAAAACAATACATACATATCAATACCGGAGTTTGGAATGAGAAACTAACAAGATGCAAAAATGAGAGTGTGAACATTGGTAAGAGGGGTGGGAACAGAAACGTCTTAGACTAGGTTGCAGAAGTATCATGGGCGTTAGGAACCATGACAATTATTTGTCGTTGGACCAGAGCCCGTTTTTTACCTGGCTTCTGAAGTTAGAGTAGGGTAGGTTAGCTCTCAACGCAATGGGCAATGCATTCCAGGCCTGGGCAGCTCTGACAGGGAAACTTGCACCACCTGCTTTGGAGCGTCTGAATCTGGGATTTTGGAGCAAAAAGTGGTTGGTGGCCCTGGTGTGGTGGCTAGATGATTTTCTGGTCAGTCTGGCCGAGATGTAGGGGGGGGCTGTGTTGTTGAGCCCTCTGTGAGTGAGCGATAGTGTCTTGAGCAGGACTCTGTCGCTGATTTTAAGCCAATGGTGATCTTTCCTGATGTTAGAGATATGTGCTCTGCGGAGTATGTCAAGGGCTGCTCTAAGAGCGTTATTTTGAAGGATTTGCATTTTATTTATGATAGTTTTGTTGGCTCCTGCATAGAGGGCATTGCAGTAGTCCAATTTGGACATTACTAATGCGTTGGCTAGCATGATGCAGTTGGTTTTGGAAAGGTATGGTCGACAGGTCCCGATTAATTTACAGGTATACGCTGTGGAGGATGCCAGGGTGTTAACTTGTTTTTTAAGAGAAAGAGTGGAATCGAGGTAAAAGCCTAGAGTTTTTACCTCAGTAGCCACCTTGATTGTGTTGCCATCGATGTTGAAATTACGATAGTTGGGACTCCGTTTTTTTAGGTTGGAGTCGGAACCCAAGATCAGTATCTCAGTTTTGTCATTTAGACAGAGGCCGTGGGAGGCCATCCACGCCTGAATGAGGAGGTAAATTGTGTTTACTAGCGCTGTGTCTTCGACAAAGTTGCCTGAAAGTGGTATGAGAATCTGCGTATCGTCCGCATAATTAGTATAGGTTACCCCTAGCCTGTCAAGTTTGTCGAAGAGAGGCTTAGTAAAAATATTGTACATTGTCGGGGAGACACATGAGCCTTGTGGGACACCACAAGTGATCTGGATTGGGTCCGCTGCCGCTACGGGGGAGAACACTCTCATCGTACGGTTAGCTAGGAAGGATTGTACCCATGCTATAGCTTCACTTGAGAAATGGGCGGCAGACGCTAAGTGATTGCCTAATACTGCATGATCCACCAGGTCAAAGGCCGCTGATAGGTCAAGGAGGCGGATCATAGCTGTACTACCTTTATCCTTCAACTCGTCGATTTGTGTCTTGAGGTCGATAAGGGCTGTTTCAGTACCGTGCAGTGGTCTGAAGCCTGATTGTCGTGAGCCTAATAGTTGGTGTGACTCCAGATATTTTTGGATTTGGAGGTAGGCTACTCTATCGATGATTTTAAGGCCAAATGGGACCGTAGTGATGGGTCTGTAGTTAGTAGGGATTGCTGGGTCAAGTGTCTGTTTTTTAAGTAGGGGCAGTACTCAGGATTCTTTGAGGTTTGTAGGTAAAGTACTTGTGTTGAAGGAGGCGTTGATGAGTTTTGAGATGAAAGCTGCTAAATCTCTGGCTGCATCCTTAATGATTTGCGCAGGGCAGCTATCGCCTTGGCAGTTTGATGGTTTGAGGGATAGGATGACCTTTTCTGTTTCCCATATGGAAATATTAGTAAACCTGAAGGGTTTAAAGTTGCTCTGGGTGGATGTGCTGGGTATCTCTTTCAAGGGGGTGGAGTGAGTACTGCTAGGGCTCAAAGAGGCTTTTTTCTTGGCAATTTTAGATTGAAGGGTTGTAATTTTATTTGCTAGGGCATTTTGGATGCTGGTGCACCAAGATTTGTCCTTGGGGACATTGTCTGTAGGGGCAATTGGGTTTTCCAATTCGCGGAGAATGGTGAAGAGCTCTTTGGAATTAGAATGAGCTTTACTGATTCTATCAGTGAATGAGTCTTTTTTGGTTTGAATTATTTCCTTCTTATATTTATTGGCGAAGTTGGCAAGTATGGTTTTGTTCTCAGCAGAAGGAGTATGCCTCCAGATGGCTTGGAGTTTGCGTTTTTGGATACGCATCTCTTTGAGATGGGGGGTAAACCAGGAATTAAGATGAGTTTCACGTTTACTTTTATGGAGTTTGATGGGCGCAATCAAGTCTAGAGTTTTGGCCATAGAGTTGTTGAAAGACGCAACTAGCTCGCTAGGGTTAGATTCATTGAAGCTAGCTGTGAGAGCTGGTAGGAGAAGTGGGAGTAGTTTATCGGCTGTGATTTCTTTTTTGCTTCTAGTTGGCATGGGGGGTGCGATTTTATTTTTGTTAGGTTTGGGAGGCTCAATGCTGGCTGTGAAGCAGATAAGATAGTGGTCTGTCCATATTTGAGGGAGAATACTAGAGATGGTGATGTTGCAGTTGTGGTTGGCTATCCAGTCTAATGTGCGTCCTTTTGTGTGAGTAGGAGCTAGGACATTTTGGGTGAGGTTATGGTTGACTAGAATGGATTGGATCGATTGGGCTTGTTTATCATCAGTAACATTGAAGCCCCGGTTAAAGTCACCTAGTAAAAGGAGCTGGGTGGAGTCTTTAATGCTGTTAGTGAGGAGGCTGGATAGGTCTTCCTCAAAGTTGCCTAGTGGGCCTGGTGGTCTGTACACTGAAAGTATCGTTAGTGTGCTATTGTTTGAGATCGGTATTTTAGCTGTTAGAAGTTCGCACAATGTGATTACAGGGTGTGGGGTGAGTCTAGCAGCTAGCTGCGTTTTGGTTATGATGGCCAGACCGCCTCCTCTAGTGTTAGGTCGGTCGACTCTTAGGATGTTGTAATGGTCCGGTATGGCAGTCATGAGGGCAGGGCCGGCTGCATAATGGAGCCAGGTTTCAGAGACAGCAAGGATATCTAAGTTGTCCATAGCCAGTATATCAGCTATTTCAGTGTTGGGTGCTATAAGGGACCTAGCATTGTTAAGGGCTCCTAGTAAAGTAGGAGTTGTTGTGGTATCTATAGCAGATCTGGGGTTAGAGTGGTTGGGTCTCCTTTGTTTGTGGTGTGGGTCACCATGTAGTTTGGTGTGATTTATCGTCGCTGAGTCTAGGAAGTTAGGATAAGTGGTAATGGAGGTACGTGTAGGTACCGGAGGGCTGGTTCTTTTATTTTTGATGTCATAGAGTCGTGGCAGCCTGGCTCTAAGTCGCAGGTTTCTGTCTTGCAAGTTGCAGGGTGTGGAGTTGGAGGGCCATTGTTATGGTGATAGTTAGAAGAGTCCAGACTACGGACCCGAGTGTGAGAGAGGAACAGGTCTTAGTAGCCCGCATTTTGTGAAAGTGGCTAGGTGGCAGGGTGGCGCCTGGATTAGGCAGGCCTGGTAGCGACTGGAGAGCGGATGTACTATTGCGGAGGCTGCTAGATTGGGTAATCCTGTTGGTGTCTATAGTGCAGACATGCTACAACTGGGCATCTGGCTAGGAGAATCCTAGTTGTGGCTACCATGCATACATGCTATGGCAGGGCGCCTAAATTGAAGAGTCTTAATCATGGCTAAAAATGCATACATACTACAGCATGGCACTTAGGATTGAGAGTCCTGATCGTGGCTAAAATGCATGCAAGGTTGGGTACCGTCCAATTGTGGTGGCATCTAGCATAGAAATATTGCAGTTGGGTAGTAGGTCAGCAATTCTACAGGCAATTACTGCGCAGGGGAGGCATGCTAGTGAGTTGCAAGAGTGCAAAATGCATGTGCAGACAGGGTTCACCTAGGTACCGATTTAGCACTAGGGCTAAAGATGCAGGAACAGACTAGGAGGACCTAGATATCCACAGTAGAATAACAGCAAGCTAAAAGTAATTGTCTAGATATCCACAGTAGAGTAACAGCAAGCTAAAAGCAATTGTCTAGATGTCCACAATAGAGTAACAGCAAGCTAGATCGACCTGTATAGAAAAAGGCCTAAACACTTGCATAACGGCTAATCTCTGGGGTGGCTAATGCCCGTCGCAGGTAAGTGGTTAGGGCTCAGTTACCGTTTTGTGGTTTGAGTAAAATATAGTAGAATGAATAGGCAAACGATACATTATTAGAATAGGATGTACATTGCAAACCGAGCTGGCTGGTGAGATAGGCTCGACCAGAGGGACACATCAATTGCGGCTGCGAATGGTAACTGTGATAGTGGTAATCGTGCGAGCTGCAATGCAAACAATATGTGGAACGAATCTTGGGCGGGCACACGTCATTAATGCTTGAGTGCGCATGCAAAAGTTCGGGGTAGTGGATTTCTGCTTTTGATGACAGCAGGTTGTTTTGCGGGCTGGGGCAGGGTTAAGTATAGGCAGGTGGCTGATTAGCAGAAGCGTCAAGTGATTTAATGCACGGTAGGTTCGTGCTCTTACGTTTTAGCCGGGGTCGCGTTCGCGTCGTCGGAGCAGCTGCAGGAGGTCACTGACTCGGTGCGCTGCAGTCCAGGCGAGGGGAGGGGGCGGCTGCAGAGGCAGGGGTCGTGGCTCTGGGGTCAACCGGCTCCAGACAGGCTCACGACAGGGTGCACTGCCTTGGGTAGTGTGCCTTTGGGAGTGGGCCGGCTTAGAGCCTGCCGGCTCTCTATTGGGCCACAAATGGGGTCTTTGGGCCAATCAGCTTCGGATGCAGGTCCTGGTGTGTTTTTACACCCGGGACTCGCTGGCTGTGAATCGGTCGGCCATTTTGGAGCGGGTACACGGCCTCGTGGTCGGTAATGGTGCTGGCTACACTCCGGTGCTATGTGAGCCAGAACAAGAGTTGGCAGGCACCTCGAATGGGCGCCAGGCAGCAATAGTGAAAGTAGCAACGATCCGTAGGGGTGGAGGCGATTTTTCAAACTGGGATGTTACGTCGGGACAATGCAAGGGAAGGAGGGGCAGGGCCCTACCTCATGCTCCGTGTGTGCCTCCAGGCACGCCACTGCTCCAGCAGTGGGGGGGGGAGCTCCGGCTCCTCTGTGGGTGAAGAGATGAATGCTGCTCCAGGCTCACAACAGGGTGCACTGCCAGGGTGCACTGCCTTGGGTAGATACAATAATCTATGTATAAGATAGTTGTTTTTATGTATGTATTTCTTTTATCTGTATGCTCTTAAGGAAACATTCTGTAAAGATTACTATGTAATCATATATATAAAAAAAAAGCCACGTTTGAATCTTTGCTGCTACTCAATGGGGCAGTCTGAAATTATAAACAGTTTGGCCCAGTTCACTGCGTATATGAACAGGCATGTTACCATCTGTGCCCAACCAAACCAAGAGAGGACCGAGGACATTTATGGTAACCAATTGGGAGGGGGGGGTGAAAATCAAAGATTGATTCTCTATCCAACGGTCAGCTTTTGAACCAACTTGACACTGTAAATATTATTGCATCCTCCGAGGACCAAGTACTGGATATATTGTGTGTGGAATTATCCATGTTGGACATCCCTTTGTGTTTCTGTGATGATACTAGCAAAGAAATGGGTGTAAACCAGACCTCTCCTCGTATTTTGGAAACACAGAGGTCTAGCCCAAAAAGATCCTTAAAGGCTAGGAGGAAATCCCAGCTCCCTAAACATTAAGAACGCCCCCCCTCCCCGTGGATCGCTATACTATCACCAATAAGGTGGGAGATGGCAAGACGTGGCAGGTCTTCTGCATGGCCCTTTGGATAAATGGCTGGGTAATACGGATCACTTGGTGACCAAACAACGGCCCCATGTGGCACTTCCATGTACAGGTTTTCTGGACTCAAGCGTTGTGTGCGGCCCAAGGCGGTTCTCCCTGGATGAATGCAGAGACAAAAGGGATGAATCATTTATCTCAACCTGTAGTTTCTACACAGATTTATATCTGTGAATCCCAAGCCAGACACATAAATCGGGGGCCTAAATCACTGGAGAGTACAAAACTTACGGGGCAGCAATATAACACACAGGTCCATATACATGAAAAGTGGCTTGCCTATATGAAGGCCACGAGGATTGCTATATCTGCATTTGTTACATCTTTGCCTGATCCTGTGTGTTTTGCTGGGCTGAAACACATAAAAATTGTTGAAAGATTTTCTACTATTGATAGTCCTTTCTTGACCCGGACCTGGTCTAATACACCGAAATCCGGCCCTAACTACCAAAGCATCCAAGGATATTGAGGGCTTGGAATTACCCACTTTTAATAGTGTGACAAATTGTGTCCTGGCTGCCTTCGTGTCAACATTGGTGGTGGGATCCATCTGTAAGAACTCGAGGGCCTTTCTGCACATGGGCTTTGATATTTGTTTTTTCCCCCACTGAGAAATCATTTAATGCACATGAATCTACTCGCAAGATCTATCAGGCTGGGGCTGGATCAGATGTACAGAGTTCTGACTTTGGGCGAATGGAAGAGAGGAAGGAGGGCACGTGGATCGCTCCCACCCATTGTTCCTGATGAATCTTGGACTTTTACTGAAACTCGATTTTTAAGGTTCTGTCTTGGAACTCTAGAGGTCACTCGTCTTTTCTGAATAATAGGGCTGTTTTAGACTTTATGATGTCAAATGATATATTCATACTGCAAGAGATCTGGCTTACCTCCTGTTTTGACCTGGACGAATACTCATAATTTTTTCTTTTATCCCCTCCTCCTATATCTGGTCGTCCAGTGGGTGGCCTATGTATGGGAGTCAAAGCCACTTATTAAGCAAAAGGGATGAAAATGGTTGGTCTTAAAGAGTATCTACTTTTTTGTGGGAATAATTGGTTTGCCTGTGGAGGGTGGGAACATGTTGGTGATTACTCTGCATAACCCTCCCGGAGGTATGCAGGCCATTAGGCTAAATAAGGTGTTAATTGATATCTTACGTTGGTGGCAGGGGATTTTAATGTAGGATTGTTATGATTGAGACAACACGTCCACTGGAAACGTAGAAACAAAAACTGACCATTACAAGCAGGGACAGAAATGGAGGGATTTGCTGGGGGAATTTGATTTACAAATATTGTTTCCTGCCACGAAAGATGCATTCTATACATGGACAAATGGCAGATATTATAGTTGTCTCGAATTATATTTTTTATAATCTTGTGCTTGGTTATCATTCCCCTTTGCTAAATATCTTCCCAGTACAAATGAGTGATCACGCTATATTGAATATGACTTTTCAGGTTACTAAAACTGACACCAGTCAGCACCTGGCATACAATCCTATGGTCAATGTCCAGGGAAATAGACACCGCTGGATGCAGCGTTTTATACAATAATTAAATGTTGGACTGATGAGAGCAGAAGCAAGTGGTACTCCGACAGTACAGTTCTGTAATTGGAATATGGATACTTTGGTTGCTAGGTATGCACCACAGTATGATAGCTCTATTATTACCAGGTCTGAAATAAAAAAGTCGGGAACTCCCCATGATGCTGTGATTGCCTGTAGGAAGAGTGCACGAAGGGTGTTAGGGAGAATTCTCCCTTTAGGCTGAACTTCCTAACCTAGTGAGTCCCCCAGCAGCTTTGCTGGATTTCTGGAGTTTGTTTTTTTCTCCTGCCAAGAGTGAGACTCTTTTTCTCCGACTCTTGGACATGATTTATGGTGTTCATTTGACTGTTAATGTGTTTTATGTGCTATGGGGTCCTTTACTCCATAGGGTCTCATGTGTTTTTACTATGTGTGTTACACAGCACCCTCCGTGCAGTAACACAGGGGTGTCATAGTGACACCCCACCATAGACTCCATACCCTGGGACTGACTACTGTCTCCCAGGGCATGTAAAGTCACCATTGGCTTTACTAGTCCCAAATTATGAACAGAAACCAGTACAAACCATCATATTGTGGACATACTGGTCGGAGCATTTCTATTGCCCCGGGGTCTGTTAGTCGAGGGGGCACGTCTCCGTCCCCCCTGATCGAGTTTTGGCTGGTGGCAGTGGATACTACTTTTTATATTCGACCGCGAATATATCCCTATGGGATTTTCCCATTGTTCGAGGCTACCAACTTTAATTATTTAATTCTCATAGCTCGAACATACCGCCGGTTTATTTATTTAATATTAATTCGCCGGTTGGCATTTTCTGCCAGGACTCGATTCTAAAATGGCGTTTCTGTTCTCTTCTGTGACTCCAACCCAAGTCGAGCCCTTTGTTCCACTTTTTGGCAGGCTTCTCCACAGAAGCCTCCAAATGTTTTGCCACTCTCTCTGGGTACCACAGGGGGTGTGGGAGAGGGTTTAGGCACCCTGGACTGAGTTACCTTGGTAACTCAAGTCGCACTCTTGTGTGATTGGCCCAAGTGGTGAGCCGGCCGGCTCACCACTTAGCATGTTTGATTGACAGCTAGGCTGAGTGAATGGGGGTTTTCTGCATAAAAGCAGGGCTTTGGGGACTGGAACTTCAGAAGTCGCCACAGGACCTGAGAATCCGATGAGGGAGAAGCTGAGCCGACCTACCACGACGACACCACCGGTGGAGCCCTGCGGAACCGACTCACCACTTCCTGACGACAGAGAAGATCTCCTGGCTGGAGAGGCTTCTTCCCCTGACTGGTGGGCACAACCAGTTTACCTTCTTCTCTTATCCCTGGACCGCGAATAAAAGGACTTCTCCTTTTACCTGAGAACTCTGCGGCTGGTTTCTTCCCTGGCAGTGCAACGGGCTCCTGTCTTCCTCCCCGACGAGATCCTCTCTTCCCCCGGACGAAGCACCGACTTGCATCCGCTGCCAGGAACAACTGCCCCCGCTGGAGTATTCTCACCACTTTAAGGCACCGTGTCCGCCAGGCCTCCCTTTCTAAAGATTGCTACAAGGTAATAATAATCCCTTAACCTTCTGGACTGGGCTGGCTGCCTTGACCTTCTAACTGGTCCCTTCCTTTTGGTCCAACTCTTTTTGAACTTTTGCAAGACTCGTGTGGACTTCAACCGTGTGACCTTGGACACATTTCATTCTGATCCTCTTAAAGTGGATCCGGCCTTCTGAACTCTAACTTCACGGTTTTACTTGCCTTCCTCTCTTGTTTTGTTCTTATGAAAGTGTTGGGATCTGTTTCATATTATACTCTGCTTTTCTCTCCCTTTTAAAAAGAATTATTAGAGTGCCATCTTGTTATAAGAGGCGTCACGAGATCGCTGGTTACCTTTTCTTCCTGGGGAGCGAGGGGATGAGGCTGCCAGTCTGTCGATGGATCTTCGCAAAGATGAAAGAGCAACGCGGGGAACCGACCCAACACCCTCCTGACAATAAATGACAGGATTGAGCTGAACCAGCTCCCAACGTCACGGGTAGCACTTCTCTGTATTTGCGTGACGTCAGGACAGTGTAAACACTGACAGAGAAGGCCAGGTGAAGTCCACTTCGGTACCAGCAGTTCGAGGGACAGATCTTCGGTAATTCCTCGGTGGTAGTAATGGCACAGATACCGGCAGGGCACAAGACCAGCAGAAAGGAAATGGGGAGGCAGACCATTCAAGGAGGAAAGGAAGAGTAGGGGAAGAGAACGAACACCCCAGGACCGGACCCCTTCCCAACCAAGGAATGGTGCAGGGCTAGAGAGGAACCCAGGCAGGGACCTACCTTACCCCAAAGACCAAGTACCAGACTGGAACCCAAAAGGGCAAGTAACAGGGCAGGGCAAAAGGAACAAGGCAAAGGATAAGGAGCACTGGGCTAGCACGAGGTAGAAACAGGAACAGGACAGGAGCAGAACAGAGATTCAGGCAAGTAGGGCTCCTGGAGCGCAAACACGGAACAAACCGCGTTGAGACGCGTGGTTTCCGGGTCTGCAACGGCTATTTATAGCCTGGGACCAAAGTGAGGCTTGGAACGCAAGCCGCTGTCACTGCGCATGCGCGAAACGCCGGATACTGACGTTCCGCGCATGCGCAGGACATTCAAGATGGCCGCGCCCAGGGAGCCGGGAGCCCGGACCGCGGTACGCCGAAGAGAAAGGCGCCAACGCGGATACAATCTCCAGGAGGGAGACCGCCGTAGCTGAGGACCCCGACCCCCAGAACAGGCGAGTGGCGCGCGCCGCTGACACATCTGCGTTAAGTGCTCACCGCTGTCTGAAAATAAGTGGGGCTTTAATTAAGACTTGTCTAAAATTCTTCTAAGGGATTGTATATCTTTTAGTGACCATATTTTTGAATTGCTTACTATTAGTGCCTGTGTGTTTTTCTAGATGTGGTTTTAAATAAATAATTATATCTCTTTTACACCAAGCTCTGGTCAGTGTTTACTTGTTCTACTGTGTTCTTTTGACTTATTGTGAATACTCTGTATACTGTCTAACTCTTCTTGAGGGAGGTCTGACTGCTCAGCCACAGCTACCAAGTGAATCTGTGTGGTAATGACTGCCACCAAGTGGGTTTACTGCCAAACACCTGTAGTCTTAAATCTTTTGCAGTGGTCCCAGAGGGAACTGCACAGGTTTCTGCCTAACAGTGGCCATTCGCTTGGTTAAAAGGCTTCATTATTCTAGCCTTGAAGGGAGGAGAAAAGAAATTGCAGACCTCAAAGATGTGTATAAATGCTGGCTCATAAATCATCGATACAACAAGGGGAGCGCTGCTTGGATGATAATGAATAAGTTGATCCAAGCAAGAGATTCCAGGAAATTCTGGTACTTAATACGATCAAATCTGGTTGAGGGGGATGCACCTGAAGTATGTGCTGTAGCTGGGTCTCATTGGGAATCCTATATTAGGGAATACTATTGGGTGGAGCAGGATTTTTCTAAAACTCCAAGCAGGCCCATGATTAACACTGAGGTCGGGAGGCTGGTGGAGGAAGCAGATATGATCCTGATTATTAGTAAGTTGTCAGCTGGTCCGGATGGTCTTTGTAACTTCATTTTTTAGAGTAAACACGAATATCGAAGCAGCGCTAATTATGTATATTGTGACTTAATGACTATAAGATCATTTCTCATTTGGATTGTACATGCCTTAGTTCATCATCTTAGTGAATTTTGTGACTACACAATGCTTTGATGTGAATGGCTAATTCTTCCTTTTTATTTTACGCTTGTTATATATTAGTAACAGAGATATCTTTTATTTTGTCTGAAAGATATGTGAAGACAGTTATTGCATTCACTTGTTTTTAAATATCGGAATAATGAAATTTTGTATAAAGATGTAAATTGTGGAAGTTGCATAAGAACTACGATATCATTTTGTAAAGATGCGTACGCATCAAAAACAAAATTCAAACAATTAACTTTAAAAAAAAAAAGAATACTGGGCAGTGGCTTTGCAGCTATTATTTCTCCATATTTGTGAGACAGGCATTATCTCCAGGACTTGCCAACAATCCGTGTTAATCCCTATCCACAAGAAGGGCTCTCTGCAGCAGACAGAGAATTATAGACTACTGGCCATGTTGGATAGTGGATCCAAGATTTTTGAGAAAATCCTATTGGAGACAGTGTCAAACTGGGCCAAAGACAGAGCCCTTTTAAACCTTACGCAGATGGGTTTTAGAAAAAATTGCTCTATGAGCCATTCTCTGTGGGTTCTCCTTACCCTAATCTCCGATACATTACTAACCCCGGACCAAGTACTGTATATGTGCTTTGTTGATTATAGCTCCGTATTTGACAGTATCTATCGGGGGAAACTTTGGTCTACGTTGGAGAGATGGGGTATAGACGACTCTGTACTGTATTTTCTGAAGCAATTATTTTCTGATACTCGGGTACAGATTCGTTTTTCACAATTGGGCAACCTGGGACTACCTATTGTTACTAACAGAGGGTTGAAGCAGGGCTGTGTGCTAGCTCCAACCGTATATAATCTCTGTGTTCGACTTTCGAACCATGCTTAAGATCCATCAATAATCACTCCTGCAAACCCCAGATTCGGCAGCGCGGCAATTCATTGCCTAACGTATGCTGATGACACTGTAATTTTTGACCGAACAGCTATGGGACTACAGCGTTCTCTGGATGCATTAACTGTCTATGCGAGGGAAAATGGCCTTAAGGTTATTGTCGCCAAGACTAAATCTGACTATTGGGAGGCGCGCTTATGGTGCCCCCACCTCCCTATGGAAAATAGAGGGCCTGCCCTTGGGAAAAGTAGCCGTATACAAGTATTTAGGTTTGATAGTCAAGGCTTCAAAAGATCTGTCCCATATGGGTGAGATTGCTAGTAATAAGGCATGGAATAAATGGCTTGCACTTAGGAGTATTGTTAATAGGTTGGGTGGGGGCTCTATTGAGGCTTAGCTAAATATGTACAAGAAATCGATCATACCAGGCATAATGTATGCCTTGGAGGTACTCCCGAGAGATCTGTGGGATGGCTGGAACGGCTGCAGGCTCAAATCCTTCACTCTCTGTTGGGCCTACCTTGTTCGGTACCAGTACAGAAAATAAGGCTTGAACTAGGGTTACAGTCACTGAACTCACTGTGGAAGATCGCTGTTTGTAGGTTCTGGGCTAAAATCACCCTGGAAGTCATTTGCAAGCCAAGTCTTTTGAACCTTACAGTGGAACATACACAGAGTTTCTAGGAGTACTTGGTTTGGCAAGTTGGAAAAAACAGTATTGATACATTTCTCGGCAATTGGACTGAGTGAAAACCCAAAGGCGCTGATTGAATTTCAACTAGCTAAAATCGAGGAAAAAACGTGATATCATGAACGCGCCATGACTTCTGACCAATTGACTTTACGACCTAGCTATGTGTAATACACCCATCAAGGTTTGCCTGGGGATATTCTCTGTTGGTATCTCACCAGATATCGTTTTCCTGGGCTGATTCATTTTATACTCTATCTAAGGTTTGATATTCTGCCAGTTTTGGCGCACACCCGTGCTTGGGTAGGAATGCCGCATGAGATGAGAATCTGTAGGCTTTGTGATGAAGCTTTTGAGACTGCCCGACAGATCCTTACCCACTGCCCTAGATTGCAATGTATGTACGACAAGGGTTATGCCAATTACCGGAATGTAAAATCAGATAAATTCTGGAGTCTATTGTATGGGGCTGAATCCCTTGTTCTTACTGATGGGGCATACCACATCTGGAATAATGAGAAAACTAGAATATGTGATTGAAGCGGTCGTCGTGGTGTGCTTTATTGCTATGGGAGTCCTATGTCGCATATAATGTAGTGTGTGGAAGTGTTGCTGTGTTTATATTGCTATGAGAGACCTATGTTGCATGTAATGAATTGTCTGGAAGTGCCATTTTTTTTGTTTGATTTTATATGTTGGATATGTATTTTAACATCTTATTTTATTAATGGTTTGTTATTGTAGTGCGAAAAGCAAATCAACTATATGCACTTAATAGAAACAAAAAATATCCCATAAAACTATTTGGATCCTGGGAACAGGGAGGGCAGCTAACAACCCCTCCAGTCAAAGGGGGGTCACCCCACAGTGTGATATCGCCTACCCGGTCTACTGGGGGGTGGTAAGCTTAGCGGGATCGTCTCTGTAGATACAAAGGAGGTGGCTCCCCATTGGGGAGAGGAGACACATTACCTGGATTCGTCACACAGTGCACTTAACTGGACTTGTTTTCTCTTCAATCAGTCACAGCCAGTCACTCTTGGCCACTATGAATCTGGAAACCTCCCCATTAGTTGTGGAATCGCCAGGTTTCAATTCTGTCACCTTTGATTATTCAACATGTACTTATAACCTCTGGAAAGGTTACTGCAAAATAATGAGCTGCTGTTTTATATCCTTGTTTGTTTGTTTTATTTGTAATGTGCACCAGACCTAAGGGTATTAGGGCGCAGAGGAAGGAAAAGAGGAATGTTCAGCTTAGGTTACATTGCTGTGCGTTACAATCTTGTAGACAACATTCAGATTACTCGCTGCTTTGGAAAGGATCCAAGTGAAATCAAACTCACTTTCGTAAACTTATCAATCCTGAGTAAGTGTATTGACACTCACTGGTGGAAATTTAATGCAACAGAAACATAAGCTGTGCTGCAAATCTCCTGCGACCCGATCTGCAGTGCATCCTTCTAGCCATCAGTCTTTCAATCATGAAAAGAACATACCTTCCCGTTTTCAGAGTAGCTAGTCTAATGGAAAATTATTAAAATTCTATTTGAAGGACATGAGTAGCATGTTAGTGGATGCATTCTGTTGGCCTGGAGGACTCTGGATCAAATCTGGATTTTTATGATTGGGTTTATACAGTGTCTAGTATTTGTCTGTTTAAAGTTTTTTGTTATGAGTTTTTTGTGAGCACAGAGAAGGTATGTTTGGGAATTTCTGCGCTTGAGAAATGAAATAAATGAAATGAGTGAGTGAGTGAAATAGTCTAGTCTTGTTTTGCTCAGCTAAAATCTGCAAAAACACTGCTATCCTACTTTACATTCTTCCATCAAACCACAGTCATCTGCCTTGACCACTGTGCCACAGTTTACTTCGGCCTACTGCAGTATTCTATTGAGATTACACAGAGAACAGCATGGTACTGTCTGACCTCATTGCACACACTGATCGGACGGCTTTACAAACTTTGATCGTTCTAGTACATGCACATAGGAGCTTTTATACGTGCATGTCCCAATCTGAAGGGCCAGAAATGAGAAAATGGTACTTGGCTCTCTCCTTCCTTGGCACACATGTGGAAATGTGTGCCCCTATTTTGGATAGGCTGGCACAGCTGGCTGCACTTGGTTTTCCTGACTGCATATAAAGTTGTGAGCCAAACCCGCATTAAGGCTGTCTGCCATCTTGGTTCTTCATTCCATGATGTCAGTGCCAAAGGCCAGTCCAGCGGTCCCTTGAGTTCTGGCAGTGTTTGCTGCAGGGTATTGTCCAGGGTGACTTATGTACCCTGCTTCTGCTGCCTGACAGCTGTGCAGGGTGGCTGAGAGGAAATGGTGTTCTTCCTGTACATCCACTAACAAACTGGCCTACCGCCTGCTCCAAAGGCAATACCGGCTCCCTGTCCGCACCAAGAGGAGAGCCCTCATTCAAGCCCGTGTCTCTGCGGTATCCAACCACTCAACCGAACGTTTCAAAATCTGCAAGGAGCTGGCCAATCCTGCTGCAGTCTCTACCTCTCCCCTCCAAGTCCAGGCCCTCTGCAAGGCCCTGGTTTCTCATTTAATCTCTAAAACTCAGGACATCTTGTCCACTCTTCCTGACAGATTTTAGCTTATGCGGGTTTTCAGGACCCATTGGTGTTTGTCCCATTGGTGAACCCGCCACAACTCCTCTGACAATATCCCCCATGATGGTCTGTGGTTACAAGGTTGCTATGCCTGCCAGTGACATTGGTTATTGGGCTAAGGCATTATTATTGTCATTATTGGGAATGTGATCTTTTTAACTATGGAGATTCTGAAGGTCTTCCTTATTATTGGGCAATTTGTCATTTATGGTAGAGGATCAGGTTAGAGATGAACCGGGATCCCAGTTCATCTCCTCCGAGGCTTGCTTCACATAGTGGTTTGTTGGCCCATATGACTTCCCCATCCGTATCCTCTACCCTTAAACATGGGGCATTGTCACATCTCACAGAAATGTACCTAAGTAAAGGGGCATTAATAAATGGGCATCGTACAACAGTAGCCAAAGCTTTAGTACTATTTGCAAAGTCGCAATCTATTCTTTAGTCTGTAAATGACTGCGCTTACCTAGAATATGCAGATGATGGTAGGCCAACAGGTTCAAAATCACTTGTTCAAAGTCATAAATCATCCAGCACTGAATATTTTGTTCAACCCTAAAGGCATCCACTCCCGTTTTGCAGCCCTTCCACAGAATAGCATGCTGAAATTCTGTTCGGTCATAAGCCTTCCACCTCATAAATGCCTTCATGTGCCTGTGGTCAGGGACAATGTGACCTCTGTGCCAAATAGACATGAACTCAAGTTATCCACGTGGGATCCTTGTTTTAAAATGTCTCTTTGTTTACTATTTGCTGCTCCATCAGTCATTTCAAGATCTTCCTGTGTCTTCTTGAGTGGGTTAGCCAACATCTCCAGAGGTCTTAGACAAAAACCTCATAACAAAAAACAATATTCACCTTTATGGATGCTCTCTCTGCTTAGAGAAACCAGCGCTGCTTGACTGCCCTATCAATACTGCAGGAAACATGCCTTGGAGGGCCAGCTGGAGACCCAGCACGTAAACCCACTCATCAGACCGTGAGCCAATTTTTGACTAGGAAAACAGGTTTTGCAAGAACCTGTTACATCTCCGGATCTGAAAGAATCAGAGCAAATGCCTCAAAAAAGGTGTTCTGACCCCAGTACTACATAGCAAGAAACATCAGATAGTATTATTTGTTGCCACCGCATGCAGTCAGGGCTTCACGTTGTCTTGTGCAATCTTGACATATGGAGGAGGGTGGCAGTGTATCCGCTTTGACACCTTAATGTTTAATATGTATATTCAGTCTCTAGTCAAACTCATCCACTTGTTTGGTTTGCGTTGTTGTTAAAGTCACCTCCCCATATCACTGCACCCCCAAGGTAAGGACTAACTTTACTGTATAAGGTCTTGAAGTAGGCCACAGTGTCTTGGTTTGGGGCACATGCATTAATGTATGTATGTATGCATATGTATGAATGACACACAACTCTCTATTTTCTATCAATCCCCGTATCGCCACCATCCTCCCATCTGAATCTACGGTGCACTGTAATAACTGAAAGGGGATATGTGGCGCTATCCAAGTGATCACCCCTCGGGCGTATGCAGAATACGTTGTCCCTATGGTAGTCCCCTTCCATTTCTTGATTATCACCGCCTGTTTTTCTTTTGTGAGGTGCGTTTCTTGTAATAGGGCGATATCTATCCTCTGCCTTTTTAGATACATCATGATCTTATTCCTAACTGTTAAGCCCCCTAACATTCCAGGTTGCTATCTTAAGGTCTCCCATCTCTCATCCATACCCCGTCCCGCTCCTGTACTCCCTTGTCTTCCGCACCATGTGTGGTAGCGCGTGGATGTAAGCTCGTTCCCTGTCCCCAACTTCCCTCCACCCCCCCCTCTCCCCCTACATCCCCAACAAAACTCCCCCCTACCCACCCTTCCCAACCCCAACTGTTGTTCTCCCCCCCCCTCTTCAACTTCCCTTAACTGTTGCCCAGCTCCATCTCTGGATCTCAGGCTACCCCGCATCTAGCCCTTTTCTCGGTACAACTGATACTCGGTACTCAGAAGGGAGATACCGCTCTTGTAGTATCCTACCAAACTACCTCCGGGGGGAATGGTAGCGTGTCTCCTGGTTCTGTGCCTCCTGCAATGCGCTAACAATATATTACCGTGTGGGACCATATAGACTAACGTATCGAGTTCCTATGCATTCTACTATAATCAAGTCCCAATGTCACTGTGTGTGCTGTACTTATCTCTCAATTGTCGCCTTGTGCGGCAATGCAACATCAGCACGGTGCCGGTTCACTTTTCCGTTCCGCTTTCCGTCTGGTCTTTCGCTTCCCTAGGACAGTTTTGCAAGTCCAGCCATGTTGTCACATCTTCTGGTGTTTCGAAGAACAACGCTTTATTGTTACGCAGCACCTTCATTTTTGCCTGGTATAACAGAATATATCTATAACCTGCTTCACGTAACCTCCTCTTTACTGCTACATAATTCACCCGTTGCCTCTGCCCCAAGAGGGTGTAGTCCGGATATGCAGTGATGGTCGCCGATGCTCTGCTTATCATTCCTCCTTTGCGGAAATGCTCCAGGACCTCTGTCTCTATAGTTCAAACTCTTGGCAATAATAGGCTGTGGTGGGGCCCCTGGTGGCGACCTCTTCGACAGGGCCATGTGCGCTCTTTCCCCTGCGAATACCTGGCTTAAGGCTGCGCTCGACAACTCTTGCAACAGCATGTTTTCGACATAGTTCGTCGGGTCTGATCCTTCTTCGCCCTCCGGAAGCCCCACAATGCGCACATTATTCCTCCGGGCACGCCGTTCCGCTTCTTCGGCTCCATTCTCGAAATTGCACATCTGTTGTTTCAACACGTGGACTTCTTTTGCATTGGTTGTGCATGTGCTTGTGTTGGCTTTCACCTCCTTCTCTAGGATTCCTGTGTGCTCGGCCAAGGCTCGTACGTCTTGTCGCAACAGATTCACGTCCACACTCACTGCATCAATCTTAAATTCCAGCAAGGTCGTCAGTTCCGAGATTGCAGTGCACATCTTACTTTCCCATGACACTTTCATTTCAGCTATGGCTTCTAGAATCTGTTGGTCACTGCGCGCCATAGTCTCGCTTCCTCGCATATCTTGGGACTTTCTGCTGGCTCCTTCCGTCACCTGCGTGGACTTGGCAAACTCCTCTATAGTCGGTTGTTTCCCTTTGCTTTTGGCCAGTTTGGATGTCATCTTTGTTTGCTTACGGACCCACTAGTCAGGTGACACTTCGCTGTGGGGTTCACCCTGCTATAGGGGCACTTCTCTTCAGTCCAGGGGTGTTTATTTCACTCTATCCCCACGCAGCTGTTCTGGGTTCCCGCAAACGCTCCTTGTCGCTTGGGTTCACTTGCCCTTTGTGTGCGTATACGGATAAAAGTGCCTAGCAAGCCAGGCTTGTTGTCAGGCTGGTGAGTGTTCTGGGTCCCCCTTTAGTCCTATCGTTGGTTCCTACTGTCGTGATAGTGTGGACTGCAGGGTCCCTTCCAGCATGCTGGGTTGTTAAGTGATCGGCAGCCAGCGTCTTGATACGGCCTGCAATGTCTCTGCTTGCCTCCTCTTACAGGATGTTATGGTCATGTACAGTCCCTGTCTCCCTGCCGCCTCCGGCTCCTCTCGGTGTAGACCACTGCCTTGGTATGTGTGTTTTGTTATTAGTGACCTTGCCTGGCTCCTCTGCGCTTCGGAGTGCCTGCAGCAGTGGCTTTTATGCTGCTTGTAGTGTGATCAGGTCCGTTGCAATATTATGGGATAAGCTTTTGTTGTAATACGGCCTGTGCTCTCTGGAGGCAATGTGCATACCTCTCTTGTCCCAATTCTATGCGGGTCTGCTACTTGGCAGTCTCCTTCTGAATGCTCTCAGGTATGCTACACACGCTAGGTGTATTGCGTCTCTGGGTAGTAAGCTGAGTCCGGGGGGTGCTGCAGCATAGGTCCGACGTTGTTAGTAGAAAAATTGCAGTGCGCCCCCTCACTCAGGTGGGGTACTTGTCCTCATTTGCTATTGTGGACCGCCACTCTGTCGGGGGGTCACACAATGTCCAAAGCGCCTGCGACTGCTACATCAGGTACCTCAAGCAGCGCTGAGTATAACTGTCCACATTTCAGCCGGGCAGCTTCCATGCACTGGGTTTCCCCGTGCCTTCACGTGTTTCTGTATGTGCAGGTACTATTTTATTTCGGTATGCTGGACGCTCGCACTGGGCTATGGCCCCTCCCCAGCCAGCGCTCACTAATTAAATGGTCCTTTCCCTTCAATATTGCGGGCTCTTCGCATCCTTTATGACAAGCAATCCATTTGCTTCACGCGTTCATTGTCATACCTTCAATATGAGAACCAGCCCTGTCCATTGCGTGCCGCTGCTCATCCGTTGCTGCAGCCCTGCGTGTAGGGTAAGGATGTATCCTTGTCGGTGGAATCCTTATGTTTGTCCCGAGGTTCCTCTTTGTAGTCTGCCTGCTCGCATCAACTTGCGAAACAGGGCCACTTTGTATCCACCGTCGGGCTCGGTCTCCGCTTCAGGATGCTCTGGAGACCGTTCCGATGCTTATGCTACAGCTTTTGTAGCCGGCCCCCCACACGGGCTGAACATCTCTCGTGCACTGATCAAGGTGACAGATACAATTCCGTATCTGCGGTGCACTCGGCTGACGCCGTAGTTCGGTATGGGCACCTCCGGTGAAGGATTTGTTGAAGTGGTGTAGTCAGGCACTCGTTTCTTTTTTTCCCCCTTTGTCTACGAGATGGCGGCCATCTTTGTCCTTGCAGCATTTGATTCTCTGAAAACTTCTGTGGCTTCTGGTATTACACCCGCTCCTTGTTTCAACGCCACAATGTCTCTTCATGAGTGCAATTCCAGTGTAATACTGCTTCTAGAACTGCCAGTTTTGAATGATGATAACCAGAATGAGGACCTGCAATGTCAGGAATGGAATTCTTGCTGCTCAGGCAGGCACAGACTTTAAGTATATAGGAAAACAAAATAACAGTCAGGACCACTAAGCTGTGATTGTTTTTTTTTTTTTAATGTTTATTGACATTTTCATATAGTGACGATAGATATTAAACAGCAATTGCAAACAATGAGAAAACAAAAAAGACCCATATCACAAAAGAAAGCTTACGTCTCCTAAGCAGTTATGTCAAATAAAAACTGTACTGATTGTGACCTACTAAATCTGGGATATAACCTATGACTCCATAAAGAGAAAAACATCAAGGTGTGAATGGTAAGAGTCCACATATGTACATGATCACCTGTTGAAACCCCAAGTAACTAATCAAGTAGCTAACTGGTATAATAACGGACACACAGGGTATTCGATCGGTCATCCTTCACAAAGCACATATACTTTTTTCAAGCATTGTCCATAGCTTGCCCAGCCTTCAGAACAATCTTTTCTTAAAGTTTCATGCAACCGTTTCCTCCATGATTTTAAACTAGGGGCAAAAGGTTCTTTTAACTATTTAACAAAATTCACATAGGTCTCCCTCTGTCGGGCTCGGACCTCTCAAGGTATCAACAGTTCACAAAAGTCTCCCTCTGTCGGGCTCGGACCTCTCAAGAAAAGTACCTGATTGTCATGGCCACAGGCCCCAGAACACAAAAACCACACCATCTAGTGATGGGGGCAATGGGTCACTTGACTCACTTATGTCTCTTTGGAACCCATAAACACAGGGGCCCTGGCTGGACTCAGCCCTGGCGCCTTTGGCACCAGGCTCATATAGAGATGTGAGCAGGAACACTTTATTTCAGTGCAGGATTGCTTTTACTTTACAAGAACTTTCCAGTAGCTGAAAGCCTTTATTCCAGAGAACATCTTCATGTGCTGACTCGTCGGCGGTGGCTCCCTAGGCCTGGTCTTCATGTGCTGACTCATCGGGTGTGGCAGGCAGGCTGAACTTGGTGGGTGTGGCTTCAGAAGCTCAGCTATATATGCTGCTACATCCTTAAGGCCGGTGCTTCGCGTTACTGTGCACTCGCGTGCAACCTGATGCTCACTGCCGCTTGGACCAGTTTACTTACCTTTGAAACCAGGCGTTCTCCTGCATACTCACCTCCAGGAAACCGGTGCTTCATTGCTTCATCTGCAGACTCATCGTCTGACATCCAGTGTTCTTGATCCCAACGCCGCAGCACCGTGCTCCGCATCCACAAACTCGGTCCCTGTGAAGAAGAAGAAAGACAAGGTTAGAACATCCGTCCTAGGGCCGCGTTGCATTTGAACCCTGCGTGCCCCCTAGTTAACAACTTACCAGCTACTGTATCAGTGCAGCTTCGTTCCTCGTTCCCTCCGGCTGCCGCCTTAAGCTCTGCAGCTTCTGCCGGGCTGGCAACATCTCCTGCAAGGTAAGAAAGCAAAAGAGCAAACACCAAAAGTGGAACGGACAGCAATACAAGACAACAAACTTTACAATACAACAAAAACAGACGAGGAAAGACAAAGGCAAGCAGGAACACTTACCTGAAGTATAGTGGCTTAGTCACAGCAGGACTGGACTACCATGTGCAAGGGACCAGTGAAGGAACTCGGTCCAGATCATACAAGCGCCCCTGCCAGAAGCAGCAGGATTTAGTGCTCGCCAAAATGAATCAACAGGTGAGCTTTCCAGGGACAGCGCATCCCACGGGTACCATGGTTTGGGAGAAGGGGTCTGGAAGGGCATCAGGCGCACAAGCTGGCATACTCACGCCCCCTATTCTCCACGCAGGAGCAGCATCACCTATAACCAGTAGTCACCACATAAGCGCAGAGGGCGAAGTCGGACCCGAGCGACCTCACCCCCGGGAGGTCTGCAACCGGGCACCAACGCCTCCGCAGAGACCAGGTGAGCATAACACTGATTCAACGTAGAGCTCCCGCAGCCGGGGCCGGACCTCACAATCACAGCACTTGCAGGGGTTCACTTCCCCAAGCTTTATTCCCATTCGTCAGGGGGTTCCCTTCCCCTCACTTATTTCATGTTCTTGGTCTCGCTCAGTCGGACTCGGACCTTTCACTGATGTGGAATACTTTCAAATGTGCAAGGCTTTTCTGCAAACCCATGCAGGACCAGTTAGACTTTCACTTCAGCTCTTCCTTATGATGTTTGCCCCAGTATCTCTTGGTCTGGGTAGTTCCACAACTCAATCAGAATAGTTAAAAGAAGTTTTTCTCTTAAAACCATCCTCTTTTAACTTCCCCTTTCGTCTGGGTTAATCTTGGCTATTGGTATTTCAAAGTTCATTCACTTTGTTGTTTTAGAACAAACATCAAACATTTTGCAGAGACTTTCGAAAGGGCAGTCTCCTTTCGCCGGACCACTCAGTTACTCTGTATCACTGGCTTCACAGTTACTGCTGACTTAAGTTCACTCCAGGTTTGCTTTCTTTCGCGTCTCATCAGCACGCGCACAACCTTCAATTGTGAGATACACGGTTGTGGCTTCAACCTTTCCTGGACACAAACCGGCCTTTCATGTTCCTATACCACCAGTTGGGTGCTTTCTTTTCTGTTCTATGCTGCTTTGATTCTCGAGTCAAGGTTAATACCACAGGCTTTGCCTCGCCTACCCAACTCTGACGTTCACCCGGGAGGGTCGCTGGCATCCTTGAAACACAATGCAGGCTTCTTCTTGTCAGGGTTTTGGCTTTCTTAGCGTATCTCTCTGTTTGCCGGAGATGACAACCTCCTGCAGGGATGTTCAGGGTTTCTCAGCCCCTCACTCTGGTCCCTCGGTCAGTCGTCCTGCTCCAGTGAGCCTTTGCCCTGGAAGATCTGCTCCTTCTCGTGTTCCAACTTGGTCAGAGTATGTCTCCATGTTCTGCTTTTTATCCGTGTGGGGGGAGCTAATGGGTATCAAATGCATGTACTTAAGGTCAAGTGCCTGACTTTGCCTGACCTTATTAATGGGACTAGTCCAATGGGATATGTAAGGGTAAGCCTCTTTTTTCTCATTCCTCCTCTTCCTCTGCCCAGTGTTTGTGTAGAAAAGGGTGGGGGGAGTTGGTATGTCGGAGGATGCTATAAAATAGGATGGGTTATGGGCATGGGAAAGGTGGTGATACGGTGTCTCACCATTGCTTGTCTCACCCCCATTGCTTGTCTCACCCCCACTCCCCCACGATCCCTCACCCAGGGGATCCTCCTGCATTGGTCCACCCCCAGGGTCTGGATCCAAAGGCAAAGGCTGTGCCCTGGCCACCTGAGAGAGCATCCCCTGAGACTAGCAAGTGAGACACCCTTTGGTTTCTCCCACCCCACAAACCATTCTCAGATTATTTGTTTTTGCGCCGCTTCACAATACAATTGACGTTAGGGAATCCCATTCCTCCCTCCCTTCTCTGGGCAGATAGTTGAGGGAGACTAATCCGGGGTTTCTTGCTCGCCCAAATGAAATGGCTTATGATTTTGCATAGGTCTTTGGAGAAGCTTAGTGGACTGGCACTGGGAGAGCCTGAAGTAGGTAGAGAATCCTAGACAGGAGAACCATTTTGACCTCTACGAGTCTGCACATCCAGGAAACCTTAAGTGCACTCCATTTATGGAGGTCAGCTCTAGCGGTTTGCAACATTTGTGGGAAGTTTCCCCCATAGCACCCCGCTAATGTCTGAATTATGTGTACCCCCAGATATCTGATTCCTTTTTGGCTCCATTTGAATGATGAAGCCACTTCCAAAGCCGGTATCTCAATCCCCCACTGTCAAATTAAGTAGTTCCGATATGGCTAAATTGATTTTCAGCCCTGAGACCGCACCAAACTCTCACAGTAGTCTCACACTCTCCTCCAGTGACCGCTCTGGGCTAGCCAAGGTAAGAAGCATATCTTCTGCGACTGTGTGCTACCTACCCACGAATGGAATACCCTGTACTTCTCTGAGGGCCTGGAGCAGCGGTTCTAGATAAATTGCATATGAGAGAGTAGAGCGGACATCCTTACTTTGTACCCCTGCTTAGTGAGAAGGCTCCTGAGAGGGAGGCATTGAGCTGTGCTGTGGGAGACATGTAGATGAAGCCAACCATTCGAATAAAATCCCCACCTAGACCCATATTTTCCATCATCTTAAATAAAAGGAACATTCCACCCGGTCAAAGGCCTTCTCGGCGTCGAGGGAAAGTAGGACTGCCGGGGCCGAAGTTTTGTGAACTTTTTCCACCAGATGGGCTATGCAACTTAATATTATCAAAGGTCTGATGGCCCCGGATAAACCCAAACTGATCAGATTGATCAAGTCGGGTAAAAGAACCTCCAGCCTATTCGCCAGAATTTTTGTTTATATTTTGCATCCACATTGATTAAGGCTATATGCGGGTAAGAACCGTTTTGTGTGTGGTCTTTATTGGTCTTGGAGATTAGAGTGATTTTGGCTACCTACATCGACGCTGAGATTCGTCCGGTCGACCCGGAACTGATTAAATAATAAGGGTTGTTGTGGAAGCAAAATTCTCACAAACATTTTGTAGAAGGTTGTGGTAAAACAATCCAGCCCAGGGGACCTGTTGTGGGGGAGCTTTTCGATCACTTCTCGAACCTCGTCTTCTGTTATCTCCCTCCCTATCTTCGTGCACCAACGCAGGGAGACTAATCTTGCTCCAAAGTTGTACCTGTCGGCTATCGACAGGGGTCTGGGATGAATACAGGTATACATATTATTGCACCCTGGGGACAAAGCATTCTTGTATGTCAGCAGTGCGGGAACGTCCGATTCCCGGAAATAATTTTCAAACTTGCCACCTCTCTCAGTAATCTAGCCAAGAGCCTGTCTGCCTTGAGCCACATTTGGAGTATATATCGAGGCCATTATGTAGCTTGATCCTTTCGTCCTCGCCCGTTATCATAATATATCTGCCCCCTTTATCTGCCTTGGAGCCAGTAATGCGGATGCCAACCCCATCTCTAAATGCCAACGCCATCCTACAGGTTTTGTTCAGGGCAGAGGCTTGAAAGATCCAGGAGGAACCCCTCGGGTGAAGCCAAGCCTGGTACCACCTCAGCAGGTGGGTTTCTTGAATGGCAAGATGTCTGGGCCTTTTCGCTTGATGAGTAGTTGTAGTTTCTTCCTCTTGAGAGGGGAGTTTAGCCCTCTCACATTATGGGTTGAAAGTTACTCTTATCGCTGGTTCTGCCCGCCCTTGCCAACAGCCTTCTCCAAGACCTGGTCATGCATCCCTCTTTCAGATCCCTCCTGACCATCTCATTCCTCGCAACCCTTTTTTCACGTTGCCCCCATCCACCCTTGTTGTGCACCTTAACCCCCCCCCCTTCTTCCATCCCAAAATCCAACAAACTAGGCTTCCTCATCCCCTTGAATTCCCCTTCCCACCCGTCCCGGCCACCAATTTCGGGAGCCGCTGCCCCCCATCCCTCCATCCCCCTCCCCCTTCCCCCAAGTCCACCCCAGGCATACCTACCCTTCCGAATTCAAGATGGTGGGCCCTCCTGCACCCTCCTTTGGTGCCTTTGGTTCCCACCACCCCATATTGCGGAAACTCGTGACCTCCTCACTTCTGTGTCACTTCCCTTCAGCTGTTTGTGGAGTTCCCCGTGCCCCTGACCCAACCCCAGATGACTTGGGTTGGGGTCCTTGCAGCAGGCCAAATTGTGAGAACGCTGCCAACACATCCCTCGGTCTGGCTCCTGGGCCCCCCAACAACCTGCCCGTTCTGTAAACACGATCAAGGCCCACCTCTGCCAGGGCTGTGTCTCCCAAAATGTCTGCAAAAATCTGCTGCACCTGATCCTTGAGGTCTTTGTCGCGTACTGCCTCTGGGAGGTCTTTAATGCAGATGTTTATTCTCCTTGATCTGTTTGTCAGATCTTCAGTCATTAGCTCAAGATTCTGGATTGCCAAATTCAATTTTTCAATTGCCTCCCCTTGGTCTCTGGTATCTGACTCCATCTCCTGCAATCCTCTCTCTAGGAGGTCCGTTCATTCTCCCATCTGGCCCTTTTCCTGCCTCATCACTGCCACCCCTGTGATGAGGTCCATCTCAATAGCTGGAATTGCGATTGGAATCCCTTTGTAAGGGAAGTTTGCAGGCTTTTTGCGAAAAGTACTCCCCCCTTGCCTCCGGCACCCCCGACTCTGCCATGGTGGTATCAGTTCTAGGGGTCGACCTTGAATCTCCCGTGACCCATATTGTGGGGAGGGTGCCCAACACGTCCCCGCTGATGGTAGCCTGTTCGGAGGCCTTTGGTTTAGAATTTATATTTGCCCGGCCCCCTTCCCCCCAACGTACCATGCCGCTGGTGGGGTATGCTTTGCCTCCTTTCACTGACCGCCTCCCAGGCACCTGAATGTGCTGCTTGTCCGCCCCGTTTTGGATGTGGGGGGTCGATGGATGATGTGCCTGGAGTGCTCCTGGCGGTGGAACTACCTCTTTCTCCCCCAGCAATTGCAAGCTGTTGTTGCAGCTGACCCCCCCCACCACCCCTCCCCCCCAGCGTTGACGTTGTGAATATCCCTGGGTGCGGGGGGTCCCTCAGGAGGGCAGGCCTCTTTGTCAGAAAATGTGGCACCTTTCAGGACCTCCTGGGTAAGCTTCTTCCTCCAAAGGGGGGTGCAGCCCAAAGTCGCTCCTGTTCCCGGGCCCACCTCCTCACCTTTGTCTGTTGGAGCATGGTGTGTGCCCCCCAGGCCATATACGGTGCTCTGTGGGCTGGGCTCCCTTCCAGTTCACTGCTGCTGCCCCAGCCTTCCCCTTCTGCAGGGCTCCGTGCGTCTCCTCAGCTGGCTCTCCTTACTTGTTTCCCCCTTTGGTGCTTCTGCTGGTACCCTGCTGTGGTCTGCTTCCCAGTGCCTGGCCGCTCTGCCGTTTCCCACCAGCTGGTGCTGACAGCTCTCCCTGGATCTTGTTGGTGCCCACCCTGCAGTCATGGGGGCTTCACGTTAATTTTTACCCATGCGCCCTTAGCTGGGCAGCTCTGTCAGAGCGACTAGCAGCAGCCCGTGTTGCAGCGGGGGTCCGCCACGTACCTGCTGCTCTGGACTTGGGGAGTTTCTTGCGGAAATCAACTCTCCCTCCAGCCTGTCCCATATAGGGTGCTGCCCTGCGACCCAGCTCTGCCCGATATGCACCTTCACGTCCAGTGTCGGAGGGACAGCTGCACTCAGCCCCCAGCCTTCCAACAGGGGGGGGGGTTTAACCCCGGTCTCTTCTGCTGCTCGCTGAACTGAAAGGTGGCTTTGGGATGGTAGGAAAGCCACTATTTGTTCACGGGCTAGCAGAGCATCTGCCGGCACTTCTTTCTAATCGGTAATTGTTTTTTAAATTAAATATTTTTGAGATTTCTAGAAAAAAGGCAGAAATACCCAATCTTCTAATTGCAGGTGGAAGCTGTGCAACTGGCGTTACTTCCTCAGGAGTCTTTGGGATATGTGAGACAGGCATGGTATCAAGAAAGACAGACTAAAAAGTAACAGTTTAAAAACCTTTATTATCAAACTTTGTGGGGTTGGTTTAATGCCTACCTGACCCTAAATCTAGGAAGATTGTTCCAACAACTGATGCTTCTCAGGGTCGTCGATGTCCGTAAGTCCAAATATGTATGCTTGCCATCACTCTTAAACCAAATGTGATCGGTCTTCTTAAATGAAAAATGGTGGTTCAAAGAAATGTAAACCACAGTTGGTTTCAGGTAGTCTTACCAATAGGTGTAGTTTTGGCAGTTCAAAATAGTTCAACTCAAAAGGTTTGCACTCAGAACCTTCCACGTAGGGCTCTTGCAGCAAGTCAATAAAGTTCACAATGTCTCTGGGTCTCTTGGAGATCCCTTCCCCAAGCTTTGATCCCTTCAGTTCCAAACAAAAAGACACATTTCCTGTTGGGGCCCTCAGGGTTCCCTTTCCCAAGTCTAGGCCTCTATTCACAAACGTTCCACAATGTCTTTTGTGGGCCTTTTAGGGTTCCCTTCCCCAGACCTAGGACCCTGTAGTGTCAAACAAATGTTCACCTTGGCAAGATGCAGCGTTTTAACACACAGTTCTTTCCATGGGGGGGTAGTGGGAGAGACTTTCGAAAACACCAGACTGTGGCTCTGTCCCTGCGTGACCACTCTGACTTCTTACCCCTGTCTTTGTACTTTGAATCTTTCTTCTGTCACCTTTCCCTCCTGTGCCCTTTCCACTCCTTTCTTCTCTTTCACATTTCTTTCCTTTTGCTGTGCACACCTGCACCCTCTTCTCACTGTGTGCCTCTTGCACTCTCCTCTTGTCTTTACCGTGCCCCTGGCACACTCTGTTACTCTATCCCTTTGGTTATGCACCCTTGCATCTTTCTTTCTCTTTGTCGTGCTTCTTGCACTTTACCTTTTCAGTCTTTGGGTCGCTCGTACCCTCTTTTCCTGCTTTCGGGTTGCTTGCACCTTCTTTCCTGCTTTCAGATACCTCGCACCCTCTCTTGGCTTTCTTTTGCTTTCTCACTTTGTCTGTTGGGTCGCTCGCACCCCTTTTCCCATATAATCTTTAAGGTTCACTTTACTCTTATTTCTCTGTACTTCTGCGCCACTAGCGCATCTTTCATCATGCTTTTCTTTCTCTTGCTTTCTGCTTTCTTTACCTTCTCTTTCTTTCTGCTTTTTTTACCTTCATGCCTCTTACTAGTTTTGTCTGCTTCCACCTGCACGCTCCCATGTTTCTATCTTTACTTTCATGAAACTCACTGGGAAACGTGGCGCTGGCAAGCGGTATCCTCGGGATACAATGGGTCGTGGTGGGGGCCTCACCACCTGCCCTCAGACACCCATGGGACCGGCACACGTCCCAATGGAACAAGTATTTCTGTGGACTTGGCCAGCAGGTCGCAGTCTGCCTCACTCCGGCTCTCTGGAGACATGGCTACCTAGCCACTCTACAGCCCCTCAGACACACAGGGCCAGCATCTCAGCATGCAGCTCTCCTCTGGGGTCTCCAGGCTTCTCCCACTGCAGCTTCATGCTCCTTGGCTCTCCTGGTCCCACCAGCAACTCCAGCTTGCTCAAACCTTCTCGGAGAACCACACCTTTTTATACCTGAAGTAACGGTGAAGTGGAGTCGGGTGTGAATGGTTTGGGTAAATTGCCTGACCCTGCCTGACTCTATTAGTGGGACAGCCTACTGGTGAAATATAGTAGGCCTCCCTCTTTCTTACTGGTTTGTCTGTGTTAATCCTCACTGATCCCGGTTGCCTCTTCCCTCGTTCCCAGTATTTGTTGGAAATGGGGAAGGGGAGATGGAATGGGATTGGAATTTCCCGACGAAAACTGAGGGAGAGGGTTTAAGGTGTAATGGGAAAAGGGGGAATACTATGTCTCACCCTTGGGGGTTCTCCCCCGAATTCCCTGTGTCCCCCCCCCCCACTCGGGTAATCCTCTCTCGCTTGTCTGTCTCTGAGAGTACCAGTTTTTATAGTACTTCCTATGATCTAAACTAGGGGAAGACAAATAGGTGTTCGGGATAGTCATATCTGATCTTGCCCGCCCCCTTGACAGGTTTTGTTCCGGTGTGACACCCTTGTCTCCTTCTAGGATCAGGGGCAAAGGGACCTGCATACCCTGCGAAGGCTTCTGGAACCTCCTCTTCCTCACATACCTCCCCCTCAGGATTCCACGTCTCACATAGGGTATCCCCATCACCACAACCCCGGGCACCCTCCTACTCAGGTGATCCTCCCTTGCATGTCCACCCCCCAGGATTGGGATCCAAGACTGCTGGCCCTCCCATGGCCACCTGAATAGTGGATTCATGGGGTCTACACCAATATCATTTAGATATTCTGCAATAGAAATGGTAGCCTTCCATCCCAGTACGCAACGATATTAGAAATGAAGATGTTATTCTCCAGGCTTTTGTATGTACCAGTGTAAAGGCTGTACTCCTGCGTCCCATCCCCTTTCCTCAATACTGTATGGGTGTCCCAATACAGGGACAGGACCGGTACCATTTTTCCTCACAAAAAAATGCTTCCCCTTTAAATCTGCCGCGTACGGCCGTGGGCATAACTACACCACCTTATCCCCGCACACCGGTGCCTCACCTCAGTCCTCTTTTCCACTCAAATGGGATTGGGCCTACCTCGCAATGTGTGTGCAATTTTTGCTGCCCAACACTTTTTCCCCAGGGTTTTTTCTTCACTTCACCGGCTCCCCATGCCTCGCTTCCCGGCATAAGTCGGCTCTGAGCAGGTTCTCCAGGTGCTCATCCTACAAGAGACCCTTCCTGGCTTCAGACCTTCATTTGCTCTGTTTAGAGTATCTGGGTGCTGAGAACAGGTGGGATTCTTGCATGATGCCTTAACACTGCAGTCCTGGAAGCATTGTCTGGTGCAGTGGAGGGAAATGTTTTCGTTGTCACTGCCAGAGCACCTCAAGGGTCATCTGATCGAAATCCAAGAGTCGAGTCATGTCATATCTTCTTCTCTCCACCTCAGCATCGAGACTCCTTCCCAGGGAGTACTTCAGCTGGGATGGGTCCTAGTGACTCTTGTACCGGTAGGGCGCCTGAGGCCCCTAGGGCTACCTGTACATGTACAAAGTGGTCATCGGACTCTACCAGGGCAGCCGCAGAGGAGCCTAAGGGTCCTTCTACTGGATGCAAATCCGAGGGGCTGCACAGCTCTGTTACCAGGTCTAAACCGATGTGGCGCCTACATGCAAAAAGACTACCAGGCCTACGCCTGAGGGCTTTAAGCATCCCAGACCCATGTCTGAGTTCATTATCAGTACTGGGTTACGTCCTGAAGGCAGTAAAGTGCCTGGTCTGGGCTCCACTCCGAGCACACAGGCTTAAAGTATCCCACTCGATGGTGCCCAATTATGGCGAACAGGCAAATTGAGAAACCACAGCGTACCCCAGGGTAGAATTAGCACTGTGTCGGCTCCTCTCCTTCAGAGAGCTCCCCGCAGCCAGGAAATCATCCACTATTGGTCTTTGGTGAGTCTAGGGGAGAGCGACTTCCCTCACCATGGTGTACATCGTATCCTTTGTCATCAGGACGTAGACAAGGAGTCTTTAGGATACCAGACCAGGCAGCCTTCAAATAGGCCTTCCACTTATGCACCAACGGCTTCTGCCACCTACACCCCACAGCTGCAGCGGCACATAATTAGTTACGCAAGCTGCTTTGGAGGAAAGGTTCTTTGACTGGTTTATGCTGTTAATGAAGTCACAGCAAATGATTGGTATCCTAAAGAGTTTGATCAAGGAGGTGTTTCCACAGTTGCAGCATCAGGTAGCACAACCAGATCCTAATCTAATAGGTCCAATGCCTCTGTCCCCTCCTCCTCCTGCTTCTCTTCCCCCTCCTACACTTCCTCCTCTACTTCCTCCCCACCTCCTCCTCCTCCACCACCTCTTCCGGTGTTGGTAGCGACCCCTCCTATTAGGCCTACCCAGACACAATACATGGGTCACAATGTGCCTACAGGCCCTCGGGATCAGGGGGACCAATCTCCTCTGAAGGACACGGATGATGATAATGATAATGATGAGGATGAGGAGGATACATTATAGTCAGCGAAAGCTTTTAATGACTGCATGTTGGGTCTGGCAGAGTTCCTAGGAGTCCCTGTTCCTCTTCAAGATTAACAGGAAACAAAAGTCTTGTCAAAGTTCTATCCCTACGGCAGACTAGCCGCTCAGGCATTCCACTGCAAAAAGATGTTTTGGCGGAAGCAAAAAAGTTGTGGCTCAAGCCCCATTCTTCGTGGGCTACAAATGAGCATCTAGATACCAGATTCAGGCAAATAGAGGGAGAAACTGTATTATTAGCATCTCAGCCACACTGTTCAGTCGTGGCAGCTGCATCTCTATATTAAAATCCTTCGGCATACTCAACTTCAGCGGCTTCTTCAGCGATTGCATGTTTTTCCAAGGAGGATACATTATGAGAATCCTGTGGTAAAAAGGTTTATATGAATGCTGGTTTGCACTTCAGGCATGCCAATGTAGATGCATTATACAATAGGTGTGGTGGGAGATCGGCAGCTTTCTCACCTACTTGCCAGTAGAGAAGCAGACTGCTTTTAAAGCAGCTCCCATCAAGGCCAGAGTTATTGCCCAAGACTTTCTGGAGTCTTCCATGCCACAAACTGATATGGCCAGCAGATCCATCTGTGTTGCTGTGGATATGAGGAGGTCTGAATGGATGCATGCCACTAGGTTTACAGCGGATGTGCAGGATAGAATTCTAGATATCCCTTTCGAGGGAACAGACCTGTTCCATTCCTCAATGGAGGAGGAATTAACTAAAAAGAAAAACAATCACGCAGACAGCTGTCATTGATCTAGTCAAAACCTTCAGTTAAACAATTCTCAAGTTCCCAGCAAAGATCGAAGCATAGGCCCAGTTACTTTGGAGGCTTTCGAAGCTTTCAGGATGGAAGGGCGAGGCACCCTGACTGCTCTCCCAGTACACACCAGAGAAAACAGCAGCATACAGCAAACAGGGGGTTCTTCTCGTCCCTCCTCCTCCTCCCAAGCCTCAGATCCTAAGAAGCAATGAGACCACAGTCCAGGTCCATGACACGCCTGTCTGTGGCAGGGTATGGGTCAGCTTGGCGTCGCCTCTTTCAAGACAGGTGGCTAATTTTGGTGGTTTCCTGGTGTTTCCGGCTATCTGTCTTCACTTCCCCTCCTTCAGATATGGTCTGCAGCTCTCCTCGTGGAGATTCTAAAGCTGGTTCAGAACCAAGCAGTAGAAAAAATCCTACAGAAGGAGGAAGGTCTGGGATACTACTAAAGAATATTTGCTATTCACAAAAAGAACCAGGCTGGCCTCAGAGTAGTCCTGGATCTATCATACCTGAAACTTGTCCTCCCTTTAGAAAAATTCAAGATGGTGACGGCAGCGCACATGCAGACGCACTACGCACAGGAGATTGGATGTGCTTCCTGGACCTAAAGGACACTTACTTGCATACTCCCATTTGGCATCCACACAGGCAAATGTTACGGTTATGGTAATAGTACGTCATTTTCAATACAAGGTGCTCCCTTTTGGGATTGAATGAGGCACCTCGCGTCTTCACCAAGATAATGAATGCCATTGCTGCTGTCCGCAGCTTGGAAGCTCACCACATATATCCATAATTGAACGACTGGCTAGTACGAGCCAGTTCTCCAAAGAAAGTGACATCCTCAAGCAACAGACTGATTCAAATGCTAGTCCACCTAGGGTTTTCAATCAACCTAAAGAAGCCGAAGCTAGCTTCCTCACAAGTTTGAGTGTTTCTGCCATCCTGCTCAATCGTCTCCGTGATAACCTGGGTATCACCAATCAGGCCATGGCCTGGCTGACCTCTTTCCTCTCTGATCGACCCTCCCAGGTCAAACTTGGGTCCTTCCTCTCCTCTCTCTCTACCTGTGGTGTTCCCCTTGGGTCTAACCTCCCTGCCTGGCGGTTCAACCAGTACCTGGCACTTCTTGGCCACCGCATTGCCACACTCTGCCCCAACTTTCATTGCTATGCGGATGACACTCGGCTCATTTTCAGGCTTCCCTCTGCCACCTCTTCCCCATCTCTCATTCTGACTGTCTCTCTGCTATCCAGGAGTGGTGTGCCACCAGTGATCTCTGCCTTAATGCCAGTAAGACTGAGATTCTCCTCATCGGCACACCAGCTCCCTCCTTTACTGTCACTCTCTGGCCGACCGCTCTTGGCCCTCTTCCTGCTCCCACCTGTGAGGCTAAAAACCTCAGGGTCATTTTCGACTCCACACTCTCCTTCTCTCCTCACATATCCAACGTCTCTAAGAATTCACACTACCAACTGTACCTTCTCAGAGGCATTCTTCCTTTCCTCTCCTTCCCCCAGAAGCTCACTGTCTCCAGGGCTCTGGTTCTCTCTAGGCTGGACTACTGCAACAGCCTCTTTCTAAATCTGCCTGCTTCTACTCTCCGCCCTCTGCAAGGCAAACCAAAACAGAAATGCGAGACCTGTCCTTGGCCTCAAGCCCAGGGATCGTATCTCTCCAGGACTGAAATCTCTTCACTGGCTCCCAGTGGCTGCGAGGATTAAGTTAAAAACCCTCTGCATTGGCCAAAAGGGAGTCTGGGGGCTGAGGCCTCAATACCTTCAACTCCCTCTTTGTAAATATCTTCCTTCTAGAGGCCTTCGCTCCTCCGCCTCCAACTCCCTTGGGGTCAGTCGCTTCTCCAAGCAACAAGTTGGTGGTAGATCTCTTTCCTCGGCTGGGACCTCCCTCTGGAACAGCCTCCCTGCTTCTCTGAAACTTGAGGAGAACCATCTCCGGTTCCGGAAGCACCTCAAGACCTTCCTCTTTGCTTCTACTTTCTCTCTTCCTCTCCCCTGCTGAACTCCTGGTTGAAATTGAAACTGCACTGGTCACCTGGGTACCCTCTGATCTCTGGCCGAGGTCCCCTCCCTGCCAGTTGCACTCCTGCACTGGTTGCCCCCCCCTCCCCCAGCAACCCTTGCACTCGGGGTCTGTTTCTGTATCTCTACAGTCCCCTACCAGCACTTGACACTCGATGTCTGCACTTAGCCTTACACTTGCCACCAGCTGGCCTCCCTTTTAATTTATTTGTATTTATTTGTTTTATTTGTTCTACTGTGTGATCCCATGTACTGCACTGCCCCCTCCCCCCTTTACCCTTGCACGTTTCCCCTAGCATGCACTTGCGCGATCTCAATGTCACCTGGCCAAGTAAGATTGTTGTCTGTCTTCCCTTTGTTCCCCCTCCCTTGCCTTGTTTTGCCTTGAAACACTTATGTATAGGCGCATTATAAATGCCATAACATAACAAATGGAACACTAAACAAAATGTTCCTTACCAACGCACGCTCAGAGACATTGATGCAGCAGTCAATCACTTTCTCTCCAGGCAGTCCACCTCAGCATGGTGGTACCAGCATTTCCTAGGGCTGATGGCCTTGTGCGTCCTCATGGTTCCATTAGCCAGGCTCAGGATGAGGGTATTGCAGATGCCTTTGGCCTACCCATGGGGCCATGAAAAGGGGAAGCAGTCGGAAAAAATCTCGATTTCCTTATCGCTACATCAGGATCTCTCTGGTAAAAACTAGAGTCCAATGTCCTAAGAGGGGCCCCATTCATGCTGGACCAACGTGGAGGAATGGGAAGCTACCTTGTGCAACCGTGCAATATATGGGCTATGGAATGTGCAGCAAACGAACTTGCACATTAAAGGATAGTTCCGGGACTTTTTTTTTATTGTCCCTACGGTTCGGCCATGTGTTTTTAAGCATAACTCGGTAGATCGTAGAAAACTTTCCTATGGACCTTACCCGACTTTTCGTCCATTAACGCACTCGAAATCAGCCGCCATTTTCTGATAATCCTATCATTTCCCCCCATCGCCCTGGCTCACCTGCTTTTGCGGCACTAAATCAAATCCCCCGCCCCTGAAACAGACTTTATCAAAACATTCATATTCCCCGCCTCTATCCGTGACGTGACTGTGCTGCGTAGGCAAACGCGCCCAGGCGTCTTCTACGCGACTCCACACAGAACCCGGAAATCAACACAGATCAGCTCACAACACAGCGCGCCACAATTCGGAATATGAAACTGTACTTTTAAATCAAACCGCAAGATTGTAAATTTGGTAAAGTACATTTATTTGACATCAAATGTTTAGAGAATATTCAGCGATTTTCATTTTTATTTGCTCACGTTCCAAAAAGTTCGTTTTGAGGCACGCGATGTTCCTTTGCTGTACACAGGGTCTTAGATCATCTCACAATACAGCGCCACAATTCGGAATATGAAACTGTGGTTTAAAAGCAAACTGCAAGATTGTACATTGGGCAAAGTACATTTATTGGACATCAAATTTTTAGAGAATATTCAGCGATTTGCATTTTTCTTTGCTCTCGATCCAAAATAGTTCGTCTTGAGGCAAGCGATGTTCGTGTGCAGTACACAGGGTGTTGGTTTACGATAAAATAAGCTCTTCGGTCGCACTGATAATCGCATGGCTGTTCCAACAACGAGGCACTAGGCCACCACAACGGTCTGTATGTTGCATCTAGCCGTTAGTACCGCGTAAGGGCATACTTGTACTTGGCGATCGTCCCATAAAATGGTCAGGGTGCTAACGTTGTTCACGCGGAGAAGCAACTGGCGGTTATAAAAGCCATCCGCCGGTGTCTGGTACTCGTGACACAGACAATAATGGATGAAGTACCTGTTTGAAAAACATAAAAAATGAAATTAGTCTCACCATCAGATCTTTATTAAAATTATTCATTTTATATATTAGGTCGGGAAATTATTTCATAGCTAGGACAGTGCAACTGGGTTTTATACGTCAAGGGGGGGCTGTAGGATACTGAGACAGTCCCCCAGTGCAGGGGTTGACAGGGAGTGCAGGTGGAGAGTGGAAGGGCCCAGGACCGAGATCGCAGACAGTGGACCAGTTGTAGCAGGGGAGAGGGAGAGAGAAAGCAGAAGCAAAGAGGAAGGTTTTGAGGTGCTTCCGTAAAAGGAGACGGTTCTCCCCAAGATAGTGCGCGGTACAAAACAATATGCCACTTAGAACGAACAAGTACAACTTTGTATAGTAATTAAATTGCGGTATAAACTCATCTAAAGAGTTACTTACACTATATTTGCATTTTCCATTGTGTCTGTGCGTAGGGCAGCCCCGAAATACCACTCCTTCTATGCCGACGTTATTTCTTCTAATGAACGAACATGAAATGGCTTTCGTTTCTGAAATTATATTCATTATCGTTTCTTACGTGGTCCCGGCCTGTCAAGGTCAAATAACAATAGAACCTTATACTGAGTCGTGGGCCATTCCGGCACCCGAGCAAAAAATCAAAGCAGCTGACCTTCACTTTGAACGAGCGCACATTCCATTTAGCAACATTCAGTGTAAGGCCATCTCACAGGACTTGAAATTTACACTCCATTTTTGCATTTTGTCTGCGTGCTTTGCAGCCCCAGAGAACCATAAATACGGAGACATTCTATATTTTTTGAAAAACGATTTATAATACCGTTTGGTTTAATTTAATGCGCAGATGAACAAGGTTGGATAGACACATTGCATGTACACTGAGCAATTACTTTAATTTACACATTACATAGATACACATATTTAATGGGCCTGCGACATGAGGAGACTCGAGAGAACAGACAATCAAATTACAATCATTTAAACCGTGATGTGTATTTCTCAATGAGCTCTTCTTTAGGTGGACATGGAACAGAGGCAATGTTGGGTGGCAATGCAGTTGTCCCCTGCACAGGTTCGTTCACAACTCCATTTATGTGCCTATCTAGGACGTCAACAATAAGTCTCTCAATAAACTCATATTGCATATCCTCAAACACTGGTTTGATCACCCATTGTTTACTTCTTTTAGTGAAGGCCTTATTGTAGCGAAGCGTCCCTAAAGTTCCGGTCGTCCTACTTTGTTGACGGCCAACATTATGGTTATGTGCCAAGACCGCTAAAAGAGTCCGATTTATCATGCCCTCCATGCCAAAATGCAATCGTTTTGGCCTGTACTTTAGGCACATATTGTGGAACACCTCCAAATCTCCTGTGTGGCAGAATTCCGTGAGTCCCCTCAAAGCTTTTGTTATAGTTTTATCAAATACAATCTTTTCAATGGCTTTGTGAGTGGGTGATGAAGGAATCAACCACTTCTTCTTCCGTGCCTCCTCTGTGGACAAATGGCCATGTTCACAATTGTGGAAATGTTGGTTCGTGTTCCATCGGTGAACGTTTGTACAGTGTGGCATTACTGACCGCCATTTTTCCAGTAGAATTTCCAACGACCCTCCACATGTTTTTGAGCTCCACCAAAGATGGTTGCTGATTGACTTGGACCACTGTGAAATACCTTGCATATCTTTTTTTTTACCTGCAGCCGACAATTTTTTATTGATTGTTTTTGTAAGATGCCAAACGTCAAATTGGTGATTTATATTTTTGTACTGTTCTCTCATTGTCTTGGCAATTGAAACGTGTCTGTCCGTGGCTATCAGGTCGATCACCATTCCCCGCGATTGTAGTTCTTGCAATGATGCTACAAAGCCAACTTTCTCCATGGCCACTGAGGATGTACTTTGTGACACCTGCACGACCACCGAACTCACAATTTTCTTACTTTCCATGTCCTGAAAGTGGTAGGTGCAGTACTTGGCTGAAAATCCTGGGCTGTCGCACTGTCCATCACCGGCTAGCCTGAACCGTTTGCCCGCGAATGTACTATCAATAGACATTTTTTCCATTCTCCAAGCTTCGCTAATGGCTGGAAATAGATAATCGGTTTGGTATTTGTAGAACTGAATTTTCGCAATGAAATGGATTCCCACAAACTGAAAGAAAGACTCTAATTTTTTAAAACTTGAACCACTAAAAAGTGCAGCCGCTGCACAAAGTAGATTGCCTGCTGGCAGTTGTCCCAGGATAGGTTGTGCAGACCATGAGAAAGGATGATATTTTGTACAGGTGGCATGTATTTTAAGGTTAGTGCCTCGAATTGCACGAGTCACATTAATCAATGGCTCCCCACATACTTCCCCACCAACCGAATGCCCACATTTCATCCGAATAATAATATCAATCAAACAACTATCGAATACAATGAATTTGGCCTCTTTCCTTATACTGTCACTCTGCATCCCAGCTGGTTCGGCCTGTAACGTTGAGGACATGTCACTCACATGAAAGGTAGAATCTCTGATATCGTCTTCCGCTATGTTCAGTGATATTGATGGTGTTTCATTGTCGTCCACTTCATTCTCTTCCATTGCAACATCTGTTCCTTCTCCGGCGATGGGTGAATAAAACAATTTCTTCAACTTTCTCGCGGTCTTAGTTTTTGAGGGTGTGGATTCTGTGAATTGATCTCCGACTGCATCCGAACTACCAGGAGGACATTCACTATCAATGGCTGGTGGTGGTATAGCTCCGTTGTCAATCACTTCATATTCTTCCCATTGGCACGATGCATCTCCAGTCTCAAGTCCCTGCCAAAAGGTTTGACAAGCAACATCTCTCGTTCGCTTCACTGTCTGTGTAGATCTAGTTCGTACACCCACTCGCAACTAGAGGACAGATTGGAAAAGGGATGTTCAGTTTAAACACAACTTACAGTATTGAACTATTAACAGTGAAAAACAACATAATATAGTGACCAGGACACTAACCTTCTTTTGCTTTCTTTTCTTTGAAACTTTCTTGCCTCGAACTTCAACATCAAGACGCTGTTGCTCCGACTCGTGTGTGCATGTCTCCACTTCCTCTTGCGCTGCAACGACTATATTTTCATGATAAGCACATCCATCACGCACTGACGCTCCATCGACTCCCTGAAACATAGAACTTTCATTAGTATGTATAATAATATCGAAAACACAAAATGTACTTGGGGACCAATACCCACGTACAACTCAATAGCAAAACACGAATGAACGCTTTGTGTAGAACATTCAAACGACAATTATTCACGCATTGTTGATCTAGTTAAATGGAACTGTCAAGATCCATACCTCGGGCTCCTCATAGACTTCCATTGATGATATTATTGAAGATGATGCTTCAGTAACTCCCTGAAACACAGTAATTGCATTAGTATGGTTTTCTATTTTGTTAAAAAGAACATAAACTTTGTGCAGGCGTCAACGGCTCATCTAAATAGACCTGCACAAATGATCAGTTGTCTAAAATAAATAATGGATATGTAAATATGATTCGATTTGCTCGATCGTTGGAAGTGTCACCACCCAGAGATCTGCATCAACTACTAGGGGTGATGTTCTTGTAGAAGAAGCTCCGTCATCTCCCTGAAACATAGTACTTGCGTTAATAAAGAAGGAAGTATAGCGGATGTAATCACGTCATATGATTTCGCTTGATCGAACTGTCAGTATCCATACCTCGAAATGCATAAGAACATCAAGGGACGATGTAACTGCGGTGCACACTTCTGCAAGCTGTTGCGCCGACCCGTAACTGCATGCTCCCCCTTCTTCTTGGATTAATGCTCCATCGACTCCCTGAAACATAGGACTTTCATTAGTAATGAACACAATATTGAAAAAAGAAGACACATAGGAGGGCGACGACAGAAGGACATATCAATGGCTAAAAACGAAAGAAACATTGTGTGTAACAATCACGCTACAAGAATGCAAGATCTGATGATCTCCATCGATGGAACTGTCCGGAAACGTACCTCGAGCATCTGAGTGACATCAACGGTTGTCGTCAATACGTTGGACTCCTCAGCATCTCCCTGAAAGACAGTACTTGCATTATTTTGGATAACAATAATTATAACTGAAAACAAAGACTAGAGGACGAGTACAAGGGTGTACCATTAGGTAAAATAATTACACGATAAATTAAAACTATTGATTTACATGCCTAAAACAAGTCAGTGGCAGAATAGCCAAGTAAGATTACCCGAAAGGCGCTTGAAGTGGCTGATGACTGCAACAACGACACGGATGGAGAATCTTCCGCCTTCATATTGAGTGGATACATAAATGGGGAAATTATTGTTAGCTAATGCTACACACTACCGCAAGGCCGAGAGATAAATACGTAAACTTGACTCACCAGTGGAGGGATGTGGACGAATAGAGTGGGAATAGCGTTTGAGAGCAATTTTCGCCTCGCTCGCGGTGTGTTCTTCTTTATTAGCAATGATGTGGAGTACATGTCTGAGCTAAAGTGCCTGCTGCAGATGCGGTATCGATCACCCCTCTTGTCCGCAAAGACTTCTAGGACTCTACTTTCAAGCTCAGACGGTGGATATCCGCAATATCGGACCCATTCTCTTATCTGATCTATTGTCTTAGGGAAAACATGCATTATAGTACCTTCAGATTTATTATGGGTCTTCGAAGGGCAACCGCCAATGGAACAGGCAGGCATTGTGGAAAGTTCTGAAAAGTAAAGATCAACAATTCTCTATGAATACCAATGTAAACTCAGAACATGTGACTAGTTCCTTGCATGTACTGTCTTGAACGAAAAGAAATTGGACGCAAAATGATTATGGTACATGGCCTTACCTTGACGAACAAACAGTTAGATGCAGGGATCAGAGTAGTTTCTTGTCGTAGAACAGGGAGCAGTTCACAGGTTGCAAACTGACGAGTTTCCTCGAAGTGGTCACGGAAGTTCACAGAGACGAAGAGCAGATAACCAGCACCTTCACGGGTTGACTAGCAAAGTGCAAAGAAGTTCTCATTAGAAATATGAAGTGGGTTATAAAGAATTCGAAACAGGGGTGTGTTTGTGAATGAATGACGTGTATATGTCGTGGCATTATGCGGTTTGCAGGGGGCCGTCCAGCGTCAAGGGGGATGCTTGGCAGGAGACACGGGGTCTGGAGGTAGACATGGGAACAACAACCCATGCTCTATAGACCACTTTGAAGTGTACATGGTCTTTGGCACCTCTTGGCCTTTATCGCTCCCTGACAGCTCCACTTGCCAGCACAAGTACCCCGGTGCGAACTGCCTTTGATAGGGCGGGGGGTGGATTGGGGCAGCGGTCGTGCAGACAAGACACAGGAACACTCGTGAATGGAGACACACTTATGTGGATTGCAGGGGGGCGTCCAGCGTGAGGGGGGATGCTTGGCAGGAGACACGGGGTCTGGAGGTAGACATGGGAACAACCCCCCATGCTCTATAGACCACTTTGAAGTGTACATGGTCTTTGGCACCTCTTGGCCTTTATCGCTCCCTGACAGCTCCACTTGCCAGCACAAGTACTCCGGTGCGAACTGCCTTTGATAGGGCGGGGGGTGGATTGGGGCGGCGGTCGTGCAGACAAGACACAGGAACACTCGTGAATGGAGACACACTTATGTGGATTGCAGGGGGGCGTCCAGCGTGAGGGGGGATGCTTGGCAGGAGACACGGGGTCTGGAGGTAGACATGGGAACAACAACCCATGCTCTATAGACCACTTTGAAGTGTACATGGTCTTTGGCACCTCTTGGCCTTTATCGCTCCCTGACAGCTCCACTTGCCAGCACAAGTACCCCGGTGCGAACTGCCTTTGATAGGGCGGGGGGGGGTGTGGATTAGGGCGCTGGTCGTGCAGACAAGACTCGTTTGCCGCAGGGCCTCACCAAGGAGAGGCCATCTAACTGCATGTAAGAGGCAGGCTGCAGGATCTAGTACATGGAAGGCAGGGGGGTGAGTTTATAAATACCTCACCCTCCCAGGAGAATATATGGGTGCAGTTCACCCTGGAGACCCTGGATGCCTAGGCAGTTAGTCAGCAGCAGGCTGGCCTGTGGTGGCAAGGCGGCACGGGCCAGAGGTGGTCATCTCTGTACCCGGTGCCCAAAAGGATGATTTATTATGATCAACCATATTGATTATTTACCTATAACCATGTTTTGTATCAATAAAATCCAAAGGCCTTCCTTTTATTGCCAACGCTTGAACAAAGTGGTGTGGTAAGTATTTTTGGGGGAGGAGGCAAGGCCGGGAGGCTTGATGCCAACCCGCAAAATAACATATGTATGTCTGCTGCATATGGGTTCAACGGTTATGTGGATTGAAGGTGGGCGGCCAGCGTGAGGGAGGATGCTGGCCAGAGACATATGGTGTGACAAGACAAGGCACAGGAAGACTATTCAATGGAGACACACTAGATTCATTTAAAAAATCAAAACAACCATTGTTAAAATATATGTTGGGTTTTATTTTAGATCTTAATTTCAATTGAACATAAATAATAAACATTACACATTGTAAAGTTGCAGTTGCAGCACATCCAGGGAAAATCCGCGGTATTGTCCACTGTCGCTGGGGAAATGTTGTCTAATGGCAAGTACCGCACAGGCAGGTATTACTCTCCGAACGCGGTGTCCGAGTCTCCCGTGAAGCCACCAAGTGAAGCAACGATAGGCCACCAGCCTGTACCACCTGTGAAAAAGAAAGATGCAAACTGTATTAAAATGACAAAACTTTATCACTGTCGATTCAGGTAAAAAATGTCATTCTGCTTTGAAAAAAATTCTATCTAGAAAATGCACAATATGGAACCAATTTACATGCATTCGAATGATATGTAGATGTAATTTTATATGTGGGAGACGACCATGACATAGTAGTGGCATCACTGACATCACAACCATACTTACTCGTTACTCGGATTACGCGGACGAACAGTGCCGCGAAGTTCGTGCATAAGCACCATCATCATCCTCAACACGGTCCGTGAGAGGCAGGCTTCCCTGAACTCTGGCAGCTCGGTAATGCATTGCGGACTTGGCTCGCCTTCCGAAATGTAGGCCAGCACCCGGAATTTTCACGGAATTTTCACGGCAGCAGCAGTTCTCCTCCTCAGTTGGCATTAGCTCGCACCGATTGCACGTGCACCAGGTGGAGACGCCGTCCATGCGACATGGTCCAGGCTCTTCATCCGTTGACTGGTCCTCCCAACTGCCGTCCGAATCCCCATCGTTTTCGCGTGCTTGCCTTTCCAGTAGTTCTTCCTCGGTGTACTCGGGCTCGTACATATACGGCATTATTGTAGCCATTGTGTGGTAAAGAAAGTAAAATAATTTATAGCGGTGGTACTGGTATCTGTTCACACGGGCTACAATCAACGAAGGTAGCTGACCAGAGCACAGAAACGAGTCACAGAATACTCAAAGTAACACAGAGAGAGGAATCGATTCGAAAATCTGCTGCTGTGTGTTGTGAAACGGTGTGTTTATACTTATTGAGGAAAGAGGCGTCCTGCCATTTCCATGGCGACACTTCATTAGCTGAGGCGCAGCGATTGTTGACACGAAACGTGCTTTGGCGTTGGGAAATGGGCGGTACGCGTCTGCTGATGTCAGGCTCAGGGGCGGGGGATTTGATTTAGTGCCGCAAAAGCAGGTGAGCCAGGGCGATGGGGGGAAATGATAGTATTATCAGAAAATGGCGGCTGATTTCGAGTGCGTTAATGGACGAAAAGTCGGGTAAGGTCCATAGGAAAGTTTTCTACGATCTACCGAGTTATGCTTAAAAACACATGGCCGAACCGTAGGGACAATAAAAAAAAAGTCCCGGAACTATCCTTTAACTATTTGGAGCTCTTAGCAATTTCACTGGTATTAAAGGCATTCTAGAGAATCATAACCAACAAAACCATCCTCATCAGGATGAACAGTTCCATAGCAATGTGCTATGTAAACAAGCAGGGGAGAACAAGGTCTCCACTGGTTTGCAGACTAGCAGTAGACACTTGGAACAGAGCAGTGAACCAGATAATTCACTTCCAGACGGTTCATCTACCAGGGGAGGAGATCACGACAGCGGACAGGCTCAGCAGGTCGGCCTCATCTTACAACTGGGAACTGAATAACAAGGTTCTGTGCACAGTTTTCAGATACTGGGGTCACCCTCAGGTAGACCTGTTTGCAACACAGGTCAACACCAAATGCCCACTTTATGCCTCATGGGAAAGCCAGGGCGAAATCTGTCTAGGAGATGCCTTCTGCATACCTTGGGAGGGGAGTTTGTGTGTTGGGGAGCAGGCACGGTCGTCCCAGGCTCCCTAGAGGTTTCAAGTGAGGCGTATACCTAAGAGTGTGTTTTATGTGCTTGGAGAGGTTTTAGGGGGTGCGGTGAGAGGTATCAATAGAGGCTGCATCATGGGCAGGTTATTATACATTTGGGTGTAGATTGCGCAAGGAAGTGATGCACATCTTAGAAAACAGCAGCCATCTTGAAATGAAGGCCTAGCGCGGTGCTGCAGCCTGGGCATTCGGCCCGGGTCCAAAACATAGAGATACGTATGTGCATGCAGTGTCTGGTTGCAGTCTGGGCAGCAGCGGAAAGATCAAGCCTGCAGAGAGTCATAAACCTCTCATTGCCTCATACTATTAGCACATGTATCCCAGAAGAAATGCACCTGCAAGGCCATGAGGGGCACAGAGCTCCTTGTGGAAAGTTATCACACGAGAAGGAGGGCTCAAGCCTCCAACCTTCACCAGTTCAGATCCTAAGCTATAGTGCCCAGATGCCCCTGTCCCAAGACCCAGGTATTCCAGTGTACCAGCCAGCCCCAGACCACCGACCTTAAAGCTGTTAGATCGGCAATTTATTAGAAAGATCACAGCAGAATATCCTGGACCCCTGTGATTTGTGCTGCGGGGTGCCTGGGAGGGAAAGCTGGGGAGAGGAGGGGGAACAGCACAGACGCGGCTGTGATCGAACAGGTGTTTAGAGTTATCATGACTTCGAAAGTAGCCTCTGCACTAATGTCTGCAGCACCAGGTGCACATTAGGCCACAGATAAAGAGATGTACTGAATTGCAATAGTAATTTCCAATCGGGAGCTTTGTGCCAGATGGCGTACAATGAAGGACCCCACGTGCAAGAAGACTGATGGGAGAAGCTGGGACCAACGACCTGACATCCCATATGGAGCAGGCCGTCTATGTATAGGGTCGCGCCAACCTGCTACTTGGAGTTGTAACCTAATGCACGTCACTTATGACGCTGTGTGCCTTTTATAATGTGTTTCTTATGCTGTTTTCATCGCTGCCAAAGAACGCTCTGGAGTTCTTTGTTGCCACATATTTACATTTTTGGGTGAATAACGCTTGTTCGCCTTGCAAGAGGTGAGCTGGGCCTTTTCCCTAGTGGGTTGTATTTTTTCTGGTGTGAGCATTGAGGGGACTCTACATTTTTGGTGACCCAAACGTGGTCCCAGGTTTTCCACAAAGACAGAGGCTTCCAGGCCGCACATCTGGACAGGCTGCACCCATTGGAGTGAGCGTTCCCAACCGCCCAACCTGTAGTGATGTACAAGAGCTGTTTCCACATAATTCCTGTCCGCTCTTTGGAGCGGGGCGCTGCTCATAGGAGTAGGCCATTATTGGGACCCTGTGACGGAGGAGCTCGGACGAACACCAGATGTAAGTGCACCTCTTGGGGGTGACAACAACAGGGGTTTATGTTGGGAGGGAAATAGAAAGAACGGGGACAACATTGTATGGGTGTGTATGTCGAAAAGGAGGGAGTGAGTGTATGGCAAATTGATAAGTAGTGTGTAAAGACCACGTGGCTTTTTTTTTCATTGTTTTTATTATTATAAGTATATGAGTAGATCGAGAAATGGGATCCTTTCCGAGGTGAGGAAGAAGGCACCATATTTTGAAATGTGGAAAGGATAATACAAAAGTAGGGGCTCCGTATAATTAGAGAGCTCGGATTCCTGTGCCCAATATATCCCGGGTGGGGGAATAAGATGAAGTAATGGTTAGTTTAGTTTGTTTTGGTTTGTTGTTTTAGAGTTATAAAAATGTTTGTGTTGTAGCAGTGGCTAGGAGAGGGCCTGTAGAAGTAGTAGTGTGCGTGGGGGGGGTGACAAGGGAATGGGAACGACGGAATGGGAACGACGGACTGGAAGAAATGTTTATGATACGTGTCTTACATATGGTTTCATCTTTTATAAGCATAAAGGCTAACATGGGGGTAATGACTCAGTTGGAGTATATGTGCAGTGCATTGCCGCTGTGTAAAGATAAGATTGAGAAATACCATTAGCACTGGGTGGCAGAGACCCAAAGGTGAATGTCTCGTCCCTGACTAGAGCAGGGTTCGAATAACAGGGACATGTTGGAACACATGGATATGTTTTTAGCTGCTAAAAACAAGGGTAAGACACTTCAAAGGAGGAAAGAGATCTTAGAATTATAAAGATGGTGGAGGATATAGAGGACAACAATGAGGGCAAATCCCACTGCAAAGGTAGTTCAGTCCTGAGTGTAGCCAATACAGTAGTGCTTGACTCCACTCTTGCTAAAAGGCTGCCACGTGTCATTTGCAACCTAGAACTACAAGCCCCAGCAGACTTGTAGTTCTCTGACCGCTTATCTTCCCACGACAGGCGCGTTGGGGACTGTTTGATACAGTCAGATTAAGGTCCGGGAAGGTTCGGCCCTCTCTCTAACCTCTTGCTCACAATATGGGACTTGCTGAGGTTCTGGAAATGCTAAAACCTGCACAGGAGGACTCACGGACAAGGATGGAGTGCATACGGGTGGATCTCCTGGCTCACACTGCATTACTCAATGTTCAGAGTCCGGGTAAGAGTGTTGAACAAACAATGAATATCGAACGACCTTCATTGCACATATTAAATGATTCCATAGTGCAGACAATGTATCCTCTCTCTAGCAAAGACAGTACAATGCACCTGGGACGTAACACCACGGATCACAACATTCATGTGGTAACTACTAAGCCCCTCCAAGGTGAGGAACCAGGGATATGTGATGCTCTGTTAGATGCTAAGAATACAGACAAGAGTAATACCTTAGTTCAGCCACATGGCCATTTTAACTGTTGCCTACTAAATACCCATTCTATAGTAAAACATGCAACGGAAATAGCAGGTATGATCTCAGAGAGAAACTTGAATATTCTGTTTCTCACTGAAACTTGGATGACCGAAACTACATGTCATGTGATATCTTTGGCAAAACCAGAAAGTCACACAATGCTTCACATAGATCGAACTACGGGGAGAGGAGGTGGGGTTGCTATTATTTTTTTAAAGGAATTAAATATTCACACATCCCGGAACCCCGAACTAGAACACTGTTAATCTCTCCATGTTAAACACAATGTTAACCACGTGTCTTCCATAAGGTTCCTATTGCTGTAACGTCCCCCCAGAATAACTCCTAAATTTGACGAACACTTGATGGCCAGCATTGGAAACATTTCTAAAGATACCTCAGCGGTTGTTGTTCTTGGGGATAGGAACTTATGGGACAATAATCCTCAGGATACAATGGCAAAGGAGCTCAAAGGTTCACTTGATGCGATCAAATTTCAACAACTAGTTAGAAATCCTACCCACAACGCTGGCAATACCCTGGACTGGATATTGGCAAAAAACCAGGAAATCACAGTCACTTCAATTCTAGAATGTGCATGGTCCGATAATCACATGGTTAATTATACCTGCCACATGGCTATTAAACAAATACAGTATCCTACGAAGTCCAAATCTATAGGAACTTGGCGTAATAGGAAGGCAATAACTAGCAAGGCTTTTAAGGACAAGGTCGGTCCTCTCCTGCCTTTGCTTTATCAGCATACCTTGCTAGACACCTTCGCCCAGGCCTTTAGAAAGGTAACTAATCAAGCCTTTGACAAACTGGCTCCCCTTAAACCAGAAAAAAGCAACAAATCCACCAACCTGAATAAATGGCCTTCTAATGATATCCTTGTTTGTTTGTTTATTTATTTGGTAATGCGCACCAAACCCTTAGGTAGCTGGGCGCAGCAGTTACAAGGATACTTGAAGCTTAGTTGCAGAATACAGATGGGTACATACATCATAGAAACATATTACATATTTACAATTTGGTTGGGTATGCACAATACATAGGCGATACATGGGGGCGTGGCTTGGCAGCCATGGATTAGGCTGCTCTCGGGAAGCGCTCTGTGGATTCATATAACCATCCGTATAAAGCGCGCTGACTTTTAGCTGTAAATCCAACAACGAAATGATACCGGAGCTGTATGAACATGTGGAGCCTCTGATGCACGAGGCCATGTAAGAAACGAGTGGAAACTGATGAATTTATGAAACATTGTTGCTCGCCGCAGGCGTCCTGAGCTGGCAACTAAATGGCGGCCACTCAGTGACCAAAGAAAGGAATAGAGACTGCTGCAGCTGGAGCAGGGGCTGGCGAGGACAGCGCAGCTGGTGCCCCTCATGAGAAGCTCTGCGGCTGGGGGAGGACGGCGCAGACCAGAATAGTGCTGCCCAGGGAGTCGTTCGTCCCGAATCATCAGCCCGGGTGTGCCCGGGACCCCGCGACTGTGGTGAGAGGTCTCGGTGCACCCGTGTGTGCACCGAAGTAATTCCCCCTGCGCCCCAAGGCACGGATAAGGTGCGGGGGGCCAGGATGTGAGCAGCCCGCTGAGTAACAGCAGAGCACCGCAGGGCTAAGGAGCTGGAGGGTGCGGAGGGGGCCCGGGGAGCGACGCATCAAAGTGCCGTAGGGAGGTGCGGGCACCCGCGGAAACAAGAAGTGCCTGGGAGGAGAGGTTGCTGGTAGCTGGGGACGCGCACCCTGGAACTGTGGTGCCGGTAGCGGCTCTGCTGACATGACTAAGCCCATGTATCAGAAATGTCTGACGCGGTGGGTGTATCAGCAGGGTTGTCCGCGATGTGGTCCACCCCACTCAAATCCTGAGAGTCTTTTAATTCCCCTTCCTCCTCACCTGATGAAGACGAGAAGTCCAACTTCCTTCCACGAGGTCGATGAGTAAATGTTCTCCTCTCCTTGTGTAGATAGGGTCTGCCTCGGGAGGAAGCCACCGCGACCCCTTGGGAATGAATTCGCGGGGACTCCCCCCCGCGACAGACAAGTACGGCAAGGGGAAAAGCCTAACGGCACAAAAACCCCTTTGGAGTGTAGGTATCCGATGGTGCGGAACGAAGGAAAATCCAAAGCCAGCTGAAATGCGGGATACTGGCAAACTGATGGTAGGGAAGCACTAAAGGTAAGGGGGGGGGTGAGAGAGAGAAACGGCAAAAACAAGTAAGGCAAGAGAAAAGAGGTGGAGAGCAACCGTGCCCGCGAAACAAGAAGGAGCACCGGTAAGGGAGAGAGGGCAACAGGAGGAAATATAGGATAGGAGCGGAACTCCGCTAAGCGAGAGAACTGTGGAGCGCAAGCAACGAAGAGGAAATCAGTAGTTGCAACGCGCCGAACTGCCGAGCGCGAACAGAGAAGTACACACAGCGGTGGCCATGTTGGAAAAGACTAGAATGTAAACAGCGCTAGTGAGCACAACGTGACGGCACAGTCGGACGACCGCCATGTTTCCACCTCTTCCATAACCGCCAGAACCCAGCGGTTGTGACAGTATGCCCCCTTCGAAGTCGGGTTCCCCCCGGCTTGTCGGGATGTAATCTGTGAAACCGACGCAACAAGAGGGGAGCATGTATATGGATCCGAGGTTCCCATGTATCTTCCGAGGAAGGATACCCCTTCCAATGAATAAAATATTCAAGGCGACCTCTGTGATAACGTGAATCCCGGATATGGGAGACCTCGTATTCTTCAGAGGTGGGAGCAGACAAAGTAGGGAGACTGGGGGTATTCTGTTTCCTGTTCCCTGATTTGAAAGGACGTAATTGAGAGGCATGAAAGGTCGGATGTATGCGACTAAGATTGTTAGGCAGTTTGAGGCGATAAGCCACCGGATTGATCCTGGATAGAACCTCGAAGGGACCAATAAATCGGGGGGATAGTTTAGATGGGCGTACCCAGCGGGGTAGAAACTTAGTGGACAGCATGACTTTAGATCCTCTTTTCCACTCCGGGACAGGTCTCCGGTGTTTATCCGCTTGTAGTTTGTTACGGGTATTAGCCTTTAAAAGACTTTGGTTGGCGGTGTTATGGGCTTCCTTTAACCTAGACAAAGAGTTTTCCAAGGATGGTATGGGAGTCTCAGTCCAGAAGGTAGGTACTATGGATGTAGGATGGTACCCATACGTACAAAAGAAAGGGCTGATTTCCAGTGCGCTGTGTACTGAATTGTTATAAGAAAATTCAGCTGTTGGTAAGAGGGACACCCAGTTGTCCTGTTGTTGGTTGATGAAACACCTCAAATACTGCTCAAGAGTACCGTTTAGCCTTTCTGTCTGCCCGTTGGTCTGTGGGTGAAACCCAGAAGACAGAGCCCTTTCGATACCCAGCAGTCTGCACAAGGCTGTCCAGAACTTAGAGGTGTATTGGCTCCCACGGTCAGACACGATCTTGTTGGGGAGACCGTGTAATCTGAAGATATCTTTCATAAAGACTTCCGCCATAAGGGAGGCCGAAGGTATTTTGGACAGGGGGGAAAAATGAGCCAACTTTGAGAAGGAATCCACAGTTACCATAATGCAGGTACAGCCCTGGGAATTTGGTAGGTCTACGATAAAGTCTGTAGATATGTGTTTCCAGGGGCCTGGAGGAATCGGGTCTTGTTGAAGCAGGCCAAGGGGACTTTGTGTGGAATGCTTGTTTTGCATACAGGTAAGACAGGTCTGGATGTAAGCCTGAGTGTCGGCTCGTATACTGGGCCAGTAAAATGATCTCTGCAGTAATTCCAGGGTCCCTCGTAGTCCTCTATGCCCGGCTACCCTTGAGTCGTGGCACCACTGGAGGGCTTGTATTCTAAGGTCTGATGAAGGAAGGATAAGCCTTCCTCGAGAGAAGTACAGACCGTCCCTCAGTTCCACCGGAGTCCCCCCCACTTGCATGAGTGTTTCTTCAGGGGAAAGAGAACTTTCTCTCACTTTTTCCAGGAAAGACGATACGGCGGAAATGATCCTAATATGGGTAAACATGAGTACTTTCTCGTATCCCAGAGAGGCCTCATCTCTGCGAGATAACGCGTCCGCAACCTGGTTTTGAGTTCCGGGTATGTGTGTTATGAGAAAATGGAATTGGGCAAAGAAATGTGCCCATCGGGCTTGTCTGGTGTTATAGCACTCTTGTTGGCGTAGGATCTGTAGATTCTTGTGATCAGTCCGTATCAGGAACGGGTGTAGGCTTCCTTGGAGAAGGTGTCTCCATTCAAGACAAGCCAATTTCATGGCTAGCAGTTCTTTTTCTATTACGGAGTAGTTCTGTTGACTAGGGTTGAGGGTCTTTGAGTAATAGGCGATGGGATGTTCTCGACCTTGATTTGTTTGCAGAAGAACGGCGCCAACTGCACCCGCAGAGGCGTCAGTCTCTAGAATAAAGGGGAGCAGTTGGTCCGGCTGTCTCAGTATAGGTGCTGAGCAAAACCTCTTTTTCAGGCAGAGGAAACTCTCTTCGGCTTCCCTGGACCATTGGAATGGCCCGGAGGCTTTCTTCAGTAAGGAGGTGATGGGCAGGGTGAGTCGGGAGAATTTGGGAATGAACTTCCGGTAAAAGTTGGCCAGACCCAAGAATCTTTGGATCTCTTTGACCGATGAAGGGGAGGGCCAGTCTAGTATGGCTTCGACCTTGTTTGGATCCATGGCAATTCCCTCGCTGGACAGGATGAAGCCCAAATAGGAGACAGGGGACTAACGAAAGCACACTTTTCCGGCTTGACTAGTAAATGATGATGTTGCAGCCTGTGCAATACTTCCTTCACATGACGGGTATGTTCTTCGGGTTGACGGGAGTAAATCAGAATATCGTCTAAATAGACAACAGTATTTTGACCCAAGAGATCAGAAAATATACGGTCCATAAACCTTTGAAAGACTGAGGGAGCGTTGACCAAGCCGAACGGCATAACTTGATATTCGAACAGTCCATAGGGAGTGCGGAAAGCCGTCTTCCACTCGTCACCAGTTCTTATGCGGAGCAGATGATAGGCATTCCGTAGGTCGAGTTTTGAAAACATTACCGAACCTTGGACGGCCTCCAGGATCTCAGTGATGATGGGCATAGGGTATCGGTCCTTGATGGTAAGTTGGTTGAGCCCTCGATAATCGATACAAGGTCTTAGGTCTTTGGAGTCCCTCTTTGGAATGAAGAATAAAGATGCTCTTGCTGGCGATCTGGACGGTCGAATAAGCCCATTGGCTAGGTTGTCGTCTAAGTAACGTCTAAGGACTACTTTTTCCGACAATGAAAGGGGATACATCCTACAAAACGGAACCAGAGCCTGAGGGACTAAGTCTATCCTACAGTCCTCCGGTCTGTGAGGAGGAAGTTCCATCGGTTGTTGGTCTTGGAACACTGTGGCGTACTCCTGGAAACTGTTTGGGATACAGTGGATCGTGCTCCTCTCAGGGGCACACCCCATCATGACACTTTCGAACAAGGGTCCTGGAAGACACTTCTCCAGACAGAAGGTCGAATGAAAACTCAGGAGATTTGCCGACCAATCGATGGTAGGGTTGTGTCGTCGGAGCCATCCGATCCCCAAAATGACTGGGAAGTGAGCTGCTCGGATTATGTCGAAGTTCAGTACTTCAGTGTGTTGTTGTATGGATACTCGTACTTCCTCAGTGGTATGGGTAATGAGGCCGGAGCACAGAGGGGTACCATCTACACCCTCTACCTTCTGGTCTACCTTCTTGGCTATCCTACGAAGGCCTATCTTGTCGGCCCATAGGGTGTCCAGAAAGTTACCGGCTGCACCACAGTCCAGCAGGGCCAGGGTCTCAATCTCCTTTCCTCTGAACTGAAGTTGAACGGATAACACCATAAGACGTTGGTCTTCCGAAGGTTGAGCAGAAGTAACGGAAAGTGTTACATAGGAACTGAGAAATGTCCCTCGGTAGTCCGTCCTACCAACTACCGAGGGCGTTCGTTTCCCGAACGTCTGGGAGGTACATCTGGGCAGTCTCTCAAGAGATGAGTGGAGGAGCCACAGTATAGACACAGGTTGCCTTCTCTTCTCCTTTTCTTTTCTTCAGCAGTCAAGGGCGATCTGGTTGTTCCTATCTGCATAGGTTCTTCCCGGGTGGATGTACGAGCGGCAGGTGAGGAGGTCGAGGGGTGAGTCTCTGGGTAGGAACAGACATTACGGTTCTTCCTCTTTTCATTTCTCCTTTCAGACAAGCGAAAGTCTATTCGTACCACTGCTTTTATGAGATCGGAGAAAGAATCAGGGCGAGGGGTTCTAGCGAGCTCGTCCTTTAGCTCTTCGCGCAATCCTCTCCTGAAGATGGTATATTGAGCCTCTTTTTGCCAGCCGGCTTCAGCAGCTAGTCTTTTGAAGGAGGATATGTAAGTGAGTAAATCAGAACCACCCTGACGTACATCCAACAGTTCTTCACTGGCCTTGTGAGCGCTTTCAGTGCGAAGAAATGTCTGCTTGAGAAGCTCTTTGAACGCTACAAAGTCCTGTAATACTGGGTCGGACCGGGACACCAGAGGGGCAGCCCAAGCTAGGGCATTTCCAGTCATGTGAGTGATCATAAACCCCACTTTGGCATGATCAGAGGAAAAGGTGTTCTGTCTGAATGTAAAATGAATATTACAAGCCTCCAAGAATTCTTTGACTTTCTTCTCGGATCCGTCAAATTTTCCTGACACTAGAGGCAAAGGCGGTAAATCAGTGCCTTGCTGTTCTCTGGCGGTGACTCTCTGTTGGAGAGCGGTATTTGCCGTTTGAAGTGCTTGAACTTCCAGGTTTAAGTTTTGTACCGCCGCAACCAATTCTTGAAGTTGCTGGGGAGTTGCCATGTCTGTATCTTGGCGTTGCAAGCTATCAGAAATGTCTGACGCGGTGGGTGTATCAGCAGGGTTGCCCGCGATGTGGTCCACCCCACTCAAATCCTGAGAGTCTTTTAATTCCCCTTCCTCCTCACCTGATGAAGACGAGAAGTCCAACTTCCTTCCACGAGGTCGATGAGTAAATGTTCTCCTCTCCTTGTGTAGATAGGGTCTGCCTCGGGAGGAAGCCACCGCGACCCCTTGGGAATGAATTCGCGGGGACTCACCCCCCGCGACAGACAAGTACGGCAAGGGGAAAAGCCTAACGGCACAAAAACCCCTTTGGAGTGTAGGTATCCGATGGTGCGGAACGAAGGAAAATCCAAAGCCAGCTGAAATGCGGGATACTGGCAAACTGATGGTAGGGAAGCACTAAAGGTAAGGGGGGGGGGGTGAGAGAGAGAAACGGCAAAAACAAGTAAGGCAAGAGAAAAGAGGTGGAGAGCAACCGTGCCCGCGAAACAAGAAGGAGCACCGGTAAGGGAGAGAGGGCAACAGGAGGAAATATAGGATAGGAGCGGAACTCCGCTAAGCGAGAGAACTGTGGAGCGCAAGCAACGAAGAGGAAATCAGTAGTTGCAACGCGCCGAACTGCCGAGCGCGAACAGAGAAGTACACACAGCGGCGGCCATGTTGGAAAAGACTAGAATGTAAACAGCGCTAGTGAGCACAACGTGACGGCACAGTCGGACGACCGCCATGTTTCCACCTCTTCCATAACCGCCAGAACCCAGCGGTTGTGACACCATGTAACAGGAGCGCTGGTGCAGCACGATCCCCCGGAGAGTGCGGCGTAGCGCTATCATAGTGCCCCCCCAACTCCCTGCAGTGGACAAACACTCCCAAAGTGAAGGATGGAGTGCATAGAATGATGAGAAGGGGAAGATGATCCAGTCATGCTGCATGGAAGGAGGGGAAACTCTAGAGGCTGTTAAAGGAGCAGGCAGCCCACTCTCCAAGACAAGACATACGGGGCCTGGCAGTGGTAGAGAAGCCCCCCCATAGCCAATGGGGAGCGCAAAGAACAGCCCTCAGGACAAGAAGGCAAGCATCCACTGCCAGAGAGAAGGGCGAACGGGGGCTGCCGAAGATTGACATTGCCCACAATAGGACACTGGAGGCCCTGCTAGGCCACAGCGAACTGACAGGGCACTGCTCAAATTGGGTCACACTGGCGTGCTGCCACACTGCCCTGGCAAGCAAGGCCAGATGTGGGACCAATGACTATCATGCATGATGGCGCAGGAGGAACGCGGCGCGCACAGGAGACAGCCTCGAAAGTACTAGCGGGGGACTACGCCACTGGAACAGTGCAGTGCCAAGACACAGACTGATCAAATAAACAAGGAACTCAGGAAGCGAGAGCTGCAAACTCCCCATTTGGCGGACCAGGACATCACGCAAGCAAGCGCATGACGGGCAGTGCTACAAGAAGCCTGCAGCCACGAAGAAGAGGCTGCGGGGTGGCTTAGAACCCAAACACCACCGACGAAACGTATCCTGGCGTAAAGACAGGGTGGGCAATGTCTACAAAGGGAGGTAAAGCTAAGGGCAAGCAGCCCACAATGGATATATTCACTAAGTCGCAGCTTATGGCTACCACACCAGCAGATGCGGCCCCGCTGAGAGATGACCATTTGATCCTAACAGCCATCACGGAATTGAAAACCTCATGGGGAATAGCAATGGCGGACCTGAAAGCCGCACTAGAAACCAAGATCGACGCAGTGGGGATAGAGGTCAATCTGCTGAGACAGGACGTGAGAGCGCTTGCGGAGAGAACCAGTGGCCTAGAGAGCACTGTGAAAACTAAGACGGACATCAGCACAAGTAACACCAAGGAAGTCCACATACTGAAACAACAGGTGACCAACCTGGAGAACCGAGCGGAGGAAGCTGAGGGAAGAGCGAGACGCAATAACATACGCGTGGTCGGCCTGCCGTAGGGGGAGGAAGGCCAGGACCCCAAGGACCTTGTGGAGAACATGATTATCCAGGAAATAGGAGCTAGCAAGCTCTCTCAAGGGTTCGCAATTGAACACGCGCACAGGGCCCTGATGAGGAAGCCACAATCCGGAGCCCCCCCCTCATGCAATTATAGTGAAGATTATGAACTATGGGGATAGAAAGAAGATCTTGGAATTCTTTCGGAAAGGAGGGACGATAACAAGAGCGTCTGCGACCATCACCGCATACCCTGATTACACTATGCTGGCGCAGAGACAGCGCTATATCTATGTGGCGATAAAAAGGAGACTGCACACAGCCGGATTCAAATACATGCTCTTGTATCCCGCAAAGCTCAAGATTTTACACAAAGGCAAAGCGTACTTCTTTGACACCCCGGAAGATGTGGCGATATGGTTGGATGCACATGGCTGCCTGGAGCGAGATGAGGAGCAAGACCGAGAGGAACACGATAAGTGATTAAAAAGCCATGCAAGATATGGGGCGGTGTGAGGGTGTCTGGGGCAGAGACAGTAGAAAAGGATAATAATGGGCGCAGCTAGAAAAGATAGCATTGGGAAGCTGTAACATGTAACACTTGAACACGTTGGAGTGGAATATAAATTGTAAAATACAAAATGGGCAGTGATAAGCGCGCTTAGTCTGATGATCAGAATAGGAGTCATAAGATGGAGACAACCTACCCCCGGTAGATAGAGTAGTAGGACCGCCACTAGGGCGATATCTCCCTGCTGGGCCTTGAGTACAGGCAACTGCCAGAAAAGGGCTAGATGCGGGGTGCCTGAGATCCAGGGATGGAGCTGGGCAACGGTTGGGAGGGGGGAGGAACAGCAGTGGGTTGAAGTGTAAGTTGGGGCAGGGGAAGGAGGGGGATGGAGGGGTGTTGGGGAAGGGGAGTGGGTAATGGTTAAGGGCAGTTTTAAGTTGGGGTCAGTGAGGGGGGGTGGTTGGGGAAGTTGTAGTTGTTATTTTGAAGGTCGGGAATGAGCCTACATACAAGTGTGATGGCCTACCAGCAAGACTGGGACACTTGCACACAGAGGAGCGGGATGTTCTTAGATCATGGGGGACCTTAAGGTAATCACTTGGAATGTAAGAGGGCTCAATAGCTACTTGAAGAGTAATAAGGTTATGATGCATCTGCGTAGAGAGAAAATAGATATAGCCCTAATACAGGAGACTCACTCACAAAAGAAAGGTTAGAGGTGATCCGGAAGAAATTGAAGGGGACTGTTGTCGGTGCAACATATTCAGCTTACGCTAGAGGGGTGATCACCTGGGTGGCGCCGCATGTCCCATTCCAGTTACTATAGTCCACAGTGGAAGCAGATGGGAGGATGGTTGCAATAAGGGGCTTGGTGGAAAATAAAGAAATATGCATTATAAATACGTATGCCCCGAACCAGGACATGGCTGCATACTTTAAGACCCTATACAACAAAATTAGCATGTATTTGGGGGATGCAGTGATCTGGGGGGAGACTTTAACTGTACACTAATCCCGAAAATAGACAGATCAGATAACAAAATAGACAGACCCACCCCGGCCACCAGGGCTTTGCAGTCATTGTTGACAGACTTCAGGTTTGAGGATGCGTGGAGGGTGCGCCACCCGCAGGTTAGGCAGTATGCACATCACTCGGCCCCACAGAATTTGCATACTAGGCTAGACTACATGTTTGTCACAAAGGTTCTGATGGCAGAGATGGTGCAGACAGAATACAAAGGGAGGGTCCTATCGGACCACTCACCACTGGCCCTAATATGGCAATACCGACCCCCAAGAGCAAGAATACCAACGTGGCGCCTTAGGGCTGACGCCCTAAAAGATACAATGTTCAGAGAGGATTTGAGGGGAGAAATAATAAGTTACTTTGAAACCAATACTGGCAGTGTCGCTGTGGGAAGCCTTTAAAGTGGTGGTGTGGGGGATAGCCATAGTTACTACAAGGGACTACATGGAGGGATATTAATTGAACTGCAGGAAGCGGAAAAAGACTAGAAACAGCATTGAGCAGAGAAGGTAACACCAAGGAAGATACTGAAACTATACACAGGCTACAACAGAAATGTGCTGGACTCTGGGAGAGACTGGGCAATCTAAACTGTAAAAAGTACATAGAGACAACATGCGGGAGAAGAAAAACAAGGGAGGGTGCTGGCATGGTTCTATAAAAGCGAGACCCCCAGATCTACAATCAGAGCAAAAACGAAAGAGGATGGGTGTATAGTGGACACCCAAGAGGGCGTGAATCGAGAATTTTTAGAGTAGTATCAACACTTGTATGGGGATGAAGGGGGAAGCGACTGCAGCAGGGAAATAAGAGAAACACTGGAAGACATAGGCTTGCCGCGAATCAGCGCAGAAGAGCGGAAGGAGTTGGATGCCCCGATCACTCTAGAGCAATTAGAAGAAGTGGTGGTGCTGCTATCCACCAGCAAGACTCCGGGAGCTGATGTGCTCCCTAGCGAGTTTTATAAAATGTACAGAAATTAGGTGCTCCCCGCACTTTTAGAGATGCTAAATGAGGCATACGAAATAGGAAGGTTGCCAGAGTCCCTAAGAGAGGCGATTATCATACCGCTCCCTAAACCCAATAAGCCTGTCCAAGATTGCGGATCATTTAGACCGCTGTCAATGCTCAATCAAGACAGCAAAATGCTCACAGCGGTCCTGGCAAACAGAATGAGAAGGATCGTTAATAAATTAATACACCCCGATCAGACCGGATACGTTCCACATAGGAATATATCCAACAACCTCAGACGACATCACCGGGTTATTGAACATATGAAAGGAGACGTAGGCGAAATGGAATTGTATCGTTGGATGCAATAAAGGCTTTTGACTCAGTCAAGTGGCCTTGGCTGCGGGCAGCCCTGTCCAATTATGGGATAGGGCCTTGGTATCTTAAATGGGTCAAACTGCTATATAGCGCACCGTTGGCCAGGGTTAAAACGGGAGCAATAATATCAGAAAGGTGGCAACTTAGTAGGGGTACTAGACAGGGGTGCCTGTGGTCCCCCATGCTGTATATTTTAGCGCTAGAGCCCCTGGCGATATACCTAAGGCAGCAGTATGATACAATAGGAAGCAACATAAAAGAGGAGCCGCACTTAGTCTCTTTGTACGCTAATGACATGCTGCTGTATTTGCGATACCCTGAAGAGAACCTCCAATATGTATTGGAAGTGATGGAGCGATTTGCGTCGCTGTCTAGCATAGCGGTGAACCCCAAAAAATCATGTATATTTCCGCTGGGTAGATACAAAGGGATCCCGCAAGACCAATTACCGGTTCTACAAATACCATGGGAGGTCCACACGTTCAGATATCTTGGGATAGATATGTACCATACGGTGGAGGCAGAGCACCAACACAATACTGAGAAAGCGATCAAGAGCATTGAAAATAGAATGAAGTTCTGGGCAAAATTCCCCTTGGCGATGATGGGGAAGAGGGGCATTGCTGGAAATGGTAGTTCTTCCGAGGCTATTGCATTATTTTGGGAACATACCATATCTGATACCAAGGCGATTTTTTGTTACGATGCACAGCATATGTAGGGTATTCCTGTGGCATGGGACGAGGAACAGAATTGCCCTCTGGAAGCTACAAAATGTGTATGATAGAGGGGGTATAAAATTGCCAAAAAATGAGATCTACTATCTAGAAAGCCAACTACAATATGTGGCGAAATGGTTATCAGAGGAACCAACCTCAGAATCTACGTTGTTCAGATTGGAATGTGCCCCATTCCTCCTAAATTAAATGATATGGCTGCCCAAATCAGATATGAAAGAGCGCCCAGAGATGATGATGATATTGGGATGGGAGATATGGTATAAGGCCTGTCAGATGATGGAGAACCCATCCCTGTGTTCCCCGCAGGTGCCACTAGTCGCATTGGCGGGAAATGAAAGCCAACTAATGAGGACGATTAGGAAGCACTGGGAACTGGTAGGGATAGCGACAGTGGGAGACATATGGCAAGAGGGGAGGATAAAAGAATTTGAGATGCTGGTGGAGGAAACGGGTTACATACGGGACAATATATTACATACAATAGGATGGTTCGGCGAATCAAAAAGAGATGGTCTAAAATAGCATTAGAAGAGCAACCGGATGCCGCCATAGAATTAATATATGACATAGCAGAAGGAAGGCACGAGATATCTAGGATATATGAGCTGGTGATGTCCAAAGTGGGGAAGGCAGTGGTACAACTGAGACAAGACTGGAAGGAAGAAGTGGGGGCCTCAATGAAGGATTGGGTTGTGGGAGCGAGCCCAAGGTTACCATAAAAAAGTGTCAAGTAATGCGAGGTTACAGCAAATACAACTGTATATAACCCACAGGGCTTATATGACACCCCAGAGGATAGCTAAAACACAGAACGACAGACATGCCCCAAATGCGGCAAAGAAAATGCCGGGATGACGCATATGTTCTGGGCATGCCCCGAAATTGAGAGATTCTAGGGAGTAGTGGCCCCTAGACTAGATGAAAAAGGGATGAAGATAACGGTTGACACAGCATGGGCCTGCCTGGGACTGGAGCTGGATTTGGATAGGAAGGGTCTACATGCCCTAATTAATTTACAGGTATAGGCTGTAGATGAGGCCATGGAGTTAACTTGTTTTTTTAGTGAAAGTGTGGAATCCAGGTAAAAGCCTAGTGTTTTTACCTGAGTGACTACTTTAATTATGTTGACATCAATAGTAAAAGCAGAGTAGTTGGGGCTTAGTTTTTTTAGGTTGGAGTCAGAACCCAGGATCAAGATCTCGGTTTTGTCATCATTCAGGCGGTGTCCATGTGAGGCCATCCATGCCTGAATGATGAGGTATATCCTGTTTACCAGCGTTGTATCTTCAACAAAGTTGCCCGATAGGGGAATGAGGATTTGAGTGTCATCAGCATAGTTAGTATATGTGACGCCCAATCAGTCAAGTTTGTCAAAGAGAGACTTGGTAAAGATGTTATACATTGTCGGTGAGACGCATGAACTTTGTGGAAACCAACAGGTAATATGAATTGGGTCTGTTGAGGCTGATGGGGGGAACACTCTCATCGTAAGGTTGGCTAGGAAGGATTTGAACCCAAGGTATAGCATCACTCGAGAAGTGTGCAGCTGATGCTAGATGTTTGCATAACACTGCGTGATCCACCAGATCAATAGCTGCCGAGAGGTCGAGGAGGAGTAGCATAGCTGTTTTCCCTTTGTCCTTCAACTCGTCGATTTGTGTTTTTATTTAAATTTCTTTATTGGTAAGAAGTAGTAGCCGGCATATCACAAGTTACAATCAAACCAAAACACACTGTTCCCATTTAACTCGTGAATAAAAAACACAAAAACTACAGAGGGTCACATATAATCTTAGCATAGGTCAAATACAATAGAGGCATTCATCATGTGGTATGATCCGACCCTTGGTCAGGAGAAGGGGGAGATGACAAAAGCTCCAGGTCCACTTTACGGTTCAGATAGCTACAAAACTCCGTCCATATGTTTTTAGGACGAGCATTATTGGGCAACATGTTAATGTAGTCTTCTTCACAAGATTGCGTCCAGGTGAGGGCTTTCAGCCACATTTCTAGGGAAGGGGGGGATCTGCGCTTCCAGCATTGCAGAATGCACTTCTTGGCCACAGCCGCCACCACATTCAGAAATTCAGCCTCCCGTTTTGCCTCAGCTCCCTCCCAGAGCCCAACAAAAGAGACAGGGGTTCGGGGTCAACACAGAACCCCACTATTTCGGAGAGGGTCTCAAGCACCGCATTCCAGAACGGGGCCAGTGCCCCACAGGACCAGAACATATGGGCGTGGTCCGCATTGTTAGATCTGCATCTTTGACAATGGTGGGATTGATCCCGGGCAAATTTCCCAATCGCATGGGGAGTGTAGTACAGGCGATTGAGTAGCTTGTATTGAACACATCTAACTCTGGAATTAAGAGAAACCTTGCGTGTATGCATGCACATTCTGGTCCACATACCATCTGTGATGTCTAATCCCAGTTCCCTGCTCCAGGCATCCCTAGCAGTGTGGGGGGGCTCTGCAGCTCGCGCCATCAACCTTTTATAAAGGAGGATACAATGCCCCTACCCCCATCAGAATTGGAAATGTAGCAGACCTCGGGGGACTCGGGGGGGGGGGGGGGGGGGGGGCGGGGGGTTCGTCCGGATATGAAGGCCACATGTCTTCGACCGCCGCCCTAAGTCGAAAGTATTGAAGCATCTCCAGAGAGGACTTCGAGTGCCCCGGCTTCCACGTATCTGGGGTGATGAATGTCCCGTCGGGGAACAGGTCGGAGAGTGATCTGTAACCCAAGTCCGACCAGTGACGCATGAGGAGCTTATCTTGTGTGGGGGTGAGGCCAGGGAAAGACCAGAGGGGGAGCCATTTGTAGTACGGGGGGAGCCAGAGCCAGGCTTCAGAATCTGCCGCCACGCCCTTATAGTGGAGGCCACTGGGTCAGCAGGGGCGTCTGAGCGGTACGAGTGGAACAGGATCAATGATATGACATTCACCCCCTCAGTCGCCAGGATTTCAAGCTTAACATGCGGGGGGGTCCTGGAGATGGTACCAGTATGTGGCGTGCTGGGCCTGAGCGGCTATCCAGTACTGGGTGAGATCAGGTGCACTGAAGCCACCCCTTTCATACGGAAGGGTCATATGCTGCCACTTTCTACGCACGGCCCCAGAGTGCCATAGAAAACGGGTGCATCCCGCATGCAGGCTGCAAAGTACTGTTTCCTGGGCCAGAGTGGAACGTTAGCGAATATGTAAAAGAGTTTCGGAACTATGATCATTTTTATTAGGGCCAGCCTCCCTGATAGTGAGAGGGGGAGGTTACACCATCTTTCCATCCTGGCACTGGCATATTGCGCAGTGGCCCCATAGTTATCATCAATAATGAGGCTTTTGAGAGGGATACCTGGACCCCTATGTATTTGATGCCCCCGGTGCCCATGTGAGAGGAAATTTGCATGCAGGTTGAGGAGTTGCGGGCGTGAGGGGTAGGATTTCTGATTTAGTGTAATTTATGGTGAAGCCCGAGAATGACCCAATTTTGATGATTTCACGCAAGATCGGGTCAAGGTGGACTGAGGAGTCTCTAATGTATAGAAGCACGTCATCAGCGTACGGTGATATAATTTTGGGGGTATTCCGGAGACGAATCCCTTTGCTCATGTGGTTGTTTCGTACACTATCCGCCATGGGCTTGATGGCCATCGCAAATAGCAAGGGAGAAAACGGGCACCCCTGTCGAGTTCCCCTGTGGAGGGAGAAGGGAGCCGACAGGTGAGAGTTAAGTAGGACCCTGGCCAAGGGGCTAGTGTATAAGAGTTTGATGCAGGACAACATGTATGGGCCAATCCCCATCTTCTCGAGCCCGCCCACAGATACTGCCACGAGACCATGTCGAACGCCTTTTGGTCATCCAGCGTCACGGCCACAGCGTTGGCTTTGGGGTCTATTCTAGAGATGACGTTAAATAGTTGCCGTATGTTTAAGGCAGTGAAGCGGGCCGGGACAAAACCACTTTGGTCTGGGTGGATCAGGAATTTCATGATGGGGAGGAACCTATTTGCGATGATTTTGGCGAAGATTTTGGTATCGGTGTTAATGAGTGACAAAGGTCTATAGGACCCACATTCATCCAGCAGCTTACCCGGCTTGGGGAGCACGGTGATAACTGCCTCGCGCAAAGACCGGGGGAGGGCAGCAAGACACAGCGACTCCTCCCAAACCTCGTGGAGACGCGGAGCAAGGAGGGCCACATGCTCCTGATAAAACTCGGCGGTCAGGCCATCCGGACCGGGGGCTTTACCCTTAGGGAGAGCCGAAATAACAGCAGTGATTTCGTCAAGGGTGAAGGGAACATCTAATTGTTCTTTGGTGGCTAGAGATATAAGGGACATTGGGATGCGGTCTAGGAGATCGTCCAGATCCTGCGGCTGTGCTCCGGTTGCTGGGCGTAGAGGGTTGCATAGAAATCCGCGAAGGTCTCGAGAATGGGCCTGTCAGACCAGTGACGTACCCCGTCGTTGTCTATGATACTGTCAATTCGAGCTCTACCACCTTCGGCCCGGGTAAAGCGGGCAAGGGTACGGCCCGGCCTCTCTCCTTCACCATACTTCCGGGCCGCAATGGGCCAGGCAAGGTATCTAATCTCACTGCGGGCAAAGGACTCAAACGCGTCCAGTTCGGTTCTTATCTGTGCAAGCTTGGGTGGTGAGGGGTTGGTCACATAATCACGCTCTAATTCCCCAAATTTTGGACTCGGAGCGGCGCAGGGAATTTCTGATATCTTTCAGGACTCCAGCCTCCCTGTAGATACACATGCCCCTAATGCAAACCTTAAAGGCCTCCCATCTCACCCCATCTGTTGTGTCATGACGTTTATTATTATCAAAAAACGATGTAATATCTGCGAGGATGTCAGCCTTGAAGATAATATCATGCAGTGCATCTGACTTAAACCGCCAGTTAGAGTGCTGGGGGAGGGCCGGGTGCAGAGCGATGTCCAGTGTGATCGGGGCGTGATCAGATAGCGTGCGCTGCAGAATCTGTGTGGTAAGTGTTTTGCCCATGAGCCCTGCGGAGAGAAGGAAGAGGTCTATCCTGGAGTGACTGTCATGGACAGAGGAGAAGAATGTAAACTCTTTCGACATTGGGTGGAGTTCTCTCCAGGCGTCTACCAGACCGGCAGTGAGCATATGCGCCTGAGACGGCGAGCGGCTCTGGATAGCGTTCTTGGTGCAACACCCGATCTATCCAATTCGGAGTCCAGGATTAGATTCATGTCCCCCCCCCCCAGATAATGGGAACCCCCACATACCCTAGGAGGATGTCAAGGATGTGGTCGAAAAAATCGGGTGCATCAATGCATGGGGCATATGTGTTAACCAGAAGGCACTCTGTATTAGCAAGGAAACAATGGAGAATCACATATCTACCCCGGGCATCAATATGGCTGGTGCGAAGGGAGAACTCCAAGGACTTGTGAATCAGGGTGAGGACTCCTCTGGACTGTGAGGAGAACACTGTGTAGTATCTGTTGGGACCCCATGCCGGAGCAAGAGAGGCCGAGAGATGTGCGAGGGCGTGGATTTCCTGTAAGAAAAGTATTTTGACCCCGTGCCTCTGGACATAAGCCGTGATCCTACGTGACTACAGTGTCCAAGAACCCACCCAAAATCTCATGGCTTTCGTGCCACGCCCAACAGGGCTGGCTGAGCTCCCACACCCAACAGGGGAGCAACCAGTGAACCAAACAAGCCAAACTCGGCGTTGCAACTGCAGTGGGGGTAGCTGCTGCCGTGAGCCTGACTAAGATAATTGGCGGTGGAGTACACCAAATAACTAGCAGCGGTAGCTGAATAAAATTTTCAAAGAGACAACATAGTAGAGTACGATGAGTAGGGGGTATATGAATAGAGAATCACAGCTTAAGTGCAATGAACCGTAGACCCTACGACATTGACCGGCATTGCGTTTCATGAAACTGCACAATGAGTTACAACGATGAGTGAATGCACAAAGGTAAGGATACATGGGATTACAAGAAGAATGCATATGACAAGAGTGGTAACGATACCAGACGGATTCAAGTAATGGGTACAGGGAAAGCCAGTTCACCCCTCATCCACCGGGTCACCAGCCGGCCCTGGGACCGGAATATGGGCCTCAATGAATTTCACCGCCTCCTCTGAGACTGTGAAAAAATAGTTTGTTGTGGTGGGTGAGCTTCAGCCTTGCAGGGAACAACATGGCGTATTCCACTTTCCTTTCTCTGAGCAATTTCTTCACCCCATTGAACTGTCTGCGCTCCATTTGTACACTGATCGAGAAGTCGGGGAAGATGCGGATAGTCTGGGACTCAAATTTCAGTTCCCCTTTTTCGCGGGCCAGACGAAGGATGTGGTCTCTGTCCCTGAAGCTCAGAACCTTGGCAATAATTGGTCTGGGGAAATCACCCGGCTTGGGGCGCGGGGCCAGTGAACGGTGGGCGCGCGCGATAGTGAAAAACGGGGAGAGTTGAGGATCACCCACGAGGTCTCTAAGAAGGGTCTCGACTGCAAGTTCCATTTTGCCTTTGAGGGCTGTCTCCGGAACCCCAACAATGCAGATATTATTCCTGCGGGATCTGGACTCTAAGTCGTCGCACTTCGCCTTGACCTGCTTCATATCCCGCACCAAGTCAGAGACCGCATTCCGGAGCACATGTATCTCATCCTCAGTGGTCCCAATCCTGGTCTCGGCCTCCACCAGCCTAGTGCCATGCTGATCCAATTTGGTGCGCAGTGAGGCCACATTGGCATTTATGTCGTCCAATTTTTCATGGAATGCCGCAAAGTTTTTGGCCATCAACTCCATGAGTGTCGTAAGGTCTGGCTGCGGAGGGCATGAGGATGCATCCAGGTCGTCCTGAGGGAGGGCAGTTCCACTCTGGTCTTGTTTAGCAAGTGATTTAGCTCCAGCCTTGTTGGCCCACGTGCTTTGCCAGACATATTTGGGGTATACACCAAGGATAGCAGGGTATGTAGTGCAGAAAGGCAGCTATGTGGCCCAGGGGGGTTATAAGGGGACCACGGCCCAATCAGCAATGAGGCAACAGCTGCTCAGGGGACAGGAGCGGGGAGCACTCACAGCAGGTGTGTTATACGGCACTAGGTCCTCTCCAAGGGGGAGGCCGGGCGTCGAGGCAGCAGTGCGACCTGGAAGGGACAGTGTCCCCCGGCGCCCGCCCCAGAGCCAGGAGGGCCCCAGTCAGAAGGAACCAGCAATGAAGGGCAGCACCGTCCAAGGCGCCTGGTGCGCCCAGGGCGTAGCAAGTAAGTGGACAGTCCGGGGAGAGGAGAGAGGTGCAGCGCCCATAGCCGCACCGGCGGAAGAAGAATGGTTGCGGAGGAGCCTGGTGCAATTGGGGGCCAGAGACACTTGTGGAATGGGGCAAGCGTAGCACGGGGATAAGGCTGAAAAATAGGTGCAACTTGCAGCGCTCCACACCCCCAATCTCCTCACCTCAGCTTTGCAGGCCAATATGTGGGCGGTGGTCCAGGCAGGAGCGGGCCCCCACTCATGGTATGGTGCTCCGGGCAGGAGCTAGCCCCGAATCAGTAGGGAGAGGCCAGGTCCAGGACGGCTCCAGCACCGCAGCTCAGCCACAGCCACACCACGGAGCCAGCGATGTTGGTGGCAGCCCGCCAGGCAGGAAATTCGGGAAGTACACTGGATAGCCGTATTAGTGGTGGTCCGCCAAGCAGGAAATGCGGGATGATCAAGGACCAGCAGTGCAGGCGGTGGGCCGCTGGGCAGGAATTGCAGGATGTCCATGGGACCAGCGATGCCGGCACCTTGCCGCCAGGCAGGGACCGCGGGATGTTATGATTACGGGGGGCCGCTCTGGTGGTCCCCGCGATATTGCAGAGTGATTTGGCCCGCCGAGGGGCCGGTGCCACCCTCGCCGCCCAGGAGCAGGAGCGGGCGGGCGCGGGAAGCCGCGCCGAAGGTCGGGAAGGCCAGGCACCCCCTCCGGGGACAGCAGGGGCGCGAAGGACCGCGGCGCTCGGCTGCGCCAAATAGTAGAGTCTGGGACGGGAGGGCGGAGGAGGGGGGACCGCGGTGCTCTAGGCGGCCGTGCCCCTCGCAGGCAGCTGAAGGAGCGGCCGGCCGGCAGCCGCAATAGAGCGGTTCTCCGAGGGCGAGGGGGGGATGGGCCGCCAGAGGATCACGCGGCGTAGGAGGCCCAGCTGGCGGCGGAGCCGTGAGAAAGCTCCGGTTACGGCCCAAACCCGGTCCGGACAGTGCAGAGGCGCTGGGGAGCAAGTGCTCAAGTTCCAAGCTCCAGGGAATTCATAGAACCGCTGATTGAGGCAGATTAGTTGCAGTTGGGTCACGGAGCGTTTAGACTAGGCAGCCATCTTGCTGGCTGCTCAACAGCGCCCCCCAATTTGTGTTTTTAAGTCAATTAACAAACAAAGAGTAAGCGGGCACCACCTGGTAAATTCACTTCAAGTCGAGTAATTAATATATAAGAGATCTCTGCTTCGTAATAAATCAAAACGTTTTCCAGGCGCTGGCTGTGATGAGTCTGGACACACCCTGACTCAAAAAAACATGTGAGGACGGAGACTAGATTGCAAACCCAGTCACACAGCCGCTCTCCATTGTACCCAAACCGGGTTATGAAATTAATTGTTGAAATGTTCAAAATTATTAGAACCTAATATATAAATGGAACATGGCAAATTTCAAAAATTGTCAGAGTCCTTGTTGTGTTTCAAAAAATGATATTTTAACAAAGACAATTCTTTCCAAGCAAGGTCACTAATTGATTCTTAGTGAGGAAGCTGCTAGCACATCTCTTGTTTAAACAGACTTATTGCGCCAATGCATTTCGGAGAATGTTCTCCTTCGTCAGGGCAAGTCTATGTTATTGCAAACATGTACAATGTACATCAGTGAAAACAATCAATGTAATGAAATAAAAAATAAAAATAAACATAGTAACATACCAAACGTGGGTAGATTCAGGCGAGGATTGGAATACCGAAAAGACAAGAGAACAGAAGAGAAGTAAAAATCAAGGACAGTTTGCCTGTTGGTCAGTGTCTAATCAAATAGGAATGCCGTTTACCTGAAGAGTGTCAAGCCCGTAGGTAAAGAATCAGTACTAATGTTGTTTAAGTCAATTAACGCTGTTTCAGTCCCATGTTGTGGTCTGAATACAGATTGACGTGATCCTAGTAGATGGTTTGCCTCCAAGTAAGTTTGAATTCGGAGGCGGCTACTCTGTCAATAATTTTGAGGAGGAAGGGAACCGTTGTTATAGGTCTATAGTTGGCGGCAATGGACGGGTCAAGTGTCTGTTTTTTAAGAAGTGGTAGTACCCACGATTCTTTTGCGGCTTATCGGGACGGTACTTGAGTTAAAGGAGGCGTTAATTAGCTTGGAGATAAAAGGTGCTAGCTCTCTGGCTGCATCCTTAATTATTTGAGCTGGGCAACTGTCACCTTGGCAATTGGAGGGTTTCAAGGAGAGTATGACCTTTTCGGTGTCCAGTATTGGAGATATTATTAAATCTGAAAGTTGAGTTCATGATTGAGCTGGTGATGGGAGGGATGGGGTGCGTCTCAGTGGAGCGCAAGGAAGCTTTTTTGACAGATATTTTCACCTGCAGCATGGCTATTTTGTTAGAAAGGCGTTTTGGATGCTTGTGCACCATTGTTTATCTTTCGGGCTGTTTTCTGTGGGTGGAATAGGGTTCTCCATTTCACAAAGGATAGTGAAAAGCTCCTTAGTGTTGGAGTTAGGTTTGAAGATTCTTCCATTGAATGTATTTCTTTTGGTAAGGATAATTTCTTTTTTGTACATGTTAGCGAAATTAGTTAAAGTAGATTTGTTTTCCACTGTAGGGGAGTGTCGCCAGATGGCTTGAAGTTTCCTTTTTTGAAGTCTTAGTTCTTTGAGCTGGGGAGTAAACCACGTGTTCAGATGAGATTTTTGTTTACTTTTGCAGAGTTTGGTTGGAGCAATGATGTCAAGGGCTTTTGTCATGGTGTCATTAAAGGTGGCTACTAGAGTATTGCAGTCGGGGTTGTTGGTGAGAGAGGAGAGGGAGGGGTAGGAGGTGGGAGTAGTTTTTCTGCAGTAATGTCTTTTTTGCTTCTAGTAGGGAGCGGTGGTGCCATTTCGATATTTTTCTGTTTTAGTGACTCTATGGCAGTCAAGAAGTTGATTAAGTAATGGTTGGTCCAAGATTGGGGTGTTATTTTGGTGATGGCGCAGTTTAGATTAGCTACCCAGTCTAAAGTACATCCTTTTATGTGTGTAGGGGAAGAGACTGTTTGGGTCAGGCCATGAACAGTCAAGATAGTTTCAATCGATTAAGCATGTTTGTCCCTGGGGTCATTGAATCCCAGATAGAAGTCTCCTAGCAGTAGAGGTTGTGAGGTGTCCTTAATGTTGTTGATGAGGAGGCTGGATAGGTCTTCTTCAAGTGAGCCGATAGGACCCGGGGGTCGGTATACTATGGTTAGCGTACTGTTGTCAGAGACAGGGAGTTTGGCTGCGAGTAGCTCACAGGATTTGAATTTGAGAGGTGTGCTCAGCCTTAATGCTAGTTTAGTTTTGACTATGATGGCCAGGCCACCCCCTCTGGCGTTAGGCCTGTCCACTCTAAGTATTTGGTATCCCTCTGGTATGGCTAATATGAGGGCTGGGCCCGCTGCATCATGAAGCCAGGATTCGGTCACAGCTAAGTTGTCTAGATCGTCCGTAGAGAGTATATCTGCTATTTCTCTGGTATGTGCTATAAGGGATCTGGCATTAATGACGGCTCCTTTGATAGTTGTTGCTTTCTGCTGCCCTTGTGTAGAAGAGGGTCTCTGATTGGGGAGGTTAGCTTTAGCATGAGTTTTATGTGCAGTTACTACAGGTTATGTAGGTAGATGGGAGCGTGAGGGTCTGGTGTTTTTCCGTCTGTCAGAGTTTTGGAAGCTGAGGCTGTTAGCCTTAGGTTCGTAAATCCGGGGCATTCTTGCTCTAAGTCTTGTGTTTCTTTGCTGCGAAGTGCAAGTGTATTACAGGCCATTGTTATGAAGGCGCAGAGGAGTATTAGTTTCATAAACATTAGTTGAGTCGTTGTAGTGGGCATGGTATGGTTTGGCAATAGGGATAAATTGAACCCCCAGTGGTTGTACAACCAGAGCAGGCAGGCAGTATCGGGTGGCACTGCTAGATGGCTATGCTAGTAGAAAAGGCAGTTTAGTTCAGCACAGTAATCCGTGTAGGGTAGACGGAATAGGTTTCACTGGTCTATGCAGGCAACAGGGATGGGTTCAATGCAAGCGCGGTGACTGTATATGGTAGCAAGTGGCAGGTTTAAGTAAGATCAAGTGACAGTATAGACTTGTTGAGTATGCAAGCAGTTCTGATATCGAAGACAATATGAGCTAGCTTGAGTAGGCAGGCATTTTGAGGTTGGAGGACAGTAGATGCTGGCTAGAAGGGCATGTTCAGTAAGTACTAAGTATAATAGTTGCAATCTATGCATGTTTGGGTTATAATCGTATGCTAGTACACGTACAGTGTTGGAGGGCAGCTATGGAGCTCATATGTCATACAACGCAGTAGAATAGCATGCAGTAGGGCAGTACCCATGTATTGATGACTAGTGGCACCAGTTTAATAGGTAGTGGTAACGCAATGAATAAGCGAGATCACATGCAAAGTTTGAACTAGGAGGAGTTGGCAGTGAGTGAGGAGGCAGGGGGAACTGCGTGATCTATGTCAATGTAAGCTTATTAGACATTAGCGATGGTAACAATCATATCATACACAGGCAGTTTGACATGCTCATGTAGCAGTTGGTACAGGTTCTCACTCGATTAACACGAGGCTATACAATCAGTAGGATGGGTGATTTCCATTTAACTTAGCACATATTGCATAATAAAGTTACACAGTACCTGTAAACTGGAATAAGCTACTTCTAGGTATCAATATGTAGGCTGAATCTAAATAACATTGCAAGCGTGAAGAATAGCAAAAGTGGGTTAACCAGCAGTATAAAGGTGCCGTGGTGATTCTTCGATGGTCAGGCACATTGGAAGTCTTGGCGTGTAGGTCTCAAGCTAAATGCGTTGGTCTCAGGCTAAACACAGAATCAGAAAAAGAACAGTGTTCGAGACACTGTGGGTGGTACGCCAGTAATACTGGGTAGCTCCAAGAGTATATGGGAGTCTCAGGACAGTAAATAGGGTTGTAGGGTTATAGAGCACACATGCTCAGATCGGAAATGATATGCATGCGTACTATGAGGGCAGAGCCAGTCGGGCTTCAGAGGGTGGCAATGTACTTACAGTTAGTAGGCACTACTGGACGTTCCATGCCGGTGACTGGGAGAACAGGATGGCCGGTGCCGACGCACATCGGTGAACAGGGCCAAACAGGGCCTTAGATGCCTGCTGGCGGATCTGGGCAGATTTTCAAACAAAGGGTTGCTTAGCAACCATAGCGAAGCCAGCCTCGTTGTGGCGCTGCATCGCGCCGGACATTTTGTTTCCAAAATGAATGTCGGCGCGGATGCAGGCACAGGACCCGGGCTGACAAAGGTGAAAATGGGCAGGTATGGGTAAAAATCTCACTATATATGTGGATTAAGCAGCCAGGGCATCAGGATCAGAAGGAGAGGGGCATCTGGAGTGCAGGATGACTCGGATGACGATATTGCATGGCGTGGCATGGGCACTGGATGGCATTCAGCGTTGTTTGCAATGGCGGATCTGCTGATCCTCCGGTGTTGCTGTGGGTGGGGGCTCCTGCCCTCGCTACCTGGGAAGTGATTCCAGAAGAGCCAAGCGTAAAGCCGAACTTCTTTGGAGAAAAGACCAATCGCCATCATCATTAGCGTCCTATAAGCTGGCTGCTAAAAATTACAAATGGATTATTTTTAAATCTAAAGCAGAATACCTCAATGCGAGAATTCAGCAAGCCAAATCACAATCTAAAGAGATTTTTTCAATTCTTAAAGAACTGAAAGACCCCCGACTACACTAGTTCAAGAGACTGATAAGTGGTGTCAAAATATTCACGGTGGTTTCACTGAAAAAACCTGTAAACATCAACAGGCTATCCAAGCCAAGAAAAAAATATTTCTTGATCATGAGATAACCCTTTCTATGCCGACTATTGTTAAAAGTGACCTGTCGGATAGCCATTTAGATCTCTTTTCTTTTCAAAGGGTCTCTATTTCAGAGGTTCTGGAGGTCATCCATAAGTTGAGGCCATCTTCCTGTCAAGGAGATATTTTCCCTGCTAAGCTTTTCAAAGATTATGCAGATACACTAGCACCCTGGGTTGTGCAATTCGTCAATCAATCTTTCGAAGAAGCTTATGTTCCTGCTAATCTCAAAGAAGCATGGATTACACCTTTATAAAAAAGGAAAACATGGATCCATCTATACCAGGCAACTTCAGGCCTATTACGAATGTGCTGTTCTTGCTTAAAATCATCGACAGGATTGCCTACTTAAAATATCATAAGTTTGTAGATACAAACAAACTCTTGGCTAATAAGCAATCCGGTATTAGGGCCAAACATGGAACGGAGACCGCTCCCTTGGATCTCCATGCCAGTATTGCTAGTATTGTTGAAAAGAGAGACACTGCCTTACTTATGCTACTTGATCGCTCCTTGGCATTTGATCTTATAGATCATGCTCTTCTGGCCGAGAGATTGAAAACAACTGGCAGATGCTCTACTTTAGCAATAAACTGGTTTAAATCTTTCTTAGGCCCAAGGATGGCCGCAGTCCTAAAGGGTCATTTCAGTTCTCTGAAAACGCTGCTGACTTGTGGTGTTCCGCAGGGCTCATGATTGTCGCCTCTGCTTTTTAATATCTTCTCGAAATTTCTATATGACATGCTTAAAAATATGGGTGTCCAATTCACAAACTACGCTGATGACACCTAGCTGGTTTTTGAATTATCTGGTTCCTACGAAAAGGATGTGCAGAGAGTTATCAAGTGTTCAATGCTATCCAAAAATGGATGGCAAATAACTCCCTTGCTCTCAATGAAGCAAAAACGGAACTCTTAATTCTCCGCACGCCTCAAAAAATAGGGAAATTAAATCAACAATAAAAAAATGCAAGATAAATAACAGCTTCATTGAAGTATCAGAGCATGTCAAGACCCTGGGCATTTTCTTGGATTTGCATCTCTCGTACAAGAGACAGGTTATCTAAAATCCACACGCACGTTCTACACTAATCTTTTATGGTGAATCCGACCATATTTATCAGAGCAAAGCCTAGCGTAGATTGCAGGAGCCATAATTAATTTAAAATTGGATTACTGCAACAGCCTTCTGATGGGCACCTCCAAGGGTAACCTCAAGAAATTGCAGACCATACAGAATGGTGCTGTCAGGGCTGTTCTGGGCTTGAGCCGGCGGGAAAAAACATCAGTAGCCAGAAAAAAAAACTTCATTGGCTACCTGTCCAACAGCGAATACAATTCAATTGTTCTGTTATGACCTTTAAATGCCTGACAGGCACTGCCCCAAACTATCTTGCTAAGAAACTAACCAAGGTTCCGGTTAGAAGAAATCTTCGATGTAACGAAAAACATAACCTTGTACAACCACGTAAAACCTTGGAAAGAGTAGGTGGCACTAACTTCATTCACTGGGCTCCACTGATTTGGAACTACATGCCATCTTTGATTAAAAACAGCACGTCTCTTACCATCTTTAAGAAACTGCTCAAGACGCATGATGAAGAGGCAATCTAATAGAATCTCTACTCCGTCTCTTGTTGCTTTTTTGTTCTACGTTGTTTGTTCAATGTGAGCGCTCTGAGGCCTATGGGCGATAGGGCACTATATAAGAATTACAATAGAAGGATAGCTTGAAAGAACACGGGCATCCCCGCCTCAAGTAGGGCTTTACTCAACCGTCCCTGCTACAGGATACACAAATCCCACATATGTACCATCGCCCGCCACAACACCACCCCCATACCATACGACTCCTAATACAACAGCACCATGGTATAGCAAACCACAGAAAGAGTTGGAGGCGGCTTTGGAAGCAGCGCAAGCAGAATTGGCATGATTGAGAGCTCTCAGAGAAGGGGGAGCAAATCGGGGTGTGGCCTGGATGAATGGTGGGCCGGAGACATCTTGTTCAGATTGAACAGCACCACGATCAAGGATGTTCATATTGAGAAGGGGAAGAGTGTTGAACGAGGGGCAGAGAGCGAAGGTTATGGGACAGTGAGGTGAAGAAGAGGCACCGGCAGTTACCCAACAAGTAGAGAGCTTGTGGGGTCCACAGTTAAGGAATAGGTTTGGGGGGTGGCAGTGGCCAGGAAAAAGGGAGTGAGGGAAGGAAGGCAAAGGGAACTACGGGTATGCAGTTGCCATTATCGCATGAAGGCCCTGGGAGGGCGCAGCATGTCCCTTGGGCCCAGATGGACAAAACTGAATTCGATCAAAGTGCTCCGGCCCCTCAAGTGGGGACTGGGAAATAGATGTATGCTTCCAAAAAACAAACAGTTGTGATTTCTTTAGCAGTAGGGGACATAAAAGCTTTGCTTGTAGCAATCGTGGGAAATCAGACACAGGATGTTTGGGTAAAGGCTGGATATCCGGGAGTCAAAATATGATACACATGATGGGTCTGTGTTTAACACCAGAGCGCAGGTGTGGGATGCTTTTCGGCAGGCATATCCCGATACACTGGACTTGCACGCCATAATGCAATATACGGTGTGGGACGATGAAGATCCTGCTTAGTACATTTTGAAAGGGCAGGAGATGTGGAGGGCAGAGACGGGGGAGCAGTAGGACCAATTAGTTCCTTTTCTATTTTGTTATCAAAAGGGGATTGCCCAAGGAGGTACAGAAAGCAACCGAGAAAATAGTAGGCATAAAAGTGAAAGGGTGGGCCGAAATACTGACTATAAAAATACACCACTGTAAGTGGAATAAAGAGGGAGAAGGAAGGAGCACAAAGGTTGCAGGCTGAGGGAGCGAAACTAGTACAGAAAATATTGGCTGAAATAGCAGTCGAAAGGGTGGTAATGACCGTTACTAAAATGGAGTCAGTAGATCAAGCAACAGTGTGAACAGATGCAAGAATAGCCACGTTCTGGCCAGGCGGAGGGCAGTGGAACGGTTGGCCTCATCCACAGTACCTTGAGTGGTATCAAGGAGGTCAGCAGCGTGGAAGGGGGCGGATCCAAGAGTGAAGAGGGGGTAGAGGTGGATTTGGAGGAATGGGGTCTAGTGGGAGCAGGGACCAGCTAGGTGTTGGGGGGGGGGGGGGGGGTGCGGGAAGTACGGTCATTTTGCATGCGAATGCAGAAGTAGGATGGGAGTGGGATACAATCCATACACCCCCACAGGTCCAGTACAACAAAAGCAACACTTTACCGCACCTCCGATGTCCACCTCCATACCATACGAAGTACACCAAGCATACACCCAGCTACCAACATGACCCGCACAGTAGCAACTGCCGGGTCCGTCCGGCACCCCAAACCAAGTTGTACAGCTGAACCAATCATACGATGCTGCTATGCCCGGATGTAATGCGATCCCAAGTGGAACAGTGGCACCTTATCAGGGTTTGAGTGTGCTAGGAGGTAACCCTTTCACGTTCCCAGGAACCAACACATATCCTGACTAAGACAGCTCACAGAGACCTCTTGCATGCCCTGTCCATGATTACCCAACCTGATGAGGAACCCTTGTTGGGTGCAGGGATCGGAAATAAACAATTCATCTTTATGGTCGACACAGTTGCCACTAAATCATACATCAGTGAATGAAATTTCCCATTATCGGGTGAAACTCTCGACGTGCAGGGCTTCTCTGATGCCGTAGCAACTGTTCTGTTTACAGAAGAGGTAGCCGTCAAAATATGAGGAAAAGTGGTGCATGTACCTTTATTATATTCAGAAACCTCCCCAGTGAATTTGTTAGGGCGCGACCGCCTTAGTAAATTGAACATGACCATTTCATTTACAGATCAGAGAATAATATGTGCTACCCCAGGGATGTATGCTATGAGAGCGATGGTCATAATGCATGCAAGTGGAGGAGAGGTGGTGGTTTGCGGCATCCCTGTCAACCCTGACAGGATCTCAGTTTTGCTTGATGCAATGCCCCAAATTGGAAAGGCATGTTGGCGAATACCATCTGATTTCATCTTTAGGACCGTTGGGACCCCAGAGCTTGTGGCAGGGATGAAACTGTCATTGGATCTGCAAGGGTTGGTGGTGTCCGCAAAAAGGATTGTTGTAGGGGCAACCGATTCAGATGGGTGTGAGTGGGGCACTGTATTGTGTATTGAGCCAACCGTGCCCCTGAAAGAAGTAACCGATACAGAATTGTTTGAGGATCGGGCCGATGATGGAGAAATAGTGTTGGCTATTTGCATCCCCTGTGAAATTATGGTGCAGTATCGTAAGGTGCAATATTCTTTGATGGCCCTTGTCACTCCACCCTCATTCACTGAGAAAGATCTAGAGCAGGTCCCTGAGAGATTGTGGACAACCAGTACCCTTGATGTAGGGCTTCTGCAGGCAGTGGCACCAATACAAATCACACTCAAGCCAGGTGCCGTATTGTGCCAAGCAAAGCTATATCCATTGTCCAAAGAAGCAGAGGAGGCGATACGAGACACCATTTCCGTACTCCTATATCAGGGGATTATTGTGCCCTCCAGTCCCCCATGCAAAACGACTATATACCCGCTAAAAAAAAGGCATATGGGGGAAGTTGGAGAATGATTCAGGATCTCTGACCCTTGAATGATATTGCACAGGTAGAATTTCCTGTAGTTACTAATCCTGTGACCATTTTGTGCAGCATCCCTAAGCAGGCGACACATTTCACTGCATTTAAGCATGGCGGAATGCTGTTCGAGCATATAAGATTACCACAAGGGTACTGCAAATCCCCTAGTAACATGCTGATTTAGGAAACATCCGGGTGCTATCATCCAATATGTGGACGATCTTCTAGTGTGCAGAGACAATGAACAACAGTGTTGAAGGGACTGTCACTCTATTTCAGCTGTTAGCAAATAAAGGGTACAAAGTAGAAAACGCAGTGTTACAATATTGCCTTCAAGAAGTTCTCCACTTGGAACAATTGAGATCTGTCATGGGAAGAAAATCTCACCAGAACGTGCTGCATTTGTGCACAGTGCTCCCCAGACCAAAACTGTCAAGAACATTCAGAAGTTCCTAGGGTTGTGAAATTACTGTAAAGCATGGATCCAAGAATACGCATCTTATACCAAGCCCCTGTTGCAAGGCCCGAAGGAGGCACAATGACAACACAATTGTCTGGGCAGAGGATATGCTCACCAGCTTTAATGAACTGAAAGAGGTTATTTCCACTGCCCAGTGTTAGCAACCCCTGAGTAGTCACTCAAGAGTTCTACTTTTTCCCCCATTCTAACGGTCAGATGATGACTGCAATACACACGCAGAAAAGCACTATTGGCCACAAGCCATTGCCCTATTACAGTGGAGTGCTAGATTCAGTGATCCAGGGCCACTTGCTGCCGCTGCATTCGCAATTGATAAAGCTCCACGTAGGTCATGGGGTGTTCTGTAACACTGTATGTAGATTATGCAGTATTTGCCATCCGTAGTCAACTTAGACTATACTGGGGGCATCCGCGTCTGAAATAATCCGTCCAGCCCAAATACTCACATAGTGCGTGCAAGATAGTAAATCCCATCAATTTTCTGACAGAACTGTGCACAGATGAGGACCTCGCTAAACTTAACTGTGTAACATTTGAAGTGGAAGAGGACATACCTAAAGGAAGAGACAGCCCACTCGAGGGTGGAGAAGTGCTTTTCATTGATGGGTCAGCAACTATTGACCAGGGGACAGGCCTGAGACTTACTGGTGCGGCTGTGATTCGCCTAGTGGATGGAGAGTATGAGATGGTGGTGCAAAAAAGGTTAACAATGCACTATTCTGCTCAAGCACATCACAAAAAGTACAAGTACCAAAGGACACGTACAAACTCTCCTTACATTCATATTATTTCTCAACTGTTCGGATATAATACCTTCTTGTAAAAACTGATTTCAGAATGAATGAAATTGTATTAATTTCTTATTTTATTCATATTTTCTTTTTTCTTTTATAAACATCATCATATATAAAGACAAAATGACAATTATTGGTTGACAATCATTGAAAACCTTAATGAAAAGATACAGTGAAAGCTGAACTATTACAGTTCCATTCTCTTGACACAACACACCATACTGTAATCTCACATACCGACTCATCCATATCAATCACGTTCATCCTCATTCAAAAACAATCATACCTGTGCAAAAAACGCAATAACCATTTATTTAAGAACACGCAAGGTCTAACCCTTAGACCTTTGATGCAGAATTATATTTGTCATCTAGCAATGCATCGATTATTTAGTATAATACTGGCATATCTTATCGAATATAAATTTGACAAGACAGGAGATGAACTCACTGCAGTGTCTGACTCGTGCTAGAGCTTCTTTCTGTTTGGGATGCTGGTAATTGCTTTCAATGCTCTCTAGGTCATTAGTGTGTGCAGGGACAGATATGCTGAAAGAATTAAGTAGAGAAGGTGCAGCTGCTTTTTCATTGTGGCCTCCCTTTACTCTTCCCCTATTTCTGGCAAACTATATTGTTTTTGCTTGGCTTTCTTTCACTCACGATGGATATATGCCTGTACAGCACCAATGCCTCTTTGTCCCACTCCACCGTGCATACACTTAAGTTCACTGGGACGGACCAGGACGGGCCTGTAATAGTCAGGGATCGGCTACTCCCCCAGGTAAGGCTCATCAAAGTTGAGTGTGGGACCCCGAAGTTAATTGCTGGATCATTGTATGGGCCGGAGGAGCTAGGTTATCCACCTGGTGATGGGGGATGGGGGGGGTCGGTGAGTCAGGCCTGGGAATTTGTCTGAGTAATCTAGGAACGCCTCCCAGGTGCTGTGGAATTTGTTCAGGTTTTCCAGCTGGTTACTGTGATCTTTTCGGCGACAATTGTGTTCCAACGCTTTGCCCGCCAAATGGGAGGGCCAGACCCTCAGGGTTCTTCCATAGGCGGGCTATTGTTATTTTGGCCGCTGTCAATAATTGAGTGCATAGATTGGCCATGTGTCCTGAGAGCGGGTAGGTTCCTCCCTGTGTGTCTCCCAGCAAGATCACTCCTGGGTCCCATGGGATGCTCAAGCCCGTAATCGACCTGATATGTTCTAGTATCTCCCGCCAGAAGAGGGAAACCTTCGGGCAGTCCCAGAGAAGGTGAAATTAAATTCCGGTGGCTGGGTAGCCCCTCCAGCAATGTGCCGGAAGCTTCGGGTTATATTTGTTGAGTAGTTCCGGGGTTAATTACCATCTAAAGCATAGTTTCAGTCCCCCTTCCTTGTTGGTAACACATTTCAAACTTTTGTGCAATCGTGCCCAGATCTGCCCCCAGTCCTCTAGCTCTAATGTCCGACCCAGGTCCCTTTCTAAGTGTGCATGTATTTCTCTTTTTTATGTGGTCCGTTCTATCTAAAAGGCGGTAGAGAGTAGAGACCCTGCCCCTGGGCTTTAATGTCGTGAGTGTGAGTTCCAGAGCTGTTAGGTCCCTCCCTCCTTTGGTCCTGACAGAGCCCTGCGACACCCAGTGCCTAATTTGTGTGTAGCTGAACCTTTCGGCCTCCGTGACTTTAAATTTTTCTTTACATTCATGAAATGATAGGGCATCCCTGTTGGTCAGGAAGTCTGAAACCTGTGCTAGGCCCCCCTCCCTCCACCCGGTGAATCCCTGTGGGTGCAGGCCGGGGAAAAATCAGGGTTATTCCATATAGGGGCTAAGGGCCCCCAGGATGCCTCAGCAGCCGCACAGAAGGGCAGCATCTTGCCAGCTGTTAGCGGGGCAGCACTCCTGGTCTCCTCTATCTGCCTCCAGCGGGGTAAATTAGTAGTTGCAACCCACAAGAAGGCGTGGAATAGCTGCGCCGCCTTGTAGTGCCTAACTGTTTCTGTGACTCCCAGTCCACCTATGCCAGTGTTGCATAGCATAATTCTTTTAGCTATGCGTGCCTCCCCCCGCCACTCCCACAACGAATTTTAATATTTTCCTCTGCAATTTTGGAGGTCTGATACAAGAACGTGAACAGGTAGGGCTGTGCAGTGGTAAAGCAATCTTGGGACGATATTCATTTTTACTGCATTCAACCTTCGCAACCAGGGGACCTCCTCCCTGTGCTAGCCTTCCAAGTCATTATGTAGATCGCTAAAAAGCTTTGGGAAGTTGGTTTGATATATCCCTCCTACCTTGTCAGGGATTTGGATCCCCAAGTAGGCAATACTCGAGTTTGCCCAGGGTACCGGGTGCTTGGCAGCCAGGGTTGCTCTTTGGTTGCGTGGTATGTTTATCGCCAAAGCTGCAGATTTTTAGTAGTTAACCCTGAAGCCAGAAGTTTCCTGCCACATGGCTACCATTGAGCTGTCGACCTGTGTTATGGTGATAAGGACGTTGTCCGCGTACATTGCAGCTGTGTATGTGTGCCGACCCACTTTTAGACCTTAAATGTCTGCGTTCGCCCGAGTCGTATGGTAAACGGCTCCATAGACAGGGCAATGATCAGTGGCGAGAGTGGGCAACCCTGGCGGGTGCCCTTGGAGATTGCTGTTTTAGCTGAACTAGTGCCATTTAGTCTAAAGAAGGTGGATGGGTGGTGATAATATGCCATTGTCGATTTGGTGAAGTTGGAAGTGGGCCAAGGTCTGACCAATATATCCCCAGTCTAGCAGGTCGAAGGCTTTATGCGCCTCAAGATAAATGACGGCAAGCTCAACCTTGAGTCTGGAGGCGCTTTTGATCAGGTCGATGGTGCATCTAATATTATCTTGGGTGGTGCGCCCGGGAATAAAGCCTGTTTGATCAGGGTTTACAAGGTCGGGGAGAACCCTGCCTGGTCTGGCCGCCAATGCCTTGGAGAAGATCTTGACATCATTGTTCATGAGAGTGATTGGCCTGTATGAGGCGCATTGGGCAGGGTCCTTGCCTGGCTTCGGGATGAGTACTGTTGCTGTTTCATTCATGGAGGGGGTGATTTCACCACTTGCGAGGAAGCAATTGAATAAAGTGGTTAGTTGGGGGGGGGCAAGGATATAGAACCGCACCGAGAACCCGTCGGGGGCCCAGGGCGGTGGACTTTAGTGATTTAATATCCTCCATTATTTCCTCTGTGGTGATTGGGAGCTCAAGCAACTCCAGTGGGATACGGGGAGGGGCTCTGCGAATGGTCCCCAGGTAGTGCGTCTGAGCTGCCTGTGCCATGGGGAGGCCTGCCATGATCCCTCTGTGGTGCTCTAGTAAGATGTTCATTTTCTCGTCCTCCCCATATTGGAGCATCCCATCCGCCCCCATTAGTTTCGAGACATGGTTCCTCATGTGTATCTTTTTTAATTTGTAGGCGAGTAGGCGATTTGCTTTATTACCATTTACTTAATAGTACTGCTTGGTGTATGCAGTTGCTGACTTGTCTGCGAAGTGCATTTCCAATGCGAGTTTAGCCTTTTTCAGGGCCCTGCCCTTCTTGATTGATTGGCGCTTTTTAAAGCTGCCTGTTAGCTCCTCTACCCGTTTTTCTAGGCTTGATTGGTGGAGTTGACTGCAGCGTTGTCACGCTGCCTCAGCGCTAATCAGGACTCTGCGAACCACTGGCATCATGGCATCCAAAACGATGGGCAGTGGGCATTCCCCTTTGCCATTTTCCCTGCAGTAGAGGGTAAGAGCATCAGCTACCTACTGCTTCATTACAGGGTCCGATAATGTGGAGCCCTGGAGCTTCCAAGGCCTTCGTGGGGAGAGGAGCAAGACCCTGGACATGCAGGCCAGCGATATGGGGGCGTGATCTGACAACATCCTTGGGAGAATCACAACCTTTTCGACATCAGTAAGAGATCAATCCACGAGAAGCCTTTGTGCACGTTGAGTAAAAGGTGAAATCTTGGGTCCCGTGTTGTCCAGCCTCCAAATATCGACCGTGCCCATCTCTCTCAGAAACGAGGCCAACCCAAGGGCTCGGGCAAAGTCAGCTCTGGTTGGGGGAGAGATTTGTCTATTTGTGGATCTGGGACCGGGTTGAAGTCCCCACCCAATCAGGAGGTGACCCTCTGGGAAAGCTAAAAATCACCGGGATTATGCTGTGGAGGTAGCGGTCTTGCACTGTGTTCAGGCAATAGATAGATACCAGGGTTAGTGGCTGCTCCCGGAGGTAACCCTTAACCATCAAAAACCTGCCCTCAGGGGTCCCGTTTCACTGTGATCTGCGTCAGTGGGGCATTCCCGCTTAACAAGCTGGCCACCCCTCTCTTTTTCTCCCATAACCCCCCGACCCCTGGAGGCAAAAAAAACTTTCTTGAAATCTCGAGAAATTGGCCCGTTTCTCGTCTGCCTCTAGGAGGTGGGTCTGCAGACAGCTGTGCCAGTCTCCTCTCCACCAACCTCCTCTTCCCTGGAAAATTGAGACCCTGAACGTTCCATGTTAGGAACCGGAGTTCCTTGCTCCCGTCAGCTGTCATGGGCCCCCTTGTGTGTCAGCCCTGAGATGATATTTGTCCCACATTGTGTCCCGTAAGACCCAGTGAGTCAAGAAAGGCCCCTGCCTCTGCCCTGCCTAGTGAAGTTGATGTTTTGTTGTGTCTGCTCGCCTTTGCCCCTCAAACCTCATTTAACCTCTCCCCTTGTTCCACCCTTCCTCCAACCTTCCCCCTCCTACAACTATTAGTGTTGAGTGCAGCCCTCCACCAACGGGGTGACTGGCTGTGACCTTCCACTGGCCCTGTAGGGGGCCAAGAGGCCCCAGGCTTAACTTTCAGCCATGGCTAAAAGGTGGTTCAATAGTGTGTCAGTTATGGTGGGCCGACCTGTCCTATATGTGACCTCGAACAAGAACTTGTGAAGAGTGAAGCTTGATACTTACTCGCGCCGTATGAGTGATGGCCCCCTGCCAAGCCAGGAGTGATCTTCATGTGGTAGAGCTCTGAACTAACAGAGCACTTGGCACCGGATGTCCGGTCTGTCTTGAGCTGTTGGGCTCCCAGTGGTATGGGGCTGAAGTTCAGTCTTTGTCCGGTTTCCTAGCCTTCCTGTGGGGGCCACAGAGCCTACGCTTCTGTTCAACTCGCGTCCAGCTCGTCGAAGGGGAGATTCTAGCGTGCGCCGTGCCGTCCCATTTTCAGCTTCCCCGCCCTCATCCACCGGGCCCAGTAGTTTTTCGGCTTCCGTTAGGTTGTGAACTTGCCATTCTTTGCCCTCCCAGGTAAAGTTCAGCGATGTGGGGAATCCCCAACCGTATGGGATCTTCCGCTCCCTCAGCCAGTCTGTCATGCACTTCAAAGTTTTTCTTTTCAGCAGGATGCTGTTTGCTAAGTCCTGGTAAAGCAGGATAGTTGCGTCCCTGAACTGGATTTGCTTAGAGTTTCTTGCCTCCTGCATAATTTCCTCTTTTACTTTGTAAAAGTGGATGCGTGCCAGCGTGTCTGGGAGGGCCGAGAAGGCTTATTTGGACCTGGTGCGGTGCACTCTATCAATCTCTAGTGGAGCGCTATCTGGAAGAGTTGACATGAAGCGAAACAGGTCTTTGACAAAGTCTGCTAGTTATGTATCCGGGACCGAGGTTTGGATACCCCGCATGTGGATGTTCCGTCTCGAGCGGTTTTCAGCATCCTCTTGTTTCAGCTCAAGTACTTCGCAACAAGCTTCGAGGGCCGATACTCTCTGCGTCCCATCCTCAACTTTGAACTCCTGTTCGCAGAAGTTGTTCTCCAGCTCCGCTGTCCTGCTTTCAACCTCCTCGATGCGTTTGTCCAGGGTAGATATTTTCTTCATTACTTCTTGTACTCCCTGGTCATTGTTGTCAGCAGCTCCTGGAGGTCTGTTTTTGTTGCTGCTTGCGAGTAGTTGCAGGCGCTCGAGGACACGACACCCTCGGCTTGCTTTGCCTCCATTTGCTCCCCCTTTTTTGCTTTGTCGGGGTGCGGGTGACCCAGCAGTGGGGAGATTTCGGTCTGCTTTGTGCTTTTCAAGTTCTTTACCATGGTTTCACCTCGGGCCCCCATCGAGCAGCCCCGCAGAGGTGTCCCCCTGGCTCTTCATGGTTCGGGCGAGGGGGTGCGAAGGTCGTTGGAAGCTCAGGTAGTCCAGGTGTGTCCCCATGCCGGAGCCTCTAATTTGGCCTAGCTTCTTGGCCTGCAGCTTGATTTGTGCTGGCATGAGCAAGGCTGGTTAATGGGCCCCTAAGCGGTGCTGCCACTTTATACGCATGTGGTTCGGCCGGGACCGCTTCCTGAGAGATTAGGGCATAACTGGGTATTCAGGGAGCTGTTGGTGGGCTCTGAGCTATGTGGCTTTCTCAGTTTTACTGCATTTAGCTGTAGGGTGTGCAGTGGCCAGTCTGTTCCGGGGCGCGTGTAGAGTGACCCCCACACCTCAGTCGGTTATGCATACTTTTTCTAACAGATACTACATATAGCTTCAGTAGTGCATATCCTTAAGGCTTGTGGACCCTGAATTTGACTCATCAGTGTTATGACTGGACTTGAGTGTGTGACTGGACCTGAGTGTGTGCAGAGTTTGATGTCAGTGACTGAGTGATGTCATGTGTGGAATGCTGGACAAGTTGGAATGTTGTCTCGTGTGAGTATTCCACCCTAGGCAGTTGGAAACCATGTAGCTTGGGTGGTGGGAGCCAGTGGGCTTCCCCCCCCCCTGCTCCTACACTTGTCCTGTCATCTCATGTACTTAATTGATGTAACTAATAAAGTATTAAGTACATCCTTACCTCAGCTGCCTGAAGAAGTTTTTATTATAACAACTGGCGATGAGCTGGTCCTGATCCGGGCACTAGGAGTGAAGCAGATGAAGGAGATGAAAAAGCAATTGAAGAGATAGACAAGGAAAGGAAAAGACCTGTAAGGTGCTGCGGGGGGTGCATGCAGCAAGAGCATGTGTTTCTTGAACATAGGAGAGGTTCCACTGCCCCCAGTGAGTTGCCCCACCACCCATAGCTAGTGAGGCTGCGAAAGACTGTCCCCAGCCTTTCAGGAGAGTAAGAGTCGCTTTCCATTCCAAGAAAGAGGGACTACTTTGGATCCCACACGAGTTGCTTTCTGAATTAGGGTTGGTCTGTAGCAAGCAGCACCCTTAAGTACTGCATGTTTGCCATTTGAGATGCTGTATGTCAGTGCCTGACCTAGGTGCCATGAAGATAGCCCGCTGGGACCTGCAGGGCCGCTGGCAGTGTCAGGAATGCGCAAAAGGATAGAAGGAGAGGATTGCAATTAGAGGAGGGGTCTGCGCTGCGTGTGAGGCACGGAAGGGGCTTCCCTGCTGCATGGCCCGTGTCCCCATCAATGTTCAGTGCTGCGGCGCAGGGGTGAGAAATACTGTTAAGTGGAGCTCCGTTGTCCTCAACGCCAGACCCCCAATGTTGATGTAATGATGGTGTGCGCAGGGGTTGGCAATATGATGAAATGCCCAAGATTTACATTCCGAGTCCTGTTTCAAAAGAAGTCTAATGCATAGAGGAAAGCACCTCCATATGCTCTGTTGGCGTGATGACGCTCTGGTTAGATGAGGGAGCCAGACACTTAGAACAATGTTCCTCATGCCGCATTCTGGTTATAAATGGACCTGTAAGATAGGGCTGTGTGTCAATATTTGGGCAGCAGTGGAATGCGACAGAGTAGCAGTGGCCTTCTGACATTGAGGTACCGTTTTAAATTAGCTGCTGTAGAGGGATCTATTTGTTGTGTAGTGTGCACGTGCCGGCAGTTACGGGCACACTACAGACAATGCGTGTCGTGTGTATCATTTTGCAGCTCCGCAATCAGGACCACACGCAGGCCCCCTTTCTGTTCTCCCTTCAGCCGGCGCACCGGCAGGGAGGAACAGAACACTGGCAACGAGGGACGGACTCAAAATGACAACACAGAAACAGCTGTAACTCGCCCCACGAGCCCTTGGCACAGGCACATTTTTTAACACACGGTGGGGGACCCATTCCCCCACCCACTCTGTATCTGCCATCTCCTCTTGCAAGGCCCCAACATTTGAAGACCACCAACATATAAAACCAGGAGGCAAAGGAGAATATTCGGTTTGCCTGCGGACCCATCTTCAACCCAGGTGTCGCAGGAAGTGCCACTGCACCGCAGACGGCAACGGAGCAAAGCTGTTGGTTACCTGAAGGCTCCATTGAAACAAAGGTCACGAAGGTGAGGAGTGCTTCATCGAACACACACGAAGACGGCGGCAACTCCAGCTCCAGAACAACATGGCGACTGGCCTGGCCACACCCAGACCCAGCACGCCGTCAAGTATTGTAGAATCACTGACACCTATAGCACCATCCCCTCGGCCTCACGGTGGGAAAATGGCGCTGGGGCTGTTCGACCCCCTACACCGACCCATCGTCAGTGGGCCCCCATTGGCTATTGTGGATCCAGAAGTTTGAGGTGGCGATGGACTGCAAAGACATCACAACGCCCAGGAAGATGAGGTTGCACCTTTTGCTCGGCAATGACGTCCTACGCATCTTCAACTCACTGGTAATCGGTGATGGGTCAGACATCTATCAACTGGCCAAAGACGCTCTCACAGCACATTTCATGCCACAACTGAACCCGGACTACGAAACATTCATCTTCTGTACCACGGTTCATATGGAGGAGGAAACACTCAAAGCCTACCACACAAGACTCAGGAAACTTGCACTCTCGTGTGAATTCGACAACATTGAGAAGGAGATAAGGCACCAAATTATCAATGGCATGCACTCCGAAAAACTACACAGAATGATGTTGAGCGAGAAAGGCATTTTCCAAGCCTGGATCCTCGAATATGGGCGCCAAAGAGAACTGTCGCACGCGAGGGCACACACATGGGCAGCACACATGGCACCACATTACAGAAGCTCCAACTGATGCCGGTGACGGCGACAATAGCTCAAACCGCCAACCACCGATAGAGGAATTAATCAGCACAAACAACTCACCTAGGTGGCAATCAAGGATCCCAGGGCCGACAGAGTATGGATGGTGTGGAGGTACGCGTCACGGAAGAAGAAACTGCCCAGCACAAGGTAACACGTGCAGAGCATGTGGCCGGAAGGACCACTACGCGTGCATCTGCAGATCATCAGGGTAATCGCAACACCCCCAACCCCAAACCCAACTGGACAAAAGCAGCACCAAAAAGAAGAAACAAGCCAACACACGCCGCGTAGAGGCTGCCAACTCGTCAATCGACGAATCCGGTGGTGACGATTGTCACCCAGCGAAAAATGCGGAAAGTAGACAGACGAGAAGGAGGAAAGTATACTTGGTCTCGGCACTTGACCACAGAGGTGTAGAGTTGCCGAAGAGACAAAGAAGACGCAAATGCCTAGTGTCCATACAAGGGCAGGAGCCGCAAATGACAATCGACACTGGAGCATCAGTAAACATCATGCCGGCACCAATGTCCAAAAACTGCGTCCCCGTCCTGGCCTCAAGCCAACTGACACACTATTATTTGCCTACGGATGCAAAACCCACTACCAGTGGAGGGGTATTTCAGAACAACACTAAGCAGGTGTGATCGAGTCCTCCAGTCAAAAGTATACGTCGTCAATGCAGGAATCGAATGCCAACTCAGTGGCGATGCAGCAGAAGACCTGGGACTAATCTGTTTCATCTGCGATGTAGCAGACTCATCGGACATCACCAGTCTCCTGGGGAAATACCCGAGCATCTTCAAGGGCTCCACATTGACACGTCGGTACAGCCCCGAGCAGTACGCCACAGAAGGACCCCATTCCACATGAGGGACCTGGTTGAGAAGGAACTGCGAGAACTTGAAAAAGCAGGAATTATTGAATAGTTAAAAGGACCGACGCCTTGGGTGTCTCCCATGGTGGTGACAAAGAAGCTGTAGCAGCCGGGGAAAGTGAGAATCTGCATCGACATGCGCCTTCCAAATGCAGCAATCAAGCGTGAACGGCACATTACCCCCACACTGGATGAAATCATCACAGACCTTACAGGATCGAAAGTGTTCTCGAAGTTTGACCTCAACGCTGGGAACCATCAGCTAAAACTACATCGTGACTCAAGATGCATCACTGCCTTCTCCACGTACCTGGGCCTACGCCGATACAATGGACTGAGCTTCAGTATCTCCTCAGCGATAGAGGTTTTCTAGCAGGCCATTCAGGAGGTAATACAGGGTATCCCCGGCGTGCTGAACGTCAGTGATGACATTCTCATCCATGCTAGCGACGGGCACGAACACATGCGTCACCTCGAGATGGTGCTCAGCAGGTTAGAGACCGCTGGGTTGACCGTTCACAGGGAAAAGTGCGAGTTCCTGAAGGAGGAGATCACATTCTTCGGATACGTGTTTAACAGCGCGGGAGTGTGGGCCAACCCACAAAAAGTCGCAGACATAAAGGAGGCCACCCCCAACAACACCGACGGAGGTAGGCAGCTTCCTGGGAATGGCGACATACTGCAGAAGGTTCATCCCCAACCTGGCTACGATGTCCGAGCCACTCGGAGAACTCACCAGATCAAACACCAAATGAGCCTGGAGCCCCGACTGCCAGGAGGCGTTAGAGCGCATCAAAGCATCCCTCTCGGCCGTGACGACAATGGCCTACTACGACCCTACACTAACAACAGAACTGTATGTCAATGCCAGCCCTGTCGGCCTCAGGGCAATCCTTGTTCAAGTGTCTCGAACAGGGGAAACGAAGCCCATTGCCTACGCATCCCGCGCCTTAACACCAACGGAGCAACGATACTCGCACATCGAGAAGGAGGCCATAGCAGTGTTGTGGGGATGCCGCCATTACCTCATCTATCTCTACGGATGGAAATTCAGGGCCTACACAGACTACAAGCACCTCATCCCAATATTCACGGGGTCATCTTCACCCCCCCCCCACCAGAATAGGGAAGTGGTTGCTCCACCTGCAACAAAACGAGTTTGAGTTGGCATACCAAGTGGGCGCCGACAACCCAGCAGACTTCCTATCCCGGCACCGAGGGCAGCCACCCTTGGAGAAATGAATGAGGCAGAAGAAACAGAAGAGCACATATGCCAGATTGTACAACTATGAAACCCAAAGCAGTCATCATCAAGGACATTGTGGAGGCTACCCAGACCGACCCCTGCTACAACATGATCAAAAACACCATCATATTAGGCGAGTGGAAGTCCTTCCTCTGCAATCTACACAACCGCACGCCCGCGGCCAGAGACTTCCTTGCGGGCATGCTTCCAATACGACAAGACCTGTCCGTCACCAGCGAGGGGCTAATCCAGAGAGGGGCCCAGATCGTGATCCCAAACAGTCTGCAGGACAGAATCGTGGCGTTGGTCCACGAAGGCCACCAAGGGATAGTCAGAACAAAAGCCAGGATCCAACACCAAGTGTGGTTCCCACACATTGACACCAAGGTGGAGCAACTCATAGCAGCCTGTCTCCCATGTCAGATAACAGGTGCACTACCGAACGCTGAACCCATCCAGTCGGCAGAGCGGGGGTCCTCAAGATGGGACGCGATCAGCATCGATTTTAGCACGGTTCAGGAAGGGACATATCTACTTGTGGCCATCGATGACCATTGAAGATACCCGGAGGTGGAGATTGTATCCTCAACAGCAGCAGAAATGGTAATACCAGCCCTAGAAAAGATGTTTGCCACCCCTGGCCTGCCACAATGCATCAAAAGTGACAATGGACCGCCATTCCACGGTACGGAGATCAAGATGTACCTGGATGATATGCCCATTCAATACCACCACATCATGCCGAGGTGGCCACAAGCGAATGGCAATGTGGAAAGGTTCATGCGAACCGTCAACAAGGTACTATGTTTATCTAGGGCACATTTCAGCCCCTGGAGAGTGGATCTGTACCGAATCCTACAAAACTATCGGGTGACACCCCACAGCTCCACAGGGCTAACACCGGCAGACATCATGTACGGGACATTGATAAACTCGTCAATTCCCTATCACCCAAGCAGGGGAATATACGCCTATTGAAGGCGAGCGTCCCCCAGATAGCACGATCCTCCCCACAATGAGAGACAATAATGGACTCCCCCAAGTAGGGAATAAGGCTAGGGCAAAGTGCGGGTGAGCTTAAATGGGAGTTTATCAATCAGAATAGGGCATGCAAAGGACTCTGCAAACTCCGAGAGCGCTCTGTCTGACAATAGCAAAGACAGGCGTATATATTTAAAAAAAAGCATCATAAGAGCCTACATGCTATAGGGGACACAAGTTTGTGGGGATTGGGTGGCGACGACTAACTATAGGTGTTGCTGCGATGTGGTTTGCCGTGGTTGGAGGACATCACTGGTTACCCTCGTGGGTTGGGCTGGGCCGGGCAGGTCAGCTGGGCTCATCCGGACGGTGTTGTTGTAACAGCCGTGACCAGTGTCAGTGATGAACGTCTTTCCTGGCTTTCTGCCCTAAGGCCACGCACACCGCAGTCATTCAACATTGCAATATTATCTTCCCCGGTAAATCTTCCAATAGGTTATTCTACAGGTTAATGCAATACAGGAGGAATGCACCTAAAGGGGGGTCTTTTGGTGATACATCAATACATGGTTACCATCGTCCTGTTGACCGGGTATCATAGGTCGCGAGGTTGGGTCTCAGGGCATGGGACGGGCTGTCCGAGTTATCATGTCTCGTTAGAAGTCATTATGAATGTGTTCCTGTAGTGTTGCCATAATATTGGGTGTCCTAATTTTACAGGGGCCATTAACCTAAGGTGAGCCGGTGGGTCGTGGAGCCTAAGAAAGGGCACCTTTGGATTTGTGTTTTAAGGCCGGGGTTTACTGCTGGGTTGTAAATAATTCAGGTGGCAGGCCGTGGCCTTGGGTGCTGCGGGGGAATGTGAATGTTTGAAGCGACTCCAGCCGAATTAGGGGAGATGGAGCAGAGCAGCACAGGCCTCTGCTTTTTCATCTGGCAGGCTTCAATGGGAGGAAGGGGGAATGGCCTTGCATGTGCTCACAAAGGTATTTTCCTCGTGTGTTGCAGATCTAAGCAGAAGAGACATAAACACTCACATAATATACAATACTCATCAAGTCTTTTCAAAGCTTATGTTTTGACATTGTTAGTGCCTCTCACGTGGCCATTTCGAAACACGTTACTGATACGCTAAGTATTTAACAACCACAACATTTTGTTACATTTCTATACATGTGCGGTAAGTGAGGTAGTAGTAAGGTTGGTGGAGCATGCAGGAACAACCCGCCAGTAAGACTGACGGCAGTGACACATAGTGAGCTTGGACATATATATGGTGCATTTTCGTGCACCCCTTACATGAGCTCCCAATAGGGTTGCATTTGTCTTCCTTTGTACTCTAGCAGCATTAGTTCAGTTATGGCATGGGACCTGGGGGTGCAGTCTTCTCGGCAAAACACACAACATGAAAAACCCCCGGGACACTTTTACTATTTGCGCATAGCTACAGGGGTGTGGGTACTTCATCCCGAATGTCATATAAGCACACATTCTACCATCTTCATGGTGGTTGCAGGATTTAGTCAGAAAGGTCGTGGAGAGAAAGGTTTCATCACAGGTGGTTTGCTCATTAGTATTTGGGGACTCTGTTTTTGTCCGGGGACGATTTTACAGTTCTTTTCCACCCCGGCCCTGCTGACCGGGTCATACTGGAAACAGCGATACACTGCAGAAGGTGAAATGTTACAGTGTTGGTATCTAACACTAGCTCATGTCCGTCTGTTCGTGGGAACGGGCTCTCAGCGGATCTGCCAGAGAGCTGCGGCCACAGGGATAAGTGAAACTCTCCAAGGGTGGGGGCCGCGCTGCAGTGCACAGGGCTCAAACCATCTTTATTTCACAAAATGGTTTCCAGGGCCTAGCTAAATTCAGCATGTTTGGTCAATGTCTTCAGCCAGTGGCCCACCCACCACCTGGGCCCTGGTGGCAGGGGAACCCCTGACGAACCATGGACTTCACAGAGGGGAGAGGATGCAGGGGAGGGGGGCGTCTCTTGGACCAATCCTCCTATACACTATGATAGTGATCGCACTCAACGATGGAGAGTAGCTGCAAATGAACACATGAGCATCAGGAGGCATGCACGGAAGTCGGAACACCAAGTCGGAGACCAGGTGCTGGTGGTGCGAAACCCCACAAAGACCAAGCTCGAAACACAGTATGATCTACCCTGGACTGTAACCCGAAAGGAAGGGACAATGGTGACGGCTGCACGAGGGCACCAACTGATCACTCGGAACGCTTCGTGGTTCAAGAGGGTGCCCCGACAAATGTGGACTGATGGGGACCCAGCAGACCTCGGAGGAAGCGGAGATGCCACCGGAGGGTGCAAGCCAGCAACCAGAGGGAGAGGCGACCCTGAGGTATGAGTCAGACGAACCACCCGACGGACTGGAGGAGGCGGCTTCAAATGACGAAGGTGAGCCTAAGTGGGGAACCAGCCCGGGGACAGGCCCAAGGCCAAGGTATTATTCGTTAAGGACAGTACTGAGGGCCTCGTAGAAGCTAAGAGACTATGGGGGTCATTACAACCTGGGCGCAAAGGGATACCGGGCACCGGTTATCTATTTGCGCCCTATTCCGAGGTCCATTTGCGGGTCCCTCCCTTAACGCCTGGTTTTACCAGGCATTAAGGATGGGACCTGCAAAGGGATACCGGGGTCAATAACGGTACCGCAATTTACGGTACCGTTATTGACGCCTTCCCATTGAGCCCTATGGGTGCTCAAATGGAAATGGGGAATGGCTTTTCAAATGGGGACCTACCGGTCCCGCAATGGTTGGAATAGACCGGTAAGTCCCCATACCACCAAGTCGGTGGCGGTACCGGTATTGGTGCTAGTCATGGCGCCAATAGCGCCATGACTAGCACCAAACTCGGAATGAGGGCCTATGAGTGGTAAAGTGACATTAACGGGGTGGCAAGAAAACTGTGGTGGACTAGAGTGCACAGAAGAGTTAAGCTAATTTGTTGACATAGTTACCAAGGTTATGTGTTATTGTGTTCTATTGACAAAAGGAGGAATGTTGTGTACGCCTTACATCCCGCGAACGCGGTGACGTAAGGCACGCGGAAATAAAGGGCCTGCCCCGCCGCACGTGCCAGCAGTTACGGGCACACTACAGACAACGCGTGTCGTGTGTATCATTTTGCAGCTCTGCAGTCAGGGCCCCACGCAGGCCCCCTTTCTGTTCTCCCTTCAGCTGGCGCACCGGCAGGGAGGAACAGAACAATATTTACCACAAAGGAAGGTACGTGCCATAATGTCCATGCTTAAAATTACTCTGTGTCACGTTGAACTGACCAGGCTGATGTTTCTGGAACTCCTGTTACTGTTTTACGGTTCAAACTGTTCTAAGGTTAAAACTTTTCCTGTTGTTAATGGCAGGCTGGGCTGGTGTTAAGAGATTCTACCATTTGTTTGTTTTAATGGACGCTACGCTGTTCTTGGGTGTTTTGAGGGTGAACATTGTTCACGTGTACTTTCATCCATGTTTACTATTTTTTTAAAGGAAAGTGGAAATGTTATGCGCTGCCTGATGTGCTTTTTCAACATTAGCTTGGTGAATTGTGCAGTGTGGTGGCCGGCAGCGTTTCTGTGTGAAACATGAAGTAACTGTATTGGCATCCGTTTGGTGAATGTTTGCTGTGTGGGCCGGAAGCACTTGTGGATGACAGTGTATTGCTAGCACATTTGTGTGTGTTAGAAGATTTCTTGTGAGTAGGCTCCTTAATTTGCATAACTTTGATATAACACTAACATCTTGAGGATTTGCAGGACCAGACTTTATTTACTCATGCTGCAGCATAGACTTTTAAAAGGCGTAGACTTTATTGGCAGGACTTACTAAGAAATGAGTTGTGATGTTGTGTGGTGTGCATGATATGTACTACATTAGGTTATGTGCTCATATTGCTAGCTTAACCGTTTTGAGGATTTGCAGGTCGTTCCAAGGACTTGAAGGACTTGAATGAGATTCCAGATTTTAGGAAATGCAAAATATTTAAAGGCAAGCGCGCTCATCGTGTTCTAGTTTATTGAACAACGCCACTGATGAATATGTACTATGGTGAGAGTGTCATGACTGCGGCTGTGTGTGTGAATGTGCAGTCATGCCAGAGTGTCTTAGCTATTGTGCCTTATTGGCAGTTTAGTGTATTGGTCAAAGGCGTATTATTGATTGTCCATGGTGGTCAAGGTAGTTCCTGTGGTGAAGGGCATGAGTTTTACTGGCCCCAGTGATAAAAGCTGTCTCATGCTTGCTGGATGCTGAGTGTTGTTATGCTGTGGCATAGTGTGCTCACAGTAGTTATATGGTAACATGACTGCAGGATTGGATCCTAGTTGCCATTTGGTGGAGGTTTGCCTTTGACAATATTTTGCTAGTATTTTTCATGAATTCTGCAGCATGGTGTGGTATTCCCACACTTATGCTGTTGGTCCTTTGTACATCCAACTGCTGAGCTTTGGCACGCAACATGTTTTACTGCCATCTGGGAAGTTGTTTTGGTTCATGCTGGTTGTACGTTTGTCTGGCCAATATACATGTATTTTTGAGTGTGGTATAGATTTTCTGCTTTTGGGCACACTGGTGGTGATGATGAGGTGCAGTATTTGCCATTCTGAGTTGTGTCTTGTGTTTTGGTCTGTGCTTGGTATTTTTTTAAGTCATTCAATGTGTGTGCATCCGTTCTGGTTGGTGTTCTGAGATCTTGGTTGATGAATGATGGCCATTCTTAGTGTTGGATTCCGGTGGAATGTTAGGTACGTTGTAGTTGAGTGACTTACCTGTGTGTCAGTGCCCATGTTGGGCAGTTGTGCTTAGGGGTGGCAGCCCTAAGACCGCCCTGTGGCATCGAGGGGTAAAAGGTGGTCTGTTGTTTCAGGAGGCATGGTGTGTTGTTTTGGTTGCCCTTGGTGGGCAGGTTTGTGCTTCAGGGTGGCAGCCTCAAGATTTATGGGTGTCAGCCAGGAATAGAAGCTTCTTGCTATTTTACATTTAGTTGTTGGTGAATGTGGTAGTGGTCGGCCGAGGGGAGCCACCGAATAGTTAATTACGCCCTATTAGTCTGTTTCTTCTCTGCGTTTGGTCAGTTACATGGATGATTCAGTTGGAGAGTATGTGCTGTGTGTTGATGTGTTCTTGGTGGTGTGCAAGTTAGGTTTTTGTGTTTGATGCAGAGTAGGTGTTATGTTGCTTTATTTTGGTTGTGAAGGGAAGGAAGTGTTATGACTGGACTTCAGTATGTATGACTGGACCGGAGTGTGTGCAGAGTTTGAATGATGTCAGTGACCGAGTGATGTCATGTGTGGAATGTTGGATGAGTTGGAATGTTGTCTTGTGTAGGTGTTCCACCCTAGGCAGTTAGGAACCATTTAGCCTAGGATCTAACTAATAAAGTGTTAAGTACTGCCTTACCTCAGCTGCCTGAAGAAGTTTTTATCATAACAATCAGTAGCTATGCTAATGCTAATCTGGAAGTTACAGAGTATTTTATTGTACACTGTGTTTCTAATCAAATTCATGCAAACTACCTTCTTTCCCCTCTAGGCAATAAGAGTATTCTTTATGTTACGATTGCTGTCAATGCAGCTGCGGGATGAACCCGAGATTCAGCTACCACTGACGAGGGAGGAGAATCTCATAAAAACTGATGATGTCCTAGACTTGAGTGAGTACTTTCTGTACACTTGCATGAGATGATGCCATTGTATTTTGGGAATTTGTGAGGTAAACAAATCAAGCGGCTGCAGATTTTACATCCCTCCCAGACAGACCTTTTTCACCTTGTTTTTACAACCAAAATATGTGTGGTGTTATCAAATTATGGTTGCACAAATTTGCCAAGAATACATTTTACATCCAGCCTTCTTTAGCCGGAGGAGCCTGAGAAACTTGGAAAGAAAAACCGCAACGTTTTCCAACACAATAATGTTGTATTTATGTTTGCGGTCGCTTCAAAAGCGACCGCAAACATAAATACGTTTTTAAAGCTGCAGTTTTATTTCTAAGTTTTCCAGGCTCCTCCAGCCCGGAAAACTTAGAAAAAAAACTGCAGCTAGTGCTTATTTAAAAAAAAAAAAAAAAAAATAGCACTTACCGAGATTCAGCTGCAGCTTTCCTGCTCTGGTCTCCGGTCCCTGTCCTCCGCCTACAGCACTAATGAAGGGAAAGCCACCCAGCGGTAGCTTTTGTTTACTACAGCTGGCTGGCTTTTCCTTCATTAGTGCCGCAAAAGCCAGCACAGGACGGCCTCCAATTCACAAAATGGATGCGCCCATGTGCTTGCTTTTGCGAATTTTGAGCTTGAATAGCTCAAAATTTTACATAGGAAGTTTTAAAACCGAGAATGCTAGTATCTTTTTTTTTATGTTGCCTATCTATTTTTTAAATAAAAATTTTTACTAGACCATCCCTTTAAAGATTGTCAACATCTCCTAGCTCGGTTCAAGAGTTATATTTCAGATCAAAGAGAGAGTGGGGCTAAATGGAGTGCTAAATCATGTATAAAAACAATGTGCATGCATTGTTTTACACCTGATGTAATACTTCAGTTGATATTTTCCTCGGGCAGGCGAAGCACGGGCTTAGAGCCAAATGTATGCTTCTGCCTCCCCAATATGCTTTGTTTACCGAAAACAAATGCATTTCCACCAGCATCTCATTTTCACGCTGGCGTAAATTCATTGGGTGCATATGGAACCTGCCAGTTTTAAGTGCCTGATAAAAGCTGTCGGCTTCAATAGGAATCAATGTGCATGCCTACCACCATCCATTTACATGACAGTATGCATTTACTAATTGTTTTAGAAATGGTGGACCATGACACACAAACCCAGGTTTGCCTTGTAGTTTGCATGTTTTAGAAAACGTGGGCCACAGTGTGTTCAGAAATTCTAATTCAACTACCAGTATATGCATCAAACCAATTGCCTTAGGCACATTAATTGCGCGCAGTGAATAGAACCTGCAACAGTGCCTGTCTATCAGAAATATGGTGCCTGCATGTTTTCCTCCTTTACTTTGAATTCTTGTGCGTATTTGCTAGAGGATGAAGTTGACAGGCAAAAATGCAAATTATCACACAGAAGGTGGAAGAGCACATTGGCAGGTGAGCACAGTCCCAGTGGTTGGATATTAGATTTCAGTAGAGAATTGAGATCAAAGGACATCAGCAAGCAGAGGCCTTGATGTGAGCCGAATAACGGTATGTCTTCTGATAATGTTCCTTGGCATCTTGGAATGATTCCTTGAAAAAATGCATCAAGGTTGCATAGTGAATGCAATAAAATCAGGCATAGCGAACACAGCTTTACAACATCATAATCCATTTTTGTCTTGTTCACTACACAAATATTTTGACGTCTGTGGCTATGAATACAAACCCCGCCATAATCCCCCCAGACCTCCATGAACAACAACCTCCCCACATGTGTATACCACGTACATTAGTGATCGGAGCATACAATATATACATAGTTACTTATACGTGGGTCAACATTCTCCCCAGTGATTGATGTCATCTGCTCAATGTTATTTCCCCTTTTCCAGGCATTCTCCTCATCTCCTCATATATTTTGTGCATATCCATGGGGTTCCACCATATCCATGACAGCTGTATAGATACAAGTGTACACAAATGGCATATATGCATTAATCCCTACCACATTCTCCCCAATGACCCCACCCTGTGGTACAATGGTGTGGGTTCATCTACAGTAAACACCCGTCAACTCGCCAAACCTATTTGCACAGGTCTGAGACCTAGCTTTCCTGATATTAGCCAGTTCCAAATTGCATATCCTCGCCAACAGGGCAAGCCATTTCTGTTTAAGGGGAGCTATCTCTACCTTCCAGCAGATAAGAATGACCTTTCTAGTCGAGAGCAGAACGATATGGGCAATGTGGTGTACCAGGGAGTCATCATGCCAATCATCTCTCTGAAGGCCAAAGGTCATAGTCAGCGGTCTCGAGGGGATGTCACAGTTGCATATTTTAGCCAGGTGCTGTAGCACCAGGCCCCAAAACAGTTGTATAACGGTGCATGACCATAGAGCATGCCCGATAGTGCCCAGCCCTCTGCAGTTCCTCCAACAAAAGGGAAGCGATTGAGACCCATGGCGTAAAGCTTGGAGGGTGTGTAGTACGCTCTGTGAATTCATTTAAACTGCATTTCTCTGTGAGGAAGGTTGCAGGGCATGTGTCTTATAGTGTCAAAGGCCTCATAAATGTCATCAACGCAGAGTGGGGCTCCTATGTCTTTTGACCAGATCTCTGCTACGGCGATGTTTCTATTTAGGTTCTGTTTTATGCAGAAGTCGTATAAAGTCTGCAGCTTGGGAAAGCCTGATGTATCTCGTCCAAAGGCTGCTTCACAAGCTGTTGGTACCTTAGCTCTGGATGTTGCTGTGGTCAATTTGGGTAGAATTGAGTGTATGGAGAAGTATACTAACCAGTCTGAAGCCCCTAGGCCCAGTATGTCTTTAGCGGATTGGAACAGGTGAATCGTCTGCTCATCACATAGGTCCATGACCCGTATTTCCCCCAGTGAGTGTCTAGTCGGCTATGTAATTTTGTGGCAGTTTCAATGGATAGTATAGCTCTGAGGCTGAACCATGGTGGAATTTCTCTGGGCTGCAAGCCTGTGAGGGCATGCATGAGGTGCCATTGCGCCAGGGTGGGGTTCACAATAGGGTGGTGTTTTATCTTACTTGGGAGCAGTCCAGGTGACATAAATGGCTCATGATCCGCAGTTCCGATTCCTACCAGCTAGCGGTATCCGTGTCATTTGGCCAGCATTTGGCCCAAGTGACTAGTGCTGCCAGATAATAAGTATTCCAGGACGGGAATTGTTGTGGATTCTTGAGGGTTACAATGTAGTAATCTTGCCCCCCATAGCAACTCTCAGCAAATTGATATACAACACCCTAAAATCTACATATGAACAGTCAGCACTCTTTCTATTGCAACGAATCCCAGGTTATTGTCACTGCTCCCATGGGGTTGGGGGCCCTTCCCATGAGGCGAGGGAGGTAAGGCTGCTGCCAGTTAGTTTCCCTGGGGGTGGTGCTCAGCGGGTGGAGCGCATGGGGAGGGAATCCCTCCATGATAAGTATCCTGGGAGAACACTGTATATAGAATCCCCATCGGTCTCCTCTTTCCTCTCAGACTGCTCTGGCTCCTGTAGTGTGGAGGACTCAGTACGTATAGACCATACTGCGACGAAGAAGAGTGGGACCTACCCAGATGGAGTTGACAAATCACTGAGACGAAGAAGAACTGGCCAGGAAGCAAACACCCACTGCAGAACCAACATACGTGTTAAAGTCATCCAGACCCTAAGCCAACCATAAACAGGGAAGTAGGACTATGCTTTCCAACAGATATTCCCTGGAGGAACAGAGAGGCGGCTGGAGGGTTGCCATGAAGAACGGAAAGGGCTGTCAGAGCCTTGCTGAACACACACTGTGTTACCAACTGTCCAGGCTGGAGAATCTGAGGTCCAGGAGAGACTGGGAGTCGGACCACACGGTCAGATCTGGAAGCTGAACCCGAGAGGGACCAGAAATGGAAACTGCGAGGAGACACAGAGACTGCTGACAGTTGAGCAGGATGCCCACAGCGGGAAGAAGCAGATGCATGAAGCCACTCAAGCAAGATGGTAATGCCATGAAAGGTACCTGGGTTACCGTAACGGATGGTGGAGGAAATGGAGACCAAAGGAGGAGGTTGGGGAAAGTGGAGGACCCATATTCCCCTCGTGCCAATACCTGTGAGAAAGTAAAAAATAATACATATGCAAACCAGTGCCTGGCAGGTTAGTGAAACCGGGCCTGGGGGAGAAACACAAGAAACCAGAGAGCAGAGCCCCGGACCCATACAAAGTCGAGGAAGCCCAGCGAAAGCAGGACATTCAGGTTTGGGACCCTCACAAAGTCATGAAGCCCCCTGCAAAAGCAGATCACCATGGTCTGGGACCAACACAGAGTTGAGGAAGCCCTGCAGAAGCAAAACAAAGGGGTCTGGGGCCCATGAAAACCAAGGGACGCATACAACGAAGGGGCTAAGGACCACAACAACTTGTGAAAGTCATGAGACAACACAGAGGATCCGGGGCCCACAAAAAGGAGAGAGAAAGTGCACAGCAACTCACCGAGCCAAACATCGAGAGAGAGGGCGGGGGGGAGGGAAGGAGGGAGGGAGGGATATGAAAATAAGGGGTTGAGGACCCACTGGAAAAAGGAGAAATATTTTGTGGAATCATAAGATCTGCAGTCAAGTCTGGCAGGCTAGTAAACCAGACTTGACATTACGTTTTGTGAACTGGAGAAGAGACTACCCTGATATTTGAGAACTGTGTTTGTGAAAGAAGAACCTCTACAGTCAGGTCTGGCAGGAGAGTATAGCAGACGTGAGGGTGACATTTGTGAATTGGAGAAAGGGGAGGGTAATGTGAAGAATTCTACGGATCCCTCACTGAATCCCTGCCTAAAGTCTCCTCCCAGGTGGTCAGGAGAAGGCAGACACTTCCTGATCCCAACCCTGGGGTTGGTGTACTGCGGGAGGATCACCTGGGAGGGGACAGGGCCCAGGGTGGTGAGCAGGTTCCATGGGATGCGACACAGTATTTTTTTCTCTGACAAGATGATTCTTACCACTGTGCCTAAAGAGGTTGTGGCTTATTGTCATTTTAATGTCTCTCAACCTCATATTAGATCTAAGGTTGTGAACCCCTAGGTTATAAAATCAGAACAAATAATACCGAAAGAAATACCCTTTTGCTATCCCAAACTAAATACCTTCCTGAATCCCAAGGGTACAATGTGAACCTTTATGGAAATGTTGTTTTCACTAAACCATCATCCTCTGTGAGAGTTAATTCTCATAGTACCTTTGTTAATAGCCTTAAGGGAATTAAATCTACCCTTACAAATAATTCAGAAGTTGAAAAACCTAACTTTATTGGAAGAAACTACATGTCACAGAATCCTAGAGCTACTGAGACGAGGAAGAGGGTTGAAGAGGCATGTAGATGTAGTCGGGCAATTCAGCATAGTAGCCATTGCCGTAGTAAGGCAATTAAGGCTAATAGCCCACACCTGAAGACAACCATTGAACCTGTGAGGCATAAAAGGCCCCATCAGGAAAGGAGGAGTAGAAGGAGCTGGAACAAAAGCTGTAAGGCTCACTGTGGCAATAGCAGCAAAGGAGAAGCATGAGTCTGGCAAATCATAAGAAAGTGGAAGAACAGAATGGACACCGTAACTTGTAGAAAACAGATTTCACCTGCAAGTTCTGAGAGAGTCCTGTTCTCTCAAAATCTTAAGTGCAGAGGCTGCGCAACGGAAGACGTGCAGGAGACTAGGATATCCAATTGTGAGCCTGATTGCCTTGATTGCAGAGCTGTGAACTTGCAAGAGAATAAGGCCACTAGCGGTATTCAAGCCGAGCGTCTCAGGAGAAATGGGAACCCCCAAATCAAGTGGCCAGACTGAAGACACCCGTGCTGGAGAAGGGTGTGGGTCTCCAGAGAGCCAGAAGTAGCAGAAGAAGCCAGGAAAGCAGGTCAACATGCAAAACCAGTGTCTATGAAGCGGGTGATGAAGCACAGGGTTCAAATACACTGCACAAGCCTTGCCAGTAACTATAGCCAGCTCCTAAGTGACTTGCGTATTGTTTAATGCAAGTGAATGGTGTTCATTATATCTGCAATCGTATTAACAATGGAATTGTAGCACTCGCGTGTAACGTTAAAGATCAATAATGATTTTAGCTTCTCATGCAAGTGTTGAGGACTCTTCATGCCTAACGGATGGTCTTGCGTCCCTAATTAACAAGAGGGAACGCTTCCTAAACCATTACTGAACACCACACATTGTCTTTATACGAGCTACAAGTTATGAGAGTGAAAACTACATTAAAAGGAGGTCACGTATGCCTAATTGCAATTCCAAAAGGAAGACCCGAACTTCATCCTTTGCAGTTATACGGGAATACAATTTTTAATTCAACTTTAAAACCTTAAAAATCACTTAAGAGAGGTTGCGTGTTCCTAATTGTGTTTTCACTGAAAAAACAGAGCTCTATATTGTATCCACCCTTTTAATTTTAAAGAAGTAAAGATTCTAAAGTATTATACATGCCAAGAGGCATCCCCCTTTCATAGTGAAACCAGTCTTGCCAAGAGTTAAAGAGGCTTCCAACTGCACTGTGAAGTTGTTAACAGTTAAGTGGCTTTAGAAACAAATATATAATTGTTACCTGAAGCTGAGAGAGTGGCAGCAAGGCTTCTGGGTAATTACTTGGGCTGATAACTGTCAGAAAGGCTTGAGTAAAGCTGGGGAAAGGGAGCAAATTGCTTGTGAATGATATCCAGATGTAAAATACAAACTGTGGTGCTTAAGACTGCTGGTGCTAGAAAGAAGTAAGTCTTATGGGCAGAAGGTTGTTCTTGTGGCAGTCATACAGACTGAAGAGGTAAAAAAGCTGCCCCTTTAAAAAAAAGTTGTTAAAAGGAAGATTGCCTTGCCTACCTGAAGAGGTCGAAGTGTCTTGTCAGAGCCCGACTAACAATTCAAAAGTACTGAGCAGCAGTAGTAATACTTGAACTGTGGTGGTACATTAAGTTGTCAGCAGATGTCACGTTGAATTGGATTAAAGCAGTAACGTAATGTGGGACAAAGGTGGCTGTTCTGACCGTACCAAGAATAGAAGTGTGGTTGTTGAAAATAGAAACAGCAGCCCAGAGAAAGCTTCCTGACAAATATACCAAATGTAAAGTAACTGAGGAAGTCCTAAAGAATTGCGTATTATTGACATTGGGGAATATTACACCTCATTTTGAACCATTTATCTGAAGGAAGAGACAATCTATCATAACCATTACCATTGGTACTATTTCTTTTTCTTGAAGTTTTTTCTGGAAGTTGGAAGGGGATCTCGTCATCCTGGAACAAAGAGTTGTTACCAATGGATTTTTGTTTGAGGAACTTTTTTTTTACTTTGGACTTTCAAGAGGTGGTTCAAAACCTTTCTTTTCTTTTGTTGAACATTTTGGAGTTAACTTTGAATCCTGGATAAGGGCCCTTCCCGAGGACAGGAGAAGGCTATTCAGACATTGTGTTAAAGTATAGTTCCGGGACTTTTTTTTTATTGTCCCTACGGTTCGGCCATGTGTTTTTAAGCAGAAATCGGTAGATCGTAGAAAACTTTCCTATGGACCTTACCCGACTTTTCGTCCATTAACGCACTCGAAATCAGCCGCCATTTTCTGATAATCCTATCATTTCCCCCCATCGCCCTGGCTCACCTGCTTTTGCGGCACTAAATCAAATCCCCCGCCCCTGAAACAGACTTTATCAAAACATTCATATTCCCCGCCTCTATCCGTGACGTGACTGCGCTGCGTAGGCAAACGCGCCCAGGCGTCTTCTACGCGACTAGACACAGAACCCGGAAACCAACACAGATCAGCTCACAACACAGCGCGCCACAATTGGGAATATGAAACTGTACTTTTAAATCAAACCGCAAGATTTTAAATTTGGTAAAGTACATTTATTTGACATCAAATGTTTAGAGAATATTCAGCGATTTGCATTTTTATTTGCTCACGTTCCAAAAAGTTCGTTTTGAGGCACGCGATGTTCCTTTGCTGTACACAGGGTCTTAGATCATCTCACAATACAGCGCCACAATTCGTAATATGAAACTGTGGTTTAAAAGCAAACGGCAAGATTGTCCATTTGGCAAAGTACATTTATTGGACATCAAATGTTTAGAGAATATTCTGCGATTTGCATTTTTCTTTGCTCTCGATCCAAAATAGTTCGTCTTGAGGCAAGCGATGTTCGTGTGCAGTACACAGGGTGTTGGTTTACGATAAAATAAGCTCTTCAGTCGCACTGATAATCGCATGGCTGTTCCAACAACGAGGCACTAGGCCACCACAACGGTCTGTATGTTGCATCTAGCCGTTAGTACCGCGTAAGGGCATACTTCTGCTTGGCGATCGTCCCATAAAATGGTCAGGGTGCTAACGTTGTTCACGCGGAGAAGCAAATGGCGGTTAAAAAAGCCATCCGCCGGTGTCTGGTACTCGTGACACATACAATAATGAAGGATGTACCTGTTTTAAAAACATAAAAAATGAAATTAGTCTCACCATCAGATCTTTATTAAAATTATTCATTTTATATATTAGGTCGGGAAATTATTTCATAGCTAGGACAGTGCAACTGGGTATTATACGTCAAGGGGGGGGCTGTAGGATACTGAGACAGTCCCCCAGTGCAGGGGTTGACAGGGAGGCAGTGCAGGTGGAGAGTGGAAGGGCCCAGGACCGAGGTCGCAGACAGTGGACCAGTTGTAGCAGGGGAGAGGGAGAGAAAAAGCAGAAGCAAAGAGGAAGGTTTTGAGGTGCTTCCGTAAAAGGAGATGGTTCTCCTCAAGATAGTGCGCGGTACAAAACAATATGCCACATAGAACGAACAAGTACAACTTAACCCGTCTTTAAAGCTACTGTATAGTAATTAAATTGCGGTATAAACTCATCTAAAGAGTTACTTACATTATATTTGCATTTTCCATTGTGTCTGTGCATAGGGCAGCCCCGAAATACCACTCCTTCTATGCCGACGTTATTTCTTCTAATGAACGAACATTAAATGGCTTTCGTTTCTGAAATTATATTCATTATCGTTTACGTTATTGCACCACACCCCCAAAAAGAAGTCTTTCGGGATGGTCCCGGCCTGTCAAGGTCAAATAACAATAGAACCTAATACTGAGTCGTGGGCCATTCCGGCACCCGAGCAAAAAATCAAAGCAGCTGACCTTCACTTTGAACGAGCACACATTCCTAGTTAGCTACATTCAGTGTAAGGCCATCTCACAGGACTTGAAATTTACACTCCATCTTTGCATTTTGTGTGCGTGTATTTGCAGCCCCAGAGAACCATAAATACGGAGACATTCTATATATTTTGAAAAATGATTTATATTACTGTTTGGTTTAATTCAATGCGCAAATGAACAAGGTTGGAGAGACACATTGCATGTACACTGAGCAATCACTTTTATTTACACAATACATAGCTACACATATTCAATGGGCCTGCGACATGAGGAGACTCGAGAGCAAAGTCACAGGTGACACCCGGGTGGTTCGCACTACTGCACGGTGAAGGGAGGGGCAACGGTGGAGAGACACATTGCATGTACACTGAGCAATCACTTTTATTTACACATTACATAGATACACATATTCAATGGGCCTGCAACATGAGGAGACTCGAGAGAACAGACAATCAAATTACAATCATTTAAACCGCGATGTGTATTTCTCAATGAGCTCTGCTTTAGGTGGACATGGAACAGAGGCAATGTTGGGTGGCAATGCAGTTGTCCCCTGCACAGGTTCGTTCACAACTCCATGTATGTGCCTATCTAGGACATCAACAATAAGTCTCTCAATAAAGTCATATTGCATATCCTCAAACACTGGTTTGATAACCCATTGTTTACTTCTTTTTGTAAAGGCCTTATTGTAGCGAAGCGTCCCTAAAGTTCCGGTCGTCCTACTTTGTTGACGGCCAACATTATGGTTATGTGCCAAGACCGCTAGAAGAGTCCGATTTATCATGCCCTCCATGCCAAAATGCAATCGTTTTGGCATGTACTTTAGGCACATATTGTGGAACACCTCCAAATCTCCTGTGTGGCAGAATTCCGTGAGTCCCCTCAAATCTCTTGTTATAGTTTTATCAAATACAATCTTTTCAATGGCTTTGTGAGTGGGTGATGAAGGAATCAACCACTTCTTCTTCCGTGCCTCCTCTGTGGACAAATGGCCATGTTCACAATTGTGGAAATGTTGGTTTGTGGTCCAGCGGTGAACGTTGCTACAGTGTAACATTACTGACCGCCATTTTTCCAGTAGAATTTCCAACGACCCTCCACATTTTTTTGAGCTACACCAAAGATGGTTGCTGATTGACTTGGACCACTGTGAAATACCTTGCATATCTTTCTTTTTACCTGCAGCCGACATTTTTTTATTGATTGTTTTTGCAAGATGCCAAACGTCAAATTGGTGATTTATATTTTTGTACTCTTCTCTCATTGTCTTGGCAATTGAAAAGTGTCTGTCCGTGGCTATCAGGTCGATCACCATTCCCCGCGATTGTAGTTCTTGCAATGATGCTACAAAGCCAACTTTCTCCATGGCCACTGAGGATGTACTTTGTGACACCTGCACGACCACCGAACTCACAATTTTCTTACTTTCCATGTCCTGAAAGTGGTAGGTGCAGTACTTGGCTGAAAATCCTGGGCTGTCGCACTGTCCATCACCGGCTAGCCTGAACCGTTTGCCCGCGAATGTACTATCAATAGACATTTTTTCCATTCTCCAAGCTTCGCTAATGGCTGGAAATAGATAATCGGTTTGGTATTTGTAGAACTGAGTTTTCGCAATGAAATGGATTCCCACAAACTGAAAGAAAGACTCTAACTTTTTAAAACTTGAACCACTAAAAAGTGCAGCCGCTGCACAAAGTAGATTGCCTGCTGGCAGTTGCCCCAGCATGGGTTGTGCAGACCATGAGAAAGGATGATATTTTGTACAGGTGGCATGTATTTTAAGGTTAGTACCTCGAATTGCACGAGTCACATTAATCAATGGCTCCCCACATACTTCCCCACCAACCGAATGCCCACATTTCATCCGAATAATAATATCAATCAAACAACTATCGAATACAATGAATTTGGCCTCTTTCCTTATACGTCACTCTGCATCCCAGCTGGTTCGGCCTGCAACGTTGAGGACATGTCACTCACATGAAAGGTAGAATCTCTGATATCGTCTTCCGCTATGTTCAGTGATATTGATGGTGTTTCATTGTCGTCCACTTCATTCTCTTCCATTGCAACATCTGTTCCTTCTCCGGCGATGGGTGAATAAAACAATTTCTTCAACTTTCTCGCGGTCTTAGTTTTTGCGGGTGTGGATTCTGTGAATTGATCTCCGACTGCATCCGAACTACCAGGAGGACATTCACTATCAATGGCTGGATGTGGTATAGCTCCGTTGTCAATCACTTCATATTCTTCCCATTGGCACGATGCATCTCCAGTCTCAAGTCCCTGCCAAAAGGTTTGACAAGCAACATCTCTCGTTCGCTTCACTGTCTGTGTAGATCTAGTTCGTACACCCACTCGCAACTAGAGGACAGATTGGAAAAGGGATGTTCAGTTTAAACACAACTTACAGTATTGAACTATTAACAGTGTAAAACAACATAATATAGTGACCAGGACACTAACCTTCTTTTGCTTTCTTTTCTTTGAAACTTTCTTGCCTCGAACTTCAACATCGGGACGCTGTTGCTCTGACTCGTGTGTGCATGTCTCCACTTCCTCTTGCGCTGCAACGACTATGTTTTCATGATAAGCACATCCATCACGCACTGACGCTCCATCGACTCCCTGAAACATAGAACTTTCATTAGTATGTATAATAATATTGAAAACACAAAATGTACTTGGGGACCAATACCCACGTACATCTCAATAGCAAAACACGAATGAACACTTTGTGTAGAACATTCAAACGACAATTATTCACGCATTGTTGATCTAGTTAGATGGAACTGTCAAGATCCATACCTCGGGCTCCTCATAGACTTCCATTGATGATATTATTGAAGATGATGCTTCAGTAACTCCCTGAAACACAGTAATTGCATTAGTATCGTTTTCTATTTTGTTAAAAAGAACATACACTTTGTGCAGGCGTCAACGGCTCATCTAAATAGACCTGCACAAATGATCAATTGTCTAAAATAAATAATGGATATCTAAATATGATTTGATTTGCTCGATCGTTGGAAGTGTCACCACCCAGATATCTCCATCAACTACTAGGGGTGATGTTCTTGTAGAAGAAGCTCCGTCATCTCCCTGAAACATAGTACTTGCGTTAATAAAGAAGGAAGTATAGCGGATGTAATCACGTCATATGATTTCGCTTGATCGAACTGTCAGTATCCATACCTCGAAATGCATAAGAACATCAAGGGACGATGTAACTGCGGTGCACACTTCTGCAAGCTGTTGCGCCGACCCGTAACTGCATGCTCCCCCTTCTTCTTGGACTAATGCTCCATCGACTCCCTGAAACATAGGACTTTCATTAGTAATGAACACAATATTGAAAAAAGAAGACACATAGGAGGGCGACGACAGACGGACATATCAATGGCTAAAAACGAAAGAAACATTGTGTGTAACAATCACGCTACAAGAATGCAAGATCTGATGATCTCCATCGATGGAACTGTCCGCAAACGTACCTCGAGCATCTGAGTGACATCAACGGTTGTCGTCAATACGTTGGACTCCTCAGCATCTCCCTGAAAGACAGTACTTGCATTATTTTGGATAACAATAATTATAACTGAAAACAAAGACTAGAGGACGAGTACAAGGGTGTACCATTAGGTAAAATAATCACACGATAAATTAAAACTATTGATTTACATGCCTAAAACAAGTCAGTTGCAGAATACCTAAGTAAGATTACCCGATAGGCGCTTGAAGTGGCTGATGACTGCAATAACGACACGGATGGAGAATCTTCCGCCTTCATATTGAGTGGATACATAAATGGGGAAATTATTGTTAGCTAATGCTACACACTACCGCAAGGCCGAGAGATAAATACGTAAACTTGACTCACCAGTGGAGGGATGTGGACGAATAGAGTGGGAATAGCGGTTGAGAGCAATTTTCGCCTCGCTCGCGGTGTGTTCTTCTTTATTAGCAATGATGTGGAGTACATGTCTGAGCTAAAGTGCCTGCTGCAGATGCGGTATCGATCACCCCTCTTGTCCGCAAAGACTTCTAGGACTCTACTTTCAAGCTCAGATGGTGGATATCCGCAATATCGGACCCATTCTCTTATCTGATCTATTGTCTTAGGGAAAACATGCATTATAGTACCTTCAGATTTATTATGGGTCTTCGAAGGGCAACCGCCAATGGAACAGGCAGGCATTGTGGAAAGTTCTGAAAAGTAAAGATCAACAATTCTCTATGAATACCAATGTGTTAAAAAATTAAATGACACATAAAAGGTTCAATGCAAGGTTCGTTTTGGTTCTTGGAACTATACATGTTATTCACATGCGGATAAGTATTTGAATAACTTTAAAAAAAATAGAAAGATAATTTGACTAAACTCAGAACATGTGACTAGTTCCTTGCATGTACTGTCTTGAACGAAAAGAAATTGGACGCAAAATGATTATGGTACATGGCCTTACCTTGACGAACAAACAGTTAGATGCAGGGATCAGAGTAGTTTCTTGTCGTAGAACAGGGAGCAGTTCACAGGTTGCAAACTGACGAGTTTCCTCGAAGTGGTCACGGAAGTTCACAGAGACGAAGAGCAGATAACCAGCACCTTCACGGGTTGACTAGCAAAGCGCAAAGAAGTTCTCATTAGAATATGAAGTGGGTTATAAAGAATTCGAAACAGGGGTGTGTTTGTGAATGAATGCGTATATATGTCGTGGCATTATGCGGTTTGCAGGGGGCCGTCCAGCGTGAGGGGGGATGCTTGGCAGGAGACACGGGGTCTGGAGGTAGACATGGGAACAACAACCCATGCTCTATACACCACTTTGAAGTGTACATGGTCTTTGGCACCTCTTGGCCTTTATCGCTCCCTGACAGCTCCACTTGCCAGCACAAGTACCCCGGTGCGAACTGCCTTTGATAGGGCGGGGGGTGGAGGGGGTGGATTGGGGCGGTGGTCTTGCAGACAAGACACAGGAAGACTCGTGAATGGAGACACACTTATGTGGATTGCACGGGGCCGTCCAGCGTGAGGGGGGATGCTTGGCAGGAGACACGGGGTCTGGAGGTAGACATGGGAACAACAACCCATGCTCTATAGACCACTTTGAAGTGTACATGGTCTTTGGCACCTATTGGCCTTTATCGCTCCCTGACAGCTCCACTTGCCAGCACAAGTACCCCGGTGCGAACTGCCTTTTATAGGGCGGGGGGTGGAGGGGTGGATTGGGGCGGTGGTCGTGCAAACAAGACTCGTTTGCCGCAGGGCCTCACCAAGGAGAGGCCATCTAACTGCATGTAAGAGGCAGGCTGCACGGTCTAGTACATGGAAGGCAGGGGGGTGAGTTTATAAATACCTCACCCTCCCAGGAGAATATATGGGTGCAGTTCACCCTGGAGACCCTGGATGCCTAGGCAGTTAGTCAGCAGCAGGCTGGCCTGTGGTGGCAAGGCGGCACGGGCCAGAGGGGGTCATCTCTGTACCCGGTGCCCAAAAGGATGATTTATTATGATCAACCATATGGATTATTTACCTATAACCATGTTTTGTATCAATAAAATCCAACGGCCTTCCTTTTATTGCCAACGCTTGAACAAAGTGGTGTGGTAAGTATTTTTGGGGGAGGAGGCAAGGCCGGGAGGCTTGATGCCAACCCGCAAAATAACATATGTATGTCTGCTGCATATGGGTTCAACGGTTATGTGGATTGAAGGTGGGCGGCCAGCGTGAGGGAGGATGCTGGCCGGAGACATGTGGTGTGACAAGACAAGGCACAGGAAGACTATTCAATGGAGACACACTAGATTCATTTAAAAAATCAAAACAACCATTGTTAAAATATATGTTGGGTTTTATTTTAGATCGTAATTTCAATTGAACATAAATAATAAACATTACACATTGTAAAGTTCCGGTTGCAGCACATCCAGGGAAAATCTGCGGTATTGTCCACTGTCGCTGGGTAAATGTCTAATGGCAAGTACCGCACAGGCAGGTATTACTCTCCGAACGCGGTGTCCGAGCCTCCCGTGAAGCCACCAAGTGAAGCAACGATAGGCCACCAGCCTGTACCACCTGTGAAAATGAAAGATGCAAACTGTATTAAAATGACAAAACTTTCTTATCACTGTCGATTCAGGTAAAAAATGTCATTCTGCTTTGAAAAAAATTCTATCTAGAAAATTCACAATGTGGAACCAATTTACATGCATTCGAATGATATGTAGATGTAATTTTATATGTGGGAGACGACCATGAAATAGTAGTGGCATCACTGACATCACAACCAGAGTGTCATGATCTCTGCTTCCAAAAGGTCAGGGTTTTCCCAACTCCCTTGGAAGCAGATCCATAACCCAGGTTCCAAGTGCCAACCAGTCCCAATTGGGACCTTTTGGACCCAGTCCTGGCGCCAGTGGCACCAGGCTCATAAATATGCCCAGTCCCAGCGCTGGAAGCGCCGGGCTCATAATGCTTGGGTGGACTTACCTGCAGCAGACCATGCTGCTTACTTGCCTGCCAGTTGAGTCTCTGATCCTCTTCTGTTTGGAACTACTTTTCCTGTTGGGTGGGGCAGGAGCCACTCCCTAGATTCAGAACACTGGAACTCTTCTGGAAAGCAGGAACTCTTTTCTTACCTAGGCGTGGCTGTGGAAGGAGACACCTAAGCACTACAGGAGGCTATTTAAACCACACCCGATGGATGAATCTTGCTTTGCGTTATTCTGCATCCTCAGCAGCAGAACGCTCATCGTGTCTTCTGCATCTGATCCTGGGCCTAAGGAAAAAGGCTTACCATTCTGAATCCAGTCTTCAGCAACACCTATAAAGACAAGAAAGAACAGGTTAGCATTACGGTCTTCAGTGACAGCTCTTCACTTACCTGGTCCATCGGCTGTCACCAACGCCTCGCGCTGCATTCCGGCATCTGAAAGACAAAGGCTTACCTACTCTTCGTGCGCTCCGGAAGTCTTCACACTGCATTCCGGCATCTGAAAGACAAAAGCTTACCAACTCTTTGCACGCTCCGGAGGCCTTCGGCGCTGCATCCCGCATCTGAAAGACAAAACAAGGTGCGTTTAAAGACATTGGGGAACTTTCATACTCACGTGCCATTACTCCTTTCCACATCTAACCCAGTGGGTATTCCGGCACCCTGCAGCCGCCCCGAACTTGTACCTGCAAAATAAAAAGACAGTTAGAGCGCATCGTGAAGCAGGCAACAAGCGCTTACTTACGTGCTTCCAGGCGCTTCTATTCATCACACGGGCTCCATCTTCAACTCACTTCAGCCCGCCATCCGCCATCGCCGGAACCCTGCAAAACAAGAGACATCATTACTAAAGACTTTAAAGACATTAGAATTACTCGAAACTTACCGTTCGTGCAGTAAACGACGGACAGCAGTCCTCTGAAGTCAAGAGGCCTTCTCCCCTTATCCAGTGAAGAAACTGGTTACAGCACCCTGCCTCGAGGCACATGGAGAGCACGGCGTTCACTTACCTAAGGTGAGAGCGTTAACCTTTGGGGTTCTACAGGAGAAGAGAAAGGGAAGAAGAGAGAGACATTCAATAACCCAGTTCATTAATCCCACATTTTCTATCTGCAGACATCTTACCCTTCGAGCCAGACATACAGTGCACAAAGGTCCAGCCCAAAGAGCCAGCCGTGTGTTACACATCACCTTTGAAGATACGGTATACGCCCAGTCAAGACCGGCGCCTCTACGGGAATCAGGTGAGCGTTACAGAACGCAAAGCCTACCACAAAACTCCGGTCCAGGCGCTATGGAAACCTCGGATACCGACCAGCTAGCCCAGTTACTTGGGGAACTAAGGGCAGAAGTGCATGCAGCCCGTCAGGAAACAAACGCTCTAAGAAGGGAACTGATTATTTCCAAGGAGCGAACAGATGATCTCGCTAGACAATTGCTACAGTCACAAGCCGGACAGACCCCGTTACCCGCATCTGGGGGAAATCTTCCTTCTACATCCTCTATGAATCCAGTGCAGATCAACCTACCTGGGAATGTACCTCTGGCTCCGCCCGAACGATTTTCTGGTGACCCAAAGAGGTTTGCAGTATTTATCAATCAGTGCCGGTTGCATTTCTTATGCCGGCCAGCAGCCTTTCCAACTGATCAAGCTAAAGTAGCTTTCGTGCTTTCGTACCTTAGTGGCAATGCGGCAGACTGGTCGATCCCTCTAGTAAATCAAGATGATCTGGTCCTCCATGATTTTCAAGCTTTTCAGCTCAGTATGGAAAAACTGTTCGCAAGACATTCACAGGGGCAGGCCTTGGACAATGAGCTTCTTTGGTTTCGACAAGGTAATCAAGACCTTTTGGCTTATATTGCGTCTTTCAACAGACTGATAGTGGAAACTCACTGGCCTGAGGACAAAAGGATTACGCTGTTTTATAGAGGTCTACGCGGAGAGCTCAAAGATGTGTTAGCCCAAGTAGTGAATCCCCCACAAGATTGTTCGGACTATATAGACTTAGTCGTTCAAATAGATCACAGACTGCAGAACAGGAAGGCCGATCGTTCCAAGTTTGATGCTCGAGTATTTTCCAAACCGCCAACTCCTTCCAAAGGAGTAGACTCCGGGGAACCCATGCAAATAGGGGGTCTGAAAGGTCCTCTAACACAAAAGGAGCGGGAAAGGAGAAAACAGTTGCAATTATGCCTCTATTGCGGAAACTCAGGGCACTTTCTTCGAGACTGTCCGGTGAAACCTGCCAAGAAGGCAGTAGGAGCTGCAGGTACCAAAGTTACAAACTCTGAGCAGGGAAACGACCTCGCCCGACAAGAATAGAGGTCCTCTTGCCGAGCGTGAAAACCAGTTCCGTGACCTCGCATTTCGTGATACCTATGGTCCTCATTAGCCCTGATAATCCGGATCGATTACATGCAATTGAAGCTTACGTCGACAGCGGTGCCATCGGCAATTATGTGGATCATGAAATGGTTTTGAGGATGAATCTAACTCTTTGTCCCAAGGCTGTAAAGGACGTCATTACTACGGTGGATGGTACGGAGATAGCCTCCGGGCCAGTAACGCATACCACTCAAGAAGTGACGCTAGTAAGTCAAGATGGACACCATGAGAAGATCGTGTTCGATGTGATCAAGGCCCCTCAGTTTCAGATTATTCTAGGAATACATTGGTTAGAGAAACACAATCCTCTGATCGATTGGCGAGCAAGAACGGTCCAGTTTCCAGAATGTGTCTCTACTTGTCACCTTCCACCTGGTGTTGCACTGGCAGCAATTTCTTCAGAGACTCCCCAGTTACCTCCCGAATACCTAGAATACCAAGATGTTTTCCGGAAGGATCAGGCTAACTCTCTACCTCCTCATAGGTCTTATGACTGCCAGATCGACCTGATACCTGGATCTACTCCTCCTTGTAGTAGAATTTATGCCCTCACCGAGCCTGAGAACCTTCACCTTCGACAATACCTGGATCAATACCTGGCAAATGGGTTTATTCGTCCTTCCAAGTCCCCTGCTTCTTCAGCTTTGTTCTTCGTTCCAAAAAAGGAAGGAGACCTTAGAACTTGTATAGATTATCGCTCCCTGAACCAGATCACCGTTAAGAATAGATATCCGTTACCTTTGATCCCTGAACTCCTGGACCAAGTCAGAAAAGCATGCATATATACAAAGCTGGATCTTAGAGGAGCTTACCACTTGGTACGAGTAAAAGAGGGCGATGAATGGAAGACGGCCTTCCGCACCAAGTATGGGCTATTTGAATATCAGGTCATGCCCTTCGGACTTTGTAATGCCCCGGCCGCCTTTCAATATTTTATGAACGATGTCCTCAGAGAGCTCATAGATGTGTGTGTTGTTGTTTACATTGACGACATCCTCGTTTATTCCTCATCGGAATCTGAACATTGGAAACACGTGAAAATGGTCCTCGAAAGATTGCGTCAACACAAACTTTTCGCTAAATTGGAAAAATGTGTTTTCAACGTGACTGAAGTTGAATTCTTTGGATTCATATTATCACCTGGCGGAGTGCGTATGGATTCAAAGAAGGTCGATGCAGTTCTCAAATGGCCATCACCATCCTCCGTAAAAGGTGTGCAAAGCATGTTAGGCTTCGCTAACTTTTACCGCAGGTTTATCCCCGAATTCTCTCGAATAGTCCAGCCCATCACTGCCTTGTTAAAGAAAAACAAACGTTTTGAATGGTCTACCGAGGCGGAACAAGCTTTCCAGGATTTGAAGACTAAATTTATCTCTGCACCAATCTTAAAACGCCCTCGCCCCGAACTCCCCTACATCGTGGAAACTGATGCTTCAAGCCTTGCCATGGGGGCAGTTCTATCACAAAAGGACCCGGTAACCAATCAGTTGCATCCCGTGGCATTTTGGTCCCGCAAATTCTCGCCTCCTGAAATCAATTACACGATTACTGACAAGGAACTTCTGGCTATCAAGTCTGCCTTTAAGGCTTGGCGGCATTATCTGCTGGGGGCCCGACACACCGTTACTGTGATTACGGATCACCGAAACCTGCAATATTTGAAAACCGCAAAAGCCCAATCCTCTAGACAACTCCGTTGGGCATTATTCTTTGCCGAGTTTGACTTCATAATTACCTATCGACCTGGTACAAAAAACGGTAAAGCTGATGCCCTTTCTCGGATGGGAGTGGAAGAACACTTGATCAACCCTAAACCTGTACCAATCATTCCCGAACAAAGTATTCTGGGTGTAATCGCCACAGAATCCATAGAGGAAGTTAAGGATAAAGCCAGGCAACTTGTAACTCCAGCAGACATACAGAATTGGCATCTGCAGGGAAAGGACTTTGCAGTAAAGGACAACTTATTGTATTTCCAAGAACGATTATACCTACCCAGCACAGATTTACAGAAAAAAGTAATCTCTTGTTATCACGATTCTTTAATGGAAGGACATCCTGGTATGGCCAAGTCCTCAGAAAAGATCAAGCGCTACTTCTGGTGGCCGTCTTGGAAAAAAGATATCAGAGACTTTATAATGTCCTGTGGAGTATGCGCCCAAAACAAGAGTCAAAAGGAAAGACCAGCAGGCCTCTTACGCCCTATTGACATCCCACCTCGCCCTTGGCATACGCTTTCTATGGACTTCATCACCGATCTACCTCCATGCTCCGGATACAATACGATTCTAGTAATCGTGGACTTATTCTCCAAGATGGCGCATTTCATTCCGCTCAAAGGCTTGCCAACAGCAGCAACTCTGGCCCGAGAATTTCTCGAAAACATCGTCCGACTGCACGGTTTTCCTTCGGTTCTAATTTCGGATCGAGGTAGTCAATTTATTTCTCATTTTTGGCGAAGTTGCTGTCGGTCGGCTCAAATTGATGTGAGACTATCGACCAGTCACCACCCTCAGACCGACGGACAAACCGAGAGGACCAATCAAACTCTGGAACAGTATTTACGCTGCATGCTGCAACAAACTGAAAAAACTTGGAAAGACATCCTTTGGATAGCCGAATATGCCTACAATAACTCTGTCCATTCGGGAACTGGGAAAAACCCGTTTTTTCTTTTGTACGGCAGTCACCCTCGAACCTCTGAGTTGGATCCCCTCCAAGATCTTGAAACACCAGCAGTAGACTACCTGCATTCTACAATCACCCAAGCCTTTAAGGAAGCTGTTTCTCACCTTCAAAGGGCTAAAGAACAATACAAGAAAGGAGCAGATCAACATCGGAAGGAAGCCCCTCAATATCAAGGAGGGGATCAAGTCTGGTTATCCACCAAATATCTACCTCTAAAAGGGCCACGCACATTCAACCCAAGATACCTTGGTCCCTATTCCATCACTACCATAGTAAACCCAGTAGCGGTCAAGTTGGACTTGCCCCCGCACATGAAGATACATCCGGTCTTCCACGTCTCTCTATTAAAACCTGTGCAACCTCAAACCCGACTAACCAAATCTCCAAAACCTATCCTAGTTGATGGAGAACTCGAGTTTGAAGTCAAAAGCATTCTGGACTCCAAGATTTCCAAATCTAAACTATTCTACCTAATTGACTGGAAAGGCTACGGCCCCCAAGAGAGATCCTGGGAACCTGCTGAATATGTCCACGCTGCTCGCCTAATCAAAAGATTTCACCGAACATTTCCTGACAAGCCAAAACCCCCGGAGAAGCCCGGTTTGGGAGGGGCCTTGAGGGGGGGTACTGTCATGATCTCTGCTTCCAAAAGGTCAGGGTTTTCCCAACTCCCTTGGAAGCAGATCCATAACCCAGGTTCCGAGTGCCAACCAGTCCCAATTGGGACCTTTTGGACCCAGTCCTGGCGCCAGTGGCACCAGGCTCATAAATATGCCCAGTCCCAGCGCTGGAAGCGCCGGGCTCATAATGCTTGGGTGGACTTACCTGCAGCAGACCATGCTGCTTACTTGCCTGCCAGTTGAGTCTCTGATCCTCTTCTGTTTGGAACTACTTTTCCTGTTGGGTGGGGCAGGAGCCACTCCCTAGATTCAGAACACTGGAACTCTTCTGGAAAGCAGGAACTCTTTTCTTATCTAGGCGTGGCTGTGGAAGGAGACACCTTAGCACTACAGGAGGCTATTTAAACCACACCCGATGGATGAATCTTGCTTTGCGTTATTCTGCATCCTCAGCAGCAGAACGCTCATCGTGTCTTCTGCATCTGATCCTGGGCCTAAGGAAAAAGGCTTACCATTCTGAATCCAGTCTTCAGCAACACCTATAAAGACAAGAAAGAACAGGTTAGCATTACGGTCTTCAGTGACAGCTCTTCACTTACCTGGTCCATCGGCTGTCACCAACGCCTCGCGCTGCATTCCGGCATCTGAAAGACAAAGGCTTACCTACTCTTCGTGCGCTCCGGAAGTCTTCACACTGCATTCCGGCATCTGAAAGACAAAAGCTTACCAACTCTTCGCACGCTCCGGAGGCCTTCGGCGCTGCATCCCGCATCTGAAAGACAAAACAAGGTGCGTTTAAAGACATTGGGGAACTTTAATACTCACGTGCCATTACTCCTTTCCACATCTAACCCAGTGGGTATTCCGGCACCCTGCAGCCGCTCCGAACTTGTACCTGCAAAATAAAAAGACAGTTAGAGCGCATCGTGAAGCAGGCAACAAGCGCTTACTTACGTGCTTCCAGGCGCTTCTATTCATCACACGGGCTCCATCTTCAACTCACTTCAGCCCGCCATCCGCCATCGCCGGAACCCTGCAAAACAAGAGACATCATTACTAAAGACTTTAAAGACATTAGAATTACTCGAAACTTACCGTTCGTGCAGTAAACGACGGACAGCAGTCCTCTGAAGTCAAGAGGCCTTCTCCCCTTATCCAGTGAAGAAACTGGTTACAGCACCCTGCCTCGAGGCAGATGGAGAGCACGGCGTTCACTTACCTAAGGTGAGAGCGTTAACCTTTGGGGTTCTACAGGAGAAGAGAAAGGGAAGAAGAGAGAGACATTCAATAACCCAGTTCATTAATCCCACATTTTCTATCTGCAGACATCTTACCCTTCGAGCCAGACATACAGTGCACAAAGGTCCAGCCCAAAGAGCCAGCCGTGTGTTACACATCACCTTTGAAGATACGGTATACGCCCAGTCAAGACCGGCGCCTCTACGGGAATCAGGTGAGCGTTACACAGAGTATACTTACTCGTTACTCGGATTACGCGGACGAACAGTGCCGCGAAGTTCGTGCATAAGCACCATCATCATCCTCAACACGGTCCGTGAGAGGCAGGCTTCCCTGAACTCTGGCAGCTCGGTGATGCATTGCGGACTTGGCTCGCCTTCCGAAATGTAGGCCAAGCACCCGGAATTTTCACTGCAGCAGCAGTTCTCCTCCTCAGTTGGCATTAGCTCGCACCGATTGCACGTGCACCAGGTGGAGACGCCGTCCATGCGACATGGTCCAGGCTCTTCATCCGTTGACTGGTCCTCCCAACTGCCGTCCGAATCCCCATCGTTTTCGCGTGCTTGCCTTTCCAGTAGTTCTTCCTCGGTGTACTCGGGCTCGTACATATACAGCATTATTATAGCCATTGTGTGGTAAAGAAAGTAAAATAATTTACAGAGATGGTACAGGTGTTCACAAGGCCTAGAAGCGGCGAAGGTAGCTGACCAGAGCACAGAAACGAGTCACAGAATACTCAAAGTAACACAGAGAGAGTAATGGAATCGAAAATCTGCTGCTGTGTGTTGTGAAACGGTGTGTTTATACTTATAGAGGAAAGAGGCGTCCTGCCATTTCCATGGCGACACTTCATTAGCTGAGGCGCAGCGATTGTTGACATGAAACGTGCTTTGGCGTTGGGAAATGGGCGGTACGCGTCTGCTGATGTCAGGCTCAGGGGCGGGGGATTTGATTTAGTGCCGCAAAAGCAGGTGAGCCAGGGCGATGGGGGGAAATGATAGGATTATCAGAAAATGGCGGCTGATTTCGAGTGCGTTAATGGACGAAAAGTCGGGTAAGGTCCATAGGAAAGTTTTCTACGATCTACCGATTTATGCTTAAAAACACATGGCCGAACCGTAGGGACAATAAAAAAAAAGTCCCGGAACTATCCTTTAATATTGTTTATTATATTGTGTTGCTATATCATTTCCTTTGTATGTATGTTGTTTAGTGTGAGGGACAGTTTTCCTGTGCTAGAGAATGTCTCTTTATCATTTAGACTAAGTTACTCTATAGAGTAGGGTGTTAGGAAAGATTTCCATTTATGTGTAATTTTCCTTGCAGTTGTGTACCCCCCAACTTTTTTGCTGCTGTTTAACACCATACTCTGACTTTGCCTGGCGAGCCCACTCCTCTGGGCTTTCGCTCACTTTTTATGGGGAAACTGACATGCCCTTAAGACAGTCAGTACTGGGAGACTTTGTTTCCCTTAGTCCGTTTCCAATGTTGCAACTTTTCAGGCAACATGTAACAAGTGTACAATGTACCTTCCAGTACTGTACACTTGGGTCTCTTAGTCATTTCCAAAGTCCCTAGATACTCTCAAATGATTTTTTAGGAGATGTGCAGTTGTGTCACGAACAGGGCAGCTTATCTTTTGATGTAATTTTAACCCTTTCCTGCCAGGTAAACCGCAATTACCGTGTTTGGCATGAATAGGTGGCCTGGTTCCAAAATGGCCATACCACAAGGTTCTTTGTCCTGTCCTTTGGCCATCTTGCCCCTTTGCCTTCCCCAGGTCGAGCTGACCCGGGTCAGTCCTTATTTGGGCATGCATTTTCCCGCGAAATGCCAAGCTTTCGCTGGCTTCTGCTTGCCTTGTGTGTGTGCCTCCAGGATGTGGGCTGGGGTGTCTGTCCCCAATACACATCCTGGGTGCCATAGAGTCTGGAGTGCTGTGAATGGCTGTGACCACCGTGGATCGTGATAAGTCCATGTATGGTATGCCTGTATGTGAGCAGATCTCCCATTGGGTCCTCTTCGTTTTGGCGCAAAGGAGATCTTGGCTAAGAGAAGCCGCCAAACGCCCATACCATGTCGATCTCTGGAGTTCTCACTGAACGAAGGATAGGATCCAAGTATCCTGAAGCTAAAAAGCTGAGTCGAGGAACCGCTGGTGACCCGCTGGAAGGTTTGGCACCCTGAGCCCGCTGTCATCCTGTGGGATGCCTCTGCATCTGGTCGTCCTAGAAGGTCTGCGAAGACACTTCGACCGATTGGAATAGTGGGACCAACTATTCTCGGCACCTTCATCAAACCCTGCAAGTAAGCTTTCTCGGAAGTGTCCCTGGGCCAACCAGTGGGCTGACCAGCTTACGCAGGACATTTGTTCTGTCTCCGCCGCCGTTTCGAGGAGGCCCTCGAAACTTGGTATATCGCTAGTTCTGTGTTCACAGCACCCTCACACCGAATTTCATACACTTGGCGTTCCCATGTCTGAAGTCAGATGAGTGCGCCCGAACCGGAGCATATGCGTTTACCGTGTTGCCCAGCCGTGGTGACGACTTTTGCAGGTGTGCTGCGTTTGTGCCCCTCTTGCCCCCGAAGCCTGCTGCAGTGACACTGGCCTGATCCCTCCACCAGAAGCGGAGAAATCTCCACTGTCCCGTTTGGGAATCATCGATGTATGTTCGTCGCTGAAAGCCACATTGCTGCCAAATTGCCGCACTTGAACCTGCAACCGAAGTGGACTCGACTGCCGAAGTTTGGTCCGGGGTGCACCGGGAGTCGGTGAGTAATCGCAACCCTAGGCGGTGGCCCCTAGCGCCTCCATCCATTTTTAAGCATGAGTGGCCCCTGGGGGCCCCTCTCCTTTCCACTACTCGTGCAAACTATTCCCAACTCTTGGAATTGACTCTGCCCTCAAGTGGAGACCCTCCTCGAACAGTGGGAACCTATTCTTCATCGCCTCACCCACCTTCCTGAGCTGCTAGAGACCCCTGAAGAGACCCCATTTTGCCCATTGGAACAACCGGGTGCGCTTGCATTGCTTGTACTTTTGAGCATTAGGCTCCCCTCTTGTTAGGGATCGGACTGCCTCTTAGTTAGGAGTGTGTTAGATGTAGAAGGGGCTAAAGACTATTTGCACTGCCTGTTTCCTTCCCCTTTCAGGTTGTGGACCCATTTCGCGCATTAACCCTTTAGACCCCATTCGTCTTGTATATATGTATTTAGATAGTATTGTGTTGGCTTCATAAGTATTACTATGATTTGATGTGTGAGTTTGAAACTCAAAGGCCTTGAAATAAATGTTTATGTATTTTTTATATATCTACACCTGACTGAGAGTGATTTGTAAGTGTCCTTTACTCTGTGTGCTCAATATGGTCTTTCAGTCACCCTCACCTCTCCTGAGACCTAGTCTTGACCACCGCCAAGCTACCTTGATTGGTCTGGCTTGTCCAGAAGGTTACCCTGTTCCAAGAAACTAGGCTGGCCTCCTGAACCTCTGCCCACCAAGTCAGAGTTCAGAAATCCATTTTAACATAGGGCAATCAAGGTATTTTCTTTACATCATTTTTTAAATAAAATGGCATATTTTGAGAAATCTACAAGCAGTTGCCCACCTCACATTACTGACCCCCTCACAGTAAGCAAGCCCCTTTTTGAAACTTGGAAATTTTGTTTTGTAAAATACGAAAAACTGTAAACGAAGAGGGAAGGCGATCCCCTCCAGAAATCCTGTTTCTGTTTACTTATGGAGAAGCGTCGAACGTTAAAACGTTTAAGTCAAAGTAGCATTCATTGTGCCTTTTCACCAAGAACAGAACATTTGACCTAATATTCAGAACAAAGGGGGGAGCGATTGAGACCCATGGTGTGATGCTGGATATATGAGACACCCAATTTTCCTTGTTTAATATAGAATGTAAAGGACAGCAGTAGGTTTTGGCACAGGAAGGTGGACATATTATTTGACTAGATATCTTAACAGAATCCTTAGTTCTTTGTTGAGGTTGGGCAACCCCTCATAGAAGTAGGGCCAGATACGTTTTTCCTTTCTTTTACCTCTTTCAATGAAGGTATTTGCCAACAAGCATACCAGCTCTGTGTCAGTCGTATTTCTGCACCCTTACACTGTCCTTTGACAGATTAGTCGTCTTGTCATATTGGTTGAGTGCATTATCATGCTCAAGGATATATTTTGTACTAGCAACCTGCATCGAGCCACTGATGTACTATTAAGGCTTACACAGCACTACATATTCTTAAACTTTACCCATTTGAGATATCAATTTTGCATTGTATTTATTTAATAGTAGAGACCTTGCACCGCAAACCACTTTCACAGTGCCAGATCCTATTGAAGCTTCTCCTTTTCAAAACCCTATACCATATCACCACCAATTGGCCTATATTGTGCCTGTACCATTTCAGACCACATGCACATATTGCTGAGTGTCTGGCTCTGTGGACTGATGCATCCAATACCAGACCTGTTTAACCTTATGTGCAAAGATTAAAATCCCAGCAAGTCCACTCAGCCATTCATCCTTCCGAGGTCGATATACCATTGAGGTGGGTAACAATAAACATCTGTTATCTCTCTATAGCACCAAATTGCACCTTAGGGAGTTAATGTGTGCTCTGAAAATACACCTGTTATGTCACCAGTGTTCAAAATCGAGGGGATCTGGGAGCTATTTAGCTCCTGATTATAGCCTAGAATAGCCTGGTTAGCTTAAAATCAAGTTACCAGGAGCTACTTTTGGCTCCCGAGGACAGCTGATGCGTAACAAACACAACTATGTGATTTATTTATTTTTTGTATTCTTTATTTGTTGTGGTTTATATAAACCTTTACAAAATATAAAAGAACAACAGTTTACAAACTTACAGAATTACGAATGTCCATGATTACAAATTTAACATACTTGAAATTTCATTCATTACATACTTCATATGGATAAAACACAACTTTATACTAAAATTCCCCAAAAATCGGAATGATCTAAAATAAATAGTAATTAAGATCCTATTTCAAATACAAAATACACTAAATAAAATTCCCTAAAAACAAATGTTAATTCATGAATAAACCCTTGATATATCCGAACAGAATATAGACAACATAAGGTCCACACGTACCACAAGTTGACATATGCTATTCCAGCTCAGTCGCAAACATTCCTTTGGAAGGCAAGAGTTCTTATTTTCAACGTCATTGATTTACCATGGAGCATTTCAAACCATAGCAGTTCACAATTTACTTGAGATGTATCAGTCACAAATTGTTCAAAATATTCAATTCTTTTTAGCAGTAATTAAAAAAAAAAGATTTCCTTTTCACCAGTAATAAGGCAATGCCTACAGAATTTGTATTCACTCAATGTGGGATAACGGATATTTCTCATTTCCTGTGTCTCTGACGAGACAGCATAGCAGGAGCAGCTCTGAGGCCCGTGAATCAGTGGTATGTGTGCAGCGGGGAGCAGCGGCACAAGAAGCAGGAGGCTGGTGGCGAGCCGTGAGAAGGAGGCCACAGGACTGAGGGAAGCGGTTGTATGCATCCTGCATCAGCACAGAAGTGCTGCTGGGTGTGCACAAGCCACCAGAAGACCACCGGGAGAAGACGCGATGGACCGCACAGAGAAACAGGAACCTGTGGCGGCAGAAGAACTCGCAAGGAGCTGTAAGACCAACCGATGAGTGAAACCAGAGAAGGGGTAACACTGGACTGGCAGGCAATGATAGAACTCAATGAAAGCAAAGCATTTTTAATACCGAACGCAAGTTAAAGCAGATGATAGGTACTTTGACTACCAAACGAAATAAAAGCGAGTTAAAAGCAAATGAGAAGCATTTTGAATACCGAATGAATATAAAGTAAGTTCAAAGCAGTCTGGCATATTGAAGGGAGTGAAAGAAAGAACTTTACTGAAAGGAACATTTTTGTACTGCATTGAAAGTGTAGAGGAGCAGCTGAATGCCTCTGCAGGAAGTCCCACCCCAATTCTGCCTATCTGTTGGAAGCCGAACAAATTGCGACATGCGCAACGCCGGTGATGGTGCCTATGCCACAAAGAGCCTTTGAGACAAGGTGCCCATTGAGGAGACCCTATATAATGTATCCCCGTATGACAGTCTGCTGGAGGAGATCCCCGAAGGAATATGAAGATGAGAGAAAGAGAAGCTGGTGACGTCACAAGAAGTAAACAAGATGCACTGAGAAGATTGGTCTAAGGAGAGAATGCATAGACCTCATAGAATCTGATGACGATGGAAAGAATCGGGCAAACTTTCATATGCAAAAAAAGAAGACTGCATGTGTGAAAAGCACTGCAGAAAATGCAAGACGTTTCATAACTGTACAGATGCAGCAACGCAAGTAGACTAAGTAATCTTAGAGGCTGGCTTTACGTAGTGAATAGACTGCAGAAAATGCTGCCATTCTATAGAATTCTGGACATCGTTGTTGCATATTTAGTAAGCTCAGTCCCATGGAGAAAGAAGGATTTGGAGGGCTGTGTCACAGTAATAGAACAGCTGAAGATCGAGGAAAGCCCTGGAATAGCTGTCTGGCCTGGTGTCAAGGATGGAGTAGCCAAGAACCGGTTATCTATCTTTGAGGAACAAGTGAACGTGAGAAGCTGAATCAGCCCTTGTTAAGCTGCAAGGAAAGAACACCATGGATGCCAAGTTTATTAATTCAAGACAATGAAATGCTGCAAAACAGGCTGAAATATGGTCTCCAGTCACCTGAGCTGAGGATGAAAATAGAAGTTGGATGTGCAGAACTGAACTGTGATAAGGACGTGCCTATTCTCGGGAGCAATTATACTTTGCAAGGCCAAGTTCAAAGACAATTTGAATGGCAAATGGCATGAGCGATGACAGATGTTGGGCTAATTGGGTGGGGAGACACGGTCAAGTTCACCCACTGACACCTGGGGTGCCAGTTTACGTGCTGCTAGTGAGCCGAATGCTCAAAAAGGGCACGAGCGTGCCAACCAATTGTAGAAGGCCATATAACAAAGGGGCTTATAGTTGAGAGCCAATGATATGCTGTGTACTTAATAATTGTTGACAATGACTTGCACTACGGGTGGGCATAAGTTGTCTACCTGACTGTAGAGACCCAATCACAACCCGTCCCTATATAGAAAGTGTACTTAGATGTTCCTTTTAATCCATCCACATTCTTCCGTAGGTTTTCTTAGTTTGCCATGTAGTATGATGTCATGTATGATGAGTTTTTATTATATAAAGGATGTTTTTATTAAATGCATTGAGGGGTGTCCAGTCATACTTTCGAAAAAAAAAGTTTTGACATACAAAAGGTCCTAATAAAAAAGTTTTTAATGGATTTTTTTTCATGTTATGGTTTTTTGTTTTGTTTCGTGCAGAAAAAAATGTTTGTTTTAAAAAGAAAACAGGGGGTTGGGGGAACCCCCCATTAAAGAGAAATGCATTAGAAACTTTTTTTTTCAATGCTTTTGTGTCGGATTTTTGGTATGTCGAAACTTTGGCTGTCGAAACTATCACTATGAACCGCATTGAGGTTATGCTGTGCGACGTCTGTTGTAACTCCCTGTTTTAGACAATTGACAATAAAACAGTTGAGAGAGACATTTTGCCAACTTCCTGAGTCAGTCTTATTGTTTGGTGTCAGAGCTATTCTGCATCTCCATCCTTGAAAAACGTTTTACTGCTTTAAAAGGGCCCCTCGTGGGTTCACGTGGTAGCATGTCAGATGGTTGGACAGAAGACCCATTGACCTTTTGACTCCAGAGCTTCGGACGATCGGACATCCTCTGCCATCTAGCCACAAGATTGTGGGTTTACTGTGGAAAGCGCAGAATAATTGAAAACTTGCAAGAAAATCAAGACGGTGGGCAGGGGCCCTCTTTGACGAAATCCCTACCTGGTTTCCACAGGCGCTTTGCGGACGGAAGGCGAAAGTGGTCGATTGGAGGAGGAAGTCGATACCAAAGGCCTCGAGCTGAACAAGCGAATGGTGAGTAGGTTAAGGGGAATGGCAAACTGAGGGGATGGAGTTGTAGTAACGGAAAAAAGTAAGGGGAAGTAAAAAAGTAACAAGAGATTTTTTTATGATAAGGAGAGATAAGAGGCTTGTGAGTCCTAACCCAAGGGGACTTAGAAGAGATTGTCTCACACTCTAATGGGAGTAAATTAGGCTATGTGCAGAACAGGTCAGCATAAAGTGACAATCTAAGCTCTGTGAATCAGGGTATTGTTAGGGTCAAGGCCTTCCTTTTCTCCTCTGCATTCTCTCTCTCCCTAACGTGCTGACCACTTGTCTGTGGCTCTGTCTGGTTGCTTGGTTACCCTCAGAGTCTCACTGGGTACCAGGCCTCTCCATGATCAGTCTCCCCTGCATTGCCTCCAGTTATACCACGCACTTAGGGGCTGAAACTGTAACCTCTACAGTCACCTTCCTTCTTGCACTTACCCAGAGCCACGTTGCTCTGGCTGCACTTACTCAGAGCAATGCTGCCCTGACTGCACTTCCTCCTTCCCTCTCCCTGACACTTCCCCTTTTCCCTGCACTTGGCGTTGTCGCGCTTGCACAATCTGAAAGACACAAGGGATAGTAAGATTGTTTGTCCTGTTCTCCCTTGTCTTGTCGCGCCTAGAAACACTTGTGTGCAGATGTGTTAAAAATTACTTGCATCATATCACGGTGCTGGTGCACAACGATTCTGTGCTGTTCAGCAATGGTGATTGCTTGCGGTCGAAGAATCTGAAGATAACAGGAGATGTTGAATCGGCAGCACTGTAAGACTCTGAAACTTTGGGTGCAGATAAGCAGAGACTGGCCTGTGTTGGCAAGCAGGCTAGGCTGCCACAACACTGTGCTGAGGTACTGCAGCCTTGTCAGCTTGGAGCTCAAAGAAGCTGATGACCTAGAGCTGGGAATTCTAGAAGACCTGCAGGTCTCGGATGCATTGATGTCTGAGCTTCATGGTCAATTGAAACACAGAAATGAGGAGGTGGTTGGGCGTCGAGGTATGAGAGGTCTCTGGCGGTTCCTATGCAGCAGCTTGGATGGTGTTGAAGGTGCCCAAACCAGCATCGAAGTGGTTCAGAGAATCGTAGATAATCGGGGTTAACTTCCTTAGTTCTGTGGTTGGTGGAGTCACAATCCAGTGACTCATAGAAAGGTTGAATCCTTCTGTACTCCCACTTCAGCGAGCTTTGTTTGTACCAGCAGGGGATGCTTCATCTCCAATGAACAGGAACCTGGTCCCAGTGCACCCCCACTGTTCCCTGTGGATGATTAGATGCCTTCTGTCGTCACCTCCATGCAGAGTACTGTTGATTAGACTGTACTCCAACCGATGGAGATCCAGATTAATTATTCTTTTCCCAGTTAAAGTCCAGAGATGAATCAAACAATGATGTTATGCAAAATGTCACAGGGATTCGGTCTAAGGCAAGCCAGTCCAGGTTGTTGGAACCAGTTCCCTTTGCCTTATGACATCACACACATAGTACCTTTCCTGCAGGAAATGGAGAGGACAGGAAAAGGAAGAGAGCCCTACCAGGAGTTAAGATGTTGGGACCCTTCTTCTGGCCTACCTCTCTCTTCCGGGTACTCTTAACACTGCCCCCTTTTCATGTTTGCAAACTTGAAAGCGAGTCCAGTAGTGGTGTGAGAGTGACTTTGTCAGTGTTGCCTCTGAAGCACCACTTTCTTGGAGACTACCTGGGGTAACTTCATGTGCATTGGGAATAAGGTGTTGTTTCCCTACACGAAGATCAAGAGACAGCAACCTGGCCATTGTTTCACATGTCGGTAGTGGCGACGGTTAGACCAGACACCAATACACGTCAGTCCTTTCATATTTGGCCCTGCTCACATAGATCACACATTAGTGTGATCTCAAATTGCTGAGGCTTTATAAGTGTGTGCTCTTATCAGTCACCATGCCACAACAAGGCAAGGCTTATATTTAAAGATGTAGTTGCCACCAGACTGACTAAGGCATGCAATTATTATAATTTAGATCAGAGGTGTGGAAGATTAAAAAGCCACTCCTGCCTTCAGCAACCTTCTGTGCCAGCAGCTGTCAGGGTTGCACAGGTGACCTTTGAACCTGTCCTATGCCACTACAGGACCCTGGGGCTGAAGACACCTCTACACTTTATCAGCAAAGGCACATATGTGGACTCTAATTTTGGCATGGAGCCTTATGGAACAGGGTCTGATTAGCAGACCTATTTTCAGAAACCGAATTGCCCACATCATTTTTTGTGGATAAAAAAAAATGAATAAAAGAAAAGATAGGGCTTTCATTCCCTTGCAGATGGCAATCCATCACAGCTTGTTTTAGTCGAATTGCTTTTTGTCATAGTCTTCTCAAAGTGTGAATCTATAGAAGATATTATTATTATTTAGGTGAACCAATGGCCCTTCGGCATCTAATTGTTTTGACTCATATGCAGGGATTTCTATCTCCTGCCATGCATGTTGTTGCTACTTTGTTTCTGATCTAAACTGGTCACTACGATAGTGCTGTGGTTTTCATAGCACCAATGAGTTTATTGGGACATTTGTGGGGATTATGTCAATGATACAGAGGGGCTGCCAAACATTACTACTGTAAATATGCGTTCTGTCAAACTGTTTTGGCATTAGTTACCCTTCAAGAAACGTAAGTCAAAGCCCACTGAGTAAGGCTCCTGTCTGTGCAGCCCACTCCAGCACATATCAGCAACATCATGTGCTGATATCGCACAGTGAGCACTTTAGGAAGCTGCAGGAGCAGCATACTGCATCAAAGGCAACCCCTGATGGGCTTTTATGAAGCTTCATTGTGAAAAATACAAAAAAACATTTGAAAATAACTAAAAGCGCTAGGCGAGCGCTTCTGCTCCTTTTTGTTCAAAACGAATGCCTGAGTGCTGCCACCTTGGTGCACCTAATTTTGGGAGTCCACTGTAAAGGTGCTGCCTTTACATAATTAAATGTGCCATTGGGGGGCTGTGGCTTGGAAGCCATGACGGACGGACTGGCTCATTGAGAGCTCCCGGCCGCGGCCACGCATCCAGCAACAATGCCCCAGTGTTAACGAGACCTAGCCAGGAAAAAGCAGCGCTCCCTGATGCGGAAATGTTCAGGAGCATAGCAGCCACTTTCTGAGGCCCAACATCGAGGGGCCCCCGAGATCTGAAGGTGCCCGCTGCGGAGCGGGAAACGGCGCCGACCCCTGTCTTCAAAATGGCGGTCATCCCCGAGTGCAGCCTGTGAGATACGGACCGAGGATCACAAGATCCCGCAAGGCTGTTGGGACCCTTCATACTGAAACGCTGACAAGCAACCTGAGACCCGAGGATATGCCCCACAGCATTTGAGCCGATGGAGCAAAGCAGCCGGAAAGCCTAGCCCCAGTGACCACCGAACCGGGAGCCCTCCTACGTGGAACTCCCTCCCTCTCAGCCAAGGAAGATCCAAGCCGGCCAAGCAGGCCTGACGGTGGGCTGTTTGAAACAAGTGGGAAGGCGTCCTGCCACTTCCTTTGGAACCGTTTACCTATATGTTTTGGTAAAGGCTAAATTCTTTTGCATGCTAGGTATGGCAGTGGCTTTGTTATTTGGCTAACTGTCATAGGTGTTCTAAAAAGATGAGCAAGAAAAGCCCTTAGAGAGTGCATCATAGCATGCTTTTATTATTTTGCTAGTGCTAGTAGGTGCACAACATATTTTATGCATTAGAATTTTTCAAGAAATAATGCTATTTCATAATATACATCTTAAATCAAAATACATTCATCTTGATTCGGGAAATGTATTAGAAAAGAAAGAGTGAGTGATGAACATAATTGTGACAAACGTTCAGCAAATACAAAATGTCTAACACATGTAGTACACAGAGTCACCACCAATAATGTTTTTTTGTGTCTTGAGTGGATCATATATTCAAGACAGCATGGTGTCTGTGAGCTCTAAAAGAGACAGAGACCTAGTCGTTGGTCAACGTCAGGAATCAGATCAGGTAGTGTAACGGGATTGTGGGAATGGAGCCCTCAAGGTTATGTAAACCTGTGACATTTCGGCAATGAGCCTTCTTCTTGGGCCTCGACTTGGTCTCCCCTGTGTGTAGAAGAGAGGGAGAAAGTAAACAAGGGTTTTGAGTAAAAATGGGGCTCAAACTTGCTGTAGAGTTCATCTAAAAAGAGGGATGAATCTAGTGCTAGTCTGACCTGAATGCATTAAAAACTAGTTAGGACCAAATGTGGGGGTACAACAATAAAGTTGTCCTATCGCTTGCTGACACTTAAATACTAACCTGGACGAAGGTCCGGGGTTCAAATTCACTTCTCGATGTTGAAGACGGGGAGTTCTTTTGAACTGTTCGACATCAGGTTTTAACAAGGAGAAAGTTGAAAGTAGATGGTAAATCTACTGGAAATGCTAGAAAGTGGAAAAAGGAAATGGAGACAGAAAGCAACAATGTGTGTCTCAGTGAAGTTGGGATTCAAATACAAACTCGACAGCTAATCATATACCCAGAGAAGTGACCATGCAGTACCTGGGGCACAGTGGTGTGCTGCCCGCAAAGGGTGCTGGGCTGGATGCTGCGGGGAAGCAGTCCTTTGTTCGAACTGCCTAGATAATAAGTTGCAGGCTGGGGAACACGGTCGAGCATCCGGTGTCAGGGTACTGGAATCAGCGCTGGGCCGTTACTTAATGTTGCTGTGTTACCCTAGGTAGAGATAAGCCAGCAAAAGATTAGTACGTAGCAGCCCCCCCCCGCGCCGCCCCGCGCTGTCTGCTGTTCTGGGCCCGGCAGAGGGGCTTGGCGGCTGGCACTCCTGACCCGGCCCGACCCCAGCAGCCACCATGTTCTGCCTGGGGGCCCGGCAGGCGTCCTCTCACACAAGCCCCTCGGTCCCCACCAGGCGGAGGCTGGGGTGTTGGGCCCGGGCAACCCGCCCTCCCCCCGGACACTCGCCTCGGTCCCGCATACAGACACACAGCAGCAGAGAGCTAGTGAGTGCTCCCATCTAAGCACCCCCCCTACTCCGCCGAGCACCACGGGTCGGCGGAGGATGCAGTGAGGGGCCCCACAACACCAGGTGCAGCAGTCGCTGGACCAGAGGTACGGAGAATTCGGCCCAGCACAGCGTGTCTTCCCCGACTTCCGGAGCTCCCGCTCAGCCCCCCTTCTCCACGCCCTGGCCCTCGAGCCCCCACCAAGCAGCTCCAGCCCCGGACCTTAGCAGCTAGCCCAAGTGCCGGGGTGGCCAGCTGCCCTCCCCTCATAAGCCACGCAGCAACAGGAGCACAGGCCTACACCCCCGGCAGAAGGTAAGGCAGCACCTGCCGGACCGGGACGGACACACAATCTAACATCCAGCGGGGGACCATTGCCCTGGCTAGGGCATTACTGCCAGCAAGATAGACCAGGAGAGGCCCTGGCACTTACTGTGGACTCCCTCACCCCCTGTGGGAAAACGAGGAACCCGGTTGGGTGGGAAACAGTCCAGACATACCCCACAAGTTAAGCGCTCTTACCCCCAAAAGTGAGCAGAGGGCCCAACCAACCCTGCAAGAGGCACCCCCCCCCCACGGGGCCCTCACCCTAGCGACCCGCTTAGACCTGTCACCATAGGCAGGGCCAGGGGGCCTGCGACCCAAGAATGTGACAGTAAACTTGATTTCCGGGTGGGCGCACCCAGCCCTCGGGCAACCCCAACTTACCTGCTCCACGGCCGGCACCGTATAAAGCGGCGCAAAAAGACCTGAGTCGCTAACACAAGCCCACTGCGTTCCCACCAGACCAAAGACCCCACTGCACGCCACAATGTCCAGGAACCCTAAGCCAGCAAAGCAAACAGACATTGCACCCCTACTCACCAAACCAACGGCTGAGAAAGCAAAAAAAGGGGAGCGTAATGAAGGCGCCATAACAGGCCCTGCCCCGGAGGTGCCCCCGGAGCTGACGACGCAAGCAGTCACTAAAGCCGACCTCCAAGACCACCTCACAACAATCACTAAGGAATACCAAAGTGGGACGGACAAACTCAAAAACAAAATCACATCCCTGGACAAGAGAGTGGGGGAAATTGAGGCCAGGACCGAGGAAATAGAAACCACCATCTATGAACAAAACTTTGAGATCGGGGCAGGCACGGACAGGATCACAGTCCTAGAGGCCAGATGTGATGCCCTTGAATGCCAAGCAAGAGGACGCAGAAAACAGATTGAGGCGCAACAACATCCACCTGAGGGGTGCATAGAACCCGGGCGAGGCAAAACTCCTCCTCCCCCCCTGATGTCCTGGCCCGAGTGCACTTCTTCAGAGTCCAAGAGGAAATCATGTGGGAGGCCAGAAGCACAGCCCAAATTCTCTTCAGAGACGCTGCAATAATACTGTACCAGGACCTGGCGACAATAACTCTGGCAAAAAGGAAAGCCCTCAAGCCCATGGCAGAATGGCTCTGCAAGAAGAAAATAGTATACCGGTGGAGCTTCCCCACGGCCCTGGCCTTCACCTGGGAAAGTAGACCGCAGCTGATCTCCTCCCATAGAGAAGCAGAAAACCTCATGAATCCCGAGGCAGGGGACGAGGAACCTGGTGGAGCAGCGCCCAACCCCGGAGGCGCTGGGCGAGAGCCCCTGAACTTGTGGTCCCGAGTCGAGAGATGCCGCAGAATATGCCGTCCTGCCCCCAGGAACAAGAAGATGATCAATTGGTAATGCAAAGCCACCAGACATTCCTAGGATCCCACAGGATCGACCCCAGAGATCTGCAGTAACCGCAACCCTAGCCCAAGAGAACTTAAAACCATCACTTCAGGGCGAACCACCTACTACACTGGAAATGCGAGAGGCGCACCACCTCCATCCTAGCTGGTCACGTTGGCCCGGCTGCAGGCCCCGTTGGTTTAAGGCTGGACCGTAAGACCAAGTTTTTGTTTAAAATGGGAGAATGGAATCGTGGAGATTGGAGACTACCTCAGAGGAATCGGGAACCCCAGAAACCTAATCCAAGCTACGAAATACGGCCACCGGCGGTGGGGCCGCCCCTATCAGCAACCAAACTTGACCCCGATGGCTATGCCAGATAGGGAAATCACCATGTTGACCTGGAACGTGCAAGGCCTAAACGCCCCAGGCAAGAGGAAATCGGAACGAAAACTATCCCAATTATCCACGGACATCGTCTGCCTACAGGAAACTCACCTTCTTACTGCCGACGAAAACCAGATATCCTTCCTCAGATACCCCAGGTGCTTCTTTGCCTCCTCTGGCCAAAAAAAGAGAGGGGTGGCCATCCTCCTCAGCCGGGACTTGCCGCTGACTCAGATCACAATCAAGAGACCCAGAAGGCCATTACCTGCTGCTGAAAGGTGGTCTCGTCGACCTCCCCATCACCCTCGCAGCAATCTATTGCCCGAACAGCGCCCAGGACCGCTTCCTCCACAACCTCCTACCGATAATGGCGGCATTCTCCAGGGGCCAACTCCTAATCGGCGGGGACTTTAACCTACCCCCAGATCCTGACCTGGACAAAACCCTCCCTCCAACCAGGGAGGACTACACCAAAGCCCAGGCCATGGCGGAATTCCTAAGGGAGACCGGAACCATCGACGCCTGGAGACTGTTCAACAAGAGGGAAAGAGACTACTCGTTCTTCTCGCACATCCACAGGGCTCACTCCCGAATCGACCTGCTACTAACCTCCAGCGAACTCTTCCCCTGCATTGAAGACATTCAGATCGGCCTGAGAGCCATCTCAGATCATGCCCCAATCGTCATGCGCCTGCAGACCCAGGGAATGCCAGAAGCGCAGAGTTGGACCTGGAAGTTACAAGACCAAACTCTAGCGGACGTCACCTGCAGAATGGAAATAGCGGAGGCACTTACTAACTACTTCGCAGAGAACCCAACCGATGACACCTCAAAGGCAATCACATGGGGCGCCATGAAACCAGTGATCCGCGGGCGAGCAATCGACTGCACGTTGAGACTCAAGAGACTCAACCAACTGCAGCAAAATAGACTGGAGAAAAGGGTCAAGGAGCTCGAGGACGCCTTCAAAAAACGCCAAACTAAAGCCACCGGCCGGGAGCTCAAGAGAGCAAAATCCGAATTAGAAATGCACCTGGCGGACCGCTCAGCCAAGCATCTGTCCTACACAAAACAATTTTATTATCTAAACCATAATAAAACAAATCGCCTCTTGGTGCACAAGCTTAAAAAAGTACACTCACGAAACAACATTCAGTGCCTGGCAGATCCGGAAGGCAACCTACGCTATACAAAACCGGAATTCCTCGAACTCATGGCGCACCACCACAGAGAGACCATGTCAGGGCCCCCCCACACCCAAACTTGCCCAGCTGAGTTTCCTGGCGCCCACCCAAGGAGGGCCACCAAACCTCCAACTAGAGTCTCTGGAATGCCCAATCACAGCAGAAGAAGTAGGGGACACTATCCGCACCCTGAAAAACACAGCCCAGTTTTACAAAAAATACACCAATATCTTATCCCCCCAGCTGGCAACCCTATTCAACTCTTTCCTCGAAACTGGCTCCACAACCCCGTCAATGGAAGAATCGGTGACGGTCCTCATTCTAAAGCCGGGTAAAGACCGGACCCAATGCACCTCATACAGACCGATCACCTTGCTAAACCTTGCTAAACAATGACGGCAAGCTGTTTTCTAAGATCCTGGCGTACAGACTAGCGCTGACCCTCCCGCACATTATCCACCCAGACCAAACCGGATTCATCCCGGGCCGCAACACACACAACAACATTAGGCGAACAATCGAACAATTAACACAATTGAGTCAGCTTACTGAATGGTGTCGGAATTAGTAATCATGAGGATATGTCTGCCTTTAAGCATAACACCTTGTACAACTCTGAACTTGCAGTCCTGAAACGCAAGTGCAGTGCTGCCGAACGGAAGCAGCAGACCTCTGGCTCGTGCTCTGACAAACTGGCATGCGGCTGCTCCAAAGACAATACAGCCTTTCCATCTGCGCCAAGAAAAGAGCCCACATCCAGCTGCATCCTGGATGCATCCAACAACACGACTGAACTCTTTAAAATCTGCAGGGAATTAGCCAACTTTTCCGCAGTCTCCTCACCCCACCCCTCCCAAGCCCCCTGCAATGCATTGGCCACACAATTTACTACTAAAATGCACGACATCCTGAGCACCCTTGCGTCCTTCTCCCCCCACCTCTCCACTTCCTTGCCTCCTATGGCCTCCAACCCTCCTCCTTCCTTTCTCTCCTCCTTCTCCCCTCTCACACCTGATGAGGTCACCAGAGCAGTCTGCTGCATGAAGGTCTCCTCCAAACAGGTGTCCCTTTGCTCCTCCAGAACCATTAAGGACAACATTGGCTCTCTTGCACCTGCACTTGCTGATTTCTGCAATCATTCTTTTTCCACTGGATCTTTCCCCTTTCCCTCAAGCACTCACTTGTGCGCCCCTTCCTGAAAAAACCTTCAAAAGACCCCACTTGACCAGCCAACTACTGCTCTATTTCTATCACCCCCTTCCTCCGGAAAGAGAAGCTGGCCTTCCCCCAACTTACTTCACACACCAAACTTGTTGGCGGTCTCCACAACCATCAATCTGGATTCTGAGCATCCAGAGGCACGGAAACTGCTGTTATGAACACCTGTGAAGAACTGCTTGCATCTCTGGATTCTAACTCTCCAGCTGTCCTTGTTCTACTTGATCTCTCCTCTGGCTTTGACACGGTTAACCACTCCAGCCTCATAAACCTGCTCCATGATACCCAGGATATCTCGGAGCGGGCACTGGACTGGCTGACCCCCTTCCTAAGTAACAGTCCATCCCAGGTTATTCTGGGCACCTTCTCCTCACCTGCCTCTTTCTCCAACTCTGGTGTCCCCCTGGCTCTTTAACACTTACCTTGATCCATTGGCACTACTCATTTCCACCTTCTCCCCTAACTTCCAGTGCTACGCAGATGACACACAGCTCTTCTTCAAACTTCCCGCTGACCCTCCTGCTTCTTCCTTCATCATGGACTGCCTACATACCATCCAGTCCTGGTGCACTTCCAACGCTCCCTCAATGCCAGCAAAACTGAGATCCTTCCTATTGGGACCCCTGCTCCCTCGTTCTTCCCCTCACTCTGGCCATCTGCTATGGGCTCTCCCCCTTCATCTGAAGCCAGAAACCTTGGAGTCATCTTCGACTCCTCTCTCTCACATTCAGGGCATTGCCAAGAAGTCCCATTTTAAACTCTTCCTTCTCAAAGGAATTCTCCCTTTTCTCACTTTTCCCCAGAAGCTCATAGATACCAGAGCCCGGGTTCTTTCTAGTCTAGACTACTGCAAAAGCTTTCTCTTGAATCTACCCTCTTCCTCCCTACAACATCTCCAGCTAATCCAGAATAGGGCAACAAGACTTATCCTGGTCTTCAAGCCCAGGGAATGCATGTCTGACCGCGTCAATGATTGTAGAATATCTGCCTCCTACTGTGTCAGCACTGTGCCTAAATAATGATAGTGACTGTGTCCCTGATTTTAGGATTTAGTATCACTGCCGTGCTTTATCACCTTGCTCAGAACTAGCCACTCGACAGTACATCCGCATTTCGCTATGCTGCGGCACTTCTTTGCTGCCTGCCACCTCCTTGCACACTGGGCCCTGGCTACCCCCCCTGGCCTGCACTTACAATTCATTGCGCAACATCACCTCAGAGACCCACCTTTATTATCCTACTACCATGACACCAGCCATGAACCCTGTCACCAAACCACTGGTTCACCATACTACCACGCCCATCTTGCCTTTTACACCTACACACCGTAACACCCAAAATTCTAACCTCCCCCACACTACTAATCCTTACCTTAACTCTCCTGCCCTCTGGCTACAGCACTTTGCAACAAAACCCTACCCCGCCTCAGACTGCGCAGGTACAGTCTGACAACCTCAAGACACCCTTAAAAAATGAGGTAAATGGTGCTCTCATCAATACTAGATCCCTTCCGGCCCACGCCCTTGACGTCGCAGATCTCATTACTACACAAAACCTTGACTTCATCGCCATCACAGAAACTTGGTTACACTCAGCCTCAGGTCCTCTATTGGCATTAGCCATTGCTGACGGATACTCTATTATTAGAAGCGATTGCAACTCCAACCTCTCTAAAGGAGGCGGTGTTGCATTTATCCACAAAGACGACCTCAATATGAGATTGATTCCTAACACACAACTTAGTTCGGCTGAGTCCCTATCAGTCAAACTCTCTCTATCCTATACTAACACAGCCACTTTGCACCTCATCTATAGACCCCCAGGCCCTCTCTCTACATTCTCGAATGACATCATGACCATCCTTGCCGACAACACCAAACCTAACTCCCAAGTTTTATTACTTGGAGACCACAATCTCGGACTACTGGATCCTAATGACCTCCATGCTTGAGAGATTGCTTGCAATATTTAAAACTTAGGATTCTCGCATCGCATTCTCGAACCTACCCATTCCAAGGAGAGGACGCTCAACTGGATTGCTGACCTAAACTGCAACACGCATATATGCTCCAACGACTCATGTGCTTGGTCAGACCACCACATCATCATCATCATCTTTATCATACCCGCTAATGACCCACGTACCAAACCTAATATTGCGCCTTCCATCCCCACAAGAAAAAAAAGGACATAACCAGGGACAAACTGCTCCCTCTCATCATGCCTATACTCATAAATTGTGCCTTCGCACATGATGACCCGACGGTCTTAGTGGACACCTTTAACCAAACTCTGCTTAAAGCTATTAACACCATAGCACCTCTTAAATCTAGGAAACTTAAAAGGCACACCCACCGCAACTTGTGGTTCACTCCACACCTCAGAACTCTATGTAAAGAAAAACGTAATGCTGAAGCACTCTGGAAAAGTCGCCCATGTCAGGCTAATAAAGGCAACCTCATTATAGCGTCACTTAATTACAAGGAAGCAATTGTACAAGCTAAAAAAGAGATGTACAACCAACGTATCTCACAAGCAGAATCTAATATTAAGGAGCTATTTAAAATTCTTAAAGAATTAGAATCACCCTCCTCCATCCCCGATACATGTAGTAAGGACAGCACGTGGTGCGACAACATTCAAAAAGCCCTCCTTACTAAAATATCCACCTTTCAGTCTAAAATCAATGCTAAGCAAAACCGCCTACAAACCATTTCCCAAACTAAATTCTCGACTAGTAAACTCAAAACCCCCACATTCACTCATACACATTTAGCTTTGCTCCTCTTACTATCCTTGAGGTAGAAAGCATAATTAGTAAACTGAAACCATCCAATTGTCAGGGTGACTCCTGTCCTGCCTCTATCATTAAGGAATCTGTGCTTGAACTTGCCCCTTTCATCACTGCCTTTATCAATTCCTCATTTCACTCGGGCATTGTCCCTGACAACCTCAACGATGCCTGGGTCATCCCATTGCTAAAAAAAACCTACTCTGGACCCCAGCATACCCACCAATTATAGGCCCATCACTACGGTCCCATTGTTACTGAAAATCTTGGATAGGGCAGCGTATATACAGATTCAGAAGTATCTAGAAACCAACAATCTACTTGGCACAAGACAATCTGGTTTTCGACCTAAGCACGGGACGGAAACCGCCCTATTAGATCTTAAAACTCAAATTGAGGACCTAAAAGACAATGGCAAAATGGCCTTATTATTACTCCTTGACTTATCGGCAGCCTTCGATTTGGTCAACCATCAAATCCTCTGTCGTCACTTGAAATCAGCTGCCCACTTTTCTGAGAAAGCCACCAAATGGATCAGTTCCTTCCTGGACAACAGACACAAGAGTGTATTCTTGCCTACTGCATCGGCGGAGCCTACACCGGTGCCTTGTGGGGTGCCTCAAGGCTCTTGCGTCTCACCAATGCTCTATAATGTATTCACTAAACCTCTATTTGATGTACTTGATTATCTGGGTGTCACCTATACTAACTACTCTGACGACACCCAGACACTCATTCCCATCACAGGTGATTACATGGTGGACTCAAAAGCCATGCACGATATCTATCAAGTCATTCAAGCCTGGATGGACCAGCATGAGCTCTGTCTCAATGATGACAAGACAGAGCTCCTCATCCTGGGCTTCCAACACAGATTGAACAGACTTGACCCTTCATTCAAAACCTTCAACATTGACGGCAACTCCATTAAAGTCTCCACTGACACCTTAACTTTAGGAATCTATCTTGACTGCACGTTATCACTCAACAGACAAACAAATGCTGTTGTCTCTGCCTACGCTTACACATGTAAGCTTATTACAGCATGCCGCCCCTTCCTAACCACACAGAACTGCATTATTTTGTCCAGGGCATTGGTTATATCCAAACTCGACTACTGCAATGCCTTATATCTAGGGACCAACCAAGGTAACCTAAATAAACTCCAGGTTATCCAAAATAACGCCATCAGAGCTGCCCTCAACATCGCCAGATCCACACACTTCTCCGAAAAAAGGAGAAGTCTACACTGGCTCTCAGTAACACAAAGAATATCTTTGAAATATCTTACCCTCACACACAAATGTTTGAACAATCAGGCCCCCATCTACCTAGCCTCCCGTTTCTCTCATTACTCTCCTATCCGGCTACTCAGATCTGCCCAAGCACACTGCTTGACCATCCCTAGATACAAACTTCAGAAAGCAGGTGGTGCAAGCTTCCCAGTCCTTGCCTCCAAATTATGGAACTCGATTCCATTAACCATCAGATCCGAATACTCCCTGTCCCTATTCAAACAAAAAAACAAACTTTGGTACACAAGACTAAACTCCTTCACCACCGCCGCCTCAAGACCTTCAGCTCGCTACCTGCTTGTAATTAGTCTATTTGCTAACTGTAGTTAATGCTGCATATTATATTATATATTTTTTATATTGTCACTGTATATATAGTGCACACCTTACATTGTTAGGTTTTTATATTGTATATCGTGTACATTACGTTTTGTGTTTTTTTTGCCTCTCCTTTGTATCACGCTTTCTCATTGTAACTCTTACTTTCTGTACAAATGTTGTACCAATGTTTTGCGCCAAGATATGCGCCCGGATGTCCTTGGGCCTGGTGCGCTATACAAATAAAATAAATACAAATACAAATCTCTCCTGCCCTAAAAATTCTTCATTGGCTCTCGGTTGCTGCAAGAACCAAATACAAATCCCTCTGCATCACCCATAAGGGTGATTGGGGCCAGGGACCATGCTATCTGCAACTTGCTCTTACTAAATACTCTCCCTCTAGACTTCTTTGTTCCTCTGGACCAACTCTCTGTGTGTCAAGCGTTTGGATAAACAGAGTGCTGGTGGCAGGTCTCTTTCCTCAGCTGGCTCCCTCTTATGAAACAGCCTCCCCTTCCTCTTCATCTTGAGCCAGAGCTCCTCAAATTCCAGATCTCCTCAGGACTTTCCTTTTCACCTCCTCCTTCCCTTCCTCCCTCCTCTGCTAACTCCTCAGTTGCTGAGGTTGGTGACCAGGGCCCTTATGGGTCCTTCGGGGCCCTAGCCTCCCACACCCAATCGCCTTCAGCCTCCGCTTGCCCACAGCACTTGCCTTGGCACCAACTGGCCTATGCCTCTGTAGGCCTGCACTTACCTATTTATTGCAGCTGATCGCTACCTAGCACTTCCTACACTGGGCACTTGTATCTGCTGCTCACTCGCGAGCACAGACACTGCAGCACATACCCTCCCATGCCTCTTCCTCTCCCCTCTTGTCTCCCTGCACTTGCACGCTGTAATGCTCACAAAGCCTAGTAGCTCTGTCTCTATCCTCCAGTTAATTATTTTTAATTCCATGTTTTCTTCCTGTTGCCCTGTGGGCGCTTTGAAGCACAATTTACTTGTTGTATCAGCACCTAACAAATGCACAATAAATCAATAAATAAACAAATAAATAAAAACTGATGGAGAACCATTGTGTAAAGTCAGTAACCATTTACTTTACCATGTATTACACTGTCAACGCCAAATAAAGTTAAAGCTAGATGTCTATTTTCTTTCAAGATGATTAGGTAGGAATTGTGACAGAGAGGAACAACTTAACACTTGAAACGTGTAATGAAGTTCATCACCTTTATTGTTATCAGAAATTATTACAATGGGGTTGGAAGTTGCACCTAAAGGTCTTGGGGCTTTCTCTAGAAAGACAACCAGAGCCTAATCCTTCCTCAACCTCAGACGTCAGAGTAGGCGGTGTGGCTTGACGCTGAACATCTTGGTAGGATCCTTTCCTCAGATTTTTCATTTCAGCGGAGCAGAGATGAGCAGCCGAGAAGCAAGGTAGCGTGGAATACAGAGATCGTTTCCAACGCCATTGGCAGTACTTCGGCAGCTGCCCTAACTCCTTGCTTGCTTCATACGCCTGCTTGACTCCCTCATCCTGCCACAACCAATAGCTGAAGGTAACAAATTTAAGAACTGACTCGCCGGCTTCCTGCCTGTTTCTAATAAAAGGCTGCCACATTGCTGCAACATTTGTTTGGGTCCTAAAATAGAGCTGGTGCAGCATATTCAGACAAATATCTCTGTCCGCTGGTTTGTAGGATATAATTATTCCGGCTACTCAGTAAATTCCGTTTTCACTGAAACGTTATGGAGGCAGACATTTCTGCTATCTCTGGACGTGGTTGACATAACCTTCCTCCCGATGCTGCAACGAGGGACGAGCCCCCGCCATGTATTTCTACTGGGACCCCCTCATAGAAGGAATAATGCATCAGAATTGCTCGCACAAAGTTCAAAAAGGAGGTTGAAACTCCAACTAGAGCATCTTTCCATCTCTGAAACGTTGTACACCAATAAAAATTCTATCGGCAACATTAGAAAGGACGCGCATGTTGTCTGTGTTTTCCCCTGCACGCCTATATCTAAAGTACTTAATTTTACTGAGTCGGAAGCTACCAATGGTGAGGGCCATAATGTCGAGGGTGGTTTAGCCTCTTGGAAGCACACAGGGGTTGCCAATCCTGGGAGCTCGTTGTCCTGGTGTCGGTTTAAGGAACAGACGTTGTTAGATTTCACAGCCTGTATGAACTTTGGAGATTTCCACAGATGGATGTTGCGCACTTGCTCCAAGGAGCACACTTTAGCAGGGCTTTTGCAACAAAAGCCTAGTCAAGTGGCACTTGACCGTCCCGAAAAAATTACTCAAACCTCTCCTTCCACACATGGGGTACAGCAATGCTGTCAAACAGACAGTGGTTTGTTTCCTACATCTGGCTGTTCCCGGCAGGAGGAGTTAGCTATGCCCGTTCCCATCTTGGTGGTAGTACCTCCACGGGCTGCTACTGAATCATCATTTCCTACCCCGGGTAAAACCTTCAAACAACCAGTCGAGCTGACTGTTAAGCAAGTGCATTTTCGATCTTTGCACACAAGGAAGCAATTTATGCCGAACATCGATAACAAGGACTCTAAAGCTTTCGTATTGGACCAGAGGAACTTTGTCATAACCAATGTGGGGAAAACAGACGGTATTGAGACTAGATATGCTTTACGTAACAAGGTTCTTGCTTGGCTACGCCAGCGAACTGGACCTGGAGTGGTTAGAACCCTGGACTTGAAGTTTGCATGAAGGATGGACCTGAGTAACTGGTGTTCTACACAATCTAGTGACTGTGTTTTAGTTGGATGCAGGTCTACCAATCTCCCTGCTTATCTCAGGCACTGCAAATATATCCCCAGGGTTGGGTCAAATTGCAAATTAATACTTTAAGCCCCCCTTCCTCTGGACATTGCTTGTCCTCAAAAGAGTCTGGTTATACGTTTCTAATGAAAGTAGTCGAATTGAAGTAGTGATGAACTGTTACAGTTTTGCTTTGCTCTCCTAGTCGTACCATGATCTCTCAGAGGTATTGTTCTTTGACCCTGCTGCTCAGTTAGGCCAGTGCCATTATGTTACTGCTAAGTGTGCTTTTTGTATGTGTCAGTTGTTCGCGGCCACTATGTCTGTCTTTGTCCTAATTATGTTTTATGTAATGCAGAATATCCAGCTTGCTGCTTCTGAATTTTTTTTCCCCAGTAGAGGGTGCTGTGCGTCGATGCCTGTCGAGTCGATGTCCCTCGGAGGCCTCTGTGCCGATGTCGACGTTATCACAGGTATAAGTAGCGCAGACAGCGTCTGTTGCCCAGTTCCGTTTTTCCGTGCTTCACAGCTCCGGGAACGCAACGCTCGGGTTCCGTGAGAACATCGAAATCCTTTGATTTTTCTGTGAAAATTCCTACGAAACTTCAACGACATGGCCTCATCAGTCCCGTCTTCGCCCCGGTCCGGTTTAAAAAAATGCAGTGACTGCAGGGCTTAGATGTCCATGATAGATCCACACAGGGTCTGTCTGTGGTGCCTTGGGGCAGAGCATCCATGTTCTGAATGTGACGAGTTTATGTCCATGACGGCCAAGGCCTTGAGGGAGCGCAGAGGGAAATTGGAGAGAGGTAAGCCACAAAAGCTCATTACCCCATCCAAACGCACCTCTGACGAGTCGAGGTATTTGTCTCCTCGTCACAAAAAACACTCCTGATCACACTCTTGAAATGGATCACTTCATTCTTCCTCTTCGAAACACAGCAAGAAAATGTGCCATATGTCGCGGTCCACCTCATCCTCCAGTTCACCTGAGAGAGTTATTTGTCCAATGAAACACAGTACCTTGGCACAGTGGGAGGAATTCTGTAAAAGCATGTTAAAGGTGTTCGAGAATGCGGCCTTGACTCCCTTGAAGGTACCTAAAGGCGATACCCCAGGAGAAAAAACACAGAACCCGCAAGTCTTCGACCTTGGCTGGGGAGACTCCTTGAGAGCGTGAAAAACCCTTGAGTCGAGAAAAGGCCTCTGTGACGCACAAAAAGACGTCACTATCAACTCACACAGCTAAGCCGAAGAGTGCGTCATCAATGCCCTCGGTGCCTCCATCGAAGGAGAAGTCATCGATGCCTCGTGTGTCGACCTCCTCAACGCCGTACAAGACTATACCTTTGACGATTTCATCGAAGACGTCGACATTACTGGCGACGGAATGGCAGGCTATTACTTCAGATGCTTGGGTATTGGAGACAATCGCCAAAGGTTACTGTCTGCCTTTCCTACAGACACCTAAGAGCCATCCACCGGGAGACAACTCTTTGAAGATTCCGGATCCACTCCTTATGCAGGAGATTTTAACCCAGCTAGAGAAAGGTGCTATAGAATCAGTATCTGTAGCGGAGAGGACCATGGGTTGGTACTCCCCATATTTTCTAATTCCAAGAAGGACGAAGGATTGAGACCCATCTTGGACTTAAGAGACTTGAACAAGTTCCTCAGGAAGGACAAGTCCAAGATGGTAACTCTTTCTCAGATCCTTCAGGCCCTCCAGATTCAGGATTGGTTGGTATCATTGGACCTTCAGGATGCTTACTTTCACGTGCCTATCCATCACATACACAGAAAGTACCTGAGGTTCGCCATTGGCAACTTGCACTATGAGTTTCGGGTTCTGCCATTTGGGATAACCTCCACCCGAGGGTTTTCAGCAAGTTAATGGTGATTGTAGCAGTGAATCTCAGGAGGGGGGATTCACGTCTACCCTACCTAGACGATTGGCTGATCAGGGCAAATTCCCCAGAACAAGCCCGAGATCATCTGACTTACACGTGCCACTCCCTCCACAGATTGGTCTTCTCCCTCAACTTCAAGAAGTCCCAAATGGCTCCATCACAAAGACTCCAATTTATCTGAGCAGTCCTGGGTGCATCCTGAGAAAATCCTTGCCACCAGAGGTGAGGGCTCAAGACATACTTGACAAAGTTTCAAAATGCCCAACATCTTCCGGCCTTCGATTTTCTGAGGTTGCTTGGCCTCATGGCATCCTGCATTTTTCTGGTGCCAGAGGCTCGCCTGAGAATGAGATCCCTCCAATGGGCTCTCAGGACTCGGTGGTCACAGTTCTCGGGAAATATGTCAGATCTCCTACAAATCCCACACAGTCGCACTGGACCTTCAGTGATGGGCCTGTCGGGAAAACATCTTGAAAGGAGAACCTTTCTGGCAACCATGGCCGGAGATGATAGTAGTGACGGACGCCTCACTTATGGGGTGGGGGGAGCTCATACCAACGGTTTGACCATCAACGGTCATTGGTCTCCATCAGAGTCCAAACTACATATCAATCTGTTGGAGCTGAGAGCAATCGGACTAGTGCTGAAGGCCTTTCTGCCCTCTGTTAATGACACGCAATACAGTGGCCATGTACTACCTCAACAAGAGAGGAGGCATAGGATCACTACCACTGTCCAGAGAGGCAATGCAGCTCCGGTTTTGGGCAATACAAGAAGGGATCTCTCTATCGGCAGTGCATCTAGCCAGAGAGAGGAACACGACGGCGGACGCTCTGAGCAGGCAGAGTGCAGTCTCACACGAGTGGGAGCTAGCTCAAGTAGTCCTTCAAGAGATCTTCACCCTTTAGGGAACCCCTCAAGTGGATCTGTTTGCGACCAATGCCAACAGGAAGTGCGAACTGTACTGCTCCAGGGAATTTCCCCCGAGAGGAGCTCTAAAGGACGCGTTCATGGTGGACTGGGAATTTCCACTTCTCTACACGTTTCCTCCAGTCCCCGTCATTCCTCACGTAATAAGGAGGTTGAGGAGTTTCAGAAAGACGACGATCCTTATTGCCCTAGATTGGGCCAGGAGAACGTGGTACCCGGACCTTCTAGACATGTCCATCTGTCATCCGATTCATCTTCCAAAAAGAGAGGATCTTCTCTCGCAAGAGGAAGGTTGTGTTCTCAATCCAGATATCAGGACTCTTAGCCTTCACGCATGGTTTCTGAGAGGCTGAGATACAAAGATTGGGACCTCCCAGAAGACGTAATGGAGGTGTTGCTTTCAGCCAGAAGGCCACCAACCAAATCCTTATACCACTGCCGTTGGAATACGTTCTGCAGCTGGTGTAGAGATAAGAATGTTGACCCTTTTTCATGCAACACACCAATGGTGTCGTCATTTCTGTTGCACTTAGCAAATCTGGGACTCCAGATTGGTACGATCAAAGGTTACCTAGCAGTGCTTTCCATTTTAAAGCGTACTGCTGAGGAAGTCTCCTACTTTAAAATGCCTCTGGTAATACAATTCTTGAAGGGGTTAACTAATATTTACCCGCCAACTCCTTTTCAAGTCCCACAATGGGATCTAAATTTGGTCTTAAACTTTTTAATGGGTACTCCCTTTGAACCTCTTAGTTCCTGTGCATTAAGACTTTTTACACTCAAAACAGTATTTTTGTTGGCAATACCATCCACCCGAAAGGTAAGCGAGTTACAGGCTTTATCTTGCAAGCTCCCTCACACTGTCTTTCACAAAGTAGTATTAAGAGTGAAGCCTAACTTCCTTCCCAAGGTGGTATTTTAGTTCCATTACACTCAGAGGATAACCTTGCCTTTCGAGTGGATTAGGTCCTCCGACGTATTCCCTATCTATGACAGGTAATGTCCACAGCTGTGCTGCTTTGGAAAATCTTTGGCGTCTGCGTCCTGCGTCAATGACATCGATGCGCCGTCCCCGAGGACCTCCTACGACATCACCCGATGTGATAAGTAGGACGCACGACGCCAATAGCCTCAGTTGTAGTTTTTTCCGCGAACGTGTTCGCTTCATGAATCTCAGTACGCCTCGACTCTTTGGAGTTTGCTGTTTTCTTCTCGGTTCGTTGAACCTGTTCAGTTTTTTGTGAAGACCTGTTCGTGGCGATGTCTTCTTCGTCTTCAACCTCGCGTCCGGGCTTCAAGAAATGCGGGGACTGTGGGTCCAAGATGTCGGTCACAGACTCGCACAACGCCTGCCTCTGGTGCCTCGGGGAGGCCTACGATACGGACGACTGTGTCGACTGCCAGTCGCTCACGGCAAACCGCCTTGCGGGAACGCAAGAAGAAGCTGTTGGTAGGTCAGGTGTCTAAGCCCCGGAAGTTGAGGTCTGTGGGGCTTTCGACGGATGACTCGAGAGGCGACTCTCCGCGTCATCGTCGGAAGTCCAGTGGGTCTCCTTCCAGGAGTCGGTCTCGCCACTCCTCCGCCTCTTTGAGGCATTCCCGGAAGCGCTGGCATCGGTCGCCTTCCCCGTCCTCTTCTGAGGACTCCGCCCGTTGGCAGTTCACTTATCCCTCCATGCAAGCGACACCGGAGGAATGGGCTTCCTTCGGGACGCAGATGCTAGTGATTCTTGAATCGCAGGGCACTGGTCCGTCCGCGCCTCTGAGTGGGGTCTGTCGGCACTGGTCGAGAGACACCGCTCATACGCCTTCGGGCTCGGGTGGTCGGCACAGCTCGTGGGAGGAGGTCCTGCTCGGACAAGGGTAGCCATTCTCGCCATGCCCGTTCCAGGTCCCGGTCCTCGACGCGCTCGAGACCGCGTGATCCTGTGCCGTCTTCGAAGAAGACGTCGACGCCTGAGGCGCCTAGGTCGTCGATGATTTCTCTCAAGGCTCCGCCTCCGAGGGGTTCGACGACGCTGTCGGCGCCTAGGTCGTCGAGAGACACGCTCGGAGCTCCGGCTTCGAGGCCTGTGTCGACACCGTCGATGCTGGCGGCGCTGCAGCTGACGTCGACGCCGGTTCGCTCAACGTCGACGCCGTTTCTGTCAATGCCGGCGCCGATTCGTTCGGCGCCCTCAACGCCTTTCGAGGCGGTGGTGTCGGAGGGGCCCCGTGGCACGGGGTTAGCCCCTAGAAAGGCTCTGGCTAAGGTCAGGCACTGATTTGGTCCCCAGATGTCTTCCTCTCCCCGTCTGGAGTACATTTGAGAGGGTGATGAAGGCTCTGATGACGGCTTGGTTCCGGTTACGGTACCAGATGAGCTTATCTTAGGTCATCAAACTGGCTATGGCCCGAGGCAGTCACTGCATGATGCCAGTGGACTGGACACCTCTCCGGAGGTGGAGTTTTGTAGGCCGGAGCCTGGCACTCATGCCGATTTTTCATATCGGCGCGTTATGTCTCGGGCCACAGAGTACTTGGGTTGGTCAGCTCCCCCAGGGGAGTTCGTTCAGGATGATTTCACAGACATCCTTGATCTTGGTCCACCCACTGACCCGTTTTTTGCCGTTTCATATGGCTCTGCAGAGAAGGGTGGCGGCGGTTTGGACTGCTCCGGAGAGTCTCCCGGCAGTGGGCAAGTCTTTGTCGCGAAAATAACACCCAGCCAGTAGCGACCCCTGCTACTTGTCCAGGGACCCCATTCCGGAGAGTTTGGTGGTGCAGGCGGCTACGGCCCCGGCAAAGCAGACGTCGTATCCTACCATCCCTCCGGATAGGGACGACAAACGTTTTGACGGCTGGGCGAAGATAGTGTTTTCTGCAGGGGGTATGGCGCTTCAGGCGGCCAACTCCATATGTGCCTTGTCTCGTTTCTCACACACTCTGTGGAACTGTATTGCATTAGCGGCTGAACGTATTCCCGAAGGGGACAAACGGGATGGTTTCCTTGCTATGGTTCAGGATGGCAAGGATGCCATGTGTGAGGCCGTTCAGTCGGGTTTGGACATGGCAGATTGTGTCAGCCGGTCCATGGCAGCGAGCACTGTAATACGCAGGTTTGCGTGGTTGCGGAAGTCTGGGTTCGCTCCTGATGTGCAGTCCCGGCTCCTCAACATGCCCTTTGACGGTGAACATCTTTTTGGCAGCAAGGCTGACGAGAGCCTTGGGAGGTTGCAGACCTCCAAAGCTGCAGCGAAGTTGTTGGGCGCTGCAGTTGGCCAACCTCCGCCTTTTCGTCCTAGGGGACAGCAATGGAGGGGAGGTTCCTTTCGCTATTACTCGTCCTTTAGTAACACGAGAGGAGCTAGCAGTCAAAGAGGCCACTTTAAGAGTGCCAGAGGTGGAAACAAGGGTACTCGAGGTGCCAAGGCCGCTCGGGCAGTTGCCTTGTTGCCCTCAGGCAACGCCGCAGCCGCTACCACTCAGTCATGAGGGCAGGTCCCATGGTTCGCCAGTTGGGGGAAGGCTGGCGCAGCATCTTGTAGAGTGGCGAGCCTTTACTTCAGATGTGTGGGTTCTGGAGATCATAACCCACGGCTACTGTCTTCCTTTTCGGCAGAGGCCTCACGACAATCCACCTGGGAACCTCTCTTTGAAGAGTCCAGATCCGCTCCTTGCACAGGAAATTCAAGCCCTGCTGGAGAAAGGCACCATAGAACTGGTGCCTGTAGCAGAGAAGAACAAGGGATGGTATTCCCCTTATTTTTTGATTTCGAAGAAAGACGGGGGATTGAGACCCATCATGGACTTGCGCGGTTTGAACAAACTCCTCAGGAAGGACAAGTTCAAGATGGTTACTCTCTCTCAAGTCCTCCAGGCCCTTCAAATTCAGGACTGGTTGGTGTCTCTCGACCTCAAGGATGCTTACTTCCATGTGCCGATCCATCCCAAGCACAAGAAGTACCTGAGGTTCGCGGTTGGCGACTCGCACTTTCAGTTTCGGGTCCTGCCGTTCGGATTGACCTCCGCCCCGAGGGTTTTCACCAAGCTCATGGTGGTGGTGGCAGCGCATCTCAGGAAAGGGGGGATTCACGTTTACCCCTACCTGGACGATTGGTTGATCAGGGGGAGCTCTCCCGAGCAAGTCCTGGATCATCTGTCCGTCACCTGCCACTCCCTTCACAAGCTGGGCTTCTCCTTCAATTTAAAGAAGTCCCATTTGAGTGTTAGGCAGAAACCTGTGCAGTTCCCCCTGGGACCACTGCACAAGATTTAGGACTACAGGTGTTTGGCAGTAAACCCACTTGGTAGCAGTCTGTACCACACATATTCACTTGGTAGCTGTGGCTGAGCAGTGAGACTTCCCTCAAGAAGAGTTAGGCAGTATACAGAGTATTCACAATAGGTCAAGAGCACACAATAGAACAAGTAAACACTGAGCAGGGCTTGGTGTAAAAGAGATATAATTATTTATTTAAAACCACATCTAGAAAAACACACAGGCACTAATAGTAAGCAATTCAAAAACACGGTCACTAAAAGATATACACTCCGTTAAAAGAATATTAGACAAGTCTTAAGTAAAGCCCCACTTATTTTCAGACAGCGGTGAACGCTTAACGTAGATGGCACTCTACTAGTTTGTTTTTAAAAAGGGAGAGAAAAGCAGAGCACAAATTGAAACAGATCCGAACACTTTTACAAGCACATAGCAAGAGAGGAAGGCAAAGTAAAACCATGAATTCAGAGTTAGTAGGCCGGATCACTTTAAGAGGATCCAAACGAAATGTGTCCAAGGTCACACGGTTGCAGTGCACAAAAGTCTTGTAATGGTTCAAAAAGAAGTTGGATCAAAGGAAAGGGACCAGTTAGAGGGTCAAGGCGGCCAGCCCAGTCCAGAAGGTTAAGGAGTTATTACCTTGTTGCAATCTTTAGAAAGGGAGGCCTGGCGGACACAGTACCTTAAAGTGGTGAGAACACTCCAGCGGGGGCAGTTGTTCCTGGCAGCGGGTGCAAGTCAGTGCTTCGTCCGGGGGAAGAGAGGATCTCGTCGTGGAGGAAGACAGGGGCCCGTTGCACTGCCAGGGAAGAAACCAGCCGCAGAGTTTCTCAGGTACAAGGAGCTGTACGTTGATTCGCGGTTCAGTGGTGAGTGGCTATCCGGCCGCCGGGGTGCTTGGCATGGGCAGTTTGACCACGAACCGGGCTGGGGTGCGAAGAAAGAAAGGTAAACTGGTTGTGCGCACCAGTCAGGGGAAGAAGCCTCTCCAGCCGGGAGATCTTCTGTCGTCGGGAAGTGGTGAGTCGTTTCCGCAGGGCTCCACCGGTGGTGTCGTCATGGTAGGTCGGCTCAGCTTCTCCCTCGTCGGATTCTCAGGTCCTGTGGCGACTTCTGAAATTCCAGTCCCCAAAGCCCTGCTTTTATGCAGAAAACCCCCATTCACTCAGCCTAGCTGTCACTCAAACATGCTAAGTGGTGAGCCGGCCGGCTCACCACTTGGGCCAATCGCACAAGAGTGCGACTTGAGTTACCACGGTAACTCAGTCCAGGGTGCCTAAACCCCCTCCCACACCCCCTGTGGTACCCAGACAGAGTGGCACCACTTTTGGAGGCTTCTGTGGAGAAGCCCGACAAAAAGTGGTACAAAGGGCTCGAATTGGGTTGGAGTCACAGAAGAGAACACAAACGCCATTTTGGAATCGAGTCTTGGCAAAAAATACCAACCGGAGAATTAATATTAATTAAATAAACCGGCGGTATGTTCGAGGCTATAAGAATTGAATAATTAAAGTTGGTAGCCTCGAACAATGGGAAAATCCCATAGGAAAATATTTGCGGTCGAATATAAAAAGTAGTTTCCACTGCCACCAGCCAAAACTCGATGGGGGGGACAGAGACGTGCCCCCTCGACTAACAGACCCCGGGGCAATCGAATTGCCCCGACCAGTACGTCCACAATATGATGGTTTGTACTGGTTTCTGTTAATAATTTGGGACTAGTAAAGCCAATGGTGACTATACATGCCCTGGGAGACAGTAGTCAGTCCTAGGATGGGGTGTCACTATGACACCCCTGTGTTACTGCACGGAGGGTGCTGTGTAACACACATAGTAAAAACACGAGACCCTATGGAGTAAAGGACCCCGTAGCCCATAAAACACATTACCAGTCAAAGGAATACCATAAATCATGTCCAAGAGTGGGAGAAAAAGAGTCTTACTCTTGGCAGGAGAAAAAAACAAACTCCAGAAATCCAGCAAAGCTGCTGGGAGACTCACTAGGTTAGGAAATTCAGCCTAAAGAGAGAATTCTCCCTAACATTGACACCAACGCAGCGGCTCCAGTACATCGGAGCAGTGCTCGACACATCCCTGGGGCAGTGTTTTCCTCCCCAGGTGAGGGCTCTTCACGTTCAGCAGATGGTGCGCAAGTTTCAACTTGCCCAGAATCTCCTAGCGTCCGAGTTCTTGAGACTACTCGGCCTCATGGCATCCTGCATTCTTCTGGTGCCAGAGGCTCGTCTGCGGATGAGATCTTTGCAGTGGGCACTCAAGCTCCTTTGGTCTCAGTCCTCCGGCAGGCTGTCGGACCCTGTTCAGGCGCCGCCCTCAGTCGCCCAGGACCTTCTGTGGTGGGCCGTCGAAGGCAATCTGATGAAGGGGGCCCCGTTTTGGCTGCCCTGGCTGGAGGTGACGATTGTGACGGACGCATCCCTCACAGGATGGTGAGCTCATGCCAATGAGTTGACAGTCAGCGGTCGTTGGTCTCCGTCGGAGTCCAGACTCCATATCAATCTGTTGGAGCTGAGGGCCGTCAGGCTTGCCCTGAATGCTTTTCTGCCGACTCTGCAAGGAAAGAGTGTCCTGATTCTAACGGACAACACGGTGGCCATGCACTACCTCAACAAAAAGGTGTGGGCAGGGTCACTTCCTCTGTGCAGGGAGGCGATGCAGCTCAAGTTCTGGGCCATCCAGCAGGAAGTTTCGATATCGGCTGTTCATCTGGCCGGAGACGACAACGAGACGGCGGACACTCTGAGCAGGCAGAGCACGATCTCTCACGAGTAGGAGCTGGCTCAGGAGATTCTCTTGGAGATCTTTGCCCTTTGGGGGACCCCTCAAGTAGATCTCTTCGCCTCCAGTGTCAACCGGAAGTGCAAAAGGTTTTGCTCGCGGGAATATCCTCCAAAAGGAGCCTTAGGAGAAGCGTTTGTGGTGGAGTGGTCATTCCCACTGCTGTACGCGTTTCCTCCAGTCCCCCTCATCCGGAGGTTACGGAGGTTCGGTTCCCGGATGATCCTCATTGCTCCGGCGTGGGCACGGAGGACGTGGTACCCGGACCTTCTCGACTTGTCCATCTGCCCTCCACGTCGTCTTCCCTACCGAGACGATCTGCTCTCACGGGAGTGGGGTCAGGTTCTCCATCCAGAGGTCAGATCCCTCAACCTTCACGCTTGGCTTCTGAAAGGTTGAGGTATAAGGCATGGGACCTCCCTGAAGACGTGATGGAGGTGTTGCTCTCGGCCAGGCGGCCGGCAACAAAGTCTCTGTACCGTTGCTGTTGGAGAAAGTTCTGCGACTGGTGCAGAGTTAAGAATGTGGATCCTTTTGAATGTGACATTCCCATGGTTCTGTCTTTTTTGCTTTCCTTGGCCCACAGGGGCTTGCAAGTGGGGACCATTAAAGGTTACCTGGCGGTGCTGTCCATATTTAAGTGCTCATCCGAAGAAGTTCCTATTTTAAGATTCCTTTAATTTCTCAGTTTTTGAAATGGCTCACTAATGTGTTCCCTCCGTCACCTTTTCTGGTGCCCGGTTGGGATTTGAACCTTGTTCTTAAGTTTCTTATGGGTGCTCCGTTTGAGCCTTTGCATTCTTGCCCTTTGAGAATGTTAACTCTGAAAACTGTGTTTTTGGTTACGGTTACTTCCGCTCGCAGAGTGAGTGAGTTATAGGCACTTTCAGTTAAACCAACCTTCACTGTGTTTCATAAGGACAGGGTTGTCCTTAGAGTTTATCCTTCTTTTCTTCCGAAGGTGGTTTCGGAATTTCATTTGAGCCAGAAGGTTGTTCTTCCGGCGTTCTATCCTCCTCCACATCCTGGTAAGGAAGAGGAGAGGCTCCATAGGCTTGATCCTAGGAGAGCGTTGAGCTTTTATATTTCGCGCATGTCCCGGGTCAGAGTGGACGATCAACTTTTCATTGGTTATGCTGGAAAGTGTTTGGGACAAGCTGTGACGAGACAGACTTTGTTTCGTTGGATTATTTTAACTATCTCCCGAGTGTTACCGCTTGGCGGGTAAGGACCCTCCGGCTGGCTTGCGGGCCCATTCTACCAGGGGAGTGGCTGCGTCTACTGCCCTGCAGAGGGGTGTTCCTATTTGTCACATCTGTGATGCAGCCACCTGGGCTTCAGTACATACTTTTGTACGTCACTACTCCCTTGATTCCATCAGAGGGCAGGATCTGGCCTTTGGTAAGGCAGTCCTATATTCCGCAATTTGATTGGGCATGCTAAATTTGTGTTCTAAATTCTTTTCCCACCTCCTTGCTGGGTACTGCTTTGGGAGTCTGTCATAGATATGGAATACGTCAGAGGACCCAATCCCCTCGAAGAACAAGTTACTTTCTTACCTGGTAACGTTCTTTCGATGGGATGGTCCGACGACGTATTCCATATCGCTCCCTCCCTACCTTCCCCGCTGCAGAATTTATTTTGGGATTGCAGCTTGCGTTCCGCAAGGCCTTCTGTGTCTGACTGGCAGAAAACTGGTGGCACACGTTCTGGGGGAAAAAACTACAACTGAGGATATGGGCGTTGTGCCTCCTACTTATCACATCGGGTGACGTCGGCCGTCGGAGGAGGTCCTCGGGGATAGCGCATCGACGCAGGACGCAGACGCTGAAGATTTTCCCAAGCAGCACAGCTGTAGACATTACCTGTCATAGATATGGAATACCTCGTCGGACCATCCCATCGAAAGAACGTTACCAGGTAAGAAAGTAACTTGTTCTTCTTTTACCCTCCTCCACATCCGGTGGAAGAGGAACAAAGGCTACACAGACTTGATCTAAGGCATGCCTAGAGCTTTTACATTAGTAGACTTGCTAAGTGGAGACAAACTGACCAATTATTTGTGCGTCACACAGGTCAGAATTTGGGTTTAGCCATCACCAAACAAAACATCTCTAGAGGTATTCTAGATCATTTTAACAATTGCGGAATGTTACAAGTTGGCCGGTAAAGACCCTCCAGAACACATTAAGGGCCCATTCAACCAGGTGTATCGTAGCTTCGTCAGCTATTCAGAGAGGATTTCCAATAAAGGATATTTGTGCGGGTGCCACATGGTCATCTGCACACACCTTTACAAAATACGATAGTCTGGATTCCTCCGCTAGCCAATAGTCTAAATTTGGAAAGACAGTACTGCACTCTGTGCATACGTATCACTCTAATTTTACTCCCTCCTCCTGATCATATTACTGCTTGGGGAGAGTATCAAAGATAAGGAATACGTGGGCGGACACAATCCATTTGAAGAAAAAGTAACTTACCCCTGGTAACGTTCTTTCGATTGTATGTTCCTCTCACTTATTCCTTATCTCACCTCCCTTCCTACCCCACAGTAAAACTTCCCTTGTGGTTACAGTCTGCACTCCCTCAAGGGTAGTAACCATCTAACTTAAGGCACTTCTTCGCTTAAAAACGGAACGGAGCAACGGACGTTGCGTGCGCTACTTAAACCTGTGATGAAGTCGACATCGGCACAGAGGCCTCTGAGGGACATCGACTCAACAGGCATCGACGCACAGTGCCCTCTACTGTGGGAAAAATTCCAGTGCAGCAACCTGGATATTAGGAAATATCAAAGATAAGGAATACATGGGAGGAACATCCAATCGAAAGAACGTTACACAGGGTAAGTAACTTGGTTCTTCTTTCCTACATTTAACCTGCAAAGATCTACTTTCCACCCCCTTCCATCCAGTCTGTGAACGGATCAAGTTTAAAATCCTTGCCATCACCCACCGCTGCCTCGACAACACTGCATCTGGATACCTCGCCCAGAAACTATTCAAGTCAGCCACTGCAGATCCCACACAGTCAGCTTACGCCAACCTCCTAGACACTCCTATGTCCAAATGTCCCAAACCAGGAGGTGCCAGCTTCCCCGTCAATGCGGCCACGCTCTGGAACTCTCTGCCCCCTGCCTTGAGAGCTGGGCCGTCCTAAACCTTGTTCGGAAAGAGACTAAACACTCACCTGTTTCAGTAACTGTCCTTTGCCTGCTAACTGTTGGAACTTCCTATGATTTAACCTGCACCTGGATGCCCATGGGTTAAGTGTGCTACACAAATGTATAAATAGACTCTCTCCCCTCTCCTGACAATCTGCTTGCGGATCACACAAATTAAGCACCCACAAGCAAAATCCTGAACTCTGAAGCTAAACATTATGTGGATAAATGTTTCATTGCCAGTAAACTCCAGGGTTTAGTTTAGTTTATACATTTGTACCGCGTACCAGTGCGCCGAGGGCATAAGGGCACCCAAAAAACAAACATATGGACAAGACATTACTGAGACCACCAACCATCAGTAACAACGATGCTGTCTGCAGATGCACGTTATCTGAACATGAAAGTCTTCAAAAACCGTTTGAACAGTTCTTTGGATTCGATCTTCCTGAGATCTGGTGGGATTGAGTTCCAAGCTATAGGGTCTCTGGGTCCCTGCACCTTGCCCCAGTGACCAATTGGCTGCTAAAAGCATTGTTGTGACACTCCTCCTCTTAATGAAAGTAATAGGATAGACCTCATTGATTGAAACACCCAGATGGATCGCTCCAGCATCAAATGGAAAAGATTGCTCAGTTACCTGTGAAATATAGCTAAGAATCGGTTGCAAAACGACTTCACTCCATATTGTGTTGAATCCAATGAGTCATCACAGATTTGCCGGTGGTTCTCTCCTTCCCTGTGTCCAGGGGCCGACGGCCGCTACCTGATCTTGACACTGGGGGCGGCTATCTGAGAGAGGATCATATAGGAGGATAAAACTGCTGGGGAGATGTCATGAGTTCATTGTACAAGACGCGGTATCCCCCCGTTTCCCAAGACCTTAATGGCCTATTGTCATCTGTTTGTTTCCCCCTGTAAAGGAAGTGAGGAAACCTCTCTCAATATTCTTCAGGTCAAAACCCCATCTATGACCTAGACACACAATGCTCCAACAAAACCCCTTTTGCTTCTGAGATACCTTTTTGTGGAAATGCTCTCTTGTATAACCACTGAGAGAAACACTATATATCGGATGACAGCCACAGACTCCAACTCCGATGATCGCTGAAGTGCTGAGACGAGGAGGATGTAGTAGTTGGAGCAAGGTAACAGGAGCCTGAAGCTCAATGTGCAGACTTAATTGTTTTACAGAATCCCCTGTGTGCAGGATATTTAAAGATGGCAACTGCACTACCAAATGTGGCGGTGCAGGAGAAGACGTTGGCTCCTGTGCGGAGGCTTTCAGGTGCGGGAGGCACGTACCAGCGTGGCGGAGCAGAGGAGTCCACCGAAGCAGACAGAGAAACGCAGTGCGTGAGCAAGAGGTGCCGTAGAGACGCAAGAGAATTCCTGGGCGCTCAGCCTCTTGAAGTGGCAGCGATCTCCACCGGGACCTGAAGGGAAGCAGGTGTGTGACAGCGCAGCCACAAAGTAAGCAGGAAGGATGTCTGCACAGTCCAGAGTGGAAAGCGAGTGGAAGAGCCACGCCGCAGAAGTACGTATCAGACCTGAGACGCTGGAGAGAGAGAAGTCCTGCCAGGAGAGTATACTAGGCAGTTGGAATTGCACAAAGTTCCGGCAGGGGAGTACACCAGGCGAGTTGCAACACTACAAGAAATTCTAAAAGAAGGGCAGTGTTTGCTAGACAAAAGAGACACTTGTGTTAAAGAAAGAGTGTTGCAGAACTTGTTGCCTAACAGGAGTATTGTGAATCCAGGAGAGACAAAATAAGTAACTGTTAGTTAAAGAGACATTGACATCCCATTTCAAATCCAGGGGAAGGGAACCACCCTCTGGGTCCAAGGTCTTTCACCTTGGAGAACATTTTCATTAGAACTATTCTAACTTTCCGTTTTGAGCATGTTTTTGCCAATATCAGGTTGAAGACATTTCCTTTCACACTTTATTTCATTTGTAGTGTGAGCGTCAGGATAGGATGTTTTGGACACAAGGACGACTTTTCAGTTATTGACATTCTGACACAGACTCTTTAGAATAGGATCAGAGAGGCATTTTCCCAACTCATTTTCCATTAAATAAAAGTCTTTAACCAATAACATGGCAACCTTGTGTCCAGCTTCTGACCCCTCACAACATCCCTTCCAACAATCCCCAGAAATTCCAATGTTAGTTTTTAGTCTTAGTGAGTTCAAGCACCATCTAAAACAAAGCTTTAAAGTCGTTTCTTTATTTTATTTTGCACACAGAGTTAGGAGGATTTCACTCTTTGCCATATCATTGTCCAATCTTGGTTTGAAAACGTTCCGCCAAAATCATACTCCCTGGCCACTATGTATGTCCATACTTTAAATGTGGGGGAGGATAACGGGGTTGGATATATATTCAATATTCGTTTTTTAGATGGGCCAGATTGTAGATTGTACAATATATTTTTCAAAATTGATCAGTGGTCTAGTGGCTGCTTCCCTAATCTGCTTTTCATTACCCAGTGCCTGACTTGACAGATGCACCAACCTGCATGCTCTCTCCAGGAAGGGAAGGGTGTAGGTAAGGATACAGATATGAAGTCAGATTGTCGTGTATCTGTGTAAGTGGTGAGCGGAATGTGGAGAGCCCCAATGGAATCGCTAGCATATCCCATATCAGTGGGGACTTCCTGGTTACAGGGTTAATATAAAGTGATTGAGTTCTTGACTATTTGGTCAGCCAGATAGCCCGCCATAATGGGATGACCCCCACCGCTGTATCCATGGTCCACCATGGCCTTTTTAACTTGACACATTCATGATGAATTCCTAATTGGGCGGTGCCATAATATTTCTGAAACTCTGGACATTGCAATCCGCGCATCCATGAATAGCCAGCGCATTTTTAGAAACTCTAGCTTTGTATCCCTTCCAAATGAAGTGAATTACATCTTGAAGTTTGTGTAAGTCATGAGTGGACTGGGATCGAAAACACTTCAAATAGATGTTAATCTTGATTGTGTGAATTCTTCCAAACCAGGAGATGGAAAGCTTGTTCTAAACAGACCTGTCCCTCGTAATTGCGAAAACATGCCTGACTACTTGTGCACATATAATTTACCAGTATTTGATATTTGCCGCTACATTTATCCCTGCATACCTAATTTGTGTTGTGGCCCACCTAAGCAGACATGGGTGTTGCAAAGTATTTTTCGTTTATGGTGGTATAGTCAAATTTAACAATTCATATTTGGCATAATTGACCCAAAATCAGGAGGCCATCTCAAACTGGTTCACTTCCACTTGCAAGGTGTGTCTTGAGGACCATGAATTCCGAAGGGATAGCAAGATGTCCTCTACAAGCACGATTACCTTATATTCAGTCTTCCCAAAACAAATTCTTTGTATTTGGGCTCCACCCTGACCTTTCTAGCGAAAGGTTCTGCATCCATTGCAAAGAGTAGGGGAGAGAGGGCATCCCTTTCTCTTTTCTCTACCAAGATGGAGCAGCTGTGAGAGACTGCTATTCATCTAGAATCCTAAATGGTGAAGAAAACCATCACCACACCTTTGCCCTAAGCACCGGAAGCAAGAAATGTCAACTGACCCTGTTGAAAGCCTTCTCTGCGTCAAGTGCTCGAAGCTGCAAGGGTCCTCTGAAATCTGTATAGCGTTGCCTAATAGTTGCAAAATATGTCTAGCTTAGCCTTTTCATCATATACAGTTATCCCTTTCCCGTTTTTATGAGCACAGATGGGGGCTTAATTCTGTTTTGTTTTAAGTGCATCTGATAGCAATCTATCCGAGAAGTTAACTTTTTAATAGAATATGCACTTTACATTTATCAGAGATTGTGCAGCTTTGTAACAGGCCAGGTTATTAAGTTCACCTCTCACTGCAATACATTTTTGAAATATTTTATTAGGCCGCTTACACTTATGCTATGTTTCTGGAGATCAGAATTCCAATAAAATAAATAAAATAAAATTACAGAACCTTGTTGCACCAGGAATGGCAGCTTGAGGCTGGAGCTCCTGTGTCCTGAACTTAACTCCAACTGCTACGATGGCTGATCCTTCCACTATTGATTCTTCTTCTCAACCTGCTAAGCGGCAAAAAGGTGGAGATGTTGAGACTATGGAAGATGGAAAGAGGGAAGACAAAATCCTGGAGCTTTTAACCTAAGTTACCTCGGATATAGCGTATATCAAAGCAAAATTGTTTGCTTCAGAAAAGAGATATACTGAATTAACCACTAAGGTTGACTCTATGGAGGACCATCTGACTACAGTGGATGAAAACACACAGAGGATGACTGAACAGATAAGGGATTTACAACTACAAAATGAGAAATCATGATCTTTGGAGACCTAAGCAAGGATATCCTTGAGAAGCACAAGAGTTTTAATTTAGCACAGGAGAAGGCGAAGAATAAAAACTTAAAATACTACATGATTTATCCGGCAAATCTTCAGGGTGGTGTTTGATGGACAAGTACATTCTTTCAGTGAACATAAGGGAGCTGAAGCATTCCTTTCTGATTTGGATCAAGAGTCTATGGATGAATCAAAAACGCTGGAGAAAAGGAGAGATTGTTGCTTTCATCAGCTTCTGTTATGTCATTGGGTTATGTGTAGTATTGGTTTTAAATATGGTTTGTGTTCTGTATAGTTTATTTTCCATTTTGATATATATTTTTTTTTAAACGTTACATTTTGGTAAAAATATTCATTAGAAACAGCCAGTGCATTTGCTTTTGTTTAAAAGATCTGAATGCAGGTGGTTTAGAGAAAGGGACCTTATCGTGTGAGCAGCGTGAGCACGTAATTCGGGAAGTTGCTCAGCCGGATGGTAAAGAGTGCGTGCTGAAAGGGCTCGTATAATAAGGAGAGTGACTTACATTTGATCGGGTACTTTGGACAGTGTTAATAAACTTGTGTGGACCCTTGGCATCAGAAACTTTTGTTCGGTAGGTGTCTTCTGCGCAATGACTTCAGCGGTGAGTATCGTTACTGATTGTACAGTCGACTGGAGACTTGGAGCCTTCACATTGCACAGTGAGGAGCATTGGGACTATGAATGAACTTGACACAGGCATTTTACTTGTTTGACTTAAACGTGGAGCCTGCACTATATCACGTGAATGCTGACCTTGTTGATCTGCATTCCATGATACGAGATGAAATGAACACAGTAAACTAGGGGGATATTAATGCAGAAGCAGGTAGTGGGCCTGGCAGAACCAAAAACAAGGTATATTTACAATGGTTTGCTCAGCCTGAATTAGATCTTTTTTTTTCACTGAAGGAAAAATGTTGCAATGTTTCGGCATGATTTACTCCTTGTTAGTGAGGATTGAGTGTTTTAGGCCAAGATCGGCGCCCAGATCTGATGACTTCCCTGGCCAGAGGAATAACTGCGAGGAGTCATAGTGAGCGCTTTATACAGTCAGGAGGGAGGAGCGCCATTTCAGGTGTACCCCTGCTTTATGTTGTATATGTAGTTTCATGGATTTGTGTGCCAGGGACAGGATTTTGATGGGAACGGACGGGGGAGGGTGGGGGTGGGGTCAAAGGGGCTAATTCAGTTTTTAACACATGGTTATTCTGTTTAACTTAGAGGGATGTTGAGATAATGTTGAGGTAATTGTATTGCAGCAATCTTACTCTTAACCAAAAATCATTTTGGAGTTTTGGAGTCCTTCACTTCACGATACAATAGCATTAGAGTTCAATCCACACAGGTATTATTAAGAAAGATTCCCACGCAGATATGTCTTTTTAAGAATTGAAGGCGAGCAGAATCCTAAAACATATGTTTATAATCAATACATGAGGATTGTTGAAATCCGACACATTGTATTTACAAGGAATTCATTTCCAAACCTTTTGTTTAAAAATGTTGCCGGCTATGAGAGTTTGGTATGTTTTCATTCATGCAACAAGATTTACAAAGCTGCATTTGGGATTATGGGTGAGCAGTTCTGTATAAAGCTGTTTATTAAAGTTCTAATGGGAATGGGTGGTTTGGGACATTTGTGGGATGTGTTTCAAATTGAAGATTGAGATGGACTCATGTATTTACATGTATTTACATGTATTAGCACCTATTGATTTTGTGTGTCTGAGGGCTTAAATTGCAAACGGACAATGAACAAATGTTGCATGTGTTTTTTTTTTCTTTTTCTTTTAGGATGAAGTTGGTTTTAAACTGGCACAGTGCCATCTTCATCTAAATAATTACCCGGTTGCACAGACAATAGATTGTAATGACTTTGGAATGGAATTGATATGTTTTGGTTAGGCTTATTATTTGTCAGCAAATACATATTAAAGGGATTATTAATGAGGCTTAGAGGGGAGGTCCCTGGCATTGGAACATAACGTTAATGGTAGGGAAATAATAACTAGAAGAAAATTGAAAATGTTTGCTATGGTGAAATCTTCAAATATTAAAATATTTAAATGGAGGCAAGTCCATTTGGGTCATGGATACTCACTGATGATTCCTTGGCATTTGCTGAACATAGAGGTTTCGGGAAGTAGGGGATAAAATGGAGTGTTTATATTCACAAAATTTGGGAACTTACATGATATTAAAGATGAAATTGATAATAGGTGGGGGAAGGTTAACAAATACAGATAAATAGATAAGGGAAACCTAGAATATGAACATTTGCTGTAAAATATGCTGTTCGGATTGGATGGTGGGAGGTTATAATAGATTGGGATTGTACATGAATTTTGTAAAATAGTTTATAAACTATAAGGATGCAGTAGGAGAAGAAATGTTGATGTATTTCTTACTGATAATGGATACTGTTAATCGGGAGTCCAAGGTTCAGAACACAGACTGATAACTCGGGAGAACACTCTTAGAATGTTCGGTTTTGTTTGGACGGACATAGGTAAACATTTTTGCCGATTTATTTTTTCTTTTATTTCTTTCCTTTTTTTTGTTTTGCTGTTGATGTAATGTATTGGCTTTGTGTCTTTTATGTGTTGGTTATATGTTGTAAGATGGTAGCATGCATAATGGAGAACAGTGAAGATGGGATAAACATGAGGATTTCACATATTAATAAGGTCATTCACTGAATGGGAAGTGTAAACAGAGATATTTACTTAACTCATGTTGGTTTGAAAATAGAAAGGGTATATGTGGTGTGATGGATGACTTAACGTTTGTGTCTTGGAATGTTAAGGGCCTTAATTGTCCCAAGAAAAGGAAGAAAGTGATGGATTATGGAGTACAAAAGCACATGTGGTGTTCTTACAAGAAACTCACTTGTTGGATGAAACTAGGAAATATCTGACTAATAATAAATATCCCCATGAAATATCAAATTGTTATGTTTCGAAATCAAGGGGAGTTAGTGTCCTCGTTAAGAAGGGACTTATATTTAAGGTTGAGAAAGTGGTTTTTGATGGGGAAGGTAGGATACTTTTGGTTGACACAATATATAGTGGTAAGGTTATTACAATTGGATGTGTATATGGTCCAAGTCCGCCAAATAAATTATTCTTTGAGACTATTACACAGTTGCTACGTGATATGCAGGGTGATAGAATTATAATTGGTAGAGACTTTAATTGTGTTCTTGATCATGCTGTTCATCGGTCAGCGATGTGCAGATTTACGAATCATGGGATCAGTGATAAGTTTTGTTTGTTTCTTGAAAGATTGGTATGCAGTAATAAAAAGTTGTCTGCACAAAAAATCACTGAAAAAATGCTGTGATTTGACCCGGTAAAGGTGTACCCCATTATACCATTTAAGGGGACATGGGGTTGTGGGGGTGTCCCCCTCTCCACTTAAATCGTATAATGGGTCCAGGGGTGGTGGGGGTATCCCCTGCATCCATTACATGGATTGCGGCGGCAAAACCACAGCCTTTTTGCCGCAATTTTTTATGTGAATGTCAATCTTAACACATGGAACCGAAAGATTCAATCCTGCAGATGCATGGAGGTTTACACATTCCTCTAGTAGATAATACTCCTTCTATTCGCCAATGCATTATTCCTTTTCCCGGATTGATTATATATCGATTTCAGAGAGGTTGATTGATAAATTACTGAGTGCAAACATTAGGGAACGTGAAATCTCTGATTATGCTTTGGTGGATTTAAGGTTGGCAGTAGGTGGAGAAAAATCGAACTTCTTAAGATGGCGCATACAAACAGGTATGTTAAGAAATGAAAATTAAATAACTCGCCTTATGGCGTATATTGCAATGTTTTTCAAAGAAAACGTTGGCTCTACGGATATTCAAATAGTGTGGGATATTTGTAAGGCTGCCATAAGGGGTGAATTGATTAACAGGACCTCATATTCTAAGAAAACCGTGCTACCGGAGATACGCAAGTTAGAGGGGGAAATTAGTTGGTTTTCAAAGGAAATATGCACAAACAAAAAGTACGGAGCATTGCCTAAAGATGTCTCGTACACAGGAAGAACTGAAGCATAAAACTAATATGATGGCCGAAAAAGGTATATTTTTTTATGAGGCAAAAGTACTGGGAGATTGGGGATAAGAGCGGTAGATTACTGGCTAATAGACTGAAAGGGATGATGGAATCATCGTTTATACAAAGTACTGAGAATGCACAAGGCAAAATTGTTATTAAGACTACAGACATTTGCCAGTGTTTCCGTTCTTGTTACAAAGATATTTACACAGAAGATACCTTTCCATTGGAGTCAGAACTAGAGGCCTTTTTTAGCGAATTGGACCATCCCAAATTAAAAATGGAAGATACAGAGGCATTAGATGCAAAATTTGAATTAGGAGAGATCTTAAAGCCATATAACAACTTAATGTTGGCAAGTCGGCGGGCTTGGATGGTTTGCCTTCAGAGTTTTATAGATCATTTGGAGATACATTGGCTCCCATTATGTGTGATCTATTTAATAATTTCACTTGAAAAGTGACCATCTGCCCGTCAATGCAGGAAGCACTTATAACAGTGCTTCCGAAACCAGGGAAAGATCATAAGTGTGGTAATTACAGACCCATCTCTTTACTTAATGTGGATATTGAAATATTTTCTAAAGTGTTAGCTAATAGGTTGGATAAATGTATTGCCGGCTAATACACAAAACGCAGGTAGGATTTATGAGGAATAGGTTTGGGTATGACACTATCAGGACCATTATTGATATATTGGGTTTACCAAGGGATGTGCTTCAGGATACAGTGCTTGTTTTTATTGACGCAGAGAAAGCTTTTGACAGAGTGAATCGGGCATTTCTGGAGTTCATGATGCAAAAGTTAGGATTTGGGTTACAGTTTTTGCAGTCTATTAGATGTCTACATGGTGATGCAGCAGCTAGAATTTGGGTGAACAATGAGGCTTCTGCTTTGTTTAAATTGGAGAGGGGTATAAGGCAGGAATGCCTACTGTCACTGTTCTTGTTTAACTTTGCGTTTGAATAATGTCTTGCATATATACTTAAGGAAAATGGTATGAAGGGACTAACATTTGGAGACCTGGAAATCAAAGTATTGTCATTTGCTGATGACATGGTATTTATATTATAGAATTAAAGAGAGGGGAGTATTGCCCAGAGGAAAGCTTTTGAAAGAGTGGGTAAACATTCTGGTCACAAAGTAAACTGGGAAAAGGCTGAGGTTTTCCCACTTTCAGAGAGATGTAGTAGGGGTTATTTTGAGGAATTGAACGACAAATGGTCGAATTTTAAAGTTAAGTATTTAGGGGTATACCTCGCCAGGGATTTGAACAGAATTGTTGGGTTAAATGTTGAAATTTGAATCAGTGATCTAAATAGATATCAGAAAATGGCAGAGATTGAATTTAGGAATTTGGGCTAAGGTTAATGCCATTACAATGAATTTATTGCTAAAAGTGTCATATTTTATCCAATCGCTTCCCTTGCCTTTTACTAAGAAAATACAATTCAGAGTGAGAAGGGCAAAGTGAAATTTCCTAAATATATTATGTTGCATAAAATACAGGAGGGTGGATTTGGCTACCCGGATCTTGTTAAGTACCATATGGGCTTTATTTTAAAGAAGGTTGCTTATTATATGGTATCCACAGATAGTTATGAGCCAATTTGGCTTACAATTGAAAGGGAGGTATTTTGCCCTTTGGAATTGGATAATATTTACTTGATGGAAAGAATTTCATCAAAACGAGTTAGATTGCAAACTGTAAATGCAACACATATGACTTTAATTTCTTGGTTAACAGATCATGATCAGAATATTTATTTGCATTCCAAGGCTTCAATTTGGGGAAATCCTGGTCTTCGGTTGGCTAACACAACTCTATATTGGAGTAGTTGGATTGTTTTTTTTTTTAATAACACATTTTATTGGATTTGTAACATACAACCACTGTGCCTTCCGGGGCCAGCATTTAAACAACAACAATAATATTAATAATAGAAATAAAAATAACGTTGGATGGGAAAAGCACCATATGGAACACATACTATATGCTTTTATGTAACATATAATACATAGCGTAATAGTGTTTGGTACAATAGTAGGTTTTCCGCAGCATTGTCCACAGCCCCTAGTCTATGATGTTATGATATTAAAAGTTCAGTAGTTCACATCGTGTCTTCCCAGCGTTGCCATTCCCTATCTGCTTTTTCATGGCAACCTCTGGCTCTGTACACCCTCCTTTCTATTGCGATGCAGATTTCTACATCCGTAATCCACTGATTCACCTGCGGCGGTTCCGCTGCCCCCCATAGGCGTGCTATGTTTCTTTTGATTATCGCTGTCATGAGGCAGAGCTTTTCGTATTTTGACAGATCTATCGCACTGTCCACTCCCAGTAACAACAGTTTGGGATCTCTGGGGATCGTCTGGTTCAGGACCCTTGATAACCCATCGCAGCATTGTTGTCAGTAATGACTGATTACTGGGCATTCCCACAGTATATGAAAGAAGGTTCCTTCCTCCTCCCGGCAGCGCAGATAGTTGGGTTCAGCTATTTTACCCCATTGGTACAGGGCTACCCTCGGGTAATAGATCCTGTGCAATATCTTCAGTTTTACTAGGCGTAGTCTGGCTGATATGGTGACTTCACGGGGGTACATCAGGATTTGGACCCAGTCTTCCGACATAATTTCTCCCACTTCAGCTTCCCATTTCGATTTCAATTGTTCCAGTTCTGGTGTGGCGAAGGAGGTGATAACACTGTACATAACAGTGGTGACTTTAGCTGGAACATGGTCCACCACTCCAGTGGAGTAGAGTCTGCCATGTCGGAGAGAGCAGGGAGGTGCTGTTGCAGGGTGTGTCGGAGCTGTGTATAGTGATATCTCTCTGCCTCCGGGAGGTCAAAGGTCGAAATTAGTTCATCAAAAGGTCTAATAGATCTATCTGCTATAATGTCCTTCACTTTTTCTATGCCATGTCTCATCCACACCGGCCATTTCGGCAGTTTGATCACCTCGGGGAGGTTCCTGTTGTTCCACAGCGGTTGTAGTGGAGTGATTTTGTCTCCCCAGCCTATAAAGGTGTGTGACTCTGTCCAGATACGTGGCGTGTGCGAGGTAATGTCACGAGGAGATGCTCTAGGTGTCGCAGCATATAATTCCATGGGGGGTGACGCTCTCACATGTGGTAGTGTTGAATCGGCGTGTAGAGCGTCGTTTATCACCGCCATCTGACTGGCCCAGTAGTATGTCTGTAGCCTCGGTAGACCGATACCTCCTTCCCATATTGACCTTTGTAGTGTTCGAAGCGCTATTCTCGGGTGTCCGCCACCCCACAGGAGTTGCCTAAGAACACAATCTATCTCCTGGAAGGTCTTGGTTGGTATGTGCAGTGGAGCATTCTGTAGTACGTACAAGTAGCGAGGAAGTGTTAACATTTTGAACAGTGCAGCCCGCCCCAAAAGGGTCAGGGGTAGAGACTTCCAATGTTGCACATCTCTTGTAAATCTTTCCGTAATAGGTTGCAGGTTATTGGATGTATAGTCGTTGAGATTTCTTGTAATCCGGACGCCCAGATATCGAAACTGTTCATGCGCGACTTTATATGGGCAAGACTCGGGGGTCTCGTTTCCCAGTTGTTTCAGTGCAAATAGTGTGGTTTTGGACCGGTTCACCTTCTGACCACTAAAGGTACCATATTCTTGCAGTAGCTGTGCTACCACTGGACATGTTGTTTTAGGTTCTTAAAGGTATATCAGTAGGTTATCCGCATATAGTGAGACTCTGTCTTCCCACTCTGGTCCTCCGGGGATGCCTTTCCAAGTGCACGTGTCTCTCAGCCATTGGGCCAGTGGTTCCATGGCCAGCGCGAAAAGGAGGGCTGATAGTGGACATCCTTGTCGTGTCCCCTTCCCCAGGGCAAAGGATTGTGACGTCCAGCCGTTCACCCTCACTTCGGCCGTCGGCGCCTCGTACAGCAGCTGGATCCATGTTAGGAATCGCTCGCCGATCCCCATTTTACGCATAATCGCCCAGAGTGCCTCCCAGTGGACCGAGTCGAAGGCCTTCTCGAAGTTCACCGCGAGTACTGCCATGGGGGTGTCCAGGGTCTGGACGCGCTCAATGGCCAGGTGTAGTCTGCGTATGTTCATTCTCGTAGATCTACCAGGCATAAAACCACATTAATCTGGGTGTATTAGGGATGTTATGACCTTTTGTAGGCGCGTCGCCAACAGTTTCGCCAGTATCTTCGTCTCGCTGTAAATTAGAGATATTGGTCGATAAGAGCCACATTCGTCCGGGGGTTTGTCTGCTTTGGGTATCACAACTATTGTCGCCTTCCTTAAATCCGCTGGTAGACTGCCCTTGTCTCGGGCCTGCTGATACAATTTGAGTAAATTTGGGGCCAGTTCAGTTCCGCCTATCTTCTTCTAGGTTTCAATGGGGAAACCATTCGGACCAGGTGTCTTTCCGGACTGGAGTTGCATCATAGCTGCCACTATCTCATCTTCTCTGATTTCCATTTCTAGCCCAGCCGATTGTTCAGCGTTAAGAGAGGGAAGGGCGATCTTTTCTAACACAGAGGTTTCAGGGGAGTTTCAGGTGCCCTGTATAGTTTTTCATAATATTTTGCAAATTCCTCTGCAATATCTGCATCTATTGATCTCGTTTCGGCATTTTGTGTTGTGATAGTTGTTACTTGGTTGTGTCCCTCATCTCTCTGCTCAAGCCATGCTAGCATCTTTACAGCTTTGTCTCCTGTTTCATAGACTCTGGCTCTCATCGCCCCATGTGCCTGTTTAGCATTGTCCAACGCAATATTTTGTAACTTTTTTGAGCTAGGATCAGGAGTATCCTGGATTAGGTGTGTTTCCTCCACTAGTTTGACATTTGCCTCTGCTTCTCTTATTGATTCCAGGTGTGCTTTCCTTTGTGCCGCGGTCCAGGAGATGATCTCTCCACGAATCACAGGTTTGTAGGCTTCCCACAGAGTAATAGGGGACTCTACCGTTCCTTCATTTAACTCAAAGTATGTTTTGCTAGCGTTTTGTAGACGTTCTAACAATTCCGGGGATCCTAGATGGTAATTATTCAGCCTCCATACCGGTGGCGGGATTGGTTTATACGTCGTAACTGGCATGAGTAGGGGGGAGTGATCCGAGATGCCTCTTGGGAGGTACCCTGCCTGTGTCGCCATGTGTATTATTGATGCTGGTATAAAGAAATAGTCTAGGCGCGACAATGATGCGTGTACCCCAGAGTGATAGGAGTATTATTTGCCTTCCGGGTGAAGGTCCCGCCACACATCTCTAATTCCAAAAGCTTCGACAAAGGTGGCTAGATTAGTTCGGCGATTGGGGTCTCTACTGCGCAGGTGTGTGCGGTCTCGGGTATTGTCCATTACATCGTTGAAATCTCCCCCCAGGATTAGGATCTCTGAGGTGTCCATAGTGATCAATGGCGTGATGTCTTCTATCAGCGTGGCTTGCAGTGTGGGTGGGGCATAGATGCCAGTAGGGAGATCGTTTTGTTCCAGAGCGTGCCTGTGACATGCGTGTACCTGCCTCCAGCGTCCTGTGTTGTTTCTCTTAAGGATAAAAGTAAGTCTTTTATGTATCAGTATTATTACTCCTCTGGCTCCCATCGTGAATCCTGCTTGTATTGCTGTGCGGTAGTTGGACCGCTTGAACAATGCATTGGTTGTTCCTGCTAGGTGGGTTTCAGTTAGGAAAGCAATATCTGGGCTATGTCTATTCAGGAATTGCCGCACTAATCGTCTCTTCAGACTGCTTCCTAGACCATTTACGTTCCAGGTGAGGAGCTTTAAGGTTCGGGTCTTAGTGTCTTGCGGAGTCATTTAGGCTTTCGTGGGTGTAAATGACAGTAACGTTCTTTGGGTTCTGGCCATTGTGTTCATGCGTACCATGGCAGGGAACAACGGCCTATGTCGCACCAAAACCTGTGTCGCGAGAACTTCAACGTCCCATTGAGTTTGTCCATCCTTTAAACATAAAAACATATACCCAACTCCCCCTCCCTATACTTCGCCCCCAACTGAAGCATCTGTCGCCCCATTGCAACTCAAATACAAATTAAACAAAAACTGTAGACTCGCAGCTCATTGCTCATAAGTTCCCACCGTGCTCCAATCAAAAGAAGCAGGGGGGGTAACTTTCCAGGGGGAAGGGGGGGGGGCTTCCACCTGTTCTGGCCGCTTTTCTGTGAGTCTCTTCATGGCTGTTACAATCGTGTAAGCAGAATGTCAACAATGCACAGTACCTTACACCTTGCTCATTGGGGCCTCCAGAGTTCCTGATCGTTCATGCCTCGGGTGTCAGTCTTCCCTTTCTTGCGGTTGCGGAACGTTGCCTGGTGGTTGTCGGTCCGGCGGTTCATGTCTTGGTCGGGGGGCTCTGTTTCCGTTGCCTCTTGCCTTGGTCCAATCACCTTCAATGTGCTGCTCTGCCCACTTCCACGCATCTTTGGGGTCAGTGAAGTGGACTGTCGTGCCTTTATAGTATATTTTAAGTTGGGCGGGAAATAGGAGGCCGTATTTCACATTCAAGGTTTGCAACTGTTTTTTGAGTTGGTCAAACGATTGCCTGGCTTTTTGCACGTCTCTGGTGTAATCTGGAAAAAACGCTCTCTTCGATCCATTGTATGTGAGGGTGCCTTTTGCCCATGCCGTCTGGAGCAATGCGTCACGGTCTCGATAATTCAATAGCTTCGCTATCACTGTGCGTGGGGGGCACCTGGTACTGGGCGGCCTGTCGGTACGCGGTGGGCCCGTTCAATTGAAAAGAAGTTGGAAAATGTATCTGCTTCGAACATGTCTGGGAGTAACTGCTCCAGAAATAATTCCATGTGCGGGCCTTCAGCTTTCTCCGGCAATCCCAGGATTCTAACATTATTACGCCTGGATCTTCCCTCGCTCTCATCGACCCTCTCCTCCATGGTTTTTAGGCGGGTCGTAACTCTAGCCAGCTGTTGTTCTACTTGCCGTAGGCCGTCCTCCGTCCCAGATATACGTTGCTCTGCTTCTCCGGTATGGGACGTCAGCTTCTGGAGGTCATGCCAGAGGAGGGAGACATCCATGCTGATGCCGTCTATTTTTTGCTCCATCGAGGCCCATGAGTCTGCTATGGCAGCCATGATGTCTTTTAACAATATTGTGCCTTCTGCTTGTGGTATAGTGTCTGGTAGGTCTTGTTCCGACTGGGTGGTTGCTGTCAGCATCGTGAATTGGTCCATCCTGCTCTGGGAGATTAGTTTCCTGGGTTTATCCTGGCCCATGTCATACGCCGATGGTGAGGTGCCTCCGATTGAACAGGCGCACAGTTTTGGGGTTCAGGCCGGCTTGCATAATATTCCTTTTGCGCCCTCCTGGGCCGGGGGTGACTGCTAGTGCGTGGAGGTGCGGGTGCCTGTTGGTTAGGCCTGTGCGGTCACCTAACTTGCGAGTTACCGTTTTTTGCAGATAATGCCTGGGCCTCGGTGTAGCTGCTGCGTGGATACTGTGGGAAGTGATTGGCTCTCTATGGCAGGTATTGGTTTGCCCCTACAGCTTGGTCAGATGTGTCGATCGGTAGGTGGGTGGATGGGCCCCCCACCACAGTTTGTCTTTACTGGGACGGCACGGAAGCGATAGGTTAACTCCTCCGTTTGACGGGTTCTCGCCTGGTGCCGGAGGTGCTCCACGATTGATGTGGTTACTGCTGTCTTTTATGTGTTTTCACCATGCCATACGCAGCTGTGCTTCATGTGGGCAGTCGCTCCCAGGCATGGGTCGCAGGTCTATCACAGTATGGTACTCCTTCACCCTGCTACGTACTGATGGGTGCAGCCATTTTGTCCGTGTTTTCCGGCTGCCATGTAATTTCACTGATTGCACTACGGGCCCACCTAGGCACGGGTCTTCGCCACGCGCACCCACAGGTCGGAGTCTCTGGGGGGTCTATGGCGTTTCCCGAAACGGGTTATGAAGCCAGAGGGTCATGGGCCATGCACCTACCGGGCCGCTTGGTTCTATACGCCGTCTGGGCTCCTTCTCTTGCAGGCTCTGTACGAGCGCAAGGGCCAGGATAGGGTGAACGTCTGGATGTCGCCCTAGGTTGCCGTCTCCCTCTCGGGTCACTCTGGCGGCCAGACGGTGCACTGGGGGTTTGTCTCACCACTCACACGGGCACAGCGTAGATATGCCGTTTTCGGGAGACAGTGTTGTTTGACAGGTTCCCGCCTGGTTTGGTTTTGCTGGCCGGGGGTGTTCCACGGACGAAGTGAGTGCTGCTGTTCTGGTGGAGCTTCCACCTCGTCATGCGCGGATGTTCTTCCTGCGTGCCTTCGTTCCCAGCCACAGGTCACTGATCGCAGATCCGCATCGGCGTGACGATCCTTCATTCGGCTACGATCCGACGGGCGCAGCCATTTTGTCTGCGTTTTCCCGCTGCCGCGCGGCTTGTTTTCCTCGGCTCCAAACTCATCCAGGAGTATCCGATTTTGGCCGGGATTTCGTCTGGTTGTGCCCGGTGTGTTTGTCTTCTGGAAAATGTATAGTTTCTACAGGAAAGCCATTCGTAGCAGGCTGTTTCTACAGGATATCTGCCGCAGCTGCAGGAGCTACAGGGGCTCACGTCCTCATAGCTCTGCTGCTGGCCACGCCTCTCTCGAGTAGTTGGATTGTTCAAGGTATTTTAAGGATAGAGGACATTATACAGGATGGGAGGATGGTTTCCTTTTTGGAGTTGCAGAGGAAGTTTGGTTTGGAAATGAGGAAGTTAGTTGGGTATAATGAAGTTAAGATGCTTCTCCGTCAAAGGTTAGCAGTGTTGTCAGGTTCACTGGGAATTGAACATGCCTCATGTAGCGTGCTGAAATCGTCTCCATGTGCAGTATCAACCTATGTTAACCTAATGCCTCCAGAGGATACTACAGTTAAGTCATGGGATAGACTGAAGGAAAAGTGGGAAAATGAGTTGCAGTGCACAATTTCGGAAGATGAATGGGGAAAGATACTTCAGACGCATTATAGGAGCAAGTTGGATTTAAACTTACGCCTCGTTCACCAGAAGATTCTGGGCGGTCGGTATTGGACACCTGTGAGTATGCATGGATTTGGTCTTTTAGATAATGAGGTATGCTGTGTGGTGTGGCAAAAAGAGAGGGACCCTGGTTCACATGATGTGGAATTGTTCGAGATCAATGGGGGGATGTCTTAGATAGGTTAGATACAGTATTGTCTATAAGCTTTCCGAGAACACCCTTGTCAACAATTCTTTTATCATAGGAAAATGTGTGACTGCTAGAAGGTATAGATGTTTGATTAATAAGGCTTTGATAGTGGCAGTGAAACAAATCTTAAGATTGTGGAAAACTAGGAAAAAGCCACAGGTGGAAGACTTGGTTAATGATATTCAGTTGTTATATGTATTACAGGACAAATCAGGAAGAGGTTTATTTGGATATCTGGTCACCCTTTAATGATTTGTATGGTGCATAGAAACGAGTTTGGTGAATGACGTATGATATATGCATGTTCATGTGGTATTATGAAGGCATGCTGGGTTTGGGGTGTGTGTTTGTGTTTTGTGTGGGTATTTAGTTGTCTTGTGTACCTTTTCTGTTTTGTTCCTCCTTTTTCTTTTTTTTCTTTCTCTTTTCTTTTTAATTTCTTCTCTCCATGTTCTCTCCCTCTTTTTCTTAATTTTAGTTCTTATGCAAACTTATTAGTTGTGTATAGAGGGTTGACAACAGTAGGGTATCAATATTTTTGTTAAGATACTCATTGGACAATTAAAATCTTTTAGGAGTTGCTCATTTAACTAATTGATGGTTTTGCACATTTTATATCTATTGATGTTAGGATTTTTGAAAATTGTTACCTATTGATTCTATGTTTTTTATTGGAAAATATAAATTACGTTTTCAGAATCCCAATAAAAGGTTTCACATTTTCAGAATCCCAATAAAAGGTTTCCCATTTCCAATTTTCTAATTTCACTCCTAAAGAAGGGCTGAATTAAATCCTATGGCTAGGAATTTCCCACAGATCGCTGCCTAGAATGGGTCCCTAGGTAGTTGTCTTGGAAGAATCCTAGGTATGTATGATGCCTGAACACTGTTTGCCTTTTGGTTTGCCAAATGATCTAGAGTTGTATGCTTAATATTTAAATGCCCCTCTAGTAACATCTCCCCTTTTGCAAAAAGTGAAATGGTTGCATTGAGGTCCACGAGAAACTCCCCTTGTTTTGTGTTGGAGGCATAGATTGAAGAGAGCGTGACAATCTCTGTGCCTGTTTTACTAGTGGCTATTGCATATCTACTTAAAGGATCTTATAATGAGTTACACATCTCAAGAGATTCCTTATCTACAGACATCTGCCACCCACGCTGTTTTGTTTTGCACAGTGGCAATAATCTGCCAGGGAAACTCCCAGTTTCTCATCCTCTGTCTATCCTTGCTGAATAGATGGGCTTCCTGTATTAGCACTATATCCATGTCCAGGTCTTTATGGAGTTGTAACATGTGTTGCCTTTTGTTGTGCGAGTTAAGTCCCCTAATATTTAGAGAAACTACTTTAATCATATGTGGGGGTAACATATAAGTTGTGTTTCATCGCCCCACCCCTCTTTTGTATTGTATTGTATTGTATTGTACTGAAACTTAATAAAGCACAAACAAGACCAATGAGGCATTAAGGTGCTAGGGAGAAGAGGTAGAAGGGCCGTCCGGGATACTCAAAACAAGCACGTTTTTAAGCACTTATGGAAGGAGAGAAACTGAGGAATATTGTGAATCTCAGCAGGAAGAGCATTCCACAAGGTAGTGTTAGGCTCACCTGGCTCCCACAGGGGCGTCGATCTGAACTGGAAAGCTGCGGTCTCCACCAATGTGACGCGTAGTGCCGAGATGACAGACTGGACTAGCCCACCCAGCTTCGTTTGCTTGGCCCCTAGGAATATTCTTCTGCAAATGGAGAAAGGGAATTAACCACCCGTGGAGTTGAGCGTTAACACCCACCCCCCCCACTCCCGCTGTTCTCCCCAATGATCACCTTTGGTGTCCCCTCTTATAGTCTCACCTGATGGTTTGGAAAGATGAGCTCTCCATCCTGCATTGAGCGCAGGGGCGCGTAGATAACCAGTTGCTTCACTGGCTCGAAGGAATTGGTGAGTTCCAGAACAATATTGACTCTGAGATTCCTGGCAAGACGCCTTAAGTATGTAGTTCGTAAGAGTTCAAATGTCTGACTTTCACTCTTGTCCGATTCCTTGCAGGTTGCAGCTTGACTCTAGCGAAGAGTTCCTCGTGGCAACCGGTAATATTCAGGTAAGGATTTGTATTATCCAACACAGTTCGATAAAATGTCAATATGTAACCTGTTGCTTTCTCCCTTATTCAGGCGCTGAGAGAAAGTACGAAGTCTCGGGGAATAATGCCTCCGGCGGTAAAATCAGCTAAGTCTATTGTGGTGAGGAGGTTTCCCCTTGTTTGTCCCTTTGTTTTACCTTGCTGTCTTTTTGTTTCCCCTTAGGGGCCGGGGTTCGGCGAGGATGCAGTGGAAGCTGCGCCGACCCGTGAAGAGGAATAGTACCCCCGGTGGTAAAATCAGGTAAGTCTATGGGGGTGTTAGGGAGAATTCTCTGTAAGGCTAATTTCCCAAACCTAGTGAGTCCCCCAGCAGCTTTGCTGGTTTTTTGGGGTTTATTTTTTTCTCTCCTGCTAAGAGTGAGATTATTTTGCTCCCACTCTTAGACATGATTTGAGGTGTTCCTTTCACTTTCCATGTGTTTTATGGGCTATGGGGTCTTTTACTCCATAGGGTCTCATGTGTTTTTTTATGTGGGTTACACAGCACCCTCCGTGCCGTAACCCAGGGGTGTCGTAGCGACCCCCCACCATAGACTCCATACCCTGGGACTGACTACTGTCTCCCAGGGCATGTAAAGTCACCATTGTCTTTGCTAGTCCCAAATTATGAACAGAAACCAGTACAAACCATCATATTGTAGACGTACTGGTCGGGGCAATTCGATTGCCCCGGGGTCTGTTGTTCGAGGGGGCACGTCTCCGTCCCCCCTGATCGAGTTTTGGCTGGTGGCAGTGGATACTACTTTTTATATTCGACCGCGAATATATCTCTATGGGATTTTCCCATTGTTCGAGGCTACCAACTTTAATTATTTAATTCTTATAGCCTCGAACATACCGCCGGTTTATTTATTTAATATTGATTCACTGGTTGGTATTTTCTGCCAGAACTCGATTCTAAAATGGTGTTTGTGTTCTCTTCTGTGACTCCAACCCAAGTCGAGCACTTTGTTCCACTTTTTGGCGGGCTTCTCCACAGAAGCCTCCAAAAGTGGTGCCACTCTGTCTGGGTACCACAGATGGTGTGGGAGGGGGTTTAGGGACCCTGGACTGAGTTACCTTGGTAACTCAGGTCGCACTCTTGTGTGATTGGCCCAAGTGGTGAGCCGGCCGGCTCACCGCTTAGCATGTTTGATTGACAGCTAGGCTGAGTGAATGGGGGTGTGCTGCATAAAAGCAGGGCTTTGGGGACTGGAACTTTAGAAGTCACCACAGGACATAAGAATCCAAGGAGGGAGAAGCTGAGCCGACCTGCAACGACGACACCACCGGTGGAGCCCTGCTGAACCGTCTCACCACTTTTCCCGACGACAGAGGAGATCTCCAGTCCAGAGAGTCTTCTTCCTATGACTGGTGGGGATAACCAGTTTTGCCTTCTTTTCACCTTCCAGGAGCATCTCGTGGCCGCCTTGCCCGTGCCAAGCACCCCGGCAACTGGAATACCACGGTTTACCACTACCGCGAAGAGAAGGGTAGTACCTTTTAACCAGAGGACTCCACGGCTGGTTTCTTCCCTGGCAGTGCAACGACCTTCATCTTTCCTCACGGCGAGACCTCTTCTTCCCCTGGACGAGACACTGACTTGCACCTACTGCCAGGAACAACTGCCCCCGCTGGAGCTCCCTTCCCGCTTAAGGTACTGTGTCCCACCTGGTTTCCCTTGCGACAGATCGTTCGGGATGACAGTAAAGCCTCGACTTTCTAACCTGGGCTATCCTGGGACAACCTAGCTAACTTTTCCTGACTTGAATTTCATCCTTTTTGTGCGAACTATCTACAAGACTCTTTGGGCATAACCCCACTGTGTGAACCTGGAACCCTTCTGCTTGCTCTCTCCAAGAGTGGGCCTTGCAATTGACTTCCTTGCTCTCCAGTAGAACTCTGCCTATCCTGCCTTACTGTGGTTCTTGGTAAAAGTATTGAAACTTGTGTGCTTCTTTAACTCTGCCTTTTTCCCTCCCTTTCTTTACAACTTATTAGAGCGTCATCTTATGTTAAGCGCTCACCTATGTCTGAAAATAAGCGGTGTTTCTCACTAAGTCTTGTCTAATAAGTGAATAGAGTTGTATATATATGATAGTGACTGTGTGTTGAATTTACTTACCTCGTTTTTGCTAGTGTAAATTACAAGTGTGTTTTTAAATATTTATATACTTTTACACCAAAGCTCTGATCAGTGTTTGTTTGTACTACTGTGTCTCTGTACCTATTGTGTATCCTCTATATACTGCCTAACTCTTCTTGAGGGACGTCTGACTGCTCAGCCACAGCTACCAAGTGAATCTGTGTGGTACGGACTGCTACCAAGTGGGTTTACTGCCAAACACCTGTAGTCTTAAATCTTTTGCAGTGGTTCCTAAGGGACCTGCACAGGTTTCTGCCTAACAGGGGGATAACTAATATTGCCTCTGTGTATTCCCTTGGCTCACCTTGCTGTTCTTGTCTTCCCCTTAGGTGCCGGAGTGTGGCGGGAGCATGCAGAAGGATGCAGTGGAATGTGAAGATGCTGCGAAGGCCGGTGAGTTCAGAGCTGCGCTGCTGCAGGCGAGGCGACGCACATAAAATGACTTCTTTCTTCCAGTTCGAAGGCGCGATGGATCGGGAATTCAGGTAAGGATCAAAGGTATTGCTCTTGTTCTAACCTTTTCTCCTTCTCTCCCCTTTTTCTAGGAGCTCCGGACTCGAGGCCGGCGTGGCAGAAGACTGGATGCAGACTTGCAGGTACGGTGAGCGTTAAGCAGCTGGATGCAGAATAACATGAAGCGTGTGCTGCTCTTCGGAAGTAGTTTAAATAGCCTCCAAAGTAGTCCCAGGTAAGTATTCCTCCCCAGCCCCACCCGAGTAAAAAAATAGTCCCTTAGGTAAAGTAGTCCCTTCCAAGCCTCCTTTGGCTTGGAGCTCTTGCAGCATGGTCTGCATCAGGTGAGTTTGCAGCATGGTCTGCATCAGGTAGGTTTTAATCTATGAGCCTGGCGCCTATGGCGCCAGGACTGACTCTCCATATGAGCCTGGCGCCATAGGCACCAGGACTGCACCCAAATAGCCCCTAGCAGGGGTTTGCTTAGTATAACTTGATGCCTGCTTCTGGGGTTGCAGGACTTGGTCTGGGTCCCCGGGGGTAGGCATCATGACAGGTAGGGCCTAACACGGAGAAGGACCTTCCTCCGGCACGAGTCCGGAGAAATCGTGGAATCCAGAGCAGAGGAAGATTGGACAAACGAAGGGCTCTGCAGGGTCTATAAGGTACCAGTTTAGATTGCAGGAACTCCGCCCCAGTCTTGTGAATAGCTCGATGAACGAGACAAAGGGACTTAAACTTAATACAGCTTTTTACAGGCAGCCATTGAAGTTGACAAAGAAGTTACTGGGAGTGGGCCAATCTGGGCGCATTCAGCGCAAGACGGGCAGCCGAGTTCTGAAAAATCTGCAGACGTTGAAGCAGAAACTCAAGTTGACCGAGGTAGATCCCACTCCAATAGTCAATAGACCCCATAATAAAGGCTGTGACAGTTTTGGATCTCGAATTAGTCGGAAGAAAAGGGCGAACCTTTTTCAATATTTTCAGTTTCACAAATCCTGTTTGACAGATTGCAGACACTTGGGCTGATCTGGAACCTGATGACATCATTTTTATGCCTAGGATTTTGACAACCGAGGCGGGTTCCGGACCTGGGCCAAGACAGGAAGGCCAGTAGTCGGAGGTTCAAGAGGAGCTAGAACAAGCAGCGCCAACCAATAAAACATCGGTTTTATCACTGTTAAGCTTGAGCAAGTTGTTAGACATCCAGTCAGCAACTGCTGAGAGACAGTTCTTTAGCTTGTGTGGAGGCTCAGTAGAAGGGGCATTAAGACAAAAAAATAATTTGTGCATCATCGGCATAAGTAAAAAGGTGAATGCCATGACTAGAAATAAATTTAGCAAGAGCCAACATATATACATTAAACAGAAGGGGAGAGAGAGCCGAGCCCTCCGGGATCCCACAATCCAAGGTAATAGGAGAAGATGTAAAGGGAGGAAGAGGGACAATCTGAGCTCGGCTCAAGAGAAAGGATGACAACCATTTAAGGAGGGGTACCAGAAATTCCAGCTTCATGAAGACAGTGGAGAAGTCTATGATGATCAACAGTATCAAAGTCCGTTTTTAAGTGGGAGGATGCCGTTTGACCCTGTATCAATCCTCCCGACGCTCTCCAATTCCCATTATGCATATCTAAATTGCTGGGGCATCCTAACCACTCTTGCAGCTCTAAGGAAGGAACATAACAATAGAACAAAAGGACCCACGGCATCTATGTTCAACAAGATCTCAGAAAATATTCTGTTTCTTTTCTTCTCTAATGTGAATGTATTGTCTAGTTAATTAATAGATCGGCATCATTGTATACACTGAGTTGTCTACCCTCCAACTCATTCATAACAATCGACTCCATCATTGTATAATGGTAATGACTGTGGTTGCCCCAATAGGTATATCTTAACAACCAGTGGCGATTAAATGATTTTCAGCCAGCAGGATTTTTTATCTTTTCTACAGGGTGACCTTCCAGGAGAGAGTTAAACACAGCATTTCACCTTATATAGAGTTGCCTTCAACAATGTGACCCCCCCCATTCCCAAAAGCCTGTCTTCTCATCTCTATCATGGTCCTTAGATATTTTACTCTTGATCACTTAAGGGTATATTTGAGTTCCTGTCAGGCCTAGTGTATGGGGTTTCTTCTTCCTGATGACTACGGTCCATAGATTACTTTTTAATGTCAACTTCCTTGTCGTTGGGATGTCTTGCTGTTTAGAAATTTCCAACTTCAATAATTGATGTCCTTGCTCCAGTGTAGCAATCACGTTCCTGATTTTGCCATTTGAATAGTAGATCAGTTGGATGCGTCCATTTGAATATGGTGCCATCTATAGTTATCTTTTTGGTTGCTGGTTATAATTGACATCTTTTGTGTATTGTTGTACTAGAGAAGTCTTATCTATTGTAAAGGACATAATGGCTTTGTACAGGATCCCTAACGTATGTCCCAAGGATATAGCTTCAACCTCGCACAATTGCAGGGATTTTATGCCCATTATGCTTCTTGGCTTCTCTGTTGTTTCTGGTTGTTTTGGAATGTATCAGTCTGGGTGACAGATCAGATTTCTGGTCTCCTTTGTCAGGTTTTTTGTTAGGCTTAGGTTCACCCACCAGCCATGGGTATCCCTCTTAAGCTGGAGTCTGAGCAGGCTCTAGTTTCAATATTCTGGCGCCTGGCCCCTGTCAGGATCTGGCAATGTCTCCTATTTGCTCTCACCCTGTTCAGGTCTTGTTGTATAACCGCTAGAAGGGTATATTGCCCTTTTTTTCTTCCTAGGATGAAGGATCCTCACATCAGCTAAGTTATCACCCTCAGCAGGCTGTGGATTCTTCTTCCGACTCTCCAACTGAAGATCCTTCTCCTGGGGCTGCTGTTCCCAGTGAGCCAGTCTCTTCTTCCTGGTCCTCCTTTATGGGGCTGTTTTTTACCTAAATCATCTGATAAAGTATATGATTGGCTGCAGGATTGGTTAGAACTCTTTACCTACATTTCCTTCATGTGCTTAGTTTGCCCCTGTTAGAGCTCTCGGGTGTGGTGTTTGTTCTTGCCACTTGTTCTCATGAATGGTCTGATTTCCCAGGGTAACACAAGCTGAAGGCTAAAAGCCTCAGTCTTCAATTTTCTTTTTTTTTTTTTAAATGTCTTTATATTAATTTTATCAAAACCACAACCAGCATGAGAATGTTCAACTCCCCCCGCCCCTCCCACCGGTGAGTAGTCCCTGCAACCTTTAGAGTTCATTATGCCTGAAAGAGGTCCAATATCCTGATTCTGTAAGGGCACCACTGCACCATGTAGTCCGATTGCAGATAGTCCAAAACTGTCCCCCACCCTTTCATGAATGCTCCAGGGGACCCCTGCAAGTCATAAGACAGTTTTTCCATTACCACCAATGACCAAACACTCTGTATCCACATAGTGATCCCCGGGGGGTCACATTGCTTCCAGTTCTGAGCTATTGCCGCCCACGCCACAATAACGCCCCCATAAAGCATCTCCATTGCGCCTTAGAGAACCTCGCCGCTGTACAGTCCCTCAATCAGTCTTCAATTTTGAGGATAAATGGAGGAACATGTATCAAGGCTTCGCTCGCAGAGATAATCCCTGGGCTTTTTGGTACGCTATTTCCCTTACCAGGATCAATGTAGACATCCCAGAGGGCATTTGGATCTCTTTGTTGTAGCAATCAAGGTTCACCCCACCCCTTCCTGCAATAGTAATCCCCCTGATAATTGTTATTATACTCCTGCAGGCTAGCTCTGCTCCAGTGATGCTGCAGTGAGCCTAACTTACCTGGGGAAATGTCGGAATGTGACTTCAAACCGAATAGTAGATATTGTGCTTGGGGATAAGTCACTGCCCAGAAAGGTTCATTAAGATTTTTGTCACTTAGCCCATTTTTCTAGTAGTTTGTTTGACGATTGGAGGAAGACTGGGAGATCCTTTTATAACCATCCCCGGTGGCTTGTCATTTTGGCATCGGCTTCTCTGGCTCCTAGAGTCCCCCATCCTCCACAAAACCTCCCAAAATGGTTACTGTAATGAGATATCTTGCCTGCCCATGTGTGTGTGGGACGGTGACTGAGGGCTGGTTGTCACCACCCGCTCTGTGGTGCAGGCCCCAGGGGGAGGGGAGGGGAGGGGAGTGGAGTGGAATGAGAAGGATCCTCCTGGTCACCTGCCTCCAAGGGCTCACCATGTGTGCTACACTAAACCATTCCACCCTTAAGGTCTGCTGGTAAGCGGTAGCAGGGATGAATACTCCTGTCAGCCCTTTAATGCAGGCCCAGCAGTGCATAAATATTCTCTGTTCTTACCCCATGAAATGTGATTTTCCCCGGGCGACAGAGCCATGGATCAAAGTTAACAAACATATCCCACTCACCACAAAAGCCATTATGGAGCTGCGCTAAAAATGCAGGACCTTCTTGGAGCTGCTGTACATTTTCAAGACAAGAATCAAAAGCCAACACAGTGGACCGGCTTTTTAAAGCATGGTCTGGAGGACGCACAATCCCTGTGTGTTGCAATTACAGAAAACTGTAGTACAGCATATATTTGAATGCTGCAAATCCCTTAACAGTCAAATAAATCACACAGCCTAGGGGGTTTACCCAGGCCCACGAGCAGAGAAGAGTATGATATACAAGGAGGCCCCGGTAGTGCAGCGGGGTGTGAGTTTGTAGAAAGAGAAGAGCGAGTTTGGCAGTGGTTGGAGAAGGAAGAGGCCAGAGGAACAAATGAGTTTGGATGTTACAGAAGGGGTCGAGGAGGGAGCGTAAGACCGCAAGAGGAAGTGGTGTTGAAGAAGGGAGTAGAGGTGCTGTAGGAGGAGGGAGTAAGATCTGAGGAAGAGGTGGCTGTGGGATGAGGAGGAGTTTATGACTGAAGGAGTCCAGATTGGAGGAGAGGGGGTGAGAACTGTAGCTGTGGTGGTGTAGAAAGAAGCTAAGGAGTTGCAGGAGAGAATAGAAGGCGAGGCAGAGTTTATAGAGGTGACAAACAACCTAGGTGTATTGGGTGCATGAAAGAGTTGGGAGACGTGCACCTTCCGGAGAATAATGGAGGAAAACAAGGAGCCAAAAAACAGGACCACTGACAAAAGGGAAGCAAGCATGTGTCTAAATAACAAAGAGGCGATTGAGAGTGGGCTGGGGGGACTACAGATCCAGGACGCTTGGGCAGGGAGGTAACCAAGAGTCAAACGGGCAGCCCTACAACCTCTGAGACTGCTTTGCCTCATGGAGAAACTATGGGCCAATTTGACCACCTGGCCTATATGTCATCAGTAGCAGAAACCATCATCATGGCCAGTAAAAATCTAGACGGGACTATTGCCTTCAAGGAGGAAAATGAAGACAAGAGACTGTAAGTGATGCTGAGAAAAGACTTAGAGAAACATTTTCCTTTAGAGACATTTTCGTTGTTTTAGAAGAGACACTTGAACTCTGGTATTGCCATTCTGGCTCCTCATTTGAATTTGACCCATTTCAGCTTTGTGCTAACTCCGTAAAGAGTCTTTTTTTTTTGGTTGAACTTGAAAACATGTCATACATTTTTGTGTTGACTACTCTGCTTTGGGAAAACTCCCAAATGTGAGTATGTTACAACATGTGCACAGGGAAGTACACATACCTGTGTAGTACACACATAGATTATAATTATGTCTTACACTAGAAAGAGGTTGAGGGCATACTGCAATAAGTATGTATATCCATGGTCACTTGGTACTTAACTATGCAATTTATAGTTTACCACCACAGAGTTTAAACCTCTATAAAGTTGGCTTGCCTTAAGATTTTTACAAAGTATTTTTAGTTGTCTTTCCTGACCTATGTCTCGTACATGGCAAATAATTGTCCAATCTTTTCAGTCCAGTGCCAACCGTGTGCTGTAAAACCCAATTTCCATATACTGCATTTTCCATTTCCCCACATTTATTGGACAAAAACAGTTTACTCAGAATGTAATTAAATGGGCCCAATTTGTAGATCAAAAGGCTAAGAGTAGAAATCCACTGTGCTGTCTTTATAATCACTTTACCTTCCATAGCTGAAATAAGATAATACTGAAGTGATGTGTACTTGGGTACAATTTTATTTATGTGTATTTTCGGGAAACTGCTTTCAGATCAAAAGCTGCAGACTTCTCATAGCTATTAACCACAATGCAGTAAAGTATTTACAGGAACATGGAGACATTCAGCCTAATTATACTTGCTTACCGCCTGTCATTCTTTTGTCCCATTCATTTAAAAAATGGGAAAATAATATTTTCATTGATCACTTAAATCTCACTGCTTTACTTCAGAGAGTTAGCTGATACTGCCTGTATTGACATAACTGTCATTTTAGCTGAATGCTACTCAGTTTGTTAAAATTATCTACTTTCTGGTTTGGCTGCCTGCCAGTTATTAATGTTAAGATTTCTCTTTAATGTTGCTGTGGATTTATGTAGGGTAGAAAAAACATTTTGATGTGTTTTTGCGTCCCTGCAATGGTTATCAGCATAGGGCAGTATATCATGTTTTAAATAAGTAGATGGTGAATTAAGAACCACTTCCTTTGCTAACCTTGAATAGTTGTAATTCTTAAAGTAGTATAATTCGCCCAGTAGTGTTTGCAGCCATAGTTGTAAAGCAATCACCACGTTCGAACTTGTGCACAGTGAGTGTTTTGAACAAACATATCTGTAGTATGACAGTCTATTAATATCAAGTTAGTTTGAATTGAAAAACATGTATGTGTTGCATACTGGTTTGTGCTTTGGGGCAGTGTATTGACACTGACACAATGGATACAATTTGTAAAAGCTTTATTGAAAATGTCGGGGTTGGAAAAACTCCTATTCTGCCCTATAACTAAGATGGGGAGTAGTCTCGACCATCAAACGATAAATAAAACAGTCCTAGTGGAGTCGGTCAAATCAAAATGACCTATGCTAACAAAAACAAATGCCTGCCCTACCTCTTGTACAAAAAGTGCAAAAAGGAGAAAATGTATGCAAAAGGCAAAGTCAGTGTTCAAATAATAATTTGGCTGAACCGGCACTTCCCTCCCCCCCCCCACATCCCCCTCCCCGTCCATGTTAGGCCTCATCAGGTAAGGCGATCCTTGTAGGCAGGATGACACACTCGGGCTCGGCTTCCAACACAGTACACAGTTAAAAACAGTTGATCGAGGCCTACCTGGCCTTCCAAGTTTAAAGTTCCTCTCTTTCACTTCCAAAATAAAGTTCCAACTAAAACGTTCACAAAGGTCCCCTCTGCCAGGCTTAGACCTCTCACAATACAATTCACACGAAGTTGCAAAGGGGCTCCCTTCCCCAAGCTTAATAGACTTCGGGTCTCCCGCAATACGGCTCGGACAACTTTCGGATGTCGAAGTCTTTGGAATGTGCGTGGGATTTTGTTACAGACCACTGCAGGACCACCGACTCAAAGTTCACTACGACTCAGCGTTCACTATTTTCTTTCACTTTTGCTGTTTGTTCACCTTTTAACTTCAAACAATGCACCTTTCACTGAAACTTTAGAATGGGCTACATCCTTTCACTGGACCACTCAGTTACTTAGTATCACTGATCTTGCAGCTGTTTTTTACTTTAAAGTTCATTCACAGGTTTATCTTTCTTCGCGTCTCATCCACACGCGTACATCATTCACTTGTGATATGATATTGCTACTTCATTCACTTTGACACACAACGGTCTCTTAGGTCGCTTTCCAACTCCCGGCTCTGTGCACTTCTTTCTTGTTCAGCAGTTTTCCAATTTTCGAGTCAAGGTTAGTACTACAGGCTTGGCCTCGCCTCCCCAACTCTGTCGTTCACCCGGGAGGCTCGCTGGCGTCCTTGAAACACAATTCAATCTTCACTTGTTTGATCTGGCCTTTTCTACGTGTCTCTCATGGTCTGTCGGAGGCAACAACCTCCAGTAGGGGAACCCTTGGGGTTTCCGGCCTGCTGCTCTCGTCCCTTGGTCTGTCACTCTGCTCCAGTAGGTGTGCCTTCGTCCTGGAAGTTCTGCCCGTTCTTTTGTTGCACCTTGCTCAGAGTGTGTCTTTAGGTGTTGCCTTTTATTCGGGTGAGAAGAGCTAATTGGTATCAGGTGTATGCACTTAGGATAAAGTGCCTGACCCGATTAACAGGCCATGTCCAGTACAATGTGAGAGAGTTAGTCCGGTGTCTCTGTCAGCCTCTTCCTCGGCCCAGGGTTTGTGTAAAAAAGGGGGGGGGATGGGCTTTTGCTAAATCCTAAAAAATAGGATGGGGTAGATGAACAAAAGAGGGGGGGAATACAACGTCTCACCATCGGCTATCTCACCCCCAATACTCCGAGACCCTCTGACCCAGGTGATCCTCCCACACTGGTCCACCCCCAGTGTCCGGATCAAAAGGTGATGGCCATGCCCTGGTCACCTGAGAGAGAGAATCCAGGGGACTAGCGGGTGAGACACCCTCTGGTTTCTCACAGGCAGATAACTACATTGGTATGGCAGTCTCTGTGGGATGTTATTTGGTTTTCTAGTGCTCTTTGTGTGAGAGTACCTTCTGAACAGAAAATTGTTAATAACATAAACATTTCCCATAAACAAATGAGATGTTGGCATGGTAGCCTGGAAGAGTGGCATGGTAGCCTGGAAGAGTGGATCGTGGGTCAACTGTGCTATTGTTTGCAATAAGACCAAATAAGCTAAATCATAACCCCTTTTTCTTCCCGTAATAGACCATGAGTGAACTAGTCAGCAAGTAGAAGGAACGTTAAAAACCTGGTTTGAGATGTTGACTTTATTATAGTGTATTCTTAGAGATATCAAACAATGGCAATCATAAAGCAAAATCACATTCCTCATGGAGAAACTAAGGGCCAATTGGACTAGCTTGCCTTTACGGCATCAGGGGCAGAAACCATCATCATGGCCAGTCAAATCTAGAAGGGACTATTGCCTTCAAGGAGGAAAATGAAGACAAAAACACCTGAACAGTATCACGCCTGAACACACCTGACATGACGCTAGACCAAGCAAAAGGACATACCCAATCAACCCAATAAAATAGGCAGAATTCAGCAAGAGAAATTCTACAGAAGAGCAGGGAACACAACCACAAATTTACTCCAGGAATACGCCCTACTCCAATCACCCGATACAATATACCTACCAGCATTTAGCCCTCTCGCATAGGCTAGCCTTACTCTGCATGTAACCTAGCTGGGTAAATTAGCCACTTCCGCACTTAACCTGTAGGTTAGCCATATTATACATCTAGTCTAAAAGCACAGCTAAGCCTTATGATTCCTGTCGCGCTCTGAGGCAGGCACTACGTAACTCCTGTATCAGGATGGGCTGACTAAGACAGACCAGGTGGGTTGGAGAATGCATTGCACTTCGATAGAAGATGGTTGGGGGCGGTGGGAATTGTATCACACTTAGAATGATTGTATAAGGGTGAGGAGTGTGTCACACCGGGATGGATTGCAGTGCATGGGAGATGAGCCATGCATGGATTGGCTAGTGGTGAAGAGAGGTTTATCACACTTGGATGGAGTGTTGAGGATGTAAAGTGTGTCTCTCTTCAATGAACGGTTAGGAACCGGAGATGTATCATACTTAGCTGGACTGCCGGGGGGTAGGAAATGTATCACACTTGGATGGATTGTTTGGAACACTGGTGTGTCGAACCTGGACGGATTGTCGGGGGTGAGAGGTGTGTCGCACTTGGATGGATTGTAGGTGAACCTTAATGTATCACACTTAGATGGATTGTTGTGTACATTAATGTGTCACACCTAGATGGATTTTTAGTGGTGGGAAATGTGTCGCACTTGGAAGGATTTTTGGGAAGATCATTGGGCCACACCTGGATCGATTGTTGGGAACATTAATGTTACGTTTGAATGCACTTCCATAGGGAATACACAGTCTGACAGCCATAGACCACTAGTTTGGTTCCTGTTTCCTTGAATGCTCTCCCACATCATATAGTCAGGATGAAGTCAGCATCCTTGATTTCCAACATGTTCCTGTGAGGGGTCAGAAATGCGAGGCAGGCAACTTAGTAAAGGTTTTTGACAAGTAGCCATTTTATTAACTCAGAAGGGTGTGACAAACGCCTCGTTATCCCTAACCTAAAGAGGATTTCCCCGCCTATCAAAGCAAGACTAAAGGAAAATACTCTAATAAAAGGAATCTGTCCCTCACAATTATACATACATAAAACTCATAAATGTACAATATTGCAGTCCAGGTTTAACAGAAATAACAGTTATATTCAACATGAACCTGATAACTTGTAGCCTGGGTCGGATCCCCTTCCCCTAGTTCAAAAGCAGGATTTTCAATCAAAGTTCCAAACAAGAAAGTTCCCCTTTTATATAGTCAAGAGCTGTTCATAAAGTGTTTTGCTCCAAAAAGTCTTTCACTTGACAAGTTTCCACAAAATGAAAAGTCTTGATCTTCAAACGGATAATCAATACTGCAATAACACTTCTTCTTGGAACCTAAGCAATTGAACACATCTTCCTGATTCACAACATTGGGTCTCAGTACGTGTCCGGCGGTAGCCATGCCGGTAAAACCATCAGGCTGCTGCCAGACCGGTAGGGAATATCCGGCTCCGGACTTGCCGGAATCACTGGGGCATTACAGCCCTGGTGATCTGGTAATTCCAGAGCCGGCATTCCGTTAATCCCCATTCCCATGGACTCCATGGGAATGGGGACCGTGGAAACACTGGCACGGTAATTAACGGTGCCGGTGTTTCCATTTCCGTCTACAGGCGGGTGGCGTTACTCCCGCTATGTCAGACCTGGCAGGAGTAATGCCACCTACCTGCAGACCTCGTAGTTTGCCGGTCCAGAGACAACGGTGGCAGTGGGTTTACCGCCACCGTTGTTTCCGGACCAGCAAACTCGGAGTGAGGCCCAATGTCTTTGGAAGGATGGTTTTTGCTACAATTCATCAAACACAATAGTGGCCTTGCCTCTTTCTTTCCTTCGCAACCTTCAACCACAATGCATTACTTCAAAGTCTTCTTTCTAGTCCACTAACCTGCCAGGAATGCCACTGGCAATACCTATACTGGTGCATTCCCTTGCCAGGACATAAACTCCTAACACTACTACAAGTACTTTGTGGTAAGGCTTGCTTCACTCCTTCAGAAAAGTCTTTGACTTTCAACAACATTAAAATTCACAATTCCTTCTGTGAAGACACAATACACATTGATGCTCTTCATTCCAATGATTTATTTGGCCTTGGAAGTCCAGGTTATGTTCCTCTCCTCCTTGATACCTCTTATAAGGAGGTTTTCCTTCCTGCCATTCTTTATCTCTCACTTTCACATCAAACAACTGCTGACAATGTCTCTTTATCACACTTGCCTTTCTTTGGCTTAGGCAATACTTGTTGGTGGGTGGCTTATCTATTGCCTCTTCCTCACTCTGGGAGCAAAGGTTACAATTCCTCTGCAATATCGTTCTTTTATTACATTGCCAATGCAGGCTATATGTTTGCCAAAGTATTGCCCCCTCTTTAATTTGGCAATGGTGGTTAAAGGTTTTCTTCAATGTTGCCCCCTCTTTACTTTGGCAAAGCAGGTGTCTATATTGCTGCAATAGTGCCCCCTTTTTGTTCTGGCAGTAATAGTTGTGACCTTTCTTTCTTTTAAAGTTAATATATTGCCCACGTAACCTTCTTGCATTAGTCCGGTATTCAAAATTGTTACTAATGGTCAGCGTTCTTCTATGGAGCGTTCTGGGATTTCCTAATATAGGTAAACTCACCGGTCTCTCCACACACGTCCGCTCTAAACCGCTGCTTCTTCTGTGGACTTCTGAACTCCTGCCAGCCTCAGTCGCATTCCTGCAGCACATGCTGCTTGGGAAAGGAGCCTGCCTTGCACTCTGGTGTTCACCAGCCACCTGAACTAGGCATATAATGAAGAATAGAGTCTTTCTCTCTCTCTATCACACATCAGCTTGTCAGTCTATCGCTTCCTGCTGTGCGACCTCTGCACTTCAGAGTTTCCCGGCGTCATCAGTTCTCTGCCGCTGCAACTGCGGCTTACAATACAACACCCATTGCTACTCCACCTTCTAGTTCTCATGGCCTGCACCTGAAGGGGCCTTGTATAATCAAAAGTTCCACTCGGGTGTGGGTCATGAGAACCACTAGACAGCACATTGCAATTTAGTGCCTCGGAGTCTATGTTTCCTCATTTCAGTTCTTCAGGCAGTGCAGGACTTGAAGTCCCCAATGTTCTGATCTCTTTGAATATCCCAAGTACAGTCTTCCATTTGAATTAATTCACTGTTTTTAGTAAACACACCTTTAGAGAAGGATTTAGGAAAGATTAATCACTGTACTAGATTTAAAGGAGAATTATATTAATTAGAAGCCAGGGTATTAATGCTTTGTTTTCCATATATATTCTTCCCATGCTGATCACAATGGTTTTCACTAACAGCAAAGCAGGTAGGTTTAGAAAGAGAACCCTCACTGTGACAGCAAACCATTAAATATTCTGACATCATATAAATCTCTTCTTCTGAGGAAGATAAATACTGCGTGTCTCCTAACTGAGCCGTCCTATTCCCTTGGGGTCCTTCTCCTCCCAAGTGATCCTCCCAGCTAATACCACCCCCAGGGCTAGGATCAGGTAGCGGCTGCTTTCCCCTGGCCACCTGGGAGGAGACTTTAGGCAGGGGTTCTATGAGGTTCGCCACATTCCTCTGCAGGACTGCTGCATGGGCTTCTTCGAGTGCCTTTTATAAAACTGATGCAGGGGACACAAGCACCTAAACTGCACCACCATTTGGAGAAGCTCTTCTCAAGAATCAGTTCAGTAGACTTACAGCTGATGTTCAGGTTGACAACTTCCCAACTAATTAGTATCCCTTTAAATACTATTTAGAACTAGAATGGTACATCAAAGTAAGTGGGAGATGATCACCATATCGACTGGTGTACTCCAAATGTATATATAGACTGCCTTCTGCCATATAATTTTGCTCACCACCCTCCTGTACGTTTATATTGATATTTCACCTATGGTATGAAGAGAATAAAGGATTGGATTTAGGAAATCCAGTGGGTATGTTGGGAGCCTATATCTCCTATGGTCTCCAATACTGAGAGGTAATTTCGTTTTAGTATGTAGGAAGTGACTATATAGACTAGGAGTGAAAGAATGACTATGCTAAGTAGCTTGCACATTCTGCCATGCTAGAACCTACTGTTCTCAATTTGCCTGCGTCTCAGCATTCATAAGCCAGCCCAGCAGTGTTGCACTCTACAGTAACCCATCAACAGATAACTGCAGAATAGAGTGGAAATAAAAATGCAGTACAGCCCTATGTGGTCCTTGAGAATGTCCTGTTTAGAAATAAAGGGCGCGTGAACAGTTAATGTGAAGCCTGGTGAGTTTTCTGGTATCAGTCTGTTAGGCCGATTGCGAAGTAGGTCACATTTAAATTTCTAAGATGATTATCGGAAAGAAAAGCATTTTCTGGCACTGTTGTATGAATGACAAGCTTTTGCCGTTATGTATCTTTTGGCTTGATGCTTTCGCGATAAACCGAAAATTGCAAAAGCATCTCCCCTGAAAAGCTGATAAAGTAGAATTCTTACCAAGTGACTGGAAATGAGATTATCCCTTTGTTTCTCTTCATGTGGAGTTGCTTAACGTAAATCAAATTACGATATTCTTTTGTGCTCTTAGGGAGGGATGATGTAGCAGTTTCCTGAATATTGATTATTTGATTGGTACCTGTCTGCTGCAACATTTTTTTCTGTCCATAATGTTCATTGACGTAGTTGTAATGCATATTCCTGTAATCTGCCTCCCCCCGCGCACTTTTACATTATAAAACAAATAGAATGGGCGAGAGTGCGAGAGGGGGCCCAAAGCTGGAATCTCTCTTGCACAACTGAAAATCCGAATCGAGTTCATTCTTGTTGTTCCAAAATTTATTTTAGTAATACTTACAATGCGGACAGAAATCAACATGTAGATGTATTTGGAAAAGAATGGTGGTAAATAACATTCCATGTAGCATGTTACGACAAAATGCATGCAGTTGTCTACACACGGGCTAGATGCTTTATTGTTCTGCTGTTGTAATAGGCTCTGATGTTTAACATTACGCTTGTAGGCTGCCATCTGATTCTTCTATCAGAAGCTTGCTTTCTTATTTGAGCTCAAGGTTCCCAGACTGGTTCGACTTTTAAAGGACCATGTTGTTTATTATTCTGATCAAAGGAAATCCTTTGGAAGAAACGACGTTCTCACACAGCCGTTGAACCTCTGCGGGCCCCCACTTTATACTTCCTTAATACCAATGGATTTATGCTTTTCTTTTCTGTATTAAAAACCTTTCTAATTCTTGTACTTTAATTATATATCACCTTTTTTGCTGCCTTTCATCTGTATCATTTTCCATTAGAGAGTAATAGGACATGTTGGAAAACATTGAAAGTGTTGCTTAGTTGGGGGACTCTCTTCTCAAGATTGCATAAAGATTTTACAACAATGGATGTATTTTGGTAGAAGGCGGATGGTTGCAATGAAATAGCTGATAAACAGAAAACAATCCATCTTACTTTTTTAAGTAAACATTATTCGCTTTTAACAGAGTTGTATCGTTCTAAAATCTTTGCCATCACGAATGCCACGAGCAGTGACATTGGAAGCTGGTATGGAAGTAATAGCAGACCTTGGTACATTAGCACTTTAGAGCTGTAGGTCGGCAGTAGGGATTATGGTTCCTCTAGCTCCTGAGTCCAAAGGATGGTGGTAAACTTGAATCAGGTGGGCTTTCTTTACCACAGGCTCAAGCATCATCTCACAATAAGCCATCATTATTGAAGAGCTGCTTCAGACTTTGTGGGAATTAATTGTTGGTTCATGTTCTTTGGTGTGATTCATGGAGGAAGCCACAGTTTGTGTAGTTAAGTCATTTTCATTTATGAAATTAATGTACTGCCAAAAGCAATGGCTTATGGGGGTGGTTTATATAAATGTCATTAGATATTTGTATTCAAGAAGTCCTGATGGTTGGTGCCCCTCCCTCTCCTTCACTGTGGACCCCTTCCTTCTGATCTCGTCACCAGGTGTTCTTCCACCACCGGTCACCATGGTCTGAAATCTTGGTGTTATTTTTTCAATACCACTTTCCATGGATGCCCAGGTGGCTACCATCTGCAGAGCCTGACTTTTTAAATTTAAAATCCCTAGGAAAGCCATTCCTCTGCTTCCTCTCCACGGCTGCCCTCCGGTTATTGCTGCTCTCGCTCTGAGCCGTATTGATTGTTGCAATGCCCTACATCTTGCACAGCCCAAAGGTCTGGTCCATCGACTACATTTGCTACAGAATCTCTCTGCCCGGGTGGCTATGAATGTCCCTTATGGAAATCAGATCACACCTTTACTTCGTCCCGTCCACTGGCTTCCGGTGGCTAAACAAATAGAATTTAAATCACTTTGTCTGTGCATCATGCCTTTTACGACCTTCGAGCAAGTTATATACAGGACAAATGTGTGCACTATCTGCCTAGTCGCTTTCTTCAGTCCCTTGCTGCCAGTTTGCTGTCTGTACCTTACTTCGGTTAGCCAGGGTTGGTGACAGTGCTTTTTCCGTGGCAGCAGCCAAACTTGGAACGCCTTGCCATGGTCACCAAAATAAATCTCTAATCATCTTGAGTTTAGGGGGTTCCTGAAAACTCTTCTTTTCGGAATCTTTCCCTTCTGCCTTACCCAAGTTCTATCCCAGCGCCATGATACCTCTGGGTGGTAAGTGTGCTCTATAAATCCTGATAACATAATATGAAGTTCAAGGAAGAAGCACACATGAGAGAATCTCCTGGTCCTTTTGGAAATTGTGAGATAAATGTGAGCACTTTGCACTGCACAAAGTGCTTCTGACTTATTGTCTGATGCCAGGGGAAATGACTAGATCTTTCCTGAAGTAAACACAGGGCCACATTATATCACCACTACACACTAGTCCTAATAACTGCGTATGAAATATGCACCTAGAGTCTAGCACCCTCTCCGTGGAGATGCCAGTGGTTATGTGAGCATGCATGTGGAGGTTTGAGCACCGAAAGCTGCATGTGACTTCATACAGCCTCACCTGAACAATGTGAGGCTTCATGCATCAATTTATTCACATTACTTGTAATATTTGCTGCAGAGTAAGGACATTCTCATTTAAACTGACTGCTAGTAGTCTGCATACTTTGGGGCTTGTCAGAGTAAGTGTGTAATGGGCGATGAGGCTTGCCTGAATAAGTGATTAATGGAGCCAATGCCTGTGATGTCCAGAATAACACCTGTGGTAGAAACTAAACGAGTGTGGCAAGCAGGATTGTAAAAGTGGAGTAAAGGCAGGTAGACTAGCTAAGACAGGAAGTGGGAGAGAGGGTGATAGTACATGACTGTGTGCATGCAAGCTTCAGTTTCTGAAGAGGGAGAGGCAATGTGCTTTTGGCAGTACTTTATACGCTGCCTTGTGGCAGAGACCTTGTACCACCACGCCACTCTCCTCACTCCCCCTGTGAATTCCAAATTCAAAAAGAAATATAGGTCGGCAAGGGGAGATAACGTTTACCTCTCCACTCATCCTACGCCTGGCTGGTGGGCCAGGCGGCCACGGTCAATACTAGGCTCTCCACATCCACTTCTATTTTCCCTACTGATGGGGAAGGTAAGAAAATTGACGCCTTGACCAAAAAGGTGTTTTCATCGGCCAGAATGGCCCTAAAGGCGATCAGTACATCCTGCGTTTTTGCAAAATATACCTTTGGGCTGTCGAAAGCTATTGGAGAAGCTTCTCAATACATTCCAGAAAAAGGGATATGCGAGAAGACTTTAAAAAAAAAAAAGTTTTACATATTTTTATTAAACTGTTGGAGCAACATACAGCCATATAGTAGCATAGTGGCAACATCAGAGCACAATTCACATGTACAGTCCCGCCCAGCACCCCCTTTCACCTAAAATGTACCCGCTAGTGCACTCCCCCACCTGCACTTCAAATCCTTTATTGTCCTGACCAAGTCGGGACAGACCGCGCTTAGAAGTCGAAGCTGGGTAGTTGCCATCAAACTCAAGGAGCGGTGACCAGATTGTGTGAAATTGGTGCAGCTTCCACTCCCCTGCTAGGTTACTTTCTCCGACCCCAACACATCCCAGAACTTTTCCCAACCAAAAAGCCATGTCGGCACCCTCTGGTGCTTTCCAGCATCGAGCAATGGTGATGCGTGCCGCCAACAGCAGCTGTGTTAGATGTTTAGCGTGTGCCCTCGCTTTGGGATAGACCCCCTCCACTGGACACCTGAGCAACATAGTTTTGGGGCAGATCAGGAGTTTTCTTCCCGTTATATCTTCTATTACCTGCGTAATAGACACCCAAAATAACTGGACCCGGGGGCAACTCGACCACACATGAAAATACATCCCTCAAGCCTCACAGCTCTGCCAACAGGTGGAGGGAATGGAAGCCTGAAAAAGGTGAATCTGGTTCGGGGGATATTACCACTGAAATATCAAATTTAGGGAACATTAATTGTTCGTAACCTTCCGTTGAAGGTGGTAATTTGCCGTTTTGGGTATCTCCACTGGAGGGAGGCACAGAAGTACAGTAGACCAGGGAGCAGATTCATCTTTATAGCTGTTATGCTGTATCTCCTGTTTTGCCCATCTGTCTAAATCTTTCTCAAGCTGTTGGAAGAGAGGGGGAAAATTGGCTGCAAAGGGATCCGCTGGCGAGGCAGTGAACCAGACCCCTAGATATTCAATGGTGCTCGCCTCCCAGTGAATCGGGCATATAGGTTGGAGGGCAGAGATGTCTTGCAGGGTCAAACCCAATCCCAGGGCCACTGACTTCCCATAGTTTATTTCGAAACCTGCCATATCACAGAAGCCCCAAGCTCCTGGAGGCTGCCTTGAAGGACAGCTGGACATCCGAGATCATGAAGAGCATGTCATCAGGGTAAAGGGAAGCTTTGTGTGAGGACTGCTGGGTTGGTAACCCTCTAATCAAATCATTAGGCTGAATATGCTGTGCAAATGGTTCCGTAACCAAGGCGAACAAGAGAGAGGAGAGGGGGGCATACCTGTCTCGTACCACATGTCAGGGGGATTGGGGTTAAACGCATATGATTAATTTGTAGTAAAGTGTTTGGGGAGGAGTAATTTGCCATAATGAAGTTTCTAAATTGGGGACCAAAATTAAACGCTTTGAGCGTCAGGCGTAAAAAAGACCAGTCTATCTTATCAAATGCTTTGGTGGCATCTAACGCCAACAAAGCCATATTCCCTTTTCCCCGTGTGGTAGATTCGATAAGGGTTAGGGCCCTTCTGATGTTATCGCCAGTCTTTCTCCCCATGATAAACCCTGTCTGGTCGGCATTAATTAGTCTGGGAAGCAGGGGAGCAAGACGATTCGGCAGAACCTTTGAATAGGTAGTAGTGTCAATGTTTAAGAGTGCAATCAGCCTGTAGGATACACACTCCTTTGGGTTTTTACCTAGCTTGAGGATCCAAATCGTGGCTGAGATCTGCATCGATGGAGTCACTGTACCTATAACACCAAACGTGCTAAAGAGAGCTGTTGAGTGGGGGGCAATTGGGCGCTGAAGATTTTGTAGAATTTTGGGGAGAAACCTTCGGGCCTGGGGCTCTAGGTGATATGGCGTTAATGACATTCTCCACTTCCTCCTGTCGGATTGGGGCTTCCAATACCTCTATAACTTCTTTGGTGAGGTGCGGTCGGGCTGCAATCACGATGTATTCCTTCTGTGTTGCGGATGATCTTCCTGGATTCCACATAGCTTCCAAAAAATGTTCTTGTGCCAGGTGCAGTTTGTCCCGCTCCTCATTTATTTTATTTTTAAATTTGTTTATTGGCATTTTCATACACATTAATCATTTGCCTTACAATTCTTGCGATAGCAATGTGTTTAACATAACATTAACATTGTTCAAACAACAATAACTGTCTCCTAATTTAGCTCTCTTCCTGTGGTGTCGCCAGTCTCAAGGGGGGGTGGGTGTGGGGGGGGATCTGCTCGGTGACTTCAGTGGGGAGCGGGTCCCATGTGATTATCTCGACCATCAATCCTCCATCTCATCTAGTTCTTGTGGTAGCCGAAAGTGGGCTTAGTTCAGGGGGGCATATCGTCCGAAGGGTGGAACATATTTCTAGTGAGTTCCTTCCATGCCTCAAGTGTCATGCTGGAGTCATCTGTGGACCCAGCCACACAGTCCTCCCATGCCTTGGTCTCAGCTAGAACCCATCGCTCAGTCTCTTTTTGCCATAGTTTATATTGAGGACCCGCAGGTTTCTTCCAGGCCATTGCGATAGTTCTTTTGGCCAGTATGCATGCTATGTCCATGAGTTTTATCGCGTGCTTAAGCTTGGCAGATCTGGGGTAGGTTCCTAGGAGGCACTCCTCTGGCGTCCATTTGTATTTGTTCAAACCTGCTTTCTCGCATGTCTGCCTCACCTTACCCCACAGAGACCCAGTTTTGGGGCATTCCCATAGCATATGGATCAGGTCCGCTCTTTCCCCCCTGCACCAGATGCAGGTTAGTTGTGTTTGCTGATTGAATTTAGCTATTCGGCATGGGGTCAGGTAAGTTCTGTATAGTATATTTAGCTGGATCTGTCTGAACCTATGGTTCCTAGATACCTCTTTGGGGAACATAAGGGCCCTGCTCCACTCCCCATCTGTCATTTCTCCGCCTGTGTCCGCCTCCCATTTGTTTTTCAGTTCCATACTTCTCGGGTTGGGTATGTCGTTCAGGTGGCTATATATCTGGGATATGGGTCTGCAGCCCTCTCCTAGGTTATACATCAGTGTTAGGAAAGGGTCTGTTTCTGGTTCTTCTGGCCATGTTTCCCATTTACGTCTAGCTATAGTGCGAATCCTCTGGTACCATAGGAATTGGCCGGTGTGGATGCCTGCATTCTCCCGTAATGAGGTGAACTCTATAAAGGAGCCCTCACCATACAGGTCTCCCCAGGTGTAAATGCCCTCCCTTTCCCATAGCCTGGTTTGTTTCAGGTCTGAGGTGGTTATGCATAGGTCTGCAAGCAGTGGTACCTCTGGGGCGTAGGGGTTTCGCAAGTGGGATAGCGTTTTTGCTCTGCGCCAGATTTTCCTTCCAAGGTCAGCCAGAAAGGGTATGGTTCCCAGTAACTTAGACGGCGCCCAGATCAGCTCCCTCATGTGAAACCCAGGTATCATGGCTTGCAGCAACGGCGTTTCCGATGTGGGCTCATCGTCCAGCCATTTGGCCGCAAAACTAAGCTGTGCCGCTAGGTAGTATCTCTCCAGTCCTGGGAGTTGAATTCCGCCCTGTCCATATGGGAGGGTTAGCAATGATAGTGCTATTCTGTGTCTGCCCTTTCCCCATAAGAACTCTCGCACTATGGTCTCGAGTAGTCGGAAGAAGGGTTTGTGGATGTAATAGTGTACATTTTGGAACCCATAGAGGAATCGCGGGAGGACTATCATTTTGATTATCGACGCCCTGCCCATCATTGACAGGGGGAGTCTCGCCCAGAAGTTCATTGATTTGCGCAAAGCTGGAAGCGCTGCCTTTGTGTTATGCTCGTGCATTAACTCAGGGGTATGCATTATGTGTAATCCGAGGTATCGGAATGATGTGGTCTGCCATTTGATGCCCACTTCGGGGAGCGCCTCTACTCCCACATCTTTTAGTGCCGCTAGGGGGAATAGGCAGGACTTCAGCTTGCTGAAGCGTATCCCTGAGACCTTGGAATAGTTGTCCAATACTTCTAACATGGTTGGCACGTTGAGGTGTGGGTCCCTGACATATATAAGGACGTCATCAGCATAGAGCGAAATAACGTGGTCCACTCCTCCCAGACTAATACCTGCGTCAAAGAACTGTTTTCTAAAGAATATGGCTATAGGTTCCAGTCCTAAAATGTAAAGCATTGGGGATAGTGGACATCCCTGTCTGGTCCCTCTATATATGTTCCAGGCCTCCGACACATGCTTACCAGTTTTCACCCTTGCTCTGGGCCTGGCGTACAGGATGTTAATCCATCTAATGAACCCAGGACCAAAGCCAAACCCCCTGAGCACCGCAGACAGCCACTCCCAATAGATGGAGTCAAACGCTTTGACTGCGTCTAGTGACAGCAGCGCGTACGAGTGTTAAACAAATCTTCACGGGATCGTGGTTTACCTCTTTTTCCTGTAGACCGTGGAGTTGAGGTTGCCAGTATGTCGAAATCTTGATAGTCGATGAAAGAGTAACGCGAGGAATGAGCCCAATCCCCTCCTGACGGTATATGACAGGATGGCACTGAACCAACTCCCAACGCCACGGGTGGCACTTCTCAGGATTAGCGTGGCGTCGGGACAGTGTTTCCACTGGCTGAGAAGGCTTGATGAAATCACCGATGAAAACGGAGAGGAACTCAGGAACTTCCAAGGCAGTAAGGCACAGGTACCGGCAGGGCACAAGACAGGCAAAGGAAGGCAAACTGCAAGAAGAAGCAGTACTGACAGGGGTCCCCACTACTACTAGGAACCCAGACGAAACCTCCTCTACCCTGAACCAGGGACTGGCTAGTAACAAGATAAGGGAAGAAGGGTAGGAGGACCAGTAAGCAAGAAGGAGTAAGGAGAAGAGGCAGGCCTGAGCAGGAAAGGCAGAACTGGAAGCTGGAGGACTGAAAACCTAGCACCAGGGCTCCAGCAGCGCATACACAGTAACAACCGTGTTGAGACGCGTTGTCCCTGTGTATGCGATGCCTATTTATGGTCCGGGGTCAAAACGAGGCTTGGAACGCATGTTCCGATGCTGCGCATGCGCGGTACGTCGAATCCTGACGATCCGCGCATGCGCAGATCCTCGCAAGATGGCGGCGTCCACGGCGCCCATCCGAGCCGCGGGTCGGCGTGAAGAGAGTCGCCACCGCGGGTACAGCCTCCATGAAGGAGGAGACTGCTGCGGCCGTGGACCAGGGACCCAGGTAAGTGGCGCCGACGCCCGCGAGCGAGCGCGCGGCGTGACACCATACCCCCTCCCGGACAACCCCGGAGCACCGGGTTTCCAAGGAAAGCGGAGATAGAAATCTCGAACCAGGCGCGGTGCATGCACGAAGGAGCGCGGTTCCCAAGTGCGGTCACAAGCTGGATAACCCTTCCAGCTGACCAGGAACTGCAGAACACCGCGCCGAATTCGTGAATCACAAATCTCCTGCACCTCAAATTCAGGGACCCCCCGAACCAATAACGGAGCAGGACGGGAACAGGTACGACCCATAACATCGGGCACATAGGGCTTTAGAAGGGAAACATGAAAGACAGGATGGATCCTCCAAGAGCGAGGCAAAGACAAACGAAAGGCAACAGAGGAAATACGCTCAGAGACACGGAAGGGACCAAAAAAGCGGGGGGCTAGTTTCACAGGTAAGTTGCGTACTGGTAGATTCTTGGAGGATAGCCAAACCATGTCCCCAACATGAAGGACAGGCTCCGGGCTCCGTCTCTTGTCAGCCTGCTCCTTCATATGTGCTTGTGCCGCTGCCAAGGTACTGGCCGCCAGACGATGTTGATCAGGGACACCAGGGCATCTGCGGAAGGAACGGTGCTGGAATACGTTGGATGAACAGGCAGCAGGCGAGGATGAAGACCAGTAGAGCAATAAAAGGGGCTGAGTCCAGTAGCGGAATGAACAGCGTTGTTGTAAGCTGCTTCCGCGGTGTCCAACCATTCCGACCAGTTGTCTTGGGTAGCATTGGCATAACAACGTAGGTATTGCTCAAGGGTCTGATTGGTACGTTCTGTCTGTCCATTAGTCTGCGGATGATAGCCGGAACTCAGGGCTCGCTGAATGTCCAAATGTCGACACAGTTGACCCCAAAAGGAAGAGATGTACTGAGACCCCCGGTCTGACAAGATCTTCTCCGGAAGACCATGAAGGCGATACACCTCATGTAGAAAACATTGTGCCATCTGAGATGCAGTGGGCAGCTTAGGAAAGGGCAAGAAATGAGCCGTCTTGGTGAAACAATCCACCACCACCATTATGCAGGTAAATCCACCGGACAAGGGCAGGTCAACGATGAAATCCGTGGCGATGGTATGCCAAGGGTACGGAGGCGTAGGCGTGGGTTTCAGAAGGCCAATTGGCCTTTTGCGAGGAATCTTGATCTGGGCACATACAGGACAGGAGTCCACGTATTGCTTTACCAGTGTAGCCCATCCAGGCCACCAGTACTGTCGTGCAACCAGTTCTTGTGTTGTGCGGACTCCACGGTGACCGCAAACGACGGAATCATGGCAATTCTGTAGAATGATTTTCTGGAGTTCCAATGTGGGAACGTACAGACGATCCTTGAAGAACAACAAGCCGTCACGTTCCTTAATGTCGGCACGTTGTAGTATCTGTGCTCTTGTGGGATCCGTACGTGTGGCCTCAACAAACTGTTGGAGCCGGGGAGTCAGCATCAATAGAAAATGTATGGATGCAATCAAAGGTTCCGGTTCATTGACACCTTCAACGTTGTTTTCCAAAGAACGAGACAAGGCATCAGCCTTCGTGTTCTGGGAACAAGGAATGTACGTGACAGTGAAATCAAACTGTGAAAAGAAAAAGGCCCAACGAGCATGACGGGAAGTTCTGCATTGCAAAGAGCGCAGGAACTGTAGATTGCGGTGATCCGTGCGAACCACCACCGAGTACCTCCCACCCAGAAAGTGATGTCTCCATTCCTCGAAGGCAGCTTTTATTGCCAGTAGTTCCTTTTCTATTACTGCATAGTTTCTCTCGCTCACTGACAATTTCCTTGAGTAATATGCCACCGGGTGCTCTGTTCCTGTGACTGCATCTTGCTGTAGTAAGACCGCACCGATTGCGTAGTCAGAAGCGTCTGTCTCAACCACAAATGGTTTTTCATCGTCTGGATGTCTAAGAACAGGAGCCGACATGAAAGATTTCTTTAATTCCAGGAATGCCTCCTCGGCCCGCGTGTCCCAGATAAACGGCACCTTGGTACTGGTCATGCGAGTTAGACTGTTGGCCAGTTTAGAAAAGCGTGGGATGAAACGCCGATAAAAGTTGGCAAAGCCCAAGAACCTTTGAAGCGACTTCACGCCATGTGGTGGTTTCCATTCTTGTATAGCTTGCAGTTTTGCGGGATCCATCTGTACTCCTGTGTTGCTGATCACATAACCCAGGAACTCCATGCTTTCCTTATGAAATTGACATTTTTCGATTTTAGCATACAGGCCGTTGTGTATTAACCTCCGGAGGACTTCCTGAACATGCACTACGTGTGCAGTACGAGAGTCAGAAAAAACCAATATGTCGTCAAGGTAAACCCAGACAGAAATCCCAATAAGGTCAGAAAAGACATCGTCCATGAACCGTTGAAAGACTGCCGGGGCATTGCAGAGTCCAAACGGCATCACCCTGTATTCGAAGTGACCAATAGGCGTTTTGAAGGCCGTCTTCCACTCATCTCCATTCTTAATCCGCACCAAGTGATAGGCCCCTCTTAGATCCAGTTTGGTGAAGATCTGTGCTGATTTCAGAGATTCGATGATGTCCCGGATGAGTGGTAACGGGTACCTGTCTTTCCTCGTGATTTTGTTTAATTGACGATAGTCGATACAAGGGCGCAAAGTGCCCTCTTTCTTCTTGACGAAGAATAACGGGAATCGCGCAGGGGATTTGGAGGGTATAATGTAGCCTTTGTTCAGGCAATCCGTAATGTACTCCTGTAGGATGCCTTTCTCGAGTTGAGTTAATGAATAAATCTTGCCGTGGGGAATGATCGCACCAGGCAGAATGTCAATGGAACAATCGAAGTACCGATGAGGTGGTAATGGTATGTCTTCAGGCTTGGAGAACGCCTTGTGGTAGTCAGCATATTCATGAGGTACCGATTGAGTGGCACATAGACGAGTAGACACGTCAGCAGGATTGAGGGACTCCATAACTGCAGGAAAGGCTTCATGGATTACGCAATCACTAGGGCAACGTGTCGAAGTAAACATCAAAGAGCGAGCGGTCCAGTCGACCTGGGGATTGTGATACAACAACCATGGTAACCCCAGAACCACCGGAAATGAGGGGGATTTGATGACGTCCAAGGAGATACGTTCGAGATGCCCTTCTACAGAGAGCCACAAGGGATCAGAGTGTTGGCAAACAGGACCCGAAGACAAAGTAGAACCATCGATCACCTCGACCACTGTAGGTCGTTCCTTGTTATGTAAACGGATCCCCTTGGCAATCGCAAATGAGGCATCGATGTAGTTGCCGGATGCTCCGCAATCCAAAAGGGCCCAGGTCTGCACACATTTTCCAAGCCAGGCAACACCGATTTTCAGGATCAACAAAGGTACTGAGTTCATGGGAGGAAGGACGGAATCAGAAGGGCGGCCCGTTGCTGCCTTCGCCTCAAACAACGGGCCTGTTAGTTTTCCTGTTTCTTCAGCGGGCGCAGCGGACAGGTGCCTAAAAAGTGGTCAGAACCACCGCAATACAGGCACAAATTCTTCTGTCGTCTTCTTTTCTTTTCGGTCTCGGACAACGGACCACGGACAGCACCCAACTGCATGGGTTCTGGACCTACTTCAGTAGAAACAGCTGGTCCGGGGTTCTGTGCAAGAGGAATCGGTTGATACCTGGCAGACCTGCGGCGTTCACTCCGTCGTTCGGTCAACCTGTGGTCAATGCGTAAGACTTGTTCCACCAAAGCAGGCAATGTTTCTGGCTCCGGAATGTGCAGTAATTCATCCTTGTACTCCTCTCGTAATCCCTGACGAAACAAGGTTTTTTGAGTAATTTCAGGCCATTGTGAATCAGTTGCTAATTGTCGAAACCGACTGATGTAGCGGATTATGTCATCTGACCCTTGCTTGATCTCCATTAATTGATTCTGAGCCATGGCTGCCAAATTGGGTGGTTTAAAGACGTCCAAAAAGGCTTTCTCAAAGGCAGTGAAATCACCCAACAGAGGACTGTTAGTAGAGACTAGAGGCGCTGCCCAGGCGAGTGCATTGCCGGTCAGATTGCCAAGGATGTACCCGATCTTGGCCTTGTCTTGAGCAAAATGAGTCGATCTGAACTGGAAATGGATCCGACAATGAGTACAGAACTCAGCCACTCGACGCGGATCACCATCATACTTCATCGGAGTCGTGTAAGCCATGGAGTTCTCTGGCGGTGTGACAGGTTGTGCGGGACTAGCCAAACACCGATCCAATGCCTGTCTGAGGGTGTTGTTCTCCTGGCGGAGAGTGGTCATTTCAAGACGCATGGCACGCATTTCTTCACGTAGTTCCTGTATGTCGTCCATGTCGGAACTGGAGTTAAGGCGTCTCAATCTGTTAAACAAATCTTCACGGGATCGTGGTTTACCTCTTTTTCCTGTAGACCGTGGAGTTGAGGTTGCCAGTCTGTCGAAATCTTGATAGTCGATGAAAGAGTAACGCGAGGAATTAGCCCAATCCCCTCCTGACGGTATATGACAGGATGGCACTGAACCAACTCCCAACGCCACGGGTGGCACTTCTCAGGATTAGCGTGACGTCGGGACAGTGTTTCCACTGGCTGAGAAGGCTTGATGAAATCACCGATGAAAACGGAGAGGAACTCAGGAACTTCCAAGGCAGTAAGGCACAGGTACCGGCAGGGCACAAGACAGGCAAAGGAAGGCAAACTGCAAGAAGAAGCAGTACTGACAGGGGTCCCCACTACTACTAGGAACCCAGACGAAACCTCCTCCACCCTGAACCAGGGACTGGCTAGTAACAAGATAAGGGAAGAAGGGTAGGAGGACCAGTAAGCAAGAAGGAGTAAGGAGAAGAGGCAGGCCTGAGCAGGAAAGGCAGAACTGGAAGCTGGAGGACTGAAAACCTAGCACCAGGGCTCCAGCAGCGCATACACAGTAACAACCGCGTTGAGACGCGTTGTCCCTGTGTATGCGATGCCTATTTATGGTCCGGGGTCAAAACGAGGCTTGGAACGCATGTTCCGATGCTGCGCATGCGCGGGACGTCGAATCCTGACGATCCGCGCATGCGCAGATCCTCGCAAGATGGCGGCGTCCACGGCGCCCATCCGAGCCGCGGGTCGGCGTGAAGAGAGTCGCCACCGCGGGTACAGCCTCCATGAAGGAGGAGACTGCTGCGGCCGTGGACCAGGGACCCAGGTAAGTGGCGCCGACGCCCGCGAGCGAGCGCGCGGCGTGACAACGAGTCCCCTGTGTTATTTGTTTGTGCTATAATGTGTTGTAGCCTGCGTAAATTCATGGATGTGTTGCGCCCTGGTATAAAGCCGCACTGATCAGTGTGTACTATGTCTCCTATTATTCTGGACAGTCGCTTTGCCAAAATCGTTGTTAATATTTTAGCATCGTAGTTAAGCATCGCGAGTGGGCGATACGAGTCACACTGGTCTGCCGGTTTGTTGGGTTTAAGGATCGGGACCAGTAGTGTTTCCCTCATGCTTTTGGGTAGTATTCCTTCTTCGTATGCCTCTTGGTAGACTGCATGTAGCAGGGGGGTCAAGGAGGACTCGTATGTCTTATAAAATTCTGTGGGTAGCCCGTCAGTTCCAGGCGCCTTACATGTGGCCAAGGATCTGATGGCTTCTGTGATATCCTCTAGTGTGATTTCTGCTTCCAGGGTGTCAGTTTGTTCAGGGGACAACCTAGGGAGTCCTATCTCCTCCAGTGTTTCTGTCAGCTGTTCCTGGGGGACTAATACCTCATGAGAGTATAGCTGCGCATAATAGCGCGTGAATGTATCGTTTATGCTCTGCTGTGTGTAGTGCATGTTCCCCTCTTCATCTCGTAGTGAAGTGGTGGTATGTCTGGGGTGCTCCTTCCGGCAGAGCCAGGCAAGTAGCCTGCCCGGCTTGTCCGCTTCAGTGTGCGTTCTATTTGTTTTAGCAGTATAATCAAACTTTTCTAGTCTGTTCCAAGCATTTATGTTCCTCTCCCTCAACTTCATAAGTTCCGCCTCCCCCTGTTGGGTGCTCACTGGGGTAGCCTCCAGCTCTCTAATCTCCTGTTCCACTTGGTCCAGTTCGCCCCTGAGCTGTTTCCTGATACCCCCGGCCTTTGCAATGATTTCGCCCCTGGTCACTACTTTCAGAGCCTCCCACACTGTGCTCATGTGTTCTACGCTGCCCATGTTAACCTCTAGGTAGGCATCAATTGAGTCCCGTAATTCCTCCTTGAAGGCTGGGTCCGTCAGGGCTCCCGTTGGCATTTTCCACATGGGAATCGGGGGTCTGGGTCCCCTGTGACTCCATGACATTAGGAGCGGGGAGTGATCAGAGATAGTCCTTCCCAAGTATTGTGCCCCCTCCACCCGGGACATGTGTTCCTTACCTATGAGGATATAATCCAATCTCGTGTGTAGATTATGTGGGGACGAGTAATAAGAGTATCCTCGGGTCTCTGGGTGTTTCTCGCGCCATATATCCGCCATGTCTAGCCTATCCAGCATAGCAGACAGAGCTGTTGTAGCCGCTGATGGGCCTTTCCGTTGGGGTATGGACCTGTCCAGCACCGGGTCATGCACACAATTAAAATCTCCTCCCCATATGAAAAGGTCATTTCTGCATTGTGCCACCTTGGGGTACAGTGAGTTCAGGTATGTCGGTGTGTTGGTATTAGGGAAATATGTATTCATGATGCATACTGCTTCCTGCTCGATGAATCCCCATATTATTACAAATCTGCCTTCCGGGTCTATCTCGGATTTGGCCACCCGGAGCGGGAGCTGTGGGTGGACCCAGGTGTAAACTCCCCTTGCGTACTTAGAGTAGGTGGTGCCGAATCCCTGCCCTCCCCAATGCATTTGGAGTTTGTTCATAGAGTCTACTGTGCAGTGGGTCTCCTGTAGCAATGCTATCATCACCCCTTTTCTATATAGGTAGGTTTTAATTCTGTTCCTGCGGAGGTATGTGCTCAGGCCCCTCACATTCCATGTCATTATTTTGATTGTGGTCGTGGCCATAATGGTGCAATATGGGTTTCATTGTTCACCTGCTTCACCTCCCAACTCGCCCACGGGCCTGTGCCAACTGTCTTGTGGTTGGTCGATATTTTGACCAGGGCCCAGACCCCCTCCATCTTCTGTTCCCTAGTTCCTCCCCCATTAGTGTTGCCTGGAGACTTATTAACAGTAACAACTTTCATTCTGGTGAATGAAATTAACAAACCTTTCAACTTTATACTGCCCCCAGCAGTTGCCTCAAACCTGCAACGCTCAGGGGCACCCGAGCCTTCCGGGCCTTTCCAGGCCTCCCGGTGCGGGTAGTGTGTAGGCAGTCGGCCTACACATGTGCCGGAGGGGTGTGTCAGCTTCGTCGTCGCACTTGTGGGTCAGTGCGCTCCTGCCAGATGTAGCTTTTTGTGATATTGTAGATCTCAATGTAGTCCGATGGTCCATTCATTAGATATGTAATCCTTGCTCCTTTCCTTATTGCTCGGGGTATTCAGTGACCTGTGACCTCTTTCTCCTTTCCATCCTTATCATCCGCCAGGTTGTTGTCCTCGAGCCACATGTTTGCCGCTGCTGGAGTCTCTAGGAAGATTGCTTTCCCCTTATATAGTACTTTAAGGCGCGATGGATAGATCAGCATGTACTTGAGGTTCAGCTTGCGCAGCCTTGCCTTCACCGGCACAAATGAGTTCCTTGCCCGTTGCACCGTTGGGGTATAGTCTGGGTAGATGACTATTTTGGCGTCTTGTTTCGTAATTTCTCCGCCTTCTCTCGAGTATCTTAATATTGTTTCTCTGTCCTGGAAATTGTGAACTTTCGCTATTATCGGGCGCGGGCGTGAGCCAGGGGGAGGCCTTTTCTGCAATGACCTGTGGGCCCGTTCTATTGAAAAACCTTGGGTCAATTTGCCTGCCCCAATTTCTTGCAATATCATTGTCTCAATAAATTCAGTTGGATCATTGCCCTCCATATCTTCTGGGACCCCCAAAATTCGAATGTTGCAGCGACGGGCGCGTCCCTCCGCATCTTCTGACCTTGCCTCCAGCCGCGCTACCTGCAGTTCAAGGTCCTGGACCTTAGATTTAAGTTCTTTTGTGCTGTCAACATTGTCCTGCAGTGTTATCTCCGCCGTGGTCACCCTTTCAGTGAGATTGCGGGCGTCCTGTCTCATCAGCTGTATATCCGATTTAACTTCATCCACTCTAGTTTCAATGGACGTGCGGAGTGCTGCTATAGCCTGCAGTAATTGCATGTTCGTGGGATCTTCTTCTTTGGCCGTAGGATCATCTGCAGCCCCCGCTTCCTGTTGCTGTTTGGGCCTAACCGTGGTGTAGGAGTCCATTGTTACGACTCTTGGCTTATTTTTGGGGGGTGACATCCCTTAACTCCGGGCTGTTCCTCCGGCCCGTTTCCGTTTTGCGGGGATAATTATTTGCGCTGATTGCAATGACAGCGGCAGCTTTCTCTGAGGTAGGGGATCTCTAGGTCACTATTCGTTCTGTGGCGTGTCGGCAGGCCTGGCTATGCGTTGCCTGGTTCGGGCCTGGGGGACAAAGGCACTTTCTGGGGTTTGGTGGGAGCGACCCGCCTCGCGCAGTCCACTCCTCCCCCCCGATTTCTCACCCCGTGCTGCCCTGTGTCTAAGGGTGGTCCAGCGCCCAGCCCCTGAGTGGTCCTGTCCAATTCCGTTGGGCGGCTCTGCGTGTAGAAGAGCTTCTTGCGCTTTATGGTGCGTAGTGGGGCAGTCAGCCGCGGCCTGTGTGTTTGCTGTTTAGCGTGGGAGTTAGACTGGCGATCATGCAAAGGCAGTGGAGGTGCCAGGTACCTGCTTGATCTGCTCCGTTCTCTCGCCGCCTCTCCAACGGTGTTCCGATCTGGTACGATCTGGTACGGCACTCGGAGTCCTGCGCACTGCAAGCTTGATGGTGCGCCTCGCACGGGGCTTGGGCAGCGGGTCGTTGTGCACCGCCTTGGCTGTGGGGCGCCCCCTAGCCCTCGTTCCTAGCAGTCTGGGGGCGGTCTGCCGTGGATGGTGGGCCGCTGCGTTGCGAACGCAGTCCTCTGCAGCCGGGCTTGGCGGGGGCCGTTCTCGGGTTGTGCAGTGTTGCGGGCGCTGTGCGGCTCCGGCGCGGGGCTGCGTTCCCTCGATCCGACGCCTCTGGGAGAGCGTCTAAGCTGGCGGCGCCATTTTGTGGGGCGCAGGGGCTCCTCTTGAAGAGGGCGCGGCGGCGGTTCTCCGGGTCCGATTTTTTCCGGGCAACACACCAGGTGATGGGAAAAGGGTTCCGCTTGCAGTTACTGCATTCAGGTACAGGAATCTGTATGTTTATCCGCTACAACAGGATCAAATGTAGGATCACCGGCAGGAGCTTAACGGAGCTGCTTCCTTACGCCATGCGTGCTGGCCACGCCCCCTTGTCCCGCTCCTCATAGTGGGTGGTGCCCTGTTGATCCTTGAGGCCCACAATAAAGTTCTGTTTTTTCACCTGTGTCAACTTACTGGCTAAGAGGCGATTAGCCTTATTGGCCTGTGCATAATAGCCCTGTTTCACCACTCTGAGGGAGTGCGCCGTCTCCTCGGCATACAAGGCCTCCAGTTTGTTCCTGGTGATGCGGAGGGCAGCGTGGACTTTTGGAGACCAACCCTTTTTGTACTTGCTTTCAATCACCAGAATCTCCTGCTCCAGGTGATCCCTCATCTGTTTCTTATATCTATGGTTGATTGCAGTGTGTGAAATCAGTACTCCTCTGATAACAACTTTCATGGCGACCCAGGTGGCCGCCGCGGAGGGGAGCTATGTAGGGTTCTCTTGTAAGTACTGCTTAATGGCTTTCGATACCTCATGCCGTAAGGCCAAGTCATTTAAGATTGGGTCTTATAGACACCACTGCGGTCTAGGCTGCGGGGCTGGGTTCCAGGCCCTGGTCTGTAGGCACATCAGGGCATGGTCCGAGAGAACCTTCGGGGCAATAACCTCAGCCTTTGTGAAAGACAGCACTTGTGGGGAGGCTAAAATCAAGTCCATTCGGGACGAAGAGTGGTGGACATGAGAAAACAATGTCAAATCCCTATCATCCGGGTGCAGGACCCTCCAGGTGTCGACCACGCCCAGCGTTCTAAAGAGGTGTAGCATACTCAGCTTCAGCCTGAATTCTTTAAAAGATGAGATTGAGGTTATGTCCTTTTCAGGGTCTGGGACCCCATTGAAATCCCCTCCAATGACAGATCTTCTAGAAAAGGGAGAAGAGTGGCCTCCATATCCTCAAAAAAACATTCTTGACCTACATTTGGTGCGTAAACGGAAATAAGGGAGTAAAGTTGACCATAGAGAAGACCCTCGATTCCGATGAATCGGCCCTCCGGGACTCTGATTGTGTCCAGCTCCTCAAATGGAACCTCTCTTGCCAGGAGGATCGCTGTACACCCTTATTTTTAGTGCTTCGTGAGGCAAAGAACTGTTTAAGGGAGTCCCTATTGCAAAGTCAGGAAAAGTCTTCCGGAAGGAGATGGGTCTCCTGTATGAATATAACCGAACCCTCCAAGTCTTTCAACCTCTTCAGGATAGACTTTTGTTTCATCAGAGAGTTTAGGCCTTTAACATTTAACGAAACAAAATTGTGCGGCTGGTGAGGAGTCTCCTTACTGTCTGCCGTTTCCAGCCGGGGGCAGGGCTGGGTCAGGGAAACCGCTGCTGCCATTTCCAGGTCGCAAAGATATGGGAATCGGCTCCAACCGAGATTTTAACTTTATAGATCAACATCAACTTCCAACTGCGTGGACCGAGTCCCAACCATGGACTCGAAGCCATCCAGATATTATGAACTGTCCAAATAGAGCCCGACAGGGTCCTAGGCATTTCCTGCCCTGGGGGTAGGCGTAGGCCACATGAAGTACATCTTCCCACTTTCTTTTTGAGCCTCATGATTCTGTAACGTGCTTCCTTCATCCGGCAAATTAAATACCTGCTGCCTCCAGGGTCTGCTTTTCAGGGGCGCGTAGACGGCGTGTTGAGATTGCATCCCCTCCTGGACCTTAGACCACCCTGGTCTTTTGGCCTTTGGTGGGGGGTCTTCCAGCCCTGTAATTCCTTAGTGGGTGCTAGCTCCATCCCTCTCCGATGGGGAAGATTTGAGAAACTCCTCCGCATCTTCCAAGCATGTGATCGATTGGGTGACTCCTTTGGATGAGAACTGTACAGCTTTGGGGAAGAGCCAGCGATACCTGATCTTCTGGTTCCAAAGGAAGAGTGTCAGTGGCCAAAGGGATTGTCGCTTTTGCATTGTGCCTGTCGCTAGATCTTGAAAGATTTGGAGAGGGGAGCCCTGGAATGTTAGTTCATATCGAGAGCGTCCCAGCAAGAGGATTTCCTCCTTCGTGGTGTAAAAATGGACTGTAGTGATCACATCCAGCGGGCTTTTGGAGTCGAGACCCCTACGAGGACGCAGTCTGTGGGTGCGGTCCAGCTGCAGCTGTGATTTCTCTAGATGTGGGAGAAGGGATTGGAACAGCACCCCCACATATTTGGGCATGTCACGATCTTGGAACAATGACAGGACCCCTCTAATCTTGAGGTTATTTCTCTGAGCCCTATTCACCAGATCCTCCTGCTTGAACTCCAAGATCTCATTTTGGTTCGTTAGAGTGCGGACCTTCTGTTGGATTTCCAATAGCGAGGCCGCCTGCTCCTGATATTGATCTTCTAGGTCCCCAAGCCTCTGCTCCGGCTCCGTAACTCTCTGATCTGTGTGTTCTATTTTGGTCATGCAACTGCGCAATTCTGCTTTGATATCCAACATGAATGCCTGGATGTCTTCTTTGGTGGCGAGCTGTCCCAGGGGACCTGGTGAGGCTTGGTGTGGGGATTTCCCTGTTTCCTTCCCTTTTTCGGTTGCGAGCAACATAGTGGTTATGTTCCTGCTTTTCTGTGCTTTCAGTTGTTTAGACATGTTGCTTGCGTGGGTTGAAGGTGCTCTGAAAGGCGTAGAGCACGTCTCAGTTACTGCGGTGGTCTTAGGCAAGGGGAGTGAAGGTGGGGGAGATATACTTCTCGGGGTCTACCCACACCATCCGCTGCACGCTGCCACCCAGATTCAACCCGTACTAGGCTGCTCGCCCCAGCGCACCTCTGGCCCGCAGACGTCTCCTCCTCTCCATAGGCCCCAGGGCAGGCTGGCCCTCAGCTGGGCTCCAAGCGAGGACTGCTTCAGTTTGTATGGGGGGGCCACCAGCTGCCACCCTGTGTTAGGCAGAATCCTGTGCAGTTCCCTTAGGGAGCACTACAGAAGATTAAGACTACAGGTATGAGCAATAAATCCCCTTTGGTATCAGTCTGTACCACAAAGATTTAGTTGGTAGCTGTGTCTAAGCAGTCAGACTTATCTCAATAGGGAGATGAGCAGTATTCAGGGTTTACACAATAGGACTACAGTGCTATGGTACAAGGAAACACTGAACAAAGCTTTGTATTAAAAAGAATATATATTTTACACACTTCTAGTTCAACACATTAATCACAGTTAATAAAGCAAGTTAAAATCAGTCAAGAAAAGTATGCACAACTCCCTAGTTAAATTGTAGACAAGTTTGAGCAAGAGTGAAAACTGAGCAAAACGGCACAGTGAAAACCAAACACAAATGGCACTCTAGCAATTTCTCACAAGGGAGGGAAAGGACAAGTTATACAGGAATATCTTCTTAGGCACCTTAGCAACACTTCCCAATAAGTTTGTGAACAAGTTTAGGCAAGGCAGTACCTTAGCATAGAGAATACTTAAATGAAAACTGAGCACAATGGCACTTCACAAGTTTTAAACGTGGGAGGGAAAAGGTTGTTAGAAGAAGTAGGTTCACCAACACAGTTCTAGTTGAGAAGCAATCTAGAGAAGGCAGTTCTAACAAGCCAGAGTCAATAGGCCTGTGCCAGAGTCAATGGTACAGGGCGATGGCCCAGGAGCAAAATGTTCTTGTAGCTGCAGTCAAGTCTTTGGTTAACAATTCGAAAATGTGGGTGCAGAAGGCGAAAGACAATGTTAGACGAAAGGGGCGGCCAACCCAACAGGTAGGTAAAGGATTTAAAACACCTTTAGCGCTACCACACGAAAAGGGAGGCCTGGTGGAACAAAGTACCTTAAAATGAAGAAGAAGCTCCTGCGGTGGCAGTTGTTCCTGGTAGTTCCTACAGTTCGGGTGATCCAGCAGAGAGAGAGGTACTCTCGTCGTGGAGGAAGCTTTGAGTGACTGTACTACCCAGGGATGAAACCAGCCGTGGTGCTGCTCAACGAATAAAAGGTACGCTCCTTTAAATCGCGGTCCGGGTGGATGGCTGCCTGGCTATCCGGCCTCCAAGTGCGGGGCACTGGCGATTCGACCAGGTCAGGTCCAAGAAGGCGATTAGCAAACTGGTTGGCCCCACCAGCTCAAGGGAAGAAGGCGCTTTCAGATGAAGATCTCCTCTCGTCGTGTGGAGAAAAGTGGTGAGATGCTGCAGCAGGGCTTCACTGGTGGTTCAGTCGTTGCAGATGTCTTTGGCTTCTCTCCTCTTCGGTTCCTCAGTTTCAGTGGCAACGTCTTGCTCTTCCAGTCCTCAGGACCCTGCTTTTATGCAAAAAGATCCCCATTTTTACAGCCTAGCTGTCACTCACATAGTGGAGTGGTCATCTTGGCGGGGGACCCTCCAGCCTATCAGGTTAGAGTGCGACATGAGTTGCTGCGGCAACCCTGTCCGGGGTTCCTACTCCCCCTCCCACACAATGGAAAGGAGAGCTTCTTGGCAGAACCCCGCCAAAAGGACGAACAAAGGACCCCCGACCTGGGTTAGGAGTTTAGAGAAAGACACGAGAAAGAATTCATATTAAAGTTCTGGCAAATAAAACCTACCAGGGTAAAGTTAATAATAAAATAAACCAGCGGTATGTTACAGGCTGTCAGAAAAAGTGGTAGCCTTGAACAATGGGAAAATCCCATAGGGAAATATTCGTGGTCGAATATTTTTGGCAGTAACCACTGCCACCAGCCAGAAACTTTTGAGAGAGGGACTGTACGGTACCCTCTCGAAAATAAACACCAGGGAAAACTATTAATCCTTCCCAATACCTCCATAGTAAGATGGGGTGTACTGGTTTAGTTCATAATGACTAGTAAAGTCAATGGGGACTTTACATGCCCCGGGAGACAGTAGTCAGTCCCAGGGTATGGAGTCTATGTTTGGGGGTCGCTGCGACACCCCTGTGTTACTGCACTGAGGGTGCTGTGTAACGCTTGTGTAAAAAGATGGTTCCTATGAGGGTGAGATAAACCCCATAGACATTAAACACAAAAAAATATCCTATGACATACACAGCAAATATGCCTAAGAGTGGGAAAAAGAGTCACACTCTTAGCAGGAGAAAAAAAAAACACTTCAAATCCAGCAAAGCTGCTGGGGAACTCTATAGGTAAGGGAAATTAGCCATAGAATGAGAATTCTCCCTACCACCCTGCCCCACTAGAGGGAAGGTGCTTGGATGTGGGACTCACTGTCTTCCTCTCCTCTTCTTCACTCCTGGGCGCCGTAGGGCCACTCAAGCTTCCTGTCCAGGCTTGTGTCTATTTGTGGTACTGCTTACTCAGAGGGGGGGCCATAAAGCTTTGCAGCAGAGTAGAATGCAAAGTTCCAATACCGTGGGCACAGGGGAGCACCCAGTAGGTCACAAAACACTGCAGTAAGATGTTAAAAGGGGTTAGAAGCTGACGGCCCACCAGAGACCGGTCACTGAGCTGGAGGCTGAAGTGGGGTTATGCCTGGGTCCGCTCCTACCTTGTGATGGCTCTGTGTGGGAGGAAGCGGGCAAGTCGCTGAGTCCCGCGTAGCAGTTGGACCGGCAGGGAGCCAGGGACTCGCCTGCCAACTAGGCGCCGACTCCAGCATCAGGCGATGTGAAGAGGCTACACGTTGGAGCTCCGTCTCCGCAGCAGCACCACGGATCCCGCCCCGACACCGGGATGGAGCCGACAGCAGGAACGGTGCTCTGGGGCGGTGGGCCCAATATCCCCCTATCACTGGGTGTCCAGTTACAGGCTGGTTGGGGGGTCCAAGTCCCGTAGCCCGCTGGGCTCCTCATGGGGCGCACCGCTGGACTAATCCGCCAGCGATATGGCAGATCAGGTGGGTCGGCGGGGGGCCCTCCATACGTTACCAGGGATTCGATGCTGGCACCTGTGGGAGAGGGGGCCTCCTGTGTGAAATTAGCTGCTTATGATAACGACATCCCTCTCTGCCATCTTGTGGGGACGCCGCTTCCCGCCAGGCTCTCACTCGATCGCCGATTACGGGCAAACTCCAAGCTGCATCTCACGCAAAGGAAGCGCATTCAGTGCCCCACTGGTTCCAATCCTTCTGTGATCAGGAAGGCGCTTCAACGCTGCAGCGGAATCATAGAATTATGCTTTTTAGATGGGCTTCATTTGGAGGCCATTAGCAGAGCTGCCACATCGTTGGCGCCGCCGGCCATGCCCTCGCGAGAAAGCTTTTTAAGGATTTTGGAGGTGGCCCGGCACTCCTTGCAGACAGGCCTGTACGTATCTGACTGAGTCGGAATATCAATGGGGTCAGCTACTGTTTTGAAGAGACAGGCATACCGCCACAATTCAGGTTTCTGGCCAAACGACCAGAATAAGTTGCTGGATGTCGCCTTTGATGGCGAGAATCTGTTTGGGCCGAAGGCCAACGAGCCATGGAAAAGTTTAAGGACTCAAAGCTAGCTACAAAATCAATGGGCCTACCTGTGCAGGAGCCAGCTAAACCTGCATTTACTTTTGCTTCTTGAGGACGGGCGTACAGACATTACATCCCCTTTAGCAGGAAAGCACATCTCCCACAGCTCAGGCAAGGGCAGATGCGTTTCCCATGCTTCAGCACGGGTAGGGGAGCCTCTAAGGGCCAGCAGATGACAGCAGCAGCCGCTGGGGCGGCATCTCCCTCAAAACTGCTTTGAGTTCTCCCCCCCCATGCTTCACTGGTTGGAGGGCGGATAGTCAAGCACTGACCCCAATGGCGGGAGTTTACCTCGATGCCTCAGCCCTTTTGCTCATCCAATGGGGTTACTATCTGCCTTTCCTAAAGAAGCCTATGGTCAGGCCACCCCCACCTCCTCAACAACCGCAACAAGAGCTGCAGGAAGAACTGCGAGCCCTGCCTTTGAAGGGTGCCATGGAAGAGGTACCTCCCAAGCAGAGGAGATTGGGTTGGTATTTCCTGCTACCAAAGAAAGAGGACAGACTTTCTCCCATCTTGGATCTCAGGGCTTGGAAACAAGTTCCGGAGGAAAGACAAGTTCAAGATGGTGATGTTGAGAGAAATTCTGCACGCTCTCAGGCTTCAGGATTGGCTGGTATCGTTAGATCTCCAAGATGTATATTTTCACATGTTAATCCACCAAAAAACACATGAAATTCCTGAGATTCTTCATAGGGGACAAGCGCTACCAGTTCAAGGTGCTCCTGTTTGGGTTGACCTCCGTTCCAAGGGTTTTCACCAAGCTCAAGGCGGTAGTCGCGGCCCACCTGTTCCCGTACCTGGACGATTGGTTGATCCAAGGGAAGTCGGCAGAGCAAGTTTCGTCCCATCACAAGGACACGTGCTCGCTACTCCACAAGCCGAGCTTCTCCCTCAACTTACAGAAGTCCCACATGAAACCAACACAAAGGCTCCAGTTCATCGGAGTGGTCCTGGACACTCGGGTGAAGGAGTTACCAGTGTCAGACAGTTCAACAGTCCCAGAGCCACACCACTTTACCAGCGGTTTCCTTCATCCACCTCTTAGGCCTCATGCATTCTGTATTTTTCCAGTGCCAAAGGCCAGACTTTGAATGTGGTCCCTGCAGTGGCTGCTACGGGGTCAATGGTCACAGTACTTTGGCACTTCAGAGGACATTCTAAAGGTTTCCAGGTCGGTGGCCAACCATCTCTCTTGGTGGGCCAGCAGCAAGAACATGACGGCAGGGGCACGTTGCTGTCATGACCCTTGCCCCTGGCCCTCACTGGCAAGCCAGCCTTCCAGTTAGGGCCAGGTCAAAGGCCTTAGAACCTCATCCAAGACTCTCTTGGAGTCAGTCCTGGAGCCTTTGGCGCCAGGCTCATAACCATCATGAAGACCAACATTAGAATGGGACTATTTACTTGCGACTATTTAACTTGGGGGGGTTCAGCCAACATGGAGGCACACACATAACTCAGTTACAAGGAACTGAGCTATGCGGTCTAGTCTTTTGGGTGTGGCAGGCCTGGGACTACTTTACTGGACTACTTTGGGTGTGGCAGGCCTGGGACTATTTTACCTGGACTACTTTACCTGAGACTATTTAAACCGCACCCAAACAGCAGAACATGCTTTGCGTTATTCTGCTGTGGGCAGCGTAACGCTCACTGTGTCCAGTTCTTTGATGCCAGCTTACCTGAAACCAAGGACCTGCAGAGAGAGAAAGAACACTACGAAACTCGAAACTTACCTGGAACAGTATCCTGTCTTCAATCCATCGCTGACTTCACTTCCACTCACCTGAAGGTACAAACTCCATCATCCGGCACTGCATGCATCCTGCAATACCATAACCTGGAAAGAGGAGAATGAAAGACCGCATTAGTAAGCGTTTACTCACCTTTCCTCCCGAATGAAGAAAGCCACACAATCCATACCTGGGTAGTCATCTCCTGGTCAGTATCATTGCTGGAACATTATGGCGCTCGGCGAGGAACATCGCAAATTGCAAGGAGAGAAAAGACACAGGTTAGCAATATAAAATGCGAAACAGTGCTGCGCATCACGCATTACTCACCGGACAGCATCGCGCACACCGCGCTTTCACCTACCGGCCCATGCTCATCTTCAAACATGCATGACAACACCAAAATACCATTCCATACCTAAAAGGAAAGAAGCAAGACATTATTCGAACTTAGAGGAACATAGGAACTGCATATAAACACTGTAAAGCAGCAAACATATGGAGTTGCAGCAGGCCTGGATTGCCACAGGGGGGCTTGCACCAGTGAAGTAACTTGGTCGCTGCTCACCCCCCACATCTACACGCCCCTGCCACGAGGAACAGGACGGGGAATCCACCTTTTACAATATCAAGGTGAGGAGAAGGCCCAAGGGGGAGGAAGGAGTTGAGGCCAAGGGAGGTGGGAAAACATAAAGACAATCTGGTATTGAATCCAGCTCTCCTATGTTGCAGACCCATCTTCAACCAGAGGCCTTACCTAGGGACCAGGAGAGGGTTCGAGAGTGCAAATCATCCAACCAGTGCTGGGTGGCGTCCCCGTGGATACCAGGTGAGCATAACAGTTTCTGGCCTCCCTGGCCCCAGTTCAGGATAGTCACGGATGCATCTCTGAAGGGTTGGGGTGCTCACTGCAAGATTTTGCAGGTGAGTGGCATTTTGTCCACAATGGAAGCCCAGTGGCACGTCCACAGGCAGAAGCTGCGAGCTATCAGGTTGGCCCTGAAAGCTTTTGCGCCCTCTCTCAAAGGGAAACACATCCTGATCATGATGGACAATACGGTGGCCATAGCTGAGAGGTGTTCTCTCCTTCCACCTTTGCAGAGAGGTGATGCATCTGCGGTTCTGGCTTTTGGAGAGTCAGATCTCGATCCTGGCAGTACATCTAGTGGGGACAGAGAATGGATTGACGGATGCTCTTAGCAGGCAGACTACTGTCTCACACAAGTGGGAAGTGTGCTAGGAAGTTCTAGAGGAGATCTCTGCTCAGTGGGGTACCCCGACGCTGGATCTGTTTGTCACGAAGTCCAACAGGAAGTGCAAATTCCCATCATTCTGTGGGTTCTCGGGAGGTTGAGGAGGTTTCAAGGGACCCTGATCTTGAACGGCCTGGACTGTCCAAGAAGAACATGGTACTGAGCCTCCTGGAAATGGCCATCTGCCAATCTCTGCGGTTGCCTCAACGGCCGGAATCTCCTACCTCAGTCGGAAGTTTGAGTAATACACCTGAACCCAGAGTCCCTCATGCCTGGATCTTGAGAGGATGAGATATGATGACTGGGGAGGGTGGGTGTCCTAAGCCGATGCGCTAGGACCTAGCTTTGTGGAGCTCCCACCAAGATCCTGTTAGCTAAGATATCGTAAATAAGCCCAGCAAGCCGAACAGCCCATCGTAAATAAGCCCTAAGCAGGGGAAAGTGGTGCCCATCTACTGAACCCACCCTGGGAGGAAATTGGAGCTGTGTGACGGCGTTCAGCAGAGAATTGCAGGAGCCCCGTGGGAACCAAGATGGTGACCGTGGTGAGGTACGCGCACTCACTGAAGCTGAAGACTGCACCTGTCGTCGTCCACAAGGTCTGGACCTCCCGTGGCCCGCCAGCATATAATAACGCACCATACCCTGCTCCCACCGTTCTGAACTATTGCTGGCCACCTCGGGCAATGAGAGTGCTGCCCACGATCCGCACACTGCTACCGGGGCCAGCCTTGGAGTGCCCAACACCACCTGGCCTCCTGCTAGAGCTGGTGCCTGCGGCAGAGTGCGGGCACCAATGTCGGAGCTACAGACACTGCTGCCATGGCACCTACAGGGTGTAAAACCCCCAGCGATCAGCCACTACATGCAAGCTCAGTGCACCCTGCCTGATATGCTAACCACGCTGCTGCAGTCGCAGCCACTAGCCCTCCTCAGGAACTAAGGCATGGCCCGGGACCTGTATCTGCGACTCCAGGGCCCACCCTCACCCGGGGGCAGATTGTCAGGCTTGCTACGGCGAACACTGCGAAGTCCTTGCTCCTGGTGCCTGCCTCCGGTCTGCCCTCCTTTGCAATACGGTAAGTGCGGATGCCTGTATTGATATCTCAGGGGCTCTGCTAACCTAGGACCATGACCGGCCCACTTACTTGGCAGCTCGCACTACGGGCCTGGGAACTGGATTGGGCGGCTACGAGAGCTCTCACTTATCTTGTCTTGCCCCTTCTACCGGGCCACCGCTATTATTACAAATAGTCTGCCACTGCGCCGGCTACCGAAAGAAACTGCTTCAAACTTCGCATTCCAAACCTGACTGCGGTCTTGCATCCCAACACCTTGCGGGGGACCCGACCTTCTGCTACACCGCCCCAATATCCACAGCTCATAAGCCCCACATGGCTCCATGCAATCGAACTGCCACAACTGGGGTGATTGACACAGATTTATTCACCGACCCCTTCCTCCTCTCCTTGCTGAGGTCAGGGAGCATAGTCAGGATACCGTGCTGACAAAGCCACTAAGGAGGGACTGTTGTTACCCCCTGGAACAAACGGCCACCAGATCGGCCAGCTGCGACGAGACCAGACACCTGAACCGCTGTACACACAATGCTACTTGCCCGGTAACGAGACTCTTGTGGCCTGCTAAAGATCCAGCAACACTCCTGCAATCTGTCAATGTCTGGCAGATAGGCTCTACCCTGCGGACCCCTATCATTTGTGCTTCGGTGGCAGGCCCACTGGACAACCTAGCTGTTAACAGATTGCTGTGCCTCTGGTTGCACTACTGCTAGGGAATTTAAGTGGGGTTCCCCGGGCACTGACCCGAGAACACAGCTGGACCCCGGGCTGGACAACTAGACATAGTCAACACTGCCCACCAATAACTGGGCAGTAGGTCACCCACCAAGAACAAGACCATGCCAATGGAATCCTTCATGAAAAACACGGGAAAAGTTGTAATGTTGCACTGGCTGACAACCCGAACCAACAACCCCCCCCGCTGCCCTGCAAGACCCACAAGAGTCCTCTCAATAGCTGCCTTACGCACGTCCCTTGAGTCTAAGATAGATGAAGTCCAAATTGATGTGCAGCTCCTCCGACAAGACGTCCAACAACTCGCTGAGAGAGTCACGTCTGCAGAGGCCCTCCGGCAAGAGACAACAGACTCTACCAATGACTTGGATAAACGGGTCAAGGAACTTGAAAAATCAAATGCCACCCTGGAAATTCATGTAGAGGACGCCGAAGGCAGATTGCGCAGGAACAACATCCGGGTGCTTGGGATACTGGAGAGATCTGAAGGGCCGGACCCCACCTTGTATGTTGAGAACCTACTACTCCAGGAGATCTGACCTGGCAAGCTCTCACAAGGGTTTGCTAACGAGAGGGCTCACTGATCACTTCAAAAAAGACCTCTGCCTGGGTCATACCCATGACCAGTCATCGCCAGAATCCTTAACTTCTGTGCCAAGAAAGTCATTCTGCAGTATTCTAGAGAAGGGCGCGAGATAGTACGGGTAGCTCAAAAATGCCTATCCAGACTATACGCCGGCAGTTCAGAGGGCCAGGAATTCGTTCATACATTTTAAAAGCAAGATTGAGACAGCAAAAACTTAAATGTATGCTACTGTATCCTGCAAGACGCAAGATCCTCTATAAAGACAAAGCACAATTCCTGCAGACTCCAGAGGCGGCCGCCATGTGGATGGACCACAATGACATGTCCAGAAAAACCGATTTGGATCCATGACAAGAAGCACAAACAGAAGTTACCCACAACAATTATAGGCCCTCGACCCCAAGTCTTATCGCGAACGCCAACTAACCAAGATAAACAGTTGTTACTGACCCACGAGAAACGCCTACCTTTTGGCTATTACTAACTACAACCGCTCATGAGTAAACAGTCTTCCCCCCGCCCCCAACTGCACAAGGAGAACGTCACAGCCAAAATTACTGTTCATCACGGGCGGGTGCAGAGCCCAGCTATTCACTGTTTGTCTTCACCACTCACCCCCAAGTTACTAAAGGTCTCCAGCCCATTGCTGGACTCCACACCTGGTGCACAATGGCCGGTCTAAGCCTTGTAGGTACCAGTTTGTCTGAACAACCCGACGTTGTTGGGCACTATGTTCACGTTTTGGTTTCATTCTTCTTGTTGCTCTGTTATCCACACAATATGTTTTCTGAGAGCTCCCGCTTGGCGAGCGGGATGGGCTTCGCAATTGTCGAGCTGTGGTTTCTGTAACATTCATGTTGGCGTTGGGATTCTGGTGGACTCTGCCTCAATCTGCCAGAGGGCTATTGGAGATAGGGTGGTTGTAATATTCCTATTGAACAGAAGTACAGGCCAACAGCACGCATTGCTATGTCGACTGCCATAAAAATAATGTCATGGAATGTGCAGGGCCTTGGATCCTACCTCCGCAGAAACAGGGTAAAATCATAAATAAAGCGCATAAAAGATATCCATTGTACTGCTACAGGAGACTCACCTGCTCCCAGGTGGACAGGAGTCGCTGCTGTCGCGCTGAGGAGGGACGGGATATGGGGCCATCTATTACAAGTGTGCTAGTGGAGTGCTCACCTGGATTTATGGCACACTTCCCCTCCAACTATTAGACATAGAGAGGGACAGGGAGGGGAGATACCCGATAGTCAGAGGGTACTTCGAGCATAGGGAGATCTGCATAGCAAACTCATACTTTCCAAACCACAAGATCCCAGCTCATGCTCACACCCTGTATGACCTAGTAGCAGCAAGGAGCGATGGCCTTGTTTTATGGGACGGAGATTTCAACTGCATACGGAACCCTGCATTAGATAGATCTTCCTCTCTAAAAAATAGCCCCTCCCCAGCCTCTACAGTACTGAACATGATGTTAAAAGATTTAGGGCCTCATTACACGGTATGCGGTAAGGGTTTACCGGTACCGGTAAGGGCAACCCTTACCGCCTTACTACGAGGTCCCTTTGCCGGACCCGACCTCAACGGCTGGTTTTACGGGACCCACAAAGGGACCTTGGTGCTAATTACGGTACCGCAATTTGCGGTACCGTAATTACCTCCTTCCCCATTCCCATTGAGCCCTATGGGGGCAAAAATGGGAATGGGGGGAAGTGCCTTGGTGAATGGGGAATTACCGGCCTGCTCATCTTGGATTAGGCCGGTAATTCCGCCATCCACCAAGGCGGACACGGTAAAATACCGGCGGCAACCATGGCGCTAATAACGCCATGGCTACCACATACCGTGTAATGAGGCCCTTAGACTTAGTTGACATCTGGCAGGAAATCCACCCATGCAGCAGGGGTTACCTAAAAAGTCAGTTTGTGTATACTCCCCCCTCACACCCCATTAGCTGCACGCACAAATTGACTATTTCTTTGTGGGATCAGTGCATCTTTCAAACATTGTTAGCGTGGAATACATGGGCCGCACAATATCGGGCCACTCCCCACTGGTGATTGAATGGTGTCTGGCCGGGGCACTAACTGATGTGGCTTATAAGGAATCACTGGCAGCCTTCCTGACCGACTTCCTTGAGGTCAATGTTGGAAGTGTGAGAAGTTGGGGCACCATTGTGGGGTGCATGTAAAGGCCCCAAAATGAAGTCCCTTTCACATGAATGGCAGGTATTTTAAACACTGAAACAAAAACAGCCTAGGCTTTGTTTTTGTTTTTCCAAGTAAAAATTAAAGAGCCATGTGGAAAGAGGCCTACCTGTCATTACCAATGATGAGCAGCATTTTCATTTACAAAGGAAGGAGGAATTGAAGATCCCTGTCACATGGAAAACAGGATTTTTAAACATTGAAAACAAAAACTGCCTGTACATGTGTGTGCAAATAAAAACAGATCTAAAAAAAGTAAAAGTAAAAATATCACTGCTCACAGAAAAATGTCAGGAAAACAAAACATGATGTGCGTGTTGACCAAAAGCAATTTATATTATGTTTCACCTACAAAGCTCTAGTGACATTTGTCTTCATGGAAAATGGCAGCCCAAGGCAGACCCTTTTTCTGGCTGTGGGCAAAACTTCACAAGGGCATCTCCCACTCTCAGCTTGGATGTCACTACTCCAATCTAATGACCACCCGCAATAAAATTCCCTGCTAAAGGCGTCGAAATTCAGTGTTCTCCAGACCTGCTGCCTCTGAAAGCATGGACTTCAAGAAAAAGTCACCACTTGGCTGGAGCATGACTAATATATGTGAAAATGGGGGCACCCACTTCAAAGAGCAAGCTTCCAACACAAAGTAGACTGATAAAGTTACAGGCTAAATCAGTGAAAACAAATGGCTGGAGGGCAGAAACTGCTATTTATCCCACATGAACATTCACAATTAGTTTAAAAGGACTATTACCATCTAGGCCTTTTTCTCAGCAACCTTAATGTTGATTGATTTCATTTTTGTACTATTTTTTTATGGAATTTCCAAGAGATTTTGGGGATATAAAATGTATCTACATGTGACTCTGGGAACTGTAATGGCCAGTTAGACTAGGTTTCTGGCTGATCTGAACATGTTCCAAATATGAGAATTGGTTAATGGGTGGAAAATGAAATTAGGGATATGCTTAGTAACTTAAATATTCATAACTCTTGTGCTTTTTATGGAAACTGCAGAAATGTGCCACATGGCCATGCTACATTGTACGGATTTGGTGGTCGGCTTATCTAATTTCCCATGATTAGCTAAAACAGAAAATATGTTTAGTATGGCAGTTGCTTGTAAAATTATGAAGTTGTGATGTATAACTCATTTTTGCCAAAAAGTTGAAACGAGAACAAGGGGGCGATTACAAATTGCAATTGCCATATGCTGCTCCAGACCCCTAAACCAATCCTGTCTTGGAGGCTGGGTTTGGGAGGAGAGGGAGGGTTAACTGTCCAATCCTAGTGGCAGGAATTATTGCAGGGTACCTCCCCAAGAATGTCAAATTGATGGTGTCATCGCTGCTATATAAGGGGTACTGCACTAGAACAGCCGACACACAGAAAAAGGATACACAAAGACAGGACAGAGAGAAGAGACAGACGGTCAGAAAGGGTGCTGAAACTTACCATCTGACAGCTGTATGGAGACACCAGAGGAGATTGCGGTTGAAGCGGTCTATTTCTAGGAAGGTCTCAAAGCTGACTGGTGCCTATGGTGGAGAGTGGGAGGCCATCTTTGCGAGTGTAGTGACCAGACCCCTGCCCTATCTTTCCAGAGTGTCCTGAGATGCTAGTGGCTTTCCTGAACCTTAAACAGAGGTTTGCTATGTAAGTAGAACTGAGCCCTGGGAAACCAAAAGGTGGTGGAGTCTGCTTGCCTTGGACCCTTTCCCTTTATAGTTGGTGTGGGGGGGGGGGCAAAAGTGCATAGATCCTTAGCCTATTTAACCAGAAATATTAATTTAATTCCCCATTTGACAGAACACTACTGGGGGAATTTTTGTTATAATTTGAAATTAACAAAGATCACTTGCCAGTGTGTGCTGAAAACTATAGCCTACAAATTAATTGGGTAATCCTTGTCGTCCAGCTGACCCAGACTTCTTTTTTTTAACAACTTTATTTAAAGTCGGTTTGCAACAGAGTAATTACAAAAACTTGTGACAAGACAATGTTAAGGTTGTATCATGGTTACTGCTGTCCCATCCATTCCCCTTAATGACCCTCTGATCAGTCTGTGGTTCAGTTCTCTTCTCCTCTAGGAGTGTAGGGTGAGCTCTGCCAGCTTTGGTTTAAAGGTGAGTGTTGGGTATTCACGGTTTTATACCAGCACAGGGGAGCAACAGTCTGTGAAGCAATGCAGAGCTCCTTTTCTCACAGCTGTGACCTTTTCTGCTACTTAGATATCCCAGACTTTTACCCACTGCAATGCTAATAGAGGCACCTCGTGCGACTTCCACTTCAGAGCTATGATAATTTTCACTGCCAGAAGGAGCTGGATTACCAGTCTCACCGTTAGTCCTTTTTTTGGGAAGCAGTCTGCTAGAGGGGCTGCAGGCAGAATTACCTCTGGGTCCATTGGAATTCTGTGATGTGTGATCGCTTCAATGGTCTGGAGTACCTTTTCCTGGAATTTTCCAATCACTGGGCAGTCTCACCACATGTGGAGATATGTACCCTGCGACCCCACACTATCTCCAGCAGTCTGGGTTCCATGAACTACAGGCGCCCCGGGGGGTAGTACCAACGATACAGTAATTTAAGTGAACATTCTTTATTTGTTAGGCATCTTGTGGCTTTATTGTTCCTTGTCCAGCTATCTATCTGTGAGTGGTCTTTTATTGGGTGGCCCAGATACTTTTCCCATTGGGCCATGTAGCGGCAGTGTAAGACCAGCATGTCCTCCTGTAACAGTCTATCTATCCTTGAGACAAGGCCTCTCCTAGAGTCCTCCTGCAGTGCTAGTTCTATGGGGCTGAATGTTCTAGTGACTCCCCGTTTAATATGTGGCTGGGAGATCCAGTGGCGGATCTGTGTGAATGCAAATCTGTCAGTTTCCTTTAGGTAAAATGTGGCCTTACATTCCTCAAATGTTAAGGGTGTGCCCCCCCTCGTACAATTGTGAGATCCGTTTCAGCCCTCCTTGCTTCCAATTCTTGAAGTTGGTCGCCACTAGGACTGGAGGGAAGTCTGGGGTTTGCAGGACTGAAAAGGTCAGGCTCAGTCCATTAGGGATCCCTTTCTTTGGTAGGGCCCATTCCCAGGTTCTCCAAAATGTTCTCCTTGAGGAAAGGACGGTTGTCCAGTGCCTGCGAGTTGGCCCGAGGCGTGCAGCAGGGAATTTAGTTGGGAGGGCATCTGGCTTGTTCTATGATCACCCATTTCGGGGTCTGAGTGGGGGCTGACCATGCCACTGTGTTTGTGAGTTGCGCCGCCACGTAGTAATGGCGCAGGTTTGGCACTCCTATCCTGCCCCATTTAGCCGCCCCTGTCCATACTACCCTTGGGATTTGAGCTTTTCCTTTCTTCCATATGAATCGGGAAATTAGATTTTGGGGGCGTAGGAGTGGCTTCACAGAAACTTCCACTGGGAGGGCTGAGCATACATATAAGAATCTAGGCAAAAGGTTCATTTTTCAGGTTGCAATCCTTCCTAACAGGGAGATTTCCTAGCTTATCCATCTGTTGAGGTCCACGTCTAGGTCGTTGAACCGGGGGGTGAAGTTTGCTGCCTAGAGGTCTTTGGGAGTTGTTGAGATTTGTATTCCCAGATATTTTATTGCCTTTGTGTTCCAAGCCAGAGGGCGTATTTGGCGCAGAACGTTTAATGTGCTCTCGGGTATCCCTATCGCCAAAGCCCCTGATTTGGGATAATTGATGGGAAAGCCTGCCACCTGTTCAAAATGGTCCAGTTCAGCCAGGGATTCCGGTAGGGAAGAGATACTATCAAGAGAGAGAGAGCATTACCTCATCAGTATAGGGATACCTTCTATTGTTCGCCTTTAATATTGACATCTCTGATGGCCGGGTTATTGCAAATTCTTTGGGCAAATGGTTTCATTATTAGGGTGAAGATAAGAAGGGAGAAGACATCCTTGTCTTGTCCCGCATGGGAGTCGGATTGGGGTAGAGCGCTTATGATTCACTTTTAAGGGTGTTTTCTGTGATGTGTAGTTGGCTAGTATTTTTCGGAAGAGCGGGCCAAAGCAGAATGCTTCCAGGACCAGTTTCATGAATGACCAATCTGTTTTGTCAAAGGCCTCGGTGGCATCTAGGGTTAGTAGCGCCATCTCGCTGAGCGCCATTGACATCACTTCGATTAGATAGATTGCTCACCGGAAGTTATCCCTGGTGCTTCTTTCCAGAATGAACCCCATTTGGTCTGTGTCAATTAGGTCCGGGAGAGATTTTGCTAGTCTGTTAACCAGAACTTTGGAGTATATATTCATGTCTATGTTCAGAAGCGAAATGGGTCTGTAGGAAGCGCAGTCTCTCGGATCCTTCCCCCGTTTCAGCAAAAGTATGGTGGTCGACTCTTGCATTGACAGAGTTATTGTCTCAGTTTCTCTGAATGAGTTGGAGAGATCCGTTGGCGGTTTTAGCAGGGGGGGCTTTAAAGAGTTTGTAAAACTTGGGCGAGAAGCAATCCGGGCCTGCAGCTCTGAGTTTCAGGGCTTTTATTACTGCGTCTACTTCCTTGGTTGAGATTGGCAGGTATAAGGCTTGCCTATTTGTTTCTGAGAGGTGGGGAAGGGCGGCTTCCGCGATGTACTGCTTTTGCTGATCATCTGATCTTCAGGAGGCTGTCATGGTGCTCTTTAAATGTGCCACTGCTATCTGTAATTTGGTGTCTTCCGTATATTGGGTTACCCCTTCAGGCCTATAATATATTTTTGGGTGCAGGCTTTCGCCAGTTTCCTGACAAAGAATTTGTTGGCTTTGTTGCCATTGGCATAGTTACATTGCTTGGTTCTGCTGAGGGTTTCAACTGTGTCTTCTGCATAGTGCGCTTCGAGTTTGCTACGGGTGAGACGTAGAGCTCTGGCCGTCTTGGGTGACCAGCCTTTTTGGTGCTTTGCCTCTGCTGCTGCTATTTCTTTTTCCAAGGCTACTTGTAGTTTTGCACGTCGCTTTTGGTAAGCTGTTGTGTGGGCTATTGGCTCTCCCCATATGACCGCCTTCATTGCTTCCCACCTTGTAGCGATTGTCATGTCCTCAACGTAGTTTTTTACAAGCTAATTTCAAATAGCTGTAGTCAGTGTGTCTCGCTGTGACAGGTCGTTTAGTAATGGATCGTAGAGGGTCCATCTAGGTCTTGTGGGAGGGTCTGAGTCGTGCAGCCTGGAAGTTAGGATTATCGGAGCATGGTCGGAAAGTACTTTTACCCCTATTATTGTCTCATCTGTGAAGGAGAGCAGCTGGGGGCTAGCAAGCAATAGGTTGATGCGAGAGGAGGTGTGCTGCACCTGTGAGAAGTTGTCTTCTGTATCTGGGTTTAGAACTCTCCAGGTGTCTACCACTCCGCAGGTTTGGAAGAAGTGAAGGAGATCCAATGCAATTTTGAAGTCTTTTGGTTGATGGGATTTATCCGTCAGTGGGTTTGGGACTTCTGTTGAGGTCTTCTCCCACCATTATGTGGCCTTCCAGGAATGGATGGAGATATGTTTCTAAATCTTGGTAGAAGGCTTCTTGCTTCTCGTTGGGGGCATATCTTGACACTAGAGTGTAGAGCTGTCCGAACAGCCTGCCCTTCACCGCGATATAGCACCCTTTGGGGCTTTTGAGAACCTCCAATTCGAAGGGATTGTGTCCTCCGACGTATTCCTCATCTTAGATATCTCCTTCCAGCTCTGCTGGCCTCGGAAAAATTTTTCTCTAGAGGGCGCTGCGCGTCAACGTCCTCCGAGTCGATGTCCCTCGACAGCCGCCGTGTCGACGTCATCCTGCCTATAAAGGCCGCGCGCAGCGTCCGTTGCTCAGTTCCGTTTTTCCGCGCTTACTCAGTGCCTCGGAATACCGTTGCTCAGTTTTTGTCAGGTTAAACCTATTTACCTCGAGTTATTCGATCCGTACTCGATGACTTCTTCGTCGGAACCGACAACTCCTCGATCCGGCTTCAAAAAAATGCCGAGATTGTGGGAAAAAGATGTCGCTGACTGACCCTCACAGAGTTTTTCTGTGGTGTTTGGGAGCTGAACACCATTGTTCGGAGTGCGAGGACTGTATGTCCATGACAGCTAAGGCCCTGAAGGAGCGTAGGGGGAAGCTGGAGAAAGGTAAGACTTTTAAAGCTTCTTCTTCGTAGACGAATTCGAGACATTCGTCTCCTCGTCACCATTCGCGCTCCAGGTCTCGGAGTGGGTCCCATCACTCCTCGAGATCGAAGCACTCGAAGAGGAGACGTCGAAGATCCCCTTCTCCATCTTCCTTCTTCCTCTGTTTTGCCAAAGAGAATCCCTTGCACCACGAAACATAGTTCCTGGGCTGAATGGGAGGAATTCTGCAAAAATATGATGAGCGTCTTCGAGAAAGAGGCCTCGACCCCCTCGAAGACTGGCGAGAGCGATGCTCTGGTCGAAATACCCGAAGGTCAAAAACGCTGCGAGTCGCAGTACCCGGCGAAGGAAACCTCTCGAGCGCGTCTCGAACCCTCGAGTAGGACTATGACCTCCAAACCTTCCTCGAAGGTTCCGTCGACGCCGTCTACGAAGGTTCCGTCGACGCCGAGGTCGGTGTCTTCGACACCGTTGTCAAAGGGACCTTCGACACACGGGTCTGTCGACTCGACGCCAGCTTCGACACCGGCGTCGACGCCAAGAAAAGTCACGGTCACGACACACCCAGTGACTATCCCCAGGTCCTCGATGACGATGGCTTCGAGATTGTCGAGTAGAATCCCAATTCTGTCGAGGTCATCGAGGCCTCCGCCTTTGTTTTCGACGCCACGCTCGAAGCCTTAGACGTCGGCGTCGACGACATCGACGTTTTCGAGGCCAATTATGACAAGTTCGGCACCCTCTACCTTGGAAATGGGATTTACACCCTTTATGAGTTCAGAACAATTGAGAACTATGTCCTCAATTATGGAAGAGGGTGAATTGTCTGAACAGGAAGACACATTTGAGTTGCAGGGACCTGTAACCCCAATTAGAGAGGAATTTTCCTCTGAAGAACGCAGGTTAAAGGATCTTCATGATTCCTTACATGAGGCAAGTGGGTTAGACACTTCCCCTGAGGTGGAGTTTGCTAGGCCAGACACGGGGGAGCATGCTGAAACCCCCTATAGAGCCTTAATGGCCAGGATCACAGAGTTTATGGGATGGTCTGCACCTTCACAATCTTTCCAACAAGATGACCTCACGGATATTCTCGACAAAGGCCGACAGGAGGATCCTGTGGTGCCTTTTCATAAAGCTCTTCAGAGGAAGATTATGACGAACTGGGAAACCCCAGATGTCGTCCCGGCAGTAAATAAAAAACTGTCTACAAAATACAGGGTATCCTCTACAGACCCGGAGTTTTTGTCAAAACACCCATCCCCAGAAAGTCTGGTGGTACAGGCAGCATCTTCTACCGATGTCAAGACGGCTTATCCTACCGTCCCACAGGACAGGGACGATAAAAAATATGATGCTATGGCAAAGAAAGTTTTTTCGGCATGTAGCATGGCGTTAAAATCTGTTAATGCTACTTGCACCCTTGCTAGATTTAGCCATACACTTTGGGAGTGTGCTTCTACAGCGGCTGACTGCATCCCGGAGGGAGAAGAAAGGGAGGCGTTCCTGAATATCATACAGGACGGTAAAGACGCTATGTGCCAATCCCTCCAGACGGGCATTGATTCGGCTGACAGTATCAGCAGAGCAATGGCGGCAATTACAACAACCAGGAGATTCGCTTGGTTGAGAAAGTCTGGTTTTGCCCCAGATGTGCAAGCCAGGCTCTTGAACATGCCATCCGATGGCTCTTCTTTGTTCGGGAAAAAGGCGGATGACAGTTTAGAGAAACTGCAAACTTCAAAAGCAGCAGCAAAATCCCTAGGCGCTGCAATCCGTCAGACACCTTTTCGTCCCACAGGAACCTCTGCGAGGGGCAAGTCCTTTCGCTTCTACTCCGCATTCGGAAGAGGTAGAGGACGACCGGCTCAAAGGGGACAAAGAAGAACTACCCGAGGTGGACGGGGTAGATATTCAAAAGCCGCAGCAACAGCAGGTGCCTCTTTACCATCGGCATCTGCATCAGCCGCCCCACAACCACTCTGAGGACTTCCCTCACAGGACACCTGTAGGAGGCAGGTTGACTCAACATCTGGCGGTATGGCAGGCTATCACGTCAGATGCTTGGGCATTGGAAACAGTTGCCCAAGGTTACTGCCTGCCTTTCCTACGCATACCTCAGAGTCATCCACCGGGGATCTGCTCTCAGAAAGCCCCAGATCCGCTCCTCATGCAGGAAATTTTGGACCTGTTAGAGAAAGGTGCCATAGAACCGGTACCTGTTGCGGAGAGGAACAAGGGCTGGTACTCCCCTTACTTTCTCATTTGAAAGAAAGACGGAGGACTGAGACTCATCTTGGACTTGCGAGAATTGAACAAATTCCTCAGGAAAGACAAATTCAAGATGGTCACTCTTTCTCAGATCCTCCAGGCCCTTCAGTTCCAGGACTGGTTGGTATCTCTGGACCTTCAGGATGCTTATTTCCATGTGCCTATCCATCTCAAACACAGGAAATACCTGAGGTTCGCAATTGGCAACTCTCACTATCAATTTCGAGTGCTGCCATTTGGGCTGACCTCCGCCCCGATGGTCTTCACCAAGTTAATGTCGGTAGTGGCGGCAAGTCTAAGGAGGGAAGGGATTCACGTCTACCCCTGCCTGGACGATTGGTTGATCAGGTCTGTCTCTTCGGAACAAGCTCAGATCCAGCTAAATCACGTGTGCCACTCCCTTCACAAACTGGCCTTCTCCCTCAATTTAAAGAAGTCACAAATGATACCATCGCAGAGACTCCAGTTCATAGGAGCGATCCTGGACACTTCCCTGGGAAAAGCCTCGCCACCAGAGGTGAGGGCTCAAGATATTCTACAGATGGTTACCAAGTTCCAAGATGCCCAACGTCTCCCAGCCTTTGACTTTTTGAGGTTGCTAGGCCTCATGGCATCTTACATTTTTCTAGTGCCAGAGCCTCGCCTGAGAATGAGATCCCTCCAGTGGGCACTGAGGACTCAGTGGTCACAATTCTCAGGGAGAATGACAGATCTTCTTCAGGTTCCCGACAGGGTGGCTCGAGACCTTCAGTGGTGGGCCTGTCAGGAGAACATTTTGAAAGGAGAAAATGTTTGGCAACCCTGGCCGGAGATAACAGTAGTCACGGATGCCTCACTCACTGGGTGGGGAGCCCACGCAAACGACTTGACCATCAGCGGTCGTTGGTCTCCATCGGAGTCCAGACTACATATCAACCTGTTAGAGCTGAGAGCCATCAGACTTGAGCTGAAGGCGTTCCTGGCAGCTGTACAAGGGAAAAACGTTGTAACGCTCACCTGATTCCCGTAGAGGCGCCGGTCTTGACTGGGCGTATACCGTATCTTCAAAGGTGATGTGTAACACACGGCTGGCTCTTTGGGCTGGACCTCTGTGCACTGTATGTCTGACTCGAAGGGTAAGATGTCTTAGGTAAGTGAACGCCGTGCTCTCCATCTGCCTCGGGGCAGGGTGCTGTAACCAGTTTCTTCACTGGATAAGGGGAGCAGGCCTCTTGACTTCAGAGGACTGCTGTCCGTCGTTTACTGCACGAACGGTAAGTTTCGAGTAATTCTAATGTCTTTAAAGTCTTTAGTAATGATGTTTCTTGTTTTGCAGGGTTCCGGCGATGGCGGATGACGGGCTGAAGTGAGTTGAAGATGGAGCCCGTGTGATGAATAGAAGCGCCTGGAAGCACGTAAGTAAGCGCTTGTTGCCTGCTTCACGATGCGCTCTAACTGTCTTTTTATTTTGCAGGTACAAGTTCGGAGCGGCTGCAGGGTGCCGGAATACCCACTGGGTTAGATGTGGAAAGGAGTAATGGCACGTGAGTATTAAAGTTCCCCAATGTCTTTAAACGCACCTTGTTTTGTCTTTCAGATGCGGGATGCAGCGCCGAAGGCCTCCGGAGCGTGCGAAGAGTTGGTAAGCTTTTGTCTTTCAGATGCCGGAATGCAGTGTGAAGACCTCCGGAGCGCACGAGGAGTAGGTAAGCCTTTGTCTTTCAGATGCCGGAATGCAGCGCGAGGCGTTGGTGACAGCCGATGGACCAGGTAAGTGAAGAGCTGTCACTGAAGACCGTAATGCTAACCTGTTCTTTCTTGTCTTTATAGGTGTTGCTGAAGACTGGATTCAGGATGGTAAGCCTTTTTCCTTAGGCCCAGGATCAGATGCAGAAGACACGATGAGCGTTCTGCTGCAGAGGATGCAGAATAACGCAAAGCAAGATTCATCCATCGGGTGTGGTTTAAATAGCCTCCTGTAGTGCTTAGGTGTCTCCTTCCACAGCCACGCCTAGGTAAGAAAAGAGTTCCTGCTTTCCAGAAGAGTTCCAGTGTTCTGAATCTAGGGAGTGGCTCCTGCCCCACCCAACAGGAAAAGTAGTTCCAAACAGAAGAGGATCAGAGGCTCAACTGGCAGGCAAGTAAGCAGCATGGTCTGCTGCAGGTAAGTCCACCCAAGCATTATGAGCCCGGCGCTTCCAGCGCTGGGACTGGGCATATTTATGAGCCTGGTGCTGGCGCCAGGACTGGGTCCAAAAGGTCCCAATTGGGACTGGTTGGCACTCGGAACCTGGGTTATGGATCTGCTTCCAAGGGAGTTGGGAAAACCCTGACCTTTTGGAAGCAGAGATCATGACAAACGTCCTGATAATGACGGACAACACAGTGGCCATGCATTACCTCAACAAAAGAGGAGGCGTAGGATCACTACCTCTGTGCAGAGAGGCGATGCAGCTCTGGTTTTGGGCAATCCAAGAAGGAATCTCTCTATCGGCAGTTCACCTAGCCGGAGAGAAGAACTTGACAGCGGACGCTCTGAGCAGGCAGAGCACAGTCTCCCACGAGTGGGAACTAGCTCAGGAAGTCCTTCAAGAGATCTTCGCCCTTTGGGGAACCCCTCAGGTGGATCTGTTCGCCACCGCGTCAACAGAAAATGCGATCTGTTCTGCTCAAGGGAATTCCCCCCGAGAGGAGCTCTGGGAGACGCGTTCATAGTGGACTGGGAGTTTCCGCTTCTGTACGCGTTCCCACCGGTCCCTGTCATTCCTCAAATGATCAGGAGGTTGAGAAGATTCCAGAGAACCATGATCCTAATTGCCCCGATTGGGCCAGGAGAACGTGGTACCCGGACCTTCTAGACTTGTCCATCTGCCCTCCAATTCGACTTCCACTCAGAGAGAACCTACTCTCACAGAAGGGAGGTCAGGTTCTCCATCCAGACATCAAAACCCTCAACCTTCACGCTTGGCTTCTGAAAGGTTGAAGTACAAGGATTGGGACCTCCCTGATGATGTTATGGAGGTGTTGCTTTCGGCAAGGAGGCCAGCAACAAAGTCTTTATACCGCTGCCGTTGGAACAGATTTTGCAGCTGGTGTAGAGAACAGAATATCGACCCTTTTTCATGTGGTACAGCAATGGTTTTGTCCTTCCTTCTATATTTGGCGAATTCAGGCCTTCAAGTTGGCACCATTAAGGGCTATCTCGCAGCGCTATCCATCTTTAAGCGCACTGCGGAAGAACCATCCTATTTCAAGTTACCCTTGGTAATACAGTTTCTAAAGGGGTTAACCAATGTTTATCCCCCAAGACCATTCCAAGTTCCCCTATGGGATTTAAACTTAGTACTAACTTTCCTGATGGGCACACCTTTCGAACCACTCCATTCTTGTTCGTTAAGATTCCTTACCCTTAAAACTGTTTTATTAATAGCACTTACATCTGCTAGAAGGGTGAGCGAATTACAAGCTCTTTCTTGTAAACCCCCTCACACAATATTTCACAAAGACAAAGTTGTCCTGCAAGTGAAGCCTAATTTCCTCCCAAAGGTGGTTTCTGAATTCCATATCACTCAGAAGATTACCCTACCATCTTTCTATCCTCCTCATCCGGGGAAAGAGGAAGAGAGGTTACACAGGCTAGACCCTACAAGGGCTTTAAGTTTTTACATCAGTAGACTAGCCAGGATAAGACAGGAAGACCAGCTGTTTGTAGGTTACACAGGTCACAAGCTGGGGTTACCACTAACTAAGCAGACCATTTCCAGATGGATCATTCTAGCCATTCTGGAATGTTATAAACTGGCAGGGAAAGAGCCCCCTCAAAACCTTAGGGCTCATTCGACCAGAGGTATTGCAGTTTCATCGGCCCTCAAAAGAGGTGTGCCGGTTAAAGACATCTGTGCGGCCGCTACATGGTCGTCTGTCCATACCTTTACACGATTTTACAATTTGGATTCCTCCTCCAGTCAAGAGACTAGGTTTGGAAGGGCTGTACTGCATTCTATTCATCAATAGAAGACAGCGTGAAGTCAGTACTCCCTCCTCCAATAATAGAATACTGATATGGGAGCCTATCGAAGATGAGGAATACGTCGGAGGACACAATCCCTTCGAAGAACAAGTTACTTCTTACGTTGTAACGTTCTTTCGACGGGATGTTCCTCTGACGTATTCCTCATTGACCCTCCCATCCATCCCCGCAGTTCTACTTCCCTTGTTGTTGCAGCTTTCGCTCCTTCAGGGTGATTAGTCTAGTCCAGAAAGTATTATTGTGGGCTACAAAACGGAACTGAGCAACGGACGCTGCGCGCGGCCTTTATAGGCAGGATGACGTCGATACGGCGGCTGTCGAGGGACATCGACTCGGAGGACGTCGACGCGCAGCGCCCTCTAGAGAAAAAAGTTTCTGAGGCCAGCAGAGCTGGAAGGAGATATCTAAGATGAGGAATACGTCGGAGGAACATCCCGTCGAAAGAACGTTACAAGGTAAGAAGTAACTTGTTCTTCTGTAAACTGGACTCCCCTGGCAAGTAAGATCACTGTGCCCCCTCTTTTGGAGCCGCTGGATGCCAGGTACTGTTTTGGGAAAGGTTCTATTCCTTAGACAGTGAAAGTCGGCCCGGACTGGGTGGGTCTCCTGAAAGAAGATCACCAAGCCCAACAAGTCTCTGAGCCTGCGAAGAAACTGACTTTCGCTTGCTGGGGACGTTTAATCCTCTGTTGTTAAGGGTTATGAAGCAAAGTTTTTGATGGGGCGGGATGCCCCACACCGGGTCTGCCTCATCTACCTGTGTGGGGGGTCTTGGGGCTTTGTGGGATTCCATTGTTTTTTTAACCTGTAGTTTTCCCGTCTGTTGCAACCGCGGTTTTAACTTTTTGTGAACATGTAACATTTCAACAATGTAACTTTGAGTGAAAATTAACTTCCTGTTGGGCACGCCGGGCTTTGAGCCGGAGAGAATGCACACTCTTAGGGCCGGAGCGAGCTACGTAGGCTCCAAGTGATTCCGATTTTATCTTGGGGAGCTACGATTGGTTCTGTTGGGGTCTGTAGGTTGCACGGCTTTGTGAGAGAGTTCGAGGAGGACGCTCATGACTTGAAGGGTGAACATTTTGTTTTCCCCGGAACACCACTCTAGCCCAGGAGTTTCGTTGGTCTTTGGGGTCTTCTCTAGGGCCAACTGAGGGTGATGGATTTGTTAATATGCCTTTGGCTTCTTCGATAGAATTGATTGTGCATAGTTGGCCTTCAAAGGTGAAGCTGAGCATTGCCAAGAAGAGCCAGCAGTATTTTATCTTCTGGTTTTGGAGGAATGTTGTTAGGGGTTTTAGTGTCTTACGTTTTTGTAGTGTTGCTGTTGCCAGGTCCTGGTGTATCTGGATCTTAGACCCCTGGCAGGTTAGGTCACCCTGTGTGCGACTGGCGGCCATGAGGTCCTGCTTAGTCGAGAAAAAGTGGACTCGGATGATAACATCTGGGGGGGGTGTTCGCCGGGGGCCCCCTGTGGTCGCGCTGCTTATGAGTTCGATCTAATAACAATGGGGGTTTGTCGCAGTCTGGGAGGAGCGTTTGGAAGAGGGGTGTCTTTGTTCTTAAATGAGTCCCACCTTTTTATCCAGCTTCCCCAACACCGGCCTTTCAGTGAGGGGCGTCTGAAATCAACAATTCCCCAAAGCATTTCAATTCTTGCTTCCCAACATAGACCAAAGCGCAAGGGGGGTCCTAAAAAACAAACTGCTAAATCAACCTGTGCTTATTTTAAACGAAAAGTGTGCGTGAAATTATAATTGCCATATGTATTTTTACTAATCTTGAAATCCTACTGCTACCCTTTTAAGCCTGCAGGAAAATCAAAATCGCACAACATTACATAAGTGCCTTTGTTATTGATCAGTGTAATTATTTTGTGAAGTGACATTTGCCAAATTATGCTTGTGCTCCTTTTAACTCACTTTTGTGATTTACTTACGCTGAGAGAAGTTGATTGTGTTGTGCTTCTGATAAAGTGGGTTTTAACATTTTCATGCTAATTTCTATTACTTTTAATTTAAATAAATTCAAATATATTTCCGGTACACCGGCCTGGTTCTTGGCTCATTGTTAGCTCAGGGGAGAGGGATCCAAGAGGCATTATACGTGTCTGAGATAGGGCTAAAAAAAAAAAAAAAGAATCTATTAAGAGTTTGTTGCATAACCACATGAGTGGGGAGGGAAGTAACTTCCTGTGTTGAGGGTGGCTTCTCAATAAACCGTTACACCATATGGGAAGTCATGAAGGTTGTGACCTGAGGAGAGGTAATAGCTAGGGCTGGGGGCATCCACTGGGTACTACGTGAGACCCTAGAGTCCACGGAGGAGGAAATTAAAACATTAGAGACTCAATGTCCGGGCCAACAGTCCACTGAAGAAACATTGATAGAGGCTCGATCGAGGTGCTGTGAAGCCTGGCAGAAACTAAATTTGACTGCACTGCCCAGTCTACCCGAGAACATATAGAGAGGGATGAGCCTGGGAGATTATTGGCATGGCTCTGCAAACAGGAGCACCCCAGATCACAGACCAGGTTGCTCTATGATGAATGCGGGATCCCATGGCGGTCCCAGCTGGCGGTTAACGAGACAGTTACCTCTTATATACGCAATTGTATAAGCAGTATACACCAGTTTCCCAAAACGACCTGGACGACTGGACGAGGCGTTCTTCCAGATACATCACCCGAGACTCTCGGGACAGTCAACGAGATTCCCTGGACTTGCTTGTCTCTGATGAGGAACTGAGCAAAGCTATTGCTTCCCTACCTACCGGGGAGACCCCCGGCACAGATGGCCTCTCCTCGGAATTCTATGAGGCTTACACGGCAACTTTGACCCCAACACTGCTGAAAGTATTCACTGAGGCTTACGACACTGGCATGCTCCCAGCTGGCATGAGGCAGACCTTGGGGATACCCATTCTTAAACCTGGGAAACTAGCAGACAGATGCAACTCATACCGCACTCTGGCAATGCTAATTTGCGATATAAAGATTCTCACAACAGTATTAGCTAGACACCTTCAGAACACTGGTAGACACAGACCAGACAGGATTTGTTCCTGGCCGCAGCACGGCTCTGAACGTCAGAAGACTCCAACACAACATTGACCAGACACAAACTCTATGTGGCGGCGTCCCTAGACGCCACTAAGGCATTTGACTCGGTTTATTGGGAGTTGCTGTTGCATCATTGGAAAATTTTGGGCTAGCCTGAAATTCATCCACTTGGTCAAACTCCTGTACATCTCCCTGATGGCTAGTCTGAAGTCCGGTAAGCAGATATTTGAGAAATTGAATATTCAACGGGGTACCATTCAAGGCCGCCCACTATCGCCTATGTTATATATACTGGCTATGGAACCCATAGCGGCGTACTTAGCCAGGAATATCTAGATGCAGGCATAATGATAAGCAACTCTAAGCACCTGGCATCAGTCTATGCGGACGATGCCTTACTTTACCTTGGAGAGCCACAGCACAACCTCCTCGGGGTTCTAGAGGTGCTTGATAGATTCTCCGAGTTATCTAGGATCTCGTTCAACAGACACAAATCCTGCCTTTTCCCACTTGCTGGCCTTCACGAAACAAACCTGGCTGCCCTGCCTGATCTAGGACGCCCATGGAAGACCGAATCCTTCAGGTACCCTGGGAATTCGGATTGTGCACACAACCAAAGAAACATACAACTGCAACACACTCCGGGTGCTGGGTGGCTTAGAGAAATCTATGTTCTTCTGGTCTAGACTACCGTTTTCCGCCTTGGGAAGAATTTCTATTATTAAAATGATAGTGCTTCCAAGATTTCTTTTACAAATGTCCACCATTATGTTGGAGCAGCCTTTTTTTCGCTGTCTAAGCTCAATAATCAGAGACTTCATATGGGATTTGGGATGCCACAGGCCAGCCCTCAGAGTATTACAATTGCCCTACAAAGACTGCAGGTTGCAATTACCTAATCTCAAACTCTACTACCTCGCCGCCCAACTAAGCTTCGTGGCACAATGGCTGGCAGAACCCCACAACAGAATCACAGCTGTTTCAACATCTGGTGTCCCCAGCCAGACTTGGCAAAATCCTGTGGCTCCCTGTGGGCTGCGCGAACACAGTTCCAATGTTGGTCAAACTGGGTAGGCAGATATGGTGCAGGGCTATGAAGCTTCTTAAAATACACAGTCCATACTCATCTAATGTTCTGATAGTCACAGGTGTACGCACGAACAGAGCAGACATGTGTTCTGCCAGACTTTGGGTGGAATGGGGAGTCTATATGTAGGGGGGGGGGACGTACGAGGACAGTCAGTTCAGAGATAACGATAATCTGTCACGGCAGTCGGGCTTACCAAAGGATCAATTTCTGCAGTACATGAGAGTGAGGAGTGTAGCAAGACTCAAATGGGAGAGCTGGCTTGAGGAACCAGAAGAGACAGGAATTCTGGCCCTAATGTACTTATTGGAGGATGGCTGGAGGCCAGTGACCAGATTACATAGTCTCCTACTAGAGGGAGTATTAGCACCAGGAACCCCAAACTTGAGCTAAACTGGGAAGCAGACCTGGGTTCCACCATCTCTGACCTGGAATGGGAACGAGCACTCATCTCCCCTAAACAGATATCCCGAAATGTTAGGTTCAAACTCCTCCAAATGAATGTACTGCATCACACGTACATGACTCCCAGTAGGGTAGCTACATTTAACACGGAAGCCTTGTCCCAATGCCCCCGATGTCACCAAGAGGAGGCAGACTTTATACATATATTTTGGAACTGCATCAAAGTACAGGCCTTTTGTTCTCATATCGAACAGGCTTGTAGGGCGGTGGGAGTTGTCGGATACTCCTGGAGCCCAATGGAGCGCCTGATGGGAACGTACCAAAGACAAAGTATACATAAACACACTGTTAGATTTATGGACTTGACATGTATCCTTGTGAAAAGGCAGATTGATATGCAATGGAAATCACTGAAAGCTCCCCAGTATAAGTGCTAGCTACACGACTTTAAAATCTGGAGTGAGGCAGAGACGTGGGCCTGGGCAAAAATCAGTGTCGACACAGGATGATAGCCTCACCGTCGCACTAGAGGCCTGGAAGGCGCTATGCTTCATTCACCAGACGTCAAACCACCATGAGGCAGGCAAGGTACGATGACACATAATGGAATATCTGAGACTATTATCCCATTAACACTCTGCTTGGGCACCCCTCCTGTAGCGGGCCTGACACTACACCTGGACTGACCCCCCTACCATTGGACCCCCCCTACACTGGCTCAGTATATGAACCAGACTATATATGCAGTGTTGTTTGTTACTTGACCTAGCCGTCCTGTGGGCCCTCTGACTTAAAACTAATACGTACACAAACGCACTTGATCATTCACCTGGAACCTGAAAGTTGCAACACCAACCAGACCACACTTATAACAGGACCATAAATAAGAGACCAACATATGTAGAGATGGGTTTGACTAAGCGACCCAAGAACACAAGACTGGGCGATGTGCCATAGATAAACCAATACCGCCAACCTTGCCACTACCAGTGAAGTAACAGAACACCCCACTCCCGTCCAGCAGATAATTTGGATGTGTATCGAATGTTTTTTTTTAAAAAACATTTTTAAATGCTCTATTGGACTCTTGGCAAGCCACGCAGGTGGCCGGAACGTGATTTTATCACTTCTTCTATTACTGTGATTCCATGGATCCTATACTGTGTATACTGTGTCATTGTAAATGCCAATAAACAAAGTTTAAAATAAATGATGACTGGTACCTCTCAGAGGAAGTACTTGTGCTGCTGGCTGCACGCAGACCTTTCACAAGATCGTTATTCAGCGATTTGACACGTGGTGCTGATCATTCCACTGATTTCTTTACTCCTGTGTGAAATGTTTCAATTGTACGAAAACTGCTTCCAGATCAAGGTTCCTTTTTTTAAAGCTGCATGGCTAACATGAACCTAGCTTTCAGGCCAGCTCTGCAGCGGACAAGTGACTTACACAGGTTTCCCTACTGTCCCAAGAATCCACTGCAGTCACGTTCTTCTTGAGGCCTCTCTGCAAAGATCCTAATTTTGCCTTTGATTAAGGGAATGCTGTTAATATGTAGCTTTTTTATGTTTTAGTGGTAGCTTTCGTGATTACATATTCATTGCCCTTCAACTGGGCCAAACCTCATGGCTTGCCTCCTGCTGCTGTGAGATCCACTACTCCGCCGTGTATTTCCTTGTCTTAAATACTACACATTTTTTCCAAGTGCCTCAACTCGTCCTTAAGAGAAATGCAGTGTCCTTGTAAGAAAGGTCCCTTACCAACAATGCTTTTTTCTACACTTATGAGCTGTAAGTGTAGGGATCACATCTTACCAGTGTTGTATACCTTGTTCTAATAAACCCTGCGTAAAAACGTCGAAAGATACGTTGCAGATATCTTTAAATCACTACCTGCCTTATATATTAATATACTTTGTGAAATCGGACATTTTTGAGTGGGGATACTCTCCGAATTGTCTCTGCAGCTAACCTGGGCTTCAAATCAAAACATGCATCAAGTTTAGCAGGTTGGCATCACCTACTCTTTTGAGTCATATAAAATTGCTGGTAATCTGTGGTTTTGTCAACCACAGTTACCTCAACCACCTTTTGTTAGACTCTTGTTGGTCGTATGATCAATATGCATATATTTGTATGTGCTGGGAGGTGGGTGGCGGTTGAGTGGGTGAATGAGGCGACTCCCTCCTTAAAAGAAAATCAATTTGTATGACCAACAGTAATCGAACAAAAGGTGGTTGAGGTAAATATGATGGTTGGAACCACATAGAACCATAAAGCCACAGTGTTCTTGGTCTGTTTTGCGCAGCCATAAATGTATAGTCGCACCTAGTGAAGGACAACGGCCACTTGCCTGCTTGTTCATCCTTTTACTTGTGATCATTTTGCTTATTGGAAATGCTCTAAAAGGCCAATCTAAAAGCCTTCGAAAAACACATTGCTATGAGCGGTGAGTGTAATGTTTGACAACTGTTTTTAGCTCTTTCTGAGTTTTGATGACTATTAGAATTCAGAAGCCTCTAATCATGTGCTTTAGCTAGGACCATCCTCTCAGTGCCACCTTTAGGGTAAATGATTTTGTGAGAACACGTTATCCCTCTAGTTTTGAGTAATAGGCTGTCTGCTGAAAAGAACCCACTGCAAGATCTTCGCCCCTTTTCATTCTAGGCACAAATCAATTAATGTACAATGCATTCTAGCATTTTTCCCCTTGGTTAGGGACAGAAGGAACCACTGAACAGAACATTGCTGGAATGTGGAGTAGTGGCTCCTGTCATTCTTTCTCGTTCTAAGAAAGTGACCACTTGGGTAGCATTCAAAGTCAAGATGTTTGCTTCCCATTACCCCACTGTGAACTGTTACAGCTGGACTTGTGTGCTTATGCCAAAACATGTATTCGATGCTCACAAATGGGCAGCTTTTACCCAGATGTTCTAAGACAGTCCAGTGCTATGTTGGTCAACAAGCTGATTGATCATTGATGGCATGGACAAACATCATATTCTCTTACCATAACATCTCCTTTTCACTACCTTAATTGCTTATGCCACATAATGTCCCATCTCGGCAGGGAAAAGCTCTAGGACTGCTGTATTCCTGAATTGATCCAGCCTGAGCAGGCTTTAGGCCTACAGGCTGCACACCATGGCATTATGAGTATTGTGCCAAATTTGCTGATTCATCTGCAAAAACTTGCAGTTGCTCTCTGACTCAGGGAGCTTGCCACAATTAAGCCTCTTTGTACTGCATAATAAATATTAGCTGTATTTCTCCCAGGAGCAGGGCCTGGACCCTTTTAATCTTTCCGATCTGGTCTTTACTGGATTATCTGCTCTCTTTGACCCAGCTGGAGTTTCAGATTGACACTGTGAAGGATTACCTGGCTGCTATTTTGGCCTTTAAGAGGACCCCACCCCCTTTCTTTTCTACAACTTCCGTTAAGCACTTTTGTGAGGACTGTGCTGCCAGTGTCCCCCATGTCAGTTTGTTTCTGTGTGGGATTTCTCATCACCCTCCCAACCTGTCCCTATGGCACACATCTCGCACAACACCCCCTGTTCTGCAATCCTTCTGCTGCTGAAAGCTGAGCAAAAAGGCAGAACTAGGGCCAAGGTGTATGGCTGGCACCATACATACCAGCCCTGATGCCACTTCCGGCATCAGCGGCACTCAACAGCATCGAGTGGAGACGATGTTGGTCTATGCTGCACCTCTTGGTAGCTGACAAAGTTTCCAAAGACAGCTAACGATGGAGAAGACCTATCTAAGATGAGGAGTTAGTGGGAGGAAGGATCAATCCATCAGAAAGAACATTAGAGAGATAAGTAATTTGTTCTTTCTACACTTAGAATTTGCTATTGATTTGTTTCATGATTTTATCAAAGTGCAAGCAATTGCCTAGTTAATAGTCAGACATTGTACAGAGCATGAAAGTTAAATTACTGCAGCTAACCTTGAAGGTAGATGATGATTGGGATCATTTCCTGAGGATGTCTACCTTTATCAGACACCAGTGGCACTAGATTCATCACGGGGGTACTGTTCCACTCTCAATTCAGCCTGCACGATGAGAAGCAACAACAGAGCAGATCCAAGGCTGTTGTCTAGCTTCCTCAGATACCACAAACCCCCACACCATTCTTCGAAGGGGCGTTTATTCAGATAAGTAGTAAAGGTCAGAAGGTAGCTTTGTTCTTTGAGATGAAGCCATGCAGATAACCAACTAGAAACGTTTCACTCCTGTTTCTGCTTCAGCCCTTGTCGCCTCTAAGACTTCCACAAATACCCTCAATATTTCTTTCTGCTATTGTGCCAGCATGCATTTAACTTTAAACACCACTTCAGACTCTAACCCTAAAGTCTTTCTGGGTGTTTGTTCCTTTATAATTTCTATTGTATTTGAAATTTGATTTATTTTGGACAATAACTGTTTAGAAATGTAGAAATCTGTTAAACCCTTAAACCTCAGTAACCTCAAATAAGAGTCCAGGCCTTTGCCTTTCGTTGTACCCAACGTGAGTGCCGAGTTATTTGTGGAGGCTTGATTTGTCTCTGTGACAAAGCAATATCTAGTTGCCATATCTAGTTGCCTATCAGGCAAGTGAAGTCATCATAATAGTACTGTACTGCTTTTGTTGTAATTTGTAGAAGTTACTAATTTATGTTGGAGTGCTTTAAAGTGGTATTGTGCAGTTGCAGATACACTTGAGAACATTTAAATAGTCTGCCCAATTTGTGCAGACTACTAACAATTTGCAGTTTTCGTTCTACTTCAGGAATAGGGAATAGGATCTCACTTTGAGAAATTATTAGCTTTGGTATACAACCGCAAAGGTAAAAGTAATTTCTTCTTTCGTTGACAGTCTTAATAGAGCTATTAAGTAAGCCTGTTAACTATAACAGATCATAAAGTCCGGTGCTAATTTGAGATGACAAATACATAGGTATGTTTTCGTACCAGTTCGCATGCATTTAGAGCAGCTGCTTTGTATATGTATGGTGCTTCACTGTGGCCTGATCGATCAATTCATAATTAGCCTGTGCGTTACAGAAAAACTGCAGGCTCTTTCTTAAGTATCGCTTCCATACATTATGCTGCATTACAGTGAAGGGCAATTGAGCAGGATTTACTTTTCGAGCATAATCAATGAAGAGAAAATTGACGTATTTGATGATACAATTCATAAAGGGAGTACCATTTCAAATCTATTTTAATATTAGAAAGCACTTAAAGATGTTCAGTGAAACAGCGTGCACGTCACAATTGGCTTGACTTTTTAATCCATCTTTGCTATTGATCATTCCAAAAAGCTCAACGCGCGCAAGGTATTTTTATCCAATGCGTAAAGCCATTCTTTGTTTTAATCTTTGCAAACAAAGTTTTGCAAGCTTACTCTCAAATGTATATTACAAGTCTTTGATATTGTGCACATCACGCGAAAACGGCCGTTTTGCGCAAAATGCCGCGAAAACGGCTGTTTTTACAAAATAAACCTGCAAAAACTACAATAAAAAAAAAAAAAATCCTCCGGGTCCCAGATTCTCTAAACTTATCAATGCAAGAAATGAAATGCGTAAAACACATCTGATCACTTGCGCCCAAAAAAGAGCTGACTAATCCACAAGGGACACTTGAATGGGGCACATTTTATTAAAATGTGCCCATTCAGGTGTCCCTTGTGGATTTTATATGCGCGCCCATTTAGATGGCCTTTTTCACCTCTGAGTAAATCAGGTGGCGTTTCTGCCAATTTAAAAGCACATCCTAAATTTCCACGCAAGATACACTTTTAAATGTGTAGAAATTGTAGGCAACCATATGCGCACGGGAGCTAGGGGTGCCACTGCATGACAGGGGGCCTCATTACCAGTCTGGTAGTAGCCGTGCCGGTAAAAGCGGCACGGCTGGCGCCGGAGTCATTTTTTTTCTGGTGGTCCCTCCGGCCAGACGCTGGAAAAAAGAAAATCCCCATTCCCATCGAGTCCCATTGGACTCGATGGGAATGGGGAGGAAGGATGCACCGGCACTGTGTGCAACAGTGCCAGTGCATCCGTTAAGGTCTGCGATCGGGTGGCTGGCTGAAAGGCACCTGCTCGCAGAACTCGTAGTTTGCCGGTCCGGAAAAAACAGTAGTGGCAAGCTTACTGGTACCTTTGTTTCCGGACCGGCAACCTCATAATGACCCCCAGGGTCTTTCTTGATCCGGTCATGCATTTTTTTAAGGTATGAACCGCTGCTATGTCTCTTGCATTTCTGTTCCTCAAACAGGATAGAAATGCGTTTTTTGGGTTGCATTTTACAGTGGACGCGCTGGGAGCTTGCAGAACACTGTCGGGAGAGCGCTTTATTCAAGGTACTACCCATTTTGACCGCCAAAAATCAATCAAATGGTACAATTTGACCTATTTCGCCAGTACCATTTAATCGATTTTTATAAATACAGAACATGTGGGGGTTGCAGGGGTGTCCCCCGCTTTCTCAAAATTGGAGGTGGGGGTCTGAAAACAAAAAAAACAACTAAAAAGGGACCCTGCTGTGTCAGATCTGTCCTGCGTTAGAGGGACTGATCTGACACCGCAGGGTTGGATGGGAAGCGGCAGCGACCAAGCAATTAACTAGGGGAGGGGGTGGGTTGGTGGTGAAAAGTAAATTTTGGGTTGTTTGGCTGAAGTGCAAATCTATTTGCGGCAAAATTGACTACGGTCAATTCTGCCGCAAATAATTACACTTCTGTCAAACAACCCAGAACCCTATTCAAGGCAGCTGTCCAGCACACAATTTGCACTACAGCTCATCCTCGTGGAAATGCAAAGGTCACCTTTGAGAATAAGGTGACCTGCTAATTTCCAAAAATGGGTTATCTAAAAATAGCATATCCTCGCCTTAAATGTCCCATTTTTTGAGGATCATGGTCAAAATCTACATTTTTAAAAAATGGTCACACTATGAAAGGGAAAGGAGAGAGAAAGAGTGATGGGTGAGATGTGACGTGATAGCAAGAAAGCAGAGGGAGAGCAGTGGGTCAGAGGAGGAAGCGGTGCACAAGAGAGCAGAGGAAGCAGGGATGCGGTGGCCCAGAAGTCTGAGGGCGAGCGGAGGTACATAAAGTAGATGGAGTCGTGTGGTCAGGGGGAGCAGTGAGCCAGAAAGCAGAGAGGAAGCGGTTGGCCGGAAAGAGGCAGTGAGCTGTAGATTGGGAAAAAGAATTGTAGAGTGTAAGGTGTGAGTTGGGAGTGTGATTTGGAGTTTGGCAGGGGCGGGGAAGTGCAAATTGGGATTTGACAGTGTGACATAGCACGTTAGTATTTGTATGACAGAGTGAGAGGTGCTGGATTGCAAGTTGTAATGGGGAGTTGGTGAGCTGTGTGATGTGTGTTAGCGAGAGAGGTGTGTGGGTGTTGGGGGGATTGGAGAACATAGAAGGGGAAAAGTTTCAGCATTACAACTGATAATGATCAATTTAGTTAATACTATTAAATAGGCATTAGAACAAAAATGTAGCCAAAACAAAAAAACTGTTCTGCCAAGCCATACACATCTGGGATTCTTCCTATTAAATGAAGTCAAAAGATACATCATATTGACACCCTGACTCTCTTTTAGCCTTGCATTCTGCCTCTTTTCCTACAATGTGGCAATCTTACAAACTCCAGATAATACAAAATGTCCCGCAAAAATGCCGCAATAATTAAAGGTTTGTGCCGCAAAATTTGCCATTTCATGCCGCAAAATCCCGGAAGGTCTGTTTATAGCACAGACCCTTGTCGGGATAATGGTGTATTGTTCAGGAGGAGCATTCAAAGCAACAAAAGTAATAGATTAACAGGTGCCTAGTTATGGGGGTTGATAACCGTCACAGGGGTGCATGTGCAGTCAGCAGTAATTGGATTGCATGAAAGATTATCAAAAGGAGAGTGAAAGAGGCACCCATGATGGCAATCATTTTAAAAGAAAAATATTATTTACATGAAGGTTTGTTCTAGTACATAATCCTATGTCCTGTACCCTTTCCTCCATGCTTGTGGGGCTAAGTCGTACCATGTCTGTGCAGTGGCCTTGAGATGTGCTAAGGCGTGGTCTTGAAATGTGGAGGCTTCCTTGCTAGATACGTTTGTTAAACATCCTTTTTGATAAAAACAAGATAGTAATCTGAAGGTTCAAACTCATCGAACAAGAAGAGACTGAGCCAAGATTTGATTGTGTACCAGTGAATGGGATGAACACCCAAGGGGATGAGGGCGTGAGGGAGATGAAGGATGAGGCTGAGTAATGAAACCTGCTTGTCCAAGGACAAAGATTGGATTAAGTGAACCCTGTTATGATCTGAGATGCCTGTGTAATTTAGTATATGTTTGTAGAATAGAAACCTACACCAAAATTGAGCAATTGTGTAGTGTTAAGGAGGAACGTGGACTTCCTTCCAAAATGTATGAATTTGGTCGTGGACAGAGTCTCCTCCTAAAATTCACCTCCATCTCTGTTAGAAGATTGGTAAGTGATTTGAAACCCTTGCATCTTACCTATCTACGAGGGCCCAGATGGCCAAAAGTAAAGAGTCATTGTAGGCACTTCATGCGAAGTTATGGTATGTTCTGTTATTAGGGTTTGTAGCAGGCACTGCTGCAATTTGCATGGTCTTCAGCTGTCATCATTATTACACTTCTGAGTCGAGGTTTGGAACCGTGGAAATAATTGTTATGTAGCCAATAACTACACGGGCAATCAGGTCACACTCCCAGTGGACTGTAGTCTGCAAATATTTGGCTGAGTCCAGATAAAGATTTAAAAATGTATATCTTTACTGTATTTCAATTAAAAATGTACAATCCTAAAAAGCAGGCTTAAGTATGGCGGCATCCCAACGACACGTTTTGCAACGAACCGTTGCTTATATATAATTATTTTTTTGTAAAGGCTTACAATAACATTGTATTACCAAAATAAAGGCGCAAAGTATAGCATAAGCTTATAGAACACAGTTGCAACTTGCATGGTCCTTTGATGGGCTTTGTATTGGAGGCTAAGACATCCTCTCCCGAAGCAACAGCTGTGGGAAACCTCAGAGACATGACTGGGGATGGTGCCCCATTGGTCGCTTCTCGTCATGAGCTGTCCTGACACTCATGGGAAAATACCGGTACAGCCAGCGTCTCTGGCTCCTCACAGATTGCTGCACTTTACTGTGCATGCTTTTAAAAAACATCAGCGATGACCTCAGACTCCGGAAACTTCAATTTACGCAGAGGCAGGCTATTATCCAGTATTGCAACAGTGGAGGGGGCGGGGGAAGGCACGAAAAAAGTCCTGCTACTTCTCCCCTCTAATGCAGTGCGCACAATTCCATACGGTCGCATTCGCGCCCCAAAACTGGCCACTCCTACCCCATTCTACTTTTTGGTAACATTAGTGGCAGATGGCATTTTAACACAAAACAACAAAAACAACTCCAGAATCATTACAGATGCAGGAAACTCATCTATTAGAGCTCTGTCCAGGCCCTATGGGGCAAAATACATGCACACCTCCTAATTTGTATATGGATTGCACCAATAGAAGGGACTTCACAGAAAAGGACATCAAAAGGAACATCATCAGTCTTTGATACTTGGAGGCAACATGGAAGTCACTTTAGAATAAGTTGCCATAACCAAGCCAAGTGGCAAATAACTTTGGAGCAAAATACCTAAATTGCACTAACTAATATTATATATGGAGCAACTGTACAGCCATTAGGCTTTTTTTTTTTTTTAATAACAGCATGATATGTTAACAAGCTATTAAGTGATTCACTTACAGAGCTGCAGATAAGACACACTGCGATTAAATGATTGGCCAGGATCACACACTTTGGTTAAATGGTGAAACCAGATGTGGACAATTTAAGCAACTGAGCACATCTTCCCAGGTTTAGTTGATAAAAATATTTATTAAGGTTTTGCTTTGCATTTCATGTGCTTAAATAATACTTTATTTATAGCAAAGCCCTGGAATCAAACCACATTACATAATAAACTAGCCTTTCGTAGCAAACCAACTATACACTATATGCATTTTCATCGAAATATGTTGAGCAATAAGAGTATAGCTTTAGTTTTATTCTCCCCATCCTGCATGCAAAGTCGCAGTAGCATCATGCAGAATAATGTGAGCCTAACAAATCCCCCTTGGCTTTTAACGCCATAGTCATTATACAACCTTCTCACTTCTGATCAATCCCTCTCATTCCCATTTCTGAAGGGACAAAAGTCCCTGCTAACTCCCCCCTAACCCCAATCAGTGTCTAATGGCTCACAATGAAATGCTTTGTTTACACAGCAATGTGATAGCCCCGCTGCTGTCCTGAGCAGGACACCTCTACTGTTCAGAAAGGGTAAGGTGTCCTGCTGCCAGGACAATGAGCGTGCTGAGCAGGAATTGCCTCATTGAGGTGCCAAACGGGAGAGGTGTTCCACTGACATATGTCCCGGTGAGGCTCTCAAAAAGAACATATGGGGGGGCACCCCCCCCACTTGCTACACCACTGCATTGTGGGACTTTCTTAATGCCACTCCACAACTCCACTTTGCTTCCATCTTCCTTCACCAGTCACCTCAAAGCTGTTCCTCCTGGGTTTCTCTAGATTCACCTCCACCTGGATGTCAGGGAATCCTCACGAGTCAGCTTTACGCCCATACACTCATCAGCTTTTTGCAGTGCTCAATCAAAACACGCAAAGAGGCGACATCGCAAAGCGTCTTCGTTTTCTTCTTGTGCCATAGCCCACAGGATCGAATAACAACAACACTCCACCTCTTTGAGCGCAGAACAGCACCCCCGGAGCCTCATGGCATAGAGTAGCACCTTATCTGCCTAAAGTGAGTAACATCATTATACCCCCTCCATGAGTGCAGAACAGCACCCGGAGCCTCACACCACAGAGCAGCCCAATAGTCCCCAGGAGCGAGTAACAACAGCACACACCCTCTACGAGTGAAGGACAGCACTGTGAGCCTCACTGCATAGAGCAGCACCACAGCCCCCTGAAGCGAGTAACAGCAGCACAACCCTTCTATGAGTGCAGAACAGCACCTCAAAACTCACAGCACAGGCAAGCACCATAGCTCAAACCCCCTCTGTGAGTGCGGAACAGCACCCGGAGCATCATGGCACAGAGCAGCCCATAGGCTCCCAGGAGCGAGTAACGGCACCATGAGCCTTACAACATAGAGCAGCGCCATAGCCGTCAAATGTGTGTAACACCATCCCCTCTCTGAGTCCAGAATAGCACTACGAGCCTCATAGCACAGAGCAACACCATAGCCCCCTGGAGCGTGTAACAGCACAACCTCTTTATTATTAAAGAACAGCACAATGAGCTTCTCGGCACAGAGCAGCTCCATAGCTCTCCAAGCGTTTTGGCCAGGTACTGTTATTAGATGCCAAGGTACTCGCAGCATTTTGCACCTGCTACCAACAATGGGCAGTTAAAACCACTAGGGTAGTGCCTTTACCATGTATACACAAAAGCCCAAACTTTTGGCATTGCCAGTGTTTGTTTATGAAGCAACCCTTTCTTTGAACCAGTGGTACTTAACTCCCATAACCCTTAGCACGTAGTTTATGGTAGAGATTGGAGTCTCCAGATTGCCCCTTCCCTCAGCTTCTAATTCCCAGATACTTGTTGCACACATGGTACAATGTATCCATTTGAGAGGGAGGGAGGAAGGAGAGTGAGGGTGAATGGAATGGATGAATAACAGTGTGAGATACTGAACTGGGATATTTTTGCAAGAGGCTAGTGGGACCCCGGGGAGGACACCAGGTTTCAATGGCATGTAAGGCCTTTTTCAGGTGGTGCTATGAGACATTTAGTGTTTTAGAACTAGGCTTTCCTGTTTTTAGTGCAATCCGATAAACACTGGACCCCCCACCCCCACAGGGAGAAAAAGTGCCTACTAGGTTTAAACTGAAAAAGACTGTTTCTCCTATGTCATTGGTGCCTTAGTGTGAGCAAGGATGGGAGGAGGTTGGGGGTGGGCGACTTGTCAGACAATAGTAAAAGGGCCTTACTCCCCCCCCCCCATTGTTTGCCTGTTGGCCTTCTCCCCCTCTTGTTATGTTATGTTACTTTGCATTTATATAGCGCCTTATGTACCATTGGTATAGTCTCAAGGCGCTGGTAGGTTGAACGCCCTCGGGAACCGAAGTTCAAGTCAGAAGAGAGAGTATAAAGGCGTCAAAGATGCGTGTGCGCACCGTATATGTGTGCTGCATGTGTAGCATTCATGTGGAGGCAGCTTCTTAGCATTAGGTGTGGTGGTTGAGGGTTGAGGAGTATGTGTTCGTTCTGGCCGGATTATCCAGATCGATTGAGGCTGCGTTAGGCCTGAGGAGAACGCCGGCTGGAGGGTGTAACCAGCAGTGTTTAGTTAGAGTGATGTGTAGTATGAGGAAGATGTTGGTATGAGAACAGCTATACCGAATGGTGTCATAGTATTGCTGTGTTCTAGTTGGGTGATGGTGTAAAAGAAGAGAGTAAGCGTGGTGATGTGATATGATGCGTATGAGATCGGATTATATCTACATACTTCCTAATTCGTCGCTCATGCGTTCGTTCGATCATGCATTCAACTGCACTAAGGAATCACCGGCTCTACTAGCTGGTACTTCGTCTGGTCTGCGCACACATACTTCTGATCTATACACAGGTGCCTGCTCTACATACACACACACGTCTGCTCTACACACACACGCGTGCATGTCTGTTCCACGTCAGCTCTATACACAAACACATATACGCGCGTCCGCTCTACACACACAGATGTCCGCTCTATACATACACATGTTTGCTCTACACATACAGATATGTCTGCTCTACACACGCACACCCGTCCGCGCTACTTACACATACACGTCCGTTCTACATATACATACGTCCGCACTACACACTCCTGTTCACTTTACACACACTCCGGTTCGCTTTACACACACCCATGTCCGCTCTGCACCTACATCTATACATCTGCTCTATATACACACATACGTCTGCTCGGCACACTTCCTAAATGCAATTTCTCGCAACTATGCTATTCGGCACACTTTCTAAATTCAATTTCTTCACAACTATGCTGTTCAGCACACTATGCAAATTCAATTTTCCCAAAAAGTCAGTTTTCCCACAAATATGCTATTAGGTACACTTTCTAAATTGAGATTCTCCACAAATATGCTATTAGGCACACTTTCTAAATTGAGATTCTCCACAACTATGCTATTAGGCACACTTTACAAATTCAATTTTCCTACAAATAAGCTATTGGGCACATTTTCTAAATTCAGTTTCTCCACAACTATGCTATTAAGCACACTTTACAAAATCAGTTCTCCTACAAATATGCTATTAGGCACACAATCTAAATGCGGTTATCCACCCAAAATGCTATTAGGCACACTTTCTGAATGCAATTATGGACCCAAAATGCTATTAGGCACACTTTCTAAAGGCAATTGTCTAATCAAGATGCTATTAGGCACACTTTCTGAATGCGGTTACCCACCCAAAATGCTATTAGGCACACTTTCCAAAAAGCGGTTACCCACCCAAAATGCTATTAGGCACACTTTCTAAATGCAATTGTCTAATCAAGATGCTATTAGGCACACTTTAAAAAAAAAAAGGGGTTACCCACCCAAAATGCTATTAGGCACACTTTCTAAAGGCAATTGTCTAATCAAGATGCTATTAGGCACACTTTATGAATGCGGTTATGGACCCAAAATGCTAATAGGCACACTTTCTAAATGCAGTTATCCACCCAAATGCTATTAGGCACACTTTCTAAATGCTGTTATCCACCCAAATGCTATTAGGCACACTTTCTAAATGCAGTTATCCACCCAAATGCTATTAGGCACACTTTCTAAATGCAGTTATCCACCCAAATGCTATTAGGCACACTTTCTAAATGCAATTGTCTAATCAAGATGCTATCAGGCACACTTTCTGAATGCAGTTATGGACCCAAAGTGCTAATAGGCACACTTTCTAAATGCAGTTATCCACCCAAATGCTATTAGGCACACTTTCTAAAGGTTACCAAAATGCTAGTAGGCACACTTTCTAAATGCAATTGTCCACCCAAATGCTAATAGGCACACTTTCTAAAGGTTACCAAAATGCTAATAGGCACACTTTCTAAATGCAATTGTCTAATCAAGATGCTATTAGGCACACTTTCTGAATGCAATTGTCCACCCAAATGCTATTAGGCACACTTTCTAAAGGTTACCAAAATGCTATTAGGCACACTTTCTGAATGCAATTGTCCACCCAAATGCTATTAGGCACACTTTCTAAAGGTTACCAAAATGCTAGTAGGCACACTTTCTAAATGCAATTGTCTAATCAAGATGCTATTAGGCACACTTTCTGAATGCAATTGTCCACCCAAATGCCATTAGGCACACTTTCTAAAGGTTACCAAAATGCTGTTAGGCACACTTTCTGAATGCAATTGTCCACCCAAATGCTATTAGGCACACTTACAAAGGTTACCAAAATGCTAGTAGGCACACTTTCTAAATGCAATTGTCTAATCAAGATGCTATTAGGCACACTTTCTAAAGGTTACCAAAATGCTAATAGGCACACTTTCTAAATGCGGTTACCCACTCAAGATGATGTGAGGTGGTGATTCGACATGGACATATCACAGTAGGGAGGGTTTGCAAACCAGGATGAGTGGTAGGGTGGTATGGCGAGAAGTAATTGCTTCTGTCCCTGCCCCTGCCACACTTACTTATTGTTGGCTTCTTGCTTCTCCTGCGGATACCTGCAGATACGACCTGGAGCCGTCTCTAAAAAAAAAAGCCGTCCTTTGCCTCGAGTCCTTAGCCGATGGGGCTGCACGGGCAGAGGGCTGCCCTGGGAGGGCCAGTAATGGCCTGGGTAACTTGGCAAAGTGACCAATCACGATGGCGGTGGGCGGGTCGGGAGGCGGGAGGGAAGGCAATCAGGAAGCGGGTGCGGGGTGGGAAGCCGGGACGCTACGGAGGAGGCAGAGGGGCCTGGATGGGGAGCAAACACTCACCGGCACTCCTGGATGGAGAATGGAGTTCGGGGGAGCTGCAGGCCACTAGGCCTTTGCTAACACGGTCAGGGGGCCAATCGCGATGGCGGTGGGCGGGTCGGGAGGCGGGAGGGAAGGCAATCAGGAAGCGGGTGCGGGGTGGGAAGCCGGGACGCTACGGAGGAGGCAGAGGGGCCTGGATGGGGAGCAAACACTCACCGGCACTCCTGGATGGAGAATGGAGTTCGGGGGAGCTGCAGGCCACTAGGCCTTTGCTAACACGGTCAGGGGGCCAATCGCGATGGCGGTGGGCGGGTCGGGAGGCGGGAGGGAAGGCAATCAGGAAGCGGGTGCGGGATGGGAAGCCGGGACGCTACGGAGGAGGCAGAGGGGCCTGGATGGGGAGCAAACACTCACCGGCACTCCTGGATGGTGTTCAACTATGGTGGGTGGAGAGGAATGAGCAACATTGCTGGGTGATGGCCCAGTGCCACAAGTCCTGCGCCTCTGGAGAGCGCCAGTGATCGGTTCCCCCCACCCCCCCCCCGCTTCCAGATTTAGAACATTGTGGTGGTATTTTGTCCCTCAAGACCCTCACCACCTTGCCCTTGAGGGACGGAAGGAACGACAGAACACTGCTTGCAGTTCCAGGACATTGATGGCGATTCCCCCTCGCCTCCGTTAGCCACAGGCCTCTGGCGTGGAGAAGTCTGGTGTGGGCTTCCCCTGCCCTCCAGGGAAGAGTCCATGGTGAGAGTCTCCTGGTATGGAGGGTTTTAGGAAATCTGTTGCCCTGGTCATGTTTGCATGCACACCCCACCACCTTAACGCTTGACAGAACTCGTAGTCGAGAACAATCCCGTCTGCGAATCTTCAGGACACCTGGACTCGAGCATTCAGGAATTTCTGAAGGGGTTGCAACCTGCAGAGTCCGAGAAGGTAAATACACGCCAACATCATGTCAAGCAGCGACTTGGTCTGCACCGTGGCGACCCCTGACCTTATTCAAAAACAGTTTTCTTTGTAAAAAAATATATTTATATTTGCCAGTGGTCAGAGCTATGTAGAGGCATTGTAGACATACTTGAGCCATTTTTGTGGTTGCCGATTCATGTCTTAATATTGGCTACTATTCCTCAACATAGCCCTAGACCACTGACAAATATTTGTATTTCCAAAAAATTGTTTCACATGGATTTTTCTGTGTCTCTGTGCCCACATATACCCTCTCTATATGTGTATCTGTCTGGAGAAGAGCTGAAAAGTGTCAGCTGCCTGTCATCTTTGAAAGGAAAGCCATGTGCGAGACTCGTGTGATGCCAAGTGTCACAGTCACCTCCCAACCTCCTGTGGGTCTGAGAGCACCCGCACCCAGGGGCCCTTGAATTGCTGCGTGGCACTTTTTCTTCAAGGCAAATTTTTTAATTAGAAGGGATTTATAAATGATGACTCATTTAAGGGACTGTTATTTTGGACAAGACGCTCCAAGCCCCTTAGCAAGCCCCGCCCACCACGTGCCTTGCTGCTTGCCTCTCTTTTCCCTACTTAAGGAGCCCTCCAATCTCTTTTCCTTTGCAGCTGGGGAGCAGGTGTAAGTGGATCTAGGTCACCTGGCCTAAGCCCCGCCCACCTGGTGCCTTCCTGGTTGCCGCTCCTTTTCACCACTTAGCAAGCCCCGCCCACCTGGTGCCTTCCTGGTTGCCGCTCCTTTTCACCACTTAGCAAGCCCCGCCCACCTGGTGCCTTCCTGCTTGCTGCTCTTTTCCCTACTTAAGGAGCCCTCCAGCCTCTTTTCCTTTGCAGCTGGGGAGCAGCTGTAAGTGGATCTAGGTCACCTGGCCTAGGCTCGCCCAACTTCTTAGCCCTGCCTCTTCCTTCCTGCTCTTTTAGATGAAGGGCGTCTCTCGCCCGGGCGTTCAAAGTGAAGGGCAGTCAAAGAAAAGGGCTATTGCTGTTTGGACCTGTTCGGACCAGGAGGGTCCAGGACCCGAACTCCTGATAAGACAGCAGGTAAGCTTGCTAAGCTTGCACCAACATTTGTTTACACTCTCTGTCCCAACAGGCCATCCCCACCCTCTCTGCCCCCCCCCGTGTTGTTTCCTTGTGCACCCACCCCCTTCCTGCACACAGGAGTCTGTCCTGATACATTCTGGTTTCACCATCACCATCTTGTGGCCAATGATGGATTTTACTTTTATGGACTTCATTGATTCACGGTGCGTCACTCTTCCTCAACTCTCATGCTGGACTTCCTTTGCATCTTGTACTCATGGCGGCCCTGAATCATGATGTTCCATCTTCATCTTGTATCCTGGCTTGCAACATTATGTGTTACTACTGACTTCTGCAATTGTATTCGCTCTCCTCTCTTGCTTCTCCCCTCTTTTTGACTGCTTACTTTCTGTTCTCTCCTCCCCTCCCCTCTCCCTTTTCCCATCTCCTCCCCTCCTCCCCTTACTTTCCTCTATGCACTTACTCTATCAGAATTGTCCCTGGACCTACTATGATAGGAACCTCGTCTGTTGGTTCCCTATCCCCTTACTGTTGCCCCCTCTCCCTCCAGCACTATCTGAAACGTTGTCAGGCCCAGTACGATAGTCACTTGTTTTGTTCCTCCGCTCCCTTTCTGCACTCCTCTCCCTCACCTTTTGTTTTCCTCCGGCTCTACCAAAAATGTCGTTTGCACTATCTGAAATGTCGTCAGGCCGAGTACGATAGTTAATTTCACATCCTTACTGTTAATGGCCTGTAAGAATGTCGTTGTATTTTCCCTTGTTCCCTTCCTTGCCTTGAAGCGCTTTGAAACACATTGTGTATAGGCGCTATATAAACTATCATATCATATCATAACCTTTCTGTGAAGAAAGGCAAATTGGTATTCTGAAAGCACACAAAAAGCACATGTTAGTTGCCTAAATCTATGCCCTCCTCTAGGCCAATATCACGCAGAACAGTTTTAAACTAACAACATTATTTTCAGATGTACATATTTGACACCAAAAATATTACATTCTACCAAAAATAAACACTTTTTGGCAAAAAGTGTTTATTTTTGGAAGAAAGGATTATTTCATCACATCATAGATGAACCCTGCATTTGTCAAACACTGAAACACAAATGGTTAACCCTTTCACGCATCACATTTTGTTATACGCCTTTCAAACCCTTTCAAACCGCAAAGGCAATTTTTTGCTGAATTGCATTCTGGTATTTGTAATCGCCCAGTCACAATGGGGGGGAATAATGCCACAATTGTACACTTTTTGCCTAACGTTCTATAAGGGTTTATATATTTGAGTGAGTACCTTACTATGGTATGTGTACTTTTCAAGTTATCTTTATAAAGCTGATTGTGGCAAGAGCGGTTGCAGTCCTGGACACTGGTGCAGTTATTTCTCTCCGATTGTGGTGTCTTTTCAGGGCCACAAGTAAGGGATACATGGGTGGACAGCTTAACATTTTTTTTTGTTTGCAGAGGGTGGACGCAAACCCGTGTGTTTTTTTTTGTATTTTTTAGGTTGGCAACCTTGCTCAAATATTTGGCTAATTTTTCAGTGACCAGCACTTGATTTACAAAGTTTTATCTGCTTGGAGTTTATTTTTTTGGACAGTCAAAATAATCCTTATCTCACCAATCTGAGTGCTCTTCGGAAAATCCTTTTATCCCACTGTGCCTTACCTGCTAAAATTAGAAGCCTCTACAATGTGGAAAGGTTGTTTTCACAAATCAAAATCTTTGGGGGAAGAAAAGAAAGGGTAGGGATAGGCAAAGAGTTCCCGAAAAAGTATTGCATGATTTCCTACAATAATTTTGACTTGTAGAAATGTCAGATATTATTGGATTAACACATTCATCTTTGTTCTCCGGAAAGTGTTCATAACAACTTGCTCTGAGAGGTATTACCCTAGCTATGCACGCAATGAAAGGGGGTGAACAGGAAAACACTGATGAGCACAGATTCGGGAACACTGGAAAAACACCCCCGGAATCAAAAAAAGAGCCTATTTATAACTTTCATGGCTTTTTCATGCCTTTCTGTACAATGTTATGATTTGCTGTATGTAGTTTCTGTCTGTGCCCGTCCAAACCTTTTTCCTGGATGGCACCCAACACTTGTTTTCCTGCCACTTTTATAACCCCTCATTTGTCTACTACCCTCTTCTCCTTGATTACCCAACTCACTGCTAAAATCTTCTACCACTTTACCTACACACAAAATAGCCATACAGGGCCACTACAAACTTAGCCATTACCATGCCAACATTAATGAAGCTTACACTAAACTCAAACTTTATCCCCATCACACTTCCCCTCATAACCGGCTAATTAGGCCCACAGAGGTTAATCCGTTTCTGGGCTCTTCTTTTCATATAACACATTCCCAAGTGTCTCCACGAATCCCATATCAGCTGAAACACAAAATCCCAAGAGAACACAACTCTTTTGTCAGCAAGCCAATTGGACAGGCCCTAAAAACTGCCATACACATTGGCCCACCTATTCTGTATTTAGATCGGGAACCTTAGTAGGGTTTGAGTCAGGCTGCAAAAGATTAAACTCAAACCAGGGGTGTTTCTGTGGTTCAGGATGACCTACATCAGGTGTACAGGGCTACTAATGAAGCAAAGGTATCTACAACCCTGGTTTGGCCAAATCTAAATCACAGCTGCTACAGCTTTCTCCATAGCACACTTTCTGGTTGACAGATTCACACATGGACTAAAGTGGGGTGCCCAAAAAGCACAGAAACCCTAGTACCTGCTTGTGCTACCAAGGGCAGCACTATTTTTTTGGAGGTCCCATTGACCAAAAAAGAAGTGAAGAAAACAAGGAAGCCTGCAAAAATCATAGGCAACCCAGAAAATCATTTGCCCATAACCACAAAAATGTAATTCTACCCTCAAATTGCTGACACAGGAAGGCCAGACCCCAGGGATCCCTCGACGTAGCTTCCTTTGACTACAACACAACAGACGTCTGTGGACTTGCTCATTCCTCTATTGCCAATTATCTAATTATAGAGCTCATTTACTTACATTGTGTGACCTTTGAGGGCTGCAGAATTGAAGAGCACATCAACAATGTAACCATTGTAGCCCTGCTACGCAGCATTCTCTAGAAGCCTTTCCAGATGAGTCTGCACTTCAGGCAGAATGGTCAAGGTTAAAGACCAATTCCAGCCATCCCTCTTAAAATACACTTGACTACGCCCCAAGCTTCAGTTCCTTTTTTTTGCACGCATGCACCGCTGTATCGGGAATAGAACTCGAGTTTACTCAATGTTTTTTTGTTAAAATTGTAAGTTTTCTACGAAAACCTCGACGCGATGCCGTCTCACCAGATTTCGGGTTTCAAGCGATGCCATAATTGCAAGGCCAAAATGTCTGTGACCCACCCCGAGTCTGTCTGTGGTGTCTAGGTGTTAGTTACGACACAGAGGCCTGCCCGCCGTGCGCAAAGATGCAGCCGAAATTCCTGCATAGGAGAGCTGGGAAACTGGCCTTGGGCTAACTGTCGGCCAATTCTCTGGCGCAGTCTCTCACCTGGTCTACGATGGCTGAGACTGAGGATCCCACTCCCGATAAGAAGGAACAACATCGCAAGTAGACGTAGACCAAGAAACGGTCCCATTCCAGGAGACATTCCTCGTAGTCTTCCTCGCGGAAGAAGACGCGGCACCACCGCCATCGACGCGAGTCCAGCTTGTCATCGGAACGAGGTAAGCCCTCGGCGGGGCCGACCACTCGGGGTGAAAAAACGCAAATGCTCAAAATGTTTAAACAGCAGGCTGCTGTAGGTCTGGCTCCAGCCCCCGACCAGCATGTTTTGGCGGCCTTTGGGGATCATGCCTACTAGGCAGAAATCGCTGGAACGCCGCAAGACGTACATCAGTCATCCAAGCGTCCCTCGGCACCGGAAAAACCATCATCATCGAAAGCCACTTTGGCTTTGAAACCTACTCCATCGTCAGCCTAGCTCCCGGTGCTGACATTCGGCAATGGTTCATTTGTGCCGTTATCGAGATCAGGGTTCTTTGACTCCATGCATTCCATCTTTGGCGTCGACGACCCTGATGATCAAGTCGACCCCTTTAATACGGGAGCCGGCAGCACCGATTTTCTTCGACGTCCTGGACCATTTATTGGCCCATGCTCAGGGGTTACAGCACGCTAGTGGCCTGGATACTTCTCCAGACCGTGAACTGCAACAAAACAGCCCTATACTCCTGCTAATGTCAAGTTCAGGGCTCTGGTTGACTGGGTTGTTGACACCCTTGGGTTGAAGGCGTCTACCACATCTCTTCCAGAGTATGAGTTCACTGATATCTTGGATGAAGGACCCACAGTTGAGCATAACATGCCATTTAACCCAGCCTTTGCAGGCCCTTTATCCTCCTTATGGCAGCACTCTTGTACTATTCCCCTGTAAACACCAATTTTACAGGAAAGTATAGGCCGGCAAGAGGAGACTCTTTTTTTCTCACCACACACCCTTCCCAGTAAGGACTGATAATACAAGCTGCTACCATTTCCACCAGATCATTGGCATCCACTTCCAATCTGCCTACGGACTGAGAGGGAAAGAAAACAGATGGATTGTCCAGGAAGGTGTTCACCTCTGGCAGCAAGGTGCTGAAAGCCACAAACATTGCCTGTGAATTCGCAAAATACTCCTTAGGCTTATGGAAAGCTGTGGAACATGCTGCTGAATACGTCCCTGGGATGGCCATGCAGGATGGATTTTTACAGCTGGTGAAGGGGTTGGTAGGAGGTAGCCAAGTAGTCATTGCAAAAGAGCCTGGACATAGGGGACTGCGCTGGCCGATCAATGGGTTCAGCAGTGGTAATGAGGCAGCAGGCCTACCTAAAAACCTCTGGCTTCTCCCAAATGTTCAGAACAGGTTGCTGGTCATGCCCTATGAGAGAGACATGCTTCTCGGTCAGAAAGCTAAGGAATCCTTGGAAAGGTTTAAGGAATACAAGTTGGCTGCTAAATCACTAGGCCTAGCGGCGCAGCCGGCCAAGCCTGCCTTCAGCTTTGCCTCCCGAGGCAGGGGCTATGGCGTTACGTAACCTATGGCACAAAGGCGCACCTCCCGCAAGCCAGGGAGGAGCAGAGGTGCTTCTCGCACCCTGGAAGGGGCAGAGGGGCCTGTGAAGGCAAACAAGCGGCAGCAGTGGCGGGGACGACCGTGCCGCGCCCTCTAATCATCTTTGGTTTCCCCTCCCATGATGCATCGGTTGGTGGGTGGTTGGCAGTGCATTGGCCCCAGTGGCAGGAGATAACTTCTGACGCCTGGGCACTGCAGTTGATTCAGTCGAGTTGTTTGCTCTTTCTAAATAGACCACCGGACAGAACCTCACCCCCCCCAATTCAACCGGGACAGGAGCTCCAGGAAGAACTGAGAGCCCTGTTGTTGAAGGGTGCTGTGGACGAGGTACCACCCGAACAGAGAGGATCTGGCTGGTATTCCTGGTATTATCTGGTACCTAAGAAGGGATGTGGTCTCTGTCCCATTCTGGACCTCAGGGCTCTAAACAAGTTCATGAGGAAAGACAAATTCAGGATGGTGACGTTGAGAGAAATTCTCCACGCTCTAGAATTTCAGGACTGGCTGCTGTTGATAGACCTGCAGGAAGCTTAGTTCCATGTGTTGATACACCAAAAGCACAGGAAGTTCCTAAGGTTCCTCATAGGTGGCAAGCACTACCAGTTCAAGGTGCTGCCCTTTGGGTTGACCTCCGCTCCAATGGTCTTCACCAAGTTCATGGCGGTAGTCGCAGCTCACCTCAGGAGACCACAGGGTCTATGTATTCCCTTACCTGGAAAACTGGCTGATCCAGGGAAAGTCAGCTAGGCAGATTTTGTCTCATCTGGAAGACACCTGCCTAGTAGTGTATAGGCTGGGCTTCTCCCTGAACTTGAAGGCCCATTTGACACCAGTCCAGCGGCTCCAGTTCATCGGAGCAGTCCTAGACACTCGAGTAGGGAAGGCTTTTCCTCCCGAGGAGAGAGTCGGCAACATAGCACAGATGGTGCAATTGTTTTGGAACCACGCCACCATTCCATTGGCTTCTTTCCTCCGCCTTTTGTATTTTTCTAGTGCCAGAGGCCAGGCTGCGCATGAGATCCCTTCAGTGGCTCCTGAGGGACCAGTGGTATCAGTATCTAGGAGCACTCTGTGATTGCTTAAGCTGTCGAACCCCTTCGTCTTCCCGTCCCTCCACACTCTCCTCACCTGAGTCTTCAGAGTGACCTGAGTTTCGTAGATTCCGCCGGCTCAGTTAGTCCTGTTCTTTTTTAGGTAGCACTTGCCTGTCTCGGTCAGAAGCCACAGTGACTGCTGAATAGACAGCCGTCCTGGGGCCCCTTTTCCGGGAACAGGCCGGAAAAAGGGAAAAAACCCACTTGTGGGAAAAAAACCCTTAGGAGACTTCTGGCAAAGAAGTAGGTGAAGATCAAATGTAGCTGTAGGACTGGAAGCAGAGACGAGATCCACAGGGTTGACCACAGGAAGTAAGTCCAAAACGACAAAACTCTGATGAATGGGAGCAGGAGAGGGGAGGATCCCTAGGAAAACGGGATCCACCAGCCGAGGCGAGAAGGGAGCCACTGAGCAACCGGCCCAAGGGAAACACAGGTGCTGTAGAAAGAGAGAGTTTCTACAGGAGAGACAAGACTGAAAGAAGAAAGGGAAAAACTGGAGAACCACGAGTGAAAAGTGCGGCAAAGAGGAGAAAAACGCCTGCCGCCGAAGCAGCGACCGAGACCAGGAGGAGGAAGCGAGAAAGTGCCGAGAGATCGGCGAGGGAGAGACTGGAAGAGGGAGAGCCCCCACCAGAAAACGAACCGGCAGACAGGGAGGAGAGAGGAAGCTTGTCCCCAAGAATGAGGAACGAGCCGGCAGAAATAACCCGCTGCACGCCGAGGCAAGCAGAGGGCACAGCTGGGAGAGCGCAAGAACCAGAGCCGCTGGAGCGAGGGCCAGCAAAGGGTTGAAACGCAGCGACTGCCGGGCTTGAGGGGCAGATAACTTCCGGCAGTGCTACGATAGGCCAATGACCCGAGACCAGACACAAAGAAGGGACTGCACTGCCCTACCTGCCGGGTTGCAGCCTCCAACGTGGAAATAGCCGCCACCCGCGGTAGCGATTGCGGATGACAGTATGACCTCCTCCCCACCTAACCGCACCGGGCTTCCCTGGGTAACGCCGGTGAAAAGTAGCCAGCAACCTTGGTGCATGAACCTGAGAAGCCGGTTCCCATGAGTCCTCCGACTCAGGGTATCCCTTCCAGGACAGAAGGTACTCGAGACGCCCGCGATAATACCTGGAATCACGGACATGAGATACCTCATACTCATCAGGCTCCGAGGAACGTGCCAGGGTAGATCTGGGAATGGATCTATGGTGAAGGTCGGGACAGTAAGGTTTGAGAAGAGAGGAATGAAAGACAGGGTGAATGCGGCGAAGAGAGGAAGGAAGCCGGAGACGATAGGTGACTGGATTGACTTTAGAGAGAATAGTGAAAGGTCCCAGAAAACGAGGAGACAGTTTAGAAGGCCGTGTCCATCTGGGCAGAAACCGGGTGGACAACCACACCTGATCACCTGGCTTCCATGCTGGACATTCTTTTCGATGTTGATAGGCACAGTATTTTGTCCGTTGTCTGCTAACCTCTAGACTCCGAATAGCTGAAGTCTGGGCCTCCTTAATATTCCCTAATACCTCCTCCACTGTCGGGGAGTTGGTATAACTGGGAACCTCTGGAAACACAGCACGAGGGTGGACCCCCTAAGTGCAGAAGAAAGGAGAGAGTCCTGTTTCGGAATGCCTGGTATTGTTGTACGAGAACTCCGCCGTGGGAAGCAGAGAGACCGAGTTGTCTTGATGTTGAGTTATATAACACCTTAAGTATTGTTCTAGGGTCGCATTAAGGCGTTCCGTCTGACCATTGGTCTCTGGGTGAAACCCCGAAGACAGAGCTCTTTCAATGCCCAAACGGTTGCAGAAGGCAGTCCAAAACTTCGAAATATACTGACTTCCCCGATCCGATATTATCTTATCGGGGAGACCATGTAACTTGAATATGTTCCGAGAAAAGACCTCTGCCATCTTAGCAGCAGTGGGCAGACCTGGAAGGGGAGAGAAATGTGCCAGCTTAGAAAAAGAGTCTACCGTAACCATAATGCAGGTACAGGATTCCGAGACCGGCAGATCGACAATGAAATCAGTAGATATAAGACCCCATGGGCGAGTAGGAAGTTCGACCTGAGTAAGCAGACCCAAAGGTTTCCCCAGGCGATATTTGGCTCTGGCACAAATGGGACAAGCCTTGACATACTCATAGGTCTCCTTTCTAGCGTTTGGCCAAAGAAACGTTCTAGAGAGGAGCTCAAGGGTATTCTCGGCCCCTCTATGGCTGGCCGAGCGAGAGTCATGACTCCACTTCAGGATTCTAGAGCGAAGAGGACCTTCAGGAATGTACAATTTCTGTTTGTAGAAAAGCCAGTCTCCTCTTTGTTGAAAGGGAGAGGTAAGACGTGGGGGTAGTTGGGGCTTTTCCTGAATGAGGGCAGTCTTCACCTCTTGAAGGAAAGAACCAACAAAAGCCAGGATTTGGTTGCGGTTGAACATGGACTCCTTCTTGATTGCCATGTATTCCTTGGTGGAGTCTTTGCGCGACAAGGCATCCGCCAGACTATTCTGTGATCCCGGGATATACGAGACTTGGAATTCAAACTGTGCAAAAAGATGGGCCCACCTGGCCTGTCTGGAATTAGAACACTCCAACTCTTGTAGTACCTTGAGGTTCTTATGGTCTGTCCTAATCAGAAACGGATGTCTGGCTCCTAGTAGAAGATGGCGCCACTCTTCACAGGCAAGTTTCATGGCCAGTAGTTCTTTCTCCAGTACAGAATAATTGAGTTGGCTGGGAGAAAGAGTTTTTGACATGTATACCACGGGATGTTCCACACCTTGGATGGTCTGGAGCAGAACCGCTCCTACTGCGACAGCTGATGCGTCGGTCTCCAAAAAAATGGCCGTGATTGATCAGGATGCTGAAGAATGGGAGCGTTACAGAACAAACTCTTGAGACAACCGAAACTCTTCTCGGCCTCATCCGACCAGAAAAACTGAACCACCTCCTTCTTGAGTAGGCGTGTAATCGGGTATACTACCTCCGAAAAATTTGAGATGAATCTACGGTAGTAATTTGCTAATCCCAAGAATCTTTGGACTTCCCGAACCGAAGTAGGGGCTGGCCAATCAAGAATAGCATCCACCTTGGTTTGGTCCATGGCCACCCCTTCTTCGGAAAGAATGAATCCGAGATAGTGAACCGAGGATACCGCAAACTTGCACTTCTCGCACTTGACTAGCAACTGATTCTCCTGAAGACGAGACAGAACTTGGGTGACGTGTTTGATATGTTCCTTCATGTTAGGGGAGAAAATCAGGATGTCGTCGAGGTATATTATGACCGAGATCGACAGCAGATCTGAAAATAACCTATCCATGAATCTCTGGAATGCAGCCGGTGCGTTCACCAAACCGAACGGCATCACTCTATACTCAAAAAGACCATATGGGGTGCGAAAAGCCGTCTTCCATTCATCCCCCTCGGTGATGCGAAGCAGATGATATGCGTTCCTGAGATCCAATTTGGTGAAGATTCGAGCCCCTTGTACCGCCTCAATGATGTCAGTTATAAGTGGCATAGGATACCGATCACGAATCGTAACCTTATTGAGGCCCCGGTAATCAATACAGGGTCTGAGATCAGTCGTGTCTTTCTTCTTGATGAAGAACAGGGAGGCGCCAGCAGGTGACTTCGAAGGTCGAATAAGACCATTCTCCAAGTTGGTGTCCAGATAGCCCCTTAATACCTTCTTTTCGTCCTGAGAAAGAGAGAACATGCGCCCAAATGGAACCAGTGCATTAGGTTCGAGATTGGCCGATGAGGAGGTAGCCGAGCGTGGAGATTCTCTTGGAAGACCCCGGAAAATTTGGCACAAAAATTTGGAAGAGCGTGAATACCCACATGATCCTTGGAGAGAACCATAACCGACTGTTGATCTTCCCTGGTATCGGGAGGAAGACAGTTGACCGAACAGTATGTGGAACAAAAACTCAGTCGATTTTCCGTCCAGTTGATATGCGGGTTATGCCTACGCAGCCAAGGGATGCCTAGGATTATGGGGAAATGCGCGGCTCTAATAATGTCGAATTGCAGGACCTCTGTGTGTTGGTTGATGACCAAGGAGAGTTGTTCGGTAGTATGAGTGATTAGTCCGGACGACAAAGGTGTACCGTCGACTCCTTCCACCTTCTGACCCACCTTTCGGACTATCCGAGTGAGACCCATCTTGTCGGCCCACAGAGTGTCCACAAAGTTCCCTGCCGCGCCGCAATCCAGTAAGGATAATGTTTCCACCGGTACACCTTTGAGGTTCAAGGTTACGGTTAGTACCATCAGTCTGGAATCCTCTTGGGATTCTGAAGCCGACACCAAAAGTGTCACGTAGGGACGCTGAAGAAGATCTGAGTACCCCCGGCTACCAGTCCCTATTGACGCCGAGGGTAATCGTTTCCCGCCTTCCTTTCTGGTACCTCAGAGCAGTCCTTTAGAACATGTTGGTCGGAACCACAATAGGCGCACAAACCTTTTTCTCTTCTTCACCGCCTCTCAGCAGATGGCAGTGGTGCCCTTGTGGCTCCGATTTGCATCGGTTCTTCACCCTAAGTAGAAGAGAAGCGTCCAGAGGGAGAGTGTGAAGGAACGTCTACGGGATTACCCGATCCTCTTTGCTTCCGGCGTTCTGCCCTTCTCTCTTGGAGACGGTACTCGATGTGGAGAGCGGCAGCAAGTAAATCTGGAAACAGGGGAGAGCGTGGAGATCTGGCTAGCTCATCCTTGATCTCATCGCTCAACCCTCTCCGGAATACAGCATACTGTGCTTGTTCGGGCCATCCCGCCCCTGCTGCCAAAGTCTAAAAGGAGGAGATGTATGACAGCACATCTAGAGCACCCTGTCGTACATCCAGCAAGTCCTCACATGCAGTAAAAGATAGTTCGGGTCGCTCGAAGGTCTGTTTCAGTAGGTTCTGGAACCCAGAGAAGTCCTGTAGGATGGCATTACTGTTTGTCACTAGCGGAGTAGCCCAGGCCAAAGCATTCCCCGTCATATTGGAGATAAGAAACCCCACTCTGGCTTGGTCCGTGGAGAAGGTGTGCGGTCTGAAGGTGAAGTAAACAGTACAGGCCTCCAAAAATTCCTTTACTTTCTTAGGTGAGCCATCAAATTTTCCTGAAGAAAGAGCCATAGGGGGCAATTCTGGGGGATGTGAGGGTTCCCTGACCGCTACCATCTGTTTGAGAAGGGCATTCTCAGTCTTGACCCCCTGTTTTCCAGTGACATGGCTTGGAAAGCCTTCCATAGCTCCTGAACTTGTTCTTCGGCTGACATCTTGGTTTTTCTTGGCGTTTCAATCTGTGATTGCTTAAGCTGTCGAACCCCTTCGTCTTCCCGTCCCTCCACACTCTCCTCACCTGAGTCTTCAGAGTGACCTGAGTTTCGTAGATTCCGCTGGCTCAGGTAGTCCCATTCTTTTTTAGGTAGCACTTGCCTGTCTCGGTGAGAAGCCACAAAGGCTGCTGAATAGACAGCCGTCCTGGGGCCCCTTTTCCGGGAACAGGCCGGAAAAAAGGGAAAAAACCCACTTGTGGGAAAAAAACCCTTAGGAGACTTCTGGCAAAGAAGTAGGTGAAGATCAAATGTAGCTGTAGGACTGGAAGCAGAGACGAGATCCACAGGGTTGACCACAGGAAGTAAGTCCAAAACGACAAAACTCCGATGAATGGGAGCAGGAGAGGGGAGGATCCCTAGGAAAATGGGATCCACCAGCCGAGGCGAGAAGGGAGCCACTGAGCAACCGGCCAAAGGAAAACACAGGTGCGGTAGAAAGAGAGAGTTTCTACAGAAGAAACAAGACAGAAAGAAGAAAGGGAAAAACTGGAGAACCGCGAGTGAAAAGTGCGACAAAGAGGAGAAAAACGCCTGCCGCCGAAGCAGCAACCGAGACCAGGAGGAGGAAGCGAGAAAGTGCCGAGAGATCGGCGAGGGAGAGACTGGAAGAGGGAGAGCCGCCGCCAGAAAACGAACCGGCAGACAGGGAGGAGAGAGGAAGCTCGTTCCCAAGAATGAGGAACAAGCCGGCAGAAATAACCCGGCGCACGCCGAGGCGAGCAGAGGGCACAGCTGGGAGAGCCCAAGAACCAGAGCCGCTGGAGCGAGGGCCAGCAAAGGGTTGAAACGCAGCGACTGCCGGGCTTGAGGGGCAGATAACTTCCGGCAGTGCTACGATAGGCCAATGACCCGAGACCAGACACAAAGAAGGGACTGCACTGCCCTACCTGCCGGGTTGCAGCCTCCAACGTGGAAGGAGCCGCCACCCGCGGTAGCGATTACGGATGACACACTCATGGATCAACTCTGTGTCAAGCCAGGTAGTCCGCAAACTTCGCTGATGGAACACTTGCAGCAATCTCTTGGCGGGGGAACCCTTCTGGCTTCCTTGGCCTCAGGCCAGAGTGGTCACAGATGCATCCCTGAAGGGTTGGGGCGCCCACTGCGAGGATTTGCAGGTGAGCCGCCTCTGGTCTCCTTCAGAGGCTAGGTGGCACATCAACTGGCTGGAGTTGCGGGCCATCAGGTTAGCCCTAAGTGCCTTTGCCCCATCTCTCAGGGAAACATGTCTGCATTCTGACAGACAACATGGTCCATGCCCTACCTCAACAAGCAGAGTGGTGTGCACTCCCGCCTCCCTCTGCACAGAGCTGTGGTTCTGGTTATGAGCGAACCAAATCTCAGTCTCAGCAGTTCATCTGGCGGGGACGGAGAACACCTTGACGGATGCTCTTAGCAGGCAGAGCACGGTCGCAACGCGAGTGGAAAGTGTGCCAGGAAGTCCTAGAGGAGGTCTTCGCTCTCTTGTGTACCTCAGCAGTGGATCTATTTGTCACGGAGTCGAACAGGAAGTGCGAACGGTTTTGCTTGAGGGAATTCCCAGTGAACGGTTTACTGGGGGATGCGTTTCTGGTGGATTGGACTTTCCCTCCCCAATTCGCCTTCTCCCCCCCGAATTCCTTTCATCCCTTGGGTTCTCAGGAGGTTGAAGAGGTTTTCAAGCAACCATGATCCTGATCGCCCCGGGTTGGGTGAGGAGAACGTGGTACTCCGATCTCTTGGATCTGACCATCTGTCCACCACACTGGTTCTCTCAGCGTCCAGATCTACTGCCCAGTCGGAGGGTTGAGTGCTCCACCCAACTCTGGATTCCCTCAACCTACATGCGTGGCTCTTCAGAGGATGTGGTATGACGACTGGGACCTCTCAGAGGAGGTACTTGAGTTGTTGCTAGCTGCATGAAGACCTTCTACAAGATCTCTGTACGTGTGCAGGTGGAGAACATATGAGGTGAGGTGAGGCGAGATTGACCTCATCTCTTGCCCCATCACTGCAGTGATGGAGTTTCTTCTGTTACTGGCCTCGTTAGGCCTACAGGTTACTATGGTGATAGGGTATTTGGCGGACCTATCTGTGTTCAAGAGGTCCCCAGACCAAGGTTCCTTCTTTACTATTCCAGTTATAGCCCAGTTCCTGAAGTGTCTTCTCAATATGTTTCCGACAATCCCTTTTGTTGTACCAGATTGGGATATTAATCTGGTTTTGACCTATTTGATGGCGGCTCCGTTTGAGCATATGCACTCATGTTATTTGTAGCTGTTATCTCTTAAGAGAGCCTACTTGGTCGCGATCACATCTGCCAGGAGGGTTAGCGAGCTGCCAGCTTTGTTCTTGCCATCACTAAACGAACCCTGTCACGTTGGATTATGTTGTGCTTATCCAAGTGTTACCAATCGGCAGGCAAGGAGCTTCCAGCGGGCATCAGGGCTCACTCAACCAGAGGAGTTTCGGCCTCTACAGACGTCCAAAGAGGGGTTCCTGTTAGGGACATATGTTGGGCATTCACTTGGTCATCCTAACAAGCATTCACCAAACACTGTGCCTTGATTTTGCACGGGGAGCTGATGCACGCTTTTCTAGGGCGGTTCTTCAGATTCTCCAGCATGAGGTCTGGCATGGATTCACAAGCTCATGAAAATTCCTCGTCGTCAGGCTGGGAATCCTCTGTAAAAGAAAACAATTTCACTTTCACAGACACGGTACGGGGAAGATGTATGAGGACGAGGATATTGTTGCAGCGGATGGTGAATTGCCGCATTTGGATGCTCCATATAGGGTGTCCTAATCGGATGAGGTAGGATCATTCCACTCCATGATATCCAGTGCCTCCGAGCTATTCCATCTGGTTCCCACGATGTTTGGGAAGAGGGTCAGGCTGTCATGAAGAACGCTTGCATGGCTCCAGCTAAACGGGATAGTCTGAAAAAAAAATATAGGGTGCCGGACTCCGCACCCAAAAGCCTGAGGTTGCAGCCATTGCCAGATTCAGTGGTATCGGCGGCCACGAGGAAACAGTTGGCCAACTATACTTGTCTTCCGTCCCTCTGGACAGCGAGGTGCAGAGGATGGACCCCATGGGAAAGAAAGTGATTTATACTGCAGCGTCCAATATCAAGGCGGCCAATGCACTAGCGATCCTGGCCAGGTACGACAGGGAGTTGTGGTACAAGCTGGGGCCTATTCTGGAGTTCCTCCCTGACGATAAGAAGATGGAGGCAATCGCTTTCTTCCAGGAAGGTGAAGTGGCATCTGATCACGCCATCACAGTGGCATTGGACGTCACCAAATAAGCGTTCCGGCAAATGGGGAACAGTGTCTGCCTTTGTTGCCAAGTCTGGATGAAAACCACAAATTTCCGTCAGGAGGTCCAGGCGATGGTGCTGGACATGCCCTTTGACGGAAAGAACCTATTTGGGAAGGTCGTCGACGAGTCTCTCCAGGCCATCAAAACGGATACAGAGACAGCCCATTCCCTGGGCACTCTCCAGCAGCACTGCTGTTCTTTTCACTCCTCCAGGGGAAAGTCGAGAAGGTCTTTAAAAGGTTTCTCCACATCATACCGTCAACCTTCCAGATCCACAACTCAGTAAACCTACAGAGGCCGTTCATAGGCCTACAGTAGCGGAGGCCAGCATCGCTGTTGCCCGTAGTGGGATGTCGGACCCCACCCGCACCCCCTGGTGGGAGGCTGGCTGACTAAGTTCATCAGTGAGTGGAGAAAGATCACCATCGACAGATGGGTGCTGGATGCTTTGCCCAAGGACACACCCTGAAGTTTCAACGCAGGTGTCTGCAGATCCCACCAGTTACCCAGCAGAAACAGCACATCCCTCAGCTCCTGGAAGAGGTACGGGCCATACTATGAAAAGGGGTGGTAGAGCTAGTTCCCCAATGGCTCCGGAGACTATTCCAGATACTTTCTGGTCATAAAGTAGATGGGGGGGGGGGGGGGTTGGAGGCCCATCCTAGACCTACGACTTCTGAACAAATACCTAAAGTCCCAAATGTTCAGGATGGTCACATTGCAACACGTGCTCGGCCAACTGAAAAAGGAGACTTCCTGGCGTCGGACCTGGAGGATGCCTACTTCCACGTCCCCATTCACAAGAAACATCAGAAGTTTCTGTGATTCGTGGTGCAGGGACAGCACTACCAGTTCAAGGCCCTACCATTCGGATTGAAATCGGCACCAGAGTGTTCACGAAATGCCTGGCTTCAGTGGCGGCACATCTGTGTCTACAAAGCATACATACACGTATGTGGAAGACTGGCTGATTTGAACCCGCTCATGGGAGATGGCCGACAGTCACACAGAGACGACCGTCCAACTACTGACGTATCTGGGATTATCCATCAACTATCCGAAGTCCTGCTTAACGCCATCGCAGAACGTGCTTTTCCTAGACACCAGACTCAATACAGTGTCTTGCCTGGCGTCGACCTCAGAGGAGAGAATAGCAGCCATTCAATGGCAGGTGCAATGGCTGTCAGCAACAAAGATGGCCACATGTGGGCCATCAAGTTGTTACTGGGCATGATGTCATCCTGCATATACCTCATACAGCTCTGTAGGTTGCAAATGCGACCCCTACAGGAATTCATGGACGCGCGCTGGATACAGGTGTCCAGAAGCTTCACAGACAAGATCCCTCTCGACAACAAGTTCCGTCGGGGGATAGGATGGTGGGGCATCCACTCCAACATCGGCCAGGGAACAGGGATTTCAAACCCCCCCCATACCAGGAGACAGTCACCACGTACGCTAACCGGGAAGGCTGGGGAGCCCTCTGGACATCTACACACCAGAGACCTGTGGCTGCCAGAGGAGTAGGATCTCCGTATCAACATCCTGGAGCTATGGGCAGTGTTCTGGGCCCTCAAGTCGTTCCTTCCATCTCTGAAGGGCAAGGTGATGAGTAGCTTCATGGACACTGCCACCACCATGTTCTACATCAGGAAACAGGGCACTCGATCCCCAGCGCTCTCAATGGAAGTGCAGGACTTGTGGCGCTGGTCCCTCGGACAAGGGATGTTCTTTATCTCATTTCACCTGGCGGGAGTCAAGACCACCATTGCAGACTCCTTCAGTAGGAAACTGCTCTCCTGCCACGAGTGGGAAATTTGGCAGGATCAGGTGGAATGCCTCTTCGTCAAGTGGGACAGGCCACAGATCGATCAACTCCAAATGCCAGAGGTTCGCCAGCAGATTCTACCAACTGAGGAGTCTGGGTGACATATTCTCCTTCCTGTGGGAAGGGCTGTTTCTGTACGGGTTTCCTCCATTCCCTCTCCTGCTACGAGTCATTAACACACTGACAGTGTCAATGCATGATGGTACTCATCACCCCGGCGTGGCTGGGACAGATTTCGTACCCGGACCGTCTCAGCCTGTCAGCGTCGCCTCTGGTCAAGCTATCAGTGGTTCCGGATCTTCTCACCAAAGAAGGAGCTGCAATCCTGCGTCATGACCCACGATCGCTGAACCTGAGGGCTTGGCTCCTGCAGCCCTAGAGTTTGGAGGATATGAGTTGCAAGCGGACTGCAGGGAGGTCCTCGCCAAAGCCAGGGCATCGTGGACCTTGAAGTGCTACGGTCAAAAGTGGAAGCGTTTCGCTATGTGGTGCCAGTCACCGAAGATTACCCCTTTGAGGGTCACAGCCCCTCAGATCCTGCGGTACTTGCTACCCTTGGCCAAGACCGGACTGGCGCACACTTCCATCAAGGTACATCTGGCGGCTCTCTCCCGCTACACCAGGTCACCAGGAAGATCTTCACTTTGGTCCCACCAACATGTCAAGGAGTTTCTCACAGGACTTTTAAGATCTTTTCTGTTGGTGAAGCCTCCTGACTCGACGTGGGAGCTCAACATGGTTCTGACGAGATTCATGGGGACCCCCTTCGAGTCTCTGCATCAGGCCCTGCTCAAGTTTCTCTCATGGAAAACGGCGTTTCTTTTGGCCATCACCTCTGCCAGAAGGTTAGGTGAGATCCAGGCCCTTTCCTGCAAACAGCCGTATCTGACTTTTCACAAATCAAGGGTGTGGTGCTACGTATGCACCCCTCCTTCATGCCGAAGATTCCATTGGAATTCCACCTCAACGAGCCTTTGGCGTTACCTGTTTTTTTTTTCCCCGAAGCCTTTGTCACCGGCGGAAAGGGCTTTGCACTCGCTGGACGTTGCTCCTGCCTTGAAGTTCTACGTGACACGCACAAAGAGTTTTTGCAAGACTTCACAGCTGTTTGCAAACCTTTGGTCCTGTAAACCATTGGAAGGCCTTGTCCAAGGCTTCCATTTCAAGCTGGGTCTCCGGCTGCATCACACACTGTCATCGGTTGTCTAACCGAACGCTGCCTGGTCACCCCAGAGCCCACTCCACCAGAGCGATCGCTGCGTTGACGGCGTTCCTGTCTGGTGTGCCCCTGCTCAACATCTGCAGGGCTGCTACATTGAAGTCCACGCACACCTTCACGAAATTCTACTCCATCGACAGGGATTCCAGGGAAGAGTCCAGAGTCAGCCAAGCAGTGCTAGGCAACCTGTTTGCTTGAGGTGAATCTGTTCCAGGGGTAAGTGTAATTGCTTCTGTTGCCTCCCGTGGTTGTGTAATGTTGTAATGCTATGTATTCGTTATTCATGAGCATGTGAATCCATGCCAGACCCCATGCTGGAGAAGGTTTGTTACTTACCTGTAACTATAGTTCTCCTGCATTGGTCTGGCATGGATTCCCATGCAAACCCTCCCTCCGACCACTCTGCGGCTCTTCTTGGTCATACTGCCACTTTACCTGCTTACCAAATCTGAAGATGTCTGCCAGAGGAGGGGCCTAGTTAGAGGACTGTCATTGGATGGGGGCAGTATGACCCAGAGGACAGTGATTGGTTTAAAGGAGAAATACAGTTTTTAAGTGAAAGTGAAAATGTTTTTTCTTTTACTGAGGATTCCCAGCCTGAAGAGGAATATTCTTGAGCATGTGAATCTATGCCAGACCCATGCTGGAGAACAATAGTTACAGGTAAGTAACTTAAACCATCTACTTGTTTAAAACTTCTGCCCTACTCTGTTAGTCTAACTGCTTGGGGAGTCTATCAAGATGAGAAATCTGCGGCAGAAAGCAATCCATTGAAGGTGAAATTACTGTAATGATCTTTCGATGGATTCTTCTCCTGCAGATTCCTCATCGACCCTCACATTCATCCGTGCTCTAAGTTCTGTGGCTTGTCGATTCTGTCCAAACAAGAAGACATCAGGTGATGACTCTTAGATGACCACTTCTGTCTTATTTAGAAACAAAAATATTTTTTCATTCATTGCGGTGTGGGATCACCCTTTAAGTGTATCCTTGTTATGGATTTTACAGGTTGGTTAGCCTCCTCCTGTTGTTTTTCCTTCTGCAGCATTCATGCGCGAGTGGAAAGCAGGGAGGAACTGAAGCATGGGGCGTAGTGACATGTTATATATACGACGCCTGATGTCGCTTCCGGAGCTGACGATCGAGAGCCAAGCAAGACAGGTCGACGATGGGCAGCCGAGCTAACTTCCACTATGTCCCCACGCAAAAAGATTCCAAGCAGCAGAGCTGGATGATGGATATCTATCAAGATGAGGAATCCGCAGGAGAAGAATCCATAAAAAGATAATTATGGTGAGTAATTTCTCCTTCTCAATTTCAGGCTCATAATGAGCCCATTACGAAAGGGAATCAACCAATAATAGGCCAGGTCGACAGGCAGTTGAGAAGACCCCCCCCGCCCTCCATATTTCTAAACAATGCCTTTCAATCAAATATGTAGTTGAGCACCAAGGAAAGTGCAACTTCCACAAGGTTATTCCCTTGCCAGACCCCAATCCAATCTTACCAGTACAGATGCTACCATACCAGGGTGGGGTACTCGCCCAAGTTATCTTGCAACAAATGGGCTGTTAATACATACTGGACACCTTGTGAGAAACCAGAAGGTGTCTCACTCGCTAGTCGCTGGGGGATCTGTCATGCAGGTGGCCAGGACACGACCATCACTTTTTGATCCAGTTCCTGGGGGTGGACCAGTGCTGGAGGATCACCTGGATGAGGGGTCTTCGGGGAGTGGGATTGGGTAACCAGATGAGAGACGCAATATCCTTTTCTCTGCAACACCTTTACCCCATCCTGCCAGGTAGGATACTTAAGAACTAAATCTCTCCCCCATTTCACAGCACAAACACTTTCTCACAGACACCTCGCTATGAAAGAAAACTGTCTAACACCCGAGCCGTATACCTGACATGTCCCAATACAATGGTCAGGCAGGGACAAGCCATTACTGACCCTTACGCACACCTGACTCCCATTACACTTCCCCACATGGATTAAAGGCAGAGCACAAGAGTGAGAAAAACACATGAGGAAACAACAGTTCCAAGATGGCAATTTAACACGAGGAGAAAGACAACAAAACCAAAGGCAATCACATGGAGGGAAGTTCCCTTGACCTTTTTTCGACAAGGAACCGTTACGCTTTCTATTCTTGAGAATTTGTGAAAGTAAGACCAGGAAACCAGGCTGAAGTATCCTGCATTGTGTGTCGGAGTTAGCCAGGGCCCTCCTGTGTCGATAATCAAGGCGGGGAGAATCGTCTGCTGCCGTGGTACTGTCCTTGGCTCCTACAACAAAGCCGCGCCAGAGAAATCAACAAAGCCGCTGAGTTGGGGAGACTGATACCAGACCAGTATGTGTTGAAGCCGAGGTTGTTAGCGACAACATTGTATGATGAGCGCTGAAGCGAACAGTGTATGAAACGCATGTGATAACAATGCGAGTAAAATTGAACAGATGAGTGATCGAACTTTGAAACCAAGATACGATGGTATCCGGTAATAATGTCCCCATACATAATGTCCCCATACGTGATGTCACTAGGAAAAGCCATTGGCGACATTATATATGGTGACATTATATATGGTTACATTATGTATGGGGACGGGTTGCGGGGATGTCTCCTGCTCCCATTTAAAAATAAATAAAATGGGTTGCGGGGGTGTCCCCCGCATGTTCAAGGTAATAATGTCTCCGCAAAAACAGAGGACATTTTTGCATGGACATTATTACATGGAACTGATATGATACCTTTGACAGAGTGGTCCGGCACCGCGTGTGTTCTTATTCGAAGGTCTCTGTAAGGTATGCAACTGAGAGTTGGCAAAAGCAAAAGAGTGGCAAAGGATTGTGAATTGAAGTGATCCTGCAAAGTGTCGTGCAAAAATCCTGTGCACAATCGAAAGTCTTTGATGTTTATACTGCCAAGAAAGTTGATGACAAAGTAGATAAAGTTGATCTGAGCCCGAACTAGGGAGATCAATTGAAAGCTTTGGGTTAAAGCAAGTATGTTAGTGAATTAAATTGGTCTGTGCATGGCGGAGATAGACTGATTGAACAAACGGATCTGAGCCAGGCTGAGGGGGATCCGGGTGAATAGTGAATCACCTGAGAAATTCAGCACGTGTGAAATCCTGAGAGGGAAAGAACGTATTGTTTGTTTGTTGCATCAGGCCCTCTGAAAGAACAGACTTTGAAAGGCAAAGAGACTTGGTGGTCACGGAAGGCCCTGATGCTAATGTTTGAACTGCACCCTTGTGCTAGAGGAGCCAGAGACTGTACTGAGCTCGAGTGTATCGCCTTGTCCCATACTGAAAACGTGGGGAATGGATGCCAACGGCCTGAATATCCTAACCTAGAATTTCTTGAACACTTCTTTCTTTTACATAACATTGTTTCCCACACTATTTGTATTTAGACGTAAGGATTGGCAATAGTTTTTCTTTAGTATAGGCTCTTTTGTTTTGACCAGACACCACTAGGACTGCGTTATTATTATTTGATGGCCGTAGCTTGCTCCCATCTTTAGATTTAGGATTAGATGGGCGTTTTTCAAACCCTTTTCAAAGTTCAATAAACACCCTTGAATTGGAGTCACCTGTGTCTGTCTTACTGTTGGTACCATGCCTTCCTTACAACCTTCTCATAATTGTGCATGACATTTGAACTACTGTTTATGATTTCTACTGTGTCTGTTTCTTCCCTCTTGCAGAGGCTCAATTGTAATGATTTAAATCAACACCACCACATCCATGTATTAGGCCAACAGTCGAGGGTGGGGGTCAATTAGAACCCCCTCTTTTCCTCAGAAGCTCAGCATCTCTTTACTTTGGGCATCAAAAATTACCTTTACATCAGAGACGCTCTAGCATGCACAGCATTTGTCATCACAGACAAATTTTGAAGAAATAGTCTGCACCACGCAAGTGGGAGCAACACAGCACTCATCTGGACCAGATATTCATTTTTATTAGGGGGGTGCATGATAGAATTCTTTGCGTTGTGTCCAACGCCAAATGTTGCTTGTTCATGAGCAGATTGCCTCAGTCAGGGTCAGTAGGGAGAGGTCTTGTGCATCTCATGTGTGGGGATGTTCCTCTATGACTTTCCAACTATACTACTGATTCCTCTGGCCCTGAAGATGTCATGCCACATGTTTCCCAGACCCATTGGCATGGGCAGGCAGATTTGGTACCCAGACCCTCTAGATGTGGTTATGGACACTCTGACCACCCTCAATGTGTACCCATGTTTGTTCTTGCGGGAAGGAGGTGTTGCAAGGTAAAGTGGGGGTACACAAAGACACAGATATGTTCCAGTTCTCAAGAAAGTGGTTTGTTCTGCAGCTTTTAAAGCAAACATGAGTTCTCAGATCAGGCAGAAGAATCAACTGAAATGTCTCACTTGTCTCCAGTGACTTCTCCTCTAGTAGAGTTTCTGTACTAAGGAAGTTCTTTCCACAGCCCTTCTATGCTAGGTATGGGCTTTCTGGGGTCCATACCTCAAGTCTCTCAAGCAAAAATAAATATTCATGAGGCCCTCCTTGCCTGTGTCCCAAAACGCTCTCCACATCAACTGGGTCTCGTTAAGTTGACAAAACAAATTCCAACTTCTAATAGATTGTGCCTTCCACAGATTCCTCATCTTAGATGTATTTCTCCTGCTTTAGCAGATCTCAAACTTTTTGGACCGCAGGGGGGTGTCCCGTGCAGTATTGGTGTCGAGGTCCCTCAGCACTTGTCAACCTCGAGGCTGAACATCACATTGGCATCCAAATAAATAGCTTGCAACTCACCCCATGACCTCCAGTTTCTTTTTTCAGCATCTCCAGCACTTCTTGGTAACTGGGGACTCTCCTCGGAAGAAAACTTTTTTCTGAAGTATTGGTATTAAAATCGAATTTTTCAACATGTCCACTCCGAAGCATTTCCGACTTTAAGAGAAGTAAGGATGCAACACCAATATGTCATTAACAGATTCCCATAAAGAATGCATCTGATGTTTGTGTTGATAACGTAAGAGCCGATTGTGGTTTGTGCCGATCGATGACACCAAAGGCATTGAATGAGAGAGCGTCAAAGATCGCTCTCGGCGCTCCACGTCTGTCGCCTAGCACCACACCTTTACAACATAAGCTGTCTGTGCAGCGAGTTATGAGGCGAAAAGGTCCTCAGAGAGCCCAAATAAGAGAGCTTAAAAAAATAGGAAGAGATTCCATTCGAAGACCGACTCCCACCATTCTTCATCTTTTTCCTCAAACAAAAAGACGCAAACACTCATTGATGGACTCCTCACCTATTACATCAGTATGTTTTCCCTTTAAATCTGCTCTGGGAGACAAATAGGAAGAATTGAATCATGAAATGAGGGAAGTGTTTGAAGGAGTGGGTCCCTCTGCATCCTCTTCAGGGTCAAACAAGAAAAAAAGTTAAAAACAGTATCTGAAAACCAGTAATCCTGCCCGCCTAAAAGCCCAGGCATGAAATCGACCTTGAAGTGTCTTCAGTTACCGTCAACAACTTCGGTTATTCTCTAAACCATTTTGTTGCCTCCTTCGAAAGTCACATCGATGTCAGCTGCTGCCCTGACCTCAACGCCTAGATGCACTCCTCAGTCGAAGAAGCACTTTGTTATTTTGGGAAAAAATGTTATGATGACAGAGACACAATTCCCTTCTGCTTTGAGCTATACAGACCCTAAAATACTCCCGAGGAATTTCTGTTGGAACAAGAGAGGATGGCAAAGCTGGCTGCACAGCTCAAAGATTCCAGCAGTCGCACATTTTTATTTTGCGCGTCCTAATGCCTCTTACAGGTAAGTGATGGTGAAGGTGTCAGAGGCCTTGGGGCTGGGTCTTCTGCAAGAGATGTTGCAGAGTATGACCTCATGGACATCTTGATAAAGGACCCCCTAAAGGAGCCAGCCCTAAGGGACCTACTGTTAGAGCTATGGAAGAAACCCTGCTCAGCTACAGAAATACGCTGGGACTTAGTGAGAAAATTGTAAACTTGCTTTCACAGACCCAGATTTCCTGTTCAAGCATCCTAACCCTGGGAGCCTTGTGGTTCGAGCAGCAACACCAGGTTCTGAGGCCAATAACTGCCCATCCCTGCCTCCAGACAAGGATGACAAGAAATATGATGCCCTCTCTAAATAATAATTGGCCTGAGGCAGCGTGGCCGTAAAAGCTATTGATTTAATTTGTGCCCTGGCCAAAATTCTGATACCTAATGGGCAGTGATTTCAGAGGTGGCATAGCACATCCCTGACACAGAAATGAGGAATGGCTTTAAGGATATCATCACAGTTGTTAAGGAGGTGGTGTGTCAGGTGCTGCAATCCCGCTTGGATATGGTTTACTATGTTTGGAGGGCAGTGGGCACAAGCTCTGTATCACAGAGGTTTTCGTGACTACGGCAGTCAGAGTGTGCCCCGGATGGCCAGGCAAGACTCATCGACATGCCTTTCGATGGCTTAAACCTTTCTAGGCCTAAGAAAAACAAGGCTCAAAAGCTGCAGCAAAGTCATTTGGGGCAGAAATTCATCAGCAGCAGACTCAATCGAATACATTGTGCTGGAGGGAGAGAACCTTTCAACGTTGTGTGAAAAGATACATTTCTCGTCTTGACAATCTTTCTAGTTTTACAAATTTCAGCCTTAAAGTTTCTGTTGTCAAAACTATATTTCTAAAGGCATTCAAAGGAGCAAAAAGGGCAATTATATCTTCCTCCCTCGATTTCAAATAGTCAGCCATGCTTTGCCAGGTTTGCGTTAGTGCTGCAAACAATGTAGAGTAATGGGCAGTAAAAGACAAACTTCCCCCTCAAAACTGAGGGCTCTGGGACTACTACTCCGATGCGCAACAAAATATTGCTCAAATGATCAACCCAAGAACATCATTGCTGCAGGGTTTTGTCAATGTAGACCCAGAGTCCCTGATGAGCCTAACAAGTGGTATAACAACAGACAAGGTATTGGTTCAACCACTGCGCATAGACCATTGATCAATCCTCTGCTTAATATACAATTTTATCAATAGGTATCAGTATTCTTTTCAATTTCTCGCAAATGAGTTTTCAACAGATTCTTCACGTTCAAATTTTATTTCAATTGGTGATTAATATGGGAAGTTTTAGTCTCATGCTATGCAAGGTGTTAAAGGAAAGTTGGTACTGTGAATGTAGGTCCAGCAACCATAGCAAGTCCAGGGCCGGAAATGTGTGGGCCTTCTAGAAATTCAGGACCATCAATTAGGTGTGCCAAGACCAGGTCTTGGGGGAGTGGAGAGGATAGTCTTCCCAGAGGAGGAGTCCAGGACTGCTCATATGAACTGGAGAGTGTGCAAAGGTGTCACTTGAGACTTCTTGAAGTTGAGGGAGAAGACCAACTTGCATAAGCAGTGACAGGTATGGTTGAGTTGGATCCCAAGTCAATCGTTCAGGTAAGGGAAGACATAGTATCCGCTCCCACCTTAGACTGGCTACCACCATGGACAACTTTAAGATAACTCTCGGGTGAAGTGAAATTGAACCTGAAAGGCAGAACCCGAAACTGGTAGTGAGCTCTGCCCATCACCATCCTCAGGTACTTCCTGTGCTTCGGAGGACTCGGCATCCTGGAGGTCGAGTGACACCAACCAATCCTGAAACTAGGGCCTGGAGGATTGGTGAGAATGTTAACATCTTGAACTTGCCCTTCCTGAGAAACCTGTTCAAGTGTCTCAGGTCCAAAATGGGCCATCATCCTCTTCCCTTCTTAGGTACCAAGAAGTAAAGGGAATACCATCCCTGGTTTCTTTCTCCCCGAGGCACCAATTCTTTGGCACCTTTCTCTAGCAGGGAAGCCATCTCTTGCTGGAATAGCAGATCTGGAACCCTGACAGGAGTGCATGGGGTGGTGGTGTGAAGGGCGCTGGAGTAAAGGGAGATTGTACCCTTAGGTTACAATCCATCATAACCAGGCACCCAAAGTTATACCACACCATTCTTTAGAATATTCAGCCAGACGCTGCTTTCTGGTGCAGAGTGTGAAAAGATCTCCAAGGTGTTGTGTTGCTTTTGTAGCACCCGAGGGGACTAAGAAGGTTGTAGGTTGGAGCGAATTTCCACCTCTACCTCGTCTCGATCTCGAAAACCTTTTCTGTCCATGCTTCGCTGTAGTTTGACCTTTTCACTATGCACCTCTTGCAACTTCTCAAATTTTGAATGGAATAAGGAGTTCTGGTTGGTTACATTAAACGTGAAGGCTCTGTACACGTCTATCCAACATGATTATGTTTTCAAAACTGTTGATCATACCTTTGCAACAAAATCAGCATCTTATCTTTTGCACATTTTAATGATTAAGGACATGTTAAAATGTACCCTAAGGAATAACCTCTTTCTATTTAATAAATCATTCTATAGACAACAAAAGGGTGTGGCTTTGGGGGCAAACTATGCTCCTTCCCTGGCCGATCTATTTATGGGTGTATTTGAGGACAAGTTTATTTACTCTGATAATGTATTTAGTCCCAGAATCAAAATGTGGAAAAGATTCATGGATGACGTGTTTCTAATATGGCATGGAAATTAGCAAAATATGAATTTTTTTCTGATATTTTTGAATCACAACATGAAGGGGATCCAGTTCATTTGTAACTTGAGTCAAGAAATAATAGACTTTTTAGATATAACGTTGTGTGTTAAGAATAGTCAAATTCTGTCCATGACTTTTAGGAAACCAACCAACGTGAATTCGGTATTGTTAGCTACATTTTTTTTTTAAGTGAGTAGTGCTCTGATAAGGATTAATGAGCATGCTCAAGAGAGTAGTGTTCTTTCTTTTGCACATGCTCAAGTGGAAAAAAAAGAGAGACTAGTGTCTCTCCTGTGAGCATGCACAGTGTATGTGTGCACAGGCACAGCACACATGGTCACGATTAAGGGAAGGTCTATTTAAGGAGGTAAAAAAATTCAGAGTTCGGGAGGATATCTCGCGCTCACACCAACAACTTCTTGTAAACCCTATTATCACTAGTGCTACAATTCTTCTGAATGGGTACAAAAAATTCTTCAAGTTGCATAACAGTTGTCAAATATATTATTTAATTTTGACTTTCAAAGTGTAAAACAGCCGACACGTGTTTCGACCTTTGGTCGTTATCAAGGCTGCATAAATCATTACATTCATTAAATATATCATAAAAAAGAAAGAGAAAATTCAAGAAACCATACCATATAGTGCCAACATGTCAGATCAGGATATGGGAAAATTCACGCCATAAGCAAGATATAAAATGAAAATTCAAAGAAAAATATACAAAAGGCAATAGTTTAGTTTTTCCACATAGAAAAAAATTAAAATAGATAAATAAATACATTAATTCTGTGTGTTCAACATGGTACCCAATTATCATCTGATTGTATAATAATACTCAACCCCAATATATTAGTTACACAAATTACTGGTTATCACCCTGTGACGCCATTCCAACATGACCAGAGAGTATGTGAATATTCCAAATACATCATTTAACAATAAAGTTGCAACTTACCCTCTCTATATCAATAGGTTATATCTTCTGTCTTTGTATAGTAGACCCTTTAGGTTAAAATTGAGTAATATGAATTGCATAAGCATTTTATCCCATATTGTAACATAAATTAAAAAATAAAATATTCACCAACCTGAAAGTCTATGTTCCTAACATGCCATATGTTCCAATGGTCTTAACATTCCAAAATTTTTTTATCCAATATTGGCTTTCTCCTACAAAAAATATATGTATTATGGTAATTGTGCTTCATAGGGTTAACTATAGATCCCCCATGTGCTGTCATTTCAAATATATTGTTGAGCAAATTGATATTGTATTGTGTTTAGTTCCCATACACACATCATGAGTTACTTAAAGGACCTCCCCCAAACATACCAAAAAGAAAGTTCATTATATCTTGTATACGAATCTCCATAGGCTTACCTATACATGGGCTGGATCCCCGAACTTCAATATACTAAGGTGGTCCCACGAGGTTGTCCTTCCATTTAAATGTATTATCACTCGCGAGGTCACGGGCCGCAACGCGATGACGTCACGCGCACGCACGCGCGATGACGTCACGCAAGCGCGATGACGTCACGCGCATAACCGCGCGATGACGTCACGCGTACGTCCGCGTGACGGCGCCTAATATACGCACAATTAGCGTGATACGAACAAATATAAATAATTCTTGTTCATTAACTAAATCGATCAATTGTGGTTATCCAATGTTTTAATATTGATAAGGCTACTCTAACTCGAATTTAACTTGCTGTATTGGTTAATACAAAATGAGACAATAAAACCACAATTAGTTCTACAGTTACATCCTCATGATGTATATGCGTCCATGAGACATATGAATTTCATTACAACCCTTAAATTATTTATATAATCTACACTTTCACTAATGAATACATGGGATCCTATCTTCTGATACGAGCATTTATATCTTATTCCTTGGCTGCTACTTCGGTGGACGTATACACATCATGAGGATGAAAGTGTAGAATTAGGTATGGTTCTATTGTATTATTTTTATTAACCAATACGGCAAGTTAAATTCGAGTGGAAGTAGTAGATTATATAAATAATTTAAGGGTTGTAATGAAATTCATATGTCTCATGGACGCATATACATCATGAGGATGTAACTGTAGAACTAATTGTGGTTTTATTGTCTCATTTTGTATTAACCAATACAGCAAGTTAAATTCGAGTTAGAGTAGCCTTATCAATATTAAAACATTGGATAACCACAATTGATCGATTTAGTTAATGAACAAGAATTATTTATATTTGTTCGTATCACGCTAATTGTGCGTATATTAGGCGCCGTCACGCGGACGTGCGCGTGACGTCATCGCGCGGTTATGCGCGTGACGTCATCGCGCGTGCGTGACGTCATCGCGCGTGCGTGCGCGTGACGTCATCGCGTTGCGGCCCGTGACCTCGCGAGTGATAATACATTTAAATGGAAGGACAACCTCGTGGGACCACCTTAGTATATTGAAGTTCGGGGATCCAGCCCATGTATAGGTAAGCCTATGGAGATTCGTATACAAGATATAATGAACTTTCTTTTTGGTATGTTTGGGGGAGGTCCTTTAAGTAACTCATGATGTGTGTATGGGAACTAAACACAATACAATATCAATTTGCTCAACAATATATTTGAAATGACAGCACATGGGGGATCTATAGTTAACCCTATGAAGCACAATTACCATAATACATATATTTTTTGTAGGAGAAAGCCAATATTGGATAAAAAAATTTTGGAATGTTAAGACCATTGGAACATATGGCATGTTAGGAACATAGACTTTCAGGTTGGTGAATATTTTATTTTTTAATTTATGTTACAATATGGGATAAAATGCTTATGCAATTCATATTACTCAATTTTAACCTAAAGGGTCTACTATACAAAGACAGAAGATATAACCTATTGATATAGAGAGGGTAAGTTGCAACTTTATTGTTCAATGATGTATTTGGAATATTCACATACTCTCTGGTCATGTTGGAATGGCGTCACAGGGTGATAACCAGTAATTTGTGTAACTAATATATTGGGGTTGAGTATTATTATACAATCAGATGATAATTGGGTACCATGTTGAACACACAGAATTAATGTATTTATTTATCTATTTTAATTTTTTTCTATGTGGAAAAACTAAACTATTGCCTTTTGTATATTTTTCTTTGAATTTTCATTTTATATCTTGCTTATGGCGTGAATTTTCCCATATCCTGATCTGACATGTTGGCACTATATGGTATGGTTTCTTGAATTTTCTCTTTCTTTTTTATGATATATTTAATGAATGTAATGATTTATGCAGCCTTGATAACGACCAAAGGTCGAAACACGTGTCGGCTGTTTTACACTTTGAAAGTCAAAATTAAATAATATATTTGACAACTGTTATGCAACTTGAAGAATTTTTTGTACCCATTCAGAAGAATTGTAGCACTAGTGATAATAGGGTTTACAAGAAGTTGTTGGTGTGAGCGCGAGATATCCTCCCGAACTCTGAATTTTTTTTGTCTACTTTGTACAAACTTTGTGGGAAGTTTGAGGGAGTGATATCACTTGCTGCCGACCCCTCCGTATCTTTATTATATATATTTTTTTTGAAATTTGAGAGTGGAAAAGAGCGCACGCAACTTGTTAGCGATCCCACAACTTTTTGTATTTCTATTTAAGGAGGTAGTCTGCTCTGGCTCTGTTGCGCAGAGCAGACCAGTGCAGCCAGCATCAACACGCTATTGGAAGCATTGTAAAGGTAAGAATATAGCTACACTCATGAAATATAACTTTGACCCTAGTTTAAGTATCTCAATAGGAGCTCTTTGGATTTCTTTGTTAAAGAATTGAATTTAAAACCTCCTGTTAAATCCTTACCATGGGGAATTAATTAAAGAGTAATGTTATTTACAACAAGTTAAAATGATCTCAAGTAATATCTAGCATACTAATGGCCTTCTATATCTAATATTTGTAGGTTAAGAAGCGCAACTCCAATCCAAGGAGAAATCATTGTTTTTCTGAATAAACAAGGGATTAGATCTTAGTCCAGCCAGCAAGGATATGCTTTATTCAGACAATCTATTCATTTGTAAGAATGGAAGGGTGGTAACTGATGTTAAACATTTTATATTATAGGTGATATGTAAGCTGCTGGATATCGTTCAATCATTTAGTTAGAATATTTAAACAGGAGAAAGGTAAAGTATTACCCCACCTTGGGATTATTTAAAGACACATCAGGGCATTGGTGCACAATTGTTAGCGCTCACGGGTGAGAGCAAGGCAAGAGTCATTTGGGGTCATTTGTAGCGCGCATGGTGGTGTGAGATAGCTTTGCACTAGAATTTGCCTGTCTCAATAAAATGGCATGGGGAATGCCCATGGGTAAATTAACAAGGTAAAACCCAGTTAAAACATGAATCACATTGGACATGGTGATGTAATGTGAACTCACAGGTTTTTTATTAGAAAATGGGAAATGTGTAGTAAATACTCATGAGATATTTTATTAGCTGATGTAAAGATGCTACAGTAGTATTGTTTTTTTTTCTTTCTTTTTATATCAGCGGTTGATAATGACACCTCATCCCCTGGATGCGAAATGTTTCCTGATTCGCTTGTTATGCGGTATTTATATTGTTGACAACAAACACTGATCACTTCTAGAATAATATTGTTTACATGTGTTCTCTACTGGATTGTACTTGTTAAATTGTGTTGATTTTCTATTTTGTGTATTTTATGTTGACTATTACTAATCATTGTAATGTTAAAAGGTGATACATTGGCCCTGAAGAAGAACTGTGTTTTGTAAGGTCGAAACACGTGCTGGTAGGGGCATATTAATCACCAGTTGAAATTTGAACGTAAAAAATCTGTTGAAAACTCTCATTTGCAAAAATTGGAAAGAATACTGATACCTATTGATAAAATGTATTATTAAGGAGAGGATTCATCAATGGTCTATGTGCAGTGGTTGAACCAATACCTTTTCTGTTATACCTTTCACAGCATGGGTTACAAGTTACTAAGTGAAAGCATACTTAGCGGCGCTCTCCATCTTTAAGCGCACACCTGAACAAGGCTACATACTTCATGATGTCCATTGTGATCCAATTTCTAAAAGGACTAACTGATATTTGCCCTTCAACTCCTTTTGTGGTGTTGGCATGGGACCTAAATGTAGTATTGAACTTGTTAATGGGAGCACTCTTCAAACCACTATGTTCTTGCTCTCTCAGGTTCCTCACATGGAAACCTATTTCTAGTGGCAATCACATAAACGCACAGAGTGAGCAAACAACAAGCTCTCTCTTGCAAACCACCTTTCAGTTTTTCAAGGGACAAGGTCATGCTCTGCGTATGTCCCACCATCCTTCCAAAGGTAGTGTCCCAGTTCCATCGTGTCCAAAAAAATCTATTTGCCGGCCTAGCCTTCTACACCGGCTGTAGATTATGGAAAGGAGTCTCAAAGCAGACACTATCAAGGTGGATAGTTTTGTGCATTTATTTTATTTTATTTAGGATTTATATAGCGCAAAACCACTGACCCTAAGGCTTAAGGGCGCTGACAAAATACAGAAACAAATAAAGAGACATCCTGACGGATATATAGAGCCAGAAGAAAGAGACCAGGACCAAGATGGTATTAGTTAAATAAATAGGTTTTGAGACCCTTTCTAAATGCTCTGCTAGAGCTTTCAGTTCTGAGTTTCAAGGTTGTTCCAGGCAGTGGGGGCAGCAGAGTAAAAGGCTCTGACCTTAGTCTGAGAAAGTCTGCAATTAGGGACAATACGCTGAAAGAGATCATTAGATCTGAGGCTGTAGTTGCTAGTTCTAGGCTTTAGTTCCTCATTGAGGTAAATAGGACCAGAATTGTTCATACAGTTGAAGGATATAGACAAGGGACGAAAGGGAATACGATCCTTAATAGGAAGCCAATGAAGCTCCCTTCTTGACTGGGAAATATGATCTGATCTCTTTTTGTCCATAACGACCCTAACAGCGTTATTCTGTACTACCTGCAATCTGTTTACTTCACATTTTGGAAGACCAATCAGGAGGCTACTACAGTAGTCAATCCTTGAGCTAATCAGAGGTCGGACCAACGTTTCTCTGCTGGTTTGTGAGAGAAAGGGTCGTGCATGGGAGAGTAGTTTAATATAATATGAGGAAGAGGAGACCAGATTACTAACCTGCGCTTTCATATTCAGATTACAGTCCAGATAGATCCCCAATGTTTTAACTTTTTTCTTGATCTTTATGACACAATTATCAATCACAAGCTGGGAGTATAAATCCTCCAGTTTGCACATTTTTGGGTCAGTGCCCACGAGCATGAGTTCTGTTTTGTTAGTGTTAAGGGACAATCCATTGGCACACATCCAACTTTGAATGAGCGAATATATCCTGTTGATTATGGCTTCATCATCCGCGAAGACACCTGTGATAGGAATAATGCACTGGGTATCGTCAGCGTAGTTGGTGAACTCTGTCATTATTGTCCAGAAAGTCAAGACATGGAACCGTAAAGATGTTTATAAAAGATTGGGGAGAGACAAGCTCCCTGCGGGACTCCCTGTGTCAGATCAGTGGGGTTGGCTTCTGCTATATTACTGCTCACTCGCCATTGGCATTCTTTCAAGAAAGAGGCAACCCATGCGGCCGCAGGAACCGAAAAGCCCGCAACCTCCTTCAACCGGTGGACCAAAACTGAGTGGTCCACCAGGTCGAAGGCGGCAGAGAGGTCCAGCAGCATCAGCATGCTCGGTGTGCCTTGATCCATAAGGCGAAGAAGCCTGGATTTTAAATCCAGCAGGGCAGACTCAGTACCATGTTTTACCCTAAAATCTCAGAATGCAACACCTTGACAGATTCAGAGCATACTCAACTGGAAGAGTAGCTGACAAATCAGTGCTAATGTTGGGTCAGGACACCCACTTTGGTAGAGCGGTCTTAGAAAATGTCTTGATTTAATATTCATAGGTGTTCGATCTTCCCTCCTCCTTCAAAATTGGTGCTGCTGTGAGAGTCTATCTAAGATGAGGAATCTGTGAAAGGACACAATCCATTAGAAGAACTAATTAAATCCCTCCAATAATCTTTCTGGTGGATGTTTCTCTCATAAATTCCTCACTGCCATCCAATCCCGCCCATCAAATAAAGAGCTCTCTCCATCTCGCTCTCTTTCAATGTCTACCTTACCAAAACATTTTTGGTTTTGTATGAAGATTAATTCCCCAACGTGGCTGAGCATAGGGATAAAAATTATTGAACTGAGGTTGCGGGGCATGGTGCAAGATACCTTTACTGATGCCTTGTCAAGCCTTGTGATCAAGAGTACAGAGGGACCTAAATGCCAGTACCGCACAGTACTGCCTGCTGACAAAAAGTTTCTGAGATCTGACAAAGCAGAAGAAATATTTCTAAGATGAGGAATCCGTGGGTGAATCATCCATCAGAAAGTACACTACCTCCTCCTTCAAAATTGGTGCTGCTGTGAGAGTCTATCTAAGATGAGGAATCTGTGAAAGGACACAATCCATTAGAAGAACTAATTAAATCCCTCCAATAATCTTTCTGCTGGATGTTTCTCTCATAAATTCCTCACTGCCATCCAATCCCGCCCATCAAATAAAGAGCTCTCTCCATCTCGCTCTCTTTCAATGTCTACCTTACCAAAACATTTTTGGTTTTGTATGAAGATTAATTCCCCAACGTGGCTGAGCATAGGGATAAAAATTATTGAACTGAGGTTGCGGGGCATGGTGCAAGATACCTTTACTGATGCCTTGTCAAGCCTTGTGATCAAGAGTACAGAGGGACCTAAATGCCAGTACCGCACAGTACTGCCTGCTGACAAAAAGTTTCTGAGATCTGACAAAGCAGAAGAAATATTTCTAAGATGAGGAATCCGTGGGTGAATCATCCATCAGAAAGTACACTACCAAATGTAAGTAATTTGTTCTTCATCTTCAGTGTCCAGTTTCTCCATGAAGCCAACAGTGACCTAAGGGCTTGGGAATTGATAACCTGTTGTCTCTAGGTCCTGAGCTCCAATCCTCCAAAGCCATCTCTGCTGCTATGATGTGCTTCCTCCTCATCACAGCTCCATTGTCTCATAACTCTTCCTACCCCTTGTCCCTCCTGCTATCGAACTGGTCTGCAGGAACATTTCTATAATCTCTCTCTAGTGTTTATTTAGGTGCCTGCCTAACTTCCACCTCCCCTGTCCGTGCTTCTCCAATCTCACTGGGTCGGTTTCCTACTTCTGACCCTCCTGTTCTCTCTCCTCTGTCTCAAAGCTTTCCTTCTTACTCACGCCTTTAATCTTCATCTTCCGCCACCTCTAAACCTTTCTTCTCCTTGCCCTCTTTATATTATTCCTCCTTTGCCTTCAAGCTTTCTTTCTCCTCATTCATTTGCTGTTCACTATCCTCCACCTCCAAACATCTCTGCTCATCCTCGCCCTCTTGGCACTCTCCCTCCTTCTCCAAGCTTTCCCCCTCATTCCTTTGATGTTCAACCTCCACCACCTCCAAATGTTTTTCTTCTTGACCTCTTGATGTTCCCCCCCCCTTCACCTCCAAAGTTCTCTCCAGCTCTTTATCCCATTCTACGCTCTAGGCTCCTCCAAGGGATTTCCCCAAAATGCTCCAATCTCTGCAACAGCCACCAAACACTGTTCTCCAGCCCCTTCTCCAAAACCCAGGAGCTCTGCAGAAAGTTCATGGCTTATATAGACCACCAATACCTCCCCCTGGACTTGCCTCCTCTCTAGGGTCTACACTAGTGTGATTTCTGGCTTCCATCGTTGGCAAGGGATGCGTGGTCAAGTAGCCCGAAAGAGGTTTGGGTTGATCCTATATCATGGCCTGCCTGCATCTTTGTATGTAAAAGGATCCTATACAAGTAGCTGCCCTGCCCTCCTCCCTCCTCTGCCATATTTGTAGCTTCTGGGCATGCTCCCTTGCATGGGTGACTGCTTTGGTACTGGTAAGCTTGAGACGTGTAATAGTTTGTGGATTGCTGTCTCCCTCCGGACACCTTGTCAGGTCTGACCAACTGGGAAATGAACCCTCTATTGTTTGAGCTGCCTGTCTTGTTTCTGGCATCCTGGGAATATGTAGCCATTGGGACTCTTTCCTTCTGTGCATCTCCAGTGTGTCTACAATTGGTACTGGAGATGTTTGCAGAGCATTTGGGTCTGGCTGACAGTCCGAATATTGTATTGGCTATCTTGTACTTCCACCACAAGCGCTATTATTGTCGAAAGTAGGGTGGTGTTGGTGGTAACTGTGAGTGTCCGCTGCCTTCAAGCAAGGCCTCACTGCTGATGGTCTGTTTCGCTTTTCCAGACCCAGCATCCTCTTTCTCGGGTGTTACTCGGCTCCTTTGACCACCCCACTCCTAGTCCCCAAAGTTAGGCAGAGGACTTTGTCAAAGAGGACAAAATATACATCATTACTGCAGACCACTGAAGCTCAGAAAGAACGTAGAACCTTAAATATTCTCTAGTGACACCTCGTCATCTCTGAAAAATGCTTGAATTTTCTAATGGAGACTTTCGTTCCATCCACACACAAATATTATGTGGAAAAGTTAATATATTACTGCATTAATGTGGTTTTACATATGCTGCTCCATATCTCCGCTTATGGACTTATCAAACAGTTTCTTACAGCTGCTGCCCCCCTACACCTTGGAAAGGCACTAAAATGCGATGTAGAGAAAAATAAAAGCGTATAAGTCCTTTTACGCTTACATTTTGCACTCCACTCATTAAGAAATGACCCCACTGTGTTTTGTAAATTTTATTGGTGGTAGCAGAGGGTTACTGATGTACTGTTTGTTATCGTTGAAAGGACTGCTTTTAAGAATTAAAACTTTGTCATTTTGAAAATAATCATGCCGGGTTGTATCAAAACCTTGGAATTCAAACATTGCGAGAAGACTGCACTTCCGAGATATCGATAAACAACGCCCACAATGTTTGCATCTGGTGTCTGGGAGCCGACCATGATGTCTTTGTTTCCTGCGGGCCGTTGAATCCAAAGGAAATTTGGCATGTCACTTTAGGCCACCCTGTGGCGAAATCATGAGATACACCCCAGAAGTCATTCTTTGGAGGAGGGCATTGTGACTGAACAGCCCTCATCAGAGAAAGAGCCTTATTCAGAGAGGGAAGCGCATACGAATACCCACAAAAAGCAGTTTAAACGGTCCCACTATGTATGGCTTTTGCAACTCATTTGTCGTCTTCAGCACACAAGAATAAAAGACAACACCGATACTACTGAGATGAGGGTGAGAAAAGTTCATCAGACTCCTCAGGGGGAAATAAAGTAAGTGTCCTAAGTCCTCTTGTTCTGCAGATGGGTGGGGGGCATTCAGGTGGAATATGTTTGACATGTTTCCCCTAGCATCAGCATCTATGACCTGGACTCCGACAAAGAAGGAAGGTCCCACCAATGCCGTAACTGGCCGACATCCCTTTGAAGAAGGCTCAAAGCCGGTTCCGAAGTAAAAGCTGCTCCAGAGCACTAAAGCTGTTCATGGGCACCTCGATACTACTTACTCAACAACCTCGAATCAGCACAGGGCAGACTTTCTCCCAGTCAGGAGGTATTCCGATTGTTACACCCCTGCCTCGAGGGAGCACTTTTTCGAGGCAATGCTAGGACGTGTATGTTGATGAAGGGGGCTTTATGCTATTTGATCTGAAAACTTTTAGGTCTCTCCGGGAATCAGACTGCCGAAGAACGGATCACTGATTAACCAGACCATATGGAGCTAGCTGCCCAGCTTCCGGACAACAGCAGCCTTGACCTATAACCTGACCTGGACATTAAAGAGTCTTCCCCAAACAGACATCCTAATATTGCTTTTCCACGCACCCGGTGGAAGAGGCTCTAGAACTGTGAGCCATATCCAGATCCATCCAGCAGTACAATCTGATTGACATTTTAGAAGCGGCTCCTCAGAATGAAACCTTTCTGCCTTTCAATCCAATGGTCACCAATACAGTACTAGATTTGTGGCAGCAGCCTTGCTCCACTGCTTTGGTGGATAAGGAGCTGGCAAAAACATAGAAGCCAGCCTCCTCAGTCCCTTTCTGCTTATGCAAACATGCCAGCCCTGAGATGCTGGTAGGTTAGACTGCTCCGATGTTAGTAAAATCAACAACCTTTTTCCTCCTTTCGACCTGACCAAGAATGCTAGAAGCTAGGCACTTTACCTTAAAGGAATGTAGCTTTTAAAGGTTCTCACCACATCCTGTTCTTTGGCGCAATACACAAATGTTCTCTTGAATGTGTTGTCAAGGGTGGCCCAACACCTCCCTCAAAGAGGGAGGTCGGAGACAGCTTCAGTTCTTTGCTGGTGGTTGTCAAGGAAGCCTCATGTCAGGCCCTTCACACTGGTCTGGACACAGCAGACTGTTTGACCCAGATCATTGAGAGTGCTTTAGTTGTCAGGAGGTACTCTTGGAGGAGGTCATTAGGCTTTTCGTCTGATTTGTAGGCTAACCCTAGACATGCCCTTCGATGGAGTAAAGCTTTACAGGCCAAAAGTAGATGAGACCCTTGAGAAGTTCAAGGGAAGCAAAGGCGACATCTCTGGAAAAAGCAGTCCAACAAACAGCACAAACACTCTTTCGAGGGGATTGGGTCCTCCGACGTATTCCATATCTATGACATGTAATCACCACAGCTGTGCTGCTTCGGAAACTTTTTTCCGCCGTCTGCGTCCTGCGTCGATGCGCCGTCGTCGAGGGCCTCCTCCGACATCCGACGTGATAAGTAGGACGCACGACGCCCGTAGCCTCAGTTCCGTTTTTTCCGCGAACGTGTTGCTTCGTGAATCTCGGTTAACGCCTTGACTCTTTGGAGTTCTGTTCTTCTCGGTTCTTCGAACCTGTTCGTTTTGTGAAAATCCTTCGTGTGAAGATGTCTTCTACTTCGTCTTCGACTCCGCGTCCGGGTTTCAAGAAGTGCGGGGAGTGTGGGTCCAAGATGTCGGTGACGGACTCGCACGACGCCTGCCTCTGGTGCCTCGGGGAGGCCCACGACACGGATGACTGTATCGACTGCCAGTCGCTCACGTCCAAAGCCTTACGCAAACGTAAGAAGTTGTTGTCGGTAGGTCGGGTGTCCAAGCCCAGGAAGTCGAAGTCTGCGGGGCTTTCGACGGATGATTCGAGGGGTGACTCTCCGCGTCATCGTCGGAAGTCTCGTGGGTCTCCTTCTAGGAGTCGGTCTCACCACTCCTCAGCCTCTTCGAGGCATTCTCGGAAGCGCGACACCGGTCGTCTTCCAGGTCCTCTTCGGATGACTCTGCCCGGCACGTCGCTTACCCCACCAGCCGTGCGACGCCGGAGGAATGGGCTTCCTTCGGGAAAAAAATGCTGGCGATTCTTGAGTCGCAGGGTACTAAGCCGTCCGCGCCCCCGAGTGGGGTCGGTCGTGAGAGGTCGAGAGACACCGCTCGCAAGAGTGGTCGGCACGAGTCGCGGGAGAGGTCCCGTTCGGACAAGGAGACTCGTTCTCGACGTACCCGATCCAGGTCCCGGTCCTTGACGCGTTCGAGACCGCATGCACCTGTGAGGTCTTCGAGGAAGACATCGACGTCTGAGGCGTCGAGGGTGTCGACAGGCTTTCTCGAGGCTCCGGCTCCGAGGAAGTCGTCGAAGCCGTCGACGCTCAGGTCGTCGAGGGACACGCTCGGGGCTCCGGCTTCAATGGCTGTGTCGACGCCGCCGATGCTGGAGGCGCTGCATCTGACGTCGACGCCGATTTCCTTGACGCCGATCCTCTCGGCGCCGATGCCGGTTCTCTAGACGCCGGCGCCGATTCGCTCGACGCCATCGACGCCTTTCGTGTCGGAGGTACCCTGTGGCATGGGAGAACCCCCTAGGAAGGTGCCGGTTCTCTCGACGCCGGGTGCCTTCTTTTCGCCACCTGGACTATATTTCAGAGGCGGATGAGGATTCTGATGGCCTGGTTCCTAGTCAGGTTCCAGATGAAATTGTCTCGGGCCATAGTCAGTTTGACGATTTGAGACAGTCACTGCATGATGCCAGTGGACTGGACACCTCTCCGGAGGTGGAGTTTTGTAGGCATGAGCCTGGCTCTCATGCTGATTCCTCGTACCGGCGCCTTATGGCTAGGGTTTCTGAGTACTTGGGATGGTCTGCTCCCCCAGGGGAGTTTGTGCAGGATGATCTGACGGACATCCTTGATGTTGGTCCCCCAACTGATCCGGTACTGCCGTTCCATATGGCTTTACAGAGAAGGGTGGCGGCGGCTTGGACTGCTCCGGAGAGTCTCCCGTGGGTGGGCAGATCCTTGTCGCGAAAATACCGTCCAGCCAGTAGCGACCCCTGCTACTTGACCAGGCACCCCACTCCGGAGAGTTTGGTGGTGCAGGCGGCCACGGCCCCGGCAAAGCAGGCGTCGTACCCTACCATCCCTCCTGATAGGGACGACAAACGTTTTGATGGCTGGGCGAAGAAAGTGTTTTCTTCTGGTGGTATGGCACTTCAGGCGGCCAACTCCGTTTGTGCCTTGTCACGTTTCACACACACTCTGTGGAACTGTGTTGCATTAGCGGCTGAACATATTCCCGAAGGGGACGAACGGGATGGTTTCCTTGCTATGGTCCAGGATGGTAAGGATGCCATGTGTGAGTCCGTTCAGTCGGGTTTGGACTTAGCTGAATGCGTCAGTAGGTCCATGGCGGCGAGCACCGTAATACGCAGGTTTGCCTGGTTGCGGAAGTCGGGGTTTGCTCCTGATGTGCAGTCCCGGCTCCTCAACATGCCCTTTGACGGTGAACACCTTTTTGGCAGCAAGGCTGACGAGAGCCTTGAGAGGTTGCAGACCTCAAAAGCTGCAGCAAAGTCATTGGGTGCTGCAGTTCGCCAACCTCCGCCTTTTCGTCCTAGGGGACAGCAGTGGAGGGGTGGTTCCTTTCGCTATTTCTCCTTCAGTAAAGTGAGAGGAGCTGGCAGTCAAAGAGGCCAACGCAGGGGTACCAGAGGTGGACGACAGGGTACCCGTGGTGCCAAGGCCGCTCGGGCAGTTGCCTCTTTGCCCTCAGGTAACGCCGCAGCCGCTCCCATTCAGTCATGAGGCCATGTCCCATGGTTCGCCGGTTGGGGGAAGGCTGGCGCAGCATCTTGTAGAGTGGCAAGCCATTACTTCAGATGTGTGGGTTCTGAGATCATAACCCGCGGCTACTGTCTTCCCTTTCGGCACAGGCCTCGTGACAATCCACCGGGGAACCTCTCTTTGCAGAGACCGGATCCGCTCCTTGCGCAGGAAATTCAAGCTCTGCTGGAGAAAGGCGCCATAGAACTGGTGCCTGTAGCGGAGAGGAACAAGGGATGGTATTCCCCTTATTTTTTTATTTCGAAGAAAGACGGGGGATTGAGACCCATCATGGACTTGCGCGGTTTGAACAAACTCCTCAGGAAGGACAAGTTCAAGATGGTTACTCTCTCTCAAGTCCTCCAGGCCCTTCAGCTTCAGGACTGATTGGTGTCACTCGACCTCAAGGATGCTTACTTCCATGTGCCGATCCATCCCAAGCACAAGAAGTACCTGAGGTTCGCGATTGGTGACTCGCACTTTCAGTTTCGGGTCCTGCCGTTCGGATTGACCTCCGCCCCGAGGGTTTTCACCAAGCTCGTGGTGGTGGCAGCGCATCTCAGGCAAGGGGGGATTCACGTCTACCCCTACCTGGACGATTGGTTGATCAGGGGGAGCTCTCCCGAGCAAGTCCTGGATCATCTGTCCGTCACCTGCCACTCCCTTCACAGGCTGGGCTTCTCCCTCAATTTAAAGAAGTCCCATTTGACGCCAACACAGCGGCTCCAGTACATCGGAGCAGTGCTCGACACTTCCCTGGGGCAGTGTTTTCCTCCCCAGGTGAGGGCTCTTCACATTCAGCAGATGGTGCACAAGTTTCAGCATGCCCAGACGCTCCCAGCATTCGAGTTCTTGAGGTTGCTCGGCCTCATGGCATCCTGCATTCTTCTGGTGCCAGAGGCTCGCCTGCGGATGAGATCTTTGCAATGGGCGCTCAAGACGCAATTGTCGCAGTCCTCCGGCAGGATGTCGGACCCGGTTCAGGTGCCGCCCTAGGTCGCCCGGGACCTTCTGTGGTGGGCCGTCGAAGGCAACTTGATGAAGGGGGCTCCATTTTGGCTTCCCTGGCCGGAGGTGACGATCGTGACGGATGCATCCCTCACGGGTTGGGGAGCTCATGCCAACGGGCTGACAGTCAGCGGTCGTTGGTCTCCGTCGGAGTCCAGACTCCATATCAATCTGTTGGAGCTGAGGGCCATCAGGCTAACCGTAAAGGCTTTTCTGCCATCTGTGCGGGGGAAGAATGTCCTGATTCTGACGGACAATACAGTGGCCATGCACTACCTCAACAAAAAGGGGGGTCAGGGTCTCTCCCTCTGTGCAGAGAGGCAATGCATCTCTGGTTCTGGGCCATCCAGCAGGAAGTTTCGATCTCGGCAGTTCATCTGGCCGGAGACGAAAACGTGACGGCGGACGCTCTGAGCAGGCAGAGCACGATCTCTCACGAGTGGGAGTTGGCTCAGGAGATTCTCCTGGAGATCTTTGCCCTTTGGGGGACCCCTCAAGTGGATCTCTTCGCCTCCAGTGTCAACCGGAAGTGCGAAAGGTTTTGCTCGCGGGAATTTCCTCCAAAAGGAGCCTTAGGAGACGCATTCGTGGTGGAGTGGTCATTCCCGCTGCTGTACGCGTTTCCTCCAGTCCCCGTCATCCCGCAAGTGCTGCAGAGGTTACGGAAGTTCGGTTCCCGGATGATCCTCATTGCTCCGGCGTGGGCTCGGAGGACGTGGTACCCGGACCTTCTCGACTTGTCCATCTGCCCTCCGCGTCGTCTTCCCTACCGAGACGATCTGCTTTCACGGGAGGGGGGTCAGGTTCTGCATCCAGAGGTCAGATCCCTCAACCTTCACGCTTGGCTTCTGAAAGGTTGAGGTATAGGGATTGGGACCTCCCTGAAGACGTGATGGAGGTGTTGCTTTCGGCCCGAAGGCCAGCAACAAAGTCTCTGTTCCGTTGCCGTTGGAGAAAGTTCTGCGACTGGTGCAGGGTTAAGAATGTGGATCCTTTTTCATGTGCCATTCCTGTGGTTCTGTCTTTTTTGCTTTCGTTAGCCCACAAGGGCCTGCAAGTGGGTAGCATTAAAGGTTACCTGGTAGTGCTGTACATATTTAAGCGCTCATCTGAGGAGTGTTCTTATTTTAAGATTCCTTTGATTTCTCAGTTTCTTAAAGGGTTAACTAATGTGTTCCCACCGTCACCTTTCCAGGTGCCCGGTTGGGATTTGAACCTTGTTTTAAAATTCCTAATGGGAGCTCCGTTTGAGCTTTTACATTCTTGCCCTTTGAGACTGTTGACCTTTAAAACTGTATTTTTAGTTGTTACTTCTGCTCGCAGAGTGAGTTAGTTGCCGGCACTATCCACTAAGCCACCCTTCAGAGTGTTCCATAAGGACAGGGTTGTCCTTGGGGTTCGTCCTTCTTTTCTTCCGAAGGTTGTGTCGGGATTTAATTTAAGCCAGGTCATTCTTCTGGCGTTCTATCCTCCTCTACATCCTGGTAAGGAAGAGGAGAGGCTCCATAGGTTGGATCCTAGGAGTGCATTGAGCTTCTAAATCTCACGCATGTCCCGGGTCAGAGTGGACTATTAGCTCTTTGTAGGATACGCTGGAAGGAGTTTGGGTCAAGCTGTTACTAAGCAGACCTTGTCGAGATGGATTATCTTGACCATCTTGAAATGCTACCGTCTGGCGGGTAAGGACCCTCCGGTAGGCTTGAGGGTCCATTCTACTAGGGGTGTGGTTGCCTGCACTGCACTGCAGAGGGGTGTTCCCATTCGTAACATTTGTGAAGCAGCCACATGGGCCTCTGTCTATACTTTCGTCAAACACTACTCCCTGGATTCTATCCATGGGCAAGATTTGGCATTTGGTAAGGCAGCCCTCTATTCTGCAATTTGATTGGGCATTCTAAAATTCTAAATTCTTTTCCCACCTCCTTACGTTGGTACTGCTTGGGGAGTCTGTCATAGATGTGGAATATGTCGGTGGAACCAATCCCCTCGAAGAACAAGTTACTTTCTTACCTGGTAACGTTCTTTCGATGGGATGTTCGGACGACGCATTCCACATCGCTCCCTCCCTACCTGCCCCTCTACAGAATTTCTTATGCGATTGCAGCTTCCGTTTCCACAGTGCTTTCTGTAGTCATTCTGGCAGAAGATTGGTGCCAGGCGTTCTGGGGAAAAAACTACAACTGAGGCTACGGCGTTGTGCGTCCTACTTATAACATCTGGTGACGTCGGCTCGACAGAGGCCCTTGAGGACAGCGTATCGACATCATCGAAGCAGGACGCAGACGCAGAGAACATTTTCCGAAGCAGCACAGCTGTGGTGATTACCTGTCATAGATGTGGAATACGTTGTCGGAACATCCCATCGAAAGAACGTTACCAGGTAAGAAAGTTACTTGTTCTTCTGGTGCTTCAGGAAAAAGTGCATGCGTCTTTTCGATTGATGGTAACTCAGCTGCTAAGCACAGGGGAATAAAGGTAAAACTGCAGTCAGAGGGCATAGTGTGCCCTGTAAATGAGCTGAGTGGCGTCCCTTCCAGAGCTAAAGAGTGGACCATCGAGGAGATTAGCGTCATAGCACATTTCACCCCAGCTGCTTATGAAGTATCTAAGATGAGGAATCTGTGGTAGCAGAATCTGTCACAAAGAACATTTTTGGGGGAAAGTAACTTCTTTATAATGAGCCCCAGCCATTAAGGGTGCTGGCACTGTGGAAAAGCGCTGGCTTTGCTGGGGCAGCGTTTGCACCAGCATGCGGTACAAGGCGGCCAATAGCAATGTGTGTGGGATAAAGGTAGGTCTAATATCTAATGGAAAACACAGTATGCTAAACATTGGAGAAGGTGGCAGGTAGCACTCAAGTTTGCCTACAAGTCAGGATTTTTCTAGAAGGATCAGATCATGCGACAAAGGAAGGAGAAGGTGCACAGGAAAACAAAGACGGACAGGCATACGTTCGCTCTCTGAAGCGAGAGACTTCATCTTCACAAAACTAGTATTTCCTTCAAGGCTGTATAAGCTCATTGTTATAGGGAATTGATTTGTCAGCTATAAAAATAGTATAGAACTGTTTGAGGACCAATGGGGATTGCACCTGGTATGCTTGTCTTCTGGATTTTGCCTTAATTGTTGTTTCTTAATGTACATTAGCACCCTGGATGGGGGAGCTAGCCAATCGGGTGGCTAGGAATGCGTACTTGAACTGCCAGTGTAAGCCCGCGTTCCCAGCCATCTGACGGCCGGTTCCCCCCGCCGCCATCATCTCCCCATTCTCCTTCCTGTTTTTTCTTTTTCTTTACTAACCCCCAAACCCCCACTTACCTTATTTCGGCTTTGGGGGCTCTCGCCGCTGCAGCCGCACCTTCCTCTCAGCTTCCCACGGCCGCCATGGAAAGGGAAGTGGTGCTCCATACGGAGCCCCACTTCCCTTTCCATGGTGGCATTCTTGGAAAAGTATTGTCCTTCCTGCAGCGGGACGCCGCACATGTAGGAAGGAAAATCTTTATTTATTTATTTATTTATTGTAACCCGGGGTGCTAATGGCCTTCATCCCCCGTCCAGGGGCTCAGGCTGATAACTTGGACTACCGGGCCGTTATCCCCTGTTCCAGCCCCTGGAACGGGGGATGATCGCCACATTATAGGTAATTCATTGTCATGAACATATCACGATTAATGAATGAAGAGGTTGCAGCCCAGCTATTCAAAAAGCCTAGCCATGGTTCACCAATTTCTTTGTTGAACAGAATGTTTTCCTTATTTGTATGGAATTTTCCTAATTGGGTATTTTAATTTGCTGTAATTCATCATTGTTGAACATTTTGTCCTGTTGATATTAAAACTTCTTCAATAGAAAAGGACAGTATTTGTTGTTTTGAATGATCAAAGGAATTATATATAAGTCACCAAAGAAAACAGCATTCCTGCAAAAAGTCAATTGCAGGTCATGAAATATGGACAACGAGAATGAACCCTCAGTTATCATCATGTGACAACAGTGATGCCCTCCAAATGGGGAGATGAGGAAGTCTCTGATGCTCAGCTTAAATCCTTCCGATTTCTCCCATTTGCACATTCTACATTGATTACTTGTTTCATCTTTTCTTTTCACTCTTCTTTCCCACCCACTCCTAGGGTAAATGCACAGTTTAGTATGAGCATACTATTGTGCTATGACTTGTTACACTCTTTAAGTGAGGTGGAAGTATAATATCGGGTGCAGTGTGACATTCTGCTTCTGTAGGAAAATCATAAACCATTGCACCATGTATGACCTACTTTTTTGGTTTGCTTTCAGATAACAGTGATTTAATTGCATGCACTGTGATTACAAAAGATGGGGGTCAAGTGCAACGATTTCTGGCTGTGGATATATACCAAATGAGCCTGGTAGAACCAGATAACAAAAGACTAGGCTGGGGCGTGGTGAAGTTTGCAGGTCTTTTACAGGTAAGCTGTATAATGTAAATACATTGTACCCGTTTTTTATCCACTTTGTGGTGGTTTTGATACAGTTTCATTCCGGTTCACTGTGCAAAGGGGAATTTTTTAGAGTTTGTGTTATTGAACTTGCCAACCCTTCCCTCCCCCAGTCTTTGAAGGAAGAGTGGCAAATGGTACCTTCAATTTAATGCTCTCCCACAAGCATAATCAGGAATTTAGTGCATTACAGTGGAATGTTTTTATTGGTCAGAAGCACACTTTGAGTTTCAATTCATGGTTCTGTGTGGCTGAACAACTCTCAAGGCAAGAAGTAGTCAGGTATCGAATTGATGTATGTGTGGTCTTTCTTGTACCTGTCAAACAATTCATCCCATCCTCTTAAACACATATTGCACCCAGCATTGCTGCACCCACACATTTGTAGTCATCCTCCACATAAGCCAAAACAGGCAATGATGTCTGTGTAGGTTGCCCTCTGGATCTCTCACAAACATGCAAACACATCCCACACCCTTATACAAATTGATAGCGTTTCATTCGAGGAATGGGTATGTATTCCACTGAGCTGCCTCTTACAAAGTTACAATTATCTACTATTCCCAAGTTTAAGAGGGGCAGGTATTGGTCTAGAAAATTGATCCCTAACCCTGCGTCACCAGAATTACACAACTACAAACAAGCTCCAGACCAATTGTGCCACATTCTATGGTTAATATCTTTGCTCCATATAAGTTGCAGTACATTCTAACAAGTTCCAATTTTGACATATATGTGACACCTTTTCTATTCACTCCAGATTGTCTGTCATACACCTTGTACCTTGACAATTGCGGATTTGGAGTATGGCGTGCTGGGAAACTCCAGATTTCTAAAACAGTGGGATGTAGGAACCAGACCCTGAGATTGACAGCGCATTTCAGAATTTAACTTTGTGACACTGGGAAGGAATAAGGTGTATCACAGCCAATCATGAGTGAATAGAAAAGGTTGAAAACTCTCACAGAATTATGACAACTATGGTGGAGAGTCCCCATTAGAATCGAGCAAGGATTTGGATTCAACATTATTATAGAAAACGTCCTGAGGAGAACCTTGTTGTGAGGTTGAAACACGTGTCGGCAACAAACCATTAAAGAATGTATGTCAAAATTGGAACTTGTCAGAATATACTGCAACTTAAATGGAGCAATGATATTAAATATAGGGTGTTTTGCAATTGGCCTGGAGCTTGTTTGTAGTCTTATACAAATAAATGCTTGCAGACACAACCCTGAAAGTAAAGCCTAAAAGTCACACACATGGATATGTATTTTTTGTGCTCTTTTTTGCTGTGTGATGCATACGACAAAAAGCAAACATATGAACAATACCCAACCTATTTCCTTCACATCTCCATAACACTGCAAATGTGGATGTTAGTGTGGTTGGATATTTGGGTGTATCTGCAAGACTTCCTGCAATCTCACACGGACCCACAATTTTATATATATATGTGTATGTATTGTTACGAATATTATGATGCTGTCCCCTCTCCCCGAGCTGGAGTCCAATCTCACAAGGCTGGGCAGGTGAGGCTGCTACCCGATAGTCCTCCTGGGGGTGGTACTCGGTTCTCTCTCTCTCTTGCGCCCTTTCCCAGGTTCCTCTTGAGGAGACTTCGAGATTACTAAGCGCACAAATCCTACTGGGAGTTCTCTTGTCAACACACAAAATAAAATCGCTTGTATCCAAGACAACTTAGCGTAGGTCACCCGGTGTGCTCCCCTGACAAGTTCTTTTCCACGTTCTCCTGGTTTATTCCTTTGCCAAGACTTCTTTATGTGATTCACTTTACAGACTTGCAAACTTCACTTTGTTACTTTCGCCTCTATTAGTTCTCTTTCGGTAATAATGAATCTCATATTCTCTTTCATTCCCTTCACTGTCCTTTAATGTTCTTTGGTAGCGTTGCGGAAGCATCCCGGTGTCCCAATCTCCCTCCTTAGGACTTATTGGCTTTCTGTGGTGTTCTTTTGTTCCCTCTCGGTAAACGGGAAGTGGCGGTTCAGTGTCCCACCTCCACCTCGCAGGCTCACTGGCTTCACCCGCTGGCTCCCTAGTCCTTTGTTGCTCTCGCCTGGTTGCTGAAGACTTCTCCGTGTGCGGGCGGTGTAGGTGCTGCTCTTCATTTCCTGCAGCCACCAACCAGTCTTGGCTTCTTCTTCTAGTGTGGATCAAGCATGGCAAACTGTCTCCAGGAGCCTTCCTCCTTCTGCTTTCCCCTTGAGCCAGCTGGCTGCACAGACCTCTCTTCAGCAGTTCGGCAGTCCTTTGGTCGATGCCACGAGGACAGGGCTTCCCTAGGTAGCTCTCTTTCTGCATTCAGGTTCTGCCTTTTACATTTTCCAACACCTAGCATATGCTCATAACCAGTAGAGCGGGTTCTGCACTTCTCAGCCTCATGGATCCTCATTGCTCCATTGTCTCCTTGTCTCAATATTCTCAAATGCATGAAAATGTTGGGCAGTTCTTGGTTTTCTTCTCACATGATACCGAAACAATAGGCTTTGTGGGTAGTTGGAGGGAACTCTATAGAAGGTTGAGATTTGGGAGAAACATCTCTACAAGGGAAAAGGGGGTACGTGTCTTCACTTGATGATGCATTGTTAACCCCTTGAGGGTGGTCCTCCCATATATAGCCACCCACAGGGTCAGGGTCCGGTAGCGGCTGCCATCCCCTCAAAAAGGAGTGATGACATCATCTGATTCATCACAACTATGAGGAGGAAGAAGTGTGGATCAATACAAAATACTCTGCAGAACCGAGATGACTGCTGTAGACATAGTAAGCAAAGGCGGGACAATGATACTATAAAAACTAAGGGAGAACTTCACAGGTTATCTAACACTCCCTGGGGGAACTGCGAGAATGAAGGGAGCAGAACCCGAAACGTGGAAGCAGACCGGGACACCGATAAGGGAGCAAGAAGGTCTGACGCTGGTTGGGGGAAGAGGATTCACCTGGTGAACTGGTGGAAAAGGGCTTCTGGTGTTCCTGAAGCTGGAGAGGCGCAAAGGAGAGGAACCGCATGACGAGAAGGAAAAGGGAGATTGTGGAGAAACTGCCTTCCTGTGAAAGTCCTCGGCAGCAGCAGAAGTCCCACGGCTGCATGCAAACGCCCAGGAGAGACTGGATCCCTAAAAGGACCACGAAACAAGGTACACAAGTGGCCGGAGAGGTGCTGGGGGACCAAGAAGGCTGTGTCCAGTACAGAGCGGCGAGGGAAGTTGCCAATACAGGGTCTGGGACCCGCACCACAGTAAAGAGGACATCTTATATAATTGGCCATGCGATAGCACTTGACAGGAGAGTGAACCAAGTCTACCCAGAAGGACATTAGCAGAGGAATACGAGTCAGGGTCCGGCACCCATATAAGAAAGATCAGCACTGCTGTTCATAGTCACAGTACCTTGCACGGTAGTGAACCAGATGGGCTTTGAGATAAAGATTGAGAAAGTCCAGGGAATGGGAGACATGCCCCCTGTTGTTTTCAACTGTCATATAAAGCATGAGGAAGGATGGAGGTGTGGAGGGGGGAGTCAATACCTCAGCATCTGTGAAGTGTAACAAACGCCTGAGAAATGCCTGGGTAAGGGAGTGTCACGATGCCCGCTCCCGGGGAGCCGGCTCAGGCCCTGCGTCCCCGAAAACGGACATCAAGTCCGCAGGGAAGGTCCCAGCAACCCCTTATAGGGGCCCTTTGGACAGCATCCTGGCGCCTATGGCGCCAGGCTCATAGAAAACGTCAGTCCTGGCGCCATAGGCGCCAGGCTCATTATGAAAGTGTTTGGGTGCACTTACCTGATGCAGACCATGCTGCAGAACCCCGGCCTCCTTGAGGCCTGAAAGGAACTACTTTACCTGTGGGACTCATTTACCACCCGGGCGTGGTCGGGGAAGGATACATACCTGATTGGAGGAAGGAAACATTCTAGGAACTTCTTCCAAGGCTATTTAAACCACACCCGATCAGCCACACGTGCTTCGCGTTGTTCTGCATCTAGCAGCTGGACGCTCACCGTGTCTGCTCCTGCATCTTGACTTTTGCCACACCTGCCAGCATCCTGAATCACCCGCAAAGGAAGGGAACAAGAGAACAGAAGAAGGAAAAGGCCTCGCCTGCTAAATCTGCATCCCAGAGACATTTCGCCGACAATCCTGAAAAGGAAGACATTTATTTTTAAAAGCACATCGCATCGATCGCTGCAGCACCGCATTCTACTCACCTTTACAGGGCGCCTCCATGTTCAGCAGCGACCATCCGGATTCGCAGTCGCGCCCCCGCGCCTAGGGAGAAAAAGACAAGAACAAAGGTGAGAGAAAGAAGGGAAAAGGGTAGCTAAAACTCCATGTCAAGACTTACCTGTTGGCTCATTCCCTTTTCATTTCGGGTCCGTGCCGCATCCAGGCATGTTCGGACCCCGGCCCCCAAGGGGAAAAAGACATCAGCGTTAATGAGTGAATGAAAAGACATTACCAAAACACTCATTAAAGACTTACCTGATTTCCACAAGGATTTCACCGCTCACCTCGGGTCGGTGCCTGTTCCCCGGCATTCCGTACCCCGGCCCCTATGGGGAAAAAGACACTAGCATTAGAACATTAATGCATGGACACAAGGGGAACCACTTATAGAAAAACTTACCTGGAAGCCAAGCAAGTTTGGTTCTCACCCATCCGAAAATCCAGTGACGTAACTGGATACCAACGCGCCCCTGCATCAGAAGCAGGATGGAGAGCTCGTCCTTCCAGACCCTAAGGTGAGATGCTACGGGGAAGCACAGAAGGGTTTTGAGGAGGGTGAGAGGGGTAAGTGGGAGGCCGATTGCATTACCCCGCAGACAGTTAACCCCCTATTCTCACCTACAGAAGGATACTTCTGCGAGTCAGACAAGCCAGATCTGGGGCCCGGTCCAGTCCGTCTTCCGAACCCTGTGCATCACCTTAGACGAGGTCACAGCAGCGCGAACCAGGCCAGCGCCCCCGTGGGAGTCAGGTGAGCGTTACAGAACGCGAAGCCTTCCTACAAATTCCCACCCAGGCGCTATGGAAACTTCTGAGACTGATCAGTTGGCCCAATTACTGGGGGAATTACGGGCAGAAGTACATGCTGCTTGTCAAGAGACTAATGCCCTCAAGAGGGAATTAATAATATCAAAGGAAAGAACTGATGACCTGGCCAGACAGCTTTTGCAAGGTCAAGCTGGACAAACTCCTCTACCCTGTTCCGGAGGGATCCCTGCTCCTGTGGTTCCCAGTAACCCTGTGCAGATTAATCTACCTGGAAACATGCCGCTGGCCCCACCTGAACGCTTTGCTGGGGACCCCAAGCGATTCGCTGTATTCATGAATCAGTGTCGTTTGCACTTCCTATGCAGACCTGGGGCCTTCCCTAATGATCAGACCAAAGTAGCCTTTGTATTGTCATATCTCAGCGGCTGCGCTGCCGATTGGTCAGTTCCACTGGTTACTCAAGATGACCCGATTCTCCGTGATTTTCAAGGATTTCAAGGAAGCATGGAAAGGTTATTTGCTCGACACTCTCAGGGGTAGGCTCTGGATGACGAACTTCTATCCCTCCTATCCTATATTGCAACCTTTAATAGACTAATTGTGGAAACGGGATGGCCAGAGGATAAAAGAGTCACATTATTTTATCGAGGTCTACGCGGAGAACTTAAAGATGTCTTGGCCCAAGTTGTAAATCCGCCCCAAGAATGCACAGAATAAATAGACTTAGTGGTCCAATTGGATCACAGACTTCAAAACAGAAAAACAGATCGCTCCAGGTTTGAGACCCGGGTGTTGGTCAAGACCCACGCTAACTCCAAGGGAGTTGATGTCTCTGAGCCTATGCAAATTGGAGGGGTTAAAGAACCCTTAACTCAAAAGGAATGTGAAAGGAGGCGGCAGTTAAAATTATGTCTTTATTGTGGGAACTCTGGACACTTTCTACGAGATTGTCCGGCAAAACAGCCCCGAAAAGCGGTAGGAGCCGCTGATAAAAACCATGAAGACTCTGTTTCGGGAAACGACTCAGCCCGACAAGCGTAGGGGTCCGCTTGCCGAGCTTGAAAACTAACTCTCAGACCTCGCATTTCATTGTGCCAATGGTTCTCGTAGATTCAGAAAAGCCTAAGCGGTTGCATGCAATAAAAGCATACATCGATATCGGGGCTATTGCAAACTATGTGGATCGTGAATTGGTCTCTAGGATTAACCTCCCTCTCCGTCCTAAAACCAGCAAAGATGTCATCACCACAGTCGATGGAACTGAAATTGCCTCTGGACCGGTAACACATTCCATTACTGAGGTGACTCTTATTGGTCCTGACGGCCATCGGGAGGCAGTTGTGTTTGATGTAATCAAGGCTCCACAGTTTCAGGTTATTCTTGGAATTCCTTGGTTAGAGACACATAATCCTCGAATTGATTGGTGAGCTAAGAGAATAACCTTCCCGGATTGTGCACAAACCTGCTACCCAGAAAACCTGAAGATTAATCTAGCATCTGTAACCTCTGCCTCCATGCAATTACCTCCGGAATACCAGGACTTTCAGGACGTCTTCCAAAAGGAACAGGCCAACACGTTACCTCCTCACCGATCGTACGATTGCCAAATCGATCTGGTGCCCGGTGCACAACCCCCTTGTAGCAGGATTTATGCCCTTACCGAACTTGAGAACCTGCATTTGAGACAATATTTGGATTAATACCTCGCCAATGGTTTTATTTGCCCGTCAAAGTCCCCGGCATCCTCGGCTTTGTTCTTCGTGCCTAAAAAAGAAGGCAACCTTAGAACTTGTATCAATTACCGCGCATTGAACCAGATAACGGTTAAAAACCGTTATCCTCTGCCTCTGATTCCTGAACTCCTTGACCAGGTGAAGGTCGCTTGCATATACACCAAGTTAGATCTCTGGGGGGCATATCATCTGGTGCGAGTAAAAGAAGGCGACGAATGGAAAACAGCCTTCCGTACAAAATATGGATTATTCGAATACCAGGTAATGCCTTTCGGGTTGTGCAATGCGCCTGCTGCCTTCCAATTCTTCATGAATGATGTCCTTCGGGAACTCATCGATGTTTGTGTTGTCGTCTATATCGATGACATTCTAGTGTACTCCTCTTCGGAATCTGATCACAGAAAACACGTTAGGGCAGTTCTGGAAAAACTGCGCCATCACAAACTATTTGCTAAACTGGAGAAATGTGTTTTCCATACCACAGAAGTTGAGTTTCTCGGTTTCATCCTGACACCCAAAGGAGTCCGAATGGACTCAAGAAAAGTGGATGCCATCCTCAAATGGCCATCACCTAGCTCTGTAAAAGGGGTTCAAAGCATGCTCGGCTTTGCCAATTTCTATCGCAGGTTTATCCCGGAATTTTCACGCATAGTACAACCCATTACTGCACTCTTGAGGAAAAATAAACGTTTTGAATGGTCTGAAGAAGCCGAGCAGGCCTTCCAGGATTTAAAAGCTAAGTTTACCTCTGCACCTATATTGAAACACCCACGTCCAGATCTCCCGTATGTCGTCGAAACTGACGCATCCAGCCTAGCCATGGGAGCAGTTCTGTCTCAAAGAGATCCTGAAACCAACCAACTGCATCCCCGTAGCATTTTGGTCCAGAAAATTCTCGGCACCAGAGATTAATTACGCAATCACTGACAAAGAACTGTTAGCCATAAAGTCCGCTTTTAAAGCCTGGCGGCATTACCTGCTTGGCGCTCGACATACCATCACGGTGATCACTGATCACCGGAATTTACAGTATTTGAAAACCGCCAAGGCTCTGTCATCACAGCAGCTCCGATGGGCTTTGTTTTTCGCTGAATTTGATTTCGTGATTACCTATCGACCTGGCTGCAAGAACGGCAAAGCAGACGCATTATCCCGAATTGGAATGGGAGAATCTGATACAAACTCAGAACCAGTACCAATAATTCCCGAACAGAGAATTCTAGAATTCTAGGCATGACTTCGTTACAGACGCTTGAAGACATTCAAGTTAGAGTGAAACAACTCCTGGACCCTACAGTCCTACAGGATTGGATACAAAAGGGATCAGACTTTACCATAGATAATGGTTTACCTTATTACCAAGGACGCTTATTCCTGCCGCACAAGGATTTACACAAACTAGTTATTTCAGGTTATCATGATACATTAATAGAGGGACACCCCGGTATTGCCAAGACAATGGAAAAGGTGAAACGACAATTCTGGTGGCCCTCTTGGCGAAAAGATGTTACATCTTTTGTGATGTCCTGTGGTGTTTGCGCCCAAAATAAAGGTCAAAAGAAAAGACCAGCCGGTCTCCTTCAAACTCTAGACATACCGCCAGCACCCTGGCACACCCTATCAATGGATTTTATTACGGACTTGCCTCCTTGTTCGGGATACAATACCATTCTGGTAATTGTGGATTTGTTTTCCAAAATGGCCCACTTCATTCCTTTGAAAGGTTTACCTTCAGCTTCTGTCCTAGCCAAAGAATTCCTCGAAAATATTGTTCGGCTACATGGATTCCCATCTATACTAATCTCTGACCGGGGAAGCCAATTCATTTCCCACTTCTGGCGCAAATGTTGTTAAATGGCACAAATCGACGTAAGATTATCCACCAGTCACCACCCTCAGACTGATGGTCAGACCGAGAAGACAAATCAGACCCTTGAGCAGTACTTACGGTGTATGTTACAGCAATTTGAAAGCAACTGGAAAGACATTCTTTGGATAGCCGAATACGCATATAATAATTCGGTACACTATGGAACTGGCCATAGTCCTTTTTATACCTTGTTTGGACATCACCCTCGAACCTCAAACCTCGACTCACCTCAGAACCTCGGAGTGCCCGCAGTAGAACATCTGCATTCTACCATTACCCGAGCCTTCAAAGAGGCAACCACGCATTTACAACAAGCCAAGAGAAAATACAAGGAGAATGCTGACCTACATCGGAGTGAAGCACCTCCGTATCAGATTGGGGATCAAGTGTGGTTAGCTACCAGACATTTATCGCTCAAAGGGCCTCGAACTTTTAACTCAAAATATCTGGGACCTTATTCTATTACGGCAATAATTAACCCAGTAGCGGTTAAACTTGATTTACCAGCTAATATGCGAATTCACCCTGTTTTTCATGTGTCACGTCTGAAACCAGTGGTACCCGGAACCCGACTACTCAAACCTCCAGAATCTATTCAAATAGATGGGGAACCCAAATTCGAAGTGAAGAACATTTTGGATTCAAAAATGTTTAGGTCAAAGCTTTTCTACCTAATTGATTGGAAGGGGTACGGACCTCAGGAGAGGTCGTGGGAACCCAGTGACCATGTGCATGCACCTCGATTAGTCAGGAAATTCCACCGACTCTTCCCAAACAAACCAAAACCCCCGGAGGGAACAACCTTGGGAGGGGCCTTGGGGGGGAGTGCTGTCACGATGCCCGCTTCCGGGGAGCCGGCTCAGGCCCTGCGTCCCCGAAAGCGGACATCAAGTCCCCAGGGAAGGTCCCAGCAACCCCTTATAGGGACCCTTTGGACAGCGTCCTGGCGCCTATGGTGCCAGGCTCATAGAAAACGTCAGTCCTGGCGCCATAGGCGCCAGGCTCATTATGAAAGTGTTTGGGTGCACTTACCTGATGCAGACCATGCTGCAGAACCCCGGCCTCCTTGAGGCCTGAAAGGAACTACTTTACCTGTGGGACTCATTTACCACCCTGGCGTGGTCGGGGAAGGATACATACCTGATTGGAGGAAGGACACATTCTAGGAACTTCTTCCAAGGCTATTTAAACCACACCCGATCAGCCACACGTGCTTTGCGTTGTTCTGCATCTAGCAGCTGGACGCTCACCGTGTCTGCTCCTGCATCTTGACTTCTGCCACACCTGCCAGCATCCTGAATCACCTGCAAAGGAAGGGAACAAGAGAACAGAAGAAGGAAAAGGCCTCACCTGCTAAATCTGCATCCCAGAGACATTTCGCCGACAATCCTGAAAAGGAAGACATTTATTTTTAAAAGCACATCGCATCGATCGCTGCAGCGCCGCATTCTACTCACCTTTACAGGGCGCCTCCATGTTCAGCAGCGACCATCTGGATTCGCAGTCGCGCCCCCGCGCCTAGGGAGAAAAAGACAAGAACAAAGGTGAGAGAAAGAAGGGAAAAGGGAAGCTAAAAATCCATGTCAAGACTTACCTGTTGGGTCATTCCCTTTTCATTTCAGGTCTGTGCCGCATCCAGGCATTTTCGGACCCCGGCCCCTAAGGGGAAAAAGACATCAGCGTTAATGAGTGAATGAAAAGACATTACCAAAACGCTCATTAAAGACTTACCTGATTTCCACAAGGATTTCACCGCTCACCTCGGGTCGGTGCCTGTTCCCCGGCATTCTGTACCCCGGCCCCTATGGGGAAAAAGACACTAGCATTAGAATATTAATGCATGGACACAAGGGGAACCACTCTCACCCATCCGAAAATCCAGTGACGTAACTGGATACCAACGCGCCCCTGCATCAGAAGCAGGATGGAGAGCTCGTCCTTCCAGACCCTAAGGTGAGACGCTACGGGGAAGCAAAGAAGGGTTTTGAGGAGGGTGAGAGGGGTAAGTGGGAGGCCGATTGCATTACCCCGCAGACAGTTAACCCCCTATTCTCACCTACAGAAGGATACTTCTGCGAGTCAGACAAGCCAGATCTGGGGCCCGGTCTAGTCCGTCTTCCGAACCCTGCGCATCACCTTAGACGAGGTCACAGCAGCGCGAACCAGGCCAGCTCCCCCGTGGGCGTCAGGTGAGCATTACAGGGAGTCATTCCTCTGGGCCGGAAAAAGGATTGAGAGAAGATACTTGGAGAAGGGAGCCATTCTCCAGGAACCCAATAGTGATCAAAACTATGGGCAGTAAGCAATGATCTTTGAGTTGGAACTTTTGAATTTGAACTGAGAACCTCATGCTGGAACTGTGTGTTATATCCTGGAAAGGAACTGACAACTGGAGAAGGAAGTTATTCTCACAGGCACAGTTCCCACCTGCCAATTGGAACCATAAGCCAGCGTCCAAAAGAAGGGAACCGTTCTTTCAGACCAAGAAGAACCAGTATTTCCTTAGTTTATTTAATAGTATAAGCGATAGAAGTAGGTATTTTGACACACAACAATGGACTCTTTTTCATTTACTTGGACATTCTGACAGATTCCTTAGTTCCTTAATTTGAGTCCGGGAAACCCCTCTTAGAGTTAGGGAGCGATAGGTTTTTTCTTTATTTTTACCAAAAACAAATGTCGGTGGCAACAATCATGTTGGGCGGGGGGGGGGGAATCAGGGGATTATCACATGGGAGAAGGAAGCCCCTTATGGGATTGGGGACGGCCATTTCCAGAGGACATGGTATTCCTCTGCTTTATTGGACCCTCCCTCTTACCACAAGCCAAACTCTCCTTCCCAGTGCCCAATCAGTACCAATATATGTTATTGTGAGATCAACCAACCTGCTTGGTTAGACCGGACTGAAAGCCCTGAATATGCCAACTGATTCCCATTTAACTCTTATTAAAGTACTTTGAAGGAGAAGATGGCCAGGAGTATGATGATCACTACAGAGAACCAGAGTGAATGGTCTAGTCTATCACTGCATTTGATTGGGCAAGGGAAATCCAAATCTGTAGATGCAAACCAACATGGAGAGGGCCTTCCTCCGACGAGGAAGCCCGGGAGCCGCGGGGCGGGCAAACGGGTCACTGCAGCAGGAGACGCCACGCGCAGAGGCGAACAGGAGTGCAGAAGTAGTCCATGCAACCAGAGCTACTTGACACTTTGCTAGAGCACACCTGCGGGTGCCCTACAATCTGCCAAGCTGCTGGAAAGCAAAGCTTCATCCTGAGAAGGGAGACGAGACGGAGCAACATGCAGGCAGACCGAGAGGTGCTGGATGTCTAGGAGGAGTCGTCGAACAGCTGCAGAACAACACGGGATAAGATGATCTGGGACCCACACCTACATGAAAACAAGAGAACAAGTTGGTCTGGGGCCCTAAGAGAAGCAGAGACATTACAGAAGGGAGCATATGCTTGGCACGAGATGTAAACCAAGCTATTGCAACCGAGTATTAAAAGTGTGGGACCCGCACCCATATGTGAGCCACAGAATAAGAGGGTCAGAGAGCCTGAGAGAAGCATAGACATTACATAAGGGAGCATATGATCGGCAGGAAAGTAAACCGAGTTTGGAGGATGGCTACTGTGGAATGCAAGTAGAATTGTTTAGGGAGTATTTCCACACAAAGTCTAGCGTTTCGATGACTTGCGCCTCCTCTGGCTCAAAGGGGGGGCGCTAAGCATCTGTGCAGAGCAACCGTGCAGTGCATTGGGGTAGTTGAACAGGGAACTATACCACACATGACTTGCATATCATAGTGAAGTTCTTACATTTTAAATGTTTCCTAAATCGGGTGAGATTTGAAATCAATTCTCTTTCCTTATACGGGAGAGTATTTAGATTCATACAAGTCATAATATGCTAACAGGATGACTTAACACACTGCAAGATGGCACTCACAGTATTGCCATAATGCTACATTACTGGACCGAGCACAGTGATGTCAGTCGCCATGCCTTGTTAAAGGCCGTTGAATGCATTGCCGGTGTGTTCGTGTTGCTTGAACAGGGAGGATCAGATACTTTGTTACACAAAGTACTACGGTGTAAGCGTCTAGACCATCGGTAACTAGAACTACTTATTCTGTTTGTAGTAATTAGTTCAATTATCATAGGGGTATGTTGGTTTTTCTCTTAGAACACGGGGGTCTACCATTTAAAGTGAGTGCATGCTACATACCGTCTTACGGTATGAAGAGAAACTAAGAATTACAGATTGGGTGCAGACGCTTTGGGGTAAGCATTGGGGGGGGCCCTTTTTTTAAAATTTATTTTACAAAACTGGATTATGTTTAGGATATGTAGTTAAAATCCTTTTATGACCCCTCCATATGTCGCACTTGTATTACCCAATTGAAGGAATAGTGCTTTGAAGGATTGACACGACTTACTGAGGTGAATGTAAAAGTTGTTGGTTTTACGTGAAACTGGGAGTGCACTGTCCTTCAACATAGGTGTGTATACATACTTTGGTGCTTGATCTACTTGAGCCGTAGAGATGACAGAATCTTGATCTTTATTAACATTGTCTTACATTTATATTGAAAATTAAGGGACCATTGTTTGAACAGTTGATCATATCACTGCAGGGTGAGCAGGTGTTTGGTGTATAAGGAAGGTTAATGTTCTAGTCTACATTTGTTCAAGCACGATTATCTTGGAGTCTTGTGTGGTTATGAAATGCTCTTAACCCCTGAAGATGGGACCAAGACCCGATACGCGTAGTGTATATATTAGGATGCTTACTAATAGGTGTTCAATAGCTGTTAGGGTACTTTATTTACTATTTTTACTATTGTGCTTTATTGCACTACTCTATGTAATTATTTTTGCTCATTCGAATCCTTCAATAATTGCGAGATAACATAATGAATCTCTTCTTAACTATTCACAAAGAAATGTTTGATTAAAAAAGTTATGAAAAGCTTTGATCTAACCTTTAAAGGTTTTTTTTTTTGACGTCATTTTTTACTCTAAGTATAAAACACTAGCAGTTCAAAGTACTTCCCTTTGGCATAGCTTCAGTGCCAAGGGTATTTACAAAGGTTCTAGCAGTGGCGGCAGCCCACCAGTGCAGACAGTCAATTCCACTGTACCCTAATATAGATAACTGGTTAATAATAGGGGACACACCTCAAACGTGTCTTCAAAACGCCCAAGAAAAAAATCAACCTACTGTTTAAACTAGGGTTCTCATCAACAAAAAACAAATCCAGTCTCATGTCAAGTCAAATAAAACAGTTTCTTAGAGCTCTAATTCGGAAAGAAGATGCCCTTGTCTTCCCCTCCAATGAGAGGGTTCAAAACATGGTATTTCAAATTCCTCAATATGTAGCTGTCATGCCCCTCGGCCAAAAACCCCTCTGGCAAACCCTCTTGGGGCCACTCATGGCGCCTTTGGTGCCAGGCTCATACACCATGAAAAAACATGTGTTTGGGAACTACTTAATGTATTGTCAGCCAACATGGAGGCCTCCACATAGCTTGGTTCAAATGAACCAAGCTATGCGGTCTAGTGTTTTGGGTGTGGTATCCTAGGGACTACTTTACCTGGACTATTTTGTTGGGGCTATTTAAACCTCACCCGAGCAAGACAACACGCTTCGCATTACTTTGCAGCTTGCAACGTGACCCTCACCGTGTCCAGCTATTCCCTCAAACCTCGGAAAAGCAGAACCTGCAAGGAGACAAAAGGAACATCATTAGCAGCAGCATCTTACCTGCAGTCTTCATTTTTAGCCACTCGCAGCTACTGAGAACAGCTTCCTCGAATCTGCACGCCTCCTGGACAGAACAACCTGAAAGAGGAAGATAGAGGCAACATTAAAGTAAGCAGTAGAGACATTCCGAATTCCAATTACGAACTGCTCAAAAGGCTTACCTGGCTGGTCACCTCTCGGCTGGCACCACTCCGGACATTCCACTCGCGCTGAAGAACACCGCGACCTACAAGGAAGGAAGACACAGGTTAGCAAAGGCAAGACTTTGCAGCGCTGCGCATAGCGCTTACTTACCGCATCATAGTGCTCTTAATGCGCCATCATTTACCAGCGGTGCTCAACCAAGCCAGTTTGCCGCACTGAAGCTATGCATCTCTAAGGGAGAAAAAAGAGACATTTTAAACAAAGAAAGGCATGCAGGATAGCAACAAAACTAAAGAACAGCAATAAGACCTATATGAACAATATCAAACGGGCCGGCGTCAGTGAAGTAACTGGACCGCACATGCCCATGAAAGACAACGCGTCCCTGCAAAGAAGGCAGGACGGAGAGCACGCCTAACTCTACCACAAGGTGAGGAGAGGGCGCCAGAGGGGCTGAAATCATACAGGGGTGGAGGAAGGATACTTACCCCGGTCGGTCAGTCTTGAACACAGTCCTCCTGTATTTTCAGGCAGAATCTTCCCCGCAGACCACATTCGGCTGGGTGGTGTCCCTGTGGATACCAGGTGAGCGTAAAAGTACCCGGTCATGGGATAACCGTATGGAAGACCATGCGACTTCTCGGAATGATGGCTTCCTGCATTCACCTGGTGCCACATGTCCGCCTGTGCATGCGTCCTATGCAAGAGTGTCTCGCGAAATGTTGCTCTCAAGCAAGCGCTAAGTGGAGTGGGATGATCTAGTGGTAGTTTGCAGTCCCTCGTACTATCACTACAGTGGTGGACTAAAGACAACCATTTGAATTGGAAATCATTCACCTCTCCTGCAGTAGAGGCCACTCTGACCACAGACTGACCGCTATCAGGGTGGGGACCTCATTTTCTCCAGTATACTGCACACGGCATGTATACAGTCACTTGCAAACAAACACATCAACCTTCTCGAACTGCTGGCGGTGTGCAAAGCTCTACAAGTCTCATTCCTAACAGACAGCACTAGAGCCATGTTCTACATCAACAATCAAGGCGGAACACGCTCACCAGGTCTGTCCAAAATAGCCCAATCCATATTGGAACTGTGCACTGAAGACCAAAATGTTCCTCCTGTCCCTACATGTTCCAGGGGAACACAGTTATCTAGCAGATGTGCTCAGCAGAAACGTACAACTTCCTGTAGAACACGAATGGCAGTTGTACGCAGACATCTTGCACAACATCTTCTCAGACTGGAGTCATCCAGACATAGATCTCTTTGCAACACAAGAAATCGCACAATGCCCAGACTAAGTATACAGGTATACCCAATATACACAAGGGGATGCCTGATTCAAACAACTGGTCCTTCAGGCTAGACAAGGTCAACAAACAATACACAATGGACCAGTGGAAGAGAGGGATGACCTCCACTATTCAGTTTTGTCTTTTCACAAATACCAAAAAACTATTCTTATCAATACTTCATCAATTCAATTTAATTAAAACACAAACGTTTAAAAAACAGTTTCTGACAAATTTTTACACAAAATATTTAATTCCAAATCCCTGCACGTATTTTAGGGCTGGTTTCGGACACCCCAAATCACCACTCAACTCTCCTACCATTCATTCACACTCACTCCAGCATCACATCCATACTTATGTCACTTCTCTTTCTATCAATTTAAGTTAGATAACCCTTTTTCCAATTTTACAATCTGTTTAGTTCTTAAGGTCTATTACTTGGTAACGCAGTCTGTGTAGTACTAATCTCACAGGCTTAAATCGTCTACACGTGTTTCAGTTGTCTTTGGACATGTTGTTTAAGTCCCCCAGTACATCAACCTTCTCAGGACAGGAGAGACAGACTCTTATGTCCTGTCTCAATGAGTAAGGTAAGGTAAGCCACGGCACCTCCACTATATATTCATTGGGGGTGGTTCAGACGTGGGGATGTATCCACATTCCAAAGCAGGTCGTAAATACCCCAAAATGGTCCGACAGCAGCAGGTGCACAGAGGGCATCCACTCTGTAGATATTCTTTGTTATGTCGGCAGGAAAAGCCACTCTAGTTGAGATCATCCCTTTTTATGTTGGGGAGATTCTGATAAGCTCTTCCTTAACCATTTTATGGTTCAGAAAATTCCATCTATCTGATTCTTGGTTGTATAGTTTCTTTAATTTCCAGTGGTTTGAAAATCTGGGATTATGTCCCAAGTATCTATATATCATACCTGGTACCCTTTGGTAACTGCTTCGTAATTCCACGTCTTGCTCTCACTGTTTACTGACCCACCCGTAAACAGTGAGAGCAAGACGTGGAATTACAAAGCAGTTACCAAAGGGTGCCAGGTATGATATATAGATACTTGGGACATAATCCCTGATTTAATTCACTTAAGGTCCATCAAGCTGCTCTTTCTGCTTATACCACGTCTCAAACAAAAATATCATGGTGGAAGGTCCCTGTAATTAAAGCTGTCATTTTGTTTTGCATTTAAATCTTTGTATTTTTCATTACAAAAGTACATTTACACATAAGAGAAACAAAAGCAAATGAGAAAACAAGAGAAATATATTTTAAAAAAAAAGTTCCAGTTAATATGATGTAGATAACATAAGTAACATAAACATTATCCACAGACCTTAAATAACACCAGCACTCCAATAGCATTATAAAAATAAATTTGATGCCAGTAAGTATAATACATAAAAGTGTCCTCTGACATTATGAGCACCGAGGGTCTAGTAAAAAACATAAAGCACATGGGACATATATCGTAGCTACATAGGTAAATGTTTGCCAGTCCCTGGAGATCCACAAACTCCATCAAAAGTTCTCTAATCACTCTAGATCTATGAGACCTTGTTGCAATACCTTATCCAATTCTGAGAAAATCCCCTCTAACATCCTAGCCAATGCTACCATGAGTGACATTTGCGGGTTTGTCATAAGCCTATACCATACATTCTGAGCGAATACCTGTGATGTTGAAAAAATGAATCTTTCAAAACATTTAACTATTAGATTCAGAAAAGTAGGGCAGTTCATTACAAGGTGGAATATACTTTCCTCAACCCCCAAGTTACACACTCTGCAATTCCTCCTACCCTTAGGAATGTCCATCTTTTGACCGATATATTGCACAGTAAGAAGGCATTGCAGTCGGAACCTTAGGTAACTGTTTCTTGTTTTTGATGAAAGAATGTTCCTTCCCTGAATAAAACTTCAATCTGCCGAAATCTTGTATGTCCATAATTCCATCCCATCTTTTTCTTCAGTAGTGCATCCGGTTCTATGCCTGACAGCATTACATCTTTCCTCATCCTGTCACAACTTCTTTTAAATTTATTTAAATATGGATTTGCATCGCTTAAGGTTTGGCCATTACATAGAATCTCCGTGCAGAAGTTCCTGCTTGCTCCAGGTTACCCAATAGGGAAAGACTCCATCTGGTATATTGTGCCCACCAAGAAATCGGCCCCAATTCAAGTCTGATGACGCTAATCAGTACTGAATTTGGGACCCCCAATGCCCGCTTAAGAATCCTAGTATCAAGCGTGTCAAAACATTTCCTGTCCCTAATGTTCAGGAGTTCGCACCCATAGAGGATAGTTGGTGAAACTTTGATTTTATAGAACTCAATAAATAGGCTTAATGAGTAGCTTTCGTTTTATGACCATCAGTAAGGTACACATACATATTTTTTTCATCTAGGCGCGCTTTCAGATGTTCACAATGCTTTGCTACTGAGATTATGAATCCTAAATAGCATATGGATTCTTCTTTCACAATCAGTAAATTACCCAGTTTCCTGGTAAATTTCTTTGGCTTCTTTCGCATCGTGGCGGTCAGAACATATGATTTGTTCGGGTACATCTGCAGGCTATTTTCATTTGGGTATTTTTCTAAGCCTTCTAATTGCTGCTGCAGTTCCAATTGCGTGTAATCCATAAGTATTAAATTGTCGGCATCTGCTTAACACCTTATTCTTACACTGGAAAAATTGGGTACGTAGCCTCCCCATTCCTTACATTTTGCCCTCAAGTCAGCTAAGTATAGGTTGAATATTGTGGGGGCAAGCACGCACCCTTGACATATGCCACATTTTAAAGGAATCTCTCGGGATAGTTTGCCCTGCATATTGAGTCGAACTTTGGTTGAATTATTTGAATATAAAAATTGCATTAATGAGAGTAATCCCAGACCAATCCCCCAGTTTGCTAATTTAGCCCATAACACTGCTATATTGAGGTGATCAAAGGCAGTGGACAGATCAACTTTGGCCACATATAGTGAGTGTCCTCTTGGTGGACCAATATCTGACCGACAAGCTGTCAAAGTGATCCCACTCACTAGAGTTCCACTACCTCTCCTAAACCCAGTTTGGAGAGGGCTTAGTATATTTGAGTCCTCTTCCCAACGAGTGAGTTTACCTAGGAGGAGAGTCGCAAAGAGTTTTGAGGTGGTGTCAATCAAAGAAATGGGCCGATACAACACCGGATTTTCTCTATCTCCTGTTTAAAGATGTGAACCAGTGTCGAAGAGGTCCAAGAGAGAGCAGGTGCGGTCTGTCACAATATGGGTGAAGAGATGGATAGGATATCCACCCAGACGAATGATTGGCTTTTCATAATGCCATTTGTTACTCCGTCCAGGCCAGAGGTTCGGGAGTTATTCAATTTCTTAACTAGAAGCTCTGTCTCCCCGGTCATAGACCAAAGGGAACTCAATCCCCGGGAGGGTATCCACACTCATCGGCCTCATCTCCTCTCTCTCATTAGCCTTGTATTTGCCTATAAAATAGTCGACACAAACCTCCTCCGAGACTCCGGATGACTGACAATGTGATTGACTGTTACCTTTATTATTTAGGATCCACCAAATTTCACGGATATCAATGGTAGCAAATCTGCTCAATAATTCTTGATTTTTGCGTATATATTTACCCCTACTGTATATTCTACACCTGGTTCTAAACTGCAATAGCAACTTTTTTTTCTCCTTTGCTTTATCTTCCAGGATTTTAACAGGCATTTCCCTAGGCGCCTGACCTATTTTCTCATATGACTCTTTCGCCTTTGAATTTGTCATATATACAGACTTTCCTGGAGACGGAAATCTTAGATTGTACCTGTTTGCTATTGTATCCCTGTTTTTTCAGTCTTGACAATATTTCAGAGAATTTCCCTGGGACTGTATGCGCTAGCTTTCCCTCCTTAGGCAGACTAAACCACCATTCCGAGAGGTCAGAATTTACAGTCTCTAAGTTGGAACTATATTGTGCAAGCCTATTGCCCTGCTCAGACCCCACCAAGGAGCCCCCTGGTCGAGCTCTTCAGGCTCACTAGAAAATGCCTGGCCCACAACAAGATCTAACCATAGCATGATCACTCAAAGTGGTTTTTACTATATTAAATTCAACCAACTCTTCCACCTTTATATTCTTTACAAAGATATAGTCTATGATAGAGTTGGAATACGCATTTGACCACGTTGGAACCGTGGAAGGGGACCCCACAAACAATATATTAGTTTGGGTAAAGTTCCATCTAGACAGGAAACTTACCATATATTACCACAGTTTGCTCTCCTAGGCAGATGGGCAAGTGGTGCAATACCAGAATCATCTGTCTTGTGCCAGTCACCATCACCTACCTGGCACCTAAAGCTCTAGTCCCCAGCCGTGACAATGATACCTGACGGATGGTCCACAAGCCAAGTTTTTGGGCTTCTCTCAATGCAATATGTAACATCATCAACATCCATACTTGCGGGATTAAAGTAAACATTAATGTTTAACATCACAGACTGTTTGCCATGGTCCTTCTTATCCATAATCACTGTTACCAAAAAGCCATCAGAGTTCACATGAATATTTTTGAACTGCTGAAAAAGTTTGATTTTAGTGGCAGTTAATAGCCCACCCATTAGTCTGCCTCTTCCTTCGCCCCTTTTTTGCCAGGGTAGAATGGGTTAAGAACCCAACCCATGTAGAGTCGCTCCTTAACCATGTCTCTTGAAGGAGTATTATATCAGAGTCGTCAAGAAACTGTTTCTTTAGATTACTTAAGAATTCATTGTGGCTGCATGAGTTCCAACTTACCAATTTAAATAGATCATTAGAAACCTGGATGCCTACCCGCCAAAGAGGGAAGGGTTGAGGCCAGCAAGCCCCAACTTGAGCTTCCGACTTCATGGGAAGCACCATTTTCTTTATCCTGGTCAAAATAGCGCCTTATGGAAATATTTGGGCATTGGAGGGCATTATGAAAGTCTTCCCTTCGAGTCACCTAACATTCAAAACCTTTCAGTAAAAATTCCTCTTGGTTTCTGAGCCATATGCTTTCGATCATTTTTGTATGGAAGTGGATATCGCATGCATCTTCCCAAATGGGTGTAATCAAATAAACGAACAAACTTTAGGTCGAGAGATGATATGGAGGTTAGGTCCGGAATAGTTGAAATGAGTTCCAAAACTTTGTCGATTTAAAGGTATCTTCCTGTCTTTGTTGAATACTGATTCCAGGATCCAGAATGCTGCTCTCATTTCCCCCTGACCTGGGTCTGTTGGCGGTCGGGAGGTATATACTTGACAATGGTACAGGGCGTGGACGTGTAGATGATAGACCTTCATCTTGGGGGGCAATTTGCACTCGTGCCATTTTAAAGCAGCTCAGTCCTCCTAGGTCACCATGTGGACCCGGGGGCTCCTGCGAACGGGGCAAAATCATTCAATCCTTTTCAGTGCTCAGGTTTTGGTTCAGAGTTATTGTCTCCCTTTTATTTGAAGTACAAATTGGACCGGCAGTTGCCCTTAGTTAGCACTATCGCTGCCCGTCCGTGTTTAGAGTCCTGCACTGACTGGTAAGTCTTTGGGAGGATGTGTTAATAATCAACTCTTTGCTCGTGGAGCCCTTTGCTGAAATTTCCTTTTAACATAACACACCCCTCCTTTAAGTCGTTTAGACTGAGCTTCGATGTACTCCATTCTCTTTGACTCAACCGTAATTTTCTGCAGATATTTCTGCAATCCTTTCCTTCTGGAGATCGCAGCAGCCTTAATATTCTTTGATTTCTTTGTTTTTGAAAGAGTGGTACTTAGATCAGTGATTAGAGGCTTATCATTAGCAGATGAGCCTGCTGTTTGAGTACCCTCAGTTCCAACTCTTCCTTTTGTTAATATACCTGAGGTTGTAGGGTTGTCAGCAGAATTTGGCTGGAAAGGGGTGAGAGCTTGTGCCTTATTTTCAGAATTAAGATGTTTACGTGCTTGTTGGAGCAAATGTTGTAACGCCATTAAAAAGGCCGAATTTGCTCTCACTTCATAGGCTACAGTATCGTACATGCGTATCGTGAAGGGTTGGATCATTCTCGGGTCGGGGGGTACTTGTAATGAGATTTCAGGCTACACCTGAGTAGTGTCAGAGTTTCCTATAGACACATTTAGAGACGCTGGAGGAGCTTCAGTTATGGGTTCTTGCATTGTAAATAGAGCAGGGGAAACAGTCAAGCGATCCCTTATGGCTTCAATCTCCTGGATTTCACTTTCGAGGCTGATACAGGCTTCGAATAAAAATGAATTTGCTTCCTGCTCCACTTGTGAAATAACTGATCCAGAGACGTCAGTCATTTGTGTTCATATTGGCTCCAATAAACTGAGCTTTGTCCCCTCCCAACTCCTTTGTTTGGAGTACATGTGCATAGGTTCCCATTGACTTTTTAGGGAAAAACACAGAGATGTTCCCCTTCTCAGGGCCCACTTCTGTCGAGTTGTCAGACAGTTGAAGCAATGGCTGAACTATTGACAAGCGCAGTGCTCTCACTTCTTAGTGTATATTGTTTATTTTTGTTTTTATTTTTTGGCTGGCATGATTCCCCAAAAGCACAACAACCACTTGTTAAGGATCAAAGGGTGAACCTCGCAGTCTCTGAACAGACGAGAGTGGAAGGCACATGGTCAGTTTCAGACGCTTGATTTAAATAACACGCACGCTCATATATTTATTCTCCACAAAGGCAAAACCGGACAAGTTAAGTAAGTCAAACCTTCGGGAGTCAAAGTCCTGCTTTGGAGAGTAAGATATACCAGTGAACCCCTTCCCGGGCGGCAGCATTAAAATATGCAGTCAAGATTTGACTCTGTTCCTCTGTTCTCAGCGGCTCACTGCATGCACTGCAGACCACTATGCCACCACGCCACTCCACGGATTCAATGTGTTTTTCAAGATGAGGACTGCCTCCAGAAAGCAGCCACCGAAGACAGACCAGCAAGAAATCACCACTGGACTGTGCAGACTGCAGACCACTCTGCCACCGCTCCCAACGGTCAAATGGAGATCGGTGCGTGCAGAAGCCAATCCACCCATGCATAAACAACAAACAATGATAATGCACTAACTCGATTTCGAAAGTTTGCTGAGAATGATTATAGGAAAGGAGTTTCAATGATACGTCTACACCGCCGGACCTCGGGACACTGCAGATCACAGCAGACCAATCACTGCGTCTGCTATCAGCCGGCGTCTACTCAGCTTGAGGTCTGGATATTTGCCTGCGACCCTCAGCAACCCTCATTTACCCACACCAATCCCCTTCCACCAAGGCACCGAGGGGGAGAGTCAGGGGAACTCAGAGAAGCAGGAAACACACCTGTGGTTTATGAGAAGAAGTCTCAGCTGCAGCTGATGCTGTGTACCCCGATGTACAAATAGCTCCTTTCCACCGAGTCAGCTCTCTGCTCCACTCAGAAGCTGTATCACGAGGAAAGAACCTGATGTCAAAGCCCGCTACTCGATACGCACTGCTCAACGCCTTCATGGAAGGGGTCAAAAGATTACACCCTCCACTTTCAAATCCAGCTCTCGGATGAGACTTCGGTGTTGTCCTTATTAAACTTATGGATCCCCATTTTGAGCCAATGCATAAAACCAGTCTTAAGTACCTCACTTACAAGACTGCTCTTCTCATGGCGATTACATCAATAAGAAGGGTAAGTGAACTGCAAGCTCTCTCAGTTCAAGATCCATTTGTTGTCGTTCATAAGGACAAAGTGGTATTATGCACAAATCCAAGCTTCTCTCCTAAATTTATCTCAAAGTTCCATGTCAGTCAGTCTATATAACTTCCAGCTTTCTTCCAAAACCCAACAAATTTCGCAGAGAAAGGGAACTGGATCCTGTCTCTAAGTCTTTTTCCGAATGGATTGTCAAATGCATCCAAATATGCTACTCTTTCAAAGAAAACATTACCTTTTACGCCTAGAGCACACTCTTCTCAAGGCACAGGAGCAACTTTAGCTTTCATTTCAAATGTACCTTTAGATGCCATTAGCAAAGCAGCCACTTGGAGTTCAATTCACACCTTCAAACAGCATTACTGCTTCAATACGCACTCAATGGGTGATTCACATATGGGTCAAGCAGTGTTGAGACATCTTTTTGCCGCTATACCTTCAAATAGTCCACCTCCTTCTCCAGGTACTGCCCACCGGTCTATGCAAAGCATGTCATTCTAAGCAGCTCTACAAGCCTCAGAAGACATACATTACTTACCGTAATTGTATTTCTGATGCTTGTATCTGCTTGGATTCACATGCGCCCGCCCTTCTACTCCTCTTAAAGTTGTAGGTACTTCGACATCTTACCCCATTTCTTTACTTTTCTGTACTCGCGCAAACATTTCATGCTCCCTCACCTCAGAAACAAAGCCATCTGAAGGACCTCGGCACTTGAAAGACCATGGGTACAGTCCATGTCACACTAGGGATAGTATTACAAACATGACCAATCAACGTCCATTTTTGAACTTCGAAAACAAATCGTGCAATGCTCTGCACCTACCACTAGATGTCAGCCTATGCAAAGCATGTGAATCTAAGCAAATACAATCATCAGAAATATGATCACAGTAATTAATGTATCATATGTACAGTGAAAAAACTTCAGATAAGGTGAACAGATTTGTCTGTATTTGTATGCTGGAAGGTCGGGCCTGAAGTGGGAGAACCATCTGATTGCATGACCTATATTGCCCCTGCCACCCTTTTTTGTTTGAATATTGGAGTACTGGTTGCTAAAACAGAGGGAGTGTATAAATCTGGGTTTGGTACCTCTTGGGTGAAAGGGACGGTAAGACCAAGGCCTGGGCGAAGCTGGGGTTGGAGGGATTTGCTTTCATAATAGCTGCCCCCGCATTTGGTATCTGTAGTTAAATCTTAAAGGTTGGGCAACAGATACACCAAGGTCATGGGTTGTTTGGGGTCAGGATGTTGGTTGGGGTCAAGGAGAATGTTTTTTGTTTTACACTACACGGACAGTGCATAATCAATGTTGGAGATGGCATACAGGTACATTTGCTCAATGTTGCATGACATATGCTTTTACATATTTGCACAAGACTAGTTAAATCATTATAATGGAGGATAATAAGGTGTAATACAGTGAAATGTATGTCCTGAAATGTAAATGGTCTCTGCGATAAGACCAAGCGGGGTATGGTATTCCAGGCCCTAAACAGGTGCAAGCCCACCTTTGTGTTCCTGCAGGAAACACACCTGATGGGAATAGAGTGTGTTGTTCAGAAGTGTTGATTCGAACTGTTTACTGTATCTTCGGTGGTCCAAAACACCGGAGGGAGGTATGCACTGGTAATAGGTTCACTTAAGGGAGAAACTCTGAGGTTACTCTGTGTGTATGCCAGCCACCATTACAGGTGATTCTCCTCTGTGAGCTTTGAGGGCTGTGTGTGCAATATTAGGTGGACAGCTGGTTGGTGGGCGGAGACTTTAATGATGACTTTATCTGAAGGGATCAATCAGTGGCTGCATGAAACTTAGTGAGTGCAAATGGACTGGTGGATTTATCAGCATGCTGCACACACAGGGAACTAGGTTATTCCTTCCATTCATGGGCACATCTCTCCCTATTGAGAATAGACTACTTCTTTGTGTCTGGCTGAGACTTATGTAGGGTTAGGGGCACCCAACTCCTGCCAAGAGGAACTTCGTATTGCTCTCTGTTGTTGATTACAATGGGCAGGACACAGAGAGGGGAAGGTTTTTCTTGGAAGTTAAATGCATATTATTTGGGGTTCCCGCAGGTGATGGATGAGTTGTGGGAGAGGAGAGTGGAATATTTTGAGATGAATGCCTCTTTGGTGAGAAGCGCCGGGACACTCTGGGAAGAATACAAGGCAGTACTGAGAGGGGAGGTAATCTCGACCCAAGTGGCGAAGATGTTGGATGCTGAATTTCAGCTGATGCGCCTGCAACAGCAATTTCTTAATGACTGATGCCAGATGAACCAGCGTCATTTGTTCCAAATGAGGGACTCTTATCGCACGCTTGCCACTGATACAGCGAAGCAGGCTCACTTAGCTTCACGTGCCAGGGTATACAAAGTAGGGGACAAGGCTGGGAAACTGCTGGTATGGCTGGAACAGCGAGATCTTTCTTCCAGTTACATACACAGTGTAACTACAGGAGAAGCGGTGGAGATCAAAGAGGCTGATGAGATCTGTGAGGTGTTTTCAGAATATTATAGACTATTATATGTGGCTCCACCATGGTACACTGAGGCAGCAAACACTGATCTCTTGGAAGAGATTCCTCTCTCACAGCGTATGGAGCAACACAAAGGGGTGCTGGACTCAGAAATCATGAGGGAAGAAGTGGCTGCGGCTATATCATCACTACAGTCTGGGAGGGTGCCTGGACCCAGTCGAATTGTGGAAAAGGCTTATTGAGGAGGTATCTGATCCTATGCTGTCAATGTTGCAGAGTAGCAAGGAAGGAGGACAGCTTCCCCAGAATCTGCGCCAAGTGACCGCTCTAGTAATACCTAAGAGGGACACATTTTTTTAATTGTGCATCCTATCTTCCCATCTCGCTTCTCAATATAGAGTCTAAAATCGCAGCCACGTTTCTGGCAACATGACTGAACCAATTGTTACCTGATTTGATTAATTCGGATCAAAATGGGTTCTTGCTGCGTAGAGCGACTCACATGAATATTTGGTATCAGGTAATATTATCCCCACCAAAAATACTGCTGTATATATATTGTAGTAGGGAACGGCCATAGATGATATAGGGGATAATATTAGGGTTTTTCGGGAGCAGGGATTGCGGGGGTGCCCCCCACTCATTTTAAAATAATGCGGCGGTTGCGGGGGTGTCCCCCGCAGGTTCCATGCCTTAATATCGCCGCAAAAATATGGCACATGGAACCGAATATTTGGAGGCTTCAAGTGGCCTTGGATAAAGTTGAAGTCATCCCTGACCCACTGGCGATAGCAACCATCTACTTCAAAAAAGGCATTTGATTCCATCTATTGGAATTCGTTTGGGCAGTGCTGCAGGATATGGGCTTTGGGTTAAAGTTCTTGCAGTGGGTCAGGCTGTTGTGCAAAAACCCAGGTTAACGGCAGGACATCTAAGCCCTTCTCACTAACAAGATGCATGCGACAGGGCTGCCCTCTCTCTCTGTCACTGTTAATCCTGTCTGTTAAGCCGCTACAGTGTAGCTCCGGGAGACCACCACATGAAAGGATTTGTGTGGCCGTCCGGGCAGGAAGATCGGGTGTCGCTATATGCGGACAATCTATCGCTGTATGTGGGGAAATCCCAGTGATCGATACCCAAAATAAAGTAGATTTTGCAAACATATAGATGAAACAGTGGTCTCTCAGTTAACTGGAACAAATCCATCCTATTCCCGGTACAGGGAGGGCCTCCGGCAATCCAAATCAACTATCCCCTTAGAGTGATGGTCGGATCGTTCCGATAGTTGGACATTCAGATGAGTCGGGAATCCAAGACTTTCTTGGAGCACAACCTGATGCCTCTAATGGATCACCTTATATCTGGCACTAAATTCTGGTCGGCTTTACCTCTGTCCCTGATGGGGAGGGTGACAGTATTTAAAATGATGTCGCTGACAAGATTCTTGTATGTGTTCCGGAACGGGAATTTCAAGTGAATGAAACAGCTCTAATAAAGTTGCTATGGAGGCAATCTCAACCCAGGATAGCATTGCGCAATCTGTATGGTTCGGTATGGGATGGTGGGATAGGGTTCCCAGACCACAAAAAGTATTATTGGGCTTTGCAGCTGGCTGTGGCAAATGAGTGGTTGTTGAGGCGGAGTGTCCCAATACATCCACATATTCGACTGCAATGAGATAGGATGAGATGCAAGGATTCATTGCAGGTACTTCATGGGAAGATCAATGTGGTTGGACTGACCCAAATTCGCAGCAAGTAGTGAGAGTATGCAAGATCGCTACCAAAGAGACTGGGTGGGAGGGTGTAGTTACCCTGTAGGCCCGATTATGGCATAATCGGGATATGCCAGAGTTGATGGAACTGTCCTTTTCGATCCACTGTCATGGGGAGAATATAAGAGTCATGGAGATGTGCTGGTGGCAGGCCGGTTACGGTCATTTCAGGAGTTGTAGCAAAACTCCCAATTGTCAGGGTTGGATAGTTATCAATATATTATATGTAGATATGCCATGTGGTCGCAGTTTTGGGGGAATACTGAGTTCCGGAACAGACCCCGGTTGAGGCTAATACAAACGTAGATTTCCTGAGGAGAAGGGCAATTTTGATCCAGCATCAGATACTTGTTAGTTACACAGCAAGTCCATTGGTGAACCTCCAACGGAGGTGGGAAACAGACATGGGGCGGGTGGAGGAGTGGCAGGAGGCCCTAATGGCACGAGAGAAGTGGCTATTTCGGCACGCTATAGACTCATCCAACAAAAGATCCTGTGTAGAACATATAATACAATGGAACTGTTGTTTAAATGCAGTCGGGTGGCGGATCATAACTGTTTGCGATGTTATACTGAGGAGGGAACTTTTTATCATACAATATGGGCATGTCCAAAAATCCAGCATTTCTAGTCTGGGTTACTGTGTAGTGTCCGCAGTGGTTTCTCAACTGCTCCAGGCTGGCCCGAAACTGCTTTTGTTTTGAGTTTGGGGTGAGCCGAAGTATTCACAATATGAAAAACTGTCTATTGCCAACGCTTTGATTGTAGCAAAAAGAAATATCGGCATGTTAAGGGGGGCACAAGAGGGGCCGAGGCTTTCTAATTGGGTGTTGGGCATGACCAACTGCATGGCAATGGAAGAGCAAATATATAGCTACTGAGGATGCCCTCTTAAATTTGGTAAGATCTGGGATAAGTGAGGAAGTGCCGAATGACCCTGTTAATGTTGTTAGATATATAATTGCTCAATGGGACTTTGTGATTCTTATACAGGCTGGTGACCTGGGAAAAATGTATTTGATGTTCCTGACTGTAATACTGTATGTATGCAGGGCGTTTTCCCTGATGAACTGACTTTACAACTGCTGTGTAGTGGTTAATGTTTACTAATTACTCTTACTCCAAAACAAATAGTTATAAAATAAAAAGGTATGCCGATTTGACGTGCAAAGACATAATAGAAACAAAACCTTTGAAATTCTGCAAAAAAACCATTAAGAGTTAAGGTGATCAGATTTGACACTGTACATGCTGCACCAATACGTTTCTTTGAAGCCCATGCACCACTGCCTTTTGCCGTGGCCGCTGTACATTTTGCACCAATACGTTTCTTTGTGGCCCACTAGCCATGGCTTTCGGCCGTGACTACTGTATATTTTGCACCAAAGGTTTCTTTGGGGCCCAGTGGCCACGGACTATGACCATAGCCACTGAATATGTTGCACCCGTAGGTTTCTTTGTAACCTTCTAGTCATGGCTATAATCAATCTCATCTGTGGTGCCATCATTGTGTTCATACACTCCACAGCAGGGGGCGCAACGTTAAGGTGGACTTGCTTGAAATGCAAGTGCTGAATGTCAAGGGTTTTTTGCGTTAAGTCTGATCACCTTAACACTCTCAACAAAGGTTTGTTTTCACTGAATTTCAAGGGTTTTGTTATACTATAGTTTCTTTGCGGGCCGCTAGTCATGGTCTTCGGCCATGCCCACTGTACCTGTTGCACCAATATTAATTTATTTTATGTATTTATTTAATTGCCTTTTTATAACACACTTAATACCGTACCTGAGTTCGGTTTCTAAGCGTGGATCCGGGATTTGAACCTTTGTTGCTGTGTGTGGTCTTGCTTCCAAGACCAGCGCGTTGCCCTCCGCTCACAATAGGTTTCTTTGAGGCCCACTAGTCATGGCCTTCAGCCATGCCCATTGTACATGTTACACCAATAGGGTTCTTTGGGGCCCACTACCGTGGCACAAAGACCCATTACCCCCTGCCTAGTAAATGTAATCACTGTAGGTGTAAAAGATCATTTTTTTCACTTTATCACCATTCCTTTGGAATTCCCCCGATAATGGCAATGAACTATACATGCCTGCAGTATTCCCCGATAATCTGAAAATGTGTGAAAATCAAAAACTCTTCAGTCCTCTCAGGAACTCACAAAGTGCCCCCTCCTCTTTCCTTGGTCCTCCACTCCCTTCGGCTGCTTTTTCCCCTCTCTAGCTCTTTCCCATTACCCCCATTCACTCTTTTGTATGTGTGACACATTTTCTTTTCTGAGAGCGTCATCTGTTGTAGCTACAGGAATCCCGTGAGAGACCCCCAAAAATCCAAAAATGTTTGCACTGTAACATTTTACCCTCTTTTTACCCGCCCCACATCTAGCCTGATGCAATTGCTTCCTTTTCCCTCCTCCAAATAGTTTTTTGAGCACTTTTAAGTTTTGCATTACCCTTGGTATGAACCCGATAATCACTTGAAGCGAGCAAAAAAAAAAAGTTGCTTTTCATTTCTGAAAAGACTCTCTGCTGAAAAGCACCATGGGAGGTATAGCTATATATTTGGGACCAGGGGGAACCCCCTTTCTGTCAAATATTTTAAAAACTACTGGATGGATTAACCCCAAACCTGTCGCATAAATTAAGTAAATGCTTCTTGCCCAGTTAATTATTTGATCCAAATGCAGAAAGCAGTTTTTGCGCTTCGGCTTGACCAAATTTTGATTTTTTTCGCTATAGGAAATGAATGGGAGGAGGCCCGAAAGCAGCAATTCTTTGCTTTCTTAATAACTTTCCTATTTTGTAACAAATCTTTCCCAATAGCTCCAGTCTGGAGGGGCACATGATATACAATTTGTTTGCAAAATATCAACCATATCCATCCTGCAAGTTAAATGTTATTAGCAATAGAATGTTTGGATTTCCTATGGCTCAAGGCTACTACCTTTACTATCGGACGGCTATGACTGCCCTATAATATATATGTATGTATATTATAGGGTGGCAGCCACCATCCTATAGTTAAGGCAAAACATAGATTTTTCATCAAATTCTATTGCTAATAACCTTTGACTTACTAGATGTATTTCAGTGACATTTTTCAGAACAGAAGATTTTGTAGCGGGCCCCAAAGCTGGAAGTATTTGGAAAGATTCATAAAAAAATGAAAAAGTTACTAGGAAAACAAAAAACTGTTTTCAGCCTCCTTCTATTCATTTTCCCATATGGAAAAAGTACAATATATGGGAAGCCGTAGCGCTAAAACTGGTTGACCTATTTGTACCAAATATGAAACAACTTGGACACACAGTGTTGACATCATTTCCTAGAGTGGTTTGGGGTAAATCCGTCCAGTAGCTTTTAAAATATTCGATAGAGAATGTGGGGCCCCCTGCTCACAAACCTTTTTTTTTTTATCTCCCAGGGTGCTTTGCAGCACAGAGGCTTTTCAGAAATTAAAATTCAGCATTTTTGCTCGATGTATGCGATACTTGGGGAAGCTGAAAATGAAAAAAGTGCTCAAAAAGCTATTTGGAGGAAGAAAATAAATCAGATTAGAGGTTGAAAGGGGGAAAGAGGACAGCATGTGAAGTTGGGAATTTGGGGTTAGTCTAGAGAGCGAGTTACAGTTCAAGCATGTTCAGCTAATTGGGGGGAGTACTAGGAGAATCTCGCTAGATTACCTTGGAAATAATACAAGAGGCGCTCGGTAAACCAACTGTCGCACAAACAGAAGAGTGATTAGAGATAACGGGAGAGGACCCGGGAGGGGAAAATGCAACCTGAGGGAGTGGGGCAACCAAGGAATTTGGAGTGGGGTACATGGTTAATTGCCTATGAGGATGGGAAAGAGATTTTGATTTTCAAGCATTTTTCCAGTTATCATGCTCATCGCCACTACTGCGGGACTAGGGAATGAAAAAATAATGTTCACACCTGCAAAGATGACAATTACTAGGCAGGGGGCAATGTCTTGGGAAACAATTATTACTTTAACATGTAAAGTGGCATGGACGAAGGCCATTGCTATTGGGCCCAAAAGAAACCTATTGGTGCAACATGTACAGTGGCTAGTGGGATCCAAAGAAACATTTTGTTGCAACATGTGAAGTGGCACAATGGCAATGGCTGAGGCGCATGGGTCTGGGTTCAGAAATGTGAGGCACACAACTTGGTAAAGGTTTTTCACAATTAGCCATTTTATTAACTCATAAGGGTGTGACAGACGCCTCGCTATCCCTAACTTTAAGAGGATTTCCCTGCCTATCAAATCAGAACTAAAGGAAAACACTCTAATAAATGGAATCTGTCCCTCACACTTATACATACATCAAACTCAGTAGAATATGGCATTACAGGTTTAATAAAATAACAGTTATGTTCAACATGATTCTGGGTTGAATGCCCTTTCCCCAGGTTTGAAACATGAATTCCAACCAAAGTTCAAAATAAGAAAGGTTTCTTTTTTAACAAAGTTCTCTTCATAAAGTTCTCCTTGCTCCTAACGTCTTTCACTTGGCACTTGACAAAGTTTCCACAACACAAACATACTTGTATCTTCCAACTGGTAGTCAATATCTCAAAGATGTCTTCTCCTTCTTGGAAAACAAACACTTGCACAATTCTTCTTGATTGCTAATAATGTTCTTGTCAGGATGGCTTTTACCACAGTTCATCAAACACAATAGTGGCTTTGACACTTTCTTTCCTTCACAACCACAATGGAGTACTTCAATGTCTTCTTCGTGGTTCACTAATGTGCCAGGACTACTACTAACAATCTCTTTCCTGGTATACTCGCCTGCCAGGACTAAAGCTCCTAAAACTATGACAAGTACTCAGTGGTGAGCCTAGCTATACACTTTCAGAAAAGTCTTTGACTTTCAACAACATTGATATTCTCAACTTCTTCTGTGTGAACACAATACATACTAGTGCGGTTTGTTGCCCAGATATATTTGCTGCATGCAGTGCAGGTTTTGTTCCTTTCCTTCTTGATACCTCTCTCCTGCCACTCTTGATCTCTCAATTTCACATCAAACTACTGCTGGCAATGTCTCTTTATTACACTTGCTTTTCTTTGGCTTAGGCAATGCTTGTTGGCATATTGCTTATTTATTGCCTCTTCTTCATAGTGGGAATAATGATTACAATCTTTCTGCAGTATCGTTCTCTTTGCCAGTGTTGGTTATATGTTTTCTGAAGGTTGGCCCCCTTTTTACTTTGTCAGTGGTGGTTATAATTCCTATTCAGTATTGTCCCCTCTTTACTTTGGCAATGCAGGTTTTTATATTGCTTCAATATTGTCCCCCCCTTCTATTTGGCAATAATAATTATAACCTTTCTTTTCAAGCGTTCCTTTGAAGTGATTATAATGCCAATAAGACTTTCTTGCATTAGTTCAGTATTCAAAACATTGTTTAGTGGTCAGCATACGACTACAGAGCGTTCCGGAGTTACCTAATACAGACCAACTCACTGGTTTCTCAACACACATCAGCTCGAACCGCTGCCTCTGCTTCTTCTGTTGCTCCTTAAACGTCTGACGGCTTCAGTCGTGTTCCTGCGGGCTGTGCCACTCGGGAAAGGAGCCTCTCTTGCTTCTCCTGCACTTCGGTTCTCACCAGCCACTGCGATCAGGCACACTATAAAGAGAGCTCCTCTATCCCACGGTACAACCTGTTAAGACCCGCTTCCCGCTGCATAGAGCCTCTCAAAACAGACATCAGCTTCTACAACAGCGGTGATGCCAGCGTCTTCATTTTCCTTTTTCAATTGTGGCTCACAACTACTACTACTACTACTACTACTACTACTGCTGCACCTTCTTGGTCTAATGGCCTTGTCACCCCGAGTGGGACGGGTATGCCTGACGTAGGTCCCGTGCCTGCTGGGTCTAGAGACCCAAGCTACTCCTCACTGATGAGCCCCAACAAAGGCGAAACATGTTTGGGGATGCTTATGGTCTCGTGCAGAAGGGATGTGACCTAGCAGTTCAGGCTGGACTGCCCCTTTTGGGGTAGGACCAAGCCTGATTTGCACATGGTCTTTCCTCTTCTGTAATGCCTTGGCAGGTGAAGAACGGTGGTCTGGAGGGTTGCCCAGAGCAATGCCAGTGGTTAAGATTCATTCTAAACCTTCCAGCCATCACCTCTTTGTTTTCACATGAGAAGGGTGCCATACTAGGGTTCTTGAGGGTATCACCTCTGATTCATCACAGAGGAGACTGACACACAGGTGACATGGTTGTTGGCATAAACACTTATCTATATTTGTTTGTGGAATGGTGAAGCGATTTTCCTTATACAGTTTCACCAATCTGCACCACATTTTGCATAGTTCCCTGTTAGGACCCCCCTGGACAACACTTGCTACATGACATTTGTACAACCCACCCCTTTCCACAGATTTCATCACCTTAACACATGAGTCGGTTGCCTAAAATCGTCGAAACTTCATTGTGGTCGTAGACGGTCTAGTCCTGAACCTTAGAATGCACGGTTTCTGGGACATTTACACTGCAACAAACTGCACCAGGCCAGGGTGAGGCAACAGGTGGGGAGAGAGCACAGACGGTCTCAGTATGCAGCAGCACACCAACTCTCACCTGCCGCAAAGTCTGCTCCGGGGTATGCCAGCCCCCCAAACGCACCCATTCTCAGTGCAGTTTACAAAGCACATCAAGCGATAAGCGAATCGGAAAAAGCGACCTACAAGATCATTGATTTTCAACAATTGATGAGTGTGTTATGTCTGGCTACAGAACCCGTTCGCAGAACGGGTACTTTTGCTAGTTAGCAATGAAAATAAAGATAAAACCTAACTTTCCCTTGCTCTAAGAGGGGTTTCCTACCTCAACTAAAAGGGCTGATGGATTTGTCAAGATGTCAGTGTAAATCAATAGTCCACCTTCTTGTGTCAGAAACCTACTTCTGGCATTCACACTCATAACTAAACTAAAGAGGTAGTGGGTCTTCTTGGTCCAGAAGAATGACTCCCATCTTCTGGGCAGCGGATCACAGTTCCAATTGTTAGATGGGATCTTTACCTGAAGGACTGACCCTTTTCCCCACGTCTCAATCCCTTTCCAAGGCACAAAACAAAGTCGAAAAGTTGTAAAGTTCTGAATTGAAACTCAAACAGTTCAAACATCAACATTCCTTATTGCCCATAGTTGCTGCTTCACTATTGGGTTCCTGGAGAATTCCTTCCTTCTGCAGATGTCTGTCTTTCAGTGTTTTTCTCCCCACTCAAAGCCAGGGGCAATGACTCCCTTCCCCTGGCCTTCCTTGGCTTTGTTCTTTTACTCTCTTGGCTTTTAATCTCACAGTGGCTTTAGTTTCACAGTTCACGCTATCAGAGGGAATGACTCCCTTCCGCTGGCCTTTCTCACGCTCTTAATCACAGTTCACAATGCCACAGGGACTGTCTACCTTCCCCACGCTTTTCTCAGTCTTTTATTCCAGTTCAAAATATCAGGAGAAATGTCTTCTTCCCCTGACCATTCTCAGGCTTAACAGGGCAGTCGTTGGCCTCAAAGCCACATTTCTTTAATGGCGTGTTGTGGTCAGACCTGGTGCACTAGCCTGTCAGGTACTGCCACGAAGAAGATGAGCAATGAGGATTTTCTCCTCCTCAGGTTTCAGGTCCCAGGCTTGACTTTCTTCACTGTGTCTTGTTCCCTTTTTACCTGGTTCACTGTATTGCCAGGTTTTATGATTCCAGGTTCTCTGCATTATTATTTCTGGATCCCAGACCCTGGTGATGGGGTTTATGGCATTCCCCTCTAAGAAACAGGCAGCCCCTGTATCTTCTGAGTTGCTGCTGGATCTTGTCTGCTCTCAGGCTCTTCCGACGTCTCTGATGGCTTTCCGCTTTCTTCTCCTGCTTTCGTGGAGCTCACAGTGGTTCTGCAGCATTTCTTTTTGGGCGGGCTGTGCCTTTCTCAGCGCCTGCTTTGTTCAGTGGCTTCTCCCGCCCAGACTCCCATCCTTTTTGCTTTACGGTCTGCCCGTGCGTGGTAGGCTGGGTAGGGGTTCCAGGATTCTCCCCCTCGTGTCCCAGTCAGCAGCTTTGCCTCCTTCCCAAACGGATCGTCCTCTTCACTTGAGGTAACTCCGGGGAGGGGCTGACTCCCATGTGAATTCTTCTTTACTTTTCATCTGTAATGGATGTTGGTATCTAGACTGATCTTTCCAATTCCCTGGAGGGCTCGACATGCCTCTGCGGCGACTCCTCCTTGTCTCAGTGTCTCCTTTGGCGGTTTTAGTCCAGTCAGCACTACTCTTCCTAGTACTCAGTGACTGCTGCTTCATCAATCTTGCAGACCTACATGTGAGAGTGTACCATGGAGATATGTGGCATGGGACAAGGGGGTGTGAAGGAGGTGGCCCTCATGGACTGAGGGGAGGTAATGGAAGTGGGTGGAGGGTGAGGGGTGTTGTACCGCATTCTCCTTAGATGTCCTCCCTGATCCCCCAGAGGGGTATTCTCTCCCCATGACATCCTACCGCTGAGTACCACACCTAGGGGGACTACCGGGTAGCAGCTCCCTGGCCTCAGCTCATGGGAAGGGGCTCCCCCAGCGGGGAGACTCTCGGGATTCGTGACAACTTAAAGTGCCAAAAGGCCATGGCTAGTTGGGTCCAAGAATTTGTCAATGGCCAACCCATTAGCGCAACATGTACACATGCTACAGCCGAATGACATGGGCGCTGGCCATGACCAATGCCCACGTGTAGTGGGCCATAAGGAAAACTATGGTATAACAAAACCTTGAAATTCAGCACTCACGTTTCAAGCAAGTCTGCCTTAACTATGTGGCCCCCTGTTGTGCAGCCTATGATCACAATAATGACATCACAGATGACATTGCTAATGAGATCATATTTTTTTTTAAAACTCTTTATTAGCATTTTATAATACCAAACCAGAAACAAGTAACAATCCCAACCCATCCTTCCCCACCCACCCCTCTGATGCCCCCCAATTCCCCCTGAAACTTTTTATTAACCTTTTATAACATCGTCGAAATCCCAACCCCAGAGGGCCCCGCCTCCCCCCAGTGTCCAGGTTATGTCCTCCAGGCCTCCACGCCTTTCATAGGTCACCATAACAATCCACCATGGTTGGTAACAGTTCTAAGACACGGATGGCTCCACCCCCACTCCCTTGTTCCATGTCCTCCCCATTCGTCCTTATCCCCCCCATTCCTCACCCCTACCCGGTCCCTTTTCACGGCGGCCGTAAATCATTGGCCTTTGACAAGTCGTTCAGCAATTGAGTCCAATGTATCGACACTCCCTCCCCTTCCATTTCAGTTTCTGCCTTCTGCAGAAACGTTAGTTCTGTCATGCCCCATCTGCGGGCATCCGTCCGCCACATATTTATTGCTGGGCCTTGTGGGCACTTACAGGCTATTGCCATTCGGCATTTCGCCAAAATCAACAGGAACCGGCCCATCTTATTCCGTAGTTTATGCCTTTTCCCCCCTAGGAGTTTACCCCATATACAAATTTCGGGAGTCAGTTCCCATCTGGTCCCCAACAGCCCATTCACCCCTTTAATAACCTCACCCCAGTACTCCACTATTATCACGCATTCCCATGCCATATGCCAGAACCCTGCCTGTGCCATGCCACACCTAGGACATTCATCCGACTGTTCCCTGTTCATTGCCCTAAACACCACCGGGGTCACATACGTCCTGTGTAAAATATTATACTCCTACGTCTCGTCCCCTTTCCTCCATACTTATGGGACATCTCTCCGTCCTGTGGGACGGGACCGGAGCACTTTGGTAAAAAGCATCCACATTTTTTTCCAAAATGTGTCCCTCCTCTCTTTCCTGCGTGGGGCCCGGCACGCGGCCGTGACCCCGCCCACCTTGGCTCCGCACGATCGGGGCCGGACGCACTTGCATCCTCGGAAGATTTTCTTCCTGTTTTTCCCTCTCTGGCTCTCGCTAGTATTCGTTTACTAGTCTGTCAATGTCTTTTAAACTAGATTTTCCAGACTGTTCATCGTGTCACAGTAGCTTCGCGAGGGCGGATCGCCATCCTCTTTGTTTAGAGTGTTTGGGTCCGGAACACCGTTGGGACTACTGTTTTTACTGTGACTCCCTTTCGGTCCGGGCTCTTCAACGTCGGTTGGAGCGGTGGGAGGAGTTGTTCGGACGGTCTCCTCCTTCGCATTTTCAGGCATTCATCGACAAGAAGAAAAAACGCCCGGTAAGTTCTTTGATTTTCAGAGCACCCCGGCCGGTGGATACCTTCCCGGGTTCCTCTCGAGCCGGGAGGGGCGTTGATCGCTCTGTTACCGGGGTTCGCCCTGAGGTGCCTGTCTGGCCTAATAATGCTACTGGAGTTTTCTCGGAGGGTCTCCGTAAGGGGCCTGTGATCACCGGAGTACACTCAGAGGCCCCTCCTGTGTGGGGCTGTGTGTAGACCCAGTTCTACTGACTCGTGGGGTACCGGAGCTTGCTCAGAGGCCGTTCTTTCGGCTTCCCTCAAAAACAAAACCGGGGTACGCCCCGAGGTCTTGGCTGGGCTTGAGGTTACCGAACGCATGTTCGAGGCCCGTGCCGATAAGGCTTCTACCGGGCCTAGGTCCGAGGTCCCTCGTACAGAGGCTAAGGCTACCAACAGTTCTGAGGGGCCAGGCAAGGCCCTGTCGGTGACAGCGAACCGTTCCCGTTCTTGTGGTGACAACAGATCTGTTGAGGGGGGTAAAGAAGAAAGTTTCTTCTTTTACCGGCAGTGCCGAGGCTCTTCCTTCGAAGACTCAGTTGGCGGTTGGTAAGTCGCAGAAACATTCTAGGCCTCATAGTACCGGCTCTGCCGAGGTTCCTTACGTTAAGGCTAAAATTAAGACCCCTGATCCATCGACGGGGACCCCTGCCTCACTTCCTCACGTGCTGAAGTTCCCCTCAGATGAGGACAAAATGGCGCCCGTTCCCGCCACGACCACGGCAGCCATTTTAGGTACTACCCCTACAACTACGCCATCGGCCCCTGGTGTAGGGTTCGGTCCTTCGGTTGAACCTAAGGTCCCTTATGTGCATCCTTACCGGCCGGTTTATGATTGGAACGCCCGGATGCCTCTTCTGCACAATGTTTCGTTGCCCGCGGGGACGGCTCCCTTGATTTATGTGGATACGTCGGCAGAGGGGCCTGTGTCGCACACTTCCCCGTTGCGTCCCTGGATTTGATTTGTCCACCTCATGAGAGGCCTCCTCAGGTTCCGAAACAATCTCCTGAGGACGCCTTTTTTCAAGCGCTTATGCGCACCGACCCCATGAGGGAATATTTAAAGGGGCTTTTCAAGGAGATATGTCCACCCGCGCCTCCGGCTCCACCCGTTCTGTCGGTGGTTGCGCCGGCGGTTCCGCCGGCTCCTCCCTTGCCCGTGGTACCTCCCCCTATGCTTCTGCCTGTGCCACCATTGTCCCCAGTGGACAAGGCAGTGCCCGACTCAGCTCAGCAGGAGCCGGACCTGTCAGATGACCCTCAAGGCGATCAGGACAACGAGGACCTGCCCCGCTCTACCAGAGCTTTCCATGACCGGGTATTGGACATGATGAGCTTCTTAGATGTTCTGGTGCCCGAGGCACCTGCTCCGCAGGAGGGCGTGCTTTCGGGGGAGTTCACCTTGTCTCCTTTGGAGCGTACCGGCCTGTTCTTGCAGAAGGACGTTCTGGCCGAGGTCCAAAGAGTTTGGGAAAAGCCACACTCAGGACTTTTTGTAAATAAAAAGATTGACGCGAGGTACAGGCTACATTCCTCAGAAGAAGTGGCCTTGTCATCTTGTTCGCTTCCTCCCTCCACAGTGGTGGCTGCGGCCACGTTGCAATCCAGACCTGCAGCTTCCTCCTCCGTGATGGCGACTCAGGTCTTGGGAAAGGAGGACAAGCTCCTGGACTCCCTAGGGAGGAAAATCTTTGCCAATTCGGCCTTGCAGCTCAGGCAGGCCAATGCAGAAGTGATTTTGGCGGGAGCTAACATGCGGATGTGGAGAGGTCTGTCAGAGTTTGAGGAGCACATTCCGTTCGAGAAGCTGGAGGATTTCAGAGGAGGCCTTTCCGATGCCAGGGTCTTGGCCCAGGATCTCCTGGAGGCTGCGGCTCATCACGTAGACACCTCGGCTCGGGGTCTGATGCTAGGGGTTGGTACCCCGTGGCAAGCATGGCTACATGCCACTAAGTTCTCGAAGGAGGTGCAAGACAAGGTTCTGGACCTTCCTTTTGATGGTAAGGAGCTTTTTCACTCTTCTACTGATGTAGAGCTCACCAAAACCAAAGACAGCACTCAGACGGCCAAATCTTTGTCTGTTCTGGTTAAACCTCCCTTCAAGACTCAAAGGCCGTTGTCGCAAGGTCGACCACCTTCTTGTTTTAAGGGTTTTCCTCGACCGCAAAAATTGCAGAGTGGATACTCCTGCGGGGAATCACCGCCGTAGACAACAGCGTACGCGGTATTTCTCCCGCTCCTCAGCCTCCTCATCAGGTTCAGGTGGCACCGCCACCGATAAACCTGCCAAATGAGGGTTTTCCGCGCTCGCACGAGACCCCGGTGGGAGGACGCATTGCGTCTCATTGGGAGGCATGGCAGACCATCACAGAAGACAGATGGGTCTTGTCAGTCGTTCGAGTGGGCTTCCGCTTACCTTTACCCCCTACCCCACCCCTCAACCCTCCTTTTCAGCGGTCAGGCTCACTCTCCCTCAAAGCCGAGGTTCAGAAACTTCTACTCCTCAGAGCCGTGGAACCCGTTCCCCTTGGGGAACGAGGGGAGGGCTTTTACTCCCGGCTGTTTACGGTGCCCAAACCCAACCAGGCTGGCCTGCGCACCATCCTAGACCTTTCCCAGTTCAATCTTTCCCTACCCCAAGAGAAATTTAAGATGATCACGCCTGACCAGATTCGCTCCTCGTTGCAGGCGGGCGATTGGCTCAGCGTGGTGGATCTTCAGGATGCGTACATGCATATCCTGATTTGGAACCCACACAGGAGATACCTCCGTTTCTCTTTGGGAGAGAAGCACTTCCAGTTTCGGTTGCTTCCTTTTGGCCTCAGTTCGGCGCCGCGTGTCTTCACGAAGATGTTGTCGGTGATTGCGGCCCATCTTCGTCTCCAGGGTATCCATGTGTATCCCTATTTGGACGACTGGCTCCTACGCAGCCCTTGCCTGTTGGCAGCCGCGGGCAACCTCCAGTCTCTCCTTCAGCTCCTGTTCCATCTTGGGCTGTCGGTGAACTGGCGGAAATCCTCCACGACGGTCTCACAGGACCTGACTTTCCTGGATTTTCGTTGGAACACGATAGACTGCCGAGTGTATCTAACCGGGGACAGAATGGCAGATCTGTTGGCCACGTGTCAGATGTTTACTCAAAATGAGACGGACACAGATGGCTCTTCGAAGTTCCTGGCGTCGGGCTGTGGACCCGGATTCCAAACGGATAATGATTCCGGATTCCATGAGAGTGGATCTGGACTTTTGGTCGTCTCTCAGCAACCTGTCAGTGGGTGTCGGGTTCCGGGACCCAAGCCCCATGGTGACGATCACGACAGACTCCTCCCTTTTCGGGTGGGGTCCGACGTTAGATCTTCTTCAGGTCTCGGACCTCTGGTCACCTCAGGACAAGCTCCTGCACATAAATCAATTGGAGCTTCTGGCGATTTTTCTGGCGCTCAAGGCGTTCAGACCTCTCATTGTCAAAAAGGTGGTCCGCATAAGAACGGACAGTGCGGTGTCAATGTACTACATAAACAAGCAAGGGGGAACAAAGTCTCCCCCTCTCGTGGATCTCTCCATCCAGATTTAAGAGTGGGCCATGCTTCATGGGGTCTGGCTGCTTGCAGTGCACATCCCGGGCCGGCTGAATGTCACCGCGGATGCCCTCAGCCGGCGGACAGCGGTCAGCTACGAGTGGGAGTTGAAGGCGGAGATCCTATCATGAATTTTCTCGCATTGGAGCACACCGGAAGTGGACCTCTTCGCCACGGCGGGAAACAAGAAGCTTCCTCAGTACGCCTCCAGAGGGGGGCTGGGAGCCTCCTCTCTGGGGGATGCACTCGAGATCCCATGGCACAACATGAGAGCTTACGCCTTCCCGCCTCTTCCTCTGGTTCATCGAGCAATTTGGAAGTTGAAGAGTTCTGTCAACTGTTCTCTTCTAATGATAGCTACGTGGTGGCCGCCCAGGTTTTGGTTCTCAGAACTTCAACACCTGTCGGTGTGTTCGCCGATCAGGTTACCAATAACTCCCGATCTTCTTCACCAAGGGGAACAGCAGATATGGCACCCCTCCCCACAATCGCTCAACTTGGCGGCATGGTGTCTGAGTTCACGGCTCTAGAGCCTTTGGGTTTGTCTGCGGATAACATGCGCATTATCCAGGCAGCCAGGAAATCCTCGACCAGATCCCAATACAAGAGGTTCTGTCATTGGTGTTTGGAGAAAGAATTGGACCCGAGGGTGGCGACGATTGACACGGTGCTGTCCTTTGTCTCCTCCCTAGCAGAGTCAGGGGTTCATGTCTTGTCCTGCAGGACTTATCTCTCGGCGATTTCTGCCTACCTCTCTATAGACCGGTGTTCTTATTCGTTAACTAACCCGGTGGTGAAGACATTTTGCTGGTCGGACACGACTCTACCCTCCGGTTCGTAGTCTGCACCCGCCTTGGGACCTAAATGTTGTCCTGACGGCGCTGTGCCATAAACCTTTTGAGCCAATGGCTACGGTTGACCTCAAGTACGTGTCCTGGAAAGTTTCCTTTCTGGTCGCCGTTACGTCAGCGAGGAGAGTGAGTGAGTTCCAGGCATTGTCGGTGGAGCATCCTTTCTTGGTCTTTCACAAGGACAAGGTAGTCCTTCGGACGAACCCAGCTTTCCTACCAAAGGTAGTGACCGAATTCCATCTGAATCAGTCGATTTCCCTTCCGGTCTTTTTTCCTAACCCTGCCTCAGAGGCTGAAAGGGTTCTGCACTGCCTGGATGTCCGAAGAGCTCTTAAGTTCTACCTGGACAGGACTGCCGAGCTTCGGGGTTCTTCCCAAACTATGTGACTTTCGGTAAACCCCAGGGCAGGCCGGCGTCTAAGGCATCCATTTCCAGATGGATTGCTGCCTGTATCACGGAATCTTTCACCGTCCAAAAGCTGAAACCTCCTAAGGGTATCCATGCACATCAGGTGCGAGGCAAGGCAGCTGCGGTTGCTTTTCAGAAGTATGTTCCCTGGGAGTCCATCGCTAGAGCGGCTACCTGGGCCTCCCCATCTGCTTTCTGTAAGCATTACTGCCTCGATATGAGCTCTAGGGCTGACGCTCAGTTCTGCCAGGCTGTGCTGAAGAACCTGTTTCAGTAAGGGGTATTTCCATCCACCCATAGTTTCTGTAAGGAGTGCTTGGGAATCTCCCATAAGTATGGAGGAAAGGGGACGGGACGTAGGAGTATTACCAGGTTACTCACCGTAGTGACCACCTTCCTCCTAGTCCATAGTCCCCTTTCCTCCATACACCCGCCCGCCCCTCTAATAAGGTTCCTCTGTTATTGCTAATGGGTCTTGGACCCTGCGATGGAAAAGGACTGATGGGCGATGCGCGGGGCGGAGCCATGGTGGGGGAGGTTACGGCCGCGTGCCGGACCCCGCGCAGGAAAGAGAGGAGGGACACATTTTTGAAAAAAATGTGGATGCTTTTTACAAAAGTGCTCCGGTCACGTCCCACAGGACGGAGAGATGTCCCATAAGTATGGAGGAAAGGGGACTATGGACTAGGAGTAAGGTGGTCACTACGGTGAGTAACCTGGTAAAACTGGACCAGCTGGAAGCGGGCATTCCGTGATGTCTGCCGGACTAATCCCCAGACCTGAGCCCATTCTTTTTCCGGTATTTGGCGTCCCATGTCCACCTCCCACCTCTCCTTAATCTTCAACTCACCCTTTGGGTTCCCCCCAGGAGGGCTTTATAAATCTGTGAAATACGTGCCTTACCCCTCGTCTGATCAAGCAAAACTCAGAGCACCGGATTCGGCTCCGGCTACTCCGGAATTCCCTCCCACATCTCTGCTAACCTACGAACCCACGCTCCATACGCCAGGAAAAGTCCCTGCGGTAGTCCGAACTTCAAACACAATTCCATACAGGTAAGTAGCTTCCCTCCTTCAAAAAGGTCCCCCACCGTCTCACACCCCTTATCCTGGAGCCTCTGTATTCCTGCCATTCCAATCGCCTGACAGAGCTTCCGATCTGCACCCCACGGTAGTTTACCCTCATAGTGCCCCCCAACTTCCCTACCCCCAACATATTTCCTCCATGTCTCTCTCAAACACTGTGGTTCTCCAACTATTACCCATTGGGTACCAAAGTAGTTCGACCGCTATACGGTTTGGCGGTAGATCCCCTATCAATCCTCTCAGGGTTTCCCCCCAGGTCGATCCCACACCAAAATCGACTGCAACTGTGCCGCCACAAAGTATTTTTCATAATTTGGGAGGCCCAGTCCCCCTTCTTCTCTAGTCCTCTGCAGTGTCTCTAAGGACAACCTGCTCCTCCCCGTATCCCACAATAGTTCCCTGACCTTAATGTCCAGCATTTTAAAGAAAACTTTTTTCTCCACATGAGGTATATTAGTAAAGAAGTAGAGCAATCGTGGCAGGATCACCATTTTACAGTGAGCCACCCTACCCATCAAAGAAAGGGGCAAAACTTTCCAAAATTGTATTGAGTCTCTTATTTTTTTCAGAATCGGGGAGGCTGAACACCCCTGCAGCGTCCCCCTGCCCAGTTCCCATGTCCCAGACACCCAGTCGTTAGTCCTCACCATAGCCATTGGCTTCATATATAACAGGGCCAACCATCTGCATATGTTATCCCCGAACACGAATTCCCTCAGCACCCGGAATAGCCATTTCCACTCTAGGGAGTCGAATGCCTTGATAGCGTCGAAAGAGGCTATCGCCAGGTCCTGCTTCTGCAACTTCACTAAATCCATAACATGGTGAAGGCGAGAGATGTTATCAGATGTATTTCTTCCCCCCCACAAACCTGCATTGGTCCATGTGGACCAAGTGCGGCGCTACCCTCGCCAGTCTAGCGGCTAGAATCTTCCCCAGAATTTTCCCATCAACATTCAATAGGGATATCGGTCGATACGCCGCGCAGTCCATCGGGTACTTCCCCTCTTCAATATCACAATTATAACTGCCTCTCTCATCGAGTCCAGGCGGCAACCCCTCTGAAAAGCTTCCTCATATACCTTCTGGAGTTGTGGCGCCAGGAGATCCACAAACATGGAGTAAAACTCCACTGGGAATCCGTGACTACCCGGCGCTGTACCTTTCCTCATTGTGCGAATCGCCCAGCGGATCTGATCCCTACAATGATGCATTCTCCCCCTCCCGGGTAACAATTTCCCACCAAAGGCCCGAATCCGATAGCCAAATCCCACTTTCCCCAATCATTCTGCCCCCGGGATCGTGCCCCCTCTGGATCGCGTGGTACCGAGTCCAACCAATCCCACACTTCATTTGGGGAGGTGAAAAACAATGACTACCCTCCTGCAATTACTTTAAGTTTGGCCGGAAAAACATCATATATTTCAAATTCAATTCACAAAGCCGACGTCTCACTGCATCGTATGATCTTCTCTGTCGCTGCACCTCCAGGGTGAAGTCCGGGAAGATCCGCAGTTTCGTGTTTCCAATGTCAGTGGTCCGCCCTCCGAGCCTCTTGCAAAATGGCTTCGCGATCCTGAAAATTCATAATCTTTGCCACCATCACTCTCGGTGGGGCCCCCGGCAGGGGAGGTCTGCCTGGTACCCTATGCACTCTCTCCACTGTAAAGAAATTCAAGAGGCCCTTGATTCCCAGCATTTTCAGAATTAAGTTCTCTACAAACAGTTCCACACAGGGCCCCTCTTCTCCGGTATCCCAACCAGTCTGACATTACAGCGTCTGGAGCGCCCCTCTCTATCCTCTGCCTTCAGATTCAATGTTCTGGTTGCCCCCACCAACCCCGCCACCTGGTTTTTAAGGGTATTGATGTCATCCTCCACTGCGCTGACCCTCTGTTCCACCTCTGTGACGCGTTTGCACACTTTGCGGAGGACCACCCTGACCAGGGAGACATCCGCTCCTACCTCCTTAATACTGCATTCCAGAGAGGCCTTAGATGACTGTATCGCCTCTAGCAGTGCATCCAGAGTCACCCCTCATTCCCCGCCTGCCGCCCCCTCTTCCGCAGGACGGTCTCCCTCCACCTGTTTCTGCGGCTTACTCTTGACTTCTGTGTATTTCTCAATTTTTTGTTGCCCTCTCCCAATCCTCTCACCCGGGCAGTGTCCAGGCAACAGTATGTCCTCTTGTATACTAAGGCGGCCAAACCCTTCAGGGTATGCAGATGATATTTATCCCACCTTCCTTGTTCTGTCCTGTGCTCCGATTGTCCACTATCTCACCCCCGCGGTGAGTGTCTGCCTGCTGTGCCTAGCCTCCGGGGTGTTTCCTGTTGCCAAAGGCCCCAAGCACAATGTTCCCTTCACACTGCTGTCTCTTGCAGAGCTCTTGAGGTGCACCGCCTCGATTCCTCAGCCTTACTGCAGCGTGGACTCTCAGCCCCCGAGCTCCCCGGTTCACACTGTCCCCCCCAGGTGCATCGGTGGACAGCCAATGCACTCCCTCTCTAGTTCACCTGACCTGCTGCAATGCTTTGGAGTGAGATTCCCCGCTCAGTCGGGGTGGCGGGATGCTAGGCCAGTCCACCTGCCCACCTGCCCTGGTCCTGATTCCAACTCTGAACCTCCTCAGGGCTCCAGCTTGCAGCGGAAAGCGCCTCTGATGCCGCTTCTGTATTACAGCGCGCATGCGGGCAGATTCGCCCACCTCTACTCCGTCTCTCAAGCAGTGCCTTTACCACTCCTCCCTCCCGGCGTGGGCCACATCCCGGTCCCGATCCCTTCCTCCTCCCAGGACACATCTCCGCTGGCCCGCCGTTGGAGGTGTCCACCGCTGCTCCAATCCACCTTCACCTGTCTACCCCGTGGGCTCTCCTCTTCATCCTGAGTCTCGCCATCCACCTGTGCTATTCGAGGCTTTGCCCCTCCCAGCCTTTGCTGACTGTAGGCAGCGCACGCCGGGCAATCCTCCGCCAACGCGCAACCTCGTCCCCCGACCGGGGATCCGACCCCGCTCCCGCCTCCACTCAGAGGACCGCGGTGGCCATCTTGGACCCGCCGTCCACCTTCACTTCGGCCTCTTCTTCTCTCGCTCACTCTGCATGGTCCCCCGCAAGTCAGATTCCCATGCCTTCTTTCAAGACGTCTGTAGGGTATATATTACAGATCTTTCGACAGGATATGAGCTGGCGGAGCAGGAGCTCTATAGGGCTACGTGTTCATTGCACACCGTCTGGCCTGATGACATCGTATTTGACATCACTGATGAGATCAGTAATGACATCTACTCATACGTCCCGTCCCCATTCCTCCATCCTTGTGGGGCGTCCACCAACATGGGGACAGTACCGGAACCTTTGGCAGTGAAAAGGTGAGCTTCCCCTTTAAATTCAGCATAGCGCGCAGGGGCATGGGCTCAGGCTTGGGAACTCCATGCCGAGGCCCCGCTCTCCACCTCACCTCAGTCCCTTTTTCCACACGGACGACCAGGCAGCCAACACAGAGACTTCTTTAGCTTCCTGCGTGCTCTCCTTTTGTTTTTCAATTCTTATTTTACTTCCCTTCGATGCCTCACCTCCCCGTCGCATCTCGGCCGCAGGAGGAATCGCAAGCTGTGCCTCTTTCGACCGCTCGTTCCCATCCCCAGACCCCCATTCACTCTGTCTTGTGTTTGTGGCCCGACCACTGCTGGGACTCATTTTCAGTCTGCAGTGCTCTCATCACAGGGCATTGAAGAATCATCCGTCATGGTGGAGGGAGATCTTCCACACTTCTCCTCCACCCCACCTTAAGGACTTTGTCTTCGTAACCTCTCATCAAGACAAGGTAGGACCTCTGTTCAGCACAGCTCCACAGTGCAGACTCTTTCCCCAGGGTTCCCATGGATCGGGGTTCCTCAGATTCAGGTTCTGGCAGGCCTAAGCCCCCTAAGGCTACCGGCTCCCAAGACGAGGCGCTCAGGGGTCCTACCGGGCTGTCCATGGAAGCACGATCAGGCTCCTCCTCTTCTTCTACCTGTGGGGGATAAGGGATCATAGCATGCCACCTCCAAGAGTCGTTCCTCCGCTAGATCAGCACTGCAACTGGCACAGGTGCCAAGGACTCCCAGCATACTGAAGCCAGCTCTGAGGCCGTCACCCAGGGCGGTTCAACTGCTGGCCATCCGGCTGAGGGTTCGGCGCCCACCAGAGGGATGTCGGCAGTTGACGCCTCTGCTTCGGGTGCAAGACCCAAGCTGTATTCTCCTGTGTTTGAGACCTCTTTTAGCTCAGAGCCTTCGTACCCTCCCTCCCAGCGCATGGTGCAAGGCTTCAAAATGGCAGAGCAGCTCGTGGCAGAGCCTTCCAGGTAGGTGCCCATCATGGATCAGGCTCCAGGCCCCCAGTGCTTTCACCCTCTGGAAGTGGCAGCGGATCCTACGGTGCAGGGTTTTGGTCCCCTCCCGGGTACCACTACTTGTCTCAGATTTTACAGCTACGTGCACCAGGCGCCTCAACACTTTGACCAGGAGCAGAGGCCCAGCACCCTGCAGGGCAATGCCCCTAGGGGACCCAGCGGCTAGTGAGGACCGCTTCTTTAAATGCCTCCTCTTCCTCATGCATTCCCCTCAAATGAAGGGGCTCTTGACGGAAATTGTGAATGAGGTCATCTCCCAGACGGTGCCACCTCTGCCCCCTCCCCTGGGTACTCCTCCCGTTCCGCCGGTGATTCCGGTGTCTGTCCTTCCACCAGTGCAGACCCTACCGGTTGTACAGACCCCTCCACCTCCTCCTGTACCACCAACGCCTCCCCCTCAACAGCCGTTGGACTTGTCTGCGGCTCCAGACTTGGGGGATGGGGGCGGGCCTCCAGCAGCTGTTTCCCAGGGCCCGGATTCCCCTCAGCCTGTGAAAAGGGGGGGGCAGGACGATGACAACAGTGATGTCCAGCACGCATAGCCCTCGGCATCTGTTAAGGCATTTTATGACAACCTTCATGGCCAGGCAAAGTTCTTGGGGGTCCCTCTTCCTGAGGAAGCCCTCAGGAGTCGGGGTGCTTGCAGAGGTCCTGGGCAAGAGCACCACAGTCCGGTCCATCTTTGCCTCCAGAGGGACATGCTATAGGTGGCGCGAAAGGTCAGGAAGAAGCCCAGGGCCAATGCCCAGATGAGCAAGAAGTTGGACAGCAGGTTCAGGTTGACGGATGGGGAGCCAATCCTTCTTGCCTCCCACCCGCAACCCCATTCCTCTGTGGTGGCCGTGGCTTCGCTTTATTCTTAACCATCGTCTTTGTCGTCTTCCTCCACGGGAGCCACCTCCAGTTGCCTCTCCAAGGAGGACAAGGTCCTAGAGTCCTTCGGAAAGCGCTGTTACTCTATCTCAGGACTGCATTTGGGGCAGGCTAACGCGGATGCCATCTTGGCTGCGGCTAACCAAAAGCTGTGGCAGAAGTTCTGTCAATTTCTGCCCAACCACCCTTCGGACAAACAAGCCTCCTTCAAGGCCGGGCTGGCAGATGCCCGGGCCATTGCACAGGACCTCATGCAGTCTTCGGTCTCCAATATCTACACAGCCAGCAGAGGGCTGTTCCTTGGGGTCGAGATGAGGACGGCATGTATTGTAAGAAAGGTATCAAAGTACGACGGACACAAGTGATCACAGTTCAAGGGTGTATATTAAACTGTAAAATGGGTGCCATAAACGCTTAGTCTAAACCTAAATCTAAGATGGGAGCAAGGTACGAACATCAAATAATACCACCGTCCAAGTGGAGTCTAGTAAAATAAACCGTGCATATGCTTAAAAATATATATATATTGCCAATCCTTACCGCTATGCTACAAAAGAGTGTAGGATAATGTTCACAAGAAAAGAAAGAAGTGTTCACAAAATGATAATTCCGGATGTTATGGCAGGGTCTCCTTTCCCCGCTTTTTTAGCATGTGCCAAGGCAGGACTCTTGATCACAGCACAGCCCTGTGCTTCTCCATCACCAAGTTACAGTTCCTTCTCTCAATATCAGGACTTTCTGTGTCCAAAGCTCTTTCATGCGAAGTCTCTTGCCTCTGAGGGCCTGATGTATCATAACAAAACAAAAAGTTCCTTCTATTTCTCTTCATGTCGGGCCATTACACCCTTGGATCCCCCTCAGCCCGGCTCCAATCTTTCTCTCAATGTTAGCCTCTCTCACTCAGGCTCAGAACAACTACTCAGTCGGGTTCATGTTTGCCACCACTTTGCTTTTTCACAATGTGGGATCAATTTCTCTTAGCTTTGTGCTTGACATCCCTCAGTCGGGTACACTACCGCCTTTCAATCACAATCTCTTCATTTGTAGTATTCAAAAGTCTCAATGTCTTTTTAAACAACCATCTGGTTTAGTTAGGTCGCCCTCATCCGGGCTGAGACCTTCCTTCACCGGCCTCCTAAAGTACTTGCTAGCTCAAACAAAGACTTCCGAGGGGCGATCACATCTCGCTCGGTCACTGTTATTCTCTGGAAGGGCGTACTTCACAATATCACAGTTCACACAGCGTTCCCCTCATCCGGGCTCAAATGCCAGTTTCACACTTCCCTTAGTCAGGTTCACACTTTTATATTCCTCAAAGACTTCTGCAACGTGCCAAGGACTTTCGATTGTACAAGGGGTTTGGCTTGACCTTTGTATGACCTCCTCGACACCTCACACCGGCCTCCCCTAGGGACTCTTGATATTTGTAGTTTCAACAACAACGAAGACGTTCGACTATGCACAGGATTTAACATAACCTGTTGCAGGAAAACTTTGATTTCTCAGTTCAACACATTCTCCTTGCTCAGGAGCGAGGCACCAGTCAGATTCCTTTGAATGAGCGCCCACGTTCCGCCGGACCACTCCAACTCTGATACCAATTTGGGCTTACAAATGGACCTTTGTCCATTAGTCGTCTTTCTTCATATAATGTTGCTCTTCGCAACGTTGAGCCCCGTACAGTCTGGTTTATTTATCAGTTCTTTCCAACTCACCGGCTGTGCCGAACTCTGTTGGCGTCTCCTGCCGCCGTAGTCAAGGACGGTGCCACAATGGCAACCGCTTCTCTCTGTCCTGGCTATCAGTGCGGGAGGGTCCCATGTACCGCTGACATCCTTCGCACCATTTGCCAGCTGCAATTCCCAGTCTTACATTTCCCTTCTCAGAGGTTCCGTGGGTCTGGGTTGAACTGCCGTCCTGGACTAGCTGCATCATAAATGCTTTTTTGGCCTTGCTCTGAGTGTGCTTCAGTGCTCGTCCTTGTATACCTATGGGGAGGAGAAAGGGAAGTCAGGAGTGTGTGATCAAGGTTCATTGCCCGATCTCGCTTGGCCTCAAAATTCGGATAACCTGGCGGACTTTCATAGGGAATTATATCCCTCGTATTCCCATGGGGATTTTTTCTATCCGTAAAATAATAGTTTGAGGTTCTGTAGAGGGAATGACCAGGATTATTGTTGTGAAATGAATAGGGGGATTCCTAATAGGTTTACCAGATGCAAAGGAGTTGTTGGATCCTGATAAGGGAGATTGGACGTGGAAGGTAGGTTGATTTGGAACAGCCTATAAAAGCTTCAGGGACTTTGTCCTCCTCGTCCACTTCCTCGGTGTAATATTGCGTCTCACCTGGGGCATTCCCCCGAGCATAACCCTGGGCTCCCCCACCCAGCTGATCCTCCCTCGCTCATCCACCCCCAGGGTTGGGATCAGAGAGCGCCCGCCCTTCCCTGGCCACTTGAATAAGGGATTCTCAGGGTCTAATCAGGAGAACACACTTAGGTTTCTCACAGGATACACGCCACAAAGTTTTCATCTGACGTGCAGGAGCGTATCCTAGATCTGTCCTTTGTGGGCTGTTAGGCAGAATCCTGTGCAGTTCCCTTGGGGAACACTGCAAAAAGATTAAGACTACAGGAGTAAGCAGTAAACCCAATTGGTAGCAGTCTGCACCACCCAGATTTACCTGGTAGCTGTGGCTGAGCAGTCAGACCTCTCTCAAGAAGAGTAGGTCAGTATGCAGAGTATACACAATAGGGCCAAAACACAGTAGAGCAAACAAACACTGACCAGAGCTTTGTATAAAAAGTATATAATTATTTATTTAAAACACACTTTATGGCATATACTAGCACTCTCAATCAAAAGCAAGTTAAATCACTGTCAGGTAAAGTATAAACACCTCCCTTAATAGTTATCAGACAAGTCAGGGTTAAAACACTATTATTTGTTAGAACAGAGGTGAGCCCTTAACCAAGATGGCACTCTGATAATGTAGTTAAAGGGAGAGAAAAAGGCAGAGCAGAAGAATAAAACAGTTCCCAACACTTAAGAGTTCAGAGCAAGGGGAGAAAGGCAGGTTATACTGTAGAGCCAAAGTTCATAGGCCAGGCCCACTTTAAATGGAGCAAAGCGAAATGTGCCCAGGATCACACGGTTTAAAGTGCACTGAAAGTCTTTGCAGAGTGTTCAAAAGAGGTTGGGGTGATTCAGAAGATATAGTTAGAAGGCCTGGGGCCAACCCAGTTTAGAAGCCAAGGATTTAAGGGTCACCTTTAGCAATCTGTAGAAAGGGAGGCCAGGCAGGACACAGTACCTTAAAGAGAAAGGAAGCTCCAGCTGGGGCAGTTGTTCCTGGCAGTGATTGAAGTTTGTGGTTCCGACCAGGGGAAGAGAAGATCTCGTCGAGGAGGGGACGTGGAGTTGTTGCACTGCACAGGGATGAAACCAGCCGCGGAGTTCCTTTATTTGTGGTCAAAAGTGGTGAGCTTGGCTATCCGGCCGCTCGGGTGTTTGGCACGGGCGATTCGACCAAGTGACGTCTTTGGAAGCGAAAAAGGGAGAACTGGTTGCTCCTACCAGTTCAAAGGGAGAAGAATCTACAGCAGAAGATCTTCTCTTGTCGTTGGGAAAGTGGTCAGTTCGTTGCAGCAGGGCTTCACCGGTTGTGTCGTCGGTTGCAGGTGGCTCAGCTTCTTCCCTCTTCGGATTCTTAGGTCCTGTGGCGACTTCTGAAGTTCCAGTCCCAAAGGCCCTGCTTTTATGCAGAAAAAACCCCATTCATCAGCCTAGCTGTCAATCACACATGCTAAGTGGTGAGCCGGGCGGCTCACCACTGGGCCAATCAGAGTAGAGTGCGACTTGGGTTGCTAAGACAACGCAGTCCAGGGTGCCAATTCCCCCTCCACCCTTCCTGTGGAACCCAGACAGAGTGGCACCATTTGGAGGCCTTCTGTGGAGAAGCCTCTTTTCCGTACAGGTTTTCGTAGAATGCAGCAAATTCACCGGCCACTTCCCCTGCTTCCGAGTGCCTCCGATCTCCCCCACCCCCCTGTCCCCGGACCATGGTCACGCATCTCTCCACTCTCTGGCCTTTGAGTCCCGCCGCCAATAGCGCTACTGCCTCGTCCCCCTTCTCATAGTATCTTTGTTTCAGGTATTGCAAGCTAGACAGCACCTTTCCCATCTCTGTCTCTCAGTTCTTGATGTTTTACTCTTGCCAACTTAAGATCCTCTTCCCTCTCCCAGTCCTCAATACCTTCTACCCTTTCTAAGAGGCGGATTTCTCCCTGGAGGTTTCGGGACAGTAAGGTCCAGATTCTCTTTTTTAAATTTTTTTATTTAATTGTAATACAATTTTTACAAAAAAAGAAAGAAAATCCGCTCATCAGAAAACACATTTCTCTTTCATTAAATCTTCAAGTTTCCATAAGTCTTTTAAAGATTGACTGTGCGTAACTTCCATAGGTGTCCTCAAGTCCCTTTCTTGAACATTTTGTGTTACTGTACAAGGCCAATTTGTTTGAAGAAGAGGCCCATGGCTACCGCCCATTCAGTTTTCTCCCCACCCATCAAATGGGACCACCATTCGTCTTCCTCAACTATGGTTGAGCTTCCCTAGAATTTTGTTAGTTAGGTTTGTCTTGCTTCTTTGGTACCCTTACATGTCAACAAAAGGTTTCAAATTAATTCCAGTTGGTGAGAATCTCAAAAACGACACTGGTCCGTTGCGGAGGTACCTCTTCTGAACTGTATTCATTGGTCTTTAAAAGGTTCAGTCTAATTCTGAGGAAAGTGTGGCACAAACGTTTGTCCGGGAATTTTTTCAAATAGCCTCTGACATCATTGATTATTTTAGGGACATAAGGGAGATTCTGAGTTAGTTTATAGGACGTTGCCTTATCTTGTGTTTTGATCCAGTCCAATTCATTCAGTTTTTTCGCCACCTTTGTTGGATTTTGTATTAATGTAGCCCTCGTCGGGGCCACCTCTTCAAGAAGGTTTGCACAGCCGTCAGCCCAGGTTGCTAGCGTTTTATTTTTTCCACTGCCTAATTCTTTGCTCAAAATCTCAGACAGGCGCTGTAGGTTCCATTATAACTTTCCTGAAGAGCATCATGGTATTCCTCATGACAGACCCCTTGAACGATGGTAAGCATAGTTCTTGTCTAATTAAACATATTGGGACAGACAATGGAAGTCCCAGCACTTTCTTCCAAAATAGGCCTTCTAGTCTGTCCAAGAGGTGGCTTGGGATTTGTGGCATAGCTTCCGTTCCGTACGTTATGCATGGGACTACCTTGGCCTTGAAAAAGAACAGGACTGGGATCGTGGAGTATTTCCCGAACTTTCTGTCGATCATCCTAGCTTGGGCTGTCAAGGTCCTTGTTTTGGCGAGTAATGACTCTTGCATTGGTAGTTCTATGCTGCTATTACTTAACGTAAGGCCCAGATATTTGAAGCTCTTCACAACTTCAATCTTTTCGTTCTCCACGTTCCATTTCTCTTTATTTGCTGTTCTAGATGATGTTTCGAATGCCATGAACTTGGTTTTGCTCTTATTTAGTTTGAGATCATTCTCTTTTAGGTATTTAAGCAGGCTGCCAAGTTGTCTTTGTAGCCCCACCACTGTTTGGTCTAACAGGATGATATCATCCGTGTACAAGAGTCTCTGGATCTTCTCACCCCCTAGCGATGGGGGGGAAACATCTGATGGTGATAAACTCCTCTTCCAGATCTGCTATATATGCATTATAAAGGGCTGGAACTAACGGGCAGCCCTGCTTTACTCCCCAAGCTGTACAGATTTCCTTTGATAGGGCACCTTGGCCGTTCAGGCAGACTCTCATGGTAGTGTCCTCGTACAGAGCTCTGATTGGAGCCAGAATTTTATCCAGGCAGTTCTTGCAATTTAATTTAGTCCACAACCGTTCTCTATTGACTCGATCAAATGCCTGCACGAGGTCGACAGAGGCCATGAATATGCGATGGGCTTCTTGTTGTACTTTTGCTTTAAGGGAGCATAGCAAGAGAATGTTTGCAGTAGTGCCTATGTTTCGCACAAAACCCGTCTGGCGCCGATCTGTGTAAGTAGAGTCTTTTACCAGCTGTTGAGGCCATCTAGGATGCATGATCCGAAGACCTTACCAATAACGTCCAGGAGCGCTATGGGACGGTAGTTCCTTGGGTCTTCTTTATCTCCTTTTTTGAAGATGGGGATGACGTTAGAGGTCTTCCATGAGGGAGGCACCTTATTGCTTGAATTACAGTTCTGGAAGATCAGTCCGATGAGGTTGGGCCCAAGTGTCCATGTTAGTCTTCAAGTCAATGTTGGAGATGCCGTCCGGCCCCGGGGCTCTGGAATTTTTTTAGTTTGTTGATTTTTAGTTTTATTGACTCCAGATCGCATTCGGATTTCCCACGCTGTCGCTCGCTGCCAAGGACTTTCTAAAGTCTCACTCTTTGGACTTTTATACAAAGTCTCAAAGAAATCCACCCATTGCTCTTTACTAACGTTATTCTGTAGATTGTCCTTAATCTTTGTAGTTGTTGAGTTGATTAGTGACCAGAACTCTTTGCTGCTTTTCGTCGCAAGTGAACGCAGCATTTTTTCCGCGTCCTGTTGAAGAAGACCTGCACAGTGTTGCCTCAGCCAGCTTTTGTAATTGCGTTGAGCTTGATGGTATCTTTTGGTCAGCTGGATTGAGTTTGAGCTTATCGCCATCCGTTGAAATATTCTCAGGATGGCTCTTTGCACAACCAGTTCTCTGTTATAGCTATGTTTGTGTGTCTCACGATTAAGACCCCCCTGGAAGCTTTGTTGAGTGATATGCTTCCAGTAGCGGCACGTAGTCAGGAGTTGTAAGTTTGTTTACTTTACCAGTAAGTTCCTTGAGATTGTTTTTATATGCCTTCATAATTGTGCTGATGCTTTCGGCCGTTAGCTTCAGACGATTCCCACTGGGGCCTGTTTCTAGCCCTTGTATCATTCGATCCTGTGCTGGTCTTAGGGGAAGCCATGTGGTTTTTAGCATATTGTGGTCGCTGTTGTCGGTTTCTTCCACGCTGAAAGATTTGATCAGCCTCAAGAGATCCCTTGAAATAATTGTATGGTCAATGGTCCTTTTTTGGTTGTTTCTTTGCCACATGGGAATCTCCTTGTTTTTCTTGGATCTCAACCAATGTAGGTTGTGAAGGTCCCATTTGTCCATTAGATTTTCCCATCTTTTACCTCTCTCCCCAGCAGAAGGGGTTCCCCGATTTTGTGGGTTAACACTAAACTCCAATGTACAATTGAAGTCACCATTTATTATGATGTAGTTCGTTTGGTGGTTTCCACGCTGTTCTTGCAACAGGATGTCAATAAGCTCTAGGTATTGATCGGTGTCAATCTCTGCTGGATTCCAGTACGTGTTGATGATTAGGATTTTTTGGAGGTTATTTCCCCTTGCTCCAGTATTAATTTGCCACACTAGTCTGGTAGCTTGGATAAAGGGAGAGAGGTGGAGTTCTGCCTGACGTTCTAGTCCACTTCCTGATCTTACTGCTGTCAGGAGACAGGCCCTCAGCCGTCCAGCGCTTCCCTTCTGTGTAGGGGTAAATGTTATAACATAGCCGTCGAGATATGGCTTCGACAACAGCCATGTCTCCTGTAAGCACAGGATATCGAATGTTCCCAGGTTCACGTGTGATGTTACCGTCAGGTGGGAAAACCCTTGAGTGTTCCATGAGCCCATAGTCAGATGATGTGACTTATCTGACTCGCTCATCAAGAGTTTTCTGTCCACTAATTGCTAGCTAGATTCTCTTTTTGGAGGCACGATCCCTGATGAGGAGGCCCATCCATGTTGCCTTCGCTGCATCCCATACCATGCCCCTTTCAACTTCTCTTGTGTCATTGAGTCGGAAGAATTCTTCAATAGCCTCTTTTATTTCCTCTGCAAAAATGGTGTCCCTGAGGAGGAGGTCGTTGCATCGTCAAAGAGATTTCAAACCTGACAGGACTACATCAATCTTTACCATGTCGTGATCTGACCAACTGATTGGGAAATGTTTGCAGCTGCCCACCTTATTAATGTGCTGTTGCTGCATGAACATGTAGTCTATTGTTGTTCTGGAACCGTGCACTGACGAGTGGAAAGTGTAGCCCCTCACAGGTGGGTGAGAGTCCCTCCATACTTCGATTAGCCCCTGGTCCCACATGTGGTCCACTAATCCTCTGTTTGCGGATCCCCCTTTTCTCCCTGAGGGGATTTGCCCACCACTGTGATCCATTGCCCTGTCTGCCCACATGTTAAACTCTCCCCCCATAATGAGGATGCCCTCCGTCTTGTCCAGAAACTCTCCCATGGCTTCTCTCAAGAACTGCATTTAGCCAACATTTGGGCAATAAATAGACACTCTGGTTATTCTTGAAATTTCTATGGTCCCCGAAACCACTAGTGCCCTCCCATCGGCTCGACCCCAGACCACCGGATCTACTAGTATGATACTCTGATTTAATATGCCCCTACTCCTCCCTTTTTAAGGGGCCCAAATGCCCAGAAGGCTTGCCCAATATGTACCCTGGGATGCGCCTTTCATCCCCATGTTCCGTTCGGGTTTCTTGTACCAGGAGTACGTCTAGGTCGCAATTTTGCATTTCTTTTCCCAATAAAGAACGTTTTGTGGGGGAATTAAGGCCTTTCACATTTAGGGACCCTATCTTGAGAACCTCCACCCGGGCCCCAATCTCAGGGTGCGCCATCAAGAGCCATGAGTTCCCCTCCTGACCACTCGGTTCTGAACAATACAATGTTTTCCCTCCATACCTTGGGTCTGCCTATCCATGTATAGATCCATAAGTCCACCCCATCCCCGTCCCCCTCTTCCCTCCATAAACATTATGCTGCCTGAGACGCCCAACCTAAAGTGTGCCACTAAGGATGAAGACTCTACTCCTCCATTGACCCCATTACCACCTCACCTCCCCCTGGTGGTGATTCTACACTTTTAGTCATCCCCTTTCTGATGAACCGTAGTTTCCTGTCCTTCATCTCTTATCCCCACTCTCTTTATGAGGGGGGTATTCAACTTCTTAAATTGTCTGCCACCTTGCATCTTCTTCTTTGTAGCATGTGGTCCCCTGGGAACCCACCGTTCCAACGGAGCCGCCACGGCTCCCACCTGGTCTCCAGCCACCTCTTCGCTCTTTGGGGCACCGGAAGTGCCTCTTGTCCACTGGTTACTCGGTAGTCTACTTCTGCACGTTCAAATGTCAAGGCAAAGGGAAAGGACCACCGGTATCTGATGCCCTAGTCGGTGAGCCATTGCGTGAGTGGATGGCATTCTCTGCGACGGGCCAGTGTCCAGGACGACAGGTCCTCGTACACCTTGATCGTGTCGCCTTCGTAAAGGAAACTCCCCAGGCGCTTTGCTTTTTTGAGAACTTCCCTATTCTCCCTGTATCTAAGGAAGCGGACCACAATGGACCTTGGGCCTCTACCACCACCGCCTCCACCTCTGTGGACACTTTCCAGCTGCACCTCTTTGCCCCCTTCAAGTGTGAACAATTGGTTTATCAGGCCTTTTACTTTCCGTCCTACTTCGATTGCTGACTCCCCTTCCTGTTGTTTCACTCCCAGGATGCGTAGGTTGTTGCGCCTCTCTGTTTTCTAAGTCGTCCAGCTTCAACAATGTTTCTTCCTCCCTCAAGGTCTGCTGAACTCGCTTCATATTTCATGTCGAGGACGTCCATTTGTAAGTGGTTGTTCTCCATCCCCTCTATTTTGTCCTCTAATTTGTCTACTCTGCCCTTGAGATCACAGATAGATGCTTGTATGTCTGTTCTGATTGCTTTGATCTCGTGAAATATGTCTTTCAGGTCTTCTCTGGTCAGAACGGGGGCAGGCGTGTCCTCTTCGGTCGCCATCTCGTGAGAGCTTGAAGGGGTCCTCCCTGTATCTTCCCTGAATGTCTCAGAAAGCGTTGCAGTGACAGAACTCCTATGGGGACACTCCTTGTGGCTGTGGTCTGATCTGGTGTCTCCTCCAGGGCAACTCCCTGGTCCTCCTGCGAGGTGTGGTCCCCTTTCTTCTGTGGCTAGAGGTAATATAGTGTTGAGGGCTCAGGTCACTGCCCTTCACGTTCTGACCGTGTCTGGGCGTCCTTACCCGGCCTTGTGCGTCTGTCTCCAAACTATTCTGAGGGCCGAGGTCAGTCTGTGGGCCCCGTTTGAGCTTGATCTCAAAATTGGGTGTCTGCCCTCCCTTTCACTGAGATTGTTTCGATGGTGCTTGGTTTTCCCACTTGAGTCAGGTCTTTTCCCCGCTTAGGCTTAGCTATCGCTTCAAATTGGCCCTTGCGGGGGTTGCTTCTTCCCCCTCCCCCACAGTCATATACAATACTAGTTCAATGTGTTTCACAAACTGTGTGGATCCGGGGTTCTTAGGTAGAATGCAGTGCAACCCCAGTTCACTTCCAAGGCGACCCTGTGTCCACTTCTGTCTCTGGGGCGGTCTGCCTCTTGTGTCTGCCCCCTGGGTCCGAGATGTGGAGAATATTGGTACACGATGTCCACAATCCCCTCCACGGGCCTTGGCACACTTTCCCCGTGCCCCCTGGGGCCTCTCACCTCATCAGCATGGGGTAGATTCATGCTGGTGATTCACAAGTGGGCGACCTCTAGATGGTTCTTGGATTCACCTCCCTCCCGGGGCTCTGCGCTTCTGCACCCAATCTGCTTCGCCTCTGGTTGTCATGCTGTGCGTTCTGTGGTCGCCCCCGGGGTGACGCAGAGCCCTCCGATCTTCACCCTGACCAATTCCGCCTCCATAATCCGATTCCCCACTCTACTGGGGGGTATGTGCCTTTTTCCCCTCCACCTGGGTGAGCGTCCAGCATCGGGTCCCGACGCAGTTCCTTTCATCCACCTTGAGGCCACCTTCCCGGGTGAATATCGCCTTCCTTGCCCGTGTTCATAAAGTTTTGGGGCTTCTTAGTGTATGGGTGTCTCTTGCGCCAGGGTGTGGCTCTGCACCGGTCCCGGGGTGGGGGTTCTCACCACCTGGTGTCAAATGCACAGTCGGCCCTTCTGAGAGCTCTATTTTCACCCCCTGGGCCTGGGTTACAGTCTCAATGGTGTATATCTCTCCCTCCCGACCTCTTGCCGGACCTTGCCACGGAGGATGTGGGCTCCTGTGGCCCTCTCACCTGACGGCGCCTCAGCATTGTGCTTGGGCTGCTCCTCTGCCGCCTTCCTCACTATCTCGCCGCCAACCCTCTTTCTCTGGTTTTCCCGCATTTCAGGGCCGCTCACCGTCCGGTCGCTGGCAGCAGGTTCTCCGGGACTCTACTTCTTCCATTAGTTGCCCACAAAGAGATGACTGCATTCTCGCTGCAAGTTCTGGGCGCTGGGTGCGTACTGCCGGGCTCCTGTCATGATGCCTACCCTCGGAGCACCAGGCCAGGCCCAGCACCCACGGGAGCAGGCATCACGCCCCCGGGTAAAAGCCCAGCGGCCCTTTATAGGGGCTCTTTGGACTCTGTCCTGGCGCCGTTGGCGCCAGGCTCATGTTGGACATCAGTCCTGGCGCCATAGGCGCCAGGCTCATAAGGGGAAGTGTTTGGTGCACTTACCTGAAGCAGACCATGCTGCACACTCACCTGATGCAGACCATGCTGCATGAAGAACCAAGCCAAATGAGGCTTAGGAGGGACTATTTTTCTGAAGGAACTATTTTGTTACTTGGGTGGGGCTGTGGAAGAATACTCACCTGGAACTTCTTCCAAAGCTATTTAAGCCACGCCTGGACAGTCACACGTGCTTCGCGTTGTTCTGCATCCCAGCAGCTGAACGCTCACCGTGTCTGCTCCTACACCTGGACTCCAGCCACGCCCGCCTCGAACCTGGAACACCTGTAAGGGAATAAGAGAAGAGAAAGGTGAAAACCAAGAACTTATTCAACCTTCTTACCTGCATCCGGAATCTTCACGCCAGCATTCCTGAAGGAAGACTTCCATTTAAAAGCACCGCGTTGCTCGCTGCAGCGCCGCACTTCACTCACCTGTTCCCGAGACGCCGCCCGGCTCCATCGTGGCTCTCAGCACCGGTCGCCACATCTCTGCACCTAGGGGAGAGAAGAAGAGACAAAAGGTGAGCAAGGGAACACAAGAGGAAAGCCGAATTTTCAGCCATATTACTTACCGGCTTTTCTTGGTGAACCATTCCACATCTCGGGTCGGCGCAGCATCTTTGGCAGGTACCGCACCCCGGCCCCTATGGGGAAAGGACAAAAGACATTACTGGGGAATTATAAAGACATTTAGAGGGGTCGCCCTCATCACTAACTCACCTGATTTACCACCGGCAATTTAACCCCTCAACGCATCGCCTTTGTTCTGCACCTGAAATAAAGGACAGAAAAAACAACATAAAAGGAGGCTCACTCTTGAACTTTTGCATCTTCATACTTACGGCGCATCGCTCAGAAAAGTCAAGTGGATGTGCCAGCGCCATTCTGAAAACCAGTGAAGTAACTGGACGAACGCGCGCCCCTGCACCAGAAGCAGGATGGAGAGTTCATCCTTCCAAACCATAAGGTGAGCTTAAACCGGGGGTTTTGGAGGAAGTCGGAGAAGAACGAAGGGGGAAAGGGGGGAGCAAGCACACTATTCAGCAGACAGTTAATCCCCTTTCTCATCTGCAGAAGGATATTCCTACGGGCCAGACAAGCAAGATTTGGGGGTCCTGTTCAATCGGTGGTCCGAATTCTGCGCATCACGCTTGAAGAGGCCACAGCAACCCAGACCAGACCAGCGCCTCCGTGGGAGCCAGGTGAGCGTTACAGCTCCCCTCTGTTGCAGGTCGGGGGCCAGCACGGTTCTTTTCCTTCTTCTGTGTGTCTTCAGTGACGAGTATGTCCTTCTGCGCACTTTGGGCGCGTTACTCAGCCTGGTCCCCGCCGGGAGTTTCCTTGGCTCTCTCCTCACTCTGGGGTACAGGCACCATTGCCAGTCCTCCGGCCCAAATTTGCACAAGGGCTGCCAAAATCCCAAAGTGGTCTCGGGTCGCCGTTCCGACCCCTAGTTGAGTCGCGCTGCCTCCACTGCCTTTCTGTGGGGGATGGGGTGTCGGACCCCTCTCTGCCTCGGGCACGGGGTCTGCAATCCTCTTGCTGCCCGGGGTTCTCAGGGTCACCACAGTCCTCTGGATCTCAGTCTCTGACTTGGGCGGGGGGGGGACCAATGCCCGCAGCTCCCTTGAGGCCACGGGTGCCCAAGGGCGTTGCCGGGCAACTCGTACTCCACCAGGGGGAGAACAGAATTTTGCAGGCGCAGCGGCTTGGAGCGGAGCGATGTCTTCACGCATCTATCCTGGTACGCGCCCTCTATTGGTCTCCCCTAGGATCCTTTTAAAGTAATTACTATGACACATAAATGTCTTTATGGATCTGCACCATCTTACCTTAAGGAAAGCATTGCCTTGCAAACATACAAAAGAGACACGATATCGAGTAATACCTTTCGGCTTATTTACCCTAAGGTTAAGAGAACAAGAGGGAGTGGTTCTTCTTTTCCAGCCCAGGCAGCCAGTGCCTGTAATGTACTCCCGGTGGACCTACAAAGAGATAGTAATCTCCTCACGTTCCGGAAATGATTGAAGACATTGCTTTTCAATTGAAACAGCCTCATTCGTGATTAGGATCCCAGGTCAGAAGTGTCTGTTTTATGTGTGTGTCTCTTTCTGTGCACCCTGATGCCTGCGGTGCATAATAAATAGATAAATAAAAATAAAAATTGTTCTGCATACAGATGATACATCTCTGACAGTATTTCGGAGTCATTTTAGTGAAATCTGGTGCAAACCAAGCGCGATTCAGAAATATCACCATTCCATGCCGCCCCACATGTGCTTCTCCATGTTACAATCTTACTACATGGCAAACTAGTACATTGGGAGCCCTGGCCCTCTCTCCACAGCAAGTCACCCTGCAACTGACAAAGCTTTTATACCAATCTTCTTTTTCAATGGAGGAGGCATTCTCTTGTATTGCTGCCAATTCTTGTGGACTAATTTTGACCGGCAACATATTAGCCTCCTTAGTGTCTAAGGTAGCAGCCATTTTAGCCATTCGGTCTGCGAAATCATTGCTACAGCCAATTATGGTCATCCAAGGACTAATGGGCAGCACACCTGATCATTTCTATCTTCTCGGGTAGCATAATAGCATCCAATCAGTGGTCGAAGTGAGCGGGGAACGGTCGGGAGCGGTGCTCCTCTACTTTTTAAAATTACCTTTCACAGCTCCTATACTTTTATTTTAAAAAGAAACCATTCCGGAATGGTTTCATTTTAACATAAAAGTGTAGGAAGAAGTTGAAACTTGCCCTTTCAGTGCAGTGCACTGAACGTTCCCTTAAACAGCAAGTGCAAGTGTTTGGGGTGTGTATTGTGTGTGAGAGGGATCGTGATGATGAGGTTTGTGGGGAGTGGGTGCAGGCCAGCAGGGAACACTTCGACCACTGGTAGGGATGTTAACAAAGACACCCTATTTTTCTATTTGTCCAGTGGTCGAAGTGGGCAGGAGCGGTGCTCCTCTACTTCTTTTAATTAAGTTTTACAGTTCCTATACTTTTATTTTAAAAATAAACCGTTCTGGAATGGTTTTGTTTTAAAATAAGTGTAGGAAGAAGCTGAAACTATCTCTTTCAGTGCACTGCACTGAACATTACCTTAAACAGCAGGATCATGTGTTTTGGGGTTTGTATTGTGCGTGGGAGGGGTGTGGTGATGGTGTCTGCGGGAAGCGGTGCAGGCCATTAGGGAGCATAGTTCCACTACTTCTTTTTGTACACTTCAACCACTGCATCCAATAATGCCTTTTCATATTGTCCATTTTTAATGGGTGTTCCGGTGGATATTAAGAAGCCTTGTTTGTTCCAGTGTGTACCACACCAAAAGCATACCACAAATCAGTATAGCAATTAACTGACTGTTGGGCAGCCAACCTGCAGGCTCGCTTGAGAGCCACCATTTCAGCCTCTTGTGTTGGGTTTACATGGGTCGGTTTTCCACTCTCTTCCACCTCCCATTGGGTACATACCTTATACCCCTCGACCACTTTCCCACTTTGATCTCGTTAACAAGAACTATCCACAAAATACTCTGTTTCTGACAAGGGTACGTCTGTCAAGTCTGTTCGGGGCATCATTAAACAGTCTGTAATTTCTATGCAGTCATGAGGGGTACTGCCATGAGGCTCGCCATCTAATGGCATGGGGAGAAGGGAAGCCGGGGGTCAGAATCGGGCACTGGGTGAAAGTTATATTCGAAGAGTTCAACAGAAGTATTTCATATTTACTGGCTCTTGAATGGACATGCGCTGAGTTTTACGTTTTTAGTAGCAAAGAAATTACTGTGGTACTGCTACTTCGAAACGGGATCCTAACACAAAACATTCACTTTCTTTGTGCAGCTGCTGCCAGTGATCTTGAACAAGGGCGCATTCCTACCAACTGGATCTAATTATTTACTAGAGTAGGCGACGGGCTGAAATGGATTCTGTACTTCTGAGTAAGCACCACCAAAACAAATCTTTTTCACTGATTGGCAAACCCAGATCAGGTGCTCCGCTCAAACATTTCTTTTATCTTTGGGAAAGCCTCTTCTGCCTCCTGGGTCCATTGTAAAGGCTCTACCGTGTTCAGTCATGTATATGCTTCAAGGTGTTTTACGATCTCAGCATATCCCAGTATCCACTGTCGGCAGTAACAGACTATCCTTAAAAATGCCCTAATCTGTGTAACAGTCTGCGGCTTTGGAATCTTAAAAATCATTCCTTTTCAATAAGGTGATATCAACTGATACCCCTCAATAATATCATGTCTTACATAATGAGCCCTCTGCATGCTCAACTGCAATTTTCGTTAAGATGCCTTATGTCGAAACGTATGCAAGTATTTTGGATCCTTTTATGTGGGAATGCAAACAGATATAAGCTCTTTATGTATGGGTCAAAAGATTAGGATGGGGTATGAAGACTGGAACCTTGCGACGAGACTTAGAGTAGGTGATGTCTGTCGCTCTCCAGAACAGAGAGCGATTGCTCCTTCCTTCATATGTAAAAATTCCATAATCTTAGTATACTGATGTGGCGCCGGACAAAATGACAAGATGTAAATTGGTAATGATCCAAAATATTTTATGGTCAAAATACCTACTGTAAGTTGCTGGATTTAACCAGTTATTTGTTCATGCTCAACATGCCCTTTCCGGTTAACATGTGTTTCGGCCAGCAGGCCTTTGTCAAAACCGGGCTAAGATTTGTTATAGTGCACTTGGAACAGAAACTCTAATCAATGATTCACATCTATTACGTAATCAATGTTCTGGGGTACATTAATTTATCTCCTCTGTTCACAAATAACCGGGATACTTCCCTTCTGTTATCTCCATATGTAGCCTTGTTAGCGACCTGCTTCTGTATAGTTCCAACTTGTTCCAGAAGTGATTTTGTAAGCAGCGTACCACCTGCCTCTGCCCCAGGCGTCAAAGGCTTTTGAGAAATCCTCTGCAACTTCTTCAATGGATCAACTCTTAACACGCACCAGTTCAGCTGTATATTGATATACCTCGCCTCATTATCACAAGTACACCACAGGGAATCCAGTATGGAGTCAATTTGTGCCTTTTAATCCCCTCCCCATTCCGGACCCTTGTGACAAATTGCAGGATTTAGTCACTTCTCCCCTGGGGGAAGCCTTTCCCTGTGAGGATAGGTAGGTAAGCCTGCTACGCGACACCATACCTAGGGGAAGTGGCAAGCAGGACCCCAACGGGAGAGGGCCCCATTGGGACGACGACTCCTGTTCCAAAGAGGATCTCTCCAAGTCATTCACCTACAACCGACCAATATCTGCTAATGTTTGCTATTGTGGTATAGAAACATAAGTCAATATGATGAGGAATATTCATGTAATTCTGAGAAGACGATTGTGCGAGTAAGACATAGTACTCAGAAAACAGCAGAGGAAGGACTTTGATATTTCATCGGGGAAGACCCAGCAACGCGTAATAAAGCGAGGAGGAGGAGTCCGGTTTGAGAGAGAAGCCCGGGAGTATCGAATCAGCGGTACAAGGAGAGCTGAGAGTGAACGGGACACGCAACCTCCGAGCTTGGAGGGAAGCTGGTGTGCAAAACCGACACAAAAGAAATCTGAAACTAGAGAAGCTAAGGGGACGAACCCTCAGGGAAACAACCGAACACCAAATGGTGGCTTGACTGAATCGGTGGACTGGGTCCAATAACAATGGCGAGACCACAGACCTGTTTGCAGCACTGAGCGGGTGCAACACGAGCGAGAAACCAAGAAGCCAACCTGATGAGCAGATGAAAGGATCCCATCCTGAACGCAAGCCTGGTGACGTTAATCCCAAGAGAATGAGGTAACTGGGAAGGCGGGAGACCCGTGAGGGATACAGAATATAACGAATGGAAGTATCATACTCGTCCCAGTAAGGACCTGAAGTCAAGGTTACGAAAGAAGATTGGGAAGTTATGTAAGAACACTGATACTCATCTCAGTAAAGATGGAGTAACAGAGACACCTAAGAATCTTTATTTCAACCCTGATACTCGTACCAATAAGGAAGAACAGTAGAGAACATGGAGAATCATTACTGGTACATTCATACTCGTCCAAGTAAGACTAGAGAAGTGGAGACCAGTGTGAATTGTTATTGGAACCCTCATTCTCATCCCAGTAACTATCAAGTGGTGGGGGAAAGTGACAATCCTTTTGGGAATGTTCCAATTTGGTCCAGCCAGGGAAAAGACTTGACATTTCATAGAGAAAGTGGCAAATGTGATAAACAAGGAGCGAAAGGAGGATAACTTTGGAAGGGGAAACCAAGGTGTCAAGCGCACCATCGAGCTATTGAAGAGACACATTTCTGAACTATATGATCTGATCAAAATAGTTGCCACGAAATACCTGCAAATATGTTACTAAAATGACTGTGTTGAAAAGCAGTTCAATGGAGGAGGGAATCATCCTCGTGTGCCTTCATTAGTTTTGATAGTGGTAGGGACCAAATAGATTAGTTTTGGACAGAGGACAGATCTTCCTTTTGGACGGCGGATGAGCACCCTAGTTAGTTTGTGGTAGGTAAGGAAAACCTGTAGTTTATGGAAAGTTAGGAGTTTGCACCTGTACATTTAACAAATATCCTTAAATGGAAGACACAAGTCTCTGTCCTTCTGACCCACCACTCCATCCATATCTGGCTGACTTTCCTTTTTTCTGGAGTGTGTGGCTAACACTGTCTCTCTCTGCATTAGGAGAGGGCACACTCAGAAATACTCCATCTGGAGTGGAATAGATGGTACACCTAAGCTTGCACAACAAATCCCTCCCCAACAGATTCACCATAGCAATTGGGCTCGACAAGAATGCATGCTGATCCGTGATTGGTCCTACAGTGATGGTGAGGGGCTCAGTAACAGAATGTGCTAATGAGGTATTGAATATACTGATTGCTTACATTTATTCTGCAGAAATAGGAATATCAGAAAATGTATCCATCTTAAGTCCAGATCTGTTAGCCCTGGTGTCTACCAAAAGGCTACTACTTTTCTTTCTATTCGACACTGAAAAATATGATTCTACTCGGATCATAGGGTATTTGTTACGCTCACCTGATATCCCCGGGGGCGTCAGGAAGGCTCCGAGATCTGGAACCCTAGATGCGTATTTGCCCAGTGCTGAATAATGAATCTGCAATTACAGAAGGGAGGATTTGTGATAACTCTCTCTAATGGGTGAATCTCCCACCTCCCTCCGACCCATTCCCTGCCCTCTGGGTTCTTTTCTCACCTTAGTTATTTGTAGGGTGAGCTATCCGTCCTGCGTTTCTTGTGCAGGGGCGCTTGACGTTTGTTGGCGAGCTGCCCGAATTGCTCCACTGGAGCAGTACGCCTTCCTTGGGCCTAGGCCTGCTGTGACCCCAAATCTGCTGGAAGGCAGGTAGCTTTGATAATTGTAAGTCTTTGTTCTGTTTATGGTGGGAATTTGTTAATGTCTTTATCTCCTTCTTTTCAGGTGCAAAGGTCTTGATGCTAGGGTGCCGGATGGAGAGGCACGTTTCTAGGTAAGAGAAAGCGCGAAGCGCAGCGTCTTTATTGTCTTTTAAAGCTAACCTGTGTTTTCTTCTTCTTCTTCTCCTCACAGGCCGCTTTGGTGCTGCGAGTGGATGAGAGCGCGATGAAAAACAGGCCCCCGGAATCCGTTAAGATAAGTACAGCGCTGTGCGGTTGTTTAATATTGAAACCGAACCTGACAATGTCTCTTTTCCTTTGCAGATGTTGCTGTGGTGCTTCGGATGGAAGCGTGGCATAGCGCAATGGAATTCAGGTAAGACTAATGGAATTCGATGTTTTGGAAGCACGCGTTCTAATATTGTTTTTCCCTTTCTCGTTATTGCAGGTCACAATGTTCGAACAGCAGCTGTGGTAGCGGTTCGCCGGAAGTCCTTAAGCTAGTACCCACAGGTGAGTGATGTCTTCTCTCGGTTTCCACAGATTGCAGCCCAGTTGAGATGCTGAGTGCTGGATGGTGTTTTCTTAGGTAAGACAGAATAATCTTGTTCTTGCAGGATTACAGGAAGATGCTGAAGACCAGGAGCTGGACACGGTGAGTGTCGCGCTGCTGGTTGCAGAGTAACACAAAGCGTGTTCTGCAGTCAGGGTGTGGTTTATATAGCCCAGGTAAAGTAGTACCAGGCCTGCCACACCCAAAACACTAGACCGCATGGCTTGGTTCTTAGAACTAGACTGTGTGGGTGCTTCCATGTTGGATTTAAAGGCCCATTTACATAAATGGGACCTAGTTTGAACAGCCCTTCCTTCCTACATATGTGCTTGGTGCCAAAGGCACCAGGACTGGCTGCAGGAGCCCTTTTGCAGTGGTTTTAAGGCCCTTGGGGTTCTGGCGGGAGCCTGCTTGTGGCACAACTTGTGCCCACTCACAGTGGTCATGACAGTATTCCAGAGGCTCTCCCTCCTCTGGTTGTCAGAAAACATCCTGACTGTTGAGATGGATTTCTAAACTCTGATCTGGTGGGCAGAAGTTTAGGCGGCCACCCTAGTTTAGTAGAACAAGGCAACCTTCTGGACAAACCAGACCAATCTACAGTTGCTTGGCAGGCTGTCAAGATTAAGCCTCAGGGGTGGTGTGAGTGACCGGCATCCCACAATGAGCACACACAGTAAAACTCCACAGATTACCTTAGCCAGATTTATATCAAAAACACATTTATTATTGGCCCTTATAACAAAAACACAATTAAACCACAGTTATCAAGGAAACAATTACCACATGCGCATATTCACTATGTAACATATATATAATAATGCGATTAGCCTAATGCTGATGATGGGGGAGAAAATAACCACAACCTGCAACAAAGGGGTTAGGTTGGCACAAAAATCAGTTTAGGCAGTCCTTCTTCAACAATCCCTTATTTATGTAGTCCAGCCCTACGAATTGAGGAGCCTAGCGCTCAAAGTACAGTTTTGGATTAACAACGCACAGTCGTGCGTAAAGCGCAAAGTGGGTTCTCTTCAGGGGGCTGTAGCTGCTCAGGAAGGGGCTTGAGGCAATGAAGAATAAATTACTATTCCTAGAAAGGGGTCTACCCTTGCGTATATAACGACTTTCGGAGTTCGGAAATAGCTGTAGAGCACAGGCTATCCCAGCCATGGTGAGGATCTCCTATGGGATTCTCATGCGTAAAAAGGTATGGATGTGCCAGGGGGCCACCAGTAAGTTATGAAAGTACTCACCGACCCATGACACAGTGCGGACCAAACCTTGGTAGTCTAGGCCCACTTCGCTCGTAGGTGTTAACCGTGCAGTCTTAGGAAACTGTGGCTCTCAGTGGCGGGATGAGACGATCGTCCGTGGTGGGTCAGTAGCCTTTACACAGCTCTTGAAGAAAGGAGAAGGATAGTTTTGGTGCAGCACATCTCAGGACATGGTAGGCAAGAACTGGAGGCACTTTCAGTGATGGTCACCACAGCGGGGCGACGCAAGAACCGCAAATGCGGACGGCGTGGCACACTCTCATAAATCGCATCTCAGAGATCTAGGACAGCGAGTTTTGGCTGGAGAAGGGCTAAGACCACAAGCTAGCGCTTCCCAAAGTCTCGAGTCTCAACTTGGGATGGCGGCGTTCCTGTGCAATATCCTGGCTTCCAGCTGGACAGTTCACTGGATGACCCAGGAATACTTCCGAAGAGTCTCATTGCAAGTGTAAGTAGGAGAAGCCAAGAGTAGTTGTTCCCACTACTCCAAAGGGGCAAAGCACCCTTGAAGGCCTTCTTGGTTTGATGAAGAAACAGGGATCCAATGGGACAACAGTGGGGTGAGGATGCCAAACCTTCCTAGCACGTCACTGGTGGTTCCTCAAGTCTGCTTTCTTGTTAAGGATACTTGGCTCCTTAAGAGGTTCGGTGTGAACCTCAGTAGATCGACCAGGAATAGATGCAGAGCCCCTTGTCTTATCGAAGATTCGGTTTGCGCTAAAATTTCAGATAGCAAATGGAAGATCTGCTCTCCTGCATGCATGCCAGACGTGGGCCAATCGTGGCCCACGGTGATTCCAGTCATTCAGGCCTACCAGACATACTGGCACCAGTAGTGTGTATTGGGACCAGACAGTCCCAACCCTATTCCTGGGCACTAGCACACGTGACATGCAAGAGCCCATGAAAGATGCAGTTTTCGTGGGAGTCTGCATGTCCAAATAAGGAATACCCGGGTCTCTCGACCTGGGGGAAGGCAAAGGGACAAAATTGCCAAAGGACAGAACAAAAGACTTTGTGGCACTGCCATTTTCAGAACCAGCCAAAGTCTTAATCCAAAAGAGGTAAACGCGGTATGGTCCATAAAAACGAAGTTAAAATACTTTAAAAGTAAACTGCTGCCACCAGTTCGTCCTACGCACACTTGTACAAACACCAGAAAATCCTTAGAGGGTGGCTAGGGCCATAAAACAAAAGGACCCGTATGAGCGATACTTGGCACACAGATAAAAAGTTGCCAAGAAATGGCAACATAGTCAAAGACTAAGGGAAACATAGTTTCCCAATACTGACAGACTGTTTCCCCAAAACAAATGAGCAACAGCCCAGGGGAGTGCAGCTGAAGGCTGTGCTCCACTCGAAAAAGTCAGGTTTAGGTAAGCCAAACAAAATCAAAAAGTTTGGGGGGTGGGGTTTGAGAAATTAAGGGAAAATTGTGCCTAAGGGACATCTTTTCTAACACTGACCAATTGGGGTACCATTGTGTTCTCTGTGGGTGAACTAAGTTACATAAGAATTGGGGAACAGTGGTGGGGCTCTCTGCTGGAATTTTGAGGCCTGAGGTGGTCCTCCCTGTTGCAAAATTAGATCATTTCCCAGGCCCTGCATTCCCTTGATAGTACAGCTCTGTGATCTATATGGGCACTCATTTTTCCAGTGTCCTTCCTGTCTACAGTAATTAGAGGTCAGGGGGCAGGGCAGAAATGCCCTGGTACCCATCCGATGTTTCCACTTCTGCTGCCTTTGCTGGTCGATCAGGCCCCAGATCCTCTTCTGGTCTGGTGACCCCCAGGATTGCTGCTGGGGTTGCTGCCCTAGGAGACTATTTACCTGTCCATTCGACCTTACTGATCCCATTGTGGGCCCTCCCTGACCTCTTCCCCTAGGCCTGCCCACCCTTAGGGGATATGTTTGGGCATTTTTTGAATTTGTCTATGTACCTTCACTGCAGGCTTTGCATCTGTAATGTCCTCAATTTGTCTTGAAAAGTCTCCTTTTCTGTTCTTGGCATGCCAGTCAGTGATTTGCAACCGCCACAAGCTCTGCTAATGGTTTGGTCTGCCATCTGATGCAAATTAAACTGTGCTGAACCTTCGGTTGAAGACCAGCAACACAATAATTAGTTTCTCGTCTATGGGAGCCTCATCTGGCTTAGTGATGCCAGAGTGTCGGTTAAACACCACCTTCAATCTATGTAAACAGTCTGCTGGCAATATCTTTGGCCAGTCAGTCTTTTTTCAGGCATATCTCAGGAATTATGGTTAATTTATATTCCCTAGCCTGTGTCCCCTATTCCTGGATCAAGGGCTAGCAATGCAGCTCTTTCTACTAGCCGCTGTCATACCACAGGGGATATGATTATCCTCATAAACTGATTTATGTCAGCCCAGAATGGGTTGTAGCATTGCAAAACCATCTGCAATTCTTCCACAAACTGCTGTGATTCCTCTAATATTTAGGGCACCTTTACTACGTTTCTTAAATCCCTACATGTCCATGGGATGTTTACGGTAATGAGGTTTGGTTGTTGCTCTCCTTCCTCCTCGTGGCCGGTCAGCACTTGCCTAAAAGGTGCTGGAAAGTGTCGAGTCTCTTCCTGACATGGTGCCTTCTTTCTTCACTGAGTGGATATACAGGGTAGGTGCATCTATCAGCCTTCCCCTGACCCCCTTGCAGCGGTATACACGCATTTCACCGCAGTATTTTTATCGCGTGTTTTTTCATCGCCGTTTTTATTTTGAAAAAAAACTCATTGTTGTATTTTTTTTTTGGGGGGGGTTGAAAAATTAAAAATATGGTTGTGGGTGTAAGGGATTAAAAAAAAGGGGAGGGGGGTTTGGGGGAGTAACCCCCCCAAAAAAAATAAAAAATAAAAGATGAGTTTTTCGGAAATAAAATGCCGATGAAAAAACCTGCGATGAAAAATACAGCGGCGAAATAACGTAGAACCCTTGCAGCACCCTGACTGCTTGGTCCCTGGGCATTGTGGGTATAGCTGGCATCAATTAGTTCCTCTAGTAATGCATCACCTGGAGGCGACTGCCTCTGCCCTGCCCTTGTTCTACCTACATGCTAATAAAGAATTCAATAATATCCTCAGCCTATTCACCCTGCTGCTCTTTCTGCTGATCTACCCCTTTGTCCTTTCACTTCTCCTTCTGCGTTATTATTTGGCAGCACAAATTTAAACTCTAGTCCCCGGTCCCTCTCGACCTCAAAAGTATTATCTGACCTTGTAACTGGCCATTGACTTCCCTAAGTCCCCAGACTTCACTATAGTTTCTTCGCGTTGTTGCTTCCTCAAGCCAGGTTGCAAACGCTCCCCATTATTTAGGCGCTATTTTGTTTTAGTTTCTCTAGCGCCAGTCTAAGAGTCCCAAACTTATCCACATTAAAAGATCCCTCAATTGGGAATTGTGTATGCTTATTATTGTGCATCAAAAATTGCCAGGAGTCCAAAAAATCACATGTTGCGCTGTTCAACTGGGTAAACATGTAATGGGGACAAAACCTTGGCTTGTCTTGACTGGTCTTTGCCCATCGCGTCCCTACTTTAACCACTCATTAAATTCCTCATCTGCCAAATTGCCCAGACGCCCCCGATCCAGTCACACTTTCACTCCAGTTCTTCACAGTCCTGAGAAGGAAGGGGTACTCCAATAACCAGAGACTTCCTGAAATAGGGAGTTTCAACGTGCACTCATTCATCTTTCCCTATTTAGTCGAGCGCTGATTTTCTCTTTTCCTTTATTCCATACTCTTTTATTGCCAGTTTCTCGATTCTAAATAATCAAAAAATAGTAAATCCGGGGGCCTCCCAAGAGGCTCATCCACCTCAAGACATTGGATGTATCCAGTCCACCAGAAACATAACTAACTTACTGAACTGTTCAATACAGATATTTTGCCAGATTTATCTTAAGGGCGAAAATAAGAAACAATCGAGTACCACTGCTATAAAACCAGCAAATGCCAAAAGTAATGCAACATAACCCTACCAAGAATCTCCATCCCATATTAGCATAAGCATGAACCCGATCCCTGCTTTCCTTGCCATCCTCCAGACTCCTAAAGGACTCTTGGTATCCTGTGCTGCCCCGCATGCACGCTTTCCAGCCCTGTTGTTATCTTCCCAGTACCTCCACTGGAGTTTTTAACAAGGTCTTCTACCTTGTTTTGTAGCACCCTCAGGGTACTTCAGAAGGGGGCAACCCAGGGTCCAGCATTGTTTCGCTTTGCAGGACGGATCCGAGTCACAAGCACCATCTGCCAATATGCAGAGAAAATATCACCCTGTGGGATGAACAAGCAAAACTTTATTACAAGTATTGCAAGTTTCGGACAGCATAACATCCCACTGTGCTATTCAGGAAACCCAACCCACCTGCTGGCTCACCTCACCTTTAACCCACTAAAGGCTCGATTTTGAAGTGGCCAGCTGCAATCAGGTCAAACAATATCTGCTTGTTACAACCCTGTATTGTTTCTGAACCCATTGCAACTTTTTGTTCTACCACTTCTTTCTTTATGGTAAATATTCCCCTCCTTATGTGTAAAAGATATATCCATGTAGTTACCAGTAGCCCCGATTCCATGATTATGGAGATGGGTATTCAACCAGAACCTGGGATTGCTTGAAAGACTTGGATATACATCAAAGACTGCTCAACACCGTACATCGGGCAAGACCTACTGGGCTCACGGAGGAGGCCATGGTTATGGATGAGTCTACATGTTTTATGACTTCTTAGATGGCTGAACCGGACAGGTACGTATAAATTGGCGGTTTTTCCCACAGTACGAAGACGGGACCCCTCTCCGGTGCTCCCTCTCTTCGGTGGCAACAGGCCCCCTTAGGCTCCCTATCTACATGTTTTCTGGAGGTATCACTGGTCTTTGTTGGTGATTGGGTATGCCCCTTTTGAGACCACCTAAAGAGCAGTTGGCAATGTATGCCCCTACGTTCTGAGGTGCACCAGATCTGGTAGTTCAGGATATGTGGTGGAAAGGGACGCCCAACTGACAGGCCACCAGTCCTTTAGGTCTTCGGAAAGACCTTCGTAGTACATACGGCTGCTTTTATACTATCCGGACACAATGGGCCTCATTACGAGGAGCGCGGTAAAAACGGGGTCATTACCTGCATGGAGGTACTAGCGGATCCGTGCTTGTATGATGCCGCTAGTAGCGGGTGATTACGAGTGCGCGAGCATGCGCGAACCCCCATGCCGGTAATGGCCATACCGACATGCCGCTAAAGGCCCTCCAACCCCCCGATAGCGCCATCACGGGAACCGCTGATACCGCCTCCTCCTGGGAGGAACCCCTTAATACCGACCCGGTAATAACATCATGCTAATACCGGGCTCGTAATACCGGACCCGGAAGTAACGTCATTGCGTCGGAACGGGAAATGCGGAGGTGGCCTTCATTAAAAACACAATCCATTGCCATCCTCCCAAACCACCAGTTGCATTCAGGAGAGACCAGTGCCAATCCCTTCACCATGTCAAAGGCTACCCGGAAAACCATCCCCCGTCTGTGCAAAAAGCGTTTTTCAGATGCAGAACTTAACATGCTGACAGACACCCTTGCAGCACATGCAGACGAGATCAACCTGCAGAACCTGAAGAGGGAGGTGCAGCAGCGAAAAAAGGAAATCTGGGAGGAGGTAGCCCGAAAGGTGTCGGCAGTCGGCACCACCCCACGGACAGTGAAGGACTGCAAAAAGAGGTGGGATGACCTCCGCCTCAGGGTTCGGAATATCCTGGCCTGCCAAACTGACACGCTGGGAGGAGACTGCAAGCACATTTATTCAGATGGAGTCCATCGAGGGATTTGGGGAGATGGAGACGGGTGCCGCAACATCTGCAGATGGAGGTGAGTGACCCTGCAGATCCCTGTAGGGGAAACCATTACGTAGCACAAGTGATGTGGAAGAGAGCCTATGCAAGGCAATGCATGTCCCAACACACACATGAACATATCCTTGTGCAGATGGAGGGCCAAACCCTGCCACACAGAAATGCATGCTGAGTGCCAATCCCATTACCAACACACAGCCAACACACATGGACCGTGCCCATGTAATACATCACACAAACCCCAACACAACGGCATGCTACCTGCCATGCATCAAACGCCAAAATGCCCCTTCATACTACCCTGTGTGACACACCTGTAAGATATGAATGCATGATAAATGTAATACTCTACAGCACCATATAATGCATCTAGTATGTAACACCATCACTGATGCCCTGCATCTCTTCTACCCCCCAGGCACCGATGGAGAAGATGCCAGCGAGGATCCAACCGCAAGGTCATCCATGTCCCGGCCAAAGACAACATGCACCGACAACACCACCTCCGGGGCAGCCTTGCAGCCCACACCAACACTCAGGGCGCCTGACACCGTGGACCCTGAGCTGGCTACATCAGTGAAAGGCGAGGCTGTTGACCCACTGAGCAACACTGCTACCGCAGTGGAGGAGTATGTGGACTGGGATGGACTGACCCATGTGCTATGTACACGCTCCCCAAGCCCCGTGTCCACCCCCCACTCCACATTCAGCCCTCACCCACCTGCAGCAGTACGGATCCCCTGCTGCAAGATTCTGACCTCAGCAGCCTCCGTGAAGACAGCACTGCCATTGCAAGCCCGGTCACAGCACCCTCGACCACTGCTGCTCCCACCAACAACCTCGAGGCACGGCTAGCGAGGGCGGAGGTCAGACAGGACTCTGTTGGACCTGCTCAGACAATATGTCGCCGATGGGGAGGACACAAGGTGTGGGATAGCCCGGGCCATAGCAACCACAACCGCCATAGCGGCGAACACTGCCGCCGTCAATGCTTTGGCTTCGGTGATGAGAGATAGTCTGGGGGCCATCACGCAGGTACTCACTTCCATCCTGCTGCACATGCAGCAGCCACAACCTGCACCAGCCGTGGAAATCCCCACGGCTTCCACCCCATCCACCATACCCACTTCCTCTGCCCCCACTTCCTCTGCACCCTCCAGCCCTGTGCGTCTAACAAGACGTAGTGCGAGGCACTCTGAAATGTTGCCCCCGGACATCAAGAAGTCCAGGAAATAATGTTGGAACTATGGGAGTGGCTCAGATGGTGTTGGTGGTGAACGGGTGAATTAGGGGGAGTTAACTGGGGGGTTTTGGGAGTTCACTGGGGGGTTTTGGGAGTTCACTGTGGGGTTTTGGGAGTTCATTGGGGGGGTTTTGGGAGTTCACTGGGGTTGCACTTTCTCCAGTTGTTATCAATACACCCGTTGTGTTAAACATTCAATAGCTGGACATTGTTAATTTCGTATTTATCCATTTAATTAATGACGGTGTACAGTGCCCAACTCCACACATTCCCTGTGTGCATGTCCACATGGACACAGTGTACACTGTGTCACTGACACATATCTATCAACGTCCCTGTGGGTCAGAAGTATTTGTCAATCAGTGATTGGCGTACTGCACGGACATCCTGTGCATCACGTACTGGCAGGGGTGCTGCTTCCCCTCCATCTACATCCTCATCATCCTCACCCTGTGCATGCATGCATGCATGTCAATGTCAGGTGACAGTGGTACATTTCTCCGGACGCACATGTTGTGCAGCATGACACAGGCCATGGTGATCTTTGCCAGCTTCTCAGGCGCATAGAGAAGTGCTCCACCAGACCTGTTTAGGCAGCGGAACCGCGCCTTCAACGGGCCAAAGGTCTGCTCAATCACAACACGGGTACGGGTATGTACCCGATTGTACTCCTCTTCATGGCTGTTCCGCGGGTTCCACACAGGGGTAATTAGCCATGGCTTCAAAAGATATCCTCCATCACCTGCAAGCGAATACAGATAGGTCTAGGTGAGTCACTCTGAGCTGCCACCTTCAGGATAGACAGTCATGGCCGCAGCTATTTGCTGTCGACCTGCACATGTCTCTGTAGGTACGCATGAATATTGTTTAGATGCATTCTATACTGCAATATGGTGTGGTAGCCTGGATGGCGTTGTACAGATGATGCAGGGTGAAATCATGCATGCTGATGCGGATGTACTGTGGTTGTAGGACAATGTTTTGCCTCCCATTTCTGCTGTGTATACTACACTGTGCATGGTCACACTAGCCACATTGGCACAGTTGCAATCCTGTTTAGTCATGCATTGCTTGACATACCCATGGTGGCCAGGTTGTGTGTCTTGCATGTTGTCATTGATATACGTAATTGGTCAAATGTGTGCCAGTGATGTGTCATGTTGGGGTTGGGAGGTTCAGGCCCCACCCATGTGGAGTATGCACCCCCCACTTTCCCACCCAGGTGGAGTATGCATCCCCCCCCTTTCCCATCCAGGTGGAGTATGCACCCCCCCTTTCCCACACAGGTGGAGTATGCATCCCAACACATCACTACCCCAAAGCACTGCCATGGGCCAGTCAGGCAACTCACCAAGCAGCTAGGCACGTGGTCCAGCATGTCGCTCCACATGACGGGGTAGCGTGGAGTTGCGCAGCACCATGGCATCATGTGTTGATCCGGGAAATCGGGCGCAGCAATGTGTGATGATCTTGCTGGAGTCACATACCATCTGCACATTGATGGAGTGGTATTGCGGTACACCGCCTCTACGGCATGGGGGACTACCAATTCTACATGGGTGCAGTCCAGGGCACCAACACAATTGGGCATGCCTGCCAGTGCATGGAAGCCTAGTTTGGTGTCGGCTATCTCCTGGCCAGTCCGTGGTAGGGATATGTGGGTACTAGCATGCTTCAGGAGGGCATGCAGGACTTGGTGCAGCATGAGTGAAAATGGTGGTTGTGAAATGCCATGCAGCTGCCGCACTGTGTGCTGGTAGGTACCTGTGGCCAGGGCGTCGATCACAGACACCACCTTTAGTAGCGGGGGGATGGCAGTGCGTATTTCTATGAGGCTGGCAATGTTGTTGCTTATCATGTCCACTATGGTGGTGATGGTGTCCCAGTCCAACCGGTACAGAGTATGGATCTGGTCAGGGGTTAGATTGAATGGACTGGGCCTGATGCAAGGGATTGGTGGCTGCCTACGAGGTACTACTGGCTGCACTGGTGGTAATTGCTGGGCCTGTCTCACCCTCCTTCTCCTCTATGCTGCCTGTTGTTGCTGCTGTGGTTATTGTTGTAGTTGCTGTTGTTGCTGTAGTTGTAGCAGTTTAGGCATGTCCTGCAGCGCCATGATTGCAACAGCTAGTGGTATCATTTTGGTGTACAAAGGGGTGTGGTGTGTGGGTGTACTCCTTTTATACTGGCCCAGGCTCCATTGACTCCACCTGTGGTGATTGTGTGCACCTGTGGCAGTTGGCTTGATTTCTGATTGCTGTTTACGGGTGGTCCGCGATGCCTGTATGGCCGCCATTGTGCAGGCCCTAATTGCCGCATTCGGGATGCCGGTATTTGCATGCCCGCGTGGGTTGTGATGTCCTCCTATTACCGGTATCGCGGTAATTACTCCCCGAAAGGGCGCGTGTACGCGCCCATGCCGGTATGAGGGGGCATGGTATGGGCGGTGCCGTTATTGGCGGGTTGTCGGGTCGCAATGCCCCGGACCCGTTAACGATGACGGTATTACCATTCCGCCTTCCTTTTTTCATTACCTCCATTCTCATAATGAGGCCAAATGTTTCTGTAGGTAACTGGTTGAACTGAGAAGCATATGTGAGAACCCCTTGCTTGCCTTGAGTCAAGTCTAACAGGGCAAGATCTTGTGCTTGTGCCTAAACAATTGTTCCATGGTCATATCTGCACCATTTGGGCAGGGCAGAGATGGGTTGGTTTAGGGTACTGACAGGGCTGTTAGTAGGGTCTGCCTCTTTGGTACAATCGAGGAGGATAGTAGAGGATCATCAATCTGCCATGAACCCATGGGATGAGACGAGGAACACCTGGAGGACTGTAGACTTTTCCCCAGACTGCACCCCTGTAAACTAGTAGGCTTATAGGGAGATATCAGGTGAAAAGGCAGAAGTTTGCCTCACGGCCTACCCCTATGCCATAAGGAAGAACCAGAAAAAAGATAATTAATGTTCATTTCCAATATTCCAGATTCACCCTCTCCTTCTCTAGTTCCCAGGGTTCTTACCTTGGATATGTTGAGGATGGCGGAAACCTAAGTGGGCATCTAATCTGCTGAGATGGTACATGTCAATCGAATAGAGAACTCACCTGGGTCACAGTCCAATACACAGAAATATAACAGAGCAAAAAGGGCCTCAAAAGAAAGCACTCGGGGACGGGACCCAGGAAAAAAAGGGCAGACTTCTATAGGAATACAGAATCCGTGGAAGTGAGAAGGAAACCTGGGAAGCTTATCCAGATGCAGCAGTTCAAAGGGAGTTTCCAAAAGAAATTGTGTAAAAGGTCCAAAGAAGTCAAAGTTTCCAGTATCCATAACCAGGAAAAGAGCAGACATGAGAAGCAGGCAGAAAAAGCGTTCCAGAAGATAGGAAAAGAAAAGCACTGAATCCATCACAAGTAAGAGTAATAAAATGGACATCATTGTTTGGGCAGCCACAGAACTCTGCTTTCCTCATGCTTGAACCAACCATTCTAAAGGCACTACATTAAGCTATGGAAGACCTTGCCAAGCTTGTTACCTACCTGTCATGAGGATGAAGCGTTTGACAGCAGCCTCCCTATTGAATATCACAGTATGTATGTGTAAGATTCAGGACAGGAGACGGTATTGAGATGCCAAATGATACTTTATTTGCATTAAAGTGTCCTTCAAAGGATGTTTGTTTGGACTTTTGGACGGTTAGTTCACTGTTAAAGTCTTGGAGTCAGGCTAATCCTTTTCAGCCTCCTCCTAGTTACTCATGCCCTGGTAGGCCCACGGTATTTCACTTCCACTCTCCTCTCCTGATTCAGCCTTCTGAAATGAGCAACAAACGTTGGGTTATAGTTTGTTCTTTTATCCCCTATAGGGGGTTGATACTGGACCAATCAGGATTGGTCTGTGTCATCCCCTTCCTGATTGGATGGCAATGTGAGAGCCCTCCCCCTATATGAGCTGCTGTTCAACGCTTTGCCATTGCCACTCCCGAACATGGGGATGCTCCTCCCTTCCATCTCCCGACACCAACATGACCATTGAGTCGGTGCTGTGTGCACCAGGACTCTGGATCTGGACAAGCCCCTCCTCCGGCATGCTCCAAGCTGGCAGGCTCTCCCCTCCATATGTGGGAGGCGCAAGCACGGCTCTGTGCTCTCTGGGTCGCCATCCAGTGTCCCTGCGGCGCGGAATGCCACATCTGCCCGTTACCAAGGTGAGTCTCTGTCCTGAGAGGGTTTGTTCCCTGTGTGTGGAACCCACACCATTTAATTCCCTGTGGTGTTCTATTCCCACCGGGTGTCCATGGTGCGGACTGCGCAATGGAGACGTGTCTACCCCTGCACATCACCAACCCCTACCGGAGAGAGTCCCCGGTCCTAGCGGCCTCTCCCGCTCAACATGCTGTCCCGTTAATATCGGCTCAGAGCGCTGCTGACTTCCGGGTAGTCTGTGGCTGCAATGCTTCCGGCATACTCACACCCTCTCCCTCACCCTCACAGTAGGATGCTTTAGTAAAAAAGAAGGTTAAACCCTGCTACCACATCGCACATATGATTGCCCCATACACCTCGTGCAAGTTGCCCAAATTCCTCATGAGTGTATAATCTCATTGACACCTAAGGAGGACGAATTGCTGCAAGACTATGCATCAATCGCACTCAAGAACGGTTTCATATGCTACCAAACTTGAGGGGGGCTTCAGGCCACTCAGGCTATGCATAGATTAAAGGTCTTTGAATAATGTGACTGTTAAGAATCAATATCCACTTCCTCTTATCTTGGTCCTCTTGGATCAATTGTGGGCAGCCACCATATTCACCAAGCTAGATTTAAGGAGGACCTAGAACTTGATACGTATTTGCGGGGGTGATGAATAGAAAATAGCCTTTTATACTATATACAGGTTGTTCAAATACCTGATGATGTCCTTTGGGCCCTGTAACGGCCCAGCGACGTGCCAGAATTCTATTAATGAGGTGTTCAGAGATCTCCTGGATCATTGTGTTGTGTATTCTGACATCATATTGATATATTCCAAGTATTTTTTCGGAACACATCAAACTACTACACTGTTCTGCAGCTCTTCCGAAACCACACACTCTATGCGAAAAAAGAAGTGTGTTTCACACTACCTAGGTCCTTGGCTTTTGTTTTGACCATTTGGGTCATGCAAATGAGAGCCACTCCAGTCGTTTCTAGACATTGCCAATTAATACATGTACTTTATACAGTCCTTCTCTGCCACTGTGGCTATATCAAACCGTTTGACTTGTCAAAAGATCCCATTTTGGTGGACGGTAGAGGCCCAAGTGGATAGCTCAAGCGGCGTTCTACTCTCTAAAGGAGGCTTTCACTACTGTTCTGTTCCTTCAACACCTGAATCCGTATCAGCAGTTAATTGTAGAAACCAATGACAGAGCTGTTGCTTTTGGGGCTGGGCTGTTCACAAACCCATCACCTCCATGTTGTGGCCTATGGTTCATGGAAACAGACAACGGTAAAACAAAGGTATACAGTCATAGAACAGAAACTGTTAGCTATGAAGGCTTCCTTTCAGGAGTGGAGACACCATTTGCAGGGAGCAAAGCACCAAATGTGTGTTCATGCTGATCACAGGAACGTAGAAGCCTTGGCCTCTACTAACGTACTAATGCTTGTCGGGTTTGGTGGCATCTGTTGTTTGTTATTTTACTCTTTGGGGGCAACATGGAAAAGCCCATAGTCTAATCCAGCGGAGAACAGGTCTTAACACAGCTTCTTCGCCAATTGTACATATATTACGTTGCATATGCACAGCTTCTCTCGGTGCACTTTGTGGGAGGAACAGAATACCTTTTAGAAATTTGTTTTCAGATGTTATCAGTGCTTCATTTTTTGAAAAAAAAACTAATTTCCACACCATACAAAGCGGCCGTCTTGACTTGAGATTTGTAGATATCCAGTACAGGGTGTATCGCTCTACCACGATGCTTGAAACAGAATTTGTTCAGGGCGCCACAGCTTTTGTCAAGAGTGACATTATTAGACTTGCGGAACACACCCAGAGTTACTGGCAAAATGTACACTGTGGTAGTCATACCAAGTAACTTGCTCTACTTTGTGGCTTCCCACTTCCAGATGCAAAGATGTGGGTATTGTGTTCTTTGGAGAAAAGATCACAGATGTGGTTTTCCCAATGTTTAGTTCTTGATCTATATCTGCAGACTTCTTTACAAAACATGACAGGTATCATCTCAATCCTGATGGTGTGGTGGATAGGAGGACTGCACGTCTGCAAATAGTAGTGCTGGGAATGTTTCTTTCCCCAAATCTGGGGCATCAAAGTTATGCTGGGTAAGTCCACACACTACTGTCTTAATGAAAATACAAAACAAAGGAGCTAAATCACATCCTTAACGGACTCCTCTGTCGACCGGAAAGGGTGCAGTAACGTCACCCGCCAAGCCCCAACATCATGTTGCTGAGTTGTTGGAGTACAGTAGCCGGATTGGTGTTAGTAATGACTCGGGGATACCCATTGATGTTAACACATTCCATCGAAGGGTTCACAGGACACTATCAAAGGTTGTCTTCAAGTCTACGAAAACAGCATACAATTTTGTCTTTGTGTGTGCCACATATTTTTGGAGGAGTAAATACAAACGAAATCCCTGGTCCACAATACTCATGCCAGACCTAAAACCTGCTTGTAAATGTGTAAGTAGACCTTCGCTAATGACCCATTGCTTTAGCTGTCTTAGTAGGACTTTGGCAAACAGCTTTCCCGAAATATCCAAGAGTGAGATGGGCTGATAATTCGGAGGGTTTTCCCTGCTGACCATTTTGTAAATTGGAACTATTTCAGCAGACCTCCAAGACTGGGGAATCATTCAAAATTAGGTAGAGGGATTCAAGATGGTCCATCCAAATGGCAGGAGTGATGCAAGCCTGGAGGAGGGTATTGCTCCTTGGATCTCAATTATATATGAGGTGCCAAAACCCAGGTGAATTACCTGTTGTCATGATTTCCACCAACCCATTAGCCCACTCACACCCACAGCACGTCCATAAGGCTCTCAGGACTTCTCATCACAACCCCATGTGTGGAACTTGGAAGCAACCCAGCTGGACCAGGGCTTGGAGCGCTTAGCACCAACTACATTACCCAATCTAGGGTCAAATCACCCAACATGGCGGAAAGTCAGTCCTGCAGAAAAAGCTACAGACAGTGCTCCAGTCTCTGGGTGTGGCTGACTATTTAAGCCACACCCAGGCTTCACCCAACGCTTCGCGTTGAAACTGTCCTAAGGCAGCACACGCTCATCGCTGCCTCCGAGGCGCCGTTTACCTGTTTCCGGACCCGGGGACTCCTGCAGCAACTTTCTTCGGACCGCCCAGCTGCTCCCAAGACTCTTCTTACCTGATTCCAGCTCCCGCGACGCCTGTAGCAGCTTTGTCATCCTGCGGGTCGGAGGCTTCAACTTCTGATCCGCGTCGGTTCCCCGCTCTGCCTTCCCGGAACTCTGAAGCCTTCCGGCTGGAAGCCGTCAGGACAGCACACGCCCCATCTCCGCATTCTACATCACAGGCTCTGAAAAGCAAACACAAAGACACGTGGTGAGAACACGGCAATAGGCATTGCAGAAAGCCACGTGCAACAGACTTGCCAGAAATACTGGTAGCATTCACACAAGCAGTCAGCAGTAGCCTGCAGGAAAACTATGAGAAGCAGCCAAGAGAGGAAGACAAGCATCACTTGATCAAAGACTCAAAAAGATCAGAAAGAGACAGCAAGTAAGCAAGGAAAGAAAGCAAGCTTAGTAAAGAATAAGCACTCGCCCAAAAGGCACAATAGCACCTACCTGACGCCGCAGCAGGCCTGGACGTGGGGTTCATCAGTGAAGTAACTGATGGTGCTAGACTTGCACCCCTGCTGAGAGAGAGAGCAGGACGGAGAGCCAACCACATATTTATACAAGGTGAGCACACACACACACGCAGTGGGTCATTCACAAGGGCTGGGTGGGTGCGGTTTTCCCCAAGTTCCTTTGAACTCACATTTTGCCCATATTCTTACCTCCAATCTAGGCGCAGACTCAAGGGGAGGAGCAGTCAAGAGGATAGCCCAGGACGGAGGTTCCAGACACCCCCGCAGAGCTAAGGTGAGCGTGACAGAACGCGAAGCCATCTTTGAAATCTCTGCCTGGGTGTCATGGAGACCTCCGATACTGACCAGTTAGCTCAGTTGTTAGGGGGTTACGGGCTGAGGTCGATGCCGCTCGGCAGGAAACAAATGCCTTGCGGAGGGAAATCGTTGTTAATCGAGACCGAACCGAAGAACTAGCGCGGCAAGTGCTACAACAGCAGGCTGGACAGGACCCATTACCAAGTAGTCAGCCTTCGGCCGCATCTCCCACAACCCGGTACAGGTAGTTCTTCCAGGGTGGTGCCACTGGCTCCACCCGAGAGTTTTTTAGGGGACCCTAACAAATTTTCTGTTTTTATGAACCAGTGCCGTCTGCATTTCCTATGTAGACCTGGGGCGTTTCCCAATGAGCAGTCCAGAGTTGCCTTTGTTTTGTCTTACCTGGGTGGAAGCGCAGCCGACTGGTCCATCCCGCTAGTGAATCGAGATGACCCATTGTTGCAAAACTTTGCGGGCTTTCAGCGGGAACTGGAAAAGCTGTTTGCCTGGCACACCAGGGGTCAAACTCTAGACAACGAGCTCTTGACCTTACGACAAGGAAATCCGGATCTGTTGACCTACATAGCCACGTTTAATAGGCTGGTGGTGGAAACAAACTGGCCCGCGGAGAAGAGAACCACCCTCTTTTACCGGGGGTTACAAGGAGAATTAAAGGACGTTCTTGCCTAGGTCGTGAATCCCCCCGATGACTGCGCAAAATATATCGACCTTGTGGTACAACTTGATCATAGGCTGCAAGATCGGAAGACTGATTGAGCCCGGTCTGAAGGAAGGACGCTGTTTGTATGATCCAGGCAAACACAGCCCCGCCAAGCGGAAAGTCAACCAGAACCCTTGCAGATCGGCGGGGTTCGAAGTCCTCTGGATAAGGCCGAAAGGGAAAAGAGACGATAGCAGCAACTGTGCATGTATTGCGGCAAGGCAGGCCATTTCCTGCGTGATTGTCCAGTGAAACCACCCAGAAAGGCTTTAGGCGCACTGGAGAGAGAAGAAACCAAGTCCGACTTGGAAAACTTCAACGCCCGGCAAACCTAGAGTTCCGTTTGTTGAGCAGGGAGAAGGAATCACAGACCTCTCATGTCGTCATCCCAGTAATCCTGGTCAGTCAGCAACTGCCCTCCTGGATGCATGCACTCGAGGCATACATAGATAGCGGGGCAATAAGCAACTACATGGACCTGGACCTGACGGGCTAAGTTGGCCTTCTCAGACATCCGAAAGCAAGCCGGGAAAATGTTACGGTGGTAGATGGCACTCGGTTATCCTCGGGACCAGTAACTCACTGCACTGAAACAGTAACACTCCTTTGCCAGGATGGTCACAGGGAAGACATTGCCTTCGACCTAATAAGCGCTCCCCAGTTTCGAATGATTCTGGGCATACCATGGTTGGAGGCCCACAACACACGAATCAACTGGCGTACTAGAGTGTTAACCTTCTCTGAGGAAAGCGCCTGTTCCTGTTATAATGTTACCGATACCCAGGAAACACAGATACAAACCCTTGCAAGGAAAAAAAGGCATGCTGGGTCTGCTAGGTGGGCTACCCCCGGCCTATGCTGATTACCAGGACGTTTTCCAGAAGGTGCAAGCTAACACTTTGCCTCCACATAGGGCATATGATTGCCAGATAGACCTCGTTCCTGACGCCCAGGTTCCGTGTAGCTGCATCTATGCACTAACCGAACAGGAGAAAACCCACTTGAAGGCATACTTGGAGCAGTACCTGGCGAATGGGTTCATCCGACCATCCAAGTCCCCAGCAGCCTCTCTCCTCTTCTTTGTTCCGACGAAGGAACGGGACCTTGGGGCCTGTATCGACTACAGGCTATAAAACCAGATAACGATAAAAAACCGGCATCCACTGCCACTCATTCCGGAACTGTTAGACCAGGTAAAGGATGCACAGATTTAAACCAAGTTAGCCCTACGGGGAGCATACCACCTGGTACGGATTAAAAAAGGGGACAAGTGGAAAACAGCCTTTCCGGACCAAGTACGGACTCTGAGTACCAGGTAATACCCTTCGGGTTGTGCAATGCTCCGGCTGCCTTTCAGAACTTCATGAACGATGTGTTGAAGGATTTACTAGACGTCTGTGCCGTAGTGTACATTGACGATATCCTGGTGTACTCCGCTACCGAACAGGAACATGTCAACCATGATCGGACGGTTCTTGACGGACTCACAGTATCGCCTCTACCCAAAACTAGAAAAGTGTTCCTTTCATGTGTCGGAGGTGGAGTTCTTAGGATTCATCCTTACTCCTCAAGAAATCAGAATGGACAATAGGAAGGTGGATGCAATTTTAAACTGGCCGTCTCCCACCTCCATCAAAGGTATCCAGAGCTTTCTGGGCTTCGCAAACTTTTATCGTCGCTTCATACCAGGATTCTCCCAGGTGGTCCATCCTGTCATGATCTCTGCTTCCAAAAGATCAGGACTTGCCCGACTCCCTTGGAAGCAGACCCATAACCCCGGTTCCGAGTGCCAGCAAGTCCCAATTGGGACCTTTTGGACCCTGTCCTGGCGCCAGTGGCACCAGGCTCATAAAGATGCCCAGTCCCAGCGCTGGAAGCGCCGGGCTCATAATGCTTGGGTGGACTTACCTGCAGCAGACCATGCTGCTTACTTACGTGCCAGTTGAACCCCTGATCCTCTTCTGTTTGGGACTACTTTTCCTGTTGGGTGGGGCAGGAGCCACTCCCTAGGTTCAGAACACTGGAACTCTTCTGGAAAGCAGGAACTCTTTTCTTACCTAGGCGTGGCTGTGGAAGGAGACACCTAAGCACTACAGGAGGCTATTTAAACCACACCCGATGGATGAATCTTGCTTTGTGTTATTCTGCATTCTCTGCAGCAGAACCCTCATCGTGTCTTCTGCTTCTGATCCTGGGCCTAAGGGAACAAAGGCTTACTATCCTGGAATCCAGTCTTCAGCAGCACCTGTAAAGACAAAGAAAGAACAGGTTAGCACTACGGTCTTCAGTGGCAGCGCATCTCTTACCTGGTCCATCGGCTGTCACCAACGCCTCGCGCTGCATTCCGCCATCTGAAAGACAAAGGCTTACCTACTCTTCGCATGCTGCGGAGGTCTTCGCACTGCATTCCGGCATCTGAAAGACAAAAGCTTACCAGCTCTTTGCACGCTCCGGAGGCCTTCGGCGCTGCATCCCGCATCTGAAAGACAAAAGAAGGTGCGTTTAAAAACATTGGGCAACTTTATTACTCACGTGCCATTACTCCTTCCCACGCCGAATCCAGTGGGTATTCCAGCACCCTTCAGCTTCTCTAAAGCTCCGAACTTGTACCTGCAAGATAAAAGGGACAGTTAGTGCGCATCGTGAAGCAGGCTACAAGCGCTTACTTACGTGCTTCCAGGCGCTTCTATTCCTCACGCGGGTTCGATCCTCAACTCTCATCAGCCCGCCATCGCCGGAACCCTGCAAAACAAGAGATATCTTTACAAAAGACTTTTAAGACATTTGAATTGCCCAGAACTTACCGTTCGTGCAGTTAACGACGGACAGCAGTCCTCTGAGGTCAAGAGGCCTGCACCCTTATCCAGTGAAGAAACTGGTTACGGCACCCTGCCCCGAGGCAGATGGAGAGCTCGGCGTTCACTTACCTAAGGTGAGGGCATTAACCTTTGGGGTTCTACAGGAGAAGAGAAAGGGAAGAGGAGAGAGGCACCCAATAACCCCAGTTCATTAATCCCATATTTTCTATCTGCAGACATCTTACTCTTCGAGTCAGACATACAGTGCACAGAGGTCCAGCCCAAAGAGCCAACCGTGTGTTACACATCACCTTTGAAGATACGGCATTCACCTAGTCAAGACCGGCGCCTCTGCGGGAATCAGGTGAGCGTTACAGAACACAAAGCCTACCGCAAAACTCCCACCCAGGCGCTATGGAAACCTCGGATACCGACCAGCTAGCCCAGTTACTTGGGGAACTAAGAGCAGAAGTGCATGCAGCCCGTCAGGAAACAAATGCTCTAAGAAGGGAACTGATTATTTCCAAGGAGCGAACAGACGATCTCGCTAGACAATTGCTACAGTCACAAGCCGGACAAACTCCGTTACCCGCATCAGGGGCAAATCTTCCTTCAACATCCTCTACGAACCCAGTGCAGATCAACCTACCTGGGAATGTACCTCTGGCTCCGCCCGAACGATTTTCTGGTGACCCAAAGAGGTTTGCAGTATTTATTAATCAGTGCCGGTTGCACTTCTTATGCCGGCCAGCAGCCTTTCCAACTGATCAAGCTAAAGTAGCTTTTGTGCTTTCGTACCTTAGTGGCAATGCGGCAGACTGGTCGATCCCTCTAGTTAATCAAGATGATCCGGTTCTCCATGATTTTCAAGCTTTTCAGCTCAGTATGGAAAAACTGTTTGCAAGACATTCACAGGGGCAGGCCTTGGACAATGAGCTCCTTTCATTGCGACAGGGTAATCAAGACCTTTTGGCTTATATTGCGTCTTTCAACAGACTGATAGTGGAAACTCGATGGCCTGAGGACAAAAGGATTACGCTGTTTTATAGAGGTCTACGTGGAGAGCTCAAAGATGTGTTAGCCCAAGTAGTGAATCCCCCGCAAGACTGTTCGGACTATATTGACTTAGTCGTTCAAATTGACCACAGACTGCAGAACAGGAAGGCCGATCGTTCCAAGTTTGATGCTCGAGTATTTTCCAAACCACCAACTCCTACCAAAGGAGTAGACTCCGGGGAACCCATGCAAATAGGGGGCCTGAAAGGACCACTAACACAAAAGGAGCGGGAAAGGAGAAAACAGCTGCAATTATGCCTCTATTGCGGAAACCCGGGGCACTTTCTTTGAGACTGTCCGGTGAAACCAGCCAAGAAGGCAGTAGGAGCTGCAGTTACCAGGGTCACAAACTCTGAGCAGGGAAACGACCTCGCCCGACAAGAATAGAGGTCCTCTTGCCGAGCGTTAAAACCAGTTCAGTGACCTCGCATTTCGTGATACCTATGGTCCTCATTAGCCCTGAACATCCGGATCGATTACATGCAATTGAAGCTTACGTCGACAGCGGTGCCATCGGCAATTATGTGGATCATGAAATGGTTTTGAGGATGAATCTGGCTCTTTGTCCAAAGGCTGTAAAGGACGTCATTACTACGGTGGATGGTACGGAGATAGCCTCCGGACCAGTAACGCATACCACCCAAGAAGTGACGCTAGTAAGTCAAGATGGACACCATGAGAAGATCGTGTTCGATGTGATCAAGGCCCCTCAGTTCCAGATTATTCTAGGAATTCCTTGGTTAGAGAAGCACAATCCTCAGATTGGCGAGCAAGAACGGTTCAGTTTCCAGAATGTGTCTCTACTTGTCACCCTCGACCTGGTGTTGCACTGGCAGCAATTTCCTCGGAGGCTCCCCAGTTACCTCCTGAATACCTAGAATTCCAAGATGTTTTCCGGAAGGATCAGGCTAACTCTCTACCTCCTCATAGGTCTTATGACTGCCAGATAGACCTGATACCTGGATCTACTCCTCCTTGTAGTAGAATTTATGCCCTCACCGAGCCTGAGAATCTTCACCTCCGACAATACCTGGATCAATACCTAGCGAATGGGTTTATTCGTCCTTCCAAGTCCCCTGCTTCCTCAGCTTTGTTCTTCGTTCCAAAAAAAGAAGGGGACCTTAGAACTTGTATAGATTATCGCGCCCTGAACCAGATCACCGTTAAGAATAGATATCCGTTACCTTTGATCCCTGAACTCCTGGACCAAGTCAGAAAAGCATGCATATATACAAAGCTGGATCTTAGAGGAGCCTAGCACTTGGTACGAGTAAAAGAGGGCGATGAATGGAAGACGGCCTTCCGCACCAAGTATGGGCTATTTGAATATCAGGTCATGCCCTTCGGACATTGCAATGCCACGGCCGCCTTTCAATATTTTATGAACGATGTCCTCAGAGAGCTCATAGATGTGTGTGTTGTTGTTTACATTGACGACATCCTCGTTTATTCTTCATCGGAATCTGAACATCGGAAACACGTGAAAATGGTCCTCGAGAGATTGCGTCAACACAAACTTTTCGCTAAGTTGGAAAAATGTGTTTTCAACGTGACTGAAGTTGAATTCTTGGGATTCATATTATCACCTAGCGGAGTGCGTATGGATTCAAAGAAGGTCGATGCAATTCTCAAATGGCCATCGCCATCCTCCGTAAAAGGTGTTGAAAGCATGTTAGGCTTCGCTAACTTTTACCGCAGGTTTATCCCCGAATTCTCTCGAATAGTCCAGCCCATCACCGCCTTGTTAAAGAAAAACAAACGTTTTGAATGGTCTACCGAGGCGGAACAAGCTTTCCAGAATTTGAAGACTAGATTTATCTCTGCACCGATCTTAAAACATCCTCGCCCAGAACTCCCCTACATCGTTGAAACTGATGCTTCGAGCCTTGCCATGGGGGCAGTTCTATCACAAAAGGACCCAGTAACCAATCAGTTGCATCCCGTGGCATTTTGGTCCCGCAAATTCTCGCCTCCTGAAATCAATTACACTATTACTGATAAGGAACTTCTAGCTATCAAGTCCGCCTTTAAGGCTTGGCGGCATTATCTTCTGGGGGCCCGACACACTGTTACTGTGATTACAGATCACCGAAACCTGCAATATTTGAAAACCGAAAAAGCTCAATCCTCTAGGGACTCCGTTGGGCACTATTCTTTGCCGAGTTTGACTTCATAATTACCTATCGACCTGGTACAAAAAACGGTAAAGCTGATGCCCTTTCTCGGATGGGAGTGGAAGAACATTTGATGAATCCTAAACCTGTACCTATCATTCCCGAACAAAGAATTCTAGGTGTAATCGCCACACAATCCATAGAGGAAGTTAAGGATAAAGCCAGGCTACTGGTAACTCCAGCAGACATACAGAATTGGCATCTGCAGGGAAAGGACTTTACGGTGAAGGACAACCTATTATATTTCCAAGAACGGTTATACCTGCCCAGCACAGATTTACAGAAAAAGGTAATCTCTTGTTATCACGATTCTTTAATGGAAGGACATCCCGGTATGACCAAGCCCTCGGAAAAGATCAAGCGCTACTTCTGGTGGCCGTCTTGGAAAAAAGATATCAGAGACTTTATAATGTCCTGTGGAGTATGCGCCCAAAACAAGAGTCAAAAGGAAAAACCAGCCGGCCTCTTACGCCCTATTGACATCCCGCCTCGCCCTTGGCATACGCTTTCTATGGACTTCATCACCGATCTACCTCCATGCTCCGGATACAATACGATCCTAGTAATCGTGGACCTATTCTCCAAGATGGCGCATTTCATTCCACTCAAAGGCTTACCAACAGCAGCAACTCTGGCCCGAGAATTTCTCGAAAACATCGTCCGACTGCACGGTTTTCCTTCAGTTCTAATTTCAGATTGAGGTAGTCAATTTATTTCTCATTTTTGGCGAAGTTGCTGTCGGTCGGCTCAAATTGATGTGAGACTTTCGACAAGCCACCACCCTCAAACCGACGGACAAACCGAGAGGACCAATCAAACTCTGGAACAGTATTTGCGCTGCATGCTACAACAAACTGAAAAAACTTGGAAAGATATCCTTTGGATAGCCGAATATGCCTACAATAACTCTGTCCACTCGGGAACTGGGAAGACCCCGTTTTTTCTTTTATACGGTAGTCACCCTCGAACCTCGGAGTTGGATCCACTCCAAGATCTTGGAACACCAGCAGTAGACCACCTGCATTCTACAATCACCCAAGCCTTTAAGGAAGCCGTTTCTCACCTTCAAAGGGCTAAAGAACAATACAAGAAAGGAGCAGACCAACATCGGAAGGAAGCCCCCCAATATCAAGTAGGAGATCAAGTCTGGTTATCCACCAAATATCTACCTCTAAAAGGACCACGCACATTCAACCCAAGATACCTTGGTCCCTATTCCATCACTACCATAGTAAATCCAGTAGCGGTCAAGTTGGACTTGCCCCCTCACATGAAGATACATCCGGTCTTCCACGTCTCTCTATTAAAACCCGTGCAACCTCAAACCCGACTAACTACATCTCCAAAACCTATTCTAGTTGATGGAGAACTCGAGTTTGAAGTCAAAAGCATCCTGGATTCCAAGATCTCCAAATCTAAACTATTTTACCTGATTGACTGGAAAGGTTACGGTCCCCAAGAAAGATCCTGGGAACCTGCAGAATATGTCCACGCGCCTCGTCTAATCAAAAGATTTCATCGAACATTTCCTAACAAGCCCAAACCCCCGGAGAAGCCCGGTTTGGGAGGGGCCTTGAGGGGGGGTGCTGTCATGATCTCTGCTTCCAAAAGATCAGGACTTGCCCGACTCCTTGGAAGCAGACCCATAACCCCGGTTCCGAGAGCCAGCCAGTCCCAATTGGGAGCTTTTGGACCCTGTCCTGGCGCCAGTGGCACCAGGCTCATAAAGATGCCCAGTCCCAGCGCTGGAAGCGCCGGGCTCATAATGCTTGGGTGGACTTACCTGCAGCAGACCATGCTGCTTACTTACCTGCCAGTTGAACCCCTGATCCTCTTCTGTTTGAGACTACTTTTCCTGTTGGGTGGGGCAGTAGCCACTCCCTAGGTTCAGAACACTGGAACTCTTCTGGAAAGCAGGAACTCTTTTCTTACCTAGGCGTGGCTGTGGAAGGAGACACCTAAGCACTACAGGAGGCTATTTAAACCACACCCGATGGATGAATCTTGCTTTGTGTTATTCTGCATTCTCTGCAGCAGACCGCTCATCGTGTCTTCTGCTTCTGATCCTGGGCCTAAGGGAACAAAGGCTTACCATCCTGGAATCCAGTCTTCAGCAGCACCTGTAAAGACAAAGAAAGAACAGGTTAGCACTACGGTCTTCAGTGGCAGCGCATCTCTTACCTGGTCCATCGGCTGTCACCAACGCCTCGCGCTGCATTCCGGCATCTGAAAGACAAAGGCTTACCTACTGTTCGCATGCTCCGGAGGTCTTCGCACTGCATTCCGGCATCTGAAAGACAAAAGCTTACCAGCTCTTCGCACGCTCCGGAGGCCTTCGGCGCTGCATCCCGCATCTGAAAGACAAAAGAAGGTGCGTTTAAAGACATTGGGCAACTTTATTACTCACGTGCCATTACTCCTTCCCACGCCGAATCCAGTGGGTATTCCAGCACCCTTCAGCTTCTCTAAAGCTCCGAACTTGTACCTGCAAGATAAAAGGGACAGTTAGTGCGCATCGTGAAGCAGGCTACAAGCGCTTACTTACGTGCTTCCAGGCGCTTCTATTCCTCACGCGGGTTCGATCCTCAACTCTCATCAGCCCGCCATTCGCCATCGCCGGAACCCTGCAAAACAAGAGATATCATTACAAAAGACTTTTAAGACATTTGAAGTGCCCAGAACTTACCGTTCGTGCAGTTAACGACGGACAGCAGTCCTCTGAGGTCAAGAGGCCTGCACCCTTATCCAGTGAAGAAACTGGTTACGGCACCCTGCCCCGAGGCAGATGGAGAGCTCGGCGTTCACTTACCTAAGGTGAGGGCGTTAACCTTTGGGGTTCTACAGGAGAAGAGAAAGGGAAGAGGAGAGAGGCACCCAATAACCCCAGTTCATTAATCCCATATTTTCTATCTGCAGACATCTTACTCTTCGAGTCAGACATACAGTGCACAGAGGTCCAGCCCAAAGAGCCAACCGTGTGTTACACATCACCTTTGAAGATACGGCATTCACCCAGTCAAGACCGGCGCCTCTGCGGGAATCAGGTGAGCGTTACACATCCAATCACGTCCCTGTTACGAAAAAACAAATGATTTGACTGTCCCGAAGAGGCGGAAGCAGCGTTCCAAGCCTTAAAATCAAAGTTTACTTCAGCCCCAATCTTACGGCATCCGAAACCAGACCTTCCATACATAGTGGAGACTGATGCCTCCAGCATTGCCATGGGGGCAGTCCTTTCACAAAGGAACCCGGACACCGGTCAGCTACACCCAGTTGCGTTCTGTTCGAAGAAGTTTTCTCCAGCTGAAAAGAACTACGCAATTACCGATAAGGAGTTCCTAGCAATAAAAGCAGCCTTCAAAGAGTGGAGACACGATCTCTTAGGGGCCCGACACACGGTCACCGTCATCACAGACCATCGCAATCTGCAATACCTGAAGACAGCAAAAGCCCAGTCGTCTCACCAGCTTCGTTGGGGATTATTTTTTGCGGAATACGATTATGTCATTACATATCGTCCTGGAGTGCGCAATGGCAAGGCAGATGCGTTATCGCGATTGGGTAGTGAAGACAAGAGCCATGAAGAAGCAGAACCTGTTGCCATAATACCAGAAAGTAAAATTCTAGGGGTCGCAACACTTGCTCCGTTAGAAGAACTGAAGACCGAAATACTACAACACATGGGTAAAGGTGAACTCCAGACCTGGGCTTCCAAGAGCAGTCAACATACCGTGATCAACGACTAACCTTATTTCCAAGGACGACTCTACCTGCCGACTGAAGCGCAACGGGAAAAGATCATCGCCACCTATCACGATACATTACTAGAAGGACACCCTGGAATAACCAAAACAGTGGCCAAGGTCCAAAGAAACTACTGGTGGCCTACCTGGCGAAAAGACGTCACTCAGTTTGTCCTCTCTTGCGGCACCTGTGCTCAGAACAAGTCCCAGAAACAGAAACCAGCGGGCCTTCTTCATCCTTTAACCATTCCACCCACGTCGTGGCATACATTATCCCTCGATTTCATTACAGATCTGCCCCCTTGCAATGGGTACAATACAATACTGGTTGTATTGGATCTATTCTCGAAGATGGCTCATTTCATTTCTTTGAAAGGATTACCAACAGCATACACCCTAGCCAAGGTATTCTTGGAGCAAATAGTCTGACTACACGGCTTCCCATCGATCTTAGTGTCGGACCGAGGTAGCCAATTTATCTCTAAATTCTGGAAAAAAAGTTGTGAGCTGGCTCAGGTGAATGTACGTTTATCTACTAATCCCCACCCTCAAACAGACGGCCAAACGGAGCGAACTAACCAGATGCTCGAGCAATACCTCAGATGTCTACTTCATCAATCAGAAAGCACTTGGAAGGACGTACTATGGATTGCGGAGTACACTTATAACAACTCGCAGCACTCCACCACCGAACAAAGCCCATTCTACGTTCTGTACGGACGACACCCACGAACTTCCACTTTTGATCCCCCAGATGAACTTGAAATGCCATCAGTGAAAAGATTGCATGCAACCATCAAGCGAGCATTTACGGAGGCCCAAGAACAGTTGGTAAAAGCTAAAGAAAGACATAAGAAATTTGCAGACCAACATCGGAAGGCGGCACCAACCTATCAAGTCGGAGATTCAGTATGGTTGGCCTCAAGACACGTCCCAATGAAAGGATCACGCACATTTCGTCCAAGGTACCTAGGCCCTTACACCATCGAAGCAATCATCAACCCGGTGGCAGTAAGGCTAACCTTACCAGTAAGCATGCGTATCCACCCAGTGTTTCATGTGTCACTCTGAAACCTGTCCACCCAGGCACCCGGTTACAAGTTCCCCCACCACCTACAATGGTGGACAGAGAACTAGAAAACAAGGTCAAAAATATACTAGATTCAAAGATCCTAAGCTCCAAGTTATACTATCTAGTCGAATGGAAAGGGTACGGCCCACAAGACACATCCTGGGAACCCAGTGACCATGTCCACGCCCCCCGGTTAGTAAAAAGGTTCCATCGCACATACCCCACCAAACACGGGCCCGTGGTTTCCACCTTAGGGGGGGTTTTCGAAGGGGGGTAATGTCATGATTTCCACCAACCCATTAGCCCACTCACACCCACGGCATGTCCATAAGGCTCTCAGGACTTCGCATCACAACCCCATGTGGGGAACTTGGAAGCAACCCAGCTGGACCAGGGCTTGGAGCGCCTGGCACCAACTACATTACACAATCTAGGGTCAAATCACCCAACATGTCGGAAAGTCAGCCCTGCAGAAAAAGCTACAGACAGTGCTCCAGTCTCTGGGTGTGGCTGACTATTTAAGCCACACTCAATGCTTCGCGTTGAAACTGTCCTAAGGCAGCGCACGTTCATCGCTGCCTCCGAGGCTCCGTTTACCTGTTTCCGGACCCGGGAACTCCTGCAGCAACTTTCTTCGTCCCGCGGACCGGCCAGCTGCTCCCAAGACTCTTCTTACCTGATTCCAGCTCCTGCGACGCCTGTAGCAGCTTTGTCATCCTGCGGATCGGTGGCTTCAACTTCTGATCCGCGTCGTTTCCCCGCTCCGCCTTCCCGGAACTCCGCGGCCTTCCGGCTGGAAGCCGCCAGGACAGCACACGGCCCGTCTCTGCATTCTACATCGCGGGCTCTGAAAAGCAAACACAAAGACATGTGGTGAGGACACGGCAATAGGCATTGCAGAAAACCACGTGCGAAGGACTTGCCAGAAATACTGGTAGCATTCACACAAGCAGTCAGCAGTAGCCTGCAGGAAAACTACAAGAAGCAGCCAAGAGATGAAGAACAAGCATCACTTGTTCAAAGACTCAAAAAGATTAGAAAGAGACAGCAAGTAAGCAAGGAAAGAAAGCAAGCTTAGTAAAGAATAAGCACTCGCCCAAAAGGCACAATAGCGCCTACCTGACGCCACAGCAGGCCTGGACGTGGGGTTCATCAGTGAAGTAACTGATGGTGCTGGACTTGCACCCCTGCTGAGAGAGAGAGAGCCGGACGGAGAGCCAGCCACATATTTATACAATGTGAGCACACACACACGCAGTGGGTCTTGCACAAGGGCTGGGTGGGTGCGGTTTTCCCCAAGTTCCATTGAACTCACTTTTTGCCCATATTCTTACCTCCAATCCAGGCGCAGACTCAAGGGGAGGAGCAGTCAAGGGGATAGCCCAGGATGGAGGTTCCAGACACCCCCGCAGAGCTAAGGTGAGCGTGACACCTGTTCTTGCAGCCTCTAACTATGATGCCCGCTTGTTGGTCAAAAATACCTTCTTTTTTGCCCTCGCCAGATTCCTGTAGGATGCTCTCAAAGATTGCAGGTGAGTCCTATCTAATGGAAGCTGTAAATTGACGTCAGAAAATAAGGTATGTTTGCCTCCCGACACTTCTTGTCAAACCATGCATCCCTGCTCTTTGCATGCTTTTTAATGGTTTTCTTAGTGCCTGTTACAATAGGCTGTAGCCTAGCCAGGATTTCCTCAAATATTAGAGTTACCTCTTGGTCCAAGCATCCCTCGGAACAGAGATGTTTGATGGAATTCAAAATGAAAGCATAACTAGTGGGAATTGGCTTGTTGTTCAATAATTTAGACCATTTTACTGAGCGTCTGGCATGCCCCACCACAATTAAATCTGTGGTGGGACAAGCAGAGTACCTTACTGGAGAGTTAAGATCTTTCAGTGTCATTACTATGGGGTAGTGATTGCTTTCACACTGAGTTAGTACTTGGAAATCACTAACCAAGGACCAATCTGTGATAAGAATAAGGAAGTAATCAATCCAGGACCTACCATTTGGGCCATGATATGTGTCCTTCGCAGGCTGGTCCGATTGAAAATGACCATTGCATGACCGTAAACCTAGATTGAATAGGGAACAGGCTGTGTCAACAGCACTAGCATGGGATCTTTTTAGCAGCAAGAATACCTATGCCCCAAGCCTCATGCTCATCTTCCCATAAACCTTCCACTTCTCTAATCGGTTCCAATTGCAGGTTGAATTCCACCAATACTATTAGCTTGAATTGGCCATCCTCATCCAAGTCCCATTTAGTTAACCATTCTGTACATTTTAAATAGGGCCAAAAGCTCTTTTAGTGCCTGGGTCGATTACACACATAGAATAGGAGCACAGGGCAGCAACCAGGTATGCCAATTAATAAAAGTTGCAAATCTACAAGACCTTTTGGGCCATTCTCAACCTCCCAATTGAGGCTGGCGTCCACTGTGAGAAACCTGAAGGTGTCTCACTTGCTAGTCCCCAGAGATCTGTCATCCAGGTGGCCAGGACACAGCCATCGCTATTGGATCCAGTTCCTGGGGGTGGACCAGTTGGGAGGATCACCTGAATTGAGGGGTCTTTGGGGAGTGGAAGTGGGACACCGAAGGTTGGGACGTGGTACCCCCTTTCTTGTAACACCTTTTCCCCATCCTACCCTTTAGGATATTTAGAAGTTCTACCTCCTAACCCCGCCCCCCCCTTTTTCTGACACCAACACTTTCTTACACCGAGATCGACAACGGACTAACGCCAGAACCGTTTACCTGACATGTCCCAACACACAGGTCAGGCAATTGACAATAACCACACACACCTGATAGCCCTTTACCTTCCCCACAGGGATAAAAGGCGGAGCCCACGAGCACACTTCAAGCAAGGCCGAACAAATGAGGAAACAGCTACACCTGATCGGCAGTTCAAAAGGATGAGAAAGGCAGCGAGACCTGAAAGGATGACGAACGTGGAACTGACCTTGCCCTTTTCAACTCAGACCTGCAAAGCCTCAGAGAGGGAAAACATAAGACCTGGATTTACAGCTGGCATGCGGAGTAACAGATGTCAACGGTGCACGGGTGCCTCCCGCATTGATAGCGCAGACGAGGAGGCACGCTGGCTACCGTGGTACGGTCCTTGACTCCAGAAGCAAGACAAGCCAACTGGTTCAGCACAGCCCGAGAGTCGTAGGAAGCTGATAGCAAACCAAACTGTGTTGAGCCCAAGGTTGCAAGTGGCAACATTATATGAATGTGAGGAACTTGGGAACAAAGAACTTGTGTGTGTGTTTGAACTTTTGGTAAAGCCCAGAGAAGGGCCAGGTGCAGAGTGGTCAGGCCCCGCAGGAGTGCTCATTCGAAGGACTCTCGCTGGCCTGTTTGTTTTGAAACTGCAAGTACCAGAAGGCCCTAGGAAACGGCAGCGTGAGGTGTCGGAGTGGTCCTACAAGGGTCACGTCAAATCCTTTGTAAAATCAAAACTCTCTGACCCATTGCCAAGAGGTAGCTAGGGGAAGGGAAACCACGCTTTCTGATGAGATGAAGCAAATCATGAAATGAGTTTAAGATGGCTGTGTGAACCCGATGGAGGGATGCCAAGGGAAAAGTTGAGAAGTAAATCCTACATTGTGACAGTATTGATATTCAAAGTGAAAGGCTGTAGTGAACCCGGCAGTGGGAGGCCCACGCTGCAAGAAGGATCCGAGCCTGGCAGAGGAAGATCCCAGGGGTGAAAAGCAACCGCCTAATGTGCTTGTCACGTGGAGAGGTGAGACCCAGCCATACCATTCTGACTTATAATTTTGTGAACACTTCTTTCTTTTCTGGTGAACTTTATCCAACTCTATTTTGTAACTTGGTAAGGATTGGCAAGATTTCTTACTATAGGCCCTTTTTATTTGACAAGACGCTACTAGGACTGCCTTAGTATTTTTGGATGGTTGCAGCTTGCTCCCATCTTAGCTTTAGGTTTAGATTAGGAGTTTTTCTCACCCATGCATACAGTTTAATAAACACCCTTGAACTGTGATCACTTGTGTTTGTCTTTACTGTTGCCACAAGGAGTCTCTTACATATGGTGTCGGGTTTGGGATGTGACTCAATTGAAACAAATTGGGGAACCCTACAATTTCAAAAACGTAGTCATCAAGCTTCTAGCCTTTCTGTTGCCACAAAAGAACCAATGGGTTTCAATATTTGTAGCAGTATGGAAGTTGTCATTCCCCCTGGGAAAAGAGGAATTATTTCTACCAATTTGGTTTTTATACCCCCTCCGGTGTGTTACATCAGGTTAGCCCCAAAATCTGGCCTAGCATGGAAGTCGGTATAGATGTTTATGCAGGTGTCATAGACCCTGACTTCCGAGGGGACGTAAAGGTTCTCTGACAGAATCATGGTGAAGTCCCATTTGAAGTACATCGTGGGGATCAAATTGCTCAAGGAATTTAGGAAAGGGCACTATTCCCTCAGTTTAAAGAAAGCAAACCAGACAAAACAGAACGAAGTGCATTGGGCTTTGGGGAATCTGATAAACCTTCTAACATTGAAGAAACAAAGTGAGTGGAGCCTACCATCTATTCCGATCTAGCCATCGCCCAGCGAAATGAACCCGCTCTTGCTGAAGCCTTTCTACAGGCTCCTGAGTTGTCTATTCAACAACAAGATCATCTAAAAGATATATTTACATCATTCCCAGATGTATTTTCAGATAAACCAGGAAGAATCAAAGACACTTACCACTATACCACTAAATTAGAACACCCAAGGGAAAAATGGTCCATTTAAAACCGTATAGACTCTGGGAAGCCAGTAAACAGATAGTGATCGAGGAATAAACAAAATGCAGCAAGCAAATATTATCAAGCCTATTTTGAGCCCATGGTCCTCCCCTATCGTGTTAGTCTATAAACATGACCGTTCCTGGAGGTTCTGTATAGACTTCTGTCAAGTTAATACGATTTCTGACTTCTATGCCTATCCTATGTCACGCATCGATGACCTAATTGATAAACTCGGAACAGCCACCTTTCTATCCACCCTAGACCTAACAAAAGGGTACTGACAGGTACCAGTACATGGGCAAGATAAGCAAAAGACAGCATTTTCAACACCCTTAGGGCTGTTTCAATACAAAGTCCTCCCTTTTGGCTTACACAGCGCACTAGCTACTTTTCAACGCCTAATCTATACAATCTTACGTCCCTATTCTTATTTCTGTGGAGCTTATATTGACAATATCGTCATTTATAGTAAAGCCTGGGAAGACCACCTTTTCCATCTTCATACTATTATGAGGGTCCTCAGACGGGCCAGCCTAACTGCTAATCCATCTAAATGCAGATTGCACAGTCAGCCATAAAATATCTCTGTTTTTTTGTAGGGAACATACAGCCCCAGCGTGAAAACGTGAGAGCCGTCCTAGATACACCTACACCCAAGTTTAAAAGGGATCTTATTAAAAAAGTTAATAGCTATAAATATCTTGGTCAGGAAATATGTGGTGAAAGGAAGAAAATGAATCCACTAGTTCAAAAGAATAAACGAACCAAGATAATGGCAACGTTAGCAGCTGTTGTAAATTTCTCCAAAAAAACAGCAGGATTTAGCTTACTGGGAATCATTAACCTATATAAACAAAAGCTGGTGTCAATGTTCCTGTATGCTTTGGAAGCTTCCTTCTCTGATTGGTCGGATTGGGCGGATGTGATGGAAGGTGTGATATGGAGGAGAATATTAGGCCTCTCTAATTATACACCTATCCAGGCTATCCGGTTAGAACTGGGGCTGATATCTCTATCTACCCAAATCGACCTAAACAGAGCAAAGCTCTATATCAAAATGAAATAAGCACAGCAAGGTTGCAAGTGCCAACATTATATGAACGCGAGGAACTTGGGAACAAAGAACTTGTGTGTGTTTTAACTTTTGGGAAAGCCCAGAAAAGGGCCAGCTGCAGAGTGGTCAGGTGCTGCAGGAGTGCTCATTCGAAGGACTCTCGCTGGCCCCCTTGTTTTGTGTTGAAACTGCAAGTACCAGAAGGCCCTAGGAAAGGGCGGCGTGAGGTGTCAGGGTGGTCCTACAATGGTCACGTCAAATCCTTTGTACAATCAAAACTCTCAGACCCATTTCAAAGAGAAAGCTAGGAGAAGGGAAACCACGCTTTCTGATGAGATGAGCAAATCATGAACTGTGTTAAAGATGCATATGTGAACCCGACGGTAGGATGCAAAGCGAAAAGTTAAGAGAAGTAAATCCTGCATCGTGATAGTATTGATATTCAGAGTGAAAGGACGTAGTGAACCCGGCAGAGGGAGACCCACGCTGCAAGAAGGATCCGAGCCCGGCAGAGGGGGCTCCAAGTGGCGAAAAAGAAACCGCCCAATGTGCTGAAGAGGCCTAGGAGTGTGCTGTGCTCACGAGTTCCGCCTTGTCCCATGCTTGAAACGTGAGGAATGGAGACCCAGCCATACCATCCTGACTTTTCATTTTGTGAACACTTCTTTCTTTTCTGGTGTACATTATCCCACACTCTTTTGTTACTTAGTGGTAAGGATTGGCAATAGGTTTTTTGGTATAGACCATTTTTATTTGAAAAGACGCTACTAGGACTGCGTTAGTATTGTTTGATGTTTGTAGCTTGCTCCCATCTTAGCTTTAGGTTTACATTATGCTTTTTTCACCCATGCATATGAACACCCTTGACCTGTGATCACTTATGTCTGTCTTTACTGTTGCCACTATGAGTTCCTTACACCACCCAGGCCGGGAGACCACCGAAAGGTCTCTCCCTCAGTCCTTTCTGGGCCTTTATGTTTAAGTACTTGTAACCCTGTATCTCTAGGATTTTCTAAGCCCATGTTTCCTTGAGGCAGATAACATTAAATCCCTCCAGGCACAAGTGCCAATGGCTATCTGCAAGACACCTAGAGACCCCTGCAATATGCCATGAGAGAACCCTACCACTAGAACAACTAAGGACAGGAAAATTCCTCCCCTCCGCCTGTTGTGTGTTTTGCTTCTTGCAAACTTTTACTTCAATAATTGATCTTCAAGTGACCTCTGGGATTGGTTTTGATTAGTTCATACAGTTCATACTTGACTTGGCTTTGCCTTTCTGTCTCATTCCTCTTGATTCTTCCTATAGAAACATGTGCCTATCTCTTCCTGGGATAAACAGTTTTATCCCATTTATCAGTCCCTCTCCAATTTCCTCTCTTGGGCTTTACACATATGGGACTCAATACTAAAGTAGTGATTCTTGTACACTTCTTCTTTATTTTGACCGAGACAAGTAAGATTTGTATTATCACGATCTTCAGTCACTTCTCTTGGTTTGAGTATTAAGTCTCTTTAATCTCACTTGGATTAATATGATCAATCCCATAATGATCCTCACTCCTCTTGATTCAAGTCTCTTTACTTTGACTGAGATGAATAGGATTAATCTCATAATGATTATCGTCTCCACTCCCGGTTCTCCCATTCTCCCCATTACCCATTCTTTTTCTGGAGGATTCTAGTGGCTCGGGGTTGTTTCTCTGTATTGTCAGATTTCTCTCTTATTCCGTTAGGGCTTTCTTTTCCCTTTTGATGGTGAAGATGACTATAAGGTATTTCCTGTACCCTTCTATTCAGTGGTTTTCTCTGCAGGTTGCTTTTGGCGTTGTTTGGAGTAATCGTGTTGCACCTTAATTCTGTCATTGTCAAGCCACCACCATTGATGTATCTCTCTCTGTCTGCACTACAGGATGCTCCAGGTGAGACGCTGCTCGATTCTATTCTTGTAACACCTGTTTTTTTTACTGCTATGTACGTACTAGTCTGTTTTGTAACTCACTGTGTAACTAAAGTAATGCGCCCAGATACTTAAGGGTTAGGTGCACATTATAAATAAATAAAATACAAATACATATATGTCAGCTCTGTGATCTCTTTTGGACATAAGACGTTGCATGTTCAATTCTCTCTCTCTTCTGTAGGTAAGACGCTGCACCTCTAATTCCTCTTCCCTCTTCCAGGGTATACCTTGAGTGTCTGTTTCTCCTTCTGTCTACCAGGCAAGACGCTGTGCGTCTACCTCTCTCTCCCAGCAGCCGGTAACAGCTGTGCTTTGTAACTCACAAGCTTTTTTTTTGCCAGTCTCCTCCGTCCATCTGTATGACACATAGTCTGGGACTTCTCCGACATACGTCCTGATCTTTCGTTATTACTCTCACTTGGTTTCTTCGTCCTAGTGAAATGTGGTGTATCATTCATAGAGATATTGGTTTCTGAATCACAATGGCAGGTACTGGTTTCTTCCTCATACATGATTCCACAATAGATATTCTCAAAGATGTTATGAAAAGTGTTTTTAGGGAGTTCCCCATCAGAACGGGAGTCCTTGTCCCCAAGCGGGCGGGTCTCTCCTTGTGAGTTGCCACTTGCCTCTACCCCTAGTAAGGGTATTGCGGGGTGGGCTCACCTCCTTAGCATCACAGAGAGTTGGGGTTCCCCTTTGAGGAGAAGGGATGAATTCCTGCAATTTGTCACAATCCCCATACAAAACAAATCCTCTCTTAATTAGCACCAAATGAGAAGACCACATAAAACAATACTGTATGAATCACAAGGATTATTGAAAAATAGATATATCTTTATTATTTCATAAATGGTTTAATAATTTTGTTAAACAAATATGACTATGAATTTTGCCATGTTGAACAAGTGTTTCAAGGCGCGACATGGCAAGGGAGGTGGACAGAGGGAGGACGCAGACAAACAATCTTACTAGGTCAAGTGACATTGAGATTGTGCAAGTGCAGACTAGAGAGGGAGGCAAGAGTGCAAGGGGAGGGGGAGGAAGGACAAGTGCCGTACACGGGATCAATAACAAGTAGTGCGGCCAGCAGTTGGCAGTGCAAGGTTAAGTGCAGAAACCATGTGTCAGTAAGTGAAGGTAAGGGGACTGTAGGCTTGCAGATACGGCCCCTAGTCCTAGAGTTGCCAAAAGGCAGTGCGGGTATGCAACTAGGCGTGCAGGGAACCTGGACCCGATTTCAAAGGGTAGCCAGGTAGCCACATGTATTGCCTCTAGTCTCTTGTACACATGTAACACTCAAAGTTTGGACAATTACACAAACTAAATACACTGGAATTTCTGAAAACGTGTATATCAAAAATAACCAACTAAACCACAAGAATCGCAAACTTCAAAATCATGAGTAAAAACAACCCATCACCTCACCAAGTCCCTCTGTGAAAACATACTAAAAACATATTTCAATGGATTGCTTTTCTCCCACAGATTCCTCATCTCAGTGATATCCTCATCCAGCTCTGCTGCTGGGAATGACATGGGGCGTAGTGGACCTCGACTCGGTCGTCGATCCGTCTTGCTCGGTGCTCGATCGTCTCCTCCCGACATGACGTCAGGCATCATATATATAACACGTCACTACACCCCATACCTCAGTTCCTTTTTTCTGCACTCTCGACACGCTGTGAGGAACATGAATCGAGTCTTGGACTCTGTGTTTGACTCAAATCGTCAAATATTTTTCCAAAAACCTCGACCACAATTATGTCCACGCCCCGGATTTCGGGTCTTCACTTCACGGACTGCCATTCCAAAATGTCGGTGACAGACCCACACAACATTTGTCTGTGCTGTCTGTGTATGGATCATGACACAGAGGGATGTGCGTCGTGCTCCAAGATGTACTCAAAGTCCATCCATACGCGAGCGTGCCGCCAAATTTAGCCTTGTGCCTGCCGTCTCCGACATCCCGAGCGCAGTCAATGGTCCTGTCTTCCAAGACTGAAGGGCCCACTCCCAAGAAGGAGAAAGAAAAGCACAGACGGAAGACCAAAAAGCGGTCACATTCGAGGAGCCCTTTTTCCTCATCTTTGCATAAGAAGAAGCACCACCGTCGTCGACACGAGTCCAGCTCGTCCTCAGAAAAAGGTTAGCCCTCGGCTGGGCCAACCACTTGGGAGGAGTGGGAAGATTTCAAAAGCCAAATGCTCGCTGTGTTTAAGACGCAGGCTGCTGCAGGTGCGGGTGCGCCCCCAGAAAAGCAAGCCTCGGCAGCGCTCGGCACTCTAGTAGACCCCTCGCACGCCAATCCGTCAATGTGATCGACGTCAGAGAAGCCTTTGGGCTTGACGCCGACACATGCGCAGAAGCCATCGATGCCAGGTCCTTCCTGGGGCCTTCGAGAGGCTGATGTTACTGGCACCACAGTGGTACCCAATCACTGATCGGTGCCAACAACCATTCCAACGATGTCGAAAGAAAAATCTTCGGCTCTGTCTGTCGGCGATGGATCCTTTGTCCCTCTTTCCAGGTCAGGATTCTTCATGCCCATGGCATCGATTTTCAGCACCGACCAGGGTGATGATCAAAGGGACATCGATCCTATATACACTGGAGCCGGAGGCGTCGATATTTTTCAACAAACAGGCAGACATGTTAGCTCTGGCCCAAACGTTACACAAGGCCAGCTGCCTGGACACGTCTCCCGACTAGGAACTCCAGCAAGGTAGGCCCTACACTCACACCCATGCTAAGTTCAGGTCCTTAGTGGAAAGGATAGTAGACACCCCTAGGTCTGAAGTCCGTGACAGTGCCTACTCAGAGCTACGAACTGAAGGACATATTGGATGAAGGTCCTGTGACAGAGCATAACATGTCACTTAATCCAGCAATTGCTGATCCCCTAGCCTCCTTATGGCAGCATCCCTACACCATTCCCCCAATTAACTCTAACTTTATGTGGAAGTACAGGCCAGTGAGAGGAGACACATCATTTCTAGCTTCTCACCCTTCTCCAGAAGGGCTTATTGTTTAGGCAGCCAAATTGTCATGCGGCCTCTACTTCTAATCTGCCCCCAGATGGAGTAGGTAAAAGGTTGGTCACAATGGCCAAGAAGGTCTTTACTTCGGTCAGCATGGCACTGAAAGCCACCAATGTGACTTATCTATTCGCAAAATACTACTTTGACTTATGAAAAGCTGTGGAGCAGGCTTCGCAATACATCCCTGAAGATGAAATATGTGATGCATTTACACAGCTGGTAGAAGATGGGAAGGAGGTAGCCAAGCAGTCGTTGCAAATGGGCCTGGACGTGACTGACTGCATTGGCTGTTCGATGGGTGTCGGCTGTAGTCTTGAGGAGACTAGCTGATCTCAAAACATATGGTTTCCCTCCCAACGTCCAGAATAGGCTACTGGACATGCCTTTCGAGGGAGAGTTCTTTTTTGTCCAGAAAGCTGTCAGAATTAGCCGCAAAAACGCTAGGCCTAGCTGCTCAGCCAGCCAAGCCTCCCTTCAGCTTTGCCTCTCGAGGCAGAGGCTACAGGTGCTATATGCCTTATGGCAGAAAGCCACAGCTTCCACAGGCTAGGCAGGGAAAGAAGCGTTTCTCACACCCAGGAAGGGCAGAGGGGCTTCTAGAGGCCAGGCAACAGTGGCAGCGGTGGGGCGGCTCCGGCCTCCAAGCCGATTTGATTTCCCTTCCCAAGACTTACCGGTTGGTGGACAGTTGGCAGAGCATTGGCCACAGTGGCAGGAGGTTACCTCAGATGCCTGGGCCCTACATCGCGTTTGCAGGTGTTATTGCTGGCCATTTTTGAGAAAACCACCAAACAGGGCCCCACCACCTCCAATCCTGGAGTTCCTATCCCGGTTGGAAGAACTGAGAACCCTGTTGTTGAAGGGTGACATGGAAGAGGTACCTCCCAAACAGAGAGTATTGGGTTAGCATTCCTGGTATTTTCTGGTGCCAAGAAGGGAGGAGGTCTCTGTCCCATTCTGGACCTCCGGGCTTTGAACAAATTCCTGAGGAAAGACAAGTTCAGGATGGTGATGTTGATAGAAATTCTCCATGCTCTCGGACTTCAGGACTGGCTGGTGTCAATAGATTTGCAGGACACTTATCCATGTATTCCTGTACCTGCATGACTGGCTAATCCGAGGGAGGTCGGCGGGAGAGGTCTTGTCTCCTCTAGAGGACACCTTCTTTCTACTGAACAAGCTAGGCTTCTCTCTAGGCTTCTCCCTGAACTTGAAGAAGTCTCTTGTGATGCCAGTCCAGAGGCTCCAATTCATCGGGCAGTCTTAGACAGCCGGAGAGGGAAGGCCTTCCCTCCCGAGGGGAGAGCAACAGCATTGCGCAGATGGTGGATTTGTTCTGTAGCCACAACACCTTACCAGCGGCTTCCTTCCTCTGCCTCTTACATCTCATGGCCTCCTCCTGTATTTTCCTAGTGCCCGAGGCCAGGCTACGCATTTGATCCCTTCAGTGGCTTCTGAGAAGTCAGTGGTCACAGTACCTCAGAGCCCTCACGGATTCCCTCAGTGTGTTCAGGTCAGTGGTCGACGATCTCAGTTGGTGGACCGACGACAATCTCATGGCAGGGGAACCCTTCTGGTCTCTTTGATCTCCGGCCCGAGTGGTCACAGATGCGTCTTTGAAGAGTTGGGGTGCTCACTGCCAAGACTTGCAGGTGAACGGCTTAAGGTCAGCAATAGAAGCAAGGGGGCACATCAACAGGCTGGAGTTGAAAGACATCAGGTTAGCCCTGGGGGCTTCTGCCCAGTCTCTCAAGGGGAAGCATGTCCTGATTCTGACAGACAACACAGTGGCCATGCACTACCTGAACAAGCAGGGCAGCATGCTTTCCTTCCCCCTCTGCAGAGAAGCGATGCAACTGTGGCTCTGGTTGCTGGAGAACTGAATCTCGTTCTCTCGGCAGTTCATCTGGCTGGCACAGAGAAAGGTTTGGCGGACTCTCTGAGCAGGCAGAGCATGGTCTCACATGAGTGGGAAGTGTGCCAGTAAATCCTGGAAGAGGTGTTCTCTCTCTGGGGCACAGCAGCACTAGATCTGTTTGCCACAGAGTCATACAGGAAGTGCAGACAGTTTTGCTCGAGGGAATTCCCAGCGAACAGCGCACTGAGGGATGCGTTTCTGGTGGATAGGACCTTCCCTCTCCACTATGCCTTTCCTCCGATTCCCATCGTCTCATGGGTTCTCAGGAGGTTGAAGAAGTTTCGAGCAAACATGATCCTGATTGCACCGGACTGGGCGTGAAGAACTTGGTACTCCAAACCTCTTGTATCTGTCCACCTCACCGGTTGCCTCGGCGCCCAGATCTCCTAACCCAGTCGGAAGGGCAGGTGCTTCATCACGAACCCAGAGTCCCTCAACCTACATGCTTGGCTCTTGAGAGCATGAGGTGTACTGGGACCTCGCAGAGGAGGTACTCAAGGTGTTGCTGGCTGCACTCAGACCATCTACCAGACCTCTGTACGTGTGCAGGGAACGCAAGCTCGATCCAATCTCTTGCCCCACTACTGTAGTGATGGAGTTCCTTCTGTCACTGACCTCTGAGGTCTTCAGGTTACCAAAGTCAAAGGATATTTGGCGGCCTTGTCTATGCTCATGAGGCCGCTCGTTCACGGTTCTTTTTTTACAATGCCTGTTATGGCCCAATTCCTGAAGGGTCTTATAAATACATTTCTGCCAACTCCCTTTGTTGTCCCAGACTGGGATTTTGATCTAGTTCTGACATTCCTGATGGTGGCTCCGTTTGAGCTGTTCTTGGCCCATTCATTGGTCCGCTAGGGTCTAGCTATAATTAAGCAGGCTCTGTCTCATTGGATTATTCTTTGCATCAGAGAATGTAACCCGTCTGCAGGCAGGGAGCTTCCTCCCGGCCTCAGGGCACACTCGACAAAAGGGGTCTCTGCTTCTATGGCCTTGCAAAGGGGAGTTCCCATTTGGGACATCTGTCATGCAGCCACATAGTCGTCCTTGCACACGTTTAACAGGTATTATTGTCTGGATGTTGCCTGCAGGGCTGATGCACATTTTGGTTGGGCAGTGCTGCAAAAATTGCTACTATAGCACTTTCTGCCTGCCTCTGATCCTAACTGCTTGGGGAGTCTATCATATGAGGAATCTGCTGGAAAAAAGCAATCCATTGAAGGAGAAATTGCTTGCCGTAATGTTCTTTCTATGGATTCTTCTGCTGCAGATTACTCATCATCCCTCCCATTCATCCATGCTCAAAGTTCTTACGGCCCGGCGCATCTGTCTAACCGAATGGACGCCTGGTGATAGCTCTGAAGGTGGCTGCTTCTATTGGCTATTCGCTTGCCTTAAAAAAACAATCTTTCCATTTTTCAGGAATTTTTGGTGTTTTCACCCTTTCGGGATGTTTGCAATTGTCACGTTTTGTACATGCTGGTTAGCCTTGTCTCCCATTGTTTTCTGCTGCAGCGTTCCAGCACAGGGGAAAAAAGGGGGAACTGAGGTATGGAGCATAGTTATATATACGCACACAACGCCGAACGTCACGTTCGGAACTGACGAACGAGCAAGGCGGATCAACGGCCGAGTCGAGGTCCACTGCGCCCCATGTCGAAAAGTTTTCGAACAGCAGAGCTGGGTGAGGATATCTATCAGGTGAGGAATCTGCAGGAGAAGAATCCATAGAAAGAACATCACAGTAAGTAATGTATCCATCCAATTGCCAGTCCTCACACATTAGCGCAGTATAGTGGTCTATATCCTACTGCTTCTCATACCCCAACATGTTTCTGTTCATATGACTAAGAAAATTCCTCAGGAGGACCACTTATATTAGTATTTCGGACCCATCTAGAGATTGGTGTAGAAGGGTGAATCTTGATGCGCTTGCTAGTGGCATGATGTAGAATACATCTGCAATAGATATGTATGCATATTACTAACCATGGATATTCTCATCTGGGGCAGTTCAATTCAAAATCTATTCTGTATATGCCTAATAAGTGTGTGTTCTATTACCTGGAGATGCTCAACAGAAACATGGCAGGCTTGTAATGCTATAGGAATGGAGCATACCTTATTGTTCGAGCATAGCTTATTGTTCGATTTGCCTGTGAAACATCCTAAATAAATGGATTTAGATACCTCTCCACTACTGAATGCAGGGAACTTCCCCCTGGGTATAGATTTACTCAGATATGACAAATGCTTACCTGTAATAGAGGCTCTGAATAAGCAACAAACTGTTATGTTGAAAATGTTTATTTTATTTCCAATTTGGAGGCTTGCAATGCTTGTAAAGGCACAGGTGCGCGATCTTTGTTTTTATACTTATTGAAGTGCTACAGAGGATATTCTCACCTGATGAAATGGCTCTGTGAATTTCCCATGAGGCAACTAATGGTGGCATCCTGTAGACCAAAACAGAACTGGTTGCGTCTAGCAGTTTACTTTTTCTCTGTATGCGCCTATGAACATGCATAACTCGCTTGCTGTTCATAGATGCAATGCGAGCTGCTGCATTCCTGATCTCTCCATATATCTATGTGACATGAATAGCAACAACGTTCATACCTACTTGTTTGTCTTGTGACGATATCTAGTCCTTTCAGCAAGTTTAAGATTCTTCACGTGAATGCAAACTGCATTCCCATACCACTCGTACTAATAGACACGAGCCACCACTTGACCGGTAAGAATGCTGGTACATTGCTAGTGCTTCAAATGGAGGATAATTTCATGCCGCCCTATTGGAATAGAACAAGGTACCAAACACACTCCCGTGTTATGTGGTTAATCACAAAGGTGCACGTTTACACTGCATGTATCTCACCACAGATGTTAATAGGGTGATTCTTACATTATTGCAGGGTGCCAGGTTAAACTAGAGGGCCACACTAGATCAAATATTCCAATTGATGTCCTCATTTAGCCCTGTATTATGACGGCACCATTTTAAAGTTCTTAAGTTCTTATATCTCTACAGATATGATCTACATATAATAGAACACACACTTATTAGGCCATAAAGAATAGATTATGAATTGAACTGCACCAGATGGGAATATCCATGGTTAATATATCTATTGCACATGTATTCTACATCATTCCACTAACAAACACATCAAGATTCACTCTTCTACACCAATCTCTAGATGGGTCCGAAATACTAATATATAAGGTCCCATCTGAGGAATATTCAAAGTCATATGAACAGAAACATGGCGGGCGTGGCTTGCTATGAAGTACTGAGGAGACCTTGCTGAGAGCTCCATGGGGCTGATCCTAAGGTTGATCCTACTGCACATGGCCAATACGCGATTCTGCGACATGTGCGTTTATGGGAAAGGTTAGGGAGCACCCATGCACAGTTATGCTAGTTTTCAATGCTCCAGCTGGCTGCTGCGAGACAAAGAAGGCACGAGCGGAGCCTGCAAGATGGCGACCATCGCTGGGCTGGTCAGTGCTGGAGTACTAGGAGCAACTGTAAGCTGAGGAGGAGCGATGGGACAGTGGTACATTTGCACTGATTGTTCTGTGGCTGTACGACGGAGCCCAATGTTCGGACAGTAACAATGATGGAATTCCACGAGAGCGTGAGGCGGAGCCGATACTGCGCTCCTCGCTCAGTGAGATAGCTTGGGCCAGAGGAGGAGCTGTGCAGCACGTCGCCCGTTGCAATGAAACCCGTGTGCACCGTAGGCCTGCCGCCGGAGCGCTACATAATGAGGGATAGTTGTGGCCGGTGCTCCGGGAGAGCACATTGTGACGTGGTCCCGATGGAAGGAGATGAGAGCAGCGTGGGACAAAGCAGATCGGCACCAGTGAGGTTTGTTCTTAAAGCCCCCCCAGCTCTCACGCCACTTCTGGATATAGCTGGGGAGAGGAAGTACGGCCCATACAACACCTTAGTGGCTGGCACAGCTGTGGTACGTTGGAGGAACTTTGTACCCACGGAAACAGTGGTGGATGCAGGCGCTGGCCCCTGCTGCAGGACACAGACTGTAAGGGGTGCTGCCTGTGTGGCACCCCAGGGTTTGTGAGGGTTGGCTGGGCATCAGTACACCACCAGTGTACTACAGTAAAGGCGGCATGGGGCGCTGGCCCCTGCCGTGAAATGGATGGCTTAGTGTCTTGTCCCTTGTTGTAAAGGCTGCACTTGAGCCCGAAATAAGGGGAGATCTAACAGCTGGATTGCCTGTCAAAGCCCACAGACAAAGTCAGGAACACAGTAAAAGTTGGAAGGTCAGGACCACCCTCGCAGGATGGAGAGATTGCTGGACAAGCAAGATTAGGCCAGTCCTGGGGCCTACCTGCGCCAGGTGGTTGCGAAGCTGCAGTGAGGGGTGCCAGAGGTACGCAAGGGCTGCAGCAATGAGGCATGAAAGGGATGCACTACAAGAAGTGATCCGTGGACCCTTGACTAGGCATGGTCCTGGCAGCTGCTCCAGAACAAATGCAGCTGGCTGTGGGGCTATCGGCAAGGGACCCTGCAACAAAGGGGGTTACTGAAGCAAGTGTCTGGTGCCCTACACATGTGAAGGGGGCTGTTGTGCCACCGCTGATCACTCGAGAGCGCCAGGGATGGCTGTCTGAGAGGGGGCAAATACCCATCTGCCGGCACCCCTGTAACAGCGCTATGCAGAGATACCTATGGGGAGCATTGAGGGACGAAAAGCTCCAGGTTATTGTGAGGGTCCCGCTGCACGACATGAGTGACACCACAAAGAAGCAGCCTCTTCGAGAACCAACCTGCCGGTAAAACCCAGCCTCAACGCACAGTACATACAGTGCCTGATAGAAGACGGAGAGCATAGGAACACTGGCTCACAGTTTGGTCATATAAGAGAGCTCAGATACCCCTGAAAGCGACTAAGTCACGAGCCACTCAAACGACTCTGGACACTTTTGCTAAGAGCCCACGACACGTGCCAGCTGTTGACATGGTATCCTCTCAGGAGAAGAATGGCTCCACGTTATTGCTCATTGATTTGAACCTATGTAATAGTATGCACTTGCCACCCTGCAACATGGGGTTGGATCCATGATATTCTAAGCTGACATCAACCACGCACTTGTGTGTAGCCTGCCTCCTTTGTATTCTGTGCCTGGCACCAGACACTTACCTACTGCCTCTGACGTCGCATATATGTGCTGTTGCCCCCATGTAACATTTGGCTGGTACCTTGTATATGCATACTAGCTTTGACCACGCAACTGTTTGTAGCTGCCACCATGCAACATGTGGCTGGCACCATGCTCTTGCTTACCGATGTTCACCACGCAACATATGTAGCGGCCGTCATGTAAGATGTGGCTGGCACCATATACTTGCCTACCAATCTTTGTAACCAATGTTGAGCACTTTTTGTAACTGTATGAAGCAACATGTATGTATGCCTTCAAATGCACTTATGTAACAAAGTAAGTCTTCTTCTGCAAATAAATAAATAAATCGAGACCCCATAGAGAGGCACAATCAAGTGCTGCTGGCGATTGCAGACATGAAGGCCGCACTGGGTACCCAAATGTAGGCGGTCAAGATAGATGTTGGCCTGTTACGCCAGGATGTCAGAAACCTGGCGCAGCAGACATTGATCTTGGAAACCCAGGCGAAGGAAAACAGAGGAGGGCTCCAGAAGACGTCCAATGAGGTACATATCCTGCAGCAGAAATTCAGTATACTCGAAAGCAGAGCGGAGGATGCCGAGGGAAGGGCCCACAGAAACAATGTTCGTATAGTCAGCCTGCCTGAAGGAGAAGAAAGCAGCTACCCCACCACGTACGTGGAGAACTTGTTTCTACAAGAAATAGGTCCGGGGAACCTCACTTAAGGCTTCACCATTGAACGAGCATATAGAGCTGTCACAAGAAGACCTCCTCCGGGGGCCCCCCAGGCCCATCAGGGCAAAGGTCCTGAACTACAGGGAGCGCGAAAAGATCCTGTCTTTTCTCCAGACAAAGGGGGTCCTACGCAGAGCCTCAGCAGATTTGGCGGTGTATCCCGACTACACCTTTCAGGTGCAGAATAACCGTGTGCAGTTTTTGGCAGTTTAGTCACGACTGAGGTCGGCCGGCTTGTGATTTATGATTCATGCTGCACTCCTGAAGGTACTACATAAGAACTGTGCCCTGTTCTTCGATCTCCCGGGGGAAGCACATGATTGGATGGACAGGGAGAACATATACCCTGTATCAGGTGCTGGAAGTGCTGGAGAACAAAGAGCAAGGAGCCACGGGATCAGCGGAGGATGTGGGACAAGATGGAGCCAAAAATCTACTCGCTTCCCGGCACCCATCATGTCTAGGTGCCGGCTGGGTGCCCCAGAGCGGGTGGGCCATCTCTTAGGCAGCTTTGGTGTTTAGGGTAACTCTCCCTTCCCTTTCCGGACTCTTCTGGCCTACATATGATGGTACTTTCGCAGGGGGGGGACACATATCCACAATGAAAGAAATTTGGCCCATGGCAGTAGACGATGGGGCCCCGGAGCCTCTCTTGCTCTCTCTCCCCCCCCCACACTGTTTGGTGTTTATTTTTGCTTTTCCTCTCTTTTCTATTTTTTTGGGCACTTGTTTTTTGGGCCCGCACGCTGCGCGTAAGCCTCTAGTAGCTACACCACTGGTGGTCACGAGAAGCGGATTTGCCTGAGCATGAGTGATTATGTGGGGCTTTTGTTTTTGGTTGTGGGTGTTCGGGAAGTTATTATGGGGAACGGTTTGCCGGTAAGAATGCCCAAAAGTATATTTTGATTAAATGGTTGTCTTTTGGTCTTTCGGTTGCTGCAGTTCGGGGACATGAGGTGCTTGATAGGTCTGAGGCAAGGGGACTGTTTAGCAGTATGCAAATATGAATGGCGGGTGCCGTGAATGTACTTACCTGGAACGTAAGGGACTTGAATAATTTTGTGAAGTAGAATATAGTTTTTTCCTACCTGAGGAGGGGAAAGATCAATATTACATTCTTACAAGAGACACACTTAACGACAGAAAAGCAAACCTTGTTGTCCAGTAGATGCCGTGGACAGGTGTTTGGTTCTCCTTATTCAGCGTATGCCAAAGGGGTGCGGATTTGGATATTGCCCTCGGTACCCTTTAAGGTCACACAGGTCAAAACTGACAACGAAGGCAGAATGGTGCTGGCACATGGGCTCCTGGAACACCTAGAGATATGCCTGATTAACACATATGCCCCCAACCATAACGCTGCAGGGTTCTTCCAATCGTTATACCCAAGGCTTAGTCCCTAGGAACAGTAACGTTATATGGGGAAGTGATTTTAATTGTACTTTAAATCCAGTATTGGATAGGTTGGACACCAGACACTCTAAACCTACCCCACAGGCCAGGTCCTTACAGACGCCCTTGACGGCATTTGGCTTGATAGACATCTGGAGGACACTGTGTCCGGGTACCAAGCATTTCTTCGATTTCTCCGCACCACATGTAATTCACACCAGGATTGACTATTTTTTTTATTAGGTCAGTAGGTTGTAGATCGTTTCACACAGGCCGAGTACAAAGGCAGGGTGCTGTCTGACCATGCACCCCGACTACAATGGCAGTATGCACCCCCAATCCCCACATGGAGGCTCAGAGTTGAAGCTTTACACGACATTCCATTCGGCGATCATATCAAAAAAATCATTGAGTATGTTGAACATAGTAAGGGCAGTGTCCCTAGTGCAGGCACTTTGTGGGAAGCCCTTAAGGTTGTCATTAGGGGTACCGCCATTGCAGAATGCAGCAGCGTTCAGGCCAGGGTTGGAAGAGAGTTAACCACAGTGGAAGACCATTTACAGGTGGTTGTAAGTGATTTCAACCCAGCACTCCACCTAAGTCAATGCCTAGCGTGTGATGCACAGCTGGAACCCTTAATTATTTATTTATGTCTAAGTTCTTTTATTTCTGAATGATGTACCCTTGTATCACGCCCCTCTCTTTGAATTCCCCTCAGTCTCACTGAACCAAGAAGCAGGTTGTTTTGCAAAGTTAAAAGATTTATTTTATGAATTTGAACAATATATATATCACACTATTTAATGTTTATACAAGGATCACCAATGGGTGATGTTACAATCAACAATCTCTTTAATCAGAAGGAGTATGGATAAGAAAAATCATGCAGCACAGAATAAAACGTTGTGTGGGTTCAGTCAAATGCAATGTCACTCTTTCCCTCTGCACACTACTCAATTCCCCCCCAATATGCAATATAGAGATGGAAGGAGAGAACACAGGTTTCAGGAAATACACACTCAACAAATACAGTTTCAATCCCAATTCCCCCCCAGCAAGCATAGAGAGAAACAGGAATGATTTCAAAACGGGTCAAATGCTTTTGAATGTGGTTTGGAATGAGTGATTGAAAACACTGAAAAATGGATTTAATTTACTAAATTGGATTCAAAACTAGTGGGAGCCGCTTTGTATAGTTTCAGGTAAACACTAGCAATGATGATTGAATAACTAGCAGATTGGAAACTGAATTCTAAGGTCAATTGCAAAGAATAGCTGTTTTACATGTGATGAATTTGAGCCAAATGAAAGATTTGCGGCAAACTTTTCAGCGTGCAAGAAACGCGATTGCGGCAAAACTATAAGTTAGCTTCAATTTGACCCTTAAATTTCGTTTCTAGCATGCATGGTTCAGAAGTTATGAAGGTTTTAGTAGAGGTCGGTTTTTTCCCAGAAAAGAGTCAAGATTTCAAATGAAAGATGCTCTTTTGAAATTAAAAACAGGATTTTCTTTACACTAGGGAGTCTATGAAGCCAAAAGCTACTCGACAGCACAGCCACCGACCCAGTGACGCCTCCGGGTGGTTTCTATCTGCCGAGACGCTTGTCTTTCTTCAGAAAATATATTTGCGCAAAGATGATATTATCACTACAATTATCAAAGGACTATATGGATAAGGGAAAGATTTAGGAAGAAGAAAAGATTCTACAATGCAGTTCTGGATATTATAGAATGGGTTGGATAGGATTACTTAAGGATAAGATACTGGCTATGGACAATTCTATGCTATAGATACTCACAACTATTGTTTGGAATAGGCCCGTCAGGATCTGGTCAAAGGGTTCTGGACTGGAATTCTGCTAGCCCACCGGACAGGATTCAGGCGCTCGGTTCTGCACTCAGCACGGCACTCTGGACACTGCACGGCCTCTGGACTGGATCTGATGGATTGGTTCTGGGTTGCAGCTATCCGGTTACAGCTCTGCTCTACTGGTTTGGATCTCTGGGTTTCTAGCAAGAGTTCTTGGCAAGAAAGCAGACACAGCACAGCCAGGCTGTTCAATGCTTGGTGTGCCCCTTGAAAGTCTGGGGGTAAAATCAGGTTTCAAGATTTTAAAAGGCCAGCTGAGAAGGGTTCAGCTTTGGAATTGGGCCTTCAGCTTTCAGAATTCTGGAGTCTGAGATCTGGGTTCTCCTGCAGAGCACTTTGCCAGTAAATCAGTTGATGGGTGAATCTGTCTGTCTCTAGGTCGTAAACTGTCCCTATTTATGTATTTCCCTAAGGGGTGGGTAGGCTACATTATACTAAGCACACCCTCTAGGAATCCTATTGGTTAGGGTCTGTCCTCTCTTCTTATTTGAGAAGGAACACATGGTTTCATGATGATGCAGTAGTTTACAATCCAGGGAGTACCTCCCCTTTGTTTCTGTACAGTAAATCTATTTTTCACATAAATCATATTTACAATATCACAAACTTGCTAACAATACATAATTACATCACAGATTTAATAGAGCAAGTATACGTCCGAGTTCCATCTCGGTGAGAGCTTTGGTTCAAATTTGACCGTTTTTCGCGCTTTTGGTTGGGTAACCAGTGTCAGATCTGTCCACATTTTTCTACATATATGTGCATTCCATCTGGGCATAATCCTGTGAAGTTTCATATTTCTAGCATTATCACAATTACTAAAAAATCGAATTATCTGTAGTCCTGTCTCTGAACATAGCACAGAGTTAAGAGTAGTTTCAAACTGTGGGCAGATTTTCCTGTTAACAACCTATAATTTACAGATTTTTACAAAATTTGCACAGTTCTCTGTGAGTCTTTTTCAAAGAGATGATTTCTTGAGATTTAAGATACACAGATCTGTCTGGTCCCGCCTCCATTGTTTTGCTGGGTCCAAAGCACCCCTGTCCTCTTCCTTCTGGCAGTTGGTTTCTGTTGACACCCGAATTTGCCTTTCCTTTCAGTCCAGGACGCCTCTTGTCTCTCTCTCAGAGAAGCAGAGCAAAATTGTAACGCTCACCTGACTCCCACGGAGGCGCTGGACTGGTTCGCGCTGCTGTGACCTCTTCTAAGGTGATGCGCAGGGTTCGGAAGACGGACTGGATCGGGCCCCCAAATCTGGCTTGTCTGGCTCGCAGAAGTATCCTTCTGTAGGTGAAAATAGGGGATTAACTGTCTGCGGGGTAATGCAATCAGCCTCCCCTTTCCCCTCTCACCCTCCCTCGAAACCCTTCTGTGATTCCTCGTAGCGTCTCACCTTACGGTCTGGAAGGACGAGCTCTCCATCCTGCTTCTGATGCAGGGGCGCGTTGGTATCCAGTTACTTCACTGGATTTTCGGATTGGTGAGAACCAAACTTGCTTGGCTTCCAGGTAAGTTTTTTGATAAGAGGTTCCCCTTGTGTCCATGCATTAATGTACTAATGCTAGTGTCTTTTTCCCCATAGGGGCTGGGGTACGGAATGCCGGGGAACAGGCACCGACCCGAGATGAGAGGTGAAATCCTTGTAGAAATCAGGTAAGTCTTTAATGAGCGTTTTTTGGTAATGTCTTTTCATTCGCTCATTAACGCTGATGTCTCTTTTTCCCCTTAGGGGCCGGGGTCCGGAAATGCCAGGATGCGGCGCGGAACCGAAATGAAGAGGGAATGAATCAACAGGTAAGTCTTAACATGGAGATTTAGCTTTCCTTATTCCCTTCTCTCTCTCACCTTTTGTTCTGGTCTTTTTCTCCCTAGGCGCTGGGGCGTGACTGCGAATCCGGATGATCGCTGCTGAACATGGAGGCACCCTGTAAAGGTGAGTGGAATGCGGCGCTGCAGCGATCGACACAATGAGCTTTTAAATAAAAGTCTTCCTTTTCAGGATTGTCGGCGAGATGTCTCCGGGATGCTGATTTAGCAGGTAAGGACTTTTCCTTCTTCTGTTCTCTTCTTCTCTTCCTTTGCAGGTGATCCAGGATGCTGGCACGCGTGGCAGAAGTCAGGATGCAGGAGCAGACACGGTGAGCGTCCAGCTGCTAGAGGCAGAACAACGCGAAGCACGTGTGGCTGTTCGGGTGGGGTTTAAATAGCCTTGGAAGAAGTTCCAGGTATGCTTCCTTCCTCCAATCAGGTATGTATCCTTCCCCGGCCACGCCCGGATGGTAAATTAGTCCCACAGGTAAAGTAGTTCCTTTCAGGCCTCAAGGAGGCCGGGATCCTGCAGCATGGTCTGCATCAGGTAAGTGCACCCAAGCACTTCCATAATGAGCCTGGCGCCAGAGGCGCCAGGACACTGTCCAAAGGGCCCCTATATGGGGTTGCTGGGTCCTTCCTTGGGGACTGGATGTCCGCTTTCGGGGACGCAGGGCTTGAACCGGCTCCCCGGGAGCGGGCATCATGACAGCAATCCCCTCCTTCTTTCATTAACATCTAAATGAAAGTTCCTGGGCAGAGAGCAAAAGGAAGGCACCTTTGTTTGGGGCAAACTGTGGAATGTGCTTTTGAAGTCTTGTGTGGCCGGCATCAGTTCACCTTAAAACACTTTGTTTAAAATTGTCTTTTCTAAAATAAACCTTACATTTTCAACAAATATGCACATAGATCTCTTAATTCAGTCTTTTTAAAACATAGAAAGTGAATAGTAACAACCTATATTGCTTTTGATGGCAAGTCTCTTCTTTTCCACAGTTTGATTTTAAGACACGAGTTTTAAACTGCCAGTATAAGTAAATGACCCCTTTGACACAGGCGAGCGGCGGTACTGTGCCCATATCGGACGGACTTTTCCAGGCAAGCACCTTTTTGAATGTGGATATTTTTGTGATGAAATGTGCTTCTCCTGACATTGTGCCGAGGTGGATTCTTTCAATAAAGTGATGGTTAACACCCAACAAGGATGTTGGATCTTTTCTGATGTTTGGAAACCATTATTTTGCAATTTCAACAGCCAAGGAAAAACAGATTTTAGAGCACTTCTAGGTTTTCTTGGCAATGAAGCACTGCCTTTTCAGGTAGCTCCATTTCACTCTATGTGCAGCCCAATGACAGGTTTTGGCAGTGTGGTCTCCTGTTCTACCACTTACAAAGGCAAGGTAGATTTGGCAGCCTATTTTTCCGGTTTCCCTGCGCACTTCTCAATGATTTTTAGTGCACATAGGGTTTTTCGGCCGCCATTCTGTTGTTTTTGATGAAAGCAGCACACAGTGATGTTACAGGGCAGAGCCTAGTGGGTCAGAACATCCCACATGGTGGACCAGTCCTGTGGGGGTCAGAACGTAGAGATTGAGGAGGCGATGAAGTAAAAATATAGGTGTGGAGAGTGTTGGGAACAACTGGGGAAACATAATTATGCTAAGTACATTGAGGGACAACGTAAGTAAGGAGATAAGGCAGGCAGGTTGCTGGCTTGGTTGTACAAAAGAGTTTAGAACTGCAGCCCAATCCACATAATACAGATGCAAAATGGGGATCTATGCCATACAGAGGCAGGGATTAATGAGGTTTTCAAAGAATTTTACAACGCCCTCTACCAAGGGAGGACAAAGGTGTCACCTGCACACATGAGAGAAGTGCTAGACGAAATAAACTTCCTTCACCTAAGTCAAGAGGTGATTCACAGCTTGGATGAGCCATAACATTGGAAGAAATACGAGGCACGATAAGGGCATTGCCTGCAGGCAAGACCCCAGGTTCCGATGGCTTGCCCGGAGAGTTCTACAAAGAACATATAGAAGAGCTTGCCCCTCAGCTTCTAAGCGCGTTTACAGACTTCTATGAGAGGGGAGTTCTCCCCCTCAGCCTGCGTGAATCGATTATCCCTCTCCTGAAACCACGGAAGCCACACACAAAGTGCCATTCGTACAAGCCCCTATCCATGCTTAGCCCGGATAGTTCGATTTTGACAGCTACACTGGCGAACCGACTTAAAAAGGTGATCCATATGCTCATCCATACTGATCGGACTGGCTATGTGCCAGGCAGAAATATGTCCTGGAGCCTCCAGGGGTTACAACAAGTCATAGATCGCTCAGCGTCTGAGAGGTCCCCCTGTGCAATAGCAATGTTTGATGTGGTTAAGGCGTTTGACTCAGTGTGGTGGGAATGGTTTTATGCGACGCTGCAAATGTTTGGCTTTGGGCGGACATACTTAAGATGGGTGAGGCTGATTTATACCCGACCAGTAGCAAGGGTAAATACCGGTAAGCATATTTCAGACTTAGAACTAGTAAAAGGGACTATACAGGGGGTGCCCGCTGTCTCCACTGCTTTATAACTTGGCCATGGAACCTATTGCGCAGTATTTCAGATCAGAATACCTTGAGGCGGGCATAGTTGTAGACGACGTTCCCCACCTGATATCAATGTACGCTGATGACACCTTACTGTATATCCAGAACCTGGAGGATAATCTAGAATTGATTGTGGAAGCCATGTTGCTGTTTGAGGGGTTATCAGGGATAAGGATCAGCATAGGGAAGTTCTCTCTGTTCCCGTTAGCAGGTTAGTCTGGTAGGAGAGAGCACTCCCGATTTTGGCATTACTGTGGACGGTGAACACGTTTAGATACACGGGAGTTAATATATAAGGCAGAGCACTCACACAATACCCTGTGCATCCTGAAGGGCATCAAAAACTCTGAGGGTTTGGAATAAATTGTCCCTGTCAGTGATCGGTAGACCAGCTCTGTTGAAAATGCTGGTCTTGCTGAGGCTCTTGCATTTTTTTGTCAATGTTCTATACTACATACTTAGAGCCTTCTTCAAGGTTTTGGACACAGTATGTAGCGGTTTCCTGTGGCAATATGTTAGGCCCAGGATAGAGTTGTCCTCCCTACATAGACCCCATGACGAAGGAGGAATCAGGGTCCAACACTTCGAGTTGTATTATTTAGCGGGACAACTGCAATTTGTGGTAGAGGCTGGCGGATTACCCCAACCCAGACATGCGGATGCTTCTGCATACGGAACCACACTTCTATTTAAAGGCATTAATATCAGCCCAGAGGCCCTGGGTACACATAGGGTCACACCTAGTGTCTTTCGGGGCACAAGTGTGGGACAGAGCACTCAAGTAAATAGAACTAAAGGACCCATTCTCTGCACAGATTCCCTTTACATCGGTCGTATCGACCTCTACACAAGCCTGACTGGGGATAAGAGTGATTTGGGAACCTAGTGGGGTGGTCACGATTGCGGATCTATTACGGGACACAACGTTCATACCCTTTGGTGAGATAGTTGACAATACTGGGATACATTGTGGCCAATATTTGTTACATTGCACGATTAAGAGGCAGATTACGAGCCGGTGGCCTACGTGGGGGAGTGTTAATGGAAAAGCACTCAATTGTAGATATTCTATACAATGTCTCAGAGGGAGGGCACACTGCATCTACTCCTTATGGGAGGTCCCTCCGCACCATTGGTGGTTGGATGCAAGTGAGAGGAAGACCTGGGAGCCCCTTTCATAGACACACAGTGGAAGGATATTCCTGGATACCATAAGAGAGAGTCCTTGAATGCAAAATTACAACTGATTTCAGCTATTCGTAACACATAGAACTTATTTGACTCCTTTGAAGGTCTCTCGTTTCCGGGGCAGGAACGCAGCTCTGCCCTCGGTGTAATTCCAAAGAGGCTGGGATATTGCACATGTTCTGGGCATGCCCCATGGTGTGGAAATACTGGGAGAAAATAGCAGCTAGAATGTATAGGGCGGGCTGGTGCTGGATGTTCTTTCCCCTAGAGCATGTCTGTTGGGTCGTTTCACGCGCCCAAAAGGAGCGAGGCACATTCATAACATGAAGGATTTTGCATACATATTAGCCAAACGCAGAATAGCGATGGCATGGAAAGCACCGGGGGATTCTAACATTGCGGATTGGTGGTGGGATATGAAGAAATGGTGCAGGCTGAGATAGAAGTTTGGAGGGGCGGTGCACTTTGGTCTTTCAACTTCAGATTAGGCGGTGGCAGCTTGGATCGCACTGGTGCAGGGTCTATTTGCCCCGGTAGCCACCGGGTCCGTCCCGGAGGCTGGTACCCCGTAGATACAGTGGCTACCATATACCCTCTAAGTATTATGATCATGGGCAGTGACTGGCGTTCGTGTTCGAGTTGGGGGTGGGAACCAGGGAGCGTGGGGCATATGTTCTGGTATTAGGTGTTGAGAAGGCTGGTTATGTTGCAGTGTACATTTTTTGTTTAGAACAGTTGTTTGTGTTAACTGCCTGTAGATTTTGTGCAAATGTTTAAAATCAAAATCAATGAAAATTGTTTTAGAAAAAACAGGAACAGAAGCATGTTTGGGTATAAGAAGCAGTAGGATACGATCAACAATATTGTGCTACTGTTTGAAAACTGGCAACTAGCAATTGAATATATTTTTTCACAGTCACTTTGGTGAGGTGAGGGGTAGTTTTTACTCATGTTTTTGAAGTTTGTGATTCAGGTGGTTTAGTTGGTTATTTGAGATATACACGTTTTCTTTAATTGCAGTGGGCCTCATTACGAGGTAGGAGGTAGCCATGGTGCTTTTAGCACCATGGCTACCCCCTTACTGCATTCCGGGTCCGGGTTCCCAAAATAGGGACTTACCAGGTCATTCCAACCTTGGAGGACCCGGTAAGTCCCCATTCCGGGAACCATTTCCCATTCCCATTCGAGCCCCCATAGGGCTCAATGGGAATGGGGATGGAGCTAATAACGGTACCGCAATTTGCGGTACCGTTATTAGCTCTGAAGTCCCTTAACGGGTCCCTTCCATAACGCCTGGTAAAACCAGGCGTTAAGGAAAGGACCCGCTAAAGGACCTCGGAATAGGGTGGTAAGGGATTACCGGCACCGGTGTCCTTAACGGTGCCGGTAATCCCTTACCACCTACCTCGTAATGAGGCCCATTGTCTTTAGTTTGTGTAATTGGCCAAAACATTTTGAGTGTCCATATGTGTGCAAGAGACTAGAGGCAAAGTGGTGCCAAAATGCATGTGCCTAGCTTGTTTTACAATGTTTTAACAAAATGTATGAACCATTTATGAACTAATAAAGATATAGATCTTTTTTGTTAAACCTGGTGATTCATACATATTTGATTTATGTGGTCTTCTTATTTGATGCTAATTAATAGAGGGGCTTTGTTTTGTGTATAATTACAGTAGCCAGGATATCCCTTCATGATCCGGGTCCCTCTATTTTGTGTTTGAAAGGGTGAAGTACCCTACCAGTTTACTTGATTGCCTTGCAGCTTAATATTGACTCTTCTGGTCTTCTTCATAACACTCCTGGCAGTGGTGGTGGCCTACATGAGGAGAGAGCACATTTGTGTTTTACATTGAGGGGCCAATTGGTTAGTAAAAGCCAGCTCATCAGAGCTGGTCCCTGCACCTAAGGAGGGGAAGGAGGTGCTCCTGTGTTCTTTCTGAACTGCAGGAAGTCAATCCATGTCAGTCAAGCACATTCCAATTCATTGGAGCATGCATGGACTCCCACACTGCTTTCCCAGCTCCTTATGGAATGCAAGACATCTGTATGCAGTGACCATTCTAGACGACTCTTGTCTGCAGGCTTTATAGTTTCTCTGTGGTTTGGTTCTTCTGGCTTCATGCACCTGAGTACCAGAGGCAAAGCTACAGATGAAGCCCCTGTAATGGCCCTGCCATTGCTGTGGCTCCAATTTTAGGAAAATGTGTACATTTTGTCAACTGTTCCTCCGAGATTGCATTGAGTCAGCTGTGGGTGGGTTCTTTCCCAATTAGTCCACCGACAGCTATGTCTTCAGCCATGGCTATAGCCGACTGGTGGCAGATGTCAGTCTTTACCTGGGCAGTTTTTAAGATGCAAGTCGACCTGCCGCTGCTTACCTGTGTTTCTGCTGGAAGATCACTTTGTGCTCTCTGTAGTGTCAGGTGACAGGAGATTAGAGGTGGTGATACGTGATGCCTGGACCTAACCCAACCCAGTGTAACGAGGAAGAATGCTACAATAGCCCCATGTCAGCTCCCTGCAACTTTATGCAGGGACAGCGCAGAACACCCTATTGTGTGCATCGTTTTTTGGTTTTAGGTCCATTATAGAGACTCAAGGTGTCAAGGAGTTTCCCCCCCCCCCCCTTTTCACCTGAGTTCGATCTTTGCTGGATTTCTTGATCGATGCCTTCTTGCGGACGGATTGAGTCTTGAATAAGGCTGCACAAGTCTCTTCCGACTCCAGCGTGCGTTCAAAGTTCCGGGATGCAAAGATCCAGGAATCCGGGAAATTTACAGAGTGCGCTACTAGCACAGGAGTCCAGGAATCAAGAAAGGAAGGAAAGGGACTAGGAATGGGGTTGGCTGGAAAGAAGCAAGGAAAACAATACCGCGAGCTACGGAGCACACGTCTGGTTGCTACTTCGCAATATCATTGAGACGCGCGGAGCCGTGGGAGGCGTGGTCTATTAATAGAACACGCTACGTCCAAGGTGTAGAGCGAGGAAGGTGTTTCACAGTGGACGGCCATGTTGGGAGTACAAGGGAGTGTAAGCCCCATTGAGACAAGGACCAGGAAGTCTAAAAGGGTCGTGTTCTGTAGTTCATGACACAAGGTTGCTGCAAACCAGCTAAATAAAGAGGAAAACGAGAGTGTTCAGAAGACTAGGCCAAAAGGAGCTGAAGGGGAGAAGACAGAAAATTACCAAACGGAGAGGCTGATCAGACTGCTCAGGGCAAGTAAAAACGGGAAAGGGGCCCAACATGCAATTAACTCCTCAGAATGGGAGACAGAGGAAAGGAGAAAGATGGGTGAGACAGGAGCCTACACACAACAACAATTTAGACAACTTGAGGATTCTCGTGTTAGGACTTTGAAGAGTCTGCAGCATCAGAATAAGGCCGGGCCGCTCTTTTCCTGTCATCAAGGGAACTGGACAGAGCAGATGTAGGGCACAAAGTCCCTGTGCCTCAGGTGTGGCTGCAGACTGGTGGCACCCACTACCGAATCTTAAGAATGCAGTACAAGCCCAACATGGTAGTCCCAAGAAGGACCTGAGCATAAGTATCGGAAGTAGTAGAGGTGTAATGCAGGAGTGCTTTGTTGTAAGGGGACAGTGACATAACAGAGAGACAATCTGTCCAGCATTTTCAATCTTCAGCCACTGTAAAGAAGAGATATCCACGTTAGTGTCTTAGAACTGATGTCTGTCAAACTCAACCTTGTTGTCTTCCTTCTGAACAATTGGGGGAAGTTCCTGCAGTGTGTGATAGCCAGTAGTATTATGATGCATTACCCAAACAGGATGGTGTGTGATCTCTTCTTTTTTGTTGGAAGTCCATTTCCTTATGGTTTTTGGCTCTAACACAGTGGGTCTATTTATGGTGGCTCATCTGTCCTGAAATGAGAAGCCCTTTGCGACCATAACTGGAGGGAGGCCCCTATGTGGGAGGACTGAGGGCTCAAAATTGGAATATATACGAAACAAAGGGGGTCCTGACACTTATTAGTTCACCATACCGTCATTGGGGTATGTAATGTTAATCAGAGGTAATGGCTAGAGTGAATCTGCCTTTGGAACCCATCAAGAGCCCGTGCCTAGGTTCATGGTGTCATAAGCAAATAGAATTGGCTACAACATGTTTTGTCGAGGTCGGCCTCCTTAATTTGGCCGCATCATCAATTTTATTCCTGTTTCTAGTTACATACAGTAAATCAGTGTATTGTTAATTATTCAATGTTTAGCAGTTCATCATAAGTTTTACCTTTCGTATTTATACATTAAACACAAAACAATACTACAACAATTGTGGACAGTGCAATTTGAGAGCAAAATGTGCGAAGGGAGTGCTTATGAGCATAGTTGGGAATACAACAAACAGTTAAAAAAACATATTGTCACAATTATAGACAAAACATGCATGGTACAATAGTTCAACATCATCATTGGGTCTATGTACCTGTATTATTCTATGACCTAACGTAGGTTGGGCTGCAGACAAGAAGTGACCAATCCTGGGTCTACGTCAGGGTATGATTCCCTGGATGTACTGTGGAGTCTACAGATAGGTGGTTGCTGGGTCCATGGACGTTTCGGCTACCGTTGAGGGCGCCTTCTTCTGGGCCTTGGGTCGTGTCTGTCTGGAGAAAGAACACACAAATATAATTAGTAAGGATAAAAAGAGACCCAAGGAGAGGGTTTTTGGGGGGGATGGGTATATAAATAAATGGAAGTGAGGAAGACATCTTTTCCTACGTGAGCACCACTGACCTTGTGAGGTTTCCCTTGGGAGAGGGATAGAACGTAGAGTTGGTTCTTTTAGATGCTGGGGGCTTTTAGTGAGCCACTGAGACTGGGCGGGTGGATGTCATTGCTTGGGTGAAGATCATATGGTCTCGTTGGAAGTGCAGGCAGGAGGGGTGACATCCAACAAATGAGAATTGCAACAACAAATGACAGCGACCATTTTTGATACATTTGGTCAACCCTACGTTGATCGGTTTTCCTTAAGATAGAACCACAAGTGCCCACTGTTCTGTTGTATGCACTTCAGACGGTTCTGTGATATTTCCACATTTTAAAAACCGAACACAAAAACGACCAATTTATTCCAGTCATTTTTGTGTTGTTTTAAAATGCGAAAATGCCACCCCCCGCAGTCCCCTCATTTCCCCACCCACCACCCCCTTCCCAGAACAACACACATGCCCTCACTACACACATGCATGCACACACCGGGACCCACACACAGACCAACATACACTTATCTGACACAACCGCGACGACTCTTCCCGGTCTCGTTGTGCCCGTCAATCCCTGTGTGCACTCGTGTGCGTCACAGGGGATGATTGTTCAATTTAGAAATTAAATCAATCTTTTTTTCTTGGTATAGTGAAAATGATGTTTTCACTTAAAACACTTCAGACCTCTGTGTTCTTTCCCACCTGTTCCTCTTGAGTCCTGTCATATTGCAATAGATGAGACAGTACAGTTCCTCCATGATCGCTGCTGCTCCAGACTTTGGGAGAAAGGCCTGGATTTAAGATCTCTTTGGACCTATAGGTTTGTTCTCCATGGAGGGAGGGATGAATATTTCATGCATGCCTTGCTACCCTGAACCTTTATAGAGGTCTATTGTAAGGCTGATTTACCAGGATTTGGATCTCTCAGTAAATGTCCTTCCCGTGATATTAGCTTGAAGGCCTTCTATGAAATTGATTTATGCCATCTGACAAAGTCAGAGTGCCAGCATCCCATCCAGTCCCTGGTCCATCTGAGTGTAGGACTGACAAGTACCAGCCCTGAACTGTTCCTAAACCCCATGTTTGCAACATGTTAGAAACTACTGGGTTGCAAAGAAATCTGGTATTCAGGCCTGCATTTCCTAATACTCATCGGGTTTCAAAATCCGAAACCCAGAGCAGATTCTGGATTGTCTTCCAGGGGTTCAGGAAAGATAGGCTTTGGAGAAAAACTAGCACATCCAGAGAGACCTCTTAGTCTACAGGGGTGGATTCCTCAAGGAAAAAAATCTAATGGGAACACAGTAATGGCTTTATAACTGAGGTTAAGAATCACACAGTGTCTTTTGAGCTGGGAGCTGAGGAAGCAGGACAGCACCAGAGCAAGGGATTCCCTTCATTCCAGAAGAGGTGTGCTTCACGAAGGGAGAGAAGGGCCCCACTGAACCACAGAAGAGGGTTTTGCTCCAGTGAGTTGTCGAAGAGCCCCCCGCGCCCTCTGAATCCCAGAAGAATGTTATGATCCAGGGAGGGATCGAGGAGTCCCTATGAACCCTAAAAGAGGGGCTGGCTCCAATGAGGGGGGAGTAACCCCCCCCCAAACTCTAAAAGAGGGTTCCACTCCAGTGAGGGCAGAAGAGCCGCCTGACCCAAGAGAAGGGTGAGAACTAGTAAAAGAGTGGATGTGTAGCATAAGGAACTCTCTGAATGACTTTTTGTCTTCTCCCCTTCGTTTTATAATCCTGAGTTCAAGGAATAGGTTTCCCAAAAAATGTTATTACAGCAATCCTAAACCAATTTCCATACAATAGTCTTATGCTTTGCTTTTGTTTAATACACCCTTTAAATGTATTCTGGTGTAAGTAGTTGTGTATCCCCTCAGCCATTATGTCAAAAAGGTTTTCTGTTGGTGCGGTGCAAAGGGTACACTGCGCCTGTTATTGTGGCTTTTAGCTATTTTGTTTTCATTGGCTGAATGTCCTTAAAATAGGCACTCTTAAGTGATATTGAACTGTTATATCTATTTTCAGGAGGACACCTGAGTAAAGTTCCTATGTTGTTGTTTTAACTATCCTGGAGTTTCCTTTTCCCTATACCCCCGCAAGCGTAGCATTTTTATTTTGTCTCTGGACTTGAATGTGGTATGAATGTATTTGATGTGGGCTTCTTGGCCCCTTGTTCCCTGTGGCTGTGTCACAATTCCAAAATATTCCTGACGGATATCACAATCACTTCTACCCACCATGTAAGCAAAGATCTGCTCTGTGACTCCCCCTGAAAAGGTAACTCTTGAGAGTCAGACTGTCCTTTTTTTCTCCGAGGTTATAGTTTCAACTCAAAGAATTTACATCTGCCAATGTTTGTATCTCCTCTGTGTCCTTTAAACACAGAGGAGGAGAGGTTTCATTGCCCTAATTTAAAGAAGGCAATTTGCTTCTGTGCTTTTCACTCCACAACTATCATTTTAACAGTCATCTTGTTGCCAGCCCTCAGAAAGGAAGGGCCATTGTCCAACAGACCATCTCTCAATTTGTCGTCATATGCATTAGGATTTGTTATTAACTTGCATACATGGGAGGTTACTTAAGGCACCAGGCCTATTCAGTTAGGGGTCAAGCAGCTACTTACTCTGTATCATCTTGTCAGGCTTTCACTTGGTTGAATTTGCATTGCACTGCCAAACATAACTGGCTGGACCTCTTGGCAGTGGAGACCACTAATTTTTGGAGAGTTAATCTTGCAGCAACTTCCACTCTAAGGTATCAGTTACTTGTAAGCTGTTGCCCACTGCCCTCTTATCATGGTTATGCTTTGTGAATCTTTCAAAATATTAGATATGTGGAAGGAAGGAATCCATTAGCAGAACAAATGACTTTGCTTTGGTCATTTTCTTTCTGAAGGATGCAGTCTGTTCCCCAACAGATTCTTCAATGCCTTCCCTTCTATCCCTCAACCTATTGAAAACTGTAATTGATCACAACCTTTGTTCTCTTTTTATGGCATCTGTGGGGCCTAGGTAGTAAGGTTTAACTGTGATGTAGGGGCACATGCAGTTAAATATGAATATAGCAGATACATTTGGCGTCAGAAGCAAGCTGTACCTCACACATCTGGCAATGGAGATTTGCCTAGACTCCCTTCTGGCTGTTTGAGGATTTCAGTGTGCTGTGAGGTTGTAAGAGTCAGACACAAGGGTGGCATGTTGATTGGCAGAGACTTTTATTAAAAGTAAAAACAGTGGCAATGAAATCCTAACTAGCCCTAAATCTAGGAGGGGTTTCCCTGCCTCGACAAAACTAATTAAACTACCTGTGTCAGGATGTCCAACTCAAAGTCAACCGTCCTCTGTCCGAATCCTAATCTATCCCTCACAAGCTAAACTCAATAAAAGGTGAAAAGGGAAAAAGGGTATCTTGGCTGCCCACCTGCAGCCCTGTTTTACAGTTCAAAAGTACAGTTCCTAAGGTCTGAAAAACAAAGTTCACTGAAGCTCAAGAATTTCACTCCCTTCCCCTGAGTCTTTTCACAGTCTTTCAAACTGTAGAGGGTCCCAGACTTGACCCCTATAAGCAGATCTGGCTTCCAGGTACTGTGACGAAGAAGAACAGCCTGAATGCCTTTTCCAAGCTGTGATGCAGGTCCCAGATCCATGTGAGCAGACCTGGCTTCCAGGCACTGAAATGAAGAAAAACAGCCTGGAAACCTTTTCCAAGCTGTGTTGAGGGTCCCAAACCTTATAATATCCACTTGGTTCACTCTCATATCAACGGGTATGTTTAGTGTCTTTTTTATATGCATTCTCACTGACCCACCGCCTTGGTTTACTCTCCTGCCAAGGTCTGTGTTGCATTCACAATTAGCAGTTTGTATTCTCGTTCCTTGCTGTTCGGGATGTGTTTGCCTCTACTCCGGTCCCAGACTCCCTTCACCTGGTTGCCTTTCCAAACTAAATGTTCCAAATATTCAGTTTGTTCTCTTTCTGTTTCTGTGCGTCTCACTCACAGATGCAAAGTTCGTACCCTTGTTTGCTGTTTGGGATGTGCTTCCCCAATATGGGTCCGCGACCCCCTTCTGAGTATCTCAACCCATAGGCTAAGCCACCCTAGTAACCTGCAGGGTCTTTGCTGTTGCCGTAGGGTTATATGCTGGTCTCCTGGGATCTTCTGCGGCTTTGTCAATGTGCCGGAGCCTTCTCCGGTCTTATAGCATGTCTCCCCAGCTGCTCCACTGTAACCTGTTGGCACTCTGGCGTTTCCGTCCGCCGGCGAGAGTCTGTTTTCCCCTTCGGTGTGTGCTTTGCTTTGTGAATCTTCTGCAGGTACGTCTATCTCCTGGATGCCTTCGGCCTTTCTGGTCTGCCCACCTTTGGATCACCTGCTGTGCTCTTGGTCCACGCCAAGATGCTGACGACGTCATGGTTCTCTTCCCCATGTGGGTTTGAACCACGGTTGACTAATTGAGTTTCTTGAATGAGTAGACTGTCGCTGTTGGTTTTCAATATGAGTAATCTTCATCTGTCTTTACATCTTTAACATCCAGTATTATTACCATCTACCTTAGAGATTATTCTAGTGTCGATGGTCTCTACTTGGGAAGAGTAATAGAAATACATGGGGCTTTCAGAAATTAGGTAAGGGAAAGGCTGATAAGGAGAGGTGGGATGGTCAAAAGGATACTCCAATCTCCCGGGAATGGCACTATCTGCAATGGGGGTTTCCCTCCCATGCAATCCACCCGCTGAACACCACCCCAGGGGGACTTTTGGGTAGCAACCTCACCTCACTGGCCTCCTGTGGAGGGCCTCCCTCATCAAAAACATTGACAGTCTCTGGGGGTTCGTCACAGTGTGCTTGGAGCTAGTTCAAAGGATAAGAATGCATTGAGAGGTAAATTATTTGTTCATCTGAACCATACCTACACATGCTACAGACATATGTCCTCCTCTATACTGAACGCCTTTCTTTGACTCCTCCTACTATTGCCATTTACTTTCAGTCCCCAATGTGCCCTCAAACCATGGACTGGCAGTGTATGTCCTATACAATGACAATGAATACAACTAAATAATTATTATTGTAAGGCTAGTTTTGGGAGCATAATCTCGAGATACCAGTTTTGCACAAATTGCCTTTGGTGCACTATTTACATGTTTCATGGTTTGTTGTGGGTTCATGTGCAGCAGTTCAGCTGCAATCATGAAGTCTTTACCTCAGGCTCACTATTCCGGTATAGATTATTGTCACTTACATTTTCTAAAATTGAAATAATTCCTGAGTGCATATTCTCTTGCTTTTCTACAGGATATGCAAGTGACTGGTGTCGAAGATGACAGCAGGGCACTAAACATCATAATTCACAAGCCTGCTTCCAGTCCACATTCCAAGCCTTTCCCTATACTCCAAGCGAGATTCATTTTTTCTGATCACATCCGTTGTATTATAGCAAAGCAGCGCCTAGCAAAGGGACGCATCCAGGCTCGGCGTATGAAAATGCAAAGGATATCAGGTAAGCTTGACCTTTGATCTTATTACAGTATTATTTTGTTCTATTTTATGTCAGTAAAGTACCATTAATTTAATTTATTTGCCATATACTTAAAACAAAATGTAAACACTGGCATTGTTGTCATCACTTGCGTGTGGTTTATAGCAATACATGTAGGAATCAAAGAGCTAAACTGGATATAGAAGGAAAGACAAACGTGTACAAGTTTGTCAACTGTCTCAGTGTAAAGGGAACAGAGCACTCAAAACGCATATCATTTGGGAGATAATAGTTCTATTTTTCTCTGAACACAGTCCACGTATGAGGATAAGAGCAAGGTGCTGAAAAACAAGCATTGCCTACTTGGAATTATACACGTCTTGGATGAAAATGAAAATATGTGCACCATCACACTCTCTCTTTCCAGCTCCTCCTCTCTCGTTATCTCACTCCCCCTTCCACCCGTGGTCATTCTGGGAGGATTGTTAAATACTCCTTCAGGATCTAGGATGTGGCACCTGAAGCATATGTTATGTTATGTTATGTTGCATTTATATAGCGCCTTATGTACCATTGGTATGATCTCAAGGCGCTGGTAGGTTGAACGCCCTCGGGAACCAAAGTTCAAGTCAGTAGAGAGAGAGAGTCATAAGGTGCGTGTGAGCACTGGATATGTGTGCAGCGGTGTTGCATTCCTGTGATAGCTGCTTCTTAGCGGTATGTGGTTGGGAGATCAAGAGTATGTGTTTGTTCTGTCAGGTTGTTATCCAGACCGATTCTGGCTGCGTTAGGACTGAGGAGAACGCCTAGGCTGGAGGGTGTGTAACCAGCTGTGTTTAAATAGGATTATGGGGAGTATGAGGCAAGTGATGGTATGAAAACAGCTATACTGAATGGTATCATAGTATCGATATGTTCTAGTTGAGTGGTGGTGTAAAAGAGAGAGTAAGCATGGAGATGTGATAAGGTGGTTTATATCTTGAGGTCGAGCCCACTCCAGTAGTTACATGCACTTCAGCCGTTACATGCACTTCAGCCGTTCCATGCACTCCGACCGTTCCATGCACTCCGACCGTTCCATGCACTCCGACCGTTCCATGTACTCCAAACCATTCTATGCACTCCCACCATTCTATGCACTCCAACCATTCTATGTACTTCGGTTGTTTTATGCACTACAGATCGTTCCATGCTCTTGAATCTTCTTTTTTTTGTGTCCACCCCGTGCTCTCTGTCTGTTCTGTGCATTCCATCCGTTGTATGTACTCGCTCAGTTCTAAGCAAACAATCAGTTCGATCAGTTCTATGTATTCCTTCTAATCAATGCACTTTGTCCAATCTATACGAAGAAAAAGCTATGGTTAACAGTGCCAGGATGGCAGAAAAAAGAAACTGAAACTGGCGAGAGAGGGCTTTGAGCGCCTGGTTCAAGATGGCAGACAGGCTTATTGCCAAATACTGCAATCAGGACTGGACACAGCTGACTGTGTGAAACGAGCTATGGCTACGGTCTGTGACAAATCCAGGGAGCTCTTCCTCTCTCCCAAGAGGCAGTCACCCCCTTTGGGACTAATGAGAAAACCCTGCTAAGCTTAACACACTCTAGGGGATCGAGCAAGCGGGATCCCAGTGGGGTGATCCACCCTTAGAGGAAAGGCAATCCCTAGATACGGATATGCGTTATCATCCCTTGTCTCAAGAATCAACCCATAGGTTTGTAGGTTTTATGGGAATTGACAACTGTAATGAGTTGCCAGTGCATCTATCTAAGGTTGGTATGGTTTCTGACCTCCTTCAGGCATTGTGCTGAAATCGACCTAGAGACCGCCAATAGCAGCTTTCCCAGAGATATCAAAGAAGTCACGTGACAGAGCTTGTTTCAACTGTTCAATATTGTCAGTCCGTGACTTTAAAAGCGCTGAAAATTCAGCATGTAAAGAAAAGTTACAGGCTGCTGGCCCTCGAGGCTTGATGCCTTGGTTCAAATGCTAGATGGAGGTTCCAAGGAGCCCTCAGCTGGTATGCTAATCGCAGACCCAAAGGAGCCTACTGTGTTGCCACAGGTGTAAGATCCCTCTGGATCTTAGCAGCATCGGGGGTTGCCCTCGGTAGAACTTGATTGAAGGTCGTGAACTGACTCTTGCAGATGTGTGATCCCCTGGAAAAAGGATCCCTGCAGCAGGGTGCAGAAGAAAGAGGAAAATATCCGAGGTGCTGAAGAGGAGGCGCACTGAATGTCATTTCCCATTACAACAGTTGTTTTAGTGTCCAGTAATTGTAATTGTAATTGGTTATTCATAACGCGTTGCAGCAATGGTTGGGTTTAGGCGATCCAAACACAAGGACTGTGGGTACTGCACTGAAAAGTGGCACCAGCATGACTTGCAACAGCAAAACCCAAGTTTAATACCCAACATAAATGGGGAGCAATTGGTGGGAATCCTGGCACAGAAATAACAAAAATAAAGCAGGAAGAAAAATAAACGCTTTTGGAATGCTTCACTGTGGGACCATCCCCACCCAGGCTTAGAAGGGACTAGAAGGCACTGCCGTTGGCCACATGCTAACTGTGCATGATCTCTACCCCTGAATTGGAAATGTGGAGGACATTATCTTTTTGGCTGTGCAAATGTCCCAGTCCCGTCCCCATGGGACTGACACCCATGAAGTATGGAGGATAGCAAACTATGGATGAATACAGTTGTCACTATGGTGAGTAGCACTTTCTGTTTCCATGGGAAAAAATTCACACGCCTGCAAAACAGTGTTTCAATTTCATCAAATGCAGAATATGAAAGTTGAGCGAACAGTTGACAAGGCGTACCCAAAATGTTACCAGCCTTTAATTCACCCACTGGAAACACGGGGGACCTCAGCTCAGCACACGCAGCACAATGGATGGTCATAAGATTTTAAAAAATGAACATTCAAGATAGCGGACAGGGCAGTTATGGGCCGAAACTAGCCTTAGGTGCACTCTGGAACAACAACCAATCACAGCCCACACGCAATTATACCGACAGGTGCAGACCCTCCCTGAAAGTCCATTCATAGGGTTGACACTGCATAAAAGCATCCAGCCCTAGTTGCTCGGAGTGGGTTGCAGGAGGCCTATGTTTGGAGAAGGCGGGAGACTGCAGATTGGTGGAAAGACCATTGGTGAAAAGTCCATAGTCTGGAGGGACGGATGAGAGTGGGAAGGTGGCAGCATTGGATTGCAGGAGGAGGTGGTGAAAGCTAAGATTCTAAAAAAAGAGGTGGAAACATTGAAGTGAAGGGGTGAATGGCGCATGGTGGTGAGACATAAAGGAATTTCCTAGGAGGTGGTTACATCAAGGTTAAGAAATAGGCAACAACACAGGGTGAAAGTTGACAGTTAAAGGAGGAGGGGAGAGGTAAGGAAATGGTAACAGGCCAGTTACAGGAGGAGGTGATAACATCCGTACCCATGAGTGGGAGTCGGGGAGAAGCGATGCACCTCAGAGTTGACATGGCGGTGGTGTAACCCAAGGAGAAGGAGGTGGTGATAACATCTGCGGCTGGAAGTGGCACAGAGGAGGCAACATCAGGCAGAGAGAGGGAAATGGTGGAAGTGGAGGTAATAATTACTCAACAGATTCCTCATCTTGATAAATATTTGTCCCCACTCAGATGCTTGGAAAATTCAACTGGGGTGTAGAGCGGCTCAATGTCGTCCTCTAAATTCACTCATGCCTCGAAATCTTCACTCCTCGATCTGGTCATGACATCAGCAATTGTACTTATTGCATGCACTATGGCCCCACACCTAATTTCCTTTTTTCAGTGCACTCTGCACACTGGTCAGAACAGGCCCCATAGTACAGTTTTTATCTGTGTCAGTATGCCAGGGTCCAAGCCTTCATTATTCAAGCATTGCAGTAGCTCTGAAATGCCCATCACTGACAGACACAAAATGTGTGTGTCGTGTCTGTGGGTGGAGCATGACACAGAACAGTGCGCTTGTGACACTGATTCCGAAGCCTTGAGGAAATGCTCTGCTAAATTGGTGCTCGGCAGACCCCATTTAAAGTTGCCAGCCCTGCCAGCCACTTGAATCTATGGGAGACAACACTGAAGGGCCCACGCCTGAAAAAATTATGACAAGAAAAGGCAGTGTCTTAAAAGAACTAAAAAGAGGTCTCACTCTTGCAGCGAATCCCACCACTCTTCTTTATCCTCTTCCCACAAGAGGAAAAAGAATCGCAGGCATCAACTTGATTCAGATTAGTATGAAGAAAGTCATACGTCTTTCCATTCCAAGCAGACACTATGGGAGTAGTGGGAGAAATTTGAGCAGCAAATGTTGCAACCTTTCGAAAAAAGCTGCAGCAGGTACTGCTTTGACCTCAAAGCCATTGGCGGTACCATAGACGGCCAAGCCTGGGGCAACCGGCACAAAGGCGATGAAGAAAGATCTTATTCCCTCAGGTTCGACCATTTCGATGTCTAAGGCACTGGCGTCGATGACGCCCACTACAGAGCACTGGGCACACCTGACGGGATTTCGCCATCAACGCCAGCTGCATTGAAGGATCCGGGCTATGCCGCTGAGACCGGGGGAGAGGGGCGCCGACTTCTTTTAGTGCATGGGGTCCATCTTCTATGAGGAAGGGGGCCCTGTCCCCTTCTGGATTGAGCCATTGGCAGATGCACTGTTTGGCCCAGTGCCGGTCTTTGGCCGACTAAGCACAGCTCATGGAGCTAGTGGCAGGCCTCCATGATGCCATCGGTTAAGATGCCTCTCCCAATGTCGAGTTTCAGCAGACTGTGCCATATGTGCACCCAAATGCCCAATTTGAAAAGGTTGTTGAGGAAATGGTTGCAGCCTCGGGGTTCCATCAATACACTTAATGAAGTAGGACCTCGTGGATATTTTAGATGGGAAACCACAATCGGAACCAGCCCTTCCATTCAATGCAGCAATAGCTGATCCTATTATGACCTTGTGTCAGCATCCCTTGCTCGTCACCAGCGGTTGACGGGGAGCTCATAAAAAAATACAAACTCGCTAGGGGCGAGTGGCCGTTACTTTCCATTCACCCAAGCCCGAGGGGCTGGTCGTCCCGGCCTTGACAGTAAATTCGAGGTCCTCAATGTCAAAATCGAATCTCCCTACGGACAAGGATTTGAAAAAGAAAGGCAGGATCATCTCCTACACAAGGGTTCTTCAGTTGGTAGAACAAGGCTATTGTCTACCATTTCTGAGAAGGACCCAGGCCAGAGCACCAATTTCTCTTCCTCAGCAACTGGAGCTCCAGGACAAACTGTCATCCCTGTTGCTAAAGTCAGCTGTGAAACAAGTGCCGTCCCAGGAAGGAACAGGCTGGTACTATGGCTATTTCTTGGTGCCCAACAAAGGAGAACTTTGTCCCATCCTGGACCTTTAGGATGGTGATGCTACGAGAGATTCTCCAGTCTCTACCATCTCATTACTGGTTGCTGATGTTGGACCTGCAGGATGCCTATTTGAATGTGCCAATCCATCTGCAACACAAGCGCTTTCTGAGATCTGTCATTGGGACCACTCATTACCATTTAAAAGTCCTCCCTTTTGGCTTGATCTCATCGCCCAGTGTCTTCACCAAAATGATGGATTTGTAGCAATCAGGATGACATTGCAGGTATGAAGAAATGAAGGGCGAAGAACGTAGATAAAGATGTATTCAGAAAAAACATTAGCGACATACTAGGGGATATCTGGGTGATGATAGCAGTAATCCATCCTAGGAGCTTGGAGCTGAAACGAAAGATTAAGAAGTTGGAGGACCGAGTCGGGCCTGAGGACGAAAATGTTGTCCATTGATCTTCTGAAAGTAAAGCATGAGAAGAGGCTTGACAATATGGAGAATCCAACTAGACACATTTTGCTTAAGCTCGATGACCTGGAGAACGAGAGAGGAGATGTATTCTGCGCATTATTGGGTCACCAGAACGACAAACAAAACCCTGGAACTAGTGGAAAGAGAAGTGCAAGACTTGGATGATAGCCTGTTTAAAAAAGAAAAAAGACCTTCAGCTGAAAATTATACATGCCCATAGAGCTGGTGAGTTAGAAAAAGGCCCACAAGCGATTATGGTACATTGACGGGAGTTAAAGGAGAAGGGAAAGAACAAGCCAGGTAAGAGAGCCCCTTCGAGCGCAATGGCAACAAGATTCTTTTCCTCCCAGATCTATCAACGTTTTCCCTAAGTAAAAGGAGAGAATGCAGGACACTAACAACATGACTCCACCAGAAGCAAATAAAATACAGCTGGGCATACTCATTTGCACTGGTTTTTGAGATCAGCAAAGATAAATGGGTTGTCACAAACAGGAGATTGAAAGGGTAACGGAGACTGTTAGATACCCCATAGGGTTCAGATGGGTGGGTCAAGGGTAAGATGGGTTATCTGAGAAGGGAGATCATGTTATGCTTAATGGATAACTTGAATGTTTTAACCCTTACTGGGGAGACAGTTTTGTTGGCTCTTTGTGCCACTAGTTTCAATGATTTGGGACAATTTGGGAGTTACATTAAGGGGAGGGAGGGTACCTGGCCTCTGGTGTACTTGCACTTGTGCAGTAATAAAGGGTAGTCTCCTGCTTGGGAGGAGGCAGAATGCTCAACTGAAGGGCCCAGAGGGTTTGAGAGGGACTTGCTTGATCCAGTAGTTTGAAATTGATAATCCCGGGTGCCTCAAAGAAGGAGGGTGAGTGACCGACATTGAGGACTAAAGGGAGGGAAGGATGGGGGTGTTCAATTTGGGAGTGGTGTATGGAGAGAGGATGGGGCTAAAAACTGGGGCAGGGTACTAAGAAAAAGGTGTGGACCACCTTCAAATTAAATCAAGGGTTGGAATTGAGGGGCAGGAGAGGGGGCAAAGTAGGTGGGCAGAAGCCCTTTATAGAGGACACAAAGGGTAGTGCAGGTGGATTCATGGGCTGGAACGTGCCTCTTTTAGTACCAAGAGTTTAAATATACTCCAAAACAGATGTGTTAGTAAGTGAGTTAAAAGGTGGGTATTGGTAATCTCTTGGTGAAAGACCAAAGGTTGGAGGGAGCAGAAGCTTTGAAAGCAGTAGGGACAATATAGAGGTGAACAATACACGCTTGGATACAGGTTTCGCACCCGACCAGGTTCAGAATGATTTTGCATAAAGGGGAATGGAGAAGAGTAGAAGTTGGGCAGATGGATTTCTGATACGGGGTGGGTGGGGTTTCAACCAGGTAATACACCATGGCTCAGACAGAATGGCGATAGGCAGAGATGGGAGATCAGAGGAGGAAGGACATTTTACTTAGTCTTTTGCTTCATTAGGATGGGTTGGTAGACAGGTGGGAAGTGGCGACAGTGTATGCCTTTTTTCCCCCATGTGCATCAGAGCTACACCTGCATACATTGTATATTGATTGAGGCGCATCAGCAACACTGCATTGAAGAGGCAGAAGTTGTATTGATCATGTGGTTTCATCACAAGATGGTAATAGCTCGGTTGTTCTACCTCCTGGAAGAGAGGAGGAAAGGGAGATAACCGTTCAATGAGATGGTGTAAAAGGTCACAATATTAAAGTGTCTTTTTAAGGAAGAAATGAAATGTAAGGTTATTTTGAGTTAAACGACACAAGAGTTCTCCCCTGGGATTGTGTGTGGCACAGCAAAATACGTATTTAGCAGTCTCCTTATTAGAGGGGGTCCTGAGAGGAAAAATGTAAGGAGAGAGAGATGGAAAATAGGATGAGGGAGGATATCTGGGAAGCTGCAACGGAGTTGAGTTCTCATTGGAAACCGGATCAGTTGACCTTTCTCAAGCAGAAATATTACAAGACTGGTGTGAAAGCAGATGCATTACTGACCCACAGTTTAGTTATACAAAGGACAGGAAGGAGGGTGTTAATGCGTAGGGATTCGGATGGGACAAAAAAGTGGGGTCCAGAAGGAGGGATAGAGAGGCAAGCTGTTTACAGAATGCTATGAAAGGCTGTATTTGACAGAAACTCAAACTCTGAAGGAGCATGTGGAAGTGCACTTGGGCTCCATTAGCATGCACAACGTTTCTGAAGAGCAACTATGTGTTTTGGAGGAAACCAAACTTAAAAGGGTGATACAGGGAAAGAAAATGGACAGGGAAAGAAAATGGGTAAGGTTCCAATAAGGGACAGTTATTCTATTCAATTCCATAAGATATTTGAAGACTTCCTGGCCCCTAAACTACTGGCCCCTAAACTATTAAGGGTCTTTAAATCTATAATTGTCAATGACAGGCTCTTGCGTCATTCCTTGAATCCATTATTTCAGTCATTCCCAAAGACGGTAGCGAGCCCAAGAACAGTGCTTTCTAAGACTGATATCACTATTGAATCTGGACAAAAAATATTTACAATGGATGTGACCACCCAACTGAATGCAGTCCTGCTGATTTTGATTCTCTATGATCAGGTGGGTTTTTTCCCGGGCAGGAGGCAGACAATATCAGTAGGGCAATACGTTTGACCTACTATGCTGAAGGTATACACAAGGAACCTGAGGTCCTCTCTGGACTCCGAAAAGGCTTTTGATAGGGTAGAGTGGCAATTTCCGGAAGTGATTCTAGAAGCTTTTGGCTTTGGGACAAATTGGGAGGGGTGAATAGGAGAAATATACTCTGGTCTGATTGTGTTTGGTAGGGTTAATTTGAATTGAAATGATCATTTATTTTTATCACGCTCATACACAAGTGGTTCAGAGCGCGACAAGGCAAGGAAGGGGAACAGGGGAGAACAAAACAGCGATCTTACTAGGCCCAGTGACATTGAGAATGCGTAAGTGCATGGAAGAGGGGGAGGGGAAAAGTGCATGGAAGGGGGAGAAGTGGAAAGTGCGGAGCAAAGGAGAAACAGATAAATAAGTAATAAAGGCAACAAACAGTGGTAGTGCAGCCAGCAAGTGGCAAGTGCTGGGTTAAAGGCAGTACACAGGGTAGGTCTGATAAGTGCAGGAAGAAAAAGGGGGGGCTGTATGGATACAGATACAGACCCCAGTGCAAGGGGTAGCCCGGAGGGATTGCGGGAGGGTGGCAGGGTGAGCAGGTTCCTGGGTCCGGAGGGCAGAGGGTGGTCAGGTGCACATTGCTGCGAGAGAACAGATCAGCGGGGGACAGGTGGGGCGAAAGTAAAATCAAAGAGAAAGGTCTTGAGGTGCTTCCGGAACCGGAGATGGCAGGGAGGCTGTTCCAAAGAGAGGCCCCAGCCGAAGACGTAGAGCGAAGAGCTCGAGAGCGGAGGTATTTGTGGAGGGATAGCTGAAGGTATTTTGGACCCAGGCCCCAGAAAGCTTTGTGGACAATGCAGAGGGTTTTGCATGTAGTACTTGCATCCATTGGGAGCCAATAGAGAGATTTCAGGGGTGGAGAGATACGATCCCAGGGCTTGAGGCCAAGGACCAGTCTTGCAGTCCTGTTCTGGATCAATTGCTGAGGGCGGAGAGTAGAGGCAGGTAGATTTAGAAAGAGGCTGTTATAATAGTCCAACCTAGAGAGAACCAGAGCTTGGGAGACACTGAGCCTCTGGGGGAAGGAGAGGAAAGGCAGAGTACCTGGTCTTCTACCGTGAAATTAGATTGCAAAGGGGAACAAGGCAGGTGTGACCTCTCTATTTGCTATGGTTTGCTTTGGTAATTGTACCATTAGCAAAAAGAATATGCACATCAGTGTGACTGAGGGGGTCTGAATTGGGGAGGTCGAACACAAAGTGTGACTCTTTGCTGATCATATGCTGCTCTTCATTTCCAGCCGTTCTCTTCCTTGGGAGGTTATTAAGGGGAATTGAAAAATATGGTACCCTCCCTGACTGCAAAATTAATGTAAGCAGGTCGGCTCTCCTCCCATTGGGTCCTGGTAAACAGACAACCGTGGACAAAGTAAGGAAATTTCCCTTCAGAGTTTGCAAAGATGGGATCAAATATTGTGGGATGTGGCTAGGGAACGACTTAAGTTGTTTGAACTGAACTTCACTACTTATGGGAACAACTGAGGAAGAACGTGAGGAGGTGGATCATGCTGGGCTTGGGTGGATGGGCAGAGTGAACAAGACGTGACCTAACCATCACCTGTACGAGGCGTGACCTCTCACTCTACCTTTGGGAACTTACTATTCCACCTCTGATATATGGCAGTAGGCACGACCTCCCTATAACAACTTTTAGAAGGCGTTACCCCTTTTTCCCCCAAGGAATCAATTCCTCTACTGATACATGGCATTAGGCATGACCTAACTCTTACCTCTTGTTTGAGGAGTGACCTCTCACTCCTCATTTCAGGGACACTACTACTCTGTTATGTTATGTTATGTTATCAGATTTTATAAATCGCACGGTCGCCTAGAGGCATCATGGCGCCGAGGGAGAAGAGACCAGAGGCAGAGGAATCAGAACAGACATGTTTTTACCTTCTTTCGAAACTCCAAATAGTTGGAGTTTTTTTTTTTGTTTATAGCAAGCGGGAGGCCATTCCACAGGACAGTCGCAGCAATGGAAAACGCCCGGCCACCCACCCGATCACGGAAGTACTTGGGTACAATGTGCTGCTCCAGCGTGGCCGAGCGAAGACTGCGGGCGGGAAAATAGTGGGAGAATTTGGCTTGGAGATATTCCGCTCCTAGACCATGACGGGCCCGATGAACAATACACAGGGACTCAAATTCCTCCCTCTGAGCCACCGGGAGCCAATGGAGTGACCGCAGAGCAGGAGAAATATGCGAGCCATACGGAGTGTCAGTGGCCACCCGATCAGCCAGATTTTGGAGCCGTTGTAGTCGTTTAATCAGGTTCTTAGGTTGGGGAAGATATAGGGATTTGCAGTAGTCTATGCGTGAGAGTACTAAAGCTGCAACCACTGGGGAGCGCAGAGAAGCTGGGATCAAGGGCAGTACTTTCCTCAGCATTTTCAACTGGAAATGACCAGCTTGACAGACAGCCGAGACTTGTTGGTCCATAGACAGTATGGCCGACAGCACAACGCCCAGATTTTTTACCTTTTTTACCGGGGACTGCAGTGGTCCCAAAGAAGAGGGCCAAAAGGAGGACCCCCAAAGAGTGGTATTGGGAGGGTAACCCACCACCATCATCTCAGTCTCATCGCCGTTCAACTTGAGCCAGTTGGGGTTCATCCAGTCTCCAACTGCGGCCAGGCACCCCCGCAGGCACGACGACACTCTGACAACGTTTAGATGGGTGACCTAAACATCCACACTTTTCCCTGAGGCATAACATCGCCATAACATCTCTCTTTTAGGGCATGACCCTTCTTAAAGACCACTTAACTCTAATTTGGATCCCAGATCCTCTATGTGGGGCAGGCACGACCTCCCCTTATCCATATAAAGCAGCAACGACCTACACTTTACCATTCGAGGGTACACGACTTTAAGTTTTTACAAACACCATTCCCTTTTTATGTATGATACATCCACAGTCACTCACTCTGATTGTATACCTCATGCACTTTTACCACAGATAACTTACATGTTGGAATTGCCAAAATTCTATTTGGTTTTGCTAGGACCAAACACAACATAAATGATATAATATTGTAAAATTTCCTAAACGTCTTTGTTGTATTTGACAACATAACCCTGCAATGCCTCAAACTTGGTAACACTAACACACATCTTTCAGAGGTTCTAGGTCGACGATGGCGCTGATCTTTTCTGGGTCTGCTCTGAATACTTGATCGGAGAAAATGTGGCCAAAGAAGTACAGGCTATGCTTGTTGATGGTGCACTTCGGGCCGTTGAGGGTGAGGCCTGCTTCATGGAGGATAGTGCACACATGTCTTAGTGCATCGTCGTGATGTTCTTGACTGACCCCAAACAACAAGATGTCATCACTATAGTTGAAGGCGTTGGCGACTGGGGCTATTAACCTTCTTATTGTCTCCTGGAATATCTTGGCTGTTGAGGATATTCCGAAATTGAGCCGCTTATAGCGGAACAGGCCTTCATGGGTTGTGAAAGTGGTTATCAGCCTGGATGCAGGATCAATGACCAACTGGTGGTAGCCTTGATTTAGGTCCAACTTCGAGAACCGGGTGACTTGGTTTAGTCTTACTAGCATGTACTCAATGTTGGGTCCAGGATGTCTCTCCCTCTGAATTGTCATGTTTGGTATCCGCATGTCGACACAGAGATGTAGGCGCCCATCTGGTTTAGGAACTACCACCAAGGGGAATTACCCACTGGCGGTCCTTCCACACTTTCTATTATGTCATTTTGTAATAGCAGTTGCAGCTCATGCGTCACTTTTGCTTGGAGGTGGAACCCTATCCTTATGGGGTGCACAGGCCATATGTGCGATCTAAATGAAGGCATATGACCGTGTCCTTTAGCATGCCTACCCTCTTGAAGAGATTAGGAAACATCGCTTTCAGCTCGTCAACTTCCATTGCTCTTTGAGTTTGTGTTCATATAGTTTGAGCGTGTAGCGGGAGCCCTTGGATTCTCTCGGACTGGTCAGATTGGAGGTTGATCAGTTGCAGCGCGGTGGCCCTCTTGTAACTGAGGAGGCATCTTCCTGTGACTGGGCTCTTGATGACGTGAATTGTGACGGAAACTCGTCGTTCTCTGTGTACCAGGTCACACTGAAACTGTCCTTTGGATTGCAATGGCTGGGGCACTCCCCACTGAAAAATGCAGGCTCTTGATGGTTGTAGTGGGTACGTGCCTGCCATGGTTTCAAATGTTTTCTCGTTCATCACGTTGACAGTGGCTGCCCTGTTAATGAGGAATTGCGTGTCGCTACCTCCAAGGAGTACCGTCACTTTCGGGGCTGTGCTATCATCGTAGGTGACGTTGATAAGTCAGACGTATTCCTTACTGTCTCGGTCATACTCGTAATATTGTTTTGCGCCAAGTGGGTTTTCTTCCGTTGGAGGATTCTCATATGGGTCGACTGTGGGAAATTCCTGTCGTTGGTCTTCGCCTTGGTAAGTTTGTGCATGAAAAAAGGTGTTCTGGGTTGTCGAACACTCTGTCAGGCGTGTCAACTTGCAGGTTCTCAATGGCTCGTATGAACCCAGGCTGCGCTGTATATGCTGTGATGTTTCTGGTGAAGCCGGTGCTTGCGCCTTCTCTGTCTGGGTATGGCCGCAAGTTGGGTACCCTCGTCGGGGTCATATCTTCGGGATGGATTAACTTGCGGTGGTGGTCTGTAGGGTGGCCGTAGAAGGGCCCTTTCCCGGCACATGATTTGAAAATGGTTTTCCTGGCCGCATCTCCAGCACATTTGGCCGTTGGCGGGGCATTGGCCCTTGTGTGGGAATTCAAACCCGCAACTGTAGCATTGTCTTTCGGACTGGGCCCGGCGAGTGGCGCTCCTGGTGTCTTGGTGGGATTGTGCGCCCATTTGGCAGGCTTGCCCATGTGGGCTGTTGACTGTGCGGCAATGGTGTCGGTCTTCTTCAGGTTCTCTATCTGGGCTGCTTGTACATTGACCCGTTCATAGACCCTTGCCAGTTCGGCTATCTCTTGCAGTGGGAGGGGTTTCTATAGCAGATTTTTCCTGAATTGCGAGGATATGCACCTCTCTATCACCCGCAATCGGATGGCCTCATCATCGTTAAAGTTTGCAAAGTCACAATACGTAATTTTTCTGTGGAGACGTAATATAAACTGTCCAATCGTTGCAACAATGGTGAAGGTGGCCAATTCTCTGGCTATTATGGTGAGGTATGACGGAGAGATGTGGCATCGTTTATCACCCATACTGGAACATCTGCCAGACGAACACAGAAAGGCTGTGATGTTAGTTGTCCGAGAGGGGGAGGAGGCCTCTAATCACTCTATAAATATTGCTGTAGACCTGGCAGAATCAGGCTTTAAGCAGGTTAACAACGGAGTGGTTCTGAGGAGACAGGCATGGCTCAAATGCACCAACTTTTGACCTGAAGTGCAATATAAAGTGTTGGATATGCCTTTTGAAGGAGACCTTCTTTTTGGGGAGAAGGTGGATGAGGCCTTGAAAGGAATGAAAGAAGATTCTGACACAGCACGTTTTCTGGGAGCTCTCCAGAGTGGCAGAAGTTTTCGTTCATTTCGCCCCTTTAGAGGAGCGTCAGGAAATTCCCGGTTCTTGTCATCAAGGGACCATACTTTCAATAGACTGTCGTACTCCTCTCAGGGCTACAGGCGAGCTTCTCAGACTGCAAGAAGACGTTGAGACTATCAAGCCTCAAGGAAGAGGGGAGGTTACTCATCGTCGTCGAAGGACAAACAATCAAAAGGCCAACAATGACGAGTTTAAGAACGTCCTGGGAGGCAGGGTGTCTCACTGTGTCGATGAGTGGGAAAAGATAACCTCGGACCGGTGGGTATTGGACACTGTGAAGTTCGGTCATTCCTTACAATTCAAAAGCAAGCCGTCGCACATTCCACCAGTCTTTTCGGCTCAACCCCACCTGAACATTTTAAAGCAGGAGATAGTACTGATGCTACAAAAAGGGGCTATAGAATTGGTATCTGTGTCACAGAGAGGTCAAGGAGTGTATTCCCGATACTTCGTGAACAAGCCCAATGGAAAATGGCGTCCCATTCTCGACCTTCGAGACCTCAACAAAACATTAAAAAATCTGAAATTCAAAATGCTCACACTTCAGGAAGTGATCCGGTCGATTCAACAGGGGGATTTTCTGGCGTTGTTGGATCTCCAGGACGCGTATTTTCATTTCTGATGTTTGTTAATCTGCTTAGAATCACATGCTGTGCATAGGTCCGACATCCAGTGGTCACTGCGGAGTATTGCATTTTGTTTTTCGTAGTCGAAAAGGGGACGTCGACAAGGCGTGTCTGTAACACTATCCCTATAGTGACGTGCGTTGTACCCACAATCCCTCACGCGTCGATGTCCCTCAGATTGTTTTTTTCGGCCCAGCTACTGGTCGCCTTTATGCGGAGCTCCTCGAGAGACATTGCCAAATAGTTTCTTCGACCTTTGGTCGTTTGTTATTAATATCAATAACGTAGATCCCTCCCTCGACGCAGAGCCGTTTCTCCGCCGAGCAAGATCTTCGACGGAAGGACGAGGGGAGGAGATCCTTCGGCGCTGCCGAACACGTGGCCTGGCCTCGCCGGCCACACACAGTAGGGAGAGTGGGGCTTTGTGGTCTTTCTTTCTTTCTTTCTTTCTTTCTTTCTTTCTTTCTTTCTTTCTTTCTTTCTTTCTTTCTTTCTTTCTTTCTTTCTTTCTTTCTTTCTTTCTTTAAGAATGCCTTTCTCTTTCCCCGCCCTCTCTTTCGAGGTCGTAGTCACACCTATTACCCTCAGCTATGGAGAGGACGCCATTTAGGTTTTGCCCGCTTTGCAAGGGTAAATATACCTGGAAGGATAAGCACAAACGGTGCAACCGTTGCTTACCCCTCGATCACCAGGAGGGCGGCTGTTCGGCCTGTAAATTACTAAAGCCCAAAACTCTAAAGGACCGCAGGGTCAAAAGGTGGGCGGCCTAAGCCATGTCTAGGCCTGACTCCTCGCCCGCTGCCGCCGGCGCCGAGTGTGACGAGGACAGTGACTACACGGCCCCCGTAACGGAGGCTGTAGACCTCTCAAAGGAGCGTTCACGCTCCTCGTCGTCCGTCCCCGGCCCCGACAAGCCCGGCTCATGCCCACCTTATGGGGATGAACACCCCGGTGACGAGGACGCACACAGAAAAACACCAAAGCACATACCCCCAGGCACACATTCGTCGAAGACGAAGACAGCCATAGCGCCAACGGGGACGCCGGGCCCACCGACGTCTTCCACCGACCGTAAGGGTCGTCAGCCCTCCCCGCCACCGCTTCCGCGACAGGCGACTGGGCACTCTAAAAATAAGGGCGCTAACACCAAAATTTCCGGTGACGCGCATCGCAAGAGCGCTCACGTTGCCAACAAGGACTCGATGAGCAAAGGCTCGACGCTCCATAGCGCGACAGCAACCGACCCCTCAGAAGAGAGAATGATCGCCGAAAGCCTCGCGCGCATAGCATCTAAGGACGGCCAAAGACGTACGGCGAGTGAAACGCCGAAAACCACGCACAAGGCCAAAGATACGCCGAAGGCGCCGGAAAACAGATCAGGCCAGTTCCCGACGCCGACAGAAGGCCCTAGCCAGCAAGAAGGCTACTCAGAAGGCGAAGGCCCTCTTTCTTCGACGTTATGGGACAGAACCAGACAATTACAGGAGGAAGAAACCCCCTTTTCTTTCCCAGACCGTCCTGGCCGACCTCAGTGGACCTTTGAAAGGTTCCAGACCTGTGTGGACAAACTAGATAGGTTCATGTCCATCCCAGAAGACAGGGCACCCAAGAGACCAAGGAAGGCACCCCTTGAGAGTCCAAGGGCTAAATACCAGAAGTTTTATAACCCCATACAGGAGGACATAAACTCTTACAATCCCACTGAGGAAGACACCTTCTTCCAAAAGGAAGATGAGTTCACCTATGTTGAGGACCAACAAGACGAGGAAGGTTTTCACGAGGAAACTATCCTATGTGAGGAAGGATTCCAGGAAGACACAGGCGAGGGCGACCAAAATCCCTGGCAGTCACCGGCTAGGTCGACTGACACAGGCAGTAGCAGTATGGTCATCAGGTCTACTGAGACTACACCGGTCAGGAACCCTTCGCCTGTCGATGATCAACCCACCTTCAATGCACTGCTGAAGAAGGCAGCAGCACATTTCGAAATCGAAACTGGGGACGTCACCCCAGACACCGATTTTGTGGAGAGGATTATCAAAGAAAAACCCCCCACTAGCCAGGTTATACCTATCCTCGCCTCAGTTAAGAGACGTATTACACCTTCTCTTTCCACTCCTGCATTGGTGAGAGGGGTCAATCCGAGGATCGAGAAACTGTTCTCTCCCCCTCAATCAGACCCATTATATATTAAGGGTCACTCAATCCCGGACTCCCTGGTCGTGACCAACACCAGGAAAAGGGCAGGAGTCCCACTATCTACTAGCGAGGCACCCCCAGATAAAGAGGGGAAGAAGCTGTATGCCCTAGCCAAGAGAATCACCACCTCTGCAGCATTCTCTACCAGAATCGCCAATAATAATACCCTATTGGCAAGCTACGCCGATGCTCAATGGGCTAAGCTCAGACAGGACATTGAAGAAGCTCCCGAACCCTTAAGGACTCGTTTACTGGCTACAGTTAACGAGGGCTCTCTGGTCAATCAAAGCATCGTCAAGAATACCCTCGATGCAGCAGAGACGGCTGGCCGCACTTTGGTACAAGGAAGCGTCACGTCTGGCTTCGCAATTCCGGATTTAAGGCGGAAACACAAGCGTCCCTTATTAATAAACCCATAGAGGAGTCCAACCTCTTTGGGAGAGCAGTGGATGACGCGCTGGAGAACGCGAAGAAAGAATTTGATACAATAAAGACCTTAGACCAAATCTCTAAACCCCCCAATAGGCGGGGATTTGGTAATAAGCGCTTTTTTCGTGGACAACGCCAGCAACAAAATCTACAACAACAGTACTCTGCCAGGAACTACCAGAGTAATGGCGGCCAGTACAATCAGAGGGGTCAACGTCGTGGCAAGGGAAGAGGCCGGGGTACCACCCCCAGAGGCTCCCAAGCCAACAACACCACCAAGTGACGCGAAGATTCGCGTCCCCTCCCGTGCAACGCCGGTCGGGGGCCGGTTAACATCCTTCCTTCCAGCATGGGAGGGAATAACATCAGACCGCTGTGTACTTTCCACCGTAGCCCGCGGCTACTGTATAGAGTTCATCAGTTCCCCAACATACAGACCCCCGAGGGGACGCCGCATGACACCAGAACACCTCGCCATCCTTCTCCAAGAAGTGGACCAACTACTGGAAAAAGGAGCCATAGAGGTCGTGCCTCTATCTCAGGTAATGGAAGGTATTTATTCAGTGTACTTCCTTGTACCCAAAAAGGATCTAACCATGCGCCCTGTATTAGATCTGCGCCCAGCGAACAAGTTTGTCAAACCCCAGAAGTTTCGTATGGTGACCTTACAGGAAGTGATCCCACTGCTATCACAGGGAGATTACATGACAACACTGGACATGAAAGATGCATACTTCCATATTTTAATGTTGCCAGCACACAGAAAATACCTCAGGTTCAGGATAGAGGACAAACACTACCAGTTCAGAGTGCTTCCCTTCGGCATATCATCTGCACCAAGGGTATTCACGAAAGTACTGGCAGTGGCAGCGACCCACCCGCGCAGGTTATCTATCCCAGTATACCCTTACCTCGACGACTGGCTCATAACAGGGGATTCTTACGAGACATGCTTTTCGAACACCCAAAAGACTGTAGACCTTTTGTTCCAACTGGGCTTCTCCATCAACGAGAAGAAGTCCAGCTTAGACCCCAGCCAAGTCAAACAATTCCTAGGGGCTCTAATTCGAACAAAGGACGGCCTTGTCTTCCCCTCCAACGAGAGGGTCCAAAACATGCTGTTTCAGATTCCCCAATATGTGGCAGGTCGAGAGGTGACGGTGCGCAAAGCGATGCGATTGCTAGGAATGATGGCGTCGTATATTTATTTGGTACCTCACGCGCGCCTGCGCATGCGCCCAATGCAAGAGTGGCTCAACAGCCAGTGGTGTCAGGCCAGCAGACAATGGGACGATCTAGTGGTGGTCTCGCAAGCCTTGGTTCTCTCGCTACGGTGGTGGACAAAGGAAAACCTGATAATAGGGAAACCCTTTGCCACACCCGCGGTGGAGGCCACTCTAACCACGGACGCATCCCTCACAGGATGGGGGGGGCTCACCTATCCCATCAGACTGCTCACGGAGTGTGGACTCCGAACGTAGCATCCAAGCACATAAACCTACTGGAGCTACTGGCGGTGTTCAAAGCACTAAAAGCCTTCCAGGAACATCTACAAGGGAAGACAGTGATGGTCCTTACAGACAGCACCACAGCCATGTACTACATCAACAAGCAGGGGGGCACCCACTCTCCAGGACTGTCCAAGCTGTCCCAGAATATATGGAAGTGGGCTCTCAGACACAATATGTTCCTACTGTCACAACACGTACCAGGGGAACTCAATCTGCTAGCAGACGAACTCAGCAGAGACTTCCCCCTGCCCGAAGAGTACGAATGGCAATTGCACGAAGACATCGTCTTAGACGTCTTCACGCAATGGGGATTCCCGGAAATGGACCTGTTCGCAACTCTGGAGAACTCACAATGCCAAAGTTACGCCTCCAGGTACCCCCAAAACCAGTCCAAGGGGAACGGTCTGTCGATTCAATGGTCAGGGAAATTTGTTTACGCCTTTCCTCCGACTCCCCTTCTCAACAAAGTGGTGCACAAGATGCACCAAGAGCAGGTTACCATGATACTAGTGGCCCCAATGTGGGCCCGGCAGCCATGGTTCGCTCACTTGATGGAGATGTCCCTATCTCCCCCAGTGAAACTTCCCTGCCCGTACAACATGCTGTCACAGGACAAGGGCAGGACACTGCATCCATGCCCTCAGACCATGAACTTGGCAGCCTGGCTCCTGAGATCATAGAATTTGGACATCTACAACTCCCGCAGAGATGTATGGACATCCTCAGGGAAGCCAGAAAACCTAATACTCGCCACTGCTATTCTAGCAAGTGGAAAAGATTTGTCATCTGGTGTAGAGGTAAGAGCATCAACCCGGTTGACTGCTCTCCCACAAACATTGTTCTGTACTTGACCCATTTACTGGATTCAGGTCTAGTGTTCAATTCCATTAAAGTCCACCTGGCGGCACTTTCTGCATACACCACTTCCCAACTTAAAGTGTCGTGGTGGAAGATACCAGTTATCAAGGCCTTCATGGAGGGGGTAAAGAGGATACACCCTCCGATAGCTAACCCAGCTCCCAGATGGGACTTAAATGTGGTACTTTGTAGACTCATGGGCCCTCCTTTTGAACCCATGCACAAGGCAACTCTTAAAGACCTCACTCTTAAGACTGCTTTCCTAATAGCTATCACCTCCATTAGGAGAGTAAGTGAACTACAGGCTCTTTCTGTTCTAGACCCCTTCGTAACAGTTCACAAGGATAAGGTGGTTCTACGCACACACCCAAGGTTTGCACCAAAATTCATCTCGAAATTCCATGTAAACCAGTCAGTAGAACTACCAACGTTCTTTCAAAACCCTTCCAGCTTGGGAGAAAAAAGTCTGCATACACTAGATGTACGCCGAGCTGTCATGTTCTACATGGAAAGAACCAGACCACTGAGAAAGACTAATCAGTTCTTTGTCTCGGTGGCAGCAGGAAGAGAAGGAGATGCAGTCTCAAAGTCCACTATATCTAGATGGATTGTTCAATGCATCACTCTCTGTTACACTCTTGCTAAGAGAGAACTACCCTTCAAGCCAAGAGCACATTCCACTCGAGGCACTGGGGCTTCCATAGCGTTCATTGCAAATGTTCCCCTTGAGTCCATCTGCAAAGCGGCTACCTGGAGTTCTGTGCACACCTTTACAAAACACTACTGTCTAGATGCACACTCTAGATCTGACTCCCAGGTGGGACAGGCAGTATTAAGACATCTTTTCTCTACTGTTCCTTCTCATAACCCACCGCCAACTCCGGGTACTGCTCGCTAGTCTATGCACAGCATGTGATTCTAAGCAGATTAACAAACATCAGAAGACAATGTATTACTTACCGTAAAAGCATTTCTGATGGTTGTATCTGCTTAGATTCACATGCGCCCACCCTTCCTCCCCGCTCGGATGGAAGGAACATAGACACCTTTCTACATCTCTCTCTTTTCTGTACTCACTCACGTATAGAAGGCTCCCCCAGGGCAGAAAAAATACAAACAGAGGGACCTCGACGCGTGAGGGATTGTGGGTACAACGCACGTCACTATAGGGATAGTGTTACAGACACGCCTTGTCGACGTCCCCTTTTCGACTACGAAAAACAAAATGCAATACTCCGCAGTGACCACTGGATGTCGGACCTATGCACAGCATGTGAATCTAAGCAGATACAACCATCAGAAATGCTTTTACGGTAAGTAATGCATTGTCATACCAATGCGCTGATGACACAAAGTTCCTAAGGTTTGTAGTCGGGCGGACCCACTACCAGTTCACAGTGCTCCCATTCGGACTAAAATCATCTCCCAGGACGTTCATAAAGTGCCTAGCCCCGGTTGCAGCATGGTTAAGAAAACAGGGGTATCATGTTTACCCTTATCTGGACGATTGGTTAGTGAGGGGGTCGTCCCCTATGACAACGCAAGCAAGTGTAACGCTCACCTGGCTCCCACGGAGGCGCTGGTCTGGTCTGGGTTGCTGTGGCCTCTTCAAGCGTGATGCGCAGAATTCGGACCACCGATTGAACAGGACCCCCAAATCTTGCTTGTCTGGCCCGTAGGAATATCCTTCTGCAGATGAGAAAGGGGATTAACTGTCTTGTTGAATAGTGTGCTTGCTCCCCCTTTCCCCCTTCGTTCTTCTCTGACTTCCTCCAAAACCCCCACTTTAAGCTCACCTTATGGTTTGGAAGGATGAACTCTCCATCCTGCTTCTGGTGCAGGGGCGCGAGTTCGTCCAGTTACTTCACTGGTTTTCAGAATGGCGCTGGAAAATCCACTTGACTTTTCTGAGCGATACGCCGTAAGTATGAAGATGCAAAAGTTCAAGTGTGAGCCTCCTTTTATGTTGTTTTTTCTGTCCTTTATTTCAGGTGCAGAACAAAGGCGATGCGTTGAGGGGTTAAATTGCCGGTGGTAAAATCAGGTGAGTTAGTGATGAGGGCGACCCCTCTAAATGTCTTTATAATTCCCCAGTAATGTCTTTTGTCCTTTCCCCATAGGGGCCGGGGTGCGGTACCTGCCAAAGATGTGGCGCCGACCCGAGATGTGGAATGGTTCACCAAGAAAAGCCGGTAAGTAATATGGCTGAAAATTCGGCTTTCCTCTTGTGTTCCCTTGCTCACCTTTTGTCTCTTCTTCTCTCCCCTAGGTGCATAGATGTGGCGACCGGTGCTGAGAGCCGCGATGGAGCCGGGCGGCGTCTCGGGAACAGGTGAGTGAAGCGCGGCGCTGCAGAGAGCAACGCGGTGCTTTTAAATGGAAGTCTTCCTTCAGGAATGCTGGCGTGAAGATTCCGGATGCAGGTAAGAAGGTTGAATAAGTTCTTGGTTTTCACCTTTCTCTTCTCTTATTCCCTTACAGGTGTTCCAGGTTCGAGGCGGGCGTGGCTGGAGTCCAGGTGCAGGAGCAAACACGGTGAGCGTTCAGCTGCTGGGATGCAGAACAACGCGAAGCACGTGTGGCTGTCCGGGCGTGGCTTAAATAGCCTTGGAAGAAGTTCCAGGTGGGTATTCTTCCACAGCCCCACCCAAGTAACAAAATAGTTCCTTCAGAAAAATAGCCTCATTTGGCTTGGTTCTTCATGCAGCATGGTCTGCATCAGGTGAGTGTGCAGCATGGTCTGCTTCACGTAAGTGCACCAAACACTTCCCCTTATGAACCTAGCGCCTATGGCGCCAGGACTGATGTCCAACATGAGCCTGGCGCCAACGGCGCCAGGGCAGAGTCCAAAGAGCCCCTATAAAGGGCCGCTGGGCTTTTACCCGGGGGCGTGATGCCTGCGCCCGGGGGTGCTGGGCCTGGCCTGGTGCTCCGGGGGTAGGCATCATGACAGCACTCCCCCCCCCCCCAAGGCCCCTCCCAAGGTCGTTTCCCCAGGAGGTTTCGGTTTGTTCGGGAAATTCCGATGGAACCTTTTTACTAGCTGAGGTGCATGTACATGGTCGCTGGGTTCCCAAGATCTTTCCTGAGGCCCGTACCCCTTCCAATCAATTAGATAGAAAAGTTTTGATTTTGAGATCTTAGAGTCCAAAATGTTCTTCACCTCGAATTCAGGCTCCCCATCTATCTGGATTGGTTTTGGTGGCTTTATTAATCTGGTTCCTGGTTGCACTGGTTTCAAAAGCGACACATGAAAAACGGGGTGAATCCGCATGTTAGCTGGTAGATCTAGCTTGACTGCCACTGGGTTAATTATAGCTTTGATCGAGTAAGGGCCTAAATACCTTGGATTAAAAGTCTGAGGTCCCTTGAGCGATAAGTGTTTGGTAGCCAACCATACTTGATCCCCTATTTGGTATGGAGGCGCCTCCTTTCGATGCAGATCCGCATTCTTTTTGTATTTCCCTTTCGCATGTTGTAAGTGTGCAGTAGCATCCTTGGAGGCTTGAGTAATCGTAGAATGCAAATGGTCCACTGCGGGCATTTCGATGCTCAAAGGTGAGTCCAAGTCTGAAGTACGAGGGTGATGTCCATATAGGGTATAAAAGGGGCTCTGACCAGTTCCATAGTGTATCGAGTTATTGTATGCATATTCAGCCACCCATAAAATATCCTTCCAATTACCCTCCGATTGGTGCAACATACATCGTAGATATTGTTCAAGGGTCTGGTTCGTTCTCTCCGCCTGACCATCGGTCTGTGGGTGGTGGCTGGTTGAGAGTCTTACGTCGATTTGTGCCAGTTGACAACACTTTTTCCAAAAATGAGAAATAAACTGGCTTCCCCGATCGGAGATTAGTATGGACGGGAATCCATGCAGACGGATGATATTTTCGTGGAATTCCTTGGCAAGAACAAAAGCTGAAGGTAATCCTTTCAATGGAATAAAAAGGCCATCTTGGAAAATAAATCCACCACAACCAGAATAGTATTGTATCCATTACAAGAGGGCAGGTCCGTGATAAAATCTAGTGACAAGGTGTGCCAAGGTGCTGGTGGAATGTCTAAGGGTTGAAGAAGACCGGCGGGTTTTGTTTTTTGACCTTTGTTTTGGGCGCAAACTCCACAGGACATCACGAAAGATTTAATATCCTTTCGCCAGGACGGCCACCAGAATTGTCGTTTAATTCTTCCCTCTGTTTTGGCAATGCCAGGATGTCCTTCCATCAGAGTATCGTGATGACGGGAAATAACCAGTTCTTGCAATTCCTTTTCTGGCAAAAATAAACGTCCTTGGAAGTAAGGTAAGTCATCGTTGATTGAAAAGGCAGACCCCCTTTTGATCCAATCCTGCAAGGCTGAAGAGTCCAGGAATAGTTTTACCCGTGCTTGAATGTCTTCAAGGGTTTGTAAAGTGGTTATCCCCAAGATTCTTTGTTCGGGAATTATCGGCACAGGTTCTGAGTTTGTGTCCATTTCTCCCATTCCAATTCGAGATAGCGCGTCCGCTTTGCCATTCTTACAGCCGGGATGGTTGGTGATTACAAAATCAAACTCAGCAAAGAATAAAGCCCATCGGAGCTGTCGTGAAGACTGAGCCTTGGCAGTTTTTAAATATTGTAAATTTCGGTGATCAGTGATCACGGTGATGGTATGCCTGGCGCCAAGAAGATAATGCCGCCAAGCCTTAAAGGCGGACTTAATGGCTAATAATTCCTTATCGGTGATTGCATAATTTATCTCCGGCGGCGAGAACTTTCTGGACCAAAATGCTACGGGGTGCAGTTGGTTGGTTTCGGGGTCTCTCTGAGACAGTACAGCTCCCATGGCTAAGCTGGATGCGTCGGTTTCGACTATATATGGGAGATCAGGACGTGGGTGTTTCAAAATAGGTGCGGACGTAAATTTAGCTTTTAATTCCTGAAAGGCCTGTTCAGCTTCCTCGGTCCATTCAAAACGTTTATTCTTCCGCAAGAGTGCAGTGATGGGTTGCACCACCCGTGAAAATTCCGGGATAAACCTGCGATGAAAATTGGCAAAACCAAGCATGCTTTGGACACCTTTCACCAAACTAGGTGATGGCCATTTGAGGATGGCATCCACTTTCCGTGAGTCCATTCGGACCCCTTTAGGTGTCGGGATGAATCCAAGAAACTCAACCTCAGTGGCATGGAAAATGCATTTTTCCAGCTTTGCAAACAGTTTGTGCTGGCGCAATTTCTCAAGGATGGCCCTGACATGTTTTCTGTGATCAGATTCGAAGAGGAGTACACCAGAATGTCATCGATATACACGACAACACAGACATCAATGAGTTCCCGAAGGACATCGTTCATGAAGAATTGGAAGGCAGCAGGCGCGTTGCACAACCCGAAAGGCATCACCTGGTATTCGAATAGTCCATATTTTGTATGGAAGGCCGTTTTCCATTCGTCGCCTTCTTTTACTCGTACCAGATGATAAGCCCCCCGGAGATCTAACTTGGTGTATATGCAAGCGTCCTTCACCTGGTCAAGGAGTTAAGGGATCAAAGGCAGAGGGTAACGATTTTTAACAGTTATCTGGTTCAATGCGCGGTAATCGATACAAGTTCTAAGGTCGCCTTCTTTTTTTGGCACGAAGAACAAAGCCGAGGATGCCGGAGACTTTGACGGGCGAATGAAACCATTGGCTAGGTATTGATCTAAATATTGTCTCAAATGCAGATTCTCCGGCTCAGTAAGGGCATAAATCCTGCTACAAGGGGGTTGTGCACCGGGCACCAGATCGATTTGGCAATCGTACGATCTGTGTGGAGGTAACGTGTGGGCCTGTTCCTTTTGGAAGACGTCCTGAAAGTCTTGGTATTCCGGAGGTAGTTGCATGGAGACAGAGGTTACTGATGCTAGACTGATCTTCAGAATTTCTGGGTAGCAGGTTCGTGCACACTCCGGAAAGGTTATTCTCTTCGCTCGCCAATCAATTAGAGGATTATGTGTCTCTAACCAAGGGATTCCGAGAATAACCTGAAACTGTGGAGCCTTGATTACATCAAACACAACGGCCTCCCGATGGCCGTCCGGACCTACAAGTGTCACCTCAGCTGTGGAATGTGTTACCGGTCCCGAGGCAATTTCGGTTCCATCAACTGTGGTGATGACATCTTTGCTGGTTTTAGGACGCAGGGGGAGGTTAATCCTGGAGACCAATTCACGATCCACGTAGTTTCCTATAGCCCCACTATCGATGTATGCCTTTATTGCATGCAACTGCTTAGGCTGTTCCGGATCTACGAGGACCATTGGCACAGTGAAATGCGAGGTCTGAGAGTTTGTTTTCAAGCTCGGCAAGCGGACCCCTACGCTTGTCGGGCGGGGTCGTTTCCCGATACAGAGGTTTCATGGATTTTATCAGCGGCTCCTACCACCTTCCTGGGCGGCCTTGCCAGGCAATCTCGTAGAAAGTGTCCAGAGGATCCACAATAAAGACATAAGTTCATCTGCCGTCTTCTTTCACGTTCCTTTTGCGTTAAGGGTCCTTTAACTCCTCCGATTTGCATTGTCTCAGAGGCTTCAGCCCCCTTGAGGTTAGCGTGGGTCTTGACTAACACCCGGGTCTCAAACTTGGACCGATCTGCTTTTCTGTTTTGCAGTCTGTGATCCAATTGGACCACTAAGTCTATATATTCTGAGCATTCTTGGGGCAGATTTACAACTTGGGCCAGGACATCTTTAAGTTCTCTGCGTAGACCTCGATAAAATAACGTGATTCTTTTATCCTCTGGCCACCCAGTTTCCACAATTAGTCTATTAAAGGTTGCAATGTAGGAAAGGAGGTCTTGATTGCCCTGTCGCAGAGATAGAAGTTCGTCATCTAGCGCCTGCCCCTGGGAGTGACGAGCAAATAACCTTTCCATGCTTGCTTGAAATCCTTGAAAATCACGAAGAATCGGGTCATCTTGAGTCACCAGTGGAACTGACCAATCGGCAGCACTGCCGCTGAGATATGACAATACAAAGGCTACCTTGGTCTGGTCATTAGGGAAGGCCCCAGGTCTGCACAGGAAATGCAAACAACACTGATTCATGAATACGGCAAATCGTTTGGGGTCCCCAGCAAAGCGTTCGGGTGGGGCCAGCGGCATGTTTCCAGGTAGATTAATCTGCACCGGGTTACTGGAAAGCACAGGAGCGGGGTTCCCTCCGGAACCGGGTAAAGGAGTTTGTCCAGCTTGACCTTGCAAAAGCTGTCTAGCCAGGTCATCGGCTCTTTCCTTTGTTACAATTACTTCCCTCCTGAGAGCATTAGTCTCTTGACGAGCGGCGTGTACTTCGGCCCGTAATTCCCCCAGTAGTTGGGCCAACTGGTCAGTCTCGGAAGTTTCCATAGCGCCTGGGTGGGAATTTGTAGGAAGGCTTCGCGTTCTATAACGCTCACCTGGCTCCCACGGAGGCGCTGGTCTGGTCTGGGTTGCTGTGGCCTCTTCAAGCGTGATGCGCAGAATTCGGACCACCGATTGAACAGGACCCCCAAATCTTGCTTGTCTGGCCCGTAGGAATATCCTTCTGCAGATGAGAAAGGGGATTAACTGTCTTGTTGAATAGTGTGCTTGCTCCCCCCTTTCCCCCTTCGTTCTTCTCCGACTTCCTCCAAAACCCCCAGTTTAAGCTCACCTTATGGTTTGGAAGGATGAACTCTCCATCCTGCTTCTGGTGCAGGGGCGCGCGTTCGTCCAGTTACTTCACTGGTTTTCAAATTCTGCAAGCCGCGAGAGCTCCGTCCATGAACACTTCGTATGCATGTAAGTGGAGGAGATTCTGCATTTGGTGTGAAGATCAGCGAGGGTTAGAGCCCCTGAAAATAACTCCAGAACAGCTTATGCCGTATTTGCTGCATTTAGCGGAGAGTGGGTTAGTGGGTTATCTTTTTCATTGATAAAGGTTCACCTGGCAGCCATTTCAAGATTCACGCAGAGAAGGCATTCGTTACCATTGTTTAGTGATAGGCTGATAATGCACTTAATGAAAGGTTTATTTCGCACATTTCCACCAATTAAAAACTTACCCCCGAACTGGAGTCTTAACCTAGTGTTGACGCAACTAATGAAAGCTCCCTTTGAACCTATGGCTTCTTCATCTATGAAATTCTTATTGTGGAAGTTGGCTTTTTTGGTGGCTATCACTTCAGCACGACGACTCTCGGGGATACAAGCATTAGTCATAGATCCTCCTTACTTGAGATTCTTTAAGGACAAAGTGGTGCTGGCGACCAACCTTCATTTCATACCGAAAATTCCTACTGTCTTTCATAAACATTTGTCGATTGTACTACCTACATTTTTAGCGACTCCTTCATCGGTCGCGGAAAAAGCTCTCCATACATTAGACGTGAAAAGAGCTCTAAAGTTTTACCTTCACCGTACTCAGCAAATTAGAAATACAAAACAACTGTTAGTGGCCTATGGACCGTCGACAAAAGGAAAGGTGATCTCAAAACAAGGGCTAGCTCGATGGGTCTCGTCGACGATTGCCTTTTGTCACTCGAAAGCGGGGAAGCCGCTAGAAAGGCGTCCGAGAGCCCATTCCACGAGATCAGCTTCATCTTCGGCAGTGTTGTGGGCCGGGATTCCGCTGGGAGACATCTGTCAGGCGGCATCCTGGTCGGTGCCACATACATTTACCTGCCATTATTGCCTCGAACGGCAGCATGCAGACGATGCACAGATGGGACGAGCAGTCCTACGTCATCTGTTTCAGTGAGGTAAGCCCTGTTCAGGGGAATGTCCTTTAATCTATGTATATGTATATGTATATATATTTCTGAGGCTTGTGGAATCTGCTTAGATCACATGCTGTGCATAGGCCGACATCTAGTGGAAGCTGCGGAGTATTACAGTTTGTTTTTCGAAAGTCGAAAATGGGCGTCGACACAGGCGTGCCAGTAATACTATCCCTAGTGTGACGTCCACTGTACCCAAGATCCCTCACGCGTGTAGGATCCTCAGATTGTTTTTTTCCGCCATACTGGTCGGAAGCATCTTGCGGAGTTCCCTGGCCTTAGCCATACTTTTGCTGTTATTATAATTTTAATTCTTATTCATTCCCTTCCCCACCCCAACGTCGACCCTCAACCTCGACGACGGCTGGAGAAGTCATCGACCGTCGACTGCTGCACGACGGATCTGGGCCTCGGTAGGCCGCTGGCCTCGGCCCGGGCCTAGTAGGCCGCTGGCCTCGGCCCTTACAAGTAGGGAGAGTGGGGGGTGGTACATACTCTTCACTCTTGATATATAGTTACATTTATATATATTCCTACACTTAGCAGCCCGCTGCCTTAAGGTGCGTATGGAGGGTACCCCTTTTCAATTCTGCCCCAAGTGCAATCGCAAATACCCTTGGGTCGACAGGCACGCCACGTGCAATCTCTGCTTGCCGAGGGATCACCCCGAAGCGAACTGCAGAGCGTGTAGTAGGTTTAAACCTAAGACACTTAAGGACCGTTCGACAAAGCGTTGGGCCCACCACGCCAGGCAGGAGGCCATGGCAGCGGAGGGCGCCTTCAGCGATGGCAGCGACGCCGTACTTTCGGACGGCGAGGGCATTACGGCGTCGAAAGACAGCCGACGAGCGCAGGTCCCCGACCTCGGAAGGTCGTCCGGCAGGGCGGCTATGGGGAAAACCCCCGGCGACGCAAGCGCTACACACCTAACACACACTAAACACACTAAGACCAACCGGACCTCGACGACGTCGACTTCCCGGAAAGAGGCACAAAAAGAACGGTCCGACTCGGTGTCCTCTGGGCGCTCTCGATCGAGATCGCCTCACGACGCAAGGCAATCATCCACTCTTGCCAAGAGTGCCTCGCTACACACACTAACGGAAGTTCGATCGTCGGGAGACGAAGACGACTTCCACCCCCAGGCCGCGCTCCAAGATACCGAGACCGCGGTTAACACCAGTGAGGCCCCACGCCCAGATACCTTTCCAGACCCTCGACGCCAGGCGTCGAAAGTCTCTGGGGCCCCCAAGGGACAGGGAAAACATTTTTCCACGCACGGGGAAGGGGGGAAACAGCGGAAAGCACAGCCTTCCACCCCTGTAAAGCCATCCTCCCACCCTAAGCAGACAAGCAAACACAAGTCTACCCTTGAAAAGTCCCATAAATCACCTGCTAAAGTAATACCCTGTTCCAGGGAATGGTCCAGTGAAGACATAGACAGGGTTATGTCTAGGATGTCTTCCTTAGCTGATTTTTATGATAAGAACCCAAAACACTTTCTTTCATATAACCCTCAAGGGGCCACACCCTCAGGCTCCTCCGATCCCATCCCGCTAAGTAAAAAGCCCTGGGTCGAAAGACCTGAACCCTTCGAGGTTCAGCCTTACTCCACTCCATATTCTACTCCACTCCCCAATTACCAGGGACAAGTTTTCCCTGGAGAGGACCAGGAGTTTGACATGATGGAAGTACAAACCGGGACAGATTACTATGCGGAGGATGAGGACCTGGAGGAGGGAGAAGATGAGCAGGAAATTTACAGAGTAGATTCCCCAGTACAAAGCGAAGCCCCAGTTACTGACTCTCCAGTTGATAACCAGCCCCTCCTTAACGAGGTTCTCGCTCGAGCAGCGGAACACTTCCACATCGACACCCACGGTGTACAGGAGGAAAGGGACTTCGCGGAGGAGTTTGTAGGAGAGAGAAGACCAGTCGCTCAGACCATCCCTATCCTCAAATCCATCCAACGAAGAATAGATCCTTCCCTGGTGAATCCAAACCTCACCAGAGCTGTCAACCCCAGAATTGAAAATTACCAACACTAGAAAAAGGGCTGGCACGCCCTTATCTTCATCAGAAGCTCCTCCCGACAAGGAGAGCAAAAAACTTTACGGGTTTGGCAGGAAGGTAGCCTCAACGTCCGCCTACCAAGCAAGGATTGCGAATTCCACCACCCTGTTGGCTAGTTACAATTGCCATCAATGGGAAGAAGTCGCGGCGCTCATTGCCTCTGCTCCAGAACCATTAAAGGGCCAGCTGGCTCGGATCTCGGCAGAAGGGAGAGCCGTGTCTGGTTGCATTTTAAAAGCAACTTTCGACGCCGCTGACAACGCAGGGAGATTGATAGCAGAAGGTACTGTTATCAAGAGACATGCGTGGTTACGGCAGTCGGGATTCAAGACAGAAACCCAGGCTTCTTTAATAGACAAGCCAGTGGAACCCGACCTATTGTTTGGGAAAGCGGTCGAAGACGCACTTAAAAATGCCAAAGATGAATATGAGACTCTCAAATCCCTTGGCCAGCTTACCAACAAACCCCCTAACCAGAGGGGGAACAGTAATTTTCGTCGCCCACGCGGACAAAATTCACAAAGAGGCAACTATGCCCAGGGACAGGGTACACAATGGAATAACAACCAGCAGTCTACCCAGAGTTACGGCAGGGGTAACAAGAGAGGTCGTGGAAGAGGCAGAGGCAGCCCCAACAAGGGAGGTGGCACGCCTCCACCAAAACAGTGACGCTCAGTTCAGGGTCCCTTGCCACGCAACCCCAGTAGGGGGACGCATTTCCACCTTCACCCAGGCTTGGGAAGGGATCACCTCAGACAGATGGGTGCTGTCAACAGTATCCGCAGGATATTGTATAGAACTACTGCAGCGTCCCCGGAACCATCCTCCACGACAAAGAGTGCACTCCCTAGAGCATCAAAGGATCCTTCTCGAGGAGATCGCCATTCTGCTAGAAAAGGACGCGATAGAACTCGTCCCAGGACACCAGGTAAACAAGGGTATCTATTCAACTTACTTCCTTGTGCCAAAGAAAGATTTGACAATGCGCCCAGTATTGGACTTGCGGCCTGCCAACAAGTATGTCAAGCCCCAAAAATTCCGTATGACCACGCTACAAGAGGTAATCCCCCTCCTAAAAAAGGGGGATTACATGGCAACCTTGGATATGAAAGATGCTTATTTTCATATTTCCATGCTCCCAGCGCACAGAAAGTACTTACGCTTCAAGGTAGACAGTCGCCACTACCAATTCAAGGTACTGCCCTTCGGGATAGCTTCTGCACCAAGGGTATTCACCAAGGTACTGGCGGTGGCGGCTGCACACCTGCGCAGGGAAGCAATCCCGGTGTACCCTTATCTGGACGACTGGCTCATAACGGGGGAAACCCCAGGAATTTGCAGGTCAAACATTCAGAGGACTATCGACCTCCTCCACGAATTAGGCTTCTCTATCAACGAGAAAAAGTCAAGTCTGGTGCCAAGCACCTCAAAACAATTTCTAGGAGCTATCCTAGATACTCGGAAAGGATTGACCTTCCCTTCGGAAGAAAGAATTCGGAATATACTTCTGCAAATTCCGCATTATCAGTCAGGTCAACAGATAACAGTACGCAAAGCTATGCGGTTACTGGGCATGATGGCGTCATGCATTTACCTGGTCCCCCACGCGCGTCTGCGCATGCGTCCCATGCAGGAATGGTTGGCGAAACAGTGGTCTCAGGCAAGTGGTCATTGGGACGATCTAGTGGTCGTTTCGCCAACACTCGTACAGAGCCTACACTGGTGGACAAGAGAGAATCTCGCAAAGGGGAAACCCTTTTACGATCCCGAAGTACAAGCCGTGGTGACTACAGATGCATGCCTGACTGGGTGGGGAGCTCACCATCTCCACCACACAGCTCAGGGTCTCTGGTCTCACTCAGTAGCCAAGAACCACATCAATCTGCTAGAGCTTCTGGCAGTATTCCGAGCGCTAAAGGCGTTCGAGCCCCATCTACTGAACTTGTCGGTGCAGATCAGGACGGACAGCACGACAGCCATGTTCTATCTAAACAAGCAAGGGGGGACTCGTTCACCAAATCTGTCCAAGCTTGCCCAGAAAATCTGGATATGGGCACTCAGACGGAACATCTTCCTGTCATCGCAACATGTTCCAGGGGAGCTCAATTCCCTAGCGGATGCTCTAAGCAGAGATTCCCTCCCAGAAGAACACGAATGGGTCCTTCACAGAGACGTGGTAGAAGATCTCTTCTCTCAGTGGGGTTTCCCCACTATAGACCTATTCGCCACAAGCGAAAACAAACAATGCCCAGGATTTGCATCCAGGTTCCCCCAACCGGACTCCCAAGGGAATGCCCTGTGGATGAACTGGTCAGGGATGTTTGCGTACGCTTTTCCACCAACTCCTCTCATCAGGAAGGTGGTGTACAAGATGAACAAGGAATCGATGACGCTCATCCTAGTTGCTCCCATGTGGGCGAGACAACCATGGTTTCCACACCGACGCAGGATGGCGGTGTGCGAACCCATCAGACTCCCAGCCTGGTACAACCTACTGTCCCAGCAACAGGGTCAAACAGTGCATCAGGAACACAACTCTATGAACCTAGCAGCATGGCTCCTGAAGTCATAGAGTTTGGACATCTCAAATTACCACAGAGGTGTATGGACATTCTAAAGGAGTCCAGGAAACCAAATACAAGGCACTGTTACTTTGATAAGTGGAAAAGATTCGTTATCTGGTGCCAGAATAAACAAATCAACCCGGTTGATTGCACTCCTTCCAACGTTGTGACATACATGCTCCACCTGCTGGATGCAGGGTTGGTTTTTTACTCACTGAAAGTACACCTGGCAGCCCTCTCGGCTTACACCACATCCCATAACAAGGTCTCGTGGTGGAAAGTGCCAGTGGTTAAAGCCTTCATGGAAGGAGTAAAGAGACTTCACCCTCCTATTTCGAACCCACCGCCAGGATGGGACCTCAACGTGGTGCTAGCTAAGCTCATGGGACCCCCATTCGAACCCATGCATAAAAGTAGTCTCAAACACCTGACTTATAAAACGGCCTTCTTAGTAGCCATTACCTCCATAAGAAGGGTCAGTGAAATTCAGGCTCTGTCAGTGCAAGATCCTTTCTTTACTATCCACAAGGACAAACTGGTTTTACGCACACACCCTAGGTTCTCACCTAAATTCATATCCAAGTTCCATGTAAACCAGTCCATCGAGCTTCCGGCTTTCTTCCAAAACCCACAAAGCTCGGCTGAGGTGAAACTACACACCCTAGATGTGCGTAGGGCGGTCCTATACTATGTAAATAAAACCAGACCGCTAAGGAAAACAGATCAACTGTTTGTCTCCGTAGCTACAGGCAGAGAGGGGGATCGCGTCTCTAAAGGCGCTATCTCGAAGTGGATTATCAACTGTATACAGCTGTGTTACTCTCTTTCTGAAAAGACTCTGCCTTTTACGCCAAGGGCCCACTCTACTAGAGGCATTGGTGCCACTCTGGCTTTCATTGCAAATGTTCCCCTCGACACCATTTGCAAAGCGGCTACTTGGAGCTCTATTCACACCTTTACTCAGCATTACTGCATTGACACTCATTCCAAGACAGATACACAAGTGGGACAAGCGGTTCTAAGACACCTGTTTGCTCATGACCCTTCTCACATCCCACCTCCTTCTTCTGGTACTGCTCGCTAATCTATGCACAGCATGTGATCTAAGCAGATTCCACAAGCCTCAGAAGGGATACATTACTCACCGTAATCGTATTTCTGATGCTTGTATCTGCTTAGATTCACATGCGACCCACCCTTCCTCCCCTCCGAGAGAAGGCGCATGATTGCTTGTAGTCTTACCTTTCTGTTTATCTGCTTGGATTATCTGTACTCACGCTACTCCTCATGCTTCCTCATGTCAGAAAAAATACAATCTGAGGATCCTACACGCGTGAGGGATCTTGGGTACAGTGGACGTCACACTAGGGATAGTATTACTGGCACGCCTGTGTCGACGCCCATTTTCGACTTTCGAAAAACAAACTGTAATACTCCGCAGCTTCCACTAGATGTCGGCCTATGCACAGCATGTGAATCTAAGCAGATACAAGCATCAGAAATACGATTACGGTGAGTAATGTATCCCATATATATATATATATATCGTAATATATTATGGTTGTTGTTGTTATTCTTTTCAAGCTAGCGTGTAATCGCTGAAGTTAAAAAAAAATGGAATTAAAAAAAAGAGAAAATATGTGGTTGGGATGTTATTGGCTTGTATTCACACCGACAAAATCGGGAGTACTGCTATACAATCTATTCTAAGCATGTGAATCCATGAAAGATCCAATGCTGGAGAAGGGAATAGTTTCTTACCCGTAGCTCCATTTCTCCAGCATTGGTATCTTTCATGGATTCACATGTGCCCGTCGGCCTCCCCTTCATGAAACTATATGTACCCCATCCTACTTTGGGGGGTTAAAATCTGATGGGAGCTGTGGGGGCGGGGCTTATATACCGCTACGTCCTATTGGGGCATGCGTAAGCGGCCCAAAACGACGTAGATGGGACACAGAAGTGTCAAAATTTTTCCTATGGAAAACATCTTTATAAAAGTACTGAGGGTTCCCAGCCTGACGACGGGGAATATTCTAAGCATGTGAATCCATGAAATATACCAATGCTGGAGAAATGGAGTTACAGGTAAGAAACTATTCCCTTCCTTGTTACCCCCCCCCCCCTGCACTGTTTTCATGTGGGATGTACTCACTTGCAGCCCCCAAGTATTCAGAAAACCTTAACAACCTCTATACTCTGGGGCCTCAACATACGTATTTAAAGACGGCATCACCCAAACTCCCCTCACATGGAAACCCTTGTTGAAGGTGCTACCATCACACAAATCCCAAGAAGCAGCTCATTGCACAAAAGAAAGTGAAAGTCTGTGACATTGGTGAACCTCCTTTGTCTGTGCCTGCTTGCTTGTCGGAAGCTGGTGACATGGGTGAATTAGTGAGGCATACTTATAGTTCCATATGGTGGTGATTCCCGCTACTCTTGTCCTTCTGCAGCGGCAAAATGTGAAGTTAAATACTGTGTTGCTTGCTTGCATACTAGCGCTATTCTGAACCAAAAATAATGTATGCCACCGTACCTGGTAGGAGAGTCTCCAATAGCCAGACCTGAGCCCACCTTGTAGAGTACTCTTCCATTTGAAGCCTAGCGCTGAGTCATCCGGACTCTCTTGTGCACATAGCACAGTAAACACAGAGGTAGCATTGCAGACTTTTGAAGTGTCTGCTATTGGTTGCCTCCCTCTCCTCCGGTGAGTGCTGTGTGGGTTGAGTAATTCCTGCACCAACGTGAGAGGTGCTTGAAACCATGGCACTTGGCCTGCCAGACAGAACATTCTGCTCGTCATCATTGTAAATGTGACACAAGGCAGTAGGGAGGTCGTTGCTGCTCCGACGTGCAATAAGGGTGCCAGCCACACAAACACTTTCTCCAATGAGGGTGCAGGTGGCACCCAGAACCCCAGGCCATGTTGTACTTCTACTTAATAACGCTCAGCCGTAGGCATCCATGGACACCCACTATCACACAACGCATCCTGATTGCAGTCCCCTCAGATGTAGGGCCCGGTCTGCAGTGCCAAATGAAGACATGCACGGAGCCACACCTGGCAAGTTGAAGTATCAACATTCAAATTTGATCTCTCCCCAAGCAGCGTTTGAGCAGGAGGTATTCTCCTTTTTTTTTGTTTAGGTGCATATTTCCCATGCTGCCACTGCTACCACTGCCAGTGGTAAATAGTTTCCTTTTGTCCCTGTCAGGTCAGTATGCCTTTGGGCCAGTCCAGTCCAGGCTTGGCTGGCGGTACCTAGGACCTTATATCTGTGCAGGGCTTACCAGTGAGAGGTGATGGGAGCAGGCTCGGACTGGCCTATAGGCCAAAAGGCCCATGGCTGAACATTAAACACAAAATGCTGGTGTGGTCCACTTTTATTGGCCAATGTGGGCCCGTTTGATGAGTTACTTCATATGCGGCTTATAGTTTTGACCAGTGTTGCTGAATACAAATATTTTTTAATGCACAATTTGAATCACATTTCATCAAAAAACTCCCCCTTGGGTACAATTCAAACAGCGTCACAAATGGAATTAATAGCCATTTACCAACGTGGACCACTTTTTCATTGGTGCCCGAGACAATTTTATGGCCCAGTCCGACTCGGGACATGAGCCGCACCTTTCTGAGGGACGTTATGCACTGCCTTCGAGGAGGCACTTCCCCATGTCCTTATCTCAATGCTCCTTCCCTTGTGCTTAGCACATCTCCCTTTGTGAGGATGGGAAGACGCCTTTGGGGAGGTTGTGGGTGGTCAGCGTTACGCTACCCCCGGCCCCCACCAGATCTCTCCTAACCCATGTATTTTATTTCCTTGTGGGCCCGTTACCACTTATCACCCGTGTTGTAATCGGCGAGGATTGATACAGACCAGCTGCGAGCTACTTGGTTAGAAAAAGTCTGTTCGCTTGAGTATGCATAGTTACTTTCTAGTTATAGTTGCTTTTGACTATAATGTATTGGGGGACCTCCCACCGGCCATCCTCGTGCATTCCAGAACAGGCCCACACAGTGGAGTAACTTTGCTGAAAATGTTGGGGGTCGAGGGCATGACTTCTGAAGAAAAGGTGCCCCAGTCAAATGAATGGGGACAATATGGTGCGCCATGAAAGTTGGGGGGGACAAACACCCCTGCCCCCCCCCCTAAAATTACGCCCATGGGCCGCCCACAGCTGACACGTTCACATATCAAGCATTCATCTGTGCTCACTCACAGCTGCCCCGGCATTCATAAATGGCTAGCAAGAGAAAACAGCATTCAGACAAACACTAAAAAGGTTTCTGTCTGTATGCGTTCCCATCATTCAGTCATTGACCACTTCCTTAATCCTTTCATTGTCATCCTCAGCAAGGCGAAGAAATGCCCAAAAAAGGACTCTGTATTACGGGGTGCACTGAAAAGGAAAGGATTGCAGAATGTAGTGTCACAGAACTAGATGCACAGGGTATTCAGTGCGAAACTCACTAGTATTGGATGTTCTAAGGGCCTCCCAGTTCAATGTGGACTCCTAGTAAAAGGAGAACAGTTATGAAAAAATGTTTGCTTAGTGACTTCCTCAACCCTTGTGGTTTGGAATCAATAAGCATGTGGGAAATCATGTGATGTAATCTACAGAGAGGGAAAAGTTACTTACCGGAAATATTACATACATTCTCTTGTGTATTTCATCTGCAGCCGATTACCACATGCATTCCCATCTATCCCCGACTTCTGGGAGTTTCCTCCTTGTGTCAAGGGCCTGGCATCGCTCACATTGGGAACAGGGAATTGTGCATGGGCGCTGCACTTACATGGAATGCACGATGTCAAGAGGCGTGTGCAAGCTGGGAGCCATAATGGCGCCAAAAGTCTTAAACCTAATGTGTTCGAGCGTCCCACCTGACTCAAATGTCCATTTTAAAATCATTGATCCGTTGCACTCCAAATGTGGCGTGTTGTACAAGAGAAAATATGTTATAAGGAAAACATTTGAGCAAGGAAAACCATATAGTCCACTTGACATGCACAACTGTTAATGAAAGAAATTAGTAACTATCATACCCAATAGCTTAAAATAGGGATGAAATTGTTAAGCAAACTTAAACTTGTAATTTTAGATTAAAATAGCTAAACCTAGTGCTTACTAAGACTTTGATTTAACTGTATGCTTTAATGAGGTCCAAGATTCACTGATATTGGATTACTGGTAATACGGTGTTGTAGTTTAAATTATAGCCTAATAAATGCAAGGCTGTATGAATATTCATTCATATTTCAGGTGCAATTCTTGTTTATAGATTTATTTTGTTTTTTATTATTTCGAAGATGCACACAATTTTAAAGTACAAAAAAAAACCACCATATGGAAAGTTCAAGAATAATAAAACTATGTAGGCCCAGCTACAAGTTCATGCATGTTCGTAATGTCAGTTGGAAAAGCAGAAACCTGGGATGTGATTATGAAACATGTATTGCACACAGATCACATCGATCAATTGCAGGAGTTTGTGCATAAGAATACAGAAATAAAGCAAACCCAGGTAGTAAAAAGATTATACAGGAGCACACTTCTTCCTTCTATCATTACCCACAAAAGCACCTGACTCATGAAGCAAAGCCTGAAATACAGCTGCAGCACTCATCGCAATTTTACAAAAATGATGACCTCAAATATACAATCTCACAAAAGGGCATCTACCACAGAACATAATGTTGACAGGCTAGCTCTAGCAAGTGAAGTAAAGACAGCTCATGTAAGGATGCAAGAAGTTTCCAATATTTGAGAGCAACCTACACTAATGCATGAATATGTCGTTCTTCAAATACTTTGCTAGTCAAAACAGGTTTATTTTGGTAGGAGCCCATATAACCACACAAACACATACAGCTGTGCTTGCAATTACTAATACACATTATAAAAGGGTTTATGTAAAGTGCATGTAAAGAGAGGCATGGTCAAATAAATAGCATTGAGATAAGCCATGGCTACTGCACTAATCATGAAGACGTTCCCCTTATTGTATATGCTCTATGGATGCATTCATTGGGATGCCTGTTTGATCTACATAAATAGAGTTTTTTGTGCAGGTGTGTAACTCTGAAGATCAGCACAATTGGTTCCAGACTGTACTTCCTTTGGGTAACTTAGAGTATAGGAACAAAACATGTCAAGTTGTTTCTTTCTCTGTAGCACAATGCATAGGCACAATTATCAGAATGTTGTCACAGAGCGGACATTGATCGACAAGCAGGCCAAACCAGGGAATCTGGTAACAAAGGGTTTTTATTACTAAACGTGCGCACGATTAGCCAAAACAAACATATTGGCCCTCATTACGAGTTCGGCGGTAGCCATGCCGCTATTGGCGGGATGGCTGCCGCCGAAATCATGTCCGGGTCCTCGTCCTCAGAATGAGGAATAACCGGGCCATTCCGAGTTCGGAAGGCCCAGTAATTCCTCCCTCCAAGGACCCGGTCCTTCCCCATTCCCATTCAGCCCCCCGAGGGGTGAATGGGAATGGGAGAGGGAGCAAACAACGGGCCATTACGAGTTGGCCCGTTGTTTGCTCCCTCTTCCCCTCGCGGGACCCGTTAAGCACGCCTGGTTTGACCAGGCGTTGCTTCCTGGGTCCCGCGAGGGGACCTTGTAATGAGGCGGTACGGGGTAAACGCGCAGGCACCTTTTACGGCGCTTTTTACCCCGTACCGCCAGGATCGTAATGAGGCCCATTGTGTTTTAATTAAACTAAACGTGTTCCAGATGGTTCTTCTCCTCAGTGGGGCAGTGCTCTGCAAAAACGTATCCAAAGAAAACTGTCTCTCCTTAGGTCCAGGCACTGGATGTCCCTGAACAAATCCATACAATGCTTGTGAACTCTTGAGTGAGAGGTTTTTAAGGGGTTTCCAGAGAGTATTTGTTCAGTTCTTCGGGTCTTTTCACCTTCGCTTTCAGACCCAGGTGTTAGCCCCGTACTTGGAACTGGTCAATCCTGTAAATAGGGTTTGCGTGGCGACTTTCCAAGATGGACTGGAGCCAGAGGGTAAAAGGAGTCTGCCCTTTTCGGATAGGGTTTACCCAAAGTCCTCACTTCATCCCTCTAGGTGGTGGTTCGATTCCTCCAACCACCTGCTCCAATCTTTCTCTTTTCCCCTCAGTTTCTCGCCTCAAGTTTCACCCCCAAAAATCTTTGCCCTTTATTTGTCATCTTTTTTTCTTAGGGTCCACAGCCTCTGTCTTAGCAATGCTCTGCTCTCTGCATTGCTCTAATCCGCCTTCTCCCAGTCCTTTAACAGTCTTCCCCTTAACTTCCTCAGTTTCTCCTACTATCTCCTCCTTCGCCTCATGGAGGATACTAACATTCCCACTTAAGTTCTTTCTGTCACCTCATTTTCTGCCTTTCCAAGATTTCATTCACCCACTCTGCTTCACTTTCCTCTTTCTCCTGTTCTTTCCTTTTATATCCATCATCAACAGTTTCTTGCAATAGCTGTTCATTCTCTTCCCCTTCAACCCTTTGGGCCCCGTTCTCACACCACTTAAAATAATCCAAATATCTTACAACTCTCCCACCTTTTACACCTCTTTGGGCCCTCTCACTTAACACTTAAGATACTGTGAGTCTCTTTCAACTCTTCCCAACTTCATCCCTTTGGGCACCTTTTACACCTTATTCTTTCCTCATAGCCACCTCTGCTCCCCATTTCTCCTCTATTCCTGTAATTTTCTGGACCATCCTCTTCCCCAGCCTCCTGTGTCTTCTTACTACGAGCCCACTTGATCGCTCAGCTCCCCTCCTTTTGGGTCTGCCTTTACCCAGCCTTCTCGGTCCTTCGTGCAGCCTCCTGTCTGCTCTTTAAACCAGCCTTCTGGGGTCTCTCCTCCAGCCTCCTGCTCTTCCGAGGCTCAAGGGGTATCTATATGGTCTCCTTCCTTCAGCTCATTAGCCAGCTTCTTTTTTTGCTTTCTTCAGCCAGCTCATACAGCGCACTTGGTCACAATTACTGCAACAATGTGCAATATAAACTTGGGATATATAACGTTAAGGGCAAACAGTGCTATGTGATTTAATTATACCATCAAAGCTGAGTTTATGCCCCAGGCACATATGAGGTAGAATACTTCACAATGACAGGTTTGCCAGTTTTCACATACTCAGAGTAAGCTTTTTTGTCACATTTGCCATGCACTTCTCCAGCATGGGGTCTGGCATGGATTCACATGCTCATGAATATTCCCCGTCGTCAGGCTGGGAATCCTCGGTAAAGAAAAAACCAGTATCAGTTTCGTTTCTGATCTGTCTTTCGTAGTAATAACCAATCACTGGTCTCTGCGTCATACTGACCACAGCCAATGACTGCCCTCTACCTAAGCCCCGCCTCTGGCAGCCATCTTCAGATTTTTACCGCACGTTCATGTGTTGGGATCCTCGTGCTATTGCTCTCGAGCGTTAGTGCTATTTTTTCACGTTTTTTCTCAAAAACGTTGTTTTTTTCGGTCAAAAGAGCCTCAAGCTCCACCGACTCTCCATCCGATCAACGGGGACCCGTGTCGGATTCGTCTGCGCCCCTCAAGGGTGAAGATTTCGTCGAGCTACGCTTTTGGAGGACTCCAGAAGTTTCTCAGGCCCGTCCCGGAGATGGCCCAGGAGAAGGGAAGCTCGACGCCCGGAAAGCTGTTCAGGGTCTGCCCTGGATGCCAGCTGCAGAACGTCTTTAAGGAGGACGAACACTCCTTTTGTCTTTACTGCTTACATGAGGACAAGACGCACGTGGAGAAGGACTGTGCGTTTTGCGGCAACATGTCGGAGCGGACCATGAAGGACCGCCATCAACGTCTCGCCAACTGGCTGGAAGGGAAGAGCCTGTCCGGCGAGAAGAAGAGGAAGAAATCCGAGCGGTCTTCTAAGACCTTTGAGGACGCCCCGGCGACGGGGGTCCAACACAAGGCCAAGCACCGCGAGTCCGCTGGCACCGGGAGCGCCGAGCGGTCGGGCTCTACGGGCGCCAGGCAGGGCGCACCCTCCCCGGTACCATCAACCACGAGCCAACGCTCTGGGTCGGGTAAGAGGAAGGCCGAGCACCCGGCGAAGCTCCTGGAGAGGCCCCGGTCGAGCTCGAAGGGCCCATCGGAGGGGGAGCGAGGCAGTGTCCCCCCCCTCAAGGATAAGGCGGTGAGCGCACCTAGGGTGGTGAAGGCCTTAATCCATCCGGCCAAGGCCTGTATCGAGACTGTCGCGGCGGCCCTGGCTCAGACTGTGGAGGCTGCGCCAGTGGTGGCGACCTCGGGGCCCAGAGTCTCCCTGCCACCTCGGAGGGAGTCCTCCTTTATGCCCATCGATAGGACCCCCGTGAAACCTCCGGCGGGGCAGGATGTCGTCGTAGACTCGGCTTCAACCTCGGAGGAAGAGCTGATCGAGGTCTTAAGCCACGGCCTCGGCGTGGAAGAAGACCGACCCGTCGGGATGGATCCCGACGCAGGTGACGACATCGTCGAGGGCGCCGACGGGGCCCCTGTTCGCCCGTCGGATTCCCCTCTGCCAGCGCCGCAAGACAACTCGCCGGCCATTTTGTTGGCTATACAGTCCTTGTGCTCGGAGATAAGGACGAGACTACCGTTGCCAACGGAGGAACCACTCCCGTCGGGGGACCCAGAACCGGGACCTTCTGGCGTTCCTCCTCCCAAGAAAAGAAGGATTCACCCTCCACCTCCTTTTCAGCCGTCGCGCCCTGTCCAGCCCTCCTCCCCGTCCACGACTCGAGGGGATGATACGGGGACTGACACGGCCGCGACGGGTACGGACGACGAGGTCTACGACGAAAATCTTCCGTCGTCACCTCCCACCAGGGCTTCTCCGCCCGACGAGATTGGATCGTTCCACTCCATGATCGCCAGGGCATCCGAACTTTTCCAACTCTGCCCTGAGGAGAAGAAAAAGGAAGGATTCCTTTATCAACGGCGCGAGGCCAAGAGGAAGACGGTCCTCGCGGTGCCTCTACTGGACGACATTTGGGATGAGGGCCTCGCCCTCCTCAAGAACCCTTCCACGACGCCAGCTAGAAGAGACCGGTACGAAAAGAAGTACCGGGTCCCGGACGCGGCCCCCCTGTGCCTCCGGGCGCAGCCTACCCCGGACTCCGTCGTCTCCGCGGCGGCCAGAAAGAAAGCGGGGGGGGTGCGGCCTCCACATCGACTTCCCCGCCGGACGGCGAGGGAAAGAAATTGGACTCTATGGGACGCAGGGTCATCTCGTCTGCAGCGACGACTATTAAGGCGGCTAACGCCTTGGCTATCGTGGCCCGCTACGACAGGGAGCTATGGTACAAACTGGCTCCCCTGGTGGACTTCCTACCGGACGACAAGAGGGCGGATGCCCTAGAGATCCTGCAGGAAGGTGAGGTGGCGTCGGACCACGCCATCACTATTGCGACGGACATCGCCGATACGGGATTCCGCCAGTTGGGCAACGGCATGTGCCTTAGGCGGCGTGGATGGCTCAAGGCTACGGACTTCCGTCAAGACGTACAGACCAGAGTCCTGGACATGCCGTTCGATGGGAACAACCTGTTTGGGAAAACAGTGGACGATTCCCTTCAGGCCATTAAAGCGGACACGGAGACGGCCCGGGCCCTTGGGGTTCTGCAACAACGACGGCCGCCCTTTCGGAGCAGCGGAGGCAAGGGGCGCCTCCAAAGGTTCCGGCGGCGGGTTCTCCACCTACCGTCAAGCGGCCCGCTCGTCGTCTCAGGAGGCCTATAGGGGACGAGGCAAGTCGGGCGGACCCCGCCGTCGTCGCCAAGGAGGTCAAGGCGGCAAAGCCTCGTCGAAACAGGATTGAACCGGCCGTGGGGTCGGGCCCCCACCGAAGCACCCCGGTGGGAGGCCGGCTGGCGAGCTTCGTCAGCGTGTGGGAGTCCATCTCCACCGACCGTTGGGTGCTGGACGCCTTAGCCGGGGGCCACGCGCTCGAGTTTCAAAGAAGGTGCCCGCGCGTCCCCCCCGTGGCCAGGAAAGAGCTTCACGTCCCGCAGCTTCTCCTGGAGGTAAAGGCGATGCTCAGGAAGGGCGCCATCGAACTCGTCCCAAAGAGGCTTCGGGGCTCCGGAGTTTACTCGAGATACTTCCTCGTGAAGAAGAAGACGGGAGGATGGCGCCCCATCCTAGACCTGCGACGTCTGAACAAGTTCATCAAGGCTCAGAAGTTCCGGATGGTCACCCTCCAGCACGTCCTGGGTCAGCTGGAGGGAGGGGACTTCCTGTCGTCGTTGGATTTGGAGGATGCCTACTTCCATATTCCCATCCTAAGGGGGCACCGAAAATTTTTCAGGTTCGTGGTCCAAGGGCGTCACTACCAGTTCAAAGCCCTCCCCTTCGGACTACGGTCGGCACCCAGGGTTTTCACCAAGTGCCTTGCACCGGTGGCTGCGCAGCTGCGCCGAGAGGGGATCCACGTCTACCCCTACCTGGACGACTGGCTCATCCGAGCCAAGACGAGGGAGCTCGCCGTGGACCACACGGCAAGGACCGTCCAGCTTCTCACGGACCTGGGATTCTCTGTGAACTACGCCAAATCCCACCTGGTACCCGCGCAAGACGCACTGTTTCTGGGAGCGAGGCTCGACACAGTGTCCCTTCTGGCCTCCCCGTCGGAGGAGAGGACCAGGGCCATCCTGGGCAAGGTACAACGGATGTTGGTGGCCGACGCGGCCAAGGTGAGGTCCATCAAGTCCCTCCTCGGAATGATGTCTTCCTGCATCTACCTCATTCCCCTGTGCAGGCTTCGGATGCGCCCGTTGCAGGAGTTCCTGGACGCGCGCTGGATCCAAACGACGGGCAGCTTCGAGGAAAGGATCACACTCGACGAGAGTTTCCGACGAGCGATCCGGTGGTGGGGCACCCGCGCGCATCTGACGGCGGGCATGGACTTCCAGACCCCAGCCCACCAGGAGACAGTGACCACGGATGCCTCCCTGGAAGGGTGGGGAGCGCACACCGAAAATCTGCACGCAAGAGGCCTTTGGCTCCCGACGGAGAAATCACTACATATCAACGTCCTGGAGCTCCGTGCAGTGTTCTGGGCCCTCAGGTCCTTCCTTCCGTCCCTCAAGGGCAAGGTGGTGAGGATCTTCACCGACAACACCACCACCATGTTTTACATCAGGAAACAGGGCGGAACCAGGTCCCCAGCACTGTCCAAGGAGGCGCAGGACCTGTGTCATTGGGCCGTCGCCCAAAGGATATTTCTGGTGCCGTTTCATCTGGCAGGGATAAAAAACACCATCGCCGACTCACTCAGCAGGGAGCTGCGCTCGTGCCACGAGTGGGAACTACGGCAGGATCTAGTGGATCGCCTCTTCCGACGGTGGGGCACACCCCAGATCGACCTGTTCGCGACGGCGACGAACTCCAAGTGCCGGAGGTTCGCCAGCAGGTTTCCCCAGGCGAGGAGCATGGGCGATGCTTTCTCGTTCCCCTGGGAGGGCCTGTTCCTTTACGCGTTCCCTCCACTGCCACTGCTGATCCGGCTCATCAACCAGCTCAAGAGGTCACGGTGCAGGATGATCCTCGTCGCACCTGCGTGGCCGAGGCAGATATGGTTCCCGGACCTTCTGGACTTGTCCCCGTCAATCAAGCTGCCGGGGGACGCGGACCTACTCTCCAGGGAAGGAGGCGCCATCCTCCACCACGACCCGAAGTCGCTGAACTTGCAGGCCTGGCTCCTGCAGCGCTAGAGTTTGGAGGATACGACATACCGGCCGACTGCAGAGAGGTTCTTGCAAAGGCCAGGGCGTCCTCGACTCTGAAATGCTACGGACACAAATGGAAGAGGTTCTCTGTCTGGTGCCACGCACAGAAGATTAACCCTCTACGGATTACGGCTCCCCAAGTACTGCCGTACCTGCTGACGCTGGCCAAAGCTGGACTGGCACACGCGTCCATCAAGATTCATCTTGCTGCGATCTCCCGATACACCAGAACCACGGGGCGGACGTCCTTGTGGTCTCATCGTCTGGTGAAAGAGTTCATGAAGGGACTGTTCAGATCGTTCCCGCCGGTGAAGGCTCCGGCCCCGGCGTGGGAGCTCAACGTGGTGCTGACCAAGCTCATGGGACCTCCGTTCGAGCCTCTGCACTCAGCCCCGTTGAAGTTTCTGTCGTGGAAAACAGCGTTTCTTGTGGCCATCACCTCCGCACGACGAGTGGGAGAGATCCAGGCCCTTTCCTGCAAGGCCCCGTACTTGACTTTTCACGACACGAGGGTAGTGCTCAGGACGCACCCCTCCTTCATGCCCAAGGTGCCGTCGGACTTCCACCTCAACGAACCCTTGGTGTTGCCTGTGTTCTTCCCGTCGCCTTCGTCGCCGGCTGAGAGGACTTTGGACTCGCTGGATGTGGCTAGAGCGCTAAAGTTCTACGTGGACCGCACAAAGTGTTTTCGGAAGACGTCACAACTCTTTGTGAATTTTGCACCTGTCAATCAGGGGAAGGCACTCTCGAAGGCTTCCATTTCCAGATGGCTCTGCGGCTGTATCATGTACTGTCATCGGTTGGCAAACCGACCGCTGCCTGGCCGTCCGAGAGCCCATTCCACCAGAGCGATCGCAGCTACCACGGCGTTCCTTTCTGGTGTGCCCCTGCTGGACATATGCAGGGCTGCTACGTGGAGGTCGACGCACACCTTCACGAAATTCTACTGCGTCGATCGGGACTCCAGGGAGGAGTCCAGGGTCGGCCAAGCAGTGCTGCGCAACCTGTTCGCCTGAGGTGAGCCTGGTGAGGAGGTAAGATGCTTAATGTTGAGTTTGATGTAATGCTTAATGTTGAGCCTTTGCCACCTCCCGTGGTTGTGCATGTGTGTACTGCTATGTATTCTTTATTCATGAGCATGTGAATCCATGCCAGACCCCATGCTGGAGAAGGAACAAGTTACTTACCTGTAACTGTTGTTCTCCAGCATGGGTCTGGCATGGATTCACATGCGAACCCTCCCGCCTACCCCTCTGCGGCTCTTCACTTGGTCATACTGCCACTTCACGTGCTTCCAAATCTGAAGATGGCTGCCAGAGGCGGGGCTTAGGTAGAGGGCAGTCATTGGCTGTGGTCAGTATGACGCAGAGACCAGTGATTGGTTATTACTACGAAAGACAGATCAGAAACGAAACTGATACTGGTTTTTTCTTTACCGAGGATTCCCAGCCTGACGACGGGGAATATTCATGAGCATGTGAATCCATGCCAGACCCATGCTGGAGAACAACAGTTACAGGTAAGTAACTTGTTCCTTATTCAGTACTTTGGGATCATCCAATACACATGTAATGCTTATAAACCCTGGCAGTGTATTGATTACTGAAAACATCCTTCAGTCCCCTGTGTATGCTGTAAAGGGGGTGTGGGCGTAAAGACCAATATTTGTCCAAAGCAGAGAAAGGGTGTCAGCTGAATCTCATCTCATACTTTATGCTGTGTGGCGAACCAGAAGGACGACTTACACTATTGTGTGTCATATTCAAGGGATTTTATTTAAACCAAAGAAAAACACCTAACGGGGAGGCGGGAGCTGGCCCTAACAACCAAGGCCAGCAACAAAGGCCCTTGTCTGTTCCCTGTCTGCTCCCTGTCCGCTGCCGGTACGCTGCTTGGAAATTTCCAGCTGTATTTCAAATCTAGTTGTGTTTTTGCATTTAGCCTCCAATCAGATCTAGCTGTATTTTTTCAATTTGGCCTACAATCAAATATAGCTGTGTTTTTGCATTTAGCTTGAAATCAAATCTAGCTGTGTTTTTGCATTTAGCCTAAAATCAAATCTAGCTGTGTTTTTGCATTTAGCTTGAAATCAAATGTAGCTGTGTTTTTGCATTTAGCCTAAAATCAAATCTAGCTGTGTTTTTTAGCAAATCTGCTGTGCCCTTTGCTTCAAATGCGTGCTTTTCTTGTAAACTGCTAGCCCAGTGACTACACTGTTCTACTTGTTCTTCTCTGCCCTGCTGTCCCTACCCTTACCCTCCCCCTGCTCCCCCCCCCTCTCTCTCTCTACCTGACCCAGGGTACTTTCTGTTTCTCCTATCTTTTCTAACTGTTTCTCCATTGACTATCCTTCCCTTCTCACTAAGTCTGATAGGAAGAAGTACAAAAAGGATATCTTGGCCTCTAACCTGGGTCTCCCTATCGCTGACACTTACATCAGCCCTTCCTCCAGACACTAACCGAGATCCTCTTTTTTGTTCCTTCGCCAGATCTAAGGACTCTTCATATGATCTCTGTGCTCTGTCCTTTCACTTCCTCTCCCATTACTGGCAGCACCCGCTGGGAAGCCCTCATGGCCCCCTTCGACTCCTCTAAAGTCATCATTAATGCATACCTAAATGGTACCGTCATGCTCCAAGGCCCTCAGGCGAATCTCCTCCTCTTTGATAGGCGCTTCCCTCTCCTCATCAATTTCCTTTAATCTCCTGATGTCCCCTCTCCTGCTTCCCTGCCTCTATCCTCTACGGCTACCTAGTCCTCTCTTCCTTTCTCTTCTGCCCCCCTCAGGCTCCTTCACCTCCGCAGGGTGTACCTCTGATTTGTACACCTCCCCGGAAGTCCTTTAAGGCTGGCAACCTTCTTCACCTTGCCACTCTCAACTCTCGCTCTGCCTTCAAACACTCATCTGACATCTGACGCCTCCTGTAAGAACTCAACCTCGATGTCCTTGGTCTCACTGAGACATGGTTCACGGCCAGCTCTGTCACGATCTTTGACACTTTCCTCCCTGACGGCTACAAGGTCCTCTCCGCACCCAGATCCGCCCGGTCCAGAGGGGGGTAGCCCTGATCCTCCCTGAGTAGATTTCTGCCTTTATCATTCCCACACAGACCTACTCCTCTTTCAAATGCCTTGTCTGCAGGCTTTCTCTCTCTCCTGCCCACTCTTACTGTGTCTACTATCCATCGGCCTCCTGGTCAGATCACCTCATTCCTCTTAGAGTGGATAGACATCTCCTCCTCCCGCCTGTCCTCAACCACTCAACTCCTTCTTGGTGACCTCAATATCCATCTAGATGCTTCCTGTTCCTCCTCTGTACTCTTTTGTGACCTCTGTGATTCTCTCTCCCTTTCTATTCTCCCCTCTAGCCCGACTCACTCCTGCAGGGCACACGCTTGATGTTTTGATCTCCCCCTCTCCATCCCTCTGACCACTCCTCTCTCTCCTGGAGCGATCACTCCCTCCTTTCCTCCCATCTCTCCCTCTCTACCCCCAGGGCAAGCCAATACCAACACTGGTACCTACCTTCTCGGACATCCAGCCCATGAAGCGTGTGTCAGTTGAGGCTTTCGTTGCCAGTTGAGGCTTTCGCTGCCACCTTTTCTCCCCCCCCCCCCCCCCCTCCGCCTCTGTCTGACTCACATCCTGACACAGCCCTTTCCATACTCTACTCTTCTAGCTTTGATACTCTTGATGCTCTTGCCCCTGTCATGAGGATCTGCTTGAAGCCCCAAGCCAAGGGCAATTCTTGGTACGACTGACCTAGCTACCCTTAAGCGTAACTGCAAGGTGGCTGAGAGGAAATGGAGGGCTCCATGTTCATCCTCTGACAAACTGGCATGCTGCCTGCTCCAAAGGCAATACCGGCTCCTTGTCCATACTAAAAAGAGAGCCCACAGCCAAGCCCATGTCTCTGCAGCATCTAACAACTCAGCCAAACTCTTCAAAATTTGCAAGGAGCTGGCCAACCCTGTTGCAGTCTCTACCTCTACTGTTGCATCCCGGGCCCTTTGCACGCCCTTGCGTCTCACTTCATCGCAAAAACCCAGACATCCTGTCAACCCTCTCATCCCCTTCCCCTTCTCCCTCTGCTAACTCTGGCCCTCCTGCAGCCGCCCCCATGTTCTTCCCTGTTTTTCCAAAACCATCAAGGACATCGACACCATTGCTCCTGCCCTGGCCGATTTCTGCAACCTCTCCTTCACCCCAGAAGCCTTCCCCTCCTCTCTGAAGCACTCTCTTGTGCACCCTCTTCTCAAGAAACCCACAGTGGACCCTTCTTGCCCGGCTATTTATTACCCGATCTCCATCACTCCTTTTCTGGGCAACCTCCTAGAAAAGCTGGCCATCTCACAGCTTAACCTTCACACTAATTCTGTTGGCTGTCTCAATGACCATCAGTCTGGCTCTAGAGCTGCAAGAAGCATGGAAACTGCTCTCCTGAACACCTGTCAAGACCTGCTCCCCAACCTTGACTCTAACATCCCTTCTGTCCTCATCCTACTCGGTCTCTCTTCTGCCTTTGACACGGTCAACCATACCATCCTGCTCAGCCATCTCTGTGACAACCTTGGAATCACTGATCAAGCTCTGGCCTGGCTGACTTCTTTCCTCTCTGATCGACCCTCCCAGGTCCAACTTAGGTCCTTCCTTTCCTCTATCTCTCTCTCTACCTGTGGTGTTTCCCAGGCATCTAACCTCTCACCCTGGCTTTTCAACCAATACCTGGCAACTCTCGCCCATCGCATTGCCGCTCTCTGCTCCAATTTTCAGTGCTTATCAATGCTATGCGGATGCCACTCAACTCATTTTCAGGCTTCCCTCTACCACCTCTCCTCCTCCTTACCATCTCGGAATGTCTGTCTGCTATTCAGGAGTGGTGTGACGCCAACAATCTCTACCTTAATGCCAGCAAGACAGAGATTCTGCTCATCGGCACACCTTCACCCTCCTTTCCTGTCACTCTCTGGCCGGCCTCCGTTGGCCCTCTTCCTAACCCCACCTACGAAGCTAAAAACCTTGGGGTCATCTTCAATTCCACGCTTTCCTTTTCTGCTCACATCCCTGATGTCTCTAAAAAGTCAAACTTCCAACTGCACCTCCTCAGAGGTATTCTGCCTTTCCTCTCCTTCCCCCAGCAGCTCACTGTCTCTCGAGTCCTTGTTCTTTCTAGGTTGGATTACTGCAACAGCCCGTTTCTAAATCTACCTGTTTCTACTTTGTCCTTTGCAACTCATCCAGAACAGGACTGTGAGACTTGTCCTTGGCCTCAAGCCCTGTGATGGTATCTCTCCAGCCCTGAAATCTCTTCATTCCAGTGGCTGCAATGATTCAATTCAAGACCCTTTGCATTGTCCACAAGGCTTTCTGGGGCCTGGGTCCAAAATACCTTCAACCCTCCCCATAAGTTCCTTCCCACTCGAGCTCTTCGATACTGCACCTCCAACTCCTTCAGGGTCAGTCGTTTCTCAAAGAAACGAGCTGGGGGTAGATCTCTTTCTTCGGCTGGGACCACCCTCTGGAACAGCCTCCCTGCCACTCTGAAACCTGAGGAGAACCACCTCTGATTGGTTCCGGAAGCACCTCCAGACCTTCCTCTTTGCTTCTGCCTTCTCTCATCCTCTCCCCTACTGATTCTGTCCTGCTTGGGCACCGTGCACCTTGTTACCCTCTGATTTCAGACCCCAGGTACTTACCCATCCTTCCACGCACCCGCGCTGCCTCCTGGCATCCCTTGAACTTGGGTCTGTATCTGTAACCCTACAGTCCCCCCCCACCCTCTTCTGCACTTATCAGATACCCCCTGTCTGTGCCTTAAAATCTAGCCCGGATAGCTGCACTACCACTTGTTTACTTTATCCTTTGCTCAGTACTTTCCACTTCTTCCTTCCCCCTGCACTTGCACATTCTCAATGTCACTGGGCCTGGTAAGATCGTTGTTTTGTTCTCCCTTGTTCCCCTCCATTGCCTCGTCACACTATGAAACACTTGTGTATGAGTGCGATACAAATAAAATATATTATATCATTACTACCCCTATGGGGTAAGTTCCCTACCTAATAAAACTAAGGGTGCTCCTCAATGTTCGAAAATAAATAGTCCTGAGTCCAAATCCTAGAAGCTAACTGACCCTATCACTTGGAAGAAAAACAACAAAAAAGAGGAGGCCAGATCAATGGCCTCGGTCTTCGGCTTCTGTCTGGCCCAATCCCTTGGATCTCTTTTTCTTATATACACAGTTCATAACATGTAGGTTTGGTTGTCAAAAGTTTCCTCTTTCTTAGGAAAATTAGGCTTTTCCTCAAAGAATTTCCCTAGATTTGATTTGGTTGTTGGAACCCTCCAGTTTCTCTTTTTCCATAGTTAATACATTTCATGCTTCTCGGACTCTTCAAAGTCCCCTGTCCCTCTGACAGGCTTATTTTCTCACGGTCTGGGTGGGGCCTCGGCCCATTCAGGTTTACTCGTTTCCCACAACCCTGCTGGCTCCTCCAGCCTTGAATGTTAGTCTGTTTGTTTCTCAGGACTCGTCAGAGTCCTCTGGTCTTCTACTAGCCTCGTTGCAATCTGATTTAAATAGGGTGTCTGCCCACTCTGGTTTATCCAGCTCCTTTAACCTTGCCCGGCTTTCCCAGCCTTGACTATCAAAGTTCATACCTTGTAATTGTGTTTTCTCCTCGAAAGCGGGGGTGTTGCTAGGTCTAGAAAAGATCCGGGGCTTTGCCAATTTCGGGACCGTCAGGACCCAGGGCTAGCTAGGCTTTTGCTTCAATCCAGGGTTACAACCAAAAGACCCAGGGTTATAGCCCCCTCAGCCCCACCCTAGCAACACCTCTGCTCTGAAGCATTTGCTTCCCGTTTGTTGGTCGTCTCAGCAGCAAATGCACTTCTCGTGCAGAGCTTGTCGTCCCGGGCTCCCCTCTGCAAACTGATCTCAGCATCGATTATCGGGCCCCAGGGACTCCACGATTTCCTTGTGGTCGTGCCACCAAATGAGACGGTTACTTTCCCATCTCTGTCTCTTTTCTGACCTTGGCTTCTCCAGCATGCGGTCTTGCATGGATTCCCATGCTCATGAATATTGCCCGTCAGGTTTGGAATCCTCGGTAAAAGAAAAAACAGTTTCACTTTCACTTTAAAACTGTGTTTCTTCTCTAAGCCAATCACTGTCCTCTGGGACAAACTGATGCCAGCCAGTGCCAGTCCTCTCCTAAGCCCCGCCTCTGGCAGCCTTCTTCAGATTTTTATCACACGCTTCAGTGTTTGGAGTCCTCGAGTTGTTTTCCAAGCTATCTGTATGTTTCTTCCACATTTTTTCACCAGAACCCGTGTGCTCTTTTGTCATCGGCCGGCAACAGGGACCCATTGTCAGTGAAGTTTCGTGCCCCACAAGGGCAAATATTCGTTGAAGTTTCTGGAAGGCCAGTTTGGGCCTACCTCGCGCCCTTCCGACCATGACGGAGGAGAAAAAGGAGGGAATAATCCTCTTTTGGCCCTGCACCAAATGCAAGCTACGGAACGTCTTCATGGAGGACAAGCATCTATAATGTCTTTACTGTCTGCACCCAGACCACAACGAGGATGGGTGCGAGATATGCCTGGGCTTGTCGAAGAAGACAAAGAAAGACCGGCAAAGCAGGCTGGCGGCATTGCTCAATTCGAACAAGGCCTCTGCCCGTGCTCTGAGCAGGCTCATGTGTCGCCCAGGGCCGGCTGGTCCGAAAAGTGGTCTCCCTCTGCGAAGAGATCGAAATATTTTGAGGTCGTCCCATCCGTGGGAGTCCAAGATAAGGCCAAGAACTGCATGTCCAATTCCACCGTGTTCTATGCTGATGCGGGTCCCAGGTTGAATAGGCTGCGATCACCATCGCTGTACGCCTCCATAGCCAGCCTGCCATCAATCTTCTCCTCAAAGAGGAAGTCATCCATCCCAGGAGAAATCAGAAAAGTCTAGGCAGGAAGAAGAGAAGAAGGCCGCACAGCCCAAGCAGGCTCAACCGGTGCAGCCAAAGTCCTTGTCGACCACGTCGTTGACATGTGCTGTGACGACCACAGCAGAGATAAATGCCGATCCGACAAGGGTGGTTCCTACAGTGCAAAGAGTATCCCTGCCTCGACACGGCTGCTGAGGCAGCAGCAAAGTCTGCAAGCACCCCTGGGGGGGAAAGACACCAGATACTATTTCAAAACCCCCAGGGAGGGAAAGGGGCGAGGAGGGCCCAAAACAGCCCTCCAAGGTTTGCGTTCAACCGATGGACATCTCATCCACAGACAACTACCAAGAGTCCGTCCATACGGTCCACGAGGACAGTGGTGCAGGGCCTAGCACTCCATCGTTCCCTCCGCAGCCGAGGGACATATCCATGGACATCCTGTTGACTCTCCACACCCTGGTGACAGAGATCCTGCAGAGGTTGCCCCCAGCACCGACACCTGTGGTGCTGCAGGCCCCTGATCAGCCTCCCTGTAAGAAGAGAAAGCAACATCCGACGCCTCCACATCCGCCTCCCCCACCACGTCGGGCCCCGACTCCACCAGCGTACCCATATCCGCAGACGGACACTGAAATGGAGACGTTCACGGAAACCATTGAAGATGAGGATTTCGTACTGGCAGACAATGAATTACCGCACCTGGATGCCCTTCATAGTCTCTCCACCAAACGAGGTGGGATCATTTCACTTGATGATCTCCAGGGCCTCCGAGCTGTTCCAGCTGGTACCCAAGGAAACCAGGAAAGTGGGCTTCTTGTATCAGCGACGAGAGTCCAAGAGGAAGACTATCAAGACGGTACCCTTTCTGGACAACATCTGGTAGGAAGGCCTAGCCCTCATGAACAACCCAGGCACAGCTCCAACCAAACGCGACCGGTTATAGAAGAAGTATAGGATGCCAGACTCCGCGCCCAACTGCGTGAGGTCACAAGTGTCGCCGGACTCGGTAGTATCGGCTGCCGCGAGGAAACGTTCAGCTAACCCGGCTTCGTCAGTTCCCCCGGACAACGAGGGGAAGAATATGGACGCCATGGGGAAGCGAGTAATTTACACAGCGGCACCCACAATCAAGGCGGCTAATGCTCGGGCAATCTTGGCCGGATACGACCGGGACTTAGGTACAAGCTGGGCCCGATCCTGGAATTCCTCCCTGATGAACAGAAAATGGAAGCTCTCACCCTTTTTCAGGAAGGGGGAGGTGGCGTCCGACCATGCCATTATGGTGGCAGTGGACAATCGCCTACACGGGTTTCTGGCAGATGGGAAATGGTCTCTGCCTTCCTCGGCGTTGATGGTCGAAGGCCACGAATTTTCAGCAGGACGTTCATGCGAAGGTGCTGGACATGCCCTTTGACAGAGAAAATCTGTTCAGAAAGGCGGTCGACAAATCCCTTCAAGTCATAAAGACAGATACAGAGACAGCACGTTCCCTTGGCACTCTTCAGCAGCTTCGCTCATCTTCTTTTCGCTCCGCCAGGGGAAAATCAAGCAGATTATCCAAGGGATTCTCCACATCATACAGGCAACCTCCCCGATACTCCACACAGTAAGCCTACAGGGGTCGCTTCCAGGCCTACGGTAGCAGAGGTCACCATCGCCATCGCCCACAGGGCATGCTACTGGCGCCCAACCAGGCCTGAACCAGCCAAGACGTTGGGCCCCCACTCGTGCACCATGGTGGGAGGCCGACTGACGAGGTTCGTCAGCGAGTGAAAGATCATCACCGACAGTGGATGCTGGACGCTCTTGCCCAGGGACACACCTTGGAGTTCCAACACAGGTTGCCACGTATTCCACCCGTTCCCCGTCGGGAGCTTCACATCCCTCAGTTCCTGGAAGAAGTGCGCGCCATGTTACGGAAGTTACTCTGGGGTCTATTACAGATACTTTCTGATAAGAACGAATACAGGGGGTTGGAGACCCATCCTGGATCTACGCCGCTTGAACAGGTACCCGAAGCCCCAAAAATGTAGGATGGTCACGTTACAGCACATGCTCGGCCAACTGGAGAAAGGGAATTTCTTGACGACGTTGGACCTAGAGGACATGTACTTCCATGTCCCCATCCACAGGAAACATTGAAGGTTCCTATGGTTCGTGGTGCAGGGCCAACACTATCAGATCAAAGCCCTACCATTCGGCTTGAAATCAGCCCCAAGAGTGTTTACAAAATGCCTGGCCCCAGTGCCGGCCCATCTGCGTTTGCAGGGCATAGATGTATACCTGTACCTGGATGATTGGCTCTCGGGATCTGGCCGATGAGCACACGAACGAGACAGTCTGACTACTGACAGAGCAGGGATTCTCAGTAAACTATCTGAAGTCCTGCTTAACGACATTGCAGAACACGCTGTTCCTCGGTACCAGACTCAACATGATGGCTTACCTCGCATCACCCTCAGAGGAGATGCTAGCAGCCATTCATTGGAAGGTGCAGCGACTGGTGAGGGGTGCACTCCCACATCGCCCAGGGGACGGGATTTCAAACCCTGCCATACCAGGAGAGGTTCACAATGGACTTGTCGCTGGAAGGTTGGGGGGGCTATTGCCGCCGCATTTAAGGGTCAGCCCAATCACGAGTGTGGCCGCGATTACCCCCAGCTCGGAGCTCTAAGCGGGGGTTAAATGAGCCAATTTAACGTCCATTTTCGGGTGCAATTTAGCACGTGCTAATTGCGCCAAAAATTGAACCCAATGGGGAATACACATTACCACCCAACCCCTGATCCGGCACTAACAGCGCCGGACCGGGTGGCAGTAATGCTATTATCCCGGGCAGTATCCTGGCGGTAATACCGCCGGGATACCACTCAACTCATGATGAGGCCCACTATCTGCAAATGACTTTAACATCACCATTTTCACTTCCCATCTTTGTGAGACCTTTAACATCATTATAAGTACACACTTGATCTGCGTGGACTCCATTATCTTTATTTTCAGACCTTAACTCTCGCTCAGTACAGAATGTCTCCACTTTACAATCAACTGTAACCTTTCATTCAAAGCGCACATTGGCATGAAGACCCAAGAAGCAAGGTACCAGCTTGCGCTGTATCACAAAGTCAAGCCATTCATACCTGCCCTTGGTTTCAGATCAGCTGTTCACAAGCCCTGGTCATCTACCATCTGGAAGGTGGCAACACAGCACTCTATTCATATGAGTCCCAGATGCCACAATGGCCAAGTTATTCAGCACCCTGTTGCAGGACTAAGGAAATGTGACCAATCGCCTTCATTCTCTAAAAAGCTGCACCAACGTCTCCTCCGAGCAAACATCCTGTTCCTGAAAACCAGCATCCCATTCAAAGCAGTCACAAACAAAACACAACTCTACCTGGGTGAGAAACCTAACATTTCTGTAGGTCAGCACACCACCAACAGCCACAACATCAACAGACTAGAATCAAAGAACCTCAAGAGTAAACAAACAAGACATGAGACTTTTCTTGCTATGCAGCCTGTCTCTGAACCAGTACGAACAAAGATACGACTGGCCCTCAGCATCTTACTCTTCTATTAACATCTCACCAATCGCTGATTATTTGCTTGAACCTAATTCTCCCCCTCTAGAGCTCCTGTCTCCACAAACCACCACAACTCCTTTGTTCTGCTACCCCACCCCCTTACTTGTAACCCCCTTGGTGCTTTTGTATGCACAGTGCTCCATTTCTTCCCTGCTAGGTTTGCACTTTACAAATACTGTGACAAATCTCTAAATGTCTTCACTTCTCCCCAAGGGGTGCCCCTTCCCATGAGGCCAGAGTGGTTAGGCCACTACCGAACAGTCCCATAGGGGGTGGTACACAGTGGGAGGATCTCATGGGGAGAGACTCCCCCTCTGAGAACAGAGACATCTAGGGTATGGCCTGGGACACCACAACCCAATATCCTCACCCTTCTTTCTTCTCTTCTGAAAGCTCAGTACCTTGTAGAAACATCTATTATTGGAAGACATCTTCCTCGTGGCAGTACTTGGCAGTAGAGTGAACAAAGTCTGCAAAATCATCATACCCTGTGAGAAACCTGAGGGTATTATCACTCATAGACCCCTTGGATCCTTTGCGCAGTTGTCCAGGGAAATGCCATCACTATTGGATCTTGACCCTGGGGGCAGAGAAGCGAGGTAGGATCACCTCGGGTGAGGGTCCTTGGGGACTGGGAGTGGGGTGTCCATGGGCGAGACATGGTATCCCCCTTTCCCTAGTGACAACCAACCCTTCCCCAACCTTTATGGGCTGTTGTAAGCCAGCACCCTAATTTCTCCACAATTGTGTCTTGTTAGTGCTAGGACGAAGAAGGTGCAACTAAGAGCAATGAAGACTATGCTGTTTTATCACTCTAGTTCTGGGGCGAGAAAGATGCCTGCTAAGAGCAGTGAAGGTCAGGCATGTCCCTTTAATTGTGGTCAGGCAAGGCTGAATAATTATCAAAGGGCTGCAGGTTTATAAATGGAGCCCTGCCCAGCAGCAACAGAGACAACAGGGATCAACAGGAGAAGGACCAGGATGCTGGTGCATGCAGCAGAGAACCCAGTGCATGGCGTGGGAGCTGGGATTGCCTGGAGCAGACTGAACAATGTGAAGGGAGCTGTGCAGGAAGACTGCCCCTTTTCTTTCTACTCAACATGCTCAATCCCCTGTGGTGGAGAACCACCTCAGGAGTGTCTTTGGGGCAGAAACAGGAGCACCAACACTAAAAGAAGAAGGCTGTGTCATCCCCGCAGCAGCACAATCTCCTAAAGCGACCAGTGAGTTTCTGCTTATTGAGAAACCCAGTGCATGTGTGTGTGAAAACTTGAGCATTTCATGAATACTTTGTATCGGAGTGGTCGCGTGCAACAAACAGTTTTCGAAAGTCTATGAAAAATTGAACTCTTCAGTTAAAGTGAACCAAACAACTATTGAACTACTGCTGAAGGGAAAATGAACCCTAAGAAAAAGATATAATCATTGAATACCGAACTGAAATAAATCCTTGTTACCAAACAATTAAAATAGTTGGAATTCAAAAAGGGAAAAGGAAGATTAAATCCAGGCAAACCATCATATATTGAAGTATAAAATTCTAAACAGACCACAGTATGCTGAAATGTAACATTACTTCAAAAGAACAGACAAACAAAGGACACTGAAGCCTGATTTACAGTGTCATTTTCAATGTGTGTGAAAGCTGCAATTCTTCTGAACAAATATTTGAATACAACAATAACTGAACTGTGGAGACAAGGATATTTTGTGTTTCTTTTTTTTTTAATGCTTGGGGAAGGGAACCCTGATTCCTAATCAGAGGTATTTCATTTCAAGGTTGTCTGAACTGTGTTACCTGGAACTTGGGGAAGGGAATCCTGAGTCCTGACTTGGGGGAGGAAACCCCGAGACCTGAATAAGACTATTGCATCCTAAATTCAAGAAAGGGAACTCTGCGTGGAACTGTTTTATATTTGGGGAAGGGAGCTGAAAGGATGCTACGAGCTGGAAGAGGCTCAGAACTTTGTATTAAACACTGTTTTCTTTGTGGTAGCTAACATACACATTGTACCGTTATAATTGTGAGGGCAAGTATAGGGTTTGGACACAGACAGATTCCTAAGTTGAACTCTTTGACTCAGACTTTACTTAGTTTTATTTATGTAGGGAAATCCCACCTTAGCATAGGGTAAGTTAGGCCTTTTTCCATCCTGACCTTTACGTTCATAAAATTGATTGTTTTTGAATTTGGAATCTGTTGTCTGTGTCCTTCATGATGCCTTCAGAGTAGACACCCACCCAAATAAAGAGAGAAGTACACGTCATCTTCCTCGTGGCAGTACTTGGCAGGAGAGTGAACCGGGTCTGCCAAATTCCAAGGACAGAGAAATACGGATCTGGGACCGCACCCAAACAAGGAGAAAGATACAAGTCCTCTTCCTCGTAGCTGTACTTGGCAAGCCAGGAGACCAAGTGGGCTATGTGATGAATCCTGTGGAGTCATCACAAAATCCCAGCCTAAAGTCTCCTCTGATGTGGCCAAGGAAAGGCAGCCGCTACCTGATCCTAACCCTGGTGGTGGTATTAGGTGGGAGGATCACATGGCAGGAGAAGGCTGTCAGGGGAAAGTGGTGACTCTGTTTGGAGAGACGCAGTATTCATCCTCTTCAGAGGATGATATTTCCCTAATCAAGAGGGATCCAGAGTTACCAAACTATGGTGAACGGTCTAGTTGCTGTAATGACCCACACCTGAAAGTTACCTTTAAACAATTAAAGGTCTTTCAGGTGTGGGACAAAGAGAAGCAGCAGGGAGAAGAAACAGCTGGAGTTGCTGCTGTGCTGACAGCGGAAAGCCGTGCAGAAAACGTGGCAGGTGTAGGGACTCCTGCTTTATGCAGAGGACGTGCTGTGGGAAGCGGTAGTGAAACCAGCCATCCCGAAAGAAAGGGAAGCTCTGTGTGTCCTGTGAACAGCTCCGGTGTTGTGTTTTCACCAGAGAGTGAACAAAGCTGTGAAAGCTCCATTACCAGCCAGCACGAATGGCGACAAACTGACAGGACCTGTCAAACACTGAGGAGGTCCCAAAGAATGAAGAAGCAATACCAGCAAATCAGGAGGAGACGCCAGGGCATAATCTGTGAGTTGGACTGAGATAGGTGACCCTGGAGTGCTCCAAAGGAGACCGCTAGGTAATAATGATCAATTTGAATGCCAAACAATTGTATTTAGGCAAACTGGGCACAACTCCTCTACTAAGGGACTCCACATAGTGGAATATTCTAACCCACATTGCCAAAACCCAGAGAAAAGTGAAAACTGGGTTCCACTGCTCTACTAAGGGATTCCAAATAGGGGACTATTCTAAACTGCATTGCCAAAGAGAAGCAAAAGTAAAGCAAAGTGAACAGAACTTTCCTAAAGAGGGATATCCAATAAAGGAATATTGTAACCCGCATGCCAAAGAGAAGCAAAAGTAAAGCAAAGAGATAATTCCTAAAGAGGGATATCAAACATGGGGACATTGCAACCTCCATTGCCAAAACCAGAGAAGGCTGAGAGTGATACCAAGGCAATTTGAATGTAACATTCACAGAACAAGATATCTAGAAAGAGAAAGTTGTAAACCACATTGCCAGCAGCCAAAACATTGTTTTTATAGAAATCAAAGATTGCAGCAGCAAAGCACTCCTTGTAAAAGGGTTCAAGGGGGAGAGAAGTGTAACCTGCATTGCCTAAGGCAAGTAGACCAACAAAAGAATCATTGTCCTTTTGTGAAATCTCCTTGTGGAAGAATATTTGACCCAATTGTGTTAGAAGTTAAAAGACTAACCAGAGAAGCAGTTGTTGGTTCAAATCTCCCCATTGATGATTCAAGTGTGGAGAGTTTGGAACAAGCCTTTGTCAGTACCTGATAACTTGGTTCCACCTGTTTTCTCCACAGCACGATGTAATATTCATGAATCGGACAAAAGACATAATTTCCAAGGTTCTTTAGAACACTTTCGCATACCCTGTCTATGGTGGGCACCACCACTGTCAAGTTTGAAGTACGGCTGCTCAACAGTGAGCAGCCATACTTCAAAAGGTACCGGGCGTGGACTGTGGTGACCTGTAACAAAAGACAGGTGTTAGAGACTCCCTTCTCTGTTGCCCTTTGCCCAGTCGCCAAGGTATGTACGTACTTATAAAGTGTGTGGATCTGCCTTGGAAGTACCATGATGATAGGGAAAATCCATAAAGTGCTTGACAGAAAAAATGAGGAAACTCCCTGAGAACCAGACAGAAAGTTCTCCTAACTGTCCCTGTATTAAGAAATCACTTACTTGAAGCCAAGGAGGTGGTTAGGAGGCATGGCAGGAAAGAAGTGCAGAAGAACTGCACATCGTGAAGACTGCACAGCATGAAGTCCATCTAAGATTGTTAGTTGTCCGGGTTTTATTTAATGGACCCCGAAGTTCATCAAGAACTGGGCCTGCCAAGGTTTGCCTAGAGACGTCCTCCGGGCATGGCGCCGTCCCCATTGCTTTCATCTTGAGTACAGACACCAGACTCTGCATAGGATGATCTGATCTGTGCTCTCCACGAATGCGGCCACCACTGATGCTCAGCGGCAACAACGGAGCAGCCCAAGGTTGGTGCAGAGACTCTGGTGCTGCTGGGTGCATCTCCAGAGCACCGCGCCGGCATCCCTGATTCTGCCTGCAGCGAGTTCCTAACAGCCTTACCACAGAGTACAAGTTGTAGTAGTAGGAGTTTTATACTGCCAGGCGAGAAAAACAGGAAAGGGACAAATTGTAGTTAGTCCTGGAAGGCAAGTGTACCGTGAAGAAGGTAGTTTAAAGTATTGTGATTGTGTTAAAAGGTTGTGGTGGAAAAGAAGTGTCAATTCCACCGCTTTGTTTTGATGAACTGTTGCATAACTATGCTGACTAAAGTATTTCTTTTGAATGAACCATCCTGACTAGAGTGTTAATTATAAAGGAGAAGTATGATATGATTACTAGTGATTGGACTTCGGAGAAAAGAACACTGAGTTTGAATTGATGTTTGAAGAAACAGACTTTTGGTTTGCCAAACAGGAGGTTGTGGAAAGGTTAACAATTGTTTTGAAGCATGAGCAAACCTTTGAAAGTGGGACAGTGACTTTGCCAAGTGAAGGACATATTGAATGAAAAGAACTTTGTATTATACATTAGGTGGAACGTTGCCATTGAAGAGAACTTTCTTGACTGAACTTTGCTTTAGAGCATCCTGTATTGGTTCAGAGGAAGGGAATCCAACCCTGGTCTCAAGGATTCCTCTTTATGACTTTTGTCATCTTGCAAAGTTTTAAACTGTTAAATCAGTCCTGCATAATTTTGGTGTGAGGGACAGATATGGTTGGACAATAAGTCCTCTTTCTTTAACTTTAGTTTGTTAGGTAGGGAAATCCTTGCTAAGTTAGGGAAAGATAGGCATTTATATCGCCCCTTTTTATTTAATAAAATGGCAACTTGTGAGAAAACTATACCTGTGTCTCCGTCTCGCATTTCTGACCCCTCACAGCTATACTGGGGAAGCCTGGTCAAGGATTATACCTGTACATGAACTGTGAAGGAAAACAGTAAAACAAGGACCATCATGGCAAGGGCATCATTCCCCGAGTATCGCTGATGGTAAAGTGACTGAAACCAAGATACCAGGAGAAGGCAGTAATTCTCCTGGTAGTGCTACATCCCCAGGGAAAAGCCGAGAAACCTGGGGAGGGAGGCATTCCCGCAGGTTGAAGAAAAGCTACTATCAAGAGAAGGGAGTCATTCTCTTGACAATCGAAAGAACTAAATATGGACCTTTGAAGCCAGGGGAAGGGAGTCATTCCACCCGGAGTGAAGAAACTGTGGACTTTCTGATGCAGAGCGTTATAGGATTGGCAGTCCTTTGTTTGTGAAGTATTGGGACTAGGTGAAGGGAGTAATTCCCCCCTGGTTACAAACTTGCAACCAGAACTGTGCCATCCAGTGCAGGCAAAGGGAGTCATTCTCCTGGATCAAGAACATTGATGCAAGCTTCTAGTTAAGTTATAAGTGTAAGGGACAGAGTTAGAGATTTTGCCACAGGACAGTGGACTCTTTAGTTTACAAGGACATTCTGACAGACCCTTTTATTATTTTAGTTGAGGCAGGGAAACCCCTCTCAGAGATGGGGAAGGTTAGGGTGTCTCTTTGTTTTCTGGGCTAATAAACGTTTATTGCAATCACTATGCCACCTGTGAGTCAGTCTCCTCCTTTACAATACATACAAACATACACAATCTATGCTTTGATTTTAATTTAACCATAATCTCACATGCTCCCAAGGTAGAAAATAGAATTCATTATCAATACACATGATCGCAAAGTAGACCGTGCTAGCTTTATATCACTATTAGAGAGCAGATGTGGTTCAGAGCTGAAGATGGTGACTATGAAACAATGAAACCTGAAGTAAAACCCCTTCTCCCCTTGACCACTGTGTATAATCTTGGGTCATTCACATCTCCCTGCACTCCAGTTGTTTTCATTCCCGAAACATTTAGAATGTTTATAGTAGTTGTTAATGCCAGAATTAAGTCACATTAAGTGAACATGCAAATAAAACATCCACTGGGAAATACAATTAGTAGCCATCAATTTTGTATCTCTAGGATGAGGACTGGTATGCATATATAGGAATAGTAGTATAATGTACAAACAGTACTGTAAAACAATCTTGTCCCCATTTATACAGGTAAGCCTCAGTTTCAAATGGAAATAATTAATAAAGTCCCCATAAGGATGGTAATACATGTTCAAGTCCCTAAAAGGATGGTAATGTACATCCAGTCAAAAACAAAACAAAAACAGTCAAAAATATGTATCCTGTATTATGAATTTGTTCTGATTTTCTTTCTGCTATCAGAACGTTTTCTAAACATTGGGAAAGATTAGTTCCCACAAAGGGGGTATCCACACATAGTCCCCGCAAGGCAGGTAAAAAGTGTATGTGTGTGCGAATGACCTATTTCCCTAGTCTGCCCAGAGCTATAGATAAATATCCAAGGGCACCAGGACATTCTGAAAGGGTAAGATAGATTCAAGGGAAAGCAGTTGATGGAAGAGAGTGAAGGATGAGTGGAGCTCTAGTGGCAGTTTAACCACAAATTAATTACGTGTGTTAAATGCACTAACAGAGGTAACACATTGCCTTCCTGTACTTGGTTCTTCATACCGCTCCAATAAACCCCCAAATACATCTCTTCCTTAACCTTCTACATGTCAGTTGCTCCTGATGCATTTATGCCTGTTTTGCAAAGCTTCAAAGTCTTCCAGTGTTCAATAAATGTCCATTTAATGCCTGAAAGATAGGCTGGCCAGTAAACACACTAAGAGGAACCTATGTAGTCAGAGAGGCATGAAACTAACAGCTCTAGGTCTCATAACTTGAGGCTGTTCCTCCCATCTCAAAAGAGGAGAGTGACTTTGCTTCTGGACTCTTTCATGCATTTAGTTTAGCCTGTAATTTTAATTCCTCTTTTGGATCTTGCTAATACATCTCAATCCAGAGGTTGGTGGGATCCAGTCTTATTGTTTTGTATTTCTTTTTTGTTGGCTTGTAGGGCAGTGTTCACTCCAAAGGGTTGCTGACTTCCCTTTGCCCAACTTGTAAAACCAGCTTATTTCTACAATTGCACTTTCTAAGATGGGTGCCTCTTTTGCCTTCCGAATCACCAGGCCTATCCTATTTAAGGATCTGGTCACATGTCTAGGTCTCCTTCTCTAGGCAGGTTGTGTGTGGATGCATTTTGTGTTTGTTCCAGTTTGGCGCACCTCATGTAAATCTGTATGTGCCTATTCAGACATAAACAGGTCCAATGCTCTGCATGGCTGCTTTCCAATAGCATGCATCCTTGACCTATTCAGAGGTCAAACTTGTTACTTTAAGGGCGTTGCACTCTTTGCTCTCTTTTCTTCGCAACTTACAACTCTCGGAAATCTGAGAAACCTCAGTCCTAAATCACTGCCTTGGTGTATACCTGTTATGGTTTGTTTATCAATGGGTGACAACTGATTACCCCTCCCTTAACTTCACACCTATTAGAGGTCACACTCTTCAAATGCTATATGGAATTTGAGCATTGTGCAGTCTAGAGACCATTCTTATAAATGTAACCATGGTCTGTTATGGTTTGAACATTTAAATTGCTCACCACTAGATTTCACGCCTTTGTAATACCTTCTCTGCATTTACAAAACAGTTATAATTAATTATCACATTCAAGACAATGATCTAGAGATATTGCTTGTGCATTACAGAACTATCATTTGCAGATTATAATAGTAAGACCTTGAAGTATGTAGTTCATAATGACTACAAGTCTTTGTTACAAAACAAGTCAGAGAAAATGGGGGAGGACTCTCCCACCCTGCCTAATAATTGGCTCCCACACACTTTTGATATTGATATTTTATTTCTATCATGCTCGTAAACAAGTGTTCCAGAGTGCGACAAGGCAAGGAAGGGGAACATGGGAGAACAAAACAACGATCTTACTAGGCCCAGTGACATTGAAAACACTTCAATGTGTCCTTACAGCAAATTCATCTATAATCATAATTGTCATCTACAGGCCATCAATCTTGTACATTAAATTGATTAAGGTTATGTAAAGGCATCAGGAAGTAGACACCTATAACTGAGGAAAGTATTGGGCTACAAACATTTATCAAAATCACAAAGAGGTTGGGATAAGCCCTGTCTTGCCTTATGCTAAGTTGTGATTTCCCTACCTAACTGAAACTAAGGATAGTCTGTGTCAGGAAGTCCAAAGTAAATATCTGTCTGCATATTCAACCATAAATGTATAGATGTGCCAAGTGGCTTCTCTTTATTGGGATGTAGTCAGTCTAGGGGCAGTTGTTGGACCACACAGTCCACCCATTACAGGCCACGCAACTGATACACCTGATTGGTTTCTTTTCCACAGTTCCACCACTGCTTCAGCTCAACAGTGGTTTTGGACTTAACAGCTTGTGGTCTTTTTCAACACCTGTTTGGCCACCATTCGCTTGCTGGATTATCAAGCTTTCTCTTAGTGTTGCCACAATTTCAACTTGTAACTTACAGTTCCTCTTTTCCATGTGGCACTTGCCAATGTTTGCTTTTTCTCAATTTGTACAACTCAGTTCTTTATATTCACCAATAATGCTTGTTTCAAAACAAAGTAAGTTCACATTCCCAGTTCACTCTCCTGCTGGGAATTTGCACCTTACATTCACTTTCAAGTTTTCAAGTGGCTATTCTAGCTCTTCCACGGCCTTCCCAATTTCTCGTATAGTTTCACCAGAGGTGGTTAACCACCTTTCATCTGTTAAGGGTTTCCTTCACCCACCAGATTTGTATCAATATTGGGTTTCAACTTTCTCTCAAACTGCCCAATGGTTACATTACAATTTATTTGCTGCTTTGGGTTCGTTTATTCTTAAAGTTCAATGTCTTTCACACACATTCTTTACATCAGCTTTCTTCTTTGTTGAGTTTTCAATCTTTCATGTTGGTATTCAAAACTACTTAAAGTTCAACAATTCATACAGACTCAACCGCCCCCTCTCTGTGCCCGAGCCCACTTTGCTAGGCGACTCAACGGATTATGCATACGGCAGCTCTGCGAGTCTCCCGCCTGCCATGGTTCAGCTTCTCCTTGCGCCGTCTCGCATCTGTGGTGTGTTGGCATTCGGTGGCTTTGCTTCTCCCACCGGTAGGCTGTCAGCGGGATGGGTACTTCCATGTGTGTCCTTTGGCTCTCATCTGCTTCAATCCAGCAGTTCAGCCTGGATCTCCTCCGTGCATGTATCCTTCTTGCTCTGCCTCAGCTCTGCACTCCTACAAACCTCTTGCCTTTGCATTTGTGCATGACACCGATTGTGGCTCTGGCGCTCCCAGCTGGCTTCAGCCCCCAGGGTTAGGATCCTAAAGTGGCGCCCTTTCCCTGGCCACCTGGGGGGAGGATATTTTGGGGAAAGAAATAAGGACGCCCTCAGATTCCTTACAGTTATCTCGGAATATATTTCTATGGTACGTGTGTTTCCTCATAGCAACCTTGTGCAGTCGGCACCTTCATTTTTGACTTGAAGAAATGAAAAATCATAAAAGCAGAGACGTCTCCTCCTTTCAATATGGAGGCCTTCCTCAAATGATGAAAAGCAAAACACATGCAAGGAAGTACTCTGAATACAGCATCTTCCTCTCTTCAGTCCATTAAAGTGGAGCCTCCACAACTATTAGCGGTGTCAGATAATTTTGGGATCCCTTTCTCCTTCATCTATAAATCAGATTCAGATTCCACTTAAAACCCATTTAAAGTTCCACCTAGGAAAGGATGTGGCCCTGTAGTCATTCCCACTTGTCTTTAAACACAAACGTCTTTCAGATGAGAAAGATCCCACTATATTATTGAATGCAGTTAAGCACTACACTCCCTCAGTTCCTTTTTTGCATGCACTCAGCACGCTGCTTTCTCTGTATGGCACTCTTATGCTTGGTCCCAATCATTTGGTCTTATGGTGCTGCCAGGATTGCAGCTCCAAGAGGTCAATTACCAACTCGCACAATGTTGTGTGCTGTGCCTGCTGACGGACCATGACGTTAAGCAGTGCTGCTTGTCTATGTCCATGAATCCAAAGGTCTTCAGGAAACAGCCCGCTTAGTTGGCACTAAGCTTTTCCCCTGTGAAGTTGTCTGCCCACTTTTTCTAATTCTTGGGAGGTCGAGGCAGAAGAGCCAAATCCCGGAAAAAAAAATGAGGCAGTCCAGAGGACACAAGAAGTCCAAAAAGCGATCTCACCCACGAGTCTCACAACTCCATTTCTAAAAAGAGAAAGTATAGACCAAGGAGGGATGGTAGCGATTTGTTGGTCGAAGCTACTAAATATGGCCTTCAATAGTGAGCATCTATTTGGGCCCAAGGCTGATGAGTCCTTGGATAAGTTCTAAAAGTTGAGGATTATGGCTACATCCCTTGCACTGGCGGTCCAGCATCCCACAGTAGCCCACATCTCCTTGTTTTGCCTTCGGTGGCAGAGTAGCAGTTTCTGCTGCTTAACCATTCACCAGGGAGGCGCAATTGCCCCAAGCCAAGACAGTGCTGAAATTCTCCGTCGAGCAGGGTTATGGGAGAAACCTGAGGCGTATCTCCCAGGTTAGTCCCGGAGATCCTTTGTTCAGGTGGTATGGGGACAGGACATCGCAATTGGATCCCAACCCTGGGGAAGGACGCGTGAAGGAGGATCACCTGGGCAGTGGGTCCTTGGAGACTGAGAGAGGAGCGCCCTTTGGCCAGACGCGGTATCCAGTTTTTTCTGATGCACCCCTACCCAGCAGTCTTTATGGGACATTGGCACCAAAATCCCATCCACCCGCCCCTCCCCCCAGTGCTTCCCCTTATGGAAAGAAGGAAAAAACAGGGGAACTCAAGATTATATCTAAAAACCAATATGAATTTTGCCTCTCCGCAACACTACAAATCCCATAATCCCCTTCTTCTCTTAGAATATCAAGGCAGATGTAAACCAACACCCAGCGGATATATCTATCTTAACTCCCATAATCCCATTCCCATACTTGCCAACCCTACGGATTGAGGCAGTAGGCTACTGCTTTTCAGACAGACCTACCGCCTACGGATTCTACTATCGTATCCTATCACTTTTTTAAACTGGTGTAGGCTGTGACACTAGCTTCTGGTAACTCCTCGTAGTGCTTGATGGGCCTGCCAGTCTGACAGTACTTTATGATATTATATGGCATTTATAACGCACCTATACAAAAGTGTTTCAAGGCGCGACGAGGCAAGGGAAGGGGAACAGTGGGAAGACAGACAACGATGCTACTAGGCCCAGCGTCATTCAGATTGTGCAAGTGCATGGGTGGGGAGAAGGGAAAAGTGCCTGGGGAAGCGAAGAAGGGAAAGTGTGGTACATGGTATAGAAGAATAAATATGATAATATAAGCGGCCAGATGGTGGCAAGTGTCAAGATGGATTTCTGAACTCTGTCCTGGAGGGGCAGAGGTTCAGAAGGCCAGCCTAGATTCTTGGAACAGGGTAACCTCTGGACAAGCCAGACCAATCAAGGTAGCGATCGCGGCGGTCAAGACTAGGTCTCAAGAGGGGTGAGGGTGACTGAAAGCCCGCAATGAGCACACAAAGCAAGGACACTTACAAATTACTCCAGGCAGGTGTTATATTAAAAATATAGACACATTTATTACAAGGCCTTTGTAACATCGACCGTAGCGAGAAATCACAATAAAACTCTACATCACAATCAAATACAATATATATATACAATTACCAACGAGTCTAATGAGTTAGACGCACGAAATGTGTAAACCACCTAGATGGGGAGGAAAACAGGCAGTGCGAATATTAGTTAGACCCAGTCTGCCTTCAGAGGCACCTAACTAGAAGGAAGTCCGAGCCCTACAAAGAGTGGAGCCTTGTGCTCAAAAGCACCTGCACACGCGGGTGCCAACGGGCCAAGGGGAGTCTCCTCGAGGGAATCAGGCAGTTCAGTTTGGTGAACAAATGAAGATGAACAGTGCTCTGCGACTCAAGCGCAGCCTCCACTGTGGGCAGAAGCAGAGCGCGAGTACGCAAAGGCGTGCTGTTTGACACAGCGGGGAAAAGCTATGGGCTACTGCAGAAGGGCGACCAGTTCCTAGCAGGGGTGGACTGGGAACTAAAAGAGGCCCTGGAAATAATTACTGGGGACCAAAAGAGGCCCTGGAAATGAAGTTCAAAGTGGCCCCACGTTAGACATTTTCAGCAAGCCCAATGCTTTTCCTATGAGAAAATTTGGAAATACCACACAAAAGAGGCCCAGGGCGCAGAGGCCCACCGGGAAATCTCCAGAGTTCCCAATAGGCCAGTCCACCCCTGGTTCCTAGCGATGCTACTCACCGGTCCCCGATGCAGGCAGACCCAGGCTTCTCCGCGTCAGTTTCAGTGCTGGCAGGTTCAGATACGAGCAGGGGACGTCTCGTAGTCGTGTAGATTCCGCAGTAGCAGAAGTTCGAGTTGAGGATGTCCCAAACGCAGTGAACCCGCACATTTCAGCCCAATGTACACTTCTCACGTCAGACCTGGGAATGCCAAGTGTACGAATCGTGTGAGAGTGGCAAGGACCCGTAATACCACACAACCGGACGGCGGTTACAGAGCAAGACTCCTGAGTAGGCTGGTCAGTCTGCTGGATGGCCCAGAGACACTTCCGAAGACTTACGTGCAGGAGATGGTGAAGATGCCGAGCATAGTTGTTCCCACTATTCCAAGGGGTCGAAGTACCAGTGCAGGCCGCCTTGTTCAATCAGAGGTAGAAAGGGTTTCACAAAGCGACAGCAGTGCAGAGGAGCAGTCCTTCAGCGGGTCACCAGTGATTCCTCTGTTCAGCCTCGTAGTTGCAGGATACTTGGCTCCTGTATTCCTTCGTTCGTGAGAACTCAGGAGATCGACCTGGTAGTGGTGTTTCCAGCCGCCTCTTATCCACAGTTCCCTTCGCGCCAAAACGGAGGGAACCCAATGGGAGATCTGCTCACAAAACACTCACACCATACGTGGACCTATCACGGACCACGGTGGTCCCAGGCATTCATGACACACTAGACTCTCTGGCACCCAGGATGTGTATTGGGACCAGACATCCCAGCCCACATCCTGGAGGCACACACACACACAAGGCCTGTAGAAGCCAGTGAAAGCATCTGTGTTTCGCGGGAAAGTACATGCCCAAATAAGGAAGGCCCCGGGTTGGCTCGACCTGGGGGAGGTGAAGGGGGCAAGACGGTCAGCGGGCAGGACAAAGAGCCTAGTGGTCTGGCCATTTTGGGAGCCAGGCCCCCATTTTGGGCTAAGCGCGAGAAACGCGCTTAAACGCCAAAAGGAGCTCAAAAACACAAAGAAACGATCGCTGCCACCAGTCCCCTCCGTTATTCACTTGCACCGTTCATTAACAATCCAAAGAGAGTATCTAGGGCCTGTAGACGACTAGAGACCCAAGAGAGCAGTAACTTAGCTTACAGTGCCCTCTTGTGTCATGTTGCGCAAAAGCTGCAACACGATAAAGGAACTACAGAAAACAGCGTTCCCCGGTACTGACTGTCGTAAGGGCATGTCAGTTTCCCAGTAAGAAGGGAGCGAAAGCCCAGAGGAGTGCGGCAGAAGGCTGCACTTCTCTGGCAAAGTCTAGATCATGGTGAAAACAACAGCAAAAGTTTAGGGGTTGCCACATGGAAGGAAAATTACCCGCAATTAAGAAATCTTTCCTAACACTCGCCCCTCCCAGACTATGGACAGAGGGAACTAATCCACCCCTGGATGAGTCTCTTGTTCAGGTCGGTTAAACATTCTGGACAACCCATCAGCATTGCTATGCTGGACACCTGGCCTATGCTCAATAGTGAAGTCAAAGCCTTTTAGACTTATGGACCACCTAAGCAACTTTGGATTCTCTCCCTTCATGTTCATCAGCCACTTTAAGGGCTTATGGTCAGTTTGCACACTGAAGTGGGTCCCATAGAGGTAGGGCCTCAGCTTCCGTAGGGCCCACACAACAGAGAAACATTCTTTCTCCACCATTTGAGCTCTCTGTCCTTAAACTGGCGACTAATAAAACCAATAGGGTGTTCCTTACCCTTCTCATCTACTTGCGATATTACAGCTCCTATCCCAGTGTCAGAGGCGTCCGTCTGCACAATAAAAGGTCTTTGATAATCAGGAGCCCTGAGGACAGGGGCCTGGCACAAGGATTCTTTTAAGCCGTTGAAGGCCTTCTCACACTCGTCGGTCCAAGTTACCTTCTTGGGTTTCTTCGGAGTGGTGAGGGCAGTCAGAGGGGCAGCTATGGTGCCATAGTCTGCCATGAAGTTGCAGTAATACCTGTGAGTCCTAAGAAGGCTCTCACTTGGGTCTGTGTAGTGGGGGTAGGCCAGTCTTGTACTGCTTGTACTTTACTGGGAAGAGGCTGTATCCTCCCTCCACCTACTTCATGTCCAAGGTAAACCACTGAGCCTTGTCCAATCTGGCATTTACTAGCCTTTATGGTCAAGTGTGCTTTCTGAAGAGCCTGAAGCACAATCCTGAGGTGTTTCACACGGTCTTCCCAGGTGGCACTAAAAACTGCTAAATCATCCAGATATGCAAGACAGAATTCGTCCAACCCATTCAACACATGATTCACAAGCCTCTGGAAAGTGGCAGGTGCATTCTTCAACCCGAACGGCATTACCCTGAATTGGTAAAGGCCGCCTGGAGTAGAAAACGCTGTCTTCTCCTTGGCATGTTCTGCTAAAGCTATTTGCCAATAGCCAGCAGTGAGGTGAAACGTGCTGAGGTACTTGGAGGCACCCAAGGTATCCACCAGCTCATCTGTTTGAGGCAAGGGGTGTGCATCTGTCTTGGTGATAGCATTCAGAACCCTGTAATCCACGCAGAACCTCAATTCAGAAGTGCCTGCCTTTGGAACCAAAACCACAGGGCTGGCCCAAGGACTACTAGAGGGTTCAATCACCCCAAGGTCTAACATCTTGTTGACCTCGGTCTTAATGTAAGACCGTATTTTGTCTGACATCCTGTATCCCCTACTTTTGGTAGGTACACTGTCTCATGTGTCTGTTATGTTTGCACCAAGGTGTCAAACCAGGCGACTGTGAAAACGGGGGAAAACTGCCAAAGCAAACTTTTCACCTCAGCCTGCTGATTAGAAGTCAGGTGAGGGGCCACTCGGACACCCTCAAAGGAGCTATCTGAAGGACCACTTTGGAACAGGTCGGGGAGAGGTTCAGACTCCTCTTCCTCAACATCTGAAGCCAGTAGCAGTACTGCGATTTCGACTATTGGGACGAAAGCCTTCAGCCTATTTACGTGGAACACTTTTGGAGCTTGTCCAGGCCTTCCAAGGTCTACTAAATAGTTTACCTCACCCAGGGGCTCCACCACTGTGTAAGGGCCTGACCATTTGTCCTGTAAAGCTCGAGGCCTTATGGGATTCATGATCAGAACTTGCTGACCAGGTGTAAAGTTGATGAAGGAAGCTTTCTGGTCGTACCAATGTTTCGCCAGCGCTTGCCCTGCCTTCAATTTATCACTAGCCAAGCCCATCAGAAGTACCATCCGTTTTCTGAGCCCCACCACATAATCTACTACGTTGGTAGTAACAGGGGGAGTGCGCATCTCCCATCCCTCTTTGACTATGGCTAAGTGTCCTCATACAGGATGACCAAACAGAAGTTCGAAGGGACTGAAGCCAACACCCTCCTGTGGTACCTCTCGGTAGGCAAACAGCAAGCATGGTAAAAGAAGATTCCATTTTCTTCTCTGAGGTTCTTCCAGAGCCCCAATCATGCTCCTTAACGTTCTGTTGAAACGTTCCACCAGACCATTGGTCTGGGGTGGTATGCAGAAGAGAACTTGTAGGTGACCCCACATTCTTTCCACATAGCCTGCATATACTTTGTCGTAAAGTTTCTGCATCTTTCAGACACAACTTCTTTAGGGAAGCCAACCCTAGTAAAGATGCCAAGTAACGCTTTTGCAACTGACTTGGCAGTTAGTTTTCAATGGGATGGCCTCAGGATATCTGGTAGCATAGTCGACTAGCACCAAGATAAACCTATTGCCTGAGGATGTCTGCGGGTCAAGGGGACCAACGATGTCGATCCCTACCCTTTCGAATGGTATTCCCACAACTGGGAGTGGTACCAATGGAGCTTGGATTTTTGAGCCACTCTTACCAGATAACTGGCAGGAGGCACAACTCCTGCAGTGACTTTCTACTTGCACCCCCATCTTGGGCCAGTAGAATGCATGTATAACCTTTGCTTGGTCCTCTTAATACCAAGGTGACCAGCAAGGGGGACTTCATGTGCCAGCTGCAGGAGGAAGGGTCTTACAGCAAGGGGAACCACCAACCTCCTATGGTCTCCTTCTGTAGACTCTGTGGGCTCACTATACAGGAGTCCACCTTCCCAATAAATCAGATGCGTCCCAGGAGGTTCACCCTCAAGCTGGGAGCAGGCCTGTCTCCTTAGACCTTCCAGAGATGGGCACTCACGTTGGCCTTTACTGAATTTTTCCCTGTCAGGACCACCTTCTACAAACAAGTCTTTTAGTTCAGGATGGTCGTTGGGGTCAAATACTTCAGGCATCGCCACCTCCTTGTCAGGCCCGGGCGATTGACCAACTTCCTCCACCGCAGTGGTAGGCGAGTTCGGGGGAATATTCTCTTTCCCTCGTCTTGACTTTTACTCCTTTCGCCTTGGGTTTCCCCTTCGGCTGGGGCGGCGTATTGGTCTTGGCCAATGCTGCCCGTGTTTGAGACCGTGTGCCGGGTCTGTCGGCAGTGTCTCCTACGAGCCCTAAAGCTCTGAGATCATTGCCTAACAAGACCTTTCCTGGGACGTTTCACTGAATGCTCACTGGAATCCTGACTGCTATACCATTTAAAGTAAGATTTACAGGTATTACTGGAAACATGCGAGGTGGGCCGTCAGCCAACTTAGTGGCCATCAGAGTAGCTCTGGCAACTTCCTCTGAGTCTACCAAGGTAGAATCCACTACAGTTCGACTGCACCCACTATCCCTAAGAGCTGGAGTATCTACTCCATTGAACAGCACACTGTCTTTGAAGTAGTGCTTGGTATTATCTGGAATCCTAGCATAAGCCTCTGTGACTTTAGGCTCCCAAGAACCCAGGGAAACTAAAACTACCTCAGCTTCTATCCCGCTGGGGAAGGAGTCTGAGGAGAAGGATGCTCCTGTAATCTCTTCTTCCTCGTTGGAGGAGAAGGCCAGATTAGCGGAGTGGACCCCAAAGGTTTAACCTTACACCGGGGATCCCCCTTCACGTGGTCAATTGCTCCACAAGCAAAACAAGATCCATTGGGTCTGTTTACAAAGGGAGGCTTATTGTAACCAGAGTTCTGTTTCGGAGGCTGACCTCCACTACCCTGTGAGTTCTCTTGTGTCTTACCCTTATTTTTATTTTTGTGGCCCTTTTTAGAAGAAGATTTATCAGATTCTCCACCCTCCTTATCTTTGGACTTTTTCCCTTCCTCCTGCTTACCAGGATGTGTTTTGTCCTTATGAGACACTCGATGTGACACCCATAAGTCTACTGCAATGGCCAGCTTCTTAGGATCTATCTCCGTTGAATCGGCCAAATGCTGCTTAAGCTCCGGGGAAGAAGATGCAAAAATATGTTCCAGCATGACAAGACTTATCATGCCTTCAAAGGTAGAAACCTTATAACCTTCGACCCAGCCAGTCAAGTTTTTTAAGGATTCGGTTACATAAGATACCCAAGTACCACCTTCTTTTTTCTTATACTCGGAATCGTTTTAAATATTGGGCAGGAGTCTTTCCAAACTTTAAAATGAGAGTTTGCTTTAACATTGCGAAATCCGCTCGCTCAGCCTTCGACATTTCCATAATGGCACTACAGCCAGAATGGGGCAGTCTGCTGAGTAACCAGGCAATCTTATCAGCATTGTCAACCTGTTGGACTTCACATGCATACTCAAACGTATTCAGCCAGTCCATAATGTCATTCTTTTCCTCATACACACTGAGCAGATCTTTCAGAAATTGTGGATGAGAGGAGGCCCAGACCCATGTCCAGGACCCTTGGATCCATTTGCAACCTGAAGCTTGGCCAGTTCCAACTGGTGATCCCTGTCTTTCTGTTTTTCGGCCTGTTCGATTTTTAGTTTGGTCATGTTGAAATCAAGCTCTTTCTGCCTAAACAGCAGCTCTTGCTTCTTGAATTCACGCATGGCCTCCCCATCAACATTGGCAGAAGAAACATTAGACATCTCATCCTCCCGTACCTCGTGGTCGCGGTGGACCAGTGCAGCGGCAGAACCGTCGGTTCTACCAGTGAGAGCAGCCCCACCTCCTTCCGCACTGTCCTCAGAAGTTATAGCGTCAAGCTGCGCTTCTTGCCACGCCACGATTCTTTGGATCATATCCAATTTGGTGCCTTGAGAGGAGACACCTCTCTCCGCACACATCTTTTTCAATGTTTCGGATTTAGAAGCATTTAAAGTTAACAAGGTATTTGTTTCCATACTGTTAAATAGGACTATGGCCTTTTAAAAGTTAAACTACGACAATTCACTATGTGTCCTGGTAGGAATAACTTGAAATGCCTTCGCTCGTGCGCAACACCGGATACCTTCAGTCGTATCCCACCGCTGTACACCAATTTGTTAAGATGGATTTCTGAACTTTGTCCTGGAGGGGCAGAGGTTCAGAAGGCCAGCCTAGTTTCTTGGAACAGGGTAACCTCTGGACAAGCCAGACCAATCAAGGTAGCTATCGCGGCAGTCAAGACTAGGTCTCAAGAGGGGTGAGGGTGACTGAAAGCCCGCAATGAGCACACAAAGCAAGGACACTTACAAATTACTCCAAGCAGGTGTTATATTAAAAATATAGACACATTTATTACAAGGTCTTTGTAACATCGACCGTAGCGAGAAATCGCAAAAAACTCACATAAACAACTACATCACAATCAAATACAATATATATACAATTACCAACGAGTCTGAGTTAGACGCACGAAATGTGTAAACCACCTAGATGGGGAGGAAAACAGGCAGTGCGAATATTAGTTAGATCCAGTCTGCCTTCAGAGGCACCTAACTAGAAGGAAGTCCGAGCCCTACGAAGAGTGGAGCCTTGTGCTCAAAAGTACCTGCACACGCAGGTGCCAACGGGCCAAGGGGAGTCTCCTCGAGGGAATCAGGCAGTTCAGTTTGGTGAACAAATGAAGATGAACAGAGCTCCGCGACTCAAGCGCAGCCTCCACTGTGGGCAGAAGCAGAGTGCGAGTACGGAAAGGCGTGCTGTTTGACACAGCGGGGAAAAGCTATGGGCTACTGCAGGAGGGCGACCAGTTCCTAACGATGCTACTCACCGGTCCCCGATGCAGGCAGACCCAGGCTTCTCCGCGTCAGTTTCAGTGCTGGCAGGTTCAGATACGAGCAGGGGACGTCTCGTCGTCGTGTAGATTCCGCAGCAGCAGAAGTTCGAGTTGAGGATGTCCCAAACGCAGTGAACCGGCACAGATTGTCACCACAGCAGGGCGACGGAGCAGCCGTGTGTATTTCAGCCCAATGTACACTTCTCACGTCAGACCTGGGAATGCCAAGTGTACGAATCGTGTGAGAGTGGCAAGGACCCGTAATACCACACAACCAGACGGCGGTTACAGAGCAAGACTCCTGAGTAGGCTGGTCAGTCTGCTGGATGGCCCAGAGACACTTCCGAAGGCTTACGTGCAGGAGATGGTGAAGATGCCGAGCATAGTTGTTCCCACTATTCCAAGGGGTTGAAGTACCAGTACAGGCCTTTTTGTTCGATCAGAGGTAGAAAGGGTTTCACAAAGCGACAGCAGTGCAGAGGAGCAGTCCTTCAGCGGGTCACCAGTGATTCCTCGGTTCAGCCTCGTAGTTGCAGGATACTTGGCTCCTGTATTCCTTCGTTCGTGAGAACTCAGGAGATCGACCTGGTAGTGGTGTTTTCAGCCTCCTCTTATCCACGGTTCCCTTTGCGCCAAAACGGAGGGGACCCAATGGGAGATCTGCTCAAAAAACTCTCACACCATACGTGGACCTATCACGGACCACGGTGGTCCCAGGCATTCACGACACACTAGACTCTCTGGCACCCAGGATGTGTATTGGGACCAGACATCCCAGCCCACATCCTGGAGGCACACACAAGGCCTGTAGAAGCCCGCGAAAGCATCTGTGTTTCGCGGGAAAGTACATGCCCAAATAAGGAAGGCCCCGGGTCGGCTCGACTTCGGGGAGGTGAAGGGGGCAAGACGGTCAGCGGGCAGGACAAAGAGCCTCGTGGTCTGGCCATTTTGGGAGCCAGGCCACGATTTTGGGCTAAGCGCGAAAAACGCGCTTAAACGCCAAAAGGAGCTCAAAAACACAAAGAAACGATCGCTTCCACTAGTCCCGTCCGTGATTCACTTGCACCGTTCATTAACAATCCAAAGAGAGTATCTAGGGCCTGTAGAAGACTAGAGACCCAAGAGAGCAGTAACTTAGCTTACAGTGCCCTCTTGTGTCATGTTGCGCGAAAGCTGCAACACGATAAAGGAACTACGGAAAACAATGTTCCCCGGTACTGACTGTCGTAAGGGCATGTCAGTTTCCCCGTAAGAAGGGAGCGAAAGCCCAGAGGAGTGCGGCAGAAGGCTGCACTTCTCTGGCAAAGTCTAGATCATGGTGAAAACAACAGCAAAAAGTTTAGGGGTTGCCACATCGAAGGAAAATTACCCGCAATTAAGAAATCTTTCCTAACAGCAAGTTGCGAGGTAAGAGCAGACATAAGTGCTGGTAGGGGGACTGTAGGGATGCAGAAAACAGTCCCTAGGCGGGAGGGGGGGGTTTCCAAGGAGGCAGGGTAGGTGTGCAAAAGGCGGGGCCTGGCCCCAAGATCAGAAAGGGTGGCCAGGTTACCAGTGCAGTATCAGCCAGGAATTTCAGCAGGGGAGAGAGGCAGAGAAGGCAGAAGCAAAGAGGAAGGTTTTGAGGTGTTTCCAGAACCGGAGATGGTTCTCCTCAAGTTTCAGGGAGGCAGGAAGGCTGTTCCAGAGGGAGGCCCCTGCCGAAGAGAGAGATCACCCACCAACGCACTTGGAGAAGCGACTGACCCTGAGGGAGTTGGAGGCAGATGAGCAAAGATCCCGAGAAGGGAAGGTATTTGGGAAGAGACAGTTGAAGGTATTGCGGCCCCAGGCCCCAGAAGGCCTTGTTTGACAATGCAGAGGGTTTTGAACTTAATCCTTGCTGCAGCTGGGAGCCGGTGCAGATATTTCAGTCCTGTAGAGATACGATCCCTGGGCTTGAGGCCAAGGACAAGTCTTGCAGTCCTGTTTTGGATAAGTTGCAGAGGGTGGAGAGTAGAGGCAGGCCGCTTTAGATAGAGGCTGTTGCAATAGCCCGGCCTTGAGAGAACCAGGGCTCTGGAGACGGTGAGTTTCTGGGGGGAAGGAGAGGAAAGGAAGAATACCTCTGAGGAGGTGCAGCTGGTAGTGGGACTTTGAGTAGAGCGACAGAGTAATTGTCATGTATGCACAGAAGCACTTGACCCCTCTAGCTCTCACGTGCTGGCTGGATCATCTCATATTCATAGTAATGAAAACAACATATCCCTGTTTTCTGAACGAGGTGGGTTTAAGTGAAGAGCACTTTTTCTGATAAAAGGTGATGTAAATTGTACATTTTAAAGAATAGGTATTCAGCAAAATTGGCCAAAACTACTAGCCACATAGTGAAGTAACTTATCAAACTGGCCCACATGGGCCCAAAAAGTGACCCCAAAAACTGGTCCACACTAGCATTTTGAGTTTTTGGTTCGGCAGTGCCCTATTTACCTTTAAGCCATTCCGAGCACGCTAGGATCCTGCAAGAAACAATTGTATTTTTCCCGGATTGGTTTGCAGTGCCCGAATATCAGGAACTAAATAGCATGCAACAGACTTCTTTTTTTACCATGACTGGTTTATTGTGGCGCTCTTGATGTTTAGGCAAAACAGGTAAGCTCGTCAGTATTTAGTATTTAGGAAGGAGGATATTTGGCATTTTTTTTTTTTTTTCTATATTTGTTTAATTCTAGATGAACATGTTTAAAAGAGGCACGTTTTATTCCATGGTGTGTGTGTGTGTGTGTTTGCTTAGGAGTTAGTGTGTGGATGGAATGCACGTTTTATGAATAAGTATGAATTAATGATGTTACAGCCGACCACAGTAAACTGAATGCCCTGACACTTTCCTCTGCGATAACATCTGTGGCTGATCAATAGCACCCCGCTACTTCTTACTATATATACTGATGTTTATTGAGTGTGTTGGTTAATTCTTTTGCTTGAACTTCAATTCTCTCTCGTTGTAAGGTTTGTGATCTGTATTGTTTTATTTTTTTATTTTTTTTATTTTTTTTATTTTATTGGTTTGAAAATCAAACCTTTAAAATGTTTTCACAACGATTCCGCATTCATACTTTTACAGTTATCACAGTTTTACTTAAAAATGCCCCTGTAGCCTTCGTCCATTTCCCTGTATTTTTCTCTGGCTTAAATGACAAATCGTATTTTCTTACTAATCACAAATCTAAAAATCACACGAATTCATTTACATTTTTGGCATAAATTTCTTTAGCAACTCTTCGATTACTGTCAAAAATGAGGTCAGGGGCATGATTAATTTCCGGTCCTTTCTGTTCCACATTTTCTGCCACCAATCTTCGGCACTCAATGCTTGGTGATTTGAAGCCCATTCTCCCAGATGAATAGATCTTTCGTTTTTTAGAGCCGAACAGAATAAGATGAGGTGTTTCAGGGATTCCATATCTTTACCACAGATACGACAGATTACACTTAAGTCAGTTTCTCCTGCTTTCAGTTTGATTCGATCCTTCTTAAGAAGGCGTTCAGCCTAAATAGCATGTAAAGTCTTCGTGCATTTGGATTTGGGAATAGACTTATGTAGGGAAGCAACGAATTATAACTTCTGGCTTCAGCCGGCGCATCTTTCATCGCACTTGCGGAAAGGCGCTCGTTACTTGTTGTTATCCAATCTGCGCGCCAGATCTTTACTTTGGCACCAGCTGGGTTGACGCAGAGAGATTGTGCATTGATGTTAAACCCAGACAACAAGTCTTCGCCTCGTTTTGTCCATTGCGACCATATGTCGGTATCACCATCGCTTGCGTTATGGAAGATCTTGAATTGGGGAATTCCAACTTCGGGTTTAGATTTTCGTAACAACACCAGTTGGTTCCAACAGATCCGTGCGTGTAGTGACACGAGAGCAAGTTCGTATCTTATACACAATGTAGAAATGCCTATTGGCAGACTCAGTGCTTTTGACCAAAACATATGTTCTAAAGAGGCCCAATGAGATGGAGGGCAGCCAAAAGCATTTTCTGCACCGTAAGACAAGATGGGGACCACTTTTTGTTCATAAAAATTCCTCACTGGACGAATGAAAAAGCGGCCATATTTTTTGTGGATTATTAGAGCTTGACATGCCAGCTGCCCGCATTTCCTCTTGGAGTTAATTCCCCACGGGTCATCACAAATGCTAGAGTTAAGGATCATTCCCAGATATTTTACGGAGGTCGATGACTCTAGCTTGACCTGGTTTAAACTCCACCGATATTTTAGTCTCTTTTGATTCCGACTAGATCATAGATTTTCAAACACCAGAATTTCTGTTTTTGACGGGTTGATTTTTAGATGGTTCTTGTCTACGTATTGTTGGACCACGTCCAATTTACGTTGAAGCCCGATCGGTGTACGATCCAGAAGGACAAGGTCATCGGCATACAATAACCAGCTTACAGGAGCTGAGTTAAGTTTAGGTGAAAAAGCTCTAACAGATTGGATTGCCTCACCTATATCAAAAATAAATAAACTAAAGATTGCTGCTACTAATGGGCAACCTTGTTTGACTCCTTTATAGGTGTTGATGTTGGACGATAAAGCACCTTTTTGATCAAGGCGAATGGCGATCGAAGTGTCAGTATGAAGTTCTTTGATCGCTGCGAGAAGATCTTCTGGACACTCCCAGGTTTCCAATTTCTGCCACAGCACATTGCGATCAATCATGTCGAACGCCATCGAGAAATCGACAAAGGCCACGTAGACTCTAGTGTTTGTCCTCAGAGCTTCCATCTTTAGCAGATTCAAGATCAGCAAGTTCAATGAGCACCCTACTTGTTTCACAAACCCCGCTTGTCTCTCATCGACTTTTTGCGCCGATTGAGCCCATTTAATCAATTTCTTTTGCAATAACGATGTGTATATTTTACCTAACACATCGAGCAGTGCCACAGGGCGATAGTTGTTTGGTAACGCTCTGTTCCCCTTCTTGAATATTGGAACTATGATACTAGTTTTCCAGGAAGTCGGCACTCGTTTCTCTAGATTTATTTGTGTAAACAAGTCGGAGCACAAATCCGTCCATTGGTCAGGGAACTGTTTAATCATAAGATTCGTCAGCCCATCTGGCCCCGGTGCTCTTGAGTTTTTTGCGTTCATTATGACTTCCCGGATTTCAGCTTTTGAAAAAGTCAGGTTCCACTTTAATAGTCTGGATAGTGATTGCCTTTCTGGAGTGCGAGGTTTATCATATAGCATGGTAAAATGCTTGATCCAGTCTTCTTCCGTTACTTGACATGTAACTAACGCCTTCTGTGGTGCTTCCAATTCGTTTATTACTCGCCAGAAATCCCCGCTGTTCTTGGATAATAACGTGCGTAACATTGCCTCAGCGTCATTTTGATATGGAATGGCTCGGTGGGATTTAATCCAGTTTTTGTAGCGCTGTCTAGTTGCCTTGTTTTTTAGCGATTTTTCTTCTGCTGGACCTTTATTGTTCTTCCTGATTTCTGCTCGCATTGATCTCTTTCGTAGTAACACTGCTAAATCAAAGGAGTGAATTCTTTGGAAACTGCGGTTTTTCATTCCATTGATCTTAGATTTGAATTGCATCAAAATCGAAGCGTATTCGATGTCTGTTGGGTGCGATTTAAACTGAGTATAAATCTTGGCGACGTCCTGTTCTTCTAGTCTTAAGCGTAGTCTGTTCGGTTCGACTAAAGTGTTAAATCCCCATTTTTGTCTTTGTGTTGCAAGTTTGTTGACGAATTTTGTTACCAACATGTCATGGTCACTGTTCATCATTTTACAGACCTTCAAAGATTTTATTCGATCCTGAAGTTTATCAGAGACAAAAATGTAATCGATGATTGAACATTGAGTTCCATTTTGCCACGTGGCTTTAGGTGGCGTATCTCCCTGTATGTGTCCGTTTAACATCTCCAACCCTCTTATATTCAGTTCTTCCAACCAAGATTGGGCGAGGCGCCTTTTAGCTTCGCTCTGCGGTGTGAAAAAGTCGATGTTTAAGTCACCGCAGAGCATAGTGCCTGAACCACTTGAAGTTTCCCGCAAGTTGTCGATTATTACGGAAACTTGATCGATAAAAGAATGAGACCCCGCCGCTTGATGATTCCAATAAATATTAATTATATTTAATGTGTCATCTGACGAAGGTTTGTCAGTGGATTTCTTTAACTCGCATACTTGGATGTAGGGCGTGTGATTTGTTGATTTAATTAGGCGGTAACCGGACGATCGTTTGATCAGGGTTAATAACCCTGCTACCGGGCGCCCTTTTTCACCCTTCGAGGCTGGATTCAGTGCAACTTCAAAATCAGGTAGCAATGGAGATTCGCGCAACCAAGTTTCTTGCAGGCATATCACCTGTAGGTCGTCAGACCATGGGGTGTTAAACAGATGAAAAAAGCCGCGAGTGTTCCAAGATGCAAACGAACATTCTTGAGCCTGATTCAGGGTCGAACGTTAGCTGTTCTTTTTAATATGCAGGGCTGAAGCTAATCAAGACCATTCCTGCGGGGCCTCATTTTCTACCTGTTTATTTGTATTCACGGCCATTACCCCAGTTCTGTTTGCTATTGTTATTTTGATTTTCTCCATCGGGGTCATTCTCTTTGGCTCACCCTCCTCGAGGAGCTCGTCGTTCAGGTTTGTGACTTCCTTGTGGCAAACATTTCGAAGTTCTTCATTTTGCCTCTGCGGCTGCAGTTTTTCGTTTTGCTTCTGCGGCAGCTGTTGAGAGTAATTAGATACCTTTGCATTTCGTACTCGTGGACTGGGCCGTTGTGTATCTGTCTGAGGGGCCCGTGCGTCTCGGGGGCCTTTCAGTCTCTGTTCGTTTGCACTGCTTTCGACGTCCTCCACTTTATATGAATCAAAACCCATCGATAGCAGATCTTCTTCAGCCTCCAAAATTTCATTCGCTATTATGTGGGAATTTAAATGAAGGATCACTAGGTCTGTACGGGTCTCATCTGGAAATTCTACCGTTTGTATGTCCTTTGAATCAAGCGACCGAAGACGGGGAATATGATGTAATAATTTTAATACGTTAGATCTATTCAAAATTAAGTTATCTCCTCTAGATAGACTATCCAACGTTAGTTTGACTAGAATCAATGATTCTTTCTCACCCATTTGTTCTTGCCTTTGTTCAGCCATAGAGTCGCTTTTTTTTTTTTTTGGCAATGGAAGGTGATCGAAGGACATTTCCAGTTGAGGACATCGGAATTCAGTGACGAAAGTAGGGAGGGAGACACCACTTCTTTCCATTTGGATGGCTCCATTCGTGTCAATGCGGTTGATTTTGCTAGGCACGAACGTATTCTGCGGTTTATTCATACGCTGACCTTCCCGTCTCTCTTGAAGTGTTTTAAAGACCGGACTCCTGGGTACACTGGCCCTTACCCCGTCTCCAGTTATGTTAGGAATAATCTCGCATCGCCTCAGATTGGAGAGGTCAAATGGACACGACAGCGGGTTACTGCTCACAGGGACAGCGCAACTTTTGTGCGGTATTTGAATATCGTTTTGTCGCTGAGGAACGTCACATTTTGGAGCAATCGTTAAACCAGTGATACTACCTTTCTGTGGAACTTCAATGCCGGGCGGCTCACTTCGACCGGAATCACTTGTTGGATCAGTCTCCTCATATGTGGAAAGATCCAATAACTCAATCTGAATTGAGTGGTCCTCTTGGCATGATAAGCTTTCGATAGTACCAGGTTCCTTTACCGTTTCGATTGAGCGTACGGGTACCTTCTCATTAATCGTATCGGCTAATTTCAAGCTTGAGGTAATGGCCTTATCCACCAGTTGGAACATGTTTAGATTACGTAGGAATTTGCGAGCACCCTTTTGTTGCCCTTTTTTCCGTGCCGGCAAATTCTTCTGTTTTTTCTCCAAACAAGCTTGTGGTTTTTTTGCGGTCACATAGGATTTCAAGTTCGTTTCTGCATCCTGACTCCCAAAAATTGGAAAGAGCACGCCTGGCATCACAACGGACGGAGGTTGAATACATGGGTCACTGGCTTGTGACACCTCAGACGCGGACTGCGTGGAACTGGAAGCTTGTTGGGCGTCCAGTAACGCTGGATTCGTAATATTTTTAGATTGTAGAAAAGCAGTATTAAAGGACATATCCAGGGTATTAGCATCGTCCGGCTTATCTCTTGTCAATGTAATGCAGTTGGCTAGGGGCCCAGCCAACGGTTCCACTAGGAAACAACCTACATCACGCGAAGGGGGCAAGGCTGTTTTCTCTTTTTCTCCAGATCCTTCTGCTTGGTTTTCGGAGTCTTGCCTTTTAGAAGTCGGCTTTTTGGAGAACTTGTCACAATTGAATTTATCCTTTTCACGGGAGCCTTCCTTTGACTTTGTTGATTGTGTTATATCTCTTCCCGGAATTTGCACTTCCCAGGTTTGTTCACTTTCCGGTTTTCGAAAGAGAGACAAGGCTTCCCTTGCAACTTCTGCAAAGAGTTTTTTATCGATTTTGTCATTTAGTTTGACTTCATTTAAGGACTTTAGACCCACTAATATGGTGTGATTTTGTTCTTCGTATTTAGATTTTTGGGCGGACTGTAATGACTCCAAGTGCATCACTTTTGAGTTCAGCATGGCTGTTAGGGTCGAAATATCTTTTATATTTTCATTTAGTGATTCATATAACTTTGTAAAGGGTGTTAAGGAAATCGCCATTGCCGAAGTTAGGGCAATTAAAAGCTCATTTGCTGGTACATGCACGCATGGGGCTGGCTGATTCTCCCTGCCTTTTCCTTGTATGTTACGTTTTACGTGTCCATGGCGATTCCTTTCCCGTCTAATTTTCGGAAACGGGCGTTCAATAAATGAGGAGTCTTTTGTGGTCGAATCATTCACAGAACCTTCATTATTTGACTCGTTTGTGATTTGTTGCTGGGAGTTCTGTCCGGGATTAGGATTTAATCCACCATGCATCGGGAGTCTTTTTTGTGAGTCTGCCATTATATTTTGCATAGGCGAGACTGACTCATCTGGGGTTACAGGGTCAAGGACTTTGTGATTCATATTCTTACCATACTCCCAACTACGACTATTTAAAGGCATGATGTTCGGACGACTCCTTTCCTGGGGAGTCTCCGACCTTGCAACAAACTTAGGAGTGGATGTGACAGAATGTTTATTTGAGTACGATTTGTTCATTAATATCAGGTTTTTTAACACTGTGGATACCACCTCCAGCGAGTTTCTCCTGTCTGAGGTGGCAGACACCGATTCGCCGACCCATAGATTGTCACCTGATAGGACGTCATCAGTCAAAGCTTGAACATCAGTCAATCCAACATCATTCGGATTGATTGCGGGTGGGCGTATTAGCGAGAGTGTTGGTGTGTTCAATTGTAGTTGGTTATACTTTATGGGCAGTATGCCTTCATGATTAAGCACCGACACGTCGTTACCACAATGTGCCTCCGCGACAGAAAGGCTTTCGCCTTCATTGAAGCAGTTCGAACACTTACTAGGCTCCGCAACGACCCGACTGCTGGGACTCGCCTCCGCTAGATCAGCAAGTCGCTGTGCAGAAACCACAGCCTCCGCTAGGGAGTCACGGCCCCCGACATCCTCTGCTTCCTCCTCCGGAGCCATCGAACAGCACCGCCCCCCATCCACGGCGAACTCACCGGAAGCAACCGCCGGCGCCCGCGAGAGCGCATCCAGGGAAGGGGCGCCTCGCATCAGCTCCACCACTGGACTCCGTGACTCCCGGGGGGACTCGTTCGTCTCATCGTAGCCTACAAGGGAGGGATCCGATCCCACCGGTAAGTCCACCGTGGCGTGGTTGCATTTTTCAAGCGAATCACACGTCGGTAGTAGTTTGTGGCTCGACATACGGCGAGTCTTAGATCTTTTCTGAGCCAATTTGGGTATACGATGTGTAACCTGCATGATATCCAACGTAACGTCAGGGTTTAAGTGGGAGTTGGATCCAGGGGAGTTGGGTCCAGGGGACTTCGAATATGACTTTACTTCGGCTGGGCCAATGAACACGTTGTCATTGTCATGTGAATGGGGAATGGATTCTCTCACGTGACCAAAATTGTCTGTAGGCGAGTTACATGAAAAGTATTGGCTCACCTGCTTCTGACGGCATTTTTTCGCCGGGGGCTCTGGAGGTTCAAGCGGGGCCACACGCTTGAGTTGAGCTCGAGTCCTTAGTGTTGTTGAGGCAACCAAAATTGATGGATCCATCGCCTAACTCGCCAAACAGCCAAACAGCGTCTCCTCAGCCCTTATACCTCAGGGCTTAACGCCACAAGGGTGGGGGAGGCGGCCTTTTATGCCTTGAGACCCAGTCAGGTGACTGATGACTGGGTAAAAGTCTAAAAGGCACACGCACCTCTCAGGACACTGTTTAGCTGCTCCTGGGGTCTCTCTCCTCTGCTGGTTTCTCTGCTGGATACTACTGTCACTCGCCACAGCCAAACAGCGTCTCCTCAGCCCTTATACCTGTATTGTTTTAGGCTGTTTGAATGGTTTCTAACGAAACATCATGTGGTTACAGTCATTCCTTTTCTTGTGTTTCTATTTCGATTCCCTACTAAATGTTTAAAGAAAAGCAATGTAAAAGCCAAATGTTTTGGCTTTTCTGTAGGCAGGTGACAGGCACTTTTCAAGCACACCCATAATGGTACTATCGCCCATTATACACCAACAGTTGGAAAATGGTAATGTTGTGGCACATTATGGCTGTGCCTGGCAAATAGCACTAATGCAAATGTGTGTCCTAGAATTTCTGTGCATTGCACTACATTCCTGATGAAAACGAGCGATGGCAAAGCCAGGCATTTTGGCTATTGTGTATGCATGCCATAGGCACTTTCCAGGCTTTTCCATAATGGTACTGCTGCCTGCCATAAAATATTAACAAACGAAAAGTTATTTTAGTAACTGGGCACATTATGGCTGTGCCTGTTAAATGCCTATAAAAGATCCCGATACTATTGGCTTTCACAGTGCTTGCATTAAACAGGAGTATTAAACAGGAGTATAGTGCAAGGAACAGATGCAAGGACACACATTTCCTTATAAGTCAAGTCACTGAAGGCATACTTGGTCAAGACATTTTTCTCACATTAGGTTTTACTTTACAGTTGCAATTATAATCAAATTCCTTTCAATAGACTACTAACTAATAATTTTGGAGTCAACTTAAAAGCACAAAGCTTGCTCATCCTAATCCAATTGATGTGTATTGTGCACAGGGAGGGGCCCGCAATGGGTGTGAATGGGCATCTGGATTAGCGGGGTGAATGGGTGGGTTTGAAGTCAAACCCCAACCCCCCCAACAGACTGTGCTTTTTCATAGCACATGGGTCTCTCCTATCTATCTTCACTTTCCTTGCCAATGGTTGACTTATAGGCAGCGCTCACAACACCCTTAATAGCCAAAACTAAGAAGGCTTACCACACTGCTCACAGTCACTCCTTTGTTATGTGATTTCTCAAGAAATCCTACGCTCCCAGGTAGATATTTCTTGTAATCTGATCAGAGGCACATTTTGTGTGATGTCATGTCCTGCGATGATACCATTTTGCTAATGACTATTTTTGACACTTGAAAAATCCTATCTCTTTTTTGGTCACAGAATGTTAGCAAGTATGCATTCCCTTATTGAAATCCACAAGGACTGGGACGAGGAAGAGGCAGAGGGGAGTTATGAGGATTACCCATATGGATCAATGGGAAATGGATGCCTATGGGCAGTCTCCAGGTTGTCCCGATGAGGTCAGACAGGGAGGGACAACGACTCTCACCTGACTCCAATCAACTCCAGCTGGGAGTATAAAAGCATCAGCCAGAAACTGCATTGTGAGCGAGTTGGGGTTGCCCAAGGAGAGAGCCCTTGTCATGATGCCTGATGCCTACCCCCAGGGACCCAGACCAAGTCCAGCAACCCCGGAAGCAGGCATCAAGTTACCCCAAGCAAGCCCAACAACCCCTGCTAGGGGATATTTGGGTGCAGTCCTGGCGCCTATGGCGCCAGGCTCATATGGAGAGTCAGTCCTGGCGCCATAGGCGCCAGGCTCATAGATTAAAACTTACCTGATGCAGACCATGCTGCAAGAGCTCCAAGCCAAAAGAGGCTTGGAAGGGACTATTTTACCTAGGGACTATTTTTTTACTCGGGTGGGGCTGGGGAGGAATACTTACCTGGAACTACTTTGGTGGCTATTTAAACCACGCCCGAAGAGCAGCACACGCTTCGCGTTATTCTGCATCCAGCAGCGTAACGCTCACCGTGCCTGCAAGTCTGCATCTAGTCTTCTGCCACGCCCGCCTCGAGTTTGGAGCTCCTAGAAGGAGAAAAGGTTAGAACAAGAGTAATACCTTTGATCCTTACCTGAATTCCCGATCCACCACGCCTTCGAGCTGGAAGAAAGAAGTTATTTTATGCACGTTGCCTCGCCTGCTGCAGCACCACGCTAAACTCACCGGCCTTCACAGCATCTCCACATTCCACCGCATCCTCCTGCATGTTCCCGCCGCACTCCTGCACCTAAGGAGAAGACAAGAACAGCAAGGTGAGCCAAGGGAATACACAGAGGAATACCCCCCATAGACTTACCTGATTTTACCACCGGGGGTATTATTCCTCTTCACGGGTCGGCGCAGCTTCCACTGCATCCTAGCCGAACACCGGCCCCTAAGGGGAAACAAAAGGACAGCAAGGTGAAACAAAGGGACTAACAAGGGGAACCCTCCTCACCACAAAAGACTTACCTGATTTTACCGCCGGAGGCATTATTCCCCGAGACTTCATACTTTCTCTCGGTGCCTGAATAAGGGAGCAAGCAACAGGTTACATATGGACATTATTTTATCGAACTGTGTTGGATAATACAAATCCTTACCAGAATATTACCATTTGCCACGAAGAACTCTTCAGTAGGGTCAAGCTGCAACCTGCAAGGAATTGGACAAGAATGAAAGTCAGGCATTTGAACTCTTACGAACTACATACTTACGGCGTCTTGCCAGGAATATCGGAGTCAATATTGTTCTGGAACTCACCAATTCCTTCGAGCCAGTGAAGCAACTGGTTATCTACGCGCCCCTGCGCTCAATACAGGATGGAGAGCTCATCTTTTCAAACCATCAGGTGAGACTATAAGAGGGGACATCCAAGGTGATCAGTGGGGAGAACAGCGGGGTGGGGGGGATTTACGCTCAACCCCACGGGTGGTTCATTCCCTTTCTCCATTTGCAGAAGAATATTCCTATGGGCCAAGCAAACAAAGCTAGGTGGGCCAGTCCAATCCGCCATCTCGGCCCTACGTGTCACATCGGTGGAGACCACAGCTGTCCAGTCCAGATCGACGCCTCTGGGAGCCAGGTGAGCGTAACAGCCCTAGTGTGCTGCAGAGACCCTGAGAGACCTGGAGGAGGAGTGGAAAACCGCCCAAACACTGGCCCTGCTACTAAAGAGGAGAAACTTGAGGAGAACCATCTCCGGTTCCGGAAACACCTCAAAACCTTCCTCTTTGCTTCTGCTTTCTCTGCCTCTCTCCCCTGCTGAAATTCCTGGCCGAAACTACACTGGTTACCAGGCCACCCTTTCTGATCTTGGGGCTAGGTCCCGCCTTTTGCACACCTGCTCTGCCTCCCTGGCAACCCTCACACTTGGGGACTGGTTTTCTGTATCCCTACAGTCCCCTTACCAGCACTTATGTCTGCTCTTACCTTGCACTTGCCACCATCAAGCCGCTTTTATTTATCGTATATATTCTTCTATCCCATGTACTGCACTTCCCCTCTCCCTTCCCCCAGGCACTTTTCCCTTTCTCCCTATCCTTGCACTTGCGCAATCTGAATGACACCTGGCCTAGTAGGATCGTTGTCTGTCTTCCCACTGTTTCCCTTCCCATGACTCGTTGCGCCTTGAAACACTTGTGTATAGGCGCGTTATAAATGCCATATCATATCATATCATTGCAGTGTGGAAGAGGAAAGCACTTCCAGAAGGCAAGTCCAGGGGCAGCTGGGGTTGCCTGGTGGTACCAACAGTTAAACTCCTCCCCTGGGCCAGGCAGGCGGACCCAAGTCTCCGAGGGGCAGAGGGAGAGACCCTGACCTCCTACTAACATCCCCTTTTGGCTCCTGCTGCTCCCAAGGACAGAAAATGCCATTTCGGGGAGCAACGAAGTGGGAGCAAAATTAGCCCAGTGCATTCTGGGACTAGAAGTTCCAAAACCTTTTTTGTTGAAATTGTGAACTTTTGAAGGAGGCTCGAGCCTGGCAGAGGGAAGATTTCTTGCTGAACTTTAAAAAGGGGTCTGAGCTTGGCCAAGGGAGACCCTTGAGGAACTTGACTGTGCTGCAAAAGAGAAGACTCGAGCCCGGCTGAGGGAAGCATTGTATGTGAATTGTAAACTTTGAGAGGAGTCTGTCCCGGCTGAGGGCAAACCTAGAGAAACGGAGGAAGGGTCCAAGCCCGGCAGAGGGAGATCCACTGGTGATGAAAAGGACGCAAGCTAAGTCTTCAATACAGCTGGTGTGTCAAAAGAAACTGTGTGAAACCGGTTTGTGTCAAAAGAAGGTTGCGAGCAGTGAACGTGTGGAAAAGACATCCCTTGAACTGTACATAAAGAACTGTTTACACCGCAGGGGAAAACTGCAAGTACCAACAGGCCCTAGGAAAGGGCGGCGTGAGGTGCCAGAGTGGTCCTACAAGGCTCACTTCAAATCCTTTGTACACTCGAAAGTCTCTGACCCATTGCCAAGAGAAAGCTAAGGGAAGGGAATCCTGCATCGTGAGAAAGTGAATTGAACTGTATATTTGGCAAACGTGAACCCGGTTGAAGGATGCCTGCCAGTTGGGGTGAAGAATAATACACCTGTGAACATTGTGTAGACAAGAGTGAACCCGGCCGAGGGTTGTCCACAATGGGAAGTTGTTTAAAGAGACATTGAATATTGCAAGCTGTATTTGAAAGGCCATAGTGAACCCGATGGAGGGAGACCCAAGTTGCAAGCAGGATCCGAGCCTGGCGGAGGGAAATCCAAGGGGCGAAAAGCAATCGCCCAAGGTACAGGATTACCGAAGGAACTTTTGTTTCCCACAAATGCAAGATTTACCCGGAGGTTCTTGCAGAGATCTTTAACCTTTGAGGAACCCCTTCAGTGGATCTATTTACAACGAGAACCAACTCGAGGTGCAGGTGTTTCTGTTCAAGGGAGTTTCCCCCGAGAGGCACTCTAGGGATGCTGCCTTAGTGGAGTGGACCTATGAACACCACTACACATTTCCCCTTGTTCCTGTCATCCATTTGGCTCTCACGAGGTTGAGGGAGTTTTGTGCTCACATGATTCGAGTTGCCCCAAACATTGTACCAGTAACATCTGGAGTTGGCCATCTGTCCACCTTGCCACCTGCGTTAGCGGGTGAACCTGCTATCACAGTCATAAGATTGCATGCATCACCCGAACCCCTAGTCTCTGTCCCCATGCGTGGCTCTTGAGAGTCTAAACTGTTATGAGATTTGCAAGTGTTTCTCGCTACGATCAGAACCTCAAAAAGGTTCATTTGTGTGTGCAGATGGAAAGGTCAAGGAATGGTGCAGGGGGAGAAGTGCAGACAAGTTGTGTCCCACTTCTGTGGTTTTGGAGTTTTTGCTGTCCATAGTCGGAAAGAATCTGCAAGTGTGTACGGTGAAAGGTATTTGGCCTCTTTCATCGTTCAAGAGGTCCCTAGAGCAAGGTTTTCTGTTCCATTGGTTGCTCAATTTCTCACCAAGTTAATGAATATGTTTGCCTAAGTCCAGTTTATGTTTCCACATTGGGACCTGAGCCTGGTGTTGTCCTTCCTAACGGCTGCACCTTTAGAGCGGTTGAATTCTTGTTCAATTCAGCTGCTTACACTGAAGATGGTGTTTTTGGTGGCAATCATATCTTCTAGATCTGAGTGAGATGCAGGCTTTTTCATGTAAGGCGCATTACCTCCAGTTCTCAGAAGAGAAAGTTACTCTTAGAGTTAGGCCATCATTTTTGCCTAACGTTTTGTCTAACTATCAAATAATCAGAAGATTGAATTGCCTTCTTCCTTTCTCCTCACTCCTCTAAGGTGGAGAAAAGGCTTCATAGGTTAGACCAGAAGAGGGCGCTCAGTTATGTGGCCAGACAGCTTACTTTCCCCAAAATGATCACTTATTTATCGCTTTTATTTTTCTAGGGCACGATTGGGTTGTGCAGTTACTAAGCAGACACTCTCACAATAGATTGTACTGTGCATAGCTCAGTGTTACGCGAAAGCTGGTAAGGAGATCCTGTCGGTGCTTGGAGCTCACTTCACTAGAGGGGTTGCAGCTGCCTCTGTGTTATAGAGATTTGTCTTCTGAAGCGAATTTGTCAAGCTGTTCCATTTTCTTCTCTGCATATGTTCATGAGGCACTACAGCCTGGATCTGTTGGCTGGCAGTGGTGCCTACTTTAGCAGGGCAGTTTTGCAGAGTTTTCTTATTTAGTTTGCTTTTAACCGGACTCTTTCTGCTTTACTGATTTGTAAGTCTATCCAGATGAGGGATCTGTTCAGGGTGCAAAACATTGAAAGAAAAATGTCTTACTGGTAATGTTCTTTCTATGGCTCCTCTTCCTTCAAATTCCTCATCACCCTCCCGCCCTTCATCCTTTCCTGCTTCTGAAAGGTTATATGGTAGTCTGTATTGGTGTTAGTTCTTTTTGTCCCTTAGTTTTCCCACAAAAAGTAAATAATTATTATGCGAAAGGATGAGAAAACGATTCCCTTGACTGATGAACACAGAGGGAAAAAGGGGGGAACTGGGGAATGGGGCTCCTAGTGCATTCTATATATGCGAGTGTCAATGTCGGGGTCAAGGATGACAAGAGCCGAAGAAGGTATCAGTTAAGCTGAACTTAAGCCCCCTGCTGACATTTTCCAAGAACAGCTGGTGCTGGGGGAGTATTTATCCAGATGTAGAATCTATGGGAGGAGAATTTATAGAAATACCATTACGACAAGTCATTTTTCCTATATGCCAATAAGAAAAGAAGTCTTTATGGGTAAAAAGGCTTATTTTTCAAATATTTACCATCCTCTAACATGTTTAACGATCTTGTGCGCACATTGTACGCCTTGCGGTCGGGCAAATCTCAACCCTCTAACCATTGTAACCGAAAAACTGTTAAAAAAAAGTTGCTTTACTTTTTTGTACCAATGTTTTCTAAATATGCTCTGAACTTCAATCTGCCACTCCTTGCAAATATCGAGCTACTTTCTACCATATGGGATAGACACAAATGTCCCACTCCAGTGACAACTTCAAAGTGAGGCAGAGTGTTTGGTGCTAGCAAGTTGAGTTACTCGGATCATGCATTTGCTACTGCTACTGTTGAACAGTCTTTATTGTTGGCAAAGCAACGTTCGTATTACTTGGGAGAAGAGGAGCTCTAAACAGCGTTGCACTAGAGTCCTCTTTCTACTGCCATCACTGCCTCCATATAGCGTCCTCCAGGGAGCGGAGCGAGTCAGAGTGTTTGGTGTTTGGTGGGTGGCGAGGAGGCAGTGACTTGTGGACTCTTGGAGTTTCGTAGGGATAGTCCGGCAGTCCTGCGAGGACTGTTGGGATCATTCTAATTGCCATTTTGCTCCAGCTTGCTCGCCCTCTGATTTAATCAACAAGAACGCTATAACTGCTAGGAAAACGATGTCAGAAGAGGGCAGGCTGCTACAGAGTTCCCGCAGACGTGGAGACGAGAGAGAGTGGGTGGCTACGCCGCCTTCCTCCCAGAGTTTGGAATGCTCAGAGGGGGGCCAACATGGTGATTTAGCAGCAGCGGTTGGTGCACGGCCCCCACATCATCCTCTACTTCAGCAACTGCATTTGGGTGGTAGTCGGGCGGCCACGGACCTGGCTGCAGATTTGGTGGTTGCCCTAATTGATCATAGCGAGTGAAGCAGCGACAAGGCACGGCTTGAGGTACAGCTGCCAGAAGCAGGTAAGCATTCGCCGGCTCATGCAACAAACCTGTCCGCACATGTTCCAAATTGTGAACTTTTGAGCCTGGCTGCAAATGGGGTCGGATGTGATGCATTTCACGCACCAGGAAAAACTGTCTTTTGTGGTGGTTGTTTGTCCGGCTATCCCTATTGTCGATCTTTGAACTCGGATGTCCCCTTTCAAACGCCAAGTGAGCAAGAAAAATTATGCACATGTCCCTTAACTCACCCAGAGCTTTCGATTGCAATCTTGCATGAATTTATAGTTGTTGCAGTCAAAATTCATGCCACGCCGAACTTAGGAACCACTGTTTTTTTACCAGTGAAGTGCGGAACTGAAGATTTTGCTGGCAGACCCGGAGAGGCCGACCTTCCTAGCCGTGAGCCGCCGCATTACTCAGAACAGCATGTGGCTGGAAATTCTTTACTAAATGGGTCGGAGAATCCTGGTTCACCCACTAAAACAGACTCCCTAGTCACTGTGGGTAGTTTGTCGGGGACAGGGATGGGGACTGCCGCCCTGAAGCAGACTCAGTTGATTTGGACCAACTAGCCCCCTCACTGTCCAAGTGCCCTCCAGTTGTTACTAGTGTAATGAAGTCTTTCAATCAAGCAAACCGACAACCAACCCGAAAAGGCGACAAGAAGCCCACATGGAAAACACAACATAAGGGCACTCAGCTAAAAAGAATAAAAAATCCCAACAACAAGGATTCTGAAGTTGCCAGAGACCCATTTGAAAGATCCAGACAAAAGCCCTGCCTGCAATACTTTGAGCTGTACAACTAATAACGCAAACAGTTCAAAGTCTCAAACGCATTTACAGGAAAATTAAAGGGAAGGGCATGCTGATGTCAGATAGCCTGAAAAATTTCTTTTTAAAACAGAAGCTGTTCGGGGAGGACGTATCGGCTGTTCCACCTCATAAACTCTCAGACGCGGAACCTTTGGAGGGCACAGGTGCCGCTTTGGAGGATAAATTATAACTCTCTGTGTATGATCAATTCATGGAAACCCATGAAAATAATCACTCTGTGACATCTCCTTTATCATGATCCTCCAGCCCGATAAACACCGCCCCGTTTGATCTCAAAGTAAAATCTGTCAGGGCTGAGGAGGAAAAATCACAACAAAAAAAAGCAGTCGAGGGTCGGGAATAATGAAACCCCAGAATGACACCTCCCGGCCTGTTGATTTTGCTAGGAGGCTGCCCGAAGCGGGACATCCCGTTTTTGAAGGCCTGGGGTCCGCCCCTTCGGCCTTCGACTCCTTCTCAAGTCTGGCCCCCAGCTACCCTGAGGAGCGGCAGAGTTCCAAACCTTTTGCCCGGCACCTCCTCGCATTTAGAGAGTCAGGACCCTCCCTTAAACTCCCCACGCACGGGCGACAGAAGACCTGAAGATTCCCGTGACTCAAGAGGTAATGATACTCCTAGAAAATCGGACCTACTTTCCATTATGTCCACCGTCACTATAGCGCTAGCGCCTTTTTCAAAACTATGAGGCAATAAATGATACTATGAAGGACCACACAACGCTCATAGCCATGATGCATACAAAGCCGATTCTGCTGGAGGGCTTCATCATGGCTTTGGAGAAAACACCAGTACAAGTAAATAAACCTAAAAATGCCTCATCAGAAAAGGGCTGTCAAACTATATGCGAAATTTTATCGAACCAGGATGTTAAAAGTGGAAATCCAAAAACATCTTCGTTATGTCAAATCGACCTTACAAGAGATACTTTTCAACGATCTACGCAAACCTCTACACTTCTAGACCCTCCGCAGGGTGAGATAAGCAAATATCTGTGACCCATGGAGCAAACCTTATCAAATCATTCAGCGTTCAAGGGAAAAGACCAACTAATGGATGTGTCCTACTGAGACCGGTGTGTCCGGTCCAGAATCTGCTCCCCCCCCGCCAATAATCTCGGAAGGTTACCATTGATGATTGTAATGAAGGAACCTGTAATAAAGATTACTGGATCTTTGAGAAAAAAACTCCCAGGTCGACAGAACAAACAGACGGGCCTATTAATAACCAAAAGGGTGAGACATCTGCATCAGGACAAGAAACTAGAGAGGCGATCATTAAGACCGCCAGTCAAGATTCTCAACCTCAAACAGCAAATGACAATGTCCTGGTGATAGATCACAGGATCCCCTTGGGAACCCCTCAAGAAGACATGCATCTACCCAACGCAACTACAAGGTCCTCTAGCGAGTCCTTGGAAACCCTTACAGACTTGATAAATCTCTCACATTATCCAACCGAGGACTTAGAGATAGAACCTTTAGACTCTGCCTTATTGGAATCTGATAATTGGGGAAAGTCGATAAGATCGACCTCACTGGCGAACGACACGAGAAAGGTAAATGCTCCTCGATCCTCCGTCTTTTTAACACTGTCAGAAAAGAGAAAAAACATCCTAGATAAGGTTAGAACCTCTCAATCCGACACAGATCAACGTCAACATCAGAACTCTAATACCCAAGAGACAGCGTGTAATCCTAAGAACTCTGATTTTAAGGGGGTGAAAAACGATCAAAACAGCCCTGATAAGTTAAACCTGGCTCAGGAAAATTGAGCTTTTTTATCTCGAGATAGAGGTGGTCCGTATAAAGATCGTAGACTCACCACGCTGCACATTGGCACGAGAAGCTTCCAGTCCGATACTCGCAAGCACAAGCAAAACACCTCGTATCAGAGTAATGACCAAAGAAGAAATAGGTCATTTAAGCTAGAAAGTTTACTGGACAAAATTAATAAAATTATTTTGAACAGAAGAACAGTCATACAGATCCTACATAGTATTCCTAACCTACGTCAAGTCACCTCGGATGACCTTAAAATTGTCGAATTTGGTATAAAACATCGGACTGATTGTGTATACCTTCATATACCCTCCCGATTTGTTAAAAGTATGCTGGTCAAAGCGACTGACAGCTTACGAGTTATAGGCTTTGACTTAATGCCGGTGGGACAGGGGGATTTAGCAGTTCCAACGAGGCCAGGAGTTTTAACTCGTGAAGCTGTAACGCCACTCAAACTTACCAAGGAACTGAGACAACCATCCTCTAGCGAAAATGAGACTCAAAAACCTCTTGTGGCCTCAGTATACTTGGACCCGTTGGGCATAGGAAGAAAACCAATCGGTCCTCGACAGGTGATCAAAATCACTCTTATACCTGAGAACCTGAATGCGGCTTTACCAACGCACGATGTGATAAGGAAGGAATCAAACGACCAAACTGATGAGGATTGGTCATGGATTCAAGATGCCCTTTACAAGCGTAAAACATAGCCACCCAGTCCACTGTTAAAGATGTCCAGGAACCCTTTCCTAAAGAAAACCTTTAACCTGGCTACACCCAGTGCTGATTGTTAGGGAGAATTCTCTCTTTAGGCTGAATTTCCTAACCTAGTGAGTCCCCCAGCAGCTTTGCTGGATTTCTGGAGTTTGTTTTTTTCTCCTGCCAAGAGTGAGACTCTTTTTCTCCCACTCTTGGACATGATTTATGGTGTTCCTTTGACTGCTAATGTGTTTTATGGGCTATGGGGTCCTTTACTCTATAGGGTCTTATGTGTTTTTTTTTCTATTTGTGTTACACAGCACCCTCCGTGCAGTAACACAGGGGTGTCATAGTGACACCCCACCATAGACTCCATACCCTGGGACTGACTACTGTCTCCCAGGGCATGTAAAGTCACCATTGGCTTTACTAGTCCCAAATTATTAACAGAAACCAGTACAAACCATCATATTGTGGACGTACTGGTCGGGGCAATTCGATTGCCCCGGGGTCTGTTAGTCGAGGGGGCACGTCTCCGTCCCCCCTGATCGAGTTTTGGCTGGTGGCAGTGGATACTACTTTTTATATTCGACCGCGAATATATTCCTATGGGATTTTCCCATTGTTCGAGGCTACCTACTTTAATAATTTAATTCTCATAGCCTCGAACATACCGCCGGTTTATTTATTTCATATTAATTCTCCGGTTGGTATTTTTTGCCAGGACTCATTTCTAAAATGGCGTTTGTGTTCTCTTCTGTGACTCCAACCCAAGTCGAGCCCTTTGTTCCACTTTTTGGCGGGCTTCTCCACAGAAGCCTCCAAAAGTGGTGCCACTCTGTCTGGGTACCACAGGGGGTGTGGGAGGCGGTATGGGCACCCTGGACTGAGTTACCTTGGTAACTCAAGTCGCACTCTTGTGTGATTGGCCCAAGTGGTGAGCCGGCCGGCTCACCACTTAGCATGTTTGATTGACAGCTAGGCGGCTGAGTGAATGGGGGTGTGCTGCATAAAAGCAGGGTTTTGGGGACTGAAACTTCAGAAGTCGCCACAGGACCTTAGAATCCGACGAGGGAGAAGCTGAGCCGACCTACCATGACGACACCACCGGTGGAGCCCTGCGGAACCGACTCACCACTTCCCGACGACAGAGAAGATCTCCCGGCTGGAGAGGCTTCTTCCCCTGACTGGTGGGCACAACCAGTTTACCTTCTTCTCTTCGCACCCCAGACCGGCTTGTGGTCGAATTGCCCGTGCCAAGCACCCCGGCAACCGGATAGCCACTTACCACTGGGCCGCGAATAAAAGGACCGCTCCTTTTACCTGAGAACTCTGCGGCTGGTTTCTTCCCTGGCAGTGCAACGGACTCCTGTCTTCCTCCCCGACGAGATCCTCTCTTCCCCCGGACGAAGCACCGACTTGCATCCGCTGCCAGGAACAACTGCCCCCGCTGGAGTATTCTCACCACTTTAAGGTACCGTGTCCGCCAGGCCTCCCTTTCTAAAGATTGCTACAAGGTAAAAATAACCCCTTAACCTTCTGGACTGGGCTGGCCGCCTTGACCCTCTAACTGGTCCCTTTCTTTGGTCCAACTCCTTTTTGAAACGTTACAAGACTTTTATGCACTGCAACCGTGTGACCTTGGACACATTTCATTTTGATCCCCTTAAAGTGGATCCGGCCTACTGACTCTAAACTCACGATGTTACTTTGCCTTCCTCTCTTGTTGTGTTCGTGAAAAAGTGTTGGGATCTGTTTCAATTTATTCTCTGCTTTTCTCTCCCTTTTAAAAACGAATTATTAGAGTGCCATCTACGTTAAGTGCTCACCGCTGTCTGAGAATAAGTGGGGCTTTACTTAAGACTTGTCTAATGTTCTTCTGAGGGAGTTTATATCTTTTAGTGACCGTGTTTTTGAATTGCTTACTATTAGTGCCTGTGTGTTTTTCTAGATGTGGTTTTAAATAAATAATTATATCTTTTACACCAAGCCCTGGTCAGTGTTTACTTGTTCTACTGTGTTCTTTTGACCTATTGTGAATACTCTGTATACTGCCTAATTCTTCTTGAGGGAAGTCTGACTGCTCAGCCACAGCTACCGAGTGAATCTGTGTGGTACAGACTGCTACCAAGTGGGTTTACTGCCAAACACCTGTAGTCTTAAATCTTTTGCAGTGGTCCCAGAGGGAACTGCACAGGTTTCTGCCTAACACTGATCAAACTCGTAAAGGACACCCCTTGAAGTTTGCATGTTGGAATACCAGAGGATTTCATCACTTAACGGTTCCAACTGATGTTAACCTGGGCGTCTATGATTTAATATGCCTACAGGAAACATGGCTCATGTACTGTCCGTGTATGGACGGCTACGAAATTATCGCTGCTCCAGCTGCTAAGGGAATAAAAGGCCGTCCTTACTCCGGCCTATTGATAGCAGTTAGATCCGGAGCCGGGATAAACATAATTAAAACCTTGCACTTAGATCTTTTATGCCTGGCAATCCTCGAAGATTAGTCGGTGAATCAAGAAGCCAGTGAGGCTGGAACCTGAGACAACTTGATGATATTAACGTGGTACTGGAACCCGCAAGCGACCTCTGTTGAGAATTTCATTGAGTTAGTTACTTCCATTTTAGACAACACCATACTGCACAACGAGATTAACCACATACTGATGATTTGAACGCATCTTGCGGACCCGTAAAACGGACCACCAAGGCTCACCATTTAAACTCTCTGGCGATACGAAGAGGCAAAAAATGGTGAAGATTGATGAAGGACAGAGACTTCCACCATTTGAAGAATGAGGAGAGTATGGATCCTAACAATATTGCAACATGGAAACGAGAAACTCAAGCTGCTGACTTGGACTATAATTTCGTGTCCCCTGAGTTATTCCAACTAACTAAATCTTATGCTGTTGTAAGGACTGTAAACAGCGATCATAACCTCCTGGAATGAACCTTTGATCTCGTAACTATTGGTTGGGCAACTGTAATGACGATGGAGGTTGAAACAAAAGCGTCTGGGAATAGGTTGCGTTTCAAACCTGATGATATAATATCTGCCACCAAAGCCTATGTCTCCACAAGAGAGATGAGAAAAGGATCTCTAGAACTGATCGACTATAGACCATTATTGGCCTCTTTCAGCAGTAGACCTTCTGGGTCTTACAAAATAAATCCGACACACCACGCATATGATCCTATTGTGGTTGCAAAAAGAAAATTAATGAGGCGCCTAAAGAGACAGGCGGCAAGATCAAACAACCTGGCTCTAATAGATAAAGCGACTAAAGCTCTTAGAGATTATAAAGAAATCCTGGATAACCATCTATAGGCACAACCTATTACAACCGGACGGAGAACAAATGTTAGGAGTTATTTGTGGGAAAAAAAGCTAAAGCATTCTGGTCTTTGATAAAACCTTCTCTCAAGTCCAGCAACGAGACACAACTCTCAACGGTATGAGTGAACAAGCTTGGATTTCCCATTTTACCACCCTATTCAAAGATTTGTTGCAGGCTCCATCGTCTGAGACCAAGAACGAACCAGTCCAACTATGGGACTGTAACTATGAGGCAAGTGAGATCCTGGCGAAGATAAAAAAACGGAATAGATCCAGGGCCCCTGGCCCCGACGGCTTGACTAATGTCATGCTGATGGAACACCCATACGAATGGTCCTTGTTCATACACGCAGTGTTCGGAGATATATCCAAAAATAGGACAATTCCGGAGTCCTGGAAATTAGCAACCATTGTCTCTATCCACAAGAAAGGAGATAAAACAATCCCAAAGAACTATAGACCAATAGTGTTATTAGACATTATAGGCAAAATCTTTGTGTCTTTCCTATTGGAGAAATGTACAGCTTGGACACTGCGAGCTAACACAATTTATCCGTTCCAGACCGGCTTTATCAAAACTGTGAGAACGCCTGTAAACTTAATGCTTTTAAGCATATTGAAAGACAAGTCACACTCTGGCAGAGGCCAGATTTATTTTAGCGTGTGTGGACCTCGTCCAAGCTTTTGACAGAGTTGACCGTTAAATGCTTTGGTCGAAGTTGGAAGATTGTGGCTGCCCTGTAGAAGTATTGGGTCCTCTGAAAGCGCGTCACACAGGAACCAAGTTCAAAGTTTGGCTGAATCAAGAAGGGCTCCTATCTACTTCTATTCCAACTTACTGAGAGGTCAAGCAGGGGTGCCCTTTGGCCCCAGCGATCTACAATTCTTTTACCTCAGCCATCCAGCACTTTGACCCTACAGTGAGATCATTTCCACCAACAATCGGAGGGGTAAATGTGACTTGTTTGGTTTATGCGGACGATCTTACATTAATAGACCAAACAAAAATAGGCTTTCAAAGACAACTTGATAGCCTACAGAGATATACCATCGTGAATCACTTGGAAATAAACCAATCAAAAACAAAAATAATGAGCTTCCATCGAGGACACCAAAGGAAAGATCCTTTCGTATGGACTGTAGACTCAAACTCATTTGGAAAAGTTGAGTCTTTTAAATGCTTGGGAATTATTATGAGCAATAGCTCAGTCGAGACTCCACTTCTTGAAGACCTTTTGACAAAAGCCAAGCAGTTAGCAAGCCAAGCAAAAATCATGGATGCTAAATATGGTCAGTTCTCCTTAATGGCAGCCCTAAATTACTATAAAGGAAAGGTTCTCCCTTCTCTAACATATGGAGTGGTAGGTATCTTGGACATTCCTGCTTTAATTTGGGGCTGATTGGAATCTATTACCTGGAAAAAGATTTTAAATCTGCCAAATTCAACCCAAATTGAAGTGATCCATAGAGAATTATCTTTGACATCAATTCAGGCAATTGTAAATTTGAAAAGGCTTGCCCTGCTTTGGAAAATAATGACATCAAAGGACTTGATTCCCCTGAGTATAATCAGCTGTGAAATAAAGAACGATCCATCTCCAAGACTTAGAAACAATCCTTTTGTTCAAACAGAGTTTAATCAGTGGCTCTTGACTTCTTTTTAGATATTATTGAATGCAGCGTTACGCAAGGTTCAGAAGTCTCCCGATCATGTTCCATTTACATCTAAAGCCATTGGGCAAACTAATTCAGATTCAAAATCCTCTTAAAATCCTATGTTGTTGAAGCACTGATGATGAAGCTCTGGGAGCAATTTGTGGGAAGAATATTCATTAGAAGAACAAATTACTTACTCAGAGGGACAGGCAGCATTCCCTCTTTTTGGCACACTATGCTGTTCCTACTTTTCCAAGGAAAATAGGTGGAATGGGGGTAAATGGCACCGACGGCCATGGTTGTAAATTCATTTAGGCATGAGACTAAAGCAAGCAACGACATCCGCCTGCAACCAAAACCATACCCAAGAAAAATACTTGGGGATCCTCTTTCTCTCACCTGGCAGCAAAAATGTGGAACACCCTCCTGAAAGAAATACAAAATACAAAGGACCACCTAACATCCAGGTAACTACTCAAAATCTGGCTCTTCAGCTCAGAACCAGACAAAATCGACAACAAAAATGTTTTTAAAAAAATAAAATGTATTCAATCACCCCCTAAAGCCAAACCTGAAAGCCCTAGAACAGGGACCGTAGCTGGAGACGTAGCACCCGTCAGAACCAGGGAGCGCTTAGAATTTCGCAGGGAGGGGACTGCACCCTTGGAGTTCAGGGAGAAGATGCCAGGCAGAGCCCATGAAAGACTAAAGAGCAACCCACAACCTTAACAATCTCAACTCGGGTGGTGCAGACAGGGTCTAGCCACCACTGTACCCCACTAAACAGCCTCAACTCCCTAATTTTAAGATGTATAGTCTAATGCATGTACCCGCTTAGATATAGCAACAGCACATCTCATGTACACCACTATGTCGGCCTCCTATCCATGCTTATCACTCATAGTCACACTTACCTTTTTTATAGAAGGTAGCCATCTTGAAATCAGCCTCATTGTGTAAGGTGACCACACCCCACATCATGCCAATTGCGTTATTTCAGTCACAGTTTGCATTTGAGCTAGCAGGAATGGGATAGAATTGCATGGATGAACATGTGTCTCATCTAGACAGAATTGTGGAGAATAGTTTGTCACATCTTGACAGAATTGAGATCAGCTTGCGTCACATTGATATAGAACTGTGAAGATTAACTTGCACCACATCTAGACAGAATTGTGAATTAGTTTGTCACTTCTAGATTGAACTGTGAAGATTAGCTCACGTTACATTTAGACAAAATTGTGAAGATTATCTTCTGTCACATCGAGATAGAATTGTCCTGCTAAAATTGTGTAGATTAGCTTATGTCACATCGAGATAGAACTGTGAAGATGATCTTGCATTACATCTAGATAGTACTGTGAAGACTAACTTGCGTCACATGTAGACAAAACTGGAAAGATTAGCTTGTGTCACATTGAGATAAAACTGTGAAGATTAGCTTGCGTCACATCTAGATAGAATTATGAAAATTAGTCTTGCGTCACATCTAGACAGAACTGGGAAGATAACCATGCGTCTCATCAAGAAATCTCACCCCTCTGCATACACCTCTCAAACTCTGACTAAACACAACCATGCCTCTAAAAGCACAACAAACTGCATGCAGTTCACTGCAACAACATAACAGACCACGGATAGCCCTGCACAACAGCACATTACGGCCACTGACCGAAAAGGACACCTAAGGTTATGAAGCTACCAACAGCACATTCTTTCTCTCTCTCTCTCTCTCTCTCTCTCTCTCTCTCTCTCTCTCTCTCTCTCTCTCTCTCTCTCTCTCTCTCTCTCTCTCTCTCTCTCTCTCTCTCTCTCTCTCTCTCTCTCTCTCTCTTCCCCCCCCCCTTCACCTTCTCCTCCTCCTCTTCTCTTTCTCTCCCACCAGAGCACATGTGCTGCCACATAACAGGGTGGCTGAAGCTGACTAAATCAGGAGGATATTTCGTAGGATGAGGAATCTATCATCAGTTCATCAAAAAACATGCATGATTTGTGTGTAGAACCATTAAAATGCATGTTGTTACTATGGATGTAAATAGCTGTTGTGAACGGCAAACAGTAAAGGGGATATGGGACACCTTACTTAGTTCTGCGGGTTAGAGGAAAAGGGCTTATCTCTAGCCGGTAATTATTCTAGCAACCCGCTTGGTATAACAGTCTTTTATAATATTTATAAATTGAACTCTGATTCACATAGCGGTCCTAAAAACAACCAGTCTACATGGTCGAAGGCTTTTTGAGCATCTGGTGTAATCTATAAAATGGTGGATTTTGTATATTGAGATTTGTAAATCAGATGTAAAACCTTCTCCTTTTTGTCAATGGATAAAGCCACTTTGATCCACATCTAGAATATGAGACTCTCCAATCTACTCAATGTAAATGTTGTAGAATGCTAGATATCTATGTTGATCAATGCTATTGGATGACAGGATCCAATCTGTCAGATCTTTTCCCTTTTTTAGAAAATACCATTATCTTCGACTAGGACATTGTAAGAGTTAGAGAACCCCTTGGGGTAAAATAATTAAATAAAGTTGTCAGATTCCAGGTCAGTTGTATCGAGATGGCTTAATTGAAAGCTCCCATAAAACCATCCGACCCCAGGGCTTTGTGCAGTTTAAGTGCCTTATTTGCCACTTGAACTTCAAAATCTGTAATTGAAGTATCAAGTGGGCGGTTGATAGTCTTCAGTCTGGCTTCATGAAGACACGTAAATTGGTACCTGTTATTCACTAAGCACTGCAATATATAAGCATTTATAGAAATACATTTTTTGTTGGTCCGTTGAGCTTCATTGAGCAACGTTGTCTTTAGCGTAGCCCACGTATTATGAAGCGCATGATTTCCACAGTCTAAAGGGCAATGACATGGCAGCTTTTTTTAGTGCTCATAGTAGAAATATCTAAGTGCAACAAATGACATCTCTGCTTTTTTTAATTTTGTAGTAGATTGTTTGTTTCTTAAATCTTTCAAAAGCACCAAGGTGTTACTGTATGCAGTGTTTCTAAGCAATTCCGAGAGCAATTTGTTTTCCATCAATTTTGCTAATATACTTTTTTTCCTACCAAAGAGATAACTTCCCCACATATTACTGCCTTGAAAGTATCCGTTATTACACTCTGTCTCATCTGGGTTGTAATCTAAAAAGAATTGGATAATACAGTCACACAATTTGGCCCTATAAAATGTATTTTATAACAAATCCGGAACAAAATGCCATTGTGGAGGAGGTTGTAGTTGTAAATTGAGGGACATTGATAGGTTAACTGCATGGTGCAAAATTATTACATTCATCGCTCTATTGGATGGTCGACTCAAAAACATGTAATCTGCGCAAGAGTAAATACGTTGGAAATATGAATAGAACAAATAGTCTATATCTTCTGGGTGTAAGCTTCTCCATATATTTCTTAATCCCAATTGACCAAATTCATTTTTTTGAGAATGAGACATTGCGTTGGAATAGAAACCGCTATGTGGCTCTCTTTGTTAGCCATAACATGTTAAAATCTTCTGAAAGTATAATTTCACCTTCCGGGAATTAGGCCGAGGAGTCTAAACATTCAGACAGTAAGGGTTCCTCTCTTATATTTGGGGAATATACTCATACAATTTTAAGGCATTGTGCGTTTAAACCTAATAAATCTTCCATTATCATCCCGGGACACCTCTGTCATTGTGAATTGAAAGGATGTATTGAATGCTAGTGCCGCTTCTGCTATCCTGTCGGGGCATCAGGCATGCCATACATCTGGATATTGTTTGTGCAAATCTGTATTGGTCTTGTCTCCATAGGTCTCTCTCCTTGAGGCCTAAAATATATGGCTGGTTCTCAGATATGAGACCAATTTTTAGACCTTCTATTAGGTGTGTTGCGTCGGCTGACATTTCATGTCATGACCTTGACTATTTTTTAATTGATACATTATCTGCGACACAATAAGAGCAACTAGTGTCTGCTACACAATAATTGTAACAAAGTGTTGTGTTTGTAAGGTTTGTGCAGAGAGTTATGTGAAGGGTCCATGAAGATGAATTCATAGGCACTCTTCTAACCTCTCAGACACTGCAGTAGTTTATTAAATTAATTTCCTGAATGACCGATAACTGAACCAACCTATATTCCCTTCCTCTTGCCTAAACTTGGTTCCACCATGCATCTGTGTCCAAAAACCCACAAAGAATAAGCAAGTGTATCATCAGCGCTTGCCAGCAAATATAACACACTGATCAGAAGTAATAAAGTGCATGATTGTTCGCATACTTTAAGCTGCACAATCCTCAGCGGAAGTTACTTATTTTACAGTGTTTAAACTATACATCGAGTATGAAGAAGACAGATGCCAAAGTATGGAGGAGACTAACATCTGTAACAAATTAATAGACCCTTAATGTCAAGATATGATGTGGTGTTTTCCAATCATAGTTCCATCTCCGTGTGTCCCTTGCATCATATCAACACAAAGTGCTAGCCAGGGCCAATCATTGAATATGTTCATCAAAAAGTATATTGTGATTAATTGAGGGGGCATGTCCTTTCTGGCTTCTCTGGACTTGTAGGTCAGGCTCATCACAATACTCTTGGGGCTCGCTACACATGGCTGCCCCATATTGTATGCTTTTTTTCCTGGTGGAGGTTTCCTTTTGTGGTGACATTTTCCATTTTCACAAGCTCTGCCGATCCGGCTATTAAGCTGTTGTTGACTTTTCCTTCTGGCTGTTTGATTCGCCCTACTAATTTCATAATTGGGAATTCTTCTTTAGGGGAGGACACTATATGTGATGGATTTTATAATAAAAAGTAATATCAAAAATAACCACCTGTGTTGTATTTCAAGCTTCTTCAGCTCTTCGATACTAGGGAGTGCTCTTTGTTTATTGAGCAAAGTGGGATCCCGGTCTTCATATATTTGAAGTTCTCATCCATTATTGCATAAAGGTACATCTTGCTACCCACAGAATAAGTGCATAGTTGAAAAGAAGTCCCCTTTACAACAATGTGTCTTTTTTAGGTGGCTAATTTCTGCCCGAGTCCGTCTGCACAATGGGCTCTTCCGATATATTTTGTATTCAAACCATCCAGAATCTGTCAGAATATACCCTGCAGGCACTACAAAACATCTGTCTCTTCTAAACCTTTCACATTTTTTAATCATAGGTTGTCACGCTGGCATCGATTTTCGAGATCTTCACATTTTAGCGCTAGGTCTCGAAATAGATGCTGAAGATCATCAATTCTTTTCATGCAGTATTCCTGTTGACTGCCTATGTTCCTAAATAGATTTCACATTAGTAGATAGCCTTTCACGAATTGCTTTTATTTCTGTGTGTGTGTCTGTTGCTTTACTTGAAACATCTTCAGTATTTTTTGTAAAAATTTTGTTTGACCAAATATGGAAGATATTTTCCTGAAGCGATTGAGGACATTGATGGAGGTCCTGCTTGGTAGTTGATGCCACCTGTTCAGACGGGGGGAGGTGTGCCATCCAGCTACTTCATGAATATAATGTATATTATGACGTCTGCCATTATCCAAGTCCATGTAGGGGGTTAAATCATTTTCGGGCCTATGGGCCTTTAATCATCACCACATATTTCTGCTACTAAGTTGGTACTGGAAATGACATATGTATATTTGTAGAAGAAAACTGCTCCCCATTCTGCTTTCCTTTTTGCTGTTCACCTGGCGCTTACTTTCCAGCTTTCATTCTCCATAGCAATGACGCTGGAGCTGATATCAACCTTACAGTATTTGTTTAAGCCAGCAGCCAAGAACGTTTTCATTCTGTGTGACTTATATCGGTTCAAGTCGAGGAAATAGGCAGCCATGTATCGTTATAGTGAATTCCCCACATCTGGTATAGTTGTTTAGTTTATGGGGCCACAGCCCAGGATCAAGAGCAAGGAGGAAAGGGGTTGGGCATCCTCCATATGTCCCATTTTCCTTTTCTCTGTATAGATGTCTCCTTCTAGTGGGACTTAGCCCCCTCGAAGCTCTAACTTTGTACTGCACTTGCCTCTTCTCTACATCGTCATTCAGTTACCTGGCGCAAGAAGAGTATTTATCCTTGTAATGGGACACTCTTTCTGAGTTCTTACAGGTCTCCCTGTGGTACGTATTGACCCACTTTGCTGTGCTATGCGGCATCACCCTGCTAGTTATAGTGCAAGAAACTGCAACAATGGCGGCAAAACTCTTGTGCGTGCAAAAAACCTACAAAAACCGTGTGCTCCAATACAATTTAAAGATAGATGGACATCCTACCACCTATGGTGCATGTGTGGTGGGATAGAGCACACACTGCAGAGAATGTGCCAATAGGCTCCATGACCAGCAAACAGAGTGCAGAGGGAGAATCAGCACTTTGCAAAGGAAACTCCAAAATGCGCCTATGAAGGACATTTGCTTTGTTGCTAAAAACTCCAAAATGCCTATAACACAACACTTGTCAACATTCAAAATCTTGCTCTGCGCTAAAATTCTTGTAATCTTATGACGCATTGCGAACATACAAAATCCTAAATGTGAAGAGCAAAACATTCTTCAGAAAAACTGCATTGTCTGTAAACTGACAGCCCAAAATCTGTGTGCAGTACCTTGGGCTACCTAGGGATGACAGCTGTCAGAGGAGCCCTGATGAAACTTCAAAGTATTAAACTCAAAGTCTGCTGGATTAGCAAACATAAAAAGGATTGTTGCCAAAAAGGAATACAGATCTTAGATGTGTTTTTGATCCCACATATTTTAAGGCTAAGAAAGTAATGTATTTGTTTGATGCAACAAATTTGGTTTTTGCTGGATTTAAGACTGAGCTGCAAGAACTGGAAAAGCAGGTTTCTCCCAGGAGGAGGGCCTTCCTCCCAGCAGAAACTCGCAGGGAGATGGTAATTGTGGGTTAGAACAGAGAACAGACACTTGTCTACAGAAAGAGAATGAACAATAGCAGGCCTTTCAGCCAAACGGAGGTGTGAGAGGGTCGTAAATGGCTCCTGGAAGGAACTTTCCCCAAGGAGGGATGCACTGGACTCCCAGGAGAGAAAAAGGTGTGTCGCCAAGCGACTATCTGCTGTTAAGAATGAACAATTTTTAAAAGACTCATAACTTGTGATTCAAAGTGGGGAAACATATAAAAAGGACAAAGATGTTAATCTAATTTTTGGCTGCACGTTTTAAGAGGCGGCGGAACCGTGTAACATGTTCTGGACAGGAATGGCAATATATGTGGTTTCATGCAAAATGTATTAATGTTAGAATTATGAAAATGTACACGCACATCACTATGTTAAACACACACATTTGTGGAAATGTGTGTAAAGTTTGGAAATTGTGTTCATAGCAAAAAGGACAACATTCTGTAGAAAGTTGAAACAAGACCCCACAGCTGCGGGATTTGGAGCAACAGATGCTACATAAAATATGGTATCTTTGTGTGTGATTTGTATAAGGGTGACCAATGTAGAAATGTGCATTTAGTATAAATCCGATTTTGAGACCAGTGGCTAAAGGGAGGTCTCTGAGGACTGTAAAGCAAACCATAAAATGTGACATCATCCGGCCTTGATCCAATCACTCCAATGCAAGGCAGAGATGACGTTTTGGTCCAATCCTGACTCACAGGGGCAAGCTTAGCTAAGCCGGCCCATACACCCACTTTGTGATGTCATTTTAAAGCATAAATGGAGACAGCTGACCACACATAGGGACTCACTGATCCACTGACTTTCCTGATTCCGGCAAAGCACTCTGATCCAGCATTCTACATCCAGCTTTAATATCCTTCCAGATCCAGATGCCAAGACTCTTTTCAGCAATAGAGAAATATTGATTTCCAGCAAGGCCCAAATACTCAAACTTATTTACCCCACCCAGTGGAGCACTGTGGGGGGAGAATGCCTTTTGAACTAGAATCCTGAAACCCCCTGGTTTGCTACCACAAGGCTTGCCTGAGGAACTCGCTATCCAGCTGATTGAAAGACCCACAACAAAAAGGGCAGATCCTGTGCAAATCCGGCGAACGGCTTAGCTGATCCAGTCCCACGCTGAAGTGCTGTCCGTCCTAGACCAGACCCAATCCAATGACCAGAACTGACAGTCTCATTTAATTACAAAGGACTATAAGTATTAATAGGTAGAACTGTGACCCATAGTATACTTGCATTGTCTTACTCCAACCTCAAACCCATCCCCTCTTTTATTCAGAACCAGTATTGTTAGAACTATCTTTGCGCTGACCCTTTTCTCATCTGAAGAAGTAGAGTATCCACAGTAGGCGGGTTGCGCTGATCACGTGACTGTAAGATCCCTCTGTGGCATTCGCTTTTTCCTAGTCATCATCTAGTGTAATCAAACCCATTTGTTATTTTCAAAAGTGCATTTCTGTTTTCCATTCTCGTACCTGTTTCACAAAAACGCCTCTTACTAAAACCTGTATAACTCCCTCGGTTTTTGTACCTAACGTCCCGAGCTATCCATAGAACCCATAACCGCATTGCAAAAGAGTTATCTGTGATTCTCCCGTTATCACGAATATCGCGCAAGCAAACGTTTTCTGCGAATTGAAATCCTGAGAAGTTTTCCACGTGTGAAATAGCTTTAAATTACTTGGACTTTGAGATTTCCATTGTTTTCTTTTGACTAAACCATTGCTTGTGATTGTGTGCAACTGTTCAAAGCGGCTCCCATAAGAATTTATAATAATTTAAGTATTTTTGACTACATTTGGTGTTTTTGCCCAGTCAATTCTAAAGACCATTTCAAAGCCATTTTGACAACTGAAAAGTCAATTCTGTGTTTCTCTTGTGTTTGAAGGGGGAAGGTGGGACTGATATTCTGTTTAATTTGTGCTATTTCCTGAATACCTGTTCTCTCCTCCCATCTCTTTACATTGCCTATTGGGGCTTGAGGGGTGTTGCAGGGGGAACCTCTAACCATAGTGCCATCTGTCCAAACCAACACAAGTATTCTGTTCTGCATTTATTTTTGTGCTCATTACGTATTCCTAGTGTATTAAAGATATTATTCCGTGTTCTGTCACCCCATTGGTGATTGTTGTTTATCGATTAAAATATATTGTGATTCAATTTTAAATACATAAATAAATATTTACCTTTGCAAACTAGCCCGATTCCTGGTTCAGTGTGACCTGGTGGGTCTCAGGAGAAGGGTGTGATATGAGTGGTATATCGTTCAAGAATATTGAACTTATAGATAAAAATAAATAAGGGCTTCAGTTGCGCACTACATGCCGGGCGAGACTTGGGTGTGTGCCAGATTGAAATCACTTACTGCTTGGGGGCTCGTTGCGGGATCCTGAATTAGACATACCACTCGTGACAGTCTAACACAGTGTGCTAGCCGACGGGGTACATACACCTTGTTGGGTTGCCATACTTTGCTACACTGTACAAGCACCCCTCAAAAGGCTCAAAGGAATCGGGCCTGTTTGCAAAAGTAAAGTAACCCTGAGATAAATCGGAAGGAAATTAATATTTCCGGAATGGCGACCCCAGTGGAAATTAATATTGCTAAAGAACATTTCTTGCACAAATTGTTTGTCAGGGGTGAATGGCCAGAACAGGACGAACAGGTATGGCTGCAGGGAATAAAACAAGAAATCCTAGAAATCAACCTTAATACCTGGCAGGACAAGGGTCCATTACATCAAGCACTTAGCGAGCTGTATATGGCCCCAAAAATAAGAGGAGCAGCGCAGAATTGCCAAAATAGTGGCCTACCTGTACCTCCACATAGGAGTCATACAGGAAATGTACGCAGACGATGTAGAATTCACAAAGAGGCAAGGGGAAGCACTGCAGAAAATCCAGAGCAATCTGGACTCTGCAGAGCAAAGGCTGCAGGATAGCAAAGAATCTGAAACAGAGGCCAGGCAGCATGCCACTAAACTCCAAGAGGATCTGGCTCTCTCGCTGCAAAAGAATGCAGAGCAAGATACCCAGGTACAGACACTGCAAAAAGAGTGTCAGGAAAGGCTTGACTCTTTAAAACAGAGTCAACAAAAACTGGCGCAACAATTAACTTTTAATAGAGTTTGCACAGAACAGGTGGTCATCATACAGGACCAGATAGACAAATTAAAAGAGGAAAATAATAAATTAATCATTAAAGACCTAGAATCCGAAGCAGAGTTTGATGAGGAGCGCCAGAAAGCTGGTGCATTCAAAAAACAGAGGGACATCCTGGCTGAGCAGAGGGGTACTCTAAGTCAGGAGAGGGACGCTTTAGGCCAGGAAGTCAGCCATTTTAAAACAAAGTTAGAGGAAAATCACCTGGCCCTTCAGGAATTTGGTGAAATCAAAATTGATTATGAAAAGCTGTTAGAGCACACCAGGCGGGTGGAGGAGGCTCTGGCAAAGAATAATCAGACCAGTAAGGACCAAACTCAGGAAGTGAGTCTCCTGCAGGAAAAAATGGCCCAATACTCCCAATTCCGGCAGGAAGCACAGAGAGACAATGAGGTTCTCTGTGAAAAGAATGACAGGCTCCACAAACAGATAGCTATGCAAGAACAACTCATAGTAGAGGAGCAAAAAGGTCAGATTTTGGCATGTCATCAGGAAATGGGGGCTGAAAGAGATGAGGTAAGATGGGAGAAAGAAACCCCTGAGCATAACCTCAGGAACGGACTTTAAGCCCTTCAGTTCCATGGATTCTGCCACCCCCATGTCCACTGGCTCATATGAACTAAGGGCCACAGGGATGGTGGACTTCAACACAATGGGAAGTATGAGACTGACAGATCAGCCCCTCCCAGAAATGGATGGTCAGGAATCTATGTACACATTCCCAAATGTTAGGGCCGGCCTCTCTGATCAGGGAGACTCCAGTGAGGGGAGAATCAGAGAACTGGATCCTCAGAAATATCACCTACCAAGAGATCACTCAGTCAAATTTGGTGGGGAATTCCATGAAAATAGGTCCACAAAGAGCATCCTAAAAACCTCTTCCCTGTTAGGACAGTGGGGGTGGGGGGTACGCAGCCATTCCTGGGAGCAAGGGAGAGAAGACTCTTCAGAGCGCCACAGGTCTCAAGAGACTAGGCCCCCATATTCTGCCAGCCATTCCCAAGCTCGCAGAATCAGGGAGAGCCTAGAGGATCAGACAGCCACCTCTGATAGCAGTGCCTCTGAGTCAGAGGATGAGTGGACCAGGGTGACCAGAACTAAAAAGGCCAACAAAACTAAGCGAGCCCTACTGAAAGATCCCCTGAAGCAAATCAAGGCTATTAGAAGTGTCATAACGCCCTACCATAAAAATGCAAAATATTCAATTTGGAAGCACCTCGAATTGTTTGAGCAAATGATAGAGACTTTCCATCTGAAGGACAGCCAAAGCTGTATTCAGTATGTCAAGTGGACATTTTCACCTGAATACTCCAGCTTCTTTGCGGGGCTGGAGGATCAGAACCATTCAAGATGGTCCACCTATAGGATGGCCATCTTAAAGCATTTTTCAATACACAGAAACCCTCAAGAGGCCCGCAAGGCGGCCTACAATCTGCAATTTGGGGAACACCAGGCCCCACAAGAATTTGTCCAAGAGCTGAAACGTGTCTTTACGCAGACCACCAGGAAGGTGCGCACAGACAGTAGGGAATTTATCAATACCTTCTTTCATGCCCTCCCTAAATACATTATGACCCAGCTGGTGAGGGACTTTCATGAGAAGAGATCACTAGACTGGGTCATTGAACAAGCAACTCGCATCTACGAAGTGCAGAAGCCAGTAGAAAATAAAAGTGCCAATAAAAGCCCCAAACCATCCAACACTCCTGCTGCTGCTAAGGAGGCAGTGGTGATGGTTGCCCCCATTTTAGATCTGGAGATGGGGGGGGCCTAAAAACCTTCTGCGCAGAATCCTACTAACCCAAGACCCAGAAGGCCCTTGGGCCAATCCCAAACAGGGGGTCATGGAGGTAACCTCACAAATGGGATCCCTAACTCCCCAGACTACATCACCCCCCGTTACAAGGGCAACAGACCCATCCTGTGCTATGTGTGGACTCCCCCAGCCCAAGGGGGGGGGGGAGAGATCCAACCAGGCAGCTGCCAACCCAGGAAATTTCCCACCTCACTTTCCCCAGGAGGGCAGTGATCCCCCAAATGACGGGGTGAGTTTCTTTCCCCGGTACCCTCCAAACCTCAACCCCCAAACCAACCCTTCGAGGGTATTGTGTTCTCGGACGTATTCCACATTTATGACAGTAATCACCACAGCTGCACTGCTTCAGAAGTTTTTTAGGCTCCTGCGTCGATGACGTCGATACGCTGTCCCTCGAGGGCCTCCGTCGAGCGCCAACGTCACCGGATGTTATATGTAGGATGCACGACGCCCGTAGCCCCAGTTCTGTTTTTTTCCACGAACGTGTTTGCTTCGGAATGTCAGCGCGCCTCGGTTCTTCTCTGGTTGAATCGGTTCTTCTAACTTGGTTATTGTGAAAAATGTCTTTGGGCCTCATTACGACCCTGGCGGAAATCGAAAAACGATGGCGGAAATGCAATACCGCCATCGAATAGCGCTCGGTGCGATTATAACCCGTCACCGCAAAGTACGATGCCATTAGCGACACCGTAGTGAACGCCAACGCTAACTGCACCAAGTACGCGCGCGCGCGCCATGCCAAACCGTAATTACCACCATGGCGCAACGGTATGCGAATTCTGACCCTAGCGGACATGCACCTAACGCCATCAAGCACGGCGGAAAGTACCATTCCGCCATGGTGAGAAGTACGGCATCGCGAACCAACCGTAAACGGCCCCACTGAATGCCTGTACACCGCTCCCTGGCCACATTGTACAACTCCCCGTAGGTGCAATGAAGTCACACAATGCAACCAGTGAAATGTACTAGTCAGCCATGCCTGCCAACGAACAAATGAATCTCAAGAGGGGCCAATGGGAGCTGCAGGGCACAGATGGCACGAATACAGAAGCCATACAAATGGACATGACCTCAGTCTCCCACCAAGAAACGCAGGCAAACACAGGCACCTGTGACCAGCAATATTCCGATAATCACATCATTCCACCAATCCAACTGGCTGACCGGCATCTGTTACACAAAAGCTAATCCCCCGCCCCTGAGCATGACATCATCAAAACAGTCATATTGGCAGCCCTTATCCCTGACCTCACTGGGCTTCGTAGGCAAACGCGCCCAGCACAGTACCACGCAACTATACTCCGAAGCTGGAACCCAATGCAGATCTCCTCACAATACATCGCTCCCCAAATAGGAATATGCCACATCACTTGCAAAGAAGAACACTACACGGTTCATATCAGAATAGAAATTTAATGCACAACAAATTCACCAAGCCCATACAGCCATTAGGCCATGAACTCCAAAACACATTTCACCATTGTGGGCTTCATCCGCAATAAATGACCAGCTACTTCTTGTGTGACGCCCTGTTCCTTCATGGTACACAGGGGCTACATTCTCGTACGAAAAGGCAACATGGAAGCGCCTAGAACCGCAGGGCCGTCCCAATAGGGAGGCACTAGTCCAGCTGAAAGGCCGAAATGTTGCTCCTAGCCACTAGTACTGCGTAAGGGCATGTGGCCCATTGGCGATCGTCCCATAAGATCGTAATGCTGCTCCACTGATTAACACGAAGCAGCAGGTGTCGGGAGTAAAATCCATCTGCAGGAGTGGCATACAGATGGCAGTGGCAAAAGGGGAGGAGATACCTGTCAACCAAATGAAATGAAAAAGAATAGTATGGCCATCAGAACTACATTTGAATTACTCACTTCAATGATCACACCAAATCCACAGCCATATGCATGCTAGCCCACTCCAAAGGATCATCACCACCCAAAAACCACTTGCGAATCATAACTATCTATATCGAGGTGAAAACACCATCACAAACGAGTGTACCTGTGCATGCGTCTGTTAAAACAGAATCCATCAGATGGGATTGGTAACGTGCATAGACACAAGTGTCTGAAGGCGCGTCGAGACAGGGAGGGCTCAACAAGGCCAGATAGACGATGGTCCCACTATGGCAGCCCTGCATCACATAGCGCAGGGGAGGCGGATAGATTCCAAGAAGCCCTGTACATGGCAAACTCTGTATCAAATCATCTGTCCATGCATCCATACATCATTCCCTCATCCCGTAATGAAAACGCCTGTTTCCATACTCACATAACATGTGAAATTTCCATTGAGTCTGTGCGTTATGCAGCCTGCAAAATCCACTGTGCCCCAGCCCGTAATTCCAGTGTTGTGAAGTAACATGTATTTGGGAACGTCCGGCCTCATCGCCCACTTCGCTATTGCGCATCCCAAACTATTCATATCAATCATTGCATCCTCGCCATGGCCCCTGTCCCAAGGACATTGAACAATAGAACGTTATATTTGCAGTCAGACCTGTGGGCATCTCCTCGCCGCTAGCTGAAAACCGAAAGCGCCGCCCTTCGAATTCCTCATTTGCAACATCACGTCGAAAAGGCATCTGTGGCCGCTTGAAATCACAAATTAATCCATCTAGTGCGGCTGTGTGTGAAAATGGCAACTGCCTTCACTCACAAATGGGACGCCCCGCCCGTCGGTGAACCTCGGTACAGTGTTGCATGAGGGTCCACCGTTACTCGAGTACTACGTTCCACTGACCCTTCACAAGTCTGTTCGCGACTGCAAAGATAGTATGTGAAACAATGGGACCATAGCCGAATTAACATATCAACCAATGTTACACTGCTATCGGGTACAAATACATGATTGCAATAGCAAGATGCCATTCGTCGAATTGCAGCGTTGTGTGCGGGACGTGCTCGCCCAAAGGGGAGAGCAGCTTGCACAGGTGGAATGAATCACCACAGGTGGAGGCCATACAGCCTGAAAACACATAAATTGCACACCCAGTCTCCTCCCACAACCACACCCACTCCGAAATGCTACCGGCAGGACTAGCTATGTTGGCCCTGGGGGACCTGATAGCACTGCAAGTACTCCAACTTCAAGAAGAAGACGAACACCAAATACAACCGGCCGCACGGAGGAGACGCAGGAGGAGGAGGAGGGCAAGGCAGGGCCAGCAAGGGCCGCCAGCACAGCCACTACCACCACGCAGGCAGCCCGCAATCCCACGCCTCCGAGCACATCCGTTCAACCTCACTGATGAGCAGATCCACACCCTCTACCGTTTGGACCGGGACACCATAACCGCCATTGTGGACATGACACAGGCTGACCTTGTCAGCATGATAGATAGCCCAACCGCCATCCCACCCCTACTGCAGGTGGTGTCTGTACTCCACTTCCTGGCCACAGGCACCTACCAGCACACAGTCGGACAGTTGCATGGCATATCACAGCCACTGTTCTCACGGACACTATTGCAAGTGCTCGATGCCCTCCTGCAGCACGCAGACGACTACATCTCTCTACCACGCTCGGAGCAGGAAATTACCAACACAAAAGTGGGATTCCATGCACTTGCCGGCATACCGGGTTGCATTGGTGCCATCGACTGCACCCATGTGGAATTGGTCGTCCCACATGCCATGGAGTCCCAGTACCGCAACCGAAAACAATTTCATTCTCTGAATGTACAAATGGTGTGTGACTCCAACAGGATCATTACACATTGTTGTGCCCGATTCCCTGGATCAACCCATGATTCTATGGTCTTGAGGAACTCTACAATACCACGCTACATGGAGCGACACGCAGGGAACAGATCCTGGCTACTCGGTGAGTCTCATTTCATGCATGATGATGTGGGGTATGTGATGCGGCAATGACCTGGCAGGAAGGGGGGGGTGCGTACGTAGCAATGGCATTCCACATAATTCGTTTATTGTCCACATACAGGTGATGCCGGGTATCCACTGAAGAGATGGCTCCTCACACCAGTCCGGAACCCACGGGACCAGCATGAGGAGGACTACAACCATGCCCACTCACGTACCCGTGTAGTCATAGAACAGGCATTCGGCCTACTGAAGACTCGTTTCCGCTGCCTCAGCAGGTCTGGCGGGGCACTCCTGTACCGCCATGTGAAGGTTGCAAAGATGGTGATGGCATGTGTCATGCTACACAACATGTGCGTACGTAGAAATGTGCCCATGCCCCCTGACGCAGAACTGCAAGCACCTGAAGATGGTCATGATGAGGGTGGGGATGTGGCAGCACCTCAAGGAGTCTGCGAGGCACAGGAGGGCCGTGACATTCGTCAGCATCTCATAGATGCATGCTTCTAGCACTCACGCCTGGTGGCTGATACATGGACACGGGACTCGTGGCACTGTGTGTGTCTGGAACATGCACAATATGGACTGTACGCCTATAATGGCCTCGTACACAAAGATCAATGTCCACACATCTCATTGGATGATCGTGCATTGTTTATGGCATATGTGATATCATGTTAAACACCCTATCGACCCGCCACCCAAGTGAGCCCAACACACCCCCTCCACCCTCCTACCTCCCCCCCGAACACCAGTGTCCAAAGATGCTCATTGTCAGTGGGCAGTCGCTATTGCAAGCCCCCTCTGCGGGTATCAGGGGCACCCCTGCCTGTGGAGTGCAGGTTCCTCCCAGATCTACGTTGGGGGCTGCCCTGGACGGAACTTGCAACGGATGATGTCTCTGCCTGCTCACGTCCATGCATGTCCCTTAGGGTTTGTGAGAGCTCAGTGAGCACACGGCGCACTGCGGCAAGTTCGGCACATACGTCTTTGGACGTCGCATGCAGTTCCCCCCTCAGGCTCTCGGTGCTTCTCTCCATTTGTACTCTCAGGCTCTCGGTGCTACTCTCCATTTGTGCCCTTAGTGTCTCTGTACTTCTCTCCATTTCTGCCCTAAGTGTCTCAGTTGATGTTTCTATGTCTGCCTTAGTGCCCCCACATTCATCGGCATGGTCCTTGAGGAGCGTGGCCAGTTGCTGCTGTTGCACGATTAACTGGTCGAGGGACTGTTGCCTCTGCTGGGCCATGGCCATTTGCAGGGGTGTCACAGAGTGGCTGTTCACCTCATGTTGCCTTGCCACAGGGCTTGTGGGGGATGGCCAGTCGTCGTCTTGTGGGTGCCCCTGCGTGGTATCCTCATGGTGTACGGGATGGAACAGACAGGGGGATTGGGACAGGTCATGGATGGATCTGACTTCGACATCCCCGTTTTCTGTGTCGGAGCATGCTGCCATTAATGCAGTGTCACCTATGGTGCTGCTGCCACCAGAAGCAGTGCCTACTGTGGCATCCATTGGGGGGACCTGTGGTGGTGGTGTTGTCGGCATGCTGGCTGCTGGGGTGCCTGTTGGAGTTCCCTCCTCTGTGCTGCCACTTGATTTGTGCTGCTTCCGTGTCTTGATGCGTGCAGCTGAGGTGGAGGGTCTTTGGCCGTTGTTCTTGGCCCTCTTTGCAGGTGTGCTGGTAGGGGTGTCCTGGAGCTCGTCGTTTGGATCGGACCCTGTGGTGGAGTAAAGGAGGGCGAGCGTTATTAATGGGTCTGTGGGAATTGGAATGGCAATGTATCACATGCATTGGGGTGGTACCTGAGGGTGATTTGGGTCTGGGCCTTGGAGGTGGTTTCATTTGTGTGTGGAGTGAGGGTGCAGTTGTTTGGCAGCCTGCAGTTAGGGTGTGCCTGCTGCACGTGTAGAGGGTGTTTTTAGGATTTTTAATTATTTATGTATTTGATGTGAGTTTTAAAGTGTGCTATCAGGCCTATGTATGTGGACGTTCTCCTGGACATGTGTTACTGTTGCACTATGTGGGCACGTGGTACTTCACATGATTGGACATTGTGGTTTTGGCATTGTTTTATTTGGGACACCTACCTGATTCTTCGGATGTCTGCACTCCTTTCTCCATCCCTCCGACTCCCTCTATGCTCTCCATTCCAATGGTGGAGGCACAGATTTCTTCCCAGGGGGTCAACTTGATGGGTGATTCCGATCCTCCCCCGGTAGCTGTGGCAATGTTGCGGTTGGCAGAAAGTATGCTACGGACGCGTATCCGCAGGTCGTCCCATCGCTTTCTGCATTGCTGTGGGTTGCGGGGTGCGGTCCCCACCGCACTTACCCGCTGTGCCACCAGGGCCCATATGGCCTTCTTGTTCGCAAGTGCCGTCCTGGTCATTTGCGTGGAGAAGACGGCGGCAGCATTCTCCTGGAGGGTGTCTGTGAGCACGGTGAGTTCCTCACGGGAGAAGTGGACCTGCCGCTTGCGGTCGCACGCTTTCTTCGCTACTTTTCCCATTTTTCTTGGTTTCACTAGGGTGGATGACGGGTTGGGATGTGTCTCAGGGTAGTATTTTTAATGGTTGTGTGGAATTTGTGGTTTTATAGGTGTACGGCGTGATGTTTCCCGTTCCGGGACCATGCTTTTACTTCCGTTTCCGTATATTTACGGTCACCGTACTTTCCGGTTGTCGCTCACTGCGGTGTCCGCTGAGATGGGTGGCGGTATTGCACCTAGGGCGCTGTACGGCGGCGGTGTGGGCCGTTTTGGGGTCATTTCCGCCATCGCGGACTTTGCACTTCCGCCATGGCGTGGTGCTCGTGCCCGATGGGTCGGAATGAGCCGCACTTTGCTCCATCGTGCAATGGCGGAAACGCTATTTACGCTATGGCGGTCCGGTCGGTTGATTTCCGCCAGGGTCGTAATGAGGGCCTTTGTCTTCTTCTACCCCGCGGTCGGGCTTCAAGAAGTGTCAGGATTGCGGTTCCAAGGTGTCCTTGACGGACACGCACAACGTCTGCCTTTGGTGCATTGGCGAGAGCCACACCACCGATGACTGTGATGAATGCTAGTCCTTGACTTAGAAGGCCTTGCAGGAGCGGAAGAACAAGTTGTCTGTAGGTAGGGTTTCCAAGCCCCGTAAGTCGAAATCCGCTGGGCTTTCGACCAACGATTCGAGGGGCGACTCTCCGCGTCAGTTTAAGTCCATGGGGTCTAGTTCTTGGAGTGGGTCCCGCCATTCCTCTGCCTCTTCTAGGTACTCTCGGAAATGTCGTCACCGGTTGCCTTCCCTGTCCTCGTCCTAGTGTTATGCCAGATGGCGGGTGGCTTGTCCTAACGAGCATTCATCACTGGCGGAATGGGACACATTTTGCAAGGAGATGATGGTGATTTTCGAATCGCAGGGCACTGTTCCGTCCACGCCTTCGAGAGAAGCCGGCAAGGAACGCGATAGGGCCACCGCTCACACGCCTTTGGGCTCGGGCGGTCGGCGTGATCATCAGGAGCCGTCTAGGTCCCAATCGGATCGCCATAGCCGTGCCAGGTCCAGGTCCTCGACGCCCTCGAGACCGTTGGAGCCTGTGAGGCCTTCTAAGAAGGCATCGGCGCCATGTCCGTCGAAGGACACGCTCGGGGCTCCGGCCTCGAAGCCGTTGTCGAAGTCGTCGGTGCCTCACTCAACGTCGACACCGATTCCATTGACACCCTCGACGCCTTTTGAAGAGGCTTTACCAGAGGTGCCTCGAGGGCCGTGGAACCTCCGAGGAAGGCCCTGAGTAAATCAGTGAGGCCTGTGTTTCAGCCTTTTTCTGTACCTTCATCCAGGGATTTATTCCAGCCTTTGGATTACATCTCAGAGGTGGAAGAAGGGTCAGATGAGGACGGGTTTGTACCTCCTGAGGTTCCTGATGACCTGTTGTCTGGTCATAGCCAGATGGAAGACCTGCGTCAATCCTTGCATGACGGTGGTCTGGACACCTCCCCGGAGGTTGAGTTTGGCAGGCCGGAGCCTGGTACACATGCTGAGTCTTCGTACAGGCGTCTGAGGTCGAGGGTGACGGAGTACTTGGGGTGGTCTGCTCCACCTGTGGATTTTCTGCAGGATGACCCGACAGATATTTTGGACCAGGGTCCACCCATTGACCCAGTGCTGCCATTTCATATGGCCTTACAGAGAAGGGTGGCGGTGGCGGCTTGGACTGCTCTGGAGAGTCTCCCGGCAGTGAATAAGTTGTTACCAAGAAAATACCGTCCAGCCAGTGGCGACCCCAGCTACTTATCTACGCACCGCACTCCGAAGAGTTTGGTGGTGCAGGGGGCTACTACTCCAGCTAAGCAGGCTGCGTACCCTACCATTCCTCCAGATAGGGACGACAAGCGCTTTGACGGTTGGGTGAAGAAAGTATTTTCTTCTGGGGGTATGGATTTAAAGGCAGCCAACTCCGTTTGTGCCTTGGCAAGATTCACTCACACTCTGTGGAATTGTGTATCTTTGGCGGCTGAACATATTCCCGAAGGGGAGGAACGGGATGGTTTTCTTGCCCTCGTGCAGGATGGTGACCATCTTTTTGGCAGCAAGGCTGACGAGAGCCTTGAGAGGTTGCAGACCTCCAAACCTGCAGCGAAGTCGTTGAGCGCTGTAGTACGTCAACCTCCGCCTTTTCGTCCTACGGTACAGCAATGGAGGGGAGGTTCCTTTCGATACTACTCTTCCTTTGGTAGATCGAGGGGAGCTGCAAGTCAAAGGGGCCAAAGTAGGAGTACCAGAGGTGGAAAACAAGGTACTCGAGGTGCCAAGGCCCTCGGGCAGTTGCCTCTTTGCACTCAGGCACAGCCGCAGCCGCTTCCGCTCAGTCATGAGGCCATGTCCCATGGTTCACCGGTTGGAGGAAGGCTGGCGCAGCATCCTGTAGAATGGCATGCCATTACTTCAGATGTAGGGTTCTGGAGATTATAGCCCACGGCTACTGTCTTCCTTTCGGCAGAGGCCTCACGACAATCCACCGGGCAAGCTCTCTTTGAAGAGTCTGGATCCGCTCCTTGCGCAGGAAATCAAATCCCTGCTGCAGAAAGGTGCCATAGAACTGGTGCCTGTAGCGGAGAGGAACAAGGGATGGTATTCCCCTTATTTTTTTATCCCGAAAAAAGACGGGGGATCGAGACACATCATGGACTTGCGTGTTTTGAACAAGCACCTCAGGAAGGACAAGTTCAAGATGGTTACTCTCTCTCAAGTCCTCCTGGCCCTACATTTTAAGGACTGGTTGGTGTCTCTCGATCTAAAGGATGCTTACTTTTATGTGCCGATTTATCCCAAGCACAGGAAGTACCTGATTTTCAGTTTCAGATCCTGCCGTTCGGATTGACCTCCACCCCGAGGGTCTTCACCAAGTTAATGGTGGTGGTGGCAGCTTATCTCAGGAAAGGGGGGATTCACGTCTACACCTACCTGGACGATTGGTTGATCAGGGAGCACTCTCACAAGCAAGCCCTGGGTCATCTGTCAGTCACCTGCCACTCCCTTCACAAGCTGGGCTTCGCCCTCAAGTTAAAGAAGTCTCATTTGACACCTATCCAGCGGCTACAGTTCGTCGGAGCAGTGCTCGACACATCCCTGGGGCAATGTTCGCCTCCCCAGGTGAGGGCTCATCATTCTGCAGATGGTTGACAAGTTTCAACATGCCCAGAGTCTCCCGGCATTCGAGTTCTTGAGGTTGCTCGGCCTCATGGCATCCTGCATTCTACTGGTGCAAGAGGCCAGGCTGCGGATGAGATCTCTGCAGTGGGCTCTCAAGATCCACTGGTTGCAGTCCTCCGGCAGGATGTCGGATCCTGTTCAGGTGCCGTCCTCGGTCGCCCAGGATCTTCTGTGGTCGGCCGCCGAAGGCAATCTGATGAAGGGGGCTCTGTTTTGGCTACCGTGGCCGGAGGTAACGATCGTGACGGATGCATCCCTCACGGGATGGGGAGCTCATGCCAACAAGTTGACAGTCACCGGTCGTTGGTCTCCGTCGGAGTCCAGACTCCATATCAATCTGTTGGAGCTGAGGGACGTCAGGTTAGCCCTGAAGGCTTTTCTTCCATCTGTGCAGGGGAAGAGTATCCTGATTATGACAGACAATACTGTTACCATGCACTACCTCAACAAAAAGGGGGGGTCTCTCCCACTGTGCAGAGAGGCGATGCAGCTCTGCTTCTGGGCCATCCAGCAGGAAATTCCGATCTCGGCTGTTCATCTGGCCCCAGACGAAAACGAGGCGGCGGACGCTCTGAGCAGGCAGAGCATGGTCTCTCACGAGTGGGAGCTGGCTCCGGAATTTCTTTTGGAGATCTTTGCCCTTTGGGGGACACTACAAGTGGATCTCTTCACCACCAGTGTCAACCGGAAGTGCAAAAGATTCTGCTTGCGGGAATTTCCTCCAAGAGCAGCCTTGGGGGACGCGTTCGTAGTGGAGTGGTCCTTCCCACTGCTGTACATGTTTCCTCCAGTCCGTGTCATTTCGCAAGTGTTTGCAGAGGTTACGGAGGTTCGGTTCCCGAATGATCCTCATTGCTCCGGCGTGGCCCAGGAGAGTGTGGTACCCAGACCTTCTCGACATGTCCATCTGCCCTCCACACCGTCTTCCCTGCCGAGACGACCGGCTCTCACGGGACGGGGGTCGGATTCTCCATCCAGAGGTCAAGTCTCTCCGCCGTCATGCTTGGCATCTGAAAGGCTGAGGTATAAGGACTGGGACCTCCCTGAAGGCGTGATGGAGGTGTTGCTTTCAGCCAGAAGGCCTGCAACAAAATCCCTGTACCGTTGCCATTGGAGAAAGTTCTGCGACTGGTGCAGGGTACAAAATGTGGATCCTTTTCATTGTTCAATTCCTGTGGTTCTGTCTTTTTTGCTTTCATTAGCCCACAAGGGCCTGCAAGTGGGTACCATTAAGGGTTACCTGGCGGCGCTGTCCATATTAAGCGCTTGTCTGAGGAGTGTTCTTATTTTAAGATTCCTTTGATTTCTCAGTTTCTGAAAGGGCTAACTAATGTGTTTCCTCCGTCACCTTTCCAGGTGCCCGGTTGGGATTTGAATTTAGTTTTAAAGTTCCTGATGGGAGCTCCGTTTGAGCCATTAAATTCTTGTCCATTGAGACTGTTGTCCTTTAAGACTGTATTTTTAGTTGCGGTCACTTCCGCTCGCAGAGCGAGTGAGTTGCAGGCACTATCCGCCAAGCCACCTTTCACAGTGTTCCATAAGGACAGGGTTGTCCTTAGGATTCGTCCTTCTTTTCTTCCGAAGGTTGTGTCGGAATTTCATCTAAGCCAGAAGGTAGTTCTTCCGGCGTTCTATCCTCCTCCGCATCCTGATAAGGAAGAGGAGAGGCTCCATAGGTTAGATCCTAGGAGAGCTTTAAGTTTCTACATCTCACGCATGTCCCGGGTCAGAGTGGGTGATCAGCTGTTTGTAGGATACGCTGGAAGGCGTTTGGGTCAAGCTGTTTCTAAGCAGACCTTGTCCCGTTGGATCATCTTGACACTGTCTGAAAGCTACTGTCTGGCGGGTAAGGACCCTCCGGTGGGTTTACGGGCTTATTCTACTAGGGGTGTGGCTGCCTTCCACTGCTCTGCAGAGGGGTGTTTAGATTTGTAATATTTGTGAAGCAGCCACATGGGCCTCTGTCCATACTTTTGTCAAACACTACTCCCTGGATTCTATCCATGGGCAAGATTTGGCCTTTGGCAAGGCGGTCCTCTATTCTGCAATTTGATTGGGCATTCTAATATTATAAATTCTTTTCCCACCTCCATACGTTGGTACTGCTTTGTGAGTCTGTCTTAGATGTGGAATACGTCGGAGGACATAATCCCCTCGAAGAACAAGTTACTTTCTTACCTAACGTTCTTTCGATGGGATGCTCCTCTGACGTATTCCACATCGCACCCTCCCAGCTTGCTCCTCTACAGAATTTCTTATGCAATTGCAGCTTATGTTTCCGCAAGGCTTTCTGTGGTCATAACTGGCAGAAGATTGGTGTCACACGTTCTGGGAAAAAAGTACAACTGAGGCTACGGGCGTCGTGCGTCCTATATATAACATCCGGTGACGTTGGCGTTCAACGCAGGCCCGCGAGGGACAGCGTATCGACGTCATCAACGCATGACGCTGAACAAAATTTCCAAAGCAGCACAGCTGTGGTGATTACCGTCATAGATGTGGAATACGTTGGAGGAACATCCCATCGAAAGAACGATACCAGGTAAGAAAGTAACTTGTTCTTCTTTCTTTTCCCACTTTCCTGAGCCCAGACAGCCCAATCAGGGAGAGGGGAGGCCAAGGGTGGAGGGGTACCAAAACTATCCCAACCAAGGGTCTTATGGGAGAAAGGACAGTTACTCTTCCCCTGATCAACCCAGGGTAGACCAGAGGGCCCGTATCAGCCAGAACGGGAGTCCAACTGGAGCGCTAGGTCCAGAACTTGGCACAGGATCTGTGTCGCATGTTGAGGGCGCAGCAAAACCCTCCAATGAACATGGCGACTCAGAACTCCTCAAATCAAGTGTCTGGTGCTCCAGAGCAATGACTGGGAGAGAACCCCGACAACCCACTGGTTCCCAGGGAGGAAGAACAGGGGGAAGGGGGTCTGAAGCCTTCCAGGAAGCTTCCTTCCCCACTTGTGAAAAGCCCCTGGAAACCCAGGAACCAGAACCCCCTGCCCCCGAAAGTCTGCAACCTAAGGAACAGAGGGTGGGTAGCAGAAATAAAGAGACTAGAAAGACCCATTTTGTGGAGGAGGTGCAAATCTTCCAATTTGAAGGAAAGGGGTCCTCAGAGGATTCTGGGAAAAGGATCTTCTCCTTCAGGGATGGGGGGGGAACTCCTCCCAAAGAAAAATGGGTCCCAAGAGATCCTGAGAAAAAGTAAGGTAAAAATACCGTACTTAAGACTGGTGCTCTCAGTTGACCTTAAATAAGGTTGCTCAATCATATATAGCTCTTGCGTAAAATAATTCAAATGTCAGACAAAATATATTTCCAAATGGTACAAAGTTTTTCCAAGAGAAATGTTTAATTCACATTTCCTGGTTTTATATCTTTCTTGATTAGTTCAGATATTGCGAGGCAACTCAAAATCGATAGGTCAATTATTAACAATAGTACATATGCCAATGCATTTCGGTCTGAGACCATCTTCAGGGCTGTACTGAAGTGAGTGTAGAATCTGCACCGTGTTAACATCAATTATTCATCAGAATACACATAAATATAATAGATAATTCAAAATAAAGCAAGGCACATACCCCAAATAGATCCAAATGGATGTTGTACATGTAAGAGAAAAATAAATATGAAAAATATGTCAACATACATTATATCGCTAACCATTCATAGTTGTTTTTCCTCTTTGTATTTTGTGTCCTGTACCTGCTAATTGTGAGTTGTCCTCTCCTATGAATGCGTTCGTAGAACGTCTCCAGTGTTCCTGTTAATTGCCAGAGGGGAATATATATTACTATTATTCTAGCTATATCCAATTGTGAAGCTATTTCAACCTGAAAAGTTAAATGGGCTCTTACCTGCACTCGTATGATTCGCGCGCGGGACCGATCGCGCTCCCTGTGAGAGCGAAAGTGAACTGCGCGCGGCCAAAAAATGCTTTTAAGGGTAGTCATGGGAACCTGGGCGGGGCGTCGAGCAGCAGCAAAGTTGCTGTCGCACGTACGCCTCGGGACCCACCGCCCTACGGGAGCGCAGGGGGGCGGGACTGTTGCCATGACCCCAAGGTGTGTGTATGCTCTGTGTTACTGATGATGGAATTAACTCGAGTGAAAGAGAGGTGTGGATAAAGCCTAGGCAATTAGTGGAAACTATACACGTGACTTCGTTCTATATCTGTGTATATGTTCTATGAATGTCAACCAATGTAGGTGTCAAAATAAGGATAGATACTGGTTGTGTGGAGTGGATCATGCGATCCATACCCATTCATACACTCCTAAATATTTTAAACTGTTGCATGATGTGCAATTAATACATGTAAGTGCAAAAACACCAGAAAACAACACCAAGTTCAATCACACGTTTTCAATGTGTCCCCAGTTGTATCTGGATCTAAGTCCATTGCGCTTCTTCATCCACGAAGAATTCAAAGACTTATTCTTGAACCAACCGTGAATCTGGCTTTTTTAGAGAAAACACATATAATTGATCTCTTCATTGATTCCCTTCGGTGTAAGGGAACTTAGTCTGTCTATCCAAAACGTTTCTCGTTGATCAATTCTTTTTTGTAGATCCTCGTATCTTTCTCTTCTTTGGACTCTTTCCAGGACTACAAATTTAATCTGTGCCAGATTGTGTTGTTTACTCTGCCAGTGTCTTGCTACTGCAGAGCTTGCAGTCTTGTTCCTGATACAAGATCTGTGTTCGTTCCACCTGATCTTTGCTGTGCGCTGTGTTTGTCCGACGTAGTATAAACCACAAGGGCATTTAATTCCATATATGATCCCTGCCGTGTCACATGTGGCATAGCATTTCAATTTGATTTTTTCTCCAGTATATGGATGATTTATGGTTTGTCCTTTCATGATATATCCACAGTTGCTGCAGTTGAGGCATGGAAATGTACCTATGCGGTCCGTGCTTCTCTTCTTTTGTGGGGGTCTCGTGTGGACTAATCTGTCTTTCAAATTAGAACTTCTCTGGTAGGCAAATGTGGGGGTTTCTTTAAATAGGTGTTCTACCCTTTTATCACATGTAACAGTGTTCCAATTTTTCTTTATGATTGACTTAATCCGATTGCTTTGGCGTGAATATTTCGATACAAACACCAGTGGGGGAGAGATATCCTGTTTGTTGATTTTAGGTTTGAGTAATTCTTCTCTATCTTGTGTAGCCGTGCGTATTTCTGCTGATGTAACTTCCTCTGTTGAATAACCGCGGGCTAGAAATTTCTTGCCCATTTCTCTCACAGCTCTTTCGTATTCACTTTGGTTACTCACAATCCTTTTCACTCGAAGCAACTGACTGTAAGGTAAATTCTTGATCAGACTGGGTTGATGAAAACTGAGTCTATGTAGCAGACTGTTCCTATCTGTGCTTTTCCGATAGATAGTGGTTTGATATCCAGTTTCTGTGACATTAATCTCAACGTCCAGAAAATGAATAGATTTACGTGAATATTCGTATGTGAACTGTATACGTGGGTCTATGTTGTTGATGTATCCAAAAAATTCTAGTAGGTGTGATTCTGTGCTCTTCCAGATGCCGAAAATATCATCTATGTACCGGATCCAGGTGATAAGTTCTTGATTCCATACGTTGTTTGTCAGAACATGTTCTGTTTCGAATTTGTGCATGAAGGAGTTTGCATATGAAGGGGCCATGGTTGCCCCCATGGCCGTGCCTGCAACCTGTAAGTAAAATTTATCTTTAAATTGGAAGTATGAATTGTTACTAATGAATTCCAACAATCCCATAATGAACTCTTTTTGTGCAGGTATTTCTCCTTCCCTCAGGAGCATCCACTCCACCGCTTCTCTGCCCAAGTCATGGGGAATCGATGTATATAAGCTTTTTACGTCTACTTCACAGTAGACTTCACAGTAGACGTAAAAAGCTTATATACATCGATTCCCCATGACTTGGGCAGAGAAGCGGTGGAGTGGATGCTCCTGAGGGAAGGAGAAATACCTGCACAAAAAGAGTTCATTATGGGATTGTTGGAATTCATTAGTAACAATTCATACTTCCAATTTAAAGATAAATTTTACTTACAGGTTGCAGGCACGGCCATGGGGGCAACCATGGCCCCTTCATATGCAAACTCCTTCATGCACAAATTCGAAACAGAACATGTTCTGACAAACAACGTATGGAATCAAGAACTTATCACCTGGATCCGGTACATAGATGATATTTTCGGCATCTGGAAGAGCACAGAATCACACCTACTAGAATTTTTTGGATACATCAACAACATAGACCCACGTATACAGTTCACATACGAATATTCACGTAAATCTATTCATTTTCTGGACGTTGAGATTAATGTCACAGAAACTGGATATCAAACCACTATCTATCGGAAAAGCACAGATAGGAACAGTCTGCTACATAGACTCAGTTTTCATCAACCCAGTCTGATCAAGAATTTACCTTACAGTCAGTTGCTTCGAGTGAAAAGGATTGTGAGTAACCAAAGTGAATACGAAAGAGCTGTGAGAGAAATGGGCAAGAAATTTCTAGCCCGCGGTTATTCAACAGAGGAAGTTACATCAGCAGAAATACGCACGGCTACACAAGATAGAGAAGAATTACTCAAACCTAAAATCAACAAACAGGATATCTCTCCCCCACTGGTGTTTGTATCGAAATATTCACGCCAAAGCAATCGGATTAAGTCAATCATAAAGAAAAATTGGAACACTGTTACATGTGATAAAAGGGTAGAACACCTATTTAAAGAAACCCCCACATTTGCCTACCAGAGAAGTTCTAATTTGAAAGACAGATTAGTCCACACGAGACCCCCACAAAAGAAGAGAAGCACGGACCGCATAGGTACATTTCCATGCCTCAACTGCAGCAACTGTGGATATATCATGAAAGGACAAACCATAAATCATCCATATACTGGAGAAAAAATCAAATTGAAATGCTATGCCACATGTGACACGGCAGGGATCATATATGGAATTAAATGCCCTTGTGGTTTATACTACGTCGGACAAACACAGCGCACAGCAAAGATCAGGTGGAACGAACACAGATCTTGTATCAGGAACAAGACTGCAAGCTCTGCAGTAGCAAGACACTGGCAGAGTAAACAACACAATCTGGCACAGATTAAATTTGTAGTCCTGGAAAGAGTCCAAAGAAGAGAAAGATACGAGGATCTACAAAAAAGAATTGATCAACGAGAAACGTTTTGGATAGACAGACTAAGTTCCCTTACACCGAAGGGAATCAATGAAGAGATCAATTATATGTGTTTTCTCTAAAAAAGCCAGATTCACGGTTGGTTCAAGAATAAGTCTTTGAATTCTTCGTGGATGAAGAAGCGCAATGGACTTAGATCCAGATACAACTGGGGACACATTGAAAACGTGTGATTGAACTTGGTGTTGTTTTCTGGTGTTTTTGCACTTACATGTATTAATTGCACATCATGCAACAGTTTAAAATATTTAGGAGTGTATGAATGGGTATGGATCGCATGATCCACTCCACACAACCAGTATCTATCCTTATTTTGACACCTACATTGGTTGACATTCATAGAACATATACACAGATATAGAACGAAGTCACGTGTATAGTTTCCACTAATTGCCTAGGCTTTATCCACACCTCTCTTTCACTCGAGTTAATTCCATCATCAGTAACACAGAGCATACACACACCTTGGGGTCATGGCAACAGTCCCGCCCCCCTGCGCTCCCGTAGGGCGGTGGGTCCCGAGGCGTACGTGCGACAGCAACTTTGCTGCTGCTCGACGCCCCGCCCAGGTTCCCATGACTACCCTTAAAAGCATTTTTTGGCCGCGCGCAGTTCACTTTCGCTCTCACAGGGAGCGCGATCGGTCCCGCGCGCGAATCATACGAGTGCAGGTAAGAGCCCATTTAACTTTTCAGGTTGAAATAGCTTCACAATTGGATATAGCTAGAATAATAGTAATATATATTCCCCTCTGGCAATTAACAGGAACACTGGAGACGTTCTACGAACGCATTCATAGGAGAGGACAACTCACAATTAGCAGGTACAGGACACAAAATACAAAGAGGAAAAACAACTATGAATGGTTAGCGATATAATGTATGTTGACATATTTTTCATATTTATTTTTCTCTTACATGTACAACATCCATTTGGATCTATTTGGGGTATGTGCCTTGCTTTATTTTGAATTATCTATTATATTTATGTGTATTCTGATGAATAATTGATGTTAACACGGTGCAGATTCTACACTCACTTCAGTACAGCCCTGAAGATGGTCTCAGACCGAAATGCATTGGCATATGTACTATTGTTAATAATTGACCTATCGATTTTGAGTTGCCTCGCAATATCTGAACTAATCAAGAAAGATATAAAACCAGGAAATGTGAATTAAACATTTCTCTTGGAAAAACTTTGTACCATTTGGAAATATATTTTGTCTGACATTTGAATTATTTTACGCAAGAGCTATATATGATTGAGCAACCTTATTTAAGGTCAACTGAGAGCACCAGTCTTAAGTACGGTATTTTTACCTTACTTTTTCTTGGAATTCGTTTAGTGTGATCCGGATGCCACAGGATCAATCATAGACTGGCAGCTCCAGGTTAAAATATTACACAATTTTCCTAAATGAACTTTATCTATATTAAAGGACCTAACTTCTGTGGTGCCCACCTTCACATTGTATTCCCAAGAGATCCTGATCAAGACTGGGTAGATGTGGGGACCGAGTTAAAAACGCCCATCACACCTCAGAATGACCAGCAAGAAAATCACCTTGTTCAAACCAATTCTGGTGACTGCCTCCAAAAAGGGGGGGGGGGGGCCAGAATCAGAGCCAGGGGAGCCCAAAACTCCCCCCATATCCAATTGCCACCTTTTTCTTACAGGTTCCCAAGATCCCAAACAAAATCCTGCCCAAATCACCCCTTTGTCAGAATCCAAAGCAAAGAAATTAACCCACCAATTGGCCAAAAATGTGCATCATCTTTGCCCCCTTGAGGAGAAGGAGGGAAGATTTTACTCCCCGTTCCAAATACATGGGCAATGTGCATTTTTGGCACTGGTGGACACTGGAGCCCAAGCCACTCTTCTGTCAAAAAGGGCCTTTGATCAGCAGAATTCAGGAAGGGGGGAGAAATACCAAATCCTTCTCACCCCTTTTCCTGGACAACTTCAGAACTTCGAAGGGAATTAAATTCCTGTCGAGGGGACTGCGGATTTGGACATTAAAATTGGGCGACACAAGGTAAAGCACCCGGTCATAGTTGTGACTCCAGAGGGCACACCATGTTTACTAGGGAACGACATCCTGCGTAGATTGTCTCCCCTCATAGATTGTGTAAACAAGGTCCTCTGGAACCAGACTAACCGACCAATAAAATTAAAGCATAGTGTCGACCATGTTAGTTTAAATGGCACATGTCACATGGCTGAATAAAAATCTGACCAAATTGAATTCCATTTCCAAAATAACCAAATCCCAGACGTGACAGTAATTGCAGTAGGACAACAAACTGGTGAAGGGAAGTCCTCTCTATTTCTAAAAATCAACCTTCCTTCCAGTCTCAAGTGGCATTCCACACTGGAAGGGAATACTCTGAAATTCTATACAAATTCACAATCAGAATATCCCACTGCTATAGTCCAAAATGATGAGAAATCAGCTCAAAGTTTGGTGTACATTCAGAAAATTGGAGAACAGTTGTTCATCCCTATTCAGTTAAATGAGGGGAAGGACTCTGTTCTCGCCCGAGTGTGTGTGAAAACAATGGTAAGAGCTTCATCAGCGAGGCCATGTTCCGCAAACTCCCAAAAGATCCAGCCATTCCCACATTTAAATTATTAGACAAATGGGAACTGGACCTGCAAACAAACAATTCCAAACATCTCCTGCCTAGCAGGTATATGCTCAAAATATCCATAGGCAACAAGAGCATAGTGCATAATTGTTGGGTTGTGCAAGATGTCCCTGCTGCATTTTATTTAGGCAGTGACATTCTCAAACGCTTTGCCATTAGTTTAAACTTCAAAGCCTGGTCCCGATTAGCGGGTAATCCCATGGACTTTGTTGACCCAGAGAAAGCATTTCGGTCAGCTCAACTGCTGCCATATGCAGTTGAAATTCAGATTGGAGAGGAAGTCACCATCCCAGAACTGGCCTGACAATTCGCACTTGAAGTAAAAATTAAAAGAGGACAGAAACTGAAAAATCCTGACGCCTATGTTCACCTCAATGCCCATTTCCAACAGCAAGGGTTGGGGTTAAACCCAACACCACTAGTTAACACAGAACACAACAGCATTCCAATAGAGGTGGATAACAGCGACCATAGGAGTATCACTCTGGGTGCAGCCACCATTATTGGAATGGCGGTTGATGACCGACATTTTTCCATAGATTTAGGTAACGAACTGATAGGACCGATCCCCAATGACTGTTTTGACAGTGATAGCGACAATGACACATCATCAGACAGGAACTTCACCCGGCATGGGGGGAATTTCCTGGTGTACTCTTCCTGCCCTTATGATAAGGAAGATGTGACCTGTGACTTCAGGAGGGATGAGGTGATCTTTCAAGTCCACCATGACTGCCTTCCCCACCTGAAGCCATCAGTCCAAATCAGTACTTTGACCAGGGACTTCTCCGCCCAGCTGGAGGAGGCCGCTGAGATAGCCAAACCAGAAGTCTTTCCAGGCTTCAGCCAGATGGTTGAAGAGAGAGTCAACCTAGCTTTATGCCTGTGAGACTCTGGAGCAAAGGCAAAAATTGAAACAAGTTTTCTTAGATTTTCAAGATCTCTTTGCGGTGGACTCATATGACTGTGGTCGCACCGACATCCACACAACAATTCCCACGGATCCTGGCATGACTAAAGTGTTGGTGAAGCAATATTGCTTGCCTCTCGCATCAATGGAGTCTATTACTGAAATAATTAAGAACCTTTAGTCCCGTGGGATAATTCGTCCAGTCCACTGCACCTCAATAATCCGGTGCTGCGGATTCTGAAACCAATCAGCCAGTGGAGACTCTGTGCTGACCTAAGGGAGCTCAACAAACGGGTCAATACTTCCCGATGGCCTCTTCCCTACATTGACCAAGGGCTGGCCCAGATCTAGGGGTCAAAGGTATACACTGCCATTGACCTGACCAATGGCTACTGCACTGTACCTGTCAGTAGGGAGGACCAATACAAGCTGGCCTTTACCTTCGGGGGGCAGCAGTACACTTGGACCCGGACTCCCTTCGGATACATCAACTCCGGCAATGAATTTAACATTTTTCTGCACAAGGCCATGCCCGACTTGGGTGAAAGGGGTAACCTGGCCTATGTAGATGATGTTTTAATCAAAAGCTCAACTGTGGATGAACACATAGCGGATATCCGTTATGTTCTGACACAGTTGAGGGCTGCCGGAGCAAAACTCTCTTTCCAAAAGGCACAGTGGTGCAGGACCCGTGTCAATTTCTTGGGGCATGAGATAACTCCTGAAGGTCTCTGTCCCCAAGAAAAGAAAGTAGAAGCACTCCAGAAAATAAAAGACCCCACAACTCTGCGGGAACTAAGGAGCCTCCTTGGACTAACTAATTACAGCAGAAAGTTCATTGAGGACTACGCAGAGATCACGAGACCCCTGATCCATCTGTTGAAGGTGGGGGCCAAGTGGGAGTGGGGTCCAGAGCAAGCCGAGGCAGTAAGACAACTCAAAAGAAGCCTCTCGCAAGCGCCTTGCCTAGCTTACCCTGTCAAAAACAAGGAGTTCTTCTTGGAGTCAGGGTTCTCAAATACATGCTTGACTGCAGTATTATATCAAAAGCATGACAAAGTCAATAAAGTAATCTCCTATGCGAGTAAGACTTTATCCTCTGTGGAGGAAAAATTAAACGATTGTGAGAAGGCACTCCTGGCAACAGTGTGGGCATTGAAAAATTACCGCCTGTTTATCCAGGGGGAACACATCGTAGTAGAGACCCCACCCCAACCTTTGCAGTATCTTCAAAGTGACAGAATCCATGCGGGAAATGTGAGTAATTCCCGAATTACTTCCTGGATTCTGTCAATGCAAGGCTTTCCTGTGTAGGTCAGATATGGTCAAAACAAGAAGAGTCCCCTCACGCAAGGTCTCGCTGACTTGCATGATTGTGCCAGAGAAAACTGTCTCAAGGACAAAAGTCTTAAAATCAAGGACAACATGGAAGCATATCTTAATTCCCAACACAAAGTCTATGAAGAAGACAAGTGTGAGGGAATGCCCACTGTCTATGTGGATGGGTGCTCATACCATGTTGACAACAGGGAAAAGGAACTTGTGGCCGGCGTGGGGAATGCATGGGTGAATGATGCCCCAGAGCCCTCCGCTGGGTACAAAACCGGTCCCCGCAGTAGTCAAGTGGCAGAGTTGATGGCTGTGCATCAAGCCATCCTCACTGCTGTCCGACCCCAACTCCTCAAACTGGTCATAATCACTGATTCAGATTATGTACGGAACGGGTTTGTGGAGCACCTGGTTAATTGGAAAACCAGAGGTATGCTATGTGGTAATAACAAACCATTAAAACACAGAAAATGAATACAAAATATTGAGGATCTGGTCACCTCAAATGTGATGACCACCTACTGGAAAAAGATCAAGGGTCCTTCTAAAGTAGAGGGACCAGACAAAACTGGAAATGACCTAGCTGATCAGCAGGCCAAAACTGAAGCCATCCAAGGGGATCTACTTGAGATCGAGTCCCTGTTGGGGGAAATCCAGGTCACTGCTATCACCCAGGCAAATGATCACAATGAACTCTCAACTGCACAATGGATTAAGGAGACCCCAGATGCTGATTTGATTACGGCTCAAAAAGGGGATCCAATAATTGGTAAGTTTTATCAACACATTGAGGACCCTGAGAACTTTCCCCTGACGGATACCCATTACATTGGGAAGGAGGACCTCAGAGCGCTGATGAAATGTCCAAAAACTTTCCGAATCCAAGACGGTTTGTTGGTGAGGAGATCCATCGCTGGCCATGACCAGTGGGTGGTCCCTACCTCATTCCGAAGCCTGTTGCTAAGTCACGCCCATGATGCAGCCACAGCCGGTCATCGGGGGGTTTATACGACATTAGAAATCTTGCGAGAGGTTGCATACTGGCCACACATCGGGCAGGACCTCGACCAATACTTGAAGGGGTGTCTTGTGTGTGCACAATTTCACCAACATTAGTCACACACTGTGCTCCCCTCCAAAAGAGGGGGATGACACTGCCTTGGTCAGATTTGCAAGTCTATTTCATCGAGCCCGTGATTCGCTCCTCTCTGGGGAACAAGTACATGTTGACCGTGACATGCTTGTTCACTAAATGGGTGGAATGTCTCCCGGCCCCAAATTGCAAGGCAGAAACAGCAGTTGCCCTCACGATCAATCACATCTTCTAGCGTTTTGTACTACCCCAAAGGATTGAGTCAGACTGAGGTAGCCACTTCACTAGCGAAGTGATGACAAAGATGTGGGAGATACTTGGGGTCAAAAGGAAACTACACATTGCCTACCGGAGGTCCTCTAGTGGTGGAGTTGAGAGGTACAATAAAACTATTCTAAGCATATTAAAAAAGTGTGTGGCAGATTCTGGGCCAAGTTGGGACATTCGATTACCCCTTGTCCTGATGGCCATCAGATCTACCCCTTCTTCTGCAACAAACATGTCTCCATTTGAGCTGATGACTGGACGAAGGATGGTGCTACCCCAGCATCTGCTCTACAGAACCCAAAAGCAGATCTTGATAAATGCCTCCACAACTCACATTAGTATGTTGAGAATATGAGAAAACACATTCAACATGCTTTTGCCTATGCACAGCGGAATCTAGAAAGATCTGCAGACAGTATGAAGACCCACTATGACCTTAAGACAACTAAAAAGGAATATCAAGTTGGAGACCTGGTCTACTTGTACAATATCCAAAGGAACCAAACCAAAGAGTGCAAATTCCTCCTGAGTTGGCGGGGTCCTTTTGAAATTGTGGACAGAATCTCACCGGGCGCCTACAGAATCTGCATCCCCAAGGGCAGTTTGGCAGAAGGGGAAGACAAGTGGGTCCACATAAACCAGCTGAAGAGTTGCCATCCCAGGCATACTTTGCGGCAAATAAAGGAGCCAACCATAAACCCAGAGGGGGAAAATCCCGAAACATAAAAGAATCACTAAATGTTCACCGTGTATGTGCAAGAAGAGTGTTAAAACCATTAGTAAACATATAAGGGGAAGATCGCCAATTGTAATCCATGCACACGTCTTTCCCACTGCTGACATCCCCAGATGACGTGTGGACACAGTACTGGGAACATTTCCATAACCATGCTATGTTCTATCTTCTAGCATCTGGACTAAGAATCATCCCAAGGATTACCAAGGAGGACCACTCGGGGACTGGGAGGAAAGACCCAAGGAGCCCAGAGTGCCACTCCATACTCCCAGCCAGAACCAGCAATACTCCCAACCAGAACCAGCAAGGAGAGCGGGTCGCCTCCAGCACTGACGGGAGAAGCCACTGAAGTTTTCCACATGGACAGAAAAAGAACATCCCAATCTCCTGACTTCCCCTTGACGGGAGGTGAAAACCAAGTCGGGAGGGTGTCTCTGTGGGATGTATTGACCGACTTTGCTGTGCTATGTGGCATCACCCTGCTAGTTATGGTGCAAGGAACTGCAACAATGGCGGCAAAACTCTTGCGCGCGCCAAAAACCTACAAAAAATGTGTGCTTCTACACAACAAAAAGATGGTGCATGTGTGGTGGAATAGAGCACACACTGCAGAGAATGTGCCAATGGGCTCCATGACCAGCAAACAGAGTGCAGAGGGAGAAGCAGCACTTTGCAAAGGAAACTCCAAAATGCGCCTATGAAGGACATTTGCTTTGTTGCTAAAAACTCCAAAATGCCCATAACACAACACTTGTCAACATCCAAAATCTTGCTTGGTGCTAAAATTCATGTAATCTTATGAAGCATTGCGAACATACAAAATCCTAAATGTGAAGAGCAAAACTTTCTTCAGAAAAACTGGATTGTCTGTAAACGGACAGCTCATGCCAAAATCTGTGTGCAGTACCTTGGGCTACCTGTGGATGACAGCTGTCAGAGGAGCCCTGATGAAACTTCAAAGTATTAAACTAAAAGTCTGCTGGATTAGCAAACATAAAAAGGATTGTTGCCAAAAAGGAATACAGATATTAGTTGTGTTTTTGATCCCACAGATTTTAAGGCTAAGAAAAAAATATATTTATGTTTGATGCAACAAATTTGATTTTTGCTGGATTTATGAAGTTAATTAGCCTGACTGACCTGCAAGAACTGGAAAAGCAGGTTTCTCCCAAGAGGAGGGCCATCCTCTCAGCAGAAACTCACGGGGAGATGATAAAAGTTGGTTAGAACAGACTCTTGTCTACAGAAAGAGAATGAAAAATAGCTGGCCTTTCAGCCCTGGAAACGGAGGTGTGAGAGGGTCGTACATGGCTCCTGGAAGAAACTTCCCCCAAGGAGGGGGATGCACTGGACTCCCAGAAGAGACAAAGGGGTAGAGCCAAGCGACAATCTGCTGTTAAGAATGAACCATGAACAATTTTTAAAAGACTCATAACTTGTGATTCAATAGTGGGAAAAAATATAAACAGGACAGAGTTGTTAATCTAATTTTTGACTGCACGTTTTAAGAGGCGGCCGAACCGTGTAACATGTTCTGGACAAGAATGGCAATATATGTGCTTTCATGCGAAATGTATTAATGTTAGAATTGTGAAAATTTACATGCCCATCCATATGTTAAACACACACATTTGTGGAAATTTGCATAAAGTTTGGAAATAGTTTTCATAGCAAAAAGGACAAAATTCTGTAGAAAGTTGAAACAAGACCCCACAGCTGCAGGATTTGGAGGAACAGATGCTACATAAAATATGGCATCTTTTTGTGTGATTTGTACAAAGATGACCAATGTAGAAATGTGTATTTAGTCTAAAATCAGATTTTGAGACCAGTGGTTAAAGGGAGGTCTCCGAGGACTGTAAAGCAAACCATAAAATGTGACATCATCCGGCCTTGATCCAATCACTCAAATGCAAGGCGGAGATGAAGTTTTGGTCCAATCCCGACTCACAGGGGCAAGCTTAGCTAAGCCGGCCCATACACCCACTTTGTGATGTCATTTTAAAGCATAAATGGAGACAGCTGACCACACATAGGGACTCACTGATCCACTGACTTTCCTGATTCCGGCGAAGCACTCTGATCCAGCATTCTACATCCAGCTTTAATATCCTTCCAGATCCAGATGCCAAGACTCTTGCCAGCAATAGAGAAATATTGATTTCCAGCAAGGCCCAAATACTCAAACTTATTTACCCCACCCAGTGGAGCGTTGTGGGGGGAGAAGGCCTTTTGAACTAGAATCCTGAAACCCCCTGGCTTGCTACCACAAGGCCTGCCTGAGGAACTCGCTATCCAGCTGGTTGAAAGACCCACAACAAAAAGGGCAGATCCTGTGCAAATCCGGTGAACATCTTAGCTGATCCAGTCCCACGCTGAAGTGCTGTCCGTCCTAGACCAGACCCAATCCAATGACCAGAACTGACAGTCTCATTTAATTACAAAGGACTGTAAGTATTTATAGGTAGAACAGTGACCCAGAGTATGATATGATATGGCATTTGTAACGCGCTTATACACAAGTGTTTCAAGGCACGACGAGGCAGAGAGGGGGGAACAAAGGGAGACAGACAACGATCCTACTAGGCCAGGTGTCATTCAGATTGAACAAGTGCAAGGTTAAGGGGACGGGAAAAGTGCAAGGGGGAAAGGGAGAGGGGAAAGTGCAGTACACGGTTAGTAACGAACAAGATAAATAATAAGGGCCAGCTGGTGGCAAGTGCAAGATAAGTGCAGACAAGTGCAGGGAAGAGGGGCTGTAGGGATACAGAGACAGTCCCGCAGTGCAGGGGTTGCCGGGAAGGCAGTGCAGGAGAGAGTGGCTGGGCCAAGGACCGAGATTGGTGAGTGGCCCAGTTGCTGATTTAGTACAATTTCAGTGATTTAGCAGGGGAGAGAAAGCAGCAAAGAGGAGGGTTTTGAGGCTCTTCCGGAACCGGAGATGGTTCTCCTCAAGTTTTAGGGAGGCAGGAAGGCTGTTCCAGAGGGAGGCCCCTGCAGCGGAGAGAGATCTCCCACCAACTCGTTGCTTAGAGAAGCGGCTGACCCTGAGAGAGTTAGAGGGGGATGAGCGAAGTGCTCGAGAAGGAAGATATTTAGGAAGGGAGAGTTGAAGGTATTTTGGCCCCAGGCCCCAGAAGGCCTTGTGGACAATGCAGAGGGTTTTGAACTTAATCCTCGCAGCCACAGGGAGCCAGTGTAGCGATTTCAGTCCTGGAGAGATACGGTCCCGGGGCTTGAGGCCAAGGACAAGTCTCGCAGTCCTGTTCTGGATGAGTTGCAGAGGGCGGAGAGTAGAGGCAGGTAGATTTAGGTAGAGGATGTTACAGTAGTCCAGCTTCGAGAGAACCAGGGCTCTGGAGACAGTGAGCTTCTGGGGGAAGGAGAGGAAAGGAAGGATACCTCTGAGGAGGTGCAGCTGGTAGTGTGACTTCTTAGAAACGTCAGAAATGTGAGGCGAGAAGGAGAGTGTGGAGTCGAAGATGACTCCGAGGTTTTTAGCCTTGCAGGTAGGAGCAGGAAGAGGGCCAAGAGAGGCCGGCCAGAGAGCTGCAGGGAAGGAGGGAGTGGGTGTGCCGATGGGTAGAATCTCGGTCTTACTGGCATTAAGGCAGAGGTCGTTGGCGGCACACCATTCCTGGATAGCAGAAAGACAGTCAGAGATGAGGGAAGGAGAAGAGGAGGCCGAGGGTAGCCTGAAAATGAGCTGGGTATCATCAGCATAGCACTGAAAGTAGGGGCAGAGAGCAGCGATGCGCTGGGCGAGAAGTGCCAGGTACTGGTTGAACAGCCAGGGAGAGAGGTTGGAACCCTGGAGGACACCACAGGTAGAGAAAAAGATGTCAGACAGGAAAGACCCCAGTTGGACCTGGGAGGGTCGATTTGAGAGGTCAGCCAAGCCAGAGCCTGACCAGCGATACCCAGGTTATCACGGAGACGGTTGAGCAGGATGGTATGGTTGACAGTATCAAAGGCAGAAGAGAGATCAAGCAAAATGAGAACACAAGGAATGTTACAGTCAAGGTTCGAGAGCAGGTCCTCACGGATGTTCAGGAGAGCAGTTTCTGTGCTTCTGGCAGCTCTGAGGCCAGACTGATGGTCATGAAGGCTACCAACAGATTCAGCATGGAGATTAAGCTGGGAGATGGCAAGTTTCTCCAGGAGCTTGCCCAGGAAAGGAGCGATAGAGATAGGGCGATAGTTAGCTGGGCAGGACGGGTCGGAGGAGGGTTTCTTAAGAAGGGGGGGTGCACAAGGGAGTGCTTGAGAGGGGATGGGAAGACTCCAGAGGCGAAGGAGTGATTGCAGAAGTCAGCAAGGGCAGGAGCCAAGGAGTCGATGTGGTCCTTAATAGTTTTGGAGGAGCAGGGGTGGACCTGTGTTGACGAGACTTTCATAGATCGGACTTGTCTCGAAACCTCATCAGCAGAAAAAAGGGGAAAGGCAGAGAAGGAGAGAAGAGGGGTGGCTGCAGAAGGGGCCAGAGGACGGGCAGGGAATAGAGGGGGGGAGGTGATGGGAGGAGAGTGAGGACAGGATGTCCTGAGTTTTTTTGCAATGCTTGCATTGTCTTACTCCAACCTCAAACCTATCCCCTCTTTCATTCAGAACCAGTATTGTTAGAACTATCTTTGCGCTGACTCTTTTCTCATCTGAAGAAGTAGATTATCTACAGCAGGCGGGTTACGCTGATCACATGACTGTAAGATCCCTCTGTGGCATTCGCTTTTTCCTAGTCATCATCTAGTGTAATCAAACCCATTTGTTCATTTTCAAATTGCATTTCTGTTTTCCATTCTTGCGCCTATTTCGCAAAAACGCCTCTTACTAAAACCTCTATAACTCCCTCAATTTTTGTGATAGAAATGAAATTTCAACTCCAAAACAGTGCGATTCACCCGTTATAGCGAATATCATGCAAGGAAAACTTTGCCGCGAATTGAAATCCTGAGTAGTTTTCCACGTGTGAAATAGCTTTAAATTGTTTCCGACTTGGACTTTGAGATTTCCATTGTTTTCTTTTGACTAAACCATTGCTTGTGATTGTGTGCAACTGTTCAAAGCGGCTCCCATAATAATTTATAATACATTTGGTGTTTTTGCCCAGTCAATTCTAAAGACCATTTCAAAGCCATCCTGACAGCTCAAAAGTCAATTGCGTGTTTCTCTTGTGTTTGAAGGGGGAAGGTGGGACTGATATTCTGCTATTTCCTGAATACCTGCTCTCTCCTCCCATTTCTTTACATTGCCTATTGAGGGTTGAGGGGTGGTGCAGGGGGAACCTCTAACCATAGTGCCATCTGTCCAAACCAACACAAAAGTATTCTGTTCTGTGCTGCATTTGTTTTTGTGCTCATTACGTATTCCTAGTGTATTAAAGATATTATTCCGTGTTCTGTCACCCCATTGGTGATTGTTGTTTATCGATTAAAATATATTGCGATTACATTTTAAATACATAAATTAATATTTACCTTTGCAAACTAGCCTTATTCCTGGTTCAGTGTGACTTGGGAGGGGTCTCAGGAGAAGGGTGTGATATGAGTGGTACATCGTTAAAGAATATTGAATTTATAGATACAAATAAATAAGGGCTTCAGTTGCGCACTACATGCCGGGCGAGACTTGGGTGTGTGCCAGATTGAAATCACTTACACCCCTAAGCTCTCTACTTCCATCTACATTAGTCAGCTGTATTCGATAAAGCATTGGACATCTTGTTTGTGAGTCTGAGCCCACTATGATGTTGTACCGCCCAAAGAGAAAACAGTGCTCCCTTTCCACCATCCATTGATCCTGGGGCGGGTCTCGACAGACTTTAATGTTGAGATATGAAGTTACCGCCCAATCATCTTACTCCCATAGATGTTGCAGGACCCAGTATTGGAGGAACTCAAACTTTCTCCATCTTCTCCCTTTAAGATCTCGTAGGTTAGGTGGACCAGGTCTATCCAATCTGTAGATTGCTTTTATATCTTCCACAAGTATCATGGAATGGGGATAGGACTTAAGAGTGGGAATAAGTTACCTGTGTGACTACTATACTCCTAGTCCCTAGGTCCTTTGTTATATACAGCTCTCCCTCTGATCCTGCTAAAACTTAGCCATCCATTAGGCCCGAACTGGGTAGGCGAAAAGGGATTTGCAGATGATGCCAGAGGATGCAATAAAATGGGTTGTGTTTTATTGTTCTGTTCCTTGGATATCCTAAAAGTATGACGGAAATGTGACTTTGGACTAGGAGTACAGTATTCACTATGGTGAACAACTTGTTATGTTGTGTGGGGTTCTAGATGTTTTGATCTGTGTTGATGAGTCTCTTATCTCATATATTAACATCAAAAGCTAAGGGTTGTCTCACAGAACTGAATCTTAGAGGGTTTAGTTAGCTTATATGTTGCACTGATTGTTATCAGCTCTGTTTCTGTTGTGGTCTTTAAAGAATTGTGTTTTTGCTCGGTCACTAAAATGGAGCAGAATAAAGCATTCTTACAACAACATGGATCATCAAATGATGTGTTGAAAACACTTACATTTTACATGGTTTGATAGCTTGTTACCAATTTCTCTGTGAAAACAAGATTTTTGTTTTAACCGAAAACAGACTAATGTAATCATGAGGTGAATCAAGAAATTGTGCACAATAACATTTGTTCTTTATGCCCTATAGCTCTTTTAGACCTTCCAGTGCAGCCTTCCACTGAAGTAATGGGTTTTGGACAAGGGTCTTCAGCCTCCGCTCAACACCTTCCTTTCCGATTCTACGATCAATCACGACGTGGCATGAGTGATCAAACTGTCCAGCGCTCTGTGTTTGCATCTGTTGACAAAGTTCCAGGTAAGACATTTCTGATTTTACCTACAGAAGCATCTGTTGAGCTGTCAAGGTGAATATCAAGCCCAACAAGGCCATTCCATCAGAGATTTGGTGCAAAAGCATTAAGCTTCAATTCTATTTTATTCATTTTTTGTTGTTGTTGCTGGTTGTTAAAGTAAATTATGAGAACAGGCTAATAGATCGGAATAATCCAATTTTTTGTACATACGATACAAAGTTACATATCCCTAGTTCTTTTTTACATGCAAATGTTTCTACAGATATTTTGAAATATTCACTTTAAAGTCCCCCGCTCTCAACAGTTAATAAGTGTGATCCTTTTAAAAATGAACAGTGGAACCTGTACAAGGGTGCATTTTATGTTCCTTCGCCACCTCCACCTTACTTGCTTTCTCCCTTTACATTCTTATAATCAACCTAAATGGAGCCACTGCATGGTTTTTAATGGCATGTTTCCAGTTGGAGGTATTCCCTGTAATACATTTCCGTGGATTTTTATCAATTCTGATTTTATCAATGTAAATGAGAAAAGTGTCTGTGAATCTTCTCATGCATGGGTATTCATTTTGCCTTCACCTTTTCACAGCAGTAATACATGGGTATAAGCCCAGTGCAAATTATGTTTGGGCAAACTAATCTCTCCGTCTATCATAGACTTCTAAGTATGGATCTTGTAAGAAGGCACATTTTCCTGACATCACCAAAAGAAACAAATGAGTCAGACTCAAGACTTTTTTCTAGAGGTTGGTTAAGAATGCAGTTTTAAGGTAGATATGAATAACCTGAACTAACATTTCAGTACTAGAAAATAATGTTAATTATTGCCAGGCAACCCAACCATACTGTGCCAACCAGATGGTCCCAAGATTCTGATTTATCTGTTTTAAACAAATCTTTACAGTACCCTTGTGGCAAACACCTAGAGGGAACCCAGTGTTGAGGGACGGTAACTCTTCAATTAGATTGTATCCAGAGAAGGATTGCCAATGTTTGGCCTGGGAGGTCCAGTTCACTATTCTGGCCCACGGTCCATTGGCTCAAGCCCACAATGCAGCAGAGCCAACCTCCAGAACAACTGCAATCAATATCAATCTTCCTCAACACCTTTATATTCTTAAGTGTGTATATATAGTAGACATTATTGACATTACTTTACCTTTATGCAACATATGTTTCAGGTATGTGTGTGGTTTGTTAGAGACTTGGGCCCCAGGGATCCTCCCCTTATACCAGAGGTAGTAAAATTATTTCACCAAGATGATATATTTTGGAGAAATGGAAACTCTGGGTTTTTACCACAGGTTTCCTTGTGTCTGAGTTTGCAATTTGGCAGCAGTCAACATCTCCTCCCATCTCACTCCATCCCATCTTTAGTTTTAGACCAATGTAAAGAGGTGGAAAAGCTAGAGAATTCATTGATAGAGCTGAGGCTGGAGGGTCTGTCTTCACTCTCAAAGTCAAACACGCTGTGTCATTGCAAAGGACTCATACCTGGCTTCCTGCTTATGCCTCCTCCTCCGCAACATAGGTACCTCACTTAGCATACTGCCTCTCCACAAGTACACATTACATAAATGGTTAATATTTATTTATTGAGTAAGACTATAGATTATACACCCACCCAAGAGGTGTCGTTAAACAAACCAAATTGGCACCAATTGAAAAATAAAAAAACTTTTTACTGTTGGGAATGGAAATTGACACTTCTTTTCAATACAGTGGGCCTCATTACGACCCAGGCGGTAAGTTACTACGTTTACACCATGGTGGATGGCAGATTTACCGCCCCATTCCAAGGTGAGTGGGGCGGTAAATCCCCATTTCCCATTTTACGCTTCCCCATTCCCATTTTTGCCCCATAGGGCATAATGGGAGTGGGGAAGGCGCTAATTACGCCACCGTAAATTACAGTGGCGTAATTAGCACCATGGTCCCTTAGCGCCATGGATTTTAACGCCTGCAAAAAGCAGGCGTTGAAATCACCATGGCGCTAAGGGACCTTGTAATCAGGCGTTAAGGGTCAGCGCCGTTTACGGCGCCGTTAACCCCTTAACGCCTCACTCATAATGAGGCCCAGTGAAAATGTTTTTACAACGGGCCATGGCATTCGGGTGAAAGGCTGGGCCTCTCTGCTTCCCCTCACCACCTTACTCATGTAATGCATGAAAGGGTCACAACTGACCCTTTTGTGCATAAAACAAATTGTACAGTAGTGATTTTAGCCACTTCTGTACTTATCCATTGCCACCTTCACAGTGAAGGAGGAAATGGTGGAAATAACAGTTAAAAACCCCACAGTTTTACATTACAACTGGCAGAGGTGGCATTTCTTAAGTATCTCCAAAGGTATTAAAAAAAAAATACCACCTCAGCCGGTGGCCAACTCTAAATTGCACTGATTTTTGTAAATACCATTGGTGTGACGGTGGTAACTTTATCCAGTTTTATTTCATAGAACAATCTGCCCATCTCTGAATGACCCTCTTAGTTTGCAGTCTACTAAGAATGAATACCTGAATGTTATTCTTCTGTGCATGTTTTTTTCATCTGTCCCCGAAAGCGAGTACCACAAACAATCTTAACAGCCATTTCTATGAGCAACGCATAGTAACACCCCTGCGTGCTTAGAAAACTCTTTTTGTCGTGAGCTCACCAGTGAGGACAAACGCTGAGATGTGTGCCTTTACTTCCTTCACAAACAGAAGTCGTGTTAAGCTGCTGATGATTGTAACAGACTTATGGTGTATGGGCTGCAGTGATAGCAACATTATCATAGAGGGTCACAGACTCTGTCATCTCAATGCATACATTGCTGCTGGGTGGTATGGACATGGCCCTTGCCTAGGCTCTTCTCCCTGTCACTCACCTACTGTTTAGGGCCCCATGTGGAGGACGCACAGGCACACCTACAACATTGCTGAAATCAAGACGCATGTCTCACTCTATCAAAACAAAAGCTGAGCAGACCCTGCAGCACTAGGCTCCTTCGAGCCATGCTAGATTTTGAAGGATATCGCCAATTCTATTTTTAAATATTTTTTTTTTAAAAAACATTTTGCAGCTCTGGCCCAGGAAGCAACAACCCAGTCAGCAGGGGGCGCAATTGCCCCCTTTTCAGCCCACTCTGAGCCAGGGCATCTTGTATTCCCCTAACAGTTTTTTTTCAAGATTCAACTGATGTATTTATAATCCCATTTATTTCATTTTCAATCTGTCAAGGAGTGAAAAACTGGACGTTAAGTAGAGCATTGTATACTGTTCCTCATTATTGTCTTAACATTAGCTGACTGCAGGAATTGTTTATGGTGTATTCAACTTCTCAGTTTTAAACCTTCCAAAAGTGAAATTGCGACCCTCCCTCCACCTGTAAAATCAAAGTAAACCAATTTTTCATGGATTATGCGCTCCCGTGGATTTCTCATTTTAGATATCGATTCCTGCTTTAGCATATGTCGGAAACATGTTTTGTCAGCAGGGGGTGGCGTGTGGCTTTGGCATCGAAGTCTGTCGACGCTCTTCACACGTGTGTCTGGAAGTGACTTCAATGCTGATATAAATAGGTTGCACCGTGCCCCGTTGCCTCTGTTCCTCTTGGAATAGTTCGATAACCTCAGATGTTCTTCAACGCATGTGGATTACTTGCATTGTCACTGTAAAATGTCAAAACTGAAACCAGGTCTGTGATCCGAAAATGCTGATCACAGTTCCTCACAGACTCTTTCGTGCCTTGGCACAGGCCATGACGCCGTTGAGTGGGGCTCCTACCAGTTGATGACATCTAAGCCCTTGAAAGAGTGGATGTCAAAGCTCGTTCTAGGTAGTTCTTCTAAATCTCCCAGTCGTGCAGGAGCTTACTGAGTGGTAGAGGTAGAGGTGTCCTCAGAGTGGAGTGGCTACAGCCACCATCCCCTCAATGCTACATAAACCCAAACCTCAGTGAGGTTTTCTGCCACGGTTCACCTGTGGGTCGAGGGGGCTTTTCCTGTTCAGCACGTAATTCGGTGAGGGAGGGATAGCTCAGGGCAAGTCAAGTAATTGGGGGAGGGAGGATAGCTCAGGGGCAACGCATTTGTCTTGGAAGCAAGACAATGCAGCGCAAAGCAGGTTTGAATCATGATTCTGTGCTTAGAAACCAATCTCTGATATTAAGCACGTTATGAAAGAACAATTATAATATGATATAATGGGTTAAGGCCACGTCCGTTGCTTGAACCTTACAGATCATTCAACAGGGGTTACTGTCTCCCTTTCGTGCAGCGTCCTATGGACTATAGGCCTTACACCAGCACCTGGCCTCTGTAGACTATCCTCTCGGAGGAGGTCTGTAAGCTTCTCTCAAAGAGCTCGATAGAACTAGTACTGCACTCGAAACGAGGCAAAGGTTCATACCTGTTTTGTGGTGCCAAAAAAAAACTGGGGCTTGTGTCCCATTCTGGATATGAAGGCTGCTGTCACTCTCCTGTGTTATAAATAACAGTTCTGGACGTTCCCTTCAACAAAAGTCATCTTTAAGCTGATTGTCTTTCTTGTATGGGTGGTCGGGATACCTGGTGTACTCTCATGCCAGGATTTATGATTCTCCAGTGTCTTAGACCAACACAGCCTACTGACTATCTCTTATAGTTTGTTCACTTTCAACTTGCCTAGTATGTTCCCCTACCAGGACTTCCTTTACACCCTTGCAACTGCCTGGCATACTCTCCTCCCAGGCCTCCTGGGTTCACACTGTTCCAATTGCCTTGAGTTTTCTCCTACCAGGGCTTTCTGTAATCTTGCACCTGGAATGGCCTAGTATATTCTCCTGCTAGGGCTTTTCGGGTGTGAGCTCCTACTGATTCTCCCACCTTTGGTGGGGTTTGTCTTGTACACTTCTTGGCTAATATGCTTGGTTTCTTATATATTGGCTTTTTAGCCGCTCTGTCATATATTCGTAACAATCATAGACAAACTTGAAAGGATCTCCCTTTTGAAAACTGCCCTTTTCATCTTTCTCTCTTTGGTTTTACAAAGCGTTTCTTTTCTTTCGTGGTTTCACAAGTTATTTCAGTTTGGCTTAGTCGTCGACACGCCCAGTGTTCCCTCTGTCCTCTTGCGGTCTGACTGGTTTTTAATTGCATTTGCCATTGTTTCTACAGTCTACTCCTGCTGCCTTCCACGTTGCGACCATTCTTTCACCGGCTTCCTGCTTATTGAGGCTTCCCCTGTGCTTGTCTGTTTTGCATCGGATGTCGGCGAGTAAAATGCAGTAAAATGCTGATGCCAGCGAACACCCAGGAGCTCTCTGCTTGCTTCTGGCGTTCCTGCTGCATGTCGCCTGCTTCCAGCTACCTTCGCCCATTAGGACTCCGAGCCGGTTGGCTCCATAGACTTCTCGCATGAAGAGGAGCAAAACGCTCCTGCCAGCATCCTCTCCGTGCCACTTGCTTCAGTAATTTAGAGGTCCCAGGCACAGGTGTGTGCTTGTTGCCACTAGAGGGCTGCCTGTGCTTGTGGATTAATGTGCTCTGCATTAGTCCTTTCCTCTTCTTCGTCCCAGTGTTATAGGGATTGTGGGAATAGTACTCCCCTTCCAAAAATATTGTATGATTGTTTGTTATGGATTTTTTTTTTTTAAACTTTGGTTTTATTAGCATTTTCTTATTATAACAAACTGGGCAAACACAGTGGTACATATAATGCAATTGACTGGCCCATTCAACCCTTAGTCCCACCCCCTTCCTCTACTCCCCTCCCCAACACTGCCCCCCCTACTATTCTACTAGAACTTCAGTCTTGCGAGACGGTTCGTGCTCTCTTCCCATCTTGTGCTTAGGAGAAGATGTGATGGGTGACCAATATTTTACAGGCTAAGTTATAGTTGCAGTTCCCCGGACCGTGGGTACTCAGTCCAGACCACACTTGGCTCCTAACCCCTTTCCCCGGGCCTGGGGGAGTGTTTTGTGTCAGTGGACGTCCCATCCCCAGGACTGTTGTACTCCGTACCGGTTGGCCAGGAATGTGCCCGAATCGTTGTTTACCATTGCTGTGAGTTTATCCATTAAGAACATGCTCTTTACCTTCTGCTGCCATTCCTCCTTGGAGGGGGTTTCCGGGCTCTTCCACCTCTGTGCCAGGGCCACCCTCCCCACCCTCAACATTGTTTCCGTCATCCTTGAATATCTATGTATTTCCAAGACCTCTGGGGGGAGACCCAACAGCATCGACAACGGGTCCTGGTAGAGAGGTTCGTCTGACACCTCTGCAATCTAAGTTCGAACCATACCCCAAAAGTCCTGGACCTTTGGACAGAGCCACCACATATGTTTCCTGGATCCCCTCTGGCCACATCCCCTTGGGCACATTGGTGATACGCCCGGGAACATTTTGGATAGTTTCACTGGGTCCCTATGCCACCCCTGCAGTATCTTGAAATTATGCTCCATGTCTGCAGTGAATAAATTACTGTGGAAGGCGATCTTAAAAATCCTGGACCAGGCGTCCTCCGAAAGAACTCCCCCCGCCAATTCCTCCCAGTATAAGCGGAAACTTTGTCTCCCGGGGAGGTTAATGGTGTTCAAAATTTTGTACATGCTCGACACCGCGCCCTTTCTCGAGGTCGCCGTGTCCAGGAACTTTTCAAAGGGGGTCAACTCCCTCCTCAAATTTTGGCCCCACGCTTGGTCACACAGTATGCCCTTGAGGCGGTGGTACTCAAAGATGGAAAGGGACCCATGGCCAAGTGCATCTCTCAGGTCATCGTAAGCTAGGAATTCTCCCTCCCTGAACATCTGCCCTGCCCATTCCATCCCTAAATCTGACCAGATCTGTGAGTTCCGGAACCCTCTATTTCCCAGGTTGAGGGGGAGACTCCAAAGGGAGGACATCGGGGAAGGCCATGAAGTGAGATGGGCTGTCTGTGGGCCCTCCTTCCAAATTTCCCAGAGGACTCCCAGGGTCGGATGGGCTCTTAACTTTCTCGGGATAGTTTTGCGCGGGGCCCATAGGAGATCCCTAACCTTCAAGTGGTGGGTGTCCATGTCCTTTAGGTATGACCAGTACATCCTCATCCCTTCTTTCATGTGTTCTAAGAGGACCCTCAATTGGGCTGCTCGGAAGTAAAGGCGAAAGTCATGAAGCCCGAACCCCCCCCCTCCTCCCTCAGCAGTGTCAGAGTTGACCTCCCCGTCCTCGGGGTTTTCCCCTGCCAAATGAATTCTCGGACTGCGTTCTGTAAATCCCTAAAGGTCTGCTCTGGGATGATGGTGGGGAGCGCTGTGAACAGGTATAGAACCCTTGGTAAGACATTCATCTTGACCGCTGTCATCCGGCCATACCATGACAGGATCATCTTGCCCCATCTCCGCAGGTCCACTGTGATCCCTGCCATTATGGGGTTATAGTTGGTGGAGGCTAGTTTAGACAGGTCCCTGGTAAGAAGGACGCCCAGGTATCGTATGGAAGCCTTACCCACTGCAACCCCTTCCAGCCTATCCAGCGGGTCTAACTCAGGGTCTCGTTCTCTCATTGGGAGCAGGACTGATTTCGTAGCGATGATTTTTAGCCCAGAGAAGCGGCCGAAGGTGGCCATCAGGGACAAAAGGAGGCGGGACTCACCATATAGGCCAGAATGTCGTCTGCAAATAGGGACAATTTGAATTCCATTTCACCTCTACTAATTCCCCTGATGCCTGGATGTGCTCTGATCGCTATGGCCAATGGTTCCATCGTGAGAACGTATATCAAAGGGTAGAGGGGGCAACCCTGCCTGGTTCCCCACGAGAGAGGGAAGGACCCGGACAACGTCCCGTTCACTTGAACCCTTGCCGTGGGAGCTCTATAGAGTGCAGATACCCAGCTCCTGATGTGGGGCCCGAAACCCATTTTTCGGAGGAGGAGTTCCATGTATCTCCACTCCACCCTATCGAATGCTTTTTCGGAGTCTAGGGAGAGGACACAAGCGTCCAACTCTGATTCCTGTGCATAGTGGAACAGGTCTATCGTTTTGCGGATATTGTCCGACCCCTGCCTCCCCCTTATAAAGCCTACCTGATCACCGTGGACCAGCCTCGGCATTATCCCCTCCATCCGCTTTCCCACCACTTTAGCCAAGATCTTCACGTCCGTGTTAAGTAACGAAATCGGCCGGTACAAGGAGCACACCTCGGGGTCCTTTCCTTCCTTGGGCAGTACTGCTATGATGGCCCCCATCATGGAATCGGGGAGAATGCCCCCCTCTAGTACAGAATTGAAAACCCTCGCCAGGTGTGGAGCTAGGGCGGAGCGGAACCTCTTGTAAAAGTACACCGTGAAACCATCTTCCCCCGGGGTGGTCCCCACTTTCATCCCGCTGATTACCTTGTCTATCTCCTCCTCGTTAACCGGACCCTCCAACCCCTCAGACATCACTCTCGTTAAGGTAGGGACTTGAATGGACCCCAGGAAGTCTTCTATTGGAGAGTCTCCCTCATCATATTCTGAAGTGTACAGAGTTTCATAGTAATGGCGGAAGGCCTCCCCAATGTGGGGAGAGTCATACCCTAATGTCCCCTGAGTGTCTTTCACCGCCTTCACCATTCTATTACGTTGGACCTCCCTCAGCTTCCAGGCTAGAATGCTGTCTGCCTTATCCCCCTTATCGTAATATTTTTGTTTCACCATCTGGAGGCTCCTCTCCGTTTTATGCAGGAGGAGGTCCTTCAATTGGAGTCTGAAGTCCTCCAGTGCGGCGACTTGGTCGCGCTCAAGGGGCCTTTCCGGGGAGCCACATGGCTGGTGTTGGGCTATCTTGTCCCGTAGAATCTTTTCCCGGGCCTCCCTTTTCTTCTGGGATCCCATTTTCATAAGAGCTCCTCGTAGAGTCGCCTAGAAGGCGTCCCACAATATATGTATGCTAACCTCCCCATTATCGTTCAGCTCAAAGAACTCCGTTATGGCGTCTAGCACTTCCTGCGCGAGGACTTCGTCTTTCAGCAAGGCGTCCTTACATTTCCAGCGTCCTCTGCGCTCTGAGTGCCAACCCTCTGCAATAGTGATCAGGGCCATATCGTGGTCCGTCCAGGGGACCGAGTCAACTCTATAGCCCGAGATGTATGGGCGAAGTGTCTCGTCCACCAGGATATAATCAATTCTGGAGAATGAGGTGTGTATGGCCGAGTAACACGTGTATGAGGGGACGTCAGACCTAGGGGACGGGATAGTGTCCACCAGACCCAGCTCTGCGTTGACACTCTGGAAGTTGCGCGCCATGGCCTCATCCGCAGGCCTAATGGTTGGAGGACCCATGCGCTTTCTATCTGAGGATGGGTCTAAGACCATGTTGAAGTCTCCCCCCACCACTACCTTGCCGCGCACAAAGAGTTTAAGCCTATCTCTTCCTCCCAGAACTGGGCCTGGCCCTCATTTGGGCCGTATACGACTGCCAGAGTTAAGGGGGCGCCTTGTAGTGAACCTCTTACCAGTAGATAGCGACCCTCGGGGTCCCTCAGTGATGCCTCCTGTTCAAAGCCTACGCCCCTCGCTAACAAGATGGCCACTCCCCTCTTCTTAGATCTGTGCAATGTACAGAGCATTTCGCCTATTCCTCCTCCCCTCATCTTGGGTTCTTTCCCTCGTGCCCAGTGTGTCTCCTGCAGGAAGAGCAGGTCTAGTTTAGCCCTTCGGAACTCTCTACATACTAGAGATCTTTTTGTGGGGGTGTTCAGACCTCGCACATTCAAGGCACCCACCCCTAGGGCCGGCAAACCCTCAGCCATGGTCTATGCAACTCTCCCGTCCGGTCACCCACATCCTATCAAATCCCCGTCTCGCTTCTTTAGTCTCGCATCTTGATGAATTGGATATCCCCTCCCGCCCTCCAGAAGGGCCCTAAAACTGACCCCCAACTTCCCCCCACCCCGAACCCTGAAAAAACAACCCCTGCCAACTTGAGGATACCTCCCTCCCCCCTACCCGGCGTCCAGCCAGTTAGTTCCGCCATTGCTGGCTTTTGGCCGGACCACCAGCCTGTCCCCCTTGGCCAGGCACGCGGTTCAATGCTAGTCTCCTTGAGCCCCCCCTTTCCCCCCCATGCATTGACCCGTCAATCGCTCACACTATACTTGCTGTTCAGAGTGGGACTGTTTTCGCTGGGATATCCCGAACTTCCAATCCTGCACCGCAGCTAGTCGGGATTCGCACGCCGTCAGCCCTCCAAGTCCCTATGTTCTCTTTCCTGCGCGGGTGGTGGAGTGTTCAGTTTTTTGTATTTCCGCGAAGCGGTTCTCCATCTCCTGTAGCCCGACTGGTCTAGGCCGCCCCTTTCTATTGCTTCAGGGCCGATTGGGTCTCTTCGGGGGTTGGAGTCCGCCGCGAAATCCTGTATGGCCCCTCTTATATCCTCCTCAGTAGTCAGCATTGTCCGTTGGCCCATATATTCGAATGACAGGGAGAAAGGATACCCCCACCTATAGCGCACCCCCTTCTCTTTGAGTAGCTGCGTTAAGGGGCGGCACATTCTGCGCTTTGCCAGGGTGTAGGCGGAGAGGTCCTGGAAAATGGAGACCTGAGCGTTGTTGTAAGTTATTACCCCCGCTTTCCTCGCTTCATCCAAGACCTTGGTCTTTTCCGTATAATAGTGGAACCGGGCAAGGACAGACCGGGGGCTCCCCGCCTTACCTCCTGCTCTATGCACCTGGTCGAACGTTGGTTCTGTGGTCATCTCCTCCGCAAACAGCAGTGTAATAATGTCTCTCACAATTCGAGTTAAGTCCCTCTCTGTTTCCCCTTCGGTCTCTGGTATCCTGAAAAATCTCAGATTGTTCCTCCTTTCCCTGTTTTCATAGTCATCCATCTGCCTTGCTCTTTCCTCCTCTCTTTTCTCCAGAGCTGCGAGCCTCATGTCTGTGTGAACTTCGTGGGCTACTGACGAGGACTGGTTGGTTTCCACTTGCAGGAGCCTGTCCTCCACTTTGTCCACCCTCTGATCCATTTTTTCGAACTTCTGGGCAATGTCTGAGCGCATTTCCCTAATTTCCTGTAAAATAGAGGCAAGGCCCTTTTCCATTGCTATTGTGGAGTCCGTCGTGGTGCCCGAGTGAGCCATGCCGCCGGAGCCTGTGGAGCTGTTGTTGTGACTTTCCATATCTCTGTACCGGAATGTCTGTAGGGTCTCCTGCCAGCTCATACACCCCTCTGCCGTGCCCCCCGCGGGGTCCGCCGCTGGTCAGGGTCTTTGGGGGGTTTCCCCGAGGTGGTCCTCAGGCGGGCACACACCCCTCCCGCTCTGGGCGGGGGCCTCGCACCTGGGGCTCTCCTCGTCTCAGTGTGGCCTTGTAGGGCGGGGGGGCCACCGGTGCCGTTCCTACACCTCTGTCTGTTTTCACTGTTCTCCGCCGGAGGGGGTGACAGGCGGGCACACGCCCCGGGGGCCTCCACCTGTTTGGGCCGAGGTCGGTGGTCGTCTTCTCCTTCTCCAGGGCCCCTGGGCGCACAGGGTTCTCCGGGGGGGTGGGGGGGGGGCACAGTCCTCAGCGTGCAGACTCAAGGTTCTTGCGCTTTGGTTGGGGCCTCGCTGGGCCTATACTGCTGGGGAACAGTCTACTGTAGGGGGGGTGGGTGGTTGGGCGTGCTGTGGTTGTGGCTGGCTGGCGGGTGCTCAAAGTATTTCCTGTGTGTGGCCCCGGGTGCCGGGTGTGGGGGCTGCCCGCCCGTGCCACCCACCAGGTCCGCCCCACTGGGAGGGTGCTCCAACCCCGGAGGCGGGGAGAAGGTGGCGCAGGCCCAGAGTGCCTCACCTCCGCGGGCCGCTTCCACTCGCCATCCGCCGAAGTCCGTTGTGGGTGGGGGGTGGGCCTCTTTCTCACTGCGGCTGTGACTGCCTCCTGTGGCCTGCTGCAGGCTCCTCCTTTTCCCGGGCTCCGCAGCCCGACGAGAGGACAGGTTCTCCAGCGGGGCTCCCCAGGACCCGGATGCCGGATCTGGGGGCTGCCCGCGCGCGCCTCCCGCCAGGAGAGTGTTCCGTCCCCGCTGGAGAGGAGAGGGTGACGCGGCTCAGATCCTTGCTCGGGGGCCCCAATCTGGTGGGCGACTGCTGGGGAGGGCAGACACCGGCGGGGGAGTGCCTCACCTCTGTGGGCCGCTTCCACTCGCTTTCCGCCGGAATCTGTTGGGGGTGGGCCCGGCCGGTGGGCCTCCCTCTCGTTGCGTCCCCGTCCACCTCCTCTGGGCTGCTGCGGGCTGGATCCACCCGCAGGCCCTCCGCCTCTGCGCGCCTCTCCTTTCCCAGAGGCTCCACAGCCCGATGCGAGGGCCGGCTCTCCGGCAGGCCGTTCCTGTTCCCCGTGCACTCGGGCGCACTCTCCCTCTCGGTCGCCGCCCCGTCGTGGCCCGTTCTCCTGTCTCCCGGGGGCCTCAAGCTTCGCTCTTTCGAGCAGGGGTGTCTCGGGGGGGTCACCGCTGTAAGGCTGCCCAGCGGGTCCGTCTGGGGGGGGCTCAATCCCCTTGGAAGGCCCAGACTCGGCGGGAGCTCGGCACCTAGGCTGCCATCACCTATGCGCCCCCTGGTGGCCCCCTCTTGTTATGGATTTTAAAGGTTAACTAGTTTTTGAGAAGAATGATATGTAGGACTGGACTAAGTGTCTTTCACAATTTGACATGGTCAGTTGACTCCTAGAAGTTGGCCTTTGGAATGTAACGACAGGTTCACACTATTCTGCATGGGTGGAAGAGGGCAGGTATTACAATAGGTTGTTAGGGCATGGGGAGTTGGAGATGTATTGAAAGGGAACAGGGATACCATGTCTCAACAGATGATACAATTACCCTCTCCCAGAGGGTGTCTCGATCATACCTCATGTAACCGCCCGTAGGATCAGTTAGCGGCTGCCATCACCTGGCCACATGGGAGGAGGTTACTGCTGGGAAAGGAGGGATTATACCGTCGGATTCATCACAACATGCTTCTTCAACAAACGAGGTGGTGTGGGGTCCTTGCCTCTGTGAAGAGAAGCAATGCAACTGTTGTTCTGGGCTCTGGAGAACGGCGTTCCTCCAATGCCATCCCATCTGTCCGGAAGAGTGTGTGTCACAGCGGATGCTTTAAGACAGACAGACTTCAGCCTCCCATGAATCGGAGCTCTGCCAGTATGTTCTGGAGGAGATCTCCTTTTGGGCAATTCCTCAAGTCAACCTTTTTGCTTCTAGTATGAACAAGGAGTACAAGTTGTTCTGCCCCAGGGAATTTCCTCCTCAGGGAGCTGTGGGGGACGTGCTGACAGTCGAGTAGACATTCAAGCTCCTTTATGAGTTTCCACTAATCACTGTCATTCCGCTGGTTCTAAGGAGGACGGAACCACGTTGGTCCTGATCGATTCAGACTGGGATCAGAGGACATGGTATCCAGAGTTCCTGGACATGTCCATCTGCCTTCCCTGGCACCTTCTGAGGAGAGTCAATTTGCTCTCCCAATCTGAATGTGGGTGCTCCACCCAAACTTCAGCAGCTTGAACTTTCATGCTTGGCTACTGAGAGGCTGAGATACAAGGAGTGGAATTTGTTGGATGACGTCCTTGATGTACTCCTTTCAGCTCCGAGACCCACCACAAAGTCTATTTATGCCTACAGATGAGACACATTTTCAGCTTGCTGCTGGGAGAGGCATCTCGACCCTTTAGCCTGCCTCTTATCGCCTGTTTTAGATATTTCTTGCTGCCCTTGATTGGCACTGTTAAAGGGATACCTCACTGCTATTTCGGTTTGGAAGAGGTCCCCGGAACAGGGCACCTTCGAGGGGATTGGGTCCTCCGACATATTCCATATCTATGACAGTAATCCCCACAGCTGTGCTGCTTCGGAAAACCTTTCGGTGTCTGCGTCCTGCGTTGATGACGTCAATACGCTGTCCTCGAGGGCCTTCGTCAAGTCGACGTCACTGAATGTTATAAGTAGGACGCACAGCGCCCGTTGCCTCAGTTCCATTTTTTCCGCTAACGTGTTCGCTTCGGAGATCTCGGCGCCCCTCGATTGTACTGAATCCTGTTCTTTCTGTTCTTCGAACCTGTTTCTTCATACGAATATGATGGCTTCGGCTTCTTCCACCCCGCGGTCCGTGTTTAAGAAGTGTCAGGTGTGTGGGTCCAAGATGTCCCTGACGGATACGCACAACGCTTGCCTCTGGTGCCTCGGGGAGGACCATGATACGGACGACTGTATCGACTGCCAATCGCTCACTTCGAAGGCCTTGCGGGAGCGTAAGAAGAAGCTGTCAGTCGGTAAGGTGGCCAAGCCCCGGAAGTCACGTTCCACTGGTCTTTCGACGGACGATTCGAGGGGTGACTCTCCGCATCGTCGTCGTGAGTATGGGGGTTCTCGGTCTGGGAGTTGGTCCCGCCATTCCTATGCCTCTTCGAGGCACTCCAGGAAGCACCGTCACAGGTCGCCTTCCCCGTCCTCTTCCGAGGACTCCGCCCGTCGGCGGGTAGCTTGTCCCAACAAGTATTCCACTCCGTAGGAATGGGATTCGTTCCGAAAGGAGATGTTGGCAATCTTTCAATCGCAGGGCTCCGGTCCGGCCGCGCCATCTGAGGACGCCGGTCGAGGCCGCGCTAGAGACACCGCTCGTCCGCCTTCAGGCTCAAGCAGTCGTCGCGACCACCGGGCGCCTTCGAGGTCCCAGTCGGACAAGGATGGTCGCTCTAGGCATGCCCGTTCCAGGTCCTGGTCCTCGACGCCATCGAGACCGCGAGACTCTGTGATGTCTTCCAAGAAGACATCGACGCCAGCAGCGCCAAGGTCATTGACGGACTTTCTCGAGGCCCTGCCTCCTAGGAAGTCGTTAACCCATCGACGCCTAGGCTGTCGAGCGACACGTTCGGGGCTCCGCCCTCGAGGCCTGTGTCGACGTTGTCGAAGCTGTCGGCGCCGCGCTCAACGTCGACGCCTTTTGAGGCAGCCTTGTCAGAGGTACCCCGTGGCACCCCCAAGAAAGGCGATGGCTAAGGCTAAACATGTCTTTGAGCCTTTTTCTGTACCCTCTTTCCAGCCTCTATATTATATTTCTGAGGTGGATGAGGGGTCTGAGGAAGGTGAGGTTCCTGCATTGGTTCCTGATGACATTGTTTCTGGTCACAGTCAACTTGAGGACCTGCGTCAGTCGCTGCATGACGCCAGTGGTCTAGACACCTCTCCGGAGGTGGAGTTTGGTAGGCCGGAGCCTGGCACGCATGCCGAATCTTCATATCGGTGCCTCATGTCGAGGGTCACTGAATACCTGGGTTGGTCTGCCCCCCCTGGGGATTTTCAGCAGGATGACCTGACTGATATCTTGGACCAAGGTCCTCCAACTGACCCGGTGCTGCCATTCCATATGGCCTTGCAGAGAAGGGTGGCTGCGGCTTGGACTTCTCCGGAGAGTCTCCCGGCAGTGAGCAAGTCCTTGCCGAAGAAATATCGCCCAGCCAGTGGTGACCCCTGCTACTTGACAACGCATCCTACTCCAGAGAGTATGGTGGTGCAGGCGGCTACGGCCCCCGCAAAGCAGGCGTTGTACCCTACCATCCCTCCTGATCGGGACGACAAATGTTTTGACGGCTGGGCGAAGAAGGTATTTTCTTCTGGGGGGAATGGCGCTCCAGGCTGCCAACTCCGTTTGTACCTTGTCTCGTTTCACGCACACTCTGTGGAACTGTATTTCCCTAGCGGCTGATCATATTCCCGAAGGGGAGGAACGGGATGGTTTCCTTGCTATCGTGCAGGATGGCAAGGACGCCATGTGTGAATCCGTTCAGTCGGGTCTGGACATGGTTGATTGCATCAGCCGGTCCATGGCGGCGAGCACCATACTGTGCAGGTTTGCGTGGTTGCGGAAGTCGGGTTTTGCTCCGGATGTGCAAGCCCGGCTCCTCAACATGCCCTTTGATGGTGAACATCTTTTTGGCAGCAAGGCTGACGAGAGTCTTGAGAGGTTGCAGACCTCGAAAGCTACAGCAAAGTCGTTGGGCGCTGCAGTCCGCCAACCTCTGCCTTTTCGTCCTAGGTGGACAGCAATGGAGGGGAGGTTCCTTTCGTTATTATTCATCCTTTAGTAAATCGAGAGGAGCTGCAAGTCAAAGGGGCAACCATAGGAGTGCCAGAGGTGGAAACACGGTACTTGAGGTGCCAAGGCCACGCGTGCAGTTGCCTCTTTGCCCTCAGGCACTGCAGCAGCCGCTTTAGCTCAGTCATGAGGCTCATGCTTCTCTGGTTGGGGGAGGGCTGGCGCAGCATCTGGTAGAATGGCGTGCCATTACTTCAGATGTGTGGGTTCTGGAGATCATAGCCCACGGCTACTGTCTTCCTTTCCGGCCTCACGACAATCCACCAGGGAACCTCTCTTTGAAGAGTCCGGATCCGCTCCTTGTGCAGGAAATTCAATCCCTGCTGGAGAAAGGCGCCATAGAACTGGTGCCTGTAGCGTAGAGGAACAAGGGATGGTATTCCCCTTATTTTTTTATTTGGAAGAAAGACGGAGGATTGAGACCCATCATGGACTTGCACGGTTTGAACAAGCTCCTCAGGAAGGACAAGTTCAAGATGGTTACTCTTTCTCAAGTCTTCCAGGCCCTTCAACTTCAGGACTGGTTGGTGTCTCTCGACCTCAAGGATGCCTATTTTCATGTGCCGATCCATCCAAAGCACAAGAAGTACCTGAGGTTCGCGGTTGGCGACTCGCACTTTCAGTTTCGGGTCCTGCCGTTCGGATTGACCTCCACCCCGAGGGTTTTCACCAAGCTCATGGTGGTGGTGGCAGCAGATCTCAGGAAAGGGGGGATTCACGTCTACCCCTACCTGGACGATTGGTTGATCAGGGCGCGCTCTCCCGAGCAAGTCCTGGATCAACTATCCGCCACCTGCCACTCCCTCCACAAGCTGGGCTTCTCCCTCAACTTAAAGAAGTCTCACTTGACGCCAACTCAGCAGCTCCAGTACATCGGAGCAGTGCTCGACACGTCCCTGGGGCAGTGTTTTCCTCCCCAGGTGAGGGCTCTTCACATTCAGCAGATGGTACACATGCCCAGAGTCTCCCGACTGCGGATGAGATCTTTGCAGTGGGCTCTCAAGATGCAGTGGTCACAGTCCTCCGGCAGGATGTCAGACCCCGTTCAGGTGCCGCCATCGGTCGCTCAGGACCTTCTGTGGTGGGCCGACGAAGGCAATCTGATGAGGGGAGCTCCATTTTGGTGGCCCTGGCCGGAGGTGACGATCGTGATAGACGCATCCCTCACGGGATGTGGAGCTCATGCCAACGAGCTCACAGTCAACGGTCGTTGGTCTCCGTCGGAGTCCAGACTCTTTATCAGTCTGTTGGAGTTGATGCAGTACCTCAACAAAAAAGGGGGGGGGGCAGGGTCACTTCCTCTGTGCAGGGAGGCGATGTAGCTCTGGTACTGGGCCATCCAGCAGGAAATTTCGATCTCGGCAGTTCATCTGGCCGGAGATGAAAACGAGACGGCGGACGCTCTGAGCAGGCAGAGCGCGATCTCTCACGAGTGGGAGTTGGCTCAGGAGATTCTCCTGGAGATCTTCGCCCTTTGTGGGACCCCTCAAGTGGATCTCTTTGCCTCCAGTTTCGACCGGAAGTGCGAAAGGTTCTGCTCGTGGGAATTTCCTCCAAGAGGAGCCTTAGAAGACGCGTTCGTGGTGGAGTGGTCCACGTTTCCTCCAGTCCCCGTCATCCCGCAGGTGCTGCAGAGATTACTGAGGTTCGGTTCCCGGATGATCCTCATTGCTCTCGCTTGGGCCAGGAGGGCGTGGTACCCGGACTTGCTTGACTTGTCCATCTGCCCTCCACGTCGTCTTCCCTACCGAGACTATCTGCTCTCACAGGAGGGGGGTCAGGTTCTCCATCCAGAGGTCAGATCCCTCAACCTTCACGCTTGGCTTCTGAAAGGTTGAGGTATAAGGATTGGGACCTCCCTGAAGACGTGATGGAGGTGTTGCTTTCGGCCAGAAGGCCGGCAACAAAGTCCCTGTACCGTTGCCGTTGGAGAATGTTCTGCGACTGGTGCAGGGTTAAGAATGTGGATCCTTTTTCATGTGACATTCCTGTAGTTCTGTCTTTTTTGCTTTCTTTAGCCCACAGGGGCTTACAAGTGGGTACCATTAAAGGTTACCTGGCGGCGCTGTCCATATTTAAGCGCTCGTCTGAGGAGTGTTCTTATTTTAAAATTCCTTTAATTTCTCAGTTTCTGAAAGGGCTCACTAATGTGTTCCCTCCGTCACCTTTCCAGGTGCCTAGTTGGGATTTGAACCTTGTTCTCAAGTTTCTAATGGGTGCTCCGTTTGAGCCTTTGCATTCTTGTCCTTTGAGACTGTTAACCCTTAAAACTGTATTTTTAGTTGCGGTCACTTCCGCTCGCAGAGTGAGTGAGTTACAGGCACTTTCAGTTAAGCCACCCTTCACTGTGTTTCATAAGGACAGGGTTGTCCTTCGAGTTCGTCCTTCCTTTCTTCCGAAGGTGGTGTCGGAATTTCATTTTAGCCAGAAAGTTGTTCTTCCGGCATTTTATCCTCCTCCGCATCCTGGTAAGGACGAGGAGAGGCTCCAAAAAGTTAGATTCTAGGAGAGCTTTAAGTTTCTACATTTCAACATTTCACGCATGTCCCGGGTCAGAGTGGACGATCAGCTCTTTATTGGTTACGCTAGAAGGCATTTGGGACAAGCTGTGACTAAGCAGACTTTATCTAGATGGATTATCTTGGCAATTTCTGAATGTTACCGCCTAGCGGTTAAGGATCCTCCTGTAGGCTTACAGGCCCATTCGACTAGGGGTATGGCTGTCTCTACTGCCCTGCAGAGGGGTGTTCCTATTCGTAACATCTATGATGCAGCCACTTGGGCTTCGGTCCATACTTTTGTGCGTCACTACTCCCTTGATTCTATCCATGGGCAGGATCTGGCTTTTGGCAAGGCGGTCCTTTACTCTGCAATTTGATTGGGCATTCTAAATTTGTATATTCCAAATTATTTTCCCACCTCCTTACGTTGGTACTGCTTCGGGAGTCTGTCATAGATATGGAATACGTCGGAGGACCCAATCCCCGCAAAGAACAAGTTACTCTCTTAACGGTTAACTTTCTTTCGATGGGATGGTCCGACGATGTATTCCATATCGCTCCCTCCATGCCTTCCCCGCTACAGAATTTCTTATTCGATTGCAGCTTACGTTTCCGCAAGGCTTTCTGTGGTCCTACTGGCAGAAGATTGGTGCCACACGTTCTGGGAAAAAATTACAACTGCGGCTACGGGTGTCGTGCGTCCTACTTATAACATCCGGTGACGTCGGCTCGACGCAGGCCATCGAGGACGGCGCAGGACGCAGAAAGATTTTTTTCCGAAGCAGCACAGCTGTGGTGATTACTGTCATAGATATGGAATACGTTGTCGGACCATCCCATCGAAAGAATGTTACCAGGTAAGAGAGTAACTACTTCTTCTCACTCCCAACAGTCTGCAGATCTTGCTGGGTTTGTTTAACCAGCTTGCCACAAGGTTGTTCCTTGTGAATCGGAAGCGGCCTCTGCGATACGTGCTGTCGCTTCAGGGTGGAGGTGCGGCTTGATTCACCGTTCTCTGCATCCGCATTCTGCACGTTTGGAGGTTCTTTCCTCTAACCCCTTGAGTGTGCGAGGAGGAGCGCGAGGAGCTGCCGGTGGGAGCTCTGGGAGCCGGCAGCTGGTGTGAACATAACTTAATCGCTTGACCTCGCAAGCTCTGCTAGCCTTGCCAGCTCTACCAGCGCTTCTGCAGCTTGTCTGCAGCGCGTGTGGAGCAAACAGTGGGGGCATTGGGTGTGGACCCAAGCGCTTTGCCAGGCTCAGAGAAAAAGCAAACGGATAAGGTGGCGTCCAGATCTTTGTGCTCCCCTTACCTCCCCCAATACATGTTGGCGGATAACGTGGGCAAAGCAGGTGATTTCCCTGCTGAGAGGGGGATTGACGGCTGGCCTATTAGTGTCTGAGGGCTTTTGGGGCTGGCACTCAGGATTGGAGGCACAGTGGAGCAGAGTGGAATTAAGGGGAACTTCGGTTTTTGTGCTTGGGTGTTGTCCTGAACGTTTATTGTGGTGCTCCTTCCTTCACTTCACTACATGCATTACATTGGTTGTGCCTAACATGATAGCTAGTGCCCTGCCATATGGGCTCTGAAGTTTAGACTGGGCGCCTCATTTCTGACCACTGGCCACGATTGTGGTAATATCCGCCCTTGAGCAACCAGGGTGTGGCACACTCTTGCATGTACACTTAGGCCCACAGGCTTACTGGTCTTCAGCTTGCTGTATGCCTGGAGGTATTTGTAGGATCATTAAGCTGCGAGCATTTAGGCCTTGCACTTGGTTGATGGTGCAGGTTCCTCTAACTCTTGGTAAGCCAGTGGTAAAGGTGGGGGAGTGTAGCTACCCCTTCACTGGGCGCCTCACTTAAAGCGTGTAGTAGCGCATTACCTGTAAGAAGTGGGGCCATTAGTCTCAACAGGTGGTTTTGCTCCTGGACTATATTGGGTACTCGGCGGATAACATTGTTTGGAAAGTAGAAGGCAAGGCCCAGTCGGGGGTGTACTACAACCCTTATACCTGTGAGGGGACCGTGGAGTGATTGGGAGCATATTAAAATACAATTAAGTGACTCAGAATGCCGTCGGGGGGAAAAAAGCTGCACAAAACAATTACAATTTACGCAACACAAGGAAGCAACTAGAGGGTGATGGCCTCCAGAATAAGGCTACGGGCGTCCTTAAGGGAAAATAGAAGAAGAATGCCAAGACCACGGTTCTTCCAGGAGAAGGAGCAATTACTGGTTTCTTCCCCTTGATTTCCCCCACCGGAAATTAATTCCACGATTATCGAGTTTTGCCGGAAGCCGGGGCAGGAGATCCTATGAATTCGTCAAATTACGATGCTATCGATAACAACTCATTGTTAGATCTATGCCTGAGCATCCAGAGAGGGATGACCCCACAGATCCCCAGGACGCCGGATGACATCGGCTTGTTACAGGGAAATAATTCATCGGACTTTCCTGTTCGTGCCCTGGTTCATCCAGTTCCCTCAAGCAGATTGTCTGCCTCTCCCAACATGGTAATGGTCTCTATGGAAGATGCACCGGATGCAGAGGAAGAAGATCTCACCTCCACGTATCCGGGGGCAAACGAATTAGCAGAGATTCAATCTTCGGTGGCCTCGCTACAATTTGCCCTAAAGATTTTACTCCAAAAGACAGGGTGTATTCTAGCCAACACTAATTCACTGACCACCGTCCAGATGATTGCAAATGCAGAGGTAGCTGAAGTAGAAGTTGATCTCTCTGGAGCCATTGTTATAGCAGAGGGGATAAATGACACTCCAGAAATAGCTGAGGAGCCGAACAACATCCAAGACAATGAAGCCGCTGCTAGCATGGACAATAGTAAGGTGGTCTATTAATCCCTCAAGCAGCGTAAGATGGCTAAGAGGGCCCATAAAATCATGAATACCATCACACCGGATGGGGTTGAGGGAGAACCAGCGCTAGTTGGCAATCGCTCCAAGAAAGCTAAAAAAAAGGGCGGCCAGAGCGAAGAAAAAGAATAGCTCTGGAGAGGGATGTCTGATCAGCTGGTTGAAAACTGACCAAGAAAAGAAGATAGAGCGGCTCGAAGAGATTGTACAACCAGGGAGGAAGGAGCTGAGGACTGAGGAGGGACAGATACCCACCACAGAAGAAATGGAAGATCAGGCAGCAGAGTGGGAACAATTTGAGAGGGAAGTCCATATTGAAGAAGAAAGACAAGCCTTGAGTCTGATGTAATCCTCCCCTCTACTCCCCACCGTCAATGGGGTCAGTTACCCACCAACAAAACCGGGAAAGGTTGGGCCTGTTCCCTCTGACTCTAGGATTTGTAGGATCAAGAGCCTTTATAAAGAAGGCAAATGTAGTTGGCTGTCCCGCTCTGAGTTCTTGACCAGATTGCACTCTGTACCTGAATTACGTGCGTTGAAGTCCAATGACTTCCAGTTTGTGGAGCCATTGAAAGGCCCTAATCCCTGTGTTTCCGCTCTCCATTGTAAATTCATATCGACTGCCCAGATGATAAGGAAGTTTCGGGAGGAATTATGGGCAGTGGATGTTGAAATTGATGCAGACTTGGAGGAAATTGACCCCAGTTTTGACACTCTTTTACTTGATGGATATGTGAACTATCAATCACTTGCAAAGCGGGGTGATAAAGGGAGACCTTTTGGGGGACGTTTGATAGGGGTGGCTAGCTTTTTGCCTTCAAGACGAATCTTGTGCAATCTTGAGAGTAATTTGATGGCAGTAGAGGTTATATATGGTCTCAATGGGAAAGGGGAAAAATTATTGTTGGTGAATCTATATAATCCTCCTCAAATGTTGCTAAGTGAGATGCTGCAAGAAGCACTTCATGAGCTATTAGCCTCTTGGTCAACCAGTTCCGGAAACACCTTGGTGGTTGTTGTGGGTGATTTTAATTGCCACATGGCGGGTGAGGGAGGGAGTCTTCCACAGAATCCAAAGTTAAGGGAGAAACGGTTACTGACTCATTCCAAAATTGACAAGGAGGAGCCAGGATGGCTCCACTTGTTCGAAGAATGGGATTTAGAAATGTTAAATGGCTATACCTTGAGTGATCATCCTGGTAGGCATATGTGGTCCAATGGTTCTTCTGTTAGCACATTGGATTACATATTCTTGTATCCAGAAATGCTACCGGGGGTGGAGGATATGACAGTTACTCCTAACAATTGGAGTGACCATTCAGCACTCCAGTGTATGTTTAGTGTCCGTCTGGTAGCCCCTGAGAAAAGTAACCTGGGCACAGTGAGTGTTGATAAAGCAGGAACCAGCATAAGGTGGACCGCCAAGAATATTAACCAAGCGGCGGACGCACTGGCGATTGAGAAATGGCTGTATCTTCCAGAGTTTAAAAACTTGTCTATTGATTGTATAGAAAATTGGATCACTGTGTTTTCTAGTAGACCTGCAACTGCCCCAACACGGCAGATGATTAGACCTGAAGGTAAGGGACTCCCTTTTAATAAAAAATTCAGAGACGCAAAGAGAGAGCTTAGAAGGGACCTGCGAGTCTGTTTGAAGAGAGCGTATATCAAGAATATTCGTTCGGTGGATAGAATACATGCCCATCAGAAATTAGTACAAACCATCTGCACTAAAAACACTTGCAGTATGTGGTCTCTACTAGGTGAAACTAGCACGACTGTGAAGGGACAACTGGTTAATCCCATAAATGCTGTAGAATGGGAACATTTCTTGGGGAATCGAAATGACTGTACATTGTCTGAGGAGAGTCATCTTCCAACTGCTATAAGACCAATCTCCCCTTTTGACATCTCCTATTCGGCCATTATTGGTAAAATAAAAACTTTAAAATCTTCTAGGGCTCTGGGTCCTAATGGACTGGCTAACATAGTAATTAAAAGCCAGCCCGAGTTCTGGGCCGGTATATTGACCATATTGTTTGGAAAAATGATGGCCCAGATGAGGATTCCTATTTCTTGGCAGACTGCAGTATCGATTCCTGCCTTCAAAAGAGGAAACCGGCTTGACCCGAATAACTACAGATTACTGTCAGTGTTAGACAAAACAGGTAAATTATTTGTGTCCTTGTTACCTAATGAGCTGCAGATGTGGGTTAATAAGTCCAACATTTTGCCTAAATTTCAATGCGGCTTCAGAAGAGATTATTCTACTTCACATAACCTTATGGTCATGAACCTATTGAGAACCAGGGCCCGTGGAAGGGAGGAACCGCTGTTGTATGCTCTGTACATTGATTTCAAAATGGCCTTCGACTCTGCCTAGAGAAAGACTTTGGTCTAAATTAGCCACTTTGGGCTGTCCCGAGGGCCTTTTGTACTACCTTAGACTGCTTCACTTTAACACCTCAGTTACGTTGAAATTAGATCAAGAGCGTCACGTAACTCAAAAGGTGAAGCAGAATAGGGGGGTTAAACAGGGTTGTGTCACTGCCCCTCTGGTGTACAATCTATATGTATGTGACATCCTGGTGGCTATAGACGCCGCTAACAATTGTCCCCCAAAAATTGGGGAGGCGTCCTGTTCCGTCTTGGCATACGCAGACGATCTGGTCATTTTTGACCATACTATCAGCGGGCTGCGTAGATCTGCTGCGGCTCTTTGGGAATATGCCTCTTGTAATGGTCTTACCATCAATTTTGGATAAAACCAAAGTACTGAGATTCACCTGTAAAAGTGTTTCTTGGGTGAATCTCCTGGTGGGCAATGTTAAGATCCCTTACGCGCCACTATATCGCTATTTGGGTATAGATTTTGAGCCCTGTGGTGAATATGTGGCATGTAAGAAATCCCGTACTACACGTGCAGCGCAAGTACCAGCTCTAATGGTCAGTTTTACTAACAAACAGGGGGGCTTCACGCTATGGGGCACGCGCCAACTTTATATGCAAGTATTAACCCCTATGATGACCTATGGCCTAGATGCCCTTTTTGATTTGGACCTTGGATGGCTGCAGGTCATCGAGGGGAAGTTTTGGCAACGTGTCCTCGGTTTGGCACCAGGAGTCCCTATGGCCATTATATGCTTGGAATTGGGAGTACCCTCTCTTTATGCCACTTTTATGAAAAAGAGACTAGGGTTTTTCCTGAAGATGTGTAGTGGAACAGATAATCCTCTGCTGTCAACGGTATATCAGGAACTATGTAAGAAACAGAACCCTGGTGCTCCGTATGCCAAAATGATAAAACATCTAGCTGATATTGGTTGGGCCTGGAATGGAGGGGAGTATTCAATGCTGGTCCAGAAGGCACTGAATAAGCGTGTTGATATGTGGGACTGGTTAGAGAATTTTGCCCACCTCCACTCACTGAAAAGTTACCAGTTCGTACAATACAGGCTTTATACCTTCATGAAACCTCAGGCTTATCTTAACCTCTGTCCCTCTAAAAGGTTACGACATTTTATACTACTACTTAGGATGGACCAGCTCCCAACTCTGATGGTCATGGGTAGAAGAGAACAAATTCCTAGGGACCAACGGATTTGTTGGGTATGTAAAGCTGATAACGAATTAGAGACAGCTAGACATTTACTAAGCCAATGCAGTGGCTTGATAGATGTAATCCACCGGCATATTGGGCGGTTTACCCATGACCTGGGCACAATCAGTGACCTAATTTTTTGGCACCACTGCTTCAATTTTGAGAGCCTGCGGACTCTAACGGCCTTTTATAACATCTGGCTAAGGATAGAAGAGACTCTGGGTATTAAGATTTGAATAATATCCTGAAAACAATATGTGATGTAACATCTTATAGCCACATGTTTATCCTATGGAGGGCTATATTATGGTTCTGATCTGCCAAGTGCCATGTGGTTGAATATATGACTGTTTGTATTTACATGGATTTACATTCAGCACATTAATGGGTGATGCTTGGTGTCCTGACGAGCCATTGATCTACACAGTTGTATAGCGTTTCCTCACTCTTACTTTCTGTGCTTATCTAGTTGTAAGACTTGTTATACAAATAAGGCGGAAGAATAATTTGGGTGGGTCTATGGAGTATGTATCTCCATGACCATCATTTTTTACATTTTATATGCCAACATCTTTAGGCTATTTTTGCCGTGGGTATCTGATTTGTTACGATAAATGTTATTTTGTTATATTGTATTGAGGTTGACACTGTTTAGCTCAGTTGATTAGCAGCGGTTTACATTGTTTACTATGCTGTTTTAAGTTATTCATCATTTATTTAGGTATTTGTTTCTTTTATTTTCAAAAGTACATGTTTAAATTTGAGATTATGTGTAAAGTTTATTGATGTAAACTGAATCACATTAAATAAATTATTATTATTAACCAGTTTCCTCAACGCTAGTTTGTTGTCCCAGCATGGGATTTAAATTGGGTTTTGACATTCCTTATGGGAGCTCTCTTGGAACTATTTCATTCCTGTTTTATTACTTTGCTCACCCTTACATTGACTTTCCTGGTTGACATCACTTCTGCGAGGTAGGTGAGTGAGCTCCAGGCTGTTAAATCTCCCTATTGATTTTCTCCAAAGAGAAGGTGACTTTGAGAGTGAAGCTCTCTTTTCTTCCAAAAGTCTTGTATTGTCATCACTCTCTAAAGATCAATCTTCCTGTGTTTTTTCCTCTGCCTAATCCGTCTAAGGCAGACGAACAATTCCATTGGCTGGACCAGGTGCAGGCACTCGGTTACTAAGTCTCTTGGATGAGAGAGGCTAGGAAAGATGACCAGCTTATCACTGGTTAGGCTGGGACTCGTGCTGGCAGGGCTGTGATGAAACAGACCCTTTCAAGGTGGATTATGGTTTGATCTGGCTGGGAAGGATGTGCCTGAGGGTCTCAGAGCCCTTTCTACTACAGGAGTGGGTGCCACCTCCGCCCTGCAGAGGGGAGTCTCTGTCCTGGACATCTGGCAGGTGGCAACTTGGGCGTCTCTGCACACATTTGCTAAGCATTACTGCTTGGATTCCTTTTCAGGCCAGGACGCCTGTTTTGGGAGGTTGGTGTTCCAGAGTTTTCTGGTCTAAGTGGTGTCCTTGCACTCCTCCCTTCTCCAGATTTTCATACTGCTTTGTGGGTCTATCATAGATGAGGAATCTATGGGAGGAGGGAATCCATTAGAAGAAAAAATTACTTACCTCTCTGTAATATTCTTTCTGGTGGGTGTTCCTCCCACGAATTTCTCATCGCCCTCACTACCTCCCTCTCTTCTGGGATAGCTAGTACACCATCAGTTCCGTGGTTCCTCAGTCTCAGAGTGCTAAGGAAAAAGGGTGGAACCGCGGTCACGGGGCGCGATGCCACTAGATATACTGGCCCCAGGGTGTGTGAGGTGTCAGAAGGAGCCAATGCAGATCCACGCTGCGCCCCCTGGTGGCAGAAATGTATCCATGAACAGCTGCGCTGTGAATAGGATATCATAGATGAGGAATCTGCGGGAGGAACATCCACCAGAAAGAACATTACCAAGAGATGAGTAATTATTTTGTGGAGTTGAACCAGGGTTGGTATTCTACTTACTTCCTGGTACCCAAAAAGCACTCCCCATGCCCTTGTCTCCAGAATTGGTTGGTATCAGTCGATCTTCTTGAAACTTACTTTCATGTGCAGATTCATCCCATGCACAGGAAGTGCCTGAGGTTCACGATTGGAGTACTCGCGTTCAGTTTTGAGTGCTACCTTTTCGGGCTTACCTCCACCCGATGGTCTCTGCTATGTTGATGGTGGTCCTAGCAGTAAGTGTGAGGAGAGGGGGATTCACATCTTCCCGTACCTTGACGATTGGCTGATCGAAGCATGTTCTTCGTTATAGACTCTGGAACATATCAACAGCACCTGCCATAACTTCACAAACTGGGCTTCTCCCTCAACTACAAGAAGTCCCAACTGGCTCCCTCACAAACACTTTAATTTATTGGAGCAGTCCTGGACTCGTCTTCAAGTAGGGCTTGCCCTCCTGAGTTAAGGACTCTACATATCCTGCAGATGGTTAGGAAATTTCAGACTGCCCAACATTTACCAGCCTTCAATTGTCTAGGTTTGCTGGGTCTCAAGGCATTCTGCAACTTACTGGTGCCGGAGGATCGACTAAGGATGTGTTCACTTCAGTGGGCTCTCGGGTCTGAATGGTCAAAGTTCTCAGGCAAAATGACAGATCTTGTTTAGGTCCCAAGCAGTGTGCACAGGACCTTCTGTGATGGACACGTTAAGAGAACTTGCTGGCCGGAGAACCTTTTTTGCGGCCATGGCCAGAGATCACTGTAGTCACGGACGACTCACTGAAGGGCTGGGCACGGTTCTGAACATTCTGACAATGAGTGGATTATGGCGTTCTGCCTTGCATCCAGGGGAAAAATTTCCTGATATTGATGGACAACACAGTGGCCATGCACTACATCAACAAGAGAGGAGGTGTATGGTCACTACCACTATGCAATGCAGTTCTGGTTTTAGGCTTTACAAAACAGGATCGCCTGGTCAGCAGTTCAATTGGCTGGAACCGAGAATACGATGGCAGACTCTCTGAGCAGGCAGAGCGCCATCTCCCACAAGTTCGAGTTGGCACAAGAAGTCCTTCTAGAGAGCTTTGCGTTCTGGGAACCCCTAAGGTGGATCCTTTCCATCCAGTTCAAACAGGAAGTGCTACCTGATCTCCTCCAGGGAATTTCCACAGAGAGGAGCACTGGGGGATGCATTCGCAGTGGACTGGAATTTTACACTCCTATACACGTTCCACCAGTCCCTGTCCCCCTCTGCCCCCTGCCCCCAGGTTCTTAGGAGTTTGGGAAACCATGATCCTGATTACTCTGGATGGGGCCAGGAGGATGCTGTACCCAGACCTTCTAGAAACATCCATCTGCCCTCCAATTCGTTTACCTCAGAGAGTGGATCTTCTCTTGTAGGAAGGAGAACTGGTTCTCCATTTAGGGATCGGCCCTCTGAACCTTCATGCCTGGCTTCTGCAAGGCTAAGATACAAGGATTGGGACCTCCCGGAAGATGTTATGGAGGTTTTACTTTCGGCAAGAAACCCAGCAACAAAGGCCTTATAACACTGCCATTAGAGGAAATACTGCCGCTGGTGTGTAGGTCGAAGGATATAGATCCCTTGTCCGATCTTTTTTGCTTCACCTGGCCCAACAGGGTTTGCAGGTGGCTACTGTGAAAGTATACTTGATGCGCTTTCTATTTTTAAGTGCAAACCAAGGCTCATGCTTCAAAATACCTGTTGTAATTTAGTTTCTAAAGGGCTTAACTTACACCTTTTTACCAGTCTCTTTTCTAGTGGCAGCCTGGGACTTAACTCACCTTCCTGATGGGATCTCCCTTCTAGCCTCTTCACCCCTGTCCTCTGACTCCTTACATAGAAGAAGATATTTTTAATAGCTATCCCTTCTGTACATAGGGTAAAGGAGTTGCAAGCTCTATCATGCAAACCACCTTTATGGTCTTCACTAAGGAGAAGGTAGTGCTTCGGGTTCGTCCCTCCTTCGTTCCCAAAGTTGTTTCAGAATTGCATTTATCGTAAAAGATGATTTTACCTGCATTCTACCCTCCACCCCATCCACCCCATCCTTGGGAAGAGAAGTTACACAGACTAGACACAAAGAGGATCCTGCTTTTTTACATTGCAAGGAGAAGCCATGCCAGGCAAGAGGATCAGTTATTCATTTGTTATATTGGTCACAAACATGGTAGAGCAGTGATCAAACAAACTTTATCCGGATGGATTATGCTCCTGAAAGATTTAGGGCTCGCTCCACCAGGGGAGTGGAAAATAGATCGACTTTACAACTGTGCAGTCCCAACTTCCACAACGTTTGGACTTATTTCACAACTAACAACCACAGCTCGCTCCCCCTGCATCAATATCTACCTTGCCGACTTCAACCCTGGTAGTTCCCATCTAGACAGCAACGCCATACTAAAGAGTATCCTCACTCCACTCATCCCTATGGCCTCTCACAACTCATGACCTAGCCCACACACACATATGGCAACACCCTGGACCTTTTGATTTCAAGCAAAAATCATGTTGAACATAGGATTTGGGTGTCGTAGCCAGATCACTTTGCTATCCTCTTCATACTCACTCTACCGCACAACATTCCCCCACCTGCCACACAACCTCCCGTTGCCCCTGCCACACAAACCAAGCACATTTCAGACGCAGTCTAAGCACCCCTCATACTGCCCGCTCCACCCAACACACACATCCCTCCACTGGCCTCAAAAATTACAACACCATCAGCATACATGCACTCTACAAAATTGCCCCTCTCAAATTACAAAAATCCTGCAGCCACCACCATAAACCGTGGTTCCAACAGCACTCTCCTCTCTATCAAGCAGGAAGCCAGATTCTTAGAAAGAGCCTGGCAAAGGAACCCATGCCCCGCCACCAGAACACCACTCAAACTCTGCTGCAACAAATACAAAATAACCATACGCAAAGCCAAGAACTCCAATCCGCCACCAATCATTCACAGAAACTATTCAACATTGTCAAATTCCTCACCAAATTACCATCCACATCTAGTTCACCTCCACCCGATGCAGTATGCAAATCCCTCATGGACTACATCGGCTCCAAAATACACATCAGGCAAGTCCTCTCCTCTCCCAACACCCACCCCCTCTCCCAAACAATCCAGCACATGGGACACCTTCCACCCCATAGACAAAAGACTTCATCATCATCATCCCCCTTAATAGTGTATAGGCCCAGTCCCCGTCTTATACGTGTAATACAAGAAAATATGACACATCCCAAGGGGGAATGAGACTAAGAGAACAGGCTGCGAGAGTCAGTTTTCTTTATGTAATATTGGCATCCAGAGAACTCTGCTGCCTGAGAGCGCTCTGGCAAACAATACACATACGATTGATTATAAGAGCAGAAATCACCATCAGTAATGTCAGACATGAAGGTTACAAAAGCTTGTTATGATTGGACACAAGCTTGCGTTGCATATGGGCACATAGGTGCTGCTCCTCCGTGTTTGGCTGCTGGGTTGGCGGGAGGGTGAGTGTCACGAGTTCCATCTGTTTGTGTCCAGGCGGGATGAGGGTCGGGTCGCGGTGAGGTAGCTTGGGCCCTAACTAAGCGAATGTGAGATACTACCATCAGACTTGTACTAAATAATGATTACTACAGCTCCTTTGAGTATATCATCATACATCTATAAATAGAACACGTATGATTACAACATTATTCATCGGGGCTTACATGAGGTACCGGCTTGCAGTCGCAGTCAGTAAGATTACATTGACTGTGGGGTGGGTCCAGGTGCATCAAAAGAGGCTGTAAGACATTTTGACATTTGTTAGTTCTAAGGTGTTAGTTGGGGGCACACTGGGGTGGGCTTCCCAGCAGGGTCACACGTCTGGTACATCAAGAGAATACTTTGTAAGGACACAGGGTTATAGTGGCAGTAATTTTCCAACACCGGGGGCAAGAGTACACAGGCAGGTTTGTGGAGACGGATGAGTTACAGGGCATGGTTCGAGCCAGTTCACACATATGACAGTGATCTCAGAGGAAGAGTAAGCTGTTACATTTGTGTATGTGTTGCAATTATCTCCGGCTCAAAGCGTGAGCTGCAAGGTTTTCAGGCACAGGTAAAAAGGTGGGGGCCATGAGCGTGGTGTGCGCGGTGCTGCAGAGGGGAGAGAAGCCTTTTCGTATTATCGCAGTGAGGCCTAGTCCAAAGAGTCGAGGGTGCACAAAATGGAAGCCAAGTGTCCCGCACAATAACCTCGCGTCTGCCACTGCCACTGAAACTGCTAGTGTGCATGCAAGCAAATGGAAGCGTCCCCCATCATTGTACAAGCAAGTGGTTTACATCGCGCTGAAGGTATGAGGGGGGCCCAAACGACCCGTCACTCCCACACAATAACAAAACTTGCACACTTTTCTGGATGATGCATACCCACCTCAAGCTGTATACAGTTGCATCACAACCCTCGCTCTCCACGGGCCAAATATCATCAATTCCTGTCTCACATCGTAATATCCCCTCTCCTCTCAAAACTAGACAAATGTCACCCTACCTCAGAAAACCATCTCTCGACCCCACACTCCCTGAAAATTACAGTCTCTGCAGTTTCCAATGACTAGAACACAGCCTCATTACTCCATCCCTCTTCCTCGTCTTAGTACCAAAAGGTAGGGAGAGGTAAATTAAGATCTGGGCTAGAAAAACCTGGGAGTCAGAACCTATATCACAATAAGCCATGTAGCAATGTTGCAATGGCACATGGTTGTCACTAAAAGTTATGACTGAAGGGTTGTCTTGTCACACACAGCGGCTTACAATAGCCTATAAAGGCTGGGAGAGGATTAGGCTGGTCTTCAATAGGGAAAGGGGGGGATACCATGTCTCCCCTATGGGTACAAGGACCCTCCACGCAGGTGATCCTCCCTTGCTTCTCCACCCCTAGGGCCGGGATCCAAGAGCGATGGCTTTCCCTGGCCACCTCAGCGGATCCAGGGGGAGTAGGAGTGAGTAATACCCTCAGGTTTCTCACAGTATGTATATTACACGGGCCGTGGTAGCAGGCGTATAGTTATGGTTAAGTTGCTAAACTCATAGGAAAACCACTTTTCGGCGGCTTATAACTTGGCTCCTCCTGGAGGAATCCTCACCAAACTTTTCAAAAAAAGTATATGGCCTGCTCTGAATTTTCTCTGCAAGTTTGGTGAGGTTTTGTGCGGGGGGGCAAAGTTATAGGTGGGGGGGAGTCACAAATGTTTTTTTTTCTTCCATAGACTGAATGGGGAAAGCTTTGCGCACCACTACAGGCCAAACAGCTGAACGTTTTTTCACCAAATTTGCTGCAGGAGAGGGGGCTTCGGTCAGAAAGCGTGCTTTTGTGTGTTTGGTGGAAATCCGACCATTACTTTTGTTGCAAAGAACTGAAATGTACATCTAAAAAAATTTGATATATCTGGCTCTGCTCCGCTGACCAATTTCCCTGTTCGCTCCGCGGACAGAAGGCTCATTGGCTTGCAGTACGCTGTGATGTTGACAAACTTTGGACGCGGCCGGTGGTTGGCTGGAGAGAAGTGTGCTGTGCATCAAAGCTTTTTAGGAAACGCTGCCATGGTATATTGGATTATGGTGTTGTGGTGTGTGTGCCAAGCCCCTAAGGCATTTTGTGCTCATGGCTGGGCCTTTTGTATATAACAGTGTGGCAACTAAAAGTAGTCATATCTGCCTCTGCTCCGGCATCCCATTCGCCGCATGGCCAAAATTTTGATTGCACTGCAGTGTGCGGTGACGTGTGTGCGTCAAAAGTTGTCGGTAACGCCTGCATGTTGTATCCAAGTACAATGCGACGGTGAAAGAGCCAGGAAAACATAGTTTACGACATCTGGTGGTGGGAAGAAGGGATGGAAAAAGTGGGGGAGTGAGAAGTGGTCCATGTGATATATATCATTAGAAGCAGATGGTGGTGTGCCAGAGGTCTCCGTGCATACCACACCAATTCGCGGTTAGCTCAGCAGGCTACCTTGTGTGGTGATAGCAGGCAGCCTTCGTTGTGGCATGACAGCTCCAGCAGCAATCTCTTTGTGTGACCAGTAGTGGCAGGCTGAATTTCATAAGCGGAGTGCATTCCACATGACATGAACCTTTAAACAAAGCGTGTACTATGGTGTGTTGTGTGTGGTAAGTCTGTAGCCCCTTCGATGTATGGCTGGAGCCCCTTGCACAGGAAAATATGTCCACTGGTTGAAAAGCTATGTCCACTGGGTGCCAGTAGGTGCCACATTGTTCCTTTGTGTGTGTGATTTGGCTGCAAGGAGGATAGCTCAGCGGCAACGTGCGCGCATTGGAAGCAAGACGACACAAAGCAACACAGGTTTGATCCCTGGGTCCGTGCTTAGAAACCTCTGGGTGTTTATGCACATTATAAATACGCAACTAAGACACAAAAAAACAATTGTGCAACTAAAAAACAATTCCTGTAACTGTGCCTCGATGCCCGCGGGCTGTGTGAGCGCTTTAAAAATGCAAATAAATAAAATAAAAATAAAGAATTGTTGGTGTATGGGTGGAGATGCTGCAGTGAGCAGTCGTGCAGTGTGTCCACTGGGTGCACTATTGGAATAGTGTACATATAGACGAAGTTACGGTTGAACTGGTTCTCATATGTGCCTGGGTAGTCTGCGTAGCGCAGATTAGTAATTGTTGCAGTGCAATATGCAGTATTGCTTGTATACACATAGTAGAGTGTGGAGAGCAGGACCAATGTTGTGAAGATTGTGTTGTTTGGTTGCCATTATTACAATGGTTTCTGAATGGAAGTGGGTGGCGATGCCAAACAGTGTGGTATGTTTGTGCATTATGGTAAGTGGAACATGTGTGCTTGCATTCCTGCTTTAGGGTTCAGAGGTTGGGTAGAAGTGCTGGTGCCTATGTTGCCTTTCTGAATTGTGGCACATGCCTACATGTTTGCTTGCATGGCTTTCTTATGTTGTGGTGGTTGTGGGCAAGGCCGAGACCGGGCTTCGGCGATCCACCCAACAGCCTAGGCCTTCATCACAGCCACCACAATATAATGCAGTCATGCACTTGTCAGTCTGCATGCATGTAAGGTTGGTGACTTTTGCGCAATGGTTGTGGAGGACATTTTACACTTGGTAGAGAAGCAGAAGTGAGCTTATATGCGTACATTAGCATACGGTGCACATCATTGCCCCTTTTGCCCAATAGGAAGCCACATGTCACCATTTGCGTTTGCTATGGTTAGGCCCTTATAAGACCCTTGCTTTAGAAAGTGCTGTAAGATATTAGTCCCAGGAGGATAGCTTAGCAGCAGCGTGCTCGACTTGGAAACAAGACGACACAGAGCAATACAGGTTTGATCACTGGGTCCGCGCTTAGAAACCTCTGGGTATTAAGCGCGTTATAAATAACCTATCATATCATATCATATTGCAGCATTGAAGGATATGCTCAGCAGCACACATGTAAAATATGGCCAATGTACACAGCCTCCTACATACCGTTCACCACACCTGCACTCAACAGCCTAGGCCTTCATCACAGCCACCACAATAAAATGCAGTCATGCACATGTCACTCTGCATGCTTTTGAAGTTGATGACTTTTACGCAATTGTTGTGGAGGACATTGTAAACTTTTAAGGATGGTGGGCATGGAAATGGAACAGTGCGATTTACCCAATCAGGTGTTGAGGGTGTGGTTGACAGGAAAGGGCGGTGATATAATTCCCCAAAAGCTGATGCAGTGAGGTTGGTAGAGATGGAGAGACACAGAGTGCTCATCGTGGGTAATACCTTTGTGCAAGATCTGCACAGTATGCTGTGGAAAGAGGCTTTGCTACTAACTTTCAGTTGGAAGGAGTGGAGGCTTTTTGGGGCACAGTCTATGAGTGGGGTTTCGGTGCCATGGTTCGCCTTTGTACATGTGTGTCCTCTGTCGGTACTGTTGATGTAGTCGTCGTGCATTATGGAGGTGTACATTTTGGGTACATGTCATGCTCACGTTTGCTCCGTCACCTCAAGAAGTTGATGACAGCAGTGATGCAGATTTTTCCCACTGCCAAGTAGATTTTCTCAGTCATACCACCAAGAGGAGCATGGGACCATGCTGGTGTAATTTGTCCACAGCCAGAGGTGGGAGGTGTTTCATAAACAGAAGCATGTGTGACTTCATGTGCAGCGCTGTCATGTTCTGCACTGACTATGACAGCATTAACGAGCAAGGTTTGCAGTGGTTTCAAGGAAATGTTTTTTTTTTCCTCCATTGGCAATGCTGTTTTGTTTGCCACTATGCATGAAGCGTTGCAGAGAATCCTGTAGAAATGTAAGAGAAGCGTTCACCTTCAGTCGGTAAAAATGCCAGGAGGAGAAGCAAACAAACGCATCGAAAGAGATATATGCAAGCATGTACATACCAAAAACAGGACAAAAAAAAAAAAAACACATCTTTTCAGACACAGTACTAAACACCCAACCCCCGCCAGCACAAACACTCAGCAGATTCTGCTGTAGTTTCAGAATTACACGTGCGACTTCCAGCTATTTGCAGGATGGGAGCCATGGAAATGGGACTATGGAGACTAAGGCATTGCTCAATAAGGGTTGTGGTGTGTAAGCAAAAAGTGTGTCAGAAGGGCCCTTTGTACAAAGAAGTGCAGAAGCCTATGGTGGAAGTGCGCAAGGTAAGGGGCAGGAATCCTGTTGTTATGAATGCAATGTGGGTATGATATGAAATTGTATGATATGCCATTTACAGTGTGCCTATACACTAGCTGTGCAAGGTGCAACGAGGCCAAGGAGGGGGGACATAGGGGAGACCGAGACAATGAATCTACTAGGCCAGTTGGCACTCAGATCACCCAAATGCATGGGGAGGGGGAGACGAAAGTGCAGTACATAGGAAGAAGAAAAAATGACAAGAAGTGAAAACACGACCTGATGGTGGCAAGTGCAAGGAAAAGTGCAGACATCTGGAGGTGGTGGAACTGTTAGGGATAAAGCAAACAGTCCCCAAGTGAGAGGTTTGCCAGAAAGGCAGTGCAGTGGTGCAACTGGCAGGGGGAGGTGGACCTGGGCCAACATCAGATGGTGGCTAGGTAACCAGTGCAGAATCAGTTTAGGGCAGTAAATCAGCAGGGGAGAGGAGGAGCAAAAGCAGAGGCAAAGTGAAAGATTTTCAGTTGCTTCCAGAACCGGCGATGGTTCTCCTCAAGTTTCAGGGAGGTAGGGAGGCTATTGCAGAGGAAGGCCCCGACCAAAGAAAGAGATCTACCACCAAGTGGTTGTTTGCAGAAGCGAGTGACCCTGAGGGAGTTTGAGGCGGATGAGGGAAGAGCTCAGGCACGCACATATTTACGAAGTGACAGTTGCAGGTATTGAAGCCCCAGGGCCCAGAAGGCCTTGTGCATTATGAAGAGGGTTTTCACCTTATTGCTCGCAGGTACTGGGAGCCAGTGCAGACATTTCAGTCCCGGAGTGATACCATCCCTGGGCTTGAGGCCAATGACAAGGTGCACAGTCCTCTCCTGGATGAGTTGCAGAGGGTGTAGAGTGGACGGAGGCACAATTTGACTGAGGCTGTTGTAATAGTGCAGCCTACAGAGAACCACAGCAGTGGAAACAGTGAGGTTTTCTGTCACGCTCACCTGATTCCCACGGAGGCGCAGGTCTGGCTTCGAGTGCTGATGCTTCTTCTATGGTGAAGCGCAGGACTCTGAAGATGGACTCACTGGCTCGCAGGAATATTCCCCTGTGCGTGAAAAGGGAGTATTACCTACTGACGGAATAATGCTCAAGCCTCCCACTCCCTTCCAACCCTCCACAATACCCTTCCTCAGTTCCCCGTGAAGTCTCACCTTAGGGTCTGGAAGGATGAGTTCTCCATCCTGCTTCTGATGCAGGGGCGCGTTGAAACCCATTTACTTCACTGGATTGAGGTTTGATGGGAGTTCAAATAAGCTTGACTATTCAGGTAAGGCGCTGTAAGAGTTCTGTAGCAAGTTCAAAAGTTCAAGCTTAATAATAATGTTCATTGTCTTATTGCAGCAAGCGCTAACGCTTATGTCTTTTTCCCCTTAGGGGCCGGGGTTCGGAATGCCGGAGATATGGCGCCGACCCGAAGTGAAACGTGCAGTTCCAGTAAATGACAGGTAAGTTCTGGATGAGCGTTCGGGTAATGTCTTTGCATTCGCTCATTCAATGTCTTTGTCTTTTTTCCCCATAGGGGCCGGGGTCCGGAATGCCAGGAAGCGGCAGGACCCGAAATGAAATGGGAATGACCCAACAGGTAAGTCTTAGAAGGAAACTGAGCTTTTCCTATTCCCTTCCTTCTCTCACCTTGTGTTCTTATCTTTTTCTCTCTAGGCTCTGGGAAGTGGCTGCGGATCCGGATGATCGCTGCCGAAGATGGAGGTGCCCAGGAAAGGTGAGTGAAATGCAGCGCTGCAGCGATCGAAGCGAAATGCTTTTAAAATGATGTCTTCCCTTTCAGGATCGTCGGTGTGCAGTCTCCGTTATGCAGCTTTAGCAGGTAAGGTCTTCTTTCTCTCCAATTCTCTCTTAGCAGGTGACCCAGGATGCTGACAGGCGTGGCTGAAGTCCAGATGCAGGAGCTGACACGGTGAGCGTCCAGCTGCGAGGAGCAGAACAACGCGAAGCGTGAGTTGCTGATCGGGCGTGGTTTAAATAGCTTTGGAAGAAGTTCCAGGTATGTATCCTTCCACCGATCAGGTATGTATCCTTCCCCGACCACACCCAGGGGAAAGTAGGTCCACAGGTAAAGTAGTTCCGTTCAGGCCTCAAGAGGGCCTGGATGTAGCAGCATGGTCTGCATCAGGTAAGTGCACCTTAAAACACTTGAACATATGTCTAGCTTTATGAGCCTGGCGCCTAAGGCGCCAGGACAGGGGTCCAACATGAGCCTGGCGCCTAAGGCACCAGGACTGTGTCCAAAGGGCCCCAGCTAGGGCCCGCTGGCACTTCCCTGGGGGAAATGATGCCTGCCTCTGGGGTTGCTGGGTCGGACCTGGCTCCTTGGAGGTAGGCATCATGACAGTACCCCCCCTCAAGGCCCCTCCCAAGGTTGTTCCCTCCGGGGGTTTTGGCTTATTCGGAAATCTCCGGTGGAACCTTTGTATTAATCGAGGTGCGTGAACATGGTTACTAGGCTCCCACGATCTCTCCTGAGGTCCATATCCCTTCCAGTCAACAAGATAGAAGAGTTTGGACTTTAACACCTTGGAGTCTAAAATGTCTTTAACTTCGAATTCTAATTCCCCTTCAATTCGAACTGGGTCTGGAGGCTTGGACAGTCGGGTCCCTGGTTGTACTGGCTTCAAAAGTGATGCATGAAAAACTGGATGAATACGCATGTTAGACGGTAAATCCAGTTTAAAGGCCACAGGATTGATTATAGCCTTGATGGGATAAGGTCCTATGAATCTGGGATTGAAGGTTCGCGGGCCCTTGAGGGGTAAATGTTTCGTTGCTAGCCATACCTGATCTCCTACTTGGTAAGGAGGAGTTTTACTTCGGTGCAAATCAGCGTTTTCTTTATACTTTTTCTTGGCTTGCTGTAAATGAGTTGCAGCTTCTTTGAAGGCTTGGGTTATTGTGGAATGCAGATGATTTACTGCGGGCATTTCCAGGGTCAGAGGTGGATCTAGATCAGAGGTCCGAGGATGGTGACCATACAAAGTATAAAAAGGAGTTTGTCCGGTTCCAGAATGCACTGAATTGTTGTATGCATATTCTGCGATCCAAAGGATGTCTTTCCAATTTAACTCGGATTGGTGTAACATGCACCGAAGATATTGCTCGAGAGTCTGATTGGTTCTCTGGGTTTGTCCGTCGGTCTGGGGGTGGTGGCTGGTGGATAGCCGCACATCTATTTGTGCTAGTTGGCAACACTTCTTCCAAAAATGGGAGATAAATTGACTTCCACGATCCGAGACTAATATGGAAGGGAAACCATGTATGCGAACTATATTCTCCAGAAATTCCTTGGCCAAGGTGGAAGCTGAAGGCAAACCTTTTAAAGGGATAAAGTGGGCCATTTTGGAGAATAGATCCACAATTACAAGGATAGTATTGTAACCAGCACAAGGAGGCAGGTCAGTTATAAAGTCCATTGACAAGGTGTGCCATGGTGCCGGTGGAATATCCAAGGGTTGAAGTAGGCCGGCTGGCCTTTTCTTTTGACCCTTGTTTTGGGCGCAAATTCCGCGAGACAATACAAAGACTTTGTCTTTTCTCCAAGAAGGCCACCAGAAGTGGCGTTTGATTTTTTCCTCCGTTTTAGCGATACCAGGGTGTCCTTCCATTAATGATTCATGATGATGGGCAATAACAAGTTCTTGCAATTCTTTACTAGGCAGAAACAACCGCTCCTGGAAGTAGGGTAAATCATCCTTTACGGTGTAATGAGGACCCTTTTGACTCCATTCCAGTAAGGCTGAAGAGTCTAGAAGTTGTTTTACTTGCGTTTGGATGTCCTCAATAGTTTGCAATGAAGTTAGGCCTAAGATTCTTTGTTCTGGTATGATTGGCACAGGTTCTAAACTCGAATTGGATTCTTCCATGCCAATCCGGGATAAGGCGTCCGCTTTACCATTCTTGCAGCCAGGGCGATAGGTAATTACAAAATCAAATTCCGCAAAGAATAGAGCCCATCGGAGTTGTCGTGAAGATTGAGCCTTGGCCGTCTTTAAATACTGTACATTTCTGTGGTCCGTAATTACGGTGATGGTGTGTCTTGCCCCGAGAAGGTAGTGACGCCAAGCCTTGAAAGCAGATTTAATAGCCAGTAACTCTTTGTCTGTAATTGCGTAGTTGATTTCAGGAGGAGAATATTTCCTGGACCAAAAGGCCACAGGGTGTAGTTGGTTAGTTTCTGGGTCTCTTTGCGACAGGACAGCTCCCATGGCCGAACTGGATGCGTCGGTTTCCACAATGTAAGAGAGATCTGGGTGCGGGTGCTTCAATATAGGTGCAGAGGTGAATTTGGTTTTCAGGTCCTGAAAAGCTTGTTCGGCCTCAAGAGTCCATTCAAAGCGTTTGTTTTTCTTTAGGAGAGCTGTGATGGGTTGGACTGTTCGGGAAAATTCCGGGATGAATCTTCGATAGAAATTGGCGAAGCCGAGCATACTCTGAACTCCCTTCACCGAGCTAGGAGATGGCCATTTGAGGATGGCGTCCACCTTTCGCGAGTCCATTTGGACTCCTTGAGGTGTCAAGATGAATCCGAGAAACACCACTTCTGTGGTATGAAAAACGCATTTTTAGAGCTTTGAAAATAGTCTGTGCTGGCACAATTTCTCAAGAACTGCCCTAACATGTTTTCTGTGATCGGATTCTGAAGAGGAGTACACCAGGATGTCGTCAATATAAACAATGACACAGACGTCGATAAGTTCCCGAAGAACATCATTCATAAAGTACTGAAAGGCGGCAGGTGCATTGCACAAACCGAAGGGCATCACCTGATATTCGAAGAGCCCAAATTTGGTGCGGAATGCAGTCTTCCATTCGTCGCCTTCTTTTATACGCACCAGGTGATAAGCTTCTCGGAGATCTAACTTGGTGTACACACAAGCGTCTTTCACCTGGTCGATAAGCTCAGGGATCAGGGGCAGAGGATAACGATTCTTAATCGTTATTTGATTTAGGGCGCGATAGTCTACACATGTTCTAAGGTCGCCCTCTTTTTTCGGCACGAAGAACAGAGCTGAGGAGACAGGAGACTTGGACGGGCGAATAAAACCATTGGCTAGGTACTGATCTAAATACTGACGCAAATGTAGGTTCTCAGGTTCCGTAAGAACATAAATCCTACTACAAGGTAGTTGAGCATTGGGTACCAGATCGATTTGGCAATCATAAGACCGATGGGGAGGTAACGTGTTAGCCTGTTCCTTCTGAAAAAGTCTTGGAATTCTTGGTATTCTGACGGTAGCTGTACAGGGGTGGAAGTTGCTGAGGCTAGACCCATAACTGGATTTCTTGGGTAACAAGTTGGTTCACAATCAGGAAAACTTATCTTCTTTGCTCGCCAGTCAATTCTGGGATTATGTGTTTCTAACCAAGGAATTCCAAGAATTACTTGAAATTGTGGGGCCTTGATCACATCAAACACGATTGCTTCCCGATGTCCATCCTGACCCACCAGTGTCATTTCAACAGTGGAATGCGTTACAGGCCCTGAGGCTATTTCGGTTCCATCTACTGTAGTAATGACATCTTGGGTTACTTTCGGGCGGAGAGGGAGCTTAATCCTGGAAGCCAATTCACGGTCTATGTAATTTCCAATAGCTCCACTGTCGATGTATGCTTTTATAGCATGCAACAGCTGAGGCTGTTTTGGGTCCACGAGCACCATTGGCATGACAAAATGCGAGGTCAAAGAGTTTGTTTTGAAGCTCGGCAAGCGGACCCCTACGCTTGTCGGGCTAGGTCGTTTCCCGAATCAGGTGTCAATAAATCGTTATCAGTGGCTCCAACCACCTACTTAGGTGGTTTAACCGGACAATTTCGAAGAAAGTGACCGGAAGTCCCGCAATACAGGCAAAGTTGCATTTGCCGCCTTCTCTCTCGTTCCTTCTGTGTTAATGGTCCTTTGACATCGCCGATTTGCATAGGTTCGGATACGACGGTACTCTTGGAGTTAGCGTGGGTTTTGATCGGTACTCGGGTTTCGTACTTGAACCGATCTGCTTTTCTATTTTGAAGTCTGTGATCAAGTTGAACCACCAAATCTATGTAGTCTGCGCAGACCAGGGGTGGATCTACTATCTGAGCTAGAACATCCTTAACCTCTCCGCGCAGGCCTCGATGAAACAATGTGATCCTTTTGTTTTCTGGCCATCCAGTTTCCACAACCAGTCTATTAAAGGTGGCAACGTAGGACAGAAGATCCTGATTACCTTGTCGTAAGGATAGCAGTTCGTTATCAAGGGCCTGTCCTTGAGTGTGTCGAGCAAACAATCTTTCCATGCTGGCCTGGAAACCCTGAAAATTCTGGAGAGTGGGATCATCCTGATTTACCAATGGAATAGACCAATCGGCAGCACTGCCACTGAGGTAAGATAGTATAAAGGCTACCTTGGTCTGGTCGTTAGGGAAGGCCCCGGGTCTGCATAGAAATTGTAAACGACATTGGTTCATAAAGACGGCATATTTCTTGGGATCCCCCGCAAAACGTTCAGGCGGGGCCAAAGGCATGTGTCCAGGTAGATTGATTTGTACCGGGTTATTCAAACCCATTGATGTGGAAGTATCTCCGGAATTAGGTAAAGGAGTGTGCCCTGCCTGGGCCTGCAATAACCTTTTGGCCAGGTCATCTGTTCTTTCCTTGGATAGGTTCAGTTCTCTTTTGAGAGCGTTAGTCTCCTGGCGGGCTGAGTACACTTCTGCCCGTAATTCCCCCAAAAGCTGGGCCAGCTGATCTGTCTCGGAAGTCTCCATAGCGCCCGGGTGGGAAATTGTGGGTTGGCTTCGCGTTCTGTCACGCTCACCTGATTCCCACGGAGGCGCAGGTCTGGCTTCGAGTGCTGATGCTTCTTCTATGGTGAAGCGCAGGATTCTGAAGATGGACTCACTGGCTCTCAGGAATATTCCCCTGTGCGTGAAAAGGGAGTATTACCTACTGACGGAATAATGCTCAAGCCTCCCACTCCCTTCCAACCCTCCACGATACCCTTCCTCGGTTCCCCGTGAAGTCTCACCTTAGGGTCTGGAAGGATGAGTTCTCCATCCTGCTTCTGATGCAGGGGCGCGTTGAAACCCAGTTACTTCACTGGATTGAGGTTTGATGGGAGTTCAAATAAGCTTGACTATTCAGGTAAGGCGCTGTAAGAGTTCTGTAGCAAGTTCAAAAGTTCAAGCTTAATAATAATGTTCATTGTCTTATTGCAGCAAGCGCTAACGCTTATGTCTTTTTCCCCTTAGGGGCCGGGGTCCGGAATGCCAGGAAGCGGCAGGACCCGAAATGAAATGGGAATGACCCAACAGGTAAGTCTAGAAGGAAACTGAGCTTTTCCTATTCCCTTCCTTCTCTCACCTTGTGTTCTTGTCTTTTTCTCTCTAGGCTCTGGGAAGTGGCTGCGGATCCGGATGATCGCTGCCGAAGATGGAGGTGCCCAGGAAAGGTGAGTGAAATGCAGCGCTGCAGCGATCAAAGCGAAATGCTTTTAAAATGATGTCTTCCCTTTCAGGATCGTCGGTGTGCAGTCTCCGTGATGCAGCTTTAGCAGGTAAGGTCTTCTTTCTCTCCAATTCTCTCTTAGCAGGTGACCCAGGATGCTGACAGGCGTGGCTGAAGTCCAGATGCAGGAGCTGACACGGTGAGCGTCCAGCTGCGAGGAGCAGAACAACGCGAAGCGTGAGTTGCTGATCGGGCGTGGTTTAAATAGCTTTGGAAGAAGTTCCAGGTATGTATCCTTCCACCGATCAGGTATGTATCCTTCCCTGACCACACCCAGGGGAAAGTAGGTCCACAGGTAAAGTAGTTCCATTCAGGCCTCAAGAGGGCCTGGATGTAGCAGCATGGTCTGCATCAGGTAAGTGCCCCTTAAAACACTTGAACACATGTCTAGCTTTATGAGCCTGGCGCCTAAGGCGCCAGGACAGGGGTCCAACATGAGCCTGGCGCCTAAGGCGCCAGGAATGTGTCCAAAGGGCCCAAGCTAGGGCCCGCTGGCACTTCCCTGGGGGAAATGATGCCTGCCTCTGGGGTTGCTGGGTCGGACCTGGCTCCTTGGAGGTAGGCATCATGACATTTTCGGACCTTGCTTTACATTGCTAATATACATTCAGTGCTAGTTTTGAATCCACATTTTTACAATTTCTGTAAGACATGGGTTAGTGGTGAAAAAAAATCATACTATTGTCGGATGGAAAGAAGAGAGTACCTGTTGCGATATAATAATGGGTGGTATGGGTAAATGGAAACGTTGCAAGCATATACAATTGACGTGTCTCTTCATGGCAGTGAATGGTAGAAAAAACAGTAACATTTTTACGAATGTAATGGACACTCAGTGGCACATACCATGCGCACAGGTACTTATAACGGAGTTGCACACATTTCGCAGAAATAATATTCATACCTCCAGTTTGTGGTGATGGGTGCTCAGGTGGATGAATGTTGATGTGCAAATTTTGCATTATTTTACTGAACTTTCTACTGGACATGCTCTACAATGGCACGGCACTTGAAGGCTTAATTTGAAACGGTACATATGAAGTGTTGTACAGAAGTGACAGTGTACGATGCAACTTGGGGGAGGGTACGTGCCACATTCTGGGCTTCTCACCATGCTGGCCAATGGAAATGGGACTGTGGGGAATGTCCAATCGGGTGCTCAGGTTGTGCCTCACAGGAAAGGGCATCAATAGGAAGAAGGACTCCTCCTGCTTCACTGGGGAGCGGCGCTCGTGGTACTTGGTGAAGAGCACCTGCCACATTCTGCGCTCCTCACCTTGCTGGCCAATGGAAATGGGACTGTGGAGATTGTACAATAAGGTGCTCAGGGTGTGCGTCACAGGCAAGGGTGGCAATCATTTTTTTCATTACTTTGTGTAGTGCGGCTGGCAAACATGGCAAGATGCTTAGTTTTCGTTGTGGGTGATGCCTTTGTGGACGATCTGTTTGTGTATGCCCTCCAAGAAGGCTTTTGTGGCAATTTCGGTTTGGAGGGAGAGGAGGCTTTGTGGTGCAATGTCGAAGCATGCTGTTTCGGCAGAGTGATTGTAGAATGTTGACACATGGCCACTTGGTCGTGCACTTTGGAGCCCGCTTTTTGGGTTCCATACCTTGTTACAGTGTGTACCGTCAACTGAAGATGTTGCAAGCAGTGCAGCACATTGTTCCCACTGCTAAGGTGCTTTTCTACTGTATACCACCGAGAATAGTATGGGACTATTCCAATGATTCCTGTCGCCAGCCATTGGTCAGAAGGGGTCTCATCAAGATAAGCATGTGTGACTTCTTGAGTGCTGCTGGGATGTTCTCCTGTGAGAATGAGAACATTTGCTCTCGATATATACACCTTTTCGAAGGAAATGGGATGTCTTTGTCGACCAGTGGCAATGACATTTTGTTTCACAATCTACAGGCTGCACTGAAGGCCCTTTTGTAAGAATGTGAGCTGACGTGCACAATGCAAAAATACTTATAAAACCTCCAAAAAAAGCTTTTTCTATGGAAGCACCTTTAGAAGAAAAAAAAAAGGCTCTTTGCAGAGCCACCACAACTAACGACGTCCCCTAGCCTGGTTGAAAGTTATTCCTCCCAATCCCGCACGCACAGCACGAAAAGTCTGCCAATATCACGATAGTTGCAGGGTGGCACGTGTTAGATATGCCCCTTTTGCAGTTGACAGCCATAGAAATGGGCCTGTAGCGGCTACGGGATTGGTCAATGAGATTTCTTGGTGTGGTGTGTACGCACAGACTGTGATGTTTGTCAAAATGCAGAGGGTGCGGTTATGGCTGTGTTTCACAAGCCACAGCGTGCAGGTTTTGGGGAAGTTCGTTTTGCATTGATTGAAAGTGAATGGAAAACACTATGCAGTGGCTGCTCATTTTGGTTACTATCATGTGGATGTGTAGTGCTATGGAGTACCTACAATGAAGTGACTGATTATGATTTGTCTGTGTGACACTTTGGTGACGCGCAATCATGCCGACATTATTGTTGTTCATTGTGGAGGGAAAATTGCAAAGCATGTTACATGAGTTTTAGTGCCGTTTGCGATGATGGAGGAACTTGCCCAGGTCATGCGTCCATTTCCGATCTCCGGCATAACTTTCTATCGCATTACGCAGACCCCGTTGTGGCTCCGTTATTTTTCATTTGGTCCGCAAATGGAGAAAGCGTGGTAAATTGCAAAGAAGTTTTTTTGTGCCTTTCTACCACATACGCCAATGGTGTACTTCACACATAGGAATATGACTTTTCACAGCACAGTTTTCCCCAGCAATAACGTTCATTTTACTATGCCTGCCATCCCGATTTCTGCACACCCCATCCAAATTGCCTTGGTGCCCTTCTTGAAAGTAGTGAAAGAATTTTTGTAGTAAGTGTTGCGCACTGAAACTCTTCAAAACGCTCTACAATACGTAAAGAAACTTCTTTCTACAGCAAACCCTTTTCCAACCGATTCAATTACAGTGTTTTGCGCAGTGCCACGCCTCCCGCTCTGCATCCGTTGATTGGCAATTCCATTGTTCATCTCTGAAAGGTGCTTTCTTTATTTCCCTTTTTCCTTTCTCAGTTAATTTCCACTTATTTTGGTCTTCTAACACATGCCACAGAGGGAATGGCAGGAAAGTCCCAGTACGGAAAGGGCAGCACCTGCATGGAGACCCTAGGGGACATGCCGAGAGACAGAATTATTGGGTGGCCCTCACCTACATAGGTGCCAGTCATTGACAGACCCTTCCAAGTACCTTCCCTCTGTAGGGTAGCGCGTTGCAGTACATGCACAATACAATGCCCTTTGCCGGGTAAGGGTCTGTAGTGCGACATATGGTCTGCAAGGATGTTTTAGAGCTCCGCTGCCCTACAGGAGTGCCCCTGTTGTTGGACGTAGCAGATGTGGAAAATGTTGTACATGAAATTACCCTACTGCATTGTTGGAAGGGCGGTAGGCTGCTCACTGGTCCCTTGTGCTTCCATTTCAGTTGTCGTCACATGCAGTACAAACACTTCATGCTATGCCATTAGCCATAGGAGTAGCATTCACAGAGATGCATGCACTGTGTAATGAATTATGGATCTCATGATAGTTTTCCCAAAGGCATTTGATAGTTTCCTCCCAACATTATATTGACAATCCCTTGTGGAGGCTTTTCATGAAAGGTAAATGCACCTGTGATGTCATCAGTGATGTCATCAGTGACATTTATCATGTCATCTTTGATGTCATGGGTGTTAGTCTTAGCAGTGCACACTGGTGGCGCAAGTTATGGTTGCTTACCTTACCATATCTGGCGAATTTCTGGGGTTTTTCGGTTTTACTTGTAAGCATAGTATGGATAGGTTGTTAGTGCAAAGTATTTGTAACGTTCCTGTAACAAATGTTTTTGCACTGAAGTTTCTAGGCTGTTCTTAGGGTTGTATACGAATTGTTCGAACTAAAATTGTTCGAATTACAATTGACCTTTGCTCAATTGACCGAATTGTGAAGGTCAATTGTTACATATATGCAGGGGGAAACCCCCCGCAACCCCCCATTATATATATAAATATATATATATATACATATATATGCGGTCAATTGTGCAAAGGTCAATTCGGACCCTTGACTTTCAGTCAGTTAGGTAATTCGAACAATTGTGTTCGAACAATTTGGTTAATACCGTTCTTAGGCAACTGAAGCATAACGTCCCTTCATCAATGTGTTTGCACTGAAGTTGATAGGTTTTTAGTAGGCCACTGTAATCAGACCCTTCCTTTAGCATAGTTTTTTCAGTAAAGGGGTACGTTTGTAGTAGTGCAACTTTACTATAACGTCCCTTTAACAATGTTTTTGTTAGTGAATATATATTACTTATATGGACTTGACTGTACTTTCTGTTCCATGTTTGTTTGCGTTCTTGTTTTCATGCTTCGAGCTTCATCCTTCACAACCATGTTGTGGATGAGCACATGTTTTGTAACTGTCCTGCGTCCACTCTGCCAAATGGGAGTATGTGCAGTGGTTTGGGTGTTCTGCGGAAGTGGGTTGTTTTTTCTTGAGCGGGTGGTGGGAGGCCTTGTTCTGGGGACTCTTATGTTTAAAGAGGTAAGGGATAGTTTAGGCTGTGGTGTTTGGCTCCCGATTAAGGTTAGATTCTGATGCAGGGGTGGCTCCATGGTTGGGGGAGTGGCAGAGGGTTATCAGTGTACCAGGCCTTGCTGCGGAGATCACATTCATAATATTGTTTGGCTCTCTTGGTGCGGATGGGATGGGATGCATGCACAGCCCTGGTGGGATTAGTTTCACAGTCCTGGGTTCATGCGGGGGCGATCGGGTCGGCAGGTATTTAGTAGATGCAACTAGTAGGGAGTTTGGTACTGGCTCAAGGCAACTGGAGGGTGGTGAGGGTGTGGCTTGTGGGGGTTGGAGGACAAATGATGACGGCGAGGGGCTCTGGCCTGAGGTGGAATGGACCGGGTTTTGCTAGGAACTCAATCTCAGAAGGCAACCCTCTTATGGTTGGGCAGAGGTTTGGTGGGGTGTGGAAGGGCCTTAACTGAACGGGGTACTGTGAGGAATCTGAGGGTGTGCTCGCATCCTTCCCCAACGTATCATCATCCCAGGTGGCCAGGGAAGGGCTGTTGCTTTCATATCCTGAGCGTGGGGAAGATATGCGAGGGAGGATCACGTGGGTGGAGGAGACTTGGGTAATGGGGATGAGGCACCCTTGGGTGAGATGCAGTATCCCCCATTTCCCTTTTGTAAGGAGTCAAATATCCCCTCAGACCTTTGTAGGGTATTACCGATCCAGTCCCTATTTTTTCAGAACACCCTCTTCCAATACACTCCAGTCAGGTACTGGGACGAGGAAGAGACGCACCAAAACTATTCATCCTCTCTTTTTTTTTTATAAAGTATTTTATTGTTATTAACATAATACAGTGGTCATAATAACAAAGCAACAAGCAAACAAAAACAACTCCAGACTGTCATAGTCGTTCACAATCAGAAAAGGTACCCAGAACATCAACAGTTGAGCGATCATCTCATCACATGCAATAATGTATAGTATGGTACAAGCACAAAACAAAACCCCCAGTGCACATTCCCCCGCCTGTACATGGGACACTCAGGCCACACCCTCCTCCCACCTGTCCCATATTTTCGACGCTTTGTTGGGACAGCCTCGCGCCGAGTAAATCCTACGCTCCATCATAGCGCATATGTCCATATCCAATTTCCATTGTTCCAGCGTTGGGGAGTCAGGGGCACCCCATTTCTGCGCTATATTGCGCTTAATCAGCCCCATCGCCGTGTGTAGGAGCAATCTTTCCCACTTATTAGCTTCTATCTCATCGGGCACGCCCAGAAGCAAAGCCCTTGGGTCCAGTGGTATGGTGCGAGTCAGAACTCGGGAGAGTTCCCTACAGCATGCGTTCCAAAAAGTTTGTATCTGGGGACACAGCCACAAAATGTGAATAAAGGTCCCCTCCCCATCCCCACACCGCAAACAGTTTGGGTTAGAAGCCCGTTTCCAGCCATATAGACGTGTCCTAGGGTAATAAACCCGGTGTAGTATTTTCAACTGCACTAGTCGAAGCCTAGAGGAAATGGCGATTTCCCGGGGATGCATAAGAACTTGTATCCAATCCTCAGGATCTATCACCCCCACATCTACTTCCCATTTTGCCTTTAGTTCATTCAATTCGGGGGTAGCAAAGGAGGATATAGCATTGTAAAGGATGGAAGTGCATTTGGTAGGGATATGCGCCGGAAGGATGTTACGCTCTATGGGGGTATAGTCCGGTAACTGTGTATCTGCTGTCAGGTAGGGTCTCAAAGCATGGGCGAGGCGAATGTAGTGGTAATGTTCCGTATTCGGAATCTGGAATCGCAATTGTAGGTCATCAAATGAGGCCAAACACCCCTGTGTAAGCATATCCCCAATCCTGGCAATCCCCGCGTTCACCCACCTAGGCCACGGCTCCAACTTCTGGGTCTCAGCTAGGTTGTTGTTCCGCCAGAGGGGTTGTGCTCTAGTAGCTTTATTTTCCCACCCAATGAATCGGTGTGCCTGTCTCCACACTGTGATCATATGCGTAGTGGTTGTGGGCGGAGAGGTTCTCGAGAGGGGCTGATAGAGGAGAAGCAGCGGGTCAGTGTTGCGCATAGTGGCTATCTCAGCCCGTATATGGGGCAGGTCTCGGTCCCCGTGGAGAAGGTCATTAACCACCACCAGTTGTGATGCCCAGTAATACGTTTGAAGGCGGGGAACTCCTATTCCTCCCTCCCAAATAGATCTTTGGAGTGTAGTTAACGCAATTCGTGACTGGCCTCCCCCCCACATGAGGTCTCTGAGAAGTGTCTCCACCTGGTGGAACTCCGAGTCGGGGACTTTAAGTGGGGCATTTTGAAGGACATAGAGGAATCTAGGAAGGGTCATCATTTTAAAAAGTGCCGCTCTTCCCATAAGTGTCAGGGGGAGGAGTTTCCAGTGCCGGACATCAGTAATAAAGCGGTCTGTGATTGGTCGGAGATTGTTCCTTATATAGCTTGTTAAATCCCCGGATATCCATATTCCCAGGTAACGAAACCCCTGTCGTTCCACCCGGTACGGGCAGTCCTGGGGGATTGCCTGTTCCCCACCCTTCACCGGAAAGAGGACTGATTTCCCCCAGTTGATTCTGAGTCCGCTGAGTTCCCCAAAGCGGACTAACATTTGCGTTACAATGGCAGAGGATGTTAGTGGGTCACCCAGGTACACAAGGAGGTCGTCCGCATACAGGGATGTACGATCCTCGTGTCCCTCCGGCCATCTGAATCCTCTCCAGGCGGTGTTTTGGCGAAGCCAAAGAGCTAATGGCTCGATAGCAAGGGCGAACAAAAGAGGGGACAATGGGCATCCCTGTCGCGTACCACGGCCCAGGGGGAAAGACCCAGAGGACCAGCCATTCACTCTCACTTCCGCCTTGATGTTAGCATAAAGTAGCTGCACCCAGCCTAAATAGGCCTCTCCGAACCCCATGCGGCGCATCATTTCCCAAAGGTAGTCCCATCGAATGGAGTCGAACGCCTTTTCAAAATCGATTGCCAACAAGGCCAAGGGTTCGTTTATAATCGGGGATCTCTCCAATGCTAAATGGAGGCGGCGCAGATTCATCTGAGTCGATTTGCCAGGCATAAAACCACATTGATCCGGATGGATCAAGGAGGATGTGACTAACTGCAACCGATTCGCTAATAGCTTAGCAAGGACCTTAGCCTCCCCGTTAATCAGCGATATAGGTCTATAAGAAGCACAATCATGTGGAGGTTTGCCAGGCTTGGGAATGACCACAATAGTGGCCTTGCAAAGATCTGGTGGGAGGGTACCCTGTTCCCGGGCAGCAAGAAACATCCTATGTAGAGGAGCGGCCATTTTGTCAACTCCTAGCTTCTGCCAAGTTTCAACTGGGAATCCGTTCGGGCCCGGTGCCTTTCCCGACTGGAGCTGAGACAGTGCCTCTGCAATCTCAGCCTCTGATAAAGCAGAGTCCAGCTGGTCCCTCTGTTGCCCCGAAAGGGTCGGCAGCGTCACCTCATCTAGGAGGCAGGGGTTTAGCGGTGAGGTCGGAGCCCGATACAAATCTGCGTAAAACTCTGTGAAGGCCTCGGCAATCCCAGAGTCCGAATGTTGGGTGTCGCCCTGTGCCGTGACAATTTCCCGGACATGGCGCTGCCCCTCGTCTCTCCTCTGCAACCAAGCGAGTAGTTTACCCGACTTATCCCCAAGTTCATACACCCTCGCCCTAGCCTGCCAATGGGCCTGCTTGGCGTCATCCATCGTTCTGTTACGGAGGCACTCCTGGGCGCGCTGGAGGGATCGGTGGGTCTCGGGCGTAGGATCGGATATATGCTCAATCTCCCTGTTTCTCACTTCCTCTTCGGCCTTTAATATTTCCCGGAACCGGGTGTTTCTTTTGTGTGTCGTCCAAGAAAGGATTTCACCCCTTAGCACTGTTTTATAGGCCTCCCATAATATCACGGGGCTGTCCACCGACTTCTCGTTAATTTCGAAATATTCACCAGAAACTTCCTCCAGGCGATCTATCAGTTCCGGGGACCCCAGATAATAATTGTTAAGTCTCCACGTTCTGGGGGGAAGGGGACCTTGCATACGCAATTCAACTAAGAGGGGGGAGTGGTCCGAAATGCCCCGGGGGAGTAAATCTGCGGACATTGCCCTATGGAGGTCGGTATGTGGCAAGAAGAAGTAGTCCAGTCTGGACATTGAGCCGTGAGCGCCGGAATGGAAGGAGTACTCCCTATCAGTCGGGTGCAACTCTCTCCATACATCTCGGAGCCCAAGGGCCGATGCAAAATTGGCCAATCTAGTCGAGGTGTCAGGGTTGCGATTTCGGAGATGGGAACGGTCAAAGTTATCATTCATGGTATCATTAAAATCACCCCCCAGAATGAACGTATCAGGATGGTGTTTCCCTAAAAGGGTAGTAAGATCGTCCAGTAATTCCTGTCCCAACCCGGGTGGGGAATAAATTGCGGCAATGGCCATCGTCTGACCCCAGATGGTCCCCATGACGAACACGTATCGACCCCTTGGGTCACGCTCAACCAATTGCTGAGTAAATGGAATGCGCTTGTGTATCAGGATGAGGGTGCCCCTGGAGCCCATTGTGTACCCCGCCTGAAGGGCAAGGTGGTAATTAGTCCTCTGAAAAAAGGCACAGTGTGATCCGGCCAGGTGGGTTTCTGTCAAAAGGGCCACATCAGGGGAGTGTCTATTCAGAAATTGCCTAAGCAGGCGCCGTTTAATCCCGGACCCCATCCCATTCACGTTCCAGGTGAGGAACTTCAGGGATTTGGTGTGCCGCATGGGTGTCTCGTGAGTCTGTGCACAGGATATCTATCACACATGATGGGGGTCTGTACGATTGTAGCAATCAGTGAGAGATGGTGGAGTGGTAACTTCGACCAAAGACAGTGGTTCGTGTCCATTATAAACATATGACAGTCTTGAAGTAACAAACAAACTTTCAAACATTCCCAACTTGCCCCCACCCTATACTCCACCCCAACACGAAGTACCTGTCGCCCAAACATAGCTGGACCTTCAACTTAAGGTAGCAGCTCGAAAAACCCAGACCCTAGAGCCGGGTCTAGATGAACAAGAAAGGGGGGGGGAATGGGAAAAGGAGAGGGAAAGGAGGAAGTTCGGCTAGGGGGGGGGGGTTTCAGAGGCTCCTCCAGAGTCCCCTCCCATGCGCCAGTGTCAACATCTTCCATGGTGGACTACTCATGCGTCCGGCTTAAGAGTACAAAGAAAGAATACTTCAGAGCGCTATTACTAGGCCAGAGGGGCGACAGTCCGGTCAATGTTCTCGCTGATCTGCATCGGGGTCCAGGACCCCCTGTTCATTCCTCTCCGGGTTTCCCCTCGGGGAGGCGTGCCTGGGCCTCGGTCTACCTCTCGGTCTCCTCGGTCTCGCATTCCAATCACCTTCTATATGGGCCTCCGCCCATTTCCATGCCTCTTGCGGGTCGCTGAAATGAACCGTGGTTCCACCATGATATATCTTCAGTTGGGCCGGGAAGAGCAGGCCATATTTCACATTTAGTTGGGCCAGCTGTCTCTTGAGTGGCTCAAACGATTGTCGTGCCCGCTGCACTTCTCGGGTGTAGTCCGGGAAAAAGGCGATTCGGGAGCCGTTATGGGTAATCGAGCCTTGTGCCCGCGACAGTTGCAGGAGGGCATCCCTATCTCGGTAGTTGAGTAAGCGGGCGATGATAGTACGTGGCGGGGCACCCGGAGGTGGTCTACCCACCGGCATTCTGTGAGCCCTCTCCACTGAGAAGAACTTTGAAAAGGATGTGGCCTCGAAGATGTCTACAAGCCACTGCTCCAAGAACAGCTCCATACACTGTCCCTCCTCCCCTTCTGGCAGACCCAGGATACGGACATTATTGCGACGGGATCGCCCCTCACCATCCTCCACTCTTGATTCAAGGGTCTTAAGGCGGTTTAAGGCCTGGGACAGTTGGCGGTTAATACCGCCTATATTGTCTTCCACTTCAGAAATACGGTGTTCCGCCTCTCCCGTTCTGGAGGTTAGCTTCTGTAGATCGTGGCGTAGGAAGGAGACGTCTGCCGCCATGCTATCTATTTTGGTCTCCATGGAGGATCGGGAATTAGCAATGGCCGCCATTACATCATGGAGAGAAAGAGGGCCCTCCCCATTGGGGGAGTTCGGTCGCGTTGCTGGGGCCGCCGGGGCCGGGGTGGTGGCGACGGCAAATTGGTCCATACTGCTCTGTGTGGAGGGTTTCTTCTGCCTTTCTTCCCCATAGTTCCGGGGAGGCGTGGGGCGTCCGGCACGGTAGGTCGAACAGTGCTAATTACGCCCTTCCGGATCTACTCCGGTGTATCGTGTCGCAGCCCCCCAAGCACCTTCCAACACGCAGCTCCACAAATCCACCGTCTGTATGGAGCAGGGGGGGGGGGGAGAGTTAATCCCACCTACCTCTAGCACTGTCGGGCCAGGCCGCTGCCGTCCTCCACCACTCGGGGCTGGGTCGAGACAGCCCAAGAGCAGGAGCCGTTTGTCCGGGCGACCTCCGGTTGTAAGAAAAGTCAGTGTCCACTGCGTGTGCCGCACCACACCAGGCCGCTTCAAGCCCCAATCAGACAGGAGGTGGTCTGCCCTCAAGCTCCGGCGGCCATCTTGGTTTCGCAGTTCGGGGCCCCCGGCCTTCAGTAAATTGCAGATTGTGGCCCTCCAAACGGGCAGATGACAGCCCGGGTTTCAGCCGGTCGTAGCCCACAGCTTCACGGGCACAATCGTGGCGTTGATGTCGCTCGATGTCCCCAGGAATCAGGATAAAAGTACAGGATTGTGTCGGCGCTTACGGGAGCTCACTCGGCTCACGTCCGCATCGCTCGCGCGCTAGCCACGCCCCCCTATTCATCCTCTCTTTGTGGACTCTTACCCACATGCACACCACTTAGGTACTCAGGCAAGGGGGCCACCAGTAACACAGAAGACAGACTGGCAGAAGAAACATGAGTGGTCTAGTTGTTGGACTCATTATCATGGAGCTGGGAACTTTAAAACAGAGTCAGCTGAGAGGAGAGAGAGACACGGGAAACGCGAAGGAGAGTTCCAGGGCACGAGTTGTGGCGGGCGAGACAGCACCCTCCTGAGATGCTAGGAGGTATCTGAAGCATGATCCGGTCCACCGAGCGAGAGGGGCTCATTGGCAGTCTGAGGCAGAGTTGAGGAAGCAGCACGGAGCGAAGGTACCGGGAGCGGTGGACAGGCTCCCGGACGTTCACAAGTGCAGGACTGCTGACTACCGTAGCTCTAAAGTAAGCAGCAGGGAAGTGAGGAAGTCGTGGAGGACACCGCATTCCAGAGGGACCCAGCGCAAGCATACCGTGAGCGGAGACGGGTCTCCAGAAAGCCGTTGAAAGTGGAAACCAGAACACGAGAAAGCTGGTGAGTCCGCCTGGTTGAAAAGGGGGCCCTGGACACAGTGGATGGGCGGTGTACTGCCAGAGACTTTTGATTTTGAATATCTGAATTGAATATAAAGAAACCAAGAATTAACATGATTGAAAGCTGTATAAGCAAGCATTTCCAAGAGTAAAATAAGACAGCATTGCTAAGAATAAATGTGTAAGAGAACTATAATAGTAGCCAAGACTTATGAAAGAGAAACCTGGCAAAGGGGAGACAGATGCTTTAATCAATAAAACTGAAACGGTGAGTGGGGAAGCTGGTGCAAAAGGAACAATAACAGAAACTGTGTTTGCTAGCAGGAAAGTGTAGTTGGAAGCATAGGTTGGAGTTACAAATGAAAGCTACTTAACCAGTTAAAGGATACTGAGTCAAGCCTTGTTGTGCCCAGACCGAATGCTCCCACCTAAAGAAAAGCCACTTTGTGAATGAATAAAGGACACCTGTGCGAACTGAGATTGATGAGGTGAACTTTATAATTTGGTGACAAGGAACCAAACCCGAGAAACTGGGGTGGACCCCAAGGAACTGTCTTATTTTGGAACATTGAATATCTCAAGGAACTGTGTTATTTTGAAAGAATTGAAAGCTTGGGGAAGGGAACCCCTCTGTTGCAAAGTGAACTATTTGAAACTTGAGGAGGGAAACCCCTTTTCCACCTTATAGCTGGAAGAAGCTCTGAGCGTTTTTTGGGGAACACTTTTCATTGGATGCTGACATCCCTACACATTGTATACAATTAGATGTGAGGGCAAGTATAGGTTTTGGACACAGACAGACATTTGCTTTGGACTTCCTGACATCGTTAGTTTAATTTAAGTAGGGAAATCCCACCTTAGCATAGGGCAAGTTAGGCATTTTCCAACCACATTTTTAGACTGTTTATATCCCAAGCTTTTACTTACATTGTCTGTGTCTGCTTCATGATGCGTTCACAGTACTATTGCACAGCCAACCTACATGAGGTTGACTGTGAAGTCCCTTGCTTTGGCAGGGTTTTGAGGGGATTTGAACCTATCATTTCGCTTCTTCTCTTCCTTAAATCATCTTTCTTGTCTTACACTTTATAACAGCTTAATTTATTTGTCCTCATAAGCAACACATATATTTAAGACATGTGTTCTCAGCCTTGTGCAGCCAATTTATCTATACCTTTTGAAAGACATGGCTCATCCGTTTATGCCGACAATAGACTTAGGATGGCCCGATCACTTCTCGAGCCCCTCATACACCCAAACGTAAAATATATGGTTACCAATACATCTATCTCCACCCCCGTACACACCTTTTCATGCTCGGCACCCTGTTTAACACATCTAGCTCTTATATTGCACCTTTTTCCAGTTAATACATCACAAGCAGACTAAGGTCCTGCTATCCCTCAGCTTAATGCACCATGAATCTGAAAAGGTTTACTTACTTTGAGACCACTACACTGGTGAGCTGCTGCAGTATAAAGAACCTAATGATAAATGAAAGAACATAACTCCCAGATTTGACCCCTGCCCCCCATTTCGCCATGCGTCATATGAGGTACTCAGCAAGGAGGATTGGAGCAACCTGAAGCTGAAAAACCCTGGACGAATGGCTTTTTAATGGAGCAGAAACAAGCTATCAGAATTTCATCCAAACACTCTGATGAATCGCACGTTTTTGTCCCTTCTCCCCAATGGGGAGCCACCCCCTTTGAGACAACGGAGGTGACCTCACTCTGTAAGACCCTCCCTAGGGGTCGGGGCAAGTGGGACCTCACTGGCAGTGACTGCCCCTTAGGGGACAAGGACTCTCATTCCCACAAGGAACTCCCTATGCAAACTACCATATCTGCATATATGGCACTGCCTTCGGTAATGAATAACGTGCCATCCTTTTGTTTTGCTCCAGGCAATGCTGGATCAACCACGACACCTAAAGGAAAAGGGAATATCCCTTTAAGAGCAAACTTGTATGTTAGAAGGACGAGTGGCTCCGAGAAGAGGAGATAGAGCCATACGCAGGGGAAGCCTTCTGATGTAGCTACATGGAGGTGTGGAGTCGCAGAGCTAGCAGCAATCTGAGAAGCAGACAGCACCATAGCAAAACACTGCAGACCCGGCAACCCAAACAGCATAAAGCTGCTGTCAGGATGGAGCTTGGAAGACTGTCCGACATGGTGGCATGACCACAGAAGCACTGGTGGGCTTAGGGCCCATCTAACGACGTTGACACCAGTGGCAGCGGGAGACCTGAAAACTCCTATCAGCAAGCATTTGCCGATCATGGCAATCTGCGGAGATGCCAAGAGCGGGACTATTGCAAAGCCTGGAGCAGGGAGACAAGGAACCAAAGAAGCAGACCTGTGCAAGTGCCAAACCCCGAAACTCCACACATGACGAGCGAAGGTACTGGGGTGAAATGGAGAAGGGGAGGCCATCGGGGGAACATACCTTAAGTGAAGGAAGTTGTGAAAACTGTGATATTGATGGCCGGACATTGAAAAAGCATAAGTGTATATATCACGAGAAACCTAGGAAAGTGAGTGGAGATGTTAAGCATGAGAATTTGAGAAAGCTGGAAAGATTATCCTATGAAGGATGGAAGAGGTTACCAAAGTTAACTGTTGAAGAGTGGGCGCATGCCCTAATGAGTCTTTGAAAAGTAGTATTAGTCAAGATTACATGTTGCGCCAAGGACTCAGAGAAATAACCTAGTAGAAAGACCCCTGGAGTGGTGGTGCCTTACCCATGATAAAAAGATAGCAAACCCCAGAAGTGTCGAGTGGATAGAGAGTGAAATACTAAACTCAGAGGAAGGACTGTAAGAGACTATCTTAAGAAAACCATTAAGGAAAGTACTTAGAATACTGATAAGCATTAAGCCAGCTGGAAGATCAGACCTATGAGCTATTGGCAGGAGCTACAGGAGCTCAGAAATAAGACACACAGAATGACATTTTCATATCTGATATATATTAACTAAGAGAATCCTGAAGTAAAGCCTCGAGACAGGTGGCAGAAGGGAAGCAGCCAGGAGAAAAACATGCTTTTGGCAAACTTTCATTATTTGTATTAGTAGTTGAGTCAGGTAGATTAGACGTTGGACAGAGGACATTTAATTAGTTTGGTTAGGTAGGGAACATCCATGTAGAAATAGGGTAACAAAAGCCTTTTTCTTTATTTTTTTAAAATATTTATGTATTTTTTGTTTGCTTGTTAGTCGTTTATACAATAAGAATATACTGTTTCAAAGCACCCACAGGGCAGGGAGGGAGGGAGTGAGTGTGGGAAATACATTACAACACAATATTGGAGAGCAGAGGGGGAAGAGGAGGGGGACGAACCTTCTATGCCTTGTGAGTATTCAGAACATGCCGAAGAAATGTCCAATATGTCCGACTCCTCCTTCTGACCCACCACACCACCTACATTCTTGTTGCAATCTTCGGATAGACATTAGAGGCCAAAGTGGCAAAGAAGGCACTGACTAGAGATCGCCCTGCAGTGTGAACCTTTCAAAGCAAGCTGAACAGATTGAAAAGGAAAACACAGGCTTACTGTAAACTTAAACGCAGAGGAAATAGACATAAAAACAGAGATGGATGCCACGGTGGTGCTGCAGAAAACATACATCGCCAGAACCGCGGAAGCTAGAAATAGAGTTATGGGTGAGGGCAGCTGTTAAAGCAGAAAGGCGAACAGCAGTGAGGCTGGCAGCCAAGACCCTGTGACAGACTGGGAAAACCAGGGAGAAGCTGCAGAAGCCAATGTATGTCATGCATCCCTAAAAGCTGGTTAAGGCCCAGAGAGTGCAAGTTGTGGTGTGCCCTAAAGCTGCTTGGACCTCAAGCTAGGCAACTGTGGAGAGGTATTGAGATTGGGCCCAGGATCTGGATACTGTACCCACTAAACCTGAGCCTACCTGCTGTAAGGGGCACTATATCCCTCATAGTGTTGTGAGCAGGGCAGTATAACCCTGAGCTAGAGGACATAATTGCCCCTATTGAGGAGAGAGAAGAGGGAGAATGCCTCCTATTGGGAAATGCCATCCATATAACATAGAGGCAGAGAGGGGTGACAATCTCTGTGTTAGGACAGTATATCACCCTTAGAAAGAAAGAAGAAAGACACATTTCTGAGTGGTAGGTGCACCATGTCCATTTTTGAGTCTAAGTAGGAACTTCACCATATTACTTATCAAGGAAGAAAGCTCATTGGCGGCTAAGCGTGTCAGAGGTCCCATAGGGAGTGAGCATTGCTCCTGACAGTCGCAGTAAACTGGGTCACTAAAACGCTGGATCAGTTACTAGTGTGCCAGACGTTATCCTTCTGGTGTGAATAAAGCATGCAGGGCAGAATGGACTCTACATACCTGGGGCTGTGAGCTGAAGAAAGAAGTGGTTGGGTACTATAAACCTGAGATTGTGAGTTTAAGCCAAGAAGTGGCAGGGCAGTATTTCCAGAGTTTCTTGTGTACTTTAGAGTTAGTTCCTGGGGGAGAACGTTATGTCTCCGATTGGGACCACCTCACTGGCATATTGCTTATCCCATCTTTACATTGTTTGCATTTACCAATCCCAAGAAGGGGAATTGTAGGTAAACATCCAACTCCTGAGGTGTTTTCGCCCAACCTACCACAGCTTTGAATAAAACCTGTTTGAATTGAACCTCATCTGAAGTGTCACGTGTTTGGGCATGATGTGCTGCAGATCTTTGTGCTATCAATAGGGAGGGCTGACCAAGTGTTGATGGATGGTACCACTGCCATGCAGCATATGACCAAGCGGGGCGGTGTGTGGTCTCTCTTGTAGTACAAGACGGCCATGCTCCCTGAGTTCTCAGCGATTGGCGACAAGGTAATGTGGCTGCAGCCCAACTGGCTGGTAATAATAAGCAGAAAACACTAATTTGATTGACGGGGAGTTTGCATGTGTGAGAGTGGAAGGGGGAAATGGTGATATCTATTGCAGGTGGATGTATGCCCAGATTGACCTCTTGGCTTTCAAAACTAAAAAGAATGATGTACCTTTTATTGCAGGGAGTTTCCATCATCGGGGAACGGAGGGTTCTAGGAAGTGCACTTTTGAACGCAAGGGATTTCAGTCTGTTATACATATCCCCTGTTTCTACTGATTCCTCTGGTGTTGAGGAAACAGAAGCTGTGCATGGCCGATCTGGGGCACAGAGAACTTGATACCCAGTCGTGTCATACATGTTGTTGTGCACTCATTTGATGCTATCATGGAGGGAGGCTCTTTGGTATCATGCTTGCAGCAGGATAGATTTCCCCAAAGCTCCTTCATTCTCGGCTACAGAGCTGATGAGATGCCAGAATTGGAACCTCTCTAAAGAAGCATGAGGGGGGTGATGTAACAGCGCCTCAAAATGCCATAGAATCCATCTATGTGTAATGCTGGCTCAACTTTACCAGTTGGGGCTGAAAAAGTTACATTGACCCATTGTGTCCTATTAGTACCCTTTTAGTGTTACTCCTGACTTTGGCCACAGAGGGCCTCAGCTTTGGTCCTGTAAAAGGATGTCTGGTGGCCCATTTATTTTTTAGGAGGACTCCAGAAGGCGTGTCATATTTTTCTCTTTGAGAGTAGCTCAGTTTGTGAAAGCATTTGTTAACACCTAACCCAAATCCTCTTGATGACCCGGCATGGAGTCCTTCTTTCTTGTTGTTGGCTCCTTTAGCACCTGTCTATTCGCGCCCTAGGATTCAGATTGCTCTTAAAGTTGCATTTATGTGGCAGTAAACTTGATTAGAAATGTCCTACAGCTACAAGCCTTGTGTTTTTCCGATGTTTGGCTTTCTTCTGTGGAAAATGTCACATTAAGGGTTAGACCCTTGCTATTTTAAATGTAGTTTTAGAGATTCATCTGCAACAAAAGATTAATTTTGCAGTGTTCTTACACACACTTGCACCCTCCCTCCAATCGCCTACATAGCCTACTAGAATCTTGTGCTACTATGCTTTCTGGACATAGTGTTAACTGGCTTTACTGGATCAACTGGCCTTACTGTAGTAATTGGGCATAATGGAATCTGGCACTGTGTTTGTTACTATATGTAATAGTATCTGGCTTACTGAGCTTAAGTGGTAAAACTGGAACATCCCATTGCTGTTATAATTGTGCATAATGGAATATGGCTCTGTTATGCTAGCCAGAGATAGGTGATCCTTGCTGTTCATAGTAAACTGGGAATATTAATCTGGCACTGCTATGCTAGCTGAGCATAGTGAAACCTGACACAGCTCTGCCAGAGTTATTTTTCCTTCCCAATGGTCTCAGTACCTGGGAGTTGGATGGCAATTGTGCACATACTTGGGGGTTTGATGGACATGATTGGCAATGGTGTGAATACCTGGCCCATTGACGGCACTCCCTGGTGTATCATTGTAATACCTGCATGTAATAAACAAAGAATATGATTTCGCTACCTTACAAATGAGGATACATTCTGGGCATACCATGACAATAATTGGCGGATGGTTCGAGTACCTTGGACACGACATCAATGCCTATGTATCAGCCAAATCTATTGCCATTGTTTATTTCATTCAGAACAGCATTTTACCACCTTTCAAAGGTGTGGGTTTTATATGTGCGTAGTGCTCTGGAAACGTACAATTTGTAGCCTTTGCGAATGTTCACTTTCTGATCCCTTTGTGCCAATTAAATCCAAAATTATGTTTAGGATACAAACTTTGGTTCACAGATGTCTCCACTAAAAAAGACCCCATCACTGAAGCTGAGCCCCCGCTGGTTTCTAGGTATGTTCCTCTTTACTCTGCAAGTCAAACATCTGGTGTTAAGAAGAGTTAAGTACGACGGTAACCCCCAGCTTTCACAATGACAAGTTGCTTACTGTTAAGTCTTGGAAAACCATCAGGCCTGGTACAAATTCACTTTTCAAAGAGCGTTATACATGTGCTTCTCTGTTCACTCAGAAACTGAAACTGACAGACTCCAACTATCAGTTATTACAAAAGACTTTGATATGCTTTGACATTACGATGCAGGGCTTTCGGTGTTGTGTGTTTTGAGCCATCTCTACTTCCCTTTATGGGTTTTTTAGGGTCACATATTTCTTGATGTCTAAGTGTAGTCTTTGGTTTTGTGAACAAATTGCTCTTTTCCACTGCTTACTAGCATTATGACACTAGTCACCCTACTCGGAAATAAAGGTGATTAATAATTATATGTGAATAAACTGCTAACCTCCAGACCTCTTCCTGCTCCACTGAACTGTTGTCTCAGTATTGCTATGGTGAAGGTTGAAATATTTGTAATCTTCTGAAGACAAAGGTCTTCAGAAATGCATTACAAATTTTCCATTCTGTTAGATCTGCTTCGTGACATTTCACATACATAAGCAAATATGTTTTCTTTTATCTAGACTCTGCTTGCTGGACATAGAACCGAATATGCCTTGAATGGCCTGAAGCGGTGTGGCTGCAACGGCCATTCGTCATGGCTGCCACCCGAGGCGGGTAAAACAGCTGTTCGGCACTGCTCTGAGGGCTTTGCCCTGATTGGCTGACTTTTCGGAGACCGAGAGCCGGCAGGCGAACGCCAGCCCCCTCAAGGGCTGCACTATTTAGAGCGAGAAGTGCACCCCTGCTCCTCTCTGACCCCTCATCTTGGCAGAATCATCATCACTGTGCCCCCACATTCAATGGAGGAGGCACTCTGCCATTGCTCACGTGGCCACAAGGGTGTTTCATCATGGCTTCCACCCGAGGCGGGCAAAACAGCTGATCATCGCTGCTCCGAGGGCTTTGCCCTGATTGGCTGGCCATTGTGTTTTGGCAACGGAGACCCCGGAGCCGGAAGACGAATGCCGACCCCCTCAAAGTGCCTCATCTAAGGGCCAAGTCCTACCCTGTCTGGCCCTCCTGGAGGACCCAGAGGATGCCCTACTGTGCACCTGAGCAGAAACCACTGGCAAGCGCCAGTCCGCTGAAAATCAACTTTTAGACCGGTGCCAGCTAATCATCAACTCCCATAGGGGGTCACCTAGCCTGCCAGAGAAAGCCCCCTGGCCATATACGCTGCCAAGACTCCTGCCCTGACTTGCATGTGGCACCTCCTCGCACTAATGTGTGCCTCCATTGCGGCCCTCCACCACGCATCCATGCTGGCTCCGATTGACTGCCTCCCCCTCTGTGATGAGCGCTTAAGGTTTGCTATATCCCTCTTCTGAAGACACCAAAGCCATCCTCTCCTCTACTTCGTCTTTTGTAATCTTTACTGTCTTTACATGCATACTCTTGTACTGTCCAGCCAAATGCTGCCCCCCATATGTCGGTCTGTTACTCTAATGTTGATCCCCTCTCTTAAATTGCTGACCTGCTGTACGCTCTGCCTCCAAAGTATGCCTTACAACTGTGCATCCTCTATCGTGCGCTGTTTTTAGTGCTTTTTGGGAAATTCAAATTTAGGTGTGCTTTACAACTGTGCATCCTCCTGTTTCCCTCAGCTGCTAGGCTGCCTGGTGTGTTGCCCATGCACTCTACGGCCTCTCCATCTATCCCTCTTTTCCTCCACCTCAATGGCACCCTCTATCTCTCCCATCTACTCTAACTGTTACTCTATCACCTATCCCTCCTCTCCCACAAAGTCTGCAAGAAAAAAGCTTTAAAAAGATCTCTTGGCCTCTAATCCTGGCCTACCTATTGCCGACACCTATGTTAGTGCTACTGCCAGACAGACTATCACTGATATCCTTTTCTCTGTCCCCTCGTCAGACCTATGGATCTCCCATCTGATCTCTACTCTCGCCCTTTTCTCCTCTTCACCCATTAATGGCGGCACTAGATGGCGCACTTCTCATCATCTAGGTTAATCATTAATGTCTAACTCAATGGCACCGTCATGGCACAGGGTCATCAACCCAATCTTTTCCTCATGACCGGCACCTGCCGGCCCTCATCATCTTTCTACCTTCTCCTGCTACTCCTCCTTCCTCTCTCTCTCTGCACCTCCTACACCAGCTCTGATGGTTGTATCCACTCCCCTGTACCTCTGCTCGGAAAACCTTCAAAGGTGGTGACCTGCTACATTTAGCCACTGCAGTCAAACATTCTCTGACATCCGTCTCCTTTGAAGACTTTGATCTCGACATCCTCGCTCTCACTGAGACGTGGTTCAATGCCAGCTATGCCACTGCTTTTGCCTCCCTCCTCCCTGACGGCTACAAGATCCTCTCCAAGCCTCGGTCCAACCGACTTGGTAGGGGAGTAGCCCTGATCTTCCCTGAGTGGCTCCCTACTTCTCTCTTACCCACCCAGCATCACTCCTCTTGTCTGCAAGCTTGGTGTCTCTCCGACTCTCTCCCTCACCCATACCACTATCTACAGACCCCCGGAGTCTGTGTCTATCTTCCTATCGCAATGGGCGTGACTTCACCTCCTCTCTTCTGACCTCTACCTCTAAACTCCTCTTCCTTGGGGACTTCAACATCCACCATGACTCCACTGTTCCTGCCTCTGCACTCTTCCGTGATCTCTGTACCTTTCTCTCCCTCACTATTCTCCCTTCTTTCTGGCCCTACCCATTCTGCCAGACACACGCTTGATGCCTTCATCCCCACTGATCCCCCTCTCTCTTGGTCTGACCACTCTCTCATCTTTTCACATTTGGGACACCTCGGCCCGCTGACCGAGCCTCCACCAGCGCTGCCAGCCTCATTCGCAGGCATTCGACCGATGAAACGTGTGTCAGCTGCTGCGTTTGCTTCCACCTTCATCCCTCCTCCTTCCCCACCACCTAACTATCCCACTGACTCTGTCCATGCCAATCTTCATCTTGCTATCAATTACACTCTTGACATTCTTGCCCCTGTTATGAGGATCCACCTGAAACCTGCCTCCAAGTGTACCAGTTGGTATGGCTCTGATCTAGCCGCTCTGAAACTCTGAAATGCAAGTGAAGAGTTGCCTAATGGAAGTGGCAAACCTCAGACTCATTCCCTGACAAACTGTCCTGTCGCCTGTTCCAAAGGCAATACCGTCTCTCCATCCACTCCAGGAATCCACATCCAGGCCCGTATCTCTGGAGCCACTAACAACACGGCTGAACTCATTAAAATCTTAAAGAAACTAGCCAGCCCATCTGCAGTGTCTACCTCGTCTCTTTCTTCTCAGGCCCTCTGTACTGTTCTGGCAACTCATTTCCCCTCCAAAACTTGGGTCATTCTGACTGCTCTCTCTTCTCCTCCTCTACCTGTCCCCTTGCCTCCCTCGGTCTCCCCCACCTATTCTCTCCCCCTTCACTCCTATCTCAAGGAATGAGTAGAATAGTCAATTTCATGAAGGTCTCTTCTAAACAGGTGTCTCCCTGTTCTTCCAGAACTATTAAGTACAACATCTCCTCCCTCGCACAGGCTCTTGCTGATTTCTGAAACCACTTCTTAGCCTCTGGCTCTCTCCCTTCCTCTTTCCATTCCTCTCTAAAGCACTCCTGTGGACACCCCCTTCTAAAAAAGACTTCTGCCGACCCCTCATGCCTGGCCAACTACCGCCCTATCTCTACTACACCCTTCCTTTGGAAACTCCTGGAGAAGTTGGTCTTCACCCAACTGACCCAACACACTGAGCTTGTTGGTTGTTTACATGACCAATCTGTATTCCGAGCATCCAGAGGCACAGAAACTGCTCTCCTGAACACCTGTGAAGAGCTGCTCGCAAATCGTAACTTTAACTCTCCTCCTGTCCTCAATCTCCTTGAACTCTCTTCTGCCTTTGACACGGTCAACCACTCTATCCTCATAAAGCAGCTCCAAGATACAATTGGTATCTCATACCGTGCCCTAGATTGGTTGACCTCCTTCCTCACTGACCAGCCACCCCTCCCAGGTGCTACTGGGCTCTTTCTCCTCCACCACCACTCGCTCTACATGTGGTGTTCCTCAGGGCTCTGTCCTCTCGCACTGGCTCTTCAAAATCTACCTTGCACCTCTTGCTCACCTGATCTCTGCCTTATCTCCTCTTTTCCAGTGTTATGCAGATGACCCACAACTCTTCTTCCTCCTCTATCATCCCGGACTGCCTGTCTGCTATCCAGTCCTGGTGCACCTCCAATGGTCTCTGTCTTAATGCCAGTAAGACTGTGATTCTTCCAATCGGGACACCAGTTCCCGTTTTCCTACTGCACTCTGGCCACCCTCCATAGGCTCTCTTCCTCCTCCTTCCACTGATGCCAAAAACCTTGGGGTCATCTTGACTCCTCTCTCTCCATCACTCCTCACTTATTGGACCTTCCCAAGAAGGCCCACTTTCAACTACACCTACTTAGAGGCATTCTCCCTTTGCTTACCTTCCCCCAGAAGCTCCTCAATGTCTCTAGAGCTCTGGTCCTCTCCAGGCTGGACTACTGCTACAGCCTCTTTCTCAACCTACCTCTTTCTTCCCTCTGCCCTCTTCAACTAATCCAGAATAGCACTGCATCACATATGTTTGGCCTCAAGCCCAGGGATCATATCTCTCTAGCCTTAAAATCTCTCCACTGGTTCCCAGTTGTCACAAGGACCAAATTCAAGACACTTTGAATAATTCATAAGGCTGTCTGGGGCCAAGGACCACATTTCCTGAAACTCACTCTCACTAAATATTCTCCTTCCAGATCCCTTCGATCTTCTTGCTCCAATTCTCTGCTGGTCAAACGCTTTTCCAAGCAGGGCGCTGGGGGCAGATATATCTCCTTGGCTGGCTCCCTTCTCTGGAACAGTCTCCCTCTCTCTCTCTCTCTGTCTTGAACCAGATCTCCTCAAGTTCTGCAAACCACTCAAGACCGTTCTCTTCTTCTTCTCTTCCTCCTTCCTTTTCTCCCTTCCGCGCTAACCATTCCCCCAACCACTGAGATTGGTGGCCCGATCCCCCAAGAGTCCAATAGGGTCCTGGCCATCTGCTTAATCGGCACCAGCATGCTCTTCCCTCTGCACTGCCCTCCAAGCACTCACCTACCAGTTGGGTGGTTCGTCTCAGCCCTACACTTACCCGATTGGCGTTAGACCTCCCTCTTTGGCTTGAGATATCCCCACCAATGCACTTACCTGTTGCCTCCTCAACAGGCACCTCTGGCACTCTACCCCCCCCACCCACCGGCGGACCCTTTAGCACTTATCCCCTGCCCCCTTCCTTTTTCTCTGCACTTACAGTACCGAATGTCACATGGTCTAGAAGGACTGGTGTTTGTTTGTTTCCTTACTTATTAATTGTCATTTCCATTGCTTATTTCTTCCCTTGCTCCCTTCCCTTTTGCCCTGTGGCACTTTGAAACACTTTCTTGCTGTAAAAGCGCCATTTAAATAACCAATAAATAAATTAAATAAGCATTGATATGACGTGCAGGTGGTTCATCTAATGAAATAGGCCTGGAATTGATACCAGCTACTAATGATGTACTCTGTATATGAAACACATAATGCATTCAGCATAGCTATCAGACCCATCCACTGGATAAGTAACCTTCTTCTGTTTTTTTTGCAGGTTTTGCTGTAGCCCAGTGTATAAATCAGCACAGTCCATCACCAGCGTCCTCGCCGTCCCCTCCTTCCAGCGGCAGCTCCAGTGGAAGCACTGGGCGCTGTGATTCGGTTACGGCAAGCACAATATCAACCCCTTCAATAGTTCAAAGCCCATCAGGTATTAAATCATTATTTACCATGGTTGCCAAAATCAGCCTGCGCTATTGAACATTGCCATTGTATTAAACTGCAGTGTTTCCCATTCGTGTTTGACCTTTATTTCCTTATTGCACCCTTTTATTTAAGCCTTTATTCCTCCTTTAGTGATACTGTGATTATTTTATGCCTGATGATGCACAGAGGTTAATAATGCTCTTTGTAAACCTTTCTTTAACCACTAGGATATATTGGGGTTAGATGTTAAAATAACATTTTTGGCACAGAAGACCTAGTAGTTTTATCCACAGTGCCTGGGCCTCTAGGTGCCTGAAGGTAATGTACTTGCACCCACTGAGTATGGTATGTATTTGGAGAAAGTTATGGTGATCTCTGCATAAATGGTGGAATGGCTGATCTGATAAACTTTTGCTTTAAATGTTTTTTTTTCCAGGATGTAGAGAGATCCTTTTTTGAAGTAGAGTAGCTTTAATGTGTGAAAATATCAGAAATCTTAACTTATTTTATTTATTTATGTATCTTTATTCAGGAAGAACAATGCTCTTTTGATCGCAAAAGAATATACAATAGATAAGATATCAGATTTGACGGGAAGCAGTGAGCTTCTTACAATGGGTTGAGTTTGAGGGACATTCTGAGCAGGTTGTCAAGGGAAGTAAATGGAACTGTCACAGGGGACCATACATAAGTGGACATACATAGATTAAGGACAACCAACATTGGACATTTTTAAGTGCAGGTAAGCGGTACAGCCAGCTTTCCTTGGTATGTGACCATGATGGGTGAAGTGCCAAGGGTGGAGACAGAGGAAGTGAGGGACAGAAGCAGATTAAAGGAGAGGGAAAAATGTTAGCAGGCAGATGACAGGTAGGTTAAAAGGGTGGCTCGGAGACGAGGTGGTAGGCTTTAGTTTGATAACCACATTTTTAACCACACTTTCATTTTTCTATTTCAATGAGTGATGTTTTCAACCTTCAGAAACTTGTGTATTTATAAAAGGTTACATCACTAGAAATGCTTTTTAAAACAAATAAGGACATCTCACTACTGCAACAAGCTGCTCATTTGATGGTCTGGTACTCCATTTGCTTTCTAAATCTACTAGCCCATTCGCATTGGCAAGGAGATTTTATATGGGGCGAGTACCAATAGAATGTTACTTGGCCTTGCTGGCGAGAATGGGGATGTTTGAAGCTTTTATTTCAAATTTACTACAAATAAAATGTGTTTGCAGTAAATGACAATTGTGTTTCATTGTCATGGCTGGACTTTGGGTGACAGCTGTGAGACAGGCATGGTATCAAGAGAGACACAGACTCAAACGTAACAGTTTGAAAACCTTTATTATCAAACGTTGTGGGTTGGTGTACTGCCTATCTGACCTAACTATCAGGGGGTTGTTCCCTCAACTGATACCTCTAAGGGCCGTCGATGTCGGTAAGTTCAAAACCTAAGTTCGTCTGTGTCCAAACCTATGCTTGCCCTCACACTTAAACTAAAAGTGATGGGGGATCTTCTTTAAGGAATCCTGGTGACTCAAAAAGGAAATGTAAACCACAGCTGTTTTCAGGTAGTCTTATCAATAGGTGTAGTTCTACCAGTTTAAAACGGTTCAACTCACAAAGATTGCCCTTGGAACCTTCCATGCAGGGCTCTTGCTGTAAGTCAATAGATTTCACAATGTCTCTGGTTCTCTTGGGATTCCCTTCCCCAAGCTTTGATCCTTCCAGTTCGACACTGTTCCTGTTAGGCCTCTCAGGGTTCCCTTCTCCAAGTCTACGCCTCTCTTCACAAAGTTCAACAATGTCTTTTGTGGACCTCTTAGGGTTCCCTTCCCAAGCCAAGGCCCCACTTTACGAAGTTCAACAAACAAAGGTTCTTCTTGTGAGCCTCTTAGGTTTCCCTTCCCCAAGCCTAGGCCCCTCCTCACAAAGTTCAACAAACTAACAAAAAGTTCCTTTTGTCAATATGTACATTTCACTGTACAGTTCTTTCCCGGGGGTAGAATCAGAGACTTTAAAGAACGCTGGGTTCTTTTCTCCACCCAGGCGCGACCTCCCTGACCTCTAACCCCTCTCCTTATTATCTGGCACCTTTTCCTCTTCTGTGCCAATCTGACTTTGTCCTTTTACACTTTACTTCCTGCACACCTTCTTTTCCTGTCGTGCACACTTGCACCTTCTTTCCACCTTTCTATGCCTCTTGCACACTTCTCATTACTTTTCACCATGATCTCTTGCACCTTCAGTTTCTCACTGTGCTCTCTTGCACCTTCATTTTCTCTTTAACGTGCCTCTTGCACTCTCTGTTTTTCTTTCGGGTTGCTTGCACCCACTTACTCACTTTCGGGTTGCTTGTACCCTCTCGACTGTCCGTTTTCCTTCTCACTGTCTCTTTGCCATCTATCTCATTTTCGGGACCCTCTCGTACCCACTCTTGGGTGTTTCCACGCCGCCAGCACACTTTACTGTCTTACATCACTCGTGGGCCTCTAGCACACCTTTTCTGTCATTCCGCTTTGCATTCTTTCACAGCTTTCCAGCTTTCTCTTGCTTAGCTTTCTTTCACCGCTTTCCAGCTTTCGCTTGCTACCGCCCCGCTTTCGCTCACCAAGCTCTTCTTTCAACAACGCTCCCGATCCTGCTCCAGCCACCCGCACTCTACTGAGTTTCTCTCTGTCCCATAAAACTCGCCAACAGTAGCGCGGCGCCGGCGAGCAGGTCAAATGGGTTTGGGTCAAGGTCAGGGTCTCACCATCTGCCCTTCAGACACCCTTTTGACTGGCACACATCCCAAGGGAATGCGCATTTCAAGGAACACCGCCTGCAGGATACAGGCTGCCTCGCTCCGGCTCCCTGGAGACATGGCTCCCTAGCCAGGCTGCTCTCCGATTCTGGCAGAACCATCCTTTTTATACTGCAGGTGAGTCAGTTGGAGTCAGGTGTGCACAGTTGGGGGGGGGGAGTGCCTGACCTTGCCTGACTCTATTGGTGGAACAATTCAAAGGTGCTAGATGTTTGCAGCTTTGACTTGGTTCTCGAACACTAGCCATTTATCAGTTTTGTTTGTATTCCTATAGACCAGTTTTTATTTAAAACACTAGCACTTACGTGTTTACTGATTTAATACAATTTTAACAGTTGTTTGAAATTATTAAACTTGTTTTTTTTGCGAAGGATTGTTGCATCTTGCTACTGTACAAAGTGTAGCTTGTCACATTAGCTCTATCTCATTTATATTAAGGGGTAATTCATAGACTTCAGCGCACAAGTGGCGCACGCGGCTGGCGCACAGTGTGCGCATGTGACTTTCTGCGCCAGCCGCGTACGCTAAAATCCATTTCCGATCACAGCGTATTCATGGATTTTAACATCCAAAACCAACCATGGCGCAGAGTGGCGCAGCGACCCTGCAGCAGCACCAGTTACGCCCCCAACCCCTCCCCGTGCGCCATGTACAGCGCACAAATCCCGTACATGGCGCACAGGCTCACAACCACGAAAACCCCTGTAAAACTCCCTGCTCACCCCTCCGAATACACGTACCCTGCTGCGCGGGTAATCTCACACACGATTGGGCCTGTGCGAGTGGGGTACGTGGATTACTGGGGTGCGCGGGAAGTTTCACACGCGATTGGCCCTGTGCGTATGGGGTACGTGGATTTGGGGGGTGCGCGGGAAGTTTCACACGCGGCAGGCCCTGTGCGTGCGTACTACATGGATTACTGGGGTGCGTGGGAAATTTCACATGCGAGTGGGCCTGTGCGAGCGGGGTACGTGCATTACTGGGGTGCGCAGGAAGTTTCACACGCGATTGGCCCTGTGCGTGCGGGCTACGTGGATTACTGGGGTGCGCGGGAAGTTTCACACGCGATTGGCCCTGTGCGTGCGGGGTACGTGGATTACTGGGGTGCGCGTGAAGTTTCACACGTGATTGGGCCTGTGTGAGCGGAGTACATGCATTACTGGGGTGCGCGGGAAGTTTCACACGCGATTGGCCCTGTGCGTGCGGGCTACGTGGATTACTGGGGTGCGCGGGAAGTTTCACACATTATTGGCCCTGTGCGTGCGGGCTACATGGATTTGGGAGGTGCGCGGGAAGTTTCACACGCGGCAGGCCATGTGCGTGCGGGCTACGTGGATTACTGGGGTGCGCGGGAAGTTTCACACGCGATTTGGCCCGTGCGAGCGGGGTACGTGCATTACTGGGGTGCGCAGGAAGTTTCACACGCAATTGGCCCTGTGTGTACGGGCTACATGGATTACTATGTGGATTACTGGGGTGCGCGGGAAGTTTCACACGCGATTGGCCCTGTGCGTGCGGGCTATGTGGATTTGGGGGGTGTGCGGGAAGTTTCACACGCGGCAGGCCCTGTGCGTGCGGGCTACGTGGATTACTGGGGTGCGCGGGAAGTTTCACACGTGATTGGGCCTGTGCGAGCGGGGTACGTGCATTACTGGGGTGCGCGGGAAGTTTTACACGCGGCAGGCCCTGTGTGTGCGGGGTACGTGGATTACTGGGGTGCGCGGGAAGTTTCACACGTGATTGGGCCTGTGCGAGCGGGGTACGTTTATAACGTGGTACGGGGGAAGTTACACACATGCTTTCGCTGTCAGAGCGGGATACGTGAATCCAGGGGGGTGCGCGGGGAGTCCCACACGTCAGTTGGCAGTGTGGGTTCTCACAGGTTTGCCCTCTACCCCTTCCACTGACCCTGCAGGCAAACCACACCACACCACAGGGGACTACCCAGCACCCATGGTCATGTCCCGCAGGCAGTCCATCCACCATGGGTATGCCCCCAGCCAGGCCAGATGTCACCTTGCACTAGTGATCACCAACTCATGCCCCCCAGCACCCCCACCGCCCAGCAGTGAGGGTCACCTGCCACCAGGCCCCCACTCATGTCCCACTCATGTCCCCCAACACCCCCACCCCCCAGCAGTGAGGGGCACCTGCCAGCAGGACCCCACTCATGTCCCCCCCACCCACTCACCCACCCAGCAGTGACATGCCCATTTCATGACACAAACCAAAAGTCAACTATGTACATCAACACATGTCCGTCACACACACACACACACAGGTTGCCATTGATTGAGTAAATCCGCATGTCAACATGCATGAACCCAATGAGTGAATCCCACACATTGAAGTAAAAGATCAAAATGTATTAACATGAAAACCAATTGAAAGTACTTAAAGCATAAAATAATGGCAAACATGAAATTAAATTCATGTCCAAATAAAAAAATAAAAATCCTCAAAAAAAACCCAAGTAATCCAAAAGAAAAATGGCCAAAACTCTCTGTCCACCAAACCAAATCCAAATGAAACGCAAAAAGGTAAATCCATTGATCCATGGTGAAATGAAATCAAAATGTCCAAAAAAATCCAACGTCCAACTATGTACAATCCAATTTTCAAGGGTCCATGAGCCCAACGAAACAAATGAAACCTATCTAATAACCTACCTAACAAAAAACGATATACAAAAGTGTGGGGCATAGTCCAAAAGCCCCCAAAAAAATAAGAAAAGGAAACCTAACACTATAAACTATTTACAATGGCGACGGGCAAGTCCTGCGGCTCACTCAGTGATGTTTTCGGCCAGGGCATCATCGAACTCCATGTCTATTTGCTGGAGGCGGGCCTCTGTCCTGGCCCCGAGGTCTCGCAGAGAGGCACTCATGGCCTGTTATAACTCCCTGTGAGTCGTCTCGAGGCACTCTGCCCGCCTCAACGCCCGACGCATGGAGAACTCCGCCCTGACCATGGTGAGCCGCGCCTCTTCCGCCCGCCACTGCTCCGCACCTATACGCTGGCACAACTGCAGCCACACAGAAGACACACCCATTCCAGGGTCCTCCTGCCCTCTGGCCGATGCCTGCCCCCCTGATGTCGATGGCCCCGAGCCATCATTGCTCCCACCTAGAGCCTGCTCCTGCTGTTGCTGTCCATGTGCCCTGTCCGATGATGCCTGCACATCCTCCATCAGCTGGTCTCCAGTTGTGGTGTCCACCCCTGCTGGAGCGCCGACTCCCGACTGTGGCAGGGATGGGATCTCCACCAAGTTGGCTGTGTTGGTCAGGCCAGGTCCACAGGGGGCCCTGGTGGAATCTGGGCCGGAAGACGGCAGGGAGAACGACTGGCGCATAGTCTCCACAGAGGAGGAGAGGTCTGCCACAGTGCGCGTCACATGTCGGAACCCACCGACTATGGCCCCTCCCAACAGTGCCACGTCGCGACACTGCTGTTCGTGATGGCGTGCGTTCTCCGCCCAGGAAGAACGCACGTCATCATGAATGTCACGCGTGTGCAACACAACACCAATCAGGATGGAGCCCATAAGTTCATCGGACCCCTCGTCCGCAGGTAGTGGAGAGGCAGATGACATGGCACTCTCCCCTACCTGCGGACGGGCTTGGGACGGGACATCCCTGCTGGTGCATGGTGGTGCAATCACAGGGTCAAGGACAGCGACATGCACAGGCCCCTCCGCGGTGACCTATGCTGCCTCCTGACCCTGGCCCTGGACTGCACCACTTGCACCAGTGGTACTACCCCCACTAGGCCCCATGTGCGGCTCAGTAGCGGGCTCCTCCTCCTCTGTGGAGACCACCAACCTGGATGTCTCCACACCATCTTCCGCCATTGCAAGCCCTTGTGGGGGCTCACCCGGCCCTTCCGCCACAGCCGTAGTGGCAGACGCGGCACCAGCCGCCTTGCTCCCGGATGATGGCAAGTCCTGGGAGGGTGGCTGGGCCTTGCGTCACCGCCCGGTGGAGGCATCCCCGCCGCTTGACTCCACAGCGCCGTCTCCGCCCTCTTCTTCACTTGACGCTGCGTAGAGGGAGACATAGAACACAATCATCAGGCTACAGTACAATATTCCCCTAGACAGGAAGCAATAACACATGAGTGGCAGTGTCAAATGTCACTTCCATCCTGTTCCTCCACGACACATGGGTGAATGCACGCAACACACATGCAGAAACAGGCACGGCGCCTGCAATTAACATCAGCATCCATGTACAAGGGCCTCTATTAACCAAAATGTTGCCTTCAAACTCACATGCATCATGGCTCACACTGATCCCATGCACACACATCACCGGAGGGTCATGCATCATGGCTTGTACACCACAGACACAGTGGATAGACACAGTGCATACAACAGTGACCGCACTGCATGAGTGAATGTACACATCATCACGGACATGTGTCATGCATCCATGGCGTTTCAAAGTCACACACACTTTTCTCAGACACACACACACATGTGCACCATACATGTACATGACAGCAGCACCCATCCCTCACACCCCCTCCATGTCCAATAACAGACACTGGCATGCTTTAATGTATGCATTTGGCATACAGCTCCCCATGTTGCATTGTAACACATGCACCTACCATGTGGTTCACACATTACTGGTCTCACATGCATGACCATGATGTCCCTGCACACACACATCCATACATGGCCTATGTCACACATACAGGCAAGTATCAGACCACCAGTACACTGCAACATTCCCTGCCTCACACACCAATGCTTGGCCACTTACCGCTCAACTCCAGACGGGTCTTCCTCCGAAGGATCTGGGCGTGGAGCGCTGGGCATACGCGTTACAGGACCCTCATCTGGATGTCACTCGTGCTGACCCGGCCCCCCTCCGCGAGGCGCCGGGCCTTGTAGAGGGTCCTGGACCTGAAGTCCTCCCAGCACTTCTTGACGTGCTTGATGTCGCGAGTTGCCACCCCCTCCGCATTGATGGCAACCACTACGTCGTCCCAGATCCTCCCCCGTCCTTCCTTGTTGGCGTGTGATGTTCCGAAGAGGGCATCAAAATGCCCCAGGACATGCTCCACCAGGACACCAACTTCCTTCACACTGAAGCTGGTGGCCCTCTGCCTCTCTGGCTGGGGGTCGCCAGTGGTCTCAGATGGTGTTTGCCCCGACATGGCGACCCCTGAGGCAAGCGTGGGTGGGCAACTGGGTCCTGGGGCTGGGCTGTGGAGCGATGGTATCACAGTTGGGAGTCTTCTGTTCCAGCAGGGATGGACACAGCAACTGGAACCCTGGCTGACGTGCAGGCACCAAATAGCAGGGCACGTGGGCAGGAGGCAGCAGCAGATGGCAGGTGGGGGAGTGCTCGGGGCTCTGGGGGGCAGTAATTCGGCCTTCTGGGCAGGAGTGTGGTCTTCCGTGTGTTGTTGCGTGGCCAGCTTGATACGGAGTGATTTGGCACGTGAAAATCTTGCACGTCTGCGTGTAATTCGAGGAAAGGACCTTAGCGCGTAAGCACGTCTGTGACATTACGCGCGTGGGCGTTTCCCTCGTGACGTGGGCATAGTGGTTCATGGCGCGTGAAAAAACTGCACGTCCGCGTGTGAATGCGTGTAGTCCGAGGAAAGGGCCTACGCGTCTGTGACGTGATGCGCGCGGGCGTTTCCCTCAACACGGGTGAATGTTCATCGTACATGTCCAAAAACTGCACGTCTGAGTGTCAGCTTGTGTAATTGGAGGAAAGGGCCTGAGCGCGTACATGCATAAGTGACGTTGTACGTATGGGCTGGTTTAAAAGGTACGTGTAGTACCCCATTTCCTTGTATGTGCTTTTCGTGGAGAGCGAGTGGGTGAATTCTGTACTTCTTGTCGGTTCACACGCGATTACTTGACAGCGTTTCAAGTTCGTACTCCCCCGTTACCTCTGACGGCGTTCATTTTTTTTGTTGGGCCTGTTTCCTCAAACAGCGTTCACTTCTTCTTTTGTCCTGTCTCCTCAGACAGCGTACAATTCTTCTTTTGGCGGGGGTGTTGCCAACGCGCACATGCGCGTCTTTTTCACGTTCTTTTTCCAGGCAGACGGTGAGTCGCGCACGTATTTACCAACTGTGCTTGCCCCCTGTGTCGCGTACCCCTTCAGAGGTCATTGTAGGCTGCGTGTAACACTCGTACGCTTATTTTTGTGTTTCTGGATGCCACAGCGTAGTGCGGGTTCATTTTTCCACGCACGTGGTCTACGAGCGGTTGCGTGCACGTTATTTTTTGTTTTCGGGGTGCCTGTGCGTTGCGTGACCCGTCATCTTCCCCCAGGGGTCACAGACAGCCTTGCTAGAGCACTAGGGTACTAATTCCATCTAGTACCATACCCCTTTCACCCCCAATTGCCCTGGACAATCGTTTACTGCTACTCCCATATGCACAACAATATCATTGCCATGGTTGGGAGGCGACCAAGCGGTAAGGGAGGCAAAGGTTGCCGACCTCCAAAAGGTGGCCGTGGTGGACACGTTAGGGGACGTGGCCATGATTTGCAGGGTGCCCCTAGACCCCCATGTGTGGAGGAGCAATCAGGGATGCCCATGCCCCCCCCCCATGGTTGTAGGAAATGTAGCTGACACCATCCCAGCTCAGCCCTTGTTGGACCAGCCCATTGTGGCACCTGAACTGGCACAGGATGACTCCCAGGCTGACTTCCAGGTCAGCAAGTCTACTCCACGTGTGGCGGTGCAAGTTGGTGTCACCAGGCCACGTGGATCTGGGGCAGCTATGTCATCTGCTGCCCCAAGTAGGCAGGGTGGGGAGGCTGCAGGGGCAGCTGCAGCTCAATCCACCCCAGCTCTGTGTCTCCCAGCCGGGACAGTGTTGGTCCCGGTCCATCAAACCAACGTTGCCCTTGCCAACATCACCCTGCAGCCAATGCCTGCACCAAGACCTATTGTCATTGTGCATTCGCACACTCCTAGTACCCAGTCCACCGGCGCTTCTGCTCCTATTGACCAGAGCGGCATAAGCCACTCAGGATCCACACCACCTTAGAAAAGGAGGAAGAAGGGTGCTCTGGTACTACAGGCTGAGACCCCAGACAAGGCTACACACTCCGGCACATCAAGAAAGCCTAGCTTTAATAACGCCGAACTTGATGCACTAGTGGCCTATGTGTCGGCAAATAGCCGCGAAATGGTAGTGACTGCATGGTGCAAGACCACACCTGGTCAACGTAAGGCACACTGGCAGACCATCGCAGACATCATTAGTGCCCTTGGATTTGTGAGGCGCTCAGCTGATGATTGCTACAAGCGCTGGAATGACCTGAAACGCAGAGCAAAGAACAAGCTGGCCTCAAATCATGCTTCTACTCTGTGACTCCACAAGAGGACACCCAACTCACTGAACATGAGTCTGTTGCTGGAACCTTCGTCACAGAGGAACAGATCCAAGGCGTGGGAGACCTACCAGATTACGATGCATTGTCCGGTGAGTGCCCATGCATGTGTGTGTAATCCATGTGTATGTTGTGTGGGTGACGGGTTCTGATTGAGTGCCAGGTGAGGGTGTGTGCACCTGAGTGGTATGGGTCACCCATGTGCTTCCTCCAAAACATTCACTGACCTTGGATTTGGGTATGACAGTATCCCTTCTGCCCACAGTAGCAATTTAGCGCCACATTACTGCAGTTTCCCTTGAACTGTCATCTTGCAACAACATTGTTCAGAATTTTTCAGTGTTCATTCAGACGGATTGTTTCAATTCTCACACTTTGCAATGCATTTTTCAGCCCTATTGTCACATATGTGACATGCTTCTGTCATTGATTACACCCCACATTGGCCCACATTTGTTACCTTGTTATGTGAATGATTAGACCATTCAGGCTGATTGAGTATTGGCCTGCTCACATTAATGCCTGTTTGTATGTGGTACTTGATAGTTGTTTCCTATGATGTTTAAGTGACCAACCATTGATGTGTACATCTGCCTGCAATCACTGTATTCTTGTACACTGGATGTGTTGCAGTGAGTGGCACATGCGTATTTTGTCACTTGTTCATCTCATCATGTCCATCTCACATGGATGGCTGACAGTACTCATTCACTGACATATGGCTGTACTTGTCAAATGTACCATGGCTATGCTACATGCCATCTGTTTGCTGGCATGTGTCATGTATGTGTATTGGACATGCCACTCACAGGCTAATGTGTGATGCCAGTGCTACCCAACATGCAGCAAATGTGTTGCTTTTCCATCTTGGTCTCATCAGTGTCTGCTTTTTGCCTCCCCTTCCAACTCTGTGACAGTGCATGCATGCCAGGGTTATAGTCATGTGGGACATGTGTAAATCATGTACTGGTTCTCTGGCTTGTCAGGCCTATGTGTGTGCTATGGTGCTAATGCCTGTTTCCATTTTTTGTGTTTCATTTTTTTGCAGGTGAGAATGCACTTGATGCTGTTGAGGTTGAGGAGATGGTGCAGACCCAGGAGGAATCTCAGGCGCGACCGGGCACCAGTGGGGGACGTGGTGTGGTGGTGGGTGAAAATCCAATCTTACTGCAGACCATACTGTCCAGGGGTGTCTCTCGGTGCACCTCCCCAGACCTCTATTCAGGTGCTGAATCGGATGATGAGAGTTATGTGCCATCGCAGGTGAGTGTTTCTGGCAGGGATTCTGTTCTGTCCAACCCACCTGCACCAGGGGTAGAACCCTCTATGGGGATGTCAGTGTTGGTAAGTCTGCCTTTGGCGGTTACGGATGCAGGGTCACACTCCACAACATCTGATCCTGTTCCTGGGCCAGCAGATCAGAGGGGGAATGCAGTCCTGCAGCCTCAGGCAGTGCCAGCACAGCAGGTGCAGATCGCCTTGCCCCGAACAGGTGTGGTGCCCGCCGACGCGGTGGCCGTACGCCACCAGGCAATACTGTATGGGAAAACTCCATGTACGGCATGGCAACCCAACAGGCAGCATCAGTTGAAATGATGGCTCAGGCAATGGAGAGGGTGGCCACTTCCATTATCCCCCCTGAAAGGCAGATGGAGCAACAACAGCAGGCAACAGACTCCATTTGCCGATCACAGAGGGAAGACATGTTGGCGTCCAGCAGGGACCGACGGGCGGCACTAGAGACTCTGCGGGAAGCCATTTCTATAGAGTCACAGGGCCACAGGGAAGCCCTGAGGGTAGAATTCCATAACCTCAGGTTCAGGGAGACTCTTGTTGAATTTGAGGCTTCCACAAATTTGAGGACAGAACAGCAGCTGGAGCGGCTCACACATTCGCTCTCAGCTGAGCTGCAGGCAACTCGGGAGGAGATCCGGGCATCACGGGAGGCCATGCGTGCATAAATGCAGGCAACCCGTCAGGTGCTGCATGGGGATCTCCGTACTATCATCCTCCCGAACGAGACCTTCCACACCCGCATGCTTGCTGCCATGGAGGACCATATCAGGGCTTTGCGTGGGCTGCCTCCCATAGCACCACCACCATCTCCTGATGGAGCAGCAGAGGGTGATGAGAGCGACAGCAGCACTTCTCCCACAGTAGCGTCGCCGTGCAGGCCATGAGCCCATGGAGGAATTTTTTTTTCTCGCAACATCCACACAGGTGGGTGTTGGTGTGCACCCTGTCCGCGGACTTCCTGGGTGCGCCCCCCCCTCCCTGGCCCCCACATGGCCATTTATTTATTTATTTATTTATTTATTTTTTACAGTGTGTTGCCTTGTGTGGCTCCCGTGGGCATCCACTGTGTATTCCGGCTGGGCACATGCAGGCTTGTCCTGTGTTTGGGTTAGATGCTTGTGTTTCTGACACACACACCCCTCCTGCTTCCCGTTTCCATGGGCTTGCAAAGGGTGTGACCAAGTGACAGTGACTTACACAGTGACATTGGGCTCCCATGAACTATGTAGGCAGACTGTAGTCATAACTGTGTGGACATCCCTAGTGGGGTTTGTTTTTGTATTGAACACTGCATGGTGTATTGATATGTGCTTGTGCAACCATGTCTTCCTCCTTATCCGCAGGTACCTTCTTCATGTCTTCACAAGGCCGTCTCCTTTGCAGATGCAGTTCATGTTGTATACAGTACACTGACACATTTGCCTGACAGCAACACTCTGGAGTTGGAGGGGGTGGATGTGCTGGCTTATTGAGGTTGTATGACTTACATTACTTTGAGTTTGTAATGTCATATTTTGGCAATGTTTCATGCTGTGTTGCTGTATTGTGTTGCTGGTAAGTATTTGTTCATGTGTGCTGTTTGTTATTGATTACTGGGAGCATATTGTCTGTGGCCTGTTTCCATTTGGGACAGTTTACTTTGTGACACTTGTGTCATGTGTTGTGCATTCCTTTGTTTGCTTTCACATTGCAGGACATGCCATGGTGTGTTGGGTGGCAGAGATGGGGAGGGGTTGGGTGACATGGCGCTATTTCATGTTGTATTTTGCAAGTGGGTAGTCATTCATTCAGGCCACTATGATCCTGCACACTACTGGGGGCACATATCGCAGCTGCCCACCACAGCGGTCAAGGGAGCAAAAGCGTGACTTGAGCACTCCGAATGTGCGCTCCACTATGCCCCGGGTTGCAATATGGGCTGTGTTGTATCTTACCTCGGGTGGTGTGGTGGGGTTCCGAATTGGCGTCATCAGGTGGGTGCTCAGAGGGTAAGCACTGTCCCCTGGGGAGGTGATGATGGGTATCATTAGTGGGGTTGTGACATTACTCTGACATGCATGCATGTGCAAGGGCATTTATACTCACCAAGCAGCCATGTATCGCCATGCCGCCCAGCTTCTAGGTCCCGGTTTAGGGTTGACATTCTGTAAATGAAACTTTCATGGGTGGACCCTGGATAGTTGGCATATACTGAGATGATGATTCCCTTGGCATCACATACTACCTGCACGTTGATGGAATGCCAGTGCTTGCGGTTTCTGTAGATGTGCTCAGTTGCCCTGGGAGGACGTAGAGCCACCTGGGTGCAGTCAATGGCACCTAGCACTTTGGGGAAGTGTGCCACCCTGTAAAAATCCTGGACGACAGCCTGCCTTTCTGCAGGTGTTCTGGGCAGGTATATGTGCCTGCGGACTGATGGGTGTGCAGTCATGATGGCTAACACCTGGTGCAGGCAGCGTGACTGCGTGGCCTGTGACGCCCCCCCCTACTATGGCACTTGTCCGCTGACATGAACTAGTGGCCAAGAAGTGCAGTACATTGAGCACCTTTTCCAAGGGGCTCAGTGCTTGGGAGCACAGGGTGGGTGATGTGAGGTCATCCTCCCACTCACTCACCAGGTCGAGTATTATGTGAGGTGGAAACCTGTACCTCCCATACACCTGGTCATCAGGCATCCCAAAAAGGCTGGTTCTGGGTGTAAAAATTCTGGCCCTGACTATCCTCCTCTTCCTCCTCCTGCGGTATCCCACGACCACTGCTGCAAGGAACGGTATATTCATTTTAGCGTCTGAGCTTGTTTGTTGTTTGCATGCACTTTTATGCTGCGCGGGTCCACGTATGCCTGCTTCCTGCTGGCATATTTGTTTCCGGATTAGCACGTCTTTTTTGGTGCACGCGTTAGCCCCGTTTGATTCCATGAATACGTGTTGTAGTCACGCGTGTGGGCGTTCTGCGCATTTGCCTCCTGTACTTCCCCCGTGACACCCACATTTTCACGCGTTGTTCCCCATTCCACGTGTTACACCCCGTGTTATGCCTACTTTTGTTGTGTGCGCTGCGCTATGTGCGCTTTCGCTGTGCGCATAGCGCACGCTGTTTGAAGACGTGTGCGCCAGCGTGCGCCATGCAGGATTTTAGCGCACATCCCTGGATTTACACGCGCACAGACTTCCATGAATCGCTGTTCGCGGGTTTCGCTGCAATTTTCACACTTGCGCTGCGATTCGCACGCTTTCGCGGAAATTTTCAGCGCACATTAATTCCATGAATCGGCTCATAAATCGATTCCACCCCGGAAATAGATGGTTTACACTACAAACGTGTGTTTGACTAGTATTAACCGGGATTCAGACATTACTAGTAGTTAGATGGTAGGCCTCACTTTGTATCCCTATGTTGTTTCTATTGGTAATCCTCATTTCTCCCGATCGCTTCTCCCTCGTCCCAGTACTTTTTGGACCTGGGTGAGAGTGGAAATACCCCATAAAGGCTGAGGGAAAGTGGGTTGCTGAGAATACCATGTCTCGCCCTCAGGTATTCTCCTCCTATCCCGCGTGACCCTCCACTCAGGTGATCCACTCTTGCTTGTCCACCCCCAGGGTTGGGATCCGCAAGCGATGGCCCTTCCCTGGCCACCTGAATGGAAGATCCCGGGGGAGTAGTTGGGAGAACACCTTCGGGTTTCTCAGACAGCATTGCACCAAGTATGTAATTTGCTTTTGGTGACATACATCATTTTACTGAAAGCACTGCTAAACATTTATCGAAGGTTGAGAATGGAAACTAAGGAACTCGTCCTGCAGGTCCATTGGGATTTTTGGCAATTTGCCATATTGGACTTGATTCCTATTAACATCTGTAACAGGAACGCCTGAAACCATTCCAAATGTGTCAAAACGTTGCTGAAAATATCAAAATGTGAATGCGCTTTGCTCATACATGCTAAGAGGCAAGTTATACAATACGATAGTTAAATCATGCATGCAACGAAATGAATGCTAACATCTATTTTAAATTGTACTATACAATTCCACATATATTCATATTTTATTTTTAAATCTGTTCTACGCCAACTGGCGCAAATGTGGTAGCAATGGACAATGCATTTGAAAAGTTACATTTTGAGTGTGGTAAACATTTTGGTGATATGTTGCACATACCCAATTTTTAAAGTTGAACGTTTTTATAGGAGTTTAAGTGTGAATTTCATGTGAATCGATTAGTGTGCTGTAACTGTTACATCTTAAGAAGGGACAGGACTTTCTTCAGCTCTGATAATGGATTGGTTTGACATCCTGTTTTTGATTTAGTGAACTGAGCTTTTTGCCAAATTGCATTTTCTCCTCTTGACCCACCTGCTTACCTGACAAGCGTTTAACCACACACTGATATCCTGAGTTCAGTGTGCATTCCAGGTTACCTTCTTCTAAAACAGTGGGTATTGTTGATAGCATACTATGTTGCAAAAGGAAATCTACAATGAAATGAAAATGTGTTTTATGTATTGCTTGAATGCATGGATCATATAAGTGCAATAATAACATGTTGCTATTACCAAACGAAAGCATACATGTTTGACCTAGGAAAGATGAAAGTTGGTGTCAACCGCGCATTGAAGTTGTACCCTATAAGATGCTTGTTACTGCAAACTTGCTTACCAGTGATAGACCTGCCCCATGGCATTCAACAAAACTGCTAGATATATTGGTGTGAAAACTGTATGCCAGTGCAAGGGCTGGTCTTCTCCTCGCCATTATAATTGTGTTGTGATCCCCACACAGGTGATTGTGATATACCTCATAGTAAATAGCTGTTCTAAGCATGAGGCCAGTCATCCAGTATTTCAGCTCATTATTATAATTATCCATAAATATGATTACATTTACTGTAACATTTTATTACTAGGATAGACTCAGGGTAATCAGTGGAGGAGAGAGCTTAGCACAATTAGAATACAGGCACCTGACTTGATTCTAGCACTGCAGCATATTTGGGTCGCACTGTAGTTGCGCTATGCCTCCATGCACAGTTATGTATATGATCTGATATGATGTCATGTCATTTATAACGTGCCTGTACACAAGTGTTTCTAGGCGCAATGTAATAATGTAACATTATATAGAGGCGGTACAAGATGATGATTTGTCTTTATTGCCGGACTGTTCTGGGTATGGTTATTATTCGGTTAGAACTCATTTCAGCATCTGCATTTACAAGGCTCGGAACCAATACTATTAAGGTATATCCATTCTGTGTTTTTGCTTCTGAAACTAACCTATGATGAGTAGAGCGAGCACATAGGGCTGATGGTAGTGCCAACATTATGCATCTATGCCAACAACCAAATCATCAAGAAAACATCCCTAGTTAAGACATGATCCTCCATCTCATTCAAAAGGTCATTCTGAACCCAGTGCTTTGCACAATTCTAAAATACATTAGAGCACACTTTATGCAACCAATTTAGGGCAGTGTTGGATCCATGCTACAACAATTCTCCATATTAGAAGAGGGAGATTATTATATTGGGGATGCCACTAAAACTTGAGCCATGCAGAACTGCGTAAATGGCAGCTTAATCATCATCAGGATATTATGCTTTCACTTAGATATTATGCTGAAACAAAGTGCATAAGTTGGATCAGAAGCAGGTTTTGTACAGGTCTTGCCATAGGCTCCGATTGTTTGTCTATTGGAAATATGCATGAAATGGTCATTAAAGCACGTGTGTCAGTTAGTAGTGTGTTCATTTGTACATATATTTTTTCTGAGGCTTGTTGAATCTGCTTAGATCACATGCTATGCATAGGCCGACATCTAGTGGAAGCGGCAGAGTATTACAGTTGTTGTTTTTGAAACTCGAAAAGGGACGTCGACATAGCGTGCCAGTAATACTATCGCTAGTGCGACGTCCACTGTACCTATGGTCCTTCACTCATCGAGGTCCTTCAGATTGTTTTTTTCCGCCATCATCGACGGACAATAAATCGCGGAGTTCCTATTCGGCTAACGCCATTGATTTAAACTTAGAGTTAGTTACTCTTTCTATCCTTTAAATCACCGACCTTCGACAAACATCTTCGACGGCGGCTATAAGGACGAACGTCTTTGGACAAAGATCCTGACTCGACAACCGCCCTTCAGCCTTGGAAGGCCGCACCGGGCCTCTGCCCAGACAGTAGGGAGAGTGGCGGGTGGACATTTCTTTTGGCTCTAAGAGAATGCATATTCCCCTTTACCCTCTCTATTTTCACCTAGATGCCCTTCCATCCAGATATGAAAATATGCCATTTACATTCTGCCCCAGTTGCGACAAGACATTCCCCTGGAAAGACAAGCACCGGGTGTGCAACCTTTGTCTTGCACAGGACAACGACGAGTGCCATTGTCGAGCTTGTCAGCTCTTGAAACCGAAAACACTAAAGGACTGAAAGACCAAATGTTGGGCCCACCACGCCATGCAGGCCGAGGCCACCTTAGACGTGGAGGGTGCATCCAGTAATGGCAGCATCGCCCTCTTATTGGACGACTAAGGCGATGGGGAAACGATCGATTCCCACGTGCTGGCCCCCGACCTCTATAGACAGGCCAGCAGCACTGTTATGGGGACGACACCTGGTGGCAGTAGCACACACACAGTGCAACTAACACAAAACACATACCCCATGGACGAAAGTCGACGATGCCATCTTTGACACGGCCACACACGGCGTCAACGGGTAGGTCCACAAACTCCCTGTCCTCTGGGCACTCAAGATCTTGATCGCCACACAACAGTCCCCCGAAGTCGCACGACAAACACTACGCGAACGCCGTGTCCAAACCAGCGGCCGAATTCTGACCGTCGGTAGACGCAGCTTTGGACCTCCTATCCGCCGAGACTCGACACTCCACACTAACATTGAAATCGGCAAAATGCACCAGTTGTTCTAAAATAGCCCAACTACTCAAAAACATGTCCCGGAGACACTCCTTAAAGGGAGAACGCCAAAAAACACTCCTCTAAGAGTCACTAATCCCTTAAGAGTCACCATTCCCATAAGGAGGAAAGTAGTACACCTCACAAGGAGAAAGAGAATGCTTCCCAAGGGGAGGGTACTTTAGCAGGTGCTATGAGACATAAGCAGCCTACTCCAGAAATACCACCGACGACTCTTACTTTACCAAGCTCCTCTCAATAGTCCTCTGAAGACATTGATGGGGTAATCCATAGAATGTCTTTTATGGAAGATTTCTTAGAAAAAAAAACACAGGCAATACACAACCTACAGAACACTCCATCCACTAGTGGCGCAACCACTTCACAACCCCCAACAAAGATGCCACATCCTGACACCCTCTTAATTAGTCCTCAGCAAGATCCTACCGAATATGATCTCTATGATCCCAATTCAGACACTGAGGAGCAGGATACCCAAGGGGGCAAGATCACTATTATGATGAGGATGATGATGAGGATGACGTTTACATCCTACCCTCTCCCGATCACCTAGACGCACCAGTGGCAGACTCACCGGTGGACAATCTACCTCAGTTTAAGGATATGCTCATAAAAGCAGCAGAGCATTTCCAAATCCAGACCCAGGAAACGCAATTGGATAAGGAATTTATGGAGGACATATTAGGGGACAAAAAAGCTGTGGCCCAGTTTATACCCCTCCCCCAATAAATACAAAGGAGAATTCAGCCCTCACTAGAAATACCAAGACGAACGCAGGCTGTGAACCCACGTATTGAACAGATGTTCTGCCCTGCGTCCTCAGATCCACTTTAAATTAGAGGTCAACTGAAACCAGACTCACTAGAAGTGACCACTACACGAAAAAGGGCAGGGACACTGCTAGCTTAATCTGAAACACCCCAGATAAGGAAACAAAGAAGCTTTAGACTCTAGGGAGGAAAGTGACCACTGCAGCAGCCTTTCAGACAAGGATTGCAAACAATACCATACTATTGGCAAGTTACAATTGCCATAAGTGGGATGAAATTGCAACTCTAATGGCCTCAGTCCCTGAACCCCTCAAGTCCCAGCTGTCCATCGCAGTAGCGGAAGGAAAGGCGGTGTCAAACTGCATCCTAATGAATAACTTGATGCTGCAGATAACGCAGGCAGAATCATCGCACAAGGGACAATCATAAAATGCCATGCATGGCTTCGCCAGTCAGGATTCAAACTGGAGACGCAGGCACCACTCCTCAACATGCCAATAGAACCGGAATTGTACCAAAATGTCACCCTCAAAATTACGACGGACGGAACTTTGAAACCAAGATACTTTACCTTTGACAGAGTGGTCCAGCACCGCGTGGGTGCTCAATCAAAGGTCTCTGTTTGGTATCCAGCTGAGAGTTGACAAAAGTAAAAGAGTGGCAAAGGATTGTGAATCAAAGTGGTCCTACGACGGGTCAAGCAAAATCACGCGCACAATCGAAAGTCTTCGATGTTGATACAGTAAAGAAAGTTTATAACAAAGTAGAAAAAAGTTGGTCCGAGCACGGCTTACGGAGATCAATTGCAAGCTTGGGGTTGAAGCAAGTTTTGTGTTACAATATATAAATTGGTCCGAGCCCGGCAGAGGGAGGCTGATTAAAGATTTTGTGTCAAAGCAGATCTGAGCCCGGCAGAGGTGGATCCGAGGTGAATAGTAAATCTCCTAAGAAAATTGTGTATATGTGAAATACAAAAAGGAAAGGAACTTTGTTTGGTTGTTGCATCAGGCCCTCTGAAAGAAGAGACTTTGAATGGAAAATAGACTTTGGCACAGAAGGCCATGATGCTGAAGTTTTGAACTGCACCCTCATGCTAGAGAAGCCAGAGACTGTGCTAAGCTAGAGTCTGCCGCCTTGTACCATGCTGAAAACGTGGGGAAGGGGAAGCCAACAACTTCAATACCCTGACATATCATTTCTTGAATACTTTTCTTTTGTATAACATTGTTTCCCACACTGTTTGTGTTCAGAGGTAAGGTTTGGCAATAGGTTTATTAGTATAGGCCCTTTTATTTTGACAAGACACCACTAAGACTGCGTTATTATTATTTGATGGTCATAGCTTGCTCCCATCTTTAGATTTAGGATTAGGTAGGCATTTTTCAGACCAAATAGAAGTTCAATAAACACCCTTGAATTGTGGTCACTTGTGTCTGTCTTACTGTTGATACTATGCCTTCCTTACATGTGGTGTTAGGAGTGGGATATGATTCAATTGATAAAAATTGAGAATCCATGCAGATAATCATTGTATAACCAGAAAGGGGAAATAGAATCATTGAACGCCTTGACTCTGAACGTGTATCCACTCTTAAAGAGGTTTTGATCTCACAGCTGCACGTCCCAACTTGTCAATTAGATTTGTTTTTTAAAACCCAGTTGTTATTAGATGTCCTTCCACTGTCCCGGTGTAACATCCAACAGTGGGATGGAATAATATTAAAAACATGGTCAGCCCACACCTTCATTAGACCTAGTGCTCTAAATCCCCCTTGTCCCAAGCCCCTTTTTTACGGTACCAAATTAACTTCAATCTATCTAGGTATTTCCCTTCGGCGGAATCAGACTCGTAGGAGTCAGACGACTTCGAAAGTCTATCATAGGGAGTTGAAATTACAGAACGAACCCTTACCCTGCCAGAAGAAATGGCTGACCTTGCAGCTATAATTGGCCCAGCTGGCCACCCATCAAATTCAGGCCGAAGCTAGGCTTCAAGAGAATTTGACAAAATTGGCTGAGTTACAGGCAAGACCCCTGCTACGTCAAGGGATACTTCAGCCATACCTAGAGTGTGAAGATCTGGGGAATTTCTTTCTGAATTTCCGAGCGATTAGCCGAGCAATGGGGATGGGAAGAAAATCTAAAGAAATGTTATCTGGGACCTCTGCTGAAAGGTGAGCTACAGACCACCTACCAGTTACTTAATCTTGACCATGGAGCTACCTTTATATCCATAAAAGAGGGGCTTTTAAAAAGAGTAGGCCAAACCTGTAACTTCTCTTGGCAAAAATTAAGGGACATTGGACTAAACCTGGCGAAACTACCCTTGAAAATGGGGAAATAATTAAAAACACAATGGCTCTTTGGATTAACAACAAAACAATGGACGAATTGGTAAAAATTATTACTTTAGAACAATTCACCAATTCTTTACCCCCTTTTTTGCAAAAGGCAGTATTACAACTAAATCGACCTAGCCTAGCTATGGCTATTGAGACTGCCAAAAACCACTCAGATGCAGCCAAACACTTCCACTCGGTAAACTGAAGTGAGGAGCGGAAAGATCACAAACGTACTCACTGAACCCAACCCCAGGTATTGGATAGGGAAGGAGAATCCTATAAAACCAGGAAATGGATACCGAAAGAAAGAATGGTAGTTAAAAGACCTGATCCTAGAAGTAGAGAGGAAAGTAAAAGAGAAGAACCTAAGGGAAGCAAACTATCTCCTCCTATCTGCTTTTCATGTATGTAAACTGGCCACTTGGCCAGACACAGTCTGGAAAATGTAAAAGAAAAACCCATGGAAATAGACTGTCTGTCTAAAAGGGGAAGAGTGGGAAGAACACAAATAAGATCTAGAAAGCTTTAGCATATGTTAGTGTCAGTCCTCTGCTGACTTCACATATGAAAAGGCCTGGATAAATGGGAAACAAGTAAAAGCATTAATTGACTCAGGTAGCAAACAAACCACCATAAGGTCTGATTTGGTCACAACAACTGACTACGATAATGACACCCTAGCTAGAGTTACATGTGTACACGGGGATAGTGAAATATACCCTAAGATACCCATGTAGATTAACATCAGGGGCAAGACATGTCTGATCTCATCAGCCATTGTTCCTGGGTTCACCGAAGAAGTCATTGTGGGAAGGGACTGCCCTGCATTCTCCACTCTTTTTCTGGAATCCCAACTCCCCATAGAGAATTTATACCTCAAGACTACTGGCACTCTTAACTGTTACTCCCAAACCTCTCCAATATGGGTTGGAAGGAGACAGAACATTATGAAGCTACCATTTCCCAAGAACCTTCCACAAGACATAAGGAGCACATACATCCAGACTCGCCCCCCTTGAGGCCAGTTTATGGGATACCTTTGAGAGACAAAAAGAAACACCTCGCCTCTGCCAGCACAGAGGAAGAGAAACCCGTGGAATATGTGAGAGTCCTTGGATATATCTTGTTCTTGTTTTTTCCAAGGTCTTCAAATTAAAGAACCTAGACAAAGACCAACTGTATCCACCTTGCATAGGGTAAGGGTATGTGAGAAACTAGACAGTGTCACACCCACTAGTCCCCGGGGATGTGTCATCCAAGGGCCAAGACACAGCCATAGCTTTTGAATACAGTTCCTGGGGATAGACAAGTGCAGGTGGATCACCTGTATGAGGGGTCTTCGGACAGTGGGAGTACGACACCGGATGGTGAGACATGGTATCCCCTGTTACACCTTTACCCCATCCTACCAGGTAGGATATTTAAGAACTCAACCCTTCCCCTTTTACAACATGAGCACTTTCTCACAGACAGCTCGCTATGAGAGAAAACGGACTAACACCCGAGCTGTATACCTGATGTGTCCCAATACAACAGTCAGGCAATTACTGGCCATCACACACACCTGACTTCCATTACCCTTCCCCACTCGGATAAAAGGCCGAGCAAGAGAGCACAATTTGAGCGAGCCAAAGCACAGGAGGAAACAGCAGTTCCAAGATAGCAGTTTAACAAGAGGAGAAAGATGGCAAAACAGAAGAGGATTGCAAGGAGCATAGTTCCCTTGACCTTTTCGACAAGGAACTGTAACTAAGCGTTGCGAATAGAAAGCGTAAGACCAGGAAACCAGGCTGAGGAATCCTGCATTGTCTGTCGGAGGTACCCGGGGTCCTCCCGCGTCGATAATCAATGCGGGGAGACTCACCATCTGCCATGGTACTGTCCTTGGCTCCAACAACATAGCAGCATCAGTAAAATCAACACAGCTGGTGAGTTGGGGAGACCGATACAAGACTGGTCTGTGTTTGAAGCCAAGGTTGCAAGCAGCAACATTGTATGCCGAGAGCTCGAATGAACATTGCATGAAACGCGAGTGATAACCAACGTGAGTAAAGTTGAACTGCAGAGGAGTGATTTAACTTTGAAACCAAGATACAATACCTTTGATAGAGTGGTCCGGCACCTCGTGGGTGCTCAATCAAAGGTCTCTGTTTGGTATCCAACTGAGAGTTGACAAAAGTAAAAGAGTGGCAAAGGATTGTGAATCAAAGTGGTCCTACGATGGGTCAAGCAAAATCATGCGCACAATCGAAAGTCTTCGATGTGGATACAGTAAAAGTTTATAACGAAGTAGATAAAGTTGGTCCGAGCCCGGCAAAGGGAGATATGATATGATAGGTTATTTATAACGCGCTTAATACCCAGAGGTTTCTAAGCACGGACCCGGGGATCGAACCTGTGTTGCTCCGTTTCGTCTTGCTTCCAAGGTGAGCACTTTCCCCCTGAGCTATCCTCCCAAGATCAATTGCAAGCTTTGGGTTGAAGCAAGTTTTGTGTTAGAATAGATAAATTGGTCCGAGCCCAGCAGTGGGAGGCTGATGAAAGATTTTATGTCAAAGCAGATCTGAGCCCGCTGGAGGGGCATCCGGGGTGAACAATGAATCACCCGAGAAATTGGATACGTGATGATCCTGAGAACATTGTGTTAAAGTGGATCTGAGCCCTGCGGAGGGGGATCCGAGGTGAATAGTAAATCACCTAAGAAAAATGTGTATATGTGAAACACAAAAAGGAAAGGAACTTTATTGTTTGGCTGTTGCATCAGGCCCTCTGAAAGAAGAGACTTTGAATGGCAAAGAGACGTTGGCACAGAAGACCATGATGCTGATGCTGAAATTTTGAACTGCACCCTCATGCTAGAGAAGCCATAGAATGTTTTTTTTTTGTTGCCATCTGAGCCTGGCAATGAGATCCCCGAGCGGCGTTTCAGGGTATGCTGGGAGTTGTATGGCAGCTACAAGGGGCTAGCAGGACAGCGTCAGGAGCATAGATAAATTGTTTGGGAACAGAAGCAATTTATTTTTGCGCGAGGTGGTATAAAGCAGTGAAGTGCTGTGAACATTCATGGAGCATAATTCTGAAGAAGAAAATTAAGTTATCAGGTGATATTATGTCTGCAGTACCCTTTTGTTTAAAAATTCGTTTTTACAATGTATGACATGGTTTATGAGATGTCACTGTTCAGGTTAGAATTGTCATGCATGTAATGTATGTGTGCTAGAGCGGCATGTTGAAGTAGTTGGCTGAATTGAAGATTAACGTATGCTGCAATAAAGGGTATAACATTTTAAGGATTTGCAGGCATCTATGGACTTTTATGGACTTTTTAGAAATACAGTCATTGTAATAAGTGTGTTTAAGTGAAGAGCATGAAGTATGCCAGGAGTGGCGAAATGGAAGAGCCTGTGTGTGTGAGTTAGTGGTAATGATTTTGCGGCTTTGCATGTATTTGTAGATTACTAATGGACATTTATGGACTTTATAGAAATTAGTTATTGTCTTGCTAGACAATTGTATGTTTGTGATGTATGCCTGGTAAAGCAAGATGTTTGAGCCAGCGTAAGTGGGTTAGAGGTAATTCTTTTTGAGGCATTGCATGGTTTATGTTGTGCACTACAACATGACTTTTCACCATGCATGTTTTTGTTTGGTCCTTTCAAAACCAAACCAAATTGTAATAATTTGAACGTGTAGATCATTCTTGGTAAGGATGGAAGTATAGCACTAAGTGATCTGAAATGTACCAAGGATGACAGAGAGATCAGAGTGATTATGTCCGTAAATGTGCAAGAGTTGTGTACCCTCGAATGTTTAAGTTGAGGTTGTGCCTAATATACTTAAAGGGAGGTCTTGCCTCCCACATTGAGAATCTGGTGTCAGATTAAAGTAGGGATGTGAAGTAGGGGTCATGCCCAAAGAAGTTGGGAGTAGTTTGTTTCCCAATATATTTAGTAAGAGGCCACGCCTCTAAAAATGGTTAGGTTGCGCCAAGAACCATTTATTAGAAGCTGGAGGGTTCCCTGCTAGTTGTCATGGGGAGGCAGTGCCTACTGCCATGTATCCTAGGTGGGATAGTGATTTAAACAAAGGTGAAATGCGAGGTCACACCTCCATTGGATGATGGTTGGGTCGCGCCTAAGCCATCAGTGTTTCTAAGTTGTCTGTAGGGTCAACCCCATGATGTTTTTAGAGTAGCACACCCTCTTTAAAAGGTGCAAGTTGCTGTGTGAATGTGCGTTGTGTTTTCGTGAAAACAGGAGATGTGTTGTGAAGTAGATTTGTTTATGTACGTGTGTCTGAAGTAAGAGAGGGAGATATGTTGTAAAGTGTTTATCTGTGAATGCATGAGATGTGAGAATATTGGAGTCTTGCTGTAGAATGTTTTCCTATGAGTGTGTGTGAAAGTTCCAGCCTATGCCAGTTGGAGCTGGGCCTACCTGGGTGCTGGGACCCAGTGGTATCCTCTATTGTAAGATCTTGATGTAACCAAGAATAAACCTTAAGTGTTTCACCTGCAAAGCGTACCGAGGCTGCTTTACATCACAACATCTTGACCTCCAAGCAATGATTGAGAAGGGAAGAGAAGGACCTCTCAAAGGAAGGAAAAGAGCCATGTTGCCTACTGGGGTTCTAATTGTAAGAGTCTAGCTATAGGCATGCATGTGCTATTTTAACAGCAAAGTCAAACACTCTGAGGTGTGTGAGGAGTCTGTAATGTGAGGTGGACAACTGCTTGTAGACTTTTCAAAATATGCCATTTTATTAAAGAAATTAAAAAAGAAAATACCTTGCCTGCCCTTTTCTACGGCGGAATTCCCCTAACAGCTAATGGAACATTCTCTAGCATGGGATAACTGGCCCTTCCACTAAACAGCAAACACATACAGAAACTATATAACACAATTTCTGAATGGCTTCCTCCTGTCCTGGGTAAGGTCCCTTCCCCAGGAGTCAGTCAAATCAAAATGGTGAACAAAGGGAAAATAAATGTTTTGAACAAGCTCCTGATAGTTCCAAATCAAAGAAAAACGGTTCATCAAACAAAAATCCACTGGTAACAAATCTTTGTTCCTGGATGAAAGATCCACTTCCAACGTCCAGAAAATACATGGCGCCAATGGTAATTCTGGTTATGATAAATTGTCTCTTCTTCCAGAAAGTTTGCCACGGTTCAAAAGAAGGTGTAATATTGTCAACAACACACAGTTCTTAATCAACAGTTAGGACTTAGTTATTTACAACTTTACATGTTTTCTTTGTGCTACTACCTCTACTTCTATAACCATACTTCTACTGTTGGTATCATGAGAACCATCACCTTTGTCCCACAGCACGTTACTGGTTCTCGCCACTTCAAGGTTAAATCTGCCGACAACATTTTATACCACCACAGTTTAAGTACTACTACCACAGTACAGTACTTGGAATTGTTAGGCAGGTTTTCACACAACTCTTCAACCTCTTCAGGTAGGCAAGGAACTCTTCCTATTGATAACTTTCTCAAAGGGGCAGCCTCTTTGCCTCTCCTGTCAGTCTGCCACAATAACAACCTAGTCCACCAGACTCACATCTGTCTAGCTTCCATACTCTTGGCACCAGAGGTTGCGTTTACTTCCAGAACATTCCTCACAAGCAATTACTTCCCCGTCCTCTGCTTTACTCACATCTTTTTATCAGCCCCAAGCAATTACCCCAAAAGCTTTTGTGCCACTCTCTCAGCTTCATGTAATACGGGTATACTTGTATTTTAGGTTGCTTTAGTGCTAACGATTTCACAGTGCAGTTGGATGTTTCTTTAACTCTTGGAAAGGTTGGTTTAACTATAAGAAGGGGTTTCCTCTTGTCTTGGGTAATAATTGTTCTTCTCTTCAATAGTTTAACCTCTTTACTTCGTAGAACTGGAAAGAATGTCACTTCTGGATACAATATAAGTTTCAGTCTCTTGGTTGAAAACACAATTAGGAACATGCAACCTCTCTTTCAAGTAGATGTCGAGGTTTAAAGATGAAGAGAGAATTGTATTCCCGTCTAACGGCAAAGGATACATTTCCTCATTCCTTTGGGAACACAATTATGTACACGCAACCTCCTTTTATGTAATTTTCAGACTTTATACTTTGTAACTCAGGTATTGTCAAGATTAGGTAATCAGTAATGGTTTAGAGAGCATTCCCTCTTCTTAATTAGGGACACATGACCACTGCGTTATACAGCAACAGTCTTTAAGTAGTTCAACTGTGGATTTCAAATACTTTAGCTCTCACACAAATGTTAGGTCTTTCACAGTATACGCAAGTGCTACATTTTCATTGTGACCAGTACTTGGAATTCAACAAACAGCTACTGCTCGCATAAAGTCATACGCAACTCGGGAGTTACCACAAGGCTCGTGCAAAGTATCAGAACGCTGTGCTTCATTCACCAGCTTCTTAGACACTTGCTTTGCGGGTTGCAAAGCAAGCTTCCACTACTTCCACTACTACTTCTATGGCTTCTGGCTTGCTGGGGACTCGCACCCTTCTCCTGCACAGGTGTCTTCGGTCCAACCACTCAAATTGGGAGTTCCTTTTGCTCCTGAGACCCTCTGCTTTCCTCTTGCTTATGGCCTAAGTCTCTTGCACGTACACAGCTCTGAAATCGGAGCAATAAGGCTCACATGAAGAAAACCTAGCCTCCTGCACGTCTTCCGCTGCGCAGCCTCTGCACTTCAGATTTTGGGAGGACTGGACTCTCTCAGAACTTGCAGGTGAACATGTTCCAGTGTCCTCCTTGTGCTCCCACTTCTTCGTAATTTGCCAGCCTCATGCTTCTCTACTTCTCCAGCATTGGATCTTTCATGGATTCACATGCTTAGAATATTCCCCGTCGACAGACTGGGAACCCTCGGTACGCTTATAAAGCCGTTTCCCATAGGAAAACTTCTGACACTTTTATGTCCTATCTACGTCATTTTTGGGGCCGCCCACGTATGCCCCACTAGGATGTAGCGGTATAAAAGCCCCGCCCCCACGGCTTCCTTCAGATTTCACCGTCTCCAAAGTAGTGGGAGCACCTCGTGTAGTCTACTATTTTGTCTAGGTTGTGCTGTTGGAGTTTTCTCCTGATGTCAGGAAAAGCGCTGTTCCGCCCGTGTGCTATGTGCGGGTTGAAGAGGTGTACGAGGGGGACGGACATATGGATTGCATATATTGTCTACACCCTCATCATTCGGCAGACAAGTGCAACATATGTAAGGGCTTCTCCCAGAAGACTCTTAAAGATCGAAGTCGAAGACTAATGGCATGGTTAAACGATGGAGCAGGGGCATACCCGCCTTCGGAGGTGGGCTCCACGCGCAGCGTGGCCTCAGTGTCAAAATCTTCAGGGGCCCCGCGCCGCTCGACATCGTTGGAACCCCCGGTGAAGAAATTACGACTGGCGGAGAAGGAATCATCGAGAAGCTATTCTAACGAGTCTTCGTCGAAGAAAGCCTCGTCATCCTCTTCTTCGACGAAGAAAGTGTCATGATCTCTGCTTCCAAAAGGTCAGGGTTTTCCCAACTCCCTTGGAAGCAGATCCATAACCCAGGTTCCGAGTGCCAACCAGTCCCAATTGGGACCTTTTGGACCCAGTCCTGGCACCAGTGGCACCAGGCTCATAAATATGCCCAGTCCCAGCGCTGGAAGCGCCGGGCTCATAATGCTTGGGTGTACTTACCTGCAGCAGACCATGCTGCTTACTTGCCTGCCAGTTGAGCCTCTGATCCTCTTCTGTTTGGAACTACTTTTCCTGTTGGGTGGGGCAGGAGCCACTCCCTAGATTCAGAACACTGGAACTCTTCTGGAAAGCAGGAACTCTTTTCTTACCTAGGCGTGGCTGTGGAAGGAGACACCTAAACACTACAGGAGGCTATTTAAACCAAACCCGATGGATGAATCTTGCTTTGCGTTAGTCTGCATCCTCTGCAGCAGAACGCTCATCGTGTCTTCTGCATCTGATCCTGGGCCTAAGGAAAAAGGCTTACCATCCTGAATCCAGTCTTCAGCAACACCTATAAAGACAAGAAAGAACAGGTTAGCATTACGGTCTTCAGTGACAGCTCTTCACTTACCTGGTCCATCGGCTGTCTCCAACGCCTCGGGCTGCATTCCGGCATCTGAAAGACAAAGGCTTACCTACTCTTCGTGCACTCCGGAGGTCTTCACACTGCATTCCGGCATCTGAAAGACAAAAGCTTACCAACTCTTCGCACGCTCCGTAGGCCTTCGGCGCTGCATCCCGCATCTGAAAGACAAAACAAGGTGCGTTTAAAGACATTGGGGAACTTTAATACTCACGTGCCATTACTCCTTTCCACATCTAACCCAGTGGGTATTCCGGCACCCTGCAGCCGCTCCGAACTTGTACCTGCAAAATAAAAAGACAGTTAGAGCGCACCGTGAAGCAGGCAACAAGCGCTTACTTACGTGCTTCCAGGCGCTTCTATTCATCACACGGGCTCCATCTTCAACTCACTTCAGCCCGTCATCCGTCATCGCCGGAACCCTGCAAAACAAGAAACATCATTACTAAAGACTTTAAAGACATTAGGATTACTCGAAACTTACCGTTCGTGCAGTAAACGACGGACAGCAGTCCTCTGAAGTCAAGAGGCCTGCTCCCCTTATCCAGTGAAGAAACTGGTTACAGCACCCTGCCCCGAGGCAGATGGAGAGCACGGCGTTCACTTACCTAAGGTGAGAGCGTTAACCTTTGGGGTTCTACAGGAGAAGAGAAAGGGAAGAAGAGAGAGACATTCAATAACCCAGTTCCTTAATCCCATATTTTCTATCTGCAGACATCTTACCCTTCAAGTCAGACATACAGTGCACAGAGGTCCAGCCCAAAGAGCCAGCCGTGTGTTACACATCAAAAAAACACATAACAGGAGGTGTAAGGGAAAAAGGAAACTCCCGTAAGTAACCACCCTTATGAAGGTCAACAACCTTTACATACTAGACAATGAGGTCAAAGCGGGCATCTTGTTAGTTTTCAACACAGGTAACCATAGGATCCATACAACAGTTGTAGACTGCCTATTTCCATTAAATTAGCAGGCAGTTTTTGGATACAAAAAAAAAACTTTTTTTATTGATAAAAAGAAGGTGAATCATAAATTTTATATATCATCAATATTTATAAAACACTTTGTCAATGCAACAAAATGTAGAAACAAAACAACAAACAACAGTCAAAATCGGATGTGAGGGACAAAACAAAATAATAATCGTCCACAGTTTGAGGTACTAAAAATTTAAGAGTGTCTTAATACAAATACAACTAAGTTGAGCCTCAAATACCAAAAATTCTATCATTCAACATCTTACAACTACATCCTTCTCAACATACATTCATCCAACATGTTTCATTCCATCAATCACACCACCACCAGAACAAAGGGAGGAAGAGGGTGAACAACACAGTCAAAGGAAATTCGTCAGGGAACTGTCGCGTCAAGATCTAAAAAAGTGCACTGTGTAGCGCAGATACGCTATTTCAAAAAATAGAATCAAGACCAACGTTTTGCTTGGGTCTCTACTATTCCTGCTCTAAATGCACCATAACATACACAATGGCCTATACTAAATTGTACCATTTGTAGTATTTCAATTAAAAGAATGCATCCAAACAAACAACAAATATGATGGATCCACTTTGTTCCATCCACTGGATGAGTCTGGTGGTCCAAAACCGGCCAAATGAGTTCCACAAGGCAGGGCAGGAGGTGGTATCCTCGTTGCGGGCTACGGTTCCACCCTCATCACTTAATCGAGGTAATGGTGTATGCTGACTGTAGCAGGCTCCCTGTTGCAGAGTGTTCAGGCTGCCTCCCTGCAGGATCCGGCGTGCAGGCGGATTCCCCAAGACAACACACGCTGCCCCTCTCTTAGTCTTTCCAGCGTCAACCGGACACAGCAAAATAATGCTAGTGTAACGCTTCGCTTTGTCTTGTCCTCTCTCGGTTCAGTCCCGTGTCCTGATTCGCATAGTGGGCGTGGTTGGATGCACATCACCTTTGCAGATACGGTATACGCCCAGTCAAGACCGGCGCCTCTACGGGAATCAGGTGAGCGTTACAGAAAGACAGAAAAGAAAAATTGAAATCCTCCTCGGGCGATCATCATAGATCGACCTCGAGTCGAGATGCAGAGAAGCGTAGGTGGAGTTCAGAAAAGGCGGGAATGCCTCAAGGACCTACACGACCACCACCGTCGTCGACGGCAGGGCAGTCGTCGACCACTTCTCTACCACTGACACAATTGGTCTCAACCGTTCTTGGGCCGCAGACGGTGACGTCGGGGCCAGCTTTAACCTCGTCGACGGAGATCCCGCAAGAGGCCTGCCGTCCAGAAGTATTCGACCCAGTTTTGCCGGAGACCCTACTACAGCAAGAGGCCTTGTCGGTGTCCTCGGGAGATGAGGATGTGAGAGTAGCTGGCCCTGCAGACCCCGGGTTACAAGGGATTACCAGGCCTCTCTCCGGGAGCATTCCGGGGTCTACCCCTCTTCTCAATCCGCAGTCACTCTTGTCGCTGGAGGTTTTATCCACGTTGCAAACGTTGCTGAAGACACTGGACGAGAGACTACCTCAAGCAACTCCGGCCAGGTCGGCCATCGACGAACCAGGCCCGTCTCGGCCACCTCCGTCAACCCCCACGGCATTGCCAGCAGGTGGAGACCTCTCAGCTCCACGCCACGTGGAAGGAGCGCTGATAGATTTGGATTCGGACAGTAGAGCCTAATCGGATGTCTCACTTTCCCCCTCCAGGGATCCAACCTGGGAGTCTGAAGCGGAATTAGAAACCCCAGGAAGCCCGGATCAGCCGTCTCCCCGGGCGACATCGGTTCATTTCACACCATGATGGCCAAGGCTTGTACAGAATTCGGGTTGGCCCAGGAAGAGGAGAAAAAGGACTGTTTTCTTTTCGACCACATGGGAAAGAGAAGGTCAGTGTTTTCAGTACCCATCCTGGATCATGTGTGGCAGGAGGGGTTACAGACCATGCGCCACCCTTTCTCGGAACCGGCAATAAAAGGTTGCCTGGAGAAATAATTTAAGGCCCCAGAAGCTACCCCCAAGTGTCTCTCCTCCCAACCAACCCCTGACTCGGTGGTGTCGGCGGCGAGAAAGGCGAGGGCCCCCCCAGAAAGTGAAGCCAGAAGACAGGATGCCTTTGGCAAAAAAGTGCTGTCGGTAGGTGCTACCACAGTGAAAGCGGCCAATTCTCTGGCCATAGTAGCCAGATACGACAGGGAGATGTGGCACCGACTGGCTCCTATGCTGGAGCATCTTCCGGAAGAACATCGTAAGGTGGCAATGTTACTGGTCAGGGAAGGTGAAGAGGCCTCCAATCATGCCATAAACATCGCGGTGGACCTCGCAGAATCGGGGTTAAAGCAGGTGAATAACGGTGTGGTTCTCCGAAGGCAAGCATGGCTGAAATGCACCAACTTTAGACCAGAGGTGCAGTACAAGGTGCTGGATATGCCTTTTGAGGGAGACCTTCTGTTCGGCGAGAAGGTGGACGAGGCCCTGAAGGGCATGAAAGAGGACTCGGACACGGCGCGTTCCTTGGGGGCCCTCCAAAGTAGTCGAAGTTTCAGGTCTTTTCGTCCCTTTAGGGGAGCATCGGGAAACTCCAGATTCTCGGCATCGAGAGACAGATCCTTCAGTAGGCCAGCATACCCCTCCCAGGGATACAGACGGGCTTCTTAGTGGCAAAACGGCGCCGAGACTACCAGGCCCCCAAGAAGGGAACAGGTTACTCGTCGTCGACGAGGGATAAGCAGACCAAGGACCAGCAATGACGGGCATCAGAACGTTCTGGGAGGCAGGGTATCGTGCTACATCAACGAATGGGAGCAAATAACAACGGATCAATGGGTGTTGGACACTGTAAGATACGGACATTCCCTGCAATACAAAAGCAACCCTCCGCACATTCCACTGATGTTTGTAGCTCAACCCCATCTGAGCGTGTTGCAGCAGGAAGTAGCACTTATGCTACAAAAAGGTGCTTTAGAATTGGTTCCATCGTCGCAGAGGGGTCAAGGGGTTTATTCCCGATACTTTGTGGTGAAAAAACCAAACGGAAAGTGGCGTCCCATTCTAGACCTGCGCAATCTAAACAAGACGTTTAAAAGCCTAAAATTCAAGATGCCCACGGTCCAGGAAGTGATCCGGTCAGTTCAGGAAGGGGACTTTCTGGCGTCTCTGGACCTGCAGGACGCGTACTTCCACATACCAATGTGTCGGTGACACAGAAAATTCCTAAGGTTTGTGGTAGGACGGAATCACTACCAGTTCACAGTACTTCCTTTTGGGCTGAAATCCTCTCCCAGAACGTTCACGAAATGTTTGGCCCAGGTGGCGGCCTGGCTGAGAAGGCAAGGCCATCATGTATACCCGTATCTCGACGACTGGTTGGTGAGGGGGTCCTCCCCTATGTCGACTCACACAAGTTTGCAGGCCGCCATGCACCTCTTACAACGGCTGGGGTTTGCGGAAAACTTCGAGAAATCCTTGTTAACGCCGTCGAGAAGCTTGGTGTTCCTGGGCGCACAATTCGAGACCCAGTCGGGGTTAGTGAAGCCATCCCTCGACAGAATCACCAAACTCAATCGATTGGCAGGTCAGCTGAAAATCAATACCAGACTATCAGTGAGAAAATATGTGTCAATTCTGGGCGCTATGGCGTCCTGCATTCCTCTGGTGGGCAACTGCCGCCTGTTCATGAGGCCGGTTCATGAGTTTCTGGCGGACCGGTGGACGCAGGCCCAAGGGCCCTGGTCGGACAAACTGACCGTCGACGACAACGAGCTCCTACTAGCTCTTCAGTGGTGGCAGAGCTTTCAGAATCTATCCAGAGGGTTACCCCTACAGGAGCCGGAGTTTCGGCTAACCATAGTGACGGACGCATCCCTGACAGGCTGGGGAGCACACATGGGCACTCTACAAACGCAAGGTCGTTGGTCTCGGAGGGAATCTCTCCTGCACATCAACTTTCTGGAACTGAGAGCAGTGCTCTGTGCCCTGAAGTCTTTCCTGACACACATCAGAGGGTCCATAGTGATAATATTGACAGACAACATGACGGCGATGTTTTACTTGAGGAAGCAAGGGGGAACGCGATCCAGAACCCTTTCCACCAAGGCTCAGAAGGTGTGGCATTGGGCTCTGAAACACAATATATCCATCGTAGCTCGTCATCTTCCGGGAGTAAGAAATGAGCAAGCGGACTCACTCAGCAGAAAAATGGACCAAATACACGAATGGGAGATGGACAGCATTCAGTTGTCGAAGGTCTTCGAGAAATGGGGACGGCCTCCGCTGGATCTCTTCGCTACGAAGAGGAACAAGAAGTGCGAAATGTATGCCAGCAGGTGGCCACAGGAAGGTTCTCTGGGGGAAGCGTTTTCCTTCCCGTGGACGGACAAGTTCCTCTACGCCTTCCCTCCGTTCCCTCTTATACGGAGAACTCTGCAGTGGATACGCAGGTACAGGTGCTGGGTCATCCTAGTGGCACCCTGTTGGCCGAGGCAGCCGTGGTTTTCCGACCTGCTTCACCTGTCAGTGGATCAACCAATAACGTTCCCGAAGGTTCCCAATCTCCTGTCCCGGGACGAAGGAACAGTGTGGCATCACAATCCAGACAGTCTCAATCTCACAGCTTGGCTCCTGACTTTTTGGAATTTGGTGCCTTGAGCATTTCGTCGGATTGTCGGAGAATCTTGCAAGCAGCGTGTGCCCCTTCCACCAACAAGTCGTTGTAACGCTCACCTGACTCCCACGGAGGCGCTGGCCTGGTTCGCGCTGCTGTGACCTCTTCTAAGGTGATGCGCAGGGTTCGGAAGACGGACTGGACCGGGCCCCCCAAATCTGGCTTGTCTGGCTCGCAGAAGTATCCTTCTGTAGGCAAAAATAGGGGATTAGCTGTCTGCGGGGTAATGCAATCGGCCTCCCACTTTCCCCTCTCACCCTCCTCGAAACCCTTCTGTGATTCCTCGTAGCGTCTCACCTTAGGGTCTGGAAGGACGAGCTCTCCATCCTGCTTCTGATGCAGGGGCGCGTTGGTATCCAGTTACTTCACTTGTTTTTCGGATTGGTGAGAACCAAACTTGCTTGGCTTCCAGGTACGTTTTTTGATAAGAGGTTCCCCTTGTGTCCATGCATTAATGTACTAATGCTAGTGTCTTTTTCCCCATAGGGGCCGGGGTACGGAATGCCGGGGAACAGGCACCGACCCGAGATGAGAGGTGAAATCCTTGTAGAAATCAGATAAGTCTTTAATGAGCGTTTTTTGGTAATGTCTTTTCATTCGCTCATTAACGCTGTCTCTTTTTCCCCTTAGGGGCCGGGGTCCGGAAATGCCAGAAGGCGGCGCGGACCCGAAATGAAGAGGGAATGAATCAACAGGTAAGTCTTAACATGGAGATTTAGCTTTCCTTATTCCCTTCTCTCTCTCACCTTTTGTTCTGGTCTTTTTCTCCCTAGGCGCTGGGGCGTGACTGCGAATCCGGATGATCGCTGCTGAACATGGAGGCGCCCTGTAAAGGTGAGTGGAATGCGGCGCTGCAGCGATCGACGCGATGAGCTTTTAAATAAAAGTCTTCCTGTTCAGGATTGTCGGCGAGATGTCTCCGGGATGCGGTTTTAGCAGGTAAGGTCTTTTCCTTCTTCTGTTCTCTTCTTCTCTTCCTTTGCAGGTGATCCAGGATGCTGGCAGGCGTGGCAGAAGTCAGGATGCAGGAGCAGACACGTTGAGCGTCCAGCTGCTAGATGCAGAACAACGCGAAGCACGTGTGGCTGTTCGGGTGGGGTTTAAATAGCCTTGGAAGAAGTTCCAGGTATGTATCCTTCCTCCAATCAGGTATGTATCCTTCCCCGACCACGCCCGTATGGTAAATTAGTCCCACAGGTAAAGAAGTTCCTTTCAGGCCTCAAGGATGGTCTGCATCAGGTAAGTGCACCCAAGCACTCCCATAATGAGCCTGGTGCCTATGGCGCCAGGACTGATGTCTTTTATGAGCCTGGCGCCATAGGCGCCAGGACACTGTCCAAAGGGCCCCTATATGGGGTTGCTGGGTCCTTCCTTGGGGACTGGATGTCCGCTTTCGGGGACGCAGGGCTTGAACCGGCTCCCCGGGAGCGGGCATCATGACAGTCGTTCAAGTGTAAGTGGAGAAGGTTCTGTACGTGGTGTCAAGGACAGATGGGAGTGCAACCTCTAAGAGTAACTCCGGATCAGCTTCTGCCGTATCTGCTTCACCTGGCGAAGAGCGGATTGTCTTTTTCATCAATAAAGGTACACCTGGCGGCCATCTCTAGGTTCACGAGGAGGAGGCAGTCGTCTCCCTTATCTAGTGACAGGTTGGTGAAACACTTCATGAGGGGTTTGTTCCGGACGTTCCCTCCGGTTAAACGTTTTCCACCAACGTGGAGCCTTAATGTGGTGCTAGCAGGGTTAATGAAAGCACCCTTTGAACCAATGGCCACATCATCGATGAAGTTCTTGTCATGGAAAGTGGCTTTTCTAATAGCTATAGCATCAGCGAGGCGGATCTCGGAGTTGCAAGCGTTGGTCGTAGACCCGCCATACCTAAGGTTTTTAAGGATAAAGTGGTTCTGTCAACTAATCCTCGTTTCATTCCAAAAGTTCCTACAGCTTATCACAAACACTCATCCATTATCCTGCCCACCTTTTTCGCGACCCCCACATCGGCTGCGGAAAAAGTCCTCCATACCATGGACGTAAAGAGAGCTCTAAAATTTTACCTTCATTTGACTCAGCAGCTTAGATCTACGCAACAACTCTTCGTTGCATATGGTCCTTCGGCGAAAGGAAAAGCAATTTCAAAGCAGGGACTGGCCTGATGAGTCTCGTCGACGATTGCTTTCTGTCATTCCAAAGCGGGAAAACCGCTACAGGGCCGTCCGAGAGCTCATTCCACAGGAGCAACTTCGTCGTCGACGGTGTTGTGGGCAGGAATCCCGCTGACAGGTATTTGCCAGGCGGCGGCATGGTCAGTGCCTCACACGTTTACCCACCATTACTGCCTCGAACGGCAGCATGCAGACGAAATACACATGGGAAGAGCAGTCTTACGCCATCTGTTTCAATAAGGTAAGCCCTTTTCAAGAAGGGTCTGTACTTATTTTGACCCTGCTTGCTCCAAGCGGGGTCATGCCTCACCCAGGACTGGCTGGTCCGGGAAGCAGTCTTCTAAGTCCTTTGAGAGCGCCTCATCAGTGGGGGCCCAAGATAAGGCCAAGAACCGCAAGTCCGAGTCCACCGGGTTCGCTGCGGAAGCAGGTCCCAAGGTGTGGATAGGGCGCGATCAACATCATCTTCTGCCTCCATCGCCAGCCGGCAATCAAGCTCCTCCTCGAAAAAGAAGTCATCTACCCCAGAAGTGGGGAAACCGGCTCAGGCCCCGGTTCAAGACCCTCAGGGGGAAAAAGAGGGAGCTAGGAGGCCCCAAATCATCCCTCCCAGGCTGTGGCCCAAGCCATGGAGGTCTCGTCCATAGACGACGAAGACCACGAGTCCTTGCACACGGTCCACAAGAATGTTGAAGAGGATGACAGTGACGACGGCGCATGACCTCGTCTTCATGTCCTGCCATCTCAGCCGAGGGACATTTCCTTGGATATTCGGTCGACTCTGCACACCTTGCTGTCAGATATCCAGATGAGGATCCCTCGGCCCCAGTACCGGTGGTCCCCCAGGTCCCCGATCAGCCTCCAGCGAAGAAGAGGAAGCGTCATCCAATGGCCCCATTTCAACCTATGCCACCATGTTGGGTCCCGTCTCCCTCAGCAGACCTAGACACTGGTACAGGGACAGATATGGCCACAATGATGGATGATGAGGATATCATCGCAGCGGACGGCAAATCTCCGCATTTGGATTCCCCTCATAGGGTGTCCCCACCAGATGAGGTGGGTTTGTTCCACTCCATGATCTCCAGAACCTCCGAGCTATTCCAGCAAGTGCCCGAGTAAACCAAGAAGGAGGGCTACTTGTACCAGTGGCGCAAGGCCAAGAGCAAGACAATCATTGTGGTACCCCTTCTGGACATCGCTTGGGAAGAGAGCTTGGCCCTCATGAAGAATCCTTGCACGGCTGCAGCCAAATGGGATAGGCTAGAGAGAAAGTATCTGGTGAGGGACTCCACACCCAAGTGCCTGAGGTTGCAGCCATCACTGGTTTCGGTGGTATCGGCAGTCGCGAGGAAGCCTTCTGCCATCACATTGTCTTCGGTCCCTCCAGACAGCGAGGGGAAGAGGATGGACGCCATGGGAAAGAAGGTGAATTACACTGCAACTGTTACGCTCACCTGATATCCACGGGGGCGCCACACAACACCGGAAGAGAGACTGCGCACTATCCTGGACCCCTTCTGCTTGTTTGTATGTTGGCTGGTGGACAGATCCTGTGACAGGAGAATGGAGGGTTAGGTACCGAGCCTGTGATGGACACTCCCTCCTCCCACTGACCAAATGCCTTCCCTTAGAGGTTCTGCCTCATCTTGGTTTCTTGTGCGTTGAGCTCTCCGTCCTGCGTCTCTGCGCAGGGGCGCGTGTTAGTTGTGGGCTTTCTGAGGGCCTAGTTGCTTCACTGGTCCTGTGCCCTTGTGTCGGGTCCAGGCCAGCTATGACACCAACTCTGTTTATAGAGTTCAGTTAAGTCTTTCAGTTTCTGTTCCTTCTCCTGTCTTCTCTTCGTTCCCTGTGCCTTTTCAATGTTTCTTTCCTTCTTAGTGCTCTTAATGTCTCTTTCTGTCTTCCACAGTAGTTATTGTGATTGCGGAGCTGCAGCGCCTGATGGATAATTCTGAGGTAAGTAGTTTAGCGCGAAGCGCTGCTTTGCTCAATGTGAGCTAGTTGCTAACCTGCCTTTCGTTCTTTCTCGCCTCCTTACAGGATGCAGTGCGCTGACGATCCGGAGTGAAGTTCAATCAACGTCCGGTTATTCAGGTGAGTGAGTATTGGTGTTTTAGCTTGTCACCTTTGCAGAAAGCGTCGCGTGATGTAAAACCTGCTGCTTGCCGAGTGTGGGTTATTAATAATGCTGTCCTTTTATTTTTCAGGTTGCAGAGCACTCCGGAGATGGCGAGATCACTGAGCACAGTTGGATGTAGGAGCTGCTACTCACAGGTAAACTTCCTTTGCAATGCTGTTCTTGTTCTTGCAGGTTCCCGATGGGATCCAGGTTGATGACTTCAGATTTAAGCCACTGGGAGATGCTGATGAGCTGGAGCTGGACGTGGTGAGCGTTACGCTGCAGGAGTGCAGAATAACGCACAGCGTGAATCCCAGTGCAGGCTTGGCTTATATATCTAGCCACACCTGAAGATTGACCACACACAAAACACTAGACTGCAAAGCTCAGTTCTTGGAACTGAGCTGTATAAAGGACCTCCATGTTGGATTAAGGTCCCAAGCGGTGCTTGCCTTATTCAGAATAATAAGCCTGACGCCAAAGGCGCCAGGACTGACTCCATGTCCTCTGCTGATGGGCCTTTAAGGTCCTTGGAGCAATTGTGGGGGGCTGTAGCCTCACTGCTGTCAGGGGGCTGTCGCATCTGAGGGGGTCAAGGATAGGGGTCAGGACAGCAACGTCCACTTTCAAAGCAGCCAACACACTGGCGATCCTAGCCAGGTATGACAGGGAGTTGTGGTACAAGCTGGAGCCTATTCTGGAGTTCCTCCCCGACGATATGAAGATGGAGGCAATCGCTCTCTTCCAGGAAGGAGAGGTAGAGTCTGGCATTGAACGTCGCTGCCTTTGCTCTGCTGCGACATGAAGTGTCTACTTCTGCTCAAAAAGGCTCACAAAGGGCCTCATTACACGGATGGCGGTAAGGATTTACCGGTACTGGTAAAATACCGGTACCGGTAAATCCTTACCGCCTTACTACGAGGTCCCTTTGCGGGTTGGGGGATTTAACGCCTGCTTTTTGCAGGCGTTAAAAACCAACCCGCAAAGGGACCCAGGGAGCTAATTACGGTACCGCAATTTGCGGTACCGTAGTTAGCGCCTTCCCCATTCCTATTAAGCCCTATGGGGCAAAAATGGGAATGGGGAAGGGCAATGGGGGAAGGGGGAATTACCGCCCCGCCAACCTTGGAATGGGGCGGTAATTCCCCTTTCCGCCAAGGCGTTGCCGGTATTTTACCGGCATGAACCATGGCCGTAATAGCGCCATGGTTTTCCGCCATCTGTGTAATGAGGCCCAAAGACTCTAATTTGGACTCTGAATCAGTTTTTGGGCCACGCCCCCATCACGTGATCTGCAATAAAGTCAGCACCTGCGCGCGCACCAAGCAGAGTACCATAGAGTACTGTCTGCTTTACTGCTGGGTCCTGCTGCCTTTGCTCTGCTGCAACGTGAAGTCTCTACTTCTGCTCAAAAAGGCTCACAAAGACTCTGATTTGGACTCAATCAGTTTTTGGGGTAATACAACCCTACCCTACCTTTACCAAGCATACTAGGTTATTTAATACCTAAGAACTATATATTCATAATTTTTTTCTTTATATCTCTCTAGCCACGCCCCGTCACGTGATCTGCAATAAAGTCGGCACCTGCACGCACCAAGCAGAATACCATAGAGTACTGTCTGCTGTCCGCTGGCTGCTGAGGTGCAAGTCTCTATCCTAAAATTTTCCATAACCAGGTTTCATTCAAAATCTGTATATTTGCACTTATAAACTACCCTGTTTATGCTTTTTGCTTTAACTTTGCATATGTATCTAACAACCGCTTCCATGAAATCTATTGAAAAGTTCACATAATATCAAGTCTGATGCTGACAACCTTATTTTTCACTAAGTGACATCTTCTGCGCTTACTAGATACGTATTTGCACTCCCATTCACGTTTTACTTATTTTATTGTTAGCTTCACGGACTTCCGTTTTGCATCACGGCCTAATTGGTTTTGCGCCCTTCCCTTGCTTATTCTGTGGGGCGGTTTCCAGCTACCTTGAACGGGCCCTCGTTTGCGCTGTGCGTTCTTTGGTGAGTGTGGGCCTCGCCTGGGGGACTAACGCACACCTACATTTTGAGTGGATGTCCTTGCCCATTCTCTGCGGCGGTTTCCAACTGCCTTATCAAAGAGAGTGTTTGCTTGCTTCGTCTGCTCTCTGGTGAGTACGGGCCTCGGAGGGGTGACTGACACGCGCACACGTTACTGGTGGGTGTCCTTGCCCATTCTGCGTAGCGGTTCCCAACTGCCTTGTCGGAGTGCTTGATTGCTTCGTCCGCTCCCTGGTGAGTGTGGTCCTCGGCCGGGTGACTGGCACTCGCCTATGTTCTGACGGGGGTGTCTGTTGTTGTCATTAGGTCGATTCCTGTCCTTATGTATCTGATGCGTGGTGCCTGACTCCATTTGTTTTGGTTCAGTGGGCTGCTGTGTCTTTTCTGGTATCCAGACTTTCTAATTCTCTGAAAATGTTTCCCACCTACTGTCCAGCAGACGTTATTTACTCATCTGAATCCCCCTCTTCCCCTTCATCCTTCTCAAGACCTATACCTCGTCCGTCTTTTGGATTTCCTGCAATAAATAACCCTGCTCTTGAGTCCGCTCTAACTGCTATCAACACAACTATTTTTACGCTGACTAAACTATTTGAATTGTTAGACTCGAGAGCATTATCTCAGGAATCTTTGGTTCATTGTCTACTCAAAAAATTGGATTGGATTGTTTCTAATTTACCAACAATGATATAAACAACTGTTGAAACTGCAACTATTTCAACTCACACTTGCCTTGCTGTTACACCTCTCATGAATGATACTCTACCAGGTGAGACAGAGTCCATACAGGAGGTTCATGGCTCTAGCTCAAATCCTCAGGGCCAAATTTCTCCATCTACCCCGATCAATAATGCGCCTACAACCCCTCATTCCGCTATAGCTGAGCAAATTGATCAAATTGCTCCACCTTTATATGATCTCTTTTATCGCCCTGCTCAAAACAAGCAAAGAAAGTGAAAAAGGAATAGAAAAAGAACTTCAGACTGTAATTTTGATCAAACTTTATCAGCAAATCAACCTAAAAATCAAGCAATATCTAAGAAAAAAAAAAATCAAAAACTAAAATATGTGTGGCTAACATCTCGGTGGATGAAGACCAACAAATTAACTCCCCATTTATAAATAAGGAGGCGAGCCATGAAACTCCTGCTACCGAAGCCATCCCTCCAACCATAAGTGTCGATTCATCTAAAGGTAACGCTGTTATTGTCAATCCGCCTTTTTCAAATGCTGACATCTTGACCAATGGTGCTCCGATGGTAAATAACACTAATATTGATGAACAACTTATGAATATTTCAGTTTATTCAAATAACGATATATCAATGGTTGAAACCGTTCATCTTAGCTTGCATCATCACAAAGATAAGCAGCCTACACCTACCTTTTGTGTTAATTTAGATCACAACACCAAAACATTTATGACACTTGATGAAAAAAGGAAAGAACTGGTTAAAAGAGTCACTTTTGAAAAAGGCTCACCACCTAAAACCATAAATCTGGAATTGATGCCCTCTATTCCATCCGATAAATCTGAGGATGCCATTCTGATAAATAACCCCACTATAAAATTACCCATCCTGGCACATTCAAACTCCAGTGAAAAAAGTGGTTATATGAATACCCAAAACAAAATGTTATCTGATGATTTTAAAGATGAATCCCTAAGATTTACAATGATGGATAGAGTTTACTCAGATTCCTTCCCCAGCAGAAATACCCTTTTGACAATATTTATAGCGATTCCTCAATTAAGACACATCAACTCTGCAGACATAACACAAGTAAGTTATCCTATTCCGGCCCATCAAGATATTGTTGATGTGACTATTGACTCTCACATAATCAAAAACTATGTTTGGTAACAAAGACATCTGCTCTTTGATAAAGGCCTTCTAACAGAAGCTACTGTTTCAAAGCCTCCCAAACTGATCCCCAATCAAGAAAATCAGGCATTAAATCAACAAAATAATCAGAATATATCTGTCCAATCTGCCTGCTATTGCAATAGCTCAGTTAGACCTCCTCCTCGACCATCACAATCGAAATGGAGTTGGATATCATCTGCAACCCAAAAGGCCGCTTCAAATCATTAGCAATCCCCCCCAAAACAACATGCTTGCTCTATAATCTCATGGAATACGCGGGGCTTTTCGCATCTTATTTCTTCCAAACCTTTAATACTAAATAATTATGATTTTGTTGCCCTACAGGAAACATGGATAATGATTTGCCCGATCTGGCCTGATCATCAAATATCCATAGTACCAGCCTCTAAAGCCTCCAAAGGCAGACCTGTTTCTGGCCTTCTGTTAGCTGCAAGACATGATTCATGTCGGACCCTACACCCTTGGCCAAGTCCTGATCCAAGAATACAACCAGTGATTATTCGTGCTAACAATCCAAATCACCCTTTTTTCTGGCAATCATGCTCATAAACATCTATTGGAACCCAGCGTCTCCATCTGCAACGCAATTGAGTGATAAGATAGAAAATATCCTTGATCAAACTCTATCAGACCCTAGCATTGTTAATACCATTATTCTAGGTGATTCTAATATGAAACTATATCAGGTCTCTCCTACCTCAACCAATACTAGAGCTGATAAGTGGATAAATCTAATGAAAACAAGGGATTTTTCGAAGCTTAATGGTAAGTTTTCTAATGATATTTCGCTCAAGCCAACATGGTCGAGAGGTGTTTCTACTTCAATTTTGGACTATGTGTTTATATCTAATAACGCTAATGGGTTCATTGAAGTATTTCAGGTCATTGAAATGCCCAAAAGTGATCATAACATCTTAGAGACTCGATTTCTCCCGCATTTGGTAGAACCTCTAGTATACTATAAACCAATTGTTGACATAAATAGTGCAGGTAACCGTCTCAAATGGACATCACGCCATGTAGCTATTCTGCACCAGAGGATGGTCTCCAATCAATTAGAAGACCAGTTAGATTATAACGATTTGATTTAAATAATAGCACAAACTAATTCAATTCTTGGAAAAGTAACTTTCTATCATAAACACTGTTGGAACTCTGAAGTCCATACTTTAAAATTGGAACTACATAAAGCTATAAGATCATTAGCCCATAACTCAAAACCTATTGATAAAAGAAATCTAAAAAATAAGTATAGGAATAGAATTAAACAAGTTTTTGCAGCTCAAAAACAAAATGATGCAGAAATAATGATTAGAGCCTTACTTACCAAATCAACTGGCGAAATATGGAAAACATTAAATTATGCTCCATCGAATGCTCATAAGTCTACTCAGTTGAACTGTATTAATGAATATTCATGGACGATTAATTTCCAAAATGTATTGATTAAGCCGGAAACAGTTATTTATAGTTTAAATACTGACTCTGCAGACTTATCTGAATTTAAATTTGATTCTCTGGATATCCTATTGATAATCAGAAAATTAAATAATTCTAGAGCCCCAGACGGGCTAACAAATGCTATCATAAAAAAGAATCATGAGGCCTGGGCCGAAGTCTTATTCTTAATATTTTCCCAAGTAATTTAGTCCAAGAAAATCTTGCCGTCATGGCAAAAGGCTATTGTAATCCCTATTTTTAAAAAGGATGATCGTCTAAACCCGGCCAACTATCGCCCCATTGCACTTTTAGACATGCCTGGAAAAATGTTTGCAAGGCTGATCATTCGTGATTTTATGAAATGGCTAAATGACAACACTTTAACAGATATTCATCAATCAGGATTTGTTCCCAGGATTGGTACTGCCTTAAACTTGATTATTATCTTGGCTATTAAAACTCAAGTGATACAAAAAAGGCAACCAATATATGTGGCGCTGATTGATTTTAAACAAGCATTTGATTCTATATCTCGACAAGTTTTATGGAATAGATTATTGAATCTTAAATGTCCTTACTACATTTTTAATCTAATTTTTCAATTTTACTCTGACACTAGTATTAAGATTAAACTCTCCACTGATGGCCTACTCTCAAACTCAATTGCTACTAATGCGTGCCTAAAACAGGGCTGCCCTTTTGCGTCTATTCTTTTTAACTTTTATATTAGTGATTTGTTTTTGTGTTTTAAACAAGATCCATTCTCTGTCGCCTGGATTAGGTACTTTCCATATTGCATACTTATTATATGCCGATGACCTGGTCCTTCTCGATAGGACTCCAATTGGCCTACAGAGAAAGCTATTGGCTCTAACGTTCTATGCAACCGAGAATAAACTAGAAATGAACACCAAAAAATCGAATATTCTAATTTTTCATCATCTCCGAGAAAAATCTAGACACACCTTTAGCTGGACTTTGGCTGGAAATATATTGGTTAAAATAAAGGAATATAAATATCTAGGTGTTAATATGAACTCTGACCCGTTAGACAAACCTTACAAAGAGAAACTCATTCCAAAAATGACTCTTAGCCACTCAAGCTAAAGCCATACAAAGAAAATACAGAGCTTTCTATTGGTTACCCGCAAGGATGTTTTACTTACAGAAAGTTATGCCAATAATTACTTATGGTAGTCAGTCGCAAGTTATGGAAAAACCACCCAACTGGGAATGCCTTGAAAGTATTTATTGGAAAACTACTCTACCAGTCCCGCATTCCATCCCGATTGCCCTTATTAGGCATGAATTTGGACTAATTTCTTTAAAAGTTGTTGTATCATGGGCAATCTACTTTCAACGCCTGTCACGAGAAATCTTTTTCTTATTTTAAAAAATCTCATAGAAAACGAAAATCTAACGCCTCTCTCGAAATGGAAGAATGATTGCCTTGAGATTTTGAATGAGGCTAATATTTCTTCTGACCTACTTATGGACTTCCCTCACAAAGCTAAACTTAAACTGTATAATTATGATTGGATCCTAAGAGTGAAAAATCACAAACCTATGCAGCTTTTACATCTGGTGCATTTATACCAAAACTGCTTAATCAAATACCTGAGTATCTTAAAATATTTCCAGATAAACAGTACGCAAATACTTTCTTGCGCCTGAGATTAAATCTTCTATCTACTAAAATTAAAATTGCTTTGTACACAAAGGATAAGCAAGTTAGCACGAATTGTAGATTCTGTAACATGGAGGATAAGCCTGAAAGTATATGTCATTTGATTGTTGAATGCCCTAAGCATTCTGAAATAAGGAAATCTCACTTATTTAAACATTTTAAAGATAGACTACTTTTAATTAAAGAGCAGATGTGGGTCGCTGATTATTGATTGCGTTAAATTCATTATATGTTTGAATTTAAATACTTAAAATCTATGATGTTATCTGATTACTCAAAAAAATCGATACTAAATTGCTGTTATTCGAATATTTATAATTAGCTGAATCTAATCACAAGTTCATTATTTAATTGATCATTGTATGCTTTTGTATATTGTTAAAATTATCTTATGCTTGTTTTTAAAAATACCTAAAAAATATATGTTGCCAATTAATCTCTCAAAAAACTGAAATCAAATTGCTGCTGTTAGACTAATTCTGTTGAATCTTTTGAACTGATTTGGGGTTTTTTTCTACTCTTATGTACGCTTGTGTAAATAATGTAACTGATTGATGTAATATGTTATCATTGAAAAAGTTGATTTATCAACTAAACCAATTTGGCAAATAAAAATAAAAAATTGGACGTCGCCGACACAGGGTTCTGGCAAATGGGGAACAGTGTCTGCCTTCGTCGCCAAGGCTGGATGAAGGCCACAAATTGCCGACAGGAGGTCCAATCAAAGGTGCTGGACATGCCCTTCGACCTGGAGAATTTATTTGGGAAGGTTGTCGACAAGTCCCTCCAAGCCAGCAAAGCGGATATAGAGACGGCCCGTTCCCTGGGCACTCTCCAGCAGCATCACTCTTCTTTTTCGCTCCTCCAAAGGAAATTCGAGCAGGTCTTCCAAAGGTTTCTCCACTTCATACCAACAGCCTTCCAGATTGATTGATTTATATTTTATTTCTATCGCGCTCTTACACAAGTGTTTCAGAGCGCGACAAGGCAAGGGAGGGCAACAGGGGAGAACAAAACAGCAATCTTACTAGGCCCAGTGAGATTGAGAACGCGCAAGTGCATGGGAGAGGGGGGAGGGGAAAAGTGCATGGAAGGGGGGAGAGGTGGAAAGTGCGTAGCAGAGGAGAAGCAGATAAATAACAATAAGTAAATAACAAAGGCAACAAACCGTGGTAATGAAGCCAGCAATTTGCAAGTGCTAGGCTTAAGGCAGCAGACAGGGTAGGTCTGATAATTCCAGGAAGAAAAAGGGGGGCTGTATGGGTACAGCTACAGGCCCCAGTGCAAGGGGTGGCTCGGAGGCAGTGCGAGAGGGTGGCAGGATGAGCAGATACCTAGGCCCAAAAGACAGAGGGTGGCCAGGTGCACGGTGCCAAGAGAGAACAGATCAGCAGGGGAGAGGGGGAGCGAAGGCAGAAGAAAAGAGGAAGGTCTTGAGGTGCTTCTGGAGATGGTTCTCCTCAGGTTTTAGAGTGGCAGGGAGGCTGTTCCAGAGGGAGGCCCCAGCCGAAGATCTACCCCCAGCTCGTTTCTTAGAAAAACGACTGACCCTGAATGAGTTGGAGGTAGAGGAGCGAAGAGCTCAAGAGGGGAGGTATTTGCGGAGGGATAGCTGAAGGTATTTTGGACCCAAGCCCCAGAAAGCCTTGTGGACAATGCAGAGGGTTTTGAATTTAATCCTTGCATCCACTGGGAGCCAGTGGAGAGATTTCAGAGCTGGAGAGATACGATCCCAGGCCTTGAGGCCAAGGACAAGTCTCGCAGTCCTGTTCTGGATTAGTTGCAGAGGGCGGAGGCAGGTAGATTTAGAAATAGGCTGTTACAATAGTCCAAGCTAGAGAGAACCAGAGCTTGAGATACCATGAGCTTATGGGGGAAGGAGAGGAAAGGTAGAGTACCTCTGAAAAGGTGCAGTCGGAAATTTGACTTTTTAGAGACCTCAGAGATGTGGGCGGAGAAGGAAAGGGTGGAGTCAAAGATGACCCCGAGGTTCTTAGCCTCGCAGGTGGGGGTAGGAGGAGGGCCAAGGGAGGCCGGCCAGAGAGTGAGGGGAAAGGATGGTGAAGGTATGCCGATGAGGAGGATCTCCGTCTTGCTGGCATTCAGACAAAGATCATTGGCGGCACACCAATCTTGAATGGCAGTTAGGCAATCAGAGATGAGAGAGGGAGAGGAGGTGGCAGAGGGCAGCCTGAAAATGAGTTGTGTCGTCAGCGTAGCACTGGAAATTTGAGCAGAAAATGGCAGTGCAGTGGGCGAGAGTTGCCAGGTATTGGTTGAAAAGCCAGGGCGAGAGGTTGGACCCCTGGGGAACACCACAGGTAGAGAGGAAGATAGATGAAAGGAAGGACCCAAGTTGGACCCAGTAAGGTCGATCTGAGAGGAAAGAGGTCAGCCAGGCCAGAGCCTGATCAGTGATACCCAGGTTTTCACGGAGACGGTTGAGCAGGATGGTATGGTTGACCGTGTCGAAGGCAGAAGAGAGATCGAGGAGGAGGAAGACAGAGGGAATGTTAGAGTCAAGGTTTGTGAGCAGATCTTCACGGATGTTTAGGAGAGCAGTTTCCGTACTTCTGGCAGCTCTGAAGCCAGACTGGTGGTCATGGAGACAGCCAACAGAATTGGAATGAAGGTTAAGCTGAGAGATGGCCAACTTTTCCAGGAGTGGGCCAAGAAGGGGGGTAATGGAAAATGGGCGATAGTTAGCTGGACAAGAAGGAAGGCTACAGAGACCGTACCCAGGCCTACAGTAGCGGAGGACAGCGTCCCCTTCGCCCATAGAGCAGGATGCCACAGCCAAAGCAAGCCTGAACCGCACCCCAGTGGGAGGCCAGCTGACAAAGTTCATCAGCAATGGGAAAAAGATAACCACCAACAGATGGTTGCTGGACGCTCTCGCCCAAGGACACACCCTAGAGTTTCAACGCAGGTGTCAGCGGATCCCTCCGGTTACCAGTCAGGAGCAGCACATCTTCAGCTCCTGGAGGAGGTACGGGCCATGCTGCAAAAAGGGCTGCGATAGAGCTAGTTCCACAATGGCTGCGGGGCTCTGGAGTCTATTCCAGATACCTTCAGGACAGAAAGAAGACAGTGGGCTGTAGGCCCATCCCAGACCTACGACGTCTGAACAAATAACTTAAGTCCCAAAAGTTCAGGAAAGTCACGTTACAGCACGTGCTCGGCCAGCTGGAAAAAGGAGACTTCTTGACGTTGTTGGACCTGGAGGATGCATACTTCCACCTCCCCATTCACAAGAAACATCGGAAGTTTCTACGTTTCATAGTGCATGGGCAGCACTACCAGTTCAAGGCTCTACCTTTCGGCTTCAAGTCGGCCCAGAGAGTATTCACGAAATGCCTGATACCAGTGGCAGCCCATCTACGTCTACAGGGCATACACGTATACCCATACATGGACGACTGGCTGATACGTACCCGCTCGCAGGAGCTGGCCGACAAACACACAGAGACAACAGTCCAGCTACTGACAGATCTGGGATTCTACGTTAAATTTCCAAAGTCCTGCTTAATGCCATTACAGATTGCGCTGTTCCTAGGCGCCAGACTCACTACAGTGTCTTGCCTTGCATCACCCTCAGAGGAGAGGGTAGCTGCCATTCAAGGAAATGTGCAGCGACTGTGTCGTCGATGAAGACAGCCACGATGCGGGCCATCAAGTTGTTGCTGGAGATGATGCGCTGCATCTACCTCAGGTTACAAATGTGACCCCTTTAGGAGTTCCTGGACACTCGCTGGATACAGGTGTCCTGAAGTTTCACGGACAAGATTGCTCTCAATGACGAGTTCCGTTGGGTGATAGGGTGGTGAGGCATCAGCCCAACATCGCTCAAAGCACGGGTTTCCAGAACCCCCCAACCGGGAGACGGATGCCTCCCTGGATGGATGGGGAGCGCACACCGGACGACTGCACGCCAGAGTTCTGTGGCTGCCGGAGGAGAAGGATCTTCATATCAACATCTTGGAGCTACGGGCAGTGCTCTGGGCCCTCCAGTCATTCCTACCGTCTCTGAAAGACAAGGTTGTGAGGATCTTCACGGATAACACCACCACCATGTTCTACATCAGGAAGCAGTGGGGCACTTGATCCCCGGCACTCTCGAAAGAAGCATAGGAATTGTGGTGCTGGGCCATCAACGGGGGATTTTCCTCGGCCCTCTCCACCTGGCACAAGTCAAGAACACTGTTGCAGACTCCCTCAGCAGGAAACTGCGCTCCTGCCACGAGTGGAAGCTTCGTCCGGATCAGGTGGATCGCCTATTCATCAAATGGAGCAGGCCCCAGGTCGATCTGTTTGCGAGATAGGCGAACTCCAAGTGCCAGAAGTTTGCCAGCAGATTCCACCAGCCGAAGAGTCTGGGGGATGTGTTCTCCTTCCCGTGGGAAGGACTGTTTCGGCAGGCATTGCCTCCTTTCCCACTCCTGCTACGTGTCATCAACACACTCAGACAGTGTCCATGCAGGATGATACTCATTACCCCGGGGTGGCCAAGGCAGATTTGGTATCCAGACCTTCTCAGCCTGTCAGCGTCGCCTCCGGTCAAGCTACCAATGGTTCCGGATCTTCTCACCAGAGAAGGAGGCGCAATCCTTCATAATGACCCTGGATCGCTGAACCTGAGGGTTTGGCTCCAGCAGCCCTACAGTTTGGAGGATTTAAGTTGCCTGCGGACTGCAGGGAGGTCCTCGCCAGGGCGTCATCGGCTTTGAAGTGCTACAGTCACAACTGGAAGCGTTTCGCTACATGGTGCCGGTCTCAGAAGATTATCCCGCTCAGGGTCACAGCTCTGCAGGTCCTTCCATGCTTGCTATCCGTGTCCAAGGCCGGACTGGCACACACATCGATCAAGGTTCATCTGGCACCTATCTCCTGCTACACCATGCCTCCAGGAAGATCGTCACTTTGGTCCCACCATCTCGTCAAGGAATTTCTTAGAGGAGTTTTTCAATCTTTCCCACCGGTGAAGGCCCCTACACCGGGCTGGGAAGACAATGTGGTTCTGATGAGGCTGATGGGGGCCCCCATCGAGCCTATGCATCAGGCCCCACTCAAGTTCCTCTTGTGGAAAACTGCTTTCCTTGTGGCCATCGCCTCTGCCAGATATGTAGAGGATATCCAGGCCCTATCCTGCAAGCAGCCGTACCTGACTTTCCACAAATCGAGGGTGGTGCTTCGTACATGCACCCCTCCTTAATGCGGAAGGTTCCATCAGAATTCCACCTCAACAAACCTTTGGTGTTACCTGTTTTTTTCCCCGAAACCTTTGACACTTGCGGAAAGGGCCTTGCACTTGCTGGACGTTGCTTGTGCCCTGAAGTTCTATGTGACACGCACAAAGAGTTTTCGGAAGATCTCACAGCTCTTTGTGAACTTTGGTACTGTGAACCATCAGAAGGCCTTGTCCAAGGCTTCCATTTCAAGATGGCTCTTCGGCTGCATCGCGCACTGTCATCGGTTGGCGAACCGATCGCTGCCTGGCCGTCCGAGAGCCCACTCCAACAGAGCGATCGCTGCGACAACGGCGTTCCTGTCTGGTGTGCTCCTGCTCGACATCTGCAGTGCTGCTATGTGGATGTCCACGCACACCTTCACGAAATTCTACTGCGTCGACAGGGATTCCAGGGAGAAATCCAGAGTCGGCCAAGCAGTGCTATGCAACCTGCTTGCTTGAGGTGAATCTGTTCCAGGGAGAAGTGTAATTGCTTCTGTTGAGCCTTGCCACCTCCCATGGTTGTGTAATGTTGTACTGCTATGCATTCGTTATTCATGAGCATGTGAATCCATGCCAGACCCCATGTTCGAGAAGCGTTATTCATGAGCATGTGAATCCATGCCAGACCCCATTCTGGAAAAGGTTTAAGTTACTTACATGTAACTGTTGTTCTCATGTATGGGTCTGGCATGGATTCACATGCAAACCCTCCCTCCGACTCCGCTGCGGCTCTTCTTGGTCATACTGCCACTTTACGTGCTTAACAAATCTGAAGATGGCTGCCACAGGAGGGGCTTAGGGAGAGGACTGTTATTAGATGGGGGTAGTATGACCCAGAGGACATGATTGGTTTAGAGGAGAAATACAGTTTTTAAGTGAAAGTGAAACAGTTTTTTCTTTTACCGAGGATTCCCAGAATGACGACAGGTAATATTCATGCACATGTGAATCCATGCCAGACCCATGCTGGAGAACAATAGTTACAGGTAAGTAACTTAAACCTTCTACTGCTACAGCTTGCCTTCCAGCTCTCGTTCCATCTCCTTCTCCTTTTCTGAGTGGGCCTTTAAGGCCTCCCAGGTGCATTAACAATTCCCAGGTGTGGGCCATTAAGCTCAATATCCTGACTATGGCAGTGGCTACAAGGCTTAATTGCCTGACTGCTACATCTGCATGCCTCTTTAGCCCACTTCCTTGTCCCAGTACCTCTGGGATTCTGGGGCTCCAGTCCCCTTCAATAAAGTTAGTTCTTCTGACATTTGAGTTCTTTTTGCAAGTAGATTTAATTTCCCTGAGCTCTTTTAGAGAAGGACTGTTTGAATTAGTTGTTATAGAGGAAGGTCATTGATTAAAGACAATATTTCCAGATTCCTGTACATTGTACCCTTGGGAGTAAGAAGGGTATTTGATTTGGGATACCCAAAAGGATCTTTCCTTTGGTAAAGCCTGTTCCGTTTTTATAAGACGTGTGTCCACATTTCTAGTTTTAATATAGAGGTCAGGGACATTATGATGACAATTTGCCATTCCCTCTTTAGGTACATTGGGAAGAGTCTTCCCATCAGAGGAAAGGAATACTGTGCCTTATTCTACAGAATCTTCTCATACCCCTGGGCCCTGTCTCCTCCCAAGCCATCCTCCCGCAATACACCACACCCAGGGTTGGGATCAGGGATCGTCTGCCTTCCCCTGGCCACCTGGGAGTAGACTTTAGGCAGGGTTTCAGTGAGGGTTCCGCAGGATTCTTCACAGATAGTGAGGCGTTTATCCAACCTTTTGAGTTAATAAAAAGGCATCCTTTGAAAAACTTCACAAAGTTGTCCGGCTCACATTCCTGTTCCAATGAGGAACTCCCTTTCCATCACACTCAGAAACGCCTGAAGGTTATATCATTTGACAGAAAACCAGAATCCTTCTACCTCTGCTATTGTGACACTGAGACGAGTAAAAACCTTGGAGTAAGATAAGTGGAGAAAGTACGTCACTTGTGTTAGCAGTCGTTTCATTTACGGACAAAATAATCCAAAAAAGCAGGGGAAAAGATGCTTGTTTCCATGTAACACTCCATTGAGGCTTTATGCAGCTTATATTCTTAGTATTTTATTGAAGCTGGAAAGAATCCTATTCTTTCTGCAAAAATTGTAAATCAATGCAAAAATAGTTTTCAAAAGAATATAGAATTGCGTGACACTGACAAATCCAAAAGAGTTATGCTGAGTCTAATTTCGACACAAAGAACTGACTGCTACTGGAAATTGGGGAAGCCCCAGAGCAGCAGCATAAAAGTGGAAAGAGCAAGAGAACCAAAGAGACCTAGGAGTTTTGAACCAGCTGGAGGGAAGCTGCTAACCGGGAGAGAACACGGTTCTCTATGCAGACAAGCAACTGGAACCCAGTAGCGCCCGAGCTGCACTGTGAGATGGACAGACCTAAGGGAGTTTGCCAAACAAGTAACAGTCTCTGGAGGGACATTCAAGAAACAAGAACGGAGGAGAGAAGATGTGGCTGGGAAGTGTCTGAGCCACAACAGGACACTGAGAGAGTACTTACCTGGTGGCTGGGAAGTAAAAGGTGAAACAACACCTTTCCATGCAGAGACCACATGTTGAGAAAGACACTAAAACATGTCAGACCAAGGAGATTAAGCAAACGCAACAGCCATTCTGACGAACCACAGAGGAGGGCCAAAGGCGAGTGCTGACCCGGTGATACAGCCCTATTACAATACAGGTAACTGGGAGAGCGGGAGACCTTGGGGACACAGCACCTCTAACGAGAGGCAGAATAACATTCCTCATAATAATAACGTAAGCAAATATAAAGATGCAGGTAAGCCTACTCGTCCCAGTGAACCTGAATACATTAAGAAGAGTGGGAATCGCAAAGGGACTCTGCCTACTCGCCCCAGTGAGAGTAAATCACACAGGAAAGCAATATATACTCAGTGATTGTGTAAATAATAAGAGTACTGTTCAGGAACTCAACCTACTTGTCCCAGTGAACGGAAAGCTTATACAAGGAGTGAAACAGGTCACTGGGTACATTACACAGATCCCAGTGTGAAGACAAGGCTACCAGAAGGGATAATAAGTAACAATCAAGGAGTTACAAATTTGGACTTTTTGCATGGTGCCCGACCAGCATATCCTGCAACAATTGCAACAAGAGGATTTTCTGTTCTCTCTGCACCTGGAAGACCTGCACTTCATTATACCGCTCTAGAGCGGTGGAGTTTCAGTCTCCATCTGACTTGGCATTGTGGTCGTGGGCACTGACACACAATATGTTCCTGATTCTTTTTCATCTACCGGGGAACTACAACAAAGTCGCTGACTCTCTCAGCAGGGATCTCAAATCTTGCCACGAATGGGAGCTTCTACAGGACCAGGCTCTCTGCACCTTCTCCAGGTAGGGGCACCCAAAATCAATCTCTTTGGAACGTCCGCAAACAAGAAATGCATTCATTTTGCAAGCAGCTTCTCTGGGAGATGCATTCTCGTTCCTGTGGGAAGGAATGTTCCTCTGCGCTTTTCCCAGATACTGCGGGTGCATTTAGTGCTCAGTGCGCTCTTGCAACACTGGTGCAGGGTGATCCTGGTAGCCCAGGCCTGCCCGCAACAGATTTGGTACTCGGACCTCCTCCATCCCATCAGGTTGCCCCCACTCTCCGACTTCCTCCCCAGAGACGGAGGGTCTATGTTACAGCACAATACAGCATCCCTCAACTTAACGCCCTGAATCCTACAGCCCTAGAATTCGGAAACCTAACTCTGCCTCCAAACTGCTGAGACATCTTAGCCATGGCCCGGGCTGTCTTTCTACAAAAGCAGGTGAAAACGCATTTCCATCTCATATGCAGGTCAACGTCTCGACCCGTTTCGTGTACATGCACCATAAGTCTTACCGTACCTCCTGTTTTTGGCTAATGCTGGTTTAACACACTCTTCCATCAAGCTGTACTTGGCAGCTATTTCGTGCCATACCCACTCTCCAGGTATGCCTTCTCTTTGTTCTCACAGACTGGTCAAGGAATCGCTTAAAGGACTTTTTTGCTCCTTCACTCCAGTCTGAGCTACCGCTCCAGCCGGGGAACTCAAGGTAGTCCTTTCCAAGCTGATGGGGTCCTCCTTTCGGCCTCTGCACAGAGGCTCTTTGAAGTTTTTCTCTTGGAAGACGGCCTTCCTAATTACATTACTTCTGTCAGATGGGCAGGTGAACTACAGGCTGTCCTGTAAGCCTCCCTACTTGATTTTTTATTAGTGCAAGGTGGTCCTTCGCACAATCCCTTCCTTCATGCCAAAAGTCTCATCTTTATTCCACAATAATGAACTTCATGCCTGTGTTCTTTGGTTTACCCTCACCTCCTGCTGAACACTCCTTACGTTCTCTGGATGTGGCCCGATCCCTTAAGTTCTACGTGTCTTGCACTTAAGACTTCTGCATATCATCACAATTGTTTGTGACTTTCGGACTTTCCGGCAAGGACAAAACCCTTTCAAAATCTTCCATTGCAAGATGGTTATCAGCATGTATTTCCCACTGTCATCGACTGGACAAAAGGCCCCTTCCAGACATGCCAAGAGCACAAACGACAAGAGCTGTGGCTTCTACTGCAGGGTTCCTGTCCGATGTTCCCCTGCTAGACATTTGCAGGGCAGCCATGTGGAAGTCTGTCTATACCTTCACGAGGTTCTACTGCGTCAACATGAATTCCAGGAAGGAGTCCCACGTCGGCCATGCAATGCTTCAAATCGTGCTTGCGTGAGGTGAGTGTTCCTGAGGCGAGTTGGTTACTTCTTTCCCAATATTTTGATACTCACTATCCAGGCCCTATGGACATAGCGAGCTACTGAGAATACAACATGTTGCGAGGTTGAGTCCTTATAATATTTCATTGCTTCCCTAGTAGAACGTAATCTAGCCTCCCAAAGTAATGGTCTTAGATATTGGCTACTCATATCTTTCAGTTTTACACAGAAAAAACAGAAATGCACCAGAGTCACATAGCGGGGGCATATACCTGACCCCCTGAGCTCCAAGATTTAGTAAAGCAGAACAGAGGTAGTGTTCCCATCCTAAATCAGGTATACAAAGATCTTTCAGATGCCGGGCACATCCAATCAAGAAAGCTCTCAAAACCATTATCTGTCTTGCCCTCTAGATAATCAGTGTCCACTTTGAGCTTTATTCAAAGCCTTTGTCATCTTTTCCTGTTTCCTTACATCTGCTGCTTTCTTAATCCTAGATGAAGCAGATTTATCAATATTGTCAGGAGTTTCACTTTATCATGTGTGCCCCAGGGACTACGACCCCTCCCCCCCACCAAACGTAGTAAATGTTTTACTGCATCACAATACTTCCCCAGGCATTCTGTGCTCCACACTCTAAGCCAGTAAAGAACTGGCTTTAGAGCCACTAAGTCCCCTACACGGGCAATGTCATATTCCAGATGCAATAATGATGCAGGTGAGCAGTATGGCCACTGAAGTACATTTTTCAAAAACATATTTTCAATTCTATTAAAAGACTGGGCTAGCATAACCCCAAATTTCAGCTCCAAAAACAGAGGCTGGAAGGGCCTGCCTTTGGTATCATTCAACTGCCGGAAAGATTGTACCACTCCCATGTTTTTGAAAGAGGAATTGGTAGCCCGCTATACTTTTCCAAATTACATCAAGCTTTAGTGATCTGTGGGGACCATCCACAGTTCTCGTGGAATCTAATTCCTAAATAGTTATAGAATAGAGTCTGTTCCAATTTACTTTTGTCTACATAGATATCCAATTGACTATACTTCAAGTACTGTGGCCTAAGAATCATGTTTTTTGTTTTCCCAATATCTAGTTGCAGTTCCAACTCCTCATATTTCTCTAGGAATACGTTCAGATTTACTTTCAGGCCTTGAGGGGTGGTATATAAGATTACTGCGTCATCAGTATAAAATAGGGCGGGGTAGTTGTCCTGGACCATTTTAGGGCTATCCATGCTCCTCTGCACCAATATTTTGATTATCTCATCGATGTATATATTAAAAGGATGCAACCTTGCCTTATCCCCTTCACCACATCGAAAAGAGCGGTTAACTCACCAGCCAGGCCAAAACGCGCAACAGCCCTGTCCCAGTGTACATTGACCGAATGGCAGACATCAATTGCAAAGGGGCTTCTCTACCACTCAGGATCCACCACAGGAATTCATGTGAGACACTGTTGAAAGCGGCCCTGAGATCCACAAATACAGTTTACAACCTCATCTTGAAGAGTACAGTGTACTTCTGGATCGACAGGAATAATCGAAAACTGATACAGTGCTCTTTTGTTTTGGAACTCTGTCTGAAGATCATTTATAATATCGTTTTCTTCAGCCCACGTCTGTAAGTGGGATATGAAAGGAAGGCATGCCATCAATAGTAAGACAGACACAAGTGACCACAGTTCAAGGGAATTTACTCAACTTTAACAAGGGTGTGATAAACGCCTGTCTTATCCTAAATCTCCAAATGTGAGCAAGCTACGACCATCAAGTAACAATAAAGCATTTCTAGTGGAGTCTCGTCAAAATAAAAGGGCCTATACTACCTATTGTCAATCCTTACCGCTAAATACAAATAATGTGGGGTAGTGTTCATGAAAAAGAAAGAAGTGTCCACAAAAATGATATGTCGGGATGTTCTACCTTCCCTACGTTTTCGGCATATGACAAGGTGGTTCACTCGAGCATAGCACAATCTTAAGCTTTTTTGGCATGAGGACACAGTTCCATAACCAGCATTAGGGCCTTCTCTGCCCAAGTCTCTTGTTATCAAAGTCTCTTAATTCAGTGGGCCTGATGTATCAAAACAAACAAAAGGTTCCTCTCCTCTCACGTGTACTGAAGTTAGGGGATTCACTCTTCACCCTGGATCCTCCTCTTTCAGGCTTAGATCCCCTTCTCCAGTGTTCAGAGAATATCCTTTCTTTGGGTGACTCTGGGTTCACCCCAGATCCCCCTTAGCCGGGCTCAGATCCTTCCTCTTACACAACCAGTCTCCCTCAGCCGGGCTCGGACCAATTGCAGTTTGTTTTAGTTATCGAAGACTTTCAAATGTGCACAGGGTTTAGCTTGACCTGTTGCAGAACCACTTCGATTTCACAATTCACAGTTCACATTTGCCACCTCTCCGTTGGATACATAACAGAGACCTTCGAATGAGCACCCATGTGGTGCGGACCACTCTGTGGGCCTCATCACGACCTCGGCGGTAACCCTTAAATCCGGCGGTAGCACGATTACCGCCGAATTTAAGGGTCCGCCGAGTCAGGGCCTCGGTGGATTTCAACCCAGCTCTGAGCTGGTGTGAAATCCGCCGAGAATTCACGCTCATACCACCGGCGGGAAATCCGCCGGCGGTATGAGCGTGAAATTTCCCCATTGAGCCCCATGGGGAATGGGGCATTCCCGAATGGGCTCAATGGGGAATGGGGACTTCCAAGTCCGCCCAACTCGTGATCCTGCGCTATTAGCGCTGGGGGCTATGGCGGTTGCGCTAATAGCCCCTGCGCTAATACCGCCGGCGTTACCGCCGAGGTCGTGATGAGGCCCTGTGTATGGTATCTATCTTGGCTTCAAAAGTTCAGTCACTCCTTAGATGTTCAGTTATATTTGCGTTGCTCATCACATGCGCTTCACACACTGTTTCTTCTGATTGCTTCATACAAAGTTGCTGCTTGCAACCTTGGTTCTAACACAAACCGGTCTGCTATCAGACTCCACGGCTGTGTTGACTTTACTGGCGCTGATTTGTTGTAGGAGCCAAGGACAGTACCACGGCGGCCATCACTCCTCCCTGCCTGGGTTATCGATGTCGGAGAGCCCCGGGTACCTCCAACACACAATGCACCTTTCTTCAACTTTAATTCCAGTTCTTATGTTTCTTCTTCTCGAGGGCCCGTGAAAGTAGCATTTTTTCTTCGAAAAGGTCAAGGGCACTTACCTCCTGGCAACCCTCTCTGGTCTTGCCGTCTTTCTCCTCTTAATAAACTTCCATCTCAGAACTGCTACTTCCTCGTGTGTTTTGCCTTGCTCAGTGTGTGCTTTCGTGCTCCGCCTTTTATCCGTGTGGGGAAGTGTGATGGAAGTCAGGTGTGTCTAGTTATCAGTAATGCCTGACTCTGCCTGACCATTATGTTGTGACATGTCAGGTATAGGGCTCGGGTATTAGTCTGTTTTAGCTGTCCGTGAGAAAGTGTTTGTGTCGGAAAATTAATGGGGGGGTTGAGTTCCTACCTATCCTACCTGGTAGGATGCGGAAAAGGTGTTATACGGAAGGGGCTACCACATCTCACCATCCAGTGTCCCACTCCCACTTTCCGAAGACCCCCCATACAGGTGATCCGCCCGCACTGGTCCACCCCCAGGAACTGGATCAAAAAGCGATGGCTGTATGCTGGCCACCGGGATGATAGATCCCCGGGGACTAGAGGGTGAGACACCTTCTGGTTTCTCACAGCTAGAACTGTTTTTGCAAATATTTTCCCCACGCCATCTAAAAGCGAAATGGGCCAGTAATTGGCTGGGATGTACCTTCCCCCCCTTTTATAAATGGGTACAATTACCGCTTTTCATCAGGAGGCAGGTACGGTACCCAGTCTGATTACTGCATTGAAAATTCTACACAGATTTGTGTACTAGACCTTTGGCTCGTCTTTATAAAGATCTGTAGGGATTCTATATGACCCAGATGCTTTCCCGCTCTTTTAAGACTCAATAGCTCTCTGTACTTCTGCTGTATTGAACTGGAGAGTTTCGACCCTGGGATCTTATTCTGAACACAACTCCAATGTGACATTCTGGTTTTGTCCCGCACTGGGGATTACATACATATTTGAAAAATGGTGCCACCAGATATCTGCCGGAATGCAGCATTGAAGAGTTAGATCCCCATTCAGGTCTTTGCCCGCTACCAATTTCCAATATAAGGTATAATCTCCTTCTTCATATGCTTTTAGCAGCTCATCCCATTATTGTACAACAAAATCCTTATTTTTCCTTGCAGTTAAGGCCTTGTAATCAGCTCTGTATAATCAGACCTGTCTCTTATCCACAGCCCCAACCGAACACAGACATTGCACTGTTATTTTTGCCTCCCGGCAAGTGTTGTCATACCAGCTAAGTTTATCATGTGCCTTTTAGCTATGGACCCTAGGGAGGTCAGCTAGGGCACCAGGTTCTAAAACAGTTTATTAAATTTGACCATTAGCTCTATGTCAGAGGCACTATCTGAGCAAATTGCTAATAGGTTATTCAAAATTGCTGATATATAGCTGGTTGTGTGCCCTGTTCGACCACCCTAAGCTATTTCACTGATTTACGGGCGTGACCTGTAAAAGCAATAATTTCTACCATCTTTGACATTCGTGTTGGTGGTTAAAAGGCCCTATTAGGGCTGGCCAAAATACTCAGGGGTTTGTGATCACTTTCCATCATTTTACTTAAACTAGCACAGTCCTTAGCTGAAACCATAATATAGTCACTAAGGTTACTGCCATTATGCCCAATGAAAGTTACTGTCACGATCCATGCCCCTGACCCCCTCAGGTATAACAGCCCCCTGGCTGCAGTGGGGCTAAAGCCCTTCACACTGGCCCCAAGGGCCTTAAAACTCCATCAGAAACATACATGGAGTCAGTCATCAGGAATAAAGCAATACCAGTTTTGGACCTTAATCCAACATGGAGGCCTATTACACAGCTCAGTTCTTTAGAACCAAGCCATGCGGTCTAGTGTTTTGGGTGTGGCTGGGCCTGGAACTACTTGGCCTGGAGCTACTTTACCTGGGCTATTTAAACCACACCCAAACAGCAGAACACGCTTAGCCTTATTCTGCACTCCTGCAGCGTAACGCTCACTATGTCCAGCTCCTGCTCTTCTGCCTCTCCGGCGGCCCGATCCTGAAGCCCTAGATCCGGATTCCATTAATAACCTGGAAGAACAAGAACAGCATTAGCGAGCAAGAACACTTACCTGTGAAGTAACCGGTCTTGAATCCATCCTGCGCTTCGCTTACCTCGCCCATCTCCGGAGTTGCCGCAACCTGCAAAGGTAAAGAAACAAGGACAGCATTAATAACAATTCTTACCTGGGCAAGCAGCGAGTCTTGGCAGCACCCTGTGCTTCTCTTACGTCGCCCATCTCCGGGTTTCACCGCAACCTGCAAGGGAGAAGTAACAAGGTCAGCATTAACAAAGCACTTACCTGGGCAGGCAGCGCTTCAATCGCTCATCACTCCGGAACATCACCGCAACCTCTACAAAGAAGGGAAGAGAACACAGGTTAGCTATTAACACCAATAAACAGCGCTGCGCTCCGCGCATCAATAACTCACTGTGGTTTTCGCCATCGGTGCGGCAACTCGGAGATCGCAACCATCCCTGTGAAAACAAAAAGACATTGTTAGGGAACAGCGTAGTGGAGCAAGACGCCGAGACGACAGAGGGAAAGAAAAAGACATTATAACTCACCTAGAAGACAGCAAGCAGAGTCGGAGTCACAGCCGGTCTGGACCCGACATAAGGGCACATGGACCAGTGAAGCAACTAGGTCTACAGAACGCCGGCACCAACCACGCACCCCTGCACAGAGACACAGGATGGAGAGTTCAACGCACAAAAACCTAAGGTGGCAATAACCCCAAGGGAGGGGATTTGGACCAGAGGGAGGTGGTGTAATGCTCACCTGATTCCCGTAGAGGCGCCGGTCTTGACTGGGCGTATACCGTATCTTCAAAGGTAATGTGTAACACACGGCTGGCTCTTTGGGCTGGACCTCTGTGCACTGTATGCCTGGCTCGGAGGGTAAGATGTCTGCAGATAGAAAATATGGGATTAATGAACTGGGTTGTTGAATGTCTCTCTCTTCTTCCCTTTCTCTTCTCCTGTAGAACCCCAAAGGTTAACGCTCTCACCTTAGGTAAGTGAACGCCGTGCTCTCCATCTGCCTCGAGGCAGGGTGCTGTAACCAGTTTCTTCACTGGATAAGGGGAGCAGGCCTCTTGACTTCAGAGGACTGCTGTCCGTCGTTTACTGCACGAACGGTAAGTTTCGAGTAATTCTAATGTCTTTAAAGTCTTTAGTAATGATGTCTCTTGTTTTGCAGGGTTCCGGCAATGGCGGATGACGGGTTGCAGTGAGTTGAAGATGGAGCCCGTGTGATGAATAGAAGCGCCTGGAAGCACGTAAGTAAGCGCTTGTTGCCTGCTTCACGAAGCGCTCTAACTGTCTTTTATTTTGCAGGTACAAGTTCGGAGCGGCTGCCGAGTGCCGGAATACCCACTGGGTTAGATGTGGAAAGGAGTAATGGCACGTGAGTATTAAAGTTCCCCAATGTCTTTAAACGCACCTTGTTTTGTCTTTCAGATGCGGGATGCAGCGCCGAAGGCCTCCGGAGCGTGCAAAGAGTTGGTAAGCTTTTGTCTTTCAGATGCCGGAATGCAGTGTGAAGACCTCCGGAGCGCACGAAGAGTAGGTAAGCCTTTGTCTTTCAGATGCCGAAATGCAGCACGAGGCGTTGGTGACAGCCGATGGACCGGGTAAGTGAAGAGCTGTCACTGAAGACCGTAATGCTAACCTGTTCTTTCTTGTCTTTATAGGTGTTGCTGAAGACTGGATTCAGGATGGTAAGCCCTTTTTCCTTAGGCCCAGGATCAGATGCAGAAGACACGATGAGCGTCCTGCTGCTGAGGATGCAGAATAACGCAAAGCAAGATTCATCCATCGGGTGTGGTTTAAATAGCCTCCAGTAGTGCTTAGGTGTCTCCTTCCACAGCCACGCCTAGGCAAGAAAAGAGTTCCTGTTTTCCAGAAGCGTTCCAGTGTTCTGAATCTAGGGAGTGGCTCCTGCCCCACCCAACAGGAAAAGTAGTTCCAAACAGAAGAGGATCAGAGGCTCAACTGGCCGGCAAGTAAGCAGCATGGTCTGCTGCAGGTAAGTCCACCCAAGCATTATGAGCCCGGCGCTTCCAGCGCTGGGACTGGGCATATTTATGAGCCTGGTGCCACTGGCGCCAGGACTGGGTCCAAAAGGTCCCAATTGGGACTGGTTGGCACTCGGAACCTGGGTTATGGATCTGCTTCCAAGGGAGTTGGGAAAACCCTGACCTTTTGGAAGCAGAGATCATGACAGGTGGAGTCCACCCATCACAGAACCAATATCTTAACCCTCCATTCTCCTGTTATAGGCGCTACCTAACGTCTGGCACATAACCAAGCAGAGAGGGGTCCGGGATAGCGCTTAGACCTCCATCCAGTATCGTGTGGTGCCCCGTGGATACCAGGTGAGCGTAACAGTTACTTTAGAAGGTTGATCTTCTACGAACCCCACATTGCAAGCCCCGAGTTCCATATTGTATAAAATACGCGCTGTATCCATGGCTTGAAGGTGAACCCTCTTTGGGGTACTGCTACCAGGGAGGGGATATCCCAGGCATTGTCCTGGTCTTGCCACAATGCTCCAGTTCCTTTATAGGTTCCATTTGCAGATTTAAGTCACCTTCCACGACTATATAGGTTTTCATATGATCCCCAGTACAAACAGCCAAATGCTGAAGCTCTTCTATACCTGGTGGATGAACAATCGCCTTCCATTCTAGTGCTGTCTCCCTCAAGATGAGAAGGCCCTCACTTGGTCTACCCCTGGGGCATTTTCTAGCTGGGGCCCTGGAATACGTGATATCCCTGTGTACCTGTATCTCCTCTATCGCCAAAGTTTCCTGCAAGAGGATCAACTGGAAGCCCCTTAGAAAATCAGTCCAATATTCGAGGATAGAAGAGAACAACCAGTGTCTGGTGCAAGACCAATAGCGGCCCTGTCCCAGTTAATCCACTATTTGTAAGTTTCCCTTTTCTGCATCATTCATCACTCTCCCCATCCCCTGTCTTGTTAAGGCGATCCTACAAGATGGGGGAGGAACTTGACGTCTGAAATTCCAATGATCAGCCAACCCTTGATTACTGGGTATAGGTGCATGGGGACTAATCAAGATGGCAATACCCTTTGGCAGAAATGGCCGGAAATCAACTGTCAGAATTCCATCAGCCAGATCGCAAGTCCGAAAGAAGACCTGAATATATTAAAATAATTTGACATTGGGACTCGGATACATCTTACTACATCTGCTCTAACAGATAAGCAACCCTTGACATGTTTTATCCAGTGGTTGCATTTGTTTTTCAAGGCACCCTCATCCTCAAAAGAATTATGAGGGTCTTGGGACATTAATGACAAAGCTGTGGACCTAGGCTAGTAAAGCCTGCAGTGAGGGTTGCACCGCTAGATTAACATTAAATTGAAGAGTAGATGTGACTTTCCTGGGATTATTTAATTTCGTAAGAAAAACACCAAACAATGGTTTGAAGCAAAAACCACTCTGTATTTACTTCCAACGAGTATGACCACTTTGTGGTGGCCTATGCCAGTGTGCTAAAATGCCTATGCATTTTGGACATTGTGTCCTTCGTCAGGGCAAATAGATGTATATGTAGCATTGGAGACCACAGGGAACCCATCAAATAAAAGACAATCGTATTCAGTGTATCAGTAAGAAAATTGCAACATGTACATATATACATACCCGTGCAGCAATGCCAAAGGCAATACATGCGTGAAACACACAATATTTAATCAGCTGTCCCCATCATGAAAAGCCATTATCCAGACGGACCAACCGCACATTTATACAGAATGCAGTGTTTGTAAAAATACATTCAAGCATCCTTTGTGACAAAGGGTGGGTTCCTTAGCCGCTCCCCAGTGCTATTTACAGGTCTTTCACTGTTGTTTCTACCGATATTCTCACCCACAGTCTTGGTATTAGTCACGCTACATGCATCAAGACGTGTTTCTGGACAAGATGTAGATTGAATAGATTTTTCTTTAACATCCAGTCTTCGGTTAGTAAGAAAAGACTATCAATTCTTGAAGGTCCACTATTACCTTGACCTAGGGCAAAAGCCCATTTAGTATCAAGCATAGCAGGCAAAGTTGGAATTAAAATTCCACTGCCCTGCAGGGCCTTAGGAAATTTATTATTAAGAAGAGGGCCCAATACCTTTTGGTGCTCGCTGCCCTTAATTATTGTTGCTAGTATGGTAGGATGCGAACATCCTTCAGAGTTGTAATTTCTCCCAAACAACCACAGAAAGAGGTAGAAGGCAATTTGTACCAGCAAGCAATCCCTCAATAAAAGGGGAACACCCTTTAAATACCAAAAAAACGAAGCTTGCAGTTACTGCTATTTGTTTATCTGGGAAGACATTCACAAGTTCAGTCTTTTTTTTAAAACATAAAAGACGGGTAAGATAGCCAATATCATAAACATTACATATTTTAATAGTCATTTTTCACAATTGCAACATAACCATAGAATGCTACTAAAGCCGACATTTCTTCTAGCCGGTAATCATGCAATGACCCAGATGGTCTTATGTAAAACACATTAGTTCATCAAGTAGTTTCCTACTGTATCTTGCTATTAAAGTGACTCATGCTGTGCAAATGTGCACTGGACATACCTCATTCAAAGCACTCTTCCACTTGCATCCCAATCATACCATTCTCATTCTCATCATCCCATCTGCATGTTCAATAGATAAAAATCTATACAAACAAAAAATGCCCAACATGTTTCTTTCCTTACGGTATCTGTGTGTTAATCAAAGAACATTCATCAGGGGCTCAAAATACAAGATACAAATTAGAATTACACAAGCCATCTCGGCCTCTGTTAGCTTCCATATTCCTAACGGAGTCCTTCTGTCAAGTCTTCACTCCTTGAAACAGACTGCAACTCTTGTAACTTTGGATGTCTTCCCCTAAAACAAAACGGCAAACATTGGGCATTCAATGCCCATATATACAAATTTTAGTATCACTTTGACTATCTCTTATCATTAGTCATTCAGATAGACGTGCCTATCTTTTGCACTAGTCATCTCATCTCCTTTCGGCTTATCTATCTCACTTCAAATACATTAACATGGTAATATCGAGTGGTCTCTCCCTGGTTCAACATCTGTCGACCTCGATATACTCCGGACTTCTAGTCTGGTTGTTGATTAAATTCAAAGTCAGTGGGGTGCACGGCATCTCACTTTTTCTAAACTGTAGAAGCCAAAATCTTTCTCTAAATAGATAGAATTGCCACGTTAGGATGCAGAGACACGTGGGAAGCGTGGAGGAGCTCATTACAGCACATCAGCCTAATGCTTACCATCCTCTGTGTACTCCTTGCAATCGAATCGGGTGGTGGACTCCTTTCGCCCGCAACCAACAAGCCACGTTGTTACGTCTCCTTAAGGTCGTCTAATCTAGAGGGCTAAACCAATCGATGAGTACAGGCATCAAAAGGAGACCCCTACTGAGTACATGGTTCTAAGTCAAATAACCATAACCCCCCAAATGGAGCCCCAGGTTACATTTCAGCTTTAGTGCTTACCAGAGTGCTGCATATCCCTACTAAACAGGCACGAAGTAGACGTAAGTATTCTCTGTTGGTACGCGTTCCTAGTTAGCACCATTTCGTATAATTATGTTCATTCGGCGCCCTTGGTAGACGTTATAGCAGGAGGCTGGCAAACAAACACCAACATTTGGATAACAGTCAACAAATAACTGACTGCGCCTAGTCGCCGCATTCTGCGTGTCTCTAGGGCGTAATTACACAATTAGAGCAGAGTCCTTTAGCTGGCTCGACTGTCCTAGATTACGTGCTGGACAGTCTCGGCTGGGCTACTTACCCAGATATAAAGCCAGGAATAATTATATCCTTCCTATATTAACTGGTCCTCTCTGTATCGCGGGCCCTCATGTCCCTCCAGGCAAAGGGTATCCACGGCATCACACTCTGCTTCCTAACGGTGTCTACAGCCGAGTTGCTCTCGCTGTAAATAAAACCAAAAATGGAAAGAACGTAAGGCGGCGTCTTAATAGCCTGTAACTTGCAATTGAGCTGTGAGTGCCGGGTGATAGAGTCTTACTGTGAAAGGCTCTGTTAGTCAGCATACTTTTCTTCCCAATGACGAACGGGAAGGCTTGTCTGAGCTTCGGCAGAGCAGACACCTTTGAACTCCTAGTTTTTAACCCATCGTCTCCCAGCAATCTAACTTCCTATTGGTGCAGCTGATTCGGCGGCTCTGTCAATCAGATGTCTTTTAGTCCTCTTTCTATGAAAATCCATCCAGGACCGCCTTCAAGTGTTTCTCTCTTGTTTACACCCGATTCCCAAACCTAAGTATAAAGTACACGTGGTGGGCGACTCATACACGCCGCCACTTACATAACGACTCCACTGAGCCGCTCCCGACAGGGGATCCACCCTAAGTAGGTCCACAATAGCAACAAGAGGGGCCAAGACAGACCTGAAGCCCGCAGATGAACGGTGAGTCATTCACATTAGTAGTTTACTCAGAAAACTCCTATGTTGCTGCTGTCACTGCTATCTGGAGAGCTGGCATATAATAATCCAAGCCGGTGCTTGCTTGATTATCATGCTACCAAGTGGCAACCTCCAGGTCATGCAGTGTGCAATCTACGAGTTGGGTTCTATATCTAACCTCAATTAAATCATCCAATCAGTTTTTTCATTTAAGCCTGATTGCATGCTGTTGGTCAGAAAGATAAATTGCTGTTCTTTCCTCAATAATAGATTTTTGTCTTTATTGCTGTCGGTACCGTGTTTCAGCTTATACAGAATTGACCATCTCAGGTCCTCTACAGGATGGATCTGCTCTATCCAGTGGTCTACCAGCGGTTCATTGAGGGTGCGATTTTTAATGCAACTCCTATGCTCACTGATCCGCAATTTCGCCTTTGTCAGTTTTCCCGATGTTCAACTTTTTACATGGACACCAGATGACGTAGATGACCATCTTTGAATTACAGTTCGTATGTGTCTTTTGTTGCCATAAAGTTTGTAAACCAATGTCCAGCGAAGTACTTTTACTCGTGAATGGTCAGCAAGTGCAATGTCCACAAGGATAGTGGCCAACCAACTCGGATAAGCCCCACTGTTGCGGTAGTGTGGTGAATTTTCCAGGTCTGAGACTTGCGTCATTGCGTGTGATCTGATCTTTAATGTTCAGACTCCTTTTGAAAGCAATAATAGGTCTAGGTATTGGTTGTGGGCCTTTCTCCAGAACATTCCAATGTTTCCTGATGATTTTTTTGATTGCGTTAGACATATGACTGAACGTGTTCACAAATACAATCTGTTCCGTTTTTTCTTTTAGCAGCATCTGTTCTTTATATTCAAGGAGAGCCTCTCTGTAGTTATTGTCAGCTCTTTTCCATGCATTCGCTGTAACTTTCCACGGGTATCCTCTTGATGTTAATCGTTCTTGCATTTTCTTAGATTCTGTTTTGTAGTCAGACCTTTTAGTGCTGTTTCTTTTAAGCCTCAGGAACTGTCCCAGGGGAAGGTTATCGCGCACATGGAGTGGATGGAAGCTCGAGTAGAGAAGTACTGAATTTTTATCGGTCGGTTTAGTGAATGGCTTCTTGTATAGTTTGTTTTCTGAATCAACCATGATGGAAATGTCTAAGAAGTCCAATGATGTCACACTGTGGTTGGAGGTAAAGTGCAAGAATATATCTTGCATATTAATCCATACAAGTAAACTATCCAATTCAGCAGCCGTTCCTTTCCAGATCATAAAAATGTCGTCAATATAGCGTCTCCATGTTTTGATGTGCGCCACATACGGGTTTGTAGCATTCATGATTTCGTTGTCTCGAAACCCTCCGTATACAGATTAGCTACACTCTGTGCCAAAGTGGCACCCATGGTGGTTCCTTCAGTTTGTTTATAGAACTCTCCATCGAAGTGTAAATAGCTTTCCATGAGTGCCATCTTGGCACACCATAGAATTAATGAAATTGGCGTAAACTTAACAGTGTAGTCTTGAAGAAGTTTATCTTCTAACATACCTAAGGAGGCCTTCTGAGGAATGCTTGTGTAGAGCGTGACCACAGCCAATCCCAGTAATATTTCAGTCAGATGGTCGAATTCTACACCCTCTATTTCTGTGATTATCTTTGTTGTGTCCAAAATATGGGATGCCATTTTTCTTACCATCAGTTGCAGGAACTTGTCCGCAAAGCGTGATAGGGGTTTGAGGACTGAATTATCTCCCTAAACAATGGGTCTCCCAGGGGGAGAGATCAGTGACTTATGAATTTTAGGGAATGTGTGTAGAATTGGGGGATCTGTGGCTTATCCTTTATCAAAAGTCAGCCTCCTTCTGCATAAGCCACCCTCCTTCCTCTGCTTTAGTGACTTTGAGTGAGATCTTGTTTGTCAATCTCGTGGTCGGATCTTCTGTCATTCTCCCACCAGTTCCCAGAGACAGCTATCCAATTTATCGACAATTCGGGACTTGGTTTCAGAGAACAGGCCCCTGACATCTATGTACAAAGAATCTGTAACATCTGTAGGGACTAAAGTGTCAGCATCCAGACAACTTGTTAAGAGACCACCTTTCAATTTTCCTCCTTTTAAGCCAGATTTCCTAAGGGCCGTTGCCTTCTCGTGTGGTCTATTTGAACCCTTAGGAAGCATCTGTAGTGAATCATCTTTGTCAACAAGAGCAGAGAACGTAGTACTGAGTGTGATCAGGGGATTAACCTCAAATACTTCTTCTCGATCCGTTTGGCCTCCACACTGGTATCCTCAATTGGGATTCTGGGGATTACCTCTATTTCTTGTACCTCGATCAAAGGACTTGCTTGTTACCTGTGTGGGTGACATTCAAAGATATGATTTACACCAATTACTGTGCCACCCCCTATTGTTAAATGAAATCACATCATTTTTACCACACTCCTGCCCTGGCCTTTTTTCAACCTCCAAAGGGATCAAGCAGGTCCTTTCCTGGTCTGCATATTTGTGATATGCAATCCATCCCTTTAACCAGTGGGGTTCATCAAAGGTAATCAACAAAGGACCCCAGTTTGCATCTTGACCCACACAATTAGAACCTGCTCCTTTCATGAGGGTCCCCACTTTATCAGCTGAGCATTTTGTACCATTCGTGCCATCTATATCATTTAACAGGTAATTCATTTCGGTAATAAGTATGTTAACCTCTGTGATCGGTTTAAACATCTGAGATATTTTTTTCTGCCCGATTTCCGAAAGGAGGTAGAAGTGGCAGCCTTATGTTTGGACATATTTAAAAAATGTTAAAAGAAAATAGAGGGAGAAAAAAAAGATGAAAAATACAGTCAATACATACAGTATTTGTAGCACATATAAATATACTTGGATAACTAAATTAGTCTGGATATCCAAGTATCAAACCACCGTCAGGCTAGTTAAGTTGGGTTAGCACCTTACAAATGTACAAGTTGTACCAGATGCTAGGGTGGAGGGGCACGTCTGACTGACTCAGTGAGCACCCATAGTCCGACACCCCACTCCCCTTCACCTCCACAACCCTGTAATGAGATGCATAGGTCACGCAACAACCTAAATGACTCAAATGGCTCAGATTTCTGTCCCAGTGTCCTTCAGAAATGGTATATTCCAGGCAGTAGTTGCACTGAGGGCTGGGCAAGCAGCTTAGTTGTGTTAGTGTTTTTAGCCACATTTTTCTTAGTGAAACAGAATAAATAAACTTGGTACTGGCACCTCTGAAAGTCCCTGATAATCTGCAAACAACCGAGATGGCAACAAAAGGTAGCAAACAAACAAATTGCAGCAAGAAACAAATCAGGGTAACTCACAGGTATTTAATGTTTCCTACATAATCCATAGTGTCACTGGCCCTCTCTGACAGTAGATCTATTTGCAGGGCTGAACGCCTTTCCCCTGGCTGCCTGCACTCAGGGTTTTCAAAGATCAGCATTTGGACATTCCCTCCCGCCTACTGCGGTGCCAGGTTCAGCATCCGTCAGGGAGTCTACAGTTATGTGACAATCAGCTCGCAAGTGCAGACAGATATAATGCCTGGTATAGAGGCAAACAAGAGACTGCGGGTCGCCACGGCTCGTTTCTAAGACTCAATTTAGTTATGCAGGACTCAACTATTGAATGCATTACCTCGCCAGCTGCACGCCAACAATGATAAACAGTGTAAAACAGCGCAGCATGCTTTTCCGACCCAAGCTTCTGAAGGCATATACCCTTGTGCGCACACTCCAGAGTAACTACAACCCGCTAGGGAATAAAGCCAGGAGATAGTTTTACAAGGGTAACAAGGTTTTATATAATATAAGTGTCAGCAAAGAACTCTGCTGCCGGAGAGCGCTCTGCTAGAAATTACACGGGCAGCACATTAAGAAGGCAAAACGCATCATCAGGGACATCATTATATACAGTAGAAATCCACCTGGCTGGTTAGTGCAAACATATACAGGGGCCTGCTCCATAGGGGATGCAAGGCGCTAATTGGCTGGTTCGTCCTCATTGATCTGGCTCCACGTGGGTCAGCTGGGCTCATCTTCGTGGTGAAGGTCAGAGCATTCGTACGATACAATATATCTAGTCTAAACTAAACAACTGAAACCAGCTATTCATTCATTATGGCGGGCACCTGAACAACACAGGAAAATGGTGCCTGATGAGGGGAGGATAAAATACAGTTGTGCTGACCCTCACATTCAGGACTTCGTTAATACCACAGTTACTGCACCCATCTATGATTTACCTTCCCCGATGCCTCATGATACGAAAAGACGTGTTGCTATTGTAGAGATATACGGTCGCGCAAGCTTTAGGTCTGTGGTGGGCACCTTAGGGAGGTCAGGATATGGGGGTCGGACACTTATCAGTATGTGAAAAGGTAAAGTTGGATGGACACCCAGCTGGGGCCTGTTACTGTCTCACGCTCTTCGTAGGGTGCATTCTTGGAAGCAATACTAGAAAGGACAGGAGGGAAATGGACTTCTCTGGGAACAGGGCTCAAGCGGAGCTGGCTTGGTGTGCCGGTGTTGGCCTGGGAGTGAACTTGGGCCACGCGCATCGCAGGCCATCGACAAGTCTGGTCTCGGCCTAATACAAAATATAGTTGCCGAGCAGGAGCATGGCTAGCGCTATTTGCCTACTACTATGCGCTATGCGGGCTTTTATATGTGCATTGTGGGTGGGGGCTATTCCCCCCCCCATTGTAGGTTATATCGCCTCGTATGCTGTGCGCCTAACTTGGAAGCACCTAGGGGTGGGATAGGCTCATTTCCATCCCAACACTTCGCTGCAAGGGTGAAAATATTCCTTTTTATGCTACTGGTGCTATCTCTGCTTACAGGGACACCTGGCCTCTAAACAACCGCTTCCCAAGCTGGCACAGTGAGGAAAATCAAAGCATAAATCAGCGCAGCTGGCTTTTGTGACACAGGCTTTCTTTTCTTATCCTGACAACTCCCCATCAACAGGTCTCATGACTGCACTTTGTCTCTTGATAATATTTATTTCCGTACGCCTTTAATGCTTTTCAAAACCATTGTGTTCACTCCTTTGGTTCCATTCTTTATCATGTTCACCTAATCTCATCCTCTTGTTGGTGTACTTTTTGTTCACCCAGTGGGGATTAAGTCTCGAGCCAAGTTGTCTACCTCTCATCAAAACAAATGGAGATAACTTAGTTCCACCATTGGAAGCAGACTTAACACTCCACACCATTTCTACTAATGCTGTAACCACCTGTGTTCCATTTCTCGTTGCTTATTCTTTTTGCTCCACTATCACTGTATTAAGTCTTTCAACTTGCCCATTAGATTCTGAAAGATAATATGCAGTAAATCTTCATCTCATTACCACCTTCTCATCATAATTTCTCTACATTTAAAATTGTGGTCCATTATAACTAGTAATCTCTTCAGGATATCCTTCACGTTTAAATATTTCCTCCAAGAATTCCTGGACTACACCAATGGGTTGCTCTCAGGACCAATTTTATTGCAGGCCATTTGGACAAACGGACAGCCAACCTAATATGAATTTTATTCTGGTGCCCAATGTATGGTATGGACCTAAAATGTCTATTCCTACACTCATCCACACTCCAGCAGGATCTGCAACAGCTGAAACTTATTGTTTATTAATCCTAACAATTTTGCCACAATTACAACATTGCCAACGTTCTCTTACCTGTCTTTCTACAAACAAATCTATGCTGGGCCACTGTTATCTTACCCATATCTTTCTCTTAGTGCCAGTGATGCCGGGTTGACTTCACGTGGACCAATTTTGGCCTGCAATTTGACGGTAGTATCAGATGATGTCCCCTGTCAGACATGCAATGTATTAAGTGAGACTCAAAAGCAAACAGTTTGAAAACCTTTATTATAAAACTTTGTGCCGTTGGTGTAATGCCCATCTGGCCCTAACTCTAAGGGGGTTGTTCCTTCAACTGATGTTTCTAAGGGCAGTCGATGTACGTAAATCCAAAACCAGTTTGTCTGTGTCCAAACCTATGCTTTCCTCACTCGTAAACCAAATGTGATAGGGGATCTTCTTAAAGGAAGAATGGTGATTCAAAAGGAAATGTAAACCACAGCTGGTTTCAGGCAGTCTTACCAATAGGTGCAGTTCTGCCAGTTTAAAATAGTTCAACTCAAAAGGGTTGCTCTTGGAACCTTCCACCTAGGGCTCTTGCAGCAAGTCTCTGGGTCTCTTGGGGTTTCCTTCCCCAAGCCCAAGGCCCCTCTGGTATCAAACAAACAAGACGTTCCTCTTGTCAGGATGTACCTTTCACTGTACAGTTCTTTCATGGGGGTAGTATCAGAGACTTTCCAGAACGCCATGTTCTTTGCTCCTCCGAGGCACGACCACTCTGACCTCTAGCCCCTCGCCTTATTCTCTGGCACCTTTTCCTATTCTGTGCCTCTTTCACTCTGGCCTTTTCCACTTTACTGTGCTTCCTGCACACCTTCTTTTTCTGTCATGCCCACGTGCACCTGTTTTCACCTTTCTGTGCCTCTTTCACACTTCTCCTTACTTTTTTCACTGTGCTCTCTTGCACCTTCAGTTTCTCACCGTGCTCTCATGCACCTTCATTTGCCCCTTAACTTGCCTCTTGCACTCTTTTTTTTCGGGTTGCTTGCACCCTCTTTCTCACCCTCGGGTCTCTCTCACACCCACTCTTGGCTGTTTCCACGCCGTCAGCGCCCTTTGCTGTATTTCATTACTTCTGCACGTCTAACACACCTTTTCTGTCAATCTGCTTTGCTTTCTTTCACAGCTTTGCAGCTTTCGCTTGCCTCGCTTTGCATTTACCTTTCTCTTGCTTTGCTTTGATTTCTTTCGCCGCTTTCACTCACCGGGCTCTTTTTTCAACAACGCTCCTGCTCCCACTCCAGCCATCCGCACGCTACTGAGTTTCTCTGACTCATGAAACTCACCAGCGAGAAGGGCCAAATGTCTTTGGGTTGCGTTCAGGGTCTCAGCACCTGCCCCTCAGAGACCCTTGGGGCCAGCACACGTCCCAAGGGAACAAGCACTTCCCTGAACACAGTTGGCAGGATACAGGCTGCCTCGCTCTGGCTCCCTGGCCATGCTACAGCCGCTCACAAACACCGGGCCAGCGTCTCAGCATGCTGTTCTCCTCTGGATCCTCCAGGCTTCTCTTCCTTCAGCTACCTGCTCCTTGGCTCCTCTGGTCCAGTCAGCATCCCCAGCTTGCTCAATGCTTCTGGCCGAACCACGCTTTTTTATATGGCAGGTGAGAGTCACTTGGAGTCATGTGTGCATAGTTGGAGTAAAGTGCCTGACCTTGCCTGACTTTATTAGTGGGACATTTCAAAGGTGTTAGATGGTAGGCCTCACTTTGTATTCTTACGTTGTTTCTATGGGCAATCGTCATTGCTCCCGATCGTCACGTCTTCATCCCAATACTTATTGGAAATGGGGAGGGGGAGATGGGGTGTGATTGGACATACCCAATAAAGGCAGAGGGAGAGTGGGTTTGGACTTTTCACATCCTCTTTTCAGTACTACGTGTGGAGATTTGTTGGGGCCTATTAAGGTGAGTGGAGTGATGTTTTCAATCTTTCTTTCTTTGGGATATTGGGTTAGTAGTAATACTGGGGTCTTGGTTCTAAATCTCTTTGTGTACTGATGGGGGATAGCTGGGAGGAAAGGGTTGGGTTCACAGCATAATCCTCTGGGTTTTGAGGACAGAGAGACACGGTTAGTGTCCAGGGTTGTGACAGGGTTTGGTCTCCTTGCATATCTAAGATGTTTTATCTCCCCTATTCTTGAGGGAAGGTCACCGGGTACGACGGGACTTAGATGGCAATATACCATGAACAAATAGGGAGTCTAGGATTGATTGTGGCAAGGAACTGGGAAATACCATGTCTCGCCTTCGGACGCTCTTCCTGCAGTCCCCAAGAACCACCAGCCGAGGTGATCCTCCCCCGCTTGTCCGCCCCCGGGTTGCGATCCAAGACCAGCCTCCTTCTGCATAAGCCACCCTCCTGCCTCTGCTTTGGCCTTTCCCTGGGGATTACTGTGGCCTTTCCCTGGGCTCCTGAACAACAGATCCCTGGGGATTACTTGTGAGAACGCCCTCAGGTTTCTCACACACCATAACAACACATCATCCTCTGTCAATTCTTCCTTACCTTCCCAATACTGCAACTCTTGATCACCAATACATTTCCTTCATGGCCATCCTTCTTTTATGTACCCCATTACCTTAGACATTACCTTAACCTTCCCTAACGCATCAATCCATTACTACCTAGCAAAATAATTTCTACTGTTCCTCCTCCCCTTCTTGTTTGTTCCCAACAAACGCACAGGAAGTCTTGAAAAGAAATCTGCTACTTTGTTCTGAACTCCCCAAACATAGTCAATTCCAAAGTTATGTTCTTTAGCTTTTAAACCTAGCCTAGTTACCCTGGGAGTGGTTCTCTACATGCCCTTGACATTTAGAACCTCTACAAGAGGTATATGATCCATTATTATAACCAATGTTCTGCCCCAAACATACCTATTAAAATACTGCACTCCCCATACCAAAACCAACAGTTCCCTTTCAATCACTGAGTATTTGGCCTCCATGTCAGTAATCGCTCGAGATGCATGACTTGTTACTTTTTCCTTCCCATCTATTTTCCTGCGACAACACTTCACCTAGACCTTTTATGCTGGTGTCTACTTTTATAATCGCAGGCTCATTTATTCTAAATTCATCGCAGGCTCCTTTATTCTACATTCTCACAACTCAGTCGCATTGCAAATACTTTCCTTTATCAATTTTACAGCTTCCTCACAATCCATTTTCTGTACACAAGAAACATCCTTTCTCAACATCATCAATAAAGGCAGTGTTTTTTCTGCAACATTTTGTACAAATTTGATATAATATTCAGCCAATCCCAAGAATGGATGACAATATCCCATGAACACGGGTAGTATAGCTCAGTGGCAACACACTCATCTTGGAAGCAAGACAATGTAGAGCAACACAGGTTTGAATCCCGGGTCTGCGCTTAGAAACCTCTTTGGTATTTTAATGCGTTTAATAAAAACAATTATAATTATAATGACCGAACTTCATCTTTAGTCGTTGGAATGGTAAACTCCCTTATGACTTTCAAGGCATCATCTTTTGGTTTATAAACGTCCTTGCCTATATAGTGAACTAGCTACTCAACGTATTGGATCTTAAACTTAATCTTCATCGGTTCAGTGGTCCTTTCTCTCAGTTTACTTAACACTAATCATAACCTTGTATCATGTTCTAATTTTCCTTTGTGGTAGATCAGAATGTCATCTTGCTAAACAATCACACATGCAACCCCTTTTGGTATGTGGCTCATTGTTCTTTTGAATACTAATGAACATATGGTACTTTAGTATCGTGCATGCAATGGATGGGATTCGCAGAATAACTCTAAATAATCAAACCAACTCAGGAAGATGGGAAAAGCTGCTGTTTTATTAACAATTATCTAAAACGGGGAGGTTACAATGGACATCAACGGATGTTCGCTCAGTTCTCGACACATTTCCCATAAAAACATACTCGCAGTGGCATCGTACTACATAGAAAATAAGAAAAACCTACAACTGATTATAATTTTTTAAGGGGTACATCTAAGTATACTTTCTACAAGGACTGGGATTGTGATTGGCTCTGTATTGCCAGGTGGACAACTTATGCCTACCTCTAAAACATGTCATCTTCAACACTATTAGGTACACGGTTTATCATTGGCTCTCCAAACTATAAGGCCCTTCATTATACGGCCCTCTACAGTTGTTTGGCACGCTTGTGCCATGCCTGGAACATTCGGTTCACTTAGCAGCACGTAAGCTCATACCCAGGTCCCAGGAGGTGGACTTGACTTTACCTCCCCAATCAGCCCAAAATCTCTCATCACCGATGCCTTCGGCCATGCAGATTGTCTTTGAACTTGGTCCTGCAAAGTATCCTTGTCTGTGGGAATATATGGGAGTACAGGCTTTCACTATCGTTGTTCTAGGACTCTAAGCTCAACTCCATCTCCATCCTCCGCTCACGTGACCGTAGACCATGATTCTGGTCCATTCTGCAGCATTTAAAGGTCTTAAATTAATAAAACCTGGCACTCTTGGTGTTCTTTCTTTGCCTCTTAATGATGGGTGATTCATCCTTCGCACATTCATTGCTTTCAAGAATAGATAACTGACCTTGGCTAATTTTGTTTTGATGCCAGGCCAGGCAACCTCACCAGGCTGTTCCACGATCTCAGCTTATTCTTGCTGCGACACAATTCTCTGCCTTTCCACTCCATGGGTCCTGGCTTACTAAAATTCATGACACTGATGTCCAGCTTCTACACAATGGCAGCTTTGCCTGCAGTCTATTCACTACGTATAGCGAGCTTCTATGATCACGTAGTCTACTTGCATTTACGCGTCTGATCAATTATTGAACGGTTGCATTTCTGTAGCACTTCGCATACATGCAATCTTCTTTTCTGCATATGAAAGTTTACTCGATTCCTAACTTCGTCATCAGTTTCTGTAAGATCCATGCATTCTCTTCTGCCAGTATTCTTTGGGTGTAACGCTCATCTCTTGTGATGTCACTAACTTCTCTCTTACTCCTTTTCATATTCTTTCACGGAGTTCCTCCCTCAGATTATCGCCTCTTTCGCGGATACATTCGATATGGTTTTCTCAGTGGATACCTTTTCTCAAATACTCGCTGCATTATTGGCACAACTGCTGGTGTCAAACATGGCACAGTCTCCGACTTCCAACATCTAGGAGGCAGAGGGGTGGGATTTCCTGCAGAGGCATGCATCTGCTCCTCTATATTACAGCTGCTGAAGCTAGTCCAAATGGCATTCGACAATACCTAAATAACCTGCATGGCGTAATAAATTGTCTACAATCCTCAATTAACATAATCTGATGATAAGCAGCTAAAGGATCCAACGTCATGGCCACATCTGCCCCACTGATGCAGATTAGCAGACTGAAATGATAGGTAGTGGAAATGCATCCACAAGAATATTTTCATTTACATCGCTAAAATCTACACACATCTGGATTTTCATTACATTGAAAATACTATCAAGCTCACCCACTCAGATGGCTCTGTAGTTTCAATTATTTCCTCTGTCACTAAATGTTTCAACTCTTTCTACCTCATCTTTCAGTGCCAACGTTATGTTCCGCAACTTGTGCTACACTGGAATAACTCCTGGTTTTACCATAATCCTGTGGGCATACCCCTTAAAACAACTAATCTTTTCGTCAACACTTTATGGAACGGCTTGTGTATTGTTTCTTCGGTGAAACAAAGACTCAATACTAGTTCTTTCTAGTGTCCAACTTAAGTTCCAATGCAAATAGGTCTCTGCAGCCTAATATTTCTTTCCCTTTTTAGCTTATTTTCAAATCTCTTCCAAATTATTGCATTGATCTATCAGTGTTCACATTCACCTTATCTAGATGTATCAAACTACTGCGTTCCAAACTTTCAGTTAAGTCGTGGCTTCATCACCAGTAGAGAGGTCATAAAGAGTCTATAACATCATGTCATGGATCCTAAATTATATTGAGGAAGAAAGGTCCCTAAGGGAACTCTTCTTTTTCTTTTTTATAAAACACTTGATAAAATTTGACATAACCAGTCCTTTGTTTTTGCTTTGAGTTTCTTGACGACATATTTTCTGTCTTTACAGAATACAGTGTGCTGTTGAGTTCTCTGTGTGTTCCTCCAAACATTTGTATTCTAATCCTGAATAAGCTCATCAGTGGTGATACCTGTGCCAAAATTGCTTCACAATGGCATGTTGAATTGAGCCGCCACATACTTGTCAGCACTCTCTCCTTGTTTCTGCATCATTCTGTAGTAAAAATTGTACCTCTTGATCGCTACATTCGTTTTTGGCATGCAATAACGATCCAGCTGCTTCAATTGCAACTCGTAAATATTAATGTCATCCACCACCTGCTTCCTCTGCTATGATTGGTGGAATTTCTCTTAATTTCTTTTAACCTTCTGATTCCAAGGCATACAGAAGTCATTTCTTTTCCTTCTCTGAGAACATTCCGTCATGCTCTAAAGCTCCAAATAAATGTGTCCATTATCTCTTCCAGTCAGCTGAAGGTATTATTTGCTCCCCTTGGTTGCGTAAGAAAGATTCTGGATGATGAACTGTAGGTCCTTGTATATTTGCTGTTGTAATTTGGCTTTTCCAATTCTTATATGGCTGTAGTCTTGTGACTTTGCAGCTCTGTTGCACTGTGATCATTTGTTTATCCGTTTTCAAGACAATGGCCTGTCGCCTACATTTGTTAATCCTTTCCTCTAATGCATGCATGCTATTGCACTCCCAGCCGATTGCCAGAGTAGGCGTTTGCGCATCCACAGCGACTTGATTCTTTTACTCATGAAGGTAATTTGTCCTAATTCTTGGTTTTTTTTCTTTGAGCATGAGATCCGTTTTCTCAATTCGCTCATACCTTCCAAGTAATGTGAATCACCTCAGTTGATGCTCCGCTTGAACTGCAGTCTCCTCTTATGGTTTCACAAACCACAGCCTCAATTTTGTCTGTGGCCTGGCCATACCCTCTTGCCAATATGTAGGATCAGATGCACATTTAGGAGTAGGTTAACTCTTCGTTATTAACAGCCTTGCATCACGACTATATGTCTCCAACCTCTGCCCTCAGTCATCCGTTCTCCCTCGAATCCTCCCCTTGCATTTTGCGGGCAAGCAGAGAATCCAAAACTCCTTTGCAATACACTATAAAATACAGCACAGAGCCGGTGTAATTCTTCACCCTGCTGTGAAACACGGGTTACCCTTTCATGTCTGGCTCTTATGAGACTAAGGTGCAAGAAGTGGAACCTTTCAAACAAGTTTCTGAATATTTTGATCAGCAAGGCACCATTCCACAAAGTCCTTTTTTATGTGCACGTGGTGTTGGTTGTCTGTTTTGTCCTGTGAAAACATTTTAGAACCTTTGCCTTAGCCTCTGATGGTTGGTTTGGAGGGTTCTGCTATCCTTGGCCAAGCTGGAACCTAATGTTGGTACAGTTAAGAGCCTTTCGTTCTCAAGAAGACGCTTGAGGAAGGGTCTTATTTTGTTATTCCTAGTTATTCAGTTTCTGAAGGGCCTGGTGAACTCTTTTCCACCAACCTCGTGTCATGCATTTGTGGCACCTCAATTGAGTACTTACCTTTTTATGGTAGCTCGATTTGAGCCTTTAGTCATATCCACTGGTTGCACTTCTTTAAGGAGGGTGTAATAGCTTCCTGATCTACAATTTCACCTCCCTCTCTGATTGATTGATGTGTATATGTGCATAATAAATAACAAACGTGTTTCAAGGCGCAACAAGGCACGTGTGGGAACAACGGGAGGACAAGACAAATGATCTTACTAGGCCTAGTGTCATTTAGATCGTGCAAGTGTGCAATAAGAAGTGCGGGAGAGAGGGTACAGGGCGAAGTGCACCCAGAGCAGCAGGACCCTTAGTTAAATGCAAGGAAGGCTGGGACTACAGGGGCAATCCCAGCCTGGCAGTGCAAGGAGGGCCAGGCGGCTTATGCAGGAGGACGGGTCAGGGGGGTGCAGATGTCCTGTAAGACTCGGAGGACACTGAGCAGCCAGTCAGAAGATGGAGCAGGAGCAAGGGAAGATTAGCAGGGGAGAGGGAGTGAGAAAGAATAGGAGATAAGGAAGGTCTTGAGGAGATTCCGGAACTTAAGGTGATCTGGCTCAAGGCAGAGAGATGTAGGGAGGCCATTCCAGAGGGAGGAGAGAGATCTAACCCCCATTCTCTGCTTGGAGAAGCGACTCACCCGCAGAGACTTAGAAGTAGACAAGCAGAGTGCTCTAGAAGGAAGGTACTTAGGAAAAGAGAGTTGAAGGTAATGAGAGCCACGGCCCCAGAAAGCCGTGTGGCCGATGCAGAGGGTTGTAAACTTGATCCTTGCAGCCACCTTGAGCGCGTGGAGGGATTTCAGGGCTGGAGAGAGGCAGCCCCTGGGCTTGAGGCAAAGGATAAGTCTTGCAGTCCTGTTCTGGATGAGTTGAAGAGGCCGAAGAGTAGAGTTAGGCAAATTGAGAAAGAGGCTGTTGCAGTAGTCCAGCCTAGAGAGACCCAGGGCTCTGGAGACAGGGAGCTTCTGGGGGAAGGTGAGAAAAGGGTGAATACCTCTGAGGAGGTACAGCTGGAAATGGGCCTTCTTGGCAAGGCCTGTGATGTGTGGAGAGAAGGAGAGAGTGGAGTCAAAGGTGACCCAAGGTTTTTTGCCTCAAAAGAGTGTTTGGGCAGAGGGTCTGCCAGAGTGAAAGAGGAGAAGCGGGAGCAGAGGTCCCAATGAGATGGATCTCAGTCTTAATGGCATTAAGGCAGAGATCGTTAGAGGCACACGAGGCCTGAATTGCGGATAGACAGTCAGGGATGTGTGAGGAGGAGGCCGAGGGTAGCCTGAAAGAGAGCTGTGTGTCATCTGCATGTCTGTTACAAGTTAGAGGAAAAGGTAAAGATGAGGAGGGCCAGATAAACATTGAAGAGCCATGGGGGGAGGAGAGAGCCCTGGGGAACACCACATGGGGACAGAGAGAGGTGGTGGAGAGAAAAGATGAAGCTGAACCTGGGAGGGTCGGTCCAGGAGGAAGGTCATCAGCCATGCCTGAGCCAGATTCGCGATTCCCTTAGTGTCGCGGAGACGAGTAACCAGGATGTTGTGGTTGACTGTGTCAAATGCAGAGGAAAAGTCGAAGAGAATGAGGACAGAGGGAGAGCTATTGTCAAGATTAGAGAGCAGATCTTCACGGGTGTTCAGGAGTGCAGTTTCCGTGCCTCTGGCTGCTCTGAAGCCAGACTGATGGTCATCTAGACAACCGACAGATTCAATGTGGAGAGGTAGTTGTGAGATAGCCAACTTCTCCAGGAGTTTGCCCAGGAAAGGAGTGATGGAGATCGGGTTGTAGTTTGCTGGAATTGAGGGGTTGACAGAAGGCTTTTTTAGTAGGGGTTGCACAAGGGAGTGCTTGAGAAGAGAGGGGAAAGATCCAGTGGTGAAAGAGTGATGAGAGAGGGAGGAGAGAAGGAGAAGAATGGGGTGGCCAAGAAGGGCCTGAAAGAGGAAGAGAGAGGAGAATAGGAGAGTGCAGGCAGGATATCCTGGATTTTAGTGGGTGGTGAAATGAGAAGCTGGAGCCGTGCAGAGGGCCTGGGTAGATGTAGAAGAGGTAGATACTGTAGTAGGATTGGCCAGCTCCTTGCAGATTTTGAAAAGTTTGGCTGTGTTGTTGGAGGCTGCAGAGATGCAGGCTTGAATATGGACCCTCTTCTTGGAGAAGATGGAGAGTCTGTATTTTCTTTGAAGCAGGCGGTAGGCCAGTTTGTCAGAGGGTGCACCCGAAGCTCCCCACTTCCGTTCAGCTACTCTGCACTTGCGTTTCATAACAGCCAGATCGGAGTCATACCAAGAGTTGCACTTGGTGGCAGGCTTCAGGCGGATCCTTATAACAGGGGCAAAGATATCCAGAGTGTTAGAGATGGAAAGGTCAAGGTTTGAAAGGGCTGTGTCAGGATAAGAGTCAGCCGCAGGAGTATGTGGGGGTGAGAAAGTGGAGGCAAAGGGACCACTGACACTTGCTTCATAGGTGGAATGACCATGAAGGAAGGTGGCAGCGCTGGGTGGGCCTTTGCAAGGGGACAGGAAGCTTCAAGTGAGAAGAAAAAAGAAAGTGGTCAGTCTAGAATAGAGGAGTAGTGAGAGGATTAGAGAGGGGGATGTCTGGAGAGATGAGAACATCCAGGGTGTGTCCGGCAGAGTGAGTCGGGCCAGTAGTTAGAATGGAGAGGGAAAGAGAGTCGCATAGGTTGCAGAAAAGATCAGAGGAGTCTGGGGAGTCCCGGTAGATGCTGAGATCCCTGAGGAGAAGCTGGGAGGTAAAGGAAAGTAGAGAGGAAGTGAGCTCGGCCCATTCAGCGAGGAAGAGGTTGACCTGGCCCGGTGGCCTGTAGATGATGGCCAAGGGCAGAGAGAGTCCAGGAGAAATACCGAGCCTGCAGACCAGTCATTTAAAGGAGGAATAGGTCTGAGTGGGGATGATGGAAGCAGGGATCCACTCAGGAAATATCAGGGCCACTCTGCCTCTGGGCCTATTGGGCCTGGGCTCGGAGAGGATCTTGTAGCCCTCAGGGATTAAACTGATTAAACTCGTGACAGAGCTGCCCTTGAACCATGTCACGCTAAGAGCGAGAACATCTAGGTCCAGGAGTTCAAAGAGGTGGCAGATGTCAGAGGAGTGTTTGAAAGTAGAGCGAGAGTTGAGAGTTAACACGTGGAGCAGGTTGCTACTTTTTAAAGACTTGGGGGAGGGGTACAGGGTTTTATGTCATTTTGCCAAACCCATTTCCAGAGTGGTACGTTTAACTGACACCAAAATACCGAAAAAATAGTTAAAAATAAAAAAAATATTTGGGCCCCAAATCCCCTATTTTTCTATCCATGTAACCCCATCCCCACCAATTTTAACCCCCTACCCCACTCCCATATATATATTTAATTACATTTTTCACTATTTTTTCGGTATTTTGGTGTCAGTAAAACGTACCACTCTAAAAATGGGTTTGGTAAATGACTGGATACCCTACAGGGTAGTAGAGGAGTACCCATTAGACGTGGCAGAGGAGCCAGAGAGGTAGTGGATGGCAAGGGAGCCTGAGAGGTGGAAGACTGGGTAGGCCGAGGAGTCAGAGAGGTAGTAGGTGGAATAGGAGTCAGAGCAGTAGAGGAAGGAGGTGGCAGAGGAGCCAGAGAAGTGGTAGAGGAATCACAGGAGAAGGAAGGAAACTGATGAGGCGAGGGAGACACCTATCAAATAGAAGATTGGGCTGAGGGCCCTGGACCAAGACGGTGCTGTTTAGATGGACATTAATGACGACTCTGGAGGACTGGCGGGAGGCCAATAAGACCTCCCACCGGCTGCCACCAATAATGGGAGAAGAGTAGGAAGGAGAGAGAAGTGCAACTATATGAATGGTCCATAGGTCAGGAGAAGGAATGACGAGGTGAGAGTCTGTCTGGAGGAAGCACTGAGATGGGTGTCAGCGATGGGAAGGCCTGGATTGGAGACCAGGGTGTCCTTCTTGAGCTTCTTCCTTTGGGTCTTAATGAGTAGAGTAGGATAGGAGCTACAAAAGCAGTTAGAGAAGATGGGAGGAAATTGAGAGCACCATAGTGGGTTTGATAGAGGAAAGAGAAAGGGCAGGCGAGAGAAAGAGAAGGAAACACTGCACAGAGCTACCCCACACAGGGTGCACAAGGAGGGGAAAATGGGAAAAGGGCATAGGTAAACCGAGGGAACAACGGACAACCACAGAGCGCAGAAGGAGACAAGTAACAAGGGCAGCAACAGGCAGTGAGTGGAAACATCGGTGTGAGCCGACCAGGCTCAGCTCAACCTAGAGAGGAAAAAGGCCTGGAGAGCAACAATAGTGATCACAGAGCAAGAGGGAACCTAAAGAAGAGGAGAAAGGCCTACTGGACACAGCAAGCGCACCCAGGAGCACTCGACTAGAGGTGAAATGCAGAGATTGCAGGAGAAATGCAAAGAACAGTGATAGAGGCCAATACATTCGCCTAGCAGGAAAACATGCAGGGAAAGTGCAGAGAAACACTGAGGAAGGCCAAAAACATTCAACTAGAGTGAAAAAAGCAAACAGTTGCAGAGACACGGAAAACAATGTACGGCTATCCGGGAGAGGGGCAGCCTAATGGATGTGTTGAGATAGTGCAAGGTGAGATTTGCATTGAAATGGAAGTAAGCGCGAGGTAGGGCAGTCGAGTAGGACGCAGTAATGGCTGCACCCCTCACCTGTCTTAACTTGCGGTCGCTGCTGGACAATGGCTGCACTGCATGCTCACACTCTGCGTTCTGAACCCTTTGTCGCCAAACACCTGCATCACACAACACTGCAGCCCTGTCCTGCGAGGGCTTTGCTGCAGATGATCCAATCCTCAGCTCTTAAAGGTTTGGAAGCGTGGACGTAACGCAATGTGCTACATATCGACAGGCAGCCTCTCCTGCGGTCCTGCATCGCACAACAACGCCACCGCGGCCTTGTCCTGCGAGGGCTTTGCTGCAGAGGGTCCAATCCTCAGCTCTTAATGGTTCGGAAGCGTGGACGTAGCGCAACGTGCTTCATATCGACAGGCAGCGTCTCCTGCGGTCATGCATTGTACAACACTGCGGCCTTGTCCTGCAAGCGGTTTCCAAAGCTTGGAGAGTACTAACATTAAAAGGGACTGTCAGACCAAACTTGTAGCAAAATATCCATTTGGCTGTTTACTGTTATCCTCATCCTTACAAGGTTGAATAGAGGTTCCACAGAAGCAATTTTTAAGCTTCTATGTCCATAAGACTAAAGCATTTAATCAGGATGACAAGCTTTTTGTTGCATTTGCTGGAGCCTCTAAGGGGAGGTCAGTTTGTAAACAGACCATCTCGCGCTGGGCGGTCTGTTGCATAAAGACTTGCTATGGGCTAGCAAAAGAAAAATTGCCTGTTGGACATAGAGCTCATTCCACTAGGGGCAAAACAGCAAACTTTTCCCTAATTCAAGAGTTACCCTTGGTGGAGATTTGCCGGGGTCAGGCTGCTTCATGACCAAACCTGTGTACCTCTAGAAAGCATTATTGCATTGACACTCTTGTATTTCTATTTCGTTTATTTGTAGACACTCTTGTAAGTGGGAATGAGCAAATTGTGTGCCCATTCCTCCAAAGCTGCCTCCTGCCGTCCAGATTCCTCACATTAGTCCCTCCTTCCCATTTGTACGGGTATGGGAATCTTTCTAGAAAATGAGGCCTCTGTGGGTGAAAGGTTTCCATTACAAGAACTAGTTACCTGCCTTTAGTAAACACTTGCTGTGTGTGGAGGTGCCAGTGATTCTACTTGCAGTCCACACTGAGCTATGAGGATCCATCTGGTGGCTGGAAAACTTTTCTGTCTAGCCTGCGTCTGACGTGTATTTCAAGAAATTAGGAATCTATGAAGGGAAGACTGTATTCATGTATTTTATTTATTTATTGGGTATTTGTATGGCGCCTATACACAAGTGTTTCCAGGCGTCACAAGACAAAAATTGTGGGGTGGGAGGGGACATAGGAAAGAAAGCAACAATGATGGTTATAATGGCCTTGTGACAGTCCTATTGTGCAAGTGCAAGCAAAGGTGGTAAGTGAAGGGGGGGAGTCATGGGGGTGCAGGATGGGGGGGAGGCAGTGAAAGGCTGCAGTGGGCGGCCCAAAGGGGGTGAGCAGTGCTGATGGGGGGGCCAACAAGGGCAAGTGCCAGGGGAAAAGGGGGAAGGACAAAATAAGTGCAGTGGATAGGGTGGACCTGATGCAAACTGGTCCGGGTAAGGATGCCTGAGGGCAAGTGCTGGTGGGGGATGCTGAGGGAGACTGATCAGGAGTGGTCTGGCCCCTGTATGACTCGGGAGGGACCAGGCACCAGTCGCAGCGGCAAAGGGACATTAGCACAGTAGGGGGCGAGAGAAGGAAGAGGAGAAAAGGAATGTCTTGAGAAGTTTCCAGAACTTAAGAAGAACCGGCTCAAGTCTGAGGGGGGCAGGGAGAGCGTTCCAGAGGAAGGAACCTGTTGAGGTCAGAGTTCTACCTCCCACTCTCTGTTTGGAGAATTGTCTGACCTGCAGAGAGTTGGAGCTAGAGGACAGAAGAACTCTAGCATGCAGGTATTTAGGGAGAGAAAGCTGGATCTAGGGAGCTCCCAGGCCCCAGACAGCCTTGTGGATGATGCATAGCGTCTTGAATTTGATCCTTGCCGTCACCGGGAGCCAGTGGAGAGGTTAAAGGGCTGGAAAGATGCAGTGCCTGGGCTTGAACTCACAGCTCTATTCTAGATTAGTTGAAGGGGGCGAAGGGAGGAAAGAGGCAGATTGAGGAAGTGGCTGTTGTAGTAGTCCAACCTAGAAAGTACCGGAGCTCAGGAGACATTGAGCTTCTGGGGTAAGGTGAGGAAAGGAGGTGGACCTGAAAATTGGACTTGTTGGCAAGGTCTTTCATGTGTGGAGAGAAAGAGATTGAGGAGACAAAGGTGACCCAAAGGTGTTTTGCCTCACAAGAGGGTGAGAGGAGGGGGCCCAAGGAGGGTGGCCAGAGAGTAGGGGGGGGAAACGGGGGACTGGCGCCCAATGAGAAGGATCTCTATCTTAATAGCATTAAGGCAGAGCTCATTTGCAGAGCACCGTGCTTGAGTAGCAGTCCGGTATGAGAGAGGAAGGAGAGAACGACGAGGACGACAAGGAAGGGAGCTTAAAGGAGAGCTGTTTATCATCGGCATAACACTGGAAATGAGGAGGGATCGTGATCAGGTGGGCCAGACTGGCTAGGTAGATGTTGAAGAGCCATGGCAATAGGCTAGAACCCTGAGGGTTGCCACAGGTAGAGCGTGAGGTAGCGGAGAGGAATGCGCCCATTTGCACTTGAGAGGATCGGTTTGACAAGGAGGAGGTCAACAACGCCAGTGCCCTGTCCAGTGCTCTTCATCACAAAGAACATTACTGAAGGTATGTAACTTTCTCTTTTGTGGGAACACTGTTACTCCCAGGCCTCTCACTCCTTTCATCAACACTGTCCCTCCTGTCCATGAACCCTTGTGTCATACAAGCTGTACATTATTAGCTCAGGCCTGCATTTTACTTTTTCAAAGTGTGTTTATTAACATTTTACATAATAAACAGAGCATAGAAAACAAAACCCAAATGAAACAACAAGGGGTTGAAGACCCCTACTACCAAACACCCAACCCCCCCACTCCCATTCATTGTGAACATATTTCGTTAATGCACAATGGTCTGCAGTATAAGCCCAGCAAACAGGGTTCCATCTATAGCACCGTGACTAAGTTCTCGAAGTGCAGCTTGACACCATTTTAAAGACTTAGACGTGAGTAGTTACTGACAGCCCCCACAGGGGGGGGGGTCACCACTGGCAAGTCCTGCGGGGGGGGCTACACGTTAGGGTCATTGTCTTGATCATCTTTCCTAGCCATGTAACATCTAAAGGGCCCCCAGTAGTCTTTAGGTTTGCTGTTAATAGGGAGCAACAGGTTGTACTGAGTCTCCCTATGCTCACAAATTGACATAAGGTTGAGCCAGTGCTGAAACGAGGGCGGTGCAGTGGCACACCCTGTACGCACCACTAGTGATCTTGCGACTTCTGAAGGCATACTCACTAGGTGTTTTTCGCTACTGGTTTCAAATTCCACAAGGGCCAGTGACCAGCATTCTGGAGAGAGTGGGATGGGACTATCAGTCATACTCGACACTGCATCAGCAACGCTCACCCAAAAAGCGTGGATCTGGCGACACATCCACGAGACATGGATGAAATGGCTCAGACCTGCATTGAACTTTGTTTTTGCTGTCCTAAATGTGTGACTTATTTAAAATACTCACATCCTCTATATTTCTAATTAATTTGTACAATTTTTAATGTAGAATCAAAAATACATACATAAAATAATGTGTGTAAACAATAATTACTTAGAAAAGATAATATATTTGGTTCTTTGTATGTTATTGTACAAATAACTATTATGTGGTATCACTTTGCGCCTGTTAATATATCTACTTAAAAATTGCTTCCTGTCCTTAACTGATGACATATGCGTGTGCTCCCCACAGCAAGTGCCTTTCTAGCTCATGAGCGGCACCTGTTACTATTAATAAAAATAGATGCAACAACATTTAGTAGTTCACACATTAAATATGCTTTAGTAGTTACTGCTTCTCAGTGTGCATGCTGCTGTGCCAACCAGCGGGTGTAATCGTGCACTTCCTTGTCTTTGCTGCTTATTCTGTTCCTTTTAACATGTTCCCACTTTGTTCATTCTGTTTTCCATGTCTTTGTTTCCCTGTTAAAAACCTGCCTATGACCTGTCGCTGTGTTTCCCTCTAGTAAGGTCTGGCAGGAAAGGACGACGGCGAGTGTTTAGTCTGTCGGAGGCTGACAGTCATGGTGGACACTGGGTATAGGTCTTCCAGCAGCAGCTGCAACCGCAACTCGCACAAAACTAATGCAGGCAGGTTTCTCTGTACAACTTCACAAGCCCGCCATCTTATTTAGAGTATAGCCGTGATCTGCTTTCATTCTTACAGCAATGAATAGTATGGAGGTATTTTAAGCTTATATTAGTATTGTCCATATCAACCCACAATAGAAACTTGCTTCATCTCATTTTGAAAATCCAAATTCTAATTACTCCTACGTCCTGTGCTCTTTCCTCCATACTTATGGGACATTCCATCCATCGGGGCCTATTCATTAAAGGTGTGGTACATGTATTCATTGAGTGTATTTAGCAAGTTGTAAGGGAAATCTTGGTTCATTGCCATCTCAGACGTACTTGCTGTAAAAGAGGGTGCTCATAAGTTCAACATAGGTAAAATGCAGGGTTTGTTTACTAAACAGAAATTTAGAAAGATCAATTTTTGGGAATAACAGTAAATTCGGAACTATATTAATTAGGAATCCAGGAACCAGTGCCACCAGCATCATCTGCTCCTGCTCACCATTGTATGTGACAGTATAAATGTTAACTGACAACATTATCCTCTTACCCTCCTCCAATAGCCAAAGTTCTCCCGGTGTTAGTAAAACAGATTGACATGTTTTTCCATTGAAAGTCATCACAATCATCAATCGTTAAATGACCATTTGAAAGAGGCAACTGTGCGCCATCTGCGAAGGAGCCAGCCGCCATTTAAGCTTGTCAGTAGGAAAACTGAATCTCATTGGTTGGCTTTCTATCTTTGCTTCAATAAAGAAGTTGATGAAACAGACATGTGAAACCATGGGTCTCATGACTTAATAAGTAATGGATAGTGGTCTTAGTTATGCAACAATTTGTTAATATTCTTCAAATGAGGACAATGAAACTGAATAACTATTGTGGGTTGATATTGATGAGTACTAGTATTCTTTTCTAACCTGTGTGGAGAATGGTTTGTGCCCAGCACCACAAGTGTTTTCTTCCTGTAGTAGTTCTTTATTCTTTCTTCCCCCTTTCGGTGTGTTGTTCAGCATGCCGTGATATGCATCCCCCATTTCATGTTCACCTTTTGTTAGTTGCCTTTCTGCTTCTTCCCTATGTTTGCTGTATAATTCTGTTTGGCACTAGTTCATGGTTTTATGAAGACAGATTTACAAGAAATGCTGTTTCATTATATGTACAAGAACATGCAAATGCGTACCCTCTAGAACATCAAAACAGGTTGATGCTGTTTGATTTCAGACTCTTTCTGCAAACATTTGATTTGTTTCAGTATTATTGCAGGTTACAATTTTTGTAATGTAACTTCGATTTTTGTTCTTCGAGGCATAACTATTAAGGTTCTTGTTATTAGTATGGTGGCAATGGTAAATTTACGACCTTCCTATTTTTAAAATACCACCAAATTATAAATTGGGATTGCATGGGGGATTGAATGCCTGGTATAAATAGAAAGTGCTGTAGGAATTAGTTATGTCTGAAATGCAAATGAGAGGTGGGGGTCCTTCTTCCATTTGACATGGGCCTGCCCAATAGTCAAGGCATACTGGGAGGAGGTGTTATGGACCCTATCCCGAGTGGAGGGCGGCGAGATACCCCGATGCCCTAAGGTGGCTTTAGTACACATACTGAACGAAGTAACGAGCACTGGGGGTAGCAGAACATTAATCAACACTGGGCTGGTGACGGCGAGGGGTCTGGCTACCAAATGGAGAACGTAGGAGATGCCACCCTAGACAGATGGAAGGAGGGGATGGATTATTGCAAGACACTGGAGGAAACGGTCTGCACACATAGGGGCTGCCCAGGGAAATTCCAGATGGTTTGGGGCAAATGGGAGGTTGCGGGATAAAAGTGGGAGGTCGAGAATTGGAACAGGGAGTTATGAGCAGACTCTGTTTCGGCACAAGGGGGTGGAAGGGAAGGGGCCCAAGGGTCAAACTCAGGATGAGCGGGGCTGGGGTCGTTTACTGTTGTATCTATGGATACTGTAGAATCATTAATGATGGGTAATGTGTTCTGCCAAGATGTTTATGTTCTGAGAAATTCTAATATAAAAATATCAATGATTTATAATAAAAAAAGAAAGTACTGTATGGAGGAATAAATATGGTAATTGTGCTATTTAACTCCCATTTATTTGTGTGTTTTCCTATACGATTCTATATTTACAAAAAAGGAACAAGAAAGTAAAGAAAATCTATTTGAACAAATTACATAAAAGATACACCTAGCATTTTAAAATCTGGAACACGAAATTAAGGAAAATCTATCATAGCAAATTACATAAAAGATACAACACCTACCAGTGAAATCCCGAAGAAGCTTTAGCGGAAACAAGAAAAGAAATGCATTTACAATTAAAATTAATCTGCCTAACTTGAAACATATATTAATTCATCAGGAGGAGATAGTAACGCAGTCCGTAATACCAAGAACTCCTCAATTGCTCGCTTTAGTTTGGTGTCCCTGACCAGACCATATGCCTTTATCCAAGCAAAGAATCCTCTATACACAAGTGGTTGATCCCTTGTTCGGATACCCTTGCTAGTTCTGAAAAAATTATTATTAACATTTTAGCCAATGCAATAATCAATTAAGTTTGAGGGGTCGTCATCAGTCTAGACCACAGATCCTGACTTACGATCTGCAATGTAGAGTTTACAAATCTGCCAAAATTTGAATTCGCAGAGCCAAGATGCATGGACAACTCAACACAAGATGGAACACATTTACAACATCCCCTGTGTCACACATTCTACAGACTCTCAGGTCCTTGGGTATTCCTAAATTTGGCCCCAAGTATTACAAGTTGGGAAGGCATTGTAGTCGAAACCTTAGGTACCAATGCCTGAGTTTTACAGATGGAAATCTCATCTGGTACTCTCTATGTGCCTTTATTGGCAGAAAGAATTGCTCCTTATACTTATATTGCTTTAGTCTACTTAGATCTTGTAGATCCTTTATACAATCCCAAGAAATGGTCTTTCTCTTCACTATTGCTTCTGATTCGGACCCTAACAAAGCTAGGTCTTCCCTCATCTGATTCACTTGTTTTTTAACTTTCTTTAAATAAGGATTTGAATCTGCTAAAAACAGCGCCATAAGGAAAGACCCTAGGACCAATTTATCCGCCCGTTCAAGATTTACCATTAGGGACTAAGACCTCCTGGTGTATTGGGCCCACCAAGAGGTCATGCCCAATTCCAGTCTGATGGCACTGACTGGTGTAGAAAGTGGAAGGCCCAGAACTCTTAAGACTGTCTGCTTAACGAACGTCAAACAAATTCCTGTCCCTTATGTTTGGCAGTTCGCAGCCATATAAGACAATTGGTGACACTTTCGTTTTTATTGACCTCAATGAGGGGCTTAGTGAAAAGGCACATAATTTCCTTTTTATGCATAACAGCAATGAGATACAGGAACAAATATTCCCATCTAGACGTGCAATCAACTGATCTCAATGCTTCAATACTGAGATCGGGAATCCCAAGTAGCAGATTGAGGAGACCCTTTTAATAGGAATATTATTAAGAGACCAGATAAAGTGTTTTAGCTTCTTTATGGGTGTAAGTGATCATAATAAATTATTTACTCAGGTTTATCTCTAAATTGTTTGTTTTCAGGTATTTTTCTAATCCCTCCAGTTGTCGCTATAATCCCGCTTGTGTATAATCCATCAATATGAGATCATCTGCCTAGGTGAGGCACCTTAATTTCAGATTAGGCAAACTGGGGACGAACCTCCCCCCTACCCCCATTCTATACCCTTCTTCCACAAATCCGCCAGGTACAAATAAAATAGTGTGGGTGGAAGCACACAGCCCAGGTGCACACCTCTCTTAAAAGGGATTTTACAGGATAATTCCCCCTGCATATGCAGCCTTACCTTAGTCAAATTATTTGAATAAAGTAGCTGGATCAGCGACAGGAGGCCCGGATCTATCCCCCACTTAGCCAATGTTTGCCAGAGTATGGCGATGTTAATGTTCTCAAAAGTGGCCAACAAGTCTATTGTGGCCAAATACAGTAAACGACCTGTCGGAAGCCCAAAATCCAACAGACATGCTGCTAAAGTCAGCCCACTGATTAATGTTCCGCCTCCTCTCCAAAAGCCTGTTGGAAGTTGAATTAGGATATTGGCCCCCTCGGCCCATCGAGTAAGTTCACCCAAAAGTAATGTCGCAAATATATCTGTCGTATCGATGGAAGAGATGGGCTGTAACATGACAGAGTCTCTCTCTCGCCCCTTTTAAAAATGGAGATCAGCCTTCAACAGGCCCAGGAGGATGGACAGGTATAATCATTCATAATGTGGGTAAATAGATGGTACAAAATAGCTACCCATAAGGGCATATTACTTTTAATGATACCATTTGGCACACCATCTGGGCCAGACGCGCAGGAGTTATTGAGTTTATTGATAATACGCTCTATATCCGACTGATCGAAAAAAGGTTTTAGGGGAGGAGGCACAGACTCATTTTCAGTCCTTAGCATCAGCTCTTTACTGCCAATGACCGCATATTTGTCTGAGAAATACTAAAAACAATTGTTCTTCTGACACTCCTGAAGACTGGTGGAAGGACTGTTTGTTTCTCTTGTTGTTTAAAATCCACCAGATCCCACGAGTGTCATGCATGGTTATTTTCCTCAATAATGCTTGATTTTTCTCAATATATTTATCAGTACCATGATGAACTCGACACCAAATTATAAATTGTTGCCTTAAATTTCTTTTTTTCTTAACTTTATCCTCCCACTCTTTTAGTTTACACTTCATCAACTGTCAAAATTCCCTTTTCAATTGACATTTATGCCTTTGAATTTCCCTATCATAAGTCTGATCGGTCCCAGTTAAAGCGATCTTTGGGGAACTTCGTTGGATCAGAGTACAGTATCTTCTTGTTCGGAGAAAGATTTCCGCCCCATTTAGTGAGATCAAAATTCTTTAAGTTTGCGTTAGTACTGTATTGCACTACCATGTTCCCATGGGCCGAGATTACCAATGACCCCACCATTGAAACCCCTGCACTATCCATCAAATACAGACCCCTCAGGGTTAAGTGTAGCATTGCGTGGTCACTCAAAGTTGTCTTTACAATCTTAACAGCCTCCTCCACATCTACATTCTTAAGGAAGATGTAATCAATAATAGATGTAGCCAAAGCATTCGACCATGTGGGAATCCCTGCATACACCCCCCAAAGAGTTGGTATGATTGCATGAAAGACCAGCTTGACAGAAAATCGGACCATATTTTACCACAACTAGCTTTGCTTGACAGACGAGAAAGAGGGATAATCCCCTTCCTATCGTCTAGATCTTTACAGTCTCCGTCTGTAATCAAGCAGCTACAGTTAAAGTACCCTGCAATAATGACTACCCCTGAAGGATGCTCGCCAGACCGTGTTGTTAGAATTTTTTACCAAATAGTAAGTAACTTTTTCGCCATCCTTACATAGGGGGTTAAAGTAAACATTAATCACGAGTGTAACTGTTTGTGAACTTCATTGTCATCATAGATCATTGTTACTAAGAACGTGTCTGATTTGGCTGGAATTTGCTTAAGGAAACAAAACTTTCTGATTTTCATGGCTGTCAGGAGACCACCGTTAGGCCTCCCACGTGAGCCTTCTTTGCCAGCAGCGAGTGAATCAGAAATACGTCCCATATCGGGTTGCTCCTAAGCCATGTTTCTTGAATGAAGATGATGTCAAAAATATCAAGGAGCTGCATCTTAGTGTTAGGAGTTATAGCCCTGTGAGTTATAGCTTGCTATTTGGAGAGTGTCCCTGGCTGCCTGCCATCGAAGGTGGGAAGGGTTGCTGCCAGCCAGCCCTATCACAGATTTTCAAAGGGCTGAGACACAGACAACCTTTGTTCTTGATCAAGATACCTTTTTAGGGTGATCTTAGGGTAGGGGTAGGGTTTTGGAGTGATCACCACTCGTGCTGCTTGATAACATTCAAAACCATTCAAAAGGAACACCTCCTGCTGACTAAACATCAATATCAATCTTTTTTTATTCAAAAGTGAACAGCGCACTTTCCCAGACACACTCTGCCGAATAGATGGACGCATTTTAAATCAGGCGATAAAATAAAACTGAGGTTGGGCATAGATGCTATTATAAACAACACCCTCTGTCGATTTAATGGAATATGCCTTTCCTCTTCAAAGACAGATGAAAAAAATCTCTATCTGACTATAGCCTGACCCTTTTGAACAGTGGAGGAGTATTTGGACGTAGACTCCGTACGGCTCAACCCAAAGGGTAGCCCACCCTCCTCTCGGTTGGGAATCTTTGGAGTCACTTGCTGTGCTGACAGGTTGATTCTTTCGGTGTCCCTGGGCACTGAAAATCACTTGGTGCACGTTGGAGAAATTTGTTCCTAAGAAGACTTGTAGTTACACTTCAGCACTGTCCTTAGCGGATCTGAACTTAGGACCATTGCCATCCTTTGGCGCAATTTTGGTCTTCACTTGACTGTGGTCCTTGGCCGGAGGGGCCAACCTAAGAGACAGGCCAGTAATCACGTTTCCCTTTCACCATGAACCCTTTGTTTGCCTCCCTGTTAGAGGACTGCCATCAGTTTCCAACTGTATGACGTCAGACTTCACAGGAGCCATACCGACTGCTGATCGTCTGGCCGCAGCCATGATGTTCCTTAAGAACTTGTGCAAGCCTTTTCGTCTAGATTTTACATCTGCTTTCATATTTTTGGTTTTCCTTACCATTTGTTGAGGTGTGTTTAGTGCAGAGATTTCCAGTTGCAAACACATTAGTCCAGAGGCTACCTGGACCTCTTTTCGTTGGCCGTTTTAAATTGCCTAGATGAATTTTGGTCACTATTAGCCCACTTCCCATTCGCTGCAAGTAAGGGCGCTGTCGGCACCATCCTCTTGTTGGGCTCACACAAGAGGAGTGACTGTATCTTCATTAACATACAAAGGTTCGTTCTGACTTCTCCCTCCTTTTATCAGTGACTAGAGTTTCCTTTCAACCACTCTACTACCACTGCCCGGCTGGCGCTATTACCATCCACGCGGCTGGGTGAGTCCAAATTGCCTTTCACTCAGTTTCTTTTGAGTCTAGAATTCTACTTATCACTAGATATAACTTATGTGCAATTGATTTCTTATCCAACAGGCATGACGCCTCTCATGTCACCATTGTATGAACGTGGAGGTTAGTACATTTTTCTTTAATATTGATTGAGTCGTGTACACTACCCCTAGAATTATCAATGCCAAATGGTTATCCTTTATAACCCTTTGGGACTCTAGGGAAGAAGCATACTTACCCAATAAAAACAGATAGCTCTTGCCCTGAAGATGGATTATTAGGAATCCGAAACGCGTTGGCTAGATATAAACCTATGAGGAGCTATTGTGGATTGGATTTGAATATTATTTTACACATTTTTGTCCTTGTGTGAATGTTGTAAACACAGGACTATAAATATTTGATTTGCTGTGTTATTCACAATACCTGCCATATTGAAGTGTAAATTACTATTGTACCTGTGCTAGAAAATAGGATGATGATTAGCCGTATCATTGTCTTTTTGATTTTGATGTGATAAATGAGGTCAAGCCTCAATTAAATTGGACTAATTAATATTTGAAACACTGTGTGTGAGTCTATAACTACAATAAGGATACCTGATAGACTTAACCTTTGATCATATAGAAATTGTATGCTTTTCGATCAAGATAAAACAATACTATTGAATCTACTGTTTGAGTTCTGTGTTCCCCAACTGTGGGTGACCCGCATAATAAACCATATTGATAATCACTGGGACTGTTGTCCCCCTAGGAATGCATCACGGGGCCACCGTGTGGCAACACACAGTTCTGTTCTCTACTGCTCTTGTCTGTCCCACGTGGCCTTGCGACATTAGCCCTTTTGCACCTGAAATTCTTCGAGCAATATTTGTCAAATACATGTCTTGTGTTGATTTGAAAACTATAAAAACCAATCTACTTGAGATCGACGATAGGAGAGTCTGTACAAGTCTGCGCACCCCTTCTCCCCTGTTTTTTTCAACAGCCACCGTATCATACAGTTGAATGAGGGACTGGAGGACTAAGTTCAGTGCCGCCAAGGAGAGCTCTCCTATATCAGACGTGTTGTGCGACGGCAACTCATTTCCCAGAGGAAGGGGTACATGAGCAACCCCTGTCTCCTGATTGCCGTTTGTATTCGATGAGTCTAATTCCGAAATATCCGAAATTGCCTCCAGTGTCTTTTCTTGCGTTCTTAATAGGATGGGGGAGACACTGAGTCGGTCTCTTATTGCTTCAATCACCTGAATGTCATTCTTAAGGCTCACACAGGCTTAAAAAATTGACAAATGTGCTTCTTGTTCCTCTTGTGTCAGAACCGAGCCTGAGATATCACAGACCACCACAGTATAGTCAAGTCTGCCATCCTTTGCACTCTGTGCCCCCAAGCCTTCAGATTGAGTTGCCTGTGCGTACGATATCCTTGGCTTCACAGGGAAAATGCAGAGATTTTCCCTTTCCCGCACATGTGACTTGAGTTCATCTAGATGAGTGGTTTTGATGGCGACATCAGGGGCCGTACTTTTACTGCGCAACAGATATAATTTGTTTTTGCCCGGCATCATCTTCCCCATGCACCCCACTAATTATCCCGAAAATCAAACCCCTCCGTCTTTCAAATGGCCAGTAATAGTGGTCAAATACTGCAGAGCAGGAGTTCAGTACTACTGTGGAAAACACAAAGCCACTCGCCATGCGTCGCAATTGCCGTTTAAAACCGTGGGTGGAGACCTTCGCAACCAGCGTTTACAGTCTCATTATTCCTGTCCGTGATGCCTGTTTTACTCCCTGCACGGACTGCGCAAACTGCACTCACTCTGCAGCCACTCTGCAGACTTTGTCTGTATTTCATGTTTAGGTCCGCCTCCAAAGAAAGCCAGGAAAGACAGGCCATCAGGAGAAACACACCAGCAGACTGCACCCACTCCTATTTTTAAAACACCACCAAATTATGAGTTGGGATATTTACAGAATGTGTTGCATAGACAGTACGACATGCAGTAAATCTGGGTTATTTACCTCAATGTTGTACTTTTTGTGTGTCCCATGATGCAAATATTCCATGCAAGCTGAACTTATAATTAGGTGGTGTTTTCAAAATAAAACTTATTTGGCATACAGGGTCCAGAGCATATAACATTTGCGTTAGTTCAAAAAGTGAGCAAACTCATTGATCATACAGAGGGAAGAAAATCTGTATTATCTAAACGTTTGCACTAGTTCAAAAATACATTTGCCTGCTTTTTGTAGTGCTTGCTGCATAACAAAAATAAATCTGTTTCTTAGATTTCTTTTCATGTTACTCATCAAACGTAGTAAACAAGTCTTTCATTTTTGCCGTTTGTAAAAACCTTTTTTCATTGATAATTTATCAAAAGATTCAAAAAGGTTGCATACTATATCTCCAACAGAGAAAGTTCATAAATTAAATGGAATACTTTTAACATTGGTAGAAAGTTCAAAGAAAAAGAATAGCATATCTAACACCTGCCCATAATCCCCCAAATATATCATAGTACAACATTGACATTTCTCCCAAATATATTTTTTGTGTAATAGCCTACCTCACAACTGAAATGTTAAAACATTTTTAATAATGCAAATTGGGGCTAAACCTATTTGCTCAATTCCCAATTATGAAAACTGTTCTGTGGATAAGGTGGGAATCCTTGATATTCATTAATGTCTTAGCCGTACATTAAATTGTCTGAAACACATTGGACATTTTTTTCACACCTAACCAATAATGTGGCTAGACGTATGCTCCAACCAAGGCAGCCCTCTTCAGATTTTACACCACACGTATTGTGCTGGGGCCTCCTCTGAAGCTCCCTGAGCTTTTTCAGCTATACCTGGCTTTCATGCTGCTTTTCTCTGGGTCTTTTCGGTTCTGTTGTAACTGCTTCATAGACACAGGGAGATTACACTCCTTTTGACTTCTGCCATGGAATGTCTTCATCTACAAGAGAGCCCACAACTCCTGTTATATGTCCGAAGACGTTAGTAGTGGGAACTATCTTAAAATGAAGAAATCTTTTTCAAGGATTGTGGAAAGTGTGTTAAAAAATTTTTTATAGACCCACATCTTCAGTGCATTTACTGCCTGCTGTCATGTCTAGCGGAGCAACAGTGTCCCAATGATATAATTGGTAGTTGGGTGCTAGGTAACAATTCCATGAAATACAATTTGGTACTGTGCACAAACATAAAGGGCCAAGAACAGTACATGTAAGACACTGGAGATTTTGTAATGATCAGGATGACGTAGATGCCAAGTCCAGATTGGGTGAAATGCCCGCCTGAATGGCACGAGGGCACATACAAAACGAGGTATGCACAAAGTAGAAATTACTGTTCCCATATGGAACAAGGGCGATACTAGTATGTAGAATACAAAAGTATCCTAGTGGAGGGCGCAATGACACCAAGGGGAAGCACTGAGGCACCAAAACAAAACAAGCCCCAATTCAAGTCAACTGGAAGTCCATTTCGGTAACAAGTAATTCGAGCGAGGAGAAAAGGAGACGGAACAAAACCAGGAGAGATCAATGGGAGAAGGGAAGCAGGAACAGAACACGGACAGAACACAGGACTAGAGTAACATACTGCTAGGCAACAAGGACTCACTGGTTTGTTGTCGAGCAACCTGCTGAGGTGATCACCATCCTTTTCTGTCTTGGACCATAGCGCTTGTGACAGCACTTGTGTTTCTTGTTGACATCCCTGCATCTTGCTAAGTGCACTTTGTGCGCCTGCTGCTTGTCTGCTGCTGGGACATTGAGTCCTGTCTGTTATTCGCCAGGGCAGCCACCAAGTCGATACTCCGAAGCATTGGAACATGACACCTGCACCCTCACAAGCTTGATGACTATAAGATAAGGAAGGGTTTTCCACATTAAACATTCTTTGATCGGCAGGGGAGACTTCTACTCTTTCTGGAGGAAACCAAGAGATGATTTTCCAGTGAGGACTTTGTGAGAATGGCTTCAGCCTCTGCCTTAGGTTGGCAGAATGCCTAAGAAGCAAGCTACTCAGGAGACGTAGTGCTTCCTCAGCATAAAGGGCCCATTACTTCACCAAGGCCAAGGTCAGCAGAGAAGGAAACCCTTTTCACCTCTGCCAGGAACCTCAGAGGAATAGGAAATCTTCCTAAACAAAGTTTGCCTGCAAATTGGCATGGTCCCTGCTTACGCGCCATCTACAAAGTGCTAGTCAACTGCGTTACCTTCTACTAGTAAGCGTTGCACCTTGACAATCAAGAAATCACCTTCGAGGGGATTGGGTCTTCCGACGTATTCCATATCTATGACGGTAATCGCCATAGCTGTGATGCTTGGGAAAATCTTTCAGCATCTGCGTCCTGCGTTGATGACGTTGATTAGCCGTCCTTGAGGGCCTCCGTCGAGCCGATGTCACCGGATGTTATAAGTAGGACGCACGACACCCGTAGCCTCAGTTCTGTTTTTTCCGTGAACGTGTTCGTTTTGGAGATCTCGGCGCGCCTCGATTCTACTGAATCCTGTTCTTTCGGTTCTTCGAACCTCTTTCTTCATTGAATAGTGTATGATGTCTTCGGCTTCTTCCGTCCCGCAGTGTGGGTTTAAGGACTGTCGGTGTGCGGGTCCAAGATGTCGCTGACGGGCACGCACTACGCTTGCCTCTGGTGACTTGGGGAGGACCATGATATGGATAACTGTGCCAACTGTCAATCGCTCACATCGAAGGCCTTGCGGGAGCGTAAGAAGAAGCTGTCAGTCGGTAAGGTGGCCAAGCCCCGGAAGTCGCGTTCCACTGGTCTTTCGACAGATGATTCGAGGGGCGACTCTCTGCATCGTCATCGTGAGTCCGGGAGTTCTCGGTCTGGGAGTCAGTCCCGCCATTCCTCTGCCTCTTCGAGGCACTCCAGGAAGCGTCGTAACAGGTCGCCGTCCCCGTCCGAGGACTCCGCCCGCCGGCGGGTTGCTTGTCCCAACAAGCATTCCACTCCTGAGGTATGGGATTCCTTCCGAAAAGGAGATGTTGGCGATTTTTCAATCGCAGGGGTCTGGTCCGTCCGTGCCGTCCGAGGACGCCGGGCGTGGCCGTGCTAGAGACACTGCTTGTCCTCCTTCGGGCTCGAGCAGTCGTCGCGACCACCGGGCGCCTTCGAGGTCCCGGTCGGACAAGGATGGTCGCTCTAGGCATGGCCGTTCCAGGTCCCGGTCCTCGACGCCCTCGAGACCGCGAGAACCTGTGAAGTCTTTAAAGAAGACATCAACGCCAGCGGCACCAAGGTCATCGACGGACTCTCTCGAGCCTCCGCCTCTGAGGAAGTCGTCGGCGCCCAGGCTGTCGATAGACATGCTCGGGGCTCCACCCTCAAGGCCTGTGTCGACGCCGCCGAAGCTGTCGGCACTGCGCTCGACGTCGACGCCGATTCCGTCAACGCCCTCGAAGCCTTTCGAGGCGGTTTTGTCCAGGGTACCCGTGGCACGGTGGAACCCCCCAGAAAGGCTCTTGCCAAGGCTAAACCTGTCTTTGTTCCTTTTTCTGTACCCTCTTTCCGGCCTCTGGATTAAATTTCTGAGGTGGATGAGGGGTCTGAGGAAGGTGAGGTTCCTGATGGCCTCCTTTCTGGTCATAGCCAACTTGAGGACCTGCGCCATGTAAGAAGATTCAATACAACACTACAGCTGAGTCAATGCCTAGTCTGGGATACTGAATGGAAACCCTTATTGATATATCTTTATGTCCAGTTCATGAGTTCTGGATGACTACCCCTATATAACACCCCTCTCTTGGAATCCCCCTGACCCAAGAAGTAGTTCTGTTTTGCAACATTAAAAGGTTTATTTGAGAATTTAAACAATATATATATATATATATCACACTTTTATAATGAATTAATAATTGAATATCACACTTAATCTGAGCAGTAATCAATAATGGATAGTCTGGCACTAGCACACTTCTTTATAATCAATGATGAGTGGGTATAGGATGGATAAGATAGCAACAATACTTTTATGGTTTCAACTAGATGCAATGTGGAATGAAAATGCAGCACAGAAAATAACTTGATAGGATTTCAGCAAAAGACAATGTAATCACTTTCTTGGACAATTCACCCCCCCCCTTTATGCAATGTAAGGAGATGAAGAGAAGAGCACTCAGTTCTTAGGAATGCAATCAAATAGAATTCAGTTCAATTCCCCCCCAGCAGTTTATACAACAGATATGAGTTTTGAAACACAGGCAAAATGCTTTGAATATGGTGACAATGCAGTGAGAAATATGCTGAAAATGCTTTTAATTCCCTTCAGGAGGTTCAGGTTGAGTGGTATCTAGTTAATATTAGTTCAGGCTCACTCTAGCAATGATTCAGGGATGGTTCTTAGGAGGCAAACGAAATTTTAGCAGTTCAGGCAAAAGCTGCTGATTTTTACAGGTGGCTGAAATCAGGCCAAATCGCAAATCGCGGTAAAATTTGCGGGTGCGTGAATCGTGATTACGGAGGCACTATAAGGAGTAGCAAGTCGGTTCCAGGTTCTTTGGAAAGCCTAGATTCTAAGCTTTCAGAGGAAAGTTAAATCAAGTTCCTAGCAGAAACGGTTACGGAGTTATGAACGATTTTGTGAAGGTGGTTTTTCGGATTTTAAATTTTAAAAGTTCAAAGCGACAGGTTACAGCTTTGCAGCTGCAGAATTGACAAATGACAGTGGTGCAGCTTTACAAATGACAGGTGACAGTTAGGAGGCAGTTCTGGTTAGATTAAAATAGTTTGGATTAGATTATTTTAACTAAGAGATTGGTTCTGCACAGTTCTGCTAGGTACTCACAATATATTTTTGAAATAGGCCTCGCCACGGATCTGGTCAGGTTTTGGACTGGACTCCGGTTCTGGTCTCGGCACTTCACAGTGATCTGGGTCAGCTCTCTGGTTCTGCTAACAGCGGTCTGGGTCACTCCGGATCTCTGGCCTCTGGTTCTGGATACTGCTCTGCTTTCTCTGGGTACAGCACTGCTTCTGGATCTTTCTGGCACAGGGTTTCAGGCCAGAATCAACAGCGGGGTCCGGCTGTGAATAGTCTGCAAATGATTTTTGGGCCTGCTGACAAATACTTTTGCTTGCAGTGGGCCTTCTTGGTTCAAAGTTCTGTAGTCTCTCTTTAGCTTGGAAGTCTAAGTGTAGGATCTCTGGATGTGAAGTCGTTGGTCAGCATGCTCCGCAGCAAATGGAATTGAATGTCTCTACCTGTCCCAGCAGTCTCTTTTTATGTGTTTTGAAAGTGGGTGTGTGCCTGGGCCTAGCTAAGCCTGCCCCTTTCTACTTGTCATTGGCCCAATTCTCCCCTCTCCCATGATTGGGGGAACGAAATGTGAGTCAGAGTGATGCTGTAGGTTTTATGGGTCAGAGGATCCTCCCCTGGTCAGTTTGCCCACAAATCTATATTTGATTCAAATACATATTGCACAGATATACAGTTGTTTAAAATTACATGCACCCATCACATATCACATGAGGTATACTCTGTTCAAACTCTGCTCTTCCTGAGGGCTTGCATTCAAAAATGGCAACTTATTTTCGATTTTAGTGGGTTATGCAACCTTGGTTCTTCATTAAAAGTTATACACATATACACAGGCTGTCCATACCTACTCCAGTAAATTCCCATATCTCTAGCTTAAACACAGAGTATGTGGTGTCAATAAATAGCAGGGTTTTGCCCCAGAACATCACACAAATTGGAGTTTGGGCTTGAATCGAAGGTACATTTTTTAAATTAAGGCTCTCAAAGTTCTACATTCCTGTCATTTGATTACAAAGAGTTATCAGTGTTTCTGTAAAATATATATTTTGCTTTCAATTCAGTTCTCAGAGTGTTGGAGTCCGCCTCCAAGACTTGGGTGGGTCAGTGACCATGCCTCTGCTGGCAGGCAGGCCTTTGTTGACAGGAAACAGTCAAAATCAACATATTCTATTCAAGTGCAAGAGCCTATTGTGTGGTCTCTGGGAGGCTTATGTCAGCAGACCAGGGGGTCACTTTGCATTTGGTTATTATGACCATGTGATATCCTGGGCTGTGGTGTGAATCTCTTGAGGTGAGAGGGTTTCCCAGGCTTCTGGCCTCTGGGAACATCAGGTGGCTAATTTTTGATTAAAATGCAGCCTTTGAAGTCAGCTGAGTCAAATTCCTTTGTCAGCAACTGCACTCAGTTCTCCTGTCAGAGTTTAGACCGCTAGCGCCGCCTTGAGGATTTTGTTGGTACTGCATCCATTTTTGGGATCTTTCTTGGATTAATGCATTCCAAACAGGAATGGTTCTTATATGGTAGTAAATAATCCTTGCTTAACATTGTTTTGATGGGGCTCCTTACAGTAAAATGGTTATGTGGAACCCCACAAAAGGGTTGAATCTTTAAAGTGGTCCGATGAGCCACGATTTCAGCAACTTTTTGACATCAGTAACAGTGGATTTTGTTAACAAAGATCTTTCTTTACACTGGTGGGTGGCAAGTTAGATAACCATTTTGGTGTGCGCACAAACTGCGTGGTTCTCCTGGATTCTGGCGCACGTGTGGGCTTTTTGGCCATCTTGGATTTTCTAAGTCCACAGCACCAAATGTTGCAGCATGATAGCTCAAACGTGGGTCAGGACACCCAACAGCCAGTCGTTGCACGACGCCAGTGGCCTGGACACCTCTCCGGAGGTGGAGTTTGGTAGGCCTGAGCCTGGCACGCATGCCGACTCCTCTTACCGGCGCCTGATGTCGAGGGTCACAGATTACCTGGGGTGGTCGGCCCCCCCCTGGGGATTTTCAGCAGGATGATCTGACTGATATCCTTGACCAAAGTCCACCAACTGACCCGGTACTGCCATTCCATATGGCCTTGCAGAGAAGGGTGGCTGCGGCATGGACTTCTCCGGAGAGTCTCCCGGCAGTGGCAAGTCCTTGCCGAAGAAATATCGCCCAGCCAGTGGCGACCCCTGCTACTTGACCACGCACCCCACTCCGGAGAATTTGGTGGTGCAGGCAGCTATGGCCCCCGCAAAGCAGGCGTTGTACCCTACCATCCCTCCTGATAGGGACGACAAACGTTTTGACGGCTGGGCGAAGGTGTTTTCTTCTGGTGGTATGGCGCTTCAGGCTGCCAACTCCGTTTGTGCCTTGTCTCGTTTCACACACACTCTGTGGAACTGTATCTTCTTAGCGGCTGATCATATTCCCGAAGGGGAGGAACGGGATGGTTTTCTTGCTATCGTGCAGGATGGCAAGGACGCCATGTGTGAGTATGTTCAGTCGGGTCTGGACATGGTTGATTGCGTCAGCCGGTCCATGGCGGCGAGCACCGTAATATGCAGGTTTGCGTGGTTGCGGAAGTCGGGGTTTGCTCCTGATGTGCAAGCTTGGCTCCTCAACATGCCCTTTGATGGTGAACTTCTTTTTGGCAGCAAGGCTGACGAGAGCCTTGAGAGGTTGCAGACCTCCAAAGCTGCAGCGAAGTCGTTGGGCGCTGCAGTTCGCCAACCTCTGCCTTTTCGTCCTTGGGGACAACAATGGAGGGGAGGTTCCTTTCGATATTACTCGTCCTTTAGTAAATCGAGAGGAGCTGCTAGTCAAAGGGGCCACCGTAGGAGTGACTGAGGTGGAAAACAGGGTACTTGAGGTGCCAAGGCCGCTCGGGCAGTTGCCACTTTGCCCTCAGGCACTGCCGCAGCCGCTTCACCTCAGTCATGAGGCCATGTCCCATGGTTCGCTGGTTGGGGGAAGGCTGGCACAGCATCTTGTAGAGTGGCGTGCCATTACTTCAGATGTGCGGGTCCTGGAGATCATAGCCCACGGCTACTGTCTTCCTTTCCGGCAGAGGCCTCACGACAATCCACCAGGGAATCTCTCTTTGAAGAGTCCGGATCCGCTCTTTGCGCAGGAAATTCAATCCCTGCTGGAGAAAGGCACCATAGAACTGGTGCCTGTAGCGGAGAGGAACAAGGGATGGTATTCCCCTTATTTTTTGATTTCGAAGAAAGACTGGGGATTGAGACCCATCATGGACTTAAGCGGTTTGAACAAACTCCTCAGGAAGGACAAGTTCAAGATGGTTACTCTTTCTCAAGTTCTCCAGGCCCTTCAACTTCAGGACTGGTTGGTGTCTCTCGACCTCAAGGACGCTTATTTTCATGTGCCGATCCATCCAAAGCACAAGAAATACCTGAGGTTCGCGGTTGGGGACTCGCACTTTCAGATTCAGGTCCTGCCGTTCGGATTGACCTCCGCCCCGAGGATCTTCACCAAGCTCATGGTGGTGGTGGCAGCGTATCTCAGGAAAGGGGGGATTCACGTCTTCCTGGACGATTGGTTGATCAGGGCGCGCTCACCCGAGCAGGTCCTGGATCATCTGTCCGTCACCTGCCACTCCCTTCACAAACTGGGCTTCTCCCTCAACTTAAAGAAGTCCCACTTGACGCCAACACAGCAGCTCCAGTACATCGGAACAGTGCTCGACACATCCCTGGGGCAGTGTTTCCCTTCCCAGGTGAGGGCTCTTCACATTCAGCAGATGGTGCACAAGTTTCAACTTGCCCAGACGCTCCCGGCGTTCGAGTTCTTGAGGTTGCTCGGCCTCATGGCATCCTGCATTCTTCTGGTGCCAGAGGCCAGGTTTCAGATGAGATCTCTGCAATGGGCCCACAAGCTCCAGTGGTCCCAGTCCTCCGGCAGGATGTCGGACCCCGTTCAGGTGCCGTCCTCGGTCGCCCAGGACCTTCTGTGGTGGGCCGTCGAAGGCAATCTGATGAGGGGGGCTCCATTTTGGCTGCCCTGACCGGAGGTGAGGATCGTGACGGACGCATCCCTCACAGGATGGGGAGCTCATGCCAACAAGTTGACAGTCAGCGGTCGTTGGTCTCCATCCGAGTCCAGACTCCATACCAATCTGTTGGAGCTGCGGGCAGTCAGGCTTGCCCTGAAGGCTTTTCTGCCGACTGTGCGAGGGAAGAATGTCCTGATTCTGACGGACAACACAGTGGCCATGCACTGCCTCAACAAAAAGGGGGGGGGGGCAGGGTCACTTCCTCTGGTCAGGGAGGCGATGCAGCTCGGGTTCTGGGCCACCCAGCAGGACTTTTCAATCTCGGCAGTTCATCTGGCCGGAGACGAAAACGAGACTGCGGACGCTCTGAGCAGGCAGAGCGCGGTCTCTCACGAGTGGGAGCTGGCTCAAGAGATTCTCCTGGAGATCTTTGCCCTTTGGGGGACCCCTCAAGTGGATCTCTTCACCTCCAGTGTCAACCGGAAGTGCAAAAGGTTCTGCTCGCAGGAATTTCCTCCAAAAGGAGCCTTAGGAGAGGTGTTTGTGGTGGAGTGGTCCTTCCCACTGCTATACGTGTTTCCTCCAGTCCCCGTCATCCCGCAAGTGCTACAGAGGTTTGGTTCCAAGATGATCCTCATTGCTCCGGCACGGGCCCGGAGGATGTGGTATCCGGACCTTCTCGACTTGTCCATCTGCCCTCCACGTCGTCTTCCCTACCGAGACGATCTGCTCTCACAGGAGGGGGGGTCAGGTTCTCCATCCAGAGGTCAGGTCCCTCAACCTTCACGCTTGGCTTCTGAAAGGTTGAGGTACAAGGATTGGGACCTCCCTGAACACGTGATGGAGGTGTTGCTTTCGGCCAGATGGCCGGCGACTAAGTCCCTGTACCATTGCCGTTGGAGAAAGTTCTGCGACTGGTGCAGGGTTCAGAATGTGGATCCTTTTTCATGTGACATTCCTGTGGTTCTGTCTTTTTTGCTTTCGTTGGCCCACAGGGGCCTGCAAGTGGGTACTGTTAAAGGTTACCTGGCTGCTCTGTCTATATTTAAGCGCTCGTCTGAGGAGTGTTCTTATTTCAAAATTCCTTTAATTTCTCAGTTTCTCAAAGGACTCACTAATTTATTTCCGCCGTCACCTTTCCAGGGGCCTGGTTGGGATTTGAACCTTGTTCTGAAATTCCTTATGGGTGCTCCGTTTGAGCCTTTACATTCTTGTCCTTTGAGGCTGTTAACCCTTAAAAGTGTGTTTTTAGTTGCGGTCACTTCCGCTCGCAGAGTGAGCGAGTTGCAGGCACTTTCAGTTAAGCCACCCTTCACTGTGTTTCAAAAGGACAGGATTGTCTTTAGAGTTAGTCCTTCTTTCTTCCGAAGGTGGTGTCGGAATTTCATTTAGGAATTAAGCCAGAAGGTTGTTCATCCAGCATTTTATCCTCCTCCACATCCTGGTAAGGAAGAGGAGAGGCTTCATAGGTTGTATCCTAGGAGAGCTTTGAGTTTCTACATTTCACACATGTCCCGGGTCAGAGTGGACGATTGGCTCTTTATTGGTTACGCTGGAAGGCGTTTGGGACAAGCTGTGACTAAGCAGACTTTGTCTAGATGGTTTATCTGGCCAGTTTCTGAATGTTACCGCCTGGCGGGTAAGGACCCTCCGATAGGCTTACGGGCCCATTCTACTAGGGGTATGGCTGCCTCTACTGCCCTGCAGAGGGGTGTTCCTATTCGTAACATCTGTGAAGCAGCCACATGGGCTTCGGTCCATACTTTTGTACGTCACTACTTCCTAGATTCTATCCATGGGCAGGATCTGGCCTTTGGCATCGGAGGACATAATCCCCTCGAAGAACAAGTTACTCTCTTACCTGGTAACATTCTTTCGATGGGATGGTCCGACGATGTATTGCATATCGCTCCCTCTCTACCTGCCCCGTGTTAGGCAGAAACCTGTGCAGTTCCCTCTGGGACCACTGCAAAAGATTTAGGACTACAAGTGTTTGGCAGTAAATCCACTTGTTAGCAGTCTGTACCACACAGATTCACTTGGTAGCTGTGGCTGAGCAGTCAGACTTCCCTCAAGAAGAGTTAGGCAGTATACAGAGTATTCACAATAGGTCAAGAGCACACAATAGACCAAGTAAACCCTGACCAGGGCTTGGTGTAAAAGAGATATAATTATTTATTTAAATCCACATCTAGAAAAACACACAGGCACTAATAGTAAGCAATTCAAAAACACGTTCACTAAAAGATATACACTGCCTTAAAAGAATATTAGACAAGTCTTAAGTAAAGCCCCACTTATTTTCAGACAGCGGTGAGCGCTTAACGTAGATGTCACTCTAATAGTTTGTTTTAAAAAGGGAGAGAAAAGCAGAGAACAAATTGAAACAGATCCCAACACTTTTTCAAGAACACAACAAGGGGGGAAGGCAAAGTAAAACCGTGAAGTTAGAGTTCAAGAGGCCGGATCCACTTTCAGAGGATCCAAACGAAATGTGTCCAAGGTCACACGGTTGCAGTGCACAAAAGTCTTGTGAAGGTTCAAAAAGGAGTTGGACCACAGAAAGGGACCAGTTAGAGGGTCAAGGCGGCCAGCCCAGTCCAGAAGGTTAAGGAGTTATTATTACCTTGTAGCAATCTTTAGAAAGGGAGGCCTGGTGGACACGGTACCTTAAAGTGATGAGAACGCTCCAGCGGGGGCAGTTGTTCCTGGCTGCAGGTGCAAGTCGGTGCTTCGTCCGGGGGAAGAGAGGATCTCGTCGTGGAGGAAGACAGGAGTCCGTTGCACTGCCAGGGAAGAAACCAGCCGCGGAGTTTATCAGGTACAAGGAGCGGTCCGGTGATTCGCGGTTCAGTGGTAAGTGGCTATCCGGCCGCCCGGGTGCTTGGCACGGGCAGTTCGACCACAAACCGGGCTGGGGTGCGAAGAAAGAAAGGAAAACTGGTTGTGCCCAGCAGTCAGGCGAAGAAGCCTCTCCAGCCGGGAGATCTTCTCTGTCGTCGGGAAGTGGTGAGTCGGTTCTGCAGGGCTCCACCGGTGGTGTCGTCGTGGTAGGTCGGCTCAGCTTCTCCCTCGTCGGATTCTCAGGTCCTGTGGCGACTTCTGAAGTTCCAGTCCCCAAAGCCCTGCTTTTATGCAGAAAACCCCCATTCACTCAGCCTAGCTGTCACTCAAACATGCTAAGTGGTGAGCCGGCCGGCTCACCACTTGGGCCAATCACACAAGAGTGCGACCTGAGTTACCAGGGTAACTTGGTCCACGGTGCCTAAACCCCCTTCTACACCCCCTGTGGTACCCAGACAGAGTAGCACCACTTTTGGAGGCTTCTGTGGAGAAGCCCGCCAAAAAAATGGAACAAAGGGCTCGACTTGGGTTGGAGTCACAGAAGAGAACACAAACGCCATTTTAGAATCGAGTCTTGGCAAAAAATAACAACCGGAGAATTAATATTAATTAAATAAACCGGCGGTATGTTCGAGGCTATGAGAATTAAATAATTAAAGTTGGTAGCCTCGAACAATGGGAAAATCCCATTGGAAAATATTCGCGGTCGAATATAAAAAGTAGTTTCCACTGCCACCAGCCAAAACTCGATCAGGGGGGACGGAGACGTGCCCCCTCCACTAACAGACCCCAGGGCAATCGAATTGCCCTGACCAGTACGTCCACAATATGATGGTTTGTACTGGTTTCTGTTAATAATTTGGGACTAGTAAAGCCAATGGTGACTTTACATGCCCTGGGAGACAGTAGTCAGTCCCAGGGTATGGAGTCTATGGTGGGGTGTCACTATGATACCCCTGTGTTACTGCATGGAGGGTGCTGTGTAACACACATAGGAAAAACACATGAGACCCTATGGAGTAAAGGACCCCATAGCCCAAAAAACACATTACCAGCCAAAGGAATACCATAAATCATGTCCAAGAGTGGGAGGAAAAGAGTCTCACTCTTGGCAGGAGGAAAAAACAAACTCCAGAAATCCAGCAAAGCTGCTGGGGGACTCACTAGGTTAGGAAATTCAGCCTAAAGAGAGAATTCTCCCTAACACCCCGCTACAGAATTTCTTATGCGATTGCAGCTTAATTGCATAATTAATTGCAGTTTCTGCAAGGCTTTCTGTGGTCATACTGGCAGTGGTTTGGTGCCATATGTTCTGGGGAAAAAACTACAACTGAGGCTACGGGCGTTGTGCGTCCTACTTATAACATCCGGTGATGTCGGCTCAACTGAGGCCCTCGAGGACGGCGTATCGACGTCATCGACGCAGACGCTGTAAGATTTTCCGAAGCAGCACAGCTGTGGTGATTACTGTCATAGATGTGGAATACGTCGTCGGACCATCTCATCGAAAGAACGTTACCAGGTAAGAGAGTAACTTGTTCATCTATCGATAAACCATTCACAAAGTCCCCATTGATGGAGAAGCGCCCATCCGTGAGTAAATCCCCATCGATGGACATGCATCCACTGACACGCAAACTGCTGTTGATGTGCAAGACATGCGTGTCCATGGCACATCCCCTACAGGTTGATTTTTTTCTTCTCCCAATCAGAACAGGAGGGCACTGAGCCAGCTCTCCCATCTAGGAAGTAGACCAAAGTACCCCGCTCTCCTAGTGGTTGGAGAACTTCCTGATGATTCCTTTAAACCTGCACTCATGCACCTCTTGCCAAACAATATTGAACATTGCAAAGTTAAAAAGATGCTGGCACTTACAATAGGTGCACATATTGAAAACATGCCCTGAACCACACACCGGTGGTGCAAGCAGTGGTACCTACCCCTTTGGCTCGCATGCCTGCTGGCTTGGTTCCGGCTCCAGGGGAAGACACCCCGGTGCCATGCGGCTGTGCCTTTGGAAAATCGATTCTCTGCCACTGATTCCCTTACCTAGGCACCGGCGTTCCTCTGGATTCTATTGTATTTAGCTGCATACCTCAAAGAGTGCCAGTGGCTCGTACACTTCTCACTATCTTTCTAGCGCCGTTAACAGGCATGGCTCTCGTTTCTTTTCAGTAGGAAACAAAGTAGTGTAAACACTTGGCTTGTTTGCCCCCCCTAAGGCTAAGAATCAGTTTCATCTGACTGACATTTTGGATGAGGGCCCTCTATGGGAAACCCTCTTGCCATTAAACACAATAGTTACTGTCTCTGTTAGCCACCTGACAGAGACCAGGCTCAGTACCTGTGGTAGACCATGTCCTTGCAGAAATACATTGTCTGCCTCCCTCGGATCCATGCTTCCTTTCCACTCAATCATCACTGGAGAGTTTGATGGTGCAGGTCATGCTGATGGGTGTAAACACTACATCTTTTCCCTCCTTGTCCCTGACGGAGAAAGCAAAAATCTGGCTACCATGGGCTGCAAGCTCTTTACCTCTGGCAGCCTTATCTTGAGGGCTGTTAATGCTCTGTGCCCTGGCCTAGTAAACGTTTGGCCTGTTGAGTATGACCTATGGGCAGCAGAGAGCTTTACCACCAACGAGATGGAGGCTACAACACTGTGGTGGATGTCAGTAAAGATGCCACACTCTAGATCTTGCAATCAGGCTTTGACATGAACGATTGCATTGCATGCGTTATGCTCACAGGGTTGGTCTTGCATAGACATTTTAGGATGCAGACCTGCGGATTTGCTGCTGATGTTGGCTATGCCCTTTGAAGGCAACAACCCTTTTGGGGCAAAGGCTGATGAATCCTTGCATATATTTGCCTCTGAGGCGACAGGCAAGTCATTAGGCCTTGCAGTTTAGCAGACTCTGTTGGGAGGGATTGTGCTTGTATGCTCTTCACCTTCACTTTGGCAATGGTCAGGCACCCTCGTGCAAGCAGCCGCAGCATCATCTTTCTTTCCACGGTAAAGGCAGAAAACATCAGAGAGCAGGATTTTTAGTACTCTGTTGTTTCCACCACACTCCCTAGGGCCTTCGTCCATTCAACTTCAGTGGGGGGAGGTGTAAAGAACTCAGGGTGGCAACAGTAAAGACAGACGCAAGTGATCACAGTTCAAGGGTGATTATTGAACAATGAATGCAGGGTGGAAAAACGCCCGACGAAATCTGAGATGGGAGCAAGCGTTGACCATCAAATGAAAAATAAGGCAGTCCTAGTGGCGTGTCAAATAAAAGGGCCTATATTAAAACAACCTATTGCCAAGTCCCTACAAATAATTACAAAAAGAATGTGGGATAGGGTTTCAATAAAGAAAGAAGTGTTATCTAATCATAAGTCAGGATGTGATTGCCAGGGGTCTCCCTTCCCCACGTTTTCAGCACAGGACAAGGTGGGACTTGGAGCACAGCACACGCTTGAGCTTTCTCAGCACGAGCCGACAGTTCCATCCCAGCTATCAGGTTCTTCTATGGTAAAGTCTCTTTTCATTAAAAAGTGTTTTACCCACGAGGGCCTGATGTATTCCACAACAAAAAAAAACAAACAAAAAGTTATTTCATGTTGGGTGATGGCTTCACCCCTGGGTTTCCCTTTTCCGGGCGCCGACCCCTCACGTATTGTATTCAACCAATCAATTGAACAATTCCTTTCTCAATGAATTTTGGGTGATGACTTTTCTACCCTGGATCTCCCTCGACTGGGCTCGGACTCAGTTGACAAGGGGGACAATTCACTTCCCCTGGTCTTCCAGTACTTATTAATTTCAGGAGTCTTAATGTCTTTTTTAAACAGTACTTCAGGCTTCGTTTCTGATTGTCGGCTTCCCTCTTCTGAGTTCACTTTCAACTTTTGCAAACAGTTCACTGTACTTCTCGAATCGCAGCCTCCCCCGCTGGGTTCACTATGGCTTTTCTTTATTTCACAAAATCTTAATGTCTTTTTAAACAGTTCTAGTGGACATCCCTCTGCCAGGTTCACCTTGGTCAACGCACTGTTTCTTGGGACTTTAGACCTTGCCCCCTCTTTGTCAGCATCCCTCCGCTGGGTTCACTCTTGCCAACTTCTCATTCACGTTCGCTTTCAGTGTCTACAGGATTCACTTCCCTTGCTTTCTTACAGTTCCTAGGTCAAAGGCTTTCAACTGTATAGGGATTTTGCTAGATCTCCTGTATGACCACTTCGACCTGTCTTGGCAGCTCTCCTACAGCCTTCTGGTATCTGTAGTTTCATCAAATGGGATAAACCAGGGCTTCTCGAGACAGCACCCACATGGTGCCGGTCCCCTCTGCAGCTGGTCATCCACTAACAATTTTACAGTTCTTTAATCTTCTCTCAATACGGCACTTTGCGACTTTCATTCAACACAACCCTGTTCTTATCGGTTCTCCATTCAACTCACCAGCTGTGATGAACCGCTTTGCTTTCCGTTTATCTGGAGTCAAGGCCGGTACCACAGAAGTAGGAGTCTCCCTCCCTCGCTCCGGCTTATCAGCGTAGGCATGCCCTGTGTACCGTTGACATCTGCTGCAGGACTGAATAGCTATTGTCCTCAGGCTTATGTTTTTTACCTTGAAGGTCTCACGGGTTTGGGTCAGAAAGGGCAAGGTCGCATCTGTCCTTGTCGACCTCTCGATTGTCACCACCCTCCTCCTTCTCTTGAACTGCCGGGGTAGATTAACTGTCTTGTTGTGCGGTCTACCTGGCTCGTCGTGTGCTCTCTTGCTCCACCTTTTATCCCTGTGGGGAAACGAAAGGGCTGTCAGGTGTGTGTGATTTTGGTCAATTGCCTTACTTTGCCTGACCCTTAGGTTGGGACATGTCGGGTGAACAGTTCTAGAATGAGTCTGTTGTCTTTCATGTTGTGTTAAGGTGTTCGTGTCGGAAAGGGGGGGGGTTATTGTTCGAATATCCTGCAGGGTATAGAGAGGAAAAGGTGTTGTATGGGATTATAGTTCTCTTGCTATGGGTTTGGGTAAGTTCAGAAGGGTGTGATTTGTAGGGTGTGTGGAACAAACGGGAATGACCAGAATTATTGTTGGAAAATAAACAGGGGGGTTTGTAGGAACAGTAATCAGAGGGACGGGATTGGTAAGATTCTATCAAGGTAGTTTGGGTGTTCTGGAAAAAATAATCAAGGGGACGCGAAGAAGAATGACTGGGAGTATTCAAGTAGGAAACAGGGATTCTGGGGAATGTAGTTTCTAAGTGCAACAGGGTGTCTAATGGATTCACCAGCTGCAGAGGGGATGGTGGATTCAAGAAAGAGATTAATTGGGTGGAAGGGAGGTCAAGTTGATTCAGCCCACAAAAGCCTTCCGGACTTAGTCTTCATAATCCCTTTCTCCGGTGTAGTAATGCGTCTCACTTGGGGCGTTCCCCTGAGCATAACCCCGGGCTCCCCTACCCAGGTGATCCTTCCTCGCTCGTCCACCCCAGGGTTGGTATCTGAGAGTGCCAGCCCCTCTCTGGCCACCTGAATAAAGATTCCTGAGGTCCACTTGAGAGAATACCCTCCGGTCTCTCACAGAGGGGTTGTCATGTTCATCGAGTAGTGGCGCCGCTCCACATCTGATGCTTGGGCCTAACAGGTCATCTGTCAAGGCTAATGCTTCCCCTTTCTTAATTTTTCTCCCAACCTCTCCCTTTCAGGGCTTCAATGCCTCAGTTAATTCCCCTGTTAGGTGAGGTCCGTCAGCTTCTGTAGAAGGGAACCATAGAGTTGGTTACTCGTTCAGAGTTAGGGAAAGGCTGCTTCTGCTATTACTTGCTGATACCGAAGAAATACTGGTGCCACCATCCCATCATGGATCTGTGGCTCTTGGATTTATACCTGAGCAAGGACAAATTCAAGATGGTCTCCTTAGGATAGATCCTGCAGGTCCTCAAGCTGCAGGACTGGTCGGTCCTCAAGCTGCAGCACGAGTCAGTGTCCCTGGACCTCCTGGATGCCTGCTACCATGTGCCAATTGTTCTCAAGCACAGGAAGTACCTGAGATTTGTGGCTAGAAACCACTAGTACTAGATCAGATTTCTGCAGTTCACTCTTTCCTTGGCACCCAGGCTCTTCACCACTGCTGTTGGTGGAGGGGGCCGTTCTTAGGAGGGAGAAGATCCGGTGTCTGCTGTAAGGGTGCAGCTGTCAGGCTCTGACATGTGGGATGTTTTTACCCATGCATCCGAGCCCTACCCAAAAAAAAAAAACTTGTGCATTACTGGCATTGAAAACATCATGATGGCCAGAGCTTCCCAGAAAATGCCCAGGGAAATGCATGAAGAATAGGCTGCCACCCATTTTTGCCGATGTTATGGGCACAGAAGGGCACTGCCTAAAACCACCATTGGACTACCCACACAGTAGCCTGAAACCATTGGGAATGGCAATGCTGATTGCCAAAAGCAACCTAGAACTGTGGGGAATTCATTTTCTTAAATCCCAAAAATGGTTGCATTACCAGTATTCACCACTATCAGAAAGCCGGCGTTTTAAAACAACACCAGACATTTGTGTAAAACTGAATAAATGAACCCAAAGCAGGCCAAAGAAAGACTTACTAAGAGGTGGATACAATGTAAAGTTATATTCTGAAGTGACTTGAAGGTTTATAACAAGACTGGCTGAGCTCTGCAGGTCTGCAGCGGCTGAAACTGGATTTAAAATTACCAAAAATCGAAATGTGTAAATAAACTGAGGGACAGACTTGTGACTGCCACATAGTTTGTCACTGTTAAAATGTCATAGTTTTGAACTTAGAATCAGCATTCCAGCTGCATGTGTAAAAATTGTTAGTTTTATTTGAATGCAGAAAACTGGGTAACTAAAAGTGACAGTAGCTGGGGCCTGGCTTAAGGAACTGGATTCTGCCCGACAACTTCCCCCCAATTGGAGTGAAACTGGATCCACAGCAGTTCTCAGGCCTGGCTGCATTCTGAGGGGAGGTTACCCCTCTCTGATTGAATGACCAAGGGACTGCTAGAGACTAAACAAAGGACCCAGGCAGAGGGTTTATTAGGGGGAGGCCATAAATGGCTTCCTCTTGAACAATGGGCCTTCCAGGGCCCAGGCAGATGGTTTATTAGGGGGACCGTAAAATAGCTTCCTCTTGGCAGGAGCTGGGAGGGGCAGGGTCTCTGAGCTTGGCAGAAACTGGATAAACTGGTTTCTACACCATGTGACCTGAAAAGACACACCCCTGTTGGCCAGAATATGATTCTAAGAAAGATGTATAACTCACAGTGCGGACTGGTCAAAATTATTTAAATGATACCATAATTCTTGTGAATTTTCTGTGCACGTTTTAAGACGCGTTGGGAATTTGTTTGATGTTCTGGGGCAAAACCCCGCTATTTATGGATACTACAGACTCTGTGTTTAAGCTAGAGACATGGGAATTTACTGGAGTATGTAAGGACAGGCCGTGTATATGTGTATAATTTTTAATGAAGAACCAAGGTTGCATAACCCACTAAAATCGAAAATAAGTTGCCATTTTTGAATGCAAGCCCTCAGGAAGAGCAGAGTTTGAACAGAGTATACCTCATGTGATAGGTAATATGTACATGCAATGACAAACCACTATGTATTTGAGAAATGTGTATTTTGATCAAATATAGATTTGTGTGCAATTTGACAGGGGAGTGTCCTTTCTGCAAGCCATTAAATGACATCATTCTGACACACAATCATGCTCTCCAGTGAGAACGCAAAGAATTCTCCAACCTATCAGAACTCTGAAGGGGTTGGGCCTAGAAAGCTAGCCTCTCCACCCACTTTCAAAACACATAAAAAGAGCCACTGGAAGCTAGAGAGGACATTCAATTCCATTTGCTGCGGAGCATGCTGACCGACGACTTCACATCCAGAGATCCTACACTTAGACTTCCAAGCTAAACGGAGACTACAGAACTTTGAACCAAGAAGGCCCACTGCAAGCAAAAGTATTTGTCAGCAGGCCCAAAAATCATTTGCAGACTATTCACAGCCGGACCCAGGTGTTGATTCTGGCCTGAAACCCTGTGCCAGAAAGATCCAGAAGCAGTGCTGTACCCAGAGAAAGCAGAGCAGTATCCAGAACTAGAGGCCAGAGATCCAGAGTGACCCAGACCGCTGTTAGCAGAACCAGAGAGCTGACCCAGATCACTGTGAAGTGCCGAGACCAGAACCGGAGTCCAGTCCAAAACCTGACCAGATCCGTGGGGAGGCCTATTTCAAAATATATTGTGAGTACCTAGCAGAACTGTGCAGAACCAATCTCTTAGTTAAAATAAAATAATTCAATCTATTTTAATCTAACCAGAACTGCCTCCTGTCACCTGTCATTTGCAAAGCTGTCACCTGTCATTTTCTAGCTGCAAGCTGTAACTTGTCGCTTTGAACTTTTAAAATTTCAAATCCGAAAAACTACCTTTATTTAATTGTCCGTATCTCTGGAACCGTTTGGGCTAGGAACTTGGTTTAACTTTCCTCTGAAAGCTTAGAATATCAGTTTTTCAACGAGCTTAGAACCGACTTTCTACTCCTTATACTTTTGCCGTAATCGTGATTCACGCATTTGCGAATTTTGCAGCGATTCGCGATTTGGTTAAAAATCCAGCCACGTGTGAAAACAGCAGCTTCCTTGCTTTCCTTTGCCAAAAATTTGTTTAACCTGCTAGTTACTCCTAGATCCTTGCTAAAGTGAGCCTGAACTCATCCCAAGTATATTTCACTCACCCTGAACCTCCTAAAGGGAATTAAAACCATTTTCAGCGTATTCCTCACTTCATTGCCAGCACATATAAAAGCATTTTGGGTCTGTGTTTCAACTTCTATCTGTAGTCTAAGCTTGCTGGGGTGAACTGAATTACATTTGATTGCATTTCTAAGAACTTTGTGCTCCCCTATTCATTTCCTTACATTGCATAAGGGGGGGAGTGGATTGCCAGGGAAAAGTGATTACATTGTTTTGTTGAAATCATATTGAGTATTTTCTGTATTGCATTTTCATTCCACCTTGCATCCATTTGAAACCATAACAGTATTGTTGCTATCTTATCCAGCCTATAACCACTCATCATTGATTATAAAGAAGCGTGCTAGTGCCAGACTATCCATTATTGATTACTGCCCAGATTAAGTGTGATATTCAATTATTAATTTATTATAAAGTGTGATATATATATTTCTGAGGCTTGTGGAATCTGCTTAGATCACATGCTGTGCATAGGCCGACATCTAGTGGAAGCTGCGGAGTATTACAGTTTGTTTTTCGAAAGTTGAAAATGGGGCGTCGACACAGGCGTGCCAGTAATACTATCCCTAGTGTGACGTCCACTGTACCCAAGATCCCTCACGCGTGTAGGATCCTCAGATTGTTTTTTTCCGCCATACTGGTCGGAAGCATCTTGCGGAGTTCCCTGGCCTTAGCCATACTTTTGCTGTTATTATAATTATAATTCTTATTCATTCCCTTCCCCACCCCAACGTCGACCCTCAACCTCGACGACGGCTGGAGAAGTCATCGACCGTCGACTGCTGCACGACGGATCTGGGCCTCGGAAGGCCGCTGGCCTCGGCCCGGGCCTAGTAGGCCGCTGGCCTCGGCCCTTACAAGTAGGGACAGTGGGGGGTGGTACATACTCTTCACTCTTGATATATAGTTACATTTTATATATTCCTACACTTAGCAGCCCGCTGCCTTAAGGTGCGTATGGAGGGTACCCCTTTTCAATTCTGCCCCAAGTGCAATCGCAAATACCCTTGGGTCGACAGGCACGCCACGTGCAATCTCTGCTTGCCGAGGGATCACCCCGAAGCGAACTGCAGAGCGTGTAGTAGGTTTAAACCTAAGACACTTAAGGACCGTTCGACAAAGCGTTGGGCCCACCACGCCAGGCAGGAGGCCATGGCAGCGGAGGGCGCCTTCAGCGATGGCAGCGACGCCGCACTTTCGGATGGCGAGGGCATTACGGCGTCGAAAGACAGCCGACGAGCGCAGGTCCCCGACCTCGGAAGGTCGTCCGGCAGGGCGGCTATGGGGAAGACCCCCGGCGACGCAAGCGCTACACACCTAACACACACTAAACACACTAATACCAACCGGACCTCGACGACGTCGACTTCCCGGAAAGAGGCACAAAAAGAACGGTCCGACTCGGTGTCCTCTGGGCGCTCTCGATCGAGATCGCCTCACGACGCAAGGCAATCATCCACTCTTGCCAAGAGTGCCTCGCTACACACATTAACGGAAGTTCGATCGTCGGGAGACGAAGACGACTTCCACCCCCAGGCCGCGCTCCAAGATACCGAGACCGCGGTTAACACCAGTGAGGCCCCACGCCCGAAGCACACAGATACCTCTCCAGACCCTCGGCACCAGGCGTCGAAAGTCTCTGGGGCCTCCAAGGGACAGGGAAAACATTTTTCCACGCACGGGGAGGGGGGGAAACAGCGGAAAGCACAGCCTTCAACCCCTGTAAAGCCATCCTCTCACCCTAGGCAGACAAGCAAACACAAGTCTACCCTTGAAAAGTCCCATAAATCATCACCTGCTAAAGTAATACCCTGTTCCAGGGAATGGTCCAGTGAAGACATAGACAGGGTTATGTCTAGGATGTCTTCCTTGGCTGATTTTTATGATAAGAACCCAGAACACTTTCTTTCATATAACCCTCAAGGGGCCACACCCTCAGGCTCCTCCGATCCTATCCCGCTAAGTAAAAAGCCCCGGTTCGAAAGACCTGAACCCTTCGAGGTTCAGCCTTACTCCACTCCATATTCTACTCCACTCCCCAGTTACCAGGGACAAGTTTTCCCTGAAGAGGACCAGGAGTTTAACATTATGGAAGAACAAACCGGGACAGATTACTATGCAGAGGATGAGGACCTGGAGGAGGGAGAAGATGAGCAGGAAATTTACAGAGTAGATTCCCCAGTACAAAGCGAAGCCCCAGTTACTGACTCTCCAATTGATAACCAGCCCCTCCTTAACGAGGTTCTCGCTCGAGCAGCGGAACACTTCCACATCGACACCCACGGTGTACAGGAGGAAAGGGACTTCGCGGAGGAGTTTGTAGGAGAGAGAAGACCGGTCGCTCAGACCATCCCTATCCTCAAATCCATCCAACGGAGAATAGATCCTTCCCTGGTGAATCCGAACCTCACCAGAGCTGTCAACCCCAGAATTGAAAAGATTTTCCGGGCAGCCCAGTCTGACCCTCTGTATATAAGGGGACATCTTAAACCAGATTCCCTAGTGGTTACCAACACTAGAAAAAGGGCTGGCACGCCCTTATCTTCATCAGAAGCTCCTCCCGACAAGGAGAGCAAAAAACTTTACGGGTTTGGCAGGAAGGTAGCCTCAACGTCCGCCTACCAAGCAAGGATTGCGAATTCCACCACCCTGTTGGCTAGTTACAATTGCCATCAATGGGAAGAAGTCGCGGCGCTCATTGCCTCTGCTCCAGAACCATTAAAGGGCCAGCTGGCTCGGATCTCGGCAGAGGGGAGAGCCGTGTCTGGTTGCATTTTAAAAGCAACTTTCGACGCCGCTGACAACGCAGGGAGATTGATAGCAGAAGGTACTGTTATCAAGAGACATGCGTGGTTACGGCAGTCGGGATTCAAGACAGAAACCCAGGCTTCTTTAATAGACAAGCCAGTGGAACCCGACCTATTGTTTGGGAAAGCGGTTGAAGACGCACTTAAAAATGCCAAAGATGAATATGAGACTCTCAAATCCCTTGGCCAGCTTACCAACAAACCCCCTAACCAGAGGGGGAACAGTAATTTTCGTCGCCCACGCGGCCAAAATTCACAAAGAGGCAACTATGCCCAGGGACAGGGTACACAATGGAATAACAACCAGCAGTCTACCCAGAGTTACGGCAGGGGTAACAAGAGAGGTCGTGGAAGAGGCAGAGGCAGCCCCAACAAGGGAGGTGGCACGCCTCCACCAAAACAGTGACGCTCAGCTCAGGGTCCCTTGCCACGCAACCCCAGTAGGGGGACGCATTTCCACCTTCACCCAAGCTTGGGAAGGGATCACCTCAGACAGATGGGTGCTGTCAACAGTATCCGCAGGATATTGTATAGAACTACTGCAGCGTCCCCGGAACCATCCTCCACGACAAAGAGTGCACTCCCTAGAGCATCAAAGGATCCTTCTCGAGGAGATCGCCATTCTGCTAGAAAAGGACGCGATAGAACTCGTCCCAGGACACCAGGTAAACAAGGGTATCTATTCAACTTACTTCCTTGTGCCAAAGAAAGATTTGACAATGCGCCCAGTATTGGACTTACGGCCTGCCAACAAGTATGTCAAGCCCCAAAAATTCCGTATGACCACGCTACAAGAGGTAATCCCCCTCCTAAAAAAGGGGGATTACATGGCAACCTTGGATATGAAAGATGCTTATTTTCATATTTCCATGCTCCCAGCGCACAGGAAGTACTTGCGCTTCAAGGTGGACAGCCGCCACTACCAATTCAAGGTACTGCCCTTTGGGATAGCCTCAGCACCAAGGGTATTCACCAAGGTACTGGCGGTGGCGGCTGCACACCTACGCAGGGAAGCAATCCCGGTGTACCCTTATCTGGACGACTGGCTCATAACGGGGGAAACCCCGGGAATTTGCAGGTCAAACATTCAGAGGACTATCGACCTCCTCCACGAATTAGGCTTCTCCATCAACGAGAAAAAGTCAAGTCTGGTGCCAGGCACCTCAAAACAGTTTCTAGGAGCTATCCTAGATACTCAGAAAGGATTGACCTTCCCTTCGGAAGAGAGAATTCGGAATATACTTCTGCAAATTCCGTATTATCAGTCAGGTCAACAGATAACAGTACGCAAAGCTATGCGGTTACTGGGCATGATGGCGTCATGCATTTACCTGGTCCCCCACGCGCGTCTGCGCATGCGTCCCATGCAGGAATGGTTGGCGAAACAGTGGTCTCAGGCAAGTGGTCATTGGGACGATCTAGTGGTCGTTTCGCCAACACTCGTACAGAGCCTACACTGGTGGACAAGAGAGAATCTCGCAAAGGGGAAACCCTTTTACGATCCCGAAGTACAAGCCGTGGTGACTACAGATGCATGCCTGACTGGGTGGGGAGCTCACCATCTCCACCACACAGCTCAGGGTCTCTGGTCTCACTCAGTAGCCAAGAACCACATCAATCTGCTAGAGCTTCTGGCAGTATTCCGAGCGCTAAAGGCGTTCGAGCCCCATCTACTGAACTTGTCGGTGCAGGTCAGGACGGACAGCACGACAGCCATGTTCTATCTGAACAAGCAAGGGGGGACTTGTTCGCCAAATCTGTCCAAGCTTGCCCAGAAAATATGGATATGGGCACTCAGACTGAACATCTTCCTGTCATCGCAACATGTTCCAGGGGAGCTCAATTCCCTAGCGGATACTCTAAGCAGAGACTCCCTCCCAGAAGAACACGAATGGGTCCTTCACAGAGACGTAGTAGAAGATCTCTTCTCTCAGTGGGGTTTCCCCACTATAGACCTATTCGCCACAAGCGAAAACAAACAATGCCCAGGATTTGCATCCAGGTTCCCCCAGCCAGACTCCCAAGGGAATGCCCTGTGGATGAACTGGTCAGGGATGTTTGCGTACGCTTTTCCACCAACTCCTCTCATCAGGAAGGTGGTGTACAAGATGAACAAGGAATCGATGACGCTCATCCTAGTTGCTCCCATGTGGGCGAGACAACCATGGTTTCCACACCTACGCAGGATGGCGGTGTGCGAACCCATCAGACTCCCAGCCTGGTACAACCTACTGTCCCAGCAACAGGGTCAAACAGTGCATCAGAAACCCAACTCTATGAACCTAGCAGCATGGCTCCTGAAGTCATAGAGTTTGGACATCTCAAATTACCACAGAGGTGTATGGACATTCTAAAGGAGTGCAGGAAACCAAATACAAGGCACTGTTACTTTGATAAGTGGAAAAGATTCGTTATCTGGTGCCAGAATAAACAAATCAACCCGGTTGATTGCACTCCTTCCAACGTTGTAACATACATGCTCCACCTGCTGGATGCAGGGTTGGTTTTTAACTCGCTGAAAGTACACCTGGCAGCCCTCTCGGCTTACACCACATCCCATAACAAGGTCTCGTGGTGGAAAGTACCAGTGGTTAAAGCCTTCATGGAAGGAGTAAAGAGACTTCACCCTCCTATTTCGAACCCACCGCCAGGATGGGACCTCAACGTGGTGCTAGCTAAGCTCATGGGACCCCCATTCGAACCCATGCATAAAAGTAGTCTCAAACACCTGACTTATAAAACGGCCTTCTTAGTAGCCATTACCTCCATAAGAAGGGTCAGTGAAATTCAGGCTCTGTCAGTGCAGGATCCTTTCTTTACTATCCACAAGGACAAACTGGTTTTACGCACACACCCTAGGTTCTCACCTAAATTCATATCCAAATTCCATGTAAACCAGTCCATCGAGCTTCCGGCTTTCTTCCAAAACCCGCAAAGCTCGGCTGAGGTGAAACTACACACCCTAGATGTGCGTAGGGCGGTCCTATACTATGTAAATAAAACCAGACCGCTAAGGAAAACAGATCAACTGTTTGTCTCCGTAGCTACAGGCAGAGAGGGGGATCGCGTCTCTAAGGGCGCTATCTCGAAGTGGATTATCAACTGTATACAGCTGTGTTACTCTCTTTCTGAAAAGACTCTGCCTTTTACGCCAAGGGCCCACTCTACTAGAGGCATTGGTGCCACTCTGGCTTTCATTGCAAATGTTCCCCTCGACACCATTTGCAAAGCGGCTACTTGGAGCTCTATTCACACTTTTACTCAGCATTACTGCATTGACACTCATTCCAAGACAGATACACAAGTGGGACAAGCGGTTCTAAGACACCTGTTTGCTCATGACCCTTCTCACATCCCACCTCCTTCTTCTGGTACTGCTCGCTAATCTATGCACAGCATGTGATCTAAGCAGATTCCACAAGCCTCAGAAGGGATACATTACTCACCGTAATCGTATTTCTGATGCTTGTATCTGCTTAGATTCACATGCGACCCACCCTTCCTCCCCTCCGAGAGAAGGCGCATGATTGCTTGTAGTCTTACCTTTCTGTCTATCTGCTTGGATTATCTGTACTCACGCTACTCCTCATGCTTCCTCATGTCAGAAAAAATACAATCTGAGGATCCTACACGCGTGAGGGATCTTGGGTACAGTGGACGTCACACTAGGGATAGTATTACTGGCACGCCTGTGTCGACGCCCCATTTTCGACTTTCGAAAAACAAACTGTAATACTCCGCAGCTTCCACTAGATGTCGGCCTATGCACAGCATGTGAATCTAAGCAGATACAAGCATCAGAAATACGATTACGGTGAGTAATGTATCCCATATATATATAAATATATTGTTTAAATTCTCAAATAAACCTTTTAACTTGCAAAACAGAACTACTTCTTGGCTCAGTGGGGTCAGGGGGATTCCAAGAGAGGGGTGTTATATAGGGGTAGTCATCCAGAACTCATGAATTGGACATAAAGATATATCAATAAGGGTTTCCATTCAGTATCCCAGACTAGGCATTGACTTAGCTGTTGTGTTGAATTGAATCCTCTTACAAAGTGGGGGCTCGAGCCGGACGTTTGGGTTAGATCTATCACTTGTGCAGATTAATAATGTGTGCCAGCTGACCAGATACACATATCCGGTCGGATCACCACGCTGTGTTACGCTGTAAAGCACTCCTCAAAGGAACGCTCTAAGGAAAAGGTCTGTTTTGCAAAAATAAAATACAAACTTCTGTAAGTCAGGAAGGAACTCAAATTCCAGAATGACGACCTTGGTAGATATGAAAATAGCCAGAGAACACTTCTTACATAAGCTATTTGTGAGAGGTGAGTGGACTCATCAGGACCAAACGGTCTGGTTGCAGGCAATTGCGCAACAGGTCACTGAAACAGGGTCAGATATATGGGGAGATCAGGGTCCCCTACATGTGGCCCTGAGTGAACTATATATGGCCCCTAAGGCCAAGGATGAGCACCACAAGATTGCCAGGGTAGCGGCATATTTATATTTACATATGGGAGCCATGCAGGACAAATGTGCTGAAGGCCAAGATCTGGCGAGTAGGCAACTGCTGGCATTACAGAAGGCCCAATCTGATCTGGACTCTTCTGAGCAGAGGCTGCTCAGGAGCCAGGAGTCAGAAAATGACAGCAGACGGTACATCACTAAAATAAAGGAGGATATGGATGTGCTGCAACAGGAAAAGGCGGACCAGGATACCAGATTTCTGGCCTTGCAGAAGGAGTACCAAGAAGGTTTGGACTCCCTACTGCAGAGCCAGAAAAAGCTGGAGCAACAGTTAGACTTCAATAGGGCATGTGCTGAGCAGGTAGTCACCCTGCAAAGCCACCTAGATAGGGAGAAGGCAGAGAGCAATAAACTGATTTTGAAAGACCTGGATACCCAGGCAGAGTTTGACCAGGAGCGCCAGAAAACTGGTGCCTTCCAAAGGCAAAGGGACGACCTGGCGGCACAGATGCAGGCTCTTTGTCAGGAAAGGGATACCTTAGGCCAGGAAGTCTGCCACTTAAAAAGGAAAATGGAAGAAAATCACCTGGCCCTCCAGGGACTGGGTGACCTCCAAAAATAACACCAGAACTTGTTAGAGCACACCAGGAGGGTGGAGGATGCTCTGGCAAGAAAGGAGCAGGCCAATAGGGACACAGCTCAGGAGGTAACCCTCCTGCAGCAGAGACTGGCCCAGTACTCCAGGACCAATCAGGAGGCACAGAGAGAAAATGAGGCTCTCTGTCAGCACAATGATAGGCTCCAACAACAGGTAGCGATGCAGGAGCGACTGATAGTCTAGTAAGGCCTTAACTGAGGAACTGAAAGCGCAGGCTCTTGCATTGCAACAGGGAGCAGGGCGGATAGAGACCAGGTTCGCTGGGAAAGGGACACTCCTGAGCATAACCTCAGGAGCCCTAGTACCAGAGGCCTTTATCTCTCTCAGTCCCTGGACTCTGCCACCCCCATGTCCCCTGGCACGCATGAGCACCGGGCCACAGGGATGGCAGATTACTATCCAGCCAGAAGCATGGGGCTCTACGGCTAGTACCACCCAGGTATGGAGGGGCGGGCATCTGGGTATGGGCACCCGAGCACAGTGCAATTTAGTGGGGAACCCCAGGAGAGTAGGCCCATTAAGGGCATCCTGAAAACCTCTGCCCAGTTAGGTCAGTGGGGTGGGGGTACCCATCAAATCCTGGCAGCGAGGAGGGATCTGAAGACTCCTCTGAGCGGTACAGGACACAGGAGACCAGGTCCCCACATTCTGCCAGCCACTCCCTGGCTCGCAGAATCTGGGAAAACCTGGAAGATCAGACAGGAACCTCTGGGAGCAGTGCCTCTGAGTCAGAGGATGAATGGACCAGGGTTACCCGAACCAAAAAGGCCAATAAGGCAAAAAGGGCCTTGCTTAAGGACCCATTGAAACAGATTAAGGCAATCAGGAGTGTCATCACGCCTTATCATAAGAACGCCAAGTACTCTGTTTGGGAACACTTGGAGCTCTATGAGCAAATGATGGAGACTTTTCATTTGAAGGACAGCCAAAGCTGTATCCAATATGTAAAGTGGACATTCTCCCCAGAGTACTCCAGTTTCTTTGCTGGGCTGGAGGACCAAAATCATTCAAGGTGGTCCACCTATAGGGCAGCCATATTAAAACATTTTTCTGTTCACAGAAATCCCCAAGAGGCTCGCAAGGCAGCCTACAATTTGCAATGTGGGGAGGATCAGGCCCCACAAGAATTCGTGCAAGAACTGAAACGTGCCTTTGCGCAGACCACCAGAAGGGTGCGCACAGACAGCAGATAATTTGTCAATACATTTTTCCATGCCTTGCCCAAATACATCATGACCCAGCTCGTGAGAGATTTTCACGAGAAAAGATCTTTAGACTGGGTCATTGAACAGGCTACCCGGATCTATGAGGTGCAGAAGCCCATAGAAAATAAAAATAATGCGCCCAAAAACCCCAAAACCAACAGCACCCCTGCTGCTGCCAAGGTGGCAGAGATAAAGGTTGCCCCCGTTTTAGACTTGGAGATGGGGGGGCCTAAAAACCTACCTGCACCTAATAATCCTAAGCCCAGAAATCCCTCGGGCCAGTCACAGACAGGGTGTCGAGGAGGTAGTCCCACAAATGGGGTCCCCCGCTCCCCTGACTATGTAAGTCCCCGCTACAAGGGAAACCGACCAATCCTGGGTTATGTGTGGACTCCTCCAGCCCAAGGGGGGGGATCCAGCCAAGCAACTGACCCGGGGAACTTCCCTCCTAACTTCCCCCAGGAGGGCAGAAATTCTCCAAATCCTGGGCAGAACTTTTTCCCCAGGTATCCACCCAATTTCCAGCCCCAAAATCATCCATCCTTCTTTCCCCAATTCCCTGAGCTCAGACAACCTAATCCGGGAGAGGGGAGGCCAAGGGTGGAGGGGTACCAAAATCTTCCCAACCAGGGGTACTACCAGAGAAGGGATAGCTACCCTTCCCGGGATCAGCCCAGTGGAGAAAATAGAGCCCCGTATCAGCCTGAGCAGGTTTCCCAGTTAGAGCGCCAGGTCCAAAATATGGCACGGGATCTGGGTCACATACTGAGGGCTCAACAGAACCCTCAGATGAGCGTGCCACCGCAGAATGCCCCAAACTCTGGACCTGGTATTCCAGAACAATGACGGGGCAGCACCCCGATAACACACCGGTTCCCAGGGAGGAGGCACAAGGGGAAGGGGGGTGTAAAGCCTTGGAGGAAGCTTCCTTCCCAACTTGTAAACCGCTCCTAGAAAACCAGGAACCGGAAACAAAATCTCCTACCCCTGAAAGCCTGCCTCCCAAGGAGCAGAGGGGGGGTAGGAGAAACAAAGGACCCAAACAGACCCACTTTGTGGAGGAGGTACAGGTCTTCCAATTTGAGGGAGAGGGATCCTCAGAGGATCCTGGGGAAAGGACCTTCTCCTTCAGAGATGGGGGAACTCCTCCCAAGGAAAAATGGGTCCCAAGGGATTCCAATCCAGACTGGGGAGATATGGAGACTGAGCTACCGCCGCCCATCATCTCATCCCAGAACCCACAATACCAAAATCCCCTGGTTCAAACCCATCCTGATGACTGCCTCCAAAAAGGGCGGGGCGGCCCAGAACCGGAACCAGGGGAACCCACAATGGCTCTGATCTCCAGTTGCCAACTTTTTCTTTCAGATTCCCAAGGCTCTTCACAGAATTCTGCCCAAATCTCTTCTCTCGCCATGTCCAAAACCAGAAAGTTAGCCCACCAGTTGTCCAAAAATGTGCATTATCTGTGCCCCCTTGAGGAGAAGGAGGGAAGATACTATGCCCCGGTACAAGTACAGGGGCAGGGTACAATTTTGGCACTGGTGGACACTGGATCCCAAGCTACTCTTCTGTCCAAAAGGGCCTTTGATGAACTAAATGCAGGAAGGGGGGAGAATTACTGTATTCCTCTCACCTCTCTTCCTGGACAACTGCAGAACTTTGACGGGAAGGAAATTCCCGTTGAGGGGACTGCAGACTTGGACATTAAAATTGGGCGACACAAGGTGAAACACCCGGTCATAGTAGTGACTCCAGAGGGCACCCCTTGTTTACTAGAGAATGACCTCCTGACAATCCTCCCTAATAGATTGTGTAAACAAGGTCCTCTGGACCCAGACTAGCCGACCGATAAAATTAAAACATAGTGTCAACCATGTTAGTTTAAACGGCACCTGCCACATGGTTGAACAAAAATCTGACCAAGTACAATTTCACTTCCAGAACAACCAAATTCCAGACGTGACAGTAATAGCTGTAGGACAACAGACTGGTGATGGGGGGTCCTCTCTATTTCTAAAAATCAACCTTCCTTCCAGTTTAAAGTGGTATTCCACACTGGAAGGAAACACCCTGAAATTCTTTACGTATCCACAATCAGAAACTCCCACTCCTATAGTCCAGAAAGATGTGAAATCAGCTCAGAGCCTGGCTGATATTCAGCAAATTGGAGAGCAGTTGTTCATCCCTGTTCAGTTAAATGATGGGAAGGACTCTGTTCTCGCTCGAGTGTGCGTGAACAACGGTAAGAGCTTCATCAGCGAAGCCATGTTCCGCCAACTCCCAAAAGATCCAGCCATTCCCACATTCAAACTGATAGACAAATGGGAAACTGACCTGGAAGCACCTAATTCCAAACATCTCCTGCCAAGCAGGTGTATGCTCAAAATCTCCATTGGCAACAAGAGCATAGTCCATAATTGTTGGGTCGTGCGAGACGTCACTGCCGCCTTTTACTTAGGCAGTGACATTCTCAATCGCTTTGCCATTAGTTTGGACCTAATAAACTTCAAAGCTTGGTCCCGATTAGCGGATAATCCCATGGGCTTTGATGATCCAGAAAAAGCATTTAGGTCAGCTCAATTGCTACCTTATGCAGTTGAAATTCAGATTAAAGAGGAAGTCACCATCCCAGAAAGGATCCGACAATTCTCCCTGGAAGTGAAAGTTAAAAGAGGACAACATTTGAAAAACCCTGATGCTTACATACATCTAAATGCTTCTCTCCAACAGCAAGGGTTAGGGGTAAACCCAACACCATTAGTCAACATAGAACATGACACCATTCTAATCGAGGTGGATAACAGCGACTTAAAGAGTATTACTCTAGCCGCAGGCACCATTATTGGAATGGCGGTTGATGACCGACATTTTTCCATTGATTTAGGAAATGAACTGTTAGGACCAATCCCCAAAGACTGTTTTGACAGTGATGACAATACAACACCAGACAGGATTTTTACCTGGCATGGGGGGAACTTTCTGGTGTACACTTCCTGCCCCTATGGTAAGGAAGATGTGACTTGTGACTTCAGGAGGGATGAGGTGATTTTCCAGGTCCATGAGGGTTGCCTTTCCCACCTGAGGCCTCCAGTCCAAATCAGCACTCTGACCAGGGACTTCTCCACCCAGCTGGAGGAGGCCGCTGAGATAGCCAAACCAGAAGTCTTTCCAGGCTTCAGGCAGATGGTGGAAGAGAGAGTCAACCTAGCTGATGCCTGTGTGACTCTGGAACAAAAGCAAAAGTTGAAACAAGTTTTCTTGGATTTCCAAGATCTCTTTGCGGTAGACTCATATGACTGTGGTCGCACCGACATCCACACAACAACAATTCCCACGGACTCTGGCATGACTCCAGTGTTTGTGAAGCAATACCGCTTGCCTCTCGCATCCATGGAGTCCCTTACCGAAATAATTAAGAACCTTGAGTCCCGGGGAATAATCCGTCCAGTCCACAGCACTTTCAATAATCCAGTGCTGGGAATATTGAAACCGAACGGTCAGTGGAGACTCTGCGCCGACCTTAGGGAGCTCAACAAACGGGTCCATACTTCCCGATGGCCTCTGCCCTACATTGACCAAGGGCTAGCCCAGATCCAGGGGTCACAGGTATTCACTGCAATAGACCTGACCAATGGATACTGGACTGTGCCTGTCAGTAGGGAGGACCAATACAAGCTGGCTTTTACCTTTGGGGGCCAGCAGTACACATGGACCCGGACTCCCTTCGGATACCTCAACTCCGGCAATGAATTCAACATTTTCCTACACAAGGCCATGCCCGACCTGGGTGCAAGGGGTAACCTGGCTTATGTAGATGATGTCCTCATCAAAAGTTCATCTGTGGAGGAACACATAGCGGAGATCCGTTATGTTCTGACCCAGTTGAGGGCCGCCGGAGCAAAACTTTCCTTTCAGAAAGCACAGTGGTGTAGAACCCGTGTTAATTTCTTGGCATGAGATTACTCCTCAGGGTCTCTGTCCCCAGGAAAAGAAGGTGGAAGCACTCCAAAAACTGAAAGACCCCACAACTCTGCGGGAACTAAGGAGCCTCCTTGGACTGACTAATTACATCAGAAAGTTCATTGAGGGCTACGCAGAGATCACCAGACCCCTGATTCATCTCCTGAAGGGGGGGGTCAAGTGGGAATGGGGTCCAGAACAAGCCGAGGCGGTAAAACAACTCAAAAGAAGCCTCTCACAAGCGCCTTGCCTAGCTTACCCTGTCAGAAACAAGGAGTTCTTCCTGGAGACGGGGTTCTCTAATACGTGCTTGACGGCAGTGTTATACCAAAAGCATGACAAGGTCAATAAAGTAATCTCCTACGCGAGCAAAACTTTATCCTCTGTGGAGGAATAATTCAACGATTGTGAGAAGGCACTCCTGGCAACGGTGTGGGCATTGAAGAATTACCGCCCGTTTATCCATGGGGAACACATCATAGTGGAGACTCCACACCAGCCTCTGCAATATCTCCAAAGTGACAGAATCCAGGCCGGGAATGTGAGTAATTCCCGAATTACATCCTGGATTCTGTCAATGCAAGGCTTTCCTGTGGAGGTCAGATATGGCCAAAACAAGAAGAGTCCCCTCGCGCAAGGTCTGGCTGACTTTCATGATTGTGCCAGAGAAAACTGTCTCGAGGACGAAAGTCTAAAAATCAAGGACAACACGGAGGCATACCTTAATTCCCCACACAAAGTCTTTGAAGAGGACAAGTGTGAGGGAATGCCCACTGTCTATGTGGATGGATGCTCTTACCATGTTGACAACGACAGGGAGAAAGAACTGGTGGCTGGCGTAGGGAATGCATGGGTGAAGGAGTTTCCAGAACCCTCCGCTGGATACAAAATTGGTCCCCGAAGTAGTCAGGTGGCAGAATTGATGGCTGTGCATCAAGCCATCCTCACTGCTGTCCAACATCAACTCCACAAACTGGTCATAATCACAGATTCTGATTATGTACGGAACGGGTTCGTGGAGCACCTGGTTAATTGGAAAACCAGAGGCATGTTACGTGCTAACAACAAACCCTTGAAACATGGGAAGTTGATCCAAAACATTGATGATCTGGTCACATCGAATGGGATGACCATCTACTGGAAAAAGATCAAGGGTCATTCCAAAGTAGAGGGACCAGACAAAACTGGAAATGACTTAGCTGATCAGCTGGCCAAAACCGGGGCCATCCAAGGGGATCTAATAGAGATTGAGTCCCTGTTGGGGAAAATCCAGGTCACTGCTATCACTAGGTCACAGACAAATGCTCACAATGATCTTTCAACTGCCCAATGGAGCAAGGAGACCCCTGAGGCTGATTTGATTACAGCTCAGAAGGGGGATCCAATTATCGGTAAGTTTTACCAACACCTTGAGGACCCTGAGAACTTTCCCCTGACGGATACCGATTACATTGGGAAAGAGGACCTAAGAGTGTTGATGAAATGTCCAAAAATGTTCCGAATCCAAGACGGTTTGCTGGTAAGGAAATCCAAAGCTGGCCACGATCAGTGGGTGGTTCCTACCTCATTCCGAAGCCTGATGTTAAGTCACGCCCATGATGCGGCCACCGCCGGTCATAGGGGGTTTCACACAACACTGGAAATCTTGAGAGGTTGCATACTGGCCACACATGGGGCAGGACCTTGACCAATACTTGAAGGGGTGTCTTGTGTGTGCACAATTTCAGCCATCATCCCTCACGCATCGTGCACCCCTCCAAAAGAGGGGGATGACACTGCCTTGGTCAGATTTGCAAATCGACTTTGTAGGCCCTGTGATTCGCTCGTCTAGAGGAAACAAGTACATGTTGACCGTTACATGCTTGTTTACCAAGTGGGTGGAATGTCTCCCAGTCCCAAATTGCAAGGCAGAAACAGTAGCTGCCCTGATGATTAACCACATCTTTTCCCGTTTTGGTCTACCTCAAAGGATTGAGTCAGACAGAGGTAGCCACTTCACCAGTGAAGTGATGACAAAGATGTGGGAGATACTGGGGGTCAAGAGAAAGTTACATATTGCTTACCGGCCAGCTTCTTCTGGGGCAGTAGAGAGATATAACCGAACCATTGTGAGCATATTAAAGAAGTTTGTGGCAGATTCTGGGCCAAGTTGGGATATCCGATTACCTCTGGTCCTAATGGCCATCAGATCTACCCCTTCATCTGCAACCAAAATGTCACCATTTGAGTTGATGACTGGACGCAAGATGGTGCTTACCCAGCATTTGCTCTACAGAACCCAAGAGCAGACACTAATAAATGCCTCCACAACTCATGAGTATGTGGAGAATTTAAGGAAACACCTTCAACATGCTTTTGCCTATGCTCAGCGGAATCTAGAAAGATCAGCTGAGAGTATGAAGACCCACTATGACCTGAAAACTTCCAGGAAGGAATATCAGGTGGGGGACCGGGTCTATCTATACAATTTCCAAAAGAACCAGGCCAAACAGCGAACATTTTTGCCTACATGGAAGGGACCGTTTGAGATTATAGACAAGATCTCCCCTGTGGCCTACAAGATCCGCATCCCCAAAGGCGGTTTGGCAGAGGGGGAAGACAAGTGGGTCCACATCAACCAGTTGAAGTGTTGCCATCCCAGGCACACTCTGCAACAACTGGAGGAGTCCTCTGCAATCCCAGAGGGTACCGCTCCAGAGTAATTCAATTCCAACCCTAAAATATCCTACATATAACCTATCAAATTCTGTGTTTCTCAAGTTTATGTGTTCCTGTCGCTTAATTTAAAAAAATGTGCATGTTCATATCTGTTGAGTTCTAAAATATATATGCCACCCCACTATATCAATGGTGGGGGAGAAATGTCCATGAATAGGTATTGCCGCTCTTCCTTTGTCGTCCTAGGAGAAAGAAAACCTGGAGACTGGCCAAGGAGGACGATCTGGAGACCGGGAGCAGAGACGCAAGGGGCCCGGGGTACCGCCCAATATTCCCATCAGGACCGGCGAGGAGAACCGATCGATCAGTACCGGATGGAGGAAAAGATGCTGAACTGTGCCATCTACCGGAAGAAGATGAGGAGAACATCCCGGATCTTGCGAGTTCCATCAGTGAAACAGAATGGCCATCGCAAGAGGGGGGCTTGTGGGATGTTTTTACCCATGCATCTGAGCCCTACCAAAAAAAAAAAACTTGTGCATTACTGGCATTGAAAACATCATGATGGCCAGAGCTTCCCAGAAAATGCCCAGGGAAATGCATGAAGAATAGGCTGCCACCCATTTTTGCCGATGTTATGGGCACAGAAGGGCACTGCCTAAAACCACCATTGGACTACCCACACAGTAGCCTGAAACCATTGGGAATGGCAAAGCTGATTGCCAAAAGCAACCTAGAACTGTGGGGAATTCATTTTCTTAAATCCCAAAAATGGTTGCATTACCAGTACTCACCACTATCAGAAAGCCGGCATTTTAAAACAACACCAGACATTTGTGTAAAACTAAATAAATGAACCCAAAGCAGGTCAAAGAAAGACTTACTAAGAGGTGGATACAATGTAAAGTTATATTCTGAAGTGACTTGAAGGTTTATAACAAGACTGGCTGAGCTCTGCATGTCTGCAGCGGCTTAAACTGAAACTGGATTTAAAATTACCAAAAATCGAAATGTGTAAATAAACTGAGGGACAGACTTGTGACTGCCACATAGTTTGTCACTGTTAAAATGTCATAGTTTTGAACTTAGAATCAGCATTCCAGCTGCATGTGTAAAAATTGTGTTTTATTTGAATGCAGAAAACTGGGTAACTAAAAGTGACGGTGGTCGGTCAAAATACCGAAAATAAAATCTCGAACTGCAAAAATCTCGAAAAAAAAAATATCGAATTATTTATTTATTTATGTGTTTTTGGGGTCAGGTAAGTAAAAAAAAAAGGGTTAAAATAAAAAAAATAGAAAAAAAGGGGGGATGGGGGGGAACCCCCCCATTTCGAGAAAAAAAAGTCATAAAAAAAATGCGATTTTTTTTTTTTTTTCTTTTCGGCCTTTTGTTTTCGAGATTTTTGTTTTCGAGATTTTTGTTTTCGGTATTATCCCTATAAACCAAAAGTGACAGTAGCTGGGGCCTGGCTTAAGGAACTGGATTCTGCCCGACAACTTCCCCACAATTGGAGTGAAACTGGATCCACAGCAGTTCTCAGGCCTGGCTGCATTCTGAGGGGAGGTTACCCCTCTCTGATTGAATTACCAAGGGACTGCTAGAGACTAAACAAAGGACCCAGGCAGAGGGTTTATTAGGGGGAGGCCATAAATGGCTTCCTCTTGAACAATGGGCCTTCCAGGGCCCAGGCAGATGGTTTATTAGGGGGACCGTAAAATAGCTTCCTCTTGGCAGAAGCTGGGAGGAGCAGGGTCTCTGAGCTTGGCAGAAACTGGATAAACTGGTTTCTACACCATGTGACATGAAAAGACACACCCCTGTTGGCCAGAATATGATTCTAAGAAAGATGTATAACTCACAGTGCGGACTGGTCAAAATTATTTAAATGATACCATAATTCTTGTGAATTTTCTGTGCACGTTTTAAGACGTGTTGGGAATTTGTGTGATGTTCTGGGGCAAAACCCTGCTATTTATGGATACTACAGACTCTGTGTTTAAGCTAGAGATGTGGGAATTTACTGGAGTATGTAAGGACAGGCCGTGTATATGTGTATAATTTTTAATGAAGAACCAAGGTTGCATAACCCACTAAAATCGAAAATAAGTTGCCATTTTTGAATGCAAGCCCTCAGGAAGAGCAGAGTTTGAACAGAGTATACCTCATGTGATAGGTAATATGTACATGCAATGACAAACCACTATGTATTTGAGAAATGTGTATTTTGATCAAATATAGATTTGTGTGCAATTTGACAGGGGAGTGTCCTTTCTGCAAGCCATTAAATGACATCATTCTGACACACAATCATGCTCTCCAGTGAGAACGCAAAGAATTCTCCAACCTATCAGAACTCTGAAGGGGTTGGGCCTAGAAAGCTAGCCTCTCCACCCACTTTCAAAACACATAAAAAGAGCCACTGGAAGCTAGAGAGGACATTCAATTCCATTTGCTGCGGAGCATGCTGACCGACGACTTCACATCCAGAGATCCTACACTTAGACTTCCAAGCTAAACAGAGACTACAGAACTTTGAACCAAGAAGGCCCACTGCAAGCAAAAGTATTTGTCAGCAGGCCCAAAAATGATTTGCAGACTATTCACAGCCGGACCCAGGTGTTGATTCTGGCCTGAAACCCTGTGCCAGAAAGATCCAGAAGCAGTGCTGTACCCAGAGAAAGCAGAGCAGTATCCAGAACTAGAGGCCAGAGATCCAGAGTGACCCAGACCGCTGTTAGCAGAACCAGAGAGCTGACCCAGATCACTGTGAAGTGCCGAGACCAGAACCGGAGTCCAGTCCAAAACCTGACCAGATCCGTGGGGAGGCCTATTTCAAAATTTATTGTGAGTACCTAGCAGAACTGTGCAGAACCAATCTCTTAGTTAAGATAATATAATTCAATCTATTTTAATCTAACCAGAACTGCCTCCTAACTGTCACCTGTCATTTGCAAAGCTGTCACATGTCATTTTCTAGCTGCAAGCTGTAACCTGTCGCTTTGAACTTTTAAAATTTCAAATCCGAAAAACTACCTTTATTTAATCATCCGTATCTCTGGAACCGTTTGGGCTAGGAACTTGGTTTAACTTTCCCCTGAAAGCTTAGAATCTCAGCTTTTCAACAAGCTTAGAACTGACTTACTCCTTATACTTTTGCTGTAATCGTGATTCACGCATTCGCGAATTTTGCCGCGATTCGCGATTTGGTTAAAAATCCAGCCACGTGTGAAAACAGCAGCTTCCTTGCTTTCCTTTCCCAAAAATTCGTTTAACCTGCTAGTTACTCATAGATCCTTGCTAAAGTGAGCCTGAACTCATCCCAAGTATCTTTCACTCACCCTGAACCTCCTAAAGGGAATTAAAACCATTTTCAGCGTATTCCTCACTTCATTGCCAGCACATATAAAAGCATTTTGGGTCTGTGTTTCAACTTCTATCCTTAGTCTAAGCTTGCTGGGGTGAACTGAATTACATTTGATTGCATTTCTAAGAACTGTGTGCTCCCCTATTCATTTCCTTACATTGCATATGGGGGGGAGTGGATTGCCAGAGAAAAGTGATTACATTGTTTTGTTGAAATCATATTGAGTATTTTCTGTATTGCATTTTCATTACACCTTGCATCCATTTGAAACCATAAAAGTATTGTTGCTATCTTATCCAGCCTATAACCACTCATCATTGATTATAAAGAAGCGTGCTAGTGCCAGACTATCCATTATTGATTACTGCCCAGATTAAGTGTGCTATTCAATTATTAATTTATTATAAAGTGTGATATATATATATATATGTATTGTTTAATTTCTCAAATAAACCTTTTAACTTGCAAAACAGAACTACTTCTTGGCTCAGTGGGGTCAGGGGGATTCCAAGAGAGGGGTGTTATATAGGGGTAGTCATCCAGAACTCATGAACTGGACATAAAGATATATCAATAAGGGTTTCCATTCAGTATCCCAGACTAGGCATTGACTTAGCTGTAGTGTTGAATTGAATCCTCTTACAGACAAAAATGTGGCATAGTTTTGGTTATAACCTTTTATAGACCGGTTTCCTCAAAGAAAACAAATGAAAATGTCAGGATGTCAAATATATAGTCAGTCACTGTCGTGTCCCAACACCCTACTTCTAACCCTAACACACTAATAACCTAAATCGAATGTGAAAGGGTGTTCCTTCCAAACTAAAGTGCTAATGACCGTTCTTGCCACAGAAAGGTTCCCAGTGTCTCGAAGAAATGTTCCAAAATGTATTGCTCCAAGGATTAGGGATTAACTCCTTTCCCCTGGATTCCTTCTGGTTCTACTGTATTAGCTTGTCTTCTCCTTATGTTGTCTCTTTTCCTTTTCTTATCTCTTTGGGTCTCAGACTCTGTATTCTTTTGAATTAACTTCACTGTATTCTTATATTTTCATATGGGTGCGAGTCCCAAACGTGCAAGGCTGTATACCTGCTTGGTATATTTTCCTGAAAAATGCATGTTGTCTTCTGATCTCTCTCTTTTGCTTTCAGGGTCCCAGACCCTCAGATTTTTAGATTCTCATGTGGGTGTGGGCCCCAGACTCGCACTGTGTGGTCGCAGTAGCTTGGTTTACTCTCCTGCCCAGCATAATCTTTCATATGGATTGTCTCCGCTTCTCTCAGGGTCCCAGATCCTCTTATTCTCTGGTTCTTATGGGTGCGGGTCCCAGACTCACAATGCACTGCTGCAATAGCTTGGTTTACTATCCTGCCGAGCATATGCTTTTTTTCTGAACTGTCTCTGTTTCTCTCTGGGTCCCAGACCCTCTTATTCTTTGGCTCTCATATGGGTGGAGGTCCCTGGCTTGCAATGTGCTGCTGCAATAGCTTGGTTTGCTCCCCTGCCAAGCATATGCTTTTTTTTCTGTAGTGTCTCTGTGTCTCTCAGGGTCCCAGCCTCTCTTTCTTACTCTCTGGCTTTCATATGGGTGTGGGTCCCAGACCCTCTTATTCTCTGTTCTGCAGTTGTTCCCCAATTTGCACCGTACCTCTAGCACCTCTTGGTCTGCCTGTGTACCTGCTTCTGTGTTTCGTGTCTTCCAGGCACAGGTGCTTTGCCCTGAGTCTCTGGCAGCATTCTGGCATTCTCTCTGGGCGGTGGTGGCCCCGCCAGTCAATTCTTCTTCTTTCGGCTGGACCCTCTACCTTTCTGTCCTCCCTTCTTGGGCTAGGTTTTGGCTTTCCAGCGATTGCTGGACTTTGTGCAGCCAGCCTGTGACGTAGCTCCGTCTCCCTGGACTACATTTGCACTCCTGTTCGCCACCATGCACAGCGTCTCCTGTTGCGGTCCACTGTTCCCCTGGTTGTCGTCTCCCAGGTTTTTTTCGTTTGAGGATGGTTCTCTCCTTGCTGGTTTCCCTCTGTGATTTTGTATTTCCTTTGACCAATCAAATGCCGTGAGAGACTAGACCGTTCACTCCGGTTCTCTGTAGTGATCCTCAAACTCCTGGTCATCTTCTTCACAGTACTTGTATTGGTGTAGTATGGAAAGCTATTTGTACTTTAATGGCTGCTAGGCAGGTCTAACATACTAGGTTGGTTAAACTTACAATAGCAGATATTGGTACTGGTTGGAAAGAGGTAAGGGGAAAGAGGGAGGGTCATCCCTAATCCCATTAGGGGCTTCCACTCCCACGTGATCAATCCCCTGGTGCACCACCCCCAGGCGGGCTATTATACTGTGGCTGCACTGCCTTGGGCCCATGGGAAAGGTCTCCCCTAAGGGGAGAAGGAACACCCTCAACAGATTCTTTACAGTGCACATTTGTACTGCACATACAGCCTGTTGCACGGTTGTGGCTTCTTCCTGAAGTTCAAGTCCCACATTTTGCCATCGCTGTCGCTTTGGTTCATCTGATCGGCCTTCGACAACTGCATGGGTGGGGCTTTCCCTCTCGAGGATCGGATGGCGAACACCCTTCACATAGTCCATATCTTTCACACCCATAGGCTGATTCCAGCCTCTTCCTTTCTCTCTCTTCTGGGCTTCTTGGCCTCATGTACCCAAGTGCTGCCAGAGGGCTGGTTGCGCATGAGATCAGTCTAATGGCAACTGGTTGTAGTGAGCCCTGCAAAACAACACATTGACTGACAACTGATAGTGATCAAGGTCACTTATTGAAATGCTCAGTTCCTCGTCTGCAAAATGATACAGTAAAGCTGCTTCTGGTCCCCGACAAAAGCTCGGAAGCTCATCAACCTGCTGGAGCTGCGGGATATCAGGCTGCCCATGATGGCCTTCCTCATATCTGTGCGAGGCAAGTGTGTGTTGACCCTGCTGGACAACAGGGTGGTCATTTGCAACCTTATTCAGCGGGTGGTGTGAGGTCATTGCCAGCGGTGGACTGGCCTATAGGGAACTCTGGAGATTTCTGGGTAGGCCTCGGCACCATGGACATCTTTTGTGTGCTAACCTACTTTATTTCCACCTTTTGCTCATAGGGAAAGCGTAGCATAGGGCTTGCTGAAAATGTGTAATATGGGGCCACTTTGAAATTTATTTCCAGGGCCTCTTTTGGTTTCCAGTCCACCCATGGCCATTGCCTCTGTGGAGGGAAGCAATGTGAGTATGGTTCTGGGCTCTGGAGAATATGTGTCTGATGGCAGCCCATCTGCTGGTACAGAGAATGTCATGAATGTCCAAAGTCTGCCTGCTCAGATCACATGCTCTAAGCAGGCAGAATTTGGCCTCCCACTAATGGGAGCTCTGCCAGAAATTTATGTAAGAGATCTCCACCTCATTAGGGGCTCCTCAGGTGACCCCCTTTGCTTCCAGTGTGAGCAGGAAGTGCATATTGCTCTGCTCCAGGGAATTTCTCCGACGGATCCCTATCATTGAGCTTGTTCTCAAGATACTGTGAAAGTTCGGGACCCACATTGAGCTGGTTATTTCTGGACTGGGACACAAAGGTGTGAACTGCAGAGCATGTCCAGCCATCTCCATGTTCCTGCTCTCCCACAAAGTGGATCTGCAGCTCGATCTGAGCCTCAGCCGCCTTAACCTTCATGCTTGGCTGCTGTGATGCTAACGTACAGAGAGTGGCATTTGTCAGACATCCTGGATGCTTGCTTCAAACAAGTGGTCCTCAAGAGTTTTTTTACTTTTGTGGATTTCTTGCTCTCCCTTCTCCAGATGTCTTTACTGGTATGGAAGTCTATCTAAGATGAGGAATCTGGTGTCCGCTCATTTGGTCGAAAAAATAAGATCGAATGACCATTTGGTCGAAACCAAATGGTCGAAATTTTTTTAAAATGTATTTATATATATTTTTTTGTTTTGTTTGGTTAATAATATATAAAAAGGGGGGTAGGGGGGGAACCCCCCCAAAAAAAACAAAAAAAAAATGTAAAAAAAAAAAAATTCGACCATTTGGTGTCGACCAAATGGTCATTCGACCATTTGGTTGTCGACCAAATGACTGGTAGCCAAGGAATCTGTGGGAAGCTATCTTGCATATCTCTTTTTTGCGGTACCTCAGCTGCAAAGTGCTTGGTAAAAGTACTGATTCCATATATTCTGGCTCCTGATGTCACGTCCCATTGGCGTCGGGCTGAGCCGATGCAGAGCCTCACTGCGCACCCTGGTGGCTGAAAATATTTCTGAATGTTAGTTAGCTGGTGCTGTAGAGAGAATATATAAGATGATGGATCTGTGGGAGGAAGAACTAATCCATTAGAAAGTACATTACCAAGAGGTAAGTCATTCTTTCATCCAAATCAAAGAAACAAAATTCACTTTTGAGGATGTCACCACCTGATCACATAATGTCCTTTCACAGCAGGATCTCTCAAGTCGTGACACTCTCGATCCTCCATACCACAATGGAAGAGAAAGTCTGAAGTTTGAGCATAGGGACAAAATGTGCTGCCTGTTGACCACCATTACCATTTTGAGCACCATATGGAAGTCACGGGAGCCAAAAATTAAAACCCCTTTGTTAGTAGTAGCCATAACAGCCTAGCCAGAAAAGAAATACAAAGTGCCTGACACTGCCCCGTTCTGCCTCAAGGACCACTCAGAACAGGATTTGGTTGTTATACTGGCAGCCAGATGGCGATCAATTACTCCCATATCCTCTTTGATAGCCCCACTTGATAAGTGAACATTCAGGACTCTTTGCATTAAGGTCTCAGCATCAATGTCGGTGATGATTAGGATGGCTAAAGCCCTGGCAATGGTAGGGAACTCTGGCATATGATGAATATTTGTATAACATATCCCGATGGACATGCTGAAAAAGCGAGGGCCATAATCAAGGAATGTGAAGCAGCTTCAGACCCCATGGTAGACTTTCAGGGAGATGGCAAGCAGTATGGCTTTTAAGTGGCAACTCTGGGAAAGGCTACAAAGTTTCGACTAGAAGGTCAAGCCCGAAGTTCTTGGCATGCCTGTTGATGGGCGGGTTATCTTTGGGAAAAAGATTGATGGCCATCTCAAAGTAGTTAGGACTGATACTGAAACTGCGAAAGCCATCAGTTTGTTGAGGGATCGAGACAGAAGACCATTTTCCCCCTATACAATGGATATTCTGAGAAAAACTATAGATCTGATATCAGACAGCGAGACAGTCTTTTCCCTGATTCCACGATCAGCCCTCGCAAACATATTCCACTCAGAGGAAAGAAGGATCAATCCCATTCCCAAGTGGCAAAGCAAGCCTAACTTGTTCCGGTCCAGCCTCCACATCTACCCCAGTGGGTGCGATGTAGCCAAAGGTAGGTAAAGGCTTTGTATGCCAGAAAATGAGATAAGTGGGTGCGGGATATAGTGCTCAATGATCATACATTAGAATTTGTCAAAAAGCCCCACACTCCCCACTGGCACTGAGAGCTGTCGAACATCCAGTTGTAACAGTTACAACATGAGGTTCTAGCTTAAATAAAAAAATAAACAGCCTTAAAAGTGTTGCCAAGACATTGGTGGGACAGAGGATTCTGCTCTTGTTACTTCCTGGTGTGCAAAGAAATGGGTTGTGGTGCCCCGTACTAGATCTGCACCAGCTACGAACATTTAACAAGAAGCTGAGCTTCAAAATGACCAGATTCCACCTGGTCATTCTGTAGGTCGTCAAGGGGGATTTTCTGACCACAGCAGGCTGGAAGGATGCATACTTCCACTTTCTAATCCATCAAAGCCACATATATTTTCACATATTGGTTGTCAATGGAATAAACTACCAGTTTAATGTTCTGCTTTTTGACCTCAGTCTCTTTGCCCCGGTGGTTGTCGGCTTTTGCAGGTAAGGAATGGAAGTATACTCGTACCTTGATGATTGACCTGTGAAAGGTTTCAGCCACAAACCAGTCTTCCATGGCGTGTACGTTTCTAGAATCTTCCTTGATCTTCACACAAAAGGTTCAGTTTTTGGGATACAACCACCCTCTGGATGCAGCATTTCTCCAAAAGGATTGCAAGCTGTCCTCCAAGAGAACCTGCTCAGTACAGGAGTTCAAGCCCCTCCTCAGCATGATGTCCTCCTGTATATTGCTAGTGCCCCACTGCAGACTAATAATGAAACCAGCACAGGAGAAAATAGAAACAATGGGCCTGATTATCAGGGTCAACATTTCAGTCAGTCCCTCCTTTGGTGGAGGAAGCAGCAGAATGCCCGTTCAAAACGTTGATGCACATCTTCACCCTGAAAATAGATGCCTTGCTGACGAGATGGTGAGTTCACCTGAATCATCTCAATGCAAAGAGCACTTGGATATCGAAAGAATCATAACTATGCATTAAAGTCTTGAAGCTGCACGCCACATGGTGGGCCCTGAAATCTTTTCAGACAATCATCATGGGTGCCACAGTGACATTTCAAACTGACAGTTCCGCTTAGATGCACTGCACTGAAAAACAGGACATAAACAGGTTACTATCTCACTCCCAGAAAGCTCATCTACTGTGGAATTGGGCACTGTGAGGAACTCACAGTGACAACAATTAAGACAGATACAAGTGATCACAGTTCAAGGGTCTTTATTGAATAATGAATGCTGTGTGCAAGTTGGAAAAATGCCTAATCTAAACCTAAATCTAAGATGGGAGCAAGCGTCAATCATCTAGTGGCGTTGTGTCCAATAAAAAGGGCTATACTAAGAAACGTATTGCCAAACCTTACAACTAACAAAAAAAAGATGTGGGATAGTTCTCAAGAAAAGACGGAAGTGTTCTTAAATAATATGTCAGAATGCGGTAGCCTGGGTCTTCCTTCCCCATGTTTTGGACACAGGGTAAGATGGAAGCTTGGAGCACAGTATAATCTCAGGCTTCTCCATCATGAGATGACAGTTCCAATGACAGTTCTCGGCACACGCTCTCAAGCTTTCACCTATCGGGGCCGTCGATGGCCAAATCTAGTTTTACTTGAAAATGTCTTGCCTTCGAGGACCTGACTTGGTCAAATAACAAAACAAAAGTTCCTTTAACAAATGAAAAGTTCGATTCCAATGGATGCTGGGTGATGGGTACACCTCTGCTTCCCTGGGTCCCCCTCTTCTGGGCGTTGACCCTTCTCATATCATATTCCACAAATCTTAATGTCTTTTAAACAGTTTCAAACCCACTGTTTCTTGGGACTTTAGACTTTGCCACACTTGGGGTTTGCTTCCCTTATTTCTTCTCTCTGCGAGATTCACTTCCCTTTTTTTCACTTAGTTTGTAGATCAAAGTCTTTTGATTGTACAGGAATTTTACTAGACCTCCTGTATAACCACTTTGACCTCTTTTAGCGACTCTCCTACGGCCTTCTGGTACCCGTAGTTTCGCTCAGATGGGGATCGATCGTCTTTTGCCACTTTGCATTTCTCATTAAACACAGCCTGGTTCTTATCGATTCGCCCCACGACTCACCGGCTGTGATGAACCGCTTGGCTTTTCTTCTTTATTGGAGTCAAGGCTGGTACCACAGTCACAGGAGTTTCCCTCGCTCCTGCTGATTGACGTAGGCTTGCCCCGGTACCGTTGACATCTGCTACAAGACACTTGTACTATTTTTTCGTGGTCTTAGGCTCTCTTCCACAAAGGTCCTGCGGGTCTGGGACAAAAAGGGCAAGGTCACTTCTCTCCTTGTCATCCTCTTGATTCCTGCCATCTTTCTCCTTCTCTTGAACTGCCTCACCCCTTAGCTGTCTCGTTGTGCTGTCTGGGGTGCTCGCCTTACTCGTACTGTGCTCTCTGGCTCCACCTTTTATCCCTGTGAGGAAAGGAAAGGGCCGTCAGGTGTGTGTGATTCTGATCAATTGGATGACTTTGCCTGACGCTTGTATTGGGACATGTCGGGTAAACGGCTCTGGTGTTAGTCTGCTATCCTTTGTGTTGTGCGTGAAAGTGGTCATGTTGGAAAAGGGGGGGGGCAGTGGTTTGCAATGTCCTACAAAAGAAGACGGGGAAAAGGTGTTAGGGAAGAGGGATACCGCCAGGTGATCATCCCTCACTGGTCCACCCCCAGGAACTGGATCCAATAGCGATGGCTGTGTCCTGGCCACCTGTGTCCATAGATCCCCGGGGACCAGCCAGGGAGACACCTTCAGGTTTCTCACACACTAAAGGAAAAATAATTTGTCAAAGCAGATTACCTTTCAGGGAAGTCCAGCATCCTAGCACATCATCCCTTCAGAAGACCATTTCACACAAGTGAAAATTGGATGATAAACAACTTCAAAACGTATTTATGCAGTGGGGTGCCACCACGGATCTCTATTTATTTTTACATTTGTAGAGCACACAATACCCACAGGCATCAAGGCGCTGATTTCATGAAGGGCGGGAGGGGGTCCCAGGAGGGGGTCCCAGTACACCCTCGATCTACGACCCTCCAAGAAAGTTCACATCCATCTAGCTGCTTCACCCGAGAAACCCCCTGTAACCACCAGTCTCACCAGCAAGATCTTGTGGTCCAGTAGATTGAAGGCTGTCGATAGATCAAGCAAGATCAGCAGCCCCGATTTACTTCTTTCCAACATCGTCAACATCTGTGTCTGTAAATCAAGCAAGGCTTTTTCCGTGCTGTGGAAGCATCGAAAACCCGACTGCTTCTTATGTAAAGTGCCTGCAGCTTCCATATATAGTTGGAGCTGCATGGTAGCCACTTTGTCGACCAACTTTAGGAAGAACAGAGTGTTGGAAATGGGTTGCAAGTTTGCTGCGTCGTTAATATCCAGGCCCTGTTTCTTCAAAAGTGAAGTCACCGCCACATTTATAGATTACGGAATAGTGCAATGTTTAAAAGAAGCATTAAGAAATCTGCACAGATAAGGGGCAAAAATGTTGTGGTGTTCCAGGATGACCATGGATGGCAAACGATCCCCTGGACAGCTGGTGTTCAGGCATTCACGTTTACCAGTATCTGGACGACGGGTTGGTGCACGCCCCAACCCTTCCACTAGCGACGCAACACACCAAACACACAATCCTAGGCCTAGCTTCACTGGGTTTCTCGGTGAACTTGCAAAGTCTTGCTCAAATTCTGCTCCTGTTGGGCTCACGGCTAAACACTCTCAAGTGTGTCGATACACCTTCGGAAGAAGAGGGTGAGTGCCATCCTGAACAAGGTCCAGCAGCTGTCACATCTGGAGATGGTTTCAGTGCGCTCTCTGAATACCCAAAGAAAATGCCCTACATATCAATGTTCTGGAGCTGAGTGCAATGTTCTGGGCCCTGAAGTCCTTCAAGCCACAATTGCAGAACCGGGTTGTTCAGGTCTTCACAGACCTGTTAGGAAAGATTTCATAATTGTATGTAATTTTCCCTCCATGTGTCAACCCCCAAATGTTTTGCTGCTGTTTAAACACCATTGACTGACTTTGCCAGAGAAGCACAGCCCTCAGCTGCGCTCCTCTGGGCTTTTGCTCACTTTTTATGGGGAAACTGACATGCCCTTAAGACAGTCAGTACTGGGAGACTTTGTTTCCCTTAGTCCTTTCCTCATGTTGCAGCTTTTGTGCAACATGTAACAAGTGTGCAAAGTATCTTAACATACCGCACACTTGGGTCTCTAGTCATTTCCAAAGGCCCTAGAAACTCTTGCTGGGCTTTTTATGAACTGTGCAGATGTGTCATGGACAGGACTGGTGGCAGCTATCGTTTTCTTATATTTTGAACCCTTTCTTGCCATGATAACCGCGTTAACCGCGTTTGGCACAAATAGGTGACCTGGCTCCAAAATGGCCACGCCACAAGGTTCTTTGTCCTGTCCTTTGGCCATCTTGCCCCTTCACCTTCCCCTGGTCGAGTCGACCTGGGCCAGTCCTTATTTGGTCATGCACTTTCCCACGAAACCCAATGCTTTTGCGGGCTTCTGCATGCCTTGTGTATGTGCCTCCAGGATGTGGGCTGGGATGTCTGATCCCAATACACATCCTGGGTGCCAGAGACTCTGGAGTGTCCTGAATGCCTGGGACCACTGTGGTCCATGATTGGTCCACTTATGGAGTGAGTGTTTGTGGGCAGATCTCCGATTGGGTCCTCTCCGTTTTGGCGCAAAGGGAACTTTGGATAAGAGGAGGCTGAAAACACCACTACCATGTCGATCTCCTGAGTTCACACCGAGCGAAGGAAAGGAGCCAAGTATCCTGCGAAAAGAAGCCGAGTCGAGGAACTGCTGGTGACCCGCTGGAAGGTTTGGCACCCTGAGCCTGCTGTCGTCCCGTGAGACCTCTCTGTATCTGATAGTCCAAGAAGGTCTGCAAAGTCGCTTCGACACATTGGAATAGTGGGACCAACTATTCTCGGCACCTTCATCAAACCCTGCAAGTAAGCCTCTTCGGAAGTGTCCCTGGGCCAACCAGTGGGCTGACCAGCTTACGCAGGACGTTTGCTCCGTCACCGCCGCCGTTTCGAGGAGGCCCTCAAAACTTGGTATACTGCAAACTTTGCGTCCATGGCACCCTCACATCGAATTTCGTACACTTGGCATTCCCAGGTCTGAAGTGAGACGAGTGCGCCCGTACCGGAGTATTCGCGGTTACCGTGTTGCCCTGCTGTGGCAACGACCTGTACAAGTTCGCTGCCTTTGTGACCCTCTTGCCGAGACGTCCTGTTTGCCGCATTCGAACCTGCCAGCGAAGTGGATCGCACTGGCGAAGTCTGGGTCTGCTTGCGTCGGGGACCGGTGAGTACTCCATATCCCAACCGGTGGCCCCTAGCGCAAGAGCCCATTTTTACGCACGAGTGGCCCTTGCGGGTCCCTATCCTTTCCACCGCTATTGCGAAATAGCAACCCCATCCTGCACTCTCGAACTGCCTCTGCCCCCAGTGGAGGCCCTTCTTGAATAGTGGGAACTTGTTCTGCATCGCCGCATCCACCTTCCGGAGCTGCTAGAGACCCTGGAAGAGACCCTATCCTGCCCATTGGCACAAGCGCGTGCACCTGCATAGCATGTACTTTTGAGCACAAGGCTCCTCTCTCTTTGTAGGGCTTGGACTGCCTCTTAGTTAGGTGTATTATTGATGCGGAACTGGGCCTAGAGACTATTTGCACTGCCTGTTTTCTTCCCCCCTAGGTTGTCGACATACTTCGTGCATTAACCCTTTACACCCCATTGGTCTTGTGTGTATATATATATATATATATATATATATATATATATATATTGTGTTGATTGTGATGTGTTGGTTTATATAGTGTTACTGTGATTCTTTGCTATGGTCGATGTTACAAAGGCCTTGTAATAAATGTGTCTGTATTTTTAATATAACACCTGTGTAGAGTAATTTGTAAGTGTCCTTGCTCTGTATGCTCATTGAGGTCTTTCAGTCACCCTCACCCCTCTTGAGACTTAGGGCCTCATTACACGGTAGGCGGTAGCCATGGCGCTAATAGCGCCATGGCTACCCCCTTACCGCATTCCGGGTCCGTGTTCCCGGAATAGGGACTTACCGGGTCATTCCGACCTTGGAGGACCCGGTAAGTCCCCATTCCGGGAACCATTCCCCATTCCCATTTGAGCCCCCATAGGGCTCAATGGGGATGGAGCTAATAACGGACCCGCTATTAGCGGGCCCGTTATTAGCTCTGAAGTCCCTCAACGGGTCCCTTCCATAATGCCTGATAAAAACAGGCGTTAGGGGAGGGACACGCTAAGGGACCTCGTAGTAGGGCGGTAACCCCTTACCGCCTACCGTGTAATGAGGCCCTTAGTCTTGACCACCGCCATCGCTACCCTGATTGGTCTGGCTTGTCCAGAGGTTACCTGTCCAAGAAACTAGGCTGGCCTTCTGAACCTCTGCCCCTCCAGGTCAGAGTTCAGAGTTCAGAAATCCGTCTTAACAACTTCAAGCCACAATTGCAGAACCGGGTTGTTCAGGTCTTCACAGACAATACCACCACCATGTTCTATATTCACAAGCAAGGTGGGATCCACACTGTCAGCAGAGGCGCAGGCGCACAAATGTTCCTAATTCCCTTCCAACTGCCAGGAAACCACAGTACAATAGCGGATTCACTCATCGGGGAACTCGGGTCCTGCTCACGAAAGCCAGGTTCTCTGTCTCTTCTCCTAGTGGGGTCATCCAGAGATAGATCTATTCGCTACAGCGACCAACAAGAAATGCACCAGGTTTGCAAGGAGGTTTCCCCAAGGGGAGAGCCTGGGGGACGTGTTCTTGTTCCCATGGAAAGGACTGTCCCTTTACGTGTGTCCCCCGATCACTCTTCTACATAGAGTTCTCAGTACACTCAAAGAACACTTCTGCACGATGATCCTGCTTTACCTGTCAGTGGATCCCTGCATCGGTTTGCTCCCGCTCCTCGACCTTCTCTACACCACGACCCAGTGTCAATCAACTTGACGGCCTGGGTCCTGCAGCCCTAGAATTCAAAAACATTGTGCTATCTCCAGGCTGCAGAAACATCTTGGCGAGGGCATGAGCACTATTTACATTGTCCTGCTACAGAAGGAAATGAAAGCACTTTACTTTATGGTGTGCATCTCAACATCTGGAACCATTGCAAGTTCAGCCTACAAACGTCTTGCCATACATCCTGTCTTTAGCAAATGCTTGTTTAGCACACTCTTTTATCAAAGTGCGTTTAGCAGCCATGTCACTCTACACGCGTGCCTCAGGTTTGATCACACAGGTTGGTGAAAGAATTCCTCAAAGGACTGTTTCACGCTTTTCCCCCTGTCCAAGCTTCTGCTCTAGCTTGGGAACTCAATGTGGTCCTCTCGAAGCCAATGGGCCCCATTTCGAGCTTCTACACAGAGCCTCCTTGAGGTTTCTCTCCTAGAAGACGGCATTCCTAGTTGTCATTACTTCAGCCAGGTGGGTGGGTGAACTGTAGGCCCTCTCCTGAAAGCGTTCCAACTTGCCATTTCATAAGTCTAAGGTGGCCCTTCATACAAACCCTTCCTTCATACTGAAGGTCCCTTTTGCATTCCACCTAAATGAACCATTGAGTCTACCTATGTTCTTTGGCTCGCCTTCGTCTCCGGCAAAGTGATCCTTACATTCCCTGGATGTCGCCCCAGCCCTTAAATTCTATGTGGCTCACACTAAGAAGTTCCAAAAGTTCTTGCAATTGTTTGTTCCCTTTGGACTTGTCGGCAAGGGCAATGCCCTTTCAAAGTCTTCCGTTGTGAGATGGCTGATGGGGTGCATTTCCCACTGCCATTCTCTGCCCAGCAGGTCCCTTCCTGTAAGACGAAGAGCACAGACGACGAGGGCTGTGGCTTCCACAGCGTTCCTGTCCGGTGTTCCCCTGTTCGACATCCGTAGGGCAGCTATGTGGAGGTATGTCCATACCTTCACAAGGTTCTACTGCATCGATAGGGATTCCAGGGAGGAGTCATGAGTCAGCCAGGCAGTGCTTCGCAAGCTGTTTGCATGAGGTGATTGTTCCAGAGGTAAGTTGGTTACTTCTGTTGAGCTATGCCTCTGCCCGTTTTGGATGTGTCTATGTACTGCTGTATAATCTTAATAAAATAGCATGTGAATAGCATGTGAATCCATGAAAGACCCAGCATTGGTGTATTTCATGGATTCACATGCAACCGCCCCTCCCCCAGCCCCCACCTCCCTCCTACCCATCTCTGGCTGTTCTTTGCTCATACTGCCACATTACGTGCGTTGCCAAATCTGAAAATGGCCACCAGGGGTGGAGCTAAGGGGACATGTCTAATTGGCTGTGGGCAGTATGACCCAAAATGTCTCTAATAGAGCGCTAAAGTGGCAAGCAGTTTAACAATGTAAAGCTCAACTGCTTTAATGTTACAAAGGATTCCCAGCCTGATGATGGGGAATATTCAAACATTATGTGAATCAGTGAAAAACACCAATGGTAGAGAACAGGAGTTAAAGGTAAGTAATGTATTCTTTGTGCTTCATTTATATGTGTTTCAAAGAGTAGCAAACCATCAATAGGTGTTGTATACGGTAGGTCCAATATACCTTTAATACTTGATTTAAAGGTTATTTTTGTAAAATTGTGTTAGTTTTTTATCATGCTACCAAACAGTATGATTTTGAATTTGACGTTTTATAATAGATTCCTTCCTCACATAGATTCCTCATCTTAGATACATCTTCCCCAGCTATGTTTTTAAATGTGCGGCTCTGTGTTGGCTCCGATCTGTGTTGTTTTACTCCCAGAATGTCAGACATGATCTCAGGAGAGCTGTACATATGGAGCCAGTAGCACCCCATGATCCCAGTTTCTTTTTACAAGGAATTCAGTACGCTGTTTTCTTTATGTTCATTGGATCATTCCCAATACCCCAGGCTTCAAGCCATGCAGGGGTTGTGGTAGGCAGATTTCCAGGTTGAAGCCCCACACAATGTGTTTCTACTGCCCATGACAGGAACATATCACAGAAGGATGTTGCCCATGCCATGCCAGTTAACGCATTAAATGGTGTTAGGCAGAAACCTGTGCAGTTCCCTTAGGGACCACTGCAAAAAGTTTAAGACCACAGGAGTAAGCAGTAAACCCAATTGGTAGCAGTCTGCACCACCCAGATTTACCTGGTAGCTGGGGCTGAGCAGTCAGACTTCTCTCAAGAAGAGTTAGGCAGTATATAGAGTATACACAATAGGGCTAAAAATACAGTAGAACAAGCAAACACTGACCAGAGCTTCGGTATAAAAGTATATAATTATTTATTTAAAAACACACTTATGAAAATACATTGGCACTAATATATCAAGCAAGTTCAAACACAGTAACTATAAGTATATACACCTCCCTAGTTAATTATTCGACAAGTCTAGGTTAAGACACCACTTATGTAGCGAAACGGAGGTGAGCTCGTAACTGTAGATGACACTACAATAATTTGTTTAAAAAGGGAGAGAAAAGGCAGAGTAGTAAAATAACACAGTACCAACACTTTTAAGAAACCACAGCAAGTCAAAGGCAGGGTCTACTGTAGAGCAAAAAGTTCATAGGCCAGGCCCACTCTTGGAGAGAGCCAGGTGGAATGTGCCCAAGATCACACAGTGGAAATGCACTCAAACTCTTTGCAGAAAAGTCAAAAAGAGGTTGGATCAGTTCAGAAAGGCAAAGTTAGCAGGTCTGAGGTCAACCCAGTTAGAAAGTCAAGGATTTACGGGACACCTTGGACAATCTGTTGCAAGGGAGACCAGGCGGGACACAGTACCTGAAATGGTGAGAAAGCTCCAGCGGTGGAAGTTGTTCCTGGCAGCGGGTGCAAGTCATGGCTTCAACCAGAGGAAGAGATGGTCTCGACGAGGAAGAAAGCTTGAGGTCGTTTCACTGCCAGGGAAGAAACCAGCCGCATAATTTCCTGATTAAAAGGTACAACACTTTTATTCGAGGTAGTGGTGAAGCGTGACTATCCGGCCGCCGGGGTGCTTGGCACGGGCGATTCGACCACGAGACGATCCAGGAAGGCGAAAAAGGCGAACTGGTTGGTCCCACCAGCTCAAAGGGAAGAAGACTCTCCTGGAAGAAGATCTCCTCTGTCGTCGGGGAAGTGGTGAGTTTCGTACAGCAGGGCTCCACCGGTGGTGTTGTCGTTGTAGATGGCTCAGCTTCTCCCCTCTTTGGATTCTTTAGGTCCTGTGGTGACTTCTGAAGTTCCAGTCCCCAAAGCCCTGCTTTTATGCAGCAAAACCCCCATTCATCAGCCTAGCTGTCAATCACAGACAGAGTGGCACCATTTGGAGGGCTTCTGTGGAGAAGCCCGCCAAAAAGTGGAACAAAGGGCTCGACTTGGGTTAGAGTTTCAGAGGCGAACACAAACGCCATTTTAAAACAGAGTTCTGGCAAAAAGACCCAACTGGGGAATAAATATTAAATAAATAACCCGGCGGTATCTTTAACATTGCACCAAAAAGTGGTGCGTTGAAAATGAATGGGAAAATCCCATAGGAAATATTCTGGTGGAATATTTCGCATGGTATCCACTGCCACCAGCCAGAAACTCGACAAGCGGGTCTGGACAGTGCCCCCTTGGAAAACAGACCCAGGGACAATCGAATTACCCCTACCAGTACTTCCACAATATGATGGTTTGTACTTACTACAGGCATCGAGGCGCTGTTACAGGAATTGTTTGTTTTTCTTAGTTGCGTAATTGTGGGTTTTTTTTTTGTCTTAGTTACGTATTCCTAGCGCGATTTAACACCCAGAGGTTTCTAAGTGCGGACCCGGGGATCGAACCTGTTGTTGCTTCGTGTCGTCTTGCTTCCAAGACGCGCACGCTGCCGCTGAGCTATCCTCCCGGGACGAGGTTCTGTTCACAATTTGAGACTAGTAAAGCCAATGGTTACTTTACATGCCCTGGGAGACAGTAGTCAGTCCCAAAGTATGGAGTCTATGTTTGGGGGTCACTATGACACCCCTGTGTTACTGCACTGAGGGTGCTGTGTAACACACATACCAAAAACACATGAAGCCCTATGGAGTAAAGGACCCCATAGCCCATAAAACACATTACATAGTCAAAGGACATTCTCAAATCATGCCTAAGAGTGGGAGAAAAAGAGTCTCACTCTTAGCAGGAGAAAAAAATAAACCCTAAAAGTCCAGCAAAGCTGCTGAGGGACTCACTAGGTTTGGGAAACTAGCCTTAACAGAGAATTCTCCCTAACAAATGGCCATCTGGTGGCACACCGCTTAACTCTACAACTTCCATTACAAAAATGGGAAGAGGATGCTGTAGAGGTTTCCAGTCTATTTATGTGCAGTAGTTGGATCAAGACTGTTCAAGACTGTTCATAGGATGCTGCTTGGAAGGAAAAGATGAAGAAGAACCAACACTGTCTCTCATTGACACCTCAAAGTGACACTGTTCATTTTCATCCTCTGGAAGTTGTCATTTTATTCTCCAAGAATTGGAAGGACTTCGTGCACCAGATTCTAGACCTCTTTGCCAAGGCTGTGGCAGCTTTGGACTCTGGGTGGCAGTGAAGCAAAGGCCAACAGAAGCCCCACTTCGTCCTGGAACAGCATGCCCTCAAGCTTGGTTCTGGTCCCACTTGTGGAGATTGCTTCCTTCCAGGACTGTGTGAATGCTCCTTCGGCATCAAAATCATGGCCATGGCTTCTTCGTCTTTGGCGCCAACGTCTCACTGGACTTTAGTTTACAGGAGTCCATACCAAAGATTTGTGGTGTTAATTTATTTTGTCCAGTTATTTGGTGAGGAGTGTGCTTCTATCCCATTTGGGGTTTTGCCCCTGCACTCTGCAGAGGAGTGCCTTCCCTTAGTAATTCTATGGTCAGCATGAGGAAATGACGTTGTTAGTCTCTAACTTGCTGGATGCCAGTTAATAGGGTACCTACCTCGCTGGAGTTTGATTATATACCGGCTTTGGCCCATGGGAAACCCCATGAGTCTTTGTAAGTGACCATTTCCAAGACTGCAGAAACCCTTAGGTTATATGCGCCTTCCTACTTGTAGTCCATTTTGACTTCAAAGATATTATCGATCAAGATCTGCCACGGGCAACACTTCTTCCTCTAACCCTGCAGTTGCTGCCCCTGTCATGACTGCTTGCCCAAAATCTGCTTCATCTCTGGCTTTTGACCGGGACCTTGCCAAAAGCTTTGCCTGACTTCTTTGGCTCTAGGGTGTTTGCCACATAACCTATATCTAAGAGCCTTGTGGTGCAGCCCTCCACTGTTGGATTAAACATTCTGAGACATTTCCCTCTTTGGCCACCAGATTGAGAGGACTTGATGTCATGGAATCAGGGTTCGGAATTGAGGGGAACTGGGAGCTATTTAGCTCCTGCTTCTAGCCTGGTTAGCTTGGAACCAACAGCTACAATGAGCTGTGTTTGGCTCCTGAGGCCAAGTGGTACCTTACAAACATGCATATGACACATTGGCCCTCATTACAACCCTGGCGGTAAGGGGTTAACGGCGCCGTAAAAGGTGGCAGCGCTGTTAACCCCTTAACGCCTGATTACGAGGTCCCTTTGCGGGTTGGCGATTTTAACGCCTGCTTTTTGCAGGCGGTAAAAACCAACCCGCAAAGGGACCTTGGTGCTAAGTACGGTGCCGCAATTTGCGGCACCGTACTTAGCGCCTTCCCCATTCCCATTGAGCCCTATGGGGCAAAAATGGGAATGGGGAAGGGCCATGGCGGCATGGGGAATTACCATCCCGCCAACCGCGGAATGGGGCGGTAATTCCCCATTCCGCCATGGCGGAGTCGGTAAGTTCCCGGCATGGACCATGGTGCTTTTAGCACCATGGTCCAACGCCAGGGTCGTAATGAGGGCCATTAACTTTAAGCATTTTATAATGTTAATAAATAGTAATTGGAACACATCTAGTACACATCTAAACATAAGGGAAAGTGCACCTAATGTGTAAATTAGCAGTAGTTCCTGCTTACTCGGTGATGTCTAACACCCAGGAGCTGGTTTTAGCTCTGCCTCATCAAATCTCAATTTTGTACCTGTGGAATGGAGCTTGTTTGCTTTTGACAGCTTAACTTCGAGGGGTTTGAATGATACATGTGCTCTGCTCAAGTACACCCACATCTACAGTGTGATTTCTAAAGCTATGGAGACCCTCATGCTGGAGACAAAGAATGGATTTAACTCTCTGGTGAATGATGGGTAGGAGGAAGAATGGCAGATACTGCCATTTGATATGGACAACAGGCTCTGTGGCTCGTATTAGGGGAGACTAAAGCAAAACAAAAGAGGTGATGGATGGAAAGTGTAGAATTAATCTTAACCTCTGGCATGGCTCTGGGCAACCCTCCAGACGATCGTTCTTCACCGGCCAAGCCCTTACAGAAAGTGGAAAGACCTTATGCAAATCAGGCTTGGTCCCACCCCAAAAGGAGCAGTCCAGCCCAAACTGCTAGGTCACATCCTTTCTGCATGAGACCATAAGCATCCCCAATGGACGTCTTCAGTGAGGAGTGGTTTGGGTCTGTAGGCCCAGTAGGCTTGGACCCATGTCTCGGTATATCCGTCCCACTCGAGGTGACTTAGACAAAACAAAAGATGATGGCTGGAAGGTTTAGAATTAATTCTGACCTCTGGTGCAGCACAGGAGCAGTGGACAGGTTTGTTCAAACAAACAGTTACTGCGTGCTCAGCCAGGAATGGGCCATGGTGCTCCAAGAGGTGGCGCGTCAACCACTGGCTTTCCCTCAGCAACCCAGGGTGCGAATCCCCTGTGAAGCAGGCTTCCACCCTACGATTCCTGGAGAATCCCTGCCTCCAAGCCCTCTTCTGCTGGAGGAGGCTTATCAGCTTCTGACAAAGGGTGCTATGGAACAGGTGCCCCGATCAGAATGAAGTAGGGGCTGGTACACAGTCTATTTTATGGTTCAGAAGAAAGACTGAGGCTTACGCCCTATTCTGGGTCTGAGGCTCTGGCTCATCTGAGCTGGCTCCCCAGAACAGGTGTCTGTGCATCTGTTCCATACATGCCGCCTGTTGCACAGTTTGTACTTCGCCCTGGAATTCAAGAAGTCTCAAATTTCACCATCCCTACCATTTATCGGTGTAGTCCTGGACACTGCCCTGGACAGGGCCTTCCCCTCTGAGGATCGAATGGTGAACATCTTCCAGATAGTTTGTCCTTCAAGCACAGGAGAAGGTTCCGGCCTGGGCCATCCTGTGCTTTCTGGGCATCATGGCCCCCTGCATCCTTGTTGTGCCGGAGGACCGGCTGCCCATGAGGTCACTTTGTGGCTTCTCAGCTGTCAGTGGTCTGTTTCTGGGGCGCACATCAGACCTTCTGCAAGTTTAAGAGAAATGTATACAAGGACTAGCCTATTGGTCCCTGCAAGACTATTTGCTGAAAGGAAAATTGCTTTTGCAACCCTGCCCCCAACTGCTAATTGTCATTGATGCGTCCGTGAAGGGTTGTTGTCCTCGCCACCAAGATCTTACCGGGAGACCCCTGTCGTCTCCATTGGAATCCAGAGAACACATCAACTTGTGGTAATTGAGAGTGATCAGGCTGGCTCTAATTGCTTTCCTTCATTCGCTGTGGGGCAATTCTGTGGTGTTCCTGACTGAGGGCACAGTGACTATGGGGGCACAGTGACTATGCACTACCTCAACAAATGGGGTTGTATAGGGTCCCTGCCTCTGTGCAGATAAGCAATGGAACTGTGATTCTGGACTCTGGAGAAGGACTCATCTCTGATGACAGCTTCAGTCGCTGGTACGTAGAACGTTATTGCTGATACCTTGAGCAGACAGACTTTGGCCTCACACAAGTGGGAGCTCTGTCAGAACGTTCTAGAGGAGATTTTCTCCCAGTTGGGGACTCCTCAGGTGTAACTCTTCACTACCAATGTGTACAGGAAATGCAAGTTGTTGTTCTACAGGGAATTTCCTCATCAGGGAGCTCTCGAGACTCAGTGAGAGTTGAGTGGACTTTCAACCTCCTCTATGTGTACCTGCCAATCTGTCATTCCGCCGGTTCTGAGGCGGCTGCGCCTGTTTTGCTCCACAATGATTTTTATTGCTCCGAATGCGGTATCTGGAGTTGCTGGACATGTCCAACTAAGAGTGGATAGGGTCTCCCGTTCAGAGAAGAGGGTACTCCATCTGAACCTCAACAGCCTGAACCTTTATGCCTGGATGTGCCACTGTCGGAGGCTTGCCTCAAAATCCATTTAAGTCTGCAGGTGACGTACCTTATCAGCTTGGTGCCAGGAGAAGGATCTGTACGCACATTCTCTCTGTTGGCATTTCTGCTTTCTTTGGCCCTGACGGGCCTGCAGATATCCACTATGAAAGGGTAACTTACTAATATTTCATTTTTCAAGAAGACCCCGGAGCAGGGCTCTTTCTTCATTATCCCCACAGTAATGCAATTATTGTGCAATCAGTTTCCCGCACGCCAGGTTGTTTTTCCGGCGTGGGATTTACATTTAGTGTTGACATTTATGGAGGAACGTGCGTATCTATACATATTTACCAGCTTTGTAGAATCCAGTTCTACTAGTTCTCATGATGACATGACAAAGCTGGTCATGGAGATGCACACGTGCCCTTAGTGGCTGATGGAAGATTTTCTGGCTCCAGGTTAAGATGATATAGACTATTTTGGGCAGCACTATACTTTCTTTTCTAGGAGACGGTACACACCATGGGCAATATCACAAAATATGTATGTTTCATTGCTCTTATTTTGCACAGATCCCATTGTATTGAGGTTATTTCATATTGGAGACACAAGCCTGCCTATCGCCACACCACTGTGCCACTGACAGTTTGGGAGTCGCGTAGACCCCACTGCAAACCCAGCCCCTTATTTGGAACCTGTTTCAGCCCTTTCATGTGTTTCCATCGGTCTTTCAACTCCCTTCCTTCAATCTCAATGAAGGAGAGAGTGAGAGAAGCATATGGCGACAATGGGAAATGGAAAGAAATGCAAAAAAAAGAAAGGGGAGATAAATTAAGGTGTAATGAAAGAAAAGATGCAACATGTCTGTGGTGCAGGCTCTGTGTGCACATAAAACTGCTCGGGTAACTCGGTTAAACCATTCCCATTGCCCCCTACATGTGCAAAATAAGACTACATATAGTGCAATATTAGCACTGCCTAAAATTCAGTAAGGGCAAACATGTTGTGATTGTAATGGTGTTAATATATAGAATGAACTGGTGCTAAAGAACACCCACTTACTTGTGCCGTTTGAGCCAGCCTCTGGTTTGCACCTAGAGCTATTTCAAAGAGATTTGGGACAGGAAGGCCGTCCCCACTAGTAGGAACTTTGGCGAAATTAACTCATTTGTTCTTAATGGCAAACATTTTCTATTGAACCTGCCTTATACCAAAACAGTAGTAATGTTCATCCCAACCAAGGAGAAAACTAGTTAACTGTAGTTTGTCAACATTTGTAAAAGCAATGCTGATTCCATTGCTTTCATTAAGCATGTTCTCTTTATAGTTTTCCTTGTGGAAGAAGGGTTCTTGGGGGAAAGGTAACATTGCTTATGCTGTGCTGTGTGATTTCCATTTCCTATTGACTAAACTATATCCTTTGTACTATCATAAACTACTTTGTGTTTGGCCTGACAGAAAGAATCATTACTTTCTTTGCAAGGAATTTTAAAGAATTGATGTTTGTTCCTGCTTGATATTTGAGTTATCCTTTGAGATATATTCATAATCATTAATGAGGTTTACACATTTATTTTGTTTTCTCTGTACGTAAGTAATTGCACCATAGATGATTATCATATTTCACCATAGGTTGTTCACTTGGATTACAATTTGCCTCCTGTAGAGACATCAAGATTCTTGGACATTAAAAAAAGGTCAACAAATGTGTAAAGCAATTTGTCCACAGTTATCCTATGTTTTTCGAACTATTGGTATTGCTTTAAATCAGGGGGTCTGCAACCTGTAGCTCTCTAAGTGTGTTGGAATGTAACTACCATGATCCCTTACCATTGATTACACTGGCTTGTGGTTATGGAAGATGTAGTCCTAAATATCTGGAGAGCAAAAGGTTTCAGACCCCTGCTCTAAATAATGTAAGACAACAACAAGTTACACCCTGTATGATCTTGCAACTGGTTGCTAGCCTTCTCTTTTGTATTTTAAGGAAAGTTGTTGGTTTTAAATCATGATGGTCTTCGGTATACCTCTATCATTTTGAAATATCAAATTGCTTCTCATGAAAAATAACTCCTAAAGAACTCGATTTTGATTTAGCAAACAATGAAATCTCAGCTTGCTCTCACTCAAAAGTGGTAATACCGAAACAGTATGTGTGCTAAGACCTGTGAATACCACTACATAGATTATACATGGATGCGCCAGAAAATAGAGGTCGTTTTCAAACTGATATCAATGTATTTTATTCAGTGGAACCAATGTAAGACTTTGACGTTAAAAGCAATTTGTTCACCGTGTAACATTTCATCATGGTTTGCTTTCTTCACCAGATGAGCCTACAGCTACTGATCCGTCACCACAGACCATCTCAAGTCAGGTAGAGTCTGTTGCCGAAATCCACTCATTCACCCCCAAAACCAGAAAAAGCTCTTTAAAGAAGTCGGAACTAGAAACCGCAAACCTATCCCCTAGCCTGATTCCTGCACAGCAGCCTAGCATCTCTTTATTCTCTGATGACAATACAGACGCACTGAGCGTGGAATCCCTCACTCTGGTCCCGCCTGTCGATTCCTACAGCATTCACACTTTTAGCTCCAGCGCTCAGTCTTCCGTAGAGCCAGAACTATCCAAAGTGGCAGATGGCGACCGACCTAGTGGCAATGAGCTAGCAAACAATGAAAATGTTGTTACTTCCCTTTAACTTGGTGGGTTAACCAAAGCAGTTGGAACCAGGAAGAGCTGCTGCTGAAGTCTTCGGGGCCTGCTTGTAGCTACCAGACTCTGCTCTTGTTGGTGGTCGCTGGAAAGTAGCATTCTCCATTTCTTGGATTAAAGTTATGTTCAAGGCAAGATGTCAAAATCTATTTTGTTTTACTGAATGCGAGAGCATTACCTGTGGAAGACATTTATGATGACCTGGCATCAAAACGCATGTTAACTCGACTCCCCTTCTACAGTGATTGAACTAAGTTATCTGCAAACAATGACACTACTTTTTTAACATTGATACTGCACATAGGGAAACGTCTGCTGGTTTAGGCTGCAGTGCATTTAGCTGAACACTGGTTGTACCGAGGTTGGAGAAGCGGGTATGAGTGGGTGAAATGGGGTACTGAGTAGCCTAATCTTATTGTACATATGCACTCTAATGGAAAAGATATGTTTTATATTCAAGTTCTGGTTTACCATGTTGTGGTGTAAAATAAAGCCGACCTAATCTGTTTCCATATTTTTCTCATAGAAAGTTAACGTTGTTGTATTGTCTAGATGTGTAATATTTATTATTTCTGTGTGTGATTGGCCTTAGGAAATAAATTACTGATGTGGGGAGGTAAAAAATAAGTATTAACACATCCGAAGTTTTGTACCTGCTTTCAGATGTTTTTTTAAACGACATTGCCCTGTGATTTAATGGTGAAATGCAAAGAATGTAACAAGATTTGAACATATGTATTAATGGCTACTGTTTTTACAAACGACATCTAAATTTCATCACTTTATTTTTTTGGTAAAGATTGCACTCCGCATTGCTGAATTTTATGATAACTGGAATCCCATGAAATAAAAATGCAGCTCTTTTCTGTACGTTTAAGTCTGAACCATTAATGTTTCCCCACATGTCTTTGTTGCAGTGGTATGGGTAGGATGCTTAGGGATTTTCACATTAATAATAGACTGCAGTTTTCAAGTGTTGCAAAATTGGGTGAAAGCTAGCCCCCTGATCATAAGTTTTGGTCTACTTTATTTTTGTCAAAGAGCGAGTCGATTAAATGCAGATTTTTCGGCCTAGAGTCACTTGCTAAATGTCGATTCACTGGCAAGACTGTATCTGTAAATCAAGTTTGGTCTTATTTGTGGGCAGACTTTGACATTAACCAAAGATAAAATAACAGTTTACTAAATACTCTTCAGTTGACACTGAAAAATATGTGCAAATTAATAGTAATATTAAGTTAAGTACCTGGTAACACAACGTTTTGAGATCCGGAGTTAGCAGACAGCAATATTTATGGTTCCTGTCTTAGAGTGCCATATCTAATTTGCCATATGAAAATTTGTAAGGTTGAGAGAGAAGGATCAGTGGTCTTGATGGGAGATCTGGATTTGTCTCTCAAATGGATTGAAGAAGAAGGAGCATCAAATGCAATTGAGGAAGTCGATCTGCTGCGCTTCGGTTTGTACTTAATGTGTTGGTTCTTAGGTTTTCTGAATGTAGGGGAATGAAGTAGAGCATCTGGCTTGGTAGTGTTGACCAAGGGGTTCTGTGATGTTATATTCATCAGTGAAGTTTGAAGAGCATGAAGTAGATTATAAAGATCATTGGGTCTGTGAATTCTTTAGTGGGTCCATCCGGGATGGTAATTATCATCCAAGCAGGATCCTAGCAGGATCTAAAAGACCATGTCTAATGTTGAGGGATTTCAGAAGAGGTCTCATATCCAGGAATCTTTTCCTTTTGGCTTGGGTAATCCTGGAAAAGTCTGGGGAGATAAAGACTTTGTTGCCCTGAAAAAGGATGGGGGAATTATTCCTGGCAGTTAGTAGGGTTTGGCGTGCTTGCTGATGTCTCAAGAAACAAGAGATAAAGGATCTTGGCGAGGTATTGTTGCTGGAGAAGCGGGGTCTAATCCTGTGAGCATGCTGCAGTTCCAGTGGGGGTGAAAAGGTGATTCCTAGGGTGGAGGGGATCCATTTGTTGAGGAAGTTGATGGGATAACCTCCTTCAATTTTTTCAGGAATCCCGTAGAAAGAAGCAAAGGTTGTCCCTCCTGTTTCTGTCTTCCAATTCAGTTACATCACCTTCCAATTGTGCAGGTCTCAATTGCATGTTTTCAAGGCCCTCCACCCTGTCTTCCACAATACCGACTCTTTCTTCTGCTTCATCAAGTCTGCCAGAGAACATTTTCATTTAATTTTTAAAGCCTTTAAGCTCTTCGTGTATAGAGGAGGAGCAGGACTCCAGCGTAGATATAGATGACCGATATTGCCAAGTTCCTGTGAAATGTTCTCCATGCAGGCATTAAAAGGTTTATTGTCAGATAAAACCTGAGTTTTGGTGATATCCACCATATTAAAAGGTAAAACAAAGCAGTTGTAAGTAGTAATTACGAAAAAAAAACAGCAGGAATTGAAATAAAATAGGTGTAATTTACAATATAGCCACCGGGAGTCAATAGTGAGTAGGCCTTGTTGCATTAACTGAAACCAGGAGGTGACGTGATTCATGGACCGGGCTACGTGAGGAGAGCTTCTGCGTCAAAGGAAGCAAGGAGAGGGTTTCTCCGGAGCTTATAGTCAAGTGCCGCTCAATAATGCCGCAGAAAAAGCAACATGCAGACCACAAGAAACTGTGCGCTCTTAGCACGGAAAGCAGATAATTGCTCTGGTGTAAACTGTAGGAAGGCAGCTCAGGAATTGAGGGACCCACCTCTGAACGAAAGCACCACAAAAGGCACACCGTTGAATGCCGAAATGCCCCTTCTATAGAACCTCACAGCAGCGAACGTTGCAGCAAGGGTATGGGAAGCATCAAAGCAAAATGCTTCCTTAGATACATGCGCCCCACGCTGATCCACCTCAGAGTCGGCAATGAGGTGAGAAAGTTGACTGCAGCCACGGTCACGGGAGGCTTCAAAGGGCTTCAAAAGTAAAGTTCTTTTACAGACCACACTGGTAAATAGTGATTAAAAGTAAAAACATGCCGAACTAAATGGTCATATTTATAAAGTATTCATTTCGCTCCAGGAGCTCCATGACTATGCGGCCATCTCCGTTGACGCTTGGCCATGCCCCGCAGTTTAGTAATTTTGATGAATGTAAAAATAAATAAGTGCTCGCCACCATGTCGGGTGCCAACGTCTCCAACCAGACATCTAGCACACATGAACATATTTGTAGCCTAATCTCGGCACAGCTACCATATCATTGCTCTGGTGCATGGTTCTTCTATTTCAATTGATTGCGTTCTCCCAAAGATTCCTCATCTTGATAGAACATCCCCTCAGCACCAGCTGCTTCTTAGAAAATTTCAACAGGGGGCCTAGTGCGGTTCGTTGTCGTCTCCTCAAGCTCTGCATGCTTAATCTGTGCCACTCCTCGACTTGGGACATGGCGTCAATGATGCATATAGAACTTCATATGCCACCATTCCTTTTTTCCACACTCTCAGCACGCTGTTTCAAAACTTTGCTCGAAAACCTTTTCAGAAAATTCTTTCAGCGCCAGTATGTCGGGCCCAAGCCATCGAGATTCAAGCGCTGTAGGGACTCAAGCTCAGCAATGTCCATCACAACCCACACAAAGTCTGCGTGTGGTGCCTCGGGGTGGAGCATGATACCGACCAATGCGGTTCGTGGCAATCAATGAACCTGAAGGCTCTCATGGAACACTTTGCAAGTTGGCGTTAGGGAGGCACCCTTTGAAGTCTCCGGCCTGGTAAGCCACCAAATCTTCGGGTGCTGACACTGAAGGGCCCATGCCTGAGAAAAAAAGATCAGGAAGACTGGCAGCGCAAAAAAGATAAAAAAAGAGATCTTGCTCTCACCACTTTGTCCTTCAACAAAAGGAAAAGGAAGCACAAGCATAGTCACCACTCCGACTGTTCAGAGGAAAGGAGGAAGTCATACCCATCTAAGGAGGCCCGAGGGAGGAATTTAAACAGCAGATGCTCCAAATCTTTGAGAAAGCCACATTGGGTACGACTTTGCCCTTGATGCCACAGGTAGAAGTAGCACCAGTTGCACCAAGAGATTCTGGCACCAAGGTGTCGAAGTCCGGTCCTACACCTTCTACCTCAATTAAGTCGAAGGCAATCCCGGCTTCAGGTCCGCCCGTCGGCATCGACATTGGACCGAAACTATGCGCTGAAGTTGTCACGATGCCCGCTCCCGGGGAGCCGGCTCAGGCTCTGCGTCCCCGAAAGCGGACATCAAGTCCCCGGGGAAGGTCCCAGCAACCCCTTATAGGGGCCCTTTGGACAGCGTCCTGGCGCCTATGACGCCAGGCTCATAGAAAACGTCAGTCCTGGCGCCATAGGCGCCAGGCTCATTATGAAAGTGTTTGGGTGCACTTACCTGATGCAGACCATGCTGCAGAACCCCGGCCTCCTTGAGGCCTGAAAGGAACTACTTTACCTGTGGGACTCATTTACCACTGTGGCGTGGTCGGGGAAGGATACATACCTGATTGGAGGAAGGACACATTCTAGGAACTTCTCCCAAGGCTATTTAAACCACACCCGATCAGCCACACGTGCTTCGCGTTGTTCTGCATCTAGCAGCTGGACGCTCACCTTGTCTGCTCCTGCATCTTGACTTCTCCAGCATGGGGTCTGGCATGGATTCACATGCTCATGAATATTCCCCGTCGTCAGGCTGGGAATCCTCGGTAAAGAAAAAACCAGTATCAGTTTAGTTTCTGATCTGTCTTTCGCAGTAATAACCAATCACTGGTCTCTGCGTCATACTGACCACAGCCAATGACTGCCCTCTACCTAAGCACCGCCTCTGGCAGCCATCTTCAGATTTTTACCGCACGTTCATGTGTTGGGATCCTCGTGCTATTGCTCTCGAGCGTTAGTGCTTTTTTTCGCGCTTTTTCACAAAAAACTTCGATTCTTTCGGTCAAAAGAGCCTCAAGCTCCACCGGTCCTACATCCGATCAACGGGGACCCGTGTCGGATTCATCTGTGCCCCTCAAGGGTGAAGATTTCGTCGAGCTACACTTCGGAGGACTCCAGAAGCTTCTCAGGCCCGGTCTCGGAGATGGCCCAGGAGAAGGGAAGCTCGACGCCCGGAAAGCTGTTCAGGGTCTGCCCTGGATGCCAGCTGCAGAACGTCTTCAAGGAGGACGAACACTCTTTCTGCCTTTACTGCCTTCATGAGGACAAGACGCACGTGGAGAAGGACTGTGCGTTTTGCGGCAACATGTCGGAACGGACCATGAAGGACCGCCATCAACGTCTCGCCAACTGGCTGGAGGGTAAGAGCCCGTCTGGCGAGAAGAAGAAGAAATCCGAGCGGTCTTCTAAGACCTTTGAGGGCGCCCCGGCGACGGGGGCCCAACATAAGGCCAAGCACCGCGAGTCCGCTGGCACCGGGAGCGCCGAACGGTCGGGCTCTACGGGCGCCAGGCAGGGCGCACCCTCCCCGGCACCATCAACCACGAGCCAACGCTCTGGGTCGGGTAAGAGGAAGGCCGAGCACCCGGCGAAGCTCCTGGAGAGGCCCCGGTCGAGCTCTAAGGCAGAGGAGGAGCGTGGCAGTGCCCCCTCCCTCAAGGATAAGGCGGTGAGCGCACCTAAGGTGGTGAAGGCCTTGATCCATCCGACCAAGCCCTCTATCGAAACGGTCGCGGCGGCCCTGGCTCAGCCTGTGGTGGCTGCACCAGTGGAGGCGACCTCAGGGCCCAGAATCTCCCTGCCTCCTCGGAGGGAGTCTTCCTTTGTGCCCATCAATAGGACCCCCGTGAAACCCTCCGTGGGGAAGAAGAAGGGGGGGCAGGGCGTCGTCGTAGATTCGGCCTCAACCTCAGAAGAGGAGCTGATCGAGGTCTTAAGCCACGGCCTAGGCGTGGAAGAAGGCCAGCCCGTCGGAATGGACCCCGACGCAGGTGACGACGACGACATCGTCGAGGATACCGACGGGGCCCCTGCTCGCCCGTCGGATTCCCCTCTGCCAGCGCCGCAAGACAACTCGGCGGCCATTTTGTTGGCCATACAGTCCTTATGCTCCGAGATAAGGACGAGGCTACCGTTACCGACGGAGGAACCTCTCCCGTCGGGGGATCCAGAACCGGGACCTTCTGGTGTTCCCCCTACCAAGAAAAGAAGGATCCATCCACCACCTCCTTTTCAACCGTCGCGCCCCGTCCAGCCCTCCTCCCCGTCCACCCGAGGGGATGATACGGGGACTGACACGGCAGCGACGGGTACGGACGACGAGGCATACGACGAGGATTTTCCGTCGTCGCCTCCCACCAGGGCTTCTCCGCCCGACGAGATCGGATCTTTCCACTCCATGATCTCCAGGGCTTCCGAGCTTTTCCAACTCTGCCCTGAGGAGAAGAAAAAGGAAGGCTTCCTTTATCAGCGGCGCGAGGCCAAGAGGAAGACGGTCCTCGCAGTGCCTCTGTTGGACGACATTTGGGATGAGGGCCTTTCCCTCCTCAAGAACCCTTCCACGACGCCAGCTAGAAGAGACCGGTACGAGAAAAAGTACCGGGTCCCGGACACGGCCCCCCTATGCCTCCGGGCGCAGCCTACCCCGGACTCCGTCGTCTCCGCGGCAGCCAGGAAGAAAGCGGGGGGGGGGTGCGGCCTCCACATCGACTTCCCCGCCGGACGGCGAGGGAAAGAAATTGGATGCTATGGGACGTAGAGTCATCTCGTCGGCAGCGACGACGATTAAAGCGGCCAACGCCTTGGCTATCGTGGCACGCTACGACAGGGAGCTCTGGTACAAGATAGCTCCCCTGCTGGATTTTCTGCCGGACGACAAGAGGGCGGAGGCCCTTGAGATCCTGCAGGAAGGTGAGGTGGCGTCGGACCACGCCATCACCGTGGCGACGGACATCGCCGACACTGGGTTCCGCCAGCTGGGCAACAGCGTTTGCCTTCGACGTCGTGGATGGCTCAAAGCTACGGACTTTCGGCAGGACGTCCAGACCAGGGTCCTGGACATGCCCTTCGACGGGAACAACCTGTTTGGGAAGACAGTGGACGATTCCCTTCAGGCCATCAAGGCGGATACTGAGACGGCCCGGGCCCTTGGAGTCCTGCAGCAACGACGAACGCCCTTTCGGAGCGGCGGAGGCAAGGGCGCCTCCAAAGGTTCCGGCGGCGGTTTCGCTTCCTACCGTCAAGCGGCCCGCTCGTCGTCGCAAGAGGCCTACAGAGGACGAGGCAAGTCTAGCGGACCCCGCCGTCGTCGCCAAGGAGGTCAAGGCGGCAAGGCAGCGTCCAAGCAGGATTGAACCGGCCGTGGGGTCGGGCCCCCACCGAAGCACCCCGGTGGGAGGCCGGCTGGCGGGCTTCGTCAGCGTGTGGGAGTCCATCTCCACCGACCGTTGGGTGCTGGACGCCCTGGCCCGGGGCCACGCGCTCGAGTTTCAAAGAATGTGCCCGCGCGTCCCCCCCGTGGCCAGGAAAGAACTTCACGTCCCTCAACTTCTCCTGGAGGTAAAGGCGATGCTCAGAAAGGGCGCCATCGAACTCGTCCCAAAGAGGCTTCGGGGCTCCGGAGTCTACTCGCGATACTTCCTCGTGAAGAAGAAGACGGGAGGATGGCGCCCCATCCTAGACCTGCGACGTCTGAACAAGTTCATCAAGGCGCAGAAGTTCCGGATGGTCACCCTCCAGCACGTCCTGGGTCAGCTGGAGGAAGGAGACTTCCTATCGTCGTTGGATTTGGAGGATGCCTACTTCCACATTCCCATCCTAAAGGGGCACCGAAAATTCCTCAGATTCGTGGTCCAAGGGCGTCATTACCAGTCAAAGCCCTTCCCTTCGGACTACGGTCGGCACCCAGGGTATTCACCAAGTGCCTCGCACCGGTGGCGGCGCAGCTGCGCCGCGAGGGGATTCACGTCTACCCCTACCTGGACGACTGGCTCATCCGCGCCAAGACGAGGGAGCTCGCCGTGGTCCACACGGCAAGGACCGTCCAACTCCTCACGGACCTGGGATTCTCCGTGAACTACGCCAAATCCCACCTGGTGCCCGCGCAAGTCGCACTGTTTCTGGGAGCGAGGCTCGACACAGTGTCCCTTCTGGCCTCCCCGTCGGAGGAGAGGACCAGGACCATCTTGGGCAAGGTACAACGGATGTTGGTGGCCGACGCGGCCAAAGTGAGATCCATCAAGTCCCTCCTCGGGATGATGTCTTCCTGCATCTACCTCATTCCCATGTGCAGGCTCCGGATGCGCCCGTTGCAAGAATTCCTGGATGCGCGCTGGATCCAGACGACGGGCAGCTTCGAGGAAAAGATCAAGCTCGACGAGAGTTTCCGACGAGCGATACGGTGGTGGGGCACCCGCGCGCATCTGACGGCGGGCATGGACTTCCAGACCCCAGCCCACCAGGAGACTGTGACCACGGATGCCTCCCTGGAAGGGTGGGGAGCGCACACCGAAAATCTGCACGCAAGGGGACTCTGGCTCCCGACGGAGAAGTCCCTGCATATCAACGTCCTGGAGCTCCGTGCAGTGTTTTGGGCCCTCAGGTCCTTCCTTCCGTCCCTCAAGGGCAAGGTGGTGAGGATCTTCACCGACAACACCACCACCATGTTTTACATCAGGAAACAGGGCGGAACCAGGTCCCCAGCGCTGTCCAAGGAGGCGCAGGACCTGTGGCATTGGGCCGTCGCCCAAGGGATTTTTCTGGTGCCGTTTCATCTGGCAGGGATAAAAAACACCATCACCGACTCACTCAGCAGGGAGCTGCGCTCGTGCCACGAGTGGGAACTACGGCAGGATCTGGTGGATCGCCTCTTCCGACGGTGGGGCACACCCCAGATCGACCTGTTCGCGACGGCGACGAACACCAAGTGCCGGAGGTTCGCCAGCAGGTTTCCCCAGACGAGGAGCATGGGCGATGCTTTCTCGTTCCCCTGGGAGGGCCTGTTCCTCTACGCGTTCCCTCCCTTGCCTCTGCTAATCCGGCTCGTCAACCAGCTCAAGAGGTCACGGTGCAGGATGATCCTCGTCGCACCTGCGTGGCCGAGGCAGATATGGTTCCCGGACCTTCTGGACTTGTCAGCGTCCCCGCCGATCAAGCTGCCGGCGGACGCGGATCTACTCTCCAGGGAAGGAGGCGCCATCCTCCACCACGACCCGAAGTCGCTGAACTTGCAGGCCTGGCTCCTGCAGCGCTAGAGTTTGGAGGATACGACATACCGGCCGATTGCAGAGAGGTTCTTGCAAAGGCCAGGGCGTCCTCGACTCTTAAATGCTACGGACACAAATGGAAGAGGTTCTCTGTCTGGTGCCACGCACAGAAGATTAACCCTCTACGGATTACGGCTCCCCAAGTACTGCCGTACCTGCTGACGCTGGCCAAAGCTGGTCTGGCACACGCGTCCATCAAGATTCATCTTGCTGCGATCTCCCGATACACCAGAACCACGGGGCGGACGTCCTTGTGGTCTCATCGTCTGGTGAAAGAGTTCATGAAGGGACTGTTCAGATCGCTCCCGCCGGTGAAGGCTCCGGCCCCGGCGTGGGAGCTCAACGTGGTGCTGACCAAGCACATGGGATCTCCGTTCGAGCCTCTGCACTCGGCCCCGTTGAAGTTTCTATCGTGGAAAACAGCTTTTCTTGTGGCCATCACCTCCGCACGACGAGTGGGAGAGATCCAGGCCCTTTCCTGCAAGGCCCCGTACTTGACTTTCCACGACACGAGGGTAGTGCTCAGGACGCACCCCTCCTTCATGCCCAAGGTACCGTCGGACTTCCATCTCAACGAACCCTTGGTGTTACCTGTGTTCTTCCCGTTGCCTTCATCGCCGGCTCAGAGGACTTTGCACTCGCTGGATGTAGCTAGAGCGCTGAAGTTCTACGTGGACCGCACGAAGGGTTTTCGGAAGACGTCACAACTCTTTGTGAACTTTGGACCTGTCAATCAGGGGAAGGCTCTCTCGAAGGCTTCCATCTCCAGATGGCTCTCCGGCTGTATCATGTGCTGTCACCGGTTGGCAAACCGACCGCTGCCTGGCCGTCCGAGAGCCCATTCCACCAGAGCGATCGCAGCTACCACGGCGTTCCTATCTGGTGTGCCCCTGCTGGACATATGCAGGGCTGCTACGTGGAGGTCGACGCACACCTTCACGAAATTCTACTGCGTCGACCGGGATTCCAGGGAGGAGTCCAGGGTCGGCCAAGCAGTGCTGCGCAACCTGTTCGCCTGAGGTGAGCCTGGTGAGGAGGTAAGATGCTTAATGTTGAGTTGATGTGATGCTTAATGTTGAGCCTTTGCCACCTCCCGTGGTTGTGCATGTGTGTACTGCTATGTATTCTTTATTCATGAGCATGTGAATCCATGCCAGACCCCATGCTGGAGAAGGAACAAGTTACTTACCTGTAACTGTTGTTCTCCAGCATGGGTCTGGCATGGATTCACATGCGAACCCTCCCGCCTACCCCTCTGCGGCTCTTCACTTGGTCATACTGCCACTTCACGTGCTTCCAAATCTGAAGATGGCTGCCAGAGGCGGTGCTTAGGTAGAGGGCAGTCATTGGCTGTGGTCAGTATGACGCAGAGACCAGTGATTGGTTATTACTGCGAAAGACAGATCAGAAACGAAACTGATACTGGTTTTTTCTTTACCGAGGATTCCCAGCCTGACGACGGGGAATATTCATGAGCATGTGAATCCATGCCAGACCCATGCTGGAGAACAACAGTTACAGGTAAGTAACTTGTTCCTTCTGCCACACCTGCCAGCATCCTGAATCACCTGCAAAGGAAGGGAACAAGAGAACAGAAGAAGGAAAAGGCCTCACCTGCTAAATCTGCATCCCAGAGACATTTTACCGACAATCCTGAAAAGGAAGACATTTATTTTTAAAAGCACATCGCATCGATCGCTGCAGCGCCGCATTCTACTCACCTTTACAGGGCGCCTTCATGTTCAGCAGCGACCATCCGGATTCGCAGTCGCGCCCCCGCGCCTAGGGAGAAAAAGACAAGAACAAAGGTGAGAGAAAGAAGGGAAAAGGGAAGCTAAAACTCCATGTCAAGACTTACCTGTTGGGTCATTCCCTTTTCATTTCGGGTCCGCGCCGCATCCAGGCATTTTCGGACCCCGGCCCCTAAGGGGAAAAAGACATCAGCGTTAATGAGTGAATGAAAAGACATTACCAAAACACTCATTAAAGACTTACCTGATTTCCACAAGGATTTCACCGCTCACCTCGGGTCGGTGCCTGTTCCCCGGCATTCCGTACCCCGGCCCCTATGGGGAAAAAGACACTAGCATTAGAACATTAATGCATGGACACACGGGGAACCACTTATAGAAAAACTTACCTGGAAGCCAAGCAAGTTTGGTTCTCACCCATCCGAAAATCCAGTGACGTAACTGGATACCAACGCGCCCCTGCATCAGAAGCAGGATGGAGAGCTCGTCCTTCCAGACCCTAAGGTGAGACGCTACGGGGAAGCACAGAAGGGTTTTGAGGAGGGTGAGAGGGGTAAGTGGGAGGCCGATTGCATTACCCCGCAGACAGTTAACCCCCTATTCTCACCTACAGAAGGATACTTCTGCGAGTCAGACAAGCCAGATCTGGGGCCCGGTCCAGTCCGTCTTCCGAACCCTGCGCATCACCTTAGACGAGGTCACAGCAGCGCGAACCAGGCCAGCGCCCCCGTGGGAGTCAGGTGAGCGTTACAGAAGTCCAGGTCAGGATTCTTCTAGTCTATGAGAAGCATCTTCAATGAAGAAGGGAACCCTATCCCTTTTTAGGATGAAGCCCATGGTAGGTGCAGATTTGCACCATGTGCCTGATTTCTTAATGGACCAGGCTGACATGTTGGCCCTAGCTGCGGGCTGCACTATGCAAGCGGGCTGGACAGCTCCCCTGATGGCGAGATGCAGCAGGCACAGCCTTATGCTTGCCTGAATGCCCAATACAGGCCTCTACAGTCATACGATTTAACAGACATTTGGACATGGGGCCGCAGTACAAGAGAGCCCTGTATTCAACGCAACCATATCGGACCTGATCGGCACATTATGACGGCATCCATACTTGATGGCAACCTTTTTAAAAAGTATATCGATTTGCCTATTCTCATGACCCATGCAATCCTGAAGTATTGGTAGTCAAGGCCACCACCGTGAACTCAAGGCCGGCGATGACAGTCATTAGGGAGTCAAAAAGTCTTCTCATCGGGGAGCATGGTGCCATTAATGCTGCATGTGCTTTTGCAAAATATTCGCAGTTTCTGTGGTGAACAATTACTGAGGTGGCTGACCAGCTCCCAGCAGGTGAGTTGAGAGATGGGTTTGTGGACATAGTCAATGATGGGAAAGAAGTGGCATGTCAAACCCTCCAGCCGGGTCTCAATGCCGCAGATTGCATCATGAGGTTGATGTGAACGTGGACGATACTCTGGAGAGAGTCATATCTCTAAGGGTCAGGGTGTTCCCCGAACAGGCAGGCCAAGCTCCCAGGCATGGCCTTCAACGGTCAGCACCCCTTCGGACCAAAGGCTGATGAATCTCTGAAACACTTCAAGGAGTCAAAACATGCAGTGAAGTCAGTGCAGCAGGTGCTTCAGCAAAAATGTTGGTTTGGCTCCAGGGGTAGAGGCTACAGTCGCTATACCCCTTTTGGTAGGCAGTCTCGGCTTCCCCAGGCCAGAGAAGGTTCTCATGCCCCTGCAGGGGTAGAAGGACCTCAAAGGGTCAATCCTCCTGAGAAGTAGAGCATTATTTTCTTAGCATGACCATTGGCAGCAGTGCTTAATTTGTGCCGGTGCTCAAATCCAGAGCCTCATTCCGAGTGAGGCGATCCGGAAAGAAGGGTGCTGGTAAGCTCACCGGTACCCTTCTTTCCGGACCGCCACACTACAAGTCTGCCTGCAGAGGCTGTTGCCGGGCACATCGGCCCCTACAGGCAGACTTTTCATGGAAGCACTGTTAGCAACGCTGCTGGTTCTTCTGAGTCCCCATTCCCGTGGACTCCCACTTGTAATGTCCAGTTGGCACCGGGAAGTCAGGTGGCGGATTCCGTGTTTCGAGGTTGGCAGCAACTATTGCATTAGAGTACAGATAGGGAAGATTGGCGTATGAGTTTGTTGCGCCTTGTACAGCCCCCTTGACCGTCCATCTCATTAACTGCACAGGAGCCAGATTCCTCCTGACCTTCACTTTATTCCTCCATATTACAACTGACCTCCCCCTTCCCTTGCCCCTCCCTTTCCTCCCGCTTCCCGCTCCCTCCCATAGTCCGGAGCTTCCCTCTTAAAGGGGCTCTGTCCCTTTTCACTCACAACACCTCCCCCTTGCTTTGCATGAGACTTCCCGGGTTACATTTGCTCGATGAGCCGCTGGGGTTTCTTTGTGGTTTGATGGGGCCTGCTTGGTTGCTCGTGGGTCTCCTCTGCACTCTCTTGTTGCAGTGTTTCATGAGTCTCTGTTCTCTTTTTCCTCCATCTCAATCGCGTCCCCTTTTGTTGGTTCATGCTCTTCAAAGTATAACTCGTGGAGAAGGGAGTACTTTGGCATCAGTTTGCCGTAGTTCCTTGTCGCTAGGATGGGATCCATGCGGTTCGTCTGTCCTTTGGCTTTGCTTGCCTCGCTCGCATCTTGCTTGGGCACGTGGTCCTTCTTATGGGTTGCTTCAAATGACCTATAGTGGATGCTGATGAGTGCGTGCTGTAGTGCTGTCCAGTGGCTGAGACGGCTGTGCCCTGTGGCGGGACTCGGTATCATTCGGATGACATCAGGCACTCTGCTGTCTCCCTGGGTTAGGTTGCATCTTGATTGTCCTTTTGGCTGTAATGTCTGTGCTGTTCTCCATTGGATGGCATGGTCTTGGGGTTTGTCTAGGGGTTGTTCTTCTGTCCTGGTCTGGTATTGTTGCCTTGTACCAACGTTTCTTGTGGCTTCCACATCACCCCCACCCCCCTGGTACGACGTCCCGAAGGGTACTGGGTGGGTGTGAGGCTCATAGTCCTCTTGCTGGGCGGGTGCAGTTCGTGTGCCAAGTGCCGGTCCATCCCCTTTTGGGCGGGTTAACTCAGGGTAGAGGGGTGTGCATGCCTGTGACTTCTAGGTGGGCTGGTGTTCACGGCCTCTGTGTCTTTCCTAATGTCTGACCGTGCCATTGGTGGACTCGGCTATCTTGCCTGGGCTGGTGGTGTGGGTTGGCATGTATCGCTTGTGGGTGTTCTGTTCTGCATTTTGCTTGAAGGTGACCTTCCTGACCACAGTGCCAGCATGTTCGTCCAAAGGCTGAATATGGTTGTCTGTGTGTGTGTGTTTACAGCCCCGCCTGTGGCATTGCTCTTTGCTTGGGCTTTGTTGCCGGTGTCTTCTGAGTTTTTGCCATCTCCAGGGTCGAGTGGGCTTAGAGTGTCGCAGTTGCCCTTCCCTGAGGGCCACGATGGCGTTGCGTTCAACTTTACTTTCAATGACGGCTTCCTGTGCGCCAACTCTCTCGTATGTTTTTGCTAGCTTGAGTATTTTCGCTAGGGGTAGGGGCTTTTTGAGAAGGAGTTTTCTGAGAGTTGACGAGGTGCACCCTTCTATGATCCTCAGTCTTATAGCTTCTTCATCATTGAAGTTGGCAAAGTCGCAGTTCACTAGATTCTGCTGGAGACGTAAGACGAACCCTCCAATGGATTCGTATGGACGCTACCTGTGTTGATTAAATTCAAGGCTTTCGTAGTCTTTATTGGAGCCTACTATCAGCTTGTCGTTGACTGCATCGAGAAGGCGTTGGTATGTGGTCTTGTCTTTTGCTGGAATTGTCTTGATGATGTCCTTTACTTCTTTTCCTACCAGGTTCTTGAATATGCTGAGTTTGTTTGGCCGGTTTTGGTTCCCGATTGCACCTAGAAAGTCTTCAAACTCTTCGACCCATTCTTCCCACCTTGTTCCTTGGTCTTGGTGCGGGTTCAGGGCGAATGGGCTGGGCCTTCTCATGAGGCTGACCAGGGGTGTGGTGCTTGAATTTGCTAAGGCGTGTGTTCCTGCGTCAGGTGCTTGCGATTGGTCATCCATGTTAGCCGGTGTTCGTGGTGTCTCTCTCCTCGAGATTGTAAGAGCTGTGTCTGGACGTGGTGTGGTGGCGTTTTGTTGCTTCGACTTATTTCTGAGGTCTGGTGAGGCCAAGGCGCCGTGGTGTTGTTGCTAGTGGTGGTCGGCCACGAGTCTTGGGCTTCTGCAAGTTGGCAGGGGGTCTTGTCTTGGAGGGCCACTCTGCTAGTCTTTGTGGTGGAGGCGGCCTTTGTGTCGCCAATTGCTGGAGTGCGCACCTCGTGAGTTTTTTTTTCTTTCTTTTTTTTTCTTTTTTTTTTCGTATGGCGAGTGAGTTTATCTGCCTGCATCTGGCCTGGTTTGTGGGCATTTGGGGTAGAGGTAGTGGCTCAGGGCTACCGTGGCACACTGCTCCGTAGCAGTGATCATGGGTCCTTTGAAGTGGCCAACGTGTGCTGGCGCTCTCGTGGGGTGTTGGCAGTTTCCAATATGGGGACACACCGTGTCTTTGCGGTGGTGTCTGGGACGTGCTGGGTTGGTATCGTTCCGCTTTGTGGGAGTACTTGCAGTTTCACTCACTTCCGTTGACCTGCGCAGCGTGTGGTCACCGCAGTGGTGGTCTGTGGTTGTCCCTCTGTAGGCCTGAGGGTTGGTGTCACCTGGTCTTTGCCCAATGTTTATATGGCCTTTATTAGGTGGGCTCACGGGGTGGGTAGTGTTGTCAGGTTTGTACAACTATTCTTCAGTTTCCATACGCTTGCATGCAAGCGTGTTGTGCGTGTGGGTTGCTTCAGGGCCGTGGCAGTGGGGGAGGGGGGTCTTTACCGCCTCCCAGCTGTGCTGCTCGTTGCTCCTGTCGTCAAGGTGGCCTCTGTCACTTGTTGCAACGTCTTCCCTCAGCTCATCGGGTCCTTCCGTGGGTCGCCGGGGATGTTGGGCACTTCTCATCCTTGTCTGAGTCCTCCTGCTCACCGGATCTTCCCGCGTGCTGCTGTGGACCGCTGAGCTCCTTCACTGCTGCCCGGGTCACATGCCCTCTTTTCCGTGGGTCTCCTTGCGTCCTCTTCTGCCGGGCACACCAGTGCTTCTCTGTCGGGACACGTCTCCTTTCACTGCTGGGCTGGCCCTGTCAGCTGCTCCTCGCCCTCCTTCGCGGCACCATTGCACACCGTGTTACATCCACAGTGCTGCTGGGCTCTTCCGTGGTGCGGCACGGACTGGCGCTTCGCTGCTGGACGCCCCGCCGGGTTCCTTGTTGCTGGGCTCACGGGCCCTCTTCTTGGCTTCTTCTTTGGCAGGCTCATGAGTCCTCTTCCTGGGTTCTTCTCCACTGCGGGGCACACGGGCCCTCCTCTGGAGCGCCTCACAGGTCGTCTTCTGTTGCGGGCGCACGGGCCCTCCGTCGCCTCTGTTGCTGGGCTCACGGGCCCCTCCTCACTGTGGGCGCATGGGCCCTTGGTAACTGCTGGGCACACGGGCCCCTCATCGCTGCTGGGCGCTCGGGCCCTCTGCTGGGTACACAGGCCCCTCTTCATTGCGGGCGCTCGGGCCCTCGGTCATTGCTGGGCACACGGGCCCTTCGTTACTGCTGGGCACACGGGCCCCTCACCACTGCTGGGCACAGGGGCCCTCCCTGGTGCAGAGCATGAGCTCTCATCAGCCTCGTCACCAGTTGTTGCGCCTTGTACAGCCCCCTTGACCGTCCATCTCATTAACTGCACAGGAGTCAGATTCCTCCTGACCTTCACTTTATTCCTCCATGTTACAACTGACCTCCCCCTTCCCTTGCCCCTCCCTTGCCTTCCGCTTCCCGCTCCCTCCCATAGTCTGGAGCTTCCCTCTTAAAGGGGCTCTGTACCTTTTCACTCACAACAGAGTTGGCACACCACAGCCTGTAGGTGTTGTTTACTTATTTGCCCACCCATGAACATACTAATCCCTATGACCTTTGCCACCCAGTTACTGCCCCTCCCTGCTGGTGTAATAAAAATGTCTTAACCAGGTCTGCTTTAAGCCACTCCATTTATAACCACTCTGCATGTCCTTGATTGAAGTACTGTGTAAAACAAGCATTGGCAAAGCCAACCGTTTTTGCTTGTGTATTAGGCATTTGCCAGGCTCTGCTATTAGATTCCCAGGCACTCTGGACCATTTTGCATCTGCTACCATCAATGGCCAGTTAATACCACTATGGCTGTGCCTGGCAAGTCCCTTTACCATGCTTACACAAAAGCCAAACTGTTGGCATTACCAATGCTTGTTTTAGTGATATCCCGTGGGAATGTATCAAGCCTTTGAAGCAGTTATGTATTTTTCTAAATGGTGATGTAATCTGTTTTTAAATGATATGTTGGGGCATGTGTTTGTGTGGGTTGGACACTTTTGTGTATATTTTTCTGGTTTACAATAAATAGCCTGTTAGTGTCATCTTTTGTGAAGGGTACAGTGAGCGAAAAACGTGGTATAGACCCTCCCGATTAGAACACATTCCATAGAACAGGTTATTTGAACCGTGTTCGTTCTCAATAGAGGAGCCTCCACACTTTTGTAAATTAAGTGTCATAATATGGGCAGTTAAAAAATAAACAATACGAAACTACACTACCTGAACAATATCGTAAAGCTCAAACTATTGCACAAAGCAGTCTTGGGCAGTATGTCGCCATTAGCGCATTGTGTTCTGCAGTGTTTTAAAGTGAGACGTATTGGGCATCAGCATTGCTTTAATGCACGCTGCCTGGTTAAAATAAAGTTGCTACTTACAAGGCCACATTAGCCCTGTCCCTCTGACTCTGAAATGCTATCTCAGTTGAGTTAAACTAAATCCTTTAGAGCTGACCACTGTTTTTGCGAGTCATGACAAGTAGTCACTGGCCATTATTTGAATAAAAAGGCACATTTTTAGGTAAAGTAATGGTCAAATACTCCAAGCAAGTAGCGGCCGTTGGAACACGTGTCAAAGTAGACATTATATCAGGGCTCAAGTCGAGGGTTCACGCGGGTAGACGTAGTCAATCCACTATTTTCAGAGGGTGGACTCAATCCCCCCCAGCTAAAATGAGAAACATTGAATGTCCTCTTTGAATGTATGAATTAAAGCCAATCTCTGCAATTGAACCTGAGTCGTCAAGCTTGAGGCTGGACACTTCACCACTGCACTAAATAACCTCAGAAAAATAAACAACGAAAGGTGAAATGTCCCATTTCGGTACTGCAAGTTCCAGGGGAAAAAATGTGTATTGGTTCTTGAAGTTCAAAACATGCACCTTTTTAATGTTTTTAAAAACACTATTAGAAGAAAATATCCTCTCTTGGTTTTGTGTGTGTTGATTTCATGAAAGGCAAATTTCATTCATCCTTTGCAATTTGGGTGGTTATGCAAAGCCAATTTAATGAAATGTGTATATTTCACATTGATATGCTAATTTCTGGCAACGTTGCATCCCCTTGTGTTTGTTGATGAGTCTGCCCTACTTACATATTTAGGACTTGACCCCTGATTATATTGTATGTGGAATTTCAGTGTTAGCTGCTCTAAATCTGGGTGCTAGGCAGAACACTGATTTTATCACCTAAACAAAATTGCACATTGTAAGCACCTAAAAATATCACATTCATGTATTTCAATGAACATCATGTGTTTTCTTGGTCTGTTGCATTTTGTTATGTTATCTTACATTTGTATGGAGCCCCATTATGCAGTTGTTTGAAACTGTACACTAAACATAGCTATGAACCTGTGTATTGTTGTTCAGGTCCTCTGATCTATTTTTTATGTTTATGTTTATTGTGTTTATATAGCGCTTTACGCCAATGCGCTTTACATTATAACACAAGGTTTCAATAAAAAACAGTAGAAGCAATTACAAAATATGAATCAAACCAGTAATACAGCAAGTAGAACAATTTGCCAGTGAAGATAAAAGAGGGAGGAAGGGGTGGAGAAGGGGAGGGAAGTGGGAAACAGGAAGAGGAATAAGCTGAGGATGAGCGAGGAGGAGAGGGGACTTAAGAGGAATGGAGCAGGGAGAGAGAGGTAAGAAGAGGAGGGTAAAAGGGGGAGAGGGGTAGGTAGAAGGAGGGGATAAGAGTGTCAGGGAGGGGAGTGGAGAAGAAGAGATTTCAAGGAGACACAAAAGGAGGAATAGGTGGGGATGGAACAGATAGAGAGAGGAAGGGAGTTCCAGTAGAGAGGGGCAAGGAGGTGAAAGGAGCAAAAACGAGAGGAGGCGCATGGGGACGGGGGAACAGAGAGAAGCAAGAGATCTGCAGATCGGAGAGAGCGGGAGGGAATGTAGAATGAAGTGAGAGAGGATAGATATCGGGGAGCAAGATCGTGAATAGATTTAAAGACAAGACAGAGGAAGTGGAATTTGAGTTGGGAATGAATGGAAAGCCAGCCAAGATGAGAGAGTGAGGAGGAGATGGAGTCATGAGGATCGAGAAGACAGAGGATATGAATGGCAGAGTGGTAGAGGGATTTGAGGAGGGCAAGGTGGGAAGCAGGGAGTCCAAATAGGAGAGAAGAGCAGTAGAAAAGACAAGAAAAGATGAGGGAGGAGATTAAATGTTTAGTGGCATGGAAGGTGAGAGAGCAGCGGACTTCACGAATATTGAAAAGGTGGTAGCGACATGCGCGGGAAGAGAAATATGGTGGGTGAAAGAGAGGGAGGAATCAAAGTAAATGACAAGATTACGAGCATGGGCAGAGAGAGGAAGATTAGAGGGGGAAAATGAATAAAAGGATGGGGAGAAGGAGGAGGAAGAGTGTTGGAGGGGAAGAATAAGACTTCAGTCTTGTCTGTATTGAGAGAGAGAAAGTGGCATGACATCCAGTTTTTAATGGCAGTAAGACAAGAAGCGAGATTAAGATGGAAGTCATGAGTGAAGGAAGAAAATGAGAGGAAAAGCTGGGTGTCACCGACGTAGAAGTGGTGAGAAATACCGAAGGAAGAGATGATAGGGGCAAGAATGGAGGTGTAAAGAGAGAATAGAAAGGGGCCAAGGACAGAGCCTTGGGGTACATCATAGTCTAAGGGAGAGTAGAGGAGGTACAACCGCCCCATGAGATGGTAAAAGAGCAGTGGAAAAGGTAGGAGGAGAGCCAGTTGAGGACAGAGCCTTTGAAACCAAAAGAGGAAAGTGTGTTGAGAAGTAAGGGGTGATTTTGTCCTTCTTGAACTTAATGAAATGGTTTGGGTTGAATCAAGGCCTCTTTGGATGCTCACAAGACATTGGTATGGGTGGAGACAGCTTTAACTCTCTAGCAGAGCTATTGCAACACTAGGCAGAGGGACACTCGTTTAAATCATCTGCTCTAGGATGCGGAGATAGTGTGTTATAAGAGCGCTGCAATGGGAATTGGAGGTTGGAGGGGATATAGGGTCATTTGGTTGTAGCACAGGATAGAAGCTCAGAGGCTACACCCAAAAGGCTAGCTAGTGCTGAGTCCCGACAGTCCTGACATTAGCTTAGCCCTGCATACTTTCTAGACCTGGTAACACCCCTATGCTAGAAGCTTTGTTATGGTTTAGGCCATTTTGTAGAATCTGGTATAACTGTGTTAAGTTGGGGAGGTGAATGTTGCTTTCATGAGCTTCTTCTTTGGTTTCCCTGCTGCTAGGTGCATTGTTTTTTCCACTTTTGTGCTGCATTAGGGTGTTGTTCAAGTATATATTATTGAGGCTCCCAATCCATAACAATCATTTACTCGTGTGATGCAGAGACTGTCATTCGTTGGGCCATTTCATCTTAACTAAAGCAGTATGTTCACATGCTCACTCTTGGAATAGTAGGACACACTGACAACGTTATTCATGGAGTCTGGCATGGATTCACGTGCTCATGAATATCCCCTGTAGTCAGTCTGTGAATCCTCTGTAAAAGAAAAAACCGTTTCTCTTTCACTTTAGAACTGTATTTCACCTCTAAACCAATCGCTGTCCTCTGGGTCATGCTGCCCCATCCGGTGACCATATTCTCCCTAAGCTCCACCCCTGGAGGTCATCTTCAGATTTTTACTGCACACTTCCATGGTGGGAGTCCTCAAGTTAGCTCTCTGAGTTTTCTCATGCAATTTCAAATTTTTCCAAAGAAATTGAATAATTTTGACAGATTTTTGCCTAATCGTTTTCAACAAAGAAAAGCTACCGACAGCGGGGATACGCTGCTGGTGAAGACCTGCATGCACGGTCAGATCGTCCATTGGAGTTTCGAGAAGGCCCGACCTGGGGCCTACTTCGTGCCTTTCCACCATGTCCGAGGAGAAAGGAGGAGAGCAGTAGGCTCTTCAAACTCTCCCCAAAGTGTGGATTAAGGAACGTATTCGTGGAAGATCGGCATCTTAAATGCTTATATTGCCTGAATCCCGACCACGATGAGGAGGGATGCGAGGTGTTCTGTGGTTTCTCAAAGAAAACCAAAAAAGATTGCTACAAAAGGCTGGCAGCGTGGCTCAAATGGAGCAAGGCCCCTGACTCTTCCTCTGGGCAGAGTCATGCCTCATCCAGGACCCGCCAGTCTGAGGAGCGGACTCCGTCCAGGAGGAGATCGAGATCCTTTGAGAATGCTCCGCACGCAGGGGTCCAAGAGAACGTCAAGCTCTGCGATGTTGGCTCCGCCACTGATACGGGTCCTTAATCGGGCAGTGCGCGTTCACCATCAGTCCCACAGTGAGCTTGCTGACGAAAGGAGCTTCTTCTACGAGAAAGTCCTTAAGCCCGTCCAAACCCGGTTTATTGACGGACAAACCAACGAGGGAGAAACCCCGGGAGGACTTGTCAAAACTGAGACCGCTCAGCCTTCCAAGTCAACCAATTCGACAATGGCCCCTTAGACGAAGCCTCGACGAGCACATCGTTGACAAAGTCAATGACCGCATCGAAGGAGAGCGGGTCCACAAAGGTGACCTTCCACATGCACCCCACGTGTGTCCTTACCCCTGAGGCATGATCCAGCTGCGGAGGCAGCGACAAATGCAGCGGATACTCTAGGGTTGGAGCAGGGCCCTGCAACCGCATCAGTCCAGAAGCCTCTGTAGTTGGAAAAAGAGGGGGAGCAAGGCACCCCCGATGGAACCTCCACAGGAAGTGGACCCACGTGCTGCTCCAGGGAAACCAGAGCAGATTTTTACAAGCTCCGATGATGGCAACAATGATTTGCCTGATGACTACTATGCAGACCATGAAGCAGGGGAATCAGAGGGCGGTGAACCTACATCCCCTACACACAAAAGGAGGCACGTCAGTCCTGACCCTAGACCACAGACTCCTTTAACCCCTTAGCCAAAGAACGTGTCACTGGATATTCAAATGACTCTACATACATTGGTCTCAGAGATCCAGCAAAGGATGCCCCCTGAACCGGGGGCCAATGCAGGCACAGAACCCCAGGAAACCCCCAAGGTTGAGCGCTCTTCGCTCAAAGAGAAAGTCTAAGTGAGGTGCTGGTCCTCAATGTCATCCAACGACTCTGCCACCACACCGCATCGCGTACCGACTAACCAAAGCTCCTCTCCGCACACGGACACAGGCACGGACACAGTTACTACGGCTACAGGCACTGACAAAGATGACGACTTTGTGCCGGCTGACGGGGAAACACCACATGCAAACGACCCCCATAGGGCCTCCCCTCTGGACGATGTTGGATCCTTTCAATCCATAATGTCCAAGTCCTCAGAACTGTTTCAGTAAGTACCCGAGGAAACTAAGAAAGGAGGGTTCCTGTACCAGCGGTGCAAATTCAGAAGAAAGACCATCATGTCTGTTCCTTTCTTGGATGATATCTGGGAGGACGGTCTGGTGCTAATGAAGAACCTGAGTACGGCCCCTCCCAAGCGTAACTGATTGGAGAAAAAGTTCAGAGTACCAGATTCAGCTCCCAGATGATTTAGATGTCAGCCTTCGCCTGACTCAGTGGTCTCGTCCGCAACCAGGAAGCGCTCTGCAAACACAAATCGTTGGCAGCCATGGTACCTCAGGACCAGGAGGGGAAGAAGCTGGATGCAATGGGCAAGTAAATAATCTACACAGCAGCTTCTATCATCAAGGCAGCTAATGCCCTTGCCATTTTGTCCCGATATGACCGGTGTGAGAAACCAGAAGGTGTCTCACCTGCTGGTGCCCGGAGATCTGTCATCCAGGTGGCCAGGACACGGCCATCGCTATTGGATCCAGTTCCTTGGGGTGGACCAGTGGGGGAGGATCACCTGGATGGGGGGAGTCTTCGTGGGAGTGGAGTGGAGTGGAGTGGGACACAGACGGGTGAGATGTGGTGCCCACTTCCTTCTAACACATTTTCCCCATCCTCCCTGTAGGATACTTAGAAGCTCTGCCCCGTCCCCTTTCTGACATGAACAGTTTCTTACACCGTGAAAGACAACGTACTAACACCAGAGACGTTTACCAGACATGTCTCAACACAAGGGTCAGGCAATTGACAATAACTATGCACACCTGACGGCCCTTTCCCTTCCCCACAGGGATAAAAGGCAGAGAACGAGAGCACACTTTGAGCAAGGCCGAATGCACGAGGAAACCACCATTCCAGACCGGCAGTTCAAACGGAGGAGAAAGGCGGCGAGACCTGCAGGGACGAGGAGGAATTGTCCTTGCCCTTTTCAATTTGGACCCGCAAAGCCTCCGAAAGGAAAATCATGAGACCGGGACGTACAGCCGGCGTGTGGTGTGACAGGTGTCAACAGCACACAGGGCCCTACCGCACTGATGGCCAAAGCGGGGAAAAGTGCTTGCCACCGTGGTCTGTGGTGCCGTCCTTGACTCCCGAGACAGAAGCTCTAACATTTCAGTACAGCCAGTGAGTCTGAGGAGACTAATAGTAAACCGAACTGTGCTGGGCCCAAGGTTGCAGGCGGCAGCATTGTTGAACAAAGAACTTGTATAATTGAACTTTGAAGAAACTGTATTAAAAGGTCCAGAAGCAGAGTCGTCCGGCGCCGTGGGGGCGCTCATTCGAAGGACTCTGGAGCCATTTTGTGTTGTGCTGTTTTGTTGAAACTACGAGAACCAAGATGCCGTGGGAGAGGCCGGCATGAAGTGTGAAAGTGGCCTTACGAGGGTCGAGCAAAACCCCTTATACACGTGAAAGTCTTTGACAGATTGAGAAAAACTGAGTGAACTGTGAAATTGGCAAATGTGAACCCGACTGAAGGATGCCTGCAAAGACATTGAGACTTTTTGAATGTTATGTTTTGAGTGAAAGGCTGTAGTGAACCCGACTGAGGGAGGCTAACTTTGCAAGAAAGATCAGAGCCCGGCTCAGGGGGATCCAAGGAGCAAAGAGCAATCGTCCAACGTGAAAGATTACCAAAGGAACTTTTGTTTTTATTGTTTATGGTCCAGCCGGCCTTGTAAGGCAAGAGACTTGGCCAAAGAAGGTCCTGGCATCGTTGAAAGGACCTTGTGCTGGCCAGGCCCAGGAGTGTGCTGTGCTCAAAGGTCCTACCTTGTCCCGTGCTAAAAACGTGGGGAAGTCAGGCCCCAGCCATACCATCCTGACTTATCATTTGGTGAACACTTCTTTCTTTTCTTGTGAACATTATCCTACACTATATTGTAAGTTGGTTGTAAGGATTGGCAATATTTTATTTTAGTATAGGCCCTTTTTATTTGACAAGACTCCTCTGGGACTGCCTTAATATTATTTGATGGTTGTAGCTTGCTCCCATCTTAAATTGAGGTTTAGATTAGGTGTTTTTCTCACCCATTTATACAGTTTAATAAACACCCTTACACTGAGAACTATGATACAAGCTGGGTCCTATTCTAGAATTCCTTCCTGAGGACAAGAAGGCAGAGGCACTGGAATTGTTTCAAGAAGGGGAAGTGGGCTCAGACCATGCCATTACAATGGCGGTGGACAGAGTGGTTGAAGGCAACAAACGTCTGCCAGGACTTTCAGGCTTAGTTGCTGGATATGCTGTTCGATGGTGAGGACCACTTCGGCAAAGCCATCTACAAGTCTCCACAAGCCATAAAGACTGACACGGAGATGGCATGCTCCCTGGGAACCCTACAACAACGTCGGCTGTCTTCCTTTTGTTCGTTCAGAGGAAAGCCTGGCAGAACTTCCAAGGGATAAACTACCCCATACCGACAGCCTTTCTGGTACTTCATTCAAGAAGCATACAGGGGTCTCTCTCAAAGCAGCGGAGGACAGCGTCGGCGCCGCCCACAGGGCAGGTCCCCAAACCCCAAGCAGGCCTGAGCAGGCCATGATCTCAGGCCCCTACTTATGCACCTCGGTGGAAGACCGGCTGGCGAAGTTCATCAGCACTCGGAACAAGATCACCACCGACAGATCAGTGCTGGATGCTCTCGGACAGGGGCACACCTTGGTGTTCCAAGGCGCAGGTGTCCTCATATTCCACCATGCCATGACAAGAACAAAACGGCCCACAGCTTCTGGAAAAGGTGCAGGCCATGTTACTAAAGGGGGCGATAGAACCCATACCCCAGTACCTCCGGGGCTCCGAAGTATATTCCAGATACTTTCTGGTTCAAAAGAAAACAGGGGGTTGGAGGCCAATGCTGTATCTGTGTTGGCTCAACAAATACTTAAAAGTCCCAAAAGTTCTGGATGGTCACGTTTCAACACGTGCTCGGCCAACTGGAGGAAGGGGATTTTCTGAAGTCGTTGGATCTGGAAGACACCTACTTCCACATCCCCATTCACAGGAAACACCGCAAATTCCTACGATTCGTGGTTCAGGGTCAGCACTACCAGTTCAAGGCTCTGCCCTTCAGTATAAAATCAGCCCGAGGGTCTTTACAAAGTGCTTGGCCCAGGTGCCGCTGCATTTTCTTCTGAAGGGCATCCACGTATACCCTTACCTGGACGATTGGCTTCTCCAATCCCGCTGACACGCCATTGTGAGCAAGCTATTGAAGAGTGGCTATTGAATCGGCCAGGTGCTCCTTATATCGTTGCAGGAGATTTAAACTGCCAGTCATTGCACGGTGTAAGGAAAGTAACTAAACATGTTATACCGTTCAGAATCGATATAAAGTTAATGGGATTGAACATGCAGAGAAAGAGTCAGATTGTAGGGAGGGCCCCTGGCATTCTTTTCTTTCAATACAAGATCTGGTCCAACTGACGCAGCTACGTGAAAGTCGGAGGATGTTTCCTTTTACTTGGACAAATGGCAGCAGGTCCTCTTGGAAAGATTGTGGACCTCATCAGGGATTGGGCAGAGCAGTAAAAATGTGGCAGTAATGCTATTACCGCTCCCCCAATCCCGAGTTTGTGCGGAAAGTGGGAGATTTACCTCTGGCTTTTTGCTGGAGGTAAAAATCTCCCCGTTTGAATGGATTGTGTCCTCCCATGTTTCCTCATCTTTGATATTCGTATCATCAGCTTTGCTGCTTCGGAATGAAAAATGTCCCACACCAGAGGGCGCTGTGCTCGATGTTGTGGCGTCAATGTCCCTCGAGGGCTGCCGTGGAGCGTTAACGTCATCCGTAGCATAAATGGCTGTAGCCGCGCCCGTTGGCTTCAGTTCTGTTTTTCCGAAAGTTTTGTTTAGAGTGTTGAATGGCACGCTTCAGTTTTCCTATGAAAATGTCTTCATCTTCTAATCCTTCGACCCCAAAGTCTGGCTTAAAAAAATAATGGCATGAATGCGGGGCGAAGATGTCGATTACCGACCCCCATCATGTCTGCCTGTGGTGCCTGGGTTCCAAACATCGAACCGATGACTGTGGCTCCTGTCAGGCCATGATGGAGAAAACTCTTAGGGAGCGCCAAGGTAAACTGGCGGTGGGGAGGGTGACTTCCAAGTCATCTTCGAAGAGGGATAAGAATTCAGGGGGGTTCAAAGATTCGTCCCGATGCAAAAAGTCCAAGCAATCTCAATCGAGGAGTCGGTTGAGACAATCTTCGTCTTCTTCGTCGAAGAAGAGGCGACATAGGTCTCTATCTTCCTCTAATTCCTCTACCGAGGTTATTGGGTGCCCAACCAAGTCTGATTCTGCCAGAAAATGGGATGCGTTCAAGAATGAAATACTGTGTATCTTTTTGAATGCGGCCTCAAACCTCTCAAAGGAATCACGCAAAAGCTATGCCCCAGTCGCTCCTTCGGACGACTCGGGGAGGTCAAAGACTACTATGGCAAAACCAAGTATCAAATCGGCAGGTCGCTCTAGATCCGACGAGAAATTGTCAAGGGTATCGTCTCAAGAACTAAATGTCTCTCCGATACCTCCAAAAAAGAGCAAGTCGTCGCCACATTCGACAAAGTTGTCGACTCCATCGGAGTCAGGCCCTTCGAAACATAAATCGAAGGCAACGCCAAGCAAATCGTCACTACTATCGAAACCTTCGTCGACACTGTGGTCGAAGGCTTCATCAACGCCGTTGTTGAAGGTTCCATCAACGCCGTTGTTGAAAGCGTCATTGATGCCACCTTCGACGGTCACTTCAACCATTTCGAGGCCTCTGCCCCTGCCAGACAAGGTTTATCAACCTACACCCAGGAAAGACTTTTTCAAGTCCATGGCCTCAATTTATGAGGAAGAGCAAGCCTCTGAAGAGGATTCTTCTCCTTTTGGTTTGCATTATGGCACACAGAATGTTCCTGAGGAACTTATTGATCAGGAATCCAAGATAACAGATCTTTATGATTGCCTCCAATTGGCTAGTGGTATAGACAGTTTGCCGGAGCTCGAATTTGGCAGGCCAGATCCAGCAGACCATGCAGATTCTGCATACAGGAGCCTCATGAAAAGAGTTATTGAGTACATGGGCTGGAACAGGATTTCTCCTGCCTATGAGCAGGACGATAGGACGGATATACTTAGAAGGAGCCAGTGTTACCCTTTCATGCGGCCCTTCAGAGAAAGGTTTTGGCAAACTGGGATACTTCAGAATATAGGCCCGCTGTAAACGAGAGCTTTGCCAGAAAATACAGGCCTTCTAGTATTGATATGGACTACTTGACCAAGCTTCCTACACCCGAAAGCTTGGTGGTTCAGGCGGCCACATCGACCAGACAACCTGCCTATCCCTCTATTCCTCTGGATAGAGACTACATGAGGGTGGACTCCTGGGCGCGTGAGATCTTTTCATCGGGCAGTATGGACCTGAAGTCTGCTAATATTACCTGTTCCTTTCGAGGTTTACTTACACCCTGTGGGACTTTATTAGTATAGCGGCTGAAAACATTCCAGAAGGCAAGGAAAGAGACGGCTTCTTGGCTATTGTGAAGGAGGCAATGGGAGAGTGTCTCCAGTCAGGACTGGACACTGCTGACAGCATCAGCAGGTCCATGGCTTCTAACAGCGTACTACGCAGGGTTGTGTGGTTGAGAAAGTCTGGTTTTGCACCAGATGTGCAGGCCAGACTACTCAATATGCCCTTCGACAGCCTGAGGTTGTTCGGCAGCAAGGCGGATGAGAGTCTGGAGAAGCTGCAGACCTCCAAGGTGGCGGCTAAATCACTTAGCGCCTCCATACGCCAACCTCAACAACATCCCTACTCAGGCTCATCTTCTTGGAGGGATCATCCTTTTCGTTTCTATTCCTCATTTGGAAGGGGAAGAGGACAGGCTGGACAAAGGGGACAAAAAAGATTTCCTTGTGGTGGACGAGAAAGGGGTGCTAAATGAGCCCGAGCAGTGGCATCTTTACCCTCAGCCACTGCTGCAGCCGCCTCTAAGCCACTCTGAGGCCTTGACCCACAAGACCCTGGTGTGAGGCAGAATCTCTCAGCATCTGAAAAAATGGCAGGGCATTACTTCAGATGCTTGGGCACTGGAAACAGGAGCCCAGGGTTACTGCCTTCCTTTTCAGAAAAGGCCTCAAGATCATCCACCAGGAAACAACTCTGTCAAAATTCCAGATCCGCCCTCTAGCAGGAAGTCTTAACCCTGCTAGAGAAAGGTGCAATAGAACCTGTACCTGTAGCGGAGAGGAACAAGGGTTGATATTCCCCTACTTTCTGATTCCCAAGAAGGACGGAGGATTGAGACCCAGCTTGGATACTCCAACTCCAGAATTGGTTGGTGTCATTGGATCTTCAGCAAGCTTACTTTCATGTGCCAATCCATCTCAAGCACAGAAAGTACCTGAGCTTCGCGGTTGGCCATTCTCACTATCAGTTTTGAGCTCTGCCATTCGGGCTGGTGGCGGTGGTGGCAGCCAGTCGCAAGAGAAGGGGGATTCACGTCTACCCCTACCTGGATGATTGGTTGATCAGGGCTCCTTCACCCGAACAAGCCCAGGAACATCTCAGCTTTGGCTTCTCCTTCAATTACAAGAAGTCCCATATGATACCATTCCAAAGACTCCAATTCTTTCGAGCAGTCCTGGATACTTCCTTGGGGAAAGCCTTGCCTCCCGAGGTGAGAGAGCTTGACACATTCTGCAGATGGTAACAAAATTACAGAATGCCCAGCATCTGCCGGCCTTTGATTTTCTGAGGTGGCTCGGTCTCATGGCATCCTGCATTTTTCTGGTGCCAGAGGCCCGGTGTAGAATTGAATGCCTTCATTGGGCCCTTAGGACTCAGTGGTCCCATTTTTCGGGGAATATGTCAGATCTTCTGCAAGTTCCAAGCAGAGTTGCTCAAGACCTTCTATTGGTGGGCTTGCAAAGGCAATATTGTCTGGGGAGAGTCTTTTTTGCAACCATAGCCAGAGATAACGGTATTGACGGATGCCTCACTCACGGGGTGGGGAGCCCATACCAACTATCTGACAATCATCGGTCGTTGGTCTCCATAGAAGTCCAAAGTACACATCAACCTTTTGGAGCTGAGGTCAATCAGACTAGCTCTGAAGGCCTTTCTGTCCTTTGTACAGGGAAATAATGTCCTGATAATGACAGACAACACAGTGGCTATGTTCTACCTCAACAAGGGAGGAGGTGTAGGGTCACTACCACTGTGAAGAGAGGCAATGCAGCTGCACTGGTTCTGGGCAATCTCTCTATCAGCAGTTCACCTAGTCGGAGAGAAGAACACAGCGGTGGATGCTCTGAGCAGGCAGAGCACAGTCTCCCTCGAGTGGGAACTAGCTCAGGAAGTCCTTTGGGGAACCCCTCAAGTGGATCTGTTCAAGACTGAGGTCAATCGGAAGTGCGAACAGTATTGCTCAAGGGAATTTCCTCGAAGAGTAGCTCTAGGAGATGCATTCGTAGTGCACTGGGAGTTACCACTGCTGTATGTGTTTCCTCCAGTCCCCGTTATTCCTCACATGATCAGGAGGTTGGGAAAGTTCAGGAAATCCATGATCCTAATTGCTCCGGATTGGGCCAGGATGACGTGGTACCCGAACCTTCTAGACGTGTCCAATGCGTCTTCCATAAAGAGAAGACACTCAGCCTTCACGCATGGTTTCTGAGAGGCTGAGATATAAGGATTGGGACCTCCTGAACGACGTAATGGAAACTTTGCTTTCGGCCACAAGGCCAGCAAAAAATCCTTGTACCGGTGTCGTTGGAATAAATTCAGTAACTGGTGCAAGGATAAGAATGTGGATCCATTCCTATGTGGCACATCTATGGTGCTTTCTTTCCTGTTACATTTAGCCAATCTGGGGCTCCAGATTGGAACGATGAAAGGATATCTGGTTGCGCTTTCCATATTTAAGCGCTCTTTGGAAGAGGCATCTTATTTCAAGATACCCTTGATTGTGCAATTTCTACAGGGTCTCACTAACGTGTACCCTCCAGTCCCTTTTCATGTCCCTGTTTGGGATTTAAATTTGATATTGAGATTTCTCACATGTATTCCATTCGAGCCATTACATTCATGTCCTCTAAGGCGCCTTACATAAAAGACAGCCCTACTAGTGGCTTTAGCATCAGCCCCAGGGTAAGTGAGTTACAGGCTCTTTCTTGTAAGCCTCCTTAAACCGTTTTCCATAAGGACAAAAACCATCTTTCCTGCCTAAGCTAGTCTCTGACTTCCATTTGTCGCAAAGGATAACACTACCGGCCTTCTATCCTCTCCCGCATGCAGGTAAGGAGGAAGAAAGGTTTCACAGGCTAGACCCAAAAAGGGCTCTAAGCTTTTATATTTCAAGGCTTGCTGAATTTAGGCAAGATGATCAACTCTTCATTGGCTATACCGGCCACAAATTGGGCTTGGCTGTAACAAAACAGACATATCCAGGTGGATAATTTTAGCAATTGGTGAATGTTATAAACTGGCTGGTACAGAACCACCAGATGGGCTAAGAGCTCTCTCCAATAGGGGCATGGCAACTTCTGCGGCTCTCCAGAGGGGTGTCCCGATACGTGATATCTGTGCAGCAGCCACCTTGTCGTCAAGGCACACATTCATAAAACATTACTATTTCGATTCAACCTCGTCTCAAGAGGATCTTTTTTTGCAAAGGCTGTTTTTCATACAATCCATGACTAAATTAAATAGTACTCCCTCCTCCAAATTGTCACTGCTTTGGGAGTCTATCAAAGATGCGGAATACATGGGAGGACACAATCCATACGAAGACAAGTTACTTACCCCTGGTAATGTTCTTTCGATTGGATGTTCCACGTTTTCCTCATCGACCCTCCCAGCCTACCCCGCCATACAATTTGTGTTTTACACTCTACGTTTTCTGAGAGCTTACGGTCTGGGGGTACGCCTGGTAAACTCTTCAATTCATAACAAAGAAAAAACAGAACTGAAGCCAACGGGCATGACTCGATCTATTCATGCTACGGTTGACGAGGCCCGACGGCAGCCCTCGAGGCACATCGACACGACATCGAGCACAGCGCCCTCTGGGGTGGGAATTTATTTTTCGAAGCAGCAATGCTGATGATACGAATATGAAAGATGAGGAATACGTGGGAGGAAGATCCAATCAAAAGAACGTTAACAGGGGTAGGTAACTTGTTCTTCTGCCCATTTTTCGGTGCTACTAGCGCAGCTCTAATTGTGCCGTTACTGCTCCATAGAGTCTACAATAAATGGGAGTAACGGCCATACTGCAACTCGGGATCCGGGGCTATTAGTGCCCGACCAAGTTGTGGTAATACTATTTGCGTTGATATACCAGCGCAATTACCGCTGGGATACCGCCAATGCTGTGATGTGGCTCAGTGTTTTGCTTACAGGAAATGTTTTTGAAAGAATAAAGGACTTTGTTTCGACTGATATAAGCGACCATAAGATGTTACAATTTGTAATTATACATGATGAAAGAGATTGTGATAATATAGCGGGTAAAATGTATGTAATGAGGCTGGATAATTGGGCGATATGGTCAGAGAAAAATGTGATTGCTTTTAATAACTGTTTGTTTAGCCATAATATGCTTCAGTATGACCCAAACATTAATGAGATAAAAGATACCGAATGCATGATAAAAAGGGTGATGCAAATGGCAGATGTAGTGCAGGGTAAACCTAGCTATCGAAGAGTGAACGACTCTAGAATTAATGATATGGCCATTGTTGAAAGGAGAAAACAGCTAAAGGCGGTGATTAGTGAAATAAAACAAACCTCTATCCCTGCCCTAGAGGAGAATAGTAGGATTGCCCATTTAAGAGCCGAGTATAAAAACTGGACACGTTTCCATGTTTCCGCAAATTGGCACATTATGTTTCAGGCCCTTAGAAATACTGATTCCAGAAAATTCTGACCTCCAATATGTGCAAATGGCGTATTATTGGGAGCCTGATGAATCAGCTATGGCAGCAATTGCCTAGCTCCCTAAAGTGGATGATATTATAGATTTCACCATTGAAGATGTGGCCTATAAGATAAATAGTCTTAGAATGTCCAGGGCACTGGGTCCTGATGGCCTGGCAAATGCCACTATCAAACGAGCTTTGCAGAATTGGGCAACTATTCCATACAATGTTTTGTCTCGTGTTGTTAAGACTGGAGATACCCTCTAGCTGGAGAAAGTTGGTGCTTATCCCGGTATTCAAGATTGGACTGAAGGAAAGACTATACAGTTACCGACTTTTAGCCATGGTAGACACAATGGCAAAGATATTCTCTTCTCTTCTCATAGAAAAATGTTATCTTTAAAAACGTCTGATTTGGTAGCATTTCTAGCAAAGTGTAGGAATTTCCCTCCCTGTAAAGATAGAAAACCTATTGCCTGGTTATCCTACGCTGACATTTTGATGCTCCTTGATAATACTGCTATTGGCATGCAGTGGAGTCTTTCTGTACTGTGTGAAAACGCTGAGGCGAAAAACCTCTGCATTAACTGCAAGAAGTCACAAATTATGGTGATTAATTATCGAAAAAATAGGAGCTGTAAATTTATTTGGAAGATCAAAGATGAAACTATTGAGTTAGTCAGAAAATATGTATATTTGGGTGTTTTGATTCCTGACTCCTAGTGCTAGTAAGCTGTGTGAGACAGGCATGGTATCAAGAGAGACGCAGGGCCTCATTCCGAGTATGGAGGTAGTCATGGCGCTAATTGCCCCATAACTACCTCCCATACCGGTACCGAGTCCGACCTGGTTCAATGGGGACTTAAAGGTCCATTCCGACCTTGGAGGGACCGGTAAGTCCCCATTGAAAAAGGCAATCCCCATTCCCATTGAGCCCCCATAGATGTCTCACCCACTAGTCCATGAGGAGCTGTCATCCAGGTGGCCAGGACACAGCCATCACTTTTGGATCCAGTTCCTGGGGGTGTACCAGTGCGGGAGGATCACCTGGGTGAGGGGCATTAGGGGAGTCAGACACTGGATGGTGAGATGCGGTATCCCCTTCCCTATACCACCTTTACCCCATCCTACCCAGTAGGATATTTAGGAACTCTCCCCACCCTCCTTTACAACACAAACGCTTTCTCACTGACAGCCCGCTCTAATGGAAAAAAGACAAAACACCCGAGCCGTGTACCTGACATGTCCCAATACTATGGACAGGCAAGGTCAGGCAATTATTTAGAATCACTCACACCTGAATTCCATTCCACTTCCCCACACGGATAAAGGACGGAGAACGTGAGCACACTCTGAGTGCGGCAAAGCACACAAGGAAACAGCAGTTTCGAGACAGCAGCCGAGTAAGAGAGGAAAGGCAGCAAAACCGAAGGGGATCGCAAGGAGGGAAATTCCCTTCACCTTTTCGACCAGGCACCATTACTTTCCCGAAACCTTGAGAGAAAGCGTAAGATCTGGAAACCAGGCTGAAGAATCCTGCATTGTGTGTCAGAGATACTCGGGGTCCTCCCGCTTCAACAATCAAAGCGGGGAGAATCACCAGCCACTGTGGTACCGTCCTTGGCAGTACTACAACTAAATCGACCCACCCTAATCATGGCTATTTAGAGTGCCCAAAATCACTCAGACGCAGTCAAACACTTCCTCTTGGTACATCGAAGTGAGGAGCGGAAAGATCACAAGCTCACTCAGTGCTCCCAACCCCAGATATTAGATAGAGTGGGAGGATTCTATAAGTCCAAAGAATGGGTACTGAAAGAAAGAATGGAAGTTAAAAGAACTGATCCAAGGGCTAGAGAGGAAAGTAAGAGAAGAGCCTAAAGGAATCAAACCCTCTCTCCTGTCTGCTTTTCATGTACAGAAACTGGCCATCTGGCCAGAACCCATGGGAAAAGGCTGCCTAAGAGGAGGAAGAACCCGAAGAAGATCTAGAGACCGCTAGTATATGTCTGTCAATCTTCCACTGACTTTATCTATGAAAAGGCCATGCTAAATGGAAAACAAGTAAAGGCATTAACCGACTCAGGCAGCAAACAGACCGCTATAAGGGCCAAATTGGTTACAACAAAAGACCTAAAAAATGCAACCCTAGTTAGTTACATGTGCACACTGGGATAACGAAATAGACCCCAAAATACCTATAGACATTAACATCAGGGGACAGTCATATTTGGTATCATTAGCCATCATTCCTGGGCTCCCAGAAGATGTCATTGTAGGAAGGGACTTCCCTGCATTCTCCACTCTTTTTCAGGAGCTCAGGAGCTTCCAATTCCCCATAGGGAATTTGTACCCTAAGACCATTGGCACTCCAACTGTTACTCCCAAACCTCCCCCGTATGGGAGTGGACGGAGACAGAACCCCTTGAGCCTACCATTTACCAAAAACTTTCCACGAATTATGGAAAGCACCTAAATATAGAGTCAACCCCTCGATGCAAGTGTATGGGATTGTAGAGGAGCAGCTGAATGCCTCTGCAGGAAATCCACCTCCCTACCTCCTATATGTTGAAAGACGGAGATTGTGCCATGCTTGGCACTAGCAGTTGTGACCATACCACAGCACTTATTTGAAAGAAAGTATCCATTGAGAAAACCCTATCAAATATATCCCAGAACAGATGACAAAGTTGGGGAGGAGCTCCCTGAAGGAATATGAGAAAAGGTGAAAGAGAGGCCAGTGATGTCACAGAGAGACGAGCGTGACGCTCTAAGAATACTGGCGGAAGAGAATGCATGGAACTTACAGAAAATGATGACTAAGTTAAAAATCGAGTAAACTTTCATACGCAAAAAAGATTGCACGTGTGCGAAAGACTGCAGAAAGTGCAAGCCATTCAATAACTGTGCAGATGCTGTAATGCAAGTAGACTAAGTGATCGTAGAATCTGGCTATATGTAGTGAATATCCTGCAAATGAAGCCGCCATTGTATAGAAACTGGACATCAGTGTCATGAATTTAGTTATCCAGGAACCATGGAGAGGAAAGACAGAGAACTGTGGCGCAGCAAGAATTAGCTGAGCTCTAGATGCGAATGGCGAGGCTGTCTGGCTTGGTGTCAAAGCTGAAGCCGCCAGGACTGGTTATCTATTCTTGAAGGCAGTAATCATGTGAAGCTGAATCATCCCTTGTTAAGGTGCAAAGAAAGAACACCATGTGTGCCAAGTTCTATTAATTTAAGACAGTTAGATGCTGCAGAATGGACCAAATCATGGTCTCCTGTCACGTGAGCCAAGGATGGAAATAGAGTTGAGCGTGGAGTTCTAGAACAACGATAGTGTGTGCTCACAGTCGCCTATATTCCCAGAGACAAGAATACTCTGCAAGGCCAAGTTCAAAGACAATCTTTGTGGCAGAAGGCATGGGTGATGAGAGATGTTGGGCTAATTTGGTGGGGAGGTACATTCAAGTCCACCTCCTGGCACCTTGTTCTGAGCTTACGTGCTGCTAAGTGAATTGATTGTTCCAGAATGGCATGAGCGTGCCCACCAATTATAGAGGGCCGTATAATGAAGGGCCTTATAGTTTGAAAACCAATGATTTACAATGTACTTAATATTGTTGATGATGACATGTTTTTAGAGGTAGGCATAAGTTATCCACCTGACAGTAGTTACCCAATCACAATCCAACCATGTATAGAAAGTATACTTAGATGTTCCCCTTGAACGTATCACAATCCCTCGTGGGTTTTTCTCATTTGTCACGTAGTATGATGTCATGTCTGATGTATTTTTTGTATATGAGGCGGTTTTTAATGAGATTTCCTGATGGCTCAAGCAAACGTCTGTTGATGTCCGTTGTAACTCCCTGTTTTAGATAATTGTTAATAAAACAGCAACCTTTGCCATCTTCCTGAGTTGGTTTGATTATTTGGTGTCAGAGTTATTCTGTATCCCATCAATTGCATGCACGATATCCAAAGAGCCATATACTCAGGATGCATTCAGGGTATAAATGGGAACACCTCACCTCTACCAGAGCTAAAGAAAAGAAACCCATATACTATGAGTCCTTGGATATATTTCCCTCTTGTTCCATCAAGGATCTTCAAATCGAAGAACCTAAGAAAGGACCAAGTATATCCACCTTGCATAGGGAAAGGGCATGTGAGAAACCAGAAGTTGTCTCACCCGCTAGTCTCTGAGGATCTGTCATTCAGGTGGCCAGGACACTGCCATCACTTTTGGATCCAGTTCCTGGGGGTGGACCAGTGAGGGAGGATAACCTGGGTGAGGGGTCTTGTGGGAATGGGACACTGGATGGTGAGATGCAGTATCCCCTTCCCTGTAACACCTTTACCCCATCCAAGCCAGTAAGATATTTAGGAACTCTACCCCCATCCTCCTTTTACAACTCAAACACTTTCTTACTGACAGCCCGCTCTAAGGGAAAACAGACTAACACCCGAGCCGTGTACCTGACATGTCCCAATACTATGGTCAGGCGAGGTCAGGTAATTATCGACAATCACTCACATCTGACTTGCATTACACTTCCCCACATGATGAAAGATGGAGCACAAGAGCATACACTGAGCGAGGGAAAGCACACGAGGAAACGGCAGTTTCAAGACGTCAGCTGAGTGAGAGAGGAAAGGCGGCAAAACTAAAGGAGGGAAATTCCATTGAGCTTTTGCGACAAGGGCAGTTACTTTCCTGAAACCTCGAGAGAAAGCTTAAGACCAGGAAATCAGGCTAAATAATCCTGCATTGTGGTGAAATACCCAGGGCCCTCCCGCGTCAATAATGAAGGCGGGGAGAATCACCAGCCACTCAGGGACAGTCCTTGTCTCCAAGAACAAAGCCGCTTCAGTGAAAGCAACACAGCCGGTGAGTTGGGCAGACTAATACAAGACTGGTCTGTGTTGAATCCAAGGTTGCAAGCAGCAACATTGTATGGCGAGCGCTGGAATGAATATTGTTGAAATGCATGTGACAAGAGATGCAAGTGAAGTGATCTGCTGATGAGTGATTGAACTTTAAAGCAAACTACAATACGTTTGACACAGTGATCCGGCACCACGTGGGTGCTCATTCAAAGGTCTCTGTAAGGCATCCAGCTGAGGAGTGACAAAAGTAGATGCATTTGATCCAGGCCTGGCAGAGGGAGATCATTTGAAAGTGAACAAATAAATGTGAATGCTACGGGTCAAGCAAAATCCTGCACACAGTAGAAAGTCATTGATTTTGATGAAATAGAGAAAGCTTGGAAAAATACATTAATCTGGTCCAAGCCCAAAAGAGGGAGACCAATTGAAGATTATGGTGTTAGTGGGTCTGAGCCCGGCGGAGGGGGACCCTGAGTGAACAGTAAATCACCCGAGAAGTTGTATAAGTGAAAATCCTGAGAAGAAAGGAACTTTTATGTTTCGTCGTGTTGCATCAGGCCCTTTGAAATAAGAGACTTGGAATGACAAAACAACTTCGGCACAGAAGGACCTGATGCTAAATTCTTGAACTGCATCCTTGTTCTAGAGAAGCCAGAGAGTGTGCTAAGCTTGAGTGTGACGCCTTGTCCTGTGCTGAAAACGTGTGGAAGGGAAGCCAACGGCTTGAATATCCCGACATGTCATTTCTTGAACACCTTTCCTTTGCATAAACATTGTTTCCCACACTATTTGTATTTAGAAGTAAGGATTGTCAATAGGTTTATTAGTATAGGCCCTTTTATTTTGACAAGACACCACTAGGACTATGTTATTATTATTTGATGCCCGTAACTTGCTCCCATCTTTAGATTTAGGATTAGATGGGCATTTTTCAAACCCAATTGAAGTTCAATAAACGGATCTATGTGATCCGACCGCAGCTGATTTCGCCGCGGGCGGAACGTTCGCTTGAGAAAGGTGCGAACTACCAAATGTTTGCACCTTTCTCATGTGAACACACGTACATACTAGGGGGCCTGCAGGGGTTTCCCCCGGAAACCCGCTCACTACAGTCTTTTTTTTTTTTTTTTAACTTACCTGCAATGCTACCGCCAAAGGTTCAAACTTTTGGTGTTTGAACCTTTGGTGGTAGCATTTTTAGATCTTTTGGTCCTTGCAGACCTTTATTGTCTGTAAAAAGGAACAATCCCCAATAATCACCCTTGAACTGTGATCACTTATGTCTGTTGTACTGTTTGATCTCATGCCTTCCTTACACAAGTGAGGAGGAAAGAGAAGAGGAGAGGGTAGACGCAGCATCATCTGCAGTCAAAGTGGCAAAGATCAATAGAGGGAAGAACAAAACTACAGGAAATAAAGTGAAGGAGTATTAAAATTCTGCATGCCGCGTCGAAGATAAGCAGGAGAAGGAGCTACAATAATGGGAGATGTAGGGAAGATTGAGACAGAAAGGAGATGGCGGTCGGAGAAGTAGACCACAAGTGAAGAGACCAAGGAGGTAGAAAGGTGAGGTGGTAAAGATGGGATCTAAACAGGAACCAGATGGATAAGACAAGGAGTAAGAAGAGGGATGAGCAAATAAGAGCCCAGTATTGAAAGCAAAGGGATAGTAGAGTGAGTAGAAGAAAAAAGGAGATTAAGGTCTCCTAAGAGTATAAAGGGGACAACAGCAGGAAGGATTGAGGAATAAAGTGCATCAATATCCTCACAAAATGAACCAATGGGACCAGGTGGGCGGTAGATAAGTAAAAACAAAATCGGATAGGACTTAGAGAAGACAGTATGAAAATTCAAACAAGGTAAAAGACGGCAAGATAAGTGTAGAAGGAACAAGTACAAATGAGGAATAAAAAAGGATACCACTACTGCCGCCGTGACCAGCTTTGCGGGGGTATTACAAAAGGAAGTAAGAGAGTGAGGCGGGGGCAGTAGTGTTAAAGGAACGAATCCAGGTCTCAGTAATACTAAGAAAATGTATATTTTGCCTTAGAAATAAGTCAAGTTCTGAAGAATATTTATTGCATATAGATTTGGCGTTCAAGATACCCAGATTAATGACATCAGATTTAGCAGTGCAAAGAGGATAGGTGAGACTATATTGTAGTTCTGAGGAGAAAAGCCTAGTAGGTTAATGTGAGAATGGCATAGTTTCAAGATAAGTGGGCAAAACAGATATTGTAGGAAGGAGTAATAGAGTGGTGGAAAATGACCAGCAATTTGAAGTGTTGGATGTGCTCAGAACGAAAGTGAGGGAGACTTGCTCAAACCATGCACTGGACAAAGAGCAAATTAGGGTTTCTGTGTTAACTTTCACAAGTGCGGCTGGCCAGACACACCACTTACTGAACATGCTCTGTGGTGAATCATCTGCCCTACTTGTGTGAGATGTGTCAAGTAGATCTGCGACCACCATATCAGCTGCTGAAGATATTCTGTATGTTCTTGTAACCGTCCCCATTGAGGATTCCTGATTGAGTGAAGAGTATTTCACACAGGTGCTCCATTTCCAGTTTTTCGCTGTCATCAGTAGTGTTCTCAGATGATGAGGCATGAGGTGTAGGTGACAAAGAAAAACAAATCGAGGCAAAATTTGCAACTCAATGCACTACAAGAGGGGCCAAGAGTAAGTAATCCTTCAATGCAAGAAACGTCCCTTTGTACAAACAGGAGTATTATAAAATATATATGACAAAATATGGACTTTTCCACTAAGGGAAGGCAAGTGCACTTTGTGAGGGTGCAGTAGTCAGAAATTGACACACAAGAGGCATTTCTGTTGCTATAGACATTTATTCAAACGAAAAGTGGTGTTGGGGAAAGGCCTCACCAGTCCTAACACTGAGGGGGTTTCCCTGCCTCAACATAAATCTCAAATGGGTCTGTCAGGATGTCAAAGTAAACATAAGTCCACCGTCATATCAAAATCCTAACTCTAACCCTCACACTAACAACTAAACATAAAATGCAAAGGGAATTGTCTTCTCAGCAGCTTCTTTATAGCTCTTGTCAAAGTTCCAAAGTCAACGTTCCAAAGGGTGCAAAAATAAACAAAGTTCCACAGGAGTCAAGAGAATGACTCCCTTCTCTTGACTTCTCACAGTGATCACAAGTTCCAGGGGAATTACTTAATTCCCTGGTTCCTTTTTCATTTCCTTGAGAGTGAAGATATTGTCTGCTCTTCTCTTAACTTTGCCACAATGTTCACAATCCCAGGGTCTGTATCCCTTCCCCAGGTTTCTTTTCCCTTTTGCACAGCCAACCGGGGTCACTCTTCTCCCCAGTACTGTGACTAAGAAGAGGAGTAACAACTGTTCTTCTAATTTGGGTGTGACTCCCAGACTCGCCTGGCTTCAACAAGTCTTCTTCTAGGTAGACTTGGTGTACTCTCCTTCCAAGTACTACTTGTGGTAATAACGGTCTTTCTTAATTGGGTGTGAAGTCCCAGACCCACCTGGTTTCAACCGTTCTCCTTCTAGGTATACTTGGTGTTCTCTCCTGCCAAGTATTACCTATTGCACAGCCAACCTGGTTTGCCTTCCTCCCAGGTACTGTGACTATGAAGTTGAGCAACTGATGTATTTTTCGTATGGGTGTGAGTCCCAGACTCGCCTATCTTCAGCACTTCTCTTCCTTGGTAGGCTTGGTTTACTATCCTGCAGAGCACTACCATATATAACCCTAGATGTGAAAGTTTCTTCTATGTTACTCTCAGGGTCCCACACCCTCAACTCTGGGTATTTATTTCCCCCCCTCTCCGCTTGCCAAAACTTCTTCTTATTTTCAGGGTCCCAGACCCTAAGTTTGGGGTATTTCCTCCCCTTTTCCACTTGCCACCGCTCTCTCTGGTTCCCATCATCTCCCTGTCCCTTCACATACCTGCTCTCTCGTTCTGCGAGGGTGTCTGCCTTCTACCAGCTTCCTTTGTCAGCCTCTGGACTCGTTGTGCTTGGGAAGGCTTTGTTTGGTCAGCGTCAGCTTTGCAGCACCAACCGTTCTTCAGGAAGCTGTGGTGCTTCCAAAGCTTCAGGACAGCCTGTCACCTGCATCTGCCAGCTTGTCGTCCCTGCCTGCAACTCAGGACTGGCTCTGGAGCGCTCGGCTTCTTGCTGGGTGACCTGGCTTTCTCCCCCTGCACACCAGACACAGAGCTTCTCCTCGCAGCTCCTGCAGGGGAGTATAAGGGATTTTAATCAGGCACACACCCAAGTCTCGCCCCTGGCATATAGTGCGCAATGAAACCCTTATTTATTTTTGTCTATAAGTTCAATATTCTGAATGATATACCACTCATCACACCCTTCTCAAAATACCCCCCAGGTCACACTGAACCAGGAATCAGGCTAGTTTGTAAAGGTAAAGATTGTTTTATTTATTTAATATTCAAATCACACCGAAGTTTTATATATATATATATATATATATATATATATATATATATATATGACAGAAATCACCAAGGGGTGACAATACACTTCAGAAAATAAGCAAAGCAATTGAATTCACTTATAATGATGAAAAATAGAAAACCCAGGAAAAATAATTGTTTTGTTTTGTGCACAGATAGCGTTTAGGTTAAGATTCACCCAGCAAAGTTTTGTTTAAATACAAATGAGCAATCCTACACCAATGTGAGTGGCCAACAGATATTCAGGAATGACGGACAAGTTCTAGAGTTTAGAGGCAATCTTCCCTCCCCAAACAAGAAAGAAAAGAAATGTTTTGGCAAATGACACTTTGAAACTGACGGGTGAGAATGGCTTTGTAAAATAATGCAAAAGGGTGCAAAATGCTTAAATGGATAGAATTTCTGAGGAAATCAACTCTAAACAAGTCCTAACACACATGAGCTATCATATAAACAACAATACACACTTTAGATCAGAATTGGATGGAAGAAGCACTTGAAATGGGCAAAAGACATATATGTAACTTTGGCTAAAATTGAAAATTTGCGGCAAACTTTTACTATGTGATATTGGAGAAAAACTGGTCCACTACACTGTTCCGCAGTGCGTTCTTAGTTGTGGACGTAGCTAAGGGTCTTGGGTATTAGTGATAGTTGAAATTTCTTTTCATCTTTAAAATTGAAGAAGTTATAGAGGTTGTAGTGAGAGGCGTTTTTGCAAAATAGGCACGAAAATGAAAACAGAAATTCAATTTAAAAATGACAGCTAGGTTTTCTTATACTATATTAATGACTATGAAAAAGAAGAGACCACACATGAATCTTCACGGCTACGTGGCCAGCGCAACCATTCACGTGACGAATCCTCAATTTCTTCTGGAATTTACTTTAGTTATTCAAAATCACTAGGGAGTTATGGTTTTGTAACAGAGGTGAGAAAATCAGCGGAAGAAGGATTCTAACAATACTATGGTTCTGAATTAATGATGGGTTGGGTTGAGATTGGGATAATACAATACAGATATACTATGGGTTACTGTTCTTCCCGTTATACTTACAGTCCTTTATAATTAAATTGGACCGTCAGCTCTGGTCATTAGGCTGCTCTGGAGGGATTTGGATCAGCAGCACGGTTCTGGAAGCCGTGTGTGTTGTGTGTAGTGAAACTCCTATATTTATACATAACACATTTTATGGCGTGGGCAGAACTTCAAAAACACACCCCCATGTCTGTGAGTGGCCACAGGCATGTGCTTTGTCCTGGTTGGCGGTCTGAACATAGCTGTCATCATTATGACAGGATTTAGGCACTCCCACCTTGATTTTTACCAAACATAACTTCTGCACACATTTCTAACATTATGTACCCTACTAAAATTGGACACATTTTTCATATTTGATTGTCTAAATTCACATTCAATCTCCGTCCTTGTGCGAGCTGTCTTTGTCATTCTACGGATTTATATCAATTTCAACTATAACAGTTTGGATTAATCATTTCTAATTTGGCACATCTCTAGGCGCTGATCAATGGATTATGTACATACAATTTTAGGTTTGCAACATTAATAGTTTTGGCAAAATCAGTGTTTGAATGTATCTTTGGTTCCTTTTGTAGTGAGAACTCCTACCACATCTTCAACTGTCTAGCATGAGTTCAGATCTATAAGTTTGTATTTTTCACTTGTATACTTATTTTGGCTGTCATGTTAAATGTCATAAAGTTCTGAGGCAAAAACAAGTAATTTCATTCAAAATCCAGGCCAGGATTTTTTTTCTTACTTCCCAAAGTGTGCAAATTGGCCAGTCCTTTGAAGTTCACTGAGAAACCTCCTCCACATCCTGCCCCTCCTTTAGGAGGATGGGTGTCCAGGCTTCCTTTGTCCTTGCGTCAGCCAGCAGACGAATGTCTGAGGGTCTCTTTGTTCTCATTATGCCGGAACCATTAAGCAGCCCTTAGCCTTCCTGTAGCAACTGAGTGTTAAGCTGAAATGTGAATCTTCCCAGGCTGGGCTGTCAGATCAGAATTAAATAGTTGATTAGCTCCAGACTGGGTTCCTATACATTAAAGTCTTTTCAGTTCACATATAAAATACAAGCACAGTTCATAATGGATTTGGACAAGCCCTTCACAAACATGCTTTAAATAGGTGAATTTTGCCATTTTAATCAGGAAACAGAAACATACTTAAACTGGGTTTGACAGCTAATTTTCTGCTGCAGCTGTCAGGCAGGGAGGCCTGGATTCCCTGACTGCCTGGAGAATCCATGATTTCAGCACACTTTCCTTTCAATAATTCACTGGGGATAATGACTGAATTTAGCGCCAAAACAGCACTTTGAAAGTTGCCATTGATTAGTAAGCTGCATTTAAGGGCATGTTTGGATTTTTGCCCACTTCTGTGGAATTGATTCATGTGACAGTTGACAGATGCCTGGTGACATCAGTGATTACTGTTTTTACACCAACTTTGCCTGTGTATGTGTGACAGGGTGTGCAGCTCTTTTGTGGTTAATGCAACATGCACAATTTTGCAGATTTAATGCGCACGGGTGTTATCGCTTCCATTTTTGACAGTTTTCTTTCCCCATTGGCAAAGAGGTGCAGTATGGCGCGTTGGTGTGGATAAAAATATTACACAGATCACCCTTCCCCCGACTCCAGCATGATGTCCAGTCGTGGGGGAGTTGGGCAAGTGGGATTATTTTTCTTTCTGTCCATGCGAAGAAATCTGGTTGTTTCTCCCATCAGCGATGGATGCAACACGCTCTCCTTGCTGGTTCTGGTTGGAAGTGTGGAGCGACACTCCGGGCTCTTGGTTCTTTTTTCCGGTCCCCGAGGAGTCCTCCTTGGTGATTAGGTGGTTCTTAGTTCCAGTGCTAGAAAACAGAACATAGCACGATTATGGAAATTTCCCCACTACTGCTGCCCGAGGGGTGTACTGGGGCGGATGCATGCATTGAATACAATTTACAATATTCCCCGCCTATATTTAATAATGGTCTTAACACTCTTTCCTTGTACGTACTCAATGAAAATTTAATAATTATTTTTATGTCTCCGGATTTTCCCCTTCTGGGTCTCCGGTCAGCTCCTCTATATGCCACAAGGTATGCCTGGGATGGCAACTCTTTAGCTGGTTTATTTGGACCCACTTGTCTTCCCCTTCTGTCAAAATACCCTTGGGGATGCAGATTCTGTAGGCAACTGGTGAGATTCTGTCCACAAGTTCAAAAGGACCCCGCCAACTTGGGAGGAATTTGCGCTCTTTTGCTTGGTTCCTTTGGAAATTGTACAAGTAGACCCTGTCTCCTACTAGATATTCCTTTTTAGTTGTCTTAAGGTCATAGTGGGTCTTCATACTGTCTGCAGATCTTTCTAGATTGCGCTGAGCATACGCAAAAGCATGTTGAAGGTGTTTTCTCAGTTTCTCAACAAACTCATGAGTTGTGGAGTCATTTATCAAGCTCTACTCTTGGGTTCTGTAGAGCAGATGCTGGGGTAGCACCATCCTTCGTCCAGTCATCAAATCAAATGGAGAAATTTATGTTGCAGAAGAAGGGGTAGATCTGATGGCCATCAGGACAAGGGGTAATCGAATGTCCCAACTTGGCCCAGAATCTGCCACAAACTTTTTTTAATATGCTCACAATAGTTTTATTGTACCTCTTAACTCCACCGCTAGAGGACTGCCGGTAGGCAATGTGTAGTTTCCTTTTTACCCCAAGTATCTCCCATATCTTTGTCATCACTTCGCTAGTGAAGTGACTACCTCTGTCTGACTCAATCCTTTGGGGTAGAAGATGTGATTGATCATCAGGGCAGCTGCTGTTTCTGCCTTGCAATTTGGGGCCGGGAGACATTCCACCCATTTAGTAAACAAGCATGTTACGGTCAACATGTACTTGTCCCCCTAGAGGAGCGAATCACGGGCCCGATGAAATCGACTTGCAAATCTGACCAAGGCAGTGTCATCACTCTCTTTTGGAGGGGAGCACGGTGTGTGAGTGATGTTGGCTGAAACTGTGCACACACAAGACACCCCTTCAAGTATTGGTCGAGGTCCTGCCCCATGTGTGGCAAGTATGCAACCTCTTGCAAGATTTCTAATGTCGTATGAAACCCCTGATGACCGGCTGTGGCCACATCATGGTCAAGACTTAGCATCAGGCTTCGGAATGAGGTGGGGATCACCCACTGGTCATGGCCAGATATGGATCTCCTCACCAACAAACCGTCTTGGATTTGGAACATTTTTGGACATTTCATCAACAGTCTGAGGTCCTCTTTCCCAATGCAATCGGTATCCGTCAGGGGAAAGTTCTCGGGGTCCTCAATGTGTTGATAAAACTTACCAATTATTGGATCTCCTTTTTGAGCCGTAATCAAATCAGCATCTGGGGCCTCCTTACTCCACTGGGCAGTTGAGAGTTCATTGTGAGCATTTGTCTGGGACCTAGTGATAGCAGTGACCTGGATTTCCCCCAACAGGGACTTGATCTCAAGTAGATCCCCTTGGATGGCTCCGGTTTTGGCCAGCTGATCAGCTAGGTCATTTCCAGTTTTGTCTGGTCCCTCTACTTTAGAATGACCCTTGATCTTTTTCCACTAGATGGTCATACCATTTGAGGCGACCAGATCATCAATATTCTGTATTCATTTTCCATGTTTTAGTGGTTTATTGTTAGCACATAGCATGCCTCTGGTTTTCCAATTACCCAGGTGCTCCACGAACCCGTTCCGTACATAATCTGGATCAGTGATTATGACCAGCTCGTGGAGTTGGTGTTGGACAGCAGTGAGGATGGCTTGATGCAAAACCATCAGCTCTGCCACTTGACTACTACAGGGACCCATTTTGTACCCAGCGGAGGGTTCTGGGACATCATTCACCCATGCATTCCCCACGCCGGCCACAAGTTCCTTTCCCCATTGTTGTCATCATGGTAGAAGCACCCATCCACATAGACAGTGGGCATTCCCTCAAACTTGTCTTCTTCATAGACTTTGTGTGGGGAATTGAGGTATGCCTCCATGTTGTCCTTGATTTTAAGACTTTCGTCCTCGAGACATTTTCTCTGGCACAATAATGCAAGTCAGCCAGACCTTGCGCGAGGAGACTCTTCTTGTTTTGGCCATATCTGACCTCCACAGGAAAGCCTTGCATTGATAGAATCCAGGAAGTAATTTGGGAATTACTCACATTTCTGACCTATCAATTTGAAGATATTGCAGAGGCTGGTGTGGAGTCTCCACTATGATGTGTTCCCCCTTGATGAACGTGCGGTAATTCTTCAATGGCCACACCGTTGCCAGGAGTGTCTTCTCACAATCGTTGAATTTTTCCTCAAGTCTTACTCGCATAGGAGATTACTTTATTGACTTTGTCATGCTTTTGGTATAATACTGGACTCAAGCATGTATTTGAGAACCCTGCTGTATTTGACAGGGTACGGTAGGCAAGGCGCTTGTGAGAGGCTTTTTTTGAGTTGTTTTACTGCCTTGGCTTGTTCTGTACCCCACTCCCACTTGACCCCCCCTTCAACAGATGGATCAGGGGTCTTCTGATCTCTGCGTAATCCTTAATTAACTTTCTACTGTAATTAGTCAGTCCAAGGAGGCTCCTTAGCACCCGCAGAGTTGTGGGGTCTTTTAGTTTCTGGAGTGCTTCTACTCTCTTTTCCTGGGGACAGAGGCACTCAAGAGTAATCTCATGCCTCAAGAAGTTGACACGGGTCCTGCACCACTGTGCCTTTTGGAAAGAGAGTTGTGCCCCGGCAGCCCTCAACTGTGTCAGAACATAATGGATCTCTGCTATGTGTTCCTCCACAGTTGAGCTTTTGATTAGAACATCCATCATCTACATAGGCCAGGTTACCCCTTTCACCCAAGTCAGGCATGGCTTTGTGCAAAAAGATATTAAATTCATTGCTGGAGTTGATTTATCCGAAGGGAGTCTGGGTACAAATGTGCTGCTGCCCCCCAAAGGTAAAGGCCAGCTTGTATTGGTCCTCCCTACTGACAGGTGCAGTCCAGTACCCATTGGTTAGGTCAATGGCAGTGTATATCTTTGACCCCTGTATCTGGCCCAGCCCTTGGTCAATGTATGGAAGAGGCCATTGGGAAGTGTGGACCCGTTTGTTCAGCTCGCTTAGGTCAGCACAGAGTCTCCACTGGCCGTTTGGTTTCAAAATCCCCAGCACCAGATTATTGAAGGTGCTGTGGACTGGACAAATTATCCCACTGGACTCAAGGGTCTTAATTATTTCTGTAAGGGAATCCATGGATGCGAGAGGCAAGCGAATATTGCTTCACAAACACTGGAGTCATGTCAGGGTCTGTGGGAATTGTTGTTGTATGGATTTCGGTGCAACAGCAGTCATATAAGTCCACCCAAAAGAGATCCTGAAAATCTAAGAAAACTAGTTTCAATTTTTGTTTCTGTGCCAGAGTCTGACGGGCATTAGCTAGGTTGACTCTCTCTTCAACCATCTGCCTGAAGCCCGAAAAGACTTCTGGTTTGGCTATCTCAGCGGCCTCCTCCAGCTCGGTGGAGAAGTCCTCGATTAAAGTACTGACTTGGATTGATGGCTTCAGGTGGGAAGGCAGTCCAGGTGGACTTGAAAGATCACCTCATCCCTCCTGAAGTCACAGGTCACCTCTTCCTTACCATAAGGGCATGAAGAGTACACCAGGAAATTCCTCCCATGCCGGGTGAAGATCCTGGCTGGTGTTGTGTCATTATTGCTATCGCTGTCAAAACAGTCATTGGGGATTAGTCCCATGAGTTCATTACCTAAATCTATGGAAAAATGTTGGTCATCAATTGCCATTCCAATAATGGTGCCTGCGCCCAGAGTGATTCTCCTAAGGTCGCTGTTATCCACCAATATTGGAATGGTGTTGTGTTCTGTATTGTCTAATGGTGTTGGGTTTAACCCCAACCCTTGCTGTTGGAAATGGGCATTGAGGTGAACATATGCGTCAGGATTTTGAGTTTCTGTCCTCGTTTAATTTTTACTTTAAGTGAGAGTTGTGGGGTCCGTTCTGGGATGGTGACTGCCTCTCCAATCTGAACTTCAACTGCATATGGCAGTAGTTGAGCTGACCGAAATGCTTTCTCTGGATCATCAAAGTCCATGGGATTACCCACTAATCGGGACCAAGCTTTGAAGTTTATTAGGTCCAAACAAATGGCAAAGCGATTGAGAATGTCACTGTCTAAGTAAAATGTGGCAGGGACATCTTGCACGACCCAACAATTATGGACTATGCTCTTGTTGCCTATGGAAATTTTGAGCATACACCTGCTAGATAGGAGATGTTTGGAATTGGGTGTTTCCAGGTCCATTTCCCATTTGTCTATCAATTTAAATTTGGGAATGGCTGGATCTTTTGGGAGTTTTCTGAGCATGGCCTCGCTGATGAAGCTCTTACCGTTGTTCATGCACACTCGGGCGAGAACAGAGTCCTTCCGCCCCCATTTAACTGAATAGGGATGAACAACTGTTCTCCAATCGTCTGAATGTCAGCCAAGCTTTGAGCTGGTTTCTCATCATTTTGGACTATAGAAGTGGGATTTTCTGATTGTGAATTGGTATAGAATTTCAGAGTATTTCCTTCCAGTGTGGAATGCCACATTAGACTGGAAGGAAGGTTGATTTTCAGAAATAGAGGGGACTTCCCATCAGCAGTTTGTTGTCCTACTGCAATTACTGTCATGTCAGGGATTTGGTTGTTTTGAAAATGGTATTCAATTTGGTCAGGTTTTTGTTCAACCATGTGGCATGTGCCATTTAAACTAACATGGTTGACGCTATGTTTTAATTTTATTGGTCGGTTAGTCTGGGTACAGAGGACCTTGTTTACACTATCTATTAGGGGAGACAATCTACGCAAGATGTCATTCCCTAGTAAACATGGTGTACCCTCTGGTGTCACAACTATGACCGGGTGTTTCACCTTGTGTCGCCCAATTTTAATGTCGAAATCTGCCGTCCCCTCGACAGGAATTTCATTCCCATCGAAGTTTTGAAGTTGTCCAGGAAGAGGGGTCAGAGGGATCTGGTCTCTCCCCCTTCCTGAATTCAGCTGATCAAAGGCCCTTTTTGACATACGGGTGGCTTGGGATCCAGTGTCCACCAGTGCCAAAAATGTACATTGCCCCTGTATTTGTACCGGGGCATAACATTTTCCCTCCTTCTCCTCAAGGGGGCAAAGATAATGCGCATTTTGGGCCAATTGGTGGGTTAATTTCTGTACTCTGGATTCTTACAGAGGGGTAGTTTGGGCAGGATTCTGTTTGGGAGCTTGGGAATCTGTAAGAAAAAGGTGACAGTTGGATATTGGGGAAGTTTCTGGCTCCCCTGGTTCTGATTCTGGGCTGCCCCCTCCCCCTATTTGGAGGCAGTCACTAGAATTGGTTTGGGCAAGGTGATTTTCTGGCTTGTCATTCCGGGATTCAATGATGGGCAGTTTTAACTCAGTCCCCACATTTACCCAGTCTGGATTAGGATCTCTCGGGACCCATTTTTCTTTGTGAGGAGTTCCCCCATCCCTGAAGGAGAAGATCCTTTTCCCAGAATCCTATGAGGACACCTCTCCTTCAATTTGGAAGACTCTAACCTCCTCCACAACATGGGTCTTTTTAGGCCCTTTATTCCTCCTACCCGCCCTCTGTTTTCTTAGGTTGCAGACTTTCTGGGGCAGGAAATTCTGGTCCGGTTCCTGGGTTTCCAGGGGCTTTTCACAAGTGTGGAAGGAAGCTTCCTCTAAGGCTTTACACCCACCTTCCCCCTGTGCCTTCTCCCTGGGAACCGGTGGGTTGTCGGGGTTCTCTCCCTGTCATTGCGCTGGAGTACCAGACCCTTGGTTTGAGGGGTTCTGAGTTGCCATGCTCATCTGTGGGTTCTACTGAGCCCTCAGCATGCAACCCAGATCCTGTGACAAGTTCTGGACCTGGAGCTCCTGTTGGGACACCCGCTCTGGCCGGTACGGGGGGGTCTCTGGTCCATCCTAGGAGGATCACGGGAAGGGGAACTGTCCCTTCTCCCATAATACCCTTGATTGGGATAGTTCTGGTACCCCTCCACCCTTGGCCTCCCCTCTCCTGGATTGGGCTGTCTGGGCTCAGAAAAGTGGGCAAAGAAAGGAGGGTTGTTTTGGGGGTTGATGTTTGCCGGGTTCCGGGGAAAGAAGCTCAATCCAGCATTTGGGGGATTACTGCCCTCCTGGGGAAAGTTAGGAGGGAAGTTTCCTGGATTGGCAACTACCTGGTTGGGTCCCCTCACCCCCCTTGTGCTGGGGTAGTCCACATATAGCCCAGGATGGGTCTGTTGCCCTTGTAACGGGGGCTGATATAATCAGGGGAGTCGGGGGTCCCATTTGTGGGATTACCTCCCTTACTACCTGTTTGGGATTGGCCTGAGGGCCTTCTGGATCTTTGGTTAGGAGGATTTTGCACAAGAATATTTTTAGACCTCCCCATCTCCAGATCTAAAATGGGGGCAACCTTCACCTCTGCCACCTTAGCAGCAGCAGGGGTGTTGGCTGGTTTGGGGTTTTTATTTGTATTTTTATTCTCTACCGGTTTCCGCACTTCATAAATGCGAGTCGCCTGTTCAATGACCCAGTCTAGTGATCTCTTCTCGTGAAAGTCCCTCACCAGCTGGGCCTCAAAGAAGCTGGAGTATTCAGGGGAAATTGTCCATTTGACATATTGAATACAATTCTGGCTATCTTTCAGGTATCCATCATTTGCTCATATAACTCGAGGTGCTCCCAACTGAATACTTGGCATTTTTATGATAAGGAGTTATGACGCTCCTAATGGCCTTGATCTGTTTCAGGGGATCTTTCAGTAGGGCCCTCTTAATTTTGTTGGCCTTTTTAGTCTTAGTCACCCGTGTCCACTCATCCTCTGACTCAGAGGCACTGCTACAGGAGGTGGCTATCTGATCCTCTAGGCTCTCCCTGATTCTGCGAGCTTGGAAATGGCTTGCAGAATGTGGGGGCCTAGTTTCTTGAGACCTGTGCCGCTCCGAAGAGTCTTCTGACTCTCCCTTGCTTCCAGAATTGGCTGAGTACCCCCCAATTCCCCCCCCAGGCCCTAACTGGGAAGAGGTATTTAAGATACTCCTTGTAGGCCTAGTTTCATGGAGTTCCCCACCAGATTTTACAGAATAATCCTTTGGTAGGCGGTATCTTTGAGGATCCAGTTCCCTGATTCTCCCCTCACTGGAGTCTTCCTGATCAGAGAGGCTAGCCCTAACATTTGGGAATCTGTACAGAGATGCCCGCCCATCCATTTCTGGGAGGCGCTGATCTGTCAGTCCCATGTTGCTAATTCTACTGAAGTCTACCATCCCCGTGGCCCTTGGTCCATAAGAGCCAGTGGACATGAGGGCGGCAGAGTCCATGGTACTGAAGGGCTTAAAGTCCCTGGTGACAGGGGTCCTGATGTCATGTTCAGAGGTTTCTCTGTCCCTTCCTACCTCATCTCTTTCAGCCTCTATTCCCTGGTGACATGCCAAAATCTGACTCTTTTGCCCCTCTATTAAGGCCTTACTGGTCTCAATGATTTGCTCTTGCATGGCGATCTGTTTGTGGACCCTGTCATTCTTTTCACAGAGATCCTCATTGTCTCTCTGTGCTTCCTGTCTGGATTGGAAATACTGGGCAAGTTGTTGCTGCAGGAGACTCGTCTCCTGGGTTTTGTCATTATTGGTCTGAGTGTTCTTTGCCAGAGCATCCTCCACCCGCCTGGTGTGCTCTAATAGCTTCTCATATTCAATTTTAACTTCCCTAAACTCCTGAAGATCCAGCTTTCTTTCTTCTAACTTAGTTTTTAATTGGCTGACTTCCTGGCCTAAGGCGTCCCTCTCCTGACTTAGTGCCCCTCTGTGCAGTCAGGTCGTCGCTCTGTTTTAAATGCCCTAGATTTCTGGTGTTCCTCATCAAATTCCTCTTGAGAGTGGATGTCTTTAATAATTAAATTATTCTTTTCCTCTTTCAAGTATTCTATGTGGTTCTGTAATGTGGTTATAGGTCATAGTTTGGAATCCTTTTGGTCGAATGCCAAAAGTATCGAGTCAATAGGACTGAAAAAAAGGGTCGACATTTTTTTTTCTTATTAAAAACAACCTTTTTTAAGTATACGAGAGCCAAAAAAATATATACTTGTACAAAAAAAAAATGTCGACCCTTTTGTTTTCGGGCCTATTGATTCGATTCTTTTGGCATTCGACCAAGAGGATTCGGAACTTTAACTGGACACCCTGTAATGTGACTACCTGCTCTCTTAAAATGTAATTGTTGTGCCAGTTTCTGTTGACTCTGTTGTAAAGAGTCAATCCTTTCCTGACATTCTTTTTGCAGTGTCTGGATTTGGGTATTTTGCTGTGCCTTCTCTTGTTGTAAGGAGAGCCAGATCTTCCTTTAATTTGGTAATATACTGCCTAACCTCTGTTTCTGATTCTTGACTCTTCTGGAGCCTTTGATCTGCAGAGTCCAGATTAGTTTGGATTCTCGTCAGTGTTTCCCCTTGCTTCTTTGCCAGATCTATGTTGTCTGCATTCTTTTCCTGTATTATTCCTATGTGGAGGTACAGGTAGGCCGCTATCTTGGCAATTTTACACTGCTCCTCTTTTATTTTTGGGGCCATGTACAGTTTGCTAAGCGCTTGATGTAATGGATCCTTGTCCTGCCATGTATCTAGGTCTATTGCAGTACTTGTTTTATTTCCTGCAACCATACATGTTCATCCTGTTCTGGCCACTCACCCCTGACAAATATTAATTTCTACTCGGGTCACCATTTCAGAAATACCAATTTCCTTCTGACTTATCTCAGGATTAATTTACTTTTGCAAACAGGCCTGATTTTTTTTTTTAGTATTTATTTTGAGAGGTGCTTTTACAGGCTAGTATGCTGTGTTAGACTGTCACGGGTGGTATTTCAAATTCAGAATCGCGGCACAAGCCCCCAAGCTGTAAGAGATTTTAATCAGGCACCCACCCAAGTCTCGCCTGGCCTGTAGTGCGCAATGAAACTCTTATTTATTTTTGTCTATAAGTTCAGTATTCTAAATGATATACCACTCATATCACACCCTTCTAAAAAAAATAAAACAGGTCACACTGAACCAGGAATCAGGCTAGTTTGTCAAGGTAAAGATTTATTTATTTGATATTCAAATCACACAGAAGTCCAATATATATATATATCACTAAAAAAAAAAACTTTGTTGAGGGGAAGTTATGGTTAAGTTGCCCTACGAAAAACCTGTGCACTTCACAAAAAAAAAGAAAATGTACACCCTCCCCATTATGGTTCAAATTAAAACCGAAAAACCCCTGAAATTCGCTAGTTATGGCAGACTGAGCCCCCATGCTTGCCATCACCACTGTGCACTGCTAACAGTCACACCCTGAACATGAAAGATGTATCTCAAATGTAACTGATGACATCACTGACCACATCACATGTTTAGCCCCTTTGTTTTCGTTCCCTGCTCTCTCTATATATGTATATATATATATATATATATGTACATTCCGTAAAAAAAAACTATGTTAACGGGATGTTATACTCAGTCATGTCATCAATGATATTTGTGATGTCATCTTTGATGTCCTGGGTGTTAGTCTTAACAATGCACGTAGATGCTGCGAGTTATGGTTGCTGAGCTTACCATAATGGGGGAATGTGCAGTGTTTTTTGGTTTCACTGTGAAGTATAACATCCCGTTAACGTTTTTTACTGAATGTACATATATATATATATATATATAATATATATATATATATAATATATATATATATATAGAGCAGGGAACAAAAACAAAGGGGCTAAACACGTGCTGTGGTCAGTGATGTCATCAGTTACATTTGAGATACATCTTTCATGTTCTGGGCTGTTAGCAGTGCACAGTGGTGATGGCAAGTATGGGGGTTCAGTCTGCCATAACTTGCGAATTTCAGGGGTTTTTCGGTTTTAATTTGAACCATAATGGGGAGGGTGAACATTTTTTTTTTTTTTTTTGTGATGTGCACAGGTTTTTCGTAGGGCAACTTAACCATAACGTCCCCTCAACAAAGTTTTTTTTGTAGTGAATTTTACAGGTTTTTGGGAGGGCAATGTAACCATAACGTCCCTTTAATAAAGTTTTTTTTCACTGAATGCCATAGGTTTTTAGTAGTGTAAATACATCATAACAGTATGTAAAAAATGTTGTACTACATTTATCAGGGTTCTAATAGTAGCACATAAGCATACTACTGTAAAGGAACATTTGAAGTAACTGCCCACCTTCCGAAGAATTCCACATTATCATATGCTGGCAACATCGGGGCGTGTTCGAAAAGTCATACGCACTTCACAATGACATGTGTAACTGGGTGATAGTGCGGAAGTACATTGTACATTCTTGTACAAACTTTAAAATGGAAAATTTCTGGCACAGAACTCCACAAGGCAAGTGTGCAACACAATATAAGCAAGAGTGCATACCGACGTATCTGGATCATTAACCCCCATTCTTCCCCAAAGAGTGAGGGATGAATGCCATAAGCAATCGAGATTTTACAGCACTAACCCGTGCTACCAAGAAAGAGGATTTTTTGTCTTCAACCGGAACGCCTCTGGCGTTTCCGGCTGAAGAAAACAAATCCTTTTTCAAGATGGCCACCATAGAAAGGGAAGACGGGTGTTGGATAGAAACCCTTCTTTGCTTTCCATTGCAGGCTACAGAAAGCAAAAATGAAACTGTGTGACTGTAAAGGCACCACCACATTTGTGTTCCTTGAGAAATGTATGGTTATAAGGAACACCTTTTCCGGAAAGGCAGTCCCTGGTGGACATGGCGACCTCAATGCAATGTTTTGTCCCTTCCAGTAGTGGCCAGTAGCCACATCCCCGACATTGTAGCCACTAACCATACATACAGGCTACCCCTCACAGACGGAAGTTGTACCGTTGATTTGTTATGTACATGAGTACATTTGTTAAATATCAGAACACTATCACATGCACAACATAAACCTTTTTGGGTGTTGTCAATGACCTTTACATACATGTGTCGTACATGTGGTAATTTTTTTTCTGTAAAAATGTGCTTAAAAAACGCAAAGGAGTAGTCTATTTACGTTTACGAAACAAACTCTGTGATGGGAAGCGCAATGACGTTAGAAATACCGGAAGCAACACCATTAACACTCGCCGTTCGACACATAATTTCGTAAGTGGTACAGGTCGAATGGTGTGAAGATATGTGTATTGGGAGTGTGTAACCATGTATTATTTTACAAACATTTCTGTGCACCAAACGCTTTTAGTGCACCTTACCTCATTTTCCCGCTTTTAAGAAGATAGTAATTATTCTGATTTGATTGATTTGATTTTTTTACATTTGTAAAGTGCACCAAACGAAATAAACCGTATATCGGCGCAGATGACACAACTAAAGTTAGATGCGAAAATAGAAAAGGATCCCAGATGAAATAGGACCATCTACCTAAAAAGGAAGGTCTTCAGTGGCTGGCGAAATTGAAGAAGTGAGCTCATAGTTCTTAGTGATTGCGGCAAAGAATTCCACAACCTGGGTCCAAAGACAGAGAATCTTCTGTCACCTCTGGTTCTAAAAGCCAAGTGAGGGATGGTTAAGAAGTGTCTATCGCAAGATCGCAGTTGTCTCGTGGGTTGATATGAACATTCTGAACTAATGTTGCTTAATAGGGCATCTGGGTGACATAAATTGGCTGACGGTGACAGAAATTGGCCTGACGGCACTAAAGCATATGAGATGGGCCTGACCCTCCCGTAACCAAAGCAAGTGGGGTATGCAGTACCTTTCTCCATAACGTTCCTTGGTAGCTTAAACAAATGCGTCCATATTGACGTACGTGCCATGATGTAGCACCTACAAAAGAACACATTACGTAGCATGCCACATTGTAAAAGCAGAGAGTAAATTTGTTAAAAAAAACTCACATTTAAAAATTAGTACAGTAGTTTTATTTCGCAATAAACTGAGCGAAATCATCGCCCCAAGCAATTAGTAAAGTAGTTGTGTTTCACAATGAACTATGCGAAATGATTGCCCTATGCACATTTCCATACAAGTAGCACGTTTCTGTCTTTTGTCGCCAATGAAAATGATAATGGGCATGTTGGTTTCTTTCACACACAGAAAGTAAGCATTGCCGCCACAGTAGTCGTTTTACTCCCACATTGATGTGCAAGACAACGTCAACGGCTGTGATCTACACCACCAGAAAGGATGGAATGTTACTTCTTATTGCGACTGCTGCGTACGGACATAGAATTATGACGCACAGACAACCGGTAATGAACATTTGCGCTTAACGGTTAAAAAAGCCGTCACTCGGCAGCTGTAATCCGTGACAATCACAATAGGGAAAGAAGTATCTGAGGGCAAAAACGTAAATAAAACGTATGTCATTACGCAACCTCTGCACAAAACAAAGTTTTAACACATACTTTTATTACTAAATAATAATTTAATTTGGGAAATGTACTGGCACCCTACAAACAGCGACTGTGTGCAATATGACGCACAGACAACCGGTAATGAACAGTTGCATTTGACGGTTAAAAAATGCGTCACTCTGCAGCTGTAATCCGTGACAATCACAATAGGAAAGGAAGTAGCTGAGGGGAGAAGCGTAAATAAAACGTATATCAATATGCAACCTCTGCACAAAACAAAGTTGTAACACATACTTTTACTACTAAACAATAAAATAATTTGGAGTAATGTACTGGCACCCTACAAACGGCGACAATGTGCAATGTCCATAATGGGGAAAAAAAATTCAACAGCATGTAAACATTGTAATGCATTACGAAAAAAAAAAATTTCCTCCCCCATAGTAAAAATTTAATGTCAATTCGGTATATAGGCGGGAAAAATACAATTACATGATGTGGACCGGCTCCATTGCGTTAGCTGCAGTCAGACAGTTGTGTAACTAATATTTCATGGTTGGTGCAAACGTTTTTGAAGGATAACCTTATCAAACGATATGTTTTTCTAATTGTTACTCCCTACATTCTTTCTGCTCTTTCTCTGCACCTCAAGGTTAAAAAACAACTGACCCTTATGGCTGTCGACAAATATGCGGCCGTACTGAGCTCGTATTTCAAACAGAAAATGAAGTGGCCTTCACTGTGAATGCAAATACATTCTCATTTTACAACAACATATCAGCGGCTATTCATGAGAATTGCTACTCACGTACACGCGCGGAACTGCTGTGTGTACAAAATAGAGCAGGTGGCTGCCTCAGATTCCCACCAGTCTGACCGCAGTAATGTTGTTTATGTATTGTACAATGGACGCAAGTTCATTTTGTACAATGAGTAGCAAGTGTCACTGTACCGTACGACAGTGCTAACAAGAATACTTCAATGTTTCACTTTCTACTACCAAGTCTCATTAACGCTCACCCTTCGAAACAGCGTTCCAGAAGTGTAACAAGTGCATTGGTGTCTTCTTCGTGTAGGTATATTAGCGGTGATGTCCGCGTTCAACACACAACGAAGTAAACATGGCGGACGTATCGAAATATTAAGACACACTTCACACTGTGCCACAACCAATCGGTGAAAGCGCAACATGGTTGCAGCCAGCACGCCACGGAATAGCCAATTGCAATCTTCTCCACGGAGCAAACAGGGAAGTGTGACCGCGGAGCGGACATAGATATCACTAATTTGTAGAGACATACTTTTTTATTTTTTAAAAAAAATATTTTTATTGGCATTTCTTCAAACTTAAACATCGGGACACAACACAGCCCCACCATCCCCTCCCTCCCACCCCCCTCCCTCTCCTCCGGTTAATGTCCATGTATTGTCTTTGCAACCCTTGGAAGTGTTCATTTTAAGCTGTAAACATATCAAGAATGCGGATGTTGTGTGAGCACCATTGCGGAATATAATCGCTTTGTAGGAAGTCTATGGCATCTCCCCAATCTGTGGTGAACTTCTGTCTGTCTCCTTGAAGGTTATAGGTGATCCTCTCCATGGCTACATAGTTCCAGATCCTCCTGAGCCATTCTTGTGTTGTTGGGGGGGGTCTTCTGTTTCCATTTTTGCGCAATGGCTAGCCATGCTGCTATTAGGAAGCCCATAAAGTTCTGTTTTTGAGTTTTCGTAAGGGACTTATCTCGGGGGGCCCACATTCCACACAGCCATATCTTCTCTCCTAAGTTGGGCGCGCCCTCGAAGATTTTCTGCATCTGTGCTTTCACTTCCGTCCAGAATTGTTGCAGTACTATACAGTCCCACCAGATGGTTCCCCAGGAGTCACATCCCCTCCAGCATTTCCCTTGCGTTGTTGGAAACATTTTGTGAATTCTCTCCGGCGTGTAGTGCCATTGGACCATCACTTTCGTCCAGGCTTCCCTCGTTTGAACTGCACATGTCCATTTTCGGATTATTAGCCAGAGGTATGTCCACTGGTCCTGATCTATTTGTTTCCCTAGGGTTACTTCCCACTTTTTCATGTACTGCCACGTGATGTTTTCTTCTTGGACGTTTATAAATATGTAGAGTGCGGAAACACATTTTTTCCCCCCCGTTTGGGTCAACATATATGTTTCAAATGGGGTGAGGTCCCTTGTCCATGCTGTTGTTATTCTTGGTGTTGAAAGCCAGTGGTGGAGCTGCTCGTATTGGTATCTATCCCTTTCCGTGAGGCCCAGGAGCTCCTGGCAATCTGAAAAGGTTCTGATCTGTTGGCTTTCTATCATATCGCCCACCTTTGTGCAGTCAGCCTCGAGCCATTTCCTGAAGGATCCTTTCACCAGTCCGGGGGGGGGTGGGAGTCTGGATTGTCGAAAAGTGGCATGAAGGGGGCGGGATCCTTCGTTAGGGTTTCCTTCTTGGTTGCTCTGTTCCATATTTCCATGGTCGTGTTCATAACTTCGCTAAGTTTGATGTTGTGATGTCTGTGCTCGGGTCTCCTCCATAGAAGGTGGCGCAGATTTGATCTTGCGAAGGCTCTGTCCTGTGCCTCCCACCATTTTTCTGAGTTGTCTGTGATCCATTCATGTAGGACCCACAGTTGTGCTGCCTCGTAGTATTTTTTGAAGTGGGGGAGTGCCATTCCTCCATCTGATTTATGTGCAGAAAGCACCTGTTGGGACATTCTCGGTATTTTGTTTTGCCAAATGTATTTTGTAATGATTGTAGAGAGGGTCTTGAAGAATGTTGCCGGGATTCGGATGGGGAGAGCTTGGAAGTAATACAGGAGCGTGGGCAATATCTTCATTTTGATGACCGTTATTCTGCCTCACTAGGATATTGATAGAGGGTTCCATCTGTTTAGGTCGGATCTTACTTCTTCCATAAGTTTAGGGTAGTTTCCGTTATAGAGGTCTTTTATCTTAGGGGTCAGGGTTACTCCCAGGTATTTCACTCCTCCTTCGGCCTTTAGTAGGTTTAGGTCTTTAGTTGTCTTGTGTATTCCCTCTGTGTCTCCCGCCAGGGCCATTACCGACGATTTCTGCTTGTTTATTTTCAGCCCCGATATCGCTCCATAGTTGTCTATCTGCTGGAAAAGGAGAGGTAGTGTGTTGCTTGGGTCTGATATGGTCAGCAACATGTCGTCTGCGTATGCCGCCGTTTTGTGCGCGTGTCCCCCCATTTCTATGCCCTTGGTGTCCGGGGCCGCTCTGATATTCGCTAGAAGGGGTTCCAAGAAGATTGCGTAAAGTAGGGGCGATAAGGGGCATCCTTGTTTTGTTCCCCTGCCTGTTATGACTGGGTCCGAGAGTTCGCCGTTGACTGCAATCCTGGCCTTCGGTGAGTTGTAATTTGCACAGATCATACAAATAAAATCCTCACCCATGCCCATTTTCCGTAGTATAGCGAATAGCATCGACCACTCTACCCGGTCGAATGCTTTTTCAGCATCCAGTGCTATTATTGCCGATGGGATTTCCATGATTCCGGTCTTTTCTATAAGGTGGATTATTCGCCTTATGTTGTCGTGGGTCTTTCTGTTGGGGATGAAGCCTGATTGTTCTTGGTGAATTAATTTGGGGAGCAGGGGTGCCAGACTTTTGGCTAGGACTTTTGTATAGAGTTTGGCGTCGACATTGATTAAGGCGATTGGTCGATATGAGCCCGGACTTTCTGGATCTTTCCCTTTCTTATGGAAGACTAGAATCTTGGCGTCATTCATGGAAGTTGCTATATTGCGCGTTGACTTGAAGGTGTTAAATAGCTTAGTTAGATAGGGCGATAAAGTTTCTGCGTATGTTTTGTAAAACGCTGCGATAAAACCGTCCGGCCCTGGATCTTTATTCTTAGGAAGGTCTCTTATTGCCTTCAGCACCTCCTCTGTTGTGATTGGTTGGTCGAGAGTTTCCTTTTCTGTCTGGGCCACTGTGGGTAATGTTATCCCCGACAAAAAAGCCGCTTGTGCCTCTTCGCTCGGACGCTGTGACGTGTACAGATTCTGGTAGAATTCTCGGAAAACCTCTTTTATATCCTTCGTTTGTGTTCTCTTAACTCCCTGTTCCGTCCGTCAGAGTTTTCACTGTTTGTTCTTGCCGTTTGCCTTTGAGTTGTCGCGCTAGTAGCTTGTCTACTTTATTTGATTTCATTGCGTACCAGTGTTTGGTGTGAAGTAGTTGCGTTTCAGCTCTCTTTGTTCTTATCAGTTCTATCTGGCTCTGGATGTGACGGTAATCTCTCTTCATTTTCCTTGAGGTGTTCTTGGTCATTTCTTCCCTTAATTCTTCCAGTTTGACCCCAAACTCGTCTTCCCATTTGTGTAAAAGTTTATCTTTTTGCGCTTTTTTTTTTTAAACTTCTTTTTATTCATTCAGCGTGACAGCAAAACATAGGCGAACAGCGCCAGACAAGTACAATATGAATACAGATATACACAATATAGGCATACAGGGGTTACATCACAGGTAATCACAACCATTGGGCATTTATATAACATTATATAACATGAGCAGAATGTCAGAGAGCTATGATAGGGGCAAGGACCCGGGCCGGTGGGGAGAGGTAGCTGGGGGAGATGTTGTAACGCTCACCTGATTCCCGTAGAGGCGCCGGTCTTGACTGGGCGTATACCGTATCTTCAAAGGTGATGTGTAACACACGGCTGGCTCTTTGGGCTGGACCTCTGGGCACTGTATGTCTGACTTGAAGGGTAAGATGTCTTAGGTAAGTGAACGCCGTGCTCTCCATCTGCCTCGGGGCAGGGTGCTGTAACCAGTTTCTTCACTGGATAAGGGGAGCAGGCCTCTTGACTTCAGAGGACTGCTGTCCGTCGTTTACTGCACGAACGGTAAGTTTCGAGTAATTCTAATGTCTTTAAAGTCTTTAGTAATGATGTTTCTTGTTTTGCAGGGTTCCGGCGATGGCGGATGACGGGCTGAAGTGAGTTGAAGATGGAGCCCGTGTGATGAATAGAAGCGCCTGGAAGCACGTAAGTAAGCGCTTGTTGCCTGCTTCACGATGCGCTCTAACTGTCTTTTTATTTTGCAGGTACAAGTTCGGAGCGGCTGCAGGGTGCCGGAATACCCACTGGGTTAGATGTGGAAAGGAGTAATGGCACGTGAGTATTAAACTTCCCCAATGTCTTTAAACGAACCTTGTTTTGTCTTTCAGATGCGGGATGCAGCGCCGAAGGCTTCCGGAGCGTGCGAAGAGTTGGTAAGCTTTTGTCTTTCAGATGCCGGAATGCAGTGTGAAGACCTCCGGAGCGCACGAAGAATAGGTAAGCCTTTGTCTTTCAGATGCCGGAATGCAGCGCGAGGCGTTGGTGACAGCCGATGGACCAGGTAAGTGAAGAGCTGTCACTGAAGCCCGTAATGCTAACCTGTTCTTTGTTGTCTTTATAGGTGTTGCTGAAGACTGGATTCAGGATGGTAAGCCTTTTTCCTTAGGCCCAGGATCAGATGCAGAAGACACGATGAGCGTTCTGCTGCAGAGGATGCAGAATAACGCAAAGCAAGATTCATCCATCGGGTGTGGTTTAAATAGCCTCCTGTAGTGCTTAGGTGTCTCCTTCTACAGCCACGCCTAGGTAAGAAAAGAGTTCCTGCTTTCCAGAAGAGTTCCAGTGTTCTGAATCTAGGGAGTGGCTCCTGCCCCACCCAACAGGAAAAGTAGTTCCAAACAGAAGAGGATCAGAGGCTCAACTGGCAGGCAAGTAAGCAGCATGGTCTGCTGCAGGTAAGTCCACCCAAGCATTATGAGCCCGGCGCTTCCAGCGCTGGGACTGGGCATATTTATGAGCCTGGTGCCACTGGCGCCAGGACTGGGTCCAAAAGGTCCCAATTGGGACTGGTTGGCACTCGGAACCTGGGTTATGGATCTGCTTCCAAGGGAGTTGGGAAAACCCTGACCTTTTGGAAGCAGAGATCATGACAGTACCCCCCCTCAAGGCCCCTCCAAAACCGGGCTTCTCCGGGGGTTTTGGCTTGTCAGGAAATGTTCGGTGAAATCTTTTGATTAGGCGAGGAGCGTGGACATATTCAGCAGGTTCCCAGGATCTCTCTTGGGGGACGTAGCCTTTCCAGTCAATTAGGTAAAATAGTTTAGATTTGGAGATCTTGGAGTCCAGAATGCTTTTGACTTCAAACTCGAGTTCTCCATCAACTAGGATAGGTTTTGGAGATTTAGTTAGTCGGGTTTGAGGTTGCACGGGTTTTAATAGAGAGACGTGGAAGACGGGATGTATCTTCATGTGCGGGGGCAAGTCCAACTTGACCGCTACCGGGTTTACTATGGTAGTGATGGAATAGGGACCAAGGTATCTTGGGTTGAATGTGCGTGGCCCTTTTAGAGGTAGATATTTGGTGGATAACCAGACTTGAACCCCTACTTGATATTGAGGGGCTTCCTTCCGATGTTGATCTGCTCCTTTCTTGTATTGTTCTTTAGCCCTTTGAAGGTGAGAAACAGCTTCCTTAAAGGCTTGGGTGATTGTAGAATGCAGGTAGTCTACTGCTGGTGTTTCAAGATCTTGGAGGGGATCCAACTCCGAGGTTCGAGGGTGACTGCCGTACAAAAGAAAAAACGGGGTTTTCCCAGTTCCCGAGTTATTGTAGGCATATTCGGCTATCCAAAGGATGTCTTTCCAAGTTTTTTCAGTTTGTTGCAGCATGCAGCGTAAATACTGTTCCAGAGTTTGATTGGTCCTCTCGGTTTGTCCGTCGGTCTGAGGGTGGTGACTGGTCGATAGTCTCACATCAATTTGAGCCGACCGACAGCAACTTCGCCAAAAATGAGAAATAAATTGACTACCTCGATCCGAAATTAGAACCGAAGGAAAACCGTGCAGTCGGACGATGTTTTCGAGAAATTCTCGGGCCAGAGTTGCTGCTGTTGGCAAGCCTTTGAGCGGAATGAAATGCGCCATCTTGGAGAATAAGTCCACGATTACTAGAATCGTATTGTATCCGGAGCATGGAGGTAGATCGGTGATGAAGTCCATAGAAAGCGTATGCCAAGGGCGAGGTGGGATGTCAATAGGGCGTAGGAGGCCTGCTGGTCTTTCCTTTTGACTCTTGTTTTGGGCGCATACTCCACAGGACATTATAAAGTCTCTGATATCTTTTTTCCAAGACGGCCACCAGAAGTAGCGCTTGATCTTTTCTGAGGTCTTGGCCATACCGGGATGTCCTTCCATTAAAGAATCGTGATAACAAGAGATTACTTTTTTCTGTAAATCTGTGCTGGGTAGGTATAATCGTTCTTGGAAATACAATAAGTTGTCCTTTACTGCAAAGTCCTTTCCCTGCAGATGCCAATTCTGTATGTCTGCTGGAGTTACAAGTTGCCTGGCTTTATCCTTAACTTCCTCTATGGATTCTGTGGCGATTACACCCAGAATTCTTTGTTCGGGAATGATTGGTACAGGTTTAGGGTTGATCAAGTGTTCTTCCACTCCCATCCGAGAAAGGGCATCAGCTTTACCGTTCTTTGTACCAGGTCGATAGGTAATTATGAAGTCAAACTCGGCAAAGAATAATGCCCAACGGAGTTGTCTAGAGGATTGGGCTTTTGCGGTTTTCAAATATTGCAGGTTTTCGGTGATCCGTAATCACAGTAACGGTGTGTCGGGCCCCCAGCAGATAATGCCGCCAAGCCTTAAAAGCAGACTTGATAGCCAGAAGTTCCTTGTCAGTAATCGTGTAATTGATTTCAGGAGGCGAGAATTTGCGGGACCAAAATGCCACGGGATGCAACTGATTGGTTACCGGGTCCTTTTGTGATAGAACTGCCCCCATGGCAAGGCTTGAAGCATCAGTTTCCACGATGTAGGGGAGTTCGGGGCGAGGGTGTTTTAAGATTGGTGCAGAGATAAATTTAGTCTTCAAATCCTGGAAAGCTTGTTCCGCCTCGGTAGACCATTCAAAACATTTTTTTTTCTTTAACAAGGCAGTGATGGGCTGGACTATTCGAGAGAATTCGGGGATAAACCTGCGGTAAAAGTTAGCGAAGCCTAACATGCTTTGCACACCTTTTACGGAGGATGGTGATGGCCATTTGAGAACTGCATCGACCTTCTTTGAATCCATACGCACTCCGCCAGGTGATAATATGAATCCCAAGAATTCAACTTCAGTCACGTTGAAAACACAATTTTCCAACTTAGCGAAAAGTTTGTGTTGACGCAATCTTTCGAGTACCATTTTCACGTGTTTCCGATGTTCAGATTCCGATGAAGAATAAACGAGGATGTCGTCAATGTAAACGACAACACACACATCTATGAGCTCTCTGAGGACATCGTTCATAAAATATTGAAAGGCGGCCGGGGCATTGCAAAGTCCGAAGGGCATGACCTGATATTCAAATAGCCCATACTTGGTGCGGAAGGCCGTCTTCCATTCATCGCCCTCTTTTACTCGTACCAAGTGGTAAGCTCCTCTAAGATCCAGCTTTGTATATATGCATGCTTTTCTGACTTGGTCCAGGAGTTCAGGGATCAAAGGTAACGGATATCTATTCTTAACGGTGATCTGGTTCAGGGAGCGATAATCTATACAAGTTCTAAGGTCTCCTTCCTTTTTTGGAACGAAGAACAAAGCTGAAGAAACAGGGGACTTGGAAGGACGAATAAACCCATTTGCCAGGTATTGATCCAGGTATTGTCGAAGGTGAAGGTTCTCAGGCTCGGTGAGGGCATAAATTCTACTACAAGGAGGAGTAGATCCAGGTATCAGGTCTATCTGGCAGTCATAAGACCTATGAGGAGGTAGAGAGTTAGCCTGATCCTCCCGGAAAACATCTTGGTATTCTAGGTATTCGGGAGGTAACTGGGGAGTCTCTGAAGAAATTGCTGCCAGTGCAACACCAGGTGGAGGGTGACAAGTAGAGACACATTCTGGAAACTGGACCGTTCTTGCTCGCCAATCGATCAGAGGATTGTGTTTCCCTAACCAAGGTATTCCTAGAATAATCTGAAACTAAGGGGCCTTGATCACATCGAACACGATCTTCTCATGGTGTCCATCTTGACTTACTAGCGTCACCTCTTGAGTGGTATGCGTTACTGGCCCGGAGGCTATCTCCGTACCATCCACCGTAGTAATGACGTCCTTTACAGCCTTGGGACAAAGAGTTAGATTCCTCCTCAAAACCATTTCATGATCCACATATTTGCCGATGGCACCGCTGTCGACGTAAGCTTCAATTGCATGTAATCGATCCGGATTATCAGGGCTAATGAGGACCATAGGTATCACGAAATGCGAGGTCACGGAACTGGTTTTCACGCTCGGCAAGAGGACCTCTATTCTTGTCGGGCGAGGTCGTTTCCCTGCTCAGAGTTTGTAACTTTGGTAACTGCAGCTCCTACTGCCTTCTTGGCAGGTGTCACCGGACAGTCTCGAAGAAAGTGCCCTGAGTTTCCGCAATAGAGGCATAATTGCAACTGTTTTCTCCTTTCCCGCTCCTTTTGTGTTAGAGGACCTTTCAGACCCCCTATTTGCATGGGTTCCCCGGAGTCTACTCCTTTGGAAGGAGTTGGCGGTTTGAAAAATACTCGAGCATCAAACTTGGAATGATCGGCCTTCCTGTTCTGCAGTCTGTGATCTATTTGAACGACTAAGTCTATATAGTCCGAACAATCTTGTGGGGGATTCACTACTTGGGCTAACACATCTTTGAGCTCTCCACGTAGACCTCTATAAAACAGCGTAATCCTTTTGTCCTCAGGCCATTGAGTTTCCACTATCAGTCTGTTGAAAGACGCAATATAAGCCAAAAGGTCTTGATTACCTTGTCGCAACGAAAGAAGCTCATTGTCCAAGGCCTGCCCCTGTGAATGTCTTGCGAACAGTTTTTCCATACTGAGCTGAAAAGCTTGAAAATCATGGAGGACCGGATCATCTTGATTTACTAGAGGGATCGACCAGTCTGCCGCATTGCCACTAAGGTACGAAAGCACGAAAGCTACTTTAGCTTGATCAGTTGGAAAGGCTGCTGGCCGGCATAAGAAATGCAACCGGCACTGATTGATAAATACTGCAAACCTCTTTGGGTCACCAGAAAATCGTTCGGGCGGAGCCAGAGGTACATTCCCAGGTAGGTTGATCTGCACTGGATTCATAGAGGATGTAGAAGGAAGATTTCCCCCAGATGCGGGTAACGGGGTCTGTCCGGCTTGTGACTGTAGCAATTGTCTAGCGAGATCATCTGTTCGCTCCTTGGAAATAATCAGTTCCCTTCTTAGAGCGTTCGTTTCCTGACGGGCTGCATGCACTTCTGCCCTTAGTTCCCCAAGTAACTGGGCTAGCTGGTCGGTATCCGAGGTTTCCATAGCGCCTGGACGGGAGTTTTGTGGTAGGCTTTGCGTTCTGTAACGCTCACCTGATTCCCGTAGAGGCGCCGGTCTTGACTGGGCGTATACCATATCTTCAAAGGTGATGTGTAACACACTGCTGGCTCTTTGGGCTGGACCTCTGGGCACTGTATGTCTGACTTGAAGGGTAAGATGTCTTAGGTAAGTGAACGCCGTGCTCTCCATCTGCCTCGGGGCAGGGTGCTGTAACCAGTTTCTTCACTGGATAAGGGGAGCAGGCCTCTTGACTTCAGAGGACTGCTGTCCGTCGTTTACTGCACGAACGGTAAGTTTCGAGTAATTCTAATGTCTTTAAAGTCTTTAGTAATGATGTTTCTTGTTTTGCAGGGTTCCGGCGATGGCGGATGACGGGCTGAAGTGAGTTGAAGATGGAGCCCGTGTGATGAATAGAAGCGCCTGGAAGCACGTAAGTAAGCGCTTGTTGCCTGCTTCACGATGCGCTCTAACTGTCTTTTTATTTTGCAGGTACAAGTTCGGAGCGGCTGCAGGGTGCCGGAATACCCACTGGGTTAGATGTGGAAAGGAGTAATGGCACGTGAGTATTAAACTTCCCCAATGTCTTTAAACGCACCTTGTTTTGTCTTTCAGATGCGGGATGCAGCGCCGAAGGCCTCCGGAGCGTGCGAAGAGTTGGTAAGCTTTTGTCTTTCAGATGCCGGAATGCAGTGTGAAGACCTCCGGAGCGCACGAAGAGTAGGTAAGCCTTTGTCTTTCAGATGCCGGAATGCAGCGCGAGGCGTTGGTGACAGCCGATGGACCAGGTAAGTGAAGAGCTGTCACTGAAGCCCGTAATGCTAACCTGTTCTTTCTTGTCTTTATAGGTGTTGCTGAAGACTGGATTCAGGATGGTAAGCCTTTGTTCCCTTAGGCCCAGGATCAGATGCAGAAGACACGATGAGCGTTCTGCTGCAGAGGATGCAGAATAACGCAAAGCAAGATTCATCCATCGGGTGTGGTTTAAATAGCCTCCTGTAGTGCTTAGGTGTCTCCTTCCACAGCCACGCCTAGGTAAGAAAAGAGTTCCTGCTTTCCAGAAGAGTTCCAGTGTTCTGAATCTAGGGAGTGGCTCCTGCCCCACCCAACAGGAAAAGTAGTTCCAAACAGAAGAGGATCAGAGGCTCAACTGGCAGGCAAGTTAATAGCATGGTCTGCTGCAGGTAAGTCCACCCAAGCATTATGAGCCCGGCGCTTCCAGCGCTGGGACTGGGCATATTTATGAGCCTGGTGCCACTGGCGCCAGGACTGGGTCCAAAAGGTCCCAATTGGGACTGGTTGGCACTCGGAACCTGGGTTATGGATCTGCTTCCAAGGGTGTTGGGAAAACCCTGACCTTTTGGAAGCAGAGATCATGACAGATGTATCCGGAGTCACACTCGGGTCTGACATATAAGATCGGAATCTGAGCCAGATATTCCTAGGCCTAGAGTGGGTGGGCTGTAGGTGAGACCAGGCTTCCTCAGAGTCTGAGGCCCACGTGACCGCTCTTAACCATTGGGCATGTTTGGGAGGCGAGGGGCGAGGGGCGAAGCCAGCAAAGTAGGATGGATCGTACCGCAAGAAGCATGCAGAGGCCAGCTAGTTTTTTGGAATTCCGGTCGTCGGTGCGGACCCTAGCCACAGGATCAGAGTAAAGCAACCTAACCCAGGAGAGAAATGAGGGACCAAATTTACAGCTCTCGAGGACCCGCCACAAATACCTTCATGAAACCGAATGGAACGCTTTTTGCATGTCAAGCGTGGCCGCTACCGCATGTGTCTCGGGATTTATTCTGTTAATTTATTAAAGAGACGCCTTAGGTTCAGAGAAGTAGAGCGACCAGGGATGAAGCCCCCCTGATCTGGGTGGATGATAGATGGCAAAAAGGGAGCCAACCGGAGTGCCAGCGCCTTGGCGTATATTTTGACATCGCAATTTATAAGTGAGTGCGGGCGGTATGAGCTGCATTGCGAGGGGGATTTACCAGATTTAAGTAATACTGTAATTGTGGCTTCGCGGAGTGAAAGGGGAAATACACCGGCCTCCACCGATTCCTCCCAGAGAGCCATCAGGTGAGGGAGCAATAGTAGTTTATAACGCTTATAAAATTCAACTGGGATACCATCCGAGCCAGGGGCCCTCCCCCAGGATAAGGAGTCCACCGCATCAGAGAGCTCCTCAAGTGTAAGTGGGGAATCAAGGGAACCCGCGGTCTCCGGAGAGAGAGTCGACAAAGGAAGGGTATCAAGAAAGGAATCGATCTCCGTCACTGGCACCTCATCAGAGTTGGAAGATAGGGTTTCGTAGAATGTAAAAAATTCCGTATTGATGTCCTGTGAGGTGACAGACACGGAGCCGTCATGTCTCTCAATCCCAAGTATATGCGGGGACCCCATCTCATGACGGATAAAGACAGATAAGTCTCGCCAGAAGTCGGCCCGGGCGCTCACCCTCCCCATATCTCCTCACCATGCCACATTATCTAAAACATTTTGTTCGCGCTCCGCAAGGGATCGGAACGTATCTAGCTCCACCCCGATATCCGCCAGGGTACCCGGAGTGGAGTGAAGTGAGCATTTAGCCTCAAGGATCGATACTTTTGATTCGCTCTCGGCGAGGTCTCTACGGATCGACTTAAGGGACACCATTCTCCTTCGACAGTGCTATCCTCTGATATAAACCTTGAAGGACTCCCATAGAGTGGCCTGCGATGTTACCGAGCCTGTGTTTGTCTCAAAGAACTCCTTAATAGATACCTCAAGCTCGGAACAAAACTCCGGGTCCAGAAGGGAGAGAGGCTTCAACCTCCAACGTCGAGTACGGCGGGGATCCGGCCCCCAATCTATGGTGACGGTCACAGGAGAGTGGTCAGACAGGGTTCTGGGGAGGATCATTAGCTGTATGACATTCTTAACCAATTCGTTGGAGATCACCCATCTATCAATATGGGAATAGGAATCGTGGACTGAAGAGTAGAAAGAATAAACGCGGGAATCCGGGTAGAAGAACCTCCATGCATCAACCATGGCGAGACGGGGTAGGGATGATAGTGCAGAATAGGCTGCCCTGGAAAGTTGACGGGCCTGGACCCAGATCTGTCGAGGGCTATATCAAAAATTGTGTTGAAATCACCCCCCCAGAGGATGGGACCAAGGGGGAAGCCATCGAGAACGGAAGTGACCTGTACATAGAAATCTGGGTCATCTATATTAGGACCATAAATGTTCAGCAGGACTATCTCCTTATTTTGAAGTGTGGCATGAAGCAGTACATATCTGCCTTGAGGGTCTATTTTTGAGGAGATACGAGTGAACTTGAGACTCTTATGAATGAGCTTCATGACCCCACGGCTTTGGGAAGAGAAATCGGTGGAGAATCTGTGGGGGCCCCATGATTTGGCAAATCTCATACACTGTTCCGTACGGGCATGTGTCTCCTGTAAAAAAAGAACCTTGGACCCATGACGCTCAGCCTGCAGCTGGAGCTGCCTCATCTTTTTGTAATTACCCAACCCCCGTACATTCCAGCTCATGAAAGTCAGGTCACTCCAGACATTGATGCAGGGGCGATTGTATCAGAGAAAATCTCAATAACCAATGGGCCAGTTTAGCAGCCCTGCGGTAACAGTCATTGAGTACCACCTCGCGGTCCGTCCTTGCTGCCAACGCCAAGCTTTTTGTAACATAACCCCCAACATGTCCCACCCCCACCTAAATCCCTCCCCCAAACAGAGGGATGGCAATCCCAAAACCCCTCAACCAAAACCAAACCAATGGCATCAGCGCCTGGGGGCCTGTAGGCCGGATTGGCCGCGTCTCTCTGGGCAGCGGCATGTCCAAGTGAAACAAAAGGTGCCGACAGTGGGAGTTTGCACGTAACTTGGACGGAGATCTTGCACATGTTGACGTGGCACATATTCGTAAAAAGGAAACCATCTAAGCAGGTCACAGAATAGAAAACCAGTGTGACTCCAGTACAGGGAGATGGCAGGGCCTGGGCCCTCCCTGACGGGGCTGAAGGATAGCTGTAGAGCCAAGAACAGAGGGGGGGATCAGCCCGGGAAATGTTCGTCCAGGAACTTAGAGGCCTCTTCTGGAAGTGTGAAGAAGAACACCCGGTTGGCATGTTCTATGCGAAGTTTAGCGGGGTAGAGCATGGCGTATTTAATTGAGTGGTCACGCAGCCTGTGCTTTACCGCTAGGAAAGTCTTACGTTCACGCTGGACGGCCATCGAGAAGTCTGGGTAAAGATGGATGCTTGCGCCACCCAGTAAGAGCTCACCCTTGAGTCTCGCGGCCCTGAGGAGGGCATCGCGGTCACGAAAATTCAGCACACGGGCTATGATGGGCCGAGAAGGAGCGCCAGGCTTGGGTTTAGCCGTCAGGGCTCGGTGTGCATGCTCTATAGTGAATTGCGGGGAGAGTTTGGGTGAATCGAGGAGTGTCAGTAATGTGCGTTCGACGAAGTCTTCCATTGATTCATGGAACTCATTCTCGGGAACACCGATAATACGGAGGTTATTGCGTCTTGATCAGGATTCCAAGTCCTCGTTCTTCTTTTCCACATCAAGGACTCGGTTGGATAGAGCAACGACCTCAGAGCGCAGGGTACCCAATGCATCCTCAGCGGAGTCCACCCTTGTCTCGACCTCCGCCCCCCGGCTATCTGTCCTCTCAATGTGGGCCTTGATAGAGGATATAGTGCCGTTCATGTCATCTAGTTTTGAGTGGAGTGCGGTGAAGCCCTCCCGGATAAAGTCCATCATGTTTTGAGACTCCGGGGCTGTGGCGGATGATGACTCAGTGGGAGCCTGCACGGTGGTTTCCTCTGGCGATCTCACCGGCGTCTTCGCAAACATATTGATGGAGCTCTGTTTCTTTGCGGCCCCTTTGGTCATCCTGGCGATGTTGGAGTTCCAATGAATTAAGGGGGGAAACCCAGCAGCTCAAGAAAGGAAGGTGGGGGGGAACTCCTACCATGCGACACGCAGGGCTGTATGCAAGGCGTGATGTAGAGCAGGTGATTTTCCAGGGGGTGCCAGCGACTGTGGACCCGTATATGTGAGGCTTGTGGCTGCCGGTGGAGCCCGTGGAGGTTCAGCCTGCCCCAGGTGGCATGGAAGGCGCAGTCCGAAGACCTCGGGTGTAGATGACGTAGAGGCTAAAAGTGGTGGTGCCCAGTGGCCGCTATGAGAACAGTGATCCAGATATGATTATCCAAGTGAGTCTGTAGGAGGAGTGGGGAAGAGCACCACCCGGCCCTGTATACTGCCGATGAAATGGACAGGCTGTGGCTCAGAACCAGCAATGTAGGACGTACCAGGCCCTGGGAGTCCCCAGGCGAGGAGACCCCCCAAAGTAGAGATGTGGGTGGCTGGCGTGGCCCAGAGCACCCCAAGTCAATTACACGAATGCAGGCCAATCAACGGAGCAGGGGGACACCTGGGTGAAGTGAATCCAGGGCAGAGTCGACTGTGTCGGGCAGGGGAAGCAGCATCTAACGCATGCCCCGTATGATCCAGAGTCGGGCACCGCCAGCGCTCAGGCCGCGGAGCGACCCAGGGGGGGGAGTGAAGCGGCACCCCCCCCTCCACGCACCACGGACCTTATTGGGCCCAGGGCCCTGCGATGTGCGTCGGCGGGGGAGCGCAGCACCAGGTGTACAGGGGTGCGCCGCAGCTCAACCCCTTCTCCGTAGTCTCCTTGAGGGGGGCGAGGGGAGGGCCCCCAACAGTCGGCCCCCCGGCGAGCACGTCCACGGTCCAGGAAGGGCCGGGCCGCGGCAGCGCTGAGGACGCCCTCCGAGGCGGCGTCGGATCTTGCCGCGGCCGCAGCCGTATGTGCCACCCCCTCTCCCGGGTGAGGCCTCCTCAAGCTGCGAGCCTCAGCAGGGGTGGGTGGGGATCCTCGCTGGAGTGAATGGCGGCACTGGCGTGCATAGAGGCCCGGCACGTCCCACAGCCGGGGCTGGACGTTGGCGTGAAGCCGCTTCGCTGGTGGGGGAGGGGCACGGGGATATCGGGATGTCAGGGCCCCCGACACTGTTCCACGTCGGATTCGGGCCAGATGAAGCCCGGATCATCAGTGACCAAGTCGTGCCCTTCAAAGTCGAGTGGCGATGCGAGAAGGTGCCAAAAAAAGGATCCTGCGACCTGCCTGCCGCGGAGAGTAGCTTTCAAGCGGCCATCTTGTTCGGCGCTCAACAGCGCCCCCATCTTTTTGCGCTTTTAACGCTATTAGATGTCCCCTTATCACCGCTTTGAAGGCTTCCCACGTGGTGCTCGGGGAGACGTCCGGGGTAACATTATTCTCAAAGTATTCCTCAATTTTCTCTTTGATTATTTCTTTTGTCGCTATGTCTTGAATCATTTCTCTAGGGAAAGTCCAGCGCCATAGGCCTGATTGTTTTTGCAGTTTAGGAAGGGTAATCCATAGTGGGGCATGATCTGATAGTGAGATTGTGCCTTTTTCTATGTCCTGTATTTCCCCGACTAGGCCTGCTGTGGCCCATATGTAGTCGATCCTAGAACTAGTATCGTGTACGTGTGAGTGATACGTGTAACCTTTAGTAGATCCTCTGAGTCTTCTCGACACGTCTTCTAATGCCATATTCTGCATAGTCTGTTTGAGTGCGTGCGACGGAGCCCCTTGTTGGGAGGTTTTGGGATTCGAACGATCTTCTGTTAGATTCCACGCTAGATTGAAGTCTCCTGTTAGGATCACCTCTCCCTCCGCGAAATTTTCTAGTGAATTTATTGTTGCTTTGATGAATCCTTCCTGGCCCGTGTTCGGGGCGTAAAGGGTTGCAATGGTTAGTTTACGGTTGTCTATTTGGACCTTCACAAATACATATCGGCCAGTTTTGTCCGCTAATGTCTCCCTGATTTGGACCTGCAGATGGTTGGCGAAGGCTATGAGTACACCTTTTTTTTTTCACGTCATCGTTGGATTGGAGGATTTGTTTGTAGCCTTTTATCCGAAGTAGGCGTTTCCTCTTTTTCTGAATGTGGGTTTCTTGGAGCGATATTATGTCGAACTTTTCCCTTTGTAAGAAGTGTTCAGTTTTCTTCCTCTTCACCGGTGTGTTCAGCCCTCGAATGTTAAACGTTAGGATTTTCAGTCCCATTCTTTCACGTGAACTTGGGTTTTCTTATTGGGACCTTCCTGTGGGTTGCCATGGGGTGCATTTAAATCGGAGTGTGAGTCTTCCCCCTCCCGAACTTCCCCTTGAACTCCCTCCCCTCGCCCCTCCCTCCCTTCCTTCCTTCCCCCCAACATTGTCCCTGAGGAGGGCTCTGGGCCCTATGGTTGCTCCGGCGTGGTGCCTTTGCTCCATCCCCTCTAAAGTCTCAGGGTGATTATTCGCAGGGGATCCTAAACCCTGCTTGTGGTGCAAATTCCACTGATGTCCCGTGGCTCTGCCATGCCTACTTTTCGGCACTGGCCTTTGCTAGGGTGTTCGTGCCGGTGTTTGTACTCCCTCCTAGTCTGCATTGGAAATACTGGTTCTGGTGCATTAATTTTGTTCTGGATTGCGTGATTGGAGTCTTGTTCTTCTTTTCTCTGTTTGCCATCCCCTTGGTTGTCTCCGTTGTTTTGGGGGTTCTCTTGTTTTAGTATGATCAGATTCGAGTTCCTGACATCCCATAATCCTGAGGCCCTCTTCGCATGTTGTGATCCGATGTTGCCTTTCTTCCCATGAGAATAGAAGGCCAAAGGGGAATGTCCATTTGTACCGGATTTGTTTTTCTGATAGGATTTTGGTCAATTGACTCATTTCTCTTCTCTTTCTGAGCGTGGATTGAGCCAGGTCCTGGAACAGTAGTATTTCTCTGCCATTCATTCTTATTTGATCCAGAGTCCTGGCCTTTCTCAATATCTGTTCCTTTTGTGTGTAGCTAGTCATGGCCACTAGGACGTCTCTGGGATGGGATCCTGGATCCCCTGTTCTCCTGGGGCCTACCCTGTGTATTTTATCGATGCAGATGTCTTCCCCGGGAACATCCCCCAGAATATCATGAAATACTTGTTGCATTGCTGAGCGGAGATCTTTATCCTCTACTGTTTCCGGCATATTTTTGATGCGAATGTTTGATCTCCTCGATCTATTTTCCAAGTCCTCGCATTGTGATTCAAGTTCCATCGCCAGGCGTGCAAGGCGGTCTTGTGCCTCAGCTTGTAGGGTTGCCTCCTCGTCCATGCTCTGGACCATCTTTTCCAGGTTGTCCGTCCTCTCCTCTAGGGATTCGATGTCATTTTTTAGTTCCTGTACTGCCTGCTTCAGTTCCCCTTTCATTTTATCGAATTGTGACTGAGTTGAGGCGATGAACTGGTCTTGGAATTCTTTAAAGCATGTTTTCATGTCTTCCCGAGTGGCCATGTCTAGTTTTTTGCTGCGCTCTATTGGGTCTGCTTCTTTGCTATTCTGTTTATTTAGTTGTCTTTTTCCTGCGTTTCCAGTTCCCCAAATGTGTGTCAGATCTTGTACCTGCTTGGTTCCTTTTTTGTTTGTCGCTGCAGCCTGTGACCCCTGCCTCGCCTTGGCTTTGGACATGTGTGTGACTTCTTTGCCCTGTGCGCTATCCCTGCGTCTTTCTCTCGTTGGGCCTCCCTGGTTCGCATACTTTTGTGTAGGGTCGTTTTCGCCCCTGCATGGGCTTGTGCCCCGCCGTTTCTCCAGTGTGAGGTCTTTTTCTCGGGGGGGCTGGTGGGGTTCCGCCTCTGTTATTGCTCTCAGAGTTGCTAGTCTCTTATGAGTACCTGGGGGTCTGTTCCTTTGGGCGCCAATATGCTCCCCATGGGTCCGTTGTGTGGTGGTGGCCCCGGTCCTTTCCCAGTGTGGCCTGTTTTTGTGGGACCACCGATTCGGCCCCTAATCTGCGTGCTGGGGCGGCGCAGCTGGGTGCGGCCAGGGGGCCCTCCCCGCTTGTCCCCGGAACCCTGCCCTGCCTCGTACCTGCTTATCGCGCCTGGATCACTGGGTTCCGTCTGTATCCGCCGCAGTGTGCCGGGCCTTGCCGCCCGCTTCCCGCTGTTCCTCCGGGGTGCGGTTCCTTCCGCCTGGCGCCTCCCTCTCCTTGGCAGTCGCTCGCCCGTCCGGTCCCCTCCTTTTCCCTCGGCTTCTGTGTCCGCCTGCTCCTCTCTCACTGCTTCCCTGCGGGGCAGGGACCGCGGCCCATATTCGCTTAGGGGTGCACTCCGGCGGGGGTCTGGATGTCCCCTCTAGGGCTTGCTCCTCTGTTTCCGGCGTATTCACTGGCCCCGCACCGGAGGCGCCTTCCTCGGCCTGGCGGTGCGGCGTCTCGGGCCTACCCCGGCGGGGAGACTGTCCCGGGTCAGGACCGGGGGGCACCCCTTGATCGCCCGCAATCTGTTCGTCCCGGCTCCTCTTCACCCCTTTTTCTTTGTCCAATGAAGGAAGGTTCGTCTTGAAGGGCCCAGCGCCTGCTAATTTCATTTCTTTATTGCCGCGGCCCGAGCTTGGGGACGGAGCTACGCTCACGCACGTCTACCAGTCTCGGCCGCCATCTTGGAATCCATCTTTTGATTGTTTTTAAGGGAACTACTGGATGAATTGTCACAAAATTTACAAAAGCACGCTTTCGCGACCAAGCCCCTGCCATTGCCGCAAATTTGGTTGAAATCCGTCCAGCGGTTTGGCCTGTAGCCGTGCGCAAAGTTTTCCCCCATTCAGTCTATGGGAAAAACAGAAGTTTGGGACCCCCGTATAACTTTGCCCCCCCTGTACCAAACCTCACCAAACTTTACAAAAGAATTCAGAGTGGCCCTTATACATTTTTTGCAAAGTCTGGTGAGGATTCGTCCAGGGGGAGCGAAGTTATAAGCCACCCAAAAAGTGCTCTTCCTATGGAAACAGCAACTTAACCATAACTATACGGCCACTACTGTGACACAGCAAAATAGGTTTTGAAATAACATGTTGCTTAGTGCTTGGGGAGGTTCACACAGTAAGAGATGGGTGAAAAACTGTATTTGTTCAGGCGGTAGGTGTTAATGATGTATTCTCTATGCATGCCTCGTTCGGAATGTTTGTGCGTACAGAAAATGAGGGTTTCAATAGGGGTGTTAGCGAACATTGAAATTGAGTACATGTCGTTATTACATTATTTTTATCCTATGGGTGTGCTATTGATTAGTACGCTGCCATGGGTGTGACATGCTGTGGTGGTTGTGGCCAGGGCCTAGATTCTTGGATGCATGGCCGTAGGCCGTAGGCCATATTTCCAAGACTGTAGGCTCTGGCCACAACCACCGCAGCATGTCACACCCATTGATACACCTGTAGTATTGATTAGCGATTAGATGGTTGTGGGGAGTGTGTATGCACCCAAGAACAAAGTTATAAGCACTAGAGGTATAAGCCACTGCACACCCATACATTGTAATATCTATGGACATACAGGTACGAGTCTAGCCTCTGGCCAGAACAACTGAAGCATACCACAACTATCGATACACCCCTACTACCGCACATCACTCAGGTGGTTGTGGAGAGGATCTGCAGTCTTCGGTGCATGGCCGAAGGCCATGCACCCAAGAACAAACTTGTCAACTCTAAAGTTATAAGCCAACATGGATTTTACATAGTGCGGTGGTGCATATTCGCATATTTTTCATATTTGATTGTCTGCATTCACATTCAATCCCCGTCCTTGTGTGAGCTGTCTTGGTCATTCTATGCATTTTTATCAATTTCAACTATAAAGGTTTGGATTAATCATTTCTAATTCGGTACATGTCTGGGCGCTGATCAGTGGATTATGTACATACAATTTTAGGTTTGCAACATTAATAGTTTTGCCACAATCAGTGTTTTAGTGTATCTTTGGTTCCTTATGTAGTAAGAACTCCTACCACATCTTCAACTGTCTAGCATGAGTTCAGATTTATAAATTCGTATTTTTTACTTGTCTACTTATTTTGGCTGCCATGTTAAATGTCAAAGTTCTGAGGCAAAAACAATTAATTTCCATTCAAAATCCAGGCCAAGATTGTTTTCTTTCTTCCCAAAGTGAGCAAATTGGCCAGTCCTTTGAAGTTCACTGAGAAACCTCCTCCACATCCTGCCCCTCCTTTAGGAGGATGGGTGTCCAAGCCTTCCTTTGGCCTTGGGTCAGCCAGCAGACGAATGTCTGAGGGTCTCTTTGTTCTCATTATGCGGGAACCATTAAGCAGCCATTAGCCTTCCTGTAGCAACTGAGTGTTAAGATGAAATGTGAATCTTCCCAGGCTGGGCTGTCAGATCAGAATTAAATAGTTGATTAGCTCCACACTGGGTTCCTATACATTAAAGTCTTTTCAGTTCACATATAAAATACAAGCACAGTTTATAAGGGATTTGGACATTTTCAAAGAATTAGCCCTTCACAAACATACTTTAAATAGGTGAATTTTGCCATTTTAATCAGGAAACGGAAACATGTTTAAACTGGGTTTGACAGCTAATTTTCTGCTGCAGCTGTCAGGCAGGGAGGCCTGGATTCCCCCTTCTGCCTCTAGAATCCATGATTTCAGCATACTTTCCTTTCAATAATTCACTGGGGAAAATGACTGAATTTAGCACCAAAACAGCACTTTGAAGGTTGCCATTGGATTAGTAAGCTGTATTTAAGGACATTTTCGGATTTTAGCCTACTTCTGTGGCATTGAATAATGTCACAGTTGACAGATGACAGATGCCAGGTGACAGCAGTGATTCCTGTTTTTACACCAACTGTGCCTGTGTGTGACAGGGTGTGCAGCTCTTTTGTGGTTTATGCACCATGCGCAATTTTGCAGATTTAGTGCGCACAGGGGTTATCGTCTCCATTTTTGGCAGATTTCTTTCCCCATTGGCAAGGGGTGCAGTGTGGCGCATTGGTGTGGATACAAATATTCCACAGGAGGACTGCTCTTTGTTGAAAGTCCTTCTTCCCTTTTTAATCTATGGCCGGTTTTGGCTAGATTGAATAGGCTGGTCTGGTCATTGAAGTTCCGCGGGATGCTCTTCCGCACACCACGCATCTTCTTCATCTCATGACTGATCTTTTTCTTCTCTGTCCTATAAAGGGGAGGACAAACTTCTACTTCACATCTGTTTATAGAAGTATGGGGAATTCCAGAACTCTGGAAGAGGGTAAGAGGGCGAGGGAGCTGGGGCAGTGTTTGAAATGTATTGCGTCTCTCCTAGTGTGTCATCCCCCATCCCATTAGGGTTTTCCCTCCCCCTGTGATCCTCCCACAGAGCAACACCTGCAGGGGGATAATTGGACTGTGACCGCACCATCATGGCCACAGGAAAAGGGTTCTCCCCATGGGATAAGGGATTCAATCTGAGGTTTCGTCACAACTTTCGGATGATGAAGGTGGCAATGTTCATAACATCGTTGGTGGTGTTTTGTGCACAGGGGTTGGGGCAATCTTAACTTGTTTTCAGTGCTACCACCACCCAGAGGGTATTGGAGGTCCTTAAAAACTTCAAAAGGGAGGAGGTGAAAAATAATCTTTGCAATGTGTACAGATCAGGATAGGAACATTAGGATGGGCAAAGGATTACAGGGCAGGTGGTATGGCTGGTTAGATACAGGGAAAGAGCTTTTTTGGAAGGTAATGATGGATGGTGCATCACAAATGTGCGGTGGGGTGTTCATCCGGTGAAGGCTTGTTTTTGTGTGCAGGTTAGAATGTAGTGTGTTTTGTGTCGAAGATTTTGTTTTGCTTGCTTGGTGTTTGTGTGGGTGATGTTTCAAATTTTCATGAAAGTAGAATGGGAGTTTGAGGTGCAGACTTTTGTCAGTGATTCTCTGGTGGTATTCGTATCTATTGGAGTTGGGACAGAGCTAGCGTGATGGTTGGATGTTTGGGTAGGTGTAGAATGAGTCATGCTGCTACATTCTATATGACCTGCAGAGGAGTGAGACTGTTGTTGGGGAGTTCAGAGAGGATAGCACTTCAGAGGTCCAGTTTGGCGAGAACTAGTCCCTGGACTGCAGGATAGAAAACATCTGGGGAAAGGATGCATGTTTTGGAGACAACTGGTCCACAAGTCATTGGTAAAGTGGACTTTTTGGTCCTATGACTAATCTCATGCCTACCTCAATGGGAATAGTACCATGTTCTGCAACTCAAGTATACCTTCACTTTAACAGTAACATTGACAGTGTATTTCCCTGCAGTGATCAAATTTACTTATGAGCTGTTGGAAACAAGGGATATCACCACAAAATAATACAGAAAGAGGTTAATAGAAAACATTACTACCAGATTATGAGTGAGTGTGGGTCCTCTGTCACCTGGCACTGTAGTCCACACTCAAACACCTCCATCACACTAACCTGGTGTTCATTACAGTAAGCAGAGATGGGGCACAATGGCTGGATGAATGTTGGGACAGTAGCAAAGGTTTCTGCAATGCCAGTATGGGTTTGGGTGGTATGGTGATTGGCTGCTGAAGGCGGGTGAATTATAACTGAGTTTGTATTTGTTTATCCCAGTCTTGTGCTTGGAACTGAATCATATGGGACCACAAAGATGTGGAACCCTAGTTGGCCTCTCAGACCTACCTCAGCATCACCAGTTTACTCAGACTCACTCACTGTGGCTAATTGAGATGAGGAACTTCCTTTATACTGCTCCTCTACACATGGTGTTATTGCTCTTGGCTCATCAAGCTCCTCTATACTGTATGCTGTTTATCCTGGATCATCATCACCCTCTACACTGTGTTTTTTTTCCTGGCTCAACAGAAGAAGCAATCTGCACTGCTCATTTTTCTGCACTAGAGGCAGTGGTTTGAACCACCTCCTTTGGCAAAAGTATATGTGAAGAGATAGTTGTAGTATTTGAGCATGTACTACTATCTCTTGCACAGCAAGTGCTGCTGAATGCAGCATTGATGCCTTTGATCTATCACACATAATTCTGCTCCTCCCTCCATGTGCACACAGCAGCTGCCATGGCTTATGTAAAACAATCTACCTGCATGCCTCCCTCTACCCCGACATGTTTAGGTCCTCCAGCCATGTTGACAATTGAGATTATTTCTCTGGTCACTGACAAAGAAAGTCACGTGTATGTATGTCACAGAGGATGTTAATTGGGATTATAACACCCACCAATTGTAATTTACTCCTACATCCAAATAAGTGTAAAAGGATTTATTTCTTCTAAACCAAGAATATTTGGCCTTCTTACAAACAACACTGTTACAACAATTGAGGGTAAAATGCTTCTAAAAGTTTCTAAGACTTTTTCTTTGCAAGCAAATTATATTTTGTCTCCTCACTAAAGTATGGCACATAGATTAACAGACATAGGATAGCCTCCTGTTTCTAAAGACTTCAAAGACTTTTTTCTATGCAGTTATCAAGTATTTTGTTTAGCCACATAAGGATGGCACACTGAGTTAATGAATGCAATATACTCCTGCCTCGAAACAATGCTAAGACATTTTGTTAGAAGGTAACAAGTATTTTGACTCCCCACAAAAAGAAGACATGCCCAGTTACGGACATTGAATGCTCCATCCTCTCGTCAAAGAAATCTCTGTATATTTCTACACAAGCCGCTTCAATATTGTCTCCTCACACAAACATGGTGCACTGCTTCACAGCCCCTGAATATAACCTCCTGCCTCCAAATAATTCTTAGGCTTTTACTTGCAATAAATTACACATTTTTATCCTCACAAAAAAAGTCACGCTCCGTTATAGGCACTGAATATTAATTAATGCCTAACACCAAACGATTCAGGTATTGTCTTCTCCTCACTGACATGAAATGTCATGCAAATTGTTTGTCATGGAAGGTGGTGTTACTGGGATTCACTCCTCCCTTAGTTATAAGTAGCATAGATGGATTATTCTATTTCCATTTTCTACCTTTCCTACCATTGAATTCTATTTTAATTTTCTATCACCGGTCTTCTTTCTGCTCATAGGCGTTTCCACAGATAGTGTCTGTAGTATGCCCTACTTGTGGTCTGCCATTATCAATCTGTGTTTTTCCTGCTTGTTGTTCAGATCTCTCTTGTCCAATGTCAATTGAAAAGGTTCAGGGCAATCGTAATCCATGTTGTTCTAGAGTGGTGGAGAAGGACATGGTATTCAGAGCACATTCAACTTGCCATTTGTCCTTTCTGGCGGTTCCTTATGAAGAAGGATCTTCTCTTGAAGGCAGAGGGTCATGCTTCTCTTGTATGCATGGCCAGCCTGAACATTTCTGCATGGCTATGAATGGGAAAAGGTGTCAGGGTGAGACTGTTAATGTCTGCTCTTAGATCACACAGAAAAAAATGTGCCAACCTGACCTATTGTTGTGCCCAGTGACTCTTCTTTTTTTTTGTTTTTGTCATCCTTTCTTCATGAAAACACTGGAGCAGGGGTTCTATTTCACAAGCTATGTAGTGAAGTTCCCATCATAGCATCAAGCAAAACATGGACTCATGGGCCCTTCCTTACAGGCCTTAATCGTGGATCACTGCTTGATGCAAGCTCAGGATGAAAAAGGGATGAGAAACCAAAGAGTCCAGAAAGACTGCAGTGCAGGCATATGCAAAGAGAGCTTGGAGAGACCTAGTAGACATGTTTTGTATATAGAGAGGCGCCCTAAGCTTCCACCAGCGATATGGGCTAATATATCAAAACATTTACACAGTGGAAGATTTTATAGCTAATCAAAATGAGGCCTAGAATAAATAAAACTAGAACAGCCTTCTTGGCAGAGCAAGAGGGATGATATGTAGAGACTGTACATTATTGGAGAGTTCTGCATCTTGCTTGCTGTCACGATTAAAAAAGGATGATTGGTAAACTGCAGTGCCTGAATTTTGTAAACATTGTGAAAATGACCTTTGGACCACCTTTATTTCAAAGAATGAAACATGCTACATTTGAAAGGCAGGCCCAGAGCTGAAGTAGTTATTTTAGCAAGCCATGGAATTCAAAGCTTCAAGAATTTGATTTCTTCACATGTCCTTATTACGCAGATAGCATTTGTAAAGATTATGTCCTTACAGTAAAGTTGTATTCCTAGTCTAAATGAGATGAATCCATATGTAATGTGCTCATTATTCTGCCATGTTAGTAATTCATTTCAAACTATATTGTGTTAAAATGTAAAAATCAGACTGAAAATATATTGAGTTTTATTTCCCTTTGTCATGTTTTTCAAAAAGACCAGTCAGTATTGCACAAATTGAGAAATTAAACCGATAGGGGCTGAAATGAAAGAACAGAATTGAAATAGTATGCACATTTCAATTTTCCCTTGTAGAGCATGCTGAAGAGCCCACAGGGCTCACATCCATTTGAAACCTGTTAGAAGAATGTTACAGCTCATGGTAAGGCCAGATGGCTTTTAGACCACTCCCAAAGGCTACTCCATTGTATGCAAGGCCGTTTTTCAAAGCACATAAGCTCTATACATTGACATTTCACACAAACTTGTAAAGACTGCATTAACTCAACAGTTCAATGAGAAGGTGAATGACATTCAGCTGCCTGGCACCAGACATCTGCCTTGAATTAGTCAAGGTGAAAGGTTATTGACAACATTCACACCAAGAGAATTTTGCTTTCTATAGTGGTAACATGGAAAGGTTATTTAGGCGATGTTTCATCTCTGTCCTCTGGTTGATAACAGATGGAATTGCTAAAAAATGAACTTAACATGAATAGAAAATGACTTAAAATGTGTAATCCTGAAATTAAAGGCATGGTCTAGTAAAAAATGTTATTTAAAAAATAGATAGGCAACATAAAAAAAAATACTAGCATTCTCTTTTTTAAAACTTCCTATGAAAAATTTTGAGCTATTCAAGCTCAAAATTTGCAAAAGCAAGCACATGGGTGCATCCATTTTGTGAAATGGATGCCCTCCTGTGCTGGCTTTTGCGGCACTAATGAAGGAAAAGCCAGCCAGCCGTAGTAAACAAAAGCTACCGCTGGGTGGCTTTCCCTTCATTAGTGCTGTATGCGGAGGACGGGGACCGGAGACCAGAGCAGGAAAGCTGCAGCTGAATCTCGGTAAGTGCTATTTATTTAAAAAAATAAATAAGCACTAGCTGCGTTTTTTTTTCTAAGTTTTCCGGGCTGGAGGAGCTCGGAAAACTTAGAAATAAAACCGCAGCTTTAAAAACGTTGTATTTATGTTTGCGGTCGCTTTTGAAGTGACTGCAAACATAAATACAACGTTATTGTGTTGGAAAACGCTGCGGTTTTTCTTTCCAGGTTTCTCAGGCTGCTCCGGCTCGGAGGAGCCTGAGAAACTCGGAAAGAAAAACCGCAGCGTTTTCCAACACAACCGCGTTGTATTTCTGCCTGCTGTGGCTATCACTTTGGGTCTCCGGTGCTCCCTCAGGGGAGCACCTGAGACCCAAAGTGAAAGCCAAGGCAGGCAGAAACACAACACGGTTGTGTTTACATGCCGCGGTGTTTCTGCCTACAGCTGATTTCCCATTTGGGGCTGTCGGGCTCCCTACGGGGGCCCGAGAGCCCCAAATGGGAAATGCTAAATGTGCGTTGTTTCTGCCTACATCTGCTTTCCCATTTGGGGCTCTTGGGCTCCCCACGGTGAGCCCGAGAGCCCCAAATGGGAAAGCAGATTCAGGCAGAAACAACGCAGTTGTTTTCTGCAATGCCGCGTTGTTTCTGCCTGAATCTGCTTTCCCATTTGGGGCTCTCGGGCTCCCCACGGTGAGCCCGAGAGCCCCAAATGGGAAAGCAGATTCAGGCAGAAACAACGCGGTTGTTTTGGAAACCGCTGCGGTTTTTCTTTCCGAGTTTCTCGGGCTCCTCCGAGCCGGAGGAGCCTGAGAAACTTGGAAAGAAAAACCGCAGCGTTTTCCAACACAATAACGTTGTATTTATGTTTGCGGTCACTTCAAAAGCGACCGCAAACATAAATACAACGTTTTTAAAGCTGCAGTTTTATTTCTAAGTTTTCCGGGCTCCTCCAGCCCGGAAAACTTAGAAAAAAAACCCCAGGAAGTACTTATTTCTTTTAAAAAATAAATAGCACTTACCGAGATTCAGCTGCAGCTTTCCTGCTCTGGTCTCCGGTCCCCGTCCTCTGCGTACAGCACTAATGAAGGGAAAGCCACCCAGCGGTAGCTTTTGTTTACTACAGCTGGCTGGCTTTTCCTTCATTAGTGCCGCAAAAGCAAATGCCAGCACAGGAGGGCATCCATTTCACAAAATGGATGCGCCCATGTGCTTGCTTTTGCGAATTTTGAGCTTGAATAGCTCAACATTTTACATAGGAAGTTTTAAAAAAGAGAATGCTAGTATTTTTTTTATGTTGCCTATCTATTTTTTAAATAACATTTTTTACTAGACCATGCCTTTAAGCAGTGAATTGCAATGTAATGCAAGCTCTGATCGACACCAGATTTAGACAGTTTGTAGATAAGAGTAAACTCTATTACAGTGGGGTAGTGTTGTGCAGCATGGTGGACTAGACAGCTTTCCGTCTAGCTCCCCTCTGACGGTGCATGAGCGAGGCCACAAAAACCACCAAACTATAGCGGTCGAGGCCCACTGGGCAGAAATGAGTGGCAGAAATGCAGGGTAAGAACATGTGCTGCAGCAGGATTCACATCAAAGTGACTGAAGAGAGAAATTGGCTCCCAAATGGGAGACGCTGACAAAGCAACATGGGATGGCAGTCCAGTGCACTGGGGCAGAGTGGGGGACCCCCGCACCATCGGGCCAGTGCTGTGAGGATCACCGCAGTATCAGTAACAGCACAGGACCCACGTGGGAGCAAAGATAAGGCGAGTGTGGGCCCATTGACACTGTAGCGGGTGTAATGAAGGGGCGGAAGTAGGTGTACTGCTTTGCTCCCACCCAGCAGCTCCCAGATAGCTGCTCTCAGACCCCCAAGGACTCTGGCAAAAGTGGCCAGGGAGCTTTGGCATGGTGGTCACAGGACACAATGCAATGAGCCAGGAGTAAGTGCCACTGATATCAGAGGGGGTAGTGCCCATGTGGTGGGGGAGGGCACACTGTCCAGGCATGGGGCACTGTGCAGTAGGCCATAGAGAAGCAATGGCTACTGGTGACAAGAAGAAAACAGCCAGCCCGCTGGTGTGGTCAGTCTGACCGCTCAAGCAATCACAACAAGGTGACCAAAGCAAGGAAGGAGGGCCCCTACCTTGACACAGAGAAACAGCAGGGGTTCAGTGGTGCAGCAAGAAAACTGCAAGGTACATCACACACTTGCACAGCTTTCCCTTCAATAGGAAGGGGAGGGAAGAGTGGGGGCAAGGGAAGGACCAGAAAGGGCCCCAAGCGAATGGCCGCAAGGAGAGCTGTCAGCAAAGTGTGGGGTGTGAGAAACCAGAAGGCGTCTCACTCGCTACTCCCGGGGATCTGTCATCAAGGTGGCCAGGACACCTAGGATTTCACTCCCCCCCGCCCCCTTTTCCAACATAAACTCTCATGGACAGTTCACCATGAGCCACAACAGACTAACACCAGAGCCGTATACCTGACATGTCCCCACACCATGGACAGGCAAGGTCAAGGCAATTACGGATTATTACACACACCTGACTTCCATCACACTTCCTCACAGGGATAAAAGGCAGAGCACGAAAGCACACTCCTGGAGTGATCACTTTCTCCTTTCCTCCCAGCTCACCCTTTCTTCCCCCAGACTAAGTCAATTCCAGCACTGCCATCCACCTTCTCGGTTATCCAACCCAAGAAGCGTGGGTCAGTTGTGGCTTTCGCCACCACTTTCTCACCACCCCTCTCCCTTTGGCTGAATCACACCCTGACACAACCCTTTCCATGCTCCACTCTGCTATATCTGATACTCTCGTTCTGTCATGAGGATTCACCTGAAGCCAAAAGCCAAGTGCAATTCCTGGTACAACTCCTCACAAACTGGCATGCCGCCTGCTCCAAAGGCAATACCAGCTCTCTGTCCTGACCAAGAAGAGAACTCACACCCAAGCCCTTGTCTCTGCGGCATATAACAACTCGGCCGAACTCTTTCAAATTTGCAAGGAACTGGCCAATCCTGCTGCAGTCTCTACCTCTCTTGTCCCTTCCCAGGCCCTCTGCACGGCTCTGGCTTCTCATTTCATCTCTAAAAACTCAGGACATCCGGTCATCTCTCTCTTCCTTTCCCCTCGCCCTCTACTCCCTGCTCTTCCTCTGGCCCCCCTGTGGCCACCTCTCCTCCCTCATTCTCTGCCTTTCCCCTGTACTCCCCAGAGGAGGTTTCTAGACAGTACGATCTATGAACGTCTCATCAAAACTGGTTCATCCCTGTTCCTCCAAAACCATCAAGAACCACATTGACTCCCTGGCTCCTACTCTGGCCGACTTCTGCAACCACTCCTTCGCCACTGGAGTCTTCCCATCACCCTGAAGTACTCCCTTGTGCACCCTCTTCTTAAGAAACCCTCTGCCGACCCGTCCTGCCTGGCTAACTATCACCCAATCTCCATCACTCCCTTCCTGGGCAAACTCCTGGAAAAGCTGCCCATCTCCCAGCTTAATCTTCACACTGAATATGTTGGTTGCGTTCATGACCATCAGTCTGGCTTCAGAGCTGCCAGAAGGATGGAAACTGCTCTCTTGAACATCCGTGAAGATCTGCTCTCCAACCTTGGCTCCAACACTCCATGTGTCCTCATTTTACTTGACCTCTCTTCTGCCTTTGACATGCTCAACCATGCCTTCCTGCTCAACCGTCTCTGTGATAACCTAGGTATCACTGGTCAGGCCCTGGCTTGGCTGACTTCTTTCCTCTCTGATCGACTCTCCCAGGTCCAACTTGGGTCCTTCCTCTCCTCTAGCTCTATCTCTACCTGCGGTGTCCCCCAGGGGTCTAACCTCTCTCCCTGGCTGTTCAACCAATACCTGGCACTTCTTGCCCACCGCATTGCTGCTCTCTGCCCCAACTTTCAGTGCTATGTGGATGACACTCAGCTCATTTTCAGGCTATCTTCGGCCACCTCTTCTCTGTCTCTCATCGCTGACTGTCCGCTATCCAGGAGTGGTGTGCCACCAATGATCTCTGCCTTAATGCCAGTAAGACTGGAATTCTCCTCATCGGCACACCCGTTCCCTCCTTTCCTGTCACTCTCTGGCCAGCCTCTCTTGGGCCTCTTCCTGTTCCCACCTGTGAGGCTAAAAACCTCAGTGTCATCTTCGACTCCACACTTTCCTTCTCTCCTCACATCCCTGACGTCGCTAAGAAGTCACACTACCAGCTGCACCTCCTCAGAGGTATTCTTCCTTTCCTCTCCTTCCCCCAGAAGCTCATTGTCTCCAGAGCTCTGGTTCTCTCTAGGCTGGACTATTGCAACAGCCTCTTTCTGCCTGCTTCTACTCTCCGCCCTCTGCAACTCATCCAGAACTGGACTGCGAGACTTGTCCTTGGCCTCAAGCCCAGGGATCGTATCTATCCAGGACTGAAATCTCTGCACTGGCTCCCAGTGGCCGCGAGTATTTAGTTCAAACCCTCTGCATTGTTCACAAGGCTTTCTAGGGTCTGGGACCTCAATACCTTTAACTCTCTTCCTAAATATCTTCCTTCTCAAGCTCTTCGTTCATCCGCCTCCAACTCCCTTAGGGTTAGTCGCTCTCCAAGCAACGAGTTGTTGGTAGATCTCGTTCTTCAACTGGGGCCTACCTTTGGAACAGCCTCCCTGAAACTTGAGGGGAACCATCTCCGGTTCCGGAAGCACAACAAAACCTTCCTCTTTGCTTCTGCTTTATCTCCGCCTCTCCCCTGCTGAATTCCTGGCTGAAACTGTACTGGTTACCTGGCCACCCTCTAATCTCGGGCCCAGGTCCCCTCTCCCACACCTGCACTGCCTCCTTGGCAACCCCCGCACTTGGGGACTGTTTTCTGTATCCTTACAGTCCCCCACCAGCACTTGACACCCAATGTCTGTACTTACCCTTGCACTTGCCACCAGCTGGCCCTACTTCTCGTATTGTTTTTATTTATTCTATTGCCCCATGTATTGCACTGTCCCCAACCCCCTCCCACTCCGCACTTTTCCTCTTCCCTTTCCCCCTGAATGACACTTGGCCTAGAAGAATCGTTGTCTCTGTCTTCCCTCTGTTCCCCCTCCCTTGCCGCGTCGCACCTTGAAACACTTGTGTATAGGCACGTTATAAATGCCATATCATATCATACTCTGAGAGAGGCAAACCAGACAAGGAAACAGCAGTTCGAAGATGGCAATTTCATTCCAGGAGGAAGACGGCGAGACCAGAGAGAGTCTCAAGGTGGGAAGCACCCATGACCTCTAAAGACCGTTACTTTCATGAGCCTTCGAAAGAAAGAAACCGAAGACTAGGAACTAAGGCTGGGCAAACCTGCACAGTATAGTGGAGGTAGCTGGGGCTCTCCCATGTCGATGACCAATGCAGGGAGGAGTGATTGCCGGCGTCGTACTGTCCTTGGCTTTGTAAGGAACTCATGGTGGCAACATTAAAGTCAGACACAAGTGATCACAGTTCAAGGATGTTGTTACGCACACCTGTTATCCACAGGGATGCCACCCAGCCGGGTTACTCGCTTGTATGCTTCTCAGCTTTGCCCTTAGGTGGTCTGCGGGGAAGGTTCTGCCTGAAAATACAGGAGGACTGTGTTCAAGAATGATTGACTGGGGTAAGTATCCTCCCTCCACCCCCGTATGATTTCAGTCCCTCTGGCGCCCTCTCCTCACCTTGTGGTAGAGTTAGGCGTGCTCTCCGTCCTGCCTTCTTTGCAGGGGTGCGTTGTCTTTCATGGGCGAGTGTGGTCCAGTTACTTCACTGACGCCGGCCCGTTTCATATTGTTCAGGTAGGTCTTACTGCTGTTCTTTAGTTTTGTTGCTATCCTGCATGCCTTTCTTTGTTTAAAATGTCTCTTTTTTTTCTCCCTTAGGTATGCAGAGCTTCAGCGCAGCGAACTGGCTTGGTTGAGCCCCGCTGGTAAATGGTGGCACATTAAGAGCGCTATGATGCAGTAAGTAAGCGCTAGGCGCAGCTCTGCAAAGTCTTGCCTTTGCTAACCTGGGTTTTCCTTCCTTGTAGGTCGCAGTGTTCTTCAGCGCAAGTGGAATGTCCGGAGTGGTGCCAGCCAAGAGGCGACCAGCCAGGTAAGCCTTTTGAGCAGTTCGTAATTTGTAAATGTCTCTACTGATTTCTTTAATGTTGCCTCTATCGTCCTCTTTCAGGTCGTTCTGTCTGGGAGGCGTGCAGATTCGAGGAAGCTGTTCTCAGTAGCTGTGAGTGTTTAAAGATGAAGACTGCAGGTAAGATGCTGCTGCTAATGATGTTCCTTTTGTCTCCTTGCATGTTCTGCTTCTCCGAGGTTCGAGGGAATAGCTGGACACGGTGAGTGTCACGTTGCAAGCTGCAAAGTAAAGCAAAGCGTGTTGTCTTGCTCGGGTGTGGTTTAAATAGCCCCAACAAAATAGTCCTGGTAAGGTAGTCCCTAGGCTACCACACCCAAAACACTAGACTGCATAGCTTGGTTCTTAGGAACCAAGCTATGTGGATGCCTCCATGTTGGCTGACAATACAATAAAGTAGTTCCCAAGCACATTGTTTTTCATGGTGTATGAGCCTGGCGCCATAGGCGCCAGGCTGGCCCCATGAGGGCTTTTGAAGAGGATGCCAGGCTCTAGAGGCCTGAGTCCTGACTCCACTTAGCCAATGTGTTTGCCAGAGGGGGTTTTGGGAAAGGGTTGTGACAGGTTTTTATTAAATTGTATATGCACGTTGGAAAAACACTTAATCTAAGCCTAAATCTAAGATCGGAGCAAGTTATGACCATCAAATAATAATAATAAGACCGTCCCAGTGGCGCCTTGTCAAATTAAAGGGCCTATACTAAGAAAAACCTATTGCCAATCCTTAGGCTAAATACAAACAAAGGGTATGGGATATGGTTCACAGGAAAGAAAGAATTGTTCACAAATAATAAGTCAGGATGCGGCAGTCAGGTCTCCCTTCCCCACGTTTTGAGCATGAGGCAAGGTAGGACTTTGGACACAGCACACGCTCGAGCTTTCCCAGAGTTTCTCAAGTGAGCACCCATGTGGTGCTTGAATCTGCTATGCTGGCTTTCCCCTTGCGTATCAATAGTTCTTTGTACTTTCTTTAATCAGCGGCTCGCTACTTTCGTTCAATACAGTTTGGCTTCTTATCGGCTCTCCCCTCGACTTACCGGCTGTGATGAACTGCTTGGCTTTCTAGTCTGTGGAGTCAGGGCCGGTACCATTGGGGCATGTGTCTCTCCCCGGCTTGGCTGTCAGCAGAGGAGGTAGTTGAAATGTCCTGCAACACACGCTGGCTATTGTTTGCAGTCTTATGATTCCTTCTCTGGAGGTTTCACAGGCCTCTGTTGATAAGGACAAGGTCACTTGTCAGTATTAGTATCCGACGAGATAGAACAGGGACAAGGTATAATGAGAAGGGGCATACAGCGTCTTACCCGTCGGTGTCCCACTTCCACTCCCCAAGAACCCCCATCCAGGTGATCCTCTCTCACTGGTCCACCCCCAGGAACTGGATCCAATAGCGATGGCTGTGTCCTGGCCACCTGGATGACAGATCCCCCGGTTTCTCACAGCTCCAACAACAAAGAGGCCTCAGAAAATGCAGCACAGCCAGTGAGTCCGAGAGACTTATACCAAACCAGCTCGTGTTTTGAACCAAGGTTGCAAGCAGCAACATTGTACAATGAGAATCATTTGTAAAGAGCGACGCAGATATGAATGAAAACCAAAGGAGTAATTGAATGTTATAATTGAACTTTGGAAGTTAAGCAAAGATACCATACACAGAGTATTCCAGCGCCACGTGGGTGCTCATTCGAAAGTCTCTGTTAGGTATCCAAGTGATGCTGAGTGTAAGAAAAGGAATACTGAGATCGAAGTGGTCATGCAATGGGTCTTGCTAAATCCTGGTCACATTCGAAAGTCTTTGATAGTTTAAAGTACATCGCAATTATTCTGAGCCCGCCTGATGGAGACTAATTGACCAACAGAAAAGGGTTCTGAGAAATAATTATCTGAACTTCTGTTTTCGAAGGATCTGAGGGTGATCCAGTGTTGAGCTTTGGTTTTGGAGGGGATCTGGGCCTGGTTGGGGGGGATCCAGGGTGAACACCCAAATTGAATACTGGAAGGGGAAGGAACATTTTCGTTGTTGTTTTGTGTAATCGACCCTCCGAGTTAAAAGACCTGCAAGAAGTAAAGAGACTTGAACACAGAAGGTCTTGAACTGTAAAAATGGAACTGTATCCTTGTGCCACATAAGGCAGAGTGTGTGCTTTGCTTGAGTGAACCGCTTCGTCCCGGGCTGAAAACGTGGCAAATGGAGGCCAATGGGCCAAACATCCTGACTTTTTATGAATATCGCCCCACATTATTTGTAAATTAGTAGTAAGGATTGGCAATCATTTATTTTTTAGTACAGGCCCCTTTATGTTGACAAGACTCCATGAGAACAACATGATTATTATTTGATAGTCATAGCTTGCTCCCATCTGTAAATTTAGGTTTATCCTACCCTTGTGAAGATATAATAAACACCCTTCACTGCGGTCACTTGTGTCTGTCTTACTGTTGATATCATGCCTTTCTTACAGGGGCACAGTCACCCACCAGTGAAGGCTATGGTGGGTGGTGGACAAAGCAAGCACGAAGATGGCGAAGGGGAAGAAAATGGCGGTCTAGGTGAGAATAGACTCATTTACTGTGTCCCCAAAGGATCCCTCAAACACCAGAGAACAAGGGACAGGCACTGGCTTGGGTACACCATAGGCACCCAGGCTGGGTGAACTCCTATTAGACATCCACAAATCCAAGTCCTCACCGAAGGGCAAGATAGATGCAGTGGGGGCAGAGGTGAGCTTCTTGAGGCATGATTTACAAAAGATCTCAGCAAGAGTGGAGGAGGCAGAACACAAAACATTGGAGGTGGAGGATGTGATGCAGCTGATGAAGAAAGATATCCAAGGCTTGAAAAGCACAACAAACTTCTTGGAATCTTGGAAGAGTGGGTGGAAGATGTGGAGGGGTGTGCCCCTTGCAACAACATTAGGATACTGGGGCTCCCAGAGAAAGTAGAAGGGCCCTGCATGGAACTGTATTTGGAAGGTTGGCTGGCAGACTGGGTCGGCCCAATGGGGCTGTCTCAATTCTTTTCAGTAGAGAGAGCCCACAGACTCCCGAGCAGGGTCCGGATCCCAGGGGTCCACTCCAAATTAAGTAATAGCAAGGCTACTCACTTACTGAGATCATGACATAATACTATAGATGTCGAGGGAGAAAAGATCCATTGTGGTGAATGGCTCCAGAGTAACGATATATCCAGACTTGACGAGGGCAGAATCTAGACAATCATTTGAGGAAGTGAAGAAATGGCTAAGGGAAGCAGAGGAAAAATATGCAATGCTTTTTCTGACAACCCTCAGAGTGGTGGGACCCAAAGAGGTACGGTTCGTCCATGCCCTCCTGGAAGCCTGGGACTGGGAGGACAGTGAGGGACTGGGCCGATGGAAGCATTTACGGGAAACAGATGGGAAACTGCCTGGCTGAATGAGGGAGCAATAGGTGAGCGAGACTGGCAACAATGGAACTTTGAGATTTTGATGAAACTGATTACACTATTGAATTTCGAGGATGGCTGCAACATAAGAGACATAGAGCAGAGCTTGAGTCATGAAGAGCACACACACCAGATTGCCCACCCGTGAGCGGGGACGATCATTGTTTGGTTCATTGTTGAAGGGTGACGGATGCTTCGGGTTGGGGGGAAGCGTTGGGATAGGAGTGTGCTTTTGGGGATGTTTTTTTGTCTTGTTACTGTTTTTCTCAGTGCAACCATATGGGAAGGAGAGGGGGACACACCCATCAAGGGAATAGAGCATAGGCTTCCGCCAGGGAGCAGGGGGGCAATGTACAAGATAGGAATGGCTGACATGGGTAATCCAAGGAACAGGTCCTTCAGCTGTATGTCATGGAATGTCAGTGGGCTCCTGGATAAGATTAAGTGAGGCTTGGTGGCCAAATTCTTGGGGGCCCACCAGGCGGACATAGTGCTATTACAGGTGACCCACATTTTGGGTACGGCCTGTGACTTCTTGGGGAGAGCTAGATATTCGGTGGTGGAGCATGCTGGGTTCAACAGGGGATCCAGAGGGGGGCAATATGAATTAAGAAATCACTACCGCTAGAGGTGCAACATGTGCAGAGGAATTGGGTGGGGGAGAACGATTCTCCTGAGAGAATTTATAGGGAGAAAAGCTGTGCATCATTAATGTTTATGCCCATCTGACTACAATTGGAAACGCTAAGTAGAGTATAAGTTCTGTTGGCCAAGCAAGGGGGTATATCACAGTGGTGGAGGGGCTTTAATGACACATCAATGCTAATGATAGACGGGACACCATAATGAGTAGGGCAACAGCACTCCCCCACCCCCCAACAAAGCTCAATTCCTTTATTGAGGCTGCAGGCCTGAAGGATGTATGGAGAGATATGTACCCCAGGGAAAGGGGTTTCTCCTTCTTCTCAAATGTGCACTCGTCCTTTTCAAGGATTATGTATTTCTCCCCAGCACAATGGCGGCCGGGGGAAAAGAACACATTTGTTCCACAGGGTATCTCAGATAATTCCCCCTTGCTGGTCGCAATACTGGGGGTGGAGATGCAGGAGAGAGGGGGTGGAGGCGAAATGCATGCTACCTGGAAGATTTAAAGATTGCAGAGGCCCCTAAGAAGGAATCTGGGGCCTATTTTCAGAATAACTCTGAGATGGTGGAAAGCCACTCCACACTATGGGAGGCCTATAAAGTGGTACTGGGGGAAGGGCAAAGCAGGTGGTATGACAACATCGCAGAGTTCATAGGCAGCGGTAGGATCAGTTGGAGAGGGGGGTAGAAACAGCTGAAACACAGCATGCAACCAGAAGGATCCTAACTAGGGCCCAGCATCAGTACAGAATGGTGGCTTGGGACGAGGCTTGGGTGATGCATTGGGATAAGCAGGCATGGATCTTTGATGCAGGAGACAAGTGTGGCAGACATCTGGTGTGGCTGGAGTGGAGGGACGAATGAAGGGACCAGGTAGTTGAGGGAGATTAGAGGGACGTATGGGGCAATGCCGTCCAAGAGTAAAGTTATAGCTGAAGCATTTGCAGCATACTATGGGGAATTATATTGGGCACCAACAGGTGGGGATGCTGTGAGAACAGTGAAATACATAGGGGGGATGAGTGTTTCTCAGGTGAAATAAGAGCTTTGGCATGGGTTGGAGCTAGACCTGACTCGGGAGGCAATCCAAGTAGCAATACATCAACTACAATTGGGGAAATCTCCAGGCCCTAATGGATTCCCTGTGGAGTTTTGGAAACTGGAGGGGCAGGGACCGACGGAGGAGATGAGGGCCATGTTCATGGAATGACGGGATGGGGGCACGCTGTCAGAGGATCTGTGTCAGTCAACGATTGTAGTGATACATAAAAAGGGAAGATGCCAGAGCAATGCAGCCCGTACCACACAGTCGCCTTGGTTAATGGGAAGGTCTTAGCCAATAAATTACTACCAGTCATTATGACCTTAATCCACCCTGATCACTGCGGGTTTATCCCGGGTAGGGCAACCAGGATGAATCTTAGGAGACTACATCATGCGCTGAGTCCAGACTCCTCCCTGGAGGGACCACATGCAGTGATGTCAATAGACTCAAAAAATGGCATTTCACTCCATGGGGTGGGAATATCTCTGAGTGATAATGGAGGAGTTTGACTTTGGGCCTAGGTTTGTGGGCTGGGTGAAACTATTGTACACCAATCCGGTAGCGAGGCTTGGGGTGAACGGTGTGCCTCGGATGCCTTTGGTTTACAGAGGGCACCAGACGGGGGAGCCCTCTCTCACCGCTGCTGTTTTTTCTGGCGATGGAACCATTTGCGATAAGAGTGAGGTTGGATACCCTGTTGAAGGTATTTGTTTTGCCGGAGTGGGTGGGTCGGACCGTATATCTTTATGCACGGATGACATCGTCATCTACCTAGGGGAACCGAGAAGTACTGGGCTGAGAGTAGTTGATATGTTTCGGGAGTTTGGAGGGGTGAGCAGCCTTAGGATAAACTGGGATAAATCAGAACTCATGCCAGTACAGGAAGAAGGGGACATGATACATGAGGGATGCCTTCTCATGATCGTGAGAGAATCCATAAAATACTTGGGTATTCAGGTAGTGGTGCAGGACAGCATGTTATCTGGGCCTAGTCCTGGATAGGCTGAGGGGGGGAGGCCAAACACTAGGAGACATTTCCGAACTTCATTGTAGGAAGGGCAAATCTATTCAAAATGTTGGACTTGCTGCATCTCCTTTACGTTTTGCAGAACAGTCCGGTGAAGGTGCCGGCGGGGGTGTTCCGGACCATAGAGAAACTGCAAAGGTAGATCATATGGTGAATTAAACTCCCGTGAATTGCACTGATAAAGCAGACTGGGTCGATTTGGCACACCAGGTTGGGATCCCGAATGTGCAGCATTATTATTGGGCCTCCCAGATCATCATGATTACTGAGTGGCTGTTCAGGGGGGTCATGCCACACATCAAGAGGGAAATGAGGTGCTGTATGGGTGGGGCTCCTCCATGGGATATGACACAACCAGGGGTCTGTGCGCTGGCCTCGCGTACAGCTGTTCTCAGAGCCATCGGGTGGGCTGTAGTTGTGACCAGGGAAGCGTCCATGGCCCAGGAAAGGCAGGATACCTGGGAGGTACCCGAGAGGTCCCTTATGGAGTCGAATCTTCTGGAGGGGGAGATTAAGGGGAAAGCAATATCGAAATGATTTCAGATGATCAATCATTTTACATCTAACCCCTGTAGAAACTAAGAGGGAAGTGGGAGGTGGACATGGGTGCCCTGGAGGAAGAGGACAGGGCTGAGGCGGTAACCTCGTTGAGAGAAGCAAATATAACCATGTGTCTGTGTCTGATGCAGTACAAAATACGGCATAGGATATATTATTGTAGGGTCCGCCTCCACCTGATGGTGTGATGAATCCTATGGACTCCTCATTAAGCCCTTGCCTAAAGTCTCCTCCAGGTGGCCAGGGAAAGACGGATGCTTCCTGATCCTGACCGTGTGGGCGGTGTTCTGCAGAAGGATCACCTAGGAGGAAAAAGGGCTCACTGGAATGCGAGGACTCTGTGGGTGAGACACAGTATTTGTCTTCCTCTAGGGAGGATATCCCCTCCATGCCAAAGTATATATTGGCTTGTTGTAATAACCATCTTTCTGTTCCACAACTAAACATATGAATAAGGGTGAGAATAATCACAAATTCCTAGGTATCAGGAGGCATATAAATCCCTCCAAAATCATGAAGACTGATAAAGCTGAAAACCTCCCTGACTCCCAAAGGTACAGTGAAAGGCAATCTGTGAATAAAAACCGTTTAACTTCTAAAGAAATACATTCAGAAATGCATTCCTCTTTTCAAATACGTCTGGTAATTGATCCATATGAATTTCCTTCAAAGAAATAAGTTTAAAGGCGAAAATCAAACCAGAAAAACGAACTTTGCCTCTAGGGACTTTAAGTCCCATAGTTCCCTAAGTACTGGGACGAAGAAGGGGCCTAAAAAAGGTACAATCCTGCCAGAGTGGTCAGATCATTAATTGAAATAACCCACACCTGAGGGAGACTGAGAGGCTTAAAACCCCCTCTCAGGTGCAGGCCATGGGAGAGAGTAAGAAGCAAAGTGGGCAGGAAATTGTTGATTCATGCAGGCAACTGCAGCAGAAGCTGGAGGAGGGCGAAGACGCCAGGACCACTGTTTGGCAGAAGACAGATGCTGGTCCTGAGAGGGTCTGTGTCTCCAGTAGACGGCAGTGCAGAGGTTGCACAGTGGGAAGCGTGCAGGAGGGAAGCTTGCGCTCTGGAGACTTGTTCTGCAGAGGCTGCGCAGTGGGGAGCGAAAGCAAGGAAAGTTTTCTGTCCCAGGAGGCTGTCTCTGGGTGGCTGGCATGCACCAGAGGGCCTCGGGAGTAGGAGAAGGTCCTGTTGCAGGTGGCGTGGGCAATGGCAGACCAGGAGAAGCAGTTTGCTGGGTTGTGAGGAGCCACAGAAGCAGATGTCCTGTGAAGAGTGAGGGGATCGAAAGCACATGACTTACCCAGTGAGTACACAAGCTGGTAGCGACTCTGGCTTGCAGGTTCAAGACATGCGTTCACGAAATAAGCAGCACTCGTGTATGACTGAAAGTGATCATAGAAGTGATTCTGAAAGTTGAGTCATTAAAAAGCAGCACTCGCATATGAGTAAATGTGGATGCTGAACTATTAAAATGCAGAGAAAGCTCAAGACTTTAAGTGTGTGAGTTTGTGGGGTATCAAGCAACCCGATGGAGCAATATTAATAAGAACTATACACACAATCATTGCCCAAGCCAAGAGAGACTAATATGAAGGCAATTCGAATCCAAAAGATATTGCTGAAGGCAAAAGGGGACTAGTGAAACGTGTTGAAGTTGTGAAACTTCTTGGCCATACTTGGTACAGTACATAGAAAAAATTGGCTAAAACTCAATTTGCCAAAGCCAAGGGAGAAACCGGATAAGACCTTATCCTTGTCAGTATTTGGTTACTGGTGCAGTGGGGAAACAAGAGTGGCAAAAACACTGCCCTTTTGGAAAAGGTTATTCAGAAGGAGAAGAACCTTATTTGCAGAGGATAATAAAGAGCACCAATGAAAGTTTTAAGCTACAAAATTATGAACACCGTGAAGCTGTTGTGAACCTCATTTGCTCTTGTGAAACGCTGTTCGGGCAGGGGGGTATACCCAGATGGCACCCAGATGGCACACCTTTGGAGGAATAGGCCTAGCATGGTGGTAAGCCTGGTGTGAACTGTGGTAGTAGGCGTGGCATGCAAGTAGACCAGGTAGAAGTCGATGAAGAGCTGGAAAGTAATGCTGACAGAGACATTTTATGTTGTATATGGTGTAGAAGAAAGAACTTTGTAAAATCTGCTGTGAAGTAGTTATATTCTTTCAGAACCGGTTGTGGCAAATCATCCTGACCAAGACAATCACTGTTGCTATTTATTAACTGAGAACATTTTCTTTATTTGAAGAGGACAAATCTTACTCTTTTTCAAAGAGGAGAAAATAACCTTCTATTTTTCTTTGTTGAATCATTGGAGTGTTAAGACTTTTTGTTGACAAATTGAAGTTACAAAGAACTGTGCTGGAACTTTCTGTTAGAACTTTGTGCAAACCAGGATTTCCTTATTTCTTTTTGGACCTGTGGTGGAGAATCCTGCTGAAACCTGGGGAAGGGGAATTCACCTAGGTTATAAGGCGAAACTGTTACATTACAAACTCAATTGTTATACTAATTGTGTTCTTTTTGAACTGCTATGCATTACCTTATTTATGTAGTGTATGTATATGTGTGAGGGACAGATATCCTTTGTTAGAGTGTTTGCTTTAGTTTAGTTTAGGCAGGGAAATCCTCAACAAGGTAGGGATAGTGAAGCGTTTATCCAACCTTCTTATTTAATAAAATGGCATTTGTTGAAAAATGTTTGAAATGTGGGGTGGGGGTGGGCTCCTTCTTCCACATGTTATGAAAGTGCCCCAAGGAGCAATTATTTTGGGAACAGGTAAGGAATGGGTAAGGAATTGCCTATCCAGGTTGGTTGGTGAATACTTGCGTGCCCTATGGTGATGATCTTACATGTTTTGGGGGGACTCAGGATTCAACAGTAGGGACAAATGTTTGATCAGGATCACTATGATGATGGGTAAGAAAACCCTGTGGACTGAGGTAACTTGACCCCACATAGCATACATAAGTGGACGGAGGGGATGGATCACTGTGCAGAACTCAAGAAAAGGATTATAGAGATAGCGGATATCCTCAAATGTTCTAAAATGTTTGTGCCCGGAGGCTGGAAGCAAACAGAACTGCATTTCTGGGGAAGTCAACTGGAAGTGGGGAGGTGCATTGGCAGGCAGGCTTGGGATATTGGCTTGCAGGGAGCGTGATATAGGGGGAGGGGCTGTTTGGGGGATGGCACTAAAAAATGTTTGATTACTGTTGCTAATGTTGTTTATTATACACATGATGGAAATTAATTAAGACTAATTTATTTTAAAAAAGTCAACTATCACAATCTTTGATAAAACTGTCTCCATGTTTCAAATTGCTCAAAAATGCTACATGTAAAGTCATCAAAAAGTATCAGAATGTAATCATTCAAAGTCCAAAATGTTCACCCCGACCTGCAGAATCTGAAAATATAGTTTTTTTTATCAACATAGCACATATGAGACAAATGTTATTGAAAAAGAACAAAATTAGCATCCCTTTAACAGGAGTGCTTTCCTTGCAACCAGCGGCTGGAAAACCACACCTCTGTCATAAGGCAGAGGTAGGGATAGTATATTATATATTTTGATAAGCATAGGACAGGCAATTATGGAATATTGGGCAAGGAAGATTGAGAAGGGGAATGATCTGAAGACAGGAGAGCAGAAGTCCAGACTTGTCCATTGAGAGAAGGTGGCCAGAACAACCTATAGAAAGAAGACCAGTTGGCGCTTCAAGGATTGATATCCAAATACCCACCTGAATTGAGAGTTTGCTGTAGGAATGATGTCTGGCTCACTAGGTTCCCTGCTGGTTCTCCCAAAACTAGAAGTTACATCTGGAAAGATATGTCAATACAATCACCACATTGTCCAATTTGATCAGGGTAAATTCTGGGAAGATAAAAGGACTGGTGCTGCTCGAAAACAGGGAAGCGGGTGCTAATATCCTAATGTTCTGTGCTCCTCGTATATCAAATACAAAGTGAGCTAATGTCCTTATAGGCCTAATTGACTTTGTATTGAAAAACAAAATTAAAAACTGTACATTATAAAATAGAACTGTTTTTGTAAAGTTGAGTATTATTTGAAAAATAAGTAGTGGTTTAAACCGGTTTGGAGTCACGGTGGGTCATAGTGTAATGTCAAGTTCAATCACCTGGGATGATATCATGCATTCAATGCAGCCGGGGAGAGCCATAGTCTTAGGTCAGATGTCTTTGCTACAAAATGTATGCTGAGAAAATTAATTCTATTCATTGAGAAATGCATGAAGTGCAATCCTCTACATTCCTCTGTCTTTCAATGCACAGGCAGAGTCTGGTGTAATGGGGAGGGAAAGGGGTCTTCAAATATGTATGTTACTGGAGAATAGTACATCTCCAGCCCAGAAATATAAAGAAACTGAAAGCATTACATGCAGGCACTTTTAAAACTGGGCATGTATCTGGATTGAAAGGAATACATTCATGTTAAAGGAAAGCCCCCCCTCCACACACACACCGATAAATGAAAAAACAAATCCATGTTTAATGAAAGGCCCATACATATAGAAAACTGCACCCATACATTCAGAAAACGTAGGGCACATATGGGTTCAGAACCTATAGATTCTGAGAGCATTGCCTGTGAATCCAAACTTACATGAGCTAATGCAAGCAAGTTACCTTTTACATGTATATGACTTAACACATAGGCCCATGCTAGCTGGTACTTGTCTATATGTCAAGTAGCCTCTACATACCTTCACTATCTCAGACCTGCATAGGAGTTGGTGGAGTGTAACATTAACTTGATTGTTCTCTTCCCCATTAACTTTCTCCTGTACCATATTTGTCTTGATGCTGGAGAATATCAAATGTTTAATCATACTTAAATTATGTGAAATTGTTTGATTGAGAAATTAGTTCTGAGTTATAAACAAGCACAATCTAAGTAGAGTGTTAGAATGCCTAGCTCTTTTAAATTATCACAATATTTAGAGGAACATTTTGTGGACTTATAATAGTCCTGGAACAAAGCAAAATGTACTTATATTAGAAACATGGTGACTTACAAATGTAACATTAAGCTAGGTGGGCAAGTGCTGCAATCTAGAGAGTACTGCACACATATACAAAATGACATTATTTTGCAACACTGGAGAGAGTTGTGGGGTCAGGTAGAGAGGATGAGTAGAGAGGCCAGGGGGGGACCTACCTCTTTCGCAAGTTAGTGATGTTGAAGCTGAGCTTTGAAGAGATCCACAGTCGGACTGGCTTTTATTATGATGGGCTGTGGGTTCCAATGGAGTGAGGGGAGGTGGGGGTAGGCAGAAACTTCAGAAGTGAGAGAAAACATAGTGGGGGCACAGGACAGTGAGAATGAGAGCAGAGGAGGAGCGGAGGGAATGAGATGGTGAGTAAACAGAGATACAATCAGACAGGTACTGAGGACCAAGACCATTAATAGCTTTGTAGAACTTGAAAAGGGAACGATTGTGGATGGAGAGCCAACCAGCTTGGTGTCAGTAGGTAGAAGTGGGGGAGAATTTGGGTAGGCTGAAGAGATTGTGGGTAGGGAAGTTGAGGACTTTGTCTAGCGAGAGAAAGGAGTAGAGAAGAAGGCCAAGGAGTAGGCTCGATCAGTAGTCGAGTTTGATGAACTCAAGACTTGAAATTAGCATTTTCAGAGAGATGTGAGTAAGAAATTGATGCATTTTATGAATGCTGACAATGTTAATATGCACAGCAAAGGCAGTGGCATTGATGAATTGTTGCAGTTGGAAGCCTCTGTCAAAGATGATGCCATGTTTGTGTGCCTTGAGCGAGGGAGCAAGAAGCTCAGGCGGTAAGGTTGTAAGAGGTGAAGGGAGAGATGGCATTGGAAGCTGGAAGAAAGATGACTTCTCTTTTTAAGTGTTCAACATGAGGCAACAGAGAGCCCTACAATGATGGATTAGAGTGAGATAGTTGTTAATTTGTTCTGAGATGACTGGGTGGGGGAGGGAATGAGAAGAAGATTTGTGTTTCATCAGCAAAGATGTTATAGTGAAAGTCAAAGGACAAGAAAGGTATTTATATTGAAGAGGTATAAGTGGTGAAGAATGGAGGTCCAAGGACTGATGTTTCAGGGACAATCAAAGGCTATGCTGTTATACGTGTGTGGATTTGAATGTTTGACAATCTAACGGTGGTTTTTTTATTTATTTTTTTGCTTGAAAACAGCTGTGTCTTCACTTAGCAAAAGAGCAAGCCTTGGCTACAAAACATAGTTTTTCACCATGGTTCTCATAGATCATATACTGTCAATCACTGGTGTTGGATTTGTTGACCAGAGCGCTTACAGGACTGTGAGGTAAGTGGCATTGTTACTTTTTATGACATGCATCAGTAGCCTAAGAATGCACAATAGATGGCGAGCCAATGGGATAACTTGTGCACTTTCAGGCGATAGGCCGCAAAGGGCCAATGGGTACTTCTGAGTGCTCTTGGGACATGCCAGAAAGTGTGTGCATGTGTAAGAACATTGAAGCGTCAACTATACTCCTACAATAAGTTGTACCTGTCTGTGATGCTGGTGCATCCACCTGAGGCTTTTGAATTTCACAGGGTTTTCAGGTGATACCTTAAACAGGTTTACGAGTATTCATTATGGCTTATTAAGAAACAATTTCATGATATTAACTTTCTATATACAACTTGGAGTCTAAGGCAATTCCATCCTGCCTTTGCCCAACTATTTTTAACACCATATAGATAGAACCAATTTATTCAACAAGTTATTCCTATGGTCTGTGTCCCTATAATTAACTGAATATCCCTATGTCTACTGATTTGCCCTGCCTCGAGAAGTGCACTTGCCCTAGGGTTGCGTTGATGCAACGCCTATCAAGGGAGGGCTAAGGACAATAGGGATCTTTCCCTATCCTCGCTCACTACTTTCCTACTGCTAAAAAGTTGCACACTTCATCACAGTCGATCAATCACTTTATTGTTATCGCCTTGAATCTGTGTCTTATGCCTCGTGAATCCTCGATTCAAAGATCAAGGAGATTCTAAAAAAAAGAATTTGTTTGACAGCTATTATTTCTTTATAGCTATCTATACTTTAAAATGATGCTGCTATGTCTCAACTGCGTCCAGCACTATATTCTTATGGATCACAGGGTTAAGGTCCTCACTCCTGAACCTTTAGTCAACCGGTTTCAGGGGTATCTCATCAATTCCCGCTTTCTCCAGGACATACACTGACTTCTATACATTGTAATCATAAGTAGTACAGCGAAGAAAAAGACAGATTTTAATTCTTGCCCATGTATCCACATTAGTAATTTGTGGATGGTATCCCCAGATTATAGTTGGCCGTGGCTTCCTGGTCACGTGCCCTATGGGGAGAAGATGGAAAAAGGGTACCATCAGTCTCTTGTGTGCAATACTCTCTCTTGTGCTGCAAGAAAGGGGAGTTTCTCTCACATTTCTTCTTTTATTATGTGGGTTTATCCTTCATGTGGGTGCAGGTTTCAGGCCATGGTTCATCTGTTCTCACTGGCATCTAATACACCATTTTATACATCTGGTGGTTAACTCTTGTCTATCTTGCTCCCTCCATTGTCTTTGCCAATGTATTACCACTTCTTCAAGTAGTTACCTGACTGTTCCAGGGAGATTTCCGATCGCTTCTCTAAAACTTAACCACCAGACACATAAAATTGTGTTTTAGATGCCAGTGAGAACAGATGAACCATGGCCTGAAACCTGAACCCACATGAAGGATAAACCCACATGATAAAAGAGGAAAGGTGAGAGGAACTCCCCTTTCTTGCAGCACAAGAGTATTGCACAGACAAAGAGTCTGATGGTACCCCTTTTCCATCTCCCCCCCCATAGGGCACGCGACCAAGAAACCAAGAAGCCACGGCCAACTATAATCTGGGGATAGCATCCACAAATTACTCATTTGGATACATGGACAAGAATTCAAATCTGTCTTTTTCTTCGCTGTACTACATATGATTACAATGTCTAGAAGTCGGTGTATGTCCTGAAGAAAGCGGGAATTGATGAGAAACCACTGAAACCGGTTGACTAAAGGTTCAGGAGTGATGACCTTAACCCCGTGATCCATGAGAATGTAGTGATGGACACGGTTGAGACATAGCATCATCATTTTAAAGTATAGATAGCTATGAAGGAATTACAGCTGTCGAACAAATTCAAACCAAAAACTTTTTATTTTTATTTCTTTTTTAGAATCTCCTTGATCTTGGCCCATATCGAATCGAGGGTTCACGGTCAATGCAAGGGAATCGAGGATTCACGAGGCATAAGACACATAGGGTCTCATTACAAATCAGGCGGTCTGGAAATAACGGTGGCGGTAAACCCGCCGCCACCGTTGTTTCCGGTACGCCTGATCCTGACTCCTGCAGGCGGGAGGTGATGTTCCCACCAGGTTTGACCTGGTGGGTTGAACACCGCGTGCCTACAGGCGGACGATGAAACATCGGCAGCATTACGAGATGCTGCCGGTGTTTCCCTGATCCCCATTCCCATTGAGTCCCATAAGACTCAATGGGAATGGGGATTAACACCATTCCGCCTCCGTGATTCCCGGAAAACCGGGGTTGTAATGCCCCGGTAATTCCGGGAATCACGGAGGAGGAATGGTAATACGAGTCTGGCGGTAACGGCCTGGTTACCACCGGACTCGTAATGAGGCCCATAAATTCAAGGCGATAACAATAAAGTGATTGATCAACCGTGATGAAGTGTGCAACTTATTAGCAGTAGGAAAGTAGTGAGAAATGATATTAATTTTAACTGACACATCAATGCTACCATCAATAAGTACAGATGTATAATAATGTTTTGTTCTCAAAGTTGTATTTGGTGCAACCAAGAGAAACATGGTAAGCATGAGAGCATTAAATCAAAAATGTGAATATTGGATGCACTGGAAAATCTAATGTGTAATTGAAGTTACTATAAAAACTTGTGTGTCGAGAATAAAGTCCTCTAGCAAGGACTAACATAAATAACAATTGTTAATTATTAACAGCTAACTTGCTGTCAGTCTCCAGCACTCCCAGCGAGAATAAACTATTTCATTAACATTCACAAACATTTAATAATTATAGAAAAATTACCTTTGGAAATGTATAACATTTCAAGTGAAAACTGCTTTACATTCTTTTTCACAATACAAAACAACAAATAATTAAATTTTTCACAATCAATTAATGAAATCATGACTATATGTTAATGACGCTACTTAATGTGAAAAGATATTCTTTAGGTTTAGCATATACAGCATTCTGGATCAAACAATATGATTCCTCCCAATGCGTTTCGGGTCATAGTCCTTTATCAAGAATAAGCCTGTTAGCCTTCCTAAAAAATAATAAAGCAGTGTCTTTAGTCCACTAGTATGTAAAAAACTCAAAACCATCAAACTATGTCAAGAAGGTGACCTGCACTGACCTCAATAAGACTTGTAAATTACCAATCTCAGTGATCTCTAAATGCCTCTCTTCATTGGTTCAGCTTTATCATAATGTAGAGGAGCAAGTGGACGCATTCTCACTAGTCACCGCCCCCTCACCCCTGTCCTATTGGAATGGCAGATGAGGAGCCACAATTGGGAACCCATGCACAAGTTTATGTGACATGTCCATACCACGTCAATGTATATGAAAGATGATATGCACTCAGGCAGCCATTCAGAAGATACCCTCATGTTGAAACAGTGGAGGAAAGCTACCAACAAGGATGTTCCTTGCTGAGTTGCCGGAATGCAGCCATGAATAAAATGGTGCGCTACATGGATGTATGTCAAACAAAGTCTAATGACAGCAAAATAATGTCCCAAAGAAGATTTATGAATCTATGCTGAAACGATATGAAAATACTTAAGAATAACGATGTAACTGGAGTACTAAGAAAAATATGTGCTCCATGATCGAGTACGTGTGAACACAAAGACAAATGAAGTGACCCACTGGTCAATTACTGTAAATATGCTGAAACACAAGGTAGAAAGAATATGTAGAAGCTTGCTTAGGAGAGGTATATATTCAACGTTTAGGACGGCCATTAGAAGAAGATGGACGACGGCTCATGTCAATCAACCAAGCTACCTCAAAATACAAGCCCAGGATCTTACCATGGAAAGATAATGAAGAAGCTGTTTTCCCTTGTGAAATACAGGATTACATTGGCTTGAAACCAAGGATGCTATTTGAAGAGATGGAAGAAAAGCACAAAGGGAGTCTACAAGCAGATCATGCGCAAGGACATATTTCCCAAAGATTAGAATGGACAAGAACATTTATTGATGCCAAATATTGGACAATTCAAAGGACATGAAGTTTATTTGGGATATAGTAAGTCTCTAAAGGCCAAAAGGAGCAACTGCACCCAGCATAATTGAATCAAATGGTGTTAAAAGTACTGTTGATATGGGAACTTTCGTCTTGTAACATGTGACAAAGAGCTCACAAACAAGGGATATTCATTAAGCCGAAGCTAAGATGTGCCTACACCTCCTTGAATGTCCCGAGACAGTGCAGACTGGCAAGGTCAGCCCTCAAACAGAAGACCTTGGCATGAGGCCTACTGTTGAGAGAGGGTAGACAAATTGGGGAAACAAGGGGAAAACGGATATATTTCCAAGCACCTGGGTTACGTTTCTATGTACATGCTGCTAACAAGCCGAATGGCCAAGGTTGGAGTTGGGTTGCCAACTAATTAGAATAGCCTGCCATGAACGTTTATACATAATGTTGCAAAGTATTATTCCGCTGCCACATTCTCTGCTATGACAAGTGTCTTACACCATGTGCATAGAAGAAGCTTAGGTTGTGCCTTACAGATGAGAGTAACACACTGTTGACTGGTTAGTTCTCACCAGTCTACTGGAAGGACCTGTGTGGGTATCCCACTTAACTTTTTCTGAAAGTGTTCTGTATTTCCCAATAATTCTTGAAAAAGTACTCGTTCATTCACTTAATTGTGGTGAAGATATTTTTATTTATCAATCTGTATCTTTCTGAGGCTTTTAGTAAACGTTATATCGTCCAATGCATTTCGGTCTGTGCTAGACCTTCTTCAGGGACTAATAGTAATGAAAAGATAAAAATAAAATTGAATATTAACTAAAATACTTATGTAACCATACATTCACAAATACACCAATCCTATATTAGGAATTTTGCTTAAAGTCAGCTACACTAAACATATTGGAAAAAAGTACCTGTGTAGAACGTTGCTTTTAATCTTTGACCTGGTTTGTTTTACTTCCTTGTTGGAGAATTATCCAATTCCTCTCCACTTGAGCGTGCTAGTTCGCATTAGCTGTTGTGTGTCCTCTATGTGACTTCCTTTATATCCTGGTAATCTAAACAATAACCAATGTGCATTTAAAATCCAACAAATGTTGATCACCAGTTGTTCTATCAACTACTAAAGTTTCACCTCCCCGCAGGGGGAGACTTACCTGTTGTTCGAACCAGTGTGGTAGCAGCGGGGCACCTTGCTTGCATGAGAACGCGTTGCTGGTTGTCATGAAATTCAACCTTCTGCACATGTTATTGGACATTCAATAATCAACAGCATACTCACGTTCCAAATATTAGTACATAATTTTAACTTAGTCTCATTAAATTTACTTTAAAGAAAACATGCAAAATTGCATTCCTCATTGAGACCATCTGGCTGCATGGAGTTGAGTTTTTCGATCCAGAAAGTTTCTTTCTGGTTTAAGAGTCTATTGATGTCCACTTTCTTGCCTTGGGTAACTTCCAGTACATCAAGAATTTGAAATTTCATTTGCGCTATCTGGTGTTGGGCTTCTTTGAAATGTCTCGCTACTGGAGATTTGATGTTACCTGTGCGAATATTAGAACGATGTTCATTCCATCTTATTTTCACTTTGCGGGCAGTTTGTCCCACGTAATATTTGCCGCATGGACACTTAATGCTGTATATAACGTTCATAGTGTCACATGTTGCAAATTTTGTTAAATAGATTTTACGACTTGTATTTGGGTGAAACACAACGTCCCCCTTCTGAACCATGTTACAATTTGAACAGTTCAAACATGGATAAGTTCCCTTCTTTTTTGGTCTTTGCGTTTGTACCTGAATATCACTCTGCATAAGCATATCCTTGATGTTCTTACTTCTGGTATAGGCAAACATTGGCGGAGTGGTGTAAAGATATCCCAATGTCCTGTCTTCTGACAAAAAATGCCAGTGCTTCAAGACAATTTTCTTGACCTTATTGCTTTCTGTGGAATATTTGGTCACGTAGATAAATGGAGTTTCTTTAATTGCTGTTGGTTTCGTAAGTATCTCTTGTCTGTCCATTGTTGCCACTTTAGAAATAGAGGCATTGATCTCTTGTGCTGAATAACCTCTTTGTAGAAATCTCGTTGCCATCTCTTGTATTTGTTTTCCACATTCAACTTTGTCTTGTACTATTTTCTTAACCCTTAATATTTGACTGTAAGTAAGACTTGTGAGGGTGTTCTGAGGGTTGAAACTTAGACGGTGTAGTAAGTTATTGCGATTGCTGGATTTGCTATACAAAGTAGTAACAAGCTTAGAATCTTGATGTGACACAGTGACATCCAAAAAATTAACTTCCTTTTTACTGTGAGTTGTTGTGAATTGTTATATGTGTGTCAATGGTATTGAGAAATCCTGTGAATTGTATAAACTGTTCTTCACATCCCCGCCAAATCCCGAATACGTCGTCAATGTATCTTCCCCAATATTGGAGGTGTTGTTTCCAAGTATCATGATTCAGAATGTTTTCTGTTTCAAATTTGTACATGAAGCTATTGGCATAACTTGGCGCTATTGTGGCTCCCATGGAGGTGCCACTTGTTTGTATATAATATTGTTCTTTATATCTGAAGTATGAATTTTGTGAGATGAAATCCAGAAGAATCATTAAAAATTCTTTTGATGCTTCTACCCCTCTAGTATTTAGTAAGAGCCATTCCACTGCTTCTTGTCCTCGGTTATGTGGAATTGAGGTATAGAAGCTTCGTACATCTGCAGTAAATAAAATGATGTTCTCATTTGTAGATATGTTGGTAAGAATATTGAGAACATGAGTAGTATCCTTGATGTAAGTATTGGTATTTTGTATAATAGGTTGCAGAAAATAATCCAGGTATGTGCCTAAAGGTTGTAAAATACTATTGGTGGCTGATACAATGGGTCTGCCTGCCTGTAGTGCCCACTCTTTTCTTTCTTTTTTGGACACCTTACAGATAAGAGACCACAAATGAGAGACTAACATACATATATTCTGTCATTAGATATGTTCCCCTAATCCAATCCCACCCCTTGATATAGGTATTTGCCACTTGCTGCATAGGATGACATAATAGATGACGCATCTAGCATTATATAAACTAAGTATGTTCGAAAAGACATTGTGATCCTGCATGAATCGACTTTGAGTGTTTATTCGCTCTGCTTAACTTCATTGAGATTAAAGCTGTAATTTATCATCTCCTTTCTGTCTGTCCGGTTATTTGGTCTGAGATATTTTATTGGTCATTCCATCTAGCACACAGATGCTTCAAGGTGCTAGAGCACAATGTCTAGCAAACATTCATTTGTAGCATCTTTCTTCAATGGTTCTCTAAACCTCCACTCTGCCAGAATCATTGATGCATATGCTTAATTCTACCATCAAGTTTAGTTCTATGTAAAAAGAAATATTAAATTATGCTCACCCTAATGAGTATTTTTTGAAGATCACCTATTCGAATTTCATCAAAGTTCAAGTCACTGTGTGAACACTAGCAGTTCATCCACTCTGTAATGGGTGCATCAAGGAAATTAGTCCTGAGTCTCATGTAATGTTTTCATAAGGGTATCGGGTAATATTTTCGCCAGCAAAAATATCGCCGTACATATGGTCGCGGGAACGGCCCTAGGCGATATTTTTGGTGGTGAAAATATTAGGTGCGGGGGTGTCCCCCGCACATATAAAAATGATGCTGGGGTTGCGGGGGTGTCCCCCGCAGGGTCCATGTGTTATTTTCGCCGCAAAAATATGGCGATATTTTTGCATCGCAATATTTTTGCGGCGAAAATATCACATGGAACCTTCATAAGATACCACTATTAGCTTCTGAATTAAATATCTACTCGCCCGTATCTCTTGGGGGCACTCAGCCTGATACATTCTCTTATTCAGAGTAATGAAAGTTATAGCAAGAGTCTGTGCAATACTTGTCCCTTCTTATCTGCAATATACCTTAGCGGAGTGGACACTCTTTTCCATCCGTTTGAGGAGCTATGGGCTGTGAAGGCATCACGAAGGAGACACAGACAACAGAATCAAGTGTTGTCTTCAAAGTTTTATTAACTTAAAAAGCAGGATGGAGGAAGGCCTAACTTGCCCTATGCTAAGGTGGGATTTCCCTACCTAAAGAAAACTAAGGCGAGTCTGTGTCAGGAAGTCCAAAGCAAATGTATGTCTGCCCAAAACCTATTCTTGCCCTCACATTTAACTGTATACAATGTGTACTGTATACAATGTGTAGAGATGTCAGCATCAAAATGAATAGTGTTCAAAGTAGAGTCCAGAGCTTCTTCCAGGTCTTGGCTCGTAATCAGCTTCCGCTTCCCCAAGTTCAAAACAGTTCACAAGGTATAGGGGTTCCTTTCCTCAAGCATTCAAATCTTTCAGCTTTTCAAAGCAACACAATTACTTGGGACACTTCCCAGCTCTTAAACTATTGATACATTTCACATAGGCAGTTCAGTTTCTTAACTTCAAAGGTTACATCTGAGTTTGTTGTATTATAAACATACTCTTCTCCATGGGTGTTTTCAGTAGTCTTTCTATACAGGGGTGCACTCGGTCTAGGTGCAGTTTTTGGACCACGCGGTCCACCCATTACAGGCCATGCATCCAGTCCCCCTTCCTTGATGCTTTTCCATTAATACTAGGCCACTGTGCCAGCTTCACAGTACGCTCTGTGATTTCTCCTCCTGTGTCACACTCTCCAGAAACTGCATGTGGCTGGGTTGATCACAATACACCTGTTGCACTTTCTTACATTACACTGGCTCATGCCAATGTGTATTCATAACACACAGTTCCTTTAATTCTCCTTTTGACATATGCCCACATCTGCTTTCTCATATATTGCAGTTCACTGCATTTAGGCAGATTCCTAAACTTTCTTTCACTCAGTTTAATGTTCAAGATTGCTCAAAACTTGCTTTGACTCTGTTCGGTATTCAAAAGTGTTTCTAATTGCTTTCACTTTGTTCGGCATTCAAAATTCATAGAAATGCTGGATCCACCTGAAATTATTGTTTGTTACTTGCGTTACATATTTGCCTGCCAACCCAGTGTTTGCTGTCTTGATTCACTCACTGGTCGGAGTTTATGGCTTTGCTGCGAGGTCCTCGACCACCACGGGTGTTCTCCTTCCCGTGTGGTACCTCGATTGTGCTCCCAGCAGTTCTCTGTTCCTCTCCGCACCCAGCAATGCCAGGGACATCATTTCACCAAAATGCGAGAGGTAGCAGAAATGACACCACATGCTCCTTGACCTCTGATGACGTCACAGGAAGCGATGTCATTTGACCCCACCCCAAAGTGACATCATGGGAAGTGATGGAACACAACCTTTCACCCCTTGACAAAACAGGAAGTGGCATCAGATAGCATTGTACCTAAGCACACTACGATAAATATGGTTACGATATCACTGTAATGTGATATACATTTCATACAAGAATGAATCGCCATATGCATCGTTAATATCAGTGTGTTGGCCCATATTACCAAATCACTGTCAATGCAAGCAGACGTCCAAGGCCAAATGATAATGTGTTATTATACAGCACTTATGCTTAGGCGCTTTGTATAGAACAAATATACATACCTGTGTTGGTACTCATTTATAAACCTGCAACCTGCAGATCACACATCGCAGCAGTGAGCGCTCAACCCACTGAGCAATTTTGCCAGCTATACCTATCTTACTCGCCATAGTAAAATGAGCAATTACATGTCTGAATGTTCTCAAAATTAGAAAGCAAATTACACTCTGTGGTGGATACCAATAAATTGGTAACCTAGATTTATCAGCAGGCCAGTAGATCTGCCGGTCTGTTGCAAAGTCGGCCACATGTCAATCCTACGTGGATCTACATTTTCAGGCTTCAGAGGTTAGCAAAATACATACCATTGGGAAGGTTCATAACTGTGCATTAAAGAATTTAGAATAGCGCAGGGAAAGCAGCATATTCACACAGCATCCCTTACTCTGGGCACTCGTTCCCTTATACATGCAAACAAACATCCTGAACAGCATGCCACGGAGATAGGAAAGATAGACGCATTACAGCAAAGCATTAATTGTGGCTGAATGAAATCAAAGACCACTTGATGTGCTTTGGTCCAACATTTCTACACTGTACACAAGCTTCTAGGCACAAGGATTTTGTCAAGTAACTCAGGACACTGAGATGCAATGTCTTGTGCTGATTGTAACAGAGACAACAACAGAAAAAACGTGGTATAACTGCAACTTGCGAAAAGTAAATTACAGTTTTTGTCTGTATTGTGAATTTGAGGTGTTTAAGAACAGACTAAATCAGTGACTCACCCCAGGAAGTGTGCCTAAAATAAACCTTCAATGAGTCTAGCAATTATTGTATAGCATTCCGGAAAGACTATTCGTCATTCCTAAGCTTTCTTATTTAGAGTCACTGCTCAAAGTTTTACACTTGAGGAACTCCCTGTTTTTTAAGAGGCCTGGACAAGAAAGCAAGCCACTCCAGAAACAGAGCCACATGGCACTGGCCACAGCCCAGGAGCTTCCATTAAAAAAAGAATGATGATTTTCTTTTTTTATCCTTTTTTCAGGGGTAGCAAGGGAGTCCACAGCGGTCGCAGTTGCAACCCCTGGCTACCCCCAAATGACATCTCTGGGCAATGCTCCTCATGCATCTCCTGATTTGCTCGACTGCTTCACTTGCTCACGCTGGTTTTTTCCCTTTGGACTGCTCCCAGCCTCTAGCATTTTTCAGTTCTGCTTCCTGCTGCATAAACTCTGCATTCCTTTTCAAGTCTTGAGCGCTCCGCTTGCCACATTGCTGCTGCCTGCACCCAACTTCTTCCACAGCTGCCTCTGCTTCCACAGCCGACTGTGGCCTTACACCTGACTCTGCCTTCCCAGCTGACTCCATTTACCAAAGGATGTTGGGTTTTAATGTTCCAGCAACCCTGATTAGCCCAGAAAAGACTAGACAGCTCACCATTAGAACGGTAGTCCGGTCTTGCTCTTGTTGTCCGCCTCCTTGTCCCAGTACATTGCTGAGGTTGATATGTGTATATGTTCACAAAAGGAGGCTATGTGTCTGTATTAACAAAACAAGGTTGATATGTGTTTGTTTCAACAAAATGAAATGTGTCTTCCTAGTTGGTCTCTTTCTTGTCCCAGTGTTGAGCTGGTGTTTCCTAGGGAAAGCTTGTAGAGAAGAACAGGGAAAGGGCTGACAATAACCTACAAAGGCTTGAGGGATAGAGGGTTCTCTATGAAAAGAAAATGGGGAATACCATGTCTCACCTAAGGACATCTTCTCCCCACTCTCCATGTGTCTTCCCCCAGGAGATCCTCCCTTGCATATCCACAACAGGGGTCAGGATCCAAGAGCAATGACCTTTCCCTGGCCACTGAGAGGAGGATATAGGGGGAAAAGAAGCGAGGATACCCTCAGGTTCCTCACAGGGCGTATATAAAAAGTGGAAACAGTAAAACACTGTTGAAGTTTAAAACCCTTCAAAATGAGTGTCAAATGACATCTGGCTGCTGCATACTGTTGAAAAAAAACTGAGGTACCGAGAATGTATGCTGACCTGCTTAGCACTGTGCAGTTATCAGTGAACGACTGCCCATCTGATCCACATTCTGCAACAGCCTCTGACAGATCAAGGCCCCATGGGCACCACAAAGACTGTAGCCCCACACTAAAATGTAGTGTGGATTCGTCAAGGACTCTGATGGTGAAACATGGATCAAGGACCTCTGTAAAGGATCAAGAAACGTAATGACTCTGAGTACATTTCATCCTCAGAGGGGGATGGGTCAGAATTATTGGTCTCTCCTAATATTATCTATTAAGGGCTTGCGCACAGTCATGTTCCACATTCTGGGAAACACCATCAGACCCTCCTACAATGTATCCTTAGCCTATAGAGATGGTCAAAGGTTAAAACCATCAATACACTGCATTAATATCATAGTGGACGCTCTAATCTACAGAATACATGACAGCCTGCAATACCTGTAGAAAAGCCTGTAAATCTTATTAGAGGCTAATTGTGTCATGACTACTGACTTGTAATTAGACAATGATATCAATGCTGCTCTATAATCAGTTTTTACACTTCAGTTGTGACATCACAATGCCTGCTGCTTGAACTAGCACAGAGCGGAATTCCAGCTATCACCACAGCACTTAATTAAAACCGTGACAAGCCTTTCAGGTTCCTTTTCTGTAAAACGGTCTCCCGTGGTGCTGCAGCCATCAATGACTATGGAACTGTTTATGGTAGTATGTTTGTTTTGCACTGCTGGAGTTTAACACATGAGAAAAGGAATATGCATGTATTACTTATTTTAAAGCATTAAACAAAAACATTTTAGATACATTGTATTAAACTGCTTTCACTTTTTTGCAACAGATTAGAAGCTGCATGATTGTTTTTGTTAAACAGATTTCAATTGATTTTATATGTAAGCAGCTGGAAGATTTCTCACATTACATTAAATAAGCGGCCAGGCAATGGGGAAGGCCAGTGTATGGCTGTGTATTATAAGGAATTTTCACACCCAGGATGGGGGGAGCAGCCAATCAGGCTCCTGGATCATGGGCTGGAACTGCTAATATCAGGCTGCGTTCCATGGAACCCAATGGCTGCTTCCCCCACCCCCAATCTTCGATCCACCTTCCCTTCCCTTCATTTTTGAAAGTAACCCTAACCCCCGTCCCCAGGTCCACTTACCTAATTGTGGTGGTGGCAATGCCTGCCGCCGCCACAGCTTTACCCCGTCTCCCTTTGCCGGTCGCCATGAAAGTGGAAACAGGGCTCCCTATGGAGCCCCGCCTTCCAGCTCTATGACGGCCATCTTAGTATAGTATTTTGTCTCAATGAAAAGGACGCCACGTGGCGTCCCGTTAATTCAAACAAAATACAATGCCCCTAGCACCCTGGGTTAACGGATTGGCAACCCAGAGTGCTACTAGCTTTAACACCCTCTCTGACGGGCCGGATCAAGTGTTTTTGGGCCTGGGTCCCTTGTTAAGTCCTTGCAAACACTCTCCAGCTATCTCTAGACAAAGTTTAGGCTTTGCTTGTAATCTGCCTTGTAGGTATAGATATGGATGTCACCCCTTTTCATGTTTCCTCCTCCTACTCTGATATTACATGTCCCTCCTGTATTGCAAACCTATGTCCATCCTGGTCTACAAATGTAATACTGAGATATGACTGCTAATCCTGTGACGATAAATTCAGCCAAACCCAGAATCACCCAAAGTTCACACTGCGTGTGTTAATCCAAGTCTAGCTAAATTTGTAAGCGATTCGGGTGACCGGTTCTGGTTACGCTCATGACGCTGTCATATTGATGAAATATTGCTGTAAATAGTGGGCTGTAGAGGTCTGATCCTTTCCTGCCAGGACATGTTCAATGCAAAAAATATAACCTTAATGGAAAAGGTCAGAACATTTTCTGGCAGTGATAGCTGAAGACAAACTGAGTGCTTAATCGACTTATGGATTGCACCTGGCTGTTTCTTTAATATATAAACCAAAATTAACTCTGTTTTCAGCTGACAAAAAATAATCTTTAAAAAAAACACAGTGAGAAATTCATAAAAAATATTACAATAAAAGAATGTACCGTAGGCGCGCTTTATTAATTGGCATCACTTTGAGAAAAGTGCAGGTTGCTTTATTCATAAAGGTGACTTGTGCAGTCCAGGAAAATGTGCTGCAGCGCAATTGATGCTCGGCCCATCCCTTTTCATTAGTGGCGAGAGAATGCTCTGGTCACTAATGAACCCACGTGGCAGCTGATTGTGCATTTCTCCCTGATGGACGTGAAATGTGTAAAAGAAAAATGAAAATAAAGATTTATATCCCTATTTGAGTGAAAGTAGTGCAGTGCAAGTCAGACACCAGCAGTTCAAACTGCTGCTGTTCTACTTTTAAAAAGCGTAAAAGAGTCAGAAATGACCCTGCTATGCATTGTGCCTCCCATTTGCCTGTTTCAAACAGGCACAAGGGAATGTGTTTGTTTTCTAGCATTTAAATGTGAATCCCCGTTTGTGAATTTGCTTGCACATTTCAATGTGCAGACAGGCCCCCTTATTTGTACAAATGCTCAGAGGGGGTGTAAATGCACTTGCACCCAAATAAATGTCAGAATCAGCCTCTTAATGTATAGACGTTATGCGTTTGTTCCACAGGTACAACGCTCATAACAATCCAATACTGTCCACCTAAATGGAATTCATTATGAGAAAGGAAAGTCTGCATCTGTCATGATCCCTGCTTCCAAGGGGTCAGGACTTGCCCCACGACCTTGGAAGCAGGCCCATGACTCTGATCCCAGGAACCAGCCAGTCCCTATAGGGACCCTCTGGACCTTGTCCTGGCGCCAGTGGCGCCAGGCTCATGATGATGACTGGTCCCGGCACAGGAAGCGCCGGGCTCATATTAGATAAGAGTGCTTGGTGGACCTACCTGTAGCAGACCATGCTGCATACTTACCAGCTAACTGGTCTCCTGATCCTTCTCTGCCTGGAACTACTTTTTCTGTCTGGGTGGAGCAGGAGCCACTCCCTGGAAGCAGAACACAGGAACTCTTCTAGAAATCTGGAACTCTTTTCTTACCTGGGTGAGGCCGTGGAAGGAGACGCCTAAGCACTACAGAAGGCTATTTAAACCACACCCGATTGGTTTCACGTGCTTCGCGTTATTCTGCATCTGCAGCAGGACGCTCACCGTGTCAGCTCCAGGAAACCTCCAGCTCCAGATCCTGTGAACACGAAATAACCTGCTGGAATCCAATCTTCAGTCTTCTTCAGTCTTCTGCAGCTCCTGCAAAACAAAGGCACAGGTTAGGCTAAAGTAAAGGCAGTGAATCTACTTACCTAATCCAACGGCAGCATCCAAGGCGCCTTTTTCTGCCTTTCTCTTCCGGCATCCGACATCTGCAAAGAGAGAGAACATCGGTCAGTAATATTCAACTACAAGTTCTGCTTACCTGTGTTACGCCCGTTCCAACTCAGCTCGCGCTGCATTCCGGCACCTGCAAGGCAAGATACATCGGTTAGTAACGCTTAGTTACAAGACTGCTTACCTGTGTTACGTTCGCTTTCAATCTGTTCGCGCTGCACCTCAGTACCTGCAAAGACAAAAGAGACATTACGGAGCATTCTCCAGCGCTAGTGCAGTCTTTCTACTCACGTGCCATTAGAAGGATAATCTTCATCGTCACAGCATCTGAAAAGGGAAAGACATAGACTTTACAGACTTAAGACTTTTGAAAGAGAAGAGAACAATGCAAAAGGAACTTTAATACTTACAAGGCACGCTCGTGCATTAACGGCGTCTTCGCTCTCAGCAAATCCTCTGCTATCAAGAGGCAGAGCTCGCATCCAGTGAAGCAACTGGACCCAGCGCCCCTGCACAAGATGCAGGATGGAGAGCCCGGCATTTACCTATATAAGGTAAGCGCAATATCAACCCAGTTCCACGGGGAAAGAAAGGGCGAGAGGGGCTAGGAACTTTCCGAACCTTCCAAACACTAATACCTTGGTTTACCCTTGCAGACATCTCACTCTTCAGCTTAAACTGTCGGTGGGAAGGGGGCCCAGTCCGGGAGCAAAACGAACCCTGCGCCTAACACTGAAGACAGTATCCTCGCCAGATCAAGACCTGCGCCTCCGGGGGAACCAGGTGAGCGTTACAGCATCATGAATGCTTGACATGTGACTGACTCTGTCTCAGCCCTACTGGCCTTTCTGAGGTTATTGGCCGCCAACTATGAACTGTCCCCATTATAAAATAATTAACCTCAGTGGTCCTTATCGATACAAATTCAACAGGATGAAACTTCGGGTACACCTAATACATGCATTACTCTTCCCCCAGCCTACTGGTTTTTCAGAGGCCCATTTCTGTTATGAATTCCCTATCTTGTAATATCATTCAACTCAATTATACTCCTTGTATTTACCTATGAATGATGAAAAGCAGACCAAGGCATGCCTGATGTGACTGCCTCTGCTGGTCTGACATGGAATCTTAATATTTCCCACTTTAATTTTACTCATTTTATCAACTTCAGAGGGATGTCATGCTCAATGGTGGTGACGACGAGGGGGCAAGTTTAAACTGCGTGACATCTGTGGATCAGGCAGTGGAGAAAGGATACTGGACAAGGAGGCAGACGGATGCCCGGGCTGTTTTCAAAATCGTCTTTAATACATCTTCACAGGACTCCAGAAACATCAGCACTGGGCTCCCAAAACAAGCTGCCCTTATAATTTGTTCAGGCTGATGCAACTTTACATATTATTGCACAATACACACTGATTGGTCCCTGCAACTAAAAGCAAACCCCTACTTAGTTATTATTGGTTGGCTTAACTGCCACTCACCAAGCCCACATGACTTATCTTGGCAAGTTTTATTCGACTGACACATAGACTCATTGAACCTGTGTGAGATTCAGCTGGAACCCATTATATATCGCTTATTGCCTGCCAAAAAACATCCCTTATCTGATCACTGAGACCTGCCAAGTTCACTTGGCAGGCTATATTGTGAAAACCCCTCATGAGCTCAGCATATTTGTTGCTAGTTAAGCAGCTGTCCTGTCTAATTGGTCGTTTTCCCAGACCTCTAGCCGGATCCATGATACATCACTGTCAGTCTTGCCTGCCAAGAAATTCTAAATATACCCCACCACATATATTTGTCTACAGTGAACTGCTGCCAAAGAATATTCTGGATTCACAATGAGTCATCTATTTTAACACATCTGGTCTAGAAGCCCTTTTCTTTCCGCCATCCATGTTAGAATCTACCTGAGCCTGTTCAGCCTGAAGGTTCTGTTCACCTAGCAATGGGGAGTTTGTTATTTACTTTTGTGCATAACTCAGTTTCTGTCCAGTTCTCAGACTAGATATTAGATATTCATTCTGTGCATCTAATACCCAAGATACCCTCCACTCCTTGGGTCATTCTAACCTCAAAAAATATATATCGCCCTAAAACACTATAATTCTGATTTTTGCAATACTGGAACCATTGATCAGCCTGGTATTCTACCTGCATTCAGTTTGGAGGTGGAGGTGGGTATAGGACCTTGTCTACATGTGCCTTGGCCCAGCCATATATGTAGGCGGCAGAGGCCCGCAAACCCGGGCCTCGAGCCTGTGAAAAAGACAGAAGTGGGCAGGGAAGCCTGTGAAACTAGGAGAAAAGCCTGCGCAAAATAAGTAAGGACTGCCGGAAGGAGCTGGGGCCAGGCACCCATCGCCTTGTCCTCCTAGGGGCATAAAAGAAGCCCACTGTTTTGGCCTACACCATATCTTTTTTTCTACTGACCCGCTCGGGGGAGTGCATCTGGGCAGTATTTTCCTCCCTCCCACCCCACAGTGAAGGAATTTCACGCAAAGGACAAGGAATGTATCTGGAATAGCAACCGTCGCCATCGCAGCAAGGTATGTAAGCGACCAGTTGGACTGTAAAGACTATAAAGTGAACTTGTTAGGAATCAGGAGGGCTTTTTGCTCCTCCCGCGATAAGCCCCCCTCTGAGGACCAGCGGCGAGAGGCTTTAGGAAAAGATGAGAGTTCAGCTTCCACCGTCATGAACGCCACTCCCCCAGCCCATGATCTCCTGCGAGGGCAGGCAGATCTAGGACCTTTTGGTTGTGGGAGCTTTAGCCTAACAAATAAAGTGGAGTTGTTTGGAAATAAGGGGGAAGCACGGAATTTGTGATTTAGTCAGCTTGTCACCGCACAAGAATAACAGTTTTGCCTGTGTGTTTTGCAGTGATGACAATCATTTATTAGATTTGAATTAGCTGATTGCTGTGTACATGTAATAAACCTGCAGACTTTTAAGCAACAAAGAAACAAGTGACTTTGACATTTCTGTATAGCGCTATAAGGAAGGTGCAGGTATGGGATACATGTGAATTATGGGTTGTGGTCCAGAAAGTGGCCAAGTGCCCAGGTTATTGTTCTTACCCGGATTGAAACTGGGATCTGCAAGTTACACATAGATCTCTGCAGTGGATGCATTAACCGAGTGAGATACCTTACCCTTTGAAGATACTGTGTGCGTATTGTTTTCCCCAAGAATTAGCCTACCTGCTTGAATCCGCTTGGCATTTCACAAAGATGTATGGCTTTTATAGGAGCTTAGAGAGATTTGGGCAGAGTCAGCGTGTACGAAAAGTCAGCTGGAATCTGTTTGAATCTCACTCTGAGATCCCCTGATCCATTTTGAGAAATGCCGCCCAGGCTAAACCCCCACCACTGGCCTTCATGTTGCTGTGCTTTGTGCTAATGGTGAGAGTTGCACATTCATCTCCCAAGTGGCGGCGGGCATGCCATTTTATTGCACACCTTACCAGTAGGTGCACGCAACATAACCTGTGGACCCAAATGAAGTCAATTGACTCCACGCTCTCCTTCTCTTCTCACATCTCTGATGTCTCTAAGAAGTCACACTATCAGCTGCACCTCCTCAGCGGTATTCTATCTTTTCTCACTTCCCCCAGAAACTCGCTGTTTCCAGAGCCCTGGTCCTCTCTAGGCTGGACTACTGCAACAGCCTCTTTCTAAATGTGCCTGCCTCTACTCTTCGACCTTTACAACTAATCCAGAACAGGACTGCGAGACTTGTCCTTGGCCTCAAGCCCAGGGATCGTATCTCTCCAGCCCTGAAATCTCTCCAATGGCTCCTTGTGGCTGCAAGGATTATGTTCAAAACCCTCTGCATCATCCACAAGGCTTTCTGGGGCTGGGCACCCCACTACATCCAACTTTTTCTTCCTAAGCATCTTCCTTCTCGAGCCCTCTGCTCATCCCCCTCCAACTCTCTGAGGGTCAGCCGCTTCTCCAGGCAAAGAGCAGGGGGTAGATCTCTGTCCTCTGCTGGGGGCCTTCCTCTGGAACAGCCTGCCTGCCTCTCTCAAACGTGAGCAGGCCCATGAACTATGATTTAATCATGTTCCAAGAAACGTGGCTGTTAGAATGTTTGAAGCTGTATGGCTTCTTAACTTCAGATCAACCTGCAATCAGAGGAGAATGTGGCCGACCTGCAGGCAGTCTTTTGATCTCAGTATGTGCATCCAGCGTGGCATCATTTGAATTAATATCAACTGCCACCCATGGCTTACTGGCCACACTCATTACCCCTACAGGCCCTAACCACCTCCAACCAATAATAGTGATTAATAACTACTGAAACGCCGCCTCGTCTAACCTAACTGATTTTATGGAATCATTGTCAGACCTCCTACTAACAGCTACCACGAGGTACACTACAGCTGGAATATTACATTACATCAATTCACAGTGTATCCCGCTATTGGCTGAATGCTCCTCTTATTTGGTTACACAAGCTATTGCAAATGGCTAAAAAAGGATCAAAGCTTTGTGCAAAGCTGGAACTTGAAAATGCTTAATGGGAATGTTAATGGGGATATCCCTGCAGCTTCCACTTGGTCTCGTGGTTCCTCTAGATCTCTTCTAGTCTACCTTTATCTTTCTGATGACCTATTTATGTGTTTTAAATCTTTCCAGGTATTAATTTCAGCCACAATAACTTTAATATGCTGCCCTATTATCGGTTCTGAGATGTCTAATATGTATGTTAATAATGGAAAGAATCACCTACTCAAATTTAAAAATAATGGCAACTGTAACGCTCACCTGACTCCCACGGAGGCGCTGGTCTAGTCTGGGTTGCTGTGGCCTCTTCGAGCGTGATGCGCAGAACTCGGAACACCGACTGAGCAGGACCCTTAAATCTTGCTTGTCTGGCCCGTAGGAATATCCTTCTGCAGATGAGAAAGGGGATTAACAGTCTGCAGAATAGTGTGCTTGCTACCCCCTTCCCCCCTTCGTTCTTCTCTAACTTCCTCCGAAATCCCCGGTTGAAGCTCACCTTATGGTTTGAAAGGATGAACTCTCCATCCTGCTTCTGGTGCAGGGGCGCGTGTTTGTCCAGTTACTTCACTGGCTTTCAGAATGGCGCCGGCAAAATCCACTTGACTTTTCCGAGCGGAATGCCGTAAGTATGAAGATTACAACAGTTCAAGTGTTGAGCCTCCTTTTCTGTTGCCTTCCTAACCTGTGATCTGTCCTTTATTTCAGGTGCAGAATGAAGGCGATGCGTTGAGGGATTGACTTGCCGATGGTAAACTCAGGTGAGTTAGCGATGAGGACGATCCCTCTTAATGTCTTTATATTCCTCCAGTAATGTCTTTTGTCCTTTCCCCATAGGGGCCAGGGTGCAGTACCTGCCAACGAAGCGGCGCCGACCCGAAATGAGGAATGGTCCACCAACAGAAGACCGGTAAGTGTTATGGTGGAAAATTAGGCTTTCCTCATATGTTCCTTCTGCTCACCTTTTCTCTTCTTCTCTCCCCTAGGAGCAGAGATGTGGCGACCGGTGCAGACAGTCGCGGTGGAGCCAGAAGAACTCCCGAGGACAGGTGAGTGAAGCGCGGTGCTGCAGCGGGCAACGCAGTGCTTTTAAATGAAAGCCTTTTCTCAGGAACGGGAACGCTGGCGTGAAGGTTCTGGATGCAGGTAAGAAGTTTAAAAAATTCTTGGTTTTTCACCTTTCTCTTCTCTTCTTTCCTTACAGATTTTCTAGGATCGAGGCGGGCGTGGCTGGATACCAGATGCAGGAGCAGACACGGTGAGCGTTCAGCTGCTTGGATGCAGAACAACGCGAAGCGTGAGCTACTGTCTGGGCGTGGCTTAAATAGCCCCCAAAGTAGTTCCAGGTAAGTATCCTTCCCTGGCCACGCCCGAGTGGCAAAATAGTCCCAATGAAAAAATAGTCCCTTTCAGGTCTCAGGGAAACCTGAATCTTGCAGCATGGTCTGCATCAGGTAAGTGCACAAAACACCTTCCTTTATGAGCCTGGCACCTATGGCGCCAGGACTGATGTCCAACATGAGCCTGGCACCAACGGCGCCAGGACAGAGTCCAAAGAGCCCCTATAAGGGGTTGCTGGGCTTTTACCCGGGGGCATGATGCCTGCTCCCGGGGGTGCTGGGCCTGGCGCCCCAGGGGTAGGCATCATGACAGCAACACCTTAAACCGTAAATTACAAAGTATGATGAAGAACATAGCAGATGATGATCTGTCTGAACAATGTAATCCAGCAAGTCATGTGACCTTTTTATGGGACTTAAATCATTCATGCCCAAGCAACCTCGCTATGAGGGGAAAACATTCCCACTCCTTTAATGAGGAAACCTTGTTAAGAAAGAAGCAATTGAGAAAAGCCATCAGACACTTAAAATCTAAAACACAAAATTATCAAGATTACAAGTTGGAGTTAAATAAACTAGTTAGCAACTATCGTATCTGGCCACGTGCTCATTATCATCTTCGACATCAAAGAGACAGGGAAGCTATTTTAAAAATATTATTAACCAAAGACTCCTGCGATTTCTGGAAGCTAATCAATAATCAAAATATGTCACAGAGTCAGTTACAATGTAACGTGATCTCTGACACCGTTTGGTCCAAATACTTTGAGGCAATTTATAGCTCCCCCTCCGTTTCATGCCAATCCAACAGTCCCAACGCACAATGGCAAATGACCATTAATGAAGAGATGATAGCAAATCTAATAAATAAGTCTTCATCAGCCAGAGCGGCGGGCCCTATTGGCCTTTCCATCTCAATTCTAAAATCGAATCCTGATCTCTGGGCCTCCTTCTTGAAGGTAGTATTCACCAGAGTATTGAAATGTTCTACGCTTCCTCCCTCATGGAAGTCGGCTATTGTGATACCTATCTATAAAAGGGCGATTGGGCTGATCCTGACAACTATCGTCCGATTGCCTTTTTGTATGCAGATGGTAAGATATTCGCAGCAGTCACATTAAAACACCTGGAAGAGTGGATAACTAAAGAAAATGGTTTAATCGAACTGCAGATAGGTTTTAGAAAAGGCCTCTCCACCTCTTTAAATGGTCTAATCATGTAAATCCTTTCACAATCAGCAACAAAAGAAATTGGTTGTATACTCTATGGTGCTTGGCTGGATCTCTTCAGAGCTTTTGATACCGTCATTAGAGAGCGCCTCTGGGCAAAATTACATCTTTGGGGTATCGTGAGCGGCCTCTTGGCTATTCTAAGAGGCCTACATACAAATACTACCCTTCGAGGTAGGTTAAATATCCAAAGAGACTTGTCTGGAGATGTATCAACTGAAAGAGGCATAAGACAAGGATGTATCCTTGCTGCATGCCTCTATAACCTCTATCTTTAAAAAAAGCACTAGAACACCAATCATTAGCAGGCCCCAGAATTGGCTGCAAACAGTTACTGTATTGAATTGTTTATGTCGACAATGTGGTCTTGCTTGATTTTTCACCTAGACAGCTGCAAAGTCTTCTTTCCGCCTTTGGTTCATATGCAAAAGCAAATGACCGAATGGTGAATCCATCAAAAATAAACATCCTGTCATTTAGGAGCCCGCATAAGACCTCCAGTAAGTTGAAGTGGTCACTCAAAGATCAAATTGTGCCTCTGGCCACGGAATTGATTTATTTAGGCATAAGACTTTGCTCAGTTCATACCAAAAAAGTTATTGGAACAAGATCTTGAGCGTAAAATAATCCTGCTTGTAGCTCAAATGAAAAAGATTACAGTACTTTCTGTACATTTTCCATCTCTCCGCTAATTACATTTTATAAGGCAAAAGTTATCCCCTCGCTTCTCTATGGTCTTGACACAGTACCTTTTTCCAATTCACTTAACTGGATGCGTTTAGAAGGGAGAATTTGGAAAACAATTCTCCATGTCGCATCAAGCTACCCTATTGCATCCTTGAGGTACGAATTAGGGCTCCGTTCATTAAAATCATATCTCGCATGGAACATACTAACATTGTGCAGGTCTATGTGGTGTCCTAGTAAAGAGTCTCTCTACATAGGCATAGCAGCTGAGCTTCAAAGCAGAACCTCTCAGTTTCTACAGGATCTATCCAATCCGGAGAAACAAATGCTGGAGCAATGTGATCGATCTATAGATGATCTTATTCAAAATCCCACTGGTGTCAAAAGTGCCCTGTTGCGGAAAGACTGGATATTGACCATAGATCAGATGCGAGAGCGATCAGCATTTTTTCACTGTCCATTTTTGATAAACCGAGTGGCTATCTGCCAAATTATCTTGCTCGTTTCCCAAGCTCCCATTTGAAAACTGAATTTCTCAGAGTGAGTCTTAATTTAATTAGAACGGGCGAGATCCAACCAATCTATGACAATAAAATCTCTAAAACTGCCACTTGCTCTCTATGCGATCGAAATGATACACAGACTTTCCACCATATTCTTATCATCTGTGAAGGCACTAGAGAAGTTCAAGAAACCTATTTTGGCAGTTTTGTCGATGATAAAATCTGGATTTCTACAAATGCATTCTGGGACAGACTAATAGCGGGTCATGAAAGATGTTTACCTATTGCTTATTTAAGGACCTTACGAAAATTGGTTTTTATTATGCTTTTGTAATTATTTTGATATTTCTTATGAGTATTCATGTTTTTTATTGATTGTATAGATTTGTTATTTTCCTCTTTTTCTACTCTACTTTATTAATTTACGTTTTGTGAAAAATCAAATAGCACGACTGTAACACAATAAAAAAAAAATGTTTAGAAACTTGAGCAGGACCACTTTAGGTTCTGAAAGCAACTCAAGACCTTCCTTTTCGCTTCTGCTTTCTCTCTCCCATGCTGATGTCCCTGTCTGCTGCGCATACTGGTTACCTGGCCACCCACTGAACTTACGGGAGCAGACTCCTACACAACCAGTTGCCCTTGCACTGCCTCTGGGCCTCCCAACAATTTAGGGACTGTATTTGCAACCATACAGTCCCCCGGACTCCCTGCACTTATGAACCACCTCTCGGCAGCACTTACGAGTTCACTTGCACCCCCCAACCCGGCACTTCTTCCTCTCCCACCCCTCCCACCCCTCGCACTTGAGCGATCTGAATGACACAAGGCCTAGTATGATTGTGGTTTTGTCCTCCTTCTGTCTTCCGTTCCTTGTCTTGTCGCGCCTAGAATCACTTGTGTACAGGCGCGTTATAAATGACTTATCATATCATATATCAAATTAAATGCTAGTTGGTGGGTTATCTCATTGAAGCCCTCAGAACTTGAATATGTGAGTTCACAGCGGGCAGCCTCCTCCAAATAAGGGTGAGTTGAGTCTGGAGGCCCCAATATAAGACTTTATAAAACAACCAAAATGTAGTGCCTATATTAAGGCACACACAGGCTCGGTCTGCCTGTAGGGCAATGCCCAAAACAAAAATGGAAAATTTTAGTCTGGACCAGTTTTTTTGGTTCAAAGTGGGGCACTTTTTTGGTCAATGTGCTCTAGTCTGATGAGTTACTTCACTATGCGGCTAGTAGTTTTGACCATATTGCTGAATAAATATTCTTAAATTGCACAATTTGCATTACATTTTATCAAAATCACTCCCCCTTGGGTACTATTCAAACAGTCTGTTACAAAAGGAATACATTGTCTTTTACAACTGTGGGCCACATTATCATTGGTGTCGTAGACAATGTCATGCCCCAGTCAGACCCTGGGCACAGGTCGTTTCTAGCCTCTGGGAGGTGCTGTGGGACAGGTCAGTAACTGACAGAATTTGTCGTGCTTGTCAGCAGTGTTGTTAATTTGTATTGTTATTTACCTTTGCGCTGCTACTAGAGCACATTCCCCTGTAAGTCACTCGTGACGCAGGCCACGTTCGCAGTTTGGGGTTGTCTTCCCTGAAAGGAGTTGAGAGCACGCGCAACTCTCGTTCGCGCCCTGCGGTACTCGACAAATTCCATCCGGAATCTGAGAGAACAAAATGTTTCTGGTTTTTGAAATAGGGTACAATGCGTAAAAGGATGTACCCTTGTCAGCACAAAACAGTGTTCGTCAGTAGCACTACAGTCCACTGCTATTAATAACCCGGTTAGATGGTAACACAGGGAATACTAACTTAACACACGACGCCACCCAAACAAGCTAGCATTGTGCGAGTTTAAGGCTCACTTAAAAGCACGCATATAAATGTGAACATTTCTATCGGCATTATGGTCGTTTTTTCCATGTGTTGGTTACGTTCAGTGTGGGCATAATTTCCCTCGTTTTAATTCATTATATCCCCCATTCCTTCTCTGAGCAGTAATTTCATAGTTTCTAAGAAAATGTTAGAGGCGGTGATAGCTGCCTCGAACACTGCCGTTGTACCCCCTACGTAGATTTTATTTTGTTTACATCAGGAATTTTGTGAATCACTCTAACCTTAAAGGTTTTGTAAATTCGAAAAAGCCTGCGTGAACTGAAGGAATGTTTGGGTACCTGGAAACATGCAGAGCGCGAATGGCTGGAGCTAAATGTCATGGGATCTCAATTTGCTTGCCTTATATAGGTAGCCAAAAAATGCACCAAGCCAACCTAATTCTTGTGGGGCCGGTGGCGGTCACGCTGCCGACCTGACTGGTGCTGGGGGCTAGCACCATGCTGGTGTGCCAGGGTCACCCGGACTTCTATGTAGTTGTGTGAGGCTTTGGGAACACAGCCTGGGTGCTGGAAACATCCTGAATGGTGGATATCTGGACTGGCCCCAGGGCACCAGGTTAGTCTGGGGGGCCCAGACCAGCAGGGACCTGCAGGGCTGTGATGACACGACGTGGGGCCTGCAGGCTAGGGCCGCAGGACCATGACCACATGGTGTAAGCCTGCTGGCCCAGAATGAGAGACGGAGACAACAGGCGTTCCATAGTTGGAGTCTGCAGCCGTTCTGTTGCACATGCCTTATTAGCTTGGGCCATGAGTCATGGCTCATCTTACAAGGGCAATGCACGTGGCAGGGACACATCCCCTTAAAAGGGTAATACAAATGGGAGGGGCCCACATCACACTCCTCCTTTTTCATAATGAACTTGGAATCAAACAAGATCCTAGGCTTCCATCAATCTGACTTGCACCCTGGTCACGGAACTGAAACAGCCCTGCTTGACCTTAAGAACCAAATGGTTGACACTAGAGACACAGGCAAACCCGCCCTATTCCTCCTCCTAGATCTCTCAGCCGCATTTGATCTGGTAGACCACAAACTACCTTGTCAACACCTCTCCTCCTCAGCACACTTCTCTGCCAATGTCATTGCCTGGATCTCCTCCTTCCTCCAATGAAGAGCTAATGCAAGTCTTCTCCGACCAGGCGTCTGCTAAACCCACCATCATCCAATGCGGAGTACCACAAGGCTCCTGCATCTCCCCTACACTATATAACATTTTCACTAGACCTCTTCAACACTCGCTCGGCATCATGTACACCAACTTTGTCGACAATACTCAAGTCCTCCTCCCTCTGTCTGGTGACTATGATGAGGATGCCAAGACCCTTAACGCCACCTACGAAACTACGATACCATCCACACCTGGATGGCTGAAAACTGGCTCTGTTTAAATGGGGAAAAGACAGAACTTCTCTTGCTAGGATCCACCGACACTCTAAAAACACTTGACACACAATACCCCTCCTTCAACATTGACAACACAGCTATACCAGTCTCCCAGGCAGCAAAAACACTTGGAGTCTACCTAGAGGCCAGCCTATCCATGTCAGACAAGTTACCACCATCGCCTCATCTGCAGTCTACTACACCAAACCTTCTAACATGGCTAGGCCATTACTCACCACCGCCAACTACCTTACTATTGCCAGAGCTCTAGTCGGGTCCAGATTGGACTTCTGTAATGTCCTCTTCACGGGTACCTCAGCAAAAACCTGCAAAAACTCCAAACCATCCAAAATAACACCATACGTGCCGCTCTAGGCATCCCTAGAAGGGAACACATCTCTGCAGCCAGCCGTCAAGCTCACTAGCTGCCTGTCTGCGAACATGTCCTTTTCAAAACACTTGCCCTTAACCACAAGTGCATTCACCACACTGCTCCGCCCTACCTCTCCACGAGAGTTAACATACCCCCTTCCTCCAGACCTACAAGAACACCTTACGCCAACCTGCTGACGGTACCCAGAGTCAAGTGTGCCAAAGGGGGTGGTGTCAACTTCCCCTTCATCGCTGCCAGGCAATGGAACCCCCTCCCACTAGCCCTGAGATTGGAACTCTCATACATTGCATTCCGCAAAGCGATCAAAACAAGGCTATTCTCTTAAACTACCCACCTAAGCCAACTGTCCTCTTTCCATGCCACAATGTGGACACAGATGATAACAACTTTATGTAACTTGCTCCAATGTGTTAAGCCATACACTATGTAACCTCTGTGTAGCCTTATCACCCTTATGTAACACATCACCATGCACCCAGTATGTACACTTATCTGTAAAGGTAACTCGATTTCCATGTACAGTGCCACAATGCCTTAGGGCTGCCTGTGCGCTTTATAAATGCAAATAAATAAACATTGTTGAGACATACATGACCCCACAGAACAACAATACTTATCACTTGGGAATTACGAGGTAGACAGATAGTATGAGATGCCACTGACACATACATAGTTACTCAGATAGTTACAGACATAACATGTTCTAACACACTCTAAACATACTCAGCGGTTGACAGTCGTGGTTGGTGAACCGCCGGTGGAATGGTGGCAGTTCTACTGCAACCACTGAATGCCACCATTGTTAGCTGTTGGCACCATATAGAGCACACCTACAAACTGCGTTATCACAGATTCACATAATTGTTCTTTCCTGAGACCACTTTAAGCATGTAGTTAATATGCAGGCTCACAGCATCACAACACGGGTTTACTGAGTCTTCTTTAAGCAATTTCAGGTCTGAAGGAGACCAGTACACCTTCCATCAGTGTCTGTTCAGGATAGTCACTTCCACGGGACCAGGTCCATTGGTGGTACAGTTCAAAGACCAGCAAAGCCGCACTTGGCGGACGCCAGAGGCCACATCGGCTTAGTTCCTTGATGTTGGGGCAGGCAGCGAGACGCAGGTAGCAGGGCGTCAGGCTGCGCCACGTTTAGGTTCACAGTCAGTCCCTTTTGATGTTGGGGAAGGGCAGCGAGGTGCGGTTTGCAGGGCGTCTCTGCTGCGCCACATGATGTTTACAGGGCTTGGGGTGACAGGATATCACTCACCCCCCTTTCTTGGTCATGCTCCCCTAGTCAGTAGTGTCACTTTGCTACAGGGGCATAGGAGGGCGCACAAGCACTTGTGAGGAGCTGCAACCATTACCTTGCCCGTTGCACCGCTTCTTGGTGGCGGGTGTCAGGGATGCATATGTGGTTGGCCAGACACAAGTTGTTGGCTCAGCTAAGGGGGTGCCGGGTGGTATCGCACCCGGGCCCACATTGGCATGGTCCTTTGATGGTATGGCAGGCAGGGTGACATTGGTGGCTGGGTGTCGGGTGAGCTACTTCCACTTCCTGGAGCAGCACCAGCCACATCTTTCTCCCACTTTTTGTGGACTACACATAAGTGACCCCATTTCCCCCAATCTGCATGTTGAGGTAACGCCAATCAATCGTTTTAAGGGTTAGGAGTTTTATGTCAGTTGTGGCCAATGGTTTAAATCGTGGCCTTTGAAACACCCCTATCACCATAGTGGGAACCCATGGTGAATTGTTTGTCGCGTCAACTGGTTAAGATATAACACAGATCGAATCTTAAGCATTTTCCCTCTGAGGAAGAGTTCCAATGCTCCTTGAAAGTTGTGACTGTGCCATCAGAGATGAAATTGCCATCACCCACTATGAGCTCTCTTGGAGGAACTGCATGATATCTGGAATCCCACACTCTAAAGATGCAAGAGCATTTCTACTGCACCAGACAACAGAATGTGCCCAGTGTCTGCCAAATGACTACAGCGTGGATGGTCTCCTAGCCTTCTGATCCATCTCAGCTAGTTGTGTGGGCAACTTCATCTGCTGCAGCTCTTACTCTCAACTTCACCACCCTCCATTGAATCAGCTGTGTTGAGCCTTAACTCTAAGTGTTTCTGGGAGGAGCCCAACTACCAGAATTGCTGCTACCAGGCTTTCTCTTATCTTTCTTACCACCTTTAGTATCAGTGCTATGGAGGAAATGCATAACCCAATGCCTGTGGCCAGATACCATGGCATCCAGCCCCACATGCCTCTGGAGTCTGGAATCTTAAAAAAGAACCTGGGGAGTTGAGCATTCTGAGGAGTGCCAAACAAATCTATTTTCAGGGTGTCGAATCCCTGGCAAATCTCTTGAAAACCACCGATACATAGGACTGTCTCCCCCAAACTCAGGCAAATTCTGTTGAATATTTCGGCCATCACATTCTCTGCCAAACTGATGTGAATAGGGAAGTCAGATGTCCCTCTGCCCACAGAGGAATCTCCATTGCTACTGCCCCTGCAAGCTTTCTCTTTTTCCACCCTACCGATTTATGTTAGCCAATGTTGTGGTGTTGTCCATTCTCACCACCGCTGCCTGATTCTTCATTGAATTCTTGAACATTCCGAAGGTCCTGCCGATCATTGCCAATTCCCTCCAATTGGACGATCAAGCTTGTTCCGCTTGGTGCCATCTTTTCAGATGAACTAGGTAACAGTTGCTGCCCAGCCCATTTTGATGGCATTGGTAGTAAGAATGATCTTCCTCATTGGCACTAGACCCTCATCATTTCTGTGATTTGCCATGGGCTTCCACCACTGGAGACTATTACTCAGGTTTCTGTCTATCGGTATCTAGCCTTTCGAATTCTTGCAGTGCAGGATCCTAGAACATATGAAGCTGTATTATTAAAGGTTTCAGATGAAGCTGAGCCGATGGTGCCATGAATATGCCTGATGCTCTGCGACCCTGAACTTTTAGCACCTCTCTGGCCGAGCTGTTAACTGAGCCAAATAATTCACTACATCTGTTCTAACAGGATGTATGTCCTTTGCCACACACCAACTGTGCCCACCTGACCAGGCTGTCCTATATGGCCTCTTGGTCCCAGGTGCCCAAGCCTCATCGGTAATCTGTTCAGCTTCTTCCAATAATCCTGGCCTAGACCAGGCTCTCCTGAAATTGACGATGCAATGTAGCTGAGGCTGCCTGACTTCACTCGAGGGTGACCTTCCCCTGTGGGATCTCTCACTATGAAATCTAATCTCAGCAATGCTATCGGATTGTCATAAGCCATCTCTAGCGGGTCCGGGAACCATGCTTGACACCTCCAATCCGGCTTAATCAGTGTCATGGATACCCTCTGTCTCCTCACCTGCGCCAACGTCCTCACAATCATCGCAAAGGGAAGGAAGGCGTATTCCTTGCTCGGACCCCATTGTTGTAGAAAAGCATCAATTGCTTCCGCCTCCGGTCTCTAGCTGAAAAACCGGGCAATTTGCTTGTTCAACCTCGACGCAAAGAGGTCTGTCCTGCATGGACCCCATCTCGGCATCCGTGCCTGGAACACACTCTCGTCCAGCTTCCAGTCGCTGGCATCCCTGGGGAATCTGGAGTTCCCGTCTGCTATCTCATTCAGACAGCCAACCGGATATTCTGCCATCACTGAAATCCCTTTCTGTTGGAAGAGATGCAGAATTCTTTCGCTAGCATTCTTGACTTTGTGCCTCCCAGTCTGTTTATATAACATACTGCTGACACATTGTCCATCTTGAGAAGTACGCAACATCGTGCCCTCTTCTGAGTCCAGCATTTCACCACAAAGGATCCTGCTAGAAGCTCTTGGCAATTTATGTGGAGATTTAATTCTTCTCCCGACCATCTGCCCCCTGTTGACAGATCTCTGCATCTGGCTCCCCATTCCCACCTGCTGGCATCCGACTCTATCACTAGGTCTGGGGATGAACCAAATATTGCCCTTCCATTCCAGGCATCCATGTGCTGCAACCCCCATTGCAGTTCCTCTTTCGCCTCCGTAGACAGGGGTATCCTTTGTTCGTAAGATGCTCCCTTCCTGAGGTGTTGTATTTTCAGTCTCCGAATGGCCCTGTAATGTAGGAGTCACAGAAAGTTTGCCTGTCTTGATGAAGCTAGGTGTCCCACTATTATCGCTAACTCCCTCAGGGATATATTTATTTAGTTATTACATTTATATAGCCCACCTGGGGCATCTGGGCGCTTGTTCTTAAGGCTATGGTTGCAGGTGAGACAAAGGCAGTCTAGGGCATCATGATATTGGTTACATCCAGTTACTTTCAAGCTTACTCATAAGGAATTTCTTCATAAGGTGGTTACATCCGATTAAAGGGGAAAATGGCAGACATAGTCATCACGATATTAGTTACATCCAGTTACTTGCATCTTAGTCATGATCTCATACATACTAGCAGCATGCATGTGTGCCTAAGGAGATTGGTTGCTACCAAGGTGGAAGATAATGGGATTAGTGGTCTTTTTTGAGGTCTTGTTTGAAAAGCCAGGTTTTGACCTTTTTTCGGAATGACCATAGTGATGGGTCAGTCCTGAGGGTAGGGCATTCCAGTAGATGGCGGCCAAGACCGGGAAGTTGGAGCCGCCTGCTTTTTGTCTTTTGAATATTTGGATGACAAGCTGACTGAGATATGGTGATCTCATGGGTCTGGATGTTTGAGCTTTAGTTATTTGGCTGGAGAGATAGCGCGGTGCGGTGTTGGACAGACATTTGTGCGTCAGTGAAAGTATAGTCTCTCAAGACAGCCTGTTCCGTATCTCCTTCTTTATGTCATTCGCTTTGCTCAGCAGGAGGTTTAATGTTCCCTGAACTGAATCTAATCTGAATCCTAGAAATTCCATGTTCTCGTCTGCTTGTAGATTTGACTTCTCCCAGTTTATTAGGAATCCCAGTTGTTGTAACAAATATATCGTAATTTGTATCTGTTCCATGATCAGCTCCTTGTCCTGGCACATTATACAAATGTCGTCCAGATAAATAGTTAGTCTGATCCCTCTTTCCCTGAGGAAAGTCACGATCGGTTTCATCACCTTCGTGAAGCACTAAGAGGCTGATGCTAGGCCGAATGGTAGGCAGGTGAATTCCCAAACTTGCCCTTGCCAGCGGAACCTCAGAAACTTGTTGTTCCGCTGCCATGGGTATAGTCAAAAAGGCGTCTTTGAGATATATTCCCGCAAGCCAATCCCCTTGTTTCAAGATGTCTCACAGCAAGTGTATGCCCTGAATTTTTAAGTGTCTGTAAACTATGAACGTGTTTAGTTCCCTTAAGTTTATTATCGGCCTTGTCTTGTGACGGCCTCTCACTACAAAAATGTTGCTTATGAAGCTGTCTCCAATGTTTGTTTCTTGTTTTATAGCAGCTTTCTGGGCAAACTCTCTTATTTCTGTATCTAGTAACGCCTCGCTGAGCCACAGTAACTTCGGCCATTTCTCCTGTCTTGGTAAACTTATCCAGTCTATGTGGAAAGCCTTTACGGTGTCTAGAACCCAAGCATCTGAAGAGATTAACCTCCATTTGTCTACACAACTCGCTACTCTCCCCCCCACAGTGGGATTTTGTGTTGGTGTCTCTTGCGTTTGCGCAATTTTTCTCACCTGTGTTATGCTCTTGTTGGTTTCTGCGGTGTCTCCACCCTCACCCTCGTCCTCTTGCCGGGAAGAAAGGGTTAGGTTTTCTTTCGTCCTGTTTCCAGTGATCCCTGTCACTTTGGAACCTGTTATTGTAGAAACGGCTGGAGGAGCCGCCTCTGCCCCTTCCAGCCCTGTCAAAAACCCGTCTGCAGAAGACCCTCTTCAGTGAGGCTTGAGCTTTGTCTATCGCCACATAAGAGTTGACGAATTTTGTCAGCTCTTTAATAAAAATGTCTCCAAAGAGCTTCCCTTTTCGCAGAAGCTGCTGAATCCGATGTAGCTAACTCACTCAATTTGGGGTCAATCTTAACTAAGATCGATCTTCGCCTTTCCGCCATGATTGTTCTGTTGGCGTTAACCAGTAGTCATATAGTATTGCATTCTTGGTGAGGGACTGTTTGTGATGACACCTGCTGCAGTACCTACGCGCCCCGTTAAATTAAAAGGGTTTGTCCATGAGAGTTGAGGTGATGTTAAAGATCTTGCGTCGCACCAGGTTTAGCTACTACAGAGACTTAGAGTCCCTCCACTCCGTTTGTGACAATATATAATGGTTGTGTTGAGCTATCCCTTGATAGTGCGCCGAAAAATAATGGAATGGCAAGTAGTGATGATTAATCAATTCCTGTTTATTTTTGTGATGTTAGAGCCTTTGTGGATGACACGTGTTTCGGCAGAGCCTAATCCCTGTGAACTTCAGCACCTTTATGCATTATGCAGTGACTTATGAGCTATCTATATAGCCTGGATTCGATAAAGGCAGCTCTGCCGAAACACGTGTCATCCACAAAGGCTCTAACATCACAAAAATAAACAGGAATTGATTAATCATCACTACTTGCCATTCCATTATTTTTCGGCGCACTATCAAGGGATAGCTCAACACAACCATTATACAGTAGTCATATAGCCCTCTGGGCCCAGCCTGATAGAATGGTAGGATCGATATGTTTGCTCTTATCTTTCGTATCTTCAGCCATCTCCATAATCTTAGCAAGTGGTCAAACCACATCCAACATTCTGTCCTTACATGATCGCCAAGATCTTTCTAATCCCTTCTTTATATCTTTTGCGTATCTCCCCATGAAATTGACCATGCGGTCATTGATGTCAGGGGTGTCCGCGATCCCTTCTGGCAGGTGTGGCCTGGGGTATTCGACCCTCAATTTGTTCCTGGCTTCTATTGCCAGCGGTGTTCTTAACCTCTTCTTTATATACACTGCAATCTTCAACAGTGGTTCCCATTCTGAGGACCTCAGGTGAGTGAGTACATCCGGATCAAATTAATCTCTGTCCCCCTCTTTGTCCTCTGTTCTCTTTTTCTTAGGATCTCTCTCTTTATCTTCTTCCGGAGATATCACTTCCACCTCCTCAGATGATGGACTATCCCAACCATCTTCATCATATCCCTCTGAGGTATCGCAAGTATTATTACGCCATCTCTGTTGTTTTCTTTTCCAGCTTGTAGCCTTGCTCTCGCCCTTACTATTTTGTGGCGAGTCCAGGGGAAGGGGGGATCCTTGTCTTTCTCGGCCTTACAGGCTTTTTTCCTTCCCCCTTTATCTTTTCCTGTACCCTTTATCCCCTCCAGCTCCTCCATCCCTTTGGAGAATTTCAGCCAGTCCTCTATCACTGCCATGTGTTGGGAACTGTGCCCCATGGAATGACTCAGTGCTTGCTGCAGTATTTCACCCATGCCAGGCTGTTGTCTTTTTTGGCTCACTTGAGCTCTGCCTTCCTCGCTTGAACTGGACATGCTGGGTCTAGGGGACAGTTATGCCACAGTATTCAATTCCAGGAGTCTTGGGTCTGTCCCCCACCTTAATATGTTCTTAGGGCAGATATCAGCTTTTATTTGCGTGATGTAAGCTCCTTTCCTTCTTGAAAGACTGTTGTCCCTTATTTGGCCACTAGGTGGCACTAGCATATCGTCAACACACTTTTTACCAGGTCTGCCGACCTGCTTATCTGGATGCACTCTTCGTTTTGACAGAGACTTCTTTGATCAATTTCATTTTGTGGAATATATCCGCTTTCCACCTCTCTCTGGGATTCTACTACGACCGCTAACTGTCACTCTCCAAAGGAAGTAACTGAGGAGGAGCACCGGTACCCTTATAGAGTCACCGTCATGCTACTCCAACTTCCTTGACAGCAGTGCCCTCTATCCTTAAGGCGATCATCAGAACGTTCGTCCCGTCGCATTCGCTCGAATTCTAATCTAATCCTACACTTGCGGATATGCTCCGCCAAACCTCATGAACATGCTGTGCGCGTGCTGCGTTTACACCGTTAGAACCACGTTATAATCACTTATACAAATAAACTACTGCATATCACAATGTAAAGAACATTACTTTGGGTACTTAACTGCTGCTCAAGCAGCAAATAAAGAGGAAGGACTTAAGAGTGTTAAAGAGGATACAGGACATGGTGTGTGAGGATTGGTGGAAGGAATCACATGTTTTATTTCATGAACATCAAAAAAATGAAACTTTCACACAAATGACATTGTGGGAAATGTAGTTTGGATGTGTTTATTTTTTGATGATGTAAAGTTTGGCTTGATTTATGCTGCTCAAGTTTGAATAAAGATTGAGACGCATAATATGAGCCTCCGTGTCTTGACATAGAATTGAGAATCATGAACCTTTATTCTTTACCACTAGAAATAAGAGGATAGATCTTACATCTAGGTCCTTGGTCTGGTATAACATAGGCGGATACATAGATGGTAAATTTCACCTTCAATAACAAAGAAACTATAAGTTTATCTTTCCCTGGTATGATGTGATTCTGGGAAAAATACAGATGGTACACATAGCCTTCAACATATTGGGCTATACAAGTCTGGGGCAAAATCTGCGATAACTCTGCTGTCATGGAATAAGCGTTACCACTGTGTGGAATAGCAGAATTACTGCTGTATTCTAATCTGGCAGGCGCGCGCACCGAACAACAGCGGTAACCGTAATTCCGCACAGCAGAGTTGCTGCCGAAAACCCAGTAATTGACGGAATTTCCAGAAATTCGGTGGGTGGAAATTCGTTATCGCTATATAAGGAAGCACAGTGGCAGCCATTTTGGAAATTACAATCCGTCAAATATCTGGACAGAGGAGTGTCATCAAAATACCCAGGCAATCTTAAACATGTCAGGAGGAAAGGGCAAAGGCAAGGTGCCAGATATGAGGCTGTGTAAGCCTAAATTCTCAGAGTAGGAGCTCACAGTATTAACAGAACAAGTGGTGGCCCACTCTGAGGAGCTATTTTCAATGAACATCAACAACCATAAGGAAAAGGACCTCCAGGAGAAATAATAAAACCACATAGGATCCAAAAAGGAAGAAGCAATAAACAAACAGAACCACGAAGTTCCATCAACCGAGGTCTCAACTATCCACAACCTATCAAATACAATCTAACAACAAACCACAAACAGCAAAGACTAAACCCGAAAGACAAGGAAAAACACTAATTGAAAGAGGACACCCACTCAATAGAATACAACAGAAACATGCCGCGCCAAAAGAAAGACAAAGAAGCCAGAACAGACAACAGAAATAATAAGAACATTGAAACCAGTTGAGAAGGCACCGAAAAGCAAGATCCCACAGCCCTGAAAAACTCGACATAAACATCCCAGATGGCCCGAGGAGACATACAAATAACAGAGGAAAGACAACCTACATTGCATGCTACCCCTCCACATACGACAACGTGGCAAGCAAAAACGGCACAGCAACAACGAACCGACAGCCAACAAGTGTCACAAATACAGACCCCACCAGGACACCAAACGCAACACAACAACTAATAAACCATCCCTACCATAGACAATATCCCAACCAGAATAAGGGACAAGTTGGAATCCATCACAGCCTACACCCCCTACATCACCAAAGACTGGAACAACAGATGGGTATCTACCCAATTAACCAATCAACCCAGCCATAAACCTTATCGGTCTACTCGACAAGGCAACTGACGAATAAAGAACCACTCCACCCAACAGGTTTCACTGGGGAAAACCCACCTGGAACGGAAACCCAACCAACAACACACAGGACAGAATAAACAATACAAACAAGAACCCGAAAGGAAAATCAGACAAACTACACTGCAGCCTCCTCAACGTCAGATCCATGTCAAAACACTGAACAGAAATCCATGACCACCTAAGCGAATGAGGCACAGACGTGCTTGTCCTCACAGAAACCTGACTATCAGACAACTATAAATCCATTGTGAATGAAGCTATACCGGACAATTATAAAAAAATACAGGCCAACAGAGTAAACCCTAGAGGAGGCAGAATCACAATTATGCACAAAGAACACACCCGAGCATCTCAAATCATCCCAACCAATGCAGAAGACTATGAATTCCTCCTCATCAAGATAACACTCAATAACCAATCCAACATAAAAGCCTGAGCGGACTTTAAGAAATATTCCATGTGTAATAGTACTCGACAGGAGAGTATACCAGGTTTGTTCAACTGGTCATTAAGTGAAGTAGGGACAGAGGTCCTGCAGAAGCAGCACACCAGGGTCTGGGACACACATGAAGTAGGGGGAAGTCCCACCAGAACAACATACCAGGACTCATATGAAGTTGGACGAGGCCCCATTTGTATGTGAACCCAACCCCCCTCTCAACCTATGTAACTGTACATAGTGCCAATGATATATGAATTTTGCCCAAAATGAATGTATATGCCTAAGATGCTGCCGACCAAGATATCTAAGATAAATGCTACTGCTCAAGATACCCAAGATATATGTAGCCGTACAAGCTCACCAAGATGTATGTAACCTACGCCATGATACCCAAGGGTTTGGGCGTGTAACCAAATGCAATAAACAAATAAATAAAATGTGCCCTGCAGAGGCTACTGCCCATCAGAGGAAGGGTGTGCACTCTGTGCATGGCACTGCCACTATCCACTACCAGGTACATTCCCCTCTTCTGGTACAAGGCTCAGAGCATGCCTGGTAACCTACCTCTCTGTGCTGAGGCTAGACAAGAAGACTGGATCAAGCGTGCAAACCTCAGGTTAACCCCAGTTTACCTTGGGGACTGGTGAACCTGGGCAGACCAGGAGTCTCACTTTCTGCCACTATGAGGCTGCCCAACCAGACCGTATTGTGATAATGTGGTGCAGTGCTCAACAGCAATGAAAGGAGAAAGTGAATATCCAGCAAGCACCCCTCATGGTGCACTCTGAGGAGTGGAGCTTGTACCTACCTGTGATCACAAGCAGGGGAGAAGGTGCACTGGAGGCATAGCATGACTGCCAGCTGGGGGAGACTCAGTTGGAGACTATGCCTTTTAGTATTCCGGCTCTGGTTATTACTATTATTATTGTTAATATTTATTTTTTATTAAAACCTGATTGATCACGTTCCTTGTGGATATGTCTCTTTTGAAGTGTCAACGAACAACATTTCAGCACATTTTACAGCAGAATTAAGCATGTTGAAAGCCTTGCACATAAGCCTCTAAAGAACAACATTTCAGCACATTTTACAGCAGAATTAAGCATGTTGAAAGCATTGCACATAAGCCTCTAAATGAACCAGGTTGTTTAAAATGTAAATACTTATTAAATAAATCATGTTGCTGATGTGTTTCTTTTTGTATCGTTAGCGTTTGCGGAAGTCTCATGATGCAGATTTTGACAAAGAAATCAGAGCACATGATGCACAGGTGCAGATCGCCACTATTTGTCAATAGGACGTGATGCACATTTCTATTCTTTTAGTTTTGACGCCGAATAGGACATTTGAAAAGCAAGTTTTGCAATTGCAGTTTCTGATTCATGTCCGTGTCCTTGCAGATGTCACCGGTTCATGCAAATGCAAGACACGCCATCCTCATATTTTCGCTGATCAGCACAAGATCGACTTGCACAAGGTGTTGCGCTCAGTGTGTGACGCATATCAACAATCGTGTCTAGTCGCCGAATTCTTGCCTCTCTCCATTGACCAAATTGTGTAATTCTGTGCAAATCACGTTAACTCTACTCTATTTGCCTCAGTTCTCTAATCTGTCAAAACACTGGAGTGGTTAAGAACAGCCTATGTTTGCGCAGTACAAAAAGTGGACCTTTACGTAAATCTATATATTCAGCAAGTTAATATATATGTTATGTTAAGTTACGTTATTCATTTCTTGTACTGCTTCCATCACCACCATAATGGTCTTACAGCTCCGACACCTTGTGTGAAGAATGGCGCATTGTGACCCCGCTGGGGTTTTACCAGACTGTAGTCTGTGGCTAGAAAAGAAAAGAGTTGAGCGAGGGAGGATATGGGAAAGAGGGATTAGACAGTAGAAGAGACAAGTCGTTCATAGAGAAGGAAAGAAGTAAGAGACAGGGGGTCTTGTTGCATTAGCAGCCCTGTGAGTGTGTTACCCATAGATTGTCAGGTCAGTGTTCGAGAACATGCCAGGAAGGTAGAACTCGTTTGAGGAGCAACTCTTCACTGTGATGGCAATGTCTAGACCAAATGTGGAATGGTCCTAGAAGTAGTCAGTACGTGGTTGTATGCTGGACTTGACTTATGCTCATACGGATCCTTCAAGTGCATAGCAACTTTCTGACATATGCACAATAGCTTAAGAAATACCTATAATATTAGTTTAAAAAACATGCCAAATGGGGTAGTTTCTTTTCATCATAAATTAATTTCTGCTTTAATACATCACTTCTACTGAATAGCCAACCATAGTCGTTGCAACACCAACCTAAGAATATATACAATATAACAAAGGAAGGTTACAGTATAATGAGGTGTCAGGAAAACATCCAAAGAACATTTGGGTCATTCCTGGCATTCAGTGGCGCGGAGCACAGGGTGCCTAATCAGATCTCGGTTGCCACACTGCATGGAAGGTGTGCAGTCCAGTGATTTCTCAGGGAGTAGCCCTTGGTTCACACCGTGTTGATGACCCTGAGGGTTGCAGGGCACATGGTGAATTGGTTCGGAGGTTGTCAAAGTCCAGACTGGGCAGTTCTATGCAGAGGTGTAGCCAGGAATGTCTAACAAGTGGACCCTGACGCTAATGTAGTTGGTCCCACCGTAGTGACATTAACATCTGTAAATGCCTATGCAGTGCTGCTGAGTGGGCATTTAGAGATTTTGGGTGGGCCTTGCCCACTCAGGCCCTACCCTGTCTACGCCTCTGGTGCTATGTAGGTCACATGACCACCGGGCGTTGAATCCGAAATTACACGGAGCGCTGGTGCGGATTGTAGTGGAATATTGCTCTGCCAACAGAATCTTCATCACAAGAGTTAAGAGGGAGATTGTGCATAAGGTACTCCATGGGCTTTGTTTACACTAGTACTAGCCACCATGGGACAAAATTTATATGTACTGTTAACTGGGTAGGTTCACGATAATATCCCATATGAAGTCCTCAGGGGCTTGCTGCACACATTGTAACATTGCTGTGCAATAATGTTTAGAATGTTCGGGCATAAGATATTTCCTGGGGGGATTTTAGACAGCAGTGGAGATAGCTTGAGATGTACTCCAGCACTGGCCATTAACCCTGTTACAGCTTCTTCTGCGTTTGCTTTCCGGATGCTCTGTTATCAGGTGGTGGTCATGTAGCAGGACAGCTCCTACCAGTGTTGGTAAAGCCATAGTCAAAAAACATTGACCTTTTGTTTGCAATATTGATTGGCTCACGTTTATTTGTGGAATCAGGGCTTGACTAGACAACACCTGTGGTAATAAAAAAATGGCACCATATGCACGCCCATCTGAAATATCCCCAAAAAAAGAATACGTAGAAATCTTTAATCCTCCTTTGCATGCAAATTAAACAATATACTATTTGACACACATTCATTACAACATGTTTATTGGTGTATTATTTGAGCCATCATGTGCCATAAAACACATGATTACAAAAATACCTTAAACATGTTGCGATTGTCATTAAATTAATACTTCGTAGACCTCTAAACAGTGTCAGTGGGTACAAAATTACATTTTACGATATGCGTACTAGAGAAAGTCAATCTGTCTATGACATGTGAAACTTTACTTTTCTTTTACATAATTTCTTTTTCCTTTTAGTTTCACGTATGAATGACAGTAATTGAGCAAAACAGGAATTCTATACTTTGGGCCAAGGCCCTACAATGATCTGAATACACTCTGTTTTTGCCAGTAATCTTCTGCCTGCAGGAACTCAAGTGTACCGCCCCGAGAGGTTGATCCCAAGCTTTATAGAGAGGTTTGTAGTTTACTTCAATATGATGAGCTATTGCATACCTTTACACGACCCACCAAATGGATTGCTAACTACAATGGTGCTCACCTTTACTGAGGAAAAGCAGATCTTGGCAAGTATTCCACAAGACCAGTGTTCTGCCACCGCTCTGTCCGCCACCTAAGCCCCAAGGTGATCGTGTGTGTGGGGGGGGCAGAGGTGCTGGGGGGGGTTAAGAAGTAAGACAAATCATACCAGTGGACCCTCAATACAGTAAGTGATAATGCACCAGGAAAACCCTTTTGTCAACAATCATTAAAGTAACATAGTTAAATTCCCTTTTTTCTTAGGAGAGAACCACTTTCCTCAGGTGACAGGGCAATGAGTGAGTTAATTGACTATTCAGCGTGCAGCATGCACTATATAAATGATCAATACTTGTATTATCTCTGGAGAAAACATTGTAGTGAAGTGGGAAAGCCTGGCTGTGAGGCCAGGTTTTCTGTGCAGTTTGCATTTAGCAGGTTTTAGACTACACATTCTTCCATTCCATCTATTGTGAAAGGTTTTATTTGCAAACCACAACACAAATAAAACAATAAAAATAAACCTGCACTCTTTTTATGGTGCAAACTACTAGATTTTCCTTCTTATAGTGCAAACTTTCACCGATCAGGAAGTGACATCATAGGAAACTCGATCTTCCTCAAAAAAGTAGGATGGGGTGAATGGGTGTGTCAAGTGCCTGGATTTAAATGTAAGCCTTTTTAAACTGGTAATAAATATGCTCTCTGGCCCTCCGTTCTGTCTATTCCAATAGTCTGAAGTAAAGGAAACTAATCTCCGGACTAACCCACTGAAATCACTGCATTAATTAGTGCTAGTTCAAGGTTGGGATGTTTTGCAAGCATTGGCTTTCAACTCATGTCATACTGTATTCTTACACAGAAGGGATAGATTTATTTTCCCACTGTAAACTCGGGAGTAGTTAAGGGGTGCCCCTTTTTTCCAATGTAAAATTTTTGACAGGTGGCAATGCCCGGTGGTTGTCCTTAGTCTCGCCCCCTTTTGATATGGGTTGGTTTCTTTTTTATATGGAATTTGCTATTAATACATTTTTTATATCAATATGTTTTGATATCAAATGTTACATTGATTTGATATTCATTTTATCTGAACAACTATATAAAGTGTGTTTGTGTACTTTGATACAGTTTGATAGGTTTATATCAAAATTATTTTAAGTGTATATCAAAATGTTTTTAATATGGGAGAGCGCGTGTGTGTTGTTGCTTGGTCGAGGGCAAAGTGTGTTGTGTGGAGTTAGATTGCGAGTGTGAGGTGTTGGTGACGATTTGATGATGCAGGAGTGGGTTGTGGCCTTGATGGTATGATGTCATGATGTTATATAAAGCTGTAACACAATATAGACAGAAGATTTATTGTTATAAAGTTATTCCTAAGTAAATAAGGCGTGAAGATGACTGGAATACACCAGGCTACAAGCGCAGACAACGGAGAGAATCCATAGACAGCACAAAGGGGCTTGCAAGCGGCACGTAATGGAGGCATTCCTATTACTCCCAAGCTGTAGCTAAATGGACACCTTACCTCATACTTAGAGAAATGACGAATTAGGGTTTCTCTCGTAGGAAAACCACGTATCCAAGAGCAAAGAAGACTGGAACAATCCAGCCGACAAGTGCAGACAACGGAGAGAATCCAAAGACAACACAAAGGTGCCTACAAGCGGCAGGTAATGGAAGTTTCCCTATTACTTACGAGCCATAGCTAAATGCATATTGCACTAGGTTTGAAACTATGAGAGTAACATACAGTCATTCAACCCCTAGATACCATTCAAGAGAGAAAGGCAGGACTGCAGCTAAAAGGATAGAGGATACATAAGAGCAGGATCCAGCAACAATAAAGAAGCCCATGACAGATGAACAAATAGGGAGTCACATGTGAATACAGGTAAGAACAAACCACGACACATGTTGACTCCCAATTTCCTGAACTCCCTGTATTCATTACAAGCTAGTAGTATTACTCAAAGACTGATGATGCCCCCTTTGTCCATTTTTAACCCTATAGGCCCCGGGAAGCAACCCACTACACCCGTTGGAAACCCGAAGATACCCTCCAAACACCCATGATGTGGAGAACTTAAAAAGAAATTATACTTTTAATCCAGAATGCAGCAACAGCATTACTTGTCCTGAAGAAAGCGGCTAGTGATTAGAACTGCTGAAACCGGTTGACTATTATAAGAAGTTTGGGGCTGATGACCCAAACCCCGATACCCATTATACTTTCATAAAAGGGCTCGACTTAGATACCATCATTTTAACTCAATCTAATAGAAAGTAGATCCACTGTTAGATAAATATTGTTTTTAACCACTATTCAACCAATAGGTTGAATAATTAGTAATAATAAGACACACATATTGGAGGTGGTAAGATTAAAGATGAGAACCGACCACCAATAAGTGCACACTTAATTTTTTTAGACATAGGAAAGTAGTGCTTGAGGAAAGGGTGAGGACCTCTGCACCTCTTTTGTAGGCGTCACACCAGCGCATGCTAGGGCTGGTTGCTGGTTGGACCATAGCGCTTGGTGTATTAGGTACAATGACACAGAAGTAGCTACCAATAGGGACCTAGACTTAGGAATAATTTTATAACAATAAAGCTGATGTCTATATTGTGTTGTTACAGATGTAAGGGTACAGACAGGAGGTAGCAGCCCCTTGACTCTAACTGTATTAACCGTTATCTAAAGCTGGCCTTTGATAAGGCTTTGAATACTTTTATATCAACTTTATATTATTTCTATTTATCAAAAAAATGTGCTATCAAAAATTCATTTTGATATCAAAAATGTTTGATATAAAAAATGTATATACAAATTTTCGAAATTTGATATCAAAATGTATTTTTGGTATCAATCATTTTTGATATCGTATTTTTATTTCAAAATTGTATTTTTTATATCAACATTTTTCAAATATGTGATTTCAAAATGTTTATATACAAATTTAAAAAAGTGATATAAAAAAGTATATAAAAATAAAAAACATTTTTTATATAAAACTTACTAACATTTTATATGCACATTTTATACATCAAAATAATATTTTTTTTATTTCAAAATGTAAAAAAGTGATATAAAAGAAATAAATTTGATATAAAAAATATCAGAATTTTTATATAAAAAAGTTTTCAAAAATGCATATAAATTTGAATTTTTTTAATATGAAAATTCAAATGACATCAAATTATATCAGAGGGCATGCCCAGGCATGCAAGCATTGTGAAAATATTATGCCAAAAGCTGTACTATGTTTTTTTTAAAACAGCTGAGTTACAGAGCCTGTGAATATACAGTTTATGATATATAATAAAATGAAAAGTGAAGACCTAATTCCAGGGCTACAAAAAATAAAATAAAACCATCGCTGCTTTAAGCAATCTTCCCTGTGTCTATATAAATGCCCTGTCTGTTGGGTTTGTCAATGGCTTTTTTTCATCTAAAGATGTGCTCATTTGCACCATTGTTGAAAGCAGCCTTTTTTTAGGGCTGTGTCATAAAAAGTAGGATTTCCTTCACAGAGAGGCCTATTCAGACATGTGTTTAATGCCAGTTCACAATGCTTCATGTGGCTTGTTTGCATAGTCAGAGATCGGCATTTAAAAAGTTTCATTGCATATTAGTACCCGGCAAGGGCACAATCAGAATGAAAGAGCCATTCTGATTGGCCCTCGCCTAGTCATTACCAGGCCGAGAATGCCTCTGTCAGGATTCCATGGCCTTTGACCCGGCGGGGGGCATGGCAACCCCTCAGCCAATGAGGATGCTCAAAGTGGGGCCATCCCCGCTCTGAGCCTCCCCACGGCTGAGACGCTGCCTTCGCCCCCTGCCGGGGACTCAGGTAAGGCTTTAGCTTTTTTTTCCCCCCTCCCTCCCTCTCTCCTCACCCCACTTACCTTCTATCCCTTGTCCCCATTGGGGGAGGATGGCAGCCTCCTGCCGTGTGGAGACTTGGAGCGGGGCCATCCCCGCTCTGAGCCTCTGTCCCCCGCCGGGGACCCAGGTATGTTTTTTTTTTTCTTTTTTTTTCCTTCCCCTCACTTCCGCCCTCCCAACCACACTTACCTTCTTTTTTTTTTCGGGAGCAGACACGCTGGAAACGCTTCTGTTTTCAGGGCGTCCGCTCCCAATGGCCGGCATGGAAACGGACTCTGTTTTCCCTTTCCATGGTGGCCATTTTCTTTGACGTCAGCAGCGTTTTGGGACAAAAAAAGCTTTTAGCGCCCCGGTCACGCAGTTTTTGTGGCCCGGGGTACTAATAGCTATATGCCCCTAGTGGCAGGGGCATTACCGACTCTGGTAATGCCCCGGTGCCTTCATTAAGGGCTTATAACTATGGGCCCTGGGGCATTACCTGAGTCGATAATGTCCTCGCCGCTCGGGGCATATTGCTTAATTACAACAGGGCTTGTCATATTATTGTGCGTGCTGTCAGCACTGTATGTGGCGATAGACCCTAGCCCCAAGGCTTTAATTTTTCACAAAGGTTGTCCCAGCTGCTGGAACTTCGTAAACCAGCTCGACATTTAAAAATGTTTAATTACCTGAAAGCCAACGTGTCAAAGACCCTTTCCCATAAAACAACATAAAATGCGTATTACAAAATGACCTTATCACGCCGGGCAGATTCCAGAGACAATTTTTTCATTTAGAGGCGCACTTTAACTTAAATATATAAAAATGCAGGCTGGCACTTAATTCTGCCTGCAGCTAAAGAATACACACGTTTTGTTTTAAAAGCTCTGTTTGCACGTTAAATGAAAATACACAGGGCTAGATTCTAGAACATACACTTTTAAAATGTTTTTCACATCCTGTTTAAAATATTGTACAATTTTAAAACAGTGCTATTTATTTACAAGGTTGCAGTAAATCCATAGAATCAACTCACTTTTTAAAAGTAGAATGCCTCTTTCATCTCCAGGCTTTAGATGTCCTGGGTCTTCATTTCCAGGCAGAGATTGCAACTGTCCCGAAATCCGCAGTGATGTTCTGGCGGGTTTCCAAAGCATCGGTTTTAAAGACATCCAACCCCCCTCCGCAGAACACCCCCCATCTGGCCTATTACCTGTACAGGCTGCTGGTGTCCTTTGAAAAGTCACTGGGTGTTTAGAATACAATGGTGCATTCACATGGTCTTTGAGGCACAGCAGTCACATGCAGGCTGAAGATTACAGGGACCTTGGGGCAACGCTTCCTTTACAATGAATGGGGCCATGCAAATAATGTTTAGTCACACCAGGCCCGTGGCAGCGCGTGATTACAGTAGCCTCTGGGTTTCATTGCAAGGTTGGATCATTCTGATGTGGCTTCATATCATTTGTAATAAACAGAGAAACTGAAAAAGTTGAGTCAGAGTGCCGGACCTCATGTTTGTCATCTGTGAATTCTCTGCCCTTCGGCAGCATTTTCAGAAAAGCAAGCTGCAGCTGTGTTGCTGGAATACTGCTTTCTGCACAACAGGGAGAATGGTAGAATCCAGTGTCCCAGCATGTTTCATGCATTTGCCTGTTTTTTTTATAGCCCTGGAATTAGATCTTCACACTTCATTTTGTTTTATGTTATAAACTATATATTCACAGGCCCTGTCACTCAGCTGTTTTAAAAAAAAAATATTGCAGCTTTTGGCATAATATGTCCACAGCGCTTGCGTGCACGGCATGCCTGGGCATGCTCTTCGATATCATTTTTGATATTACATTTTTGAATTTTGATATAAAAAGTCATTTTGATATACATTTTTTTTAAAATTTGTATATACAAATTCCGTATAATTTTGATATCCTTTTTTTTATTTTGATATAAAAAATCGATATTTTGAAATCAGTGTATTTTTATAAAACATTTTTTTGTAGCATTTTTGCATAAAAAATGTTTTTAGATCACTATTTTCTTTAAAAGTTTGATATCAAAAAATTGATATCAAAAAGTTTTTGATATAACATTTTTGTAACAGTTTGATACAAAATTGTTTTTAATTTTGATGTACACATTTTTTATATCAGTTTTATTAAAAATGTTGATATTAAAAAGATTTTGATATCAAAAACATCCAATTTTGGTATAAAAAAGGTATAATTTTGATATTAAAATCCAATATCAAATATTTTTAAATCAAAAAGAAATAAAATGTTTAATATCAAATGTTTGAAAATGGTTATAGAAGTTTTTTTTATATCAAACCACATTTTTTGATAGCAATTTTTTTTTGATAAATAGAAATAATATAAAGTTTGTATAAAATTGTTCAAAGCCTTATCAAAGGCCAGCTTTACATAACACCATGACATCATACTATCAAGGCCACAATCCACTCCTGCATCATCAAATCGTCACCAGCACCTCACACTCACTGTCTAACTCCTCACAACACACTTTGCCCTTGACAAAGCAACAGCGCGCACACACTCTCCCATATTAAAAACATTTTGATATACACTTTGTCATTTTGATATAAACTTTATATCAAACCATATCAAAGTACACTAATTCACTTTATATAGCCGTTTATATAAAATTTGATATCGAAACATATTGAAATCAAAAATGTATTTATCAACTTCCATATCAAAAAGAAATCAAACCCATATCAAAAGGGGGCGGGACTAAGGACAACTAGGGGGCGTTCCCACCTGTCAAAAATGTTGCTTTGGAAAAGAGGGGCCCCCTTTAACTACTCTCTGGACTTTACCAGAATGTAAAGCGTTGGTTGCCTAAATGTATGGAGATGCAAAGCATCTTACAGTGGATGTGGGCCAACTCAAGATGTCTTTAAGAGTTTTGCTGCACTGGAAGCCCTGCAATGGGAACCTTAACTTTTGGACATTCTGAAGACATTGATGTTGGCTAGCATTTAGCAAAAAGTGCTTAATTTTACACAATGCACTGTGCTGGACCACTGGACGGCTTGGAAACTGAATGTGAACATTTGCCATTCTCATTGAGAGGGCAAACTTTGGAAAATATGTAAACTACCCGGGATGAGGATTAATCATTCAATGTTGTGGGCTGTCCCCTGTAGTAAGTAAGGCATGTTTGGGTCCTTTTCCCTCCTTGCAGCCTACTCACAGCTAGAAATGCTAAATATTAGTAGCCAACTGCAATCAAAAAACAACACCCTCTGCTCACACCCCATCCCAAAGGCAATCCAGGGAGATGTCACATTCCAGAGACCGATAGAGCTGTGTGTGCAAAAATCCACACACCTGCAAGATTAGCAAGGGACATTAGGGAGATTTGCAGGGAACGTTGCGAAAATCTGGAAACAATATTTGAGATTTGATGGAAACATTTGAGGGAATATTATGCATAATGAAGGTACTTCAATGAGATTTGGAGAAATCATTGGGTTAATTTGAAAGCACATCAGGGAGATTTGGAGAAAACATTGAGGTAAAACAGCTTAGTGAGCTGAACACTCGATGTTGAGATGTGCATCTGTGACCTGGAGGTCACAGGTTCAATTCCCAAAAGGGACAGACTTGCATTTCATTTTCTTAAGCTGAACAAATGCAGTAACCTCTTATTTAATGCACGACATGGCAACATTTACAATGAACCTTTGGTAAACCTGCGACATGTAAGGCAAGGCTGTAAATGGTATTGCAGAGTTTATTCTGGAACATGCGAGACCTCTATACTGTACGGCAGAGTATATCTGGCGATACACAGTCCTCTTGGGAAGGCAAGCTCTGAGGCAGGGTGACTCTGCCTTATCCAGTTCTGCATGCAGGGCATCTGCCATTAATGCAGAAGAGTGTATTCTAATATGTGTGAAGCATGGGAGGAACCTCTTTACTGAGCCGAATATAGTGCATTCTGGGAGGGAGTACATTCCTAAGGAGAGAGCTCTGAACTGAATGAGACTGACAGTCCCACGTGGCATCTATACATTTTCATTGTGACAACCCAGAGAACCCCTGTGTGAGGCAGAGTGCATTCATAGAAATGTTTTTCAGTGGCTGCTTCTATAGGGAGTGGGGCACTTGCTCTCATGACATGTAGTCCTCTCCTTGTTTCGGGTGGATCTGAAGAAAAGTGGAGGCATATTTATTGAGGGTTGCCCTCTGGTTTAATTAATTACTTGTTTTATATGCGCTTAATACCTGAGACCAGTCTCTAAGCACTGGACCGGGAATCAAACCTATGTTGCTCTGCTGCGCCTTGCTTTCAAGACAAACATGTTGCCCCTGAAATATTCTCCCAGCCCTATCAGACAATGTTATGGGGGTGCATTTCCATGAAGTGAGCTGCAGTCAGGACTTTAAGTGGACTGTAGCTAGGCGTGGCTCAGCCAGGGCAGTCTCCAAAAAGTAAACTTTAACCAAGGCTCTGCCTAGGGTTGCCAGATGACGTCATGCCAGGAGGGGCACCATGCCCAATTACTGGGCTTTCACTTCTCCATTAATTGCCTGCTGGGAGTTGTAATGTTGTGTCACTTCAATTGAATAAACTGGATGAAAATAAAACTGAGGTAAAGCAGAGGTCAGGTGTAGAATAAGGTGTCCGTCATGTCATGCTCATTGCCAGTCGAAGCCGCTATCAGCCATGCTTATAATTACACCCTCAGTTACAGGCATTTGGAATTAGGTTATTTTCTGACACTGAATTAAAGGAACAATATAGAAAGTACATTGTTTGATTTGTGCAATTTATTATACTGAAGTCGTGTCATTTGAAGGAAATCCACAATGATTATGCATTAATCGTATTAAAACCTTCTAAGGGACTTGGGGAATAGAATGCAAATGACATATGTTGATTTGATTTCTTTTTTCTATTTGAATATCTTTAGTTATATGTTGACTGCATCTTGATTATATTTAACGCATCTATAAAATAAATCATGCTCCCTTCCGTTCCAGGTATGAAAACAATGCTGTCTATGGTAGGCCACTCTTTTTATTACATGGGCCCAGTGTTAATAACTTTTGCAGGTCCTTAAATTCGCTAACACATCATGTATGGATGGGGATGCAGAATAACTCTTACACCAAATAATAAGACCGACTCAGGAAGTTGGCAAAATGTCTCATCTGACTGTTTAATTTTCAATGGTCTAAAACATGGAGTTATAATGGTCATCAACGGACGTCGCACAGCATATCTCTCAAGAGAACTCAAAGCATTTTATAAAAAATTACACTTTTATAGTAAAAGCTTCTCATATGTGACGTCATACTACTTGGCAAACTAAGAAAACCTATGGGGTATTGTGGTTGGTTCAAGAGGAACATCTAAGTATAATTTCTATAAGGGTTGGAATTGTGATTGGATCTCTACAGTCAGGTGGACAACTTATGGCCACCTCTAGTGCAAGTCATCTTCAATGGCAGTAGGCACACAGTACATGATTGGCTCTCAAACTATAAGGCCATTCGTTATATGGGCTTTTTTTAAAAAAAAAAAATGTATTTAATTTGTTCAGTTGTGAAATCAACTTTTCAAATTATTTACATAAAACAAAAAAGAAATACAAATTCTTCCTTTTGGAATTAATATAATTGAATTTATCATGCATATCATTTCAACAAGTACAATTGGAGCAAAACATAAAAATAAGATTGCATATATACATACAATGTAGATGGAAATGATATCATTACAAGATAAAAAAGAACCGTAACAAAAAACTGCTTTTTTGGGCAAACACTTGACTAAAATGTGAAGGAGGCAACAATGGTTAAGCTCCTTGCCCATGACAGTAAGTTATGCCCCAATTATTCCTGTTTTATGGTCTACAGGGAGCAAAGTTCTCTTGCTCATTAGGGAGTGGATCCGGCAACACCATATCCAAAAATTGGACAATTGCTATTTGTATAGAAATTCTTGGATTGGAGAAAAGTATTTGCCATTTTTGGAATTGAGTTAGGTGGTTCTGAAACATCAATTTAACCTTGAAGCATCTGCTTCTTGCCCCACTTACAGCTTCACAATCTACCAACAGGTGTTGTAGTTTCTTCTACAATTGGTTCACACTCTTGTGCCCTTCTGGAACAATTTGTTCGCTAGCAGCACGTAAGATGGGACCGCAGGTGTCAGTGGGTGGACTTGACCATGCATCCCCACTCAATTAGCCCACCATCTATCATCACTCATGCCTTCTGTGATTCAGTTTGTCTTTGTACTTGGCCTTGCAAAGTATCCTTGCTCCTGAGAATACATGGGAGTGTGAGCACGTTCTTATCTTAAGTCTAGTGCTGCATGCCCAGTTTCTATTTCCAACTAACCCATGTGACAGGAGACCAAATTTTCGGCCTGTTTGCAGTCTTGAATTAATAAACTTGGCCCTCATAGTGTCTCTTCCTTGCACCTTAATAAGGGATAGTTCCGCTTCTCACATTCACTGTAGATAGATAACCAGTTCTTGGCTGCTCCAGCCTTTAACACCAGGCCAGACAGCTATTTCAGGCCTTTCCACCATCTTCAGCTGTTGGTGCGACACAGCTTTTCGAACTTTCTTTCTCTGTGGGTTTGAGCTTACTAAAATATGTGACACCGAACGTCTAGAATAGATTCTATATAATGGCGGCATCACCTGCAATCTATTTGATACGTATAGCTAGCCTCTAAGATTACTTGGTCTACTTGCATTGCTGCATCTGTACAGTTATTAAATGGCTTGCATTTTCTGCAGTGCTCTTCACACATGCAATCTTCATTCTGCATCTGAATGTTTACTCGATTCTTTATTTCGTCATCAGATTCTGTATGGCGTATACATCCTCTCCTCCAGCCACTATTCTCAGTGCGTCACGCTTGCTTCTTGTGATGTCACTAATCTTCTCTTTCTCTCATCTTCATATTCCTTTGGGGATCTTCTCCAAGAGATTGTCAGTGCTTCGGGGGTACATCAAATAGGGTTTTCTCAATGGATACCTTTTCTCAAAGACTCTTCGTGGAATAGGCATCATCACTGGTATTGTGCATGTTGCAATCTCTGGTTTCCAACATATAGCCAGGATGGGGGCGGGACTTCCTGCAGAAGCATTCAGCTGTTCCTCTACACTCCCCACTCTGGTTGATTTATGAACCACACCTTCACCAGTCTCCACATTTTGATTTCTTCTCTTGAAGAATTATTTTTTTCAGAGTCCAGAACTTTATTACTCCTTTCAAGGATCCTTTTGAGTTTACATGTTCATCTTCACTCCAGGTCATGTGTCTGCATTGTCCACTCGGATTACAGTAGATCCATCATCCCACATACTTCTTTTGATCTTTTGGATGCAGGAACTCGTTCCCTCAGGCACTACAATACTGGCCTCTATGTATTTTCTGATTTCTTCATCTGTCAACTCCTTGGGTCCAAACACTGATTTGACATTGGTCATGATCTTCATTTCTGCTGCCTTCTTGCACTGTTATTATTATCCTGATCACACAGAATCCAAACATCGCCATTACTAATATTGCTCCCAGGAACTTGAAGATATTCACCATTGTGGAACCCATGAGAAGATTGCTGCAAACCAACTGTCATCAGCAATGTCTCCTACTACATGTTGTGCAGGTTTGTCAGCAAAGTTATGGCCTCTGTCAAGGTCCCATTTTCATCTTCATGAGAAGGTATGAACATGCAACATGATGGCCTGATTTTGGCACAAACTCCTCCATCCATCGATGTGATCATGTCAAGGACATACCTATTCTGTAGGGTCATCAATCTTATGGCCCTCAACTCTTCTTTAATAGCATTGAATCCCTTAATGGCAGTGTTGATAGTCTGCAGGAGCTCCCAGCAAGTGATTTGCAACCACTTTGCATTGACCATCGTCTGGAGCCCTGGCATAAAGATAGTCGTGAATATTGCCGAAGTCTGGCTGAACAACCTGTGATTATATGGAATATGGAATGGAATCAAAGGCTTCTATTGATTTAGCTGAGAAATAATGCTCCCTCTTTGTCTGATTGAGAAATTCTTCTCCTTCTCAAATGGTCATCTGCTGTCGGAAATTCACCAATGTTCAGGTCACTCTTAGGAATCACTAATGCTGGAACAGGGATAATCACTATGGAGCACGTCCCTCCCGAGTCTTTGGGCAGCTTCATGTAGGTCCTGGACCCACAAACCCAATAGTGGTCCATTAAGACAGCTGTTCCATCCTTCATGCCTGCTACATCAAAAATTCAACCACACTGGTGATTCTTTCCAACTTTTCTTGCACCATTATTTCTGAAACACAAAGATGCATTTGCTAGATGTATTATCAGCAACAGTCCTCCCTTATCGTCAACTCATGTCAAAAAAATTGTAATTTTCGACCAGTGATTCTTGCATTCATTCTGTGCAGTGTCTGAGTGGATCAAAATATCCAGTTAATGCTGGTGCTTTGCACACAATCGGGCCTTCTGGAGTCGGCACTGTTCCTTTAATTTGCAGTTGGCCTCTTTCCCAACATCTCCTTATCTATTCTTTATTCTTTCCTTGACAATTTAGCATCTTGTTTTCTTCCCTTCTGATTCCTGCTCCGCTTATTCCAGGCTGTTCATATCCTATTACTAGATTTATTGTTTCTGGCTTCTCTCTCGTCTTCCAATCTTGTACATAATTATCTTCTCTTTGACTCGTCACTTGAGTCACCCATACTAAGGATACTGTTTGACCCTGGAACTGTCCTCTTGCCATGCAGAGTGTGAGGTGTGTTAGGCAATGAGCTTTTTGCACTGGCACTTCTGTAGCTATGAATAATTTGGAAGTACCCATGGCGTACATTAGGAGAGCGCAAACATAGCAACTCTCCTTAGACGTTCTCTCTCCCACCTTTTTCATGTGCTGGTACCACATGTTATTACCCAAGTGCACTGTACTATCAAGATATGTGTTTATCCTATCATTATCTTCCTCTGCATTTCTCTTGTGTCTTTCTAACAAGATGTAGGCAGCCCATGGAAACAACCTTAAAGCAGCCTTACTCTGGGGAGACAACACAAGAGGCTTTGACTCATTGGTAATAGTCAATTCTACATGAGTTACTGGAGTGGAGAGAATCAAAAGGGATATCTACCCTTTTTGGATCAATAAAGTAATAAATCAGAAGAAGCAAGAAAGCACAAAGTATAATGGTACATATGTATATCGCAAACCAACATATTAATCCCCATCACTTAGGCCACTCTGGGATTTCTTGGGCTTGCTCATTCTCTGAAATCGTGCCATTTTCAATATTCCTCATTTCTACTGCAATTTTAAGGAAGCAAAACACAGTCAGGTAACTACAATGAATCCGGTAATAATAATATTTCTTCTACTATTGCTACAGCAGCATTCTAATCACTGGGCCATTTTTAGGATCCTGCAAAAAAGTGTGAACATCAGTGTCTCTTCTGACAAGAGCAGGATAAGCTTGAAGAATAAACACAAAAACTGCAAGTAGAAGTCTGTGGCAATCTCCATCCGACAGTACCATGGATTCTGAGATTTTACCCAAATAAGAACTCAGTGAGAAACGAGTCTGGGAACTGCTCATGTTTCCAGTTATCGTACTCGATATCTCAGTTAGGCATATTCGTGGTACATCAACAACTTTCTAAAGTTGACTTTGAAATATTCCTGTTGCTCAAGCAAAGAGTTGCATGCCAGCTATAGTATCTATAAGGAGTGTCCAAGGGCAGCCAGCATCCAAATGCAAATGTGCATTTAATTAATCAGCAACTTTATCGTCCTTCTTCCTCGTCATCGATCGAGTCTGCACACGCTGACATTTTTCTTCTAGTCTTGCTTCTGAATCAACGGCTGAGGGTGCGACGGTTGAGGTGTAGCCACGCTTGTCTACCTTGGACCTTTGCTGCTGAGGGAGTAATATACTCTACAACAAACGGGCCATCAAACCTTGGCTTGAGCCACTTCCTAGCAAAGATTCTAATTAACACGGCTTCATTAACCCCTTAAGTGCCAAGGACGAGATATCTCGTCCTTGACATTACCTCTGTAGTACCAAGGACGAGAGAGCTCGTCCTTTTTGGCACGTTGTTTTTTGCAGGGAACAGTTAAAATTGTAATCCAACCCCCGAGCTATGTGAGGAGGAGGTCCCCCCTCACTGCCAGGGGGCTGGGTTAGCTTCAATTTCACGTTGGTGTGCGTAACGCACGCCGCTTTTGTTAGGGAGAATTCTCTTATAAGGCTAATTTCCCAAACCTAGTGAGTCCCCCAGCAGCTTTGCTGGATTTTTTGGGTTTGTTTTTTTCTCTTGCTAAGAGTGAGACTCTTTTCCTCCCACTCTTAGGCATGGTTTGGGGTATGTCTTTGACTTGTTATGTGCTTATGGGCTATGGGGTTTTCTTTTTACTCCATAGGGTATCATCTGTTTTTGGTATGTTTGTTAAACAGCACCCTCAGTGCAGTAACACAGGGGTGTCATAGTGACCCCCAAACATAGACTCCATACCCTGGGACTGACTACTGTCTCCCAGGGCATGTAAAGTCACCATTGACTTTACTAGTCCAAAATTGTGAACAGAACCAGTACAAACCATCATATTGTGGAAGTACTGGAAGGGGTTAATTAGATTGCCCCTGGGTCTGTTTCCAAGGGGGCACTGTCCAGTCCCCCCTTGTCGAGTTTCTGGCTGGTGGCAATGGTTACCACGCAAAATATTCCCCCAGAATATTTCCTATGGGATTTTCCCATTGATTTTAAACGCACCACTTTTTGGTGCAATGTTAAAGATACTGCCGGTTTATTTATTTAATATTAAATCAACGGTTGGGTCTTTTTTGCCAGAACGCTTTTCTAAAATGGCGTTCCTGTCCGTCTCTGTAACTCTGACTAAGGTCGAGCCCTTTGTTCCACTTTTTGGCGGGCTTCTCCACAGAAGCCCTCTAAATGGTGCCACTCTGTCTGGGTTCCACAGGATGTGTGTGGAGGGAAATTCAGCACCCTGGACTGCATTGCCTTAGCAATTCAAGTTGCACTCTATTCTGATTGGCCCAGTGGTGAGCCGCCCGGCTCACCACTTAGCATGTTTGAGTGACAGCTAGGCTGTTGAATGGGGGTTTTTCTGCATAAAAGCAGGGCTTTTGGGACTGGAACTTCATAAGTCGTCACATGACCTAAGAAATCGAAGAGGGAAGAAGCTGAGCCATCTGCAACAACGACACCATTGGTGGATCCCTGCTGCAACAACCTCACCACTTTCCCGACGACAAGAGGAGATCTTCTGCTGGAAGAGTCTTCTCCCTCTGAGCTGGTGGGATCAACCCATTCGCCACTTTGCCTTCCAAAGACGTCTCTTGGTCGAATCGCCCGTGCCATGCACCCTGGTGGTTGGATAGCCAAGCTTCACCACTTTGACAGCGAATAAAAGGAACACAACTTTTTCCGATGAACTCCGCGGCTGGTCTCTTCCCTGGGCAGTGCAACGACTACAAGGTTCCTCCTCGATGAGATCTTCTCTTCCCCTGGTCGAAACCACAACTTCCATCCACTGCCAGGAACAACTGCCGCCGCTGGAGCTTCCTCTCTCTTTAAGGTACTGTGTTCCACCTGGCCTCCCTTTCTTCGGATTGCTAAAGGTGACCCTTAAATCCTTGGCTTTCCAACTGGGTTGGCTCCAGACCTTCTAACTTTACTTCTCGAATCACCCCAACCTCTTTTGAACACTCTGCAAAGACTTTTAGTGCATTTTAAACCGTGTGATCCTGGGCACATTTCGCTTTGCTCCATTTAAAGTGGGCCTGGCCTATGAACTTTGGCTCTACAGTGTATACTGCCTTCACTGACTTGCTTTGGACTTAGAAAAGTGTTGGGAATTGTTTTATTTGTATGCTCTGCCTTTTTCTCTCCCTTTAACCTAATTATTGGAGTGCCATCTAAGCTACGCGCTCACCTCTGTTTTGACAAAAAGCGGTGTTTTAACTTAGACTTGTCTAGTAATTGCTAGAGGAGGTGTAAATACTTTTTTGATTGTGTTTTGAACTTGCTTTGACTTATAGTGCTAGTGTATTTTCTAAAGTGTGTGTTAAATAAGTAATTATATACTTTTGATACAAAGCTCTGGTCAGTGTTTGCTTGTTCCACTGTGTTTTTGGCCCTATTGTGTACACTCTACATACTGCCTTACTCTTCTTGAGAGAAGTCTGACTGCTCAGCCACAGCTACCAGGTAAATCTGGGTGGTACTGACTGCTACCAATTGGGTTTACTGCTTACTCCTGTAGTCTTAATCTTTTTGCAGTGTTCCCCAAGGGAACTGCACAGGATTCTGCCTAACAGGCGTGAAAGTCAAAGTAATTTTCACCACGGCAGCCATTTCGGGCTGCTGCGATGAAAATGAAAGGCGAGTCTGCACCTTTCTCCCCCTCGATCTCCGGATATATTTCAAACCGGAGATCGAGGGGGGTGTCGTTGGAAAGGGGAGATTCTCCCCTTTCCAGCGACACCTTTTGTGAAAGCATTGCTGGGCGCGGATCGGGCGCAGAGTGCTTGATTCTCGCCCAGCAATGCCCACTAGACACCAGGGATCTGTCTGGGAGGTGGGGGATGCCTACAGTAAGCAGCCCTCTCCCCCACCCCCCAAAGCATGGGGGCACATTGGGGGCAGATTGCTGATCATCTGCCCCCAGGGAGGGGGGCAAATTGAAGAAAAAGAAAACAAATGCGATGGTGGTGCGGCTGGGGGGGGTCACTAGGCACCAGGGATTTTTTTACTCATGAAAGGATGATGGCCATCTCCCTCCCACACCAAGTGGAAAGGAGGGCCACCACTTGTAGCCCTCCCTGGGGTCAGATTTCTGCCCCCAGGCAGGAGTACATGAGGTGGCCCCCCCATCCAATTGGAGGGGGGGAGGCCCACCAGGAATAAGTGTGCAGACCCCCCAAAGGATGGGGCCTGCACGTTAGGGCCTTCCTGGGGCAGATGACTGATCATCTGCCCCCAGGGTTGAGGGCAAAATTAAAACAAAAAAAAAAAAACAAATGGGAGATTTGGGTGGCAGTGGGGGGGCACTAGCCACCATGGATTTATTTTACGGGAAAGGGGGGTGGCCCTCACCCCAAGGGGAAATGGGGGCACCCTTGTAGCCCTCCCTGGGGGCAGATATCTGCTCCTAGGAAGGGGCATCTGACCCCAGGGAGGGCTGCATGAGATGCCCCTACATTTGGTGTGGAGGGGAGAGGGTCACCACCCATTACATTAGAAAATTACCTGGCGGTTTAGGGTGCCCCTCAACCTCCCCTAAAGTGCAGCCTGCCATTTTCAATTTTTTTCTTTGTTTACCAAACTTGCCTTGGTGCAGAGGGGAACATTAGTGTGCCAATCTGGCCCCAGGGTGCCAAACCTTACTGCCCCACCCACTGGGGGGCCTTTCCCACAGTTTTTGGTGGTCCTCTCCCCCACCCCAAATGGAGTTGGGTGTACCTCACGCAGCCATTTGTAGGAGGTCCAGGGAGGCCTGTATGAGTTGCCCCCGCCACCCATTTGCGGTGAGGGGGAGAGGGTCACCAACAATTGTGGGACAGGCTCCCCAGTGGGTGGCGCAGTAAGGTTTGGGCACCCTTGGGCCAGATTGGCACACCAATGTGCCTCCCTGCACCAAGGGGAGTTGGGTTACCAAAGGAAAAAAGTGAAAATTGTGGGCCGCATTTTAGGGGGGGATGTGGGGCACCCCAAACCAACGGGGAATTTTCTAATGGGAAGGGGTGGTGACCCCCCACCCACAATGGAGTGGAGGCCATGTTATGCAGCCCTCCCGGGGGCCAGATATCTGCTCCTAGGAGGGGACACCCGAGCCCAGGGAGGAGGGCAGGACAGGCCCCTCTTATCTGCCCTCAAGGAGGGCTACATGAGATGTGCTGCCCCTCCAATTGGGGTGGGGGTGGAGAGGTGCACCCCCCCTTCACATTACAAAATTCCTCAGCGGTGTAGGGTGCCCCTAAGCCCCACCTAAAGTGCAGCCTGCCATTTTCAATTTTTTTCTTTGTTTACCAAACTTGCTTTGGCGCAGACGGGCACATTGGTGTGCCAATCTGGCCCCAGGGTGCCAAAACCTTACTGCCCCCCTCACCTTGGTGGCTTGCACACCCTAAGCCCATATCTGTATGGTGTGCCCGTCTGATAAAATCGTCACATTCAGCTATCAGAAAGGACTTGGGGTTAGGGGTGTTTTAGGCTTTTCCCTTGGAGCCCAGGTAGATGCACCCACACATGCGAGGTACTGTTTTCATCAGGACACCTGTGGGAACGTAGGACGGTAGGCCATTTGTTTATGGCGGCGTGTTTCGGTGGGTGAGCCGAGTGAAATGTGCATACATTGGGGTTTTTTCACCACATTTTGGACTTTGCTGGGTTTTCTGGGTAATACATTCTGGGCCGATTTGCGCAAGTAAGACCTCTGCAGATTGACACGGATGTCTTCTATTCAGAAATGCATGGGGTTCCCGTTTTCCTTGCTGGCTTAGACACCCTAGGCCCATATCTGTATGGTGTGCCCGGCTGAAAAAATCGTGAAATTCAGCTGTCGGAAAAGACTTGGGTTTAGGGGTGTTTTAGGCTTTCCCCTTGGCACCCAGGTAGGTGCACGCACACATGTGAGGTACTGTTTTCATCGGACACATGGGGGAACGCAGGATGCTATGACATTTGTTGTGTTTGTGTGGTTTTCATAATGTTTTGACCCATTTTCTGGTGCCCTTTGTCACACAACCCTTTCATTCCCCAAACGTGCCCTACATTTAGTCGCTGCTTTATGCACCATACACTTTTATAACCTGCACAGCTCACCTACCTTTGAAAAGGTCTGCCTGTGCTCTTTAAAAAAATGTATGCTTGCCATTCCTCACCACATTGTTTTTCCTGATTTACACATGCTAAGTACATCTGTTCAGGCCGTAAGCATAAAACGCCTGTTTACCATGGCTCAGTGTTTGGTTTGTGGTATTGCTTGTTTTGTGAAACACTACAAAAAATGTGTGCTTTCCTAACTGCAAGAGTCGGGGGAATGTAGCATAGCATTGTTTTTCTGAAAATTCATAGAAGCCATTGCTGTACCAAGCCAACCATGTCCACCACATACCTTTTTTTCGGTCATTTTCCCGCTTTTCCCCCCAAACTATAGCATTTTCTCCTACCTAGTTGTTGCCCGACCTGTGCAAATCACCCCTTCCTAACCTTAGAATTTTATCTTCTTTTCAGAAATGTATGCCTTTCTGTCCTCCAATGAGGCTTTCATACCCTTTTCTTCCATTCCGTCCACGCATGTCCAATTGGCAAAAATGGCCAAAATCGCCTACCTCTCACAAAATAGTTGATAACCACATCAAAATATTTTTTTTTCGTTTCCACTCAACCTGTTCTTGAAAGCCAGGTAATTGGGTAATTCAGCACAGCAAACAATTTGTTCCTAGCTCTTACAAGGAAAAATCCACAAGCTTCTTTGTATGTCATTTTATTGGCATTTCTTGAAAAAACACAACGTTTTGCACTTTTTGGTTATTTTCTCCCACCCCTCTACAGCAACCTATGATTCCTGGGTGACGTTAAGACTGCCTACATGTGGGACAAAAAGGGGCCAAAGTTGGCCGAGATATCTCATGTAACAAAAAGGTTATAAGGCATTCAATGGTGACATACCGAAATCTCCAAAAAAGGCCTTGGCACTGGGGCGGAAAAACCCATGGCACTTAAAGGGTTAACAAAAAGTCTGACACTTGAGTTGAGCTGTAATGAGAGAGATACTAGCCGTCACACACGTCAAATATTCATTTAATTAATTTCCTAACATTTGTGCGTACTCTGGGCATCACTTCTACCTCCTGAATGGAGGAGTCCAAGATGTCCACATTTGCCTCCCGGTCACTAGCTTGTGGGATATGAGGTGGTGGTCTGAACCGGGCTCATTCCTTAGGGCATATAAAGCTAAAAGCAGGCTATGTAGACATCTGTTTTTCAACGTCCATTTAAGTTTGGCAATCTTTTCTTTGAGGAGTCTCTCACAAATCCCGTTTGCTTGTGGGTGATAAGCAGAAGAAAACATGTGCTTAATGCTCAACAATAGTCCTATCTGTTTAAATACTTCATCGACAAAATGTGGCCCATTATTGGATCTCAGCACTTCACACACTCCCCATCTTGTAAAGACATCATGTACTAAAAACCTTGCTGTGCAAGTGGCATCAGGGTGTGTACACGGGCCTGCTTCAATCCACCTATAGAAGGGACACAACACCACTATCAGATACTTGTATCCATTACACGTCTGCAGCAGGTCAACATAATCGATATGTAAATGATGAAAAGGACTGTTCGGTCGAGGAATTACTCCTCTAATTGTTCGCAGTGTATGACCAAGGGTGAACGTTTACATACCATGCAGTTTACTACATAAAATGCAATGTGTTCTAACAAATTTGGAACAAACCAAATTTGCCCCAAGGATCTTGCGTGTCACCCACGTTGTACAACATGTTTACCAAGCTTTTGTTTGATCGACTAGACGAACTTGCAGTGTCATCCACTGATTACGCAGAATACACGTAGATCCTACTGCACGTATCAGGAAACTATGACAAAGACTCTACTACTCTCAACAACATCTATCTAATCAGCCAAACATGGATGGCCCAGAATGAACTCTGCTTAATCGACAACAAAACAGAGCTTTTGTAAGTCGGTACTCCAAAACTGCCTCAAAAAACTAGGCCCAAGTATAAAGCCTTTACAATAGGCGGGAACACCATTTCGGTCTCAAAAGAGAAAAGAGGTCAAAACACTGGGGGTATACCTGGACTCCTCTCTTACATTAGCAAGACAAGTCAACACCACCATCTCTGCAGCTTCCTACACAGCCAAGCTCAATAATGCTTGCAGGCTGTACCTCACACCGACAGTTGCCTAAACATAGCTAGAGCCCTTATTCTGTCCAAATTGGATTATTGCAACATCCTCTTGTCTGGAGCCTCTAACAAAAGTATCAATAAACTCAAAATTAACCAAAATAATGCCCTGCACTTAACATCCCCAGGAGAGAACATATCTCAGAAACAAGACGCAAAGCGCATTGGCTACCTGTCCAAGATAGAATTAGATTAAAAATGTTGGCAACCACACACAAATGTCTTACTAATACAGACCCTAAATACCTGAATAACCTGTTAACCCCGACTCAATCCATAAAACATTCACGCTCCTCCACAGCCTTTCTCCTTGCAGTTCCCAAATTTAAAAGATCCAAGGCCGGTGGTCGCAGCTTTCCAGTAATTGCCGCCAAAGAATGGAACACGCTCACCCTGGCCATCAGACCCATCACACATTTCCTTCGAGAGAAAACTCAAAAGCTGGCTCCTCACGTTCAAACATTAGTACCTTTTAAATCCTAGAATAGACCCTGGACTCTTGTAAATATCTGCTAGACCTGTAATTATTGTACATTGTAAATGATACACCATACTATATTTTATGCTTTGTTCAATTCCATGTATTTGTTACCATGTCTGTAAATATCTGTAGAGTGTCCAGATACCTAAGCGTTAGGCGCGCTTTACAATTGTTAAAGAAATAAAAAATAAATAATAATTTTTAAAAAACAGTGTTCCGCAATAGTTGCAGCAAGACGTTCCCTAGTTACATGAGCAGAGTAGTGCAGCTGTTCAAGTGCTACCTTTAAAAATGTTACTGGCATCACTGGCTTATCAGTGCTGTCTTGTTGCCATTATGCTTCTTTGGGGGGATAGAGAACACCCCCTTTGCTTCTGTAATTACTGCTCTTCCTACGGTGCACTACCTTGAATCCCCATTAACTGGGTCTTTGGCAACTGATTAAACCCTTCTCGCATTAGCATTGTCATAGTCACTCCTTTTCTTATACTGCGACTATCAAAACTCGATATATCTGAAGCACTTGCAACCCTTTTGTCCTCCTCGTCTGCAACTTCATTCCTGCAAGAGATACAATCTGTTTGCTTAGAGTGTGCTGCAAATTTAACTATTGCTGTAGCTGCTGGCAGCTGCAGTGCCTTATTAAGCCTGTCCAATAAGGATGTGTGTTGCATTGGAGTGCCGTCCGCTCGGAGGTAGCCCCTCCTTTTCTAACGTGCTAGCCCTGTGTGTACGGTTGACATCACATAGGCAGAGTCACTGTAGACCGTTACTTCCTGTCCTTTGTGTTTCTCGAGCGCAACAATAACTGTCACCAGCACTGCGGCTTGTGCCGAGAAATTAGATGGTAGCCTTATGCTCACTACAACCTCAAACTCCCCGTTTTCCTTACGCCCTACAACACCTGCGCCGGAATGCCTTTCTCCACTTGTTTGATATATTTTTGAAGACCCATCAATAAAGACGATCTGCCCCCCCCCGTCCCCTCTGACAGGGCGTTCTCCTTCACATGTGGTATATTGTTACAATATTCAACATAGTTTACACAGTCATGCACATGCTCGCCCTTTGTCACTGGCTCGGCTACAAATGTGGCAGGATTCACTATTTTACATCTGACATTTTTGATTGCAGGGTTTGAGATCATGACTTCATATGCAGAAGCTCTCTGAGATGTCAATGTACCCTTGGGTTCCTCTAAAATGGCAAACAAAGCGTGCTTCACAAAAAACGCCATAGAGCAGCCAATTACAATACTTGCAGACTTCTCAATTGCGAACGTGGTGGCTGCCAATCACTGTTCGTGAGGAAAATGCCCTTTCATAACTGGATCTAGAATTCCACTGTAATATGCCAGAGGTTTGTACCCTAATGTAGTCCTCTGTGTAAGCAGTGCTGTCATGACTGTCCATTCTACTTTTTCCTTGTTCACCTGTGCTTTTCTTTAAAACCTGTCAAAGGGGTCTCGTGTACGAACTATAATCAAACACCCAGGCTCTTACATAGCCCAAAAATGGTTGCATTTGTTTTGCGGTGTGCAGTTTTACTGTTTTCATGATCGCCTCAGCTCTCTCGGGTGTCACCTTCTTTCCCTCATTTGAAATCAACTGGCCTATGTATAACACCTCTTCTTGACAGTTTTGTAACTTCTCTTTATCCTAGCAGACAAGGGATATAAGGTAGACAGTCATCAACTGAATCGAGTCTTGCCTGCACTCATCTTCTGTAGTGCTACAAATTAAAATACTTTTCAAAACAATATTGTCTAGGTCCATCTGTAGGACCCTATTAAATATTGATGGGGACTCACAGTACCCTTGAGACAACCTATTATGTTTCAGAGGGGTTTGGAGAAACGTAAATTAAGTCACGTCTTGGGTGTCCTTGTGCAATGGTATTGAGAAAAATGCATTTTTCAAATCGATCACCGTAATATCTCGAGCTTCCTCTGGGATACTGCATAGTATCGTTGCTGGATTAGGAACTAAAGGAAACTGCCTCTACAATCTTGTTAATCGGTCTCATATCTTGTATAAATCTCTACGACCCTCCCTTTTCTTTTTTCACAGGATACACTGCGGTGTTACACAATGATTCTTCCGGTACCAGAATATCTTGTCCCATCAATGCTGAAATAGTCTTGAAAATGCCCTCATCGGCCTCTCGTGACATAGGGTACTGTCTTGCTCGAGGTGCAATCGACCCTGGCTTCAGCTTTATCGTAACTTCCCCCTACCCCCTTTAATAGGCCTACAACAAAAGGGCCTGTAGTCCAAGTCTTCGTCAAAAAATGCTGACATCTGCCGCATTATTGCCATTCGCTGTGGAAACTCCCTTTTCTCTATTTTAATCCAATATGTAATACTCATAGAGAACACTGCTTCATCATCTGCTGGATCATCTCTAAACATGTCATCGGCAGTGACACCAGTCAGCCTACACCCTTCTTCAATAGCTATCACTGTTCTCCATGGTCTCCCCTCATCCGTTTCTTCAAGCATTGCCATTTCCCCTCGTACTATGGCTGCATCTAATTCTAGAGGGATTGTCTGTCCCCCTTCTTCGTCCATAGGTATCTGTGGTTTAAATAAGAATTTATCCGGTATCCTCATAGTTAGCCAGATAGCCATGTCAACAAAATGCTCATGCCTTAAAGAAAGACTTCTGGTTCCATTGGAACGCCTCGCAGAGCCATTTGCCAAGTGAAAGCCAACATAAATTTTCCCACATTCAAAAAATGTATTCCAGGAGTGGGACACACTATACCTTTGTCAGTAAACAAAATCGTCATGCTGAGTTTTGTCATCAAATCTCTTCCCAAAATGTTAGCTGGAGTCTGCCGTGAATACAATAATGGAACAGACATGTCACACTCACCTATGGATACTGGTAATTTGTCAGTAAAAGGAACTTGACTCGTAGCTCCAGAGAATCCCTGAGCATTCATGGCGATCCCCGACACTGGATATTTTCCCCCTCGTATACATGAGCGATTAGCCCCAATGTCTACTAGGAAAGAAAAAGATGTGACTCCTATCGTCACATCAACCCTTGGTTCCTCTTAGGGGTCTGGTGTCGCTGATAGTACTGAACACATCAAGTCGCCCTGTGAGCTAGCCTAATGTGGATACATACATACCCATGTACCTGTAAAAGGATTTCCTCCCACCACAGGGACAATCCCTATTCTAGGTGTCAGAAATTGTCCTGTGCTCGCATTCTGCTGTATCTACATGGGGGGGGGGTGCTGTGACTGCCTTTGAAGTCGATTCATTTGCACTTGCTGTGGTTGCTGTGCCTGTTGAATTTGCGGCGTCTGTGTCTGATATACTGTCTGATCTTGGGCGACCCCTTCCCTAGCTTGTGAGCTATAGGCTGCAGGATAAGCTGTCCCTCCTCTTGAGAATTGGCCATTCTGTACATAACATTGGCTCCCGCAAATGCGTGCAATGTGCCCTTACATCCCACAAGTCCAACATATAGGAGGGGCCCTTCTAATTAGCCCCCCCTGGTTGAACCCTCCTTGCGCATTCTGATTAACATTCTGCGTGTTCTGAAACCCTCCCTGATTATTATGGAAACCACCCCTACCTCTGTATTCCATGCTCTACCTCGTGGTACAAACCCTTTCCCTCTTTGGTCCATCAGGTGCTGATTATTCACCTGCGATGTACCCGCTGCTTGCTGTATTCCCAGCCCTTCTCTGCTAGTCAATACCACCCCTTCTATGGCATACTTTGACAATTTCTTCTGAACTATTTTGGCTTCCTCAAGTTTTCTAGCATCTTTTCTCTTCTTGTTTTTCACTTCCCATCTAACTCTCTCCTCTTCTTGTCTTATCTCTTCTCTCCTTACTCTGGCTCTACTTTCTTCCTATGCCCTTTGTCTCTGCATTCTTTTATCCCTTAATTTCTGTGCTTCCTCCTCTTCCCTTTTCCTTTCTTGCCTGTCCCGTTCTTCCATTGGTCTCTGCCTGTTGTCATACTTTTTTCGCTCCCCTGCCCTTTCTTCTCTCTTTTTTTGCTCCTCCTGATACCTGTTCTAGTCGCTGTCTGCTCTTTCTTATATGCTCATCTCCCGTCAATCTTTTTTCTCATTCCCTATTGTTCTATCCTGTTCGTCCTGATCCTCCTTTTGCCTTAATTCTTCGATGCTTTTCCCATCTAACTTGAGTAATATCTGTCCTCCCATCCATTCATTCTGAACCAGCGTTACCTCATCAGCTTTATCCTTCTCTCTTTTCCATCTCTTAATCTCTCATTCTAGTTCTGTCGATATATCTGATTGCTCACTTTTCTCTTCCTTATTTTGGAAGATCTTAAAGGTTTCCTCTTTTCTCTTAGTCTCCTCTGGGCTATCGTCACTGCTATAAGTGGGCAGTTCGTATATTAGGTTACTATACCTTGTTGCTGCTTCCAATTACTTTAACGGATACAATCCTATGTCTTCTTATTTGCATATGCTTTGGGAATGTCATAGGGTTCTGACTTTTTGGAAGGAGGTAATTGATCAAGTAGATTTACTGATTGGTAGGTTGTTTCCTCGAACTTTCATGTCTGCAGTTTTTCTATCCAATGAAAGCAGAGGTTTAGAAATATGTGGTGTATCTGAATGGATTGATAGGACATTGGTGATGGCAATAAAGCATATTATGACAGTGTGGAAATCGCGTAAGAAACCACATACTGATAGTTGGATGGTGGACATGCCCACGCTTTCAAAGTATGAGAGGTTTCGGGCGTCTTGGCTTCATCGAGAGGCCGAATACTGTGATAACTGGGATTCCTTTAATGATTCGTTTGAGCAATGGTATGGAATTTTTGGTGAAATATGGGTATTGGGGGGTGGGGGTTGATGTGTTGTGTTTTGTTTCCTGGTTGTGTCTATGTGTAAGTGTTGTTTGTGTTATGGCTTTAATGAAAATATGGAGCAAACTTTTTGTTAAAGGTTTATTGTTAACTGATGGTTGTTATTTGGTAATGGAAATGTTATGTACATTTTTATTTTTCTGACTCTCACCAACATGTTTTGATGTGGTTGTTGGTTTCAAAATTTAAATAAAGATATATATTTTTTTTAAATCCTATGTCTTCCGTACTATCACCTTTTTCTTCCGGTGAGGTAAGGGGAGCAGAAGGCTCGACACCTTCCTCCCTACACTTATAAGCATCCATTTCTCAGGTGGCAGATGATCTCTCTCTTCCTGGTACATTTTCCAAAGCTCTAAAATAGCTAACCTTTTCTCCAGTTTCTTCCCCAAGTACGCAGCGTGCAAGTATGTGGTTATGTGTCGCAAAACCTCTTTTGACAGCAATCCCGCATGTGGCCATGGCATGAACATTTTATCTGCGGTACCCTTAACCCATTGTGCACTATACTGTTTAAGTTTAGGTGTGTGTTTTGGCAGTTGCTTGCAAAGATGCATCGGAGGAGTTATGTCTCCCATTGTGACAAGTCTCAATTGACTGCCAATACTTACCAGACTTTTTATAAAACACCTTCACCAAAAACAACAAATATGAGTGTGCTCCAACCAATCTCCACTCAATACCTCTACTTCTCAATATTTTCAGACTACCTCTGGGTCGGTACCAACCATGTCCCTAGATAGATAATATCACTTCTTATATATACGATCGTCCGAAGCTCTGGAGTCAACAGGTCTGTGGGTCTTCTATAAAACCATCCGACATGCTACCAAGTGAACTCTTAGAGGTCCTTAAATTCGGTAAAACATCATGCAGGGATGTGATGCAGAATAACTCTTACACCAAATAATAAGACTGACTCAAGAAGTTGGCAAAATGTCTCTTCTGACTGTTCTATCTTCAATGGTCTAAAACAGGGAGTTACAAACGACATCAACGGATGTTGCACATTAGATCTTTCACAAGAACTCAAAGCATTTTATAAAAAATTACACTTGTATAGTAAATTCGTCATATTGATCTCTACAGTCAGGTGGACAACTTATGCCCACCCCTAGTGCAAGTCATCTTCAACGGTATAAGGCCCTTTGTTATATGGCCTTCTACAATTGGTTGGCATGCTCGTACCCTTCTGGAACATTTGGCTCACTAGCAGCATGTAAGCTGGTACCACAGGTGTCAATGGGTGGATTTGACTGTGTCTCCCTGCATTATTAGCCCATCATCTATCATCACTCATGCCTTCTGCCATTCAGATTGTCTTTGTACTTGGCCTTGCAAAGTATCCTTGCTCCTCAGAATACATGGGAGTGCGAGTCTGGTGCTGCATGTCCAGTTTCTATTTCCATCTAACCCATTTGACAGGAGACCGTTTTTTTCAGCCTGTTTGCAGCATTTAATTATCTTGAATTAATAAAGTTGGCACTCATAATGTCTCTTCCTTGCACCTTAATAAGGGATGGTTCCGCTTCTCACGTTCTCTGTACTTCAAAGATAGATAACCATTTTTTGTCTGCTCCAGCCTTTGACACCAGGCCAGACAGCTACTCCAGGCCTTTCCACAATCTTCAGCTGTTTTCTTGGTGCGACACAACTTTTTGATCCTTCTTTCTCTGTGTGTATGAGCTTACTAAAATATGTGACACCAAAGGTCCAGATTCTATATAATGGTGGCATGGCCTGCAGTCAATTTGCTGCGTTGCTGCATCTGTACAGTTTCTAAATGGCTTGCATTTACTGCAGTGCTCTTCACACGTGCAATCTTCATTCTGCATCTGAATGTTTACTTGATTCTTTATTTTGACATCAAATTCTATATGAATTTGACATCCTCTCCTCCAGCCACTCTTCTCAGAGCATCACAATTGCTTCTTGCGATGTCATTAATCTTCTCTTTCTCTCATCTTCATATTCCTTCGGGGATCTCCTCCAAGAGATTGTCAGTTCTTCGAGGGTACATCAGATAGGGTTTTCTCAATGGATACCTTTTCTCAAAGACTCTTCGTGGAATAGGCACCATCACTGGTATTGTGCATGTCATGATCTCTGGTTTCCAACATATAGGCAGGATGGGGGCGGGACTTCCTGCAGAGGCATTCAGCTGCTCCTCTAAAGTTATGTACAGCTTCCTTAGCTACTTTGAATTGTCGGCTGGATCAGACACTACTTGGGCCCTGCCATTGAATATTTCTTCACACAACGCATTAGGTCCTCCACTGTAATTTCATATCCAAATGTAAGCACTGGATGCAGTGCATTCTGGGGTATGTAGTTCAATGTGATTACGTGCCTTTTGAGAGCATTTCATATCCCATGTAAAGCCCTAGAGACAGTGCATTCTGGGGTAAGTAGTTCAATGTGCCGTTTGAGAGAATTCTGGGAATTGTAATTCTGTGATGACAGTTGCAAATTAGGCAGAGTGTCGTCTGGAACAGAGCCCCTTTGTATCTTCTACAGTATACAAGATAATGCATTCCATGATATGCACAGGATCAGGCAATTTGTGGTATGGGCTATACAGCCATGTATGGACACTTTAATCATTAAGGCAAAGTGAATGCATGGTGTGACTTCATTAAAGCGAGGGGCATAGAGCATTCTGGGACATATAGTTCTGTCCCATGATCAACACTGTGTGATGCAGAATGCATTCTTAGAAATTAAGTCCTCTGGAACCTCTTCACCGTGTTACTAAACAGTAATTTGGGATTTGTATTGCACTTGATCATTTCCACATAATGAGGCAGAGTTTCTTCTAAGACAAATTTGAACTTCTGCCCTGAGTGCATTCTGTGAAATATAGTCCCTTGGTGACTTAATACTTTGTGAAGGCGCATGCATCTGGAATGTGCTCGGGGTTGACGAGTTACACAATGGCAAACCTTAGCATATTTATGTAGTATGTTGCTGTTCCTAACACACAAGGCTGCATTGGTCATACTGTATGAGCTGCAATTGGATTTGCAATCGCTATACATAGTACACAAAGCTACACCTGGGAATAGACTGACTGCAGGTAAGTGAATTTGGCTGCTCCTAAGCATTAATGCTACACCTGACATATGACACTATCTCACTGCATGATGCTGCAGCTAGTATTTGATGGCAACACTTGCTCATGACTCAATGAAAACTCTAATCTCTACCGTCGTGCTCAGCAAACTTGACGACTGCTCAAGCCTCCTCCTTGTCCTTTTCATTCCAGACAAAGTCCTCAACTTTGTTACTTGCACTCTCTACAACCTACTGAGATGGGTCAGAAGGAGGTTGCAGACTCTTTAATGACATTTTAGGTAGGCTTTATTAAATAATAATCAGAAAGGCCTAGCTATTGCTATGGCTACGGGGTGTTGCCTACCTAAAGAGTAACTAAGGTGCTCATCAGTCGTCTGTTTCTCAATGTCCAAAAAGAAAATGTGTCTACCGTCCAGAACTATTACTATCTGACCCTATAACTTATCTCAACAAAATAAAGGCAGGAGAATGGCTGCCTTCTCCTGCTTTGTGTCTCTAGCACTGGTTCTTTTCTTTGGCAGTTCTGTTTATTAGTTCCAACAGTTCTTTTCTCACTGTAAACAGTTTATATCCCACTTTAGGCAAGTCTTTACTTGGTTTAACTTGTTTGGCGTTATGTGCTGTGCATGCCTTTAACTTTTGATGTTCACTTTCACTGGTTTCACACCGTTTTGCTTTGGATATCTCACAGGCTTTCCTTTCTTCAAGGATTCATTTGTCTCCCTCCCTTGTATTCACACCTCTAAGATTTCTCTCTTTCTTGTGGGTACCACTCTGGGAACATTACTCTGTTCTTCTTTATTTGATCAAAGTTCACATTTAATAAGCGGACTGTATTTTTACTTTCCTCCCCTCCAGGGAATAATCATGTTCTTTTCCATAAACTATCGCTCTTCACCTTTGACAATGGTATTTCTTTTGTCTCCAATTCTCCTTCACTGAGCGTTATGGATCTCACACTTATTTTATCACAGTTCACATATAGTGACTCTTATTTTGTACTGGGAACAGTGCTGGAAATGGAAATGATTTACTGGGGTATCCCACATGTGACCGAATGTACCAAGGGAGTGCGGCTAAGGGGGCACGGCTAAGGGGGGTGTTGGGTGCCACACTAAGAAAACATTTAAAATTGTTTGAGATGGTACAGTCTTTGAGCATATTTCATGATGCACCTGTCCAAACCAGACCTCATCTCAACTTTAAATCGCTTTCATGGCAGTGGTGCCCCCGATCTATGTCACTGCCACTATCACTCTGGGATCCCATCATCTGATATAGTGTGGATAAAGGCTGCAAATGCTGGGAGGCAGGCATAGGAGTAGTGGACTCAGGTTTAAGAGTGGAAGCAGATGGAATTTATTTTATTTTTCGAGGACATAGGTCTACTTTCTTTAAACTCAGTAAAGAGACCCTGGCACTTATTGAGTTTGCATTCCCTGAACCACACCCTGAACTAAATTAATCTCCGACAATCCAGTGGCACACACCAGCGGGTTGAAAACAAAGACACATGTCTGATTAACGGTCATGTCCAGCAGAAGTCTGTATTTGGCTAACTAACACACATTTCAAATGACAGAAACGATAGTTTAGGGCATTTCATGAGTTTGCATGGGTACCGTAAAGCAAGGAAATACTTCCTCAATGGATATGTGCATCACGTACAGGTTTCAGCTTGTGCTTGAATGATGTGGTAGCCCGGGACCTAAATAAGGCAAGGAAGAGGGCACTGTGGCCTTCAGGTTTATCAAGGGAAAGTTTGATTTTTCTACCCAGGCAGGTGAAGAAATGCCAGTCAGAGGAGAGCCACCATCAGATTCACTCGGAGGGATGGGAAGCCCGGCACAGAACACGGTATGGAGCCTCTGTGTTATGTCACAACTCCACTATACATTAAGGCAACCTGATATTGTACACTAGTAGACCTGCCCTGCCCATATCAACATAACCCACGATGAAGTCTCACTCTGAGGGCCTCATTACACGGATGGCGGAGAACCATGGTGCTATTAGCGCCATGGTTCATGCCGGTAAAATACTGGCATCGCCTTGGCGGAAAGGGGAATTACCGCCCCATTCCAAGGTTGGCGGGGCAGTAATTCCCCCTTCCACCATTGCCCTTCCCCATTCCCATTTTTGCCCCATAGGGCATAATGGGAATGGGGAAGGCGCTAATTACGGTACCGCAAATTGCGGTACCGTAATTAGCTCCCTGGGTCCCTTTGCGGGTTGGTTTTTAATGCCTGCAAAAAGCAGGCATTAAATTCCCCAACCCGCAAAGGGACCTCGTAATAAGGCGGTAAGGATTTACCGGTACCGGTAAAATACCGGTACCGGTAAACCCTTACCGCCATCCGTGTAATGAGGCCCTGAGACTTAACTGCTCTGCTTTTCGATGCCTCACATTCGTCCCCAAAAGATGAGCATCTCTTTGTGAAACTAAATAATCTTTGAATTGGGGTGAAAGATTAATCTAATGGGCCATAGTAAGGCCTAATTGGAGGAAAGAGGTTGACATCCAAATGGGTTAGTGCACCTACTGCAGGTATGTGCAGGCTGCAGGCAACACATTCACTTTTAGGCAGAAAACTGATATAAGCTTGAACGCTATGGTGAGACCTGTAATAACCTCCTATCACCTTGAAAAGGTGCTCTATTTCATGGCCAGCAAAGGCAACTTATAATAGACCCTATGCATCACATTTTACAAGGGCCATTGGGAGCACCCTCATCGATAACAGCATATGGTCTGCATACAAGCACACAGCTCCCTCTTTTTGCAGATTCTAGTGACCATACAGGCACGTAGAACCCACCCTGTGTACAGTCCGATGCACATACGGGTATGCAGTGTCCTACATTTTTACAGTTTGTTGTATAGACGGACACAGCACAGCTCAGCTTCAACTTTTGTAACTGCATGGTGCACATACAGGTACGTAGCTCCCCGTGTATGGTCTGGTGTGTATACAGGGAAACAGCTCCCTCCCTGCGTATGTTCAGGTGCACATACAGGCACACACTTCCCTGTTTTTGAACTTTCTTCTGTACATAAAAGCTCCCTTCTGGGTAACAGCAGAGTGCATGCACAGCCACACAGCTCCCACTTACATGCGCTCCGATTTTCATAAAAGCACACAGCTCCCTCTTTTTGCAGATTCTAGTGACCATACAGGCACGTAGAACCCACCCTGTGTACAGTCCGATGCACATACGGGTATGCAGTGTCCTACATTTTTACAGTTTGGTGTACAGACGGACACAGCACAGCTCAGCTTCAACTTTTGTAACTGCATGGTGCACATACAGGTACGTAGCTCCCCGTGTATGGTCTGGTGTGTATACAGGGAAACAGCTCCCTCCCTGCGTATGTTCAGGTGCACATACAGGCACACACTTCCCTGTTTTTGAACTTTCTTCTGTACATAAAAGCTCCCTTCTGGGTAACAGCAGAGTGCATGCACAGCCACACAGCTCCCACTTACACGCGCTCCGATTTTCATAAAAGCACACAGCTCCCTCTTTTTGCAGATTCTAGTGACCATACAGGCACGTAGAACCCACCCTGTGTACAGTGCGATGCACATATGGGTATGCAGTGTCCTACATTTTTACAGTTTGGTGTACAGACGGACACAGCACAGCTCAGCTTCAACTTTTGTAACTGCATGGTGCACATACAGGTACGTAGCTCCCCGTGTATGGTCTGGTGTGTATTCAGGGAAACAGCTCCCTCCCTGCGTATGTTCAGGTGCACATACAGGCACACACTTCCCTGTTATTGAACTTTCTTCTGTACATAAAAGCTCCCTTCTGGGTAACAGCAAAGTGCATGCACAGCCACACAGCTCCCACTTACACACGCTCCGATTTTCATAAAAGCACACAGGTCCCTCTTTGCCAACACCACAATTCACATACAGCCAGGGCTGCAACAATGCTAATATTTAAGGGGGCGGGGATAACCCTTCAAATTTTGGGAGAGGGGGTAACTTCAGAAAATATGGGAGAGGGGCAAACATACTTTTGGCGGGCCATCTAACTTCAATGTGACAAGCAGTTACCTCTCTCCTTCAAGATACATCTGATAGCAGACACTTAGGGACTGCTGTGAGACTGAGTTGTCTCGTGTCGGTTCAATGTTGTTACATCGATGCTCTTGTTGTTGATGGGTTTTTTCCAAAAAGATTTACATGAAAAAATGCATCACATTTAAAAAAACATATTTGTTGGGAGTATCCCCCTCCCCTATTTTTTTAAATCTATTCATAGAAAATGTTTAGAAAAAAACAACAAAAAACGTTGGTGTAAGAATGTTATACGCTCCTGTCCCCTCCTACCTTTCCAATCACTCCCCTTACATGCAAGTGTTAACATTCGACCCCATCACAATTTCAATTGCCTAAAAATGCGTTTGCATATAAGAATGCAGTTGCTAGCTATGAAGGACCTTACACTAGTAATTGCTGACTCTTTGTTAACAGTGAGGCTGTAGGCACCAGTCATTGCTTATTGCCTGTGTCCTGCTCTGTCCGGCACGGCTCTGTAGGTCAGCCATGTTGAGTCAAAATCGCCCAACATTATGGGAGAGGGCCAGGGGGGCTAGAGCCACAGCATTCAGCCACACCGCTCCCTTTACCATCCAGTTTTGCACGGCCCGGCGGCCTTCTTGATAGCACAACATGATACGAAAACGTGCATCAACAAAATGTATGAAGACTGACAAGTTTGACAACACAATGCTGCTGGTCGCACACCAACGAAGCAATTTGAAAGCCAAGTAGGCAGTGGTACATACATTATTTTTAACAATTGCCTTTGCTTGGAGACATTTTGCATAAACATAAAAAAGAGGCAGAGCTGAAGCTTCCTTTCTGCCTCACGGCTGCTTCAAAATGGAAATGAGCATTTTATTTTGTTCAGACAGTGCTCGCCGCGTGCACCTGGAAGGCCCTGAGCACGGAAGTTCCCAGGGCCTTCCAGTTAACAAACGTGGCAAGCGCTGGCTGAACAAAATAAAATGCGAATTTCCATTTTCAGTAGGGGATTCCGAATTGGGTAAACACAATGCCATGCCAGTCCGAAAGCCCAGAATTACTCACCTGAGGAGGAGGTCAAGTTCGCTTTCAAACACACCGGACACTGCTGCTGCCGAGGAGAGCGAGCTGCAGCGTGGGTCCAGAACCACCTGTCTGCTGTTTCCAATCAGGAATGGCGTGCTCTGCTTCTAAGTGCTGCCGGCTCTGGCGCACCAAATGAGCACATTTGGGGTACTACATGCTCAGCAGATGCACAGGAAGTGGTGCATGCAGCATTGGGGGTGAGGCCAAGTAAAAGAATATGGCGCGCCCGTGCCGATGTTTTTTTTTTTCTCCAAAATTGCGAGGGTTTTATGATGGTATCACGTGAGCGTGACAGCGCATGTTGGGGGTCGGTCGGGGCCCCCATGTGGTCCCGTAAGCCCCCGCTCCCGACAGACACACACACACACTCTTTCCTGTTCGGGTTCCCGGTCGCTCTGTCGCGGCCGGGAACGCCCCGTTTATTTATACAGCACGCGGCGACGTGCAACGTCACGCCACCGCGTGTGCGTTACATCACGGGGCAGCGCCACACTCCTCCTTTTTCCGGGAAAACACAGAACTACGTTAAACACACTATAATCCACACAAACACAAACTGCTTCACTCAATAACACAACTTGCCCAAAACCCCTTTATTGTCAACCACCCGGATCCCCTTACTCAGGTTGGTTAACCAACAGTCCCAAAATATAATCGCTGAGGTAAGCGGGTTTCCCTCGCCCAGCCCTCTGGGGGTACCTCCCACTCACCTCCGGCACGTGAAGTCTTTCAGCAGGCGTCTCCCTGACAGGGGACGCAGGGGTGCCGGCGGGAACCTCCTCTGTCCTCCGGTATCTCCCCCACGTCCGGTTCCAGCGGCGGTTCAGTTCTTGAGTCACCCAGTTTCTTGAAGAAGCTGACATTCCGGGTGACAGCAGACCTTCCGTAGGATGCCGTTACCTTGGATCCCTTTACGGCCACCACATCCAACGGCTCCGGCTCATAGGGGAGCGACAGCTTTCCGTGGGGGTGTCGGTTACGGATGAGGACTTCGTCCCCCGGTTCCAGCCGCTGGGGGCGGAGCCCTCTTCGCAGGTTTTCCTGCTCAGTCCTCACCTGCCGGTCTGCCTCGACCTGTTGATTGTCAATCACCCCCGGTTCCTTCTCTCCGACCTCGGGTAGTAGTCTCCGGGGGCACCGCCTGAACAGGGCCTCTGCTGGAGCGACCCCTGTGGATGCATGGGGGGTGTTACGGTACACCCTAAGAAACTGATAAGGGCTCGCTGTAGTGACTGTCCTTGTCCCTGGGCAATCCTGAAAGTCTTGTTGAGCGTCCGCATCAGTCTCTCAGCATCTCCGTTTGCCCTGGGCCACAACGGGGATACCTTCCGGTGGTGGACCCCGCAGCTCTCCATGTGTTCCGCAAAACGCTCACTTTGGAACGGCGATCCATTGTCCGAGCACAAGGTGTGGGGAAACCCATGAGCTGCGAACACCTTCTCCAAAGCCACGACCACATGCTCGAAGGCCACCGACTCGACAAACTCCACCTCCGGATATCGGGAATATTCGTCCACGATTGCCAGAAAGTGGGTGCCCACAGACGTCGACCCGAGGTCCGCGGGCCTGGGGCATTGCTTCAATTGCTGGATCTCGCTGTAAAGGAGACACCGCCTGACACCATATACAGGCCGCCACAAAGTCGTCGACCTTGCGCTCCAGTTCAGGAAACCAGACCTTCAGACGCAGCCTGGCCTTAGTCTTGGCGGCGCCCTGGTGCCCATGGTGAGCCAGAGCGATCACGTCTTGCACCTTTGCCTGGGGGACCACGATCCGGTTGCCTCGCAGCAGCAGGCCAGACGCCGAGAACGAGAGTTCCTCCTTAATCTTCCACAGCTGCTCGAGTGCTGTCTTGGCCTCCTGGGTCCGCCCCGCCAGGGACAGACTTCCAGGAGCCATGCTGCATGGAGTGCTGGAGGATTTTGAAGCACTCGTCATCGGCAGCTGCTGCTTCCAGCTCTGAGAGAGGCATTGCATTAGGCGTGGCTGCCTCCACCACCATCCGGACGTGATCGTCGGCTTCCTCCTCACAGGTGTCGTACTCCTCTCCCCCACGCACTCCCGGATGTCGTGAGAGATAATCCGCTGCGTTGTTGGCCCCTGGCCGGTACACCAGTGTCACTCCGTATTCGAGAAGGGCGAGCATCCACCTCTCAATTCTGGCGGGTGGCTTGGAGGATGACCCTGCCAGAATGGGCAGCAGAGGCTTGTGGTCAGTCACCACCGTCACTGGACGCCCCAAGACATAGAGGCGAAAGTGTCTGCAGCCCCAGAGGACCGCCAGAGCCTCAGGCTCTATCTGCGAATATCTTTGTTCAGTTTCGAAGAGCGCTTTGCTGCTTTGCTGACGTAGGCCACTGGCCGGGTGCTCCCGTCCCGGTGCACCTGAGTTAAAACGGCCCCTAGACCAAATGAACTGGCGTCCACAACGATTTTAGATGTTAGCGCCGGATCGAAAAACGCCATGGTGTCCTCCGCTGTCAGGGCGCTTTTGATGTCTTCAAAGGCCGCTTGCTCAAGCGGGCCCCAGTGCCAGGCTGACTCCTTTTTCGTCAGGGCCCGGAGCAGTTCTGATCTCGAGGCAAGGTTCTGGATGAATCGCCTACAGTATGTCACCATGCCAAGGAAACTCCTAATGTCCGACGCCGACTCTGGAGGCTACGCCTTCTTAATGTCCTGGACCTTCCTCGGGTCTGGTGACACACCCCCTTCTTTAAAGACGAATTCAATGGAAGGGCGCAGGAACTCACACTCACACACTGAGACCTAGCGATTGCAGTCTTTCAAAAGTCTTCCCCAGCTTTCTCAGATGTCCACCTCGGTCTTTGCGAACACCAGAATATCATCGCTGATGTTTAAGACGCCCTCCAGATCTGCGAATAATATTCTAAAAGACCTCCGCAGCCGATGATACTTCGAAGCTGAGTCTCTTGTATCGGTAGAGCCCCGGGTGAGTGGTGAAGGTGGTGATATACCGAGACTCCGGATGGAGAACGACATGGTGATATCCCGCTCGGAGATCTAATTTGGAGAAGAATCGAGCCCCTTGCACTTCCGCAACAATGTCATCGATGGTAGGGGTGAGATGCCGCTCCCTCTTGATGGCTTTGTTGGGGAGCCTCATGTCTACACAAATGCGGACAGCGTCAGGTTGCTTGGGCTTCCTAGCCACAACAATTGGGGATACCCAAGGAGTGGGGCCCTCCACCTTTTCAATAATGTCCAAATTCACCAGGTTGTCCAGCTCCTTATCCACCTGCTCCCTGCGATGGAAGTGTACCCTCCGGTGTTTCAGGGCAATGGGCTGCACAGACTCGTCGATGTGCAACCGCACCGGGTCACCAGTCATCATTCCAATGCCCTTGAAGAGGGCGGCATGTTTATCGATTAAGTCATTGATGTCTTCGAGATACACCGAGTACACGAAGCTGACAATTCCAAGGGCCTCCGCAGCCGCACAGCTTAGCAGAGTCTTGTTGCTCACGGGCGTCACGTAGAACCGGGCTTTGATCTGCGAGCCCTCATGCTCCACCTTCGCTACGAAGGCCCCGTCTAGTGGTATCGGTTCCAGTCCTCCAAACGCAAATATGCGGGCCCTCGGTGGGAGCAGCTTCGGGGGGGATTCAAGGGTATCATAGTGCCCCCTGGCCATCACATTGACCGAGGCTCCCGTGTCCACCAGCACCGGGACAGGCGAATGATTGATCTCAACCACACACCTGGGCTGCCTTCTGTTCTTTCCTTTTAGGACCTCGACACTGGAGACAAAGAAAATGTTCTCTTCATCCTCCTCTGCCTCCTCCTCCTGGGCATCCTCCCCGCCCTGGTCCACCTGGGTCACATTCGGTGGGTGGTTCTGGCACGGGACCCAAACTCGAGCCTGTCCTCTCGGTACCAACACGGGCAGGGCAGCCCTGCATACCCTCGAAAAAGGGTCAGGCAGGCCACACCTACCACATGTCTTTCCAGCTGCCGGACACTCTGTCGGATGAGGGAGGTTGTATCCGCACTTCTGGCACGATTCCCCTCCTCTTCCTGCTCTGTCCCGGAGTTCCACCCCAGGTCTTCTCACTCCTCTTCCACCACGCCACATGGCACACACCTCCTCAGACTTTACTGAGCGGGATCCCGCCTCCATCTTAGTTGCTCGAACTTCTGCCACCTCATGGCAGCGGCCCAGTTCCAGTATGCGGGGCAGAGTGATACCCGGCTCTCTCAGGACCTGCCTCCTGAGTTTGCCTGAGGAGCACGCCTGAATTAGCATCGTGCGAATCATGTCCTCCGCGTCTCCCCACGCACAGCCCTGGGAGAGGCGACGCAGGCGTCCATAAAAAGTGTCCAATGTTTCATCGTCCTTTTGCTTGGCCGAGAGCATGACAAACCTCTCATAGTCCACGTTGGCAAGGGGCAGGAAGTGGGCCAGGAGTGCCGCCTTGGCTGCATCATAGCTGCCATCCCCCGCAGGAAGCGACTTGAAAATTTCCTGGACCGACGGTCCAGTGGAGTACAGCATCGTGGCCACCCTGCTGTCGTCATCCGTCACCTGGGCGGCCCGGAAGTACATGTCGAGACGACCGACCCCTCCCCCCCTCCTCCACCTAGGCCCCATGCTGGACAGCGGGCCCGACGCATCAAATTCTGGGATGGGCTGCAGGGCTGCATGGGCTCGCGCTTGGGCCATGATGGGAGGTCCTGGCTGGGCAACTGGCTGCACGATCAGTGGCCCTTGAGGCGCAGGAGCTTGACCGCCTACTTGAGGTTGAGGGGGTATCTGTGGAGCAGCCACTGGCTGTATAGCTGGAATCAATGGAGCCTGAGGAGCTTGTTGTTGACCTCCCGCTTGGCCTCCGTCCTGGGGAGGTGGTGCGGCTGCAAGGTGCCCACCGTCTTGCCCACCAGCGCCACTCATGGGCCTGAGCGCACAGGCACCACCACACTGGGACCTGGGGGCCGCAACTCAGTCACCCACCACCACCACGCACCTGGATGCCCCTTCCACAGGCACAGTGACAGTCCAACCTGGGAAAGGTATGGTGGAATCTTGCCTTCGGCTTTGATGAATGGAAAAGATGACTGCCCACTTGAGGATCCGCCACTGCAGTACTCCGCCCTGATGATGAAGAGGACGAAGAAGATGCCACAGCAGCCTGATGATGAAGAGGATGAAGAAGCACAGTGCCCCTCCACTGCAGCAACACCAGCGGTGTAAATGTTCCAAAAATTGGCTGAAGGACAGAAGAAGAAAAACTGGGCTAGGCAGGCCCTGCCATTTTAGCCCTTCTCGTTGCTCTCACTCGACGTAGGAGGCCCAAATGTGAAGTAAAAATCAAAAATTGGGCATGTATATGCAGATTAGACGGCCTGCACGCAGTTTGTCCAAAAATTAGACATGGATCACCTTCCATCCAAACTGGAGCTTGGAGAAGTTCCACGATCGTGTTGACAAAATGGCCGCCAGCCGCGTGTGCGATCCGCAGCCACGGCGTGAAACGAAATGTCATCCGTTCCGTTTCGTTTAGAAAAATTGTGACATCGATCACCGCCGGGCCCGGGCATCCGCATCCACTCGTCGCCACTGTTGGGGGTCGGTCAGGGCCCCCGTGCGGTCCCGTAAGCCCCCGCTCCCGACAGACAGACACACACACACGTCTTGCCGGTTCGGGATTCCCGGTCGCTCAGTCGCGGCCGGGTACGCCCCGTTTATTTATACAGCACACGGCGACGTGCAACGTCATGCCGCCGCGTGCGTGTCACATCATGGGGCAGCGCCACAGCGCATCTCTGTTGAAATAAAGTGGGAGTTCCCGTGCCCGCCAGTGTGCACCGCGAGCCCAAAGCGTTCAGACATGTGTTAAGCATCTCATTAAGGTACGGGGGGGGCAAGGCCTAACCACGGGTGTCCTGGTCAGAATATTAGAGTATCACACTGGCGACAAGGATGGCTCTGGGCAGGGGGCTTACAATCTGACGGCAAAGAATGCATCAGCATTGTTCTCCGACACCTGCCAGGAACTTTTGACATTGCGGGGAAGATTACAACGGCATCTTGTGTGATCTGTTGTTGCAGCTCTTCACAGGGAGTGCTTGTGCGCCACATGCTCCATTTTTGGAGCCCACGACGGCCAACTCTTGTCTACAAGGCCACAGGGGCCACAGCAAGGGGCCAGGAGGGGCCCCTTTAAAAAAGAAAAACAAAAAAACAAAAAAACCCCATTTTTTTTGCTTTCTCATTCCCTGCGCCCATCCATCGGCACGAACAGGAAGGCCATCCTTCCATGCAGCAACTACCATTTTTGTGAATCGGGAGACCAGGTCATTGCCACACTGCAGCCCTAGGGTAGATTCCTGGGCAATCGCTACTCCACAGATCATCACCGGAAGACGCAGATTTGCAACCTCCACGTGCTTGAGAGGTGCCTGTGCGATCTGCCGTGATGAGTGACGATGATGACGCCGCTCAAGGAGTGGCGGGGGCCCCACAAGGCGGAGGAGTGCCCAGACAGCAGGGCACACTGGCCCCAATGCCAGAATTTGACACCTCAGGTCCACCCTCGTAGTTGGAGCCAAAATCGCTACTATGGGTCAATAGGCTCAAAATGTACTTTAAAGCAACGGGCCAGACTGATGACGAAGCAAAGGTGGCAACCCTCATCTACGCTGCTGGGCCTGAAGTACATAGCATTTTTGAGACTCTCATTCCCGCCGCCAACTCATACGAGGCCGTGAAGGACACCTTTAAAGAACATTTCATGCCGCTGGCGAACCAGGACTTTGAGAGGTTTGTGATGTGCAGCGAGAAACAACGTAAAGAGGAGTCACTCGTCCAGTTTTGTGGGAGGCTCTGCCAAGTTGCGAGCGGCTGCCAATGGGCAATGAGAAGGGCATGATCCGCAACCAGCTACTGCAGGGGTGCATGTTAGGGAGAATTCTCAAAATGTTCTAATTTCCCTTCCCTTTTGAGATGTCTAGGATTTGATTTTTTAACCTGGGAAGAGTGAGAGCCTTTTTTTCCCACTCTTCCATGTATTTTGATGTCTTTTACTTTTGTGTTCTTTGGTTATGGAGTTTTAAAACAACTCCATAGGCATCATCTTTTACTGTGTGTCACACAGCACCTTCAGTGCAGTGGCACAGGGGTGTCTTTCAAATACCTTCTCTGGGACTGACTACTGTCTCCCAGAGCATGTAAAGTTAAATTGACTTTACTAGTCTCTTTAAATTTACTGACCCAGCACACACTATCTTCCTATAGAGTGCTGGAGAGGTTGCCTAGCTTCCCCTGAGTCAAAACACTCATGTAACAGTCAAATGTTACCCTTTCCTACTTTAAATGGCCGGTGGCAGTGGTTTAGATCAAACTACCATGATTTTTCCCGACAGCGAACAACGGTAGCTAAAAATCGGTTCAGCCATGTTTTTCAATATGGCGCCCAGGACCTATCTGTAAAAACAGACTCCGGTCAACATTTTTTGCCATTTCTTTTAGGAAAGGTCCTTCTTGTGTTTGTCTCTGCACGCCAAACCAGGTTTGGTCCCTTTGTTCGTTGGCCTTTGGCAGGCTTCAGTGCTGAAGCCCTCCTCTGGCGCCAGGGTGTCTGGGGTGGACAGGATGTGAGGGAGGTGCCCGAAACTCCATGTGCTTAGTCTCCTAGGAGACCTGAATGCACTCTGGGTTGATTGGCCGGCTGGCTGTCAGGCAAGGACAGCCACCCTGCTGTGTGAGTGGCAGCCAGGCTGGAATGAATGGGTGAAAACTGTTTAAAAGCAGGTCTCTGGGACTTGGAAAGCAGAGTCGATCACTGGAACGAAAGAACCGGAGATGAGCTGAAGGAAGAGGACTGCTGCAACTCCTGGGCGACCGGTGAAGCCCTGCTGCTGGTCCGAATTGCCTGAAACACCATCGACAGGGAAGCCCTTCAAGGTTAACTTCTTCCCTTGAGTTTGGTGGGAACAACCAACTCACAAGCCACCTGGACACCTCCCCCATCTGGTCGAATTTTCTACAGAGTGCTGTTGAAAACCGGATAGCCAGGGGGAAGGAAACCAGCTTGTGGACTTTAAGGCACTCACACCTTAAACCAACGTTTTACTAAGCTTTTGGCCTCATCCCTGGGCAGTGCAGGAACCTCCTGACGTCCTCCTTCTTGTCCCTATGACTGAAGCTCAGGAACAGCGAAATCTGCTCGAACTGCCAGGAACAACTGCCTCAGCTACAGCTCTTCTTCACTAACAAGGTAATGTGCAAACGCGGACCGGAAATCTTTTCGGCCATCGTGAAAGTTTGTGCAACTTTCCTCAACTTCAAAGGCTAGTCCTTCTCTAAACATTTGTCAAACTTTTCGCCTAGCCAAATTCTTCTAAAGTCTGTGGGAAAGACTTAACCGTTATCTACCAGAACTGTGCTATCCTATACAAAGACTCTGAACCATTGACTTTGGCCCAGGCCTATTGAGAAGAATTGCTGTTTGTAGTTAACTGAAACCCTTTACCCTGCCTATGAATGTATTTGGGCTGCCTTTCTTAAAACCTTGTCTTTTTATCCCCTTTATAAGTAACTGAAGTGCCATTTTGCTCCCACTTCAGGAGAGCTGAACTTGTTCAGTAACATATTGGTGGTGTATTTAAGTATATTAGTGTGTGATATTGAGCTGCTCTTACTAGTGGAATGTTTTCTAACTGACTGTGTAAATAAATCTATATTCTTTTACCAAGAAACCATGAATCTGTGTATATTTGAATCACTGTATTAGTTGGTCCTCAGTGTAACTTGTTCTACTGCTCACGTAACTCTTGAGATACGTCTGGCTGCTCAGCCATTGCTACCACATAACTATGTAGTACAGGCTTGTACCAAAGCTGACATTGTACTTACTCTTGTAGTCTTAATTGCATGTAGTGCTCCCAAAGGGTACTGCATGTGATTCTGCTTAACACTGGTGTACAGTGGTGAGGATAAAGTATACTTGTTACATTTAGAGTACTGCTCTTACCTTTGTTCAAATAACCCTCACAAGGCTAAGCAACACTAGAGAAGCAATTGTTTTATCATGACTGATATGGAAAGCTACAGACAGGAGACCCTAGGTCATTTTAACAGTTGATCAATTGAGAGATATGGGTAAAGCTAGGAATCTCACTGTAAAAGGCAAGAAGGTTAAATTGATAGAAAAGTTGTTAGAATACCAAAGTCTGAGGAGTGTGTCTGAAACCCCCACACCTGAAGCAAATGTGGAAAATGTTGATGAGGATGATAATATGTCAGAGCCCAGCTCTAATATTGTGCATGAGTTACATGAGGCAGAAGAGTCTCAAAATGTAGGCCCTGTCTTACCTCTACCTGCTCATAGGCCTCAACCTTTGACCACAGGGACCCCATCAGGTCCAAACTTATGTCCTGAATTTATCTCACTTGAAAGGATGAGACTTGAGTTAGAATTTAAAAGAATCCAAGCTCAAACTGAAAGCAAACATCAAGAACTTAAGCTCAGAGAAATGGAGTTGAATCATGCACTTGAAATGAAAAAGTTGTCTCTTGAAACGGGTTTGCTCCCAGAGTCCTCTAGGTCTTCCAGTCCTAAGAGGACTTGCATGCCCAAAGATGAAGTATGTATGAGGTTAAGCTTGATATTTTGGATTGGTTGGCTGCTTTTGAATATTACCACAGGATTCAAGACATTACAGGGAATCAGTTGATTCCTTGGCTTTTGTCTAGGCTACCCCCTGTTGCAACTGATGTGGTAATGGAGTTGGGGGATATGGACAGAAAGGAGTATGAAACTGTGAAGCTAGGTTTGATAGCTAGATTTGGGAAGACCCCTTCTCAGTATCTTAAGAGGTTTAGAGCCCTCAAAAAGCATGATGGTACCCCTCGGGCTACTGAATGTTTGAAAAACTTAGATGGATGGGTTAAGGGTTACAGAGTTAACACTTATGAAGGTATTAGAAATCTGGTTATGTTGGAATCTATTTATGATGCCTGCTCTCCTGAGCTGAGACAGCACTTGGCTGACTCTAAGGAAATGGATCCAAAGAAGTTAGCAAGGGCTGCTGACTTGTGGGTTGCCAACAGGGCTACTCGAAAGGATTCTGGGGCAACTCATGAGAAGGATGAGGGAAAGCAGCACAAGAAAGATACCAAAGAGAATTCTAAGACTTCCAATCCAAAAGAGGACCCCAAACATAACAAGGGTAATCCACAAGGGAAACCGAATCGGGATAGTGTACCTCCTAGTGACAAACCAGAAGGAGGTCAGAACAAACCCCCATTCATAAAGACGTTTGGTAAATGTTATGCTTGTGGGTCAACTGACCATGTGAAAAGGGATCCCAGATGCAAGGGTAAACCTTCAGGGGTTCACACTGTCTCCTTAGCCTTCTCCCCAGTGGATGAAGTACCAATGGCAAGTGGAAACCTTCACTTACTGGCTGAGGAACCCATGGATGTCTCAGCCAGTGTTTATTTAGTATCCCTGGTCTGTGGGAACAACATAACGTAGATGTCTATAATTTGATTCCAGACAATACTAAATAGTATTACAAAGACAGTGTTCTTGTGAATGGTCAGGGGACCCCTACCATCAGAGACACGGGTCAGCATAACTGTAGTTGATGAATAATTTTTCAAGGTTGAGGATGTTGCTAAGGCACCCAAATTCCTAACTAAGCTTGCTGGAGGCCCTGTCCAAATGCTTCCACAGTTACCAGCTCTCATCCAGTGCAATGACATGATTGTCAAGTTACCTGTAAGTGTGCAGAGTGAAGTACCTGGGAAAGTCCTGTTGGGGAATTACTTGAACACTCTTGGAGTTGTATCAAGCACTGCCAGGCCTCCCAGCAAAAGGAAACAGGAGCAGACTCGGAAGGCCAGAGAGAGTACCTTAAGGGGTTTGCAAGAGGAGATTATAGAGGAAACTATAACTCCCAGTCCACAGGACTTACTGACTGCAATTTCGAAGAAGGAGGAGGAAAAGGGGAAACCTAAAGCCTCCAGAAGAAACCAGCCAGCACTCCTGTGCTACCAACAAGGACATACCCTAGAAGACTGTCCAAGATCACACCTGTGATCCCTCCACCAGCTGTGGCTGAGTGTGTGGAACAACCTTGTGTTGTTGAATCGGCTGCTGAGGAATCAGAGCTGGAAGAGGACCATGTTCCTGTTGGAGATCTGGATACTGCAGACCATCCTGAGCTGCAGTCTTTACTGGCAGAAGGTGGACCCTGTAGAGCAGACTTTAGCAGAGGTCAAAGAGAGTGTCCTACTCTTGAAGGTCTTCGCCAACAGGCAGCTTCCCAGCTGGATGGGCAAGAGCCAGGGAAGCATAGGTTGTACTGGGACGATGGCCTCTTCTACAGTGAACTGACTGAGTCTATCCCAGGGGACTACAGAAGACTTGTAGTGCTTCCTTGAAAGCATTCTCCAGTTCCTACAGTTAGCCCATGAGATACCTTTGGCTGGTCACTTAAGTTTTAAGAAGACCAAGGAAAGGCTCTCTTCATATTTCTACTGGCCTAAATTGGGGTCTGATGTAGATAAGTTCTGTAGGAGCTGTTACACTTTCCAAACCTCTGGCAAGAGTGGAGCCAAGAATGTGGCACCCTTGGTGCCTCTCCCAGTGGTGGGAGTCCCTTTTGAGAGGGTAGGAATCGACATTGTTGGTCCCTTATCCTCTCCAACATCTTCAGGAAACAGGTTTATCCTGGTTTTAGTAGACCATGCTACCAGGTATCCTGAAGCAATACCTATGAGGACTGTTACAGCTCAGGCTGTTGCTAAGGCCCTACTTGGTATTTATACCAGGGTAGGTTTTCCTTAAGGAAGTTATCTCTGACAGGGGATCCAATTTGATGTCGCACTACATGCAGGCCATGTGGAAAAACTGTGGAGTAACTTAAGTTCTCAACTGCCAACCATGCTCAGACAAATGGATTGGTGGAGAGGTTCAACAGTACAATGAAGAGCATGATAGGTGCTTTAGAGGAACGCCTTAGAAGAAAGTGGGACCTTCTACTGCCATGCCTTCTATTTGCTTGTAGAGAAGTCCCTCAGGAGGGAGTTGGATTTAGTCCCTTTGAACTTCTTTATGGCCATCCAGTTAGAGGCCCTTTGGTTCTAATTATGGAAGGGTTGGAGAGTGCTCCTTCCCCCAAGCCAGTGAGAGTCACTGACTATGTGATAGGTCTCCGGAGGAGAATGTCATACATGATGGCAGAAGCATCAGATAACTTGAAAGCAGGTCAGGCTCTGGCGAAGCATTGGCATGACCAGAAGGCCAACATGGTTGAGTTTTCTCAAGACCAGCTGGTTCTAGTTATGGTATCTACAAAGCAGGTGGCCTTACAGGACACATGGATAGGACCCTTCAAGGTTGTGGGTAAACCTGGAGAGGTCAACTATCTGGTGGACTTAGGCAATCCTAAGGAGGCTCCCAGAGTCTTTCACACAAACTGTATAAAAGCTTATGTCTCAAGACCAGAAGTGGGAGCTTTGCTTCTAGCTTCAGCTCAAGAGGAGGAGGAGAGTGAACCTGTACCTGACCTTCTCAGAGGCCAGCCTTTAGATGAGAAAATAGGAGTTAATCTCTCTTCTAATTTGACACCTGAACAACAGGAGGAGTGCAAGTTTCTGTTAAATCAGTTTGCCTACCTGTTCTCACTATCACCAGGCTTGACCCCTCGGGGCCAGAATGATATTCACAGTGGTTACTGTTTGACTGTTAATAGCAGAGGTTACAGGATGTCAGATCATGTAAGATCCCACACAAAGGAGGAGGAGGTCAACAAGATGCTTGATCTCGGGGTAATAAAGCCCTCTACCAGTCCATGGTCTAGTCCAGTTGTTCTAGTACCAAAGGCAGGATCCAAGGAGTTGAGATTCTGTTTGGACTATAGAGCTCTTAATGCAGTCACCAAGACAGATGCCCACGCTTTACCAAGGACAGATGAACTGGTGGGTAAACTTGGTACAGCCAAGTACCTCAGTACATTTGATCTTACTTCAGGCTATTGGCTAATAGCACTGACAGACCCAGGGGTGGACTGGGAACCAGAAGAGGCCCTGGAAATGATTTTCAAAGTGGCCCCAAATTACACATATTAAGCAAGCCCAACCCTTTTCCTATGAGAGAATGTAAAAATAAAATCCAAAAGAGGCCCAGGGTTCAGAGGCCCGCCGGGAAATCTCCAGAGTACCCGGTAGGCCAGTCCACCCCTGGACAGACCATGCTAAGGAGAAAACTGCATTCTCAACCCCAGCAGGCCTCGACCAGTTTAAGGTAATGCCTTTTGGACTAAAGAATGTACCTGCTACATTCCAAAGTATGGTTAATCAAGTTCTGAATGGGATGGAGGACTTCTACATGGCATACTTGGATGACATTGCAGTGTTCAGCCCTACTTGGAAAGAACATGTTGACCACCTAGGATGTTTTGCAGGCTCTTGAGCAGGCCCATCTGAACATAAAGGCTAGTAAATGTCAAATTGGTCAGAGTAAAGTGTTCTACCTTGGACATGAGGTAGGAGGAGGTGAAATCGGGCCATTGCCTAGCAAAGTACAAGCTGTACAAAACTGGGCCACCCCTACTACTCAAACCCAGGTTGGAGCCTTCCTAGGCCTCACTGGGTACTATAGGAACTTCATTGAGAACTATGGGACCATAGCTTCTCCCTTGAATGTGGTCTCCTCTCCCAAATTCCCTAAAAAGGTCAGGTGGAATGAGGAGTGCACTGAAGCATTTGAAGGCCTAAAGAAAGCCCTTTGTCAAGCTCCAGTCCCAAGAGCCCCTGACTATAACCAAACCTTCATTGTGCAGACAGATGCTTCCAATACAGGTATAGGTGCAGTTCTGAGTCAGCTGGATGAGAAAGGTAGGTATCACCCCATTTGCTTAATCATCAGGAAGGTGAAGGAACCGGAGACAAGGTGGGCAACCATTGAAAGAAAATGTTTTGCTATTGTGTGGTCACTGAAGAAGTTTAGACCATACTTGTATGGATCTACTTTTGTGATTCAGACTGACCACCAACCCTTGAGATGGTTGATGCAAATGAAAGGGGAAAACCCTTAACTACTGAGATGGTCAATCAGCCTGCAAGGGTTTGATTTTACCATTGGACACAGGTCTACTTTAAATGCCTGGTGGCCGTGGTTTAGATCAAAAGCTCAAAGGTGAACCCATCAAGCTTCATATTGATGAGACTGTACGCCCAACGGCGCTAAAGCATAGGCGCATACCATTCCACTTAAGGGAACAAGTGGATAAAGAGCTCCAGAGCTTGGTTGACATGGACATATTTGAAAAGGATATGGACATAATTGAAAAGGTAGAGGGTCCCACCCCGTGGGTGTCCCCCATTGTGGTGGCGGCCAAACCAAAACAGCCAGGGGCGGACTGCATCTGTGTGGACGTGAGGCTACCCAATCTCGCCATCCGACGCGAGAGGCACATCACGCCAACACTAGATGATGTGGTGGGGGAACTACAAGGGGCCAAGGTGTTTTCCAAACTCGATCTGCGGTCTATATAGCAACCTTCTTGATCCATCAAGGGCTGTACCAATATAAGGGCTTGAGATTCGGCGTCTCCTCAGCGGCTGAGGTCTTTCAGATTGTCATCAGAGGTGCACTTGCAGGTCTGGAAGAGGTATTAAACTTGAGTGATGACATTTTGGTATCTGTGACTTCAGAGGTCGAACACATGACTAGTTTGGAGAAGACAGAATCTGGGACTGACACTGCACCGTGAGAAGTGTGAATTCCTCAAAGATAGTATTGACTTCTTTGGGTTCGTGTTCCACGCCAAAGGAATTTTACCGGACCGGCAGAAGGTCAGACCGATTCAAAAGGCGGTACCTCCCGGAAACATCTCGGAGGTCAGGAGCTTCCTTGGCATGGTACCTACTGTGGGAGGTTTATCCTGAACTTGGCAACCCTCTCAGAATCCTGACCAGGAAGGATGCCGCCTGGGTGTAGACGGAGGTAGAACAAGAGACGTTCAACTCTATCAAGAACTCTCTCACGGGTGACGAGACAATGGCATTTTTCGATCCAGGGAAGGAATCCGAGATTGTTGATGCCAGCCCAGTCGGGCTAGGGGCGGTTCTCCTCAAGCCAGACACCCAAGGGCAAATGAAAGCAAGGCGCTCACTGCAACTGAATAAAGATGCTCACAGATTGAGAGGGAGGCGGTGGCGGTGCTTAGGTGCTATCGCCACTTCCGTATCTACATCTTAGGGAAGCCTATATCAATGATGATAGATCACAAGCCACTGATTCCCATCCTGGCAGACTCCTCATTGAAACCACCACCCAGGATAGAGCAGTGGATGCTAGCCCTCATCGAATACGGAGTGAGGCTGAACTACAGACCGGGAACCCACAACCCGGCAGACTACTTATCAAGGCATCCAAGAGCGGCAGCGACCAGGAGGATATGGTGTGTGTGGCCAGTGAGGAAGACATCCGCCTGATGGTAGGCACAGCAAAGCCCATAGCCCTGACACTTGAAGAGGTCGCAGAGGCTTCGAGATAGGACAAATGCATCCAGCTTATTCAAGGGGCTATCGTGGATGGCGTCTGAAAGGCAGAGTTGTCAAATACCCTGCGCAGGGACAAGGAAACACGACGTGAACTGGAACAATTGTGGCGAGTCCGGCATGAACTCTTGTTAATGGACAAAGGGCTGCGGTAATGAGGCCATCAGATAGTGGTGCTGAGGACTCTAGTAGGCAGAGTGGTGGAACTAGCCCACTGTGGCCACCAGGGCCCAGCAAAGATGAAGGCGAGACTGCGTCCCAAGGTATGATTCCCAGGGCTGGAGACAAAGGTGGATGACTACGTTGGCATGTGTGTATGGTGCCAAACAGCTGCCCCAATTAACAAGGAGCCCAGCATTGAGTCTATGGCAAGAAGCAACAAGCCTTGGGACACGGTGCATGTAGACTTCGGGTCGACAGGGAGAGGCATGCATTTTCTAGTCATGATCGACCAGTGGTCGAGGTACCCGGAGGTGAGCTTGTGGACTTGACATTGTGTGAACAAATAATTAAAGTCATGGAAAAAGTGTTCGCCACCTAAAAGTTCCCATGCGTCATCTGCTCTGACAATGGGCTGCCATTTTAGGGAGGAGGTTTCGCAGAGTTCATGGAAGTCTGCAGCATAATGCACCAGAAGGTGATTCCTGGATGGCCTAAGGCCGATGGGGAAGCTGAGCGCTTCATTCGCACACTCAACAAGATATTCCGCATAGCCCAAGGACAGGGAGGGGAACTGAAAAGAACCCTGTACCAGTCCCTTTGAGAGTATTGGGCCACCCTGCATCAGTCCACGGGGGTACCCCCTGCGGAAGCCCTGTTCAACAGGTGCCTGAGAGGGCTCATCCCGGAGACAGAGGGCCGGTCGCCAGGCATCATTGACAACCAGGTGACGTCAGAGGACCGGCAGATGCACAACGAGAGGGAGAATGTCTGACGTCGGCAAAGACCACCTGACATAGAGGTGGGTGACACGGTACTGGTGAGGAACCGCCACCCGGAAGGGAAGCTGTCCCTCAATTATGAACCTGTGCTGATGAGTGTGACACAGGTAAAAGGGTCCATGGTAACTGCTGCGAATCAGAGAGGAGCAATGAGCAGAAACTCGGGTTTCTTTTGGAAGGTTGGAGGAGGGGAGAAACTGTGGGCAGAGGGCTGCCACCGGAGGAAGACACGGGGGACCCAGAGCCGACACAAGGTGAGCCGGCAGGAGGAGGGGGAGAACCCATGATGCAGGGACGCTATCCCCGCCGAGAGGGCCGTCAGTGTCCGGCCTGGTCCAAAGCCTATCTCATGGACTCAAGTTCAGGCGACCAACCGGTGTCTCCCCACATTGCCCACGTTGCGACCACTGAATGTTTATGTTGGATACATATGTGTCTGTCATGTTGACAGTGAGTTGTACAAAACAGCCACATTGGTCTTTGTTATGAAAAAGGAGTTCTGTGATGGAATCATGTGAGCGCGATGGCGGCGTTCTCCAGCGCGCATATCTGTTGAAATAAAGTGGGCATACCCGGGCCCACCAGTGCATGTCGGGAGCCCGAAGCGTTCAGACCTGTGTCCTGCGTCTTGTTAAGGTATGGGGGGACAAGCCTAACTACGGGGGTCCTGGGCAGAATATTAGAGCATCACAGGTTTGAGGCAGATGATGCTGAATCTGGAATCTGGCTAGACAAATATGGGCAGATCTCATATCTGGACAGTTCTGCCTCAAATCAGGACTGACTGGGATGAGTTATTTGTTCAGTGCTACTTTCCTCATTATTCTTCCTGTACCTCCCCAGTACCCCATTACATTCTCTCTTGTTTGGAAACTGTCATGGGACTCTTATGGGTCTGGCTTCAGTTCCCGTTCTTTGCTGTACTTGCGAGCCGGCGTTCTCGCACGTCTTATATTCTCTTCGGTGTCTCACCAGGGAGATGCACCGTCTGCAGCGGCATCCCTCCAATGGTCTCGACGTTGTTGCACAGGTCCACTGCCCACAGTGACTCTTCCAGGGTTACGCCACCACCAATTCTTCTTCTCTCCAGCTTCTCAGCACACTGACAGTTCAGTGTTTGTTCCCTTGACCAATGGCATTTTTTAATTTCACGTGTTCCGCATCCCGCGATGGCTCTGCCTCTTCCCAGGCTTACGTCGAAGGGTACTTCCCCTCTGTGGAAATGTATTGTTCCCTTTTCCTCGAACTTGTTCTCCTCTCTTATGTGACAAGTGTTTTCCTCTCAATCTACTCATCTCATTGGATTGGTCAGTTTCCATTAGAGATTTTGTTTTCCCCATGAAGAATAGCATCCTTCAGCATCTTCTTCGGCACAGTCTTTACGTTTCACAATATTGGACAGTCCCATGTATGCCATTGGGTTTACTGGTGAAGGGAGTTCCTCACAGGTATGGGAGTCCTTGTCCTCAAAGGGGGGAGTTTCACCCGGTGAGGTCCCACTTGCCTTGACCCCTAGGGCGGGTTTTGCAGAACGGGCACACCTCCCTAGCCTCAATGGGAAGGACACTGCCATGGGGAGAAAGGACGAATTCCCTAGATTCATCACACTACCCAGATCCTCCCCCACTTCTACCTTCTGCCAGAATGCTGGTTGGCTCTCCATGCACAACTGCTCCCATGTTCAGTTCCTTTGCCTAGTCTACATAGCAATTAATGGTCTTTCTCCTCAGTACCTATCTGATTGTCTCTCTGTTTACTCACCATACCATTCCCACCAGTCCTCCTCTGTACCTGACCTCATTGACCCATGCCCGCATGCCTCCTCTTGCTTCTGATATTGCTTCCTACTGGCCCACTCCACTTTCACCTTAAACTTCGCCTAGTTGTCAAACAGTGAGCTCCCCCTGGCCCTGTTACCCTATCTTCCCTACCTGATCCAACTACTCCCTCCAGTGGCACGTAATGATGTAATTTTGTATATTTATATAGTACTCTGATTTAGTTTGAAGCACTTTCCACTTTTCTTTTACACCCTCATAAGCTGACTCACCACTTGTTCTCATATTTGCTCTTTGTGCAATGGGGGAATGCCTCTGCCATCTGTAAATGATAGAAATTGACATCCCGGTTCTTCAAATAAATTCAATACAAACCTATCTGAGAATATCCCTGGTCATATGATGGCTACATCTGGGAATATGAGAACTCAAGTGGCATTAGACAATGGCAGAAGTAGTGGCTTTTAAATGCTTGTTTCTGTGTGGGGTAACATATGTTGCGCTTGCAGGAAAGCGGTTTATAGAATAATTGATATCAGAAGGGTAGTTGGTCAGCACATCCAAGCTACAAAGGCCGACATCTGATTCTGCAGGAGATGTGGCAATTCTCTTGAAATGTTGCTTCTCGTCGACAGGTATGATGGTTCCCTGCCAAGTCGTTTACATGATCAAATTGATTCCCGTAAAACTAGACATGAATATTTAATGCAGCAGAGTAGGCGTGCAAGTTCTGAAGGACACAATTCATTGATTACTTTGCCAACATTAGGACAATACGCAAATAAATGCAACAAAAAAAGTAGAAAATGCATGCATTTTACTGTCTAGATTGACACGTTATGATGGTGATCATTTATGTCTCGGAAAGGTTACTAATTATTGATCGGAGTAATTCGTACAAAGAAAATCCTATTTGGCGCATATGTTAACAGACTCGCCTTAGATGGCTTGGATGCATTTTGCTATGTCTCTGGCAGTCCAGACATGGCTTCCAATGAAGCATTAGTCCATGAACCATTAGGCCTGATTGTGTGGCAGGTGCCCAATGCTAAAGCTGGTGGTCCGGAGCCAAAGGCGAGGGCCTCTAACAAGGGCCAAGGTCACCTAGCATATATCTGATCGGAAACAGAAGGACTCTAACACTATCAGAGCTTGGGCCTTACCTGGGGCTATCTGTGACGCAGCTTATCCATGTCTCCTTGACCAGCCCCCAGTGTTTACACATCAAAATGCAGTCTTTACAGGCGGTTAGAGCCTCCGTTCCAAGCTTGCTAAATGGCCAGTGAGGCAGAAGCTATGAGAAAAACAAAGGAGAAGCATACAGCGCAGCCTTCCTTCTGTGCTTAGAGTTACCACTTTCTGATTGCCTAAAGAGAAGAAAACATGTTCAAATATGAGTTCACAATGGATTGAATCAATCATTCGTAAAGTCCTCTGCTGTACTGATATGGGTGCAAGGGCTATGCATTAAACTTGCAATGAGGGATTATATATAGTGCAAAGCTTGGCATGAGTATGCCCGTTTGGTCCTCTGCAAGGCTGCGCATCCTTTTTCGTGAGGGTTGCTTAAGAACAGATTCATGGCCGGAGAAAAACAGTGGTCTCATTGGGACTCAAAGTTAAGGAGCTCTAGGTGTGACTCTGTGGTTGTCCAGAATTAGGACAATCTGACATGCATTTGGAAGTCAAAATTAATCTATGTTTTTAGCTTACCACACTTCAAGCGATTTCGGCGTCTAATAACTTTAAAAGGGAGGCTCGCATTGCAAGTGAGGGCAACTCAACGTAGACTTGCTTCGGAAACACAAACCCGTTCTTATTGCACATACCTCCCTCCAAATATTCAATCACAACATATAATTGTCCAACTATCAGCAGCCTAGCAGCTTGGACTTTATAATGTGACTCACATTGGTGGCGGTCACAATACAGTCTCTTTGTTTCCTGCAGGAACCAAGGTACATCTTATTTCTCAATCACAATAACAGCCATAAGGAAAATGCTGCAGAAGCTTGGGTTCATCCTTCACGGCCAGCAGTCAGAGTCTGTCTGACAAAATGGACGGCAAAAGAGGTACCTGTCATGATCTCTGCTTCCAAAAGGTCAGGGTTTTCCCAACTCCCTTGGAAGCAGATCCATAACCCAGGTTCCGAGTGCCAACCAGTCCCAATTGGGACCTTTTGGACCCAGTCCTGGCGCCAGTGGCACCAGGCTCATAAATATGCCCAGTCCCAGCGCTGGAAGCGCCGGGCTCATAATGCTTGGGTGGACTTACCAGCAGCAGACCATGCTGCTTACTTGCCTGCCAGTTGAGCCTTTGATCCTCTTCTGTTTGGAACTACTTTTCCTGTTGGGTGGGGCAGGAGCCACTCCCTAGATTCAGAACACTGGAACTCTTCTGGAAAGCAGGAATTCTTTTCTTACCTAGGCGTGGCTGTGGAAGGAGACACCTAAGCACTACAGGAGGCTATTTAAACCACACCCGATGGATGAATCTTGCTTTGCGTTATTCTGCATCCTCTGTAGCAGAACGCTCATCGTGTCTTCTGCATCTGATCCTGGGCCTAAGGAAAAAGGCTTACCATCCTGAATCCAGTCTTCGGCAACACCTATAAAGACAAGAAAGAACAGGTTAGCATTACGGTCTTCAGTGACAGCTCTTCACTTACTTGGTCCATCGGCTGTCACCAACGCCTCGCGCTGCATTCCGGCATCTGAAATACAAAGGTTTACCTACTCTTCGTGCGCTCCGGAGGTCTTCACACTGCATTCCGGCATCTGAAAGATAAAAGCTTACCAACTCTTCGCACGCTCCGGAGGCCTTCGGCGCTGCATCCCGCATCTGAAAGACAAAACAAGGTGCGTTTAAAGACATTGGGGAACTTTAATACTCACGTGCCATTACTCCATTCCACATCTAACCCAGTGGGTATTCCGGCACCCTGCAGCCGCTCCGAACTTGTACCTGCAAAATAAAAAGACAGTTAGAGCGCATCGTGAAGCAGGCAACAAGCGCTTACTTACGTGCTTCCAGGCGCTTCTATTCATCACACGGGCTCCATCTTCAACTCACTTCAGCCCGTCATCCGCCATCGCCGGAACCCTGCAAAACAAGAAACATCATTACTAAAGACTTTAAAGACATTAGAATTACTCGAAACTTACCGTTCGTGCAGTAAACGACGGACAGCAGTCCTCTGAAGTCAAGAGGCCTGCTCCCCTTATCCAGTGAAGAAACTGGTTACAGCACCCTGCCCCGAGGCAGATGGAGAGCACGGTGTTCACTTACCTAAGGTGAGAGCGTTAACCTTTGGGGTTCTACAGGAGAAGAGAAAGGGAAGAAGAGAGAGACATTCAATAACCCAGTTCCTTAATCCCATATTTTCTATCTGCAGACATCTTACCCTTCGAGTCAAACATACAGTGCACAGAGGTCCAGCCCAAAGAGCCAGCCGTGTGTTACACATCACATTTGCAGATACGGTATACGCCCAGTCAAGACCGGCGCCTCTACGGGAATCAGGTGAGCGTTACAGTACCCAAGGATGAAGCTCTGCAGATTCCCAGGGATTCTGAATTGAAATCCATGCTGCTGTCATTAACAGACCCATAGAAGGTGTGGGGACCAGAATTGAAAGCCATTGTGCATTGTCCACTGAGTTTTCATTATTCGACCCCTGCATGTGTGTAGCTATTGCCAGACATCTTTTAGAGGTAGCTTACCCATGGGTTCTTGAAAGTTCCTCCAAAATGTACAGCTCATGGCTTATCTGTATTGGTATTTTCCTGCAATACAATGTAATTAATGCTTTATCATGTTATGTGCCTGCCGTCCATTATTCAATGTAACAATGCAGCCGATGAGTGAAGAGGCAGGATTCTGATGAGTGGAGAGGTAGAATTCCGATGAGTGAAGAGGTAGGGTCGATTCCTACCAGCTGCCATTGTCCCAGCTGTAAGGTCTATAGGCAAGTCAAAAGGGCAAGCCAGTGGAACGTACCAACCAAGGTGGGGAAAAAATGGATGACAGAAAAAAAACCACTTGTATTGCAAGGTAGGGCGGAGTAACCAGCAATGCCAAATAGAAGGCGTTGTATAGGGTGGCAACCAGAACAGCGAGCGCCATCTTGGAATAAGCTAGACCTGTAATGAGAGCTTCGGGGAGCAGGTTGGCGAACAGAAATTAGCATTTTCTCACCTTCCAGCGTTGCCATAGGGACCATTGCGCAGGAGTAACACAAACACACAGTACTACCCAACCAATACACTACAGCTGTTAAAGAAAATGTTCCACTACTATTCATTTCTGCAAAGAAATTGTTATTTTCCATCAATGCTGTGTACAGTCCATCATGTAATACTCACACAACGGTCTACTGAATTCCGAGGCCACTTACATTGCTTAGAGGCCATAACAATGTCAGCTAGGCACTTTACAAATGTCACAAACATAACTGATATAGTCATATTACATAAACACATGGGCATTGGGCCTCATTACAAGTTTGCCGGTCTGGTAACTACGGTTCCGGTAAGCTTGCCGATACCGTAGTTACCGAACAGGCAAACTACGAGTGCTGCTTGCCGGTGCCTTCCCACCCACCAGGACTAGCCTGGCGGGCGTACCGGCACCCACGAGGAGAGCATGTCGGATGCACCGGCACCATTCACGAATGGTGCCGGTGCATCCGGCTTCACCATTCCCATTGAGCCCTCCGGGCCTCAATGGGAATGGGGAACAATATTTTCTGGCGCCCGTGAATGGGCAATTACCAGGTCCGGCAGGGCCGTAATGACCCGCTAATTGCCCATTCGCGGATTCCGGATATATTTGCAAGTTTGGCGGCAGTCTGCTGGTTTTACCGGCAAGGGTATCACCAAACTAGAAGAAGCAGGCAGGAGGATTCAGATTTCAATGCTGGCTTGTGTAACATTGCTGAATGTAAAATGTCTTTGAAAGACAGTGGGCCTCATTATGTATTCAGCAGTGTGGACAATTTAATTCCATTGCCGCCACTTTTTCTGGTGGTATTGGGTTTTCTGCCAATTTTTCCACACTGCCGAACTCCAAGTTTGGAGGTGAAGCGGCGGTTTTGCCTCCAGAAAATAGCTGGATGTAAATCTTACACTGTAACTCCAAAAATCGCCGGATAACCACAGCAGAATTACCACACACTTTAAATAAACATGGCCCAAAAATGTTTAAGACTGCTTTACCACCACTCGTGATCTGGCAATAATTCCAACTGTCAGAGTTTCGGTAACGATAAATACGTTTGACAATAATTCCACAGCAAAATGGCAGAGTTGCCAGATGACTCGGCATGAGGGCCAGTTTGTGGTATGCTTTTGCACTTCACTGTATTCAGTATTATCTAATTATTGGTTTAGAAGGCATACATATAAACGTATCATCTTTTTTATGCATGCTTTTGGCGAATAAAGCTTGTTGAAACCTTAACCAGTCAAAAGCACTGCCGCGACACACTGGCAAACGATTTGGCAGTGTGTTGTGTTGATGCGTGTAGAGTGAGACGTACTAGTGCACATCAATTCCGACGACACAACCAGTGCGCTCTGAGGCCTATGGGCATTTGGTGCGTAATAAATATTAACATAAATAAATAAATTAGTACACAAATCTACCAATGGCTCGTTGCCTGTGTAGATCAAACATGCTTTAAAACTACGACCGTCGGCCCGCAATTCTCAGCATGTCCCGAATCAAAAAAGCCTGCTCCCATGGTGCGGCAAACATTGAAACGCTCCCAGAATCCCACTCACCACATAGACAATTTACTCCATTTCAGGAAGACTATCTAATGACGTCTTCTCTGCATAGACTCTGCTGCCGTGCTGATCTTGCGGTGGAGCACTGAAATGCCTTCTGGTAGTTGGGCCATGTCCCACACAAATAGAACTTGATATACCATTTCTAGCTGGGCTAAGCCATTTGCTAGCTTTTGGAAACCAATCAATAAAAGACACTCCCATTTTTGGACTTCAAGGTGGCCTGGCTGCCTAGAGGCTAGCAAACCTGCTGGTAGACGCATCAAACTGCCAATAGGTGTCGGAGTCGTTAACGTTATGGGCGAGCATGCGCTCATTTCCTATTTTTAACCTTTGAATTGCGTTTTTTACTGTTTCTTTTTGGAGGTTACTATGAAACACTGAGTTCTGTTTTTCGTGTTAAACATTCACAGGAGAGTGTTACGGCAGTGAAGGAACACGAGCCACCGGTGAGGTCACAGTACCCTCCTTTGGTTAGTTCTGGCCAGTTTAGGCCAGTCTGCCAGAGAAGCCTGGGAAATCTGCTCTTCCTCTCGCAGTTACTTCTAGCATCTGCAACACATTTCCAATGATATTCTCATGGTTTGTCCTTTTCTTATTGTTGATAAAAGCCAGTGTCCCTATTGAAGGATGGAAATGTCAACACTGCAATACTGTACTGTACTCCTTGATCTCACAGTTAACATATTTTCAGAGTGGTTGTATGACGTACAGTTTACAACCGTAGTATAACTTGCATGAATATATGCCTTATAACTCAATTATATTTGTTTTGAACAGAATTTATTTTTTGTTTAATTGAAACGAGAGACCCTCTTTATCATAAAAATACTACTATCATTGAAATGGTGTGCACTGACCATGTTTTCCACGTGCCTATTTTTGGAAGCAGTGCATCACAGTACTACAGCACTAATACCGAAAATATGACTAATGTAGATGATTTTCTCTTCCTTTTGGGAATTTGTGAGACTAGAAACGAGACCGCAAGGGATTCTCCGAATGTGCTGTGAATAAACGTTCCGCCATCACACCTCCGTGTAGGCGACATTGCCTTGTTTGACTAATTCGTCAGTTCATTGCAGTTTCCGCGTGATAGTTTTCTGAAGAATGGGGAAGTGCTGATTATCATTCAATGAATCATAATTTAGATCAGGTGATGATATGCCAACCACGGAACAGTGCACCACGACTGCTTATGTCACGACCAGGGAAGGAGGATGGAACACATGGCGACTACATGCCTTTACAAGTTGCTGAGCTTTCAAGCCAGATCAAAACTATTCTCTGAATATTAAAGTCTTTTATATATATTGTGACATTGGAGAATCTACTTGTGATAGAAACGTGATTTTGTCTTTTTTGGAGCACACGGGACAGATTCCCAAAACGTTTTTTGTGCTAGTGGTGAGAAGCCGTGAGGAATCACATGACTTGCACCAAAAAAGTTGTGTCCGATTCCGAGGAGGCCTCTGAATGTGCACATTGAAGATGCACACAATTAGATGTCCTTTCTCACTCCCTTTGCACGTATGCTCAAGTAAGGGGTCATTTTGGTGCATTTTAATGTGCAGCCCGAATTTAGAAATGTCAGGCCTTTGAAATGCGCACAAGTAAAGGCCATTTCCCAGCGACTGTTTGGAACAGGTGCAGGGGAATGCGCAACGCATAAGAGGGTCACCCCTGCACCCTGGCAAGCACTTTTTTTTCATATCAAGTGAAACAGCAGCAGCATGAAGCTCTGCTCTACCACCTGCATTTCTATCCCTCAAACAGGGATAGGAATATATTTTTTTCTTTTTTTATGATTTCACAATGAGCTTTGTGAAAAACACTCCCAACACCTATATGGTTGTGTGGCGCAAATTATACATTAACAGGCCGATTCATGTAATTCCTCTCAAAAGTGTTGCACGCGGCTGGCGCACAGCGTGCCCGTGCGAATGTCTCCGCCAGCCGCGTGCGATAAAATCAATTTCCGCGCACAGCGTATTCATGGATTCTCACCTCCAAAAGCAGACGTGGCGCAGAGTGGCGCAGCGACCCTGCAGCAGCGCCAGTTACGCCCCCAAGAACGCCCTCGCGCAAGGAAAAGCCATCAAGATCGCAAAACCATCGCAAAGGGCTGCGCCAACCCTGCACGAGTTTACCGGACTGCCAAACAGCAAACGCAAAGCGGGGAACGCGTATTACGGGTGTCGGGAACATGCGTGCGCAAGAAGTTTCACACGCGATCTGGCCTGGGGGAGCGTGTGCGTGTATTTCAGGGGTGCGCGAGAAGTATTACACGCGAATGGCCTGGGTGCGTGTATTTCAGGGGTGCGCGAGAAGTTCCACACGCGAAAGGCCTGGGCGCGTGTATTTCAGGGGTGCCCGAGAAGTTCTACACGTGAATGGCCTGGGTGCGTGTACTACAGGGGTGCGCGAGAAGTTCTACACGTGAATGGCCTGGGTGCGTGTATTACAGGGGTGCGCGAGAAGTTCCACACGCGATTGGCCTGGGCGCGTGTATTTATGGGGTGCGCGAGAAGTTCCACACGCGATTGGCCTGGGCGCGTGTATTTCAGAGGTGCGTGAGAAGTTCCACACGCGAAAGGCCTGGGCGCGTGTATTTCAGGGGTGCCCGAGAAGTTCTACACGTGAATGGCCTGGGTGCGTGTATTACAGGGGTGCGCGAGAAGTTCTACACGTGAATGGCCTGGGTGCATGTATTACAGGGGTGCGCGAGAAGTTCCACACGCGATTGGCCTGTGCGCGTGTATTTCAGGGGTGCGCGAGAAGTTCCACACGCGATTGGCCTGGGCGCGTGTATTTCAGAGGTGCGTGAGAAGTTCCACACGCGATTGGCCTGGGCGCGTGTATCTCAGGGGTGCACGAGAAGTTCCACACGCGATTTGCCTGGGCTTGTGTATCTCAGGGGTGCGCGAGAAGTTCCACACGATATTGGCCTGGGTGCCTGTATCTCAGGGGTGCGCGAGAAGTTCCACACGCGATTGGCCTGGGCGCGTGTATTTCCGAGGTGCGCGAGAAGTTCCACACGCGATCTGGCCTGGGGGAGCGTGTGCGTGTATTCCAGAGGTGCGCGAGAAGTTCCACACACGATTGGCCTGGGCGCGTGTATTTCAGAGGTGCGCGAGAAGTTCCACACGCGATTGGCCTGGGCGCGTGTATTTCAAAGGTGCGCGAGAAGTTCCACATGCGATTGGCCTGTGCGCGTGTATTTCCGAGGTGCGCGAGAAGTTCCACACGCGATTGGCCTGGGGGAGCGTGTGCGTGTATTTCAGAGGTGCGCGAGAAGTTCCTCACGCGATCTGGCCTGGGGGAGCATGTGCGTGTATTTCAGAGGTGCGCGAGAAGTTCCACACGCGATTGGCCTGGGCGCGTGTATTTCAGAGGTGCGCGAGAAGTTCCACACGCGATTTCAGCAGGGTACGTGTATTTCAGAGGTGCGCGAGAATTTTCACAAGCGATTTCAGCAGGGCACGTGTATTTCAGGGGTGCGCGACAATTTTCACACGCAATTTGATTTGGCATTGTGGGTCCTCCCAGGTGTCCCCTGTACACCCTCCACGGCCCCTGCAGGCAGCCCACACCACAGGGGACTACCCTGCATCCCTGGTCATGTCCCGCAGGCAGCCCACCCAACATGGGCATGCCCCCCAGCAAAGGCACATGTCTCCTTGCACTACTGATCACCAACTCATGTCCCCTTGCACCCCCACCCCCAGCATTGCGGGGCACCTGCCAGCAGGCCCCCACTCATGTCCCACTCATGTCCCCCTGCACCCCCACCCCCCAGCATTGCGGGGCACCTGCCAGCAGGTCCCCACTCATGTCCCACTCATGTCCCCCTGCACCCCCACCCCCAGCATTGCGGGGCACCTGCCAGCAGGCCCCCACTCATGTCCCACTCATGTCCCCCTGTACCCCCACCCCCCAGCATTGTGGGGCACCTGCCAGCAGGCCCCCACACATGTCCCCCAGCCAACATGTCATCACAATCTAGATCCCTGGCCCATATGGTCAGCCTCCAAATGCAAAACACCCACTCGAGTATTGCATCCACCCACTTAGAAATGGCAATGACATGATAGAACCCCATTTGCAAGTTTGGAAATGAACACATGGCCCTCACATACACCCAATGGGTGTCAGTGAATCTCAAAACCCATATCATGATATGCATGATACCAATGAGATGATACTACACATTGAAGTTTTATGAAAAAAATGTATTAAAAACAGCATAAATGGAATTAAAAATAAACAAATGACAATGGGAATCAAAAAAACCTATTCGATTCCAAAAACACCCGCGAGCCCCTGAAATACATGTACCCCGCTCCCCCAGGCCCGATCGCGTGTAAAAACACCCGCGGGCCCCTGAAATACACGTACCCCGCTCCCCCAGGCCTGATCGCGTGTAAAAACACCCGCGAGCCCCTGAAATACACGTACCCCGCTCCCCCAGGCCCGATCGCGTGTGAAAACACCCGCGAGCCCCTGAAATACACGCACCCAGGCCAATCGCGTGTGAAACTTCTCGCGCACCCCTGAAATACACGCGCCCAGGCCAATCGCGTGTGAATCTTCTCGCGCACCCCTGAAATACACGCACCCAGGCCAATCACGTGTGAAACTTCTCGCGCACCCCTGAAATACACGAGCCCAGGCCAATCGCGTGTGAAACTTCTCGCGCACCCCTGAAATACACGCACCCAGGCCAATCACGTGTGAAACTTCTCGCGCACCCCTGAAATACACGCGCCCAGGCCAATCGCGTGTGAAACTTTTCGCGCACCCCTGAAATACACGTGCCCAGGCCAATCGCATGTGGAACTTCTCGCGCACCCCTGAAATACACACGCCCAGGCCAATCGCGTGTGAAACTTCTCGCGCACCTCTGAAATACACGCGCCCAGCACAATCGCGTGTGAAACTTCTCGCGCACCCCTGACATACACGCGCCCAGGCCAATCGCGTGTGAAACTTCTCGCGCACCCCTGAAATACACGTGCCCAGGCCAATCGCGTGTGAAACTTCTCGCACACCTCTGAAATACACGCGCCCATGCCAATCGCGTGTGGAACTTCTCGCGCACCCCTGAAATACACGCACACGCTCCCCCAGGCCCGGAACTTCTCGCGCACCTCTGAAATACACGCACACGCTCCAACAGGCCCGATCTCATGTGAAACTTCTCGCACACCTCTGAAATACACGCACACGCTCCCCCAGGCCCGATCGCGTGTGAAACTTCGCGCGCACCTCTGAAATACACGCACACGCTCCCCCAGGTCCGATCGCGTGTGGAACTTCTCGCGCGTGTAGAACTTTGGCGCACATTTTTTTCCTGCGCAGGGACGCTACCGCCTGCTTTCATGTGGCGGACATGTATGGGCCTGTGCGCGTCTTTGGCCGTGCGCTGTTTTTCCCTATTCGATTCCATGAATACGTGTTATAGGCGAGCGTGTGGGTGTTCTGCACACTTGCCTCCTGTACTTCCCCCGTGACGCCCACATTTTCAAGAGTTGTTCCCCATTCTGCGTGTAACGCCCCGTGTTACGCCTACTTTTGTTATGTGCGCCGCGCTATGTGCGAATTTGCTGTGGCCTTATCGCACGGCGTTCGATGACCTGTGCGCCAGCGTGCGCCGCGCACTTTTTAAGCGCACATCCCACATTTTGCGCGTGCACGGACTTCCATGAATAGATGTGCGATGTTTTCTGTGCGATAATCGCACTTGCACTGCGATTTTCACTATTTTACTGCGAATCGCACGTTTTCGCACGCGTGCGCCATTTTTTCGGCGCACATTAATTCCATGAATCGGCATGTTAGTGTTCGGAGTGGGCTACGACATTAATTAATACAAAAGGGCTAGCCAGCACATAATTTAGCCAGCTGGCTGGTCCCACGGAAAGGCATAAGTAGCGCTTGGCTTAACCTTGGGTAAGACTTACTAATAGGGAGGAGTAAGTGGTGAAACTAAAAAAAAAAAAAAAAACAAGCAAAACAGTTCAGAGATTAGATCATGCTCATGTCTAAACCAAGCTAGTTAGAAAGCAAAATGGAATATCTATTTGTTCCCCGCTAAAATGCCAGGAAAACAATAAAAGGAAAAGCAAGAAAAATAACTTTAACCATTTCAATAAAAGTCAATGGAACCACTTATTTATAGTTGCTCGACATTACAATAGGAACATAGGCGAACATTTATTTGCGAGTTGCTCTTAAGCAATGGTAACGCACACGTGCAATGAACCGATAACACGTACAGCGTCAAATTATACAGTTTACAAGGAAGGGGCCGCCCCAGGGCTGCAAAGGCAAATATAACAGCGTGCATAGTAAGATGCATCAATCATCCTCAATAGTCTCTTTGCTCATCTCTTGCAGTATGAACGCCAGGGGGACCATATGTCTGTGGGCTTGCGGGAGATAGGCTGCATGGCGGCCCATCGCTCCTCAGTGTCGGAGGCCCAAGTGACAGCACAAAGCCAATGATCAACAAACTCACCACAAGTAACATGCATAACCCAGCCAATTTCCTATAACTACGCTGGAGCGCCACAAACTCGTGAAACAGGCATGACATTGGACTTGGCTCCAAAGTGGAGTCCAGCATTTCTGACACAGCCTCACAGACCCCCTTCCAGAATGTGGCAAGTTTCGGGCACGCCCACAGCATATGGAAGTGCCCTTCATTGTCAGCATGACCTCTCGGGCACAATGGGGAGCGATCTCGTGACATAAGGTGCAATCTAGCTGGGGTGTAGTGATACCTGCGTAGTAGCTTAAATTGAATTAATTGGAACCTAGAGTTGAAAGATAACGCGTGTGTTTGCAAACGCATGGTTTCTCAGCTCTCACCAGTGACATCCACTCCCAGATCCCTACTCCAGGCTTAGCAGAGCTTGTAATGGTCTACATGTCCGGTCTTGCAATAGGTCATACATTCTTGAAAGCCTCCCAAGAGCCGTTGTGCTTTCCATTACCAGGGCTAACAGTGTATCGTCTGGGGCAATGAGGGGAACTCTACCCATCTGTCTTTAGGTGCACGACACAGGCTGGTATAGTGCAGCTATCGGGAGGGCAGCACTCCCAGGGGCCTGGGCAGGTCTCGCCACTCAAGAAAGCTGCCCATCCCATAGACGTCCGGTAAGAGAGTGTACCCGTCCACCCACCAGCTGTGGATTGCAGCCTTGTCTATCATGGGTGTCCCTGGTAGGCGGTTCTACAGGGGGAGATCTCCATGAAACATACTGGGATTACCCACTAATTTCCGGATTTTACCCCATGTGAATACCGTGGTAGCAACTAGGTCTGTGGCCCCCAGAGTGCGCACCAGTAGAGGCAACATCAGCAATCACACGTATCAAGTCCCTGCCGCCTGTCCTTGCAGTTTGAGATGGGGAAGCAAGTTGTCGCCATCAAACCAATAGGCCTTATTGTGGCTCCCCCGCAATCCAGTACCTTTCAAATTTTGGGTCAGCCAGCCCTCCATGTTTGTATGGTCTAGTTAGCATATCCAATTTCAGCCGGACAGCCTCGGCATGCCACAGAAAACTGTATGTCGCGCTCTTAAGTCTCTGAAACAGCGCATCATCAGGCCAGAGCGGAACATTCAGGAAGCGGTACAATAACTGTGGGAGCACCACCATCTTGAGGAGTGCGATGCGTACAGCCACCGTAAGCGGTAGCTTTGCCCAATTACACAGCTTCCGCAGCAATGACGACAGGTAAGCCCCATAATTCTGGTCACGCGAGATCTGGTGCAGTGTGATAACAATGCCCAGATATTTAATGTAATGGAACCACTTTTAACATGGTTTCCTGTGGAAACTGTTTAAAATTTGTGGTTAAAATAAAAACTTGAAGGGAGTGGGCGAGCGCAGAAGCATGAAGCTGCTTCTGCGTTGAGCTTGGTGCACCCAGGCCCATTAGCATCTCCTATACCCAAACAAAAGGACATGGACGCTAACCCCTTCTCCTATCTGTTTTGGGGGAACACCCAGGAGAGGACTGGTGCGAAGAATGGGTCTTGTTGATGACCAGAGCCCTGGCAGCAGTGCCTATCGGCAAAATGGCATCTGGGACTGTAGTACGCAACCATACCACAGTGGGAGGCTTGATTCGGTTGAGGCTCTGAAGAACCTAGGGCACGAGTTCCCGTCCTTGGAGGTGAATGGAGTGAGCTGAGTGCCACAGGACTGGAACGACTGTGGCAGTTTGCAGAGCGGAAGAGGAAGCGGCGGCCATTGTGTGGCAAAGTAGGTGCTGATCCAATTGAGGAAGGCAAAGAGGACAAGTGCCAGCTTTTCGGCTGAGTATGGGCACTAGGTGCAAGCCACAGGGATGATCGGAGGCACCTACCACCCGGCTGAGATTCAAGAAGATTGAGCAGGATCGGACAGTCTGGAACGGCTCGATGTCGGGAGACCGTGGCGAGGTGGTGACATTGGGCACACTTTATTATCTTAATCTTATTATCTGAAGGAACAGGAGGTCAGAGACCGGGCCACTGATGGTCCGCTGCATTAACGGAACAGTCAGGTCGGATCAAAATAGGGGGAAAGACTATGTAACACATTAATGCTGGCACAGCGAGTACAGTGGGAGTCTGATCCTACAGTGACCTTTGAGAGGTGGTACAGCATACCCCTAAACATGTGGTGAATGAGCTCCGGCCATTAGGGTGGCGTGGCTGCTTTGATATTTCCACAGTAGAGAGTTTGGGGCTGGTGCAAGCACCCCAGGGGGATTTTCCTGAGGGTCCTTGTGGTAGTTGGCCTTTGGGCCACTGACAAAGTTGGTCAGTGTTCATTTAGGTGCACTGGATCTGTCACATCCCCAACTGCAGGGGCCGTGATTACCTGAAGCGTGTTCCACCTTGAACATAAGGGATTTACCAGCCACTAGAAGAGACCTTGATTGATCAGCTATAAAATTTCTTAGTGACCTGCCTCTCACATTTTGTCTGCCTGGAGAGACTCTGCAGATCCTCTGGAAATGGGGAAGAACCCTAAAGGCAAAGTCCAAATTTGCCAAAAACTCTGGCAAAACAGAAAGGGCATCTCTTTGGAGACATTAAAGCCTTAATGCAAGGATAGGAGGGCTCTAAGTGGAACCAATTACCAGCCGCTGTACAGATCCACTCACCCCAGAGTCCAAAGTCGCAATCTGATGATGCACCTATGATGAGAAGAGCCTGTGTGGTTACAAGCTGGCTTACAGAACATTATGTCAGATGTAGGTGGACCTTTCGATGTAGGCTGAAGTTTGAGTATTGAGGGAAAGCCTACAGCATTGGAAAGGAAGAAGTAGTGGAACTCATGGGAAAGGATGATGATGGTACTCCACCTTCAGAATCATCTCCTGAGAGAGAAAAAGATAAAAGACCAAAAAGACTGCCAGAGAAAGCGTGATGGAAGAATGGGAACCCATACCCTAGAGGACAAGGAAAAGGAGGGCATCTCCCGACTATTACCTGGGCGGACTGTGAATGGATTTTGGGAATGAACTAACAGGAGCCTTAGGAGAGGTGGGAGTGCATAGGTTCTTGAAATTATTGTAGAATTTGCTTTAGGTTTAATGTTTTGTCTTGATTTGAGGGACACAGCCTCAGTGAAGAACTAGGAGGCTTTGAATATCACATGTGGGAGCCGGAGGGGTTTCGAGATTACCTAAGAGGGTGGAGGTATGGGAGGAGGATGGGTGGGGGTGCAGGAAACTGACCCCATCACTCCAAGGAGTCCCGTTAGATACTGTGTTGGGGGTCTTTGGTGAGATTTAAGTTTTGGTTTGGTTACTGGGTCGGTTAGGCGGGTATTTTGTTTTATGCAGTTAATGATGACTTAGGACAAAAAATGTGTGTTGGAAATGGGATGTATTGGCTCACATTGGTTTCAACGAAGCAACATTTGAGGGTATAGAGAACACTCAAAGGTGATGGCTGAGCTAATGTTTGTGGCCCCAAATGTATGGGGTGTTAGATCCCCTTTGAAGAGGTGTTCAATTTTGAGGAGACTAGCAGAGATGAAGACCTCAGTTGCCTTTCTTCAGGGAACACATCTGATATCAGGTGACAAAATAAGAATGAGATGTAAATCAATGCCCAAACCATACAGTGACACGAGCAGGGCGGGGGGAGGGTGGGTTCAATTCTAATTGGCAAAGAGCTGGGTTTCTCTATAGGGCCCTTGAGGGAAGCTTCCTTTTGCCTAAAGGGCAGATAGAGGGACAGGTGTTTACATTTGTTGCATTTTATGCACCTAACAAGCAGCAAGATCACTTTATGAAGGCACTTCTGTAGAAGCTGAGGGGTCTTTGTGAGGGCCAGCTAGTCATTAGAGCCAACTTCAATTGTGTAATGGACCCTGTATTGGATAAGACACTCCCGCCCACGGCAAATGACAAAAGGTACAGGCAGGATTCGGCAAGACTTCTTAGAGATTTGGGTTTAATGGAAACTTGGCACTTATTCAGGCAAGTGGGAGAGGGGTTATACACATTTCTCAGCGGTACATAGATGCTTCTCTAGGATCGATATGACTATGGTTTCGGCATGTAAGTGATTCCAATCCGGCACTCCAACTAAGTCAATGCCTAGTATGGGATGCCCAATGGAAACCCTTATTTATATATTTTTATGTCAAAGTTCTTTTAATTCTGGATGATGTACCCTTATATAACGCCCCTCACTTTGAATCTCCCCTGTCTCACTGAACCAAGAAATAGGTTTGTTTTGCAAATTAAAAGATTTATTTGAAGAATTGAAAATATATAGATTACACTTTTATGAATACGAATAATATCTGAATATCACACTTATGAATATGAACAATGATCAGCAATGGGTATAATTACAATATCAACAATCTCTTTAATCAATTAGGAGTAGGAATAGGAAGAATAATCTAGCAGAGAATACTTTGTATGGGTTCAAGCAAATGCAATGAGATGAAAAGAATGCAACACAGAAATAAACTTGATCTGAATTTAACCAAAGACAATGTAATCACTCTTTCTCCCTGTTGTTACTCACTCCCCCCAGTATGCAATATGAAGAGATGGAATGAGGGCAAACAGGTTTCAGAAATAACAATCAACAATGCAGTTCAATCCCAATTCCCACCCAGCAAGCTTAGAGAGAACAGGAATGCTTTAAAAACAGATCAAAATGCTTTTGAATGTGATTGCAATGAATGGGAAAATGCTAAAATTGATTTTAATTTGCTAAATGGGATTCAGAACCAGTGAGAGTTGCTTTGAATTGGTTCAGGTCAACACTAGCAATGATTGTAGAATGATTAGCAGATGGAAAACGAAATTCAGAAGTTGAAATCAAGAAATGGCTATTTTTTTTACATGTGGTGAAATTGAGCCAAATTGCAAATGGCTGCAACTTTTCTGCATGTGGGAAACACGATTACGGAAAAACTTAATTTCTAGGACGTACAGTTCAAAAGTTACAAAGGTTTTTGTGAAGGTAGATTTTTCAGAAACAGAGTCAAGATTCTAAATGAAAGATGCGCTTTAATGATTAGGAACCAAGATGGACTTGTACTAAGGAGCTATGAAAGTGCAAGATACCCAACGGGACAACCACCAGAACAGGGCGCCTTCCACTCTGATTGTTGTGCACCAGGACACTTGACTTTCTTCAGAAAATATCAGCGCACAGATGATTATCGCTACAATTATCACAGACTATATAATGAGAAGAATTCAGGATGGACACAAGATTCTATAATGCAGTTCTGGATAGGTTGAAATGGATTGAATAGGATTACTTTAAACTAAGAGGTTGGTTATGGACGGTTCTACACTAAATACTTACAACTATGGCTTTGAAATGGAATGCGCCCGTCAAAGAGGCACTGGGTTCTGCTCTTAGCAAGGCCCTCTGGTCTGCGCGGCCTCTTGGACTGGACCTGACGGGTTCTGGGTTAGAGCTCTGCTGGACAGATCTGGATCTTGGTTCTAGCACGAGGGTCTTAGCTAGAACAGCAAAACAGCTCAGCCAGGCTGTTGGATTTTGTGGTGCCCCTTGGAAGTTTAGGGGTTAGAATCAGGTTTGCAAGGTTTTTAAAGGCCTGCTGAAAAGGGTTCAGCTTTTTGGGTTAGGCCTCTCTGCTTCAAAGTTCTAGAGTCTGGTTTCTGGATCTATGTCTGGAGCCTGGATCTTCCTGCAGGGTTCTTCGCCAAGGAATCAGTTGATGAGTGGAAAGTGTGTGTCCTTCTGGGTCCACAACAGTCCCTATTTATCCATTTCCAAAGTGGGTGGGGAGGCTGATTATCTATGCCCAACCCTCTAAGGATCTGATAGGTCAGAGAATTCCCCCTCTCCTGATTTGAGACAGGAGCAGTGTGTCATATGTGTCAGAGTGACAATGTGTTTATGGTCCAAAGAAAATCCCTCCCCTTTGCTTTTACTTAGGAAATCTATTTTCCTCACAAAACATATTTCCAAGATGCACAACTTGTTAATAATACATAATTACACGACAGATTGCTTAAGGTACATTGCTGTCCAACTCTCATCTTCCTGCGAGCTTTAGTTCATAAATGACAACTTTTTTGCACTTTTGGTGGGTTTCTCAATGTTAGTTCTGCACCAATTTTTATACATGCATACACATCCCATCTGGGCATATTCCTGTAATTTGTCATGTTCCTAACATAAACACAATGGCTGGAATATGAATAATTTCCAGGGTTCAGTCTCAGAACATCGCACAGATTCCAGATTAGTTTTAAACTGTGAGCAAATTTTTCATTTTAACACCCTATACGTTTCATATTTTTGTCAGTTCAGTACAATTTGCTATAAGCATTTTTCTAAAACATACATTTACTTCAACTTCAATCCACATTTCCAGTATGGCCCGCCTCCAAAGCTGGGCTTAGTCAGAGGGTCGCATGGCTTGTCTTCCTGCCAGAGTAGTTGTTGTCAGTCACACCTGAATTAGCATTTTCTATTCAGTTCAAGGAACCCATTGTTTCTTGCTCGGGGCAGCAGAGGAAATCTCCTCCCCTTCTGATTAACATGACAATGCGAAATCCTCTCCTTTTGGTGGGAATGAACAAGGTGGTAGATTCTCAGGGAAAGAAAGCCTCTCGGGAGTTTTAGCTAAATCAGGTTACCTTTTGGTCAATTGTAACATAGTTCCTTGTGTAAAAATTACGTTTATAAATTTAAAATAAGCAAACATATCTTTAATTCCAGTCTTTTTCAACATGAAATCAATCTGTGGAACTCTATATGCATTTGATGGAAATCCCTTCTTTGACATGTTTAGCTTTGAAAACACAAGATTCTCCTGTCAGATTTAGAGATCGCCAGCGCCTGTCGGAGGCGAGTAATGCATCCATTGTTGACAGATTTCTTTCCATCAAGTATCTTTAAAAGTGGATTTTGTTCTGATAACATATGATTCTTGCTGACATTGTAATTGTATGGCTTCTTGAAGTAGCATGATGTGGAACACCCAACAAGGAGGTTGGATCTTTTAGGTAGTTTGTGAGCCATGATTTTTGCGAATTTGACAGCCAGGGAAAACTGATTTTTAAACAGCTCTGTGTTTTCTTTTGGCAATCAGCATTGCTTTTTCAAGTGGTTTCAGGCCACTTGTGGGTAGCCCAATAGTGGGTTTTGGCAGTGGTCTCCTGTGTTCACTGAGATAGGCAAAAGTGAATGGCGGCCTATTTTTCAGATTTCTACTCCACAATTTTGGGTGATTTTTAGCAAGCAGCATGCTTTCCGGCGGCCATTTCTGATGCTTCTGCTGCCAGCAATGCACAGTAATGTTGCAGGGCCTGGACCAGTGGGTTGAAACATCCCACAGGCAATGCTAGTATCTGTTGTGATATTGGTTGAAATTGGTCTCTGTTATCATTCAGATCACGCTCAGGTTCTGTTGCAGATACAAGCAGATCGAACTCCGAGGAGGGAAAGGCAATAATGGCGGCTTAACAAACTGGTTCTATGGGATTTATTGATTAGAGCACATATAAAAGAGGTGATCCGTTCTGATTTTCTGGAAACCGACATTGGGCACATGGACTGGAGAATGATTTGGGATGCAGGGAAGGCAGTAATTGGAGGGGTAATTATAGGGAAAACGACAGCCTTTTTGGTGGCACGGGAATCACTGCATAAGGCATTGGAGCAGGGAGTGGCGGAAGCAAAACAGATATTAAAAACATAAGGGCTCTCTGAAATCTCTGTGGGAACTTACTAAAGTTCAGATTTATTTATTGATGTATTTATTTGAATTATTATAAAGCGCTACATGCCCGCAGGCCTGAGAGTGCTACAAAGAAAACACCACTTACAAACAAAACATACATAAATAACAGAGTACACAAAAGTAAAAGGAAACAATGGAACAAGTCAGTCTGTTGTTGAAGCTAGAAAGAAAAAGTATCATTTTAAAATGTTCATATGGCAAGTAAGTGTCAAACTACTAGCCCTAGATTTGAGGATCCCATAGGCAGGTATTTGCACAAGTTTAAAAAGTGGGGAAAGTTGCTATTTCTGCAACCCACCAACACCCAGTCCCTGTTCCTCTGGGCACACCAATCATCAAGTTATGTTCTATGCAGGAACTTTAGGTCGGATTATCGAACTACCCCTGGCCCAGATATTGTGTGAAGCCATCCAAGTACTATATTTCGTAGAGCTTCTATTGGTTCTCTCCCAGAAGGTTTCACTACATTCGTAATAATAAAGTTCCTGTGGTCCAGTACCAGATCTCTAATATATTCATCCTTGGGCATTGTCATGTGGGATTTTCAGATGCAGTTAGATTATTATTACAAATGAAAAATCCTATTATATGAAAGGAAATGAGGCTAACAAATTTGTGGCAGCAAGATTACATAAACAAAAGGGAAGAAATTATTTCTTAGAGTTAAAAGATGAGGCTGGGCCTAGGAGAAGGGCAGAGGAGGACAAAGTAGCTGTCATGGAATAATTCTGTAGGCAGTTTGTGAAGGAAGAGATGCTGGATTCTGATAGCCAATTCGAACTTTTGCACAGGGTGGGGTTGCCTAAAGTGGCTATAGAAGACGAGGAATTATTGGAAGCTCCGATAACCTCCGCTGGTGGCTAAAGCAATAGAGTATTTGCTGCATAATAAAACCCTTGGTATGGATGGATTTTGGGAATCACTATTGCAAGATGTTTAAACCCTGGTTGCTGTTACTAGGGTTTCTACAGGGGTGTTACACACATGATAATATCAGGAGAGCTGTAAACTCATTGACTGGGGCAGGGGATCGGGTCAACAGATGTCGGTGGCTTTGTTAGATGTTAGAGGGGCATTTGACAGTATGCATTGGGGGTATTTGAGTGATATTCTAGAAGCTTTTGTTTCGGACCAACCTTTATACATTTGGTTTTGGCTAACTTCCAAATACCGACCATGATGCTTAATATTAATGTTTTTTTTAACGGCACCGATTTGCATACGGAGGGGTATTTGGCAGGGTTGCTGCTTTCCCTGTTAATCTTTGCTCTCTTTGGTCATAGAGCCCATAGATTTCATGGTAAGGCAGGACAAAAGGGTTGAAGGAGTGATCTGTAAAGGGAGACAGCATAAAATCACATTATATGCAGATGATTATTTGTTTTTCTTGTGGTAGTTCTTTGAGAGTTAGTCGTTACCAAGAGTTATGGACATTATGGAGATCTTTGAGGTTTCAGGATTTGTGATGAATTATTCAAAATCCGAAGCACTTCATATTTCTGAAAATCCAGAAATGGTTAGGGATTGGAGCTGGGAATATTCTCTTATTTGGGAAACAGCGGGTGGAATACCTAGGGATGCCAGTGGTGGCAGAATATAAGGATCTGTATAGTGCAAATATTCTCCCTCTTTCGAAGAGATTGGTAGGGCGGTTGTATACTAATTGACCTTTTCACAATTGACCTTGGGAGAATTGACCTCGGGAGAATTGACCTAATTTAGAAGGTCAATTAGGACATATATGCGGGGGGAAACCTCCCACAACCCCCCCACCCAATGCAAAACCCCCTGCAACCCCACACCCAATCCCCTTATATTATTTATAATCCAAAACCAGCCCAATACATATATAACATAACTGAAATAATATAAAGGTCAATTGTGCAGAAGGTCAATTAGGACCACTATAATTAGGTCAATTGTGCAAAAGGTCAATTGTAAAAGGTCAATTTGGGTAATACCGGTAGGGCACTTGAAATATTGAAACTTGCAGGAACTATCCTGGTTCTCTAGAATTGCAGGAGTCAAAATGACACTTCTTTCTAGACTTTTGTATGTACTTCGTTCACTGCTGCTAAAAGCCCCATTACTAATGGTTAAAACATTGTGAAAAGTAATGTTTTCTTTTATATGGGATAGCAAAAGACTGAGGTTTTACAAGCTGGTTCTCATTTATTCCCCTTTGTTGGGTGGGTTGGGTATTCCTACGGTCAGGAGATATTTGATAGCTGCACAGGTTTCACCCATGTTGGATTGGTCGTTGTAACCAGGCTTTAAAGGATAGTGTGATGTGGAACAAGGGGTCACATCCATTCCCCTGAGATGTCTCCCGTTCTTGGGGGGGGGGGGGGTTCTGTATGGAAATCTGTGGGCCCATTGTTAGAGGCCACTAAATGCTTGCTGGGGTACTGGAATCAGGCATTGAAAATGAAAAGGCTGAAATCCTGCTTGGGACCCTTTTCAATGGTTAGACATAATACAGAGTTTGGACCAGGGTTGAGTGATAGTTTTTGGGATGGTTGCAGAGGTCAAAACACTTGCTTGCTGCTAGATTTCTATAAGGAGGTAAGGACCCTCGTTTAAAGATTGTAAGGGGAAATTTCAAGTGAGCAAAGGGGAAGGTTTTCAGTATACCCAACTTAGACTTTGGATCACGCACAGGGAGGTAAAACCATCTGGGGCTAGATCATGACAGGAATAGAGCTGTAATGAAAGAAGGGGTCAAAAGTGAAGGCGTGTCAAGGTTTTAGCACCTGTTGGATAATGCAACACCAGGGTTCAGGATGCCCTATATGGAAAGAGAACTGGGGTTTACAATTTCAGAAAAACATTCGTGCCAAATATGGAGGAGGGCACATTAAGCATCCAAATGCGTTACTATTAAGTTATTGGCGTACAACAAATATTTCAGATGGTGTCTCACGCCTCATCGCATTCATAAGACAGCTAACCATTCATTACCTCTAGGCTGGAGGAAGTGCCGCGGGAGGGGGATTTAAGTCACATGCGGTGGACCTGCCCCAAGCCTCAATTTTTTTGGAAGGAGATTCTGTGACACATTAAAGAAATGAGGGTACAGCTACCTACGGATCCGATAGTGGTGGTTTTAGGTGCTTTGGCAGATGGGATTTATGCAGCTAGTGCTATGCAAGCAACATTACTAACACACTTAATGTCAGCAGCAAGATTGGTCCTGGCCCAATGTTGGAAATCTGAAAAGGTCCCAGTTGTTGCTTCATGGTGGGTGAACATTGGGGTGGTTATTGCTATGGAGAAGTTTTGCGCCCTATCTAATGGTAGTTATATGTTTATGAAAGTGTGGTCACCTTTTTATGAACTGGTGAATGAGAGAGAATGCCACTTTTACAAGCCAATGCTGTTGAGGAATATCTCAATACTATAATAAGAGAATTTCATATGGGGGTTTTGGTTAGATCATGTAGTGAAGGATTGTGTAATTGGAAAGGGGGGGCGGGCTCATCCAGAAGAGTAGTCTCAAGACGGTAGGAACAGTCGAGGATTGTGGGCCAGTGTCACTGAAGTTAGGTTAATAATTATGTAGCGTTATTTTGTTTAAATTACGGGATTTATGAAGTCTAACATATTGATTGTACATTTCTTTTGTGAAAGAACATGCATAAACTGTCATGTACAGATGTGATCCTGGAACATAAATAAAGCTTTCCCCCCAAAAAATGTAATATATTACTAAGGGCCTCATTACACCTTTGGTGGCAATTTGATGGTAAATCAGATGATTTACCACCAAACTCATTTACTGTTACTGCCACTCGGTCCCATGGGTTTATCACAGGATTACGAGTGGTGGAAGGGCAGTGTAAATCCCCATTTTGGAGTGCATATAGGACTCCATGGGAATTTTGGAGGAATTACCATGATCAGTAATTCTGCTGATTTCTTGAGAAAAAAATTGAGGTTTTACCAGAAGCTTTTTGCTGGAGGTGAATCCTCCACTTTTCCTCCAAACTCAGAATTTGACACTGCGGTAATAATTGAGGTAATTCTGCTACCACCACAAAAAGTGTTGGTAACAGAATTGCTGCCACTTATTTACCACACAGCTGAACAGGTAATGATGTCTTATTTCCGGAGTCTGCAACCTTGGGATCTCCATATGTTTTGGACTAAGACTCCCATGATCATTCACCTTTGAATATGCTGGCTAGACTGATGGGAGTTGTAGTCCGTAACATCTGGCGACCCAAGGGTTGCAGACAACTTCCCTAAGTGTTGACCTGATTCTCTGTGAAAAAAAGATACCTTAACACTTAGTTATTTTTCTGGTGTAGGATGTTCATCAGCGGTGAGTGTTACAAGTCTGTATCTCCTGAGGGCTCTACAATGTCAGCTAAGCATCTTGGGCCCCTGTCAGGAAGGAAAAAGTCTAATTCGCAACCGGGAATGTTCATCAGCCATTCAGGTTGCTCCAAACGTGGTTTGAGTTTAACAATGCTAGTCTGGGTTCGGAGCAAGCTGTGAGCTGCTCACAGCTGTCTGCCATCTTCCTGCCCGCTCCCCACTGTCTCCTATCTTCTCCCATACCCTAGTCACCTCCTGCCCATCCCACCAAATTATATGATAGTTTTGTGGCACCACCATGCCATTCATAAGTTGCTCCGAGGCGGTCATGGAAATGAAAGAAGCGCCACAGATGGAGCCCTGCCTTCCATTTACATGGCTGTTATGTTGCGTGAGTATTTGAATGAAAGAACGGATTACAGCGAGTATGCAATACATTCTTTCCAAAACTCGGGCCATTCTGTCCTCACTTTCCAATTCCCCCTTCCTCCCCCAGCTTTCATTCCTCCTCTGACTCCCCTCTTCCCTTCCCTACTTCTTTCCTCCTTCTCTCCCATAGCACCTGATGCGGTCTCTAGACTAGTCCTCTCTATGAAAGTCTCCTCCAAACAGGCGCTCCCCCGCTCCTCTATAACTATCAAGGACACCATTGCCTCCCTCCCTTGCGCCTTTCCTAGCTGATTTCTGTAACCACTCCTTTGACACCTGCTCCTTCCCTCATCCCCTCAATCACTCCCGTGTGCATCCCCTACTTAAAAAGCCCTCTTCTGACCCCTCCTGCCTTGCTAACTGTCGCCCTATCTCCAGCAACCCCTTCCTGGGCAAACTCATGGAGAAGCTAGCCATTTCCCAACTGACCCAAAACCGATTCTTCCTGCTGTCTCCACGACCACCAGCCTGGCTTCAGAGCTGTCAGAGGCATGGAAACTGCTCTACTGAACACCCGTGATGACTTCCTCCCAAATCCCGACTCTAATTCTCCATCTGTTCTTATCCTCATGAATCTATCCTGTGCCTTTGACACTGTCAATCAGGGCATCCTGCCAAATCAGCTCTGTGACACCCTGGGCATCAGAGCGCCTGGCATTGGACTGGTTGACCTCCTTCCTCTCCAACTGACCTTCCCAGGTTCAACTTGGCCCTTTTCTCTCCCCTATCACTCTCTCCACCTTATGCATCCCTCAAGGTTCTATTCTCTCGCTGTGGCTTTTCAACATCTACCTTTCCCCTTTGGGCCACTTGATCCCTTCCCCCTCTCCTCACTTCCAGTGTTATGCAGATGACAGTCAGCTTTCCTTCAAGCTTCCCTCCTCTTCCCCCTCTTCCTCCTCTCTCATCCCTGACTGTCTGGCTGCTATTCAGTCATGGTGTGCTGCCAATGATATCTGCCTTAATGCCAGTAAGACTGAGATCCTTTTCATTGGAACCCCAGGTGCCACCTTCCCTCCCTCGCTCTGGCCAACCTCTATGGTTCCCCTCCCTTCACCAACTTTTGAGGCAAAAAACCTTGGTGTCATCTTTGATTCCTCTCTCTCTCTCTCTCTCTCTCTCTTGCTCTCTCTCTCTCTCTCTCTCTCTCTCTCTCTCTCTCTCTCTCTCTCTCTCTCTCTCTCTCTCTCTCTCTCTCTCTCCTCACATCGCAGACCTTGCCAAGAAGGCCCACTACCAGCTGCACCTCCTCAGAGGTATTCTCCCTTTCCTCACCTTCCCCCAGAAACTCAATGTCTCCAGAGCTCTGGTCCTCTCTAGGCTTGACTACTGTAACAGCCTCTTCCTTAATCTTCCTTCTTCTTCCCTTCGTCCCCTTCAACTAATCCAGAATAAGACTGTGTGACTTATTCTTGGCCTCAAGCCCAGGGACTGCATCTCTCCAGCCCTAACTTCTCTTCACTAGCTCCTGGCTGTTGCTAGGATCAAATTCAAGACCCATCCACAAAGCTTTCTGGGGCCAGGGACCCCACTACATCCAACTAGCTCCCCATAAATACCTCTCCGCTAGAGCATTTCGGTCTGCTAGTTCCAACTTTCTGCAAATCAGGCGCTTCTCTAAGCTAAGATGGGCGGGGTGGATGTCTCTTCTCCGCAGGAGCCTCCCTGATATGATATATGATATGATATGGCATTTGTAACATGCCTATACACAAGGGTTTCAAGTGTTTCAAGGCGCGACGAGGCAGGGAGGGGGGAACAGGGGAAGACAGACAACGATCCTACTAGGCCAGGTGTCATTCAGATCGCGCAAGTGCAGGGGTAGGGGAGGAGAGAAAGTGCAAGGGGAGGGGAGGGGGGAAGTGCAGTACAAGGTAAGTAGAATAAAATAAATAGGGCCAGCTGGTGGCAAGTGCAAGGTAAGTGCAGACAAGTGCTGGGAACGGGGGCTGTAGGGATACAGAGACAGTCCCGCAGTGCAGGGGTTGCCAGGGAGGCAGTGCAAGTGGAGAGTGGCTGGGCCCAGGACCGAGGTCAGCGAGAGTGGCCCAGGTGCAGATTCAGCGAAGAATTAGCAGGGGAGAGGGAGAGAGAAAGCAGAAGCAAAGAGGAAGGTTTTGAGGTGCTTCCGGAACCGTAGATGGTTCGCCTCAAGTTTCAGGGAGGCAGGAAGGCTATTCCAGAGGGAGGCCCCTGCCGCGGAGAGAGATCTACCCCCAGCTCGTTGCTTCGAGAAGCGGCTGACCCTGAGGGAGTTGGAGACGGATGAGTGAAGGGCTCGGGAAGGAAGATATTTAGGAAGAGAGAGTTGAAGGTATTTAGGCCCCAAGCCCCAGAAGGCCTTGTAGACAATGCAGAGGGTTTTGAACTTTATCCTCGCAGCCACTTGGAGCCAGTGTAGAGACTTCAGTCCTGGAGAGATACGGTCCCTGGGCTTGAGGCCAAGGACAAGTCTTGCAGTTCTGTTCTGGATGAGTTGCAGAGGGCGGAGAGTGGAGGCAGGCAGATTAAGATAGAGGCTGTTACAGTAGTCCAGCTTTGAGAGAACCAGGGCTCGTGAGACAGTGAGCTTCTGGGGGAAGGAGAGGAAGGGAAGAATACCTCTGAGGAGGTGTAGCTGGTAGTGTGACTTCTTAGAGACGTCAGATATATGAGGAGAGAAGGAGAGTGTGGAGTCGAAGTGAACCCCGAGGTTTTTTGCCGTGCAGGTAGGAGCAGGAAGAGGGCCAAGAGAGGCCGGCCAGAGAGCTGCAGGGAAGGAGGGAGTGGGTGTGCCAATGAGTAGAATCTCAGTCTTACTGGCATTAAGGCAGAGGTCATTGGCGGCACACCAATCCTGGATAGCAGACAGACAGTCAGAGATGAGGGAAGGAGAGGAGGAGGCCGAGGGTAGCCTGAAAATGAGCTGGGTATCGTCCACATAGCACTGAAAGTTGGGGCAGAGAGCGGCGATGCGGTGGGCAAGGAGTGCCAGGTACTGGTTGAACAGCCAGGGGGAGAGATTTGATCCCTGGGGGACACCACAGGTGGAGAAAAAGATGTCAGAGAGGAAGGACCCCAGTTGGACCTGGGAGGGTCGATTGGAGAGGAAAGAGGTCAGCCACGCCAGAGCCTGACCAGTGATACCCAGGTTATCACGGAGACGGTTGAGCAGGATGGCATGGTTGACGGTGTCAAAGGCAGAAGAGAGATCGAGCACAATGAGAACACACAGAGTGTTGGAGTCAAGGTTCAAGAGTAGGTCCTCACGGATGTTCAGGAGAGCAGTTTCCGTGCTTCTGGCAGCTCTGAAGCCAGATTGATGGTCATGAAGACTGCCAACAGATTCAGCATGGAGGTTAAGCTGGGAGATGGCCAGTTTCTCTAGGAGCTTGCCCAGGAAGGGAGTGATGGAGATTGGGCGATAGTTAGCCGGGCAGGAGGGGTCAGAAGAGGGTTTCTTAAGAAGAGGGTGCACAAGGGAGTGCTTAAGGGGGGATGGGAAGACTCCAGAGGCGAAGGAGTGGTTGCAAAAGTCAGCCAGGGCAGGAGCCAGGAAGTCGATGTGCTCCTTGATAGTTTTGGAGGAACAGGGGTGAACCTGTTTAGACGAGACTTTCATAGATCGGACTTGTCTGGAAACCTCGTCAGCAGAAAAAAGGGGAAAGGCAGAGAAGGAGGGAGGAGGGGTGGCTATAGAAAGGCCAGAGGAAGAGCCAGGAAGAGAGGGAGGGAGGTGATAGGAGGAGAGCGAGGACAGGATGTCCTGAGTTTTAGAGATGAAGTGAGAGGCCAGTGCAGTGCAGAGGGCCTGGGAGGGGACAGGAGAGGTAGAGACTGCAGCAGGGTTGGCAAGCTCCTTGCAGATTTTAGAGTTCGGACGAGTTGTTAGATGCCGCAGAGATGCGGGCTTGGATAAGGGCTCTCTTCTTGGAGAGAACGGAGGGACGGTATTGCCTTTGGAGCAGGCGGCAGGCCAGTTTGTCAGAGGATGAACATGAAGCACGCCATTTCCTCTCTGCCACCCTGCACTTGCGTTTAAGGGTGACGAGCTCCGAGTCATACCAGGAGTTGCATTTGGCTTTAGGCTTCATGCGGATTCTCGTGACAGGGGCAAGGACATCAAGAGTATCAGATATAGCAGAGTGGAGCATGGAGAGGGCACTGTCAGGGTGGGAGTCAGCCGAAGGGGGTGGGGGGGGTGCGAAGGTGGCAGCGAAAGCCTCAACTGACACGCGCTTCATTGGTCGGATGACTGAGAAGGTGGGTGGCAGTGATGAGGGTAGCTTTGCCAGTGGGGTAGGGAGGGTCCCTCTTGAATGGTCTCCCTGCCCCCCTCAGGCTTGAGCTGGATCTCCTTAAATTCCAGAAGCTCCTCAAGACCCTCATTTTCTTCTCCTCCTCCTCCTTCCCTCTCCCCAACCGTGCTAACTCCTTCTTTGTTTCATTGACAGGTTGCCTGGTTCCCTCTGAGTACTATTTACCTGCCTTCTCTGGCACTTGCCCACTCGCCTCCCCTTAGCACTTGCACCTCGCCTCTTCCCCCTTTTCCATTTCCTCCTAAGCACTTGTTGTTTGCGCAGACCTGCACTCTCCCCCCTCGCACTTCTTGATCAGCACTTGCGCGTTCCGAATGTGCCAGGGACTAGTAGGATTGTTAATGTATCTTGCTCCCTTGTTCCATCCCCTTTTTTGTCTTGTGACGCCTTGAAACGCCATTTATTGTATAGGCGCCTTACAAATATCCAATACATAAATAAATATGGTTTCCCTGTGAGCCAATCACAAACAAAATCGCAATTCTTAACATGACATTACTTGTAAATCTCAATGTTTTAATTATATTTTTCTTGATGTTGTCTATACATTATTCCAAAACTGTTATGGATCATGCCAACCGGTTTCAGCTATTTGAACTCTCACATTCATTTCACAAAGCCTACTTCAGGGCAAATCAATTCTGTGTCTATTTCTATTGCTCTCCGAGTCTCTTTTGCTATTCACATATGGAAAGAAGTGTTCTGGATTCATTTATAAATCTTACCAAAACCCCAAAATGGCACCTAATTCTTCAGTCTATTTTTTTAAAAAACATCCTCCAGTCATGCAGATGGAAATCTCTCTGCTGTATGACATTGTTATTTCAAAGGTGGATTCCTTTCTGAATTTCATTTTAACATTCACAATCCAAAAGTATTTGGTGTTTCTAAATGGCGGCCCTTTTTGAATATTTATAAAGATCAATACCTTTATAAAATTCCTCTTTCCAAACATTTGAAATGGCTACATAAACCAGCTGAATTGTTCCTTAATTTGTGCCTAAATAAGGCTTGTAATTGGTAGTCACTTTAACCATTGCAACCTGAAGTGTAGGTTTGATTTAACATGTTACCAGGAAGATTGCTTAATGATGTGAGATCTCTGATAAGTGTCCATTTAATGGCCATGAAACATGTGTAGGCTCTTCGCAGAAAATTATGGATCACGTACATCGGTGAAGTATTATAACATGATATCAAATAGAAGGCGTTTTTAACTATGATGACTCGCAGATGTCTGGACTAATTTCAATGTAAGCAAGGCAATTATCACTGAAAGGTATTAGCATTGGCACAAGCATGGCATTGTTTAAGTAGTGCCCTTTATTACCAGAGGGAACACAGCTCTGCTTCTATGAGGCATTCAAAATTCATGACATTAAATAAGGTGAATTAATAACTAGTTCATGTTTTTGTTTATATATTAGGGTTCACCCTTATATAATTGTCCTCTGAGGCCATAATAACACACACCTTGAGCAAAACATTGTCATCACATGTTAATTCTCAAGGTAATTCTTTATGGCATGCTCCAAAAATTGAACGATCAGCACATTTTCTTGTTACATCCTCCCCCAGATAGAATTTGAACAGATTCCATTGAGTAAACATTTCCCAGGACACAACAAAGGTTGTGTGGTGCTCAGGTCCCCACAATCTACCAACAACTGTTGTAGGCTTTCGTTGTGTTGAGTAATATTACATTTTGTGCATGTCTGACACAGAATCTTATGCCATGCCCCTATCGCTTTCATGTTACCCTTTATGATCTAGGATAAGATTCAGTAATCTACCGACCCTGCAGGGACATAGACTAAACAATGTTTTGGAAATCAGATCAACAGTAGAGCAATTATCCCACAAAAACTGGTTGGTAGGGTAGGTTTTCAGGATGCTGCATTGAGTATCAGCATTTTTGTCAACAACAAAAAAAAGCAGAATATTTGAAACATTTTCCAAGACACTGGGCCTCATTACAAGTGAGGCGGTAAGGGGGTAATGGCGCTGGTAAAGGTGCCGGCGCCGTTAACTCCGTACCGCCTCATTACGAGGTCCCCTCGCGGGACCCGCTCTGGACGTCTGGTCAGACCAGATGTCTTTTGTGGGTCCTGCGAGGGGACCAGCATGCTAACAACGGGCCCGTCATTAACAGGCCCGTTGTTAGCATGCTCCCCATTCCCATTGAGCCCTATGGGGGCTCAAATGGGAATGGTACGGGTTCCCTGAATGGGGAAATACCGGGCCCTCCAAAGTCGGAATGGCCTGGTATTTCCCCACTCCGGGACCACGGAACCGGACCCGAGTTTGGAGGCAGCCGTGCCCTCATTAAGGGCACGGCTGCCTCCAAACTCGTAATGAAGCCCACTGTCACCTGTACGGGGGTAGTTAGTGGACACATTGTTTGAAAGTAGTAAACATGATGCAGGGTCTTTATAATAGTTTGTTGACAGAAAGATGATTTAACCATTGAAATGAGTTCCCCTTGTGATTTCCAAAGAATTGATAACGAATCTTGAGAACCTGCAATTTTAGTATGGAGACAATATGTTCCATCTTGGGGGACAACGCTCGTGTAATTAGAAAGATAATGTACACATACAGTGGCATTGGGTTTCAGCTTCCATATTTTTCAATGTTGCCAGTGGAAGATCAGGTTTCATACAAGGTTGGTAATCCATTGCTCATTGGACAGGGAATGCCAGATCCTATGAGCACGCTTTGTGAGCTACGTGTGGTATTTGCAAATGGTTTCATGTAAGACTCTTGGAATGTTTGTCCCTTTTTAGTGTTTACATAATTTTCATTTGGCATTTTATCTCATGTATAGCATGTTATAGGTGCTCCCGATGCTGGGCATCCCTTAATCAGTGATGGCCGCTGTGCTTCCATTAGAAAAGCTTTGCGTTGGCACAAACTGTTATTGTGCCGGTGAGAAAAATGGCTTGAATGAAAATTTGTATAGGTTCAAAGCGCAAAAAACACTCAGCTAATGCAACATGTCTGTAAAATGGACCTTATTATGCCACACGCTTGTGGTTCAGGGGCCCTTACAGAGAGAGCGGCTGTATTATGAGGCAATGTGCATTCAGTAGATACCTGTATGGTGAGAGTGTGGATCTCCTCTGACCATGACTGGATAAAGTGTGGGAGGCTATTGTGGCGTGTTCCTATTGCACTGCTGAAATGATGAATTGTATGTTGTTTGATTTACTTCCAATGCCCCGACCGCATTGATAATAAGAATGCAAGGAATAACACAACAAACAAATAAATAAAGAAAAACACATACATGTAAAGAGATACAGAATGAAAATCAGGAACTACAATAACAGTTAGAAAGAAAGGATTTACAACAAGCAGAGTATGACCGACAACAAACATGCCAGACTCGGTACATCAAGGGAGCAGCGGCTTTTCGATGGCCACCCCCATTTGACATGCCATATCAAGGAACAAAATGGGGAAAAAAAACGGGCCACGAGCTTTGTTCCGCCTTCTTTCACATGCAAAGCAACAGAATGTCGTCTTGGTCAGGCTGGTGAATGTGGTTTTCTTTATCCTACACCCGGGTTCAAGCACATGCGAAGTCATGGGTCGCATGTGCTTGAACCCAGGTTTAGGATAAAGAAAATCACATTCACCAGCCGGAGGAAGACATAATTCTGTTGCTTTGCATAAACTGCCCTTTCTGTATAATTATTGTATTCAACCAGCAATTAAAAAAAGTGATTTTTTTTCTTCCAGAATGGAGATGATGAAAATGCTCAATGAAAATGTGCCTGATGGTCACGTGCAGTGGTTAGTTCATGCATTAAGTGCTTGTCTGTAACAAAGGGGATAACCTGCCTGTTCTGATATGAATTTGTCAGGACTGACTCAGACTTTTATCCTTTGGATGTCGATAAATTGAATACCATTAAATTGGGTAACATACAACGTGATGATGCTATTATTCAAAAAAGATGAGCATGTGGGATCGCATGAAATGCAACCAGAGTCCTTTTTACTCGTTGGTGCATTGGTGCTCCCTAGGGCTGCGAAACTAATGGCAACGGAGTGTCTGTAAAATGGAAATGGCATATTTGGAGGGACATACAGCATACAAATATCCTTTGGTTTTTGGACCCGCCTCAAAAGGGCACATCTTGATGCAACAACTGTGTGCATGCCTGCCTATTCACCCTTCACACCATGCAATTCGCCTGTAATTGCATTATTCGCATCGATGGAAGAGTGTCTGGCCAGTCTGGTGGCTGGAATCCATCAGTAACCGCCCATGTACTCTCTGCCACCTGCGTTCCTGCACGCCCCTTTTTTTGGGCATCTGAGCCACTGGCCCCTCGCTCACACCTCCATTTTCCCCTCCGCCTGTGGGTTTGAGCGTAATAATTGGACACCACTTACTGTGGCAGAGATGGGACAGGAATTGATGTGGAAAGAGGAAGGACCGCTCACACTATGAAAATTGCTGAAACCCCGCTTTCTCTTGGTGGCTGGCTTCCTTTTTAGGACATAGATCAGCAAGAGTGGCTGTGGGAGTATTCAAGTCACCACCAGAGATACTTTTTTTTGTGGTGTTCCTCAGGGAGCCCATCTCTTGACTACCCTTTTTAATCTATACACCTGCTCTCACTTCGACCTCCTGGATGATGGTGGCATCAAATATACAAATTATGCCGACGACACCGAGATGGTCCTAGAATTGACGGGTGATTACGAAAGGGACTCCCATGTGGTTGATCAGACTAATGATATCGTACAGTGGTGGATGAACGCGAATTCCCTTGCCTTAAACGGGAAGCAAAACAGAGCTCATGTTAGTGGGCTCCAGCATATGCCTAGCTAAACTTGAGGTCAAATACAACCAATTCATCATCTCAGATTGTGGCATTAAAACAAGTCTTTGGGTGAAAATGGTAGGCATCATTCTTGTTGCCAACCTCAATATGAAAAAGCATATTTCTCATACTAAGGCCACGTGCGCGTACACCACTAAACTCATAAAACAGATTAAACCATACTTGTCCCATACTAATGTTGCCACACTGGCTACAGCTCTGGTCAATTCTAAAATTGACTATTGAAACAGCCTGTTTGTTGGTACTTCCAAAGACATTGTCGGTTGCTCTAAACAATGCAGTTTGAACTGTCTGTGGCATTGCGAGAACAGAACACATAGCTCAGGCTCGCAGATCTGTGCATTGGCTCCCGGTTAAACACTGAATCGCTCACAAAATTGTATCGCTGACTTACAAATGCCTGTCTAATCAAGCTCCTGGGTACTTGATCAGGAGAATCCGAAAGGATCTGGTTAGTCGGGCCGTGAGTTCTAATGGCCTGAAAGCCCTCTGAACCGCATTATAAATTGCAGAACTTTGGCGGTAATAGCTTTGATGTTTGTTCCCCGCTTATTTAGAACTCGATTCCTCTTGATCTTTGAAATTTTCCCGACCTTTGTCACAAGAGAGCCATCAAAACTTTTAATTTTAATTCTAAGGACTAAGGTGGTGTAGGTTCTCCTCCTGCTTTCCCGGGTATGACTTTTTTCTTTCAATGATCACTTCTTCTGTGCGCACTGAGGCCTTTGGGCGTGTTGTGCCTTAAAACGTTTTTTTTTCCATACATTCTTGAATAAATGAAGAGAACAAACGTGTGGAGTGTAGCTTCACACGAGTAGGCTAAAACAAGTATAATTGAATTGGATGAGTAACAATAAAGAATTATCAACCTCACATTGAGCCGCCGCCCCCTTATTATTAGAAGCACAGGATCCCACCATACATTACATCTGGCGATGACTTTGGGGCGTAAAACTCACAGTGGAAACAATTGTAGAACACCACTGTCATAATCAGCAGTGACATCAATCATAAGTGACTCTAATCCTGTAAGCGATCCATTGTAAGGGGGGGAGGGCATGAGCACTCCACATGGAACCCGGGTGGGAAACAGGATAACAAGCAGTGTTGGTGCTGTTTAGGTGCCCGTACAAAGCAACCATAATTGGATGGCACACCTAATCTTGCACACATCTACATGGTGACAATCTTTGAAGGAGCAATCCTGCGACATAACATAAGAGTCTGGAGAAGTTAAGACAGTGGCCATTTTAGAACGGGCAAAACAAAGGAGGGAGTGAGAAGGAGCACACATGGTGGCCATTTTAAGAAAGTCACACCATAACCAAGCAGGACAAATCACCTTGGTGGCCCACTAGCTAATTATAAGTACCAATAAGAAAATGAACAAGAAAACAAAAGATAAAACCACCTTTGTGGATAAGCTGCAAATCATCAGTGCAAAGAATAATAAAACAAGCAAAGAAAGAAAAAAACATATATGTAAAGAGATACAGAAAGAAAACCAGGAGCTACAAAAACAAAATACAAAGAACAGTCAGAAAGAAATGAGTTACAACAAGCGCAGAGTATCATCGACAACAAACATGCTAGACTCGGAAAATCAAGAGAGCAGCTCCTTTTCGATGGCCACCGCCATCTGACATGCAATATTAAGGACACCTAGGAACTAAATGGGAAAAATGGGTAAGAAGTGTTTTATACTACCAAGAAGCACAATGTGAAGATTATTCTTAGAACTATGGCAGGGGACATTCCAGGACACGGATGACAAGCATAGTGGGAGAGGAAGAAGACCTGTTCACCACATTCCCAGCAGGCAACGTCAAAATGTACAGCGGACTGTAGGAATGTTTGCAATTGCACGTCGACCCTCAGAGGAATATCGACTATGCATGATGCACGTTTAACACAGCATTTCATAACCACACAGTTATGCAAACTAGTTGCGCTTTGCAAATTCCACAATCTCTCAAATGAGGAAGCGATTTTCTTGCGCATTAGCGAGGGATGTTCTTCCACATCATTATGCAAACGATTTCTGACGGAGCAGAGGTCTCCAGCAAACACACTAAACCTAGCAAGATCAGAAGCCAAGGATGAGGCCCCAGGTCACAGAAATGGGCAGGGGACAGGTGTGAAGCAACTGGCCGAAGAAAAGACTGCACAGGAAGCGGGAAGTGGCGAGCCCAGGATCAAGGTAACCGGGTGAGCAGAAAGATAACAACATGCAAGAAGAGTCGGCGGAACATGAAGAAACTGTCAGCAATGAGAAATACCTATATCCAGTGGTGGACTGGAAATAATGCTCAAAGTGACCCCATATTACACATCTTCAGCAAGCCTAATCCTTTTTCTATGTGAACATCTGGAAATAAAAGAGGCTACCATGCAAAAGAGGTCCAGGGGTGCATAGGTCTCCCGGGAAATCTCCAGAGTTCCCTGTAAACCAGTCCACCCCTGCCTATATCTAATGCCGGAAGATGGTATTGAGCTGGTCGTCGGGGACCACAGTGCAAGATTTGAACTTGACGCTGGAGCCCACGATAAACATAACGTGCATCACAGAACATGAGTATGTGAGAAAAGCCCTCTCCAACACCCTCTAATGTGAGGTAAAGGGCGTGGGTGGCAAAGAAGACTGATGCATTTACGGAAACTCACCATGAAATACACAAAGACTGCACTGTCAGGAGAAGGTCATGTCTTGCAGGGAGAAGAGGCGGGGAACAGTTTGCTAGGAAAAAAGACAACCACAATATGAACATCCTTAGCACAATGTGTGGCGTGCTGAGCAAATATCCCACACTTTTCCAGGGAACAGGGAAACTATGGAACACCCAAGTGACTCTCCAAAAATAAGGCAGAACTTCTTAAAAAGGGAACGTTGTGGCTCAATTTTTCTTGTGAGAAGTATCAGATCTCGGTAGCAAATTGGAGGTTTCTGGGGTCTTTCAGAGCTGGTGCACTCTTCCATTCTCATCACCAAAACAGAGGGGACTTGTTGGAAACAATGTTTACTCCGAAGATCTACCAGTAATATAGAGCTTGTCATTTGAATGATCTGGTTAAAGGCCCCAGTGGGAGGCACTGCTGAACTTGCTGGGGAAGCTGATCGGTGTCAGTTACTCTATCACGGCCGTCTTCTCATCACAGCTGCCGGCTCAAGGTGCACTTGGCTTGAGGCCTTGCACCTGCCCGAGTTCTTTTATCCGGCACTTGATGTTTTGCCAACCGCACTTTGCCTGCTGGGACGAAAAGGTTTGCTGCTTAGGCCTACAAGTCTATGCCTCCGAACTGTGTTTGACAAAACAATGGCCAGCTAAAGGTACTTCCAGTGATACAACAGTGATATGTACCAAGGCACAAAAACAGAGAGAAAAGCACTCATCTGCACAAGTCGCGCCTTGAAACACTTGTGTTTAGGCGCGTTACAAATGCCATATCATATCATATCACAAGTTCTGCATTGTATTTTCCCTATCCAGTGGTCATCATGACCTAGGTTTAACCTTTAATTGCTTATGGCAGTGGGGTAGATGGGGAGCTCCTCGGTTCGAAGACCACTGGCATGCGCAGACTGAACTTTAACTCTTTGAGTGCCATTAGGATGCAGCCATATAGGCTTTAAACGTGGCCCTGTTTTGCCGTAGGGGAACATATATACTTCCAAAATTGAGTTTGGGGGTTGAAGTCCTGTGCCCCAGCCCAGTTTTTGGGACCTTCTGGCAAAACATTTTTTGTTGTGAAATGTCCCCCCTGCTTCCACGGTGACGTCAATGATTAGGTTACTGGAGCGTGTTATATGACAGTGCAAGTTTGTGGTGCCGTTTGCTGCTTATACAGGGTGGATACTCCCAAGAGACCACCAACCACCCCAAGCGTGTTGCATTTATGTGTATCCTCCGGTAAGTGTGTGATCTGGATTCCCAGATAACAAAAGGACTGTGGTTCCCAGGGGAGGCCCAGCTGCGGAAAGTTGGCCGGTTTCTTCCTGCGAAGACCGTCCAGGGGGAAGAGGCAGGATTTACACCAGCTAAAGGAGATCCCTGATAGTTGCGCAAATCTGTCCAGTACGTTCAGAATCACGGGGAGGTTGTGGTGTGGTTTACATAGGTAAAGCAGGACGACACATATGAAGTGCCGAGACCCCCAATAAAGATGCCTGCATCCGTGTATTCCTGGCGCAAGAATGCAGCAAGGGCTCCATTGCTAACAGGTACAGCATGGGTGAAAGCGGGCAACCCTGTCGGGTCCCCGAACCTATATTCCATACTCCAGATATCTGGCGACCAGATTTCACAAACGCTATTGGTGTGGTGTACAGCAACACCACCCATCGGATAAAACATTCCTCTAGCCCAAAGCACTGCAGCGAGGCAACAAGCCACTCCCAATACACTGAATCAAAGGCTTTGATGGCTTCCAATGATGCCACTGCATAGTGTTCTACCCAGGAACTTGTCTGGGCGATATGTTGAAGCCTGCAGAGATTCAGGGCAGTGCTGCGACCTGGAACAAACCCAGTTTGGTTAATGTGTATCAAGGAGGGTATGACCCTGCGCAGGCATGCCGCCAATACTGTGGTGAGTATCTTAACATAATTTAGCATGGCCAAGGGGCAGTAGGAGTCACACCTATCCATTGGCTTGACAGATTTGGCTATGGGTATTACCAGAGTCTCCCTCATGCCTAGGTAGTATGCCTTTTTCGTAGGCTTCATCGAAGACCTTTAGGAGTAGTGGAGCCAGGGTATGGCTATATAGCTTATAGAACTCCGGGGGGAGCCCATCACTTTCCGGGGTCTTACATTTAGAGAGGTGATTGCTTCACCCATCTCTTCCACGGTGATGGGTTGGTCTAGGGAGGATGGCGGATCGGCAGCTAGCCTCGGGATCGGAACAATGATAGGGCTTCAGATATGTCATCTTGGGGAATCAGATCATTATGGCTGTATGATTGTGCATAAAACGTTCTGAAGGTGTCGTTAAACAACAGTTGGGATCTCCACAGGCCCCACATTCATCCACTAGTAGAGTGTTTGGGGGTCTGGGATGTTCACGTTGACAAACCATGCTAGTAATCTCCCCTGTGTGTCTCCTTCAACATGCGCGCAAGCCCTTTGTGCAGCATAATCAAATTTGGATAATCTCCCCCACATCTCGTCGCACCGGGAGCGGATTTCCGTCCGATGACCTTCCGTCACCGGATTTTGTGGGTGCTGGTCCTCAACGGCCTTCATTTCCTCTTGGGCGGCTTCTAATCCCTTCCGTAGCATCCAGCAAATTCCCCTAGCCCTAGCTTTGACCTCACCCAGAGTTACCACCTTCATTGCCTCCCAAACAATAGCCCAGCTTTCCATGCTTCCAACATTGCACAAAATAAAACAGTCATGTGTTCTGACAGCGTTCTCCTAAACTCCTCATCTGTCAATGCATTGGTGGGCACTCGCCATGTCTGAATAGGCGGTCTGGGATTAGCAAGGTTCCTTTTGACTAAAAGGGGGGAGTGGTCTGATATAGTGCGGGCCAAATATTCCACGCTGCAGAGTTCAGGCAGTTACCTGGATCCAGCAAAGAGATAATCAATTCTAGTGTACAGTTTGTGGGGCGAAGAGTAATAGGAATTCCTTATGGCAGATGGGTGTAGTGTCCTCCCTGGTGGCTGGGGATGAACCTCCTGGAGGGAGCGGGAGGGACAGACCTATCGAGTGTTGCATTTCTAACACAGTGGAAGTCCCCACCCGATATTGTGAAGCTTTCCCTCCTGGGAGCGATAAGGGTGCTGAGCAGGTGTGCATGGGACGGGATCGTATGGTTCGGGAAATATTAATTAACAATGCAGATTTCCCTATGGTTTTGGTAACCCCTTACAATTAAGTACCTCCCTCCCCTGTCACTCTCCACTTTCAATAGTTGGAAGGGCAATGACCCGTCGATCCAGGTCAGTACTCCCCTAGAAATTCTCGGAGTATGTGGCACCAAAACTGATACTGCCCCAACGGTTCAGGAGCACCTCCTGTCCCGTTGAAGTTAGATGAGTCTCTTGGAGTAATGCAATAGAGATTTTCTTCCACTGTAGGTATCTCCTGCAAAGATGGGAGTGTAAACCCTGCATATTCCAGGTCAAAAGTCTAAGTGCGGCTGTAGAGGAGGTGCCAAGCTCGATTCACACTCAAACCGGCCATTTTGAAGTACCAGGAATGTTCACGCCGAAATATGTGACGTATGATGAGCAAATAAACCAGCAGAGAGCCGCAGTTGGACTCTGTCCAGTATCTATCAGAAGAACAGCACCTCTTGAAGTACCGACACCTAAGAAAACCTGAACAGTAAGGTACCCATTGAGAAAACCATATCGACACGTGAGACAGAATGACGATTGTCAGAATACAATACCTGAAGAAGCTAAAAAGATACTAAAGGAAGACGAATGGTGACATCACAAAAACCCGGACTGACTCACATTTAGAAGATATGACGATCTGTGAATGATGAAAAGAGATGAAACACCATGGATAAGTGACATCCTGAGCCTAAAGTGAAATAATTGATTTCAAGATGTCAGAAATGATGCCACATGCACGATGAAGATATTCAGTTAGTTTAAAAGTGTACATATGCAAGGAACCACAAGGAGCACAGAAATCGTGATGCTTTCTTATGCTTACTAGTTAGATAGACTTCGGCAAGCGCCACCTATACATATCTACCTCAAAAGGAGCACTTTATGTACGTATACTTCCACTATGCACAAGAGCAGAATCAACCAAAGCTTACTAAAGGTCTCAAGAGAAGAGCTTTGCAGCAAACGAATCAAGAATTAAAGATGGAGAGAAACTCAGACGAAGGTAATCATGCCAAGAAGCCAAGGTCGTATCGGCTGAAATAGACCAACAGTGGATACAATTACTGAGAAGGAGAACAGAGTATCCTGTTCAGAAAGGTCAAAATAAGCCACAGATGGCAGAGGACTGGCAGAATTAAATCAAATACACCAAATTGCATGAAGAATAAGATGATTTCATAGTGTCGAAATCACGTGACTGGATGAGCAAGAAGGGATGAAACTTTCACACCTACGCATTGATCTTTGCCATGCACAGATGCCTTAACTTTCCCAGACCAAGAAGCAGACTTGAGGCTAACCACAAATAAATAATTGACAGATGACCACTGAAGTGATGAGTGATTGTAGCAATAATTGGAGGGAAGCTGGGGGTGCAGACAAACTCTCTGCACCTGACCGGCTATTCTGCACGCTGCTAAGCAAGTGGAAAAGTATGAGTGGGGTTGATGCCAATGCAATCATAGTGGACCATGTAATCTAGGGTTCTATAGTCAGTAGAACCAATGAGACGCCATACTTTTAGTGACATTTACAGTAGCCATTTTGAAGAAAGGGCTCAGATGCCCCACCTTCCATTGTTTATCCAATCCCCTCTCTCCGTTACCATATACAGATGTAGTACCTATATTAAAGTTACCTTCCTAGAACTAATCCAGTTGCATGCTAAGTTTTGTGCGTTACACGTCAGTGATGATGAATTTTTGGTATAAATGATGTGTTTTTTCTGAAAAAAACTCCTGCCACCCGGACCCCGCCCCCCCCAGGATCCTCACACCAAGAGCTTTATAGTCGAAAAGTCTGAAGCAGCCCAAGATACGACACAAAGAATGTCCAGTGTTCACAGTCCTCGGGGGGGGGGGGCACCTTTGCACCCAGTAATCTTCATGCAGAAGTACAAGGTCTATTCCTATGTTCTGCAGTTCATTCTCGGTTAACATATCACATAAACAGCAACTACAAACCAAACCCCTACCCACCCATCCCCCCTAAACCCCTGACATGGCACATAACTGTTCAACACATTTTAGGTCGGACCCAAGCACACAGTAAATAAATCCCACAATGCGACAATAAAAGGTATTTACCCCACAGAGGCAGTTTCCCTAACCATACAGCATCCAGAGAGGAACCCAATTCATTGCAACTCCACCCTCTCCCCCAATGTTCCAAAAGACCAGGGCCACTTCATTGTAATGCAAGACTCGTGGGGGCCAGACCCCTCAGTCAGACGATAATAAATTCAAGGACCCCTGTAACGATGCGGTGTCCGGTTCCCCACCGCCCTTGTTCAAGAGGTATGAGGTTAAGTCCGGCGAAGTGAAGGGCAGTGAGCTACTCTGGCTGTTGGGCTGTGGCGAGTGCCCTTGCAGGTTACCTCTATAGAATTTCATGGAGCCACAGGCGCATGTGCTGAATTAATAAGATTGGTAAACATGTATTGGAATCACAAGAGGGCAGGAAAGCAATGCTTCATTGATTTCATAATGGAAATATTGGACTCGTTAATAGAGGGTTCGACTCAGTCGAATATCATTATCTGCGGCGACCTGAACATTGATTTGTTTCAACAAGATGACCCAGAAAAAAGATCGTTAAAGCAAGCTTGGGTAGCAGAGATGGGCATACGTAATTTTCAGATGCTAAGTGTTATAAAGAAAAACGTGCGTGATCACGACATGCTAGTAGCAGAATTTCTAACAAAACGCAAAGCTTCGAAATCAACTTGGCTGCACAAGGGACATGTAGAATCAAGCAGGGTACGTTTGAGACTTGATTATGCTGAACTTGAAAACTTTTCATGCGAATATTGCAATGCCAGTGGATCGCTGGAATACAAACAGCTTTTGATGCAATTTAAGCGGAAAAAGGTAGATCTGGCAAATAAGTCCTATGTACGCACCCATCGCTCTGACGTGGAGGTTCTGAAACAGAAACAGCTGCTAAGTTGTGAAATTAGACATGCTAAGGTTCTGGAAGAGCATGCCCGTCTACATGTAGTCAAGAAAGCAAAGTGTAGGTATAAAAACTGGGTAAAATCACATAAGGCTATTATGTTGCAAAATGATGCGGAACACATGCTGACGATCTTGCAAAACAAAAATACAAAAGACTTTTGGCACCTTATTAGAAACTTGCATGCTCCTCAAAATGCGATCCAAGCCTGCATGGTGTCAGAAGCTGACTGGATAGCGCATTTTGAAACGTTGTATCAGTCATCTGAGTCCACGGAACCCATATTGAATCAAATACTTAAACCATGGGACTTGGAATTTCTGAAAGAAGATATAGTGGACGTCATCAAAAAAGCCAAAAATTCACGTGCCCCTGGCCCTGATGGTCTCACAAACTTTACAATCAAACAGTTCCCAGAGGTATGGGCTGAGTTTTGTGAGTCTCTTTTTAAAAGGATAGCTCAAAACTATAAAACTCCTAAATCGTGGAAATGTGCGATCATCGTGCCTATTTTTAAAAAGGGCGATAGATCGAGCCCTAAAAACTACCGGCCTGTTGCATTGTTGGATGTGTTAGGTAAAATATACGCCACAATGTTACAGAAAAAACTACTAGCATGGTCAATAACGTCATCACACGTTGACATACATCAGTCCGGTTTTGTAAAGCAGGTGGGATGCTCCTTGAATTTACTACTGCTAAATGTAATCAAAAATGAGGCCATTAAATCGAATACAAAGGTTTATTTAGCAGTTATAGACTTTTCATATGCATTTGATACTATCGACAGAATGCTTTTGTGGGAGAAATTGGGGAAATGGGGATGTCTGTGGGATTTAGCTGCGGCAATCCGAGAACTGCACACAAACACCTCGATTAGAGTCCGCCTGGATCAATCTGGCTTGCTATCTGCCTCGATTAACACATTCAAGGGAGTAAAGCAGGGCTGTCCCTTGGCCGCTTTAATATTCAGTCTTTTCATCTCTGACATAGGTGATGTAATTAATGAGGTTAAGTCCTTCCCGCCAAAGGTTGCAAACACACACCTTAGTTGGCTGCTTTATGCAGATGACTTGATTGTTATGGATGTGACTCCAATCGGGTTGCAAAGAAAATGAAATGCGGTGCAACGCTACGTCACATCCAATAAGTTAACAATCAATACGTAAAAATGCAAAATACTGGTTTTACAGAATCTCAACTGTGGTGGCGTAGCAAACAGAAAAAATGTAAGATGGTCCTTGGGTCAAGAAACGCTCCAAATTTCTCAAACTGTTAAATATCTTGGGATGACAATGAGTTCTACGATAAATGACGGGCCCTGGCTAGCCGAGACCAAACGGAAATGCAGTCAACTTGCAAGCCAGGCATTGATAATTCACAATAAGTTTGGTAAATTTTCTTTGCAACCCGTCTTGTCTTTTTATAAACAGAAGGTCATCCCAGTTGTGATTTATGGGGCAGAAAATGCTCTTGGTTGCCCACACGAGACCTGGGCTTCCCTAGAAAACAGCTTTTGGTCTAAAGTTCTCAGCCTTCCTAGTGGTGTGAAGACAGCTTGATTTGGTATGAGCTTGCATTAATATCGATTCAGGCTAGAATATGTTGGAGTCTGTTGAATCTTCACAGAAAAACCTGTATTGGTGCGCAGCTCCCACAATTTGAGATCTTTCATGGTGTCTTACCGGAAAATTCTAGAATCGTCAATATGTGGTTAAACAGATGCGAGGCAATGTTAAAAAAATACGACATTAAAGCCGACATGCTCCAGGAAAACCTGGAAGCAGCAAAGCTTAAAATATGGCGCATAGACTGGGATGAAACTTGTGCGGAAAGAATGGCGGCAAGCCGAATGACCGATGCACCGTTAGAAGTACGTGCATTTAATACTCTTCAGAACTATGTTGCATTATTTCCGGATCCTCAGATGCGTCGCCTCTTTATGTTGTTTAGATTGAATATGTTTAAAACTGCGGATCGGCTTTGTCTGTGGAAAGGTTACGAGTACTTGTCGCCAGAATGTAGGCTGTGCCACAGCGCAAAGGAATCACTTAAACACTTAGTGTTGTTTTGTCCCATGTTAAGAACTGAGAGAACTACTCATCTGGGTTCCTGGAGCTTGAATCATCCGGTCCTTTGTGCAGACGATTGGTGGAGGCTGCTGTTTCAAGGAGCCGATGTGAAATAATACTCCCGCTAACGCGGCTGTTGAAAATAATAGAAACACAGTTGACACCAAAGGAAAGGTCCTTCTCTCCAACACAGAAAAATGGGACGAAATAAGACAGGCAGATGTGAGACGTATGAGACATTGCTATGTTTGGCCTACTGGGACTTTGCTTGCGGGAACCAGTGATAGAACATATGGTAATATGTGGATGTGTATGTGTACATTCTTGTTTTTTTAAAGGTTTGTAAAAACCAATTAAAAAAAAAATAAAAAATAAAAAGGAGGTATGACGTATACGCATCCCACATTCTGCTGTCACTCCTGTCCTTCCCAGATATCACGCCCCACGGCAGCTCCATGTCATTACAGTACATAATGTCTTGAGACCATTGATCAATCGTCGGGGCAATACTCTTACCCCACTCCATAGCGACCCTACGCTTGGCAAGGATCAGCAGAAGGCTTGTTAACTTCCGAAACCCTTTCGGTACCTGGGCAGTGTAACCCAACAAACCCATCAATGGATCCGGAGTACATCGCTGACCCACAACCTGCTCTATCACATCAAACACCCCTCCCCAAAATTGAGCCAGCGATGTACATTCCCATGTCACGTGGAGAAAGCCTGCAGGTTCATACCTGCACCTGATACAGGCCACTGACAGGTGAGGGAAATATCGATGCAGTTGAACCGGAGAGTAATAATATTGATGCAAGAATTTAAAATGAACAAGTTTAAAATTAGTGGTGATAGCCCCTTTTTTGTGCCTTCACAACAATACGACCATACATCCTCCGAGATCTCCCTACCTAGCAGTTTTTCCCATTCAGCCCTCGGCGACACCACGGACTGTGACCTGGCCTCCGACACCATCGCGTATAGCTCCGAGAGCAGCCTCCGATCCAGGTCTCCCCTGATCACCCTATCTAACAGTTTGGCCGTCTGAGGCTGCTCGGGAAAAGCCGGGAAGAGCCGCTGCAGCGCCACCCGGAGCCTATAGTACAGAAATGCATCCAGCGCTGACAGGGCCCCTTTACCCTTCAAGTGCTCAATCGTAATAAATCTACCATCCGGAAACAAATCCGCAAACTTGGTGAGACCCAGCCGCTTTGTCATAGCAACATAACCTACTTCACTCGTCACGGGCACCCCCGGAATAAATATAATCGTAAGCTCCGGTGAATAGAGTGTCCCCTCCCTTCGGTACATGCTCTAGCCAAGACCAAGCCCTGTCCGTTAACTCAACCAAATTCCGGACCACCCCAGAGCGAGCCTAAGCTGTCAGAATAACTGATCTCAGCAATGCCGGGGATGCAATTGACCTCTCCACCTCAACATGTCTGTGTTCAGCCGCCACCCCAAACCAGTATCTCAGATAGCTAGCCTGGCCCACATAATAATACAGTTCAAAATCAGGCAAGGCCAAACCCCCTTTATGGACAGGTGAAATGAGCTTATCCCACGCCACTCGCGCCTGCTTCCCAGCCCAAAGAAATTGAGACACTGCCGATTTAAGGTCTTGAAAAAACTTCTTAGGTATCCGAATTGGCACGCTAAGAAACACATATAAGAACTGGGGCAGAATGGACATCTTAACCACAGAGACCCTACCAAACAGGTTGAGCGGGAGCGAAGGCCGTCTGTGCATTGCTACCTTGGCCTGCTGCAGAGTCGCCCCATAGTTACTGCAATACACCTCCCCCTCAGACCTAGCCAAGGTAATTCCCAAGTTCCCGCACCTAAGCATATCCCACTGATTCCCCCACCCATCCTGAAAGCGAGCCAGCCCATCCGCCAATGGAAATATTACCGACTTTCCTGGATTCACCCTTAACCCCGAGAGTTCCCCAAATTGCTGAATATCTGACATGACTGGGTCTAAGTTAACCTCAGGATGACGAAAAAACAAGACCATGTCATCTGCGTACAATGAGACCACCACTTTGTGAGTGTGTAGCTGAATCCCCCTAGGAATATGGAACTCCTTCACTCTCTCAGCCCAAGGCTCTATCGCTAAAGCACCCCTGGCGAGTTCCCCTTTCAAGTTGGATTAGTGTGGTCACCTGCCCATTGACCCGCACCCTTGCGACTGGCTTCGCGTATAATAATGACACCAAGGCCAGAAAGGACTCCCCCAGACCCAGCCTTCTCAGAACCGTAAATAAGAATGGCCATTCAAAAGAATCAAAAGCCTTAGTGGCATCTAATAAAACTGCAGCCGCCGGGACCTCACTCGGCAGGGCGCCCATCAACCCAAACATCCGCCTCAAGCCAAACGATGTCGACCGGCCAGGGATAAAGCCCGCCTGATCCGCCCGGACCAATGTAGAAATCAGCAGAGACAGACAAGATGCCAGGATTTTGGCCAAGATCTTATTATCCAAGTTGATCAAAGCGATCGGGCGGTAGGAGGAACACTCCCCTTCGGGCTTTCCCGGTTTCAATAGAACCACCACCAATGCCTCCCTGAGAGAATCCGGTTACCGACCCACAAGCAACGCCTCCTGATATACCCGCAGTATATAAGGCACTAACGTGTCAGCAAAACTGTCATGATTCCCAACTAGTTCCCTGATTAAGCCCATGTTTCCGTAGGTTATTATTACTCTGTCATTTGAGAGAAGGTATTGTTCCCATTCAGATCCATATAGTAAGTCATGGGGAAATTGGTATTCCAAAATGGCCGCCTAGTGGTGTCAACCAGGAACTAATCTGCAGGTCTAGTCTTTTGCGACCTCTGTTACAAGTACTCATTTCCTGAGGAGACTCGCGCTTCGCGTTGCTGACTGCCTTGCAGTACGGACGCTCACCGCGGTCTCCGTAGAATTCCGTTTCCCTGCCTTCCCAATTTTCAGTCAGAATTTATTCGTCCTGTCCTATAGTCTCCTCCTCTGCTCACAGCCAGTAGTTTCCGTTATTATTTTGTTGTCCCCTAGTTGCCATGTCCATAGTTCTAGTCCAGAGTGTTCCTTTCAGAGTTTTGTGAGGAGTACAACTTACATACACGCAAGTACCTGTTTTCAAGGTTTCCCGTGGGTTACCAGTGTTTGTTGTTTTTCGTTGCGAGTGTTTTAGCAACGGATTAGTTACTGTGCATTTCGTATATTGTGTTATGCTGTATGCGCATTGTTCCGCGCGCCAATGTTAGAAACTCATTAGCTGTGCTAGGTTGCTGTCACACTGCCCATAAATTTTGCCAAACTGTGTAGGTTAGCGCTCCACGCTCTTTTGAAACTTCATTATCAGTGGTAGCGTTGCTATTACCTTTTTTACCTCAGCTGCATGCTTCAACATTCCTTTATTTCCTGTGACTCGCTCTAGAGCAGAAAAGGGTTTACATCTCATTCCGCATTACACGCAGCTGGTAGTTGTTTAGTTCGTTCCCTTTTGAACAGCGCTGCACCACTTATACGGAACAGAGTGTCATCTGAAATTCCGTTGTTGCTCTCCAGTTTGAATGTATAGAGGCTTACACAGTTCGTTTCCTATTTTAGGAACCATCATAGTTTATGTACTTTCTTTCACAGCTAACACTCATATTGGTCATAACTTGATAGGAATTATTTTCTCCTTGCCACTTAGTCGCCTTTTTTCCATTATATAAGAATTCTTATTGCATCCAGACTACACTTTTTCTTCAGGACATGCGCCCCTGTATGAATGCAGGATGGAGGGCTCACTAAAAAAGAACCGTAGGTGAGCTTTTCCTGTTGTTGGTTATCTATTCCTTTTCAGTACTGGAGAGTTTATTCAGAATAGGGAAGGAACATTATTAAGGAGGGTTGTTTTCTTGTCATCCTTTCTACAGGGATAGCGATTCACTGAAGTTCAAGGGAATTCTTCTGGCGTTCCCGCAGATTGACAGGTGAGCGTTACAAAAACACTTATAGAACTCCAAAGTAAATCCGTCCGGGCCCGGGGACTTCCCATTAGGCAACGACTTTATGGCCTCTATCACCTCACCCAACGACACTGGCCTGCTTAGCCACTCCCTCTGCTCCTTCGAGCACCAAAACAACCCCACCTGGTCAAGGTATGCGTCAATATCCGCCTGCGAGGCAGAGAACTGGGTAGCATACAGGCGAGTGTAAAATGTGTGGAACTGTCAAAGTATTGCCTCATCTTCAAAATGCTTTGTCCCCTCCTCATCCATAATTACTGTCACTCTGCCTCCTGACGTATTCAAGCGTGTGGTCCTAGCCAGTAACTGACCCGGAGCTTGACCCTCACCATACTTCCGAGGGGCAGACCTATCCCACAAATATTTGACCTCCCGCTGGGCCAACTCACAGAATTTCTGAAGGTGCACCATTAGCTTACCCCGCTGAGCCCTGGAAGGGACAGGAGCAGCCCCCTGCATGGCACGTATCTCCTCTTCCTCCTTTGCCAAGTCCCTGTGTATCCCCTTCAGTATACCTGCCTCCTTAGCAATGCACACCCCCCGTATCTCACCAACCGATGAAACCGATCCTTCATTCACCTCAAAATAATCATCTATAGCTTTCCCCAACTCTTACCTAAAAACCACATCCGTGAGCTCATCGCTCTTAAATCGCCACAGCGGCCTCCCCTCAACCCGCCCCCGCAGCCGAACCACCAAAACAACTGGAGCGTGATCAGAGAGAGTGCGAGCTAGACCCCCACATTGCACACCTGTCCCAAAAGACTTTCAGACACCAAGAAGTAATCCAGGCGTGCCGCTGAGTTGTGTGGCGCAGAATAATGCGTGCATTGATGCACCTCCAGGTTCCGTACCCTCCACACATCCGCCAATCGCCACACCTCTTGCATGCCCCGGAGTTTAACAGAGCACCTGCTGTCCAAACGCGGGTGGTCCACCGTCCGATCCCTAGCAGGGTAAAATCCCCTGCCCACAATACCTCTCCCAAAGGTATGTCTGCCAGGTGTCGCTCAACCCACTTCAGCGAGCGATTCAGATGTATCCTGTTTGGGGCCTTAGTAGCAAATAAATGTATAGAGCCTCCCCTGGATAACCCCCTGGACTATAACTGCCCTACCCTCCTGATCCTTCAGCAACTTAGTCAAACGAAAGCCCACAGACCTATGCACCAACACGCACACCCCCCTGGAAAAGGAAGAATTTGAAGAAAAATATCTGTGGCATCCCCAGCATTGACCAAACTTGGCCTCCGACTGCGCCGTAAGGTGGATCTCCTGGAGAAAGGCCACCTCCACCTGATGACGCTGCAGATATTGCAGCACTTTCCGACATTTTCGGAGGACTATTAAGTCCCCGCGCATTCCAAGTTAAAAGCTTAAGTGTCGCCATTGTTAAACTTCATAAACCCTGCCATGGATGCATCAACCGACCTACCAAAGAAGTGTATACCTCGTGCAATTGGACCCCCCTACGCCCAACCAACAACTCCTCCCCGTTCCAACCCCCCAACTTGTCGGTGTCTAACCAGCTCCCCGTCCCTCCCAAATCCCCCCACAACCACCCCCCATTTATGCCGGACACCCCAACCCTCCAGCAATTTAACAACCCACAACATAATGTCAGCCAGCTTTCGCACTGGGGGAAGCTACCAGCCCGACCCCCCAGCACCCGAATATAGATCTCCCGACTTCACCCTTAAAAACCAACCCTGAATGTCTTGCCAGCGCCAGTAATCCAAGACCAGCCATACTCCCGCCCCCACATCAGACCCAAGTATTGCCTCACTGTCCAGGTTCTTCTGGCAGCATGTCTAAGAAGGATGCCGCTTCCCCAGGAGTCTGAAAAAAGTGACTTGCCCTTATGCTCCACTCGGAGCCGAGCTGGGTATAACATAGCATATTTCATATTTCTATCCCTTAACCGTTTCTTCACATCCAGAAAGTCTTCCGGGTAGCTTGCACCTTGTCAGAAAAGTCAGGGAAAAATCTGATGACATCCCCTTTGTAAGTGACAGTGCCTTTTTCCCTCGCCTTCCGAAGCACTGTATCCCTGTCACGGTAGTTCAACAGGCGAGCTATCAACGGCCTCGGAGGGGCTCCCGGAACCGGCCTTTTTCCACTAGGAATTCTATGAGCCCATTCCACCACACATATTGGGGCGAACCCTTCCGGGCCCAACACCTCCTTCAGAAAGCCTTCAACCAAGCTCTCCATGTCCCTCTGGTCCACCGATTCAGCCAGGCTCACAATCCTGACGTTATGCCTCCTTGAGCGTGATTCAGAATCCTCCTGCTTCTCCCTAAGCTCCTTCAAAGCCTTCTGCACCCCAGTCATTGCTTCAGACACCGAGCTTACAACGTCCTCCACTCCGGAGATCCATCCCTCTGCCTCATCCAACCTTTCCCATGCTTGTCTAAACAGACCTGCATGTGGTCCACCTTGCAGGTCAGCGTGTCCAGCTTCCCACCAAGAGACTGTATCCCAGACTGCAACTGCACAAGCATGACCTTAATATCCTGAAGCGCAGATGAGGGATCCATTCCCAAGGCCGTGGCACACTGCTCTGAAAGATCCACCATTGCCCCCTTGGATTTAGCCTGGGCGGGTACTTAAAAATTCAGCTTCGACTGATGTTTACCACCCTTTACCACCCTTTCGCATATTGCGTGAGTGGGGAGGGGAGGGGGGACAAGAGCACATGCACCATCCAGTACCCTCAGCAGAAGAGTCCCCCTGTAGCACCAGCCCCTTCCGGCGCCACCAATGTCTCACACGGCGCACTCCCCACCCGTGCCAAGAACCCAGCAGAACCACAAGGGGGGAGACAGGTGTGAGGCCCCCACAGCACCGCAAACGTGAAAATACAGTTGGGGTCAGCAGGCGAATAAAACATTCCAAGCATACAAAGGCAGGTGAACCCTTAAATCCAACTCCACCAAGCTCACCAGGATATATCGAGCAGCCCACGTGTCCACAGCTCCTTCAGTCTCCAGGAGGGCTCCAACACTCCTCCGGCCTCTGAGCCCGTTACAAGGACTATGCCCGAGTCAGCTGGAGAGTCTAAACGGCAGCGCATTCACCAGCACTACTCCGCTCCTGTCCGCTGCCTCCAAGGAGCCCAGGGGGGAGGGAGGCCGCAGCCGCAACCCTCCGCACGCCCGGCGGCACCACTAGCAGGGGCCCCAGCACCGCGTCGCCTCCCCGCTGCAAAAGTCCCCCCAATTCCACATTGGGTTAGCTCTCAGCAGAGGCCACCAGGGGCTGGCCCCGGCAGCAGCCCGGATCCGCCGCACCTCCTCCGCAGCAGGCAGACACTCCCGCCGAGTCCGCTCTCCATCGGGGCTGCCCACAGCCAAGCGGCTGTCACCGCAGTCCTCAGGCAGCCGCAGCACCCCCACCGTGCCGGTGTCTCCACATCCAGGGCAAACCCTCCTAAACCTGCACCAACAATCCGCAAACTGGGGGCCAGGTACCGCGCTCCTTCCTCGTCCCGAACGGGACAGCTCACAGCCCCTCCAAGCAGGTCCTCTACGCGGCAGCTGCACCCACTCCAGGACCGCCCCTCCACCACTCCACACTGGGGCCTCCGGCTGCAAGACAGGAGCCGCACCACCGAAAATAGACACCACCCGATGCTCTTGAGGGGCACAAAGGTGTCCAGTGCTGGTGCACCACACCAGGGTGCCACATCAGCCAGAAAGTCAGCAGGATAACGTCCAGATGTCCAAGTTTGCCGGAGAGCTTCACCAGACCTGCGGCCATCTTGGTCGGGCTCTCGAGCGCCCCCGTCCCTACTGCACACTTGATAGCAGAGATCGATGGTTATCGATTAGAATCGATTAGATAAGACACCCGTTAGCCGTTGACATAAGTAACTCTAGGTCCTCGGCAATATCACAAGTTCTTTGCCATCCAGCTGAGTAGAACGAGAGGCTCCCCTCTGGTTAGTCTAAGTAAAAACCCTGCAGGTTAGGTCTGAAGGAACCTGTGCTTTCCCCCACAAACCCCTTCACACTTCTACAAGCAGCTAATCGGACGAACAGCACTGAGAGGCGGTAACGAAGGCGGTGATCCCAAGCATCCAGAGAAGAAAAAATTTGAACGGTGAGTGAAAAAGACTAAATGCTTTGTCAAAAAAGTTGCATGCCTTAGAACAAGTAAGGGAAGGTAACGGAGGGAGGTGGGACAAAAATAATATCAGAGTAAGAGTATAATGTATGTATTGGGAAAAACAATATTGACTCGAGGGTGGCCGAGCAATAGAAAGATACCAGGAGGATACCCGAGGGTGGCCGAGCAACAGAAAGATACTGGGAGGATACCCGAGCCAGAAAGAGAGATACTGGGAGGATACCCGAGCTAGAGGATATGCCCAGATACCTAGGTTAATATAGCGCTAGAAGAAGCCTGCATTTAAAGTCCTAAAAAAATACGACGCTATAGGAGACCAAAACGATTAAAGACAGTTTTGAAAGAAATGGGCTTACATTCCATGTCGGAATAATGATAGGGGCATGAGATTTATGTAGCCGGCCGGAGTGTGTCTAGTCTGTCGTGTGTTTTTCTTTTTTTCTCTGACGTCATGAGGTAAGACCATTTTTGGGGGAAATAGCATGAAAATTGTGCGATTGTATGGACAGAATGTTGTAGGACCTAAATTGATGATTGTTGTTTGAAAAAGTGAAAGTACATTTTTTTGTGAAAAAATGGGATTGGAGCTTGCGACAATTGGTGCTCGCTCATATTGTTGATTTTGTTTGAGAAACGTAAAGCATCACAAAGTGTTATATGAGGAAAAGATAAACAGATTTAAGCATGGAAGACGTTACTCCGTTAATGCACTTGTGCAAACAGATGCCAAAACATTCACATAAGCTGCAGAAGTACAGTGCAGAATGGGTTAATCGAACCGCCAATAAAATGTTTATGCCATGGCCCCAGGGCGGATCGCTATCTAAAATGGCCCTGCAACACACAACGACATATTTTCACGCCACATATACTGGCAAAAAGTTAGATAAACGCCTAGCTAATTTAGAGCTTTGGAAGATGTATCAAGAGGAAAAGGAGGAGGAGCCACCATTAGATTGGATACTTAACATATGCACAGAGGGGGGTGAAACGCCTTCTGTGCCACCCGCCCCGTCTGAAAGAAAAAGCAAAGCCAATAAAGACGAAGGAGTATACCCGTTGAGGGAACGCCACGGGGTATAGCAACCCAGCATATGAGTCACCTATGCAAAGTAGTGACGAAAACCCAGAGAAGGATAGAGACAGAGATATCACCTCCAACGTCCCGAGGGACAAGGAGAGACGCAAGAAAGAAAAAAAAAGAGACCAGGCACAAGCAAGTACATCTCTAGATACGAGTAGAGAGGGAAAGAGATGGAAAGGAGAGGAGAACAGAACTGATGAGATGGCATTCACACAGAACAAATGGATGGGAGGTCAGACTTTATTGAAACTCGATGGTAAAGGCATTGAGGACATGAGACAAAAGTAAGAAGCAGACGATTCAAAAAGGAAAGAGAAGGAAAAGGAAAAAGGATTGAGAGATGAAAGAATCAGAAAAAAAGATAGACAGAGATGAGAGCAGTTGTATCGCAAAGAGCAAGAAAGGAAACGCGATCATAAGCAGAGAACAGCTAATGATCAGGACAGGCAAGAACAAAAGAATGGAAGAAGAAGAGAATAAAGAGACAAAGGGATGAGGAAATGCGAAGGGCAAATGAACGTAGAGACACGAAGAAACAGGAAGAAGATAGGATCAGAGAGGAAGCGCAGAGAGTTCGATGACGACATAGAACGTAAGCGGAGACAGAGAGCATGGGATCTTGAATATCTGGAAAGAGAGGTTAGAAAACCTGATCCAGTAGTAGACTGGGAAGACATAGAAGAATTATTTCCTGAGTACGATTCAGTACCAGGCATGTCTAGGGCACATATGGAATATGACTTTGATACCAGAAGCATCGGAGAGACGATCAATAGAATATATGATGAAATGAGGCTAGAACAGGTACCCCAAGGGATGGGAGATGACGAGCTTCTGGAGAGCACTCAGTTGTATGGCACTGAGGATGCCTCCCGAAGTTGCAGAAATATGGAGTGCTGTTTAACAATTGCAGAGTCACGGTATGGAAAGCATTACGATTGCTATACCCGGACACTTCAGATATGGGAGCTATAATGACACGTAAAATGAAGGAGTCAGAGGATCCTTTGCTTTACATTCAGAATTTCCAAGACATCTGGGTGCTGGAAACTTGCGAATCTTGGTGGAAATCCATACCCGTGTTCTACCATATATAATGCCAAGGGCTGCCAGATCAGGTACAGAAGCAGCTCAAGAAATTGGTAGGAATTGAAGGCAAACTGTGGTCTGAAATACAGATGACCATAGCTCACTATTGCAGGCTGCTGCAAGAGAAAAATTGCAAAAAAGAGGCTGCATGAAAAGCTGAAGAGGCAAAATGAGTGCAGAAGAAATTGTCAAAATATGCCATTGAAGGGGCAATGGTAACTAACACAGACGGATCAAACAAGCAGCAGGCCAATAATCAAGGGCAGGGTGATCAAGGCAATAACAGGTTTTACCCAAGGGGGAGAGGCTTTTGAGGAAGAGGATGGCAGAGTAATCAGGGAGGTTTCCAGAGTAATCAGGGAGGTTTTCAAAACATGCTAAATGGCAATCAGGATATGTCAAATGGGCAAATAATCAGACCACTGCCAATATGTTGAATGTGTGGGATGACAGGGCATCTAGCACAGACATGCAGAAGTCAAGGCATGGTGCAAAATGACCAAGGAACAAGAGTAGGGATGGTTAATCCACCTGTGTTTTTACAGCAGGGTGGAAATGGAGTTGCACAAAATCACACGGTGCAGCAGCAAGCGCCGGGAGCACAGCAAAGCTTGGAACCTCAGAATATGACACATTTTCTGCAAGGACAGTCTCAATAGTCGCTGGTGCAACCTTTACAGACAAGTACAGGACAGGTACTGAATTATGGAATGAGAAATAACACTGGTGATGGAGGAAGTCCATTCACTCAACCTGGGACACAATTAAATATGGATTAGGACAGCTCACTGGGAAACCTGATGTGTTCTATTCTATCAGTGACACCAAACCCTCACGAGGAACCAAGGGTAGATGTCATTATGGGGGATAAAGAATATTCCTTCTTAGTTGACACAGGTGCAACACGCTCGTGTATACGTGAAGGCAGGTTTTCCTGTCCGGCAATGCCATACATACTCAGGGCTTCACAGGAGCAACAAGTCGTGTTCCTTTTACAAATGAACTTCCAGTTTCTATAGGGGATTATGACATGAATGTGCCACTGCTGTATTCACGGCAAACCCTGGTAAATATATTGGGGCGAAACCTAATGACGAAGTTAAACATGACAATCTCGTTCACGGGGAAGGGCATAGCATGTTCAACTCCAGGAATGCATTATTTGAACGTATGTGAAATGATTAGAGCATACGCAGGACAAACTGCTATGAAAGCTGTTCCATTGGAACCAGAAATATTCACCTATGGAGTGCGTATATTGATGGCAGAGCTACCAGGTCTTGCAGACAAAACCATGAGAACCCCCGATGAGTTTCTATTCATGCCAAGAATACCTATGCATGAGGAAAAGGGATGAGTGTTTCCCTTGGTAATACCCACAGCTATAGTATGAGGAAAAGTGGCATTGATCAATGGTTGTGATGACGAAGGCAGACAATGGTGTGCAGTGATCGCCATTGAGGAAGGACACAGATTGACTGACGTCACTGATGAGGATCTGTTTGAAGAGCTAACAGGTATTGATGAAACAACAGTTGAGGTTAATTTCATTTATTGGGTGAAAATGATCAAAAGAGAGGTGCCCCAGAGAATGATGCTGGCACAAAAACATCCTGAATATTTTGATGACGACATGGCAGAGGTGCCTGTCTCAGTGTGACTAATGGCCCTTATTATGACGTAAGCCTGTTGAAAGGAGTCAAAGAAGTAAAGATTAAATTGAAACCAGGAGCAATTTTACCAAAAGCACAACAGTATCCCATGTTCAGGGAAGCAGATGAAGGGATGTTCAAGACAATTTCTGCTATGATGGAGCAGGGTATTTTAGTGATGTCAGAGTCGTCATGCAATACCACAGTTTATCCTATCAAAAAATCAAAGGGAGGGTCTTGGCATTTAATGCAAGATCTAAGTCCGATAAATGATATTTTAGAGGCTGAATTCCCTCTAGTCCCTAACCCGTCCACAATCCTATGTAATATACCCATTGAGACAAAATATTTCACAGTGATTGACTTGAAAAATGTATTTTTCTCAATCCCATTGCACAAAGACTCACAAGATTTGACGTCATTCACATTCAGGCAAATGCATCTGAAAAGCACCAGGTTACCTCAGGGGTACTGTGAGTCTCCTTCGATTTTCAACAGATTCCTACAGGTGGACTTAAGCAATATTGCTTCAGAGAGTGTTGTCTTGCAATATGTGGACGACATCTTAATTTGCAGCACAACAGAGGAAACGTGCAGACACGATTCTATTAAGCTATTGACTATATTGGCTGAGAAAGGATATAAAGTTGACAAAGAGAAGTTACAATATTGTCAACAAGAAGTGCTGTACATAGGCCAGCTAATCTCACATGAGGGGAAAAGGGTTACCCCTGAAAGGGCTGAAGCCATATTAAACACAGGCAAGCCATGCACGATAAAACAGAGGCAGAGTTTTCTAGGATTATGCAATTATGTCAGGGCATGGGTCTTTGACTACAGCTCTTATATCAAGCCCTTTTACAAGCCCTAAAAAAAGCACAGGTGACGAAAGAAAAAATTGAATGGACGGAGACCATGGAAGAAGGGTTTGTTGAACTCAAAAAGGCCATTTGCACGGCACCTGTTCTAGGGATTCCCAATTATGCAGAGGAATTCTACCTTTTTTCACACACGAATGGCAGTGTTATGACAGCAGTACTCGCACAGAGAACCACGTTGGGGTACAAGCCCCTGGCATACTACAGTGAGAATCTAGACCCAGTGATGAGGGGTCACTTCCGGTGTGAACAAAGTTTAGCTGCCGCAGCGTTCCCCATAGAGAAGGCTACAACCATTGTGATGGGATGCTCAATGACGTTGTTCGTCGAACATGCATTCTTTGCCATTCTAGAGAAACCGAAAGGCACATTGACATCTCAGAGAGATTCTGCTTATGAAGTGATCATATCAAATCCATTGATTAAGATAATTCGATGTAAGAGAGTGAACCTGGCTATGTTTATAGCAGAGCCAGTAACTGAAGGAGAACCAATGCATGACTGTGTGAACTATGAAGAATTTTATGATGAGATTCCCAGAGTGAAAGAAAATGCATGGGCAGAAGGAGAAATTGTCTTCGTTGACCGTTCTTCGAGAATCGATCAAAATGATGGGCAAAGATATACAGGCACCGCTGTGATGAAGCACACAGCAAATAGAGAATTTCAAGTACTCATTAGTGCGCAATTACCATCACATTATTCAGCACAAGCTGCAGAATTATTGGCGTTGATACTCGCGATCGAGAATCACGAAGACCAGGAAATGACGTGTACAGTGACTCCGCCTATGTGACATCAACAGTGCATGCAGGGCTAGTGCGCTGAAAAAGGAGGGGCTACCTCCGAGCGGGCGGCATGCCAGTGCAGCACGCAGCCTAATTGGATAGACGCATTAAGGCACTACAATTCCCAGTGGGCATAGCGGTCGTGAAATGCACTGCCCACAAGAAAGGGACTGATTTCATCTCACATGGAAATCAAACAGCAGACACGGAAGCCAATCCTGTGGTCATCAAGGACAAAATAATAATGAATGTGGAAATAACTGATGTGCATGAGAGAATGATTGTTGTACGAAGTGAACCTGAAGGTTATAGTAACATGGGGCAAACCCAGTTAATGGAACTCCAAGGGGAGGCACCACAGGAATAAAAAACTCTCTGGAAGTGGTCAGGGTGTTCTTTAAACCCCTCTGAGAGCTTGTGGCTACAAGACAGCACTGGTAAACTGGTGATGCCTATAGCCCTATTAAAAATAGCACTGGAACAGTTACACTATCCAGCACACATGACAAAGGAGAATCTAGCAGCAACGATTGCTGAAGACTGGTTTATACCGAACTTAGCAGAGCACGTTGCATTTTTTATGGTGAACTGTGTAATCTGTCAACAGTTCATGGCTGGGCATACACTACATGTAATGAGAGGAGTCATCCCAAGGCCCAATGGACCTTTTCAGGACTTGCAGGTCGATTATGTCGATACGATTCAATTATGTAACGGGTACAGGTACCTAATTGTTTTGGTGTGTCCATTCTCTAGATGGGTAGAAGCAGCCCCATGTACACACCCAGACTCTACCTGTGCAGTCAAATTTCTGGTGAGGGGGGTATTTCCCAGATGGTGAGTATGTGAGTTCATGAGGTCAGATAATGGTCCTCACTTTGTTAATGCAGTATTTGAAAAAGTTAGTTTGTTGCTTGGTATAAAGCACCCGTTTTCTTAGGCATATCATTCTCAAGGTAATGGAATATGCAAGAAGCTCAACGGCTTGTTAAAGGAAAGGATAGCCAAGTTGAAGCTTACTCTAAAAAAGGGATGGCTACACTGTCTTCCACTGGCACTGTATGCGCTCAGAAACCAGCCTGGTTCTGACCACCATCTTGCGCCTCATGAAATCGTGACAGGCAGAAGGATGCTCACACCATTGACACCCCGAGATAGAGCTAGATGTGATGCTCAGCCAACAGGGAAAGTTTTAGGATTAGAAATACAAAATTACTTGAATTGCATGACATCTTGTTTTACTGTAATTTCAGGGCAGCTGCAGCGACGACAAAAAGGGTTCATGGCAGCCAGAACACAGAAGGAGATACTACAACAGACCAAGTTCAGGGTTTACATGTTCCACAACTGTTCAAACTGTTCAGATGTAGACGAGATCCATGACGAGGAAGGAGGACACATAACCAGCAAAGCAAAGGCAAAGAACCTTTGTGCAAAGTTGTGGCTTAATTTGGGACATTTCCTCTGAGCAAAATAAGGGGATAAGGACATAAACACAGACACTCAGTGCATCCTAGTTGCAGGATGAAGAAGAATAATTGCACATATAAGCCACAACAGTTTGTTGACTTTGAACTTTGGACTTAGGCACACTGAAGCCTTGATAAGAAAAGGATATGCCAAATTTTGATCAAGGACTCATAAATTGGAAGTAAATACAGTATCCAGACTATTTTCATACAGAAGCCTTATTTGGACTCACTTATGGTGTCCCACAGTAGTGACATCACTAAGGACGTTTTGATATATTTCGAGTTAGTATTGACATTGTACCCATCATTAGTGGGAAGTCTCACTAACACCACTGAATTTCTTCAAGACCCTGAAAACGAAAAGACAATAAGGAGGCTGCTCATTGGGATTGCCAAGCAGTTCCGTCTGCTTCTGGAATAAAGGGAGGACAAGACAAATGTCCCTGTCACCAGAAGATGGCAGATTGGCAAGCAACGTCTTCTTTTGCCTAATTGAGGACTTTCCGGAGCTTGCGGGGAGACCTGCTGGTGTTGACGTCCTCACCTTCATCAGAGACCCAGCGAACTCTACACAGATGAGCATGCTCCTGCATGGTATTGTAATGCAGGTTGAACTTTCTACTCATCATCAGAATTTCCAGAGAAGATTGTAACCTTTCCGACGAGGGACAGATCGTGAAGGTGTTGCCAAAGACTTCACTCCTGTTTATGCTGACAAGGACACAACATGTCTTCTGGAGTGAAACAGATAAGACGCATTGACTATGAGCTTGTTTATTTTGAACACGCAAACTAAGAGACTTGCTGAACTTATCTTATTTGGACATTTTCGTATGCATAAAAGAGAACAGTTTCCAGAGACAAGAGATAATCTATTATTCAGGCAAAGAAGGACAATCGTTCCAGTATCTGCAACCTACGAGCAGAGACAGCAGAATCCAGAGGGAACAACATTACATACAATGTATTAAAGAGTTTGTTTTATTTCCTGAAATGATCGATATGGGCAACCAAAACAGTAATCTTGTCATCCCTCAGGAGGAGAGGCGCTCGTATTGTCCTGGGACTAAGTGTTGTAGGTTAACCTATAGAGGAATCATGTACCTATGCATTGTATTAATCATTGTTTTACTGTCACTGATGATTCAAACTGCATTTTTTATTGGTTCACAAAGTGTTCCGATTCCAGTGCACCCACCTAATGATGTATGCATGAAACCCACAAAGGCACCCAGACCTTACATAGTCTTTCCAGTCCCTAGAAGGTCGGACAGAGGAATGAGTGGACTTGAAATGGATGTGATTAGCAATGACACACATACACATTTGGTAACAAGCAAGTTGGAAAGCCGGAGACAGAGTTGGCAGAGCAAGCCTGACAAAAAGGTTAATGAAAGACACACACAGGCAAACGATGAATGCACTTACGCCAGGTCTAGTGTCAATAACTGCAGAACCACAAGCCAAAGAATGGGAGAAGGTTGGACAACCAACGATGAGAAGTTCCACTACAAGTGAAGTGAAAAGACAAATGGAGAAAGCTGAACTTTTAAAGAGACAAAAGGAGTTGGAGAAAAACCAACGGTGACAGCATTAATAAGCACCCCAAATCCTGCAATGAAAGGGGCAAGTGCAAGTCCAGCAGAACTATCACGTACAGAGATGATAGCAGAATGAATATGTCCGTTCATTGCCAGAGCCAGGAAAAGACAAGAGGACAAGGAAAGAATTACCAGACTTTCTCCTACTCAAATGGTACAGATGAAAATGCCTGGACCATGGATGGAGATACCTGAGAATCCTTCAGCGAGAAGAAGCTATATGGATGCTATTAAGGATGTGATGATAGCAAACTACATGAAAACCTTGAGAATCGGGAGAAGCACACAAGAAGACAACAACAAACTAAACGACTACCTGGACAGCACAGCACACTTGGGAAATAACATATGGTACCAACATATGAAAGAAGTTGGAAGACAAACTTCAGAGGAAGAATGCTTTGTCTGTGCACTCTTACCATACAGCATGGGGAAGTCAAGGATCCTTGTAGCGGTTGAAATAGATGTTCAGATGGTGCACTGTCTATCTCACATAGCAATGTGCAAGACCAGAGGCCAGTTCATCGGAAGTGATGCTTCAAAGAAATGGGCAACTGAAGCAACTGATCCAAATGACGACGATTATGTCCAGGACATAAAGACAAGAAACAATGGGAAAACAAATAACATTGTGATCAAATATGAGAAGCCTGGAGTTAAAGGAGCAGAGATCAAAAGAGAGACAAACCAAAGACTGAACGTTCAAGGAAAAACTCCAGAAGAAGCTCAGAGTTGGCAGAACAGAGGCCAAATGCAAATCTGGGGAACAGTGCTTTCACCAGACGGATGGGAGAAAGGAGTAGTGATTTGCAGAGCATGCATGGTCATAGGTCATTACCACGGTACCATTGACATAGTACAAAATAGATGCAAGCCATTATGGCCAAGACTTGCTAAACTATTGACATGGGTCGAGGACAGAGGAAGACCCTTGCAGATAGTGCCATTGGAGAGTCCAGAATTCTGCTTCAGGAATAATAGCACAAGGAAAATGGGAGAGAATCAGAACTGTGGACAAGCTTTTGATGCTCCAGGAATGATACATGGAACAGCACTAATCATAGATCATTATTGGGCATGTGAATCCAAAGCATACTTCAGAATGCTGAAGAATTGAGGCGGTATATGCACACTGGTGAATGTCCATTTTCCAGCATTGGCGATTCCAAAAAGTGATCTGAATATTGTCAGTTTCCCAAAAGCAGATGCTCACCTGAGGAAAAAGAGATCTGTGGAACTGATGAGCCAAATGAAGAGAGAGAATTACTTTTGTGCCGAATCAGAAGACGCTTTTCATGCAATCCTGTATGAACACAGGCTGTTCAGCCTCATCTCATCAGTGTTAGAAACGTGGTTGGCTCTAGATGTGGAGATGACCTTGCTGAGCTCTGTTGTTCCTGGTGCATTGGAGTAAAATTCATGAGTCACCTCATCAGTGTTCACAAAAATTCTGATGCCAAGAGTTCAGGTTGGAACAAATACTAAATGTTTGCAGATAACCAGATGGGAGTTACTGCAGACCATCAACACGACGATAAAAGGATTCAATGCAATCAAAGAAGCGTTAAGGGCGATTCGACTAATGACTCCCCAGAACAGATATGTCCTTGACATGATCACAGCTATTGATGGAGGTGTTTGTGCAAAAATTGGAGAATCATGTTGCACATTCATACTTTCACACGATGATGAGAATGGAACTTTAACAGAGGCCATAGGTATGCTGTCAAAACTGCAGAATCAAATGATTGATGAAACTGATGAAGCTGATGATGACAGTTGGTTTGGATCACTATTTTCATGGTTTTCACAATGGATGGCAGATGCATTCAAATTCCTAGGAGCCCTGCTAGTGATGATGTTGCTTGGATTCTGTGTTATCAAGATAATGATATCTCAGTGCCAGAAAACGGCAAAAAAGGCCATAGGGACGAAGATCATGATTGATGTCGAGTCAGACTGGAAGCCCAAGAACCTGACTGATGAAGAAATAAGAGACTTTGTGAAAGCCAGCATTTATGCACCAGAAGGAACAAAGTTTCGATATCCAAGGAAACATAGAAATTATGTGGGAAAATGTATCTATTGTAGTCCAAGTGGACAATGTCAACTAATGACTTGGAACAAAGATGAGCACGTAAGAACAGCAGGAAGCCTGAAGGGAATCATACAGATATGGACCCCATAGAGATACTTCTCAGACCTCTATGTGTGGATCCAGAGGCTGAAGTAAAGGTGGATCCAGAGGAAGAAATAAAGGTGGATACAAAGGAAGAAGTGAAAGTGTTCGATGAATCGCCCAGAGGGGGGAGTGTAGAGGAGGTTCCAAGCTCGATTCACACTCAAACCGCCCATTTTTAAGTACCAGGAACGTTCACGCCAACATATGCAATGTATGATGAGCAAATAAACCAGCAGAGAGCCGCAGTTGGGCTCTGTCCAGTACCTATCAGAAGAACAGCACCTGTTGAAGTACTGAGAAAAACATATCAACACGTAAGACAGAATGACGATTGTCAGAATACAATACCTGAAGAAGCTAAAAAGATACTAAAAGAAGACGAATGGTGACGTCACAAGAACCCGGACTGACTCACATATAGAAGATATGATGACCTGTGAATGATGAAAAGAGATGAAACACCATGGATAAGTGACATCCTGTGCCTAAAGTGAAATAATTGATGTCAAGATGTCAGAAATTATGCCATATGCATGATGAAGATATTCAGTTAGTTTAAACGTGTACATATGCAAGGAACCGCAAGGAGCACAGAAATCTTGAGGCTTGCTTATGCTTAGTAGTAAGATAGATTGCGGCAAGCGCCACCTATACATATCTACCTCAAAAGGAGCACTTTATATAAGTATACTTCCACTATGCACAAGAGCCGAATCAACCAAAGGTTACGAAAGGTCTCAAGAGGAGAGCTTTGAAGCAAACAAATCGAGAATTAAAGACGTAGTGAAACTCAGACGAATGTAATCATGCCAAGAAGCCAAGGTCGTATCGGCTGAAATAGACCAACAGTGGATAAAATTAATGAGAAGAAGAACAGAGTATCCTGTTCAGAAAGGTCAAGATAAGCCACCAAATACATGAAATTGCATGAAAAATAAGACAATTTCACAGTGTCGAAATCACGTTACCAGACGAGCAAGAAGGGATGAAACTTTCACACCTACGCATTGATCTTTGCCATGCACAGATGCCTTAACTTTCCGAGACCAAGGAGCAGACTCGAGGCCAACCACAAAGAAATAATTGATACATGACCACTGAAGTGATGATTGATTGTAGCAATAATTGGAGGGAAGCTGGGAGTGCAGACAAACTCCCTGCACCTGACCGGCTATTCTGCACGCTTCTAAGCAAGTGGAAAAGTGTGAGTGGGGTTGATGCCAACCCAATCATAGTGGACCATATAATCTAGGGTTCTATAGTTAGTAGAACTAATGAGACGTCATACTTTTAGTGACATTTACAGTAGCCATTTTGAAGGAAGGGCTCAGATGCCCCACCTGACATTGTTTATCCAATCCCCTCTCCCTGTTACCATATACAGATGTAGTACCTATATTAAAGTTACCTTCCTAGGACCAATCAAGTTGTATGCTAAGTTTGTGCGTTACACGTCAGTGATGATGAGTTTTTGGTACAAATGATGTGTTTTTTCTGAAATTAATTGGAGTTGAAATAAGAAGGAAGATCGAACGATTGCTGATATTCATGAACTCCCGGTTTGTGTATTTGTCATTAAACGGTCTCCCTTTGCCAAACTATTGAGTTGTCATTATTGATTTGATGCGAGAGTATTCTCAAGGGTGCTGCTGATCATCTTAAAGTGCTGTTTGGGAAACCCACAGTCCTATGGGCCGCCTGGGGTTCCTACTGCACACGGCCATATTGCTATCACATATTAGAAAGCTCTACCAGAGCCCAGTGGGTCCCACCACAGTGCAGGATGTATTACCCGCCGAGTCTCAACCCCCCAGTACAAACAGATTTACATGTCGATAAGTGCTGCAAAAACCATTGACCCAGACATGCCCTGATAGCTCCCATGTTTCCCACCTTCAATACTTGGCTTCTGATCCAGTGAGCTGTGATGTATGGAGTAAGTAAATATACAACTTTAACAACAAACAGTATAACAGTGCCCAACAAAGTCTTGCTGTTTGGGCCTTCCGGTACCTTCCAGGCAGAGGGTGGCTAGTTTGTACTGGCTAACGGAAGCGGCAACGGGCCGGTTCAGTGTCAACTTGTGAGAGGGTATGAGACCAACAGTGGGTAACAAAGTCTCACTGCCCACTAATCAAAAAGGACATTTGTAGTGGCCCTTGGGTAACAACTCGGTACTAGTCGGCAGAGAGGGGAACAACCAAGCGAATCAGGTGTGGCAGTCCTATTTTGAGGACCGTTCCAGGAAGGTACACAGGTTCAGTGTCAGCCACATTAAGCACACAAGGGTAACTCACCCCGCAAGGGGACTTGACTGTCTCAAAGCAAGAGGAGGACGTAGTGAAGTACTGCAAGATATTCATGTCATTAAGTGTCTGAGCTGGTTTCACTGGCCAGGTTATGTTCCGTCCACATAATAGCAGCCCCAGGACTGTCCAAGAAATGTGATTTGCTGTTATAAAGGATTTTCAACTTAGCAGGGTATATAAGCATATACTTAAGTCCTAGTTGTCTAAGCCTCACCATGATGGGTACAAATGTATATCTGGATCTTTGCATTGCTGGGGTGTAATCCGGATATATAGTGATTTTCGAGCCGTCCTGCAACATCTCCACCTGCTCCCTGGAATGTTGCAGTATTACCTCCCTGTCACAGAAATTGAGGACCCTGCCTATCATTGGCCTAGGCTGGGATCATGAGGGCTGCCGTTTCTGGAGGGACCGGTAGGCTCTTTCGATCGCAAACCCCTGCAACAGTTTACCTGGGTCGACCTCTTGTAGCACCAAGTTTTCATTATAGGAGGTCGTATCACGTCCTTCAGTGCCCTGCAGCATGCCAAGCACCCGTACATTGTTTCTTCCTGATCTGCCCTCTGCTTCTTTAGTGCACATTTTCATCGTGGCATTACGTTTTTCAGATCTTTGATCCTCGCCCTGTGGTCTTCGGCAGTAGCCACAGTGTCCTTCAGTAGTGATTCAGCGGTTGTAACCCTTTCTGACAGCTGTCTGACATCTTGTCTGAGCAATTGTACATCAACCTTCACCTCCTTTATCCTGGTCTCCTGGGAGCACTGCAGAGCAGCCATTGTGGCTAATAATTTACTCTCTTGTGGGTCGCAGGCCGGAGCCTGTAGTGGTGGCTGTTCTATATTCGAAGCCTGGGATGCATCTATGTGTTTGGGTCGACATGCAAATGATTCCATAATGGTGGCCCTCCCCTTTTGTTTATTAGGTGACATTTTGAAGGGTTAGTTATGGGGGGGAGCGTAGGGTGGACTCCTCCACAGTGCACACTCAGATGACCAAATTCAGGGGACACCAGAAAACTGCATCCTGCACCCGCTATGCCCTCAGATTGCAGAAGCGTGACCCACCTCCAGCATGGGTTTTATGAGCCCAGGTAGGCAGAACCGACAGTGTGGAATGCTGGGTTGGTGCAGCAAAACAAAGAAGAGAAGTGCGTGCTGTGTTTATAGTGTGTCTGCTTGCTGGGTCACCAAATCCGGGCCGCACATGGGCTACTGTCAGCAAAGTTCGGGCCCGTGTTATGGGGAGGCTTGGTGACCCAGCTGGCGTACCTTCAGTGATGTTGCATGCATACTTGCCGCACAATGTCGACAATGCAGTCCCTGCTGGTGCTCTGTCCCGTCCTGTCCCAGGCTTGAGCTGCAGGTCGGCCAGCGTTTCAGGCTGATGCCGAGTTGCAGGCCGGTTCCAGGCAAATGACGTCCCAGCAGGCAGTGAGGGATACAACTGGGCCGCTATTTCTGATCAGATCCGCCAGGGCCAGTCCGCTTTCTTTAGTCCGCTCACCCAAAGCACACGCATGTAAGTGACCAGCGCCAGCACAGTGTGGACGGTAGACAACCACTAGTTTAGGGCAGCAGAGTAACTAGCAGGTCTCCTGAGGGTGGAGGTTAGTCCAGCCCCCAGCGTGTGGATATGCTTGTCTGTGTCAGGGAGGAGGGCCCTTAGTAGAACAGCTCAGCGTCGGCCACTATCTTGGGTCGCAGAGCGCTGCAGGTCTTGGCACAGTTTTCTCCACCGTAGCAACTCTGATTTTTGTCAGAAAAGGGATAATTGATACAAGTCCCTTCTTACTGGTATTGGGTGAGAATCTAGGGAACCTGTCTGGCTGAAAGGTGGTAATCTTGCTTTTGAAGGTGTACTCTGCACTAAATACGACCTCCTTTTCAAAGGTTACAAAGGTTACACAAAGGTTACTGCCGGACCCGTAATGAGGCCCCATGTCCTCAAAAGACAAAGTAAACTACTCCTGTGCAGCTAAAGCATATAAAACCACCATCTGCATAGCTAAAAAATCCTCCTGTGACAAAAGAATTAATGATGCAACATCTAACACGAGGGAATTTCTTTTTAAGTCTTGAGAGAGTTGGAAGAACCTCACCCTCTCATCGCCTCACTCATGAAAGATGCCAATTGGCGTACTTCCATTCAGAATGCAATGATGCACAAAATTGAGAAAACCAAGGGTGACATTGCAGCCAATTTAGGTTCCCTAAATGGATGTTCCCCTACGGGCAAATACAGAAGACCAGTCACTTCAGTGCCTCAGTTCAAGTTCAGGGAGGTGGCGGGAGAAGAAATAGTGGATATCTTACAAAGAATCAAACTAACACACTGTAGAGGTGATATTTGCACAGCCTCCATTGTTAAATCCTTTGCTGTACCACTCACCCCTCTTATCACCAAATTTGTAATTTCCTCCTTTCAAGAGAGCTATGTGCCACTTGAGATAGAACAGGCTTGGATTTCTCCCCTCTTTAAAAAAATCTCCATTGGGACCTTACTTAGCGGGCAATTATCGCCCTATCATGAACACATCTTTCCTACTGAAGATTCTGGACAAAATTGACCATCGCTAAATCCAAGAGTTTCCAAGCGTACACAACATCCTAGGTCCAAACCAATCTGGCTTTAAAAGTGCTTACAGTATTAAATCCACCCTATTGAATCTTAAAACTAACATCCCGCAGTACTGTGATAAAGGAAAAACTGCTCTCCTGATGCTTTTGGCCCTTTCTGCAGTGTTTGATCTGGTCGACCATCCCATTCCGATGGCTAGACTGAATGCCTCGCTCTACTGTGAGTCCTCTTCCAGGGTTCACTCTTTTCTGACTAACCGGGTGGTCACAGTTTATCATGAGGACGCCATAGCAAATGGTTATATGCTTTCCTCTGTTATACCACAGGGGTCCTGTGTCTCTCCCACTCTGTTCAACATTTTCACCTTTCCTCATTCTGAGCTGTTGGATTCAGAAGGCATAGTGTATGCCAACTATGCAGATGACACTCCGTGCATCATACCACTCACAGGCAATCACACTCGGGATACTGTGACCATTAACACCATCTACAACCAAATCCACATATGAATGTTACACAGTGGGTTGGCACTTAACAACGCCAAAACTGATATTATGACTGTTGGCACTCTACCCAAATTATGCAAATTGGATATTGGATTGGATATTGTCTATCGATCCTTCTGAATTGCAGACCGTACCTTGATGTCCCTTCCTAAAGTTAAGACTGCGGGAGTAGTCTTTGATCAAGAGCTTACTATGAAAGCTCACATCAGTAGCCTTGTATCAGGTACCTCCTATTATGTCAAGCTCCTGGCTGAAATTATACCATTCCTTAACTCTTCCAATTGTGCCACTCTGGCCACAACCATCATTGGCGTTGAGGTCTAATAACTCATGCCTCCTAAGGCAAAATTGTCTCTTGTGTCGGATGGGTGTTTCCCCGTGGCAACCCCACGTCTGTGGAACCCTCTGACTCCGGACCTTAGATTATGTCTTTAGCAACCTTTAAAAATAGGCTCAAGACCATTCTTTGAATAATTGATGTTCTCCTAACCTGGTTGTACGATCCAGCTGTCTGATTCAATTATCTGTTCTCTGTGTGTGTGTTCCTTGTCTTAGCACTTCCATGCCTGCGGACTCCATTCCAGCGCTTTGGAAATAAAATAAATAGCCACCTTACCCATTAATTGCATCTGCCACCTGTCTTACTACCTTTGTACAAAATGATATTACAATGGTCAAAACATACAGCTACAAGGGCCTCTGTCCTGAGTTAAATGATTCCACTTCTCAACAGTTGGTGGTCATGATAGCTGGCTCCTGCAGAGCCTGTAGAAAGTTATTCACAGTTCTCTGGCTTCACAGATCCTGGAACCCCTCCGCTGCTATTGACAATGAATGGTAACTCTACTGGGCTGCATATGACAATTGATTTATTTCCCTTTTTCGTCAGGTAGATTTTCAGGCTGTCATTATTTTTGCCATCGACCAAGCACAGAATGTAGTGTGCTGTGCTGATTGCTGAATGTCCTCCATAGCAAGCCTTTTTTCTAGGCTCCTGTCTGGACAGAGGACACCACATGCTCTAGGTGCTGAAGGGTCTACCACGGGCTCAACTTCTTTCAGAGGACATCATTGGCATTGCTTCCTCAAGAGTCCATCACAGTCTCAGCTTCTCAATAGCCTTGTTGGTGAACATCCTCAGAGACCCTCCTGGGCTCATGTTCTTCATAACTTTGTTTAACTTGATTTCTCAAAACTCCCTCCCAGCTCAAACTCCACTGATCCCATTTTGCTACGGACCTTTGGGCAAGTCTTGTTTAGCTTCCTTGGTGGATTTGCCAGTCCCACCAGACTCTGGATAATGGCTCTTGGCTAGCCTTAACCTATTCTTTCTCAGGCTTTTGGACGCTCATCCTAGCAAGTATTATTTTTTTAATCCTTGGTGGCCTTGCAAATTACACCAGATCTATTGGTTACAAGTAGCCTGTCTCTCCTTTCCTGGTTAACAACTGGCGTCTCTTGGGGATTCAGATTGTCACCCTGCCAGTTTCTGGTCCCAGATTCACAAGGCGTTCAACTGCACCAGCCTTGGTAATTTGGGTTCACACCAGCTCGGATCCGACTGGTGGTTCCTTCCAACTCTCTGCATCCTTACCATATCTGGATCCCTTGGTTAGGTTTCAACTTTGGATCTTACTGTTCATCACCACAAATTTGTACCACCTTCCTCTGATGAATGTTTCCTCTCCTCTCCTCCAAGGACGCCCAAGCTGGGAGCCTCGCAAATTTCATGGAATGTATTTTCCTCTCTGCAAGGTTGCCCTTTTTTTGACTGCCAAATGACAGTATAGTGGGGAACACAAACTAGGGTAAGGATGGACTGGGGAGCCTGACATATCAACCCAATCCCTCCGTCATGGTCTACATCACGAAGAGGGTGGGGGTCCCCAACTCCCAGTATCTTTCCAGTGCCATCCGCTAGCTACAAACATGAGGCTTCATCACAGTGTCTCTAGAACAGAAGGATGAAATGGGGTAAACTCCTCCAGATACCACCTCAGGAGCACGAATCACAGAGCAGGTGGACGTCCACCGCTCCCAGGCTCCCTCTAACCTCATTTCCCAACCTCACCAATGGCACTTTGTAACAATATCCATTCACCCCCCGCAACTGCCCCAAGAAATGACATAGCTATCCTACAATTCCAACTTCACATACATTACACACAGGAATTAGATGCATCACAAATACCAGGCCAATCGCAATTTCACAACATTTTTTGCAATAGAAAAAGAAGGATAACATATGGAACTACCGACCAGCTAACATTGAAATAAACCTCAATAATTAACTTAAAGAAAGATTGCAATCACAGCTCATGCCATTTGTTCATAAAACATAAACGTATCCCATATTCTTCAAGCAAAAACATACACTGGAATGAGACTGAAGTACAAAAGAAATAGCTCAAGATTTTTTGGTACACATATTGTGGGAAAGATAAGTGTCAAACTAAAAACACAGCAAGAAACCTTCAGCAGGAAATTCCACTGAAGAAAACTAGCAGGCCTTAAAAGTCAATATGTAAATCTACTGTTACCCTACAGTTTCTTATCATGGAGATTGCATCCAGTAGGATATAGGAACATGAACCTGCTAACCTGTTAACACAACAAAACCAGCTCATATTGTGCAGTAATTGTAAATCCCAAGAGCAGGGGGATGCATTGGCCTCATAACAGCGGACTAGAGGCACACGTGGTCTAGGTGGATTCTGACTTTTACTTACATCACAGCATGGGTTATTTTAAGTGCAGGGGATTAATGTTGCCATCAGTTTTCATCCCAAAGGTTAGCAAGCCCTGCTTGAAGACCCCTTGGGGGGCTCCCCTCTTCCTGATATTGGTTTAGTGTGGTCACTTCCCGATTGATTTAGCACACTTAATTGCACCTAAATCCTTTGGTTCGATTTATATAGCTTTGATCACTATAACATACACACATATTTGATGTGATGCTACTTCAGCCTTTTTTTCTTCTCCTTTCCTCATCTCTCTGTAGAAAAACTATGAACGGATCATAAATCATCCCTGACAAAGCCTGCTACACGTGAAACACGTGTTGGCTCTTGGATGGAATGAACATGAATGTTCATAATACATATGGAAAATCACTATTTTGTTAAAACTGATATTTCCCAAGAGCAGTTCATTTTCAGCCTACTCCCAAGAGGAAGCAACATTAGATGCATGTAGTTAAAATCAGCCATGCACCGGCTAGACTGAAAGTCTAAATCCACCTATGCAACCACCAATTACTACGGCAGTTAGGTCACAATTTACCACCACCTATAAAATGAAAGTATTGCATTAGAGTGCAGCTAGGGGAGAAATGACATGTGAGGAGGGACACACAGCCTGAGGCTGTTGTTTGGTTATTTGCCCACTGGTAGGTAGGAATTGGTGCAGTCACACTGTGTGAGACTACACAACACTTACCTGCTTGGTATTAGGTAACCCACCTTTTGCAAAGGTCTGTACTACACAAGTTGGTAGTGTTGAGTAATCTCACACAGTGTGACTGCGCCAATTCTTACCTAACGCTGGTGGCAGGCAGTGGGATTGGCGTAGAGTGATTACTTTGACTATTTGTTGTACTTGTGCCCAACTAAACCAGCCACAGGGCTAAAGCTCCACCAAAAAGATAAGCGACTTGTAACGTGTCTAGTATGGATAACTTTAATGAGTCAGCCCTCACTAGCCTGACTGTAGATCAGCTGAAAGATCTGTGTAAAGCGAGGGGCCTACCTCTGAAAGAAAGAAAATGTGAATTAATTAGAAGGTTGTTAAATCACCAAATCATGGGTAGTAGGCTTGCAACACCTACTAACCAAAATGATGTGGAAGATAATTATGAGCGTGCTAGTTTAGAGTTAAGGTCCAATCAGCAAGAAGAGTCAGAAGAGGGAGAGGAGTCTCCTTTTTCCACAGCATGCCCCTGTACCTCAGTCACTTCCTATCATGAACCCACAAGGTCCAAATCTAAGCCCAGAATATTTTGCACTTGAAAGCCTAAGATTAGAGTTGGAGTTAAAAAAAATGGATGTACAATCCGAAAGCAAACATCAAGAGGTGAAACTAAGAGAAAGAAAAATGCAGCATGAAATGGAAATGAGAAAGATGTCCCTTGATTCTGCTTCCCTTTCAGGGTCATGTAGGTCTACTAGTCCCAAGAGGCTTCGCATGCCTAAAGAAGCAACGAGTATGCATGCACCTAAACGTAATGTGTTGGATTGGTTGAGTACGTTTGAATAAACCTATAGTCTGCAAGGAATAAGTGGGAACAATTTGAATCCATGGCTCATGTCTATGCTCCCCAGAATGGTTGTGATGCTGTTATGGAGTTGGGTGCCAGTGATAGAAAGGATTATTTATTTTTATTTATTTTTATTAATTTTAATTTTTGTAACGCGCCAACATTCCCGTGGGCCTCAGGGCACACACAAAGACAAGACTAAGACAAACGGGCATATGAGGCAGAAGAGGAGAAAAGAGTTGATGAGTTATTCGAAGTTAAAAAAGTGAGTTTTTATGGCACGTTTGACTACAGTATAGCTCTGGATCTGCCGTATCTGGGCTGGAGGTCTGTTCCAAAGAAGGGGACCCTGAGCATCCAGAGTGGTACCTCCAAATTTGGCTGTCCTGAATTTGGGGTGTTTAAGAATGATCGCAGTGGATGAACGAAGATTCCTCACATTAGGCTTAGTGCCAATGCGAGCTGACAGGTATGTAGGACTACTTAGACTGAGGCATTTGTGGGTCGTAGTGAGCATCTTGTGTGTTATATGATGTTTGACTGGAAGCCAATGGAGTTTTTTCCTAAAAGTGGAGATATGTGTTTGACGAGATTGATTAAAGATATTACGCAGAGCATTATTCTGAGCCACTTGTAGTGATTGGATGTTAGAGGCTGTGGTGCCCGCTAGGAGACTATTACAGTAGTCTAATCTCGAATTAATCGGTGCAGTGGACAGGAGAGCACAGTTCTCTTCCAAGATGAATGGGCGAATGTATCCTATTCTCTTGTTTATAAGACCGCAGCTGGACTTAATGCTGGAAATGTGGGATTTCATGGAGAGTTCTTTATCTTTTGGACGGTGATAATATTGTCGGCAATAGGGAAACTAGCATAGTTGGAGTCAAGTTTAGTCCGAGTATTTTTAGAATGCACAATAAGGAGTTCGGTCTTTTTGTCGTTCAGAGCAAGAGAATTGCACTCCATCCAATCTTGTATGGCTTTATATATTTTGTTGATGGTTTACACATCACTGCTATAAGTGCCACTCAACTGTATGACTACCTGAGTATCATCAGCGTAGTTTGTGTATTGCACTCCTAATTTGTTTAGGAGGTCAAGAAGGGGACACATCTATAGATTAAAGAGCAAATGCGACAGACAGGAGCCCTGAGGAACTCTGCATGTCTGAGAGATTGTGGAAAATGTATTATTGCCAACGCAAACCCTAACCATTCTGGGACCCAGAAAGGAAGCAATCCATCTGGATGCAATTACAGAGCAGTTAGCGACCTCTCCGAGCCTTGACACCAGTAAACTGTGATCAACTAGGTCAAAGGCTGCGGAGAGGTCTAGTAGCATGAGCAGTGCAGCTTGGTTTTTGTCAGCTATGCTAGCTAGGGTGGATTTGAGATCTAGCATAGCTGTCTCAGTCCCGTGACGAGCTCTATAGCCTGACTGACGGGTTCCCAGGATGTTATGTTTTTCAACATGGGCCTGTAACTGTAGGTAGGTAAGTTTATCAAGTATCTTAAGGACAAAAGGCACGTTTGTTATGGGCCTATAGTTGTCATTGTTGGCTGGATCAAGGTTTTCCTTTTTCAATAAAGGTGTAATTGTTACTCACCAACCAGGATGAGGATAAGGAGGTGACCAGGACCGGTATTCGCAGGGTTTGATTGAAGAGCTTGGATGGGGCCTCCAACCGAGCCTCCTCTCTGTGAGGGAATAGATCTTTAAAATGATATGACCCCCTACTGATTAAAACAGTACAAGAGCCCGATCACCCAAAAGAGCGGGGAGAACACACCGCCACGGTTTACCAGCTGTAAAAATAAAGAAGAAATGAGTTCTATAATTGCAGACCGGGGATGGATTATTTCTACCTCAAGACAATATCCCTGTCAAGACTATTCAAGGAACTATGACAATAGGTTGGAATAGGAAAGAAACACTCCTTACCACTAGTAGTGTTGGGATCAATCCAAGGTGAAACAAACGGCAGTATAAAATAATAAATGGGAAAGTTAGTGAGGGTTCTAACCCGAACGGCACGAGGAGCGCACTAGTTCCGGGTTGGTGCACACTCTGCGCAGCGTCCCCCTGTGCACTTGTTGAAGAAAGGTAAACACAATTCCCAATGTCCAATATCAGACTTGATAGAAATGTCAATGAATCCCAGACGGTAATCCTGTTAGATGTGCTGTTCGGGGCTAGGAGCAAGACTTGAAAGGGTCCTGTTAACGTGCGGGCAGCAGAAGTGCAAAATCGATTTGGCAAGGCAGTCTGTGAAAACAAGAAATAGGTCCTGGTACACTAACCTGGCAGTAAAGTACAAAGCAGCAGACAAGACGGTCCGTTAGGCAGGCAAAGGTCAAGAATTCCAGATTATCAAGAAAGGACGAAGACGAAACTTCAAAGGCGTCAGCAACTTCAATCAGAAGCAGCGAGCTGAATGAAAAGACTGCATTTATCCGAAAGAGAAAGCAAAACGTCAGAGCATGGTGATTAGAGGCGCAGGGCACATGATAGTGCAGTGGAGCATCATGGTACTCGTAGTTTGTTCAATCCCTGCCGCAATCTCCATTGTGAAAGGAATGGGGGAATGAAGCGCCGCATACCACAAGGAAGGAAAACATGTTTGTGCGTACCTTTTAAAGAACAAGCCCGTCTTCTGGAGTGATGTGTACGGCGGGGTGTAACAGTAATCCATGCTGATTTTAACAGGTCCGGCACCAGACCCTCGTCGAAGGAGAGATTTACCAGTTTGGTAAGCCATGGAACCAAGGTTCCCAAGGACTCCTTAAGAATGCTTGTGGGGCAGTCGTCGGCAGGACACAAAGTGGCTTTGAGGTCTTGTATGATTTTGGATACTTCGTCTTCGGTGTAGTGTGTGAATGAGAATTGAGGGATAGTGTTTTCACTAGTATTGGACAGAGTGGTATCAGTAGAGGTTTGCGTCGATGTTACGTTGCATGGGCTTTCTTGATTTTTTCTTTGTGAGAGTCGATCTTGAGAAGAAAGATGTCATGAATGCCCTGACACCACTTATCATCCTTGATGATATTGTTAGTGGGTGGAGGCTGATTTTGAAACTCTGCTAGGATTTTGAATAGCTCCCCAGTGTTGGATTGTGTATTCACAATTATTTCATTATAGTGTGTGGCCTTAGCCTCTATGATGAGTTTTTTGTAGCTAAGGATGGATTTTTTATAGTTTGTTAGGGTGTTATCATTTGGATCCTTCCTCCACGCTCTTTCGAGAGCTCTCTTTTCTTGTCTGGCAACAAGAATTTCATTAGAGAACCAAGTGTTCTTTGTGGTTTTAGTCTTTATTGCCTTCATTATGAGTCAGTTAAGCTGGCATTAATAGCCAGATTTGGGAAGACTCCTTCCCAGTAATTTTAGAGGTTTAGGACTCTCAAAAAGACTGATGGTAACCCTTGGGCTACCTGGGTATGTGAATGTTTGAAGAACGCATATGGTTGGGTTAAGGGGTACAGAGTAAACTCTTTTGAAGGAATGAGAGATTTTGTTTTGCTTGAATCTATTTATGATGCCTGCTCTCCTGAGCTGAGACAGGACTTGGCTGAATCTAAGGAAATTGATCCTAAAAAGCCAGAACAAGCTGCTGACTTTTGGGTAGCCAACAGGGCCACTCACAAGAAGGAAGAGGGGAAGCAGCACAAGAAAGAGGGTAAAGAGAATTCTAATTCCAACCATCCAAAAGAGGGCCACAAACATAACTTGGGTAAATCACATGATGGGAAACCTTGTAGGTCTAGTGAACCCTCTGGTGCCAAACCAGAGGAGGTCAACAGAAACCCCCATTCCAGAGAACATTTGGAAAAAATGTATGTGGGTCTGTAGATCATGTGAAAGGAGATCCCCGATGTAAGGGTAAACCTTCAGGGGTCCACACTGCATCCTTAGCTTTCAACCCTGAGGCAGAAGCCCAAAAGACAAGTGCACACCTTTAACTACTGGCTGAAGACCCCATTGGCGTTCAAGCAAGTGTATCTTTAGTGTCCCTTGTTAAGGATTTGAATCAGGGGACACATACACCGTGGTCTCAATCTAGTATGTAGCGCCTAACTGAAGTGCTTTTCTCCTTATTTATGTGGATTAAATTTTGGGATGATACACCACTCATATCACACACCCTTTTCAAATACCCCGGGTCACAATGGACCATGAACCAGGCTGGTTGGCCAAATGCAATATTTATTTATTTATTTATTTAAAATTGAAAAGAAATCACACACTTTTAATATAGGGCAGCAATCACCAATGGAGTGATGGTTACAAATGAGAATGTGAGCAATGCACTGGGTTTGAATTGTTAGTGGCGTACATACACAGCACAGCAGAATAGGAGCACTTTTGATTTAGGACAGATAGCACTCAATTTAGGATTTCCCCATGCAAAGTTCCCTCAACCCACAAATAATCAATTCTTAATGGATGTAAGGAAGCAGCAGGTGATCAGGAATAAGGAGCTGAAAACGGAATGCAAATCCGACCTTCCCTCCCCAAATAAGAGTGAAAAACAGATTTGAAACCCTTGCAATGTTAAAAAGGACACTCAGAAATGGATGAATAAAATAAGGAATGTGTGTAAAAACCTTGAAACAAATATGGTTCTTGACTAAAGCAACAATGTAAAGGTACTAACAATCACAAGCATTGGATTAGCAAGAGCATACAGTTTGAAAATTGAATGGAAGATTTAAAACAGTTTACAATCAAAATGACATGTTGGAAACGTTTGCAAATATTTCCGTTTTCCGTGTAAATTTACTGAAACTGTTTCCTTGAAAAACGGGTGAAATATTGTGACTTGCAATGCAGTTTTTTGGTTGGGGGATAGCTATAGATCACAGGTACACTATGGAAGTGAAAGTAAGTCTCTAAGTTGAATGAGTTATGCAAGATCTAAGAAGGTGCACTTTGAGTAAATTAAGACGCGAAAAAGGAAAGGAAATCAGGTTGTGAGAAGAACAGTTTTACTCTTCACTAGAGTTTTCAGGCTAGGCCACCAAGGAGGGGCACAGTAAGCTCTAGGGTTGATTTGCAAGTTCAACCCTCTCGCCCCAGCCCCCGCCCCGGTGGAACCAGTCCGAACACTCGAAATAGGATAAATGGCTTAGGATTTCACAAGACAAAATTACTAAAGAGATGGCGCTAGCATAAGAAATCAAAGGCAGGGTTGCAAGATTTATTGTGACAGTTTGAACAAGGTATAAGGATAGGGTGACTTAGAGAGTGGGATGAGGACAAAGACAAGATAGGCTATGGGTTTAGATGGTGTGGCAATTGATACTCATAGTCCACTTTTTAGTGTTGGATTTTGGACCGTCAACGGTTCTGGTCACTACACGGCAGGGTGCCTGGCAAACAGCTGGACAGTTCTGGTTACCGGGTAGCACTTCTGGACTGGCAATTCTGGTTACTGGATAATACAGGTCATCAGGGCTGCAGCAGCATGCATTGAGTTGCGGCCAGCCAGGCTGGATCAGGATGCCAAAGGTACCACAGTTTTCCCCTTGTTAATGGGAGATTTAGTGTTTTTTTTTTATATTGGAGGCCTTGCTGGGAATGGGATCAGCACTGCTTGGGTCTTGCTGTGGGCCCTGGAGTAGGATCAGCAATGCTTGGCCTTGTTGTTGGAGTCTGGATCTGGAAGATGAAGTGTACAGGAATGCAGCACCGGAAATCAGGAAGAGTGTGTGTGTAGAGTCTTGTCAGGGACCCTTATTTATAGTGCATAATGAGATCATCAAAGTATAGGCTGGGCAGGGTTTACTAAGCACACCCCTAAACTATCTGGATTGGACAGGGGTGTTAATCTCCACCTTGCTCTCAACTGGTCGGATTTCCAAGGGAATGATGTCAGATTTATGAGGTGAGTTTTACAATGTGCAAAACTCCCATACTTACTTTACTTAAAATCTGATTTTGCCAAAAAAACGCATTTACACCATTGCAATCTCTTTAGCAAATTATATACACAGGTTACATATTTTGGGCAGCACATATCCGTCCAATCCTCCAGTCTGTGGGACCTTGTTTCACCTTCTGACACATTTTGGTTATTTTGAGCATGAGAGATTTAGCCCCAAATTCCCTAACTTTATACACAGAGGGATGTATGTACACAATGTTATGTTTGCAACATTGATATTTTTGTGTTTATCCTCATTACTTTGCCCTTTCTGCCCCAAGGTGTCAGTGAGTTCTATCATGTCTCTAAAGAAAGCAAAAAAAAAAAACACTTTTACACTGCAACATTTTTACAATTTTTCAAAGTCTTGCTGCAGAGATAGGAGTCTTTAAAGTTTATTCCTGAAATAGTCTTTGTGAACAAATGGCAGTTCCTTTGTCTTGCCCTGGACCATTTCTGCTGCCACCAACTGTCATTTCCTTCAAAGCAAGGTGGGGGTTTCTCAGCTTAATTGAAGTTATATTGCCCCTTCACACCTCAGGCTTCCTTCCCTGGTAGCTTCATTGTCAGGGTCCCAGCAGAGACGAAAGTCTGTTCAACCCTGTAATTATCAGGGGGCTGTCAGTATCTGCTGAGAGAGAGCCCTCCTTTTGGTGCCACCCCTCCAAGCAGAAAACCTGTTTTTCAACTTGCAACTCCAGCCACTATTCTTTTAACCTTTAATTTCTGATCTCAGATCCAGAATTAAAGCAAGCCGGTTGCATAAAATAACCCATGCTATATAATCTCACCAGCAACAAACGCCTTCATATTGCCAAAGACTGGCAGGCTTTCATTCACCAGTGTGAACACAGGCATTTGTTTTTCTTTAGTTTGCAAAAGCCCATTTCTTTACACGTGGTGCAGCTGGCCTTCCTTTTTAAATTCAACTTTTCATCTCCAGCAGATTCACTCACTGTCTGCCGCTATAGTTATTCTCTTGAAGTGCTGGAGTTGGTCTGAAGCACAGATTCATTGAAGCAGGCATGGCTCAGCTAGTTAGAGTCTCTTTCTAAACAGCTGAGTTTTGGATACTTTTGCAAAGAAAATGATAGTGTTTCCCACGTGAGTAAAAGTAAGGTTCCTGGTTGATTTTTTTTTTTTTTAGTTGGTTTGACTGGGCTTGTCAATTCAGAATTATGCCTGGTTTTGCTGAGGCACAGTGAAACACACAGGGCTTAGTAGGGCTTATTAATCACAGTGGCTTTAAGGAACAGAGGGAATTAGCATCAAAGCCGCATTTTCTTTTAAAGGTGAAAAACGGTTTCTTTTCAATGGATATTTTGGCTTTTGCAGCAAAGCAACGCTGCTTTTTCCACTTTCTTCCTTTTGTTTATGTCGGAACACACTGGCAATCTCCTTCAATGTGCCCCCCTGGTTCCATCCTGGCCGATGTGTGCTTGGCAGGATGGTGCAGCCATTTTTGTTGTTGTTGCAAAACGCAGTTTAGAGCCACGGCGCTCACAGGAGCCAGTGCAACCCTCTTGTGGTTGTTTCTGCGCAAATGCAGTTTAGTGATGTGGGGCAATGCCGTTCAGTGGGTCATCATATCCCACACCCTGCGTCTGTGGGAACAACATAATGTGGGTGTTTATGACACCATTCCAGATAGCACCAACGAGTATTATAAGGACAGTGTCCTTGTAGATGGTCAGGAGACTCCTGCCATAAGAGACACTGGGGCAAGCATAACAGTGGTTGATACAAGCTTTTTCAAAACTGAGGATGTAGCTAAGGCACCCAAAGGTCCAACTAAACTTGCAGGAGGCCCTATCCAAATGGTCCTATTGTACCAGCTCTCATCCAGTGGAATATATTAGGATCCCTGTGAGTATACAGAATAAAGGGCCAGGGAGGCTCTTGTTGGAAATGACTTGAAGGCTCTTGGAGTAGTGTCTAGTACCCCCAGACCTCCCAACAAAATGAAGCAGGAGCAAACAAGATTTGCCAGAGAGGCAACCTTGAGAGATTCTCAGTTTGAAGTTAAGGAGATTTCCAATGACCGCCAGTCCACTGGAAGGCCACCCTTCAAAGAAGAGAAAAGAGACTAAGGTGAAATCAGGGTCTCTGGAAAGAAGAAAGGTCTGAAGCCAAAACCTGTCTACAAGACATCCCCGAGAGAAACTGTCCCAAGTCACCCAAGTGACCCCTTCCCCAGCTGATGCTGAGTGGGAGGATCAGCCAAATTCTGTGGAAACAGCTACTGGTGACACAGAGCTGGAGGAAAATCTTCTCTGCATTGGAGATCTGGATCCTAGAGACCATGCTGAGCTGCAGACTTTAATTGCAGAAGGTGGACCCTCTAGGGCAGACTTCAGCATAGGACAAAGAGAGTGTCCCTCTCTAGAAGGTCTGCGTCTGCAGACAGCTTCCCAACTGGAAGGGCAAGAGCCAGTGAAGCATAGGCTCTACTGGGAGGATGGCCTCCTTTACAGTGAAACTACTAAATCTACCCCAGTGGACTACAGGAGACTGGTAGTGGCCCAGGAGGTGAGACAGGCGTTCCTACAGTTGACACATGAGATCTCTTTGGCTGGTCACTTGAGTTTCAAGAAGACCAAATAGTGACTATCTCTGTACTTCTACTGGTCCAAGATGGGGGCTGATGTAAATAGGTTCTGTACGAGCTGCCACACTTGCCATACTTCTGGCAAGAGTGGACCCAAGTATGTGGCACCTTTAGTGCCCCTCCCTGTGATGGGAGTCCCTTTTGAGAGGGTGGGGATTGACATTGTTGGTCCCCTAGACCCGCCAACCTCCCCAGGCAGTGGCTAAGGCCCTACTTGGTATTTGTTTTACAGGGTAGGTTTTCCTAATTAAGTCATCTCTGACAGGGGATCAAACTATGAAGAGCATGGTAGGTGCTTTAGGGGAACCCCTTAGAAGAAAGTGGGACCTTCTACTGCCATGCCTTCTCTTTGCTTATAGAGAAGTCCCTCAAGCAGGGGCTGGTTGTAGCCCCTTTGAACTTCTTTATGGTCATCCAGTCAGAGGCCCTTTGGCCCTGATCAAGAAAGGATTGGAGAGTGCTCCTTCCCTACAGCCAGTGGGAGTCACTGACTATGTGCTCGAATAGGATGGCACTGATGATGACAGAAGCTTCTGAAAACCTGAAAGCTGGTCAGGCTCTGGTCAAGCATTGGCACAATCAGAAGACCAACATGGTGGAGTTTATGCCAGACCAGTTAGCATTGGTTATGGTACCTACAAAGGGCCGTACAGGACAAGTGGATTGGACGCTTCAAGGTTGTAGGCAGGCTTCGAGAAGTCAATTATTTAGTGGACTTGGGCAACACTCTATAGGCCCTTAGGGTCTATCACACTAACCCTCTGAAGGCTTATGTTTCCAGACCCGAACTATGAGCTTTGCTCTTAGCCTCTGATCGAGAGGAGGAGGAGAGTGAGCCTCTCCCTGATCTCCTCGGGGGGCAACCTTCAGATGAGACGATTGAAGGAGTGAAACTCTCTTCAGATTTTACTCTGCTGCAGCAGGAGGAGTGCAAGGCTCTGTTAAATCAGTTTGCCACCCTGTTTTCTCTGACACCTGGCTTGACCCCTTGGGGCCAGCACAATATTCTCACTGGTGACAGTCTCCCTGTCAAAAGCAGGGACTAAAGATTGTTAGCTCATGTCAGATCTCATATAATGGAGGAGGTCAAGAAGATGCTTGACCTTTGGGTTATTGAACCATCTACCAGTCCATGTGCTAGCTCAGTTGTACTAGTGCCAAAGGCAGGAACCAAAGAGTTGAGATTCTGCATGGACTATAGGGCTCTTAATGCAGTCACCACGGCTGATGCCCATCCTTTACCCAGGACAGATGAACTGATGGACAAGCTTGGTTCAGCCAGGTTCCTCAGTACATTTGACCTAACCTCAGGCTATTGGCAAATAGCTCTGACAGACCATGCATTCTCCACCCAGGAGGCTTATACCAGTTTAAGGTTATACCTTTTGGACTTATGAATGCACCAGCTACATTTCATAGGATGGTGAACCAGGTTCTGAATGGTTTAGAGGACTTCTGTATTGCATACTTGGATGACATTGCAGTGTTCAGTCCCACTTGGGAAGAGCATCTTCACCACCTAGGATATGTTTTGCAGGCTCTGGAACAGGCCCATCTGACAAGAAAGGCTAGTAAATGTCCAATTGGTCAGAGTAAAGTGGTCTACCTTGGACATGAGGTAGGAGGAGGTGAAATAAGGCCATTGCCTAGCAAAGTACAAGCTGTACATAATTGGGCCACCGCTAATACTAATACCCAAGTAAGAGCCTTCCTAGGTCTCACTGGGTACTACAGGAATTTCATTGAGAACTATGGGACCATATCTTTTCCCTTAAATGTGATGTGATCTCACCCAAATTTCCCAAGAAGGTCAGGTGGAATGATGAGTGCAATGAGGCCTTCGACGGACTGAAGAAAGCCCTTTGTCGAGTACCTAACTTGAGAGCTCCTGATTATAACCAATCCTTCATTGTACAGACAGATGCTTCTAATACAGGAATACGTGCAGTTCTAAGCCAACTGGATGAGAAAGGCAGAGAACACCCTATCTGCTTCATCAGCAGGAAGCTGAAGGACCGTGAGACAAAGTGGGCAACTATAGAACGTGAATGCTTTGCCATTGCATGGTCACTGAAGAAGTCTAGGCCATACTTGTATGGTTCTATTTTCGTTATTCAGAATGACAACCAACCCTTGACATGGTTAATGCAGATGAAGGGGGAAAATCCAAAATTGTTAAGATAGTCAATTAGCCTCCAAGGGTTTGATTTCACTATAGAGCACAGGTCAGGGTGTAAACACCAAAATGCTGATGGTCTCGCCAGAAGGTATGACTGACTGGAATAAGACATTCATCCAGGAGTGGATTAAATCCTCCTGTCCCTTAGTCTGGGGGGCGGGAGGGTGGGACAAATGTTAGGGAGAATTTTCATTTCTGTAAAATTCCCTTCAACCTTAGAGACCCTCAGCTCTTTTGCTGGACTTAGGACTTTTTAATTTTAACCCTGGAGTGAGTGAGACCTTTTTCTCACTCTCTCATGTGTTTTTTCCTGATTTGGATTTTTTGTTTTCACTGTATTTGGAGTCTGACAAACTCCATATGCATCTGCTTTTTGTATGGTGACGCACAACACCTTTAGTGCAGTGTCATTGCGAAATCCTTTAGATTTCTCATAATGTGTAAATGCCTTTTCTTGTGTGAACTACAGTTCCCAAGAATAGTAAAGTGAAATTAACTTGACTTACCTTTTCTCTTTCTAGGTCCAGCACACACCATCTTATGTGGAGTGTAGGGTTGGGGGGCAGGGGGGAATTAACTAGTAGCCCCTTATCCTACTTTCCCATGTAAAATGTTTGTTACCTTCACTACTTTAAATGGCTGGTGGCAGTGGTTTACTTTTTCCTAGCATTGTGCTTTTCAACCCCAGGCTGGACCCCCAGCTGCAGTACAGCACCAATGGGTGACCATTTTGTCAAAATGGCCTCTCTTCTTTTTTCGCCATTTTCTGTTTGTGAGGTCTTTCTTGGGTTTTACTCTGTGCATTGAGACAGGTTTGAGCCCTTTGTTTGTCTTGCCTTTGGCAGGCTTCAACCCTAAAGCCCACCCCTGGCTCCAGTGTCTGGAAGGACAGGATGTGAGGTAGGGTCCCGACACTCCCCTGTCCTTTGTCTCTAGAAATGCCTGAATGCAACTAGTCCTGATTGGCTAGCGGGCTGTCCTTTTAAGACAGCCACCCTGCTGTGTGATTGACAGCCTAGGCTGTGCATGAACGGGTGATACCTGGTTAAAAGGCAAGGGTTTAGGGAATGCAGGCAGTCGACCACTGTGAGAAACACCTGATGAAGAAACCATGAACAAAGTTTGCTGCAACCTCCTGGACCATTGAATTGCCCGGTGAAGCCCTGCTGCTGTGCTGACCTCCTTTTTCACCTCAACAGAGACGCTCCGGACAGAGTGACTTCTTCTTTTGGGTTAGCTGGACTAACTAACCCCATGACGAACTCCACTGGACCACCATCCCTGACTTGCTGTGCCTCCCTGTTGCTGTGAGACCCCAATGCTTGGGGTTGAGTGTCCGTAGTCGAGTGCAACATCTGCCATGGAACGAATCCGGCTAGAAGCTTCAGGAGACTCCTAAGGACCATCCAGAAGCATGACTTCCAGATCCAGAGCCCCCTCGCCAAAGTGCAGGCCCGAGGGAGCGAAGAGAGCCTAACTGGTGTCTGAGATCCGCATCCGTGCTGTTTGCTAAGCACTGAAACCGCAAAGTGCAGCTTAACCGAAAAGAGCCTGTAGCTGCCGACCACCTCTGAAGTATTGCTGCATGAGCCCTCCAGACGTCCTCCCTCTTGGCACCACGACTGAGGCTCAGGAACCATGGTCTGCACCACTGTAGCAAGACGAAGTCCAGCTGGGCCACTCTTCTTCTAACCAGAGGTACTGTTTAGGCTTGGGGTACTCTTTTCGAGTTGACTTGAACTCCCTTCTCACAAGTTTAACAGCTTGTGGCCCTACAAGTGTTTTTTCTGAACTCTCTAACTTTGTGCAAGACTTTGATCCAAGAAGTGCATCGGATACATAGGCTGTGTTCCAATTGATTTTGGCTGTCCTGGCTCCCTAAAGGCACTCTTCTAAATCCAGTGACTTTGATGCTGCCTGTCCCTCGTAGGTGGTAGCTTGTTGTGTACTGGTACTGCTGGGAAAGGCTTATTTAGATTTCATTGGAGGATTTGGTTGTCCTCACAATTACTGAGAACCTGTTTTAACCTTTTACTTCCCTTGACCTTTCCTTTCTACAACTGTGAATCTGCAATGTATAACAGTGTGATATATAAATGAAAATGCCATCCTTGTTATTGAAGTCACCTATGGGTGTAGGAGAAGTGTATAAAGCATATGCAAAGATTATTCACTGGCTTGTTTGATTCTGAAAAGTAATTTTCAAAGTTTATTTGTATTGTTACAAACGTTTGCCTTTTAAAAAAATGCTTATTTAAAACTGACGTTAAATAAATAACTATTTATAACTGAAACTTTGAGTGTAAGGGTTACTTGTATTTATGAATTTATTTCCATTGTAAAGCTCTACAGCTCACATTTACCCCTCTTGTGATAGGCCTGGCTGCTCAGTCACACTACCACCTTGTGTAGTACAGACCTATACCAAAAGGTGCGTTACCTAATACCAAGCAGATAAGTGTTGTGTAGTCTCACACAGTGTGACTGCACCAATTCTTATCTAACACCCACCAATTGACTGCCCATGGCCATGCTAATCCCTGTGGCCATTTACATCCACTACCTGCTTTCCCCGCCTAAAAACATCCTCCTGGGATCTCTTTGAGCTATCCCTATCAAGCAGTCATATCACACTTTATCTTATGAATGTTAACATTAAGCAGTCTGCTGAGAGTTAATGGCTTACTTGCAGTTACTGCTGTAATATAAATGTCTTAACCAATTGTGATTGTTGCCACTTAATATATATGTATTCCTTGACCATTAGTTCTATTAAAAACAAGCATGAATGAAAACAACACTTTTGGCTTCTGTGTAGGTATTCAACATTTGCTAGGCACTTCTGTTTTATGTCCAGGTAATCATACCATTTTCCAGCTGTTGGCGTTATATAGCCAGGTAATACCGTTATGGCAGTGGGTATAGGTCGAAAACATCACATGCAATCACGGCAAATCCCATAATATGAAACTTTTTCAATCGAATTTTAGTACATTTCTTCGTATAAATAGATGGGTGGTGGGGATGCAGTATTATTAAGGTCAGAGATGTAGGGGGCTGCGGTGGGAGTCCCCCGCATTTTATTTCGATGAAATGCGGTAAAATTCAGAGAAAATAAAATCAATGAAAATGGTATTTGCAGTGATGTATTCAATGTTTTTTGACGTAGATCCATGGCAGTGGAAGGAAAATGTATATCCAATGCCTACACAAAAGACCAAACCGTTTGGCTTTGCCAATGCTTGTTTCAGCATGCTACCTAGGATTGCCATTTCATCTACTAGCAGAAGTCAAACCATATCGTCATCATTCACAAAGTATTTCGGAGCATCACCACTTAGGTTTTATACTCTTGCCAATAACCACTAGAAGGATGCCCATCTACAGATACATTTATTTGTAGTTAAAAAAGCAATGACAGAGCCAACAGTTTTGGCTTAAGGTATTTTTTAACAATTTGCCAGGTACTGACATCATATGCCCAGGTAATCACTGCATTGTCCAGCTGTTATAATCGTATGGCCAGGTGGTACCATTATATCAGTGCCTAGCAAATGCCTATCCCATGCTTATGCCAAAAGCCCAAACTGTTGACTTTGCCAATGCCTGTTTTAAAGGCCTACTGGTTTATGGACAACATCAAAGGGCTCTGGTTCTCAGAATGTTCGCCGGTACAGGAGGAAAACCCCCGAGCTGCTTCCAGTCTTCAGACGTGGAACAATCTTTCATGTGATTAAAGCTGTGTCAAAATGGTTGTAAAGAAAGCAGAAGAAACAATGGAGGAGGAAGTTGAATCGCAGAACTTTAGTCACTGCGTGTGAAAACCACAGATTAGTAAGACATTAACAGATGACTTGGCACGGAAAGGAGATGGAAACCTACGAATAAGAGATTGAACAGGCACAGGGTGGTGGACCGCACGGCACAATGGCTATTTCATGCACAGACAAACCTGTGGTGAATGCAGTGTCTATCAGATGGACTCCTACTTCTGGCCTGGATATGAGTAAAGACTGAAAGAAAGTACCCACACTGAAAAACAGCCATTTAGGTATTCCAGTTCCAGTCACTGAACAAAATTACAGAAAATCCTGAAGTTTAGATGACCTTGGATATCCCATTCCTAATTTATAAGAACGCTCTTGAAACCTGAGGTAAGAAAAGGAAAGAAACCAATTGTGACTACTATAATAAAAATAGCGCATCCCATTCATGTTTCAGGGCCTGATTCTCATCTTGACGCAGTGAGTGTGTTAAAGAGCATGCGTCACTGCGGCAAATTTGGACGCCCAGGCTCCACCGCTATTTTTAAGTGGGCCTGGGCATTGTTCGAGTGCACGATAGTGCACCGCCCGCATTCTGCCTGTTTGTGGAGAGAACGGGTGGAATGCAAAATCTCGGCAGACCTTTTTTTAAATAACGAGAAAATAGTAATTTAACGGAAGTGCTGCCGAGATCACGGCAGCACCTGTAGAGGAAGCAGGTGTTTTAAATCTAACAGCTCATTGTCCAATGCCTGAGTTACAGACCTTTGATCAAATACCTTTTTAAATTCCATTTTAAACTGAGCATAATCATATAAAATGGGTTATGCTGAATCGCTGTATATTACAACGAAGATTCTACACCCCCCATTATAGAGGCTAAAACAAACGCTCCTTTAGTACTGGAGGTAGGAAATATTTCTTGAAGACAGATATAATGGTACCCACTGTCATGAACATTACTACTTACCCACCTGCACTGAACACGCGGCTTCCTGCGGCACTCCTCCACAAAACCGGTACAAAAGTGGTACCTTATATGTGGCCACTTTAAGGCACATTCTAAAGTGGAGGAGTGCCATAAGAATAGCCGTGTTAAATAGCAGTTACCGAATGTGGTGGTTGCTAGGTTAGTTTCCCACCCATCGTAGCAACCGCCACATATATTCCAAAAGTATCGCATTCATTCCGACTTCGGAAGAATGTGCCACTTTCAGAATTGGTGTGAGGGCCCTATCCTCAACAATGCGCAGTGAGCATGCTAAACAGGATGCTTCACTGAGCCTTGTTCTGACACCCAACCACCGTGCTTATTCTGAAGTGGGCCTGGGCATCAGTGCAGTGCACAACACAGACGTGTCATGAACTGTCTGCAATCCGCCTGTTTTTGTAGTAAATGGGCAGATTGCAATCTCGGCAGCAGTTTCGGTAAATAGCAAGTTAATCGCAAATTTAACGAAAGTGCTGCAGAGTATGATATATATATATATATTTATCTCGCTATAATTATATAGCGAGATATATATATATTACATTGCCACGGTAGTTATGGTTAAGTTGGTGTTTCCATAGGATGAGCACTTTTTGGGCGGCTTATAACTTCGCTCTCCCTGGACGAATCCTCACCAAACTTTGCAAAAAAAGTATTTGGGTCACTCTGAATTTTTTTTGCAAAGTTTGGTGAGGATTCGTCCAGGGGGGGCAAAGTTATAGGGGGGTCCCAAAACTTTTATTTTCCCATAGACATAATGGGAAAAAACTTTGCTCACGCCTACAGCCCAAACCGCTGGACGGATTTACACCAAATTTGCGGCAGGAGCGGCGGCTTGGTCCCGAAAGCGTGCTTTGCTTTATTTGGTGTAAATCCGTCCAGTAGTTTTTAAAAAAATGACAAAAATGTAAGTGAAAAAAATTAATGATATCTGTGTTCGCTTCACGGACACACTTCCCTGTTCGCTCTGCGGACAGGACGGTGATTGGGCAAGCAGCTTGTGTGATGTCCGCGGACATCTGACGTGCTCTCTCATTGGATGCGGTGAAAGCGTGCAGTGCGTCTGGCTTCAGAGACTCCCGCCATCTTTGTTCCTTGCCGCCTGCACAGTAATTCTTGTGTCTGTCTCCTGTTCCTCCCACCCCCTCTCATGCCCCGTGTGTCTGTCTTGTCCCCCCACCCCCACTCATGCTCCGTGTCTCCCCTGTTCCTCCAGCCCCCCGCTAATGCCATCGGCACACGGTGGCCAGCGGAGGGCAGAGGAGCGGGATCTGCCGCCTGCACATGAACGCCGTGTGTCTCTCTTGCTCCTCCCCACCCCCGCTCATGCCCCGTGTGTCTCTCTCCCTCCCCCAACCCCAACTCATGCCCCGTGTGTCTCTCTCCCCTTCCCCCCACCCCCCGCTCATGCCCTGTGTGTCTCTCTCCCTCCCCCCACCTCATGCCCCGTGTGTCTCTCTCCCTCCCTCCACCCCCCGCTCATGCCCCGTGTGTCTCTCTCCCTCCCCCGCTCATGCCCCGTGTGTCTCTCGACCTCCCTCCCACCCCCGCTCATGCCCCGTGTGTCTCTCCCCCTCCCGCCCACCCCCCGCTCATGCCCCGTGTCTCTCTCCCCTTTCCCCCCACCCCCCCACCCCCCGCTCATGCCCCGTGTGTCTCTCTAACTCCCCCCCACCCCCGCTCATGCCCTGTGTCTCTCTCCCTGCCCCCTGCTCATGCTCCGTGTGTCTCTCTCCCTCCCCTCCACCCCCGCTCATGCCCCGTGTCTCTCTCCCCTTCCCCCCACCCCCCGCTCATGCCCCGTGTGTCTCTAACTCCCTCCCACCACCGCTCATGCCCCGTGTGTCTCTCTCCCTCCCCCCCACCCCCACTCATGCCCCGTGTGTCTCTCTCCCTCCCCCCACCCCCGCTCATGCTCCTTGTGTCTCTCTCCATCCCCCCACCCCCGCTCATGCCCCGTGTGTCTCTCCCCGTCCCGCCCAGCCTCTGCTCATGCCCCGTGTGTCTCTCTCCCTCCCCCCACCCCACTCATGCCCCGTGTGTCTCTCCCCCTCCCACCCACCCCCCGCTCATGCCCCGTGTGTCTTTCCCCCTCCCGCCCACCCCCGCTCATGCCCCGTGTGTCCCTCCCTCCCCCCACCCCAGCTCATGCCCCGTGTGTCTCTCTCCCTCCCCTCCACCCCCGCTCATGCCCCGTGTCTCTCTCACCTTCCCCCCACCCCCCGCTCATGCCCCGTGTGTCTCTCTCTCTCCCTCCCCCCCACCCCCGCTCATGCCCCGTGAGTCTCTCTCCCTCCCCCCACCCCTGCTCATGCCCCGTGTGTCTCTCTCCCTCCCCTCCACTCCCGCTCATGCCCCGTGTCTCTCTCCCCTTCCCTCCACCCCCCGCTCATGCCCCGTGTGTCCCTCTAACTCCCTTCCACCACCGCTCATGCCCCGTGACTCTCTCTCCCTCCCCCCCACCCCTGCTCATGCCCCGTGTGTCTCTCTCCCTCCCCCCGACCCCCGCTCATGCCCAGTGTGTCTCTCGAGCCTCCCCCCACCCCTGCTCATGCCCCGTGTGTCTCTCCCCCTCCCGCCCAGCCCCTGCTCATGCCCCGTGTGTCTCTCCCCTTCCCCCCACCCCCCGCTCATGCCCTGTGTGTCTCTCTCCCTCCCCCCATCCCCACTCATGCCCCGTGTGTCTCTCCCCCTCCTGCCCACCCCCGCTCATGCCCCGTGTGTCTCTCTCCCTCCCTCCCACCCCCCGCTCATGCCCCGTGTGTCTCTCTCCCTCCCCCCACCCCTGCTCATGCCCCGTGTCCTCCCCTTCCCCCCACCCCCCGCTCATGCCCCGTGTGGCTCTCTCCTTCCCCCCACCCCCCGCTCATGCCCCGTGTGTCTCTCTCCCTCCCCCCACCCCCCGCTCATGCCCTGTGTGTCTCTCCCCTTCCCCCCACCCCCCACTCATGCCCCGTGTGTCTCTCTCCCCCTACCCCCGCTCATGCCCCGTGTGTCTCTTCCCCTAAACTTATGCCCTGCTCATGCCCCGTGTGTCTCTCTCCCTCCCGCCCACCCCCCGCTCATGCCCTGTGTCTCTCTCCCTCCTGCCCACCCCCGCTCATGCCCCGTGTGTCTCTCTCCCTCCCGCCCACCCCCCGCTCATGCCCCGTGTGTCTCTCTCCCTCCCGCCCACCCCCCGCTCATGCCCCGTGTGTCTCTCTCCCTCCCCCCACTCATGCCCCGTGTGTCTCTCTCCCCTTCCCCCACCCCCCGCTCATGCCCCGTGTCTGTCTTCTGTTCCCCCCGCTCATGCCCCGTGTCTGTCTTCTGTTCCCCCCGTTCATGCCCCGTGTCTGTCTCCTGTTCTCCCCACCCCCCGCTCATGCCCCGTATCTGTCTCCTGTTCCCCTCATGTGCCGTGTCTGTCTCCTGTTGCCCCCACACCCCCCGCTCATGCCCCGTGTCTGTCTCCTGTTCTCCCCACCCCTCGCTCATGCCCCGTGTCTGTGTCCTGTTCCCCCCACCCCGCTCATGCCCCGTATCTATCTCCTGTTGCCCCCCACCCTCCCGCTCATGCCCCGTGTCTGTCTCCTGTTCCCCCCACCCGCTCATGCCCCGTGTCTGTCTCCTGTTCCCCCACCCGCTCATGCCCCGTGTCTCTCTTGTTGCCCCCCACTCCCCCACTCATGCCCCGTGTCTGTCTCCTGTTCTCCCCACCCCCCGCTCATGCCCCGTGTCTGTCTCCTGTTCCTCCCACCCCTGCTCATGCTCCGTGTAGGTCTCCTGTTGCCCCCGACCCCCCTTGCTCATTCCCCGTGTCTGTTCTCCCCATCCCCCGCTCATGCCCCGTGTCTGTTGTTCCCCCCACCCCCCGCTCATGCCCCGTGTCTGTCTCCTGTTCCCCCCACCCCTCGCTCATGCCCCGTGTCTGTCTCCTGTTGCCCCGACCCCCCGCTCATGCCCCGTGTCTCCCTCGTGTTCCCCCCACCCCCCGCTCATGCCCTGTTTCCCTCGTGTTACCCCCCACCCCTCCGCTCATGCCATGTGTCTCCCTCGTGTTCCCCCCACCCCCGCTCATGCCCCTTGTCTCTTTCCTTTTCCCCCCACCCCTGCTCATGTCCCGTGTGTGCCCTGTACCCCCCGCTCTTGCCCTGTGTTTCCCTCGTGTTCCTCCCCACCCCCCGCTCATACCCCGTGTCTCCCTCATGTTCCTCCCCACCCGCTGCTCATGCCCCGTGTCTCTCTCGTGTTCCCCCCACCATTGCTCATGCCCAGTGTTTCCTTCCTTTCCCCCCCCCCTGCTCATGCCCCATTTGTACCCTGTTCCCTCTCACCCCCCACTCATGCCCATGTGTCTCCCCTGTTCCCCCCCATCCCCCGCTCATGCCCTGTTGTGTTCTTTATACACCCCGCCTTCCCTTTCCATGGTGGCCATCTTGGTAAAAGATTTTCCTTCCTACACCGGGACGCCGCGGGCGTCCCGTTGTAGGAAGGAAAATGTTTTTGTTTTTTTTACCACCCGGCGTTCCCACTTTGAGGACATAAGATGTTAGTGGTCTTCATCTATTGAAAAGGATGTTATGGTGACGTTGCACTAATAAAAACCTTTAAAATTTAGTAAAAAAAAAATATTACAGGGACGTTATGGTTAAGTTGCACTAATGAAAACCTATGAAATTCAATGAAAAAACTTTGTTAAAGGGACGTTATGGTTAAGTTGCGCTACTAAAAACCTATGAAATTCAGTGAAAAAACTTTGTCAAAGGGACGTTATGGTTCCAAGTAAAACCGAAAAAACCTTGAAATTCGCCAGTTATGGTAAGCTAAGCAACCATAACTCGCGCCACCACCGTGCACTGCTAAGACTATCACCCAGGACATCAAAGATGACATCACAAAAGTCATTGATGACATCACTGATGACATCACATGTCTGGCTCACTCTTTTTTCTTTTGCTGACATATCTAGGCCACATGGTTTTCTTCAGTAACAGTCAGAAACTAAAAATTGTATTCTGTTTGTAGACGTATCCTTCAAGTAGGTTCTTACAGTAATTCCCTTAGAGTCCAGTCACATCATATGAAACATATACATAGGGGAATAAACAAGCTTGAAAGACAGCAATCCTTTCTGTGCATGAAGATAATCAATAGCCTTATCAGCACTTTCTGATAGTTCTGTTGTTTTTTTATGGCTGTACTTTCCCTGTATATGCTCATATTTGTATACATTGTACTCACACTACTTTCCTTAGGGTTCAGTCACATCATGTGATACATATACATAGGGTAAATAGCAGCTTTGAAACAGAGCAATCATTTATTTGCATGAAAATAATCAGTTAGGTTATGAATTGTTTCTGCTACTACTTCTGCTTTTTTGCTTACTTCACTTTCTTGTCTCTTTGTGTTTTGTCTGTAGTAATGCAATTATGTAATACATGGGTTTTATTAGCTACTTATTACATATTTCACAGTACACAAAACTCTAACAAGAAAACATTTATCATTTCATTATTCAACATATCAACATTATGAATATTATACCTTCATCATGTATGCTGCACACAATGCTATGTTTCTGCATGAGTAGCTTAGCATACTAGATAGAACCTCATAATAGAATGCTATTTATATCAATGCATTATTTAATGCATTAATTAGCTTATGATATTTATTGCAATGATCCTTGACACTTTTTTCTCAACATTATATTAAGAATCCCTTGTTCAGAAATTTCATGAAAAGTATATACTCATGTGATGTCATCAGTGATGTCATCAATGACATTTGTGATGTCATCTTTGATGTCCTGGGTGTTAGTCTTAGCAGTGCACGGTGGTGGCGTGAGTTATGGTTGCTTAGCTTACCATAACTGGCGAATTCCAGGGGTTTTTCGGTTTTATTTGGAACCATAACGTCCCTTTAACAACGTTTTTTCACTGAATTTCATAGGTTTTTAGTAGCGCAACTTAACCATAACGTCCCTTTAACAAAGTTTTTTTACTGAATTTCATAGGTTTTTAGTTGCGCAACTTAACCATAACCTCGCTTTAACAAACTTTTTTCATTAGCACGCAGACAATATACAAAGATGGAGTGTAAAAAGCAACTTCTCAGGGATGGCTTTACACAGAATGTTGCAAAGTAAGAATTTATGCTGGTTCACAGTGAAGGTCAGCTGCTTCCATTTTTTGCTCGCGGGCCGGCGTGGCCCACGACTCGCACTATAAGGTTTTATTGTTTTTTGACCTTGACAGACATGGATCGTGCCAAAAGACTTCTTTGGAAGTAGGGGTGCAGTAACGTAAGAGGCGATAAGGATGACATTTCTGAAACAAAACCGCTTTTATATATTATATCACTATAAGAAAGATCGTTGGCACAGACTGAGTCGTATTTAGGGACTGCATTATGCGTAGACAATGGAAAATGCCAATATAATGTAAGTAACCCTTTAGATTATTTTATACCGGAATATAATAACAATAGCGTGGCGTTCAAGACCGGTTAAGTTGTACTTGTTCGTTCAATGTAGCATATTGTTTTGTACCGTGCACTATCACCGCCGAAGTGGTCCCCTGGCGCTCAGGCGACTCTGAAAAAGGCAGAGGAGAGAGGGTGGGTTAGTGGGAATTAGTTAACATACTCCGTTGCACTATCCTCGCTAGCAAATAGTTTCACGCCCTAATAAATAAAATGAATATTTTTAATGAAGATCGGCTGGTGAGACTAATTTATGTTTTTAAAACAGGTACATCCTTCCCTACTGTCAATGCCACGATTTTCAGACCCCGGCCGACGGATTTTTTAACTCCCAGGTGCAGCTCCTAGTAAACAACTTCATGACCCTCACCATTTTATGGGACAATCGCCAAGGACCAATATGCCCTTACGCGGTACTAGCGGCTAGAAGCAACATACCAACCGTTATGGTGGTCCAATGCCTCGTTGTTGGAACAGCCTTCCGATTATCAGTGCGACCACAGTCCTTCTTTTATCATAAACCAACACCCTGTGTAGCGCAAAGGAACAGCGCGTGACTCAAGATGAACTTTTGTGGATCGACAGCAAAGACAAATGCAAATCGCTGAATATTCTCTAAACATTTCATGTCAAATCAATGTACTTTACGAAATGTACAATCTTGCTGTTTGCTTTTAAATCACATTTTCATATTCCGAATTGTGGTGCGCTGTGTTGTGAGATGATCTGTGTTGTTTTCCGGATTCTGTATGACGTCGCGTAGGAGCAGTCCTGGCAACTCCTTAGTAAGAAAAGTAGCTATTGGCAGTCATAAAAGTAGCTAGAAGTAGCTAAATGATGTCATAACCTAATTTGCATAATTCACCAGGTGCATGATGGGTGATTGCCGAGGGCATGGTTGTTATAGCCTCTCATTGAGCTCACCCCTTTTTTGTAATGAAAGTCACAAATGCACAGATGCAAACTCATTACATCCATATGCATACATTCACATGCAAATGCAGTAGTATTTAAATAAACCCCACACTGATTAAGTTGTTCTGTTGTCGCTTCTTAAACGTGTACTGCCATTTTTAATATGCTAGTATTTTATAATCCATAATGCCTCGTTGTTGGAACAGCCTTCCGATTATCCGTGAGACCATAGTGCTTCTTTTATCATAAACCAACACCCTGTGTAGCGCAAAGGAACAGCGTGTGACTCAAGATGAACTTTTGCGGATCGACAGCAAAGACAAATGCAAATCGCTGAATATTCTCTAAACATTTGATGTCAAATAAATGTACTTTACGAAATGTACAATGTTGCTGTTTGCTTTTAAATCACAGTTTCATATTCTGAATTGTGGCGCGCTGTGTTGTGAGATGATGTGTGTTGTTTTCCGGGTTCTGTGTAAAGTCACGTAGGACTGGAGACGACTGGGCGCGTTTGGCTACGCACCCTGTAACGTCACGGAGAGAGACGGGGAATATGAATGCTTTGATAATGTCAGGCTTAGGGGCGGGAGATATGATTTAGTGTCGCAAAAACAGGTCAGCCAGGTCGATGGGGCAAGTGATAGGATTATCACATAATGTCGGCGCACAGCAGCCTGATTTATCATTTGTTTAGTGGACAAAAAGTCGGGTAAGGAAATTGTAATGTCAGCGGACATAAGGAGGGTTCTTAGGACACTTTCAACCTGACAACGAACAATACGAACAGCGTTCTCAGAACACCCCCATTTTGTTTAATTGCAAACATTTCAGGACACCGCGAACAGGCTCCTGTTCGGAATTACAGCAGAGATGCTGCCTCAACGCGGAAACGCTTCAATATTTGTTGTTGCAACTGCAAATGACAGTGGAGCCCCTGAGACTTATTCTTCAATCACTTACCATACTTATGGTTCGCAACTGATTCATACCTCACTGCAGCCTCAGTGGAAGAGCAAGTGCTCGAAACACGTGTCAGGCTACCCTAGTGTTGATTAAAACTACTATACCAACGTGGTCTTAACTAGTGTTTGTGCGCAGTGTGTTTGCAAAACCTGTGTTTTAACCATAACTAACTACAGTGTCTGTGCAATATATATATATATATATATATATATATATATATTATATATATATATATATATTTATATATATATATCTCACGTGATATATATATTTATGTGCTACAAACACCACGCACCTGTACAATGGTGGGGAAAGGAGCTCAGAGCACATTTGTTCAAAGCTGGGGGCTTGTCATACTACCAACCATGGTAGTATGACAAGCCCCCATATTTCTTAACCTTGCACCTGAGGTAAACGGGACACATCTTCCAATAGGTTCTGTGCCCAAGGCAAAGGACCTTAAAGCTTATAAGTGCCTTGACCGGGAGCAAATTCAAGGCGAGAAGAGCCGGAGTCCCATTGGGCCAATATTTAAGGCCTAGGGTTGATTGACAGATTTTTTCTGTAGGGTCTGAAAAGGATGGGTATGATTTTTGAGGGGACTAATCAAAAGAATGCTGCATTAGCCAAGGTGAGACAGAACTAATGGAGACAAGACTTGAAATCTCTGAGTCCTGTCTCAGGACATGCAGCTGGAAGTGCGCTGTCTTCATGAGATCTTGAAAATGAGGGACGGAAGACAGAATGTTATCAAAAATAACATCTAGGCTCTTTACTGAGGATGTGATGGTGGAGAAACTCCAAGGCACGTAGTCAATGTAAAGAGAAGGTTTGTGGTGCCGAAAGAGATCATCTGTCTTCATTGCATTGAGGCACAGGTGGCTATCCCTCGCCGGGTCACAGATCTGGAGAAGGCAGTATGGAATCTGCTGATGATGGTCCGGCTCTTGGAGACTGAAGACAATCTGCTCATCATCACCGTAGGTCAGAAAGGAAGGAGGCCTTAGAAAGAACTAACAACCCACAGAGAGTAGATGTAGAGTTGTGAAATGCCGCAGGCAGGAATGTGAGCTCAGAGAAAAGTGACAGATCTGTCCTCAATTTCTCTATTTAACAGGAAGAATGAAATGAAGATGAGAGCAGAACCTGATGGTTCAAAGGAAGACTTAAGGCCACTCAGATGAGTGGGCTGGTTGATGGTGTCAGAGGCCACTGAGAGGTCTAGAAGAATGAATGTGGATGGGAAATTGGCACATACATTATTCAGTTGCTTTTGTGTAGCCTGTCATTTCATCCTTCTTCTTGCCACTATCCTTGCTTTATAAGACTTTTATAGTTCATATGCAGTCAACTAGTACCCATGCAAGCACTTTAAAGTTTGCAAAAACATTATTTGCCCAATCCTAATTATTTTGCTTGGATCCATTTTTTCAAGATCTCATTGAGTGACATGCAATGCACAGCTTACCTAAAAAGTTTCTGATAAGTGCCTTCAGGCCTGCAGATAGATTTACTTTATCTGATGAGATTGTCACAATTTGCACAGACTGTCACAGTTCACCTTCAATGAGGCAGAAATTATTTTTTTAAAGGTCATTTCTATATTTCTTCAGACTACCAAAGTAAGTCTCAGCTATTTGTCTTCTATCACAGTTTGCTACCTCCATCCATACCAGTTCCTTTGCCTGGGTCTGGTGTCCGGTAGGAGGGTGAATCAGGTGGATGGGTGCAATCTCGTGCCAGTAGATTTTGGGTCTGGGTGTACTATGGGAAGGATCCCCTGGTCGCCTGCCCTCCCTCAAAAGCACCTGGCAAAGGATAGTCATGTTGCTTCCTAGGGCCCCAGGCTCTCCCATTCCACTAGGTCCTCTGGGAAAAACAACCCCAAGGCGTTAATCCATAGCCAGAACCTTGGGAATAAACTGCAAATGTAGAGTAAAGGCTCACCCCCACCCAGGTCTGCAACAAAATGTATAACAAATATATGTTCTTTCCTTATAATGGATCATTTGTTACAAATAAATACCACAGATCTAATACCCCCTTCCCACTGCAATGCTCCCACTACACAATCTGGGAAAAGAACCATCCTGTTTTAATCAGAATATGTGTGGTTTATTTAAACATAAATCAGAGAAATCCCCTGAACCCACAATACAACGAAAGTTATCTCTAAGACACTTCAAATAACTTCAGACTACAATGAGAATTAATACACTGAGGCCTGCCTATTTTTGTCTCATTAACATTTTCATGTAAATTTGCACAAACATCCATCCATAGCAAAACAGATAAGAATATTTTAGAAAATGTGCTTGTTAGGGTTTTTCTCCCTTTCTGTATGTATGAGGTGCTAGGACTGATGTCATCTTCAGAATGTAGGCTGTGTGTGTGGAGTGTGAGGTTGGAATGTTTGTAGTTGAATAGTTTCCAACCCAGGCTGTTAGAAGATGTAAGCCTGGGTGGTGGGAGCCAGTGGGCTCTTATCCTTGATTCCAATTATCTCTCAGTAACATGATGACATCTGATCTGTAACTTAAGAAGACATTAAAGTAACCATTAAGAGTACCTATCCAGAGTATCCAGTGTCTCCTTGATGAGTGAACCCTATGGCTGACCAGCAGTCGTAACAGTGCTCTGATATTTTCCTGTACAGTCCACCTTTAATTTCTGTTTTAAACATAGGAAATACGTTTGTATTAAATACCTTCTGGCCTAGGTGCCTACTGCGATGATTTGTGTTCCTCTCCTATGACAAAGGAACTGTATAACCAGAAGGGTCTTTCCTGGGCTTTTGAACTATATCAGCAAAATCTTAAAATGTCGAATGGATTTCGTCCTGGAGATAGATTGTCATCGATGTTTCATCAGAATTAGTGGCAAGAGTGCCAGCACTATAGATTACATCTTTGTTAATCAAAGTGCTCTCCTGTTGGTTTAGAAAATGGCTATTTTGGCCAGGTATGAGAGCGACCACTTGCCGTTATGTGTTGAGCATCGGTTTGCAATGGTATGATATGGTATGATATCAGTAGCGCTCTTGAGATCAACATTGGTTGAACAGAGTGAGGTGGAACCCAACCAAGTGACTAAGGCAAACGTGCTTGTTGGCCCAGTGCTGGGAAACTTGTTGGGATCTATGGAGGCAAGTATTAATGTCCGTGATTTCACCGAATCCACTTTGCCTAAAGAAGAAATCTTCGAATATTTGTTTTCTTCAAACCTTTTTTATTATGCAGAAGAGACCCCTGCCCCACCCCACCTCCCCCTACCTTATCCTATTCCCTTACTCCACAGCCATCTTATGTTTTAAAATGTACCTACTTACTTTACCAATTTGAAGAAAAAAAATGCAAAGATTTCTGAGTAGGTGAAATCGGATTCGGTGAAATCTACGGTATCGGGTAAGTGCAGCCAACCCATTAAATGACCTGGTTGGGAGGTTTGAGTCGACATTTCAGACTACCAAAACACATGTCCATGTCAATAGGCATCATAGGAAGTCGAATGTGATCATCAATAGTAGTGTACAAAGGATGTGAAAGTACGACAATGCTGTACAAGAGGAAAAAAAGACCTTTAAGACACGAGATAAAGGGTGCATTACAACACTTTGGGACTAATTTGACGAATGTTAACTTGGCCATTAAATATTTGAAAAGGGAATAGCAGACATGGTTTCGAAGGCATTTCAGGCTTAAGAAAAAGAAGTATGGTTGCAACTGCCGCTGTATGTCAAGAATGGGGAAAGCAGATTTTTTGGGGGTGTGATTAATTCAGTAAAAACGAACCCTGCCTTAGTGGTGAGTGTGACTCTTGCAGCTGGGAAGGCGCATATAGAATGCACATTAGGCGCTAAGACTGGCGAGCCTCATTTTCCTCTCAATGGTAACACTAGGACTTTAAAACCTCAGTAACTGATATAGTGAACACAATCAAATCTCTGAATTCTTCACAGGCAGCGGTGCCCCATGGACCCTGCAATGCGTTAATTAAAATGAACCCCTTACTGTGGGCAAGGGTGTTGCATTGCTTATTTATAGCCATTTGTCAAAGGGGAGCTCTTCTGAAATATTGGACAGACACGAATATTGTACTGGTGACCAAAAAGGGCAGTTGGAAAGATGCCGGGAACTATCGTCTGCTAGCAATGTTGTACATTCCATCAAAGAAATGTGCGCAAGTGCTGTCCAGTGAACTTAAAACATGGATTGAGCTAATAATATTATTTCCTATAATCAAACGGGTTTTCATTCAAACGCACATACGCTGCATACATATTAACACCTGCCATGGTTGTACAGCATGCCTGGGTTAAGCGCCATCAACCCATATATGTTGCATTTATTGACTTCGGTGCAGCTTTCGACACCATCATACGGGAACACCTTTGGCAGAAAGTTGTGACTTGCAAACTCCCAACTGAGCTGCTGCATCTTCTCATTCTTCTTCTACTACTACTACACAAACACACACACACACGCACGCACCCCAACACCTTTTAATCTGTGCCTGGCGGACTTTGATGTGGCCTTGAACTCGCTTAGGGCTTGTTCGGTTAGATTGAGTGGCCATTCTTTGGCATGGCTTGGCAATGCTGTTTATCGTCTAATGCTTGATTATACTTGGAAGGGTCTGCAAATACAACTGCGGACTTTGGGGGAGTATCATTTTTTTTTAAAAAAAACAGGGGGAGTATGTAATACTGAACGGTCTGAAATGAACATTGATAAGTCCAAAACTATGGTTTGTGCATCACCTCGTAACAAGCTGAACAAATATTGTTGGATGATTAAGCAAGTTAGAATCGATCTGGTGTCTTTATACAAATACTTAGGGGGTGCTGGCGGACGATAAAATGGTCTGCACTGCACATTGGACGCAGTTCGTATTAAGACTACTCCGCAATATAACGCAACATCTGTATTTTTTATTCACAGAGCCTTCATTACTCCCCTGAAACTGTCCCCATCTAAACCTGGGGAATGGGACAAGTGATGGTCCTGTGGTGTTGCCTCTGCTCCCCATAACATATGTTTTACAAATGTTCTTATGTACTCAAGTTTTGGAAAGAGGTATGGCGATTTCTTCATCGAATTTATGATGTTAGTATCCCTCTCTCATTTCTGAATGTTTTTCTTGGTAGTCATGCCGTCAATACTGCCAATTTACGAGAATCAGCTAAGCTCTATGACCTCTATATTGCTCTTGCCCATAAGCTTATCACTACTAATTGGAAAAAACGTGCAAAATATATCTGCTAAGTGATGGTGGAACTACATTTGTCATGTGCATAGAATGGAACAATGATGCCCATTTACCTTGATACCATCCCCAAATATATTGCAAAATGGGCTCATTTCATTCACTATTTAGATCACTTCAGCTTGACCTACCGCAGCTCTTAAATTGTTGCTGCACGATCTTTTCTTCCTCAAACTGAATTGCAAGTTTGCTGTTATTGACTTTTGCCCTAACTTAACTCCAGAGTTTATAATGCTTTAGTGTTATATGCTCCTTTCATTACCTCCCTTCCTCTCGTTATCGTGTTCGTTCCCTTGTCTGTTCCCCTGTTTGTTTATTATTTATTCTTTTGTATTTTAGATACAGAGTGTGTTGCTTTTGGCTTGCACTTGACATTGTTAGAACAGTAATCTGCCTGTTAGTTTTTTTTCCAGCACTATTTTCGACAGTTTTGCTCAATTGTTGTTCATATTTTCTTTGAACATTCTCTGTCTATATGCTTATCTGTATGATCTTCATTATGCTGTTATAATCCTCTTTATAATCTTAATAAAGACAATCAAACAAGACTACTCAGCAAGTTCATTGACAAGCATGGTGGCCATTCTGTGCCGTCTTTACTCACACTCTATAAATCAAAAATTCTACCCAGTATTGACTATGGTGCAGAAATATAGTCATGGAAATGTAATAATGCCCTTGCCAGATCAGAAGGCAAAGTGTTGAAATCACTCTTGAGAATGCCAAAAATCTCTTACAATCGATTACATCAATATAGAATTTAATATACAGAGTATTTCCACTTTTATCGAGCCGAAAAGGCTGTTTTCTGTTTCAGAGACTGGTTGGGTCAGACCCTGGAACTCTGTTCAACAGGTTGCCCAAGACCTATTCGCCCATGCAAAAGCAGGAAACTAGTGTTTGATTGAGCCTGTTTTATGCAACTTTTGATCCCTGGCCCACTACAATTGATCTGTTTCTGCCTCGAATCCCATTTCCAACCTATAATTGTAGAGTGAAAACGTTTTAAAATCGTTTGATATGAAGGCTTCACTGGTAAATCTGGCTACTAAGGTCAATGGCACCTATTTTATTATATATGTACAAAGAAGAATTAATTATCCATAGTATACAACTGCTTATCCTATGAATTACACTGTACGGCACTATTTAAATATTACATTTAATTTAGTTGCCCCCTTGGAAACAGTTGGGGCCAGGGTGGGTTTTGCACATACTGAGAGGAACTGCAGACTATGCGCTGAGGGGCCCGGGAGTTTTTTAAACAAAGTATGGCTGTGTAAATCTCATCCTGGCTTATACGTAACACCCATCTACCTCTTTTCTGATCAATACCTTTGGCAGAGGGAGTGCACTGCATATCTCGCCCCAAGTACTCAAGCCACTTCTGCTCACTAACACTGTTAACTGTTTAACTTCTTTTGTCCCCCTTAGCAGCGGCTAACATTTGCTGTATTGTCTGAGGTTTTGTACCACATAAAGCCATGAACATCAATTGCCAGTAGGCTGTTTAATCAGACAGCTGGTGCCTTTTCAACCAGAATCTGTATCTTTGCTTTAACTTCCTAGTCTCCTGTTAGGTAAGAATTTGTAGTGTGCAACTAGTGTGGGACTTTACAAGACTTATCACTTGGTATTAGGTACCTCACCTTTAATATAGGTCTGTTCTACACAAGTTGGTAGAGTGACTGAGCAGACAGGCTTATGTTAAGAAGGGCAATGTGAGCTGTAGAGCTGTACAATGAAATCAGTAAATACAGGTGTCCAAGTAAACACATACACACTTAAAGTTATAGTATAAATATTTATTTATTACATGGACGCGGTAGCGTCCATGTAGTTATGGTTAAGTTGGTGTTTCCATAGGAAGAGCATTTTTTGGGTGGCTTATAACTTCGCTCCCTCTGGACGAATCGTCACCAAACTTTGCAAAAAAAGTATATGGCCCACTCTATATGGCGCAAAGTTTGGAGAGGTTTGGTCCAGGGGGGGCAAAGTTATAGGGGGGTCCGAAAACTTTTGTTTTTTCCCATAGACATAAGGGGGTAAAAACTTTGCGCACGCCTACAGCCCAAACCGCTGGATGGATTTACACCAAATTTGCGGCAGGAGGGGGGCTTCGTGCCGAAAGCATGCTTTTGCAAAGTTGGTGTAAATCCGTCCAGTATTTTTTTTTAAAATGACCAAAATGTAAGGCAAAAAAATTAGTGATATCTCCGTTCGCTTCGCGGATGGACTTCCCTGTTCGCTCCGCGGACAGTGCCCTGATTGGCCGAGCGGCTTGCGCGATTTCCGCGGACACCCGACGTGTTCGCTGATTGGACGGCGTGGTGCGTGAAGCGTGTCAGATTTTCTGTGGCGCCCGCCATCTTGCATTCGCGGACGACCGCGGACAGCACGGTGAAACTTGGATTAAAAATTGTATTTAGTGGAGTGTGTTGGTGTGCAAGAGTAATTGGGGAGGGTGGGGGAGTATGAGATAGGTTCAATGTTCTGTTTTTTTTAAATGTTCTATATAAACTAAATGGTGGGGTGTTCTGAGGACGGAGTATGTGTCCGTTTTGTTCGCAAGCAAGCTAAAATTGAGCTAAGAACACTCGCGGTGTCCTTAAATGTTCGTACATAAACAAAATGGGGGTGTCCTGAGGACGCTGTCTGTATTGTACTCTGGCAAGTTGAATGTGTTCTAAGAACACTCGCGGTGTCCTGAAATGCTCTGATTACTTACCGGTAATCGTCATTACTCCTAGTCCTACTCTTCCTCGTCACAGTACTGATGACCTTCCTCACCCTCCCTGCGGGGAAGGTCCCATGCTCCGCTTGGTAATATGAAACTGAGCGATGTGGATGTGGGGAGGAGTTATAGGAATTTAAAGAAATAGAAGAAGGTCCTGTGTCGGAGGCAGGGGCCTCATGAAGTAAGTACTGGGACGAGGAAGAGTGGACGTGGAGGTAATGTTTGCAATTAAACAAAATGGGGGTGTTCTGAGAACTCTGTTCGTATTGTTCGTTGTCAGGTTGAAAGTGTTATAAGAACCCTCCTTATGTCCGTTGACATTACAATTTCCTATGGCCCTTACCTGACTTTTTGTCCACTAAACAAACGATAAATCAGGTTGCTGTGAGTCGACATTATGTGATAATCCTATCACTTGCCCCATCGACCTGGCTGACCTGCTTTTGCAACACTAAATCATATCTCCCGCCCCTAAGCCTGACATTATCAAAGCATTCATATTCCCCGTCTCTCTCCGTGACGGTACAGGGTGCGTAGCCAAAAGCGCCCAGTCGTCTCCAGTCCTACGCGACTTTACACAGAACCCGGAAAACAACACAGATCATCTCACAACACAGCGCGCAACAATTCGGAATATGAAACTGTGATTTAAAAGCAGACAGCAAGATTGTACATTTCGTAAAGTACTTTTATTTGACATCAAATTTTTAGAGAATATTCAGCGATTTGCATTTGTCTTTGCTGTCGATCCGCAAAAGTTCATCTTGAGTCACGCGCTGTTCCTTTGCGGGTCCTACGTGACATTACACAGAACCCAGAAAACAACACAGAGCATCTCACAACACAGCGCGCCACAATTCGGAATATGAAACTGTGATTTAAAAGCAAACAGCAAGATTGTACATTTCGTAAAGTACTTTTATTTGACATCAAATGTTTAGAGAATATTCCGTGATTTGCATTTGTCTTTGCTGTCGATCCGCAAAAGTTCATCTTGAGTCACGCGCTGTTCCTTTGCGGTACACAGGGTGTTGGTTTATGATAAAATAAGCACTATGGTGGCACTGATAATCAGAAGGCTGTTCCAACAACGAGGCATTAGACCACCATAATGGTTGGTATGTTGCTTCTAGCTGCTAGTACCGCGTAAGGGCATATTGGTCCTTGGCGATTGTCCCATAAAATGGTGAGGGTCATGAAGTTGTTTAGAAGTAGCTGCACCTGGCAGTTAAAAAATCCGTCGGCCGGGGTCTGTAAATTGTGGCATTCACAGTACGGGAGGACATACCTGTTTTAAAAAACATAAATTAGTCTCACCAGCCGATCTTCATTAAAAATATTCATTTTATTTATTAGGGCGTGAAACTATTTGCTAGCGAGGATAGTGCAATGGATGCAATATGCCGGTCAGGTGGCACAGCGAGTAGAGCGCCTGCTTGACATCCGTGCAGAGCCTGCTGATGCAGGTTCGAATCCCGGCGGGGCCAAACTCAGCCTTTCATCCTTCCGAGGTCGATAAATGGGCACCACACACCGTGGGTAATAATAAGCAGCGCTCAGATACCTGAGGGTTCGTAGCGCTATATAAATGACAAATTATTAATTAATTAATTAATGGAGTATGTTAACTTATTCCCATTAACCCACCCTCTGTCCTCTGCCTTTTTCAGAGCCCTCTAAGCGACAGGTGACCAACTCGGCTGTGATAGTGCGCGGTAGAAAACACTATGCCAAATTGAAGGAACAAGTACAACTTAACCGGGCTTTAACGCCACGCTATTGTTATTATATTCCGGTATAAAATAATCTAAAGGGTTACTTACATTATATTGGCATTTTCCATTGTCTAAGCGTAGTGCAGTCCCAAAATATGACTCAGTCTGTGCCAACGATCTTTCTCATAGTGATATCATATATAAAAATGGTTTTGTTTCAGAAATTTCACTCTTATCGTGTCTTACGTTTTTGCAACACTCCTTCAAAAGAAGTCTTTTAGCACGATCCCTGTCTGTCAAGGTCAAAAAACAATAGAACCTTATAGTGCGAGTCGTGGTCCTCTCCGGCAATTGAGCAAAAAATGGAAGCAGCTGACCTTCACTGCAAACAACCATAAATTCTTAGTTTGCAACATTCTGTGTACAGCCATCTCTGAGAAATTGCTTTTTACACTCCATCTTTGTATATTGTTTGTGTGCTAATAAAAAAAACTTTGTTAAAGGGACGTTATGGTTCCAAGTAAAACCGAAAAAAACCCTGAAATTCCCAAGTTATGGTAAGCTAAGCAACCATAACTCGCGCCACCACTGTGCTCTTCTAAGACTTACACCCAGGACATCAAAGATGACATCACAAATCTCATTGATGACATCACTGATGACATCACATGTGTATGTACTTTTCATGAAATATGTGTACAAGGGATTCTTATTATAATGTTGCGAAAAAAGTGTCAAGGATCATTGCAATAAATATCATACCCTAATTAGTGCTTTGAACGATGCATTGATATAAATAGCATTCTATTATGGGGTTCTATCTAGTATACCAAGCTACTAATGCAGAAACATAACATTGTGTGCAGCGTACAAGATGAAGGTATAATATTCGTAATGTTAATATGTTGAATAATTAAATGATAATTGATTTCTTAATAGATTTTGTGTACTGTGAAATATGTAATAAGTAGCTAATAAAACCCACGTATTACATAATTGCATTACTATAGAGAAAACAGAAAGAGACAAGAACACATACCAATATACATATACATAGGATAAATGGCAGCTTTGAAACAGAGAAATCATCATTTATTTGCTTGAAAATAATGCTGTCTTTAAAGCTTGTGTCTTCCCCTATGTATATGTTTCATATGATGTGACTGGACTCTAAGGGAATTACTATAAGAACCTACTTGTAGGATACGTCTGCAAATAAAATACAATTTTTAGTTTCTGACTGTTACTGAAGAAAACCATGTGGCCCATATATGTCAGCAAAAGAAAAAAGAGTGAGCCAGAAGAACACTCGCTGTGTCCTGAAATGTTCGTACATAAAGAAAATGGGGGTGTTCTGAGGACGTTGTCCGTATTGTTCGCTGGCAAGTTGCATGTGTTATAAGAACACTCGCGTTGTCCTGAAATGTTTGAAAATAAACAAAATGGGGGTGTTCTGAGGACGTTCTCCGTATTGTGTGACTGCTTAGCTGTATGCAATGAGGGAATGGCACAGAGAGTGAAGTGGAAATGGTAGAAGGGCTGTCCAAGAGTTACGCGGTCCGCGGACACCGCGGCTGTCCGTGGACAGGGCGTACTACATCCGGGGTTTTCCAGCAAATCCAGCATGGAAAGAAGACTGTAGGGATCAGCCAATCAGATGTTGAGGTTGTGGATTTGTGTTGAAAGAGACTGTGTGTAGTGAAGATGGCAGAAGTGGAGAAAGTCAGGGTGTTGGTGCTCAGAGATATGTTTGTGCATGGTTTACAACAGTATGCTCAATGCAGGCATGTTGCAAAGAATTCTGATGTTAAAGGAGTGGAGATCGTGTGGAGCACTGTGCCTAATTGCAATGTGCAGGGAATTGTACAAGTTTGTGAAGATATGGGCAGGATCAACAGTCCCCATGTGGTAGTTTTGCACTATGGTGCTTTCCGTTTGGGCTATGTCAGTGCCCCTGCTTTGTTGGCAGATTTGGAACACTTGGTTCAAGCAGTAATGAACATCCTTCCAAATGCCAAAGTAACATTTTCTGGATTACTACCTAGGGAAATATGGGACAATAGTTCAGTTTTTTGTCCTCAGCAAAACAATGCTAGGTGTGTAATCAACCGAGGCATGTGTGCCTTCATGCTTAGAGCTGGTATGTTCTTCTGTAATAATGAGAATATTGATTCCAGGATGCTGTTTATTTTAAAGAAGATGGCATTTCCTTATCTTTTATGGGAAATGCCATGCTGTTTTGGAATGTAAGGGTTGCTTTGGAGAAGGTTATGTGAAGATTTTAGGAGTAAAGTAAGAAAAAAAGAAGAAAAAAAATACAAAATAACAGGTGTCTGTCAAGCATCTGCAAAAAAACCAAAAATAACGGCTCTTTTCAGAGCCATCCTCAAAGGGGAAATGGGGCACACTATTTAAATTTACATTCACCATGCTCAGATTTTTGATATGTCCGCGGACATGGCGGTAGTCCGCGTACATCGAAATCACTAGCTAGGGGTTCATTATGTTCTATGTTACATGTATTTAAAGTCAGGGATATTATGGTTAAGTTGCGCTACTAAAAACCTATGAAATTCAGTAAAAAAACTTTGTTAAAGGGACGTTATGGTTAAGTTGCGCTACTAAAAACCTATGAAATTCAGTGAAAAAACATTTGTGATGTCATCTTTGATGTCCTGGGTGTTAGTGTTAGCAGTGCACGGTGGCGCGAGTTGTGGTTGCTTATCTTACCATAACTGCCGAATTTCAGGGGTTTTTCGATTTTACTTTGAACCATAACGTCCCTTTAACAAAGTTTTTTCACTGAGTTTCATAGGTTTTTAGTAGCGCAACTTAACCATAACGTCCCTTTAACAAAGTTTTTTTACTGAATATATATATACACAAGGATATTTAGACAATCTTTAAAAAGCAGCAACTAGTAGTAACATTAATCCCAAGTTAGGATTCAGTTCAACGGGAGCAATAAAGCAGGTGAGAACACTTTTCAAATGTTATACATATTCCAGCACATTGAGTGATGTCATTTGAGGTCAGTAATAATACTTCTTTGTCGTCACCATTGCAATATTGAGTTATAAGGAGTGAAAAGTTATAGTCAGATCAGAACATACTTTGTACTTAGAAAAACATTAGATTTTCCCAGAGGGATGTAGGCAGCTATTTATCCCAGCAATAATAGTGGTCAACAATTAAATTAAAACCTGTAAGGGAACAAGCACTGCCAAAGCCAATAGGTTCAGAAGGGGGCCTTTAGGGAGCCAGCACAGCCAAAGTCAATGGGCTAGTTCAAAGTTCTGATGCTCTCTTCTTATAAAATGTTTTTAAGATAGTCAGTAGTTCAGTAGAAAATTACAGAAGCTCAAGAGGAGCCACCCTGAAGAAGGACAAGCTGGAAGGCCAGTGCAAGTGAGTTGAGGTCAACTCAAACGGGTTTATAATAGTGCTCCCCAAGCTAGGAAGCACCACAATTGTTAAAATGTAGATGCACCCCAAACCCCACAGTACCTGTGAACGAAAGGGAGGACATCTGGGCGGCTTCTGCGGCAGCACTCGAGAGAGGGGCTCTGGATGAAATTTGTGACATGTAGTGCAGTTAGTCACAAACTTGTCAACTTGTTCAGCCCGATTTGGAGCAAACCAGTCCTCACTTATGTCCGCGGCACGTGCTGGTTACGTGCATGCGTAGGGAAATGGAGTTCTTCTAGTGCAATGTTTACCAGCTCTATGTGCATCACTACTTTCCTTGTGCTGTTTTGTTTCCATACAATGTCGGTGGGTGATAAGGTGCATCCTCCCTTTACCCATAAAGATTTTTCCTCTTCTGGGGCTCTTTGCTGAAATGTAATGATGTTTCCCTTTGATACTGTATGCTTCGGGTAACCTTCCTTGTTGGGCTGCCATAACAGGCATTCTGCTTTCTTCTAGAAAGGGCATATAAACTGCCTGTTTTGCAGCTGCATGAGCAGCGGCATTTCAGCATGACACTAAGTCTGTTCCTTTAGAGTTTGCTGCACACTTTACTATGGCTATATGTACAATGCCTTGATTAGCCTTGCTAATAAAATTGCAAGCTATATTGGGCACCCATCTGCTCATCTGTTCCCTCTCCATCTTGATCAACCTGATTGTACTATAAATGTCAGGTAGGCCGAATCTGTGTATGTAGTAACATCCTTTTATGCTGATTGTTCTAAGGCTTTAATGAGTGCTATGAGATCTGCTGCTTGTGCTTAATAATGTGAGGGAAATCTCAGCTGCACCACTATCTGAAATTCCTCTTCTTGATTCTTCACATATTTTACTACTGGTGCCCCTGTGTGTCTTTGGCTACACTATTATTCAAACCTTGATGACCCATCTACATAGAGCACTTCTCCTGTGTCAAGGGGGTCTTCACTGATCCTACTAGGCTCATCTGATTCTCCCTCATATACCGTACAGTTACTAACCTTGTCTTGTGGTTCAAATGCCTTGGCAACATAAGTGTCTGGGCTAACTGTGTGGCATCTTACTATGGTGATAGATGGAATTTGTCAACATTACCTCATACCCACTTGCTCTCTGTGTGGATTTATTCCTCTCCAAAATGGAAAATATTGTGTGCTTAATTTGCAGTGCAAATGCTGCTGTGGATAATGCTTGCTCTCATGGAAAGTGTCCCTGCATTACTGGGTCTGAGAGACCACTTTAGAATGACAATGGTTTGTGTTTCTGCAATGATCGCTGTGTAAGTACTGCTGTCATGACTTGACCATTGAAGTGTGAAAATAGGAAGAAAGGCTTTTTGTGATCTTTTGTTGCTAATACAGGAGCACTGCTGATTGCTATTTTTAGAACCTCAAAGCATTATGCTATTTCCCATGTCCATACAATTATGCCTTTAAACTTTTGGGCTTCCTTACGTGCTTGCAAGAAGGGTCTAACATGTGTTGAGTAGTCAAATACCCAAGTGTGACAATAATTATACAAACCCAGGAATTGTTGCATTTCTTTGATTTTGTCAGGCTGTGGTGTGTTTCTCACGGCTGGAGCTCTGTCTTGGCTTATCTTTCTCCCTGTTGCTGATATTTGTCCCAAGTACACCACTTCTTTCTGGCAATATTGTAATTTGTCTTTGTCCACTATGTCTGCTAGTATTGTCAGGAGCTGTATTGTGTCTTTTCTGCACTGTTCTTCTGTGGTGCTGAATACTAGTAAGTCATCTACGTACTGTAAAAGTGTACTGTCCGTGTTAATGTTCCCTACGTCCATCTAGAGGACCCTATTGAAGAAACTGGAGGAATTCACAGTACCCCAGGGGCAAACAAGTGTGTTGAAATCTCTCCCAGTGATATGAAAAGGCTGTCGGGTATTGTGATGGTATGGTGAAAAAGGCGGTTTTAAGGTCTACTATAGAAATGTAGATTGCATTGGTGGGTATATTGCACATTATTGATGCAGGGTTTGGCACTAGTGGATATTCTGCTTTCAACATGTTGTTTAGAGGGCGGAGATCCTGAATGAATCTCCATGATCCCCGCCCTTTGCTTTCTTCAATGGGTGTATAGCTGTGTTGCAAGGTGAGTCTAAAGGCAATATAATGCCTTTTTCAAGCAAAGCTTTGTTTGTGTCATACATTCGCTCATCTGCTTCTTTGGGTAGTGGGTATGCGTTACTCTAGGGAATATGGAACCTGGTTTGAGCTTGTTTTTAACTGCCCCTATGCTGGACAGTCATCCTACATCATGTGGTTTGCTCGTCCACAGTCGACGAGGCACTTGTGCTAGTCTTCATGTAACTACGTAGGTGTTGTTGTAGCTGTTATTATTGTTTATGGGACTTCCCTGTGTTGTATTACCAAATTACAGGGTATGCTGATTCCCAAGACTTCCCCATCTCTGTTCAAATTTGCAAAGAGCTGTTCATCAGTAATTTCTCTCAGTGGCAGTGTGGGGTCAGTTCACAGCATGCTCCTCCACTCCATCCCTTCCTCATCTGTCACTGTTGCAATGACTGTGGCCCTCATTACGAGCATGGTCATATCGGTACCGTACTTCCTGGACCGCCATACAACAGGCTCTGCTCACAGGAACCATTTCACCCACCGGGTCTTTCCTGGAGGGTGTAACGACACCAGCGAGCAGAGCATGTCGGATGCACCGGCACATGCAGAGTTGTGCTGGTGCATCCAACGTCCCCATCCCCATTCAGCCCTATCGGGTAGTCCCTTGATTCTGGCACCCGAAAACAGGCAAGTACCAAGTCCACCTAACTCGACATGACCCGGTTCTTGCCCATTCATGAGTGCTGGAAAAAATGCAACTCCGGTGGCAGCCGTGCCGTTTTTAATGGCACGGCTACTGCCAGAGTTGTAATTAGGGCCTGTGTCTTTTTCCTCATAATTACTGAATCAATGTGTCGGGTAAAAATTGTTCCTGGGGCTTCCTTATGTGACACTGCTTGTCTAAATGGGAATTCTGCTGCCAGGTGAAATATCACATTCTGCTTTCCTGGTAACTAACTGATCAGAATGGTAACTGCTTGTGCAAATAGTGCCTCATATAATAGTAGTGCACAAATTGTGTTGGTGCTGCAGAGTGCCTGTATTACTGTGGCTATCCTGCTGGTGTTGAACACATGATCCCTTTATCAGTCAATGAAATGGTCATGTTGAGCTTCTTAAAGAGATCCCTCTCTAACAGATTTACTGGTGATTCAGTACTGTACAGTAATGGTGCGACTATCTCTTGTGTTCCTATTGTGAGGGGTAAATCTTCTGTGAAGGGAACCCTTACAATACCTGAGAAAAACCTTGAGTATCCATGATGTTGTCTGTTAATGGAAACTGTCCTTCTCCTATACAAGAATGGGTGGCTCATGTGTCTATCATGAAAGTATACATTCTACTCCCTATCTTTACCCCTACTTTGAGTTCCTTATATGCATTTGGGGTGATCAAGAGAACTGGACACATTAAGGCTTGCTGTGGGCTGTCCTATAGTGTATAGGTGTGGTTTACTGGAAGAAGGAAGGTTTTGTTGCTCAAAACACTGGCTCCAGTGTAGTGTGTGAGTGTTCCTCGTGGTAGGGCATTCTGTTCCCATGGTACTGCAAGTGGGACTTGCTTTGTGACATTCTGGACTGTATCTGGGGTGGGGCACTCTATGGGTTGTCCCTGTGTGGGAGAAATCATTTGTATGTGTGCTACATTCTGGGGCTGTGCAGACCCAGCGGCATACATTGGCATGGGAGCTTCAGCTTGCTGTGGGGAACAACATCCTTGTGGTGTCCCATGTGCATAGTATGGGACTGGCGGTGCTCCTGGGTGATATTACCCTGCTCGCTCCCATATTGTGTTTGTCTGATTCCCTATTATGCATGCTAATACATTTTTCATGTCCCCGATTGCTAAGGTAGCCCCTGCTGTGTGCTTTTCTATTACAGTAATCCATTTACTCACTCCTCCTGTAAGAGGGGGTAACATCTTGGCCAAATTATTCTTATCCATATGTGGCCATGCTACAAATTGCCATCTACCCACTCCTTTCTGTATTAATGGGAACTGTCATCCCTGCTTTAGGTTATGGTGTGTTCTAGCCTTCTTCTTCTTTCTGACCACTGCCACTAATCTGGGGTGAGATTCCACTTGCTCAATCTCACTCAGTTTCATGTGACCCATAATCTACATCCTGCAACTCAAGTTCTTCAGTCTCTACGTTCACATCCTTTATTACCCCCTTGTGCAATTTCAATAATATCCTTCCCATTGCACACATTTCTGTAGCTACCATTGGACATGGCTCTTCCCTTTTCCTGGTGGCCTTTGCAATTCTTCCTCAATCTTATGTAGTGCTGCTTCTAAATCATTGCACACTATATTCTTTAATTTTACTATTGCTGGATCTTGTCCGTCACAAGGCGCACTTGCTCCTTTCATGGGCTTGTTTCCGGAAAAGCAGGTGGTTTGCATTTGGGGTTGGTATATCCTACAGCTGGCTTTAAAGGATAATTGCATACTACATACGGAGCTGTCGGCTGTGCAGGAACTGAAGCATGTGCCAACTACGTGACTGTTTCTATATTTGTCCAGGGCATCGATTGTGCAGGCATTGAAGCCTGTGTTGATTTTGTGTGGTCTGACAGTGGAGGGGCAGATACACCCTCTCGTTCCCCTGTTCTTAAGTGTTACTTGCATCTGCCTTAGAAATGGTGCCGGTGCTTCTGAATCCCCATTCCAGTGGAGTCCTATTAGACTCCACAGGAATGGGGATTTACCAAATCCCCCGCCTGACTTCCTGCTCCACCGGGACTTGTAATGTCCTGGTGGCACTGGGAAATCAGGTGGCGGATTCAGCGTTTAGAGGTCGGCGGCAACACATTGGTAGCACCGGCAGGTTACAGCCAACCTTGTAATTGGTCCATGGTTGCAGGGACTGCATGTCTGTTTCCAAGTGTATGAAATGTGTACAATGTCATTTATAGGGATGTACTGTGTCTTTAGTACTTGAAGGAAGTACATTAGGAATTCTTGTGGACCCTCCTGTTTGTTTATGCTGAATTTAACAATTACTGCACAGTTGTCTAATTTCTCTCTTATCCCTGAGCCACTGTGGATGTGTCAGGGTTGTTAGTGGCATTTCTGTGCTGGATGAGCATTTGAAAACATAGCTGTTCTGAAGAATTTAAGTAAATATTGTCCACAATTGGTGGCAGTTGGAATAGAAGATTGATTGATTGGTACATTTGCATAGCAATGTACTCCAGTTGTGTTGCTAAATGTGGAAGGACGAGATAATTTGGTGTCTCTTTGATATGAAGGTCCTGCATTTGTTTTTTTCTTTTTTTACAGGGATTATAGGGAGATTGCTATGTTTCTGTTTGTACTAGTTGCCTTTTCAAAGGTTTTCTCATTTGAGGTACAGGGTATATATTCAGATGTCGAGTATACAGTGCACACATCCTGTTGTATACTAGGATGCAAGGAATGTCAGCATTGACTTTGTTTGCATCAAAGTTAACTAAGAATAGAGCAATGAGTGTTCAAAGATGTGAAAGTGCTATGTAACTCATACCTTTTCTGAAGACAGTGATACCAATGTCTACAAGTGTGTAGTAGAGGATTAGATCATGGAACTTGTGAATGGTACCAGCATATGCAAGAGACATAGAGATTGTTCTCTGCATACATACATACCTCTAAAAAGAAAGATATGTGCTGTAGTGCGAGGGATTTATTTAGTTTGTTCAAGTTTGTCAAAACTGATAATGACAAACTTGATATTGTTTTTATTTGGATATGTTTGAAAGCCAACAACTGTTCCAATTGCTCCATTGACTAAACCTTGTGCTACGTCAAGGTTGCGCTTTAGTATCACTCTGTAGTTTAGGTACAGAGTTAATAGTTTTACCACTCCAGCTGTGTTTGAGATAGAATTTTCTAGGATATTGAGTCATGCTGTTGCTTGTTGACACATAGGGAGCGCCATGCCATGCACTTCTAGTTTGCAGCTGATGTGGTCTATGGGTGACATCTCATTTTTCAGCATAGTTTCGTTAAATTGGTTACAGTTTGCAGGGGTTGGCATTAGCGCTTGCATTTTTGATTGTGTTGAGTTAATTGTTCCATTACATCAGGGGCATATGTGTTTTGTCCCTACAGCTCATTTATTAATCTACATTTCAAGGATGACTTTGCGTCTTCAGTAAGCACACCTGTTCTAAAGCGTATTTATTATTATTTTTATTTGTTGTCATTTTGGTTAATAAATATCCTTTAACAATTAATCACAGTGATTACATAAGATAAATACCAAAACAATTAATTAACAATACCAAGAATAAAATCTAAGAATAAAAACAACACATTTCACCACTTAAAATCCATCTAATGTGAGTAATCACAATGAGCTTAAAAGAATCGTTACACATAAAATGTTAGTAAATATAATCATTTTTATCCAGTTGCAATGATAATAAGAATCCAGAAACAGCCAACACTGTGGCAGTGGTCCATCTAACTAAGCAGTAGCACTAAATTAGAGCTTCATTGCCCTGGTTTGACATATCAAAGACATTTTGTAGATGTGTTGATCTTTTCCCACACTACAGGACATGATCAGATGCAGTAATGTTTCTGGTCGCTTCTTCAATTTATAAAAATGACAATCAGAAATCAAAGACAATCAGACCATATCTTAATAGAACTGCTTGTGTAGGGAGTATGTTAAGTCTAAAATGCAGGAAGCAGCTCCTATTCATCTTATTCGGGCAAATGGCCAAATATGGAGCATGCACCCCCACATTTTTATAATCGTTCTGCAAATGGCTCAGGGATTGGTATGAGTGCAGGCCTGACACTGCTTCAGTCCAGTCAAATCTAAGAATAAGTTGTTTCACTCTTGCTACGTTATTAAGTCTTTTTTCGAGAGTCCAATTTGGTCCAGTAAATTAAAAAAGAATTTACTATACTCGTATATGAAACGATAACCCTTTGATTCTTCAATTAAATTATAGTCCTGAAACAAAGAATTGTCAGTTGGGACAAGTGTTTCCAACATGCCCTAGATTTGAGTGACTGCAGGCCCAAATCATACAAAATAGCGGAACTCAATCAGGTGGCCTTAAGATCTTTTTCTAAATCATTGACTCTAACACAGACAGGTATTCTAAAATCCAAGTTGGTCACATTGCAATACTATATACAATTATATGTACTCTTTTGCATTGATGGAATCACAACGTAGGAATTAGGCAGTACCTGCTGTATTTAGTGTTCAACCTTAACATTTGGTTCAAGAAGGTTGTTATACGAGTATTTAGGCAGTTTTTAAGAAGATCTTTAGATTGTTTTGTGAAAATAGGAAAGCCCAAATAGACAAGACTCTCAACTTGTTGCAATAGTAGTGGTCCCGCATAACACTTTTTTTTTTTTGTTTTTTGCCAGCAGAACAACACATCAGTTTGGTTTTATCAGGATTTAGTCGGAGATTATGGGCAGTAGCAAAATCTAGGAAGGCATTGATCATCTGTTGTATACCGGGTTTGGAGCAATCAAAGTAAGAAGTCATCTATGTACGCCAGCCACATTGCATTCATATGACTGATTTCAGGAATTCCAAATGCGGCTGGTGAAAGATACTCCTCGATATCGCCATATAGAGATTAAATAGGGTGGAAGACAACACACATCCCTGCCTAACTCCTCTAGAGGCCGGTATCTTACGCGTCGGTGCGCCTGTGTGATCTTGTCTAACTTGGATGTTTGTTTGGTCATGCAGGCCAATAATCAATCGAAGCAGGCCCTCTCTGATCCCCCCCTTCCTTAACTTTGACCACAGAATATCTCTATCTACTGCATCAAAACAGCAGAGAGATCAATTATTGCAACATAAACACAGTCATCTTTCCTAAGCTTTACCTGACTCATAATAACTTTTAGGGTAAAACCATTTAATGATGTACCAAGATGTTTTGGAAGCCTGTCTGCCATTTTATGATACTTCCCATGCCAGATTGCCAATCTTTCAGATGTTGCAGCAGTAAGGCAGCAAGCACCTTGCTGTCTGCATCCAGATTGACTGCAGACCGATAATTGATAGGATCGAGGCGAGAGCCCTTCTTATAGATGGGTATAAGATGGGCTGTAGTCCAATACTGAGGGAAGGAATTGGAAACAACACTACTTTTAAAAAGAGTGGCCAAAATCAATGCCCATACTTCAGGATTACCTTTAAGTAATATACTGGATATACCATTGGGCCCAGGGGCCCCGGAGGTACTGAGTCGACTGATTATACTTTTAATGGAAGCTACATCCACTTGAGAATCGTTGGCATGCAAATGAAGGATTGCCCTTTAATAGCATTTACAGGCGAGGCAAATAGTAAGTAGTGTGCAACCCAAGCTAGTTCTCTGTTTGAGGCTTATCAATACAACTTCTACGTTTCCATAGCTCTTGGGTATTACGTTTATTTAACGTGGTCAAAATATATTCAGCAGCATTCTGGGGTCTGAGAGCAAGATTCCCCCTTATCCGATTCCAGTAGCTCTATTTAATTTTCCTAATGCTCATATCCTTCTCTACAAGGGATAGGATATTGGACTTGTTAATCAATCGAATCAATGACCTCATCACCCTTTTCCTTCCGGCTGCCTCCAAGTCATAACAATGGATATGTTCTTCTATAGACAACCCTGGAGTAATTCTCCCTAGGCTTAAATGTGTGACTAATGGGATCAAAAATGAACTCAACAATATTATCCACTGAGAAGACATTATATTGGCAAGGAAGTAGCATCTCCATTAAGGACAGAGCAACAGAGTCATTAACGCGTTGGACTGTTGCTGAATTCCAACTGAGTCTGTTACCTGTAGTATTTATATGGACATCGCCACCAACTTGTGCCAAAGAATTTAATTTGACCCTCTCCAAATCCAGTTCTAGCTTCAGAGTGCTATGATCACTATAGTCACTACCAATAATATTAAGAGTCACGCATTTCCCAAGTAGACCATTACTAGACAAAATATAGTCCATCGTGAAGCTTGAGGATCCATTAGTCCAAGAATGCTTGCTCCGAATGTCCCCATGAACTGATCCCTTCAGTAGATTAAGACCTAACCCACAGGTGGATTCAAGCCATATGTAGCCAAAGCATTCTTTCCCTGATAATTTAGAGTAAATTCATGCGCTCAGGGTCTAAATTAATGTATGATGCATTAAGATCACCACAAAGAAGAATGTGACCATTAGTCCAAGTTTCCAGCCATGTATTGCTATAGTTCGATATACTGCCTGTGACAGTAGTGATGTTCACTATCCAAAGGTGCCCACACATGTTAACGGTTAAGATATCATATTGGCAATCCATTTGGAGTCTATTGTGTGTGTCCAAATTACCAACCATAGGCTTGCCACAATTGACAGCTCACTGCACAAACAAGCTAAAGCGACCAGCCCACCAGAAGGATGACCATGACTGCTCTTCTTTGCTGACTGAAAATTGCACACAAAGCCATCAAAGATCGGTAACAGAGTGAGCCAGGTCTCTTGGAGAAATATTATAAAGTGTCAGCGCAACATGGTACCAACAATTGGATTAGTCATCAGATAAGAGTGTCCCAGAGTGTTCCAGGAAAGGACAGTGACAGGCAGCGGTTCTACATCTAATGGACTAGTTGGGCTAGGTATCCTTATTCCCACTCAGTGCTCTGGACATCCATGAACATTCTTTTAATTAACAGGAGGTATTCTGATTGTTCCCCAAGAATGGTACCACCCTAGAGCTTTGATTCTGATTCAGTGATATCGATATTTTACTGGGGTGTGGGGTTAGCTGTTCCAATCATTCCCACCTCCGATTGGCCTCTATCCATATAGGGTGTCAAATAGAAGCCATAGGCACGAATAGTGGAGAGTTCACCCATCACCACATCGAGTATCATTTTTGAGTGAAAGTATAAGTCCGCTCGATCTGTCCTATAACGATCACCAAAATTAATCCAGTCCAAAGCAGTTGTAGTGATACGTTTAGGAATGAGGTTTAAGAAACTTAATATATTGCTTTGATTCAGGATTATATGTTTACTTTCAGGTAGATTACTGAGAACTCTAAGAGGAACACTCCTGCATGTAGCCTTGTCCTATTTAGTCGCTAATAAGGATTTATTTTCTCAAAAAATAGGCAGTTCCCTTCAATGGGTGAGACACTGATTATCATTCAGGCAATTTCCGCTCTTCGAACCTTTCAGAATGCAAAAATCACCATTTCGAAGTCCCCCAGGTGCGGTCCCCTCTCGTTGCCTCGTTACTATATTAAAGGGAGCTCTTAGTATTATTGGAGTCAGTGAATGGAAACCATGGAGCAAGATTTGTATGTACTGTTGTGCCTGGGTGTAAAGATTATATTACAGGGTGTACTTTGGGTGCACAGGGTGGATATAGTTATTAAAAGAAGGTAGGCTCAATTTAATTTTGAAGTACAGAAGGGTAACCAATCTTGTGCCATAGCATTGGCTTGTTATATGCATTAGAGGGTTGGCATAACAAGGTTGTTGTATGGTTGTTTTGCTGGGGTCATGTAATAACTTTTGCCAATGTAGTGCAAAGAGTCTCACTGAATGTGGGAAAATGTGCGTTGGAATTAGGATGCCCAATTGTACATGTGAAGTCAGGATGAACCTCCACGATAGACGCAACATGTGCAATAGCGCAATCAGGCCATCATTGTTTCCTATTTATGGCTCCATCAATATGACCTGTTCATTATGTTTTTGAGGACATGCTACATCCCTACTCAAGGCTGCTTTAATTAAAGGTTTATTTAGCAAGCAATTAACACATTTCCTCATGTCTTGCTTTTACTGGTATGACTATGCAATATTTGTTGTTTCTTTGTTTGTTTATTTCTCAATTTTTTGGGGCGTATGTTTGACCTAGTGAGATGGTGGTCCCGTTGAAAAAATGCTCTCAATGGCTCCATTATCCCAACAATCCACGAATAACACAGGATTTAGGGATTTAGGGATGGAATGTTGATGCCGGCAGAAATAACAGGGATGTCTGAGGCATCCACCATTACTGCCCTATCGACATTTGATACAAGCCCAGAATGTTTAGGCAATCTTAGGCAGATTGGCACTGCTTTCTGAGCATGTTTATATAGCTTTCAATGTTGTGTCTTTGATTAAAATTGGTCAGTATCTAGTTTGCCATTACCTTGTACCTTTTTGACAATCACCCATCTAAAATCTTCATGAGAATGTTTCATTTGGACAAAGTACCTTACTAAACGAGCTGTCATTATCTGATTCTTGATACAGCTACGGTGTTCTATCATCCTAGTGCGACATTTCCTGTTTGTTTTACTAATATACTGTAAGCCACGTGGGCACCTGATAAGATAGACCACATTCTCGGTGTTACAATTGGTAATTTAATTTAATACCCAAGTGGTATTGAATTTCTATGGTCCTTGTTTCAAGATGATATTGGTGATTGCCATTTAATGGGGGACTGTCTAGTGGTGGTCATGCTACTTCTTTCTCACTTTCCAATTCTTCACGCTTTTGGTTTGCCATACTCCCATACGGACAACTGATTAGTTGTCTTGTGTTTGCTTGTAGGTTTAATTGAGATCTCTGGCTACCATTGAGCCTTTCTGAATTGTGTATAAAATTGACAGAGGAATTTTGAAGCTAGTGGTGAGTGAATTGAAGTCATCAGCAAGCTAACGACTAACAAGGTATACATTTTTGATATCTATGTCGGTCAGGGTAGTCATTCTACCCTTGATCTTTGCCCTGTGACTTTGATCTTTGTAGGAGGTTACGGGTACATTTCATTGATGCTATATTTTGAGCATTTGTCTGAGTATACTAGAATCTGGGTAAATGTGAAATTTGAAGGTCTCTTGTTGTGTTTTTTAGGAGCAATCTGTGCTTCGTGTCGTGGATTTACCTGCATGTGGCCCTGGAATGCATGGTGTTTTTTCAAGGAAATATTTGTCTTCTCCCCTGAAGAAAGTTCATGCAATGACAGCCTGGAAGAACTGAAACATGTCGGGATTGTTTTATGTCATTTGAGTGAGATACTCGATAAGTGTATTTTTTGTACTGTTTTATTTGTTTTAATGTTGTAATTTTAGTGTAGCTACTTAGTGTATTTTTCGTTTTTTTCATCATGTATGTATTGTTTGGTCAAAAATCTATTTTTATGAATGAATATTTTGTTTTCTTAACTATTATTAAACATATCTTTTAAAGAAACTTTTGGGAAACATTTGAGTCATACTAAGTCTATTTTTTCAAGACTATTAGTATAGTGAGGCCTAGTTTCACTTTCTTAGTCTAGTTTACATCAGTTAATTGGGTAAACAGATAATGGGTTTGTAATACCCTTTCTCCCTGTGATTTTCCCCTGAATAGATGGTATATGTATGTTCTCCAGTCTCTTCCCATGGTTAGTGAGCCCATACCCATTTAGCACAACAGGCCAATAGAGGAGTTTGAGGGCCGTTCATGTAGGCAAGTCAGCAGTGGTAGATTAAGAGCCTGGAAAATCTCTTCACCTGATAGAGGGGCATAAGTCCAAGACTTACTTGAAGACATACATTTACCACTATGCAGGTCATACATTCAACGCCAGATGCCCAGATGCCGAATTGCCAAACTGTGACTACACCCGGTCCACACTCCCCTTCGCGCTGGCGACAAGTTTATATTCCTTCAGGCAGCAGTGAGGAAGGTCAAGCGGAAAGCTCCCAGACCGGAATAGTTGATCAAAGCTTTACACTGTTAGCAGAAACTGCTCGAGCAGCAGATTGGCAAAGATGAAAGGCAGAGAGTAATATAAACACCAGAGTCTCCTGCCAAACTGCGACTACACACGTTCCGCACTCCTGTTCGCTCCAGTTATAATACTTAGTAAAAAGTGTGCATGTGTTAGGTCTGCAGACTGATGCATGTTTTGTGCAAGTTCACTTTAGGGAAAATGACGCCATAGATTGACTTTGCCTATGCTGCTGAGTGTTTTATGGCATTCTTTTCAGCCTAATGTTTTAAATATGGGTTGCCCTTTCACTCGTGTTTCAAAACTTTCTGCATTCTTAAATGAAGTAAAGCAAGCTTTAGGTTGGAAACCATGCTTGCTTCATCTGCTTGGAGGACTTTCATTTGTCATGGAATTCTGCAAATTACAGTTGCATCATCTGCTGACAATTTGTAATATTCTAATTTGTTTTGGTGTTCTACTGGGAGGAGGCATAGTCAGTGTACAGTTACACCTCCTATGTGTAAGCAGGTAGACCTGTGGGGGCTGTTACTGGTTGTTTTAATTAGGAAGATTTTGCCAGAACCAGCTTCACCACTTACATAGAAGAACAGAGGTTTCTAATGTTTACAACTGCAAGTATTATTTAATGTTTTAGTTCATGTTCAATTTCTTAAGTGGCTTCTAGGTAAATAGTAAGTTGTTCATCATTTAACTGTGATTTCAGCACCGGCAAATCTTCTTTAGATTGTGTGGATTGATAAATGGTGTTTTCTACCTCATTCAGGGATATTGCTGCTTTATTTTGAATGAGTGGTTCTCCAAGTGGTTCTTGGCTTCCTGTAAGAGATGGTTGACTCCCTTCAGGGGTGTATTTATCTAATATTGTTTCAATTTCTTCTTCTTGTTGTCTTTCAATGGCTAAAATTGTCATTTGCTATACTTCTTTCATTTTCTTTGAATGCTGCTTCAAATGTAGCATGGTCACCTAATGATTCTTCCTCTCTTCTCCAAGGTTTGAATAGTGGCACGAGGGCCATGTAATAAAGTCTCTACACTGTGCAGATTTAAATGATAATTTCACATGGTTAATTACACTGGGTTTTGAAAGTCTTACTAGACTTCCTTTACAATTGAATATTGTGTGTTTTCCAGTTATCACATTTGGCGTAACATTATTTTTGTATGACTAGTTTTGGGCTATATCGTACAGGTACATGTTTTTCAAAGCAGTACTTCTCTTTAGATAGTGTGGGCCTCATTAAAACCCAGGCGTTAAGGGGTTTAACGGCGCCGTAAAAGGTGTCGGCACCGTTAAACCCTTAACGCCTGATTATGAGGTCCCTTTGAGGGTTGCACTTTAACGCCTGCTTTTAGCAGGCGTTAAAAAACCAACCCGCAAAGGGACCTAGGAGCTAATTACGGCACCGTAATTTACGGTGCCGTATTTAGCGCCTTCCCCATTCTCATTGAGCCCTATGGGCCAAAAATGGGAATGGGGAAGGGGCCATGGTGAATGGGGAATTACCGCCCGCCAACCTTGGAATGGGGCGGTAATTTCGCCATTCACCATGGCGGACCCCGGCATGGAAAATGGTGCTAATAGCACCATGGTTTAGCGCCGGGGTCGTAATGAGGCCCTATGTGTCAATGAGGTTATTTTTTAAGATGTCTTAGCTGTTGGGATCTTCTGTGGCCATATATTCAATTTCCTGGTAGGATTTATTTACTCTTTTTCATGATGAAGCTGGACCAAGGTTGAGCTAGAGAATGTTTTCAGATTACCCATACACGGCTATACCTGTTGAAGGATCTACAGCTTTGTAGGACCTGCACCTACTATGTGGCAGCATTTTGATACCAAAGATGTACATTTTTTGTGAATTGGGTTTGTCAGAGGATATGTCAAACCAGATGTTTTTGAGCTCAGTTTTCACAGGATGGTGAGATGAGCTATGACATAACTTGTAACAGTAGTAGAACTGTATTCAATGTATTGACTGTCTATGTTAGTATTTCACAAGAGAGCAATTGTAGGATTGTAATCATTGATGTACTTGGATTCATCTCTTTTAATGTTGTATGTGTTTTGGGGAGATTTGCCTTTGACACTGTGCCTAAATGAAGACATGATTTATTTGAAACTATTTACTTGACCTTTCTTTGGTACGAATTGGTCTAGGGAATCCAAAGTGACATTTGGTGAAGTATTTTTCTTTGGTTTTGTCTCAACGTTGGCAGTATTTGCCACACTTATGTTGTTTGTTGGAAACGTAAGATTTGTGTCTTTAGGTCATTATGCATGTCTTCTGAAGGGATGTCACAGGTAATGTAGTTTTCAATAAATTGTATAACAGTGTAATCATATTCATGGCCAAATTTGGGAGAAATATTAATCCACAAAAGCATGTGGATGTGTGGTGCTCCCCTGGGTTGATATTCTTTTCTCCAAAAGAAGTGTTGTTCTTCTCAAGTGGAGTGCAGTTATTATTACAGATGAAGTGTAACATAGCAATGAAATGATGGTGAAAGTACCTTGATTCATTGACAGGAGTTGAGACATTGACCGAGTTCTGCTGTATGTTTTATGTTTATTCCTTCTGTATTTTGGTTTGCAGTGTGTAGAAAGCCATGGTAGTCATTCCATGAATACTCTGCACAACCTAGAATAACAAACCATGTGGGGAGGGCAGGACATGGGTAGAGGCCCTGTAGTTATGGTTAAGTTGCTCAATTTACAGAACACTTTTTGGGAGGCTTATAACTTCGGCGCCGTTTGACAAATCCTCACCAAACTTTGCAAAAAAAAGTATATGGCCACCTCGGAATGATTTTCCGAAGTTTGGTGCGGTTTCATCCAGGGGGCAAAGATATAGGGGGTCTCAAATTCTTTGAACACAATGGTAATGGTGTCCTAACAATTGGGACTCCCGTCCCGTGTATCATTATATGCTTTGATAACAGCCAACAATTTATAATAAAGTATCAATATTGTATCTTAAAGTCAAATGATTTAAACAACAACTAATTTCAAAGCGCAGATCGATTCTTTATGTAATGAGATGCTCAACGTAATGCAGCTGTAGATACAAATGAAATACTATTGTAACAAAGTATAATACATTGTTTCTTAAAATTATAATATGAAATGTTACATAACATCCATAGTTAGAAATCAAACTTATTACCACACCAGCTCTCTCCATACTGTGCAGATAGATAAAAGAGCATCCAATGGGTAAACCAAGATAGCATATAGCTATTCCACTGAGTATGTGTCAAGAAAATGCACCATGTAACCGCATGCGAGAAAGCTAATAGATAAGTCTATCCCATGTGAGTCAAGAGACATATACCTACTCAAATGAGATGAGTTGAAGTACTGTTCCGATCCACTGGGTGTATCCTAAAGCAAATGTACACCATCAATGTAGTATGCATACACAAACTAAGACCAACTACTTGGGGATAAGAGGAAAATGTATCTTACTTACATCAAAGAGGGCAGCAAAACATTCATAACAAGGGATCGCCCTCCCACCAAATAAGCCCCAAGGCAAGTTACGAGCAGCAAACTTGTAATGCTACACAATGGATGCCAAACATTGTGAGGCAAAGTCAGAGAGGACTATTCTAATTAAAGTGCCAAGTCGCGTGTTGACAATAAAACAACCCTGAAGGTCCTGTTAACAAAAACTCACCTCGAGCATTGGCTCGAAACCTCTATGCAGACGCCGGCATGCAAGGAGCACACTGCTGCAGGGAAATACCAGCTGCAAACCAAGCCAGATGTTTTACTCCTAGTGTTTGATCAACTGGTACCCCACTAACCAAAATAGAAGACAGACTGTCCCGAGTGGATAACAAAACTTGTATAAAGCGAGCAACTATGGAAATAGAAAGACTGTCTAGTGAAATAGAAAACTGACAATTCGATGAAGATCAGGGTGTTCATAACAAATGAGCAAGCATATACAGTGAATGCCCTACTCAAGATGTCTACCTTACCTATGGTAACAGAATGTAGGTCAAAATGCTGAGTTAAATCTAAACTATGAAGCACAGAAGGGTCTATTGAAGTAAAGAAAAGAATACACAGCCACATGATTAATAACTGATATACATACACCATCAAGAAAAGTATATGAGAGGAGGGCTGATTTACAGACATACTTAATTGAACCTTATATGATATACACACATATGTATAAACATAAATGTATTCCTATTGAACAGAGTAAAGTGATGATGATCCATTCACATAATTCATGGTGACTCTAGTCGTTAATATTGCTATATAAACATGTTGCAAAACATAAGAGCATTTGACTGCGCAATACTTTACAATTATCAGACATACTAATTAAAAATAGATATAATCTCAAAAGAGCTTAAATGAAGTATGATATAGCAATGTGTAAAAAGTAGTGTATTAAGTAATGTGATCTGCTGGGAAGACAGTTGTTTTGTCAATATGTTGGCAAGTAAATTCTGTTCAGGGCTTATTTTGGTCGTTGTCTTAGATTTCTTCTTGCCTCTTCTGTTTTTTTGCTGTTCTGAAAAAACAGGTCTTTCACTCATAGAGGGTGAGACGGCCTCCCTGGATGTTGTAGCTAATGTGACAGAATCAATGTCAGTGTGGACTATTGGGTTAGTGGAAACTATTGTATGCCTTCTTTGTGCTGTACTACTCGTACTACTATAACTACTGGGATCAGATCCTGATCCAGATTGATTATACTGTGTTTGTCTATTATGAGCTCTTTGGGCATAACACTCTTGCCAAGTATACACAATATTGTTTATATAATCAAAGGTGTCCCTTCTGAATTTTCATAGTTTTCGTGACTCAATGTCGGTTTTATAAGAGGTGAGTTTAAGATTGATGTCTTCAAGAATAATGGTAAGTTCAGAATTTGATTTAAATTGATTCTATTGTATTGTATTTTTAAAACTGTGATTTCACTGGAGATAGATGCAAATGACTTGGATAGTTCCTCAATGAGCAGTTATTCAGTATTTGATCCCACTTCTTAACAAAATAAGTCCTCTCCTTGCAAAGTGTTTGTTTTAAATAGTCCCTTAGGCCCCTAGGGATTCTTTGGGAGTTATAGTATTCTACAAGCATCGAGTCATGTAGTTTCTGTGAAATCGCTCTTCTGATGACCCTTTCCAGTTTAGATATACATTTGTTAGGGTGTTCATTTATATAAGCTGTGCTATCTGTGTTATCTGTGTTATCTGTGCTATCTGTGTGACTAATCTGTGTGACTAAACAGTCCCAAAATACATTGTGCTTCCTCCAAAGAGAATGCTAAGGTTGATACATGTTTATCAGTTAGCTCATTGATCTTTGAAAAAGACATAACCGTGGTGGGGTGCAAATACACAGCAAGTAGTGCTACACTGGTTCCCCAGAGAGACAAAATGAACAAGAAAGAGAGTGTGTATAGTGTAAAAAAATTCAACAACTTGGGTGCAATGGAAGTACAAACCACCCTGGCATCAGGCATGCAATAAACACAATGGTAATGGTGTTCTTGTGGGATGTTTTGACCCACTCAGATGTGCTATGTTACACCACTTTGCTGCTTTGTTGCCAGAAACAGCACAAAATGGCCGTAAACCCAAAATGCTTTTTTTAAATGTCATCTTTCCAACCTTAAAAAGTGCTGTCTTGGCACTAAATCCATTCATTTCTTATGAACCACTGTGATTAAAGGGCCCTGTAGTACCCAGGATCATTCTTGAGTCTCAGAGGAACCGGGCCTCATTTGAATAACAGCTCATACCAAAGGTTTCTTTGAAAAGGCAACCCAGCGACTTTGTTTTTCTTTTTCCATGGGAAACAAAGCTATTTCTTTGCAACAGTATCTAATGAATCAGCTGTCCAGAGAAAGACTCTAAACAAATGCTTGATACATTTATCCATGCTGAAACAATTTCAGCACTCAAGGGAAGGACTAGAGCTGACTAAAGTGTGTATTGGCTGCAGATGAAAAACAAATTTAAAGAAATAAGTTTAATGTGCTTTTTCCTGAATGAAGGGCAAAATCGCCTATTTTTAAAAGTATATTATTGTTTAAAGGCTTGATTATTTAAGAATGTAAAGGGATTTGCTACTGTTAAAAATCCACGTATAAACTGTTTTAATTCCAGAGGTTTAAAGTAAACTTAAAGCTAAACCCAGTTTAAGTTAGTAAACTATATTAAAAAAAACCTGCTCTGCAAGTGCAAGCCCTGAGAAAGGGTGACGCCTCATAAACTGCTGGAACACGAAAAGGCTAATTGCTAGCTGGAGGCTTTGAATCCCCAGGACAATGGGGCTTTTCAAGTCGCATTAGACATTCGTCTTTGCCCCGGCTAAGAGACTCACACTTCCAGTGGGAGGGGCAGGAAGCTTCACTCACAAAGGAGAGGCCCCTCATTCTACTGCAAAGGGATTGACATGTACTTGCACTTGGGAAAAAGAAAGAAAACTGACAAGTGACATTTGGTTTAAAATACCTATTTTACAACTGAACTTTCAAGACATTTAACTTGGCAGCAAGAATGAGAAAAAATGTGAAAATTGCATAATTCTAAATCTAATTTTATGCTATTGATTTGAAGACTTGGTAGGACTTACCACTCCATAAGGAACAGAAGTTATAAAGAATGACCGATTGCGCAAAAAGTATTAATGTGGTGAATATAATATTATATACACATAAACTAGGGGTAATTGCGCATCGATGTACAAAATTGGGAAATATTAGGCCAAATCCTTCATGGTTAAAATTGCCAAAATGTAGCAGAAAGACTAAACCAGGTCCCACAGACTTGGGATTTGGATTGAAATGTGACCCACAAAATATGTAATCTGTGTATCATATTTTCTCAGAGGTTCTAAATGCATACATATGTATTTGTGGGAAAGTTAGATTTCAGTCCCAATAGCTAGGGGAGGTTTATAGACATTGTAAAAGTAACCCCATAAACATGTCATCCTTTTCTGTCATCCAATCAGCGGAGAGCAAGGCGGAAACTGTGCTCCTGCCCAATCCTAGCATTAGGGGTGTGGACAGTAAGACTGCCCGGCCATATACTTTAGTGGTGTCATTTGGCATGATAAATAAGGGAACCTCACAGCACACAGATACACTGATTCCGGACTTCTTCCTGATTTTCTGCGTGGTGCCCTGTTCCTGATTTCTGCATCCTTGTTCCTGATTCCTGATTTTCCTTACAAAGCCAAGGCCTCAGCATTGCTGAACTCCTTTTCAGCTAGGCCTCAAAATTCTGAAACAAATCCTAAAACCCAAGGGAAGCATTTTGATTCAGTCTGGCTTGCTACCACTAAATGCATGCCTGCTGTAAACTCGCCATCCCACTGATCTCCAGTAACCAGTGCAGTCTCCAGTCCAGAACAGTCCGGTGACCAGAACCGCCCACCTGATCCTGTTCCACCCTAGTAGCCCAGCTGTCCTTGATTAGACCGGATCCATGTGATGACCAGAACCCTAGACGGTCCAAAATCCTAAATTAAAGTGGACTGTTAGTATTTATAGGAATCATAGAAAATCACAGCATACCTTACCTTGTTTTGTTCCATCCCAATCTCTAAACCATCCTATCCTTACCTTAAGAACTTTTAATATTGTCACAACCATTCTTGAAATCTTGCTTTTGATTCCTTGCACTAGTGCTAACTCCTTTAAATAATTTTGTCTTGTGAAATCCCAAACCCTTATTCCTCCCTCGGGTAATTGGATTGAGTCCGCCAGGCCAGACACAGTGGTGCTGGGGTTGGTTCCGCGGATCATCTCTGGAGCTTACTGTGTTTCAATCTGGTAACATAGCCTGAATGCCCTAGTGCAGAATAAAACTGTCATTGTACAAATTGATTTCTGTTTTCTTTTTCGTGCCTTATTTTCCAAAAACGCCTCTCATTCAACATTGCATAACTCACTCAATTTAATAGCTAGAGACTTCATTTCAACTCTGGAGTAGACCTATGACCTGAAGCTACATCTCACTCCAAATCAGTATATTTCTTCCATTTTATTTAAAAAAACCATTTGGTTAAATTTGGGGAGGAATCCGCATTTCTGCAAAGTTGTACACGTGTGATTTTTGCTCTAAATTATTTTCAAACTTCCATTCAGTGTTTACCTTTGCTCAAGCTATAGCTCATGATTGTTAGCATCTTGTCAATGTGGCTCCATAGAAATGTATACTGAATTAAGGATTTTTGCACACTTTTTATTGTTTTGCTAAGCCATTTTCGAATGTCATTTTAAAAGTGTAAGATTTCAAACCCGTTTTTCTCTCTGGTTTGGGGAGGGAAGGTTGTACTCAAATTCTGTTTACTGTTTTGTATTCCTGAATACCTGCTGTTTCCTTACATCTGTTTAGAATTGCTTATTTGTGGGTTGAGCAATATTGCAGGGGGAAATCCTAACTTAAGTGCTATCCTTCCAAACAAGCCAAACATGTTTTTTTCTCTGATGTTTTATATTTTGTGTTGCTAAAGAGTGAATTTAACTGCCTTACATACCTTTTTATTTGTTATTGTCACCACCTTGGTGATTGCTGCTCCCTATTATAAAGTATATGTGTAATTTGAATTTTAAATAAATAAATAAATAAATATTACCTTTACCAACCAGCCTGATTCCTGGTCCATTGTGACCTGGGGTATGTTGAGAAGGGTTGTGATATGAGTGGTATATCACTCAGAATATTGAACCTGTAGACATAATAAAATAAGTATTTCAGCTTTGCACTGCATACTAGGCTGAGACCAGGGTGTACCGCCTGATTGAAATGCTTAACAGATTTGGGGGCTTGTGCCGTGATTTTGACTTCGAGTTACCACTTGTGACAGTCTAACTCAGCAGACTAACCTGCAGGGTAGAGACACCTTGCTTGGTTGGTGTACTGTGCTACACTGTACAAGCGCCTCCCAAAACAAATACCCCAAGACTAGGCCTGTCTATAAAAGTAAAAAGTAAATCAACCCTGAAATAATTAATAAAGAAATTGATATTTCCAAAATGGCGATTCCTGTAGAAATTAGTAGTGAGCACCGCCTGCACAAGCTTTTTGTCAGGGGTGAGTGGGCAGAATAGAATGAACATGTCTACCTGCAGGAAATCACAGAACAAGTAACTGCCATGGACCTGGATACATGGCAGGACAAGGGCCAATTACACCAAGCTCTCAGTGAATTATACAAAGGCTGCAGAAGAGCCAATAATAAGAGGCAGAATCTAGACAGTATGACACAAAATTGAAAGAAGATCTGGCTCTCCTACAGAAAGAGAATGCAGAGCGAGACACTCAATTACAGGCACTAAAAGTGGAGTGTCAGGAGAGGGTTGACTCTCTGTAAGAAAGTCACCAGAAGTTAAATCAACAGATAAAATATAATAGGCTCTGCGCAGGACAGATAGTTACCCTAAAAAACCAAATAGAAACCTTGGAAGAGGAAAATAATAAATTAATTATGAGAGACTTAAACTCTCAAACAGAATTTGATGAGAAGTGCCAGAAATCCAGTGCCATCAAAAAACAAAGGGATGACCTGGTTGAACAGAGAGGCACCCTAACTCAAAAGAGAGACGCCTTAGGCCAGGAAGTAAGCCAATTAAAAACGGAGCTAGAGGGAAGAAAGCTGGCCCTCCAGAAGCTCAATGAATAAAAGATAGAGTATGGGAAGCTATTAGAGCACACCAGATGGGTGGAGGATGCTCTGGAAGGGAACACCCAGACCAAAGATGCTAAAACTCAGGAGGTGAGTCTCCTGCAGCAGAAATTGGCCCAGTATTCCCAGACCAGGCGGGAAGCGCAGAGAGACAATGAGGCTCTTTGTGAAAAGAATGATGGGCTCCAACAACAAGTAGCAATACAAGAGTGAATCATTGAGACCAGTAAGGCCTTGATAGAGGAACAAAAGGCTCAGATTTTTGCTTATCACGAGGGAATAGGGGCTGAAAAAGAAAAGGTAGAGAGGGACAGAGAAACCCCTGATCCTACCATCAGGACCCCTGTACTTCAGGATTCAAACCCCTTCAATGCCATGAACTCTGCCAGCTTCATGCCCACTGGCTCATAGGAACCAGGGGCCATGGGGATATTAGAATTCAATAGAGTTGGGAAGATGGGACTGACAGATCAGCCCCCCCCCCACAGAAATTGATGGACAGGCATCCATGTACAGATGCCCAAAGATTAGGGATAACATCTCTGACCAGTAAGACTCATATGAGGGTGGAGTCAGGGAACTGGATCCACAAACCTACCGCCTTCCAAAAGATCAGTTTGTAAAATTTGGCGGGGAACTCCAGGAAATAAAGCTCAAAAAGAGTAGCCTGAAAACCTCTACCCAGTTAGGGCAGTGTGGGGCGGGTGGTACTCCGCCAATCCTGGGAGCAGGGGAGAGTCATAAGACTCTTCAGAACACCACAGGAATAAGGAAACTAGGCCCCAACATTCTGCAAGCCCTTCTCAAGCTTGCAGACTCAGCAGTGCCTATAGGATCAAGGAGCCACCTCCAGTAGAGGTCCTCTGAGTCTGAGGACGAGTGGACTCGGGTGACTAAAACCAAAAAGGCAAACAAAATTAAGAGATCTATGCAAAAAGATCCCCTTAGACAGATGAAGGCCACTAGGAGTGTTATAACTCCATATCATAAAAATATAAGTATTCGGTCTGGGAACACCTAGAATTATATGAACAGATGATGGAGACTTTTCATCTGAAAGACAGCCAGAATTGCATCAGGTATGTGAAATGGACATTCTCTCCTGAATACTCCAGTTTCTTTGCGGGACTGGAGGATCAGAATCACTCAAGATGATCCAACTACAGGGCAGCCATCTTAAAACATTTCTCTGCACATAGAAATCCCCAAGAGACCCCCAAGGCGGTCTACAATCTGCAGTGTGGGGAAGAGCAGGTCCCACAAGAATTTGTACAGGAGCTCAAACATGCCTTTGCACAGACCACCAGGAGGGTGCGCACAGATAGTAGGGAGTTCATCACCACCTTCTTCCATCCACTCCCCAAATTTATGGTGAGGGACTTTCACGAGAAGCGATCACTGGACTGGGTCATAGAACAGGCAACCCGTATTTATGAGGTACAAAAACCTGTAGATAACAAGAACACAAATAAAAACCCCAAACCAGCCAAAACCCCTGCTGCTGCTTCGGGGGGCCTAAAAATATACCTGTACAAAATCCGTCCAGCCAAAGAACCAGAAGGCCCTCGGGCAAATCACAGAATAGTGGTAATCAGGGAGGTATTCCCACAAATGGGGCCCCTAACTCCCCTGATTACATTAGCCCCTGATACAAGGGTAACAAACTCATCCTGGGGTATGTGTGGACTTCCCCGAGCCCAAGGGTGGGATCCAACCAGGTAGGTGCCACCCCAGGAAACCTCCCTTCTAACTTTCCCCAGGAGGGCAGTAATCCCCCAAATGCTGGGTTGAGTTTCTTTCCCAGGTACCCTTAAAACCTCAACCTACAGAACAACCCTCCTTTCATTCCCCACTTTCCTGAGCCCAGACAGCCCAATACAGGGGAAAGAGGGGAGGCCAAGGATGGAGGGTTACCCCAATTTTCAACACCCAGGGTACTATGGGAGAAGGGACAGTTACCCTTCCCGTGATTCACCTAGAATGGACCCCCGTAACAGCCAGAATGGGTGTCTCAACTGTAGTGCCAGGTCCAGAACCTGTCCCAGGATCTGAGTCGCATGTTGAGGGCTTAGCAGAACCCTCAGATGAACATGGCGGCTCAGAACCTCACAAACCAAGGGTCTGGTACTCCAGAACAATGACGGGAGAGAGCCCCGACAACTTACCGATTCCAGAGGAGGATGCACGGGTGGAAAAGGAGGTATAAAGCCTTAGAGGAAGCCTCATTCCCCACATGTGAAAAGCCTGTGGAAACCCAGGAACCGGAACCTAAACCTCCTGCCCCCGAAAGTCTGCAACCCAAGGAACAGAGGGCGGGTCGGAGAAATAAAGGACTTAAAAAGGCCTATTTTGTGGAGGACGTTAGTGTCCTCCAATGTGAAGGAGAGGGGTCCTCAGAGTATTCTGGAAAAAAGATCTTCTCCTTCAGGTATGGGGGAACTCCTCCCAAAGAAAAGTGGGCCCCAAGAGATCCTAATGAAGACTGGGTGAATGTGGGGACTGAGTTAGAATCGCCCATCATTGAAACCCATAATGACAATCTAGGAAACCACACTGCCCAAACCTATTCTGGTGACTGCCTCCAAAAAGGGGGGTGGCCCAGAATCAGAACCAGGGGAGCCCAAAACTCACCCAATATCCAACTGCCACATTTTTTTTTACAGATCCTCAAGCTCCCACACAGAATCATGCCCAAACTACCCCTGGGTCGGTGTCAAGAATCAAGAAATTGACCAACCAACTGGCCCAAAATGCACATTATCTCTGCCCCCTTGAGGGAAGAGTTTATGCCACGGTCCAAAATCAAGGGCAGTGCACAGTGTCAGCAATGGTGGACACTGGATCCCAAACAACTCTTCTGTCAAAGAGAGCCTTTGATCTGCTGAATTCAGGAAGGGGGAGAGATACCAGATTCCTCTCACCCCTCTTCCTGGACAACTTCAGAACTTCGATGGGAATGAATTTCCTGTCGAGGGGACTGCGGATCTGGAAATTAAAATTGGGCGACACAAGGTGAAACACCCGGTCATAGTCATGACGTGGAGGGCACACCCTGTCTACTGGTGAATGACATCCTGCGAAGGTTGTCCCCCCTAATAGGCTGTGTGCACAAGGTCCTCTGGACCCAGACTAACCAGCCAATAAAATTGAAACATAGTGTCAATAAACTGGTGATGGGAATTCCTTTCTATTTCTGAAAATCAACCAATACTCTGTGAAATTCGATACCAATCCACACTCAGAAAATTCCAATTCCATAGTCCAAAATGATGGGAAACCAGCTCAAAGCTTAGCTGACATTCAGAAAATAAGAGAACAGTTATTCATCCCTATTCATTTAAATGAGGGGAAGGAATCTGTTCTCGCCCGAGTATGCATGAACAACGGTAAGAGCTTCATCAGCAAAGCCATGTTCTGAAAACTCCCAAAAGATCCAGCCATTCCCACATTTAAATTGATTGATAAATGGGAAATGGACCTGGAAACTCCCAATTCCAAACATCTCCTGCCTAGCAGGTGTATGCTCAAAATTTCTATAGGCAACAAAAGCTTAGTACATACTTTTTGGGTCGTGCGAGATGTCTCTGCTGCATTCTATTTAGGCACTGACATTCGCAATCGGTTTGCCATTAATTTGGACCTGATAAACTACAAAGCCTGGTCCCGACTAGGGGGCAATCCCATGGACTTTCATGATTCAGAAAAAGCATTTTGGTCAGCCCAATTGCTGCTGTATGCAGTTGAAGTTCAAATTGGAGAGGAAGTCACAATCCCAGGATGGACAAGACTATTCCCACTTGAATTAAAAAATTAAAAGCGGACAGAAAGTCCAAAATCTTGACACATATGTTCACCTCAATGCCAATTTTCAACAGCAAGGGTTGGGGTTAGACTCAACACCATTAATCAATGTAGAACACACCACCATTCCAATATTGATGGATAACAGCGACATTAGGAGTATCACTCTGAGTGCAGGCACCATTATTGTAATGGCAGTTGATGACCAACATTTTTCCATAGATTTAGGTAATGAACTGATAGGACCAGTCCCCAATGACTGTTTTGACAGTGATAGCGACAATGACATAACAAGTTTTCTTAGATTTTCAAGATCTCTTTGCGGTGGACTCATATGACTGTGGTCACACCGAAATCCATACAACACCAATTCCCACGGACCTGGGTATGAAGCAATACTGCTTGCCTCTCGCATCCATGGAGTCCCTCACAGAAATAATCAAAAACCTTGAGTCCCGTGGGATAATACGTCCAGTCCACAGCACCTTTAATAATCCAGTGTTGGGGATTTTAAAACCCAACGGCCAGTGGAGACTCCGTGCTGACCTAAGGGAGCTAAACAAATGGGTCCATGCATCCTGATGGCCCCTCTCCTACATTGACCAGGGGCTGGCCAAAATCCAGGGGTCAAAGGTATGCACTGCCATTTGTATCTGTATTTATTTTATTTGTATAGTGCAGACCAGGCCCAGAGGCTACCGGGCGCATTTCTTAAGGCAATGGTTACATAAGTTGCATACAGTGATAATATATCAGACAATAAATATGGCATAGAAATAGACATAGGTAGGTAGTACAACGATACATGGTTTGTCAAGTAGTACATCCCTACATAGGTTATTGCAACACGTTTTCAGAATGTAGCTTAGGCATTGGAAGAGGCGAGCCAACATTTGGCACTATGTTTGAAAAGGTTGAGGGAGGGGAGGTTTCTGATAGTCAAGGGGACAGCATTCCACAGTTTGGCTGCCAGGACTGGGAAGCTAGAACCACCAGCTGTTTGGAGCTTGTATCTAGGTATCAGTAGGCTGTGGTTGAGGGTAGATCTAAGTGAGCGAACTGGAGTGTACAACGTGAATCGTGAGGAGAGATAAGTGGGGGCCAGGTTGTTCATGCATTTGTAGGTAAGGGCAAGCGATTTTAGTGCGATCCTTTGGGTGACTGACAACCAATGAAGGTTCTTCCTGGTATCCGAAATGTGTGCGGATCTGGGGATATTGAGGGCTGCCCTGATGGCGTTATTTTGTATGATTTGGAGCTTGTCTAGGTTACCCTGATTAGTGCCCTGGTACAACGCATTGCAATAGTCAAGTTTGGACATGACCAGGGTCCTAGCAAGGGTAGTACAGTTGTGCGAGGAGAGAAAAGGGCGACATGCTGTGATCAGTTTGCAGGTATAGGCGGCGGCGGCCGCAACTGCATTAGTTTGTCTGTGAAGGGAGAGGGTGGAGTCAAGGTAAATTCCAAGCGTTTTTTTGTGTCTTTGGAGACTTTTATTATATTTCCATCGATGTTAAAGGAGCTGAACATAGGGTTCAGCTTGTTTAGTCTTTGCTGAGTACCTAGGATGAGGAGCTCTGTCTTGTCGTCATTGAGACAGAGCTCATGTTGGGCATCCATGTTTGAATGACATGCTAAACGTCGTTCAAGGCTTTTGAGTCTAATGTGTAATCACCCGTGATGGGGATGAGTATCTGGGTATCATCCGCATAATTTGTGTAGGTGACACCCAGATAGTCGAGCACATCAAATAAGGGTTTAGTAAATACATTGTAAAGGGTCAGGGATACACACGATCCTTGGGGGACTCCGCAAGGGACTGGTGCAGGGTCAGCCGCGGAGGTGGGTGAGAATACCCTGACCTGACCAATGTGTACTGGACCGTATCTGTCAGTAGGGAGGACCAATACAAGCTGGCCTTTAACTTCAGGGGGCAGCAGTACACTTGGACCCGGGATCCCTTTGGATACATCAACCCCAGTAATGAATTTAACATATTCTTACACAAGGCCATGCCTGACTTGGGTGAAAGGGGTAATCTGGCCTAGGTAGATGATGTTCTGATTAAAAGCTCAACTGTGGAGGAACACACAGTGGAAATCTGTTATGTTCTTACCCAGTTGAGGGTTGCTGGAGCAAAACTATCCTTCCAAAAGGCACAGTGGTGCAGGACCCATGTCAATTTCTTGGGGCATGAGATAACTCCTGAGGGTCTTTGTCCCCAAGAAAAGAAAGTGGAAGCACTCCTGAAACTTAAAGACCCCACAACTCTGCGTGAGCTAAGGAGCCTCCTTGGACTGACTAATTACAGTAGGAAGTTCATTGAGGATAACGCAGAGATCACAAGACCCCTGATCCATCTGTTGAACGTGGGGGTCAAGTGGGAGTGGGTTCCAGAACAAGCCGAGGTAGTAAAGCAACTCAAAAGAAGTCTCTCACAAGCGCCTTGCCTAGCTTACCCTGTCAAAAACAAGGAGTTCTTCTTGGAGACAGGGTTCTCAAATACATGCTTGACTGCAGTATTATACCAAAAGCATGACAAGGTCAATAAAGTCATCTCCTATGCAAGTAAGTCTTTATCCTCTGTGGAGGAAAAATTCAACAATTGTGAGAAGGCACTCCTGGCAATGGTGTGGGCATTGAAAAATTACCGATGGCACACCCTTTCTACTGGGGAATGACATCCTGCGAAGGTTGTCCCCCCTAATAGACTGCATGTACAAAGTCCCCTGGACACAGACTAACCGGCCAATAAAATTGAAACATAGTGTCAACCATGTTAGTTTAAATGGCACATGCTACATGGTTGACCAAAAACAGGATCATATTGAGTTCCATTTTCAAAATAACCAAAACCCTGACGTGACAGTAATTGCTGTAGGACAACAAACTGGTGATGGGAATCCCTCTCTATTTCTGAAAATCAACGTTCCTTCCAGTTTCAAGTGGCATTTTACACTGGAAGGAAATACTCTGAAATTTGATACTAATTCACAATCAGAAATTCCAATTCCATAGTCCAACATGATGAGAAACCAGCTCAAAGCTTTGCTGACATTCAGAAGATTAGAGAACAGTTATTCATCCCTATTCAGTTAAATGAGGGGAAGGAATTTGTTCTCGCCCGAGTATGCGTGAACAGCAAAGCCATGTTCTGAAAACTCCCAAAATATCCAGCCATTCCCACATTTAAATTGATTGATAAATGGGAAATGGACCTGGAAACTCCCAATTCCACACATCTCCTGCCAAGCAGGTGTATGCTCAAAATTTCTATAGGCAACAAAATCATAGTACATAATTGTTGGGTCATGCGAGATGTCCCTGCTGCATTCTATTTAGGCAGTGACATTCTCAATCGGTTTGCATTAGGCAGCAATCCAATGGACTTTGATGATTCAGAAAAAGCATTTTGGTCAGCCCAATTGCTGCTGTATGCAGTTGAAGTTCAAATTGGAGAGGAAGTCACCATCCCAGGATGGACAAAACTATTCCCACTTGAATAAAAAAATTAAAAGAGGACAGAAAGTGCAAAATCCTGACACATATGTTCACCTCAATGCCCATCTCCAACAGCAAGGGTTGGGGTTAAACCCAACACCATTAGTCAATGTAGAATACAACACCATTCCAATATTGATGGATAACAGCGACCTTAGGAGTATCACTTTGGGCGCAGGCACCATTATTGGAATGGCAGTTGATGACCACTATTTTTCCATAGATTTAGGTAATGAACTGATAGGACCAATCCCCAATGACTGTTTTGACAGTGATAGCGACAATGACATAACACCGCACAGGATCTTAACCCGGCAAGGGGGGGAATTTCCTGGTGTACTCTTCCTGCCCTTATGGTAAGGAAGAGGTAACCTGTGACTTCAGGAGGGATGAGATGATATTTCAAGTCCACAAGGACTGCCTTCCCTGCCTGAAACCCTCTGTCCAGGTCAATGCTTTAACCAGGGACTTCTCCACCCAGCTGGAGGAGGCCGCTGAAATAGCCAAACCAGAAGTCTTTCCGGGCTTCAGGCAAATGGTTGAAGAGAGAGTCAACCTTGCTGATGCCTGTGAGACTCTGGAGCAAAAGCAAAAGTTGAAACAAGTTTTCGTAGATTTTCAAGATCTCTTTGCAGTGGACTCATATGACTGTGGTCACACCGCAATCCATACAACAACAATTCCCACGTACCTGGGTATGACTCCAGTTTTTGTGAAGCCTTACCGCTTGCCTCTCGCATCCATGGAGTCCCTCACAAAAATAATCAAAAAACTTGAGTCCCGTGGGATAATTCGTCCAGTCCACAGCACCTTTAATAATCCAGTGCTGGGGATTTTAAAACCCAACGGCCAGTGGAAACTCTGTCCTGACCTAAGGGAGCTAAACAAATGGGTCCATGCTTCCCAATGGTGTCCCGATGGCCCCTCCCCTACATCGACCAGGGGCTGGCCCTGATCCAGGGGTTCAAAGGTATACACTGCCATTGACCTGACCAATGGGTATTGGACCGTTCCTGTCAGTAGGGAGGACCAATACCAGCTGGCCTTTACCTTCAGGGGGCAGCAGTACACGTGGACCCGTACTCCCTTCAGATACATCAACTCCGGCAATGAATTTGGCATATTCTTAGACAAAGCCATGCCCAACTTGGGTGAAGGGGGTAACCTGGCCTATGTAGATGATGTTCGGATCAAAAGCTCAACTGTGGAAGAACACATAGCGAAATCCGTTATGTTCTTACCTAGTTGAGGGTTGCCGGATCAAAACTATCCTTCCAAAAGGCACAGTGGTGCAGGACCCATGTCAATTTCTTGGGGCATGAAATAACTCCCGAGGGTCTCTGTCCCCAGGAAAACAAAGTGGAAGCACTCCTGAAACTTAAAGACCCCACAACTCTGCGTGAGCTAAGGAGCCTCCTTGGACTGACTAATTACAGTAGGAAGTTCCCTGAGGATAACAAAGAGATCACAAGACCGCTGATCCATCTGTTGAAGGGGGGTCAAGTGGGAGTGGGGTTCAGAACAAGCCGTGGCAGTAAAGTAACTCGAAAGAAGTCTCTCACAAGCGCCTTGCCTAGCTTACCCTGTCAAAAACAAGGAGTTCTTCTTGGAGACAGGGTTCTCAAATACATGCTTGACTGCAGTATTATACCAAAAGCATGACAAGGTCAATAAAGTCATCTCCTATGCAAGTAAGTCGTTATCCTCTGTGGAGGAAAAATTCAACAATTGTGAGAAGGCACTCCTGGCAATGGTGTGGGCATTGAAAAATTACCGCCCATTCATCCAGGGGGAACAGATCATAGTGGAGACTCCACACCAACCTCTGCAATATCTCCAAAGTGACAGAATCTGGGCCGGAAATGTGAGTAATTCCAGAATTACTTCCTGGATTCTCTCAATGCAAGGCTTTCCTCTAGAGGTCAGATATGGCCAAAACAAGAAGAGTCCCCTAGCGCAAGGTCTGGCTGACTGGCATGATTGTGCCAGAGAAAACTGTCTCGAGGACGAAAGTCTTAAAACCCAGGACAACATGGAGGCGTACCTGAATTCCCTGCACAAAGTCTATGAAGTGCGAGGGAATGCCCACTGTTTATGTGGATGGGTTCTCCTACCATGTTGCCAACAATGGGGAAAAGGAACTGGTGGCCGGCATTGGGAATGCCTGGGTGATTGATGCCCCGGAACCCTCCGCTGGGTACAAAATCGATCCCCGTAGTAGTCAGGTGGCAGAGCGGATGGCAGTTCATCAAGCCATCCTCACTGCTGTCCACCACCAACTCCACGTACTGGTCATAATCACTGACTCAGATTATGTCTGGAACGGGTTTGTGGAGCACCTGGTTAATTGGAAAACCAGAGGCATGCTATGTGCTAACAACAAACACACAACTGACTTAGAGAGACCAGAGGTAATTTTTAACGACCACTTGTGACCAGCCCTCTATCAACAGTTTTGTTTCGCAATACACTATGTTCACCGGGTCGCTTGCTTCCCCAAATCCTTTCGTGGTTATTTCTTTTTACATATATGATTAATAGTTGATGAATTCTCATGTACTACACCAATTAATATCAAAAATAGTTATTTTTTTAATAGCATTTCATCAATTACATTTTTTTACTTTACCACATCTACAAATATAGAAAAATATTTTTTTTTACAAATTTTCTCAAGTAATTTTTAGACAACAAACAATTTTTCAATAAATCTCAATTAAGTTATGCACATTCAATATCCTGTAGCAATCAATTATAAAATACTTTAGAAAGATGATAATATCATCAGGATCTGTAGTTTAGTCACCTCTTTCATAGAGGAGTAAATCTCAGTCCATAAAACTTTTTCTTTGTACTCATTCACACATGCTCACTTTCATACTGCATTCATACCGTACCCGACATGTTTCATTCCTTTCACACTTTCACGCTATTCACAAGGAAATTCTTCAGGGGTAAAAAATTCTACCACATTCTATTGACATGTACAATTATGTTTGTCTTCTTGTTGGTGATTTCTCTGGGATCCACTGTCAATGAGGTCCCTTTCGTCTTTTCTTACAGTCCAACCATCAGGCGGATAGCTATGGGAAGCAAGTGTGGGATAGTCGAATATTAATGCTCGAGCATATCCAAGTTGACATTTTTAATACGTACAACATTCTGCATTTAGTGGCAGCAAAAAGGAGAAGTTGTTAATATTAACTCTTTCTCCACATCTATTCTGACATCATCTGTCTGTCTTGCTGAGTGCAGGGTTCACATGAGTAATCGCTGACTGATAAATCCTTTATCCTCCTTCACAAGGTCAGTCAATTGACAATGTCTAAACTTATGGCTTGCTCCATGCAAATAATCAATTGTAATTACTATTTACCCTCAAATTCTGTGTCCACTTTGCCAGGAAAGTCTGATATCTCGAAGGGAATATTCAACGGCTTCTCCCTCTCAGGGACCAATAAAATCTGCCCCTACTCAGGGAAATTGGATTGTTAACAATTTGATATTTTTCCCATTTTCATCTATGATTACTGTCACATGGATCGAATTGTTGCCATACTTATCATACTGACCTAGTGATTGTGTACATCCGGTCACTGATCTTGATAATGATTAGCTGTTCTCGCAGTGCATATTATTGCTTGCAGGACCGGATCAAGTATTTCAACATTGCTCGTGAGTGAGGTCATCCACATGTGTTTTTCTAAAATAGAAAAACACAGCGGACACGATACTTTAATTTTTTAATTTTTTAAGTATTCGAGTCATTTAGTACAATTTAGCTTGCTCTATTCATTGGTCTACTCTTACCGTTGTATTCTCTTTTTTCGTCTTGCTCTGTCCAGAGCTCGAGATTTGGATCCTCTTTAGTACATCCACTGTTTGCCCCGCCGATGGCGTCTCTTTCTCTCTTCGTTTTTCAACTGCTTTCCTTTATGTTGTCCATCATCTCTTTTTATTATGTAAGACCTGCCATGTGACCTCGTTGTCACGTGATTCTAAGGCGCAACGTCGTTAACTCCCTTTTGTATTTATTCCCCAATTGTCATATCCTGCCTTCGGCCCCCAGTAGGCCTACTTGATGACTCTGCCACTCGACCAGATCTGCACGATATGACCCCGCGGAACACCGCGCAAACAGACACCTGAGTCTGTCGTGATCTCCTCACAGGTTTCTCATGCTTATGTGTTAATCCAAATTTTATTTGTCCACATAGTTTATAATTTTTAGTAAATTATTGGTCTAAGACTGAACCATCCATTTCAACGTTGTTTTTGGATACAAATTAGCGTATCCATAATGGAATTATTATACCTAAATAGTTTCAGCCATTTTTTTCGAAGTCATCAACATAATGTTGTTTAGTCAGTTTATACCTCGAACTACTTGCCTGATCCTATATCTTCATCTGGGAACGAGTGGGTTGTTATTCTGTTTTCTCATTCAAGCCTAATTCTGTACTTTTAGTTAGAAAAATCAGTTCTTTTTCTTTTTGGGCTAACTTCCTTCTGTCAAGGTTTATGTCGTTCGTTGGCCTCACTAGATAAACAATTGACCATTTCAAATCTTCCGGTTTGTGTATCATCTCTATAAAATGTCCGACTAGAGGGGCAGAATGCACTTTATTTTTTATGCAGCTTTTGTGTTCTGTGATACGGATTTTGATTTTTCTTTCCGTCTTCCCTATATATAGCTTTTTACAGGGGCACCAGATCACATAGACAACAAAAACGGAATTGCAATTTGTCAGAACTTTTTGTTTCCATGGGCTTTTAAGGCCTAAGTCTATTTCCATGGTTATTTTAGTTTGTTGACAACAAGCACAGGATCCACATGGATAGTGTCCCTCTGGTGCTCGCATCCCCCATGTTTCTGTTAGGGTTGGTTGTGGTTTACTCTGTTTAGTGATGTCATTTCGCATGATCTGATCTTTTATTGTCCTGCTCTTTCGAAATGCCATCAGTGGTCTTTGTAATGGTACTTTCCCTTTTTCCAGGATACCCCAATTACGATGGATAATTTTTTGAATCCTGTTAGAGAGATTGCTGTAGGTGTTGACAAACACTAGGTTTTTTTTATTTTTCTCTCTAGAATTTTGTTCGAGAATTGCCTCCCTGTTTATGTTGTCTGCTCGCTTCATGGCCATTCTTGTCAGCTTTTTCGGGTAACCTCTTTTATGTAAATTAGTTCTCAGTTCCTGAGCTCCCTCTCTATAGTCTGCATTATTAGTGCTGTTCTTTTTTAGCCGTAAAAACTGACCGAAAGGTAGGTTATCGCGTGTGTGGATTGGGTGAAAACTTGTATAATGTAACAAGGCATTGCGATCAGTAGATTTTTTGTAAGGTTTTACATAAAGTTCTCCCTTCTGTGGGTCCCCTTTGATAGTGATATCGAGATAATTGATCTCTACCTTACTTGAGTTTACAGTGAACTTAAGGTGTTGGTTTTGTGAGTTGATCCAATCAAAAAACATATTTGCAACATTTTCTTCTCCTCTCCAGATGATCAGTACATCATCTATATACCTTTTCCATAACAATATGTTCTTTTTATATGGATTGGTATCATTGTAGATGCAGTGTATTTCAAAGGCCTCCATATAGAGATTTGCAATGCTCGGTGCCAATGTAGCACCCATGGCTGTGCCCTGTATTTGTTTGTAAAAGCAACCATTAAAATGAAAGTAACTTTCCGTCAGTGCCATTTCAGCACACCACATGATGAAAGATACTGGGGTGTTAGTGTTAATTATTTCTCTCAGTAGTCTTTCTTCCAACACTTCAAGTGATGCTCTCTGTGGTATGTTCGTATAGAGGGCTATCACATCTAGACTCATCAAGATTTCGGTGGTATTATCGAATGGTCTGCCTTCAATGTCTTTTATGATCTGTGTGGTATCTTTCACAAAAGAAGTCATTTCCCTGACCATTGGTTGCATAAAATGGTCAACAAATTTGGATAATGGCTAACAACAAACCACTCAAACATGGCAAGCTAATACAAAATATTGATGATCTAGTCATCTCTAGTGGGATGACCATCTACTGGAAAAAGATCAAGGGTCATTCCAGAATAGAGGGACCAGACAAAACTGGGAATGAACTAGCTGATCAGCTGGCCAAAACCAGAGCCATCCAAGGGGATCTCCTTGAGATAGAGTCCCTGTTGGGGGAAATCCAGGTCACTGTTATCACTAGGTCACAGACAAATGCTCACAATGAACTCAACTGCCCAGTGGAGTAAGGAGACCCCAGATGCTGATTTAATAATGGCTCAAAAAGGGGATCCAATCATTGGTAAGTTTTACCAACACATTGAGGACCCTGAGAACTTTCCCCTGATGGAGACCGATGGCATTGGGAAAAAGGACCTCAGAGTGTTGATGAAATGTCCAAAAATGTTCAGAATCCAAGATGGTTTGCTAGTGAGGAGATCCATATTTGACTGTGACCAGTGGGTGCTCACTGCCTCATTCCGAAGGCTGATGCTATGTCACGCTCATTATGCGGTCACAGCCGGTCATCGGGGGTTTCATACTACATTAGAAATCTTGCAAGAGGTTGCATACTGGCCGCACATGGGGCAGGACCTCGACCAATACTTGAAGGGGTGTCTTGTGTGTGCACAATTTCCACCAACATCACTCACATACAGAGCTCCCCTCCAAAAGAGGGGGATGACACTGCATTGGTCAGATTTACAAGTAGATTTCATCGGGCCCGTGATTCGCTTCTCTAGGGGGAACAAGTACATGTTAACCGTAATATGCTTGTTTAGTAAATGGGTGGAATGTCTCCCAGCCCCAAATTGCAAGGCAGAAACAGCAGCTGCCCTGATGATCAATCACATCTTCTCGCGTTTTGGACTACTATAAAGGATTCAGACTGAGGTAGTCATATCACAAGCGAAGTGATGAAAAAGATGTGGGAGATACTTGGGGTAAAAATGAAACTACACATTGCATACCGGAGGTCCACTAATGGTGGAGTTGAGAGGTACAATAAAACCATTTTGAGCATACTAAAGATGTTCGTGGCAGACTCTGGGCCAAGTTTGGACATTCGATTACCACTTGTCCTGATGGCCATTAGATCTACCCCCTCTTCTGCAACTAAAATGTCTCCATTTGAGCTGATGACTGGACGAAGGATGGTGCTACCCCAGCAACTGCTCTATAGAACCCAAGAGCAAACATTGATAAATGCCTCCACAACTCATGAGTATGTTGAGAATCTGAGAAAACACCTTCAACATGCCTTTGCTCAGCAGAATCTAGAAAGATCTGCAGACAGCATGAAGACCCACTATGATCTAAAGACAACCAAAAAGGAATATTAAGTACGAGACAGGGTCTACTTGTACAATTTCCAAAGGAACCAAACCGAAGAGTGCACATTTTTGCGTAGCTGGCGGGGACCTTTTGAAATTGTGGACAAAATCTCACTAGTCGCCTACAGAATCTGCATCCCCAAGGGCGACTTGACAGAAGAAAAAAAGTGGGTCCACATAAATCAGCTAAAGAGCTGCAACACCAGGCACACTTTGCAGCAAATAGAGGAGTCCATAGAAAACCCACTGGGGGATACTTCTGAAGCATAGAAATATGTTAATGTCACTGAATGCAGGTGTATATCCCACTGCTGAAATCCCAATTGGAGGACAGTAGGGGGGAAAATTGTCATAACTGGTTTGTGTTATATTTTATAGATTTGCCTGATTATACCTAACAATCCCACTCAGATGTGCTTTGTTACACCACTTTGCTGCCTTGATGCCAGAAGCAGCACAAAATGGCCACACTGACCCCTGTGCGCGCCAAGACCTCAAAACTGTGTTTGGTCACAATCAGAAAATGGCTGCACTACCCTACCCACCCCATTTCAGGTGGGGTAAAACAGAGTACTCACTGCAGTAATGTACCAGTGTGCTCTGCTACATTTTACATGGAGCAAAGTAAAGAAGCAGCATTACTTTGCTGTAAATCCAAAATGCCTCTTTAAAATGTCATCTTTTCAACCTTAAAAAGTACTGTTTTGGTGCTAAATCCATTCATTTCTTATGAACTACTGTGATCAAAGGCCCTGTAGAGCCCAGGATCATTCTTGAGTCTCAGAGGAACCTGGCCTCGTTTGTATGACAGCTCATACCAAAAGTATCTTTGAAAAAGCAACCCTGGGACTTTGTTTTTCATTTTCCATGGGAAATGTGGCTATTTCTTTCTTTGCAACAGTATCTAAAGAATCAGCTGTCCAGGGAAAGACTCTAAACAAATGCTTGATACATTTATCCATGCTGCAAACAATTCCAGCACTCAAGGGAAGGACTAGAGCTGACTAAAATGTGGATCTGCTGCAGATGAAAACCGAATTTAATGAAATAAGTTTAATGCGCTTTTTCCTGACTGAAGGGCAAAATCGTCTATCTTTAAAAGTATATTATTGTGTAAAGGCTTGATTATTTAAGAATGTAAAAGGATTTGCTACTGTTAAAAATCCACCTATAAACGGTTTTAATTCCATAAGTTTATAGTAATGATTTAAAAGGTGAAACTCAAAGCTAAACCCAGTCTGAATTAGTAAACTATATAAAAAAAACCCTGCTCTGCCACTGCAAGTCCTGAGAAAGGGTGACACCTCATGAACTGCTGGAACAGGAAAAGGCTAATTGCTAGCTGGAGGCTTTGAATCCCCAGGACAATGGGGCATTTCAAGTCATATTAGACATTCGTCTTTGCCCCAGACTAAGACAATAGCAGGCTAAGACACTCACCCTTCCAGTAGGAGGGGCAGGAAGCTTCACTCACAAGGGAGAGGCCCCCTATTCTACTTCAAAGGGATTGTCATGTGATTACACGTGGGAAAAAGAAAAAAAAACGGACAAGTGACATTTGGTTTAAAATGCCTATTTTGCAACTGAACTTTCAAGACATTTAACTTGGCAGCAAGAATGAGAAAAATGTGAAAAGTGCATAATTCTAAATCTAATTTTATGCTATTCATTTGAAGACTTGGTAGGTGTCACGACCCCGAGCCCTGGATGTGGGTCTTGGGCACGATGGCCTCCACCTCAGTACTGTTCCAAGGCCAGAAAGGCACAAACTAGCCCGTCGCGGGTGCCTTGGACACAATCCTGGCGCTGTTTGCACCAGGCGCACTTGGCAAGTGCGGTTTCCAATGGACAATGGGAGAATATGGCTGCCCCCACGAGGATTAGCGGGGAACTGCAACAAGCAGGCTCGCTTCTGGGTGGGGTCCGCTCCTAAGGCACCTGGGATACCTGCCGGGTATTTAAACCACGCCCGACCCGATGCACATGCTTCGCGTTATTCTGCTTTGCAGTGTGACGTTCACCGGGTCCTGCTCTGTATCCTGGCCCGCTCGGGCGAACAGCCTGTAAGAACATTGCTATTTTTACCTGCGCAGCTCCAACTCTTCATCCAGTAGGAGCCTTCGAGGGTATCTCCATCGGTCCTCAGCTACATATTCAGGATTACGAGAGGCAAGAACATGAAGCTAATTACCATCTCACCTAAAGGCCTCCCCCATTACGAACCTCACCTTTGGCGCTCAGTCCCTGAATCCATCGTCACTTCCAGGAATTCTGCGCGACCTGAAAAGAAACAAGGCACAGGTCAGCTCATTTGCAAGGACGCTTTCAGCGCATCTAGTGCATCCTTACCTTCTCGAACTCTGCAGTCTGCCTCGGCATTCTCCATCAGCCTCTACAAGACAAAAGAAGAAGGTTACTGGGACATTCATCAACATAGACTTTTTTTCAAAAGAAACATTAAAACACCTGAAAGAAGGAGTCGCAGCCGGTCTGGACTCCAGGCGAACGCCAGTGAAGTAACTCGATGGACCACGCCAACAACGACGCGCCCCTGCCAAGCACGGCAGGACATAACATAAAATCAAGAACTGATCCCATGTAGAACGTCTGGGGGAGTTGCAGAGAGCCCAGAGGTGTCCCGGACCAGTCCAGAGGCGTCCCTGTGGATACAAGGTGAACGTTACAGTAGGATTTACCACTGCATAAGGAACAGAAACTATAAAGAATGACTGATTAATGTGGTGAATATAACATTTTATACACATAAGCTAGGGGTAATTGCGCATCTATGTACAAAATTGGGAACTGTTAGGCCAGATCTTTCATGGTTAAAATTGCCAAAATGTGGCAGAAAGACTAAACCAGGTCCCACAGACTTGGGATTTGGATTGAATATGACCCACAAAATATGTAATCTGGGTATCTGATTTTCTCAGAGGTTCTAAATGCATAAATATGTATTTGTGGGAAAGTTAGATTTTGGTCCCAATAGCTAGGCGAGGTTTCGAGACATTGTAAAAGTAACCCCATAAACATGACATCCTTTTCTGTCATCCTATCAGTGGAGAGCAAAGCGGAAACTGTGCTCCTGCCCAATCCTAGCATTAGTGGTGTGGTCAGTAAGACTGCCCCTGCCATATACTTTAGTGATATCATTTGGCATGATAAATAAAGGAACCTCACAGCACACAGACACACTGATTCCTGACTTCTTCCTGATTTTCTGCATGGCTCCCTGTTCCTGATTTCTGCATCCTTGTTCCTGATTCCTGATTTTCCTTACAAAGCCAAGGCCTCAGCATTGCTGAACTCCTTTTCAGCTAGGCCTCAAAATTCTGAAACAAATCCCAAAACCCAAGGGAAGCATTTTGATCCAGTCTGGCTTGCTACCACTAAATGCATGCCTGCTGCAAACTCACCATCCCATTGATCTCCAGTAAACCAGTGCAGTCCAGTGCAATCTCCAGTCCCAAGCAGTCCGGTGACCAGAATCGCCCACCTGTTCCTGTTCCACCCGAGTAGCCCAGCTGTCCTTGATTAGACCTGATCCGTGTGATGACCAGAACCCTAGGCGGTCCAAAATCCTAAATTAATGTGGACTGTTAGTATTAATAGGAAGCATAGAAAATCATAGCATACCTTGCCTTGTTTTGTTCCATCCCAATCTCTAAACCATCCTATCCTTACCTTAAGAACTTGTAATATTGTCATAACCATTATTGAAACCTTGCTTTTGATTCCTTGCGCTAGTGCTAACTGCTTTAAATAATTTTGTCTTGTGAAATCCCAAACCCTCCATCCTCCCTCGGGTAATCGGACTAAGTCAGCCATGGCAGACACAGAGGTGCTCAGATTGGTTCCTCGGATCAATTCTAGAGCTTTCTGTGTTTCAATCTGGTAACGTAGCCTGAATACCCTAGTGTAGAATAAAACTGTCATTGTAAAAATTGATTTATGTTTTCTTTTTCGCGCCTTATTTTCCAAAAACACCACTCATTAAACATTGCATAACTAACTCAATTTAATAGCTAGAGACTTCGTTTCAACTCTGGAGTATACCTAAGACCTGTAGCTATATCCCAACCTAAAAACCGCACTCCAAATTAGTATATTTCATCCGTTTTTCTTAAAGACCACTTGGTTAAATTTAGGCCGGAATCCGCATTTCTGCAAAGTTGTACATGTGTGATTTTTGTTCTAAATTATTTTCAACCGTCCATTAAGATTCAAAGTGTTTACTTTTGCTCAAACTATAGCTCATGATTGTTAGCATCTTGTCAATGTGGCTCCCATAGAAATGTATACTGAATTAAGGATTTTTGCACACTTTTCATTGTTTTGCTAAGCCATTTTCAAATGTCATTTTAAAAGTGTAAGATTTCAAACCCGTTTTTCTCTCTTGTTTGGGGAGGGAAGGTTGTACTCAAATTCTGTTTACTATTCTTTATTCCTGAATACCTGCTGCTTCCTTACATCTGTTTAGAATTGCTTATTTGTAGGTTGAGGAATATTGCAGGGGGAAATCCTAACTTAAGTGCTATCCTTCCAAACAAGCCAAAAGTGTTCTTTTCTCTGATGTTTTATATTTTGTGTTGCTAAAGAGTGAATTTAAGTGCCTTGCATACCTTTTTATTTGTTATTGTCACCACCTTGGTGATTGCTGCTCCCTATTATAAAGTATATGTTTAATTTTGAGTTTTAAATAAATAAATATTACCTTTACCAACCAGCCTGATTCCTGGTCGATTGTGACCTGAGGTATTTTGAGAAGGGTTGTGATATGAGTGGTATATCACTCAGAATATTGAACCTATCGACATAATAGGATAACAATTTCAGCTGTGCGCTGCATACTAGGCTGAGACCAGGGTGTACCACCTGATTGAAATACTTAACATCTAAAAATTAGGACTCCTGTCCCATACCCAAGTCTATGCTGTGGTAACAGTTAACAATGTATAATAAAATATCAATATCGTATCTTAAAGTCAAATGATTTAAACAACAAATAATTTCAAAGCTCAGACTTAAAGATGCTCATTGATGTATTCTTTATGTAATGAGATGCTCAATGCATTTCGGGGTAATTACCCCTTCTTCAGGAGCAGAAACGCAGCTGTAGATACAAATGAAATACCATTGTAACAAAGTATAATACATTGTTTCTTCAAATTAATAATATGTAATGTTACATAACATCCATAGTTAGAAATCAAACCTATTACTAGACCTGTTCTCCATAATGTGCAGATAAAAGAGTATCCAATGGGAAAACCAAGATAGCATGTAGCTATTCCACAGAGTTTGTGTCAAGAAAAAGCACCATGTTACTGCATGTCCTCATAGAAACAATGGAGAAAATAAATTTGGAGGAGTGGGGGCTTGATCCCGAAAGTGTGCTTTTGTCAATCGGGCCAGTCGTTTTTTAAGAAATGGCCAAAAAGTAGGAAAATAAAATTAGTGATATCTGGGTTCGGTCCGGGGACTCATTTCTTGATTTGGAGTCTGTGGACACCACATGGAACAATCAGAGCAGCGTGATGTTCTTGGACATCATACGCGCCCACTGATCGGTCAATTAAAAATGTGAGGTGCGTCAAAACTTTTGAAATGGACGCTCTGTTGGATTTCACGAACAGTTGACATTGCGGTAAAAACATAAAAAAACACAACATTGCACTTGTAAAACAAATGAAACCATCTCTGGAGAGGTGAGGTGTGATGAGGATGGGATATGGCCACAAAAAGCCAAAAGTCGTGTGTTTTTTCGTCTCTGAAGTCTGTGAACATCTCATATGTTTGGTGAAGCTCCTGGGATGTTCACGAACATCTCATATTCGGGACATCCATGCATATTTCTACATTACAGGGTCGCTGAAAAGCAGTTATTGGATGGCTTATAACTTTGGCGCCACTCAATGAAACAGCATGACATTTTGCAGTATCATTAACACCTGACCCTCAATGGTACTGAAAAGTTTGGGGCTGTTTCGCAAGAGGGGGCAAAATTATACGGGGGTTCCAAAACATTTGAAGGGCTTATAATTGTATCAGGTAACAATGTCCCCATACATAATGTCACCGGGAAAAGCCATTGTCGACATTATATATGGTGATGTTATGTCTGGAGACGGGTTGCAGGGATGTCCCCTGCACCCCTTGTAAAGAAAATAAACAAATTGGGGGCTGCAGGGGTTTCCCATGCATGTTCAATGAAATAATGTCTCAGCAAAAAACTGCAACTTTTTTGTCAGGAGACATTTTTGCAGGGACATTATTACATGGAACCTTATGAGTTTGGTGCAGTTTGACGAATCTGCACACACGTTTGCAAAAAAGATTTAGACCCAGATTTGAATGGTTTTGCAAATTCTGGTGGGATTTTGTCCAGAGGGGGCAAATTTAGAGGATGGTCTCAACACTTTTAGATGGCTTGTAACTTTGTTGCTGTTTGACAAATCTGCACAAAGGTTTTCAGAAAGATTATAGACCCAACCTTGAATGTCTGTGCAAAGTATGAATGTCAAGTGGAGGCTAACTTTTATAGGACTATTTTTTGTACGCACATTTTGACACTTTTCAAAAAATAAAATATGGACGTATTTGCAGCAAATTCGTGGAAGGAGCATTGGCAAGGACCCGAAAGCATGGTTTTGCAAATGAGCCCGTTTTATTTTTTGAAAAGTGTCATAATGTAGGTGGCAAAATCTGGCCACTGGGCATGACCACGAAGGACCGGCAATGGGGTTAAAGTGGGAATGGCCACTAGGGACCAGATATGTGGTAAGGGTTTTCAAAATCGGGATAGGTTTGAATGGGAAAAATAAATTCTGCTTGTGGCTAAATCCCGAAGTGCTGCATAGGATTGCAGCAAACATTCACGAGGAGCATTAGCAAGGACCTCAAAGCATGGTTTTGCAAATCTGTCCTGTATTTTATTTTTCTAAATGTCAAAATGTAAGTACAAACAATTGTGATGTAACTTTTGTGTCTGGGCAATTGGCCTGGCCATGAGCAAGGACAAATGTGTACTCTGATTTGCTTATTGGGGCATGCGGCATGACCAAAGCCCTAGATTTTAATGGGACAAAATATTCTGCTTGTGGCTACAGCCTGAAGTGCTGAACTGGATTAAAACAAACCTCTGCGAGGAGCATCAGTAAGGACCTGAAAGCATGCTTTTGCAAATCTGTCTTGTGTTTTATTTTTCCAAAGTGTCAAAATATAAGTACAAAAAAAGGTGATATAACTTTGCTGCCTGGGCAGTGGGCCTGGCCCTCAGCAAAGATAAATGTCTACTCTGATTTGCTTACTGGGAAAAAAGGCATGGCCGAAGCCCATGCACCATGGATTGTGTAGACTGGCCATGGCAGCAAGACATCAGCACTGTCCATTGGTCACATTATAAGGATCTAGTGGACATTGAACTAGGATGCAGGGTAGGTACAGTGGATAGCAGGGGCTGTTTGGTGGTGCTGAGGTCATGGTCGAGCCTCATGGCATAGGCAATTCAACTATGACTTACATCCCAAGCATGCGCTGCTGATAATGATACACATCAGTATGCATTGCAAAAAATATGTTTGTTAAAGGAGGTTTACAGTTCTTTCATATACCTTAAAAGAGGAATTATTAACAACCCCTATACAGTAATGTAACATCATCAAACATTTGCACACATAAAAACCTATGAAATTCACAGGAAAAACGTTGTTAAAGGGATGTTATGGTTAAGTTGTGCACTGCTAACACTATCACCCAGGACATCAACATAAAAAATGTCATTGATGACATCACTGATGACATCACATATGAAATTAATTTGGATGAAAAGTCCCTACAAGGGGTTGTGTTTATAATGTTAGTAACACGATGGCTGGGGGTATCGGAAGACCTATCATGAACTACTTAATGTATTAAAGAATGCACTCATATAAACAAAACATAACGGGCCTGATTCACAGAAGCATTTTATAATGGTGCAATCCCATAGGAAAACGTTCTGTGAATCAGGCGCTATATTGGAGTGTTGTTGTTAATACAGGAGCCTAATAACACATGCACATAGGCAATGGCTGCGGCTTGCACCATGCAAGTGCAATATTTTTAATCTGATAATTTTGGATAGTAAAATAATGAATGCTATCTTATCAGAGTTTTGAGCAATAGTAAACATGGAAGTACAAACAATACATATGAAGACTGTGAGGAAGGCATGGTATCAAAAGTAGACGCAGATACAATAGATACAAGTTTCAAAAACCTTTATTTACACTTTTGATTGGGACAGTAGTATTCCTAACTGGCCCTAACTCTAAAATAGGAGTAATTGTGACCATTAAACAATAACAAATACGTCCAAGTCAGTCTGGTCATAATACAAATCGCCTATACTAAGAAAACCTAACCTCGCCCTCCTTCTTAGAATAACAAATGTGTTAAGGAAATATAAAATGAAAATAGTGTCTCTAAAGGAAATGTCAGAATGGCTTCAGCACCAACTCCCTTCCCTAGGTTCAATCCCTCACTGAAGTTGTAGTTCGTATTCGTAGTTCTTATTCTCTTGTACTTGTCTTCTTGGCCTTTTTCGAAAGTTCTTATAGTTTACTTTTGCCCTCTTGGCATATTTCACGGTTCACAAATGTTCCAAAGTTGTTCTATTTTACTTTTGCTGTCTTGGCATAATTCACAGTTCACAAATGCCACTTTCCTCTTATTCAACTTTCTTCCCTTATCGCGGTTTCCTTTGATCTCTGCTTGCACTATCTTTCAAAATCCAAAAACATTTCTTAGAGACTTTTTGAATTTGTGACTTTATCTCACAGGACCACTCTGCTACTTTGTATCCTTGTCTTTCAACAATTGTTCTCTTCATTTGCGTTTTATCGGCACATGTGCAACCTTCAACTTTCAAATTACAGTCACTTTCCCTTTAAGATCAACCCGACTTTTGCTTCCCTCGATAACTCACCGGCTATATTCATTAGATTTCTTTAATCTCTTTCCTGCAGCTCAAGGCCATTACTAACGCCACGTCTGCTCCTTCCCAACTCTGCCGTTCACCCGGGAGGGTCGCAAGCCACTTTCTGGCAACTTTCTGGCAACTTGTAGGTTTCTTTCCTCCACTCGCACACCGTTGCTTTCCGAATGCTCACGGCCGCCCTAAAGCATGGAAATCTTGTCTGGCTTTCTCTTGATCCTCTCAACTGCCAACCAGCCCGTTGACCTTCCACAGCCTGGTTTGCATCAGCCTCGGGCGAGCTGTTCCTTCTCGTACCCGGCCTCGCTAAGTGTGCCTGTGCGCACCACCTTTTATCTTCATAGGGAGTGCTAATAAGTGGCAGGTATACATTGTTAGTTATGTGCCTCACTCTGCTTGGCCTCATTACAGGAAAAGGGCCAATTCAAGTCAGGGGAGGTAATCCTTCTAACCTCATTCCTCATCTTCCTAGGTGCAGTCGTTTTGTAATGACAAAGTGGGGAGGAATTATGGGAGTTGTAGTTTCCCATAAAATAAGCAGGGATAGGGCTTAAATGGGTTGTGCAAAAAGGGGGATGCCATATCTCACCATTGGGTGTTCTCCCCCACTCCCTTTGGACCCCCTACCCAGGTGATACTCCCTCGCTTGCCCACCCCCAGGGTCAGGATCCATAAGCAATGGCCTTTCCCTGGCCACCTGAGTACGGGATCACCGGGGACTAGGTTGTGAAACACCCTCTGGTTTTTCACAAGACCCTCAATGCATACAAATCAGAGGCACATAGAGGGAAGCTATATTAAGGAAGAAAGAAACAACATCACCAGAAAATGTCAATAACATTAAAGTTCATGTATAAAAATGAATTGTGTGTTTAAGGCCTGCGTACTGCCCGTGTATGTGCACCATGTGCTGAGGACAAACCCTAAGGAAAGTACTTGAAGAACATACGACAAGGTCTATATATAGCACCTTTTGAATGTTCATATTCTGATTGTCAGTGAACAGAAACACCTGGCCTAGATATGTCAGTGAACAAAATCAAGTGACCTAGATATGTATTGTCATCAGTGATGTCATCAATGACATTTGTGATGTCATCTTTGAATGCACTAATAAAAACCTATGAAATTTAATGAAAAAACTTCAGCTATTTGATCAGCTTGATAAGTGCAATGTTGTGTTTTTTAATATGTTTTTACCACGATGTCCGCGGACACCGGCCTCTGTCCGCGAATCCAAGATGGCAGGAGTTTCCAAAAATCTGACGCACTTCACGCTTTTCACCATACAATCAGCGGGTGCATCCAATGTCTGCAGACACCACGTTGCCCTCTAAGCCAATCAGAGTCCTGTCTGTGAAGTGAACAGGGAAGTGTGTCCCCAGAGCGGACGTAGATATCACTCATTTTTTTTACTTACATTTTGGTCATTTTCAAAAAACTACTCGATGGATTTACAGCAAATTAACAAAAGTACGCTTTCGGGACTGAGCTGCCGCTCCTGGCGCAGATTTGGTGAAAATCCATCCAGCGTTTTGGGCTGTAGGCGTGAGCAAAGTTTTTCTCCATTCAGTCTATGGTAAAAAAAGAAATTTTGGGACCCCCCCCCATATAAATTTGCCCCCATTTGACGAAACTTTGATGAGGAAGAGGATTCGTCCAGGGGTTGCAAAGTTATAAGCCACCCAAAAGTGCTCTTCCTATGGGTTTCCCCATATTACTCCGCAGGCCCAGTAATATATTGAAAAACAGGAACGGACTGACTTGCAATCCAGGTTGCAGCAGCACTCAGGCAAAGTTGTAAAATAATAAAAAAATATTCCCAAGCGATCTTGCTGTGCTGAAACAGTCCTTTATTGAAAGATTATAGGTGGACATGAGGGCAGCAACACATACAGACAAGAACAACGCGTTTCATCCTAATCGGGCTTCGTCGGGTTAGGTGTGAGAGAAAGAGGACTAGTGTTTTATAGCAGGCATTTGGTTCTTCTTTGCTGTTAGTAGCTGTAGTTACTAGTAGGTGACACTTTGTCTCAGTATGTCATATCTCGGTAAGGTGCCTGTGGTACGTAATATCTTTGGTTATTACAATGATCTAGTGTACCAGTTTATGTTATAAAGTGCGGTCTGCTACATAAATAGCCAAACATTATGTGCTGTCCAACAAGTACTATCGTTCCTAAGTGCATCGCCTGATGACGTCTAAGGATGGAAGTATGGGATGTCTGGTACAAGATGGATAGGAGGGGAGTGCTAATGCGGATATCCCCTAGCAGCATAGTCAGTGCCGAATAGGAAGAATTAACGGGATAGTGTGCAAAAAGCAAATCTAAAAAACTCCCTCATAGGTGCTAGTACCATCTGGGTATATAAAGTGCAAAGTGCTGGCATGGAGAGAAAAAGATATCATAAACATGGATCCATGCTTACTGGCAGTTAACCCTTGCGGGTGCCAGTGCCCTCATGATGCTGGACCAGTACCTCCAAGTGGGTTCCTTGTCCTACTGAAGACAGTATATGTCTTACATGATCTAATAATGCACTGGATTCTGATGCCATCTGAAGCTGAAAAAATACAGAATGCTGCCATAGAGGTGGCAAGATCTCAAACGTATAAAGCAAGGGTTCACTGGCAGTTAACACTTGCGGGTGCCAGTTTGTTGCTAATAGTTGACAAGGTGGGTTCTTTGTCCTTGCTACCTGGAGGTAGCAAGATGTCACAAGTATAAAACAACAGCTCACTGACGGTTAACCCTTGCAGGTGCCAGTCCCTTGCTAATAGTTGTCAAGGTAATCCCCAGTGGGTTCCTTGTCCTTCTAAAATCCTTATATGTTTTACATGGTCAATAATGGGACATTGACAGTGATCCGTTGCTGGCGCCAGTGTCCCATATATTATAGGAAATGTAGTGTACTATATGACGAAAATATAGATGCTTCCAATTGGATTAACTATCCATGAGATATGTAAAGTGCACTGTGCTTTTATGAGGCCACGTAATGCATGTAATAAAGTCAGTTGATGGAATAGAATCCCTTCTGGGCGCCGGTGTTATCCTAGTTAAGAAAAGTGCTATGTGCTAAGTATAATATAATACTCCAGAATCAGGAACCCTATTGTATGAGCACCAGCTCATATTGTTGGACTTGGCAGCTCCACATATCTACTGCTAATAAATTTTACACAGTTCCTCTGACAGTTAAAGTGAATGAGAGCATACAATGAATAGAAAAAACACAAAGTTAAAAGTTAAAAAGCTCATTAGTGAAATTGCAAAATACAAAAATACAAAATACATTCAAAACCACATATTGCAGGTATAAAGATAACAAGTATAGAGATAACAATACAGCCCAGAGGGACAATAGGTTGTGATTTCTCAGGTGTAACCATTCGTTATCTCTCATGATAATTGGCTCAGATTTAATGGCCCATGAAGATGTGAAGTTCCTCATCTCAGTTGTGGCCTGTTGGAAATTTGATCTAATAGTCCACTATGTAGCGGGATTCCAATTGTCTGAGTCTCTTGAGTCTATCACTGCCTCTGGGATGTAAATCAATAGTGTCAATTACAAAGTGTTTGAAAGACGAGACATTTCCTTGATGTTTATCCTCAAAGTGCTTGGCAAGAGGGTAGGTCATATACCGGTTTTTGATTGCTCGCAGATGTTGTAAGATGCGTACTGCCAATATACCACAAATTACTTTTACATGTAATGACATAGATTGCAAATTGTGTAAAGCATTTAATTTCTTTCTTAATGGTCCCTTCTTTTCTTGTTCGTGGATGTATGTATTTTGTTGTATTCAACCCAAAGCAACATGCTTTATATTATGCACGGGTAAAAAAAACAGCGTTCGATTGGGGAACCAGCTGCCTATAATGTGTGCATGGTCAGATTGGAACATACTTGGTGACAGTTTTGTTTGGACGGAAGCAGGTTTCCTGTATGTCACTGTTGCGTTTGCTTGGAGAAGATGGCAGATGTCTTTATCTCTCTTAAGGGGATGCCAATGTTCACCCAAAGGTTTCTTTGTTTCTTTCGCATCTGAGTTGTATGTGGTGATGAATCTGATAATATTTTCACCTGTATCTTGCGAGTTTCTATCGCAAATGGATTTCTTGTCCAATATTTCTTCTCTTGTTTTGCTGCAACTGCGGACATATGCTTTATTAATGGTACCTTTGTGTTATCCCCTCGCCAGAAATCTTGCAGCAGTTTTTTGCATTACTTTCCCAGATTTCGTTTTCACTGCAATTCCTCTTGATTCTAAGGAACTCGCCATAAGGGATACTGTTTTTGAGGCAGGTGGGATGTGCACTTGTGGCATGTAAGACAGCATTTGTACTTGTGCTCTTCCTACATAGTTCTCTAGTAATGATGTCATTGACTATTTTGACTTTGGTATGTAAATAGACTACTTCAGAGCTATGATGGTATTTTGTGAACTTTAAATTCGAGTGTTCTCTGCCTCTGTACCATTCCAAATAATGAAAAGGTCATCTATATACCTTTGCCATAGTATGACCTTATCGGTATGCCTCTTTTTGTCTTCATTGGAAAATAAACTTTCTTCCCATGCCCCCATATACAAGTTGGAAAAAGTGGAGGCTCCTGATGTACCCATGGCGGTTCTACAAATTTGGTTATAGAAAACCTGATTGAGCATGAATGCATTGTGGGTCAAGATGAAAGAGAGCATTTCTAAAAGCATCTGCAAGTGATCGCGATAGCTAAGGGATCTTGTTGACAGATATCTTTTTACCGCTGCAATGCCTTGATGGTGTGAAATGAATGTGTACAGTGACACTACATCTGAGGTCACCAGTAGAAACTTGTGGTACCAGGGAATATGGGCAATCAGATTAAGAAAGGCCGTAGTATCTTTAGCATAAGATGGAAGTGTCTCAACAAATGGAAACAAAAACAGGTTGACAAATTTAGATGTATTTTCCAGAAGAGAGTCACACACACACAAAAAAACTTTACAAACGTGTGACATTATGGTTCAAAGTAAAACCGAAAACCCCTGAAATTCGCCAGTTATGGTAGGCTGAGCAACCATACCTGCCCGCCCCACTGTGCACTGCTAACACTAACACCAGAACATGAAAGATGGCATCACAAATGTCATTGATGACATCAATGATGATATCACATGTGTAGCGCCTTTGTTTTTGTTCACTGCCATATATATATAGATATTCAGCAAAAAAACTTTTTAAAAGAGAAGTTATGGTTCAAAGTAAAACCGAAAATCCCTTGACATTCGCTCGCTATGGTAAGCTAAGCAACCATAACTTGCGCCACCTACGTGCATTGCTAAGACTAACACCCAGGACATCAAAAATGACATCACAAATGTCATTGATGACATCACTGATGACATCACATGTCTGGTTCCCTCTTTTTTCCTTTAGTGATATATCTTAGCCAGCAATACTTGGGAACAAAAAAATCTGAAAGTACTATATTTGTAGACTTACACTTCAAATATGTTCTTACAGTAATTCATTTGGGGTTCACGCTTAGCATATGAAACATATACATAGGGAGAATACGCATTTGAAGGATACCAATGCTTTCTGTGTGTGAAGACAATCAGTAAGGTTATCAACATTTTCTTATTGCTCTGCTGTTTTTTTATTACTATACTTTCTGTGGATATGCTCATATTTGTATTCGCATTACTCTCTTTAGGGTGCAGTCACATCATGTGACAGTTATTCATAGGGAAGTAGTAGGTTTGAAGCAGAACAATCATTTCTGTGCATAAAAATAATCAGCTAGGTTATGAACAATTTCTGGCTCTACTGCTGCTTTTTTGCGTACTTCACTTTCACTGTATATACTCATTTTTGTATTTGTTCTTATGTCTTTGTGTTTTGTATGTAATAATGAAATTATATAGGAAGTGCTTTTCATTACCTATTTATAACATATTGCACAGTACACAAAACTCTAATAAGAAAGCATTTACCATTTAACTATTTAAAATGGGACGATTATGAATATTGCACCTTCATCATGTATGCTGCATACAATGCTTATGTTTATACATGACTACATTATTACACTGTAAAGAACTTCATAATAGAATGCTATTTATGTCAATGCATTGCTTAGTGCATCATGTCATCTATTCCAATGACCCTTGACAGTTCTTTTATCAACATTATAATAAGACTCCCTTGTGCAGACTTTTCATGAAGAGTACATGCACATGTGATATCATCAGTGATGTCATCAATGACATTTGTGATGCCATCTTTCATTTCCTGGGTGTTAGTGTTAGCAGTGCACACTGGGGCGGGCAGGTATAGTTGCTTAGCCTACCATAACTGGCGAATTTCAGGGGTTTTCTGGTTTTACTTTGAACCATAATGTCATGTTTGTAAAGTTTTTTTTAGTGAATTGCACAGGTTTTTAGTAGGGCAACTTAACCATGACGTCCCCTTAACAAAGTTTTTATTTAGTGAATTTTACAGGTTTTTAGTAGGGCAACTTAACCACAAGATCTTGTTAATAAAGTTTTTTTTACTGAATAGACACTTTCATCATGTGATTTTGGGAGATATGTAGTATAATTTCCTTACTTTATATACATGTAACATAGAACATACTGAACCCACTCGCTAATGATATTTGAAAGTCACGGACTGAGCTTAGTGCCTGTCGGTGGACGGTCGCGGACGAGGTCAACAGTAACCAAACAGTCAGGGGGTATCTGAAATTGTACTATTGTGTTATATGAAAAATGCACAAATTTTAAAAAGGACACATAAAGACATTATAAGTACTAATAAATAAATAGGTGAACCTAAACTTCTGAAACAATAACCATGCATTTAATGATCATATAGAATGAAATGGATTATACCATAACAAAAAAAGGTATGCCTCCAACGTAATTACCTCACAGAAACTGTGCAGCCAGGAGCGACAGTAGACGCACACAGTACAACGAAGACAAATTACAACTAAATGGTAAGTGAACTTCATTTTTCTTATATGTGTGTGTACTTTTTTGTATGAGGGGCAGAAAAAATAATGTGTTTCTGTTGTTTTTGGAGTGGCTGGAGGAGAATTTTCCGATTGGGGAAATGTCCGAAGACAGCGATAATAATGGTAAACACTACTCTGCATAAGCAAATTAATGGTCAGTATTTTATGGGCATTTAACATATATATATTTATTTTTAACAGACCAGGTAAAAAAAGAAGAAAGGCCAACAAACGACACAGAGGAAGACAGGCTGAAAAGGACAGAAGTGAAAATGGACATACTAAATGACAATTGTAACAGTTTAAGGCAATTTGTGGAGGAATATGTGAGAGAAAAAATACGATATCACTGTCCCACCTGTACCTGCCCCCTTCTCCATTTCCTAGTGAACCATCCCCATACCTTCAAGTAGAAAATAAACGTTTTGATGAAACATGCATCCCTTCATCCCCTCACAAATCATCCCCTCACAACCAGCCCGTGTTAAACCCTAATTCTCCTATATTTGTTTCAGTATCTGCTTCCCCCTGTATTTCTCTTGATTGATATGTGTGTGTGTATTGAACGTTTTTTATGTTGGTTGTAGTGGAAGGATTTGAGGCAAAACATTTTTTTTAAAACGAGTTAAAATGTCTGCGGATAGCGCGCCTGTTCGAGCTAGCCGTAAGCAATAGAATATGGATGTTGTAACGGCAATACACCTACCCGTACCAATAGCAACCAAGATGGAACTGATCTTAGAACGCACCATCTGTTCAAGTTCTGCATAAATGAACAGAATGGGACGTCCTAAGGACATTATACCTCTTCATACTGCTCACAAACGACATAAAACATGTTCTTAGAACACACCAGGTGTCCGGGATGTCTGTAAATGAACAAAATGGGAGTGTCCTAAGGACACTATACCTGTCCGTACTGTCCGCAGCCAAGATGGAACTGTCCGTAGAACAGGCGCGGTGGCCGGCATGTCCGTAGTCAAACAAAATGGAGGTGTCCTAAGGACACTGTATCTGGCCGTACAGTCAGCAGATAATGTACACACATGCGCACTACACACATAAGTACTGCGAACATCACGCCTGTCGCCTGTCGCGTGTGGACTAATTTGCGCAGTTTGTCTGCTTCCGCAACATTTCAAAAGAACTTATACAAACATGGGAAATGATTTTACAGTATAAAATCACCATTTCACATGTCCCATACAATGACCCTACCTTTGAACGTATTGTTTAGAATTTTTGAAATGCTTTTGAGTGATCGATATGGTCACGAGCCGCACCCCTCCACCCCTATAAATGGCCACACCCCCGAGCTCATCTTCATTGTGTTTCTGGCTATAGCAGATTGAGTTGTGCTGCCTTTACTGCTGTAGTGACATTAGCCGCCTAATCCTCATGGCATATAAGGTTAGTGCTGCTTCATTAGCCTCAGCACCACCCCCAAACCCTCCACCGCCACCACCTCCCCAAGGGCCTGCAGAGGGAAATACAGGTGAGGATATAGAGAGCGAGGAAGAAGAGGAAGAAGAGAATGAGGTGGAGGAACTGCGCACTACAAGCACTCGCCGGGATTCGTGGGTGTGGCAGTTGTTTACCGTTTATGGGAACGTACTAAAAGCATGTGCGAACCAGGTCAGGTGTAACCAGTGCAAGTTGGTGCTGAGTCGCGGGAGACCTGGTGCGTACAGCTTTGGTACGGCAACCATGAAGCGACACCTAACTTCGTTCCACAGTGCGGACATTCTCAAGGTGGTGCCATGTGAAGAGCGTAGTAGATTGAGTTCCTCCACAGCATCCTCCGTGTCCGATCCTCTCACCACAAGAGCCACTCCTGTGGGGGAGCGCATCCCTCCAGCTGCCTCACAAGCCATTCGCGATGCTGTTTATCCTTACCTTTCGAGGGTCACAATATTGCAATAGTGTGTGTGTACTGCAATGCAGTACTCTGCAGGGGGGAGAGTCTTCACAGTGCTTTTGGGCTACGGTCACAGAGCACCAGAAGAACTGCTCCCTAACTAAGTAAAGCCCACTCTACATCTTACTCTCTGCACCTGCCCTTTCTTATCCCTGTGGTTGGTGTCCCTTCCTTACCCTCCTTTGCCCTCTTCTCCTAGTGTTTCATGTGCTCAAAAGCAATAAACTGGAAAACAACAAAAATTACAAAAAAGGCTCTTTTCAGAGCCGCCTTTCTCAGTTTAACAATAGAACTATCAAGTGACCGTTGTAGGCCCCCGTGCATTTTTTAAAAAGTCTGCGGACAGTCATAGGACGCACAAAAATGGAGGGTGCAAGCGGAGCAAAACCAATGCACTTTTTGCTGGGAGTAAGTGGTGGCTCTGAAAAGATACTTTTGGTGGTGTTTTGTGTGTTTCAAAAACTGTAGATTGGAAAAAACGGATTGCCATATAGGTGACTATGAATCAAAAAAAGGTTGCAATGCATTTTGTACATTGCGAAGAAAATTCTGATTGCCAGCATGTGTGAGATGGACTCCATCTCTGCGAAAAATGAAAGTGCTGCAAAACAAAATGTTTTCATTGTGGAATGAGGACCTTCCAACATTTCTTAGAAAGGCACAACAGCCCGATTAATATTGTGCCTCGCTTTCTCCATTTGTGGACCAAATGCAGAAGAACACAGCCATACTTGTCTTTGTGCAATAGGGGAAAAAACTATTTGGCAATTTGGAAACATGTCCATGATCTTCGCAAGTCCTTCCTTCATTGCAAATTGCAAAGAAATTCCAGAGACATGCCTAAACTGTTTCCTCCGCAATGAATGATAATTATATCTGGATGAAGCTCTGTCAAGTCCAGCCACCTCATTCCACGCACGCCATGCCAGTGCACTTCCGCATGAGGAAATCCAAGATCTGCAGATAGACCGCAACTTTCTGCATGCACCTTCAACCAATGTATCCATGAGTCTCCCAAAATCCATATAATCTGTTTTCGAGCACACAGAGCCATGGCTGTCTGGTCTCCTGTCAGGGAAAAGACATTCTCACTAAATTTCACCATTCAGAACACACCCACTGAACTTTACTGACCAATCCCTACCTTCGCACATTCTCATTTGCATGCTTCTCCACCCCAGAATCCCCGTTGGTAATACGCGCTGCCTGCAAACGACCGCCATGTTCGCGGACACGTAGAGGATCAGAGCATGACGACTGTACATTTAAATATTATTCCCCTTTTCCCCTTTAAGGTGGGCTCTGAAAAGAGCCATTTTTGCCGGTAACGACCTTACCGCCATGCCGCAAAAGACCCAAAAATCGCCCTTAGCGGCATCGAGTAAAGTGCAGATAGCATCACCGCCATCCATGCCTCCGGCATTAGCGGTGACCGCTATTCGCGGTGGCCGCTAATAGTGGCCACGGCTAATAGCAGTGACCATAAATAGGCGGAACTGGAAGTAGCGTCACCGCACAGGAACGGGAAAGCGCATGGCGGCCACACAATCCATTGCCATCCTCTGCACCCAGGAACCACATCACCACCACACTTGTCCCAAAACAAACCAGCAGCATATTAGAATGCCCAAGGCCCTAAAAAAAGGTACTGGGCGCATGCACAAGGAGCGCTTCTCCGAAGAAGAGCTCAGCATGCTCGCGGACACCTTGGTAGAAAATGGGGATGTTGTGTTTTCCAATGACATGCGCCGGCCTGCACTGTTGCGCAAGAATGAAATCTGGGTGGAGGTGGCGCGTAAAGTGAGTGCGGTTGGCAACACCCCGCGCACAGTGAAAGATGTCCGGAAGCGCTGGGATGACCTGCGGCTACGCGTCCGGAATATCATCTCGGCAAACCGTAGCCAGGGAATGGCAACAGGTGGTGGAGGTGGCTCACCCATAAAGATGACTCGCTGGGAGGAGACTTGTGCGAGCACCATCGGAATGGAGGCAGTTGAGGGAGTGGGGGATATGGAGCGTGGAGCCCCGTCATCGGCTGATGCAGGTAGGTGTCCCAAATAAACCAGTGTAATGCAAACCATGAAGATTTCCCCCCGAACTGACAGTGTAATGGTGCAAAGCAGGGGCCACCAGACACATGTACGCAAACCTGCCTACAGGCAGTGCACAGCACCATCTTGTTCACATGCATGATGCACCCCATACATGTGTCAGCCCAGATGCATCCCTGCATGACCCATCCAAAAGGCAAGCAACCCGTATGTCACTGCTCCAACGGCAAATACCCGCCATTCCATAGAAATGCTGCTACCCCAATGCATGCCTCATGCACGTACACCCATCACTACTGCTCTCCCTCTCCTCATCCCCCACAGGCACACAATCTGACAGCTATGATCATGACCCCAGGGAGCAGCCTGTGACACCAGTCAAGAAGTCCAGGGGCATGGAGGGAGCAAACAGGCCCTCAACATCAAGGGCAACCTTGGGGACTACCTCACAAGCCCAACACAAACGAAGAACCTACAGCACCAATGTGCAATATGCCCACCACCACAGCACCCATGCCAGCCACCACCACACAGGAGACAGTGGCTGAAGGCACTGTATCCACTGCCAGCAGTACTGTCAGAGAGGCAGCTGCCCCAGAAGCCGTGTCAGATGATGAAGCACATAGTCCGACACATGGCACACCTACCACTACAGGCCCCCTGCAGTCACCCCACCTCTCCCCACCCACCATACACAATACCAGCAGCCATGAGCTGTCTGCTGTGGAGTCATGGCCAGGGAGCCTCAGCCCCACGGCGAGCATGCATGAAGCACCAACCATGTCACATGCACCTTCGACATCCACCAGTGTCTGGGACAGGCAAGAGGGGATCAGGGTAATCCAACAGCGCCAGGAGGAGCTGACGGGGCTAGTGACCCAGCACATCATTGAATGTGGCCAGGCAAGGGAGGATATCAGGGAATGTGCAGAGTCGCTCAAATCTGCCATTGAGTCTGCTTCCAAAGACATATGCAACAAATTGGTGGCTGTGAGGCAGGTCCTCACCCACGTGGTGGCAGCATTGGAGGCCCTGCGTCCCGCACAAGTGGTTGAACAACCTGGTACCTCCTCAAATGCCAGCTCCACTCAGACCAGCCCCCTGCGTAGGTCTGGGCGGAACTTGCGCAGGTCAGACAGGGGTCCACCTGATGCTAGCAGTGGACAAGGGCTGTAGGTGCAGCCTGCCTTTCGGAACTCATGAAGACTAATGGTGCATGCAATGTGTGGGGAAGTTGAGGGGGGAGGCGGAGGGGGAAGAAGGTGCGTGGGGAAGTTGTGGGGTGTGGTGGAGGGGGAGAGGGTGTGTGGGGAAGTTGAGGGGGAGGGGGAGAGGGTGTGTGGGGTGGAGGGCTTGTGCACTTTCTATGTTCTATTTGTTCGATACACCTGTTGTGAAATGAGAATTCACATGACCGGACATTGCTTATTGTGTATGTGTGCTTTATTGGTGAACAGTGTACAGTGTCCATGTCCCTGACACACCCAGTGCCCTGAGTCCCACCTCCATGGCACACTCTGCATCCATGTGTTTTAAAAACATTGGTTAATCAAAGTCTGGCGCACGGCACGTCCCTCCTGTGCATCGCTACCTCCCTGAAGTGCAGCTCATCTCCTCCCTCCTCATCTCTCTCATCAGTTGGTGGCCGTTTAGCGTCAGGGGGCAGAGCTACATTCCGTCTGATGCACATATTGTGTAGCATGACACATGCCATGATGATCTTGCCCACCTTCTCATGCCCGTACAGGAGTGCCCCCAGACCTGCTGAGGCAGCAAAACCGTGCCTTCAAAAGGCCAAATGTCTGCTCAATCACCACACGGGTACGTGTATGCGCACGATTGTAGTCCTCTTCGTGCCTGTTCTATGGGTTCTGGACAGGGGTAAGGAGCCACCTCTTCAAGGGATAGCCATCATCACCTGCATGTGTGCAACAATGGTTATATGTAAGTGATTACATCAAATGGGACCTGTATCAATGACACAATAGCATGCATTCATTTCCTGTTTGCATCCACATATACATGCATGAATAGAGCCACATAAAGTAACTGCAATGTGTGAATTCATCTGATCGACAGGTGTGCGTGGCATCATCTAGTGGGCACAGGGGTGTCCTATTCCTTATGAGTACTCATGCACTGTGGTTGTCCACGGCGGTTCTTCCCATGACCTAGGTGATGTGTAGTCAATTGTATGCTTTCATTCTGTCACCGTTGATGGCAGACTCTTGATGATCTCACTTTCGACGGCAGATGTTGCCATGCTGTTATGCTGGACCTCTGTGTTGGTGTAGGAGTGGGTTCATGTATTTTGCCCTCATGTGACTCCTTTGTACGCAGTAATGGACAACTGTGCTTTTTGATGATGGAATTTGGTCATGTGCATTGGCCATACTAACTGCATGTCGCTGCATTGTGTTGCAGGGGCTACGGTCTGGTTATGTGCAGTGTACATGTTGATGGCTATGGAATGGTTGTAGCACTGCCTCATTTTCATAGTAGGGCAGCTTACGTCTTGCATTTAGGTGTCAGGTCCAGTCTGGCCTGCTTCGGGGTATGAGCCTGGTCCATCCTCTCAGGTACTCTCAGCCAAGTGAAGTATGCATCTCTCCCCCCCCACCCCATCTCAGCCAGGTGAAGTATGTATCTGTGCCCCCACCATCTCAGCCAGGTGAAGTATGCATCTCTCCCCCCATCTCAGCCAGGTGAAGTATGCATGCCCCCCATCTCAGCCAGGTGAAGTATGCATCTCTCCCCCTCCCCATTTGAGCCAGGTGAAGTATGCATCTCTCCCCCCATCTCAGCCATGTGAAGTATGCAGCTCCCCCCATCTCAGCCAGTTGAAGTATGCATCTCTCCCCCCATCTCAGCAAGGTGAAGTATGCATCTCTCCCCCCAATCATCTCCCTACATCACACTGCCATGAGCTTGACATGCAACTCACCGAGTAGCCAGGATCGTTGCCCTGCGTGCCGTTCCATGTAGCGTGGTATTGTGGAGTTCCGCATGACCATTGAATCATGGGTTGATCCGGGAAATCGGGCACAACAATGTGTAATGATCTTGTTTGAGTCACATACCATTTGCACGTTGATGGGGTGGTATAACTTACGGTTGCGGTACACTACCTCCATGGCATGTGGGACCACCAATTCAACATGGGTGCAGTCGATGGCACCAATGCACCCTGGGATGCCTGCCAGTGAATGGAAGCCAACTTTGGTGTTGGAGATCTCCTGGGCAGTCCATGGTAGGAATATGTGGTTGCCTGTGTGCTTCAGGAGGGCATCGAGCACTTGGTTCAGCATACGTGAGAATAATGGTTGTGATATGCCGTGTATCTGCCCTACTGTGTGCTGGTAGGTGCCTGTGGCCAGGAAGTGGAGCACAGACACCACCTTCAGTAGAGGGGGGATGGCGGTACGGATGTCTATGAGGCTGGCAATGTCGTTATGTATCATGTCCACAATGGTGGTGATGGTTTCCCGGTCCAGACCGTGCAGGGTGTGGATCTCCTAAGGGGTTAGGCTGAATGGACTAGCTCTGATTCGAGGGATTGGCGCTGCTTGTGTGGTACAACTGCCTGCACTGGTGGTGCATGTTGTGCCTGCCTTACCCTCCTTCTCCTCCTGCATCTCCTCTGTGCTGCCTGTTGTTGTTGTTGTTGCTGGAGTTCCACTGCAATCATGTCCTCCAGCCCCAACATTGCTACTAGCATTGCTATCATTTTGGTGTGTGACTGGGTGTGGGAAGGGGTGGGGTGTGCTCCTTTGGTGCTGGCCCAGTCTACATAGCCTCCACCTGTGTTGATTGTGTGCACCTGTGGCAGTTGGGAACACTGCACATGGCCGTTTATGTTGGTTCGCGATGCCGGTATTTACTCCATGCTGGTAAGATACTTTTCGGGCTTCTGTAGGCCGTTATTTGCATGTCCACCTGACTTGTGTTCAGCTCCTGTGTACGCCATGCCGCTTTTGCCGGCATGTAGGGTCGTGTGCCCGCGCCAGTGCCGCTATTAGAGGCACCGTTATTTGCGGTGCTGCTAATAGCGGGTTGACGGGTCGTAATGGACCGGAGCGGTTAGCAATGCCGGCAAACCTTTACCAGCATTGTTTTTCCCTTAGCTCCGACCTCGTAATGAGGCCCCATGTGTCACTGTGAAGAAGATATAGAAGACTTAACTGTACTACAAACAAAACTTAACAAAGATTAGCGCACCATTTTTGAAGAAGTAACAAAACAAATTGCACATGGTGTACAACACGATAATAAAGAATGTACCTGCCAAAATTACAAACCTATATTGCTGTACGTCAGTGGTGAAGCTGGGTCAGGAAAAACATTCTTAATCAAAATCATCAGCAAGTTCCTTCAACAATTGACAAACAACAAACTATCAGCTGTTGTAACTGCCCCCACAGGTTTAGCTGCCTACAACATAGGCGGTGTCACTTTACACCGATTACTACTCCTTCCAGTAGAACACCAAAACAAATGAGACTATTACAAACTTTCTGCAGAAGCTGCAATGGAACTACGCACAGTATTAAAACAAATGAAAATGCTACTAATAGATGAAGTGAGCATGGTCTGCAACCTAATGTTGGCTTTGATTCACCTCAGATTGCAAGAAGTACTTAAAACAAAGTACAAAGAACTCTTTGCAGGGAAACACATTATCGTTTTCGGAGATCTTCTACAATTGACACCAGTGAAAGATGAACCTATTTTTAAAACCTTAGGACACAAACTCTGCCGTAAAACTGTTGGCAGCATAGGAAATGTCAACCTTTGGCAACATTTCCAATACAGAGAATTAACACAAAACTACGGCAATCTGCAGATCTCACTTATGCCAACATTTTAAAAACTATTATAGTTGGTGTACTATCTCAAGAAGCACAAGCAATATTGAAAAATCGGCACATTCAGGCACTTTATGTTGATAATGCATGTGCTACTGATGTTATGGAACAATTAGCGCACAAAAATGTCAATTGTATGGCCTTAATGCCAACTCTTGCAAGCTGTTTCAAATTCAATGAAACAATGTTAAAAAAAGAAATGCAACCAATAATGGAAATTTGCACCACAGACAAACTAGACGTACATGGTATGACACTACCCATGTGTGAGCAAGCCACAACAAGACTAAATACCATAGAAAATTCAATCTCCAACACAGCTGGGTTGGAAAAATATTAAAATTATCCTTAAATTGTAGAGTAATGCTTAAACGTAACCTTGACGTGGAGCAAGGGCTAGTTAATGGGGCACTGGGTACAGTTGTTGGCTTTCAGACATACCCACATGACAACAACATACAGTTTGTCAATATTCGCTTTGACAAACTTTCAGAAGTGAAAAGGATAGGGCGCTCAACTGCTCGATTCCTTCTCTTCAAAGACATGTATGTACGTAGAGAACAATTTTCTCTAACTCTTGCATATGCACTCACCATTCATAAATCCCAAGGTCTTACCCTAGACAAAGCATTGATAGATATAGGAAACACAGTCTTTAAAGAAGGCATGAGCTACGTAGCACTATCACGCTTACGTACACTTGACGGTCTATTTTCGAATCAACTTTGATGCAAGTAAACTGAACGCTGGTATTCCTTGCATTTTAGAATACAATAGACTGCGTTCACTGTATGCCCCCCATCTGAAACAATATCCTGTTACAGAATGGCCATGCACCCAAGACTCTAGACACTCCCCACAACCATCTGATCGATAAATAATACTACAAGTGTATCCATTGCTGTGACATGCTGCGATGGTTGTGGCCAGGGCCTACAGTCTTGGAAGTATGGCCTAAAGCCAATGGCCTACAGCCATGCACCCATGACTCTAGGCCCTGGCCACAACCACTGCAGCATATTACACCCATGGTCGCTTATAAATCAGTAGCACACCCATAGAATGAAACATTGTAACTGTAGCATGTACTCAATTTGTACCCAGGACTCAAGGCCCTGCCCACACCTTCCAGATACATAATCGATTGTATGGGTGTAATGTATGAATGTGATATGCTGCAGTGGTTGTGGGCAGAGTCTACACACTTGGGTGTATGGCGTACAGCCTGCAGCCATGCACCAAAAAGTCTACGTCCTGCCCACAAGCACCGCACTATATAAAACCCATGTTGGTTTATAACTTCAGAGGTTATAACTTTGTTCTTGGGTGCATGGCTTTTGGCCAAGCACCCAAGACTGCAGGCCCTCCCCACAACCACCTGTGTGATGTGCGACAGTATGGGTGTATCTATAGGTGTGGTATGCTGCAGTGGATGTGGCCAGAAGCTACACTCTTAGCTGTATGTCCATGGATATTGCAATCTATGGGTGTGCAGTAGTTTATAACTCCAGTGCTTATAACTTTGTTTTTCGGTGCATGGCCATGCACCCAAGACTCTACACACTCTCCACTACCATCTGATCGATAAGCAATACTACAGGTATATCCATTGCTATGACATGCTGCGGTGGTTTTGGCCAGGGCCTAGAGTCTTGGAAGTATGGCCTTCGGCCTACGGCCTACAATGATATTTGTGATGTCATCTCTGATGTCCTGGGTGTTAGTCTTAGCATTGCACGTAGATGGTGCGAGTTATGGTTGCTTAGCTTACTATAATGGGGGAATGTGCAGTGGTGTTTGGTTGCACTGTGGAGTATAACATTCTTTTAGGGACATTTTTTTACCGAATGCACATATATATGTATGGCAGGGAAGTAAAAGAAAGGGGCTAAAACAAGTGATGTCATCATTGATGTCATCATTGACATTTGAGATGACCTCTTTCATGGTCTGGGTGTTAGTGTTAGCAGTGCACAGGGGCGGTGGCAGGGTTGGGGGCTCAGGTTACCATAACTGGAGAATTTCAGGGGTTTTTCGGTTTTAATTTGAAGCATAAAGGGGAGGAGGAACGTTTTTTTTTAGTTAAGTGTACAGGTTTTTGTTAGAGCAACTTAACCATAACGTCCCCTCAACAAAGTATTTTTTGTAGTGAATTTCACTGTTTTTTGGGAGGGCAACTTAACCGTAATGTCCCCGTAACAAAGTTTTTTTGGGTAGGGAATTGAGTAGCTTTTTGGAAGGTGGAACTTAAGCATGAAATAGTGGCAATGAAGTCGTTGAGCAGAATATAGATTGTAATCATGTGATTTTGAGAGATATGTAGTGTAATCTACGTACTTGACATACATTTAACATAGAACTTACAGAACCCCCTCCCTATTGATATTGGAAAGGGACGGACTGAGCACCTGTTCGCGCACGGGGTTGGACAGGATCAACATTAGCTAAAGATGCAGGGGGTATCTGAAAATGTACTATTGTCTGGCACAAAAGATGTGCAACGTAGAAGAAGGACATAAATATATTATAAGTAGTATAAGTAAATATGGAAACCTGAAGCAGTGAAAAGAAAACAACACATTTTATAACCATGTAGAATAAAGTGGAGGGTGCCATAAAAAAGAAAGGATGCCTCCAGCGTAATCACTTCACAGAAACTCGGCAGCCTGGAACGACTGTGGACGGACGCAGTACGACGAAGGGACATTACAGCAAAAGAGTGAGTGCAGGTCATTTTGTTTATATGGGTGATGTTTTTTTTGTGGTATGTGGTGCAGAAATAATAATTTCTTTCTGTTGTTTTGACTCAGAAATGGCTAGTACTTTGGAGTGGCTGGAGGAGCATTTTCTGCATGGGGAAATGTCTGAAGACAGCGACAATAATGGTACACATTGCTCTGCATATACAAAATGGTGACCAGTATTTTGGAGGCATTCAACTTATGTATTTTTTTTTTTAACAGACCAGGAAAGAAAAGAAGAAAGGGCAACAAACGAGACAGAAGAAGACAGGCTAAAAAGGATAGAGCAGAAAATGGACTTATTAAATGACAATTTTCAAAGTTTACGGGAGTTTGCGGAGGACTGTGTGAGAGGAAAAGTTTGTTATCATTGCCCCACCTGCACCTGCCCTGCTTCTCCATTCCCTAGTGAAGCATCCCCAAACCGTGAACAGGAAAATAGGCGTTTTGACAAAACATCCATCCCTTCTTCCCCTCACAAATCTTCTCCTCATAACCAGCCCGTGTTGAATCCTAATTCCCCCATATTTGTTTCAGTGTCCGCTTCCCCCGCTATTTCTTTAGAATGATGTGTGTGTGTGTTTGTTTGAAATGTTTTTGTACAGTAGTTGTAGAGAAAGAGTTTGTGTGTAGAATTTTTTTTAAAAAGACGTAAAATGTTCATGAACAGTGCGCCTTTCGACCTATCCGCAAGGAATGGAATGTGGGTGCTGTCTAATGTCAAGTAAGACGGATGTGATGTGCGACTGCACCATCTTTTGAAAATGTGCGTACATAAACAGAAAGGGGTGTCCAAAGGATATACTACCTCGGCGTACCGCTTGGAAAAGTGATAAAACATGTTCGTAGAACACACAAGATGTCTGGAATGGGTGTTAATGAGTAAAAAGGGAGTGTGTGACGGACAGTATAGCGGTCCGTATTGGGCGCAGTCAAAATGGTGCCGTCCGTAGAACAGGCACGGTGGCCGGCAAGTTCGTAGGTAAACAAAATGGAGTTGTCCTAAGGACACTGGAACTGTCCGTACAGTGAACATAGCATGCGTGCACATGCACAGTACAAACGTAAGTATTGCGAACATCGCGCCAGTTCCTAACTGACCGTCTCACTTGTGTCGCACTTTGAAGTAGTCTGAGAACCCGAACACTGTCCGTAGGACACTTGTGCGCATGTGCACGTTTGATTCTTTGCATTTGCTGTCCAGGGGACTTTCATTACTGGGGCGGATGTGTTGAGGATGCCATCATGTGACCGCACCTACGCTGAGCGTGGGGACTTGTTTCCGCGGTTGGTGTGCTTCTGCAACAAAAAAAATGAACTTGTAGACACAAGGCAAAGTATTGTAGAGTGTAAAAATGTAATTTCACACATCCCAAACAATAGGCCACCTCAGGAGTTGCTGTGTAAAATGTGTGTACCGCTTTGTAGGGATGAAGACGGTCACAAGGCACACCCCTGCACCTCCTACAAAAGGCCACACCCCCGAGCGCATCTTCATTGTCCTTCTAGCTATAGCAGATTGAGCTGTGTTGTCTTTACTGCTGTAGTGACCAAAAGGAAACTAATCGGTATGGCTTCCATGGCTGCTGTTGGGTTATGAGCCTCTGCACCACCCCCAAACCTGCCACCACCACCACCTCACCAAGGGCCTTCAGAGAGATCTATGGGTGAGGATGTAGAAATTGAGGAAGAAGAGGAGGAAGAGAATGAAGTGGAGGAACTCCGCACTAGGAGCACTCAGCGGGAGTCGTGGGTGTGGCAGTTGTTTTCCGTTTATGGGAACGTACCAAAAGCATGTGCGTACCTGGTGAAGTGTAACCAGTGCGATGTGGTGTTGAGTCGCGGGAGATTTAGAGCATACAATTTTGGTACGACAACCATGAAGCAACACCTCACTTCGTTCCACACTGCGAACATTCGCAAGGTGGTGCCATGTGAAGAGCGTAGTCGTTTGAGTTCCTCAACAGCATCCTTGGTATCCGATCCTCCGACCACACGAGACACTCGTGTGGGGGAGTGCCTCCCTCCTGCTGCTTCACAAGCCATTCGCAATGCTGTGGACCCTTACCTTTAAAAGGTGACAGTAGTGTGCATGTATTGTGACGCAGTACTCTGCAGGGGGAAGAGTTCTCGAAGTGCTTTTGAGGCTGCAGTCACCGAGCACCAGAAGATCTGCTCCTTACCTAAATAAAGCTCACCCTTAATATTTGTCTGTTCAGTTGCCCTTTCTTATCCTTGTGGCTGGTGTCCCTTCCTTACCCTCCTGTCGCCTCTTCTCCTAGTGTGTCGAGTGCTGTTAATCAATGAACATAAAAACAACAAAAATTACAGAAAAGGCTCTTTTCAGAGCTGCCTTTCTCAGTATAACAATAGAACTATGAAGTGACGGCCGTAGACCCCTGCGGAGTTCAGCAGAAGTTCACCGGCAGTCGTAGAGGGAAAAAGGGAGGGTGCAAGTGGAGCAAATGCAATAAAGTCTGCGTTGGGAGTAAGTGGCGGCTCTGAAGAGCCTTTTGGTGGTGTGTTGTGTGGGTCAAAAACAGTGGATTAGGTAAAACAGATTGTCAGATAGGTTAGTGTGATTGCAAAAGAGGGCGCAATGCATTTTGTAAATTGTGAAGAAACATCTGATTGCGGGGCATGGCTAAGCAGCCGATGTAGTGAGACGTGCCATTGAGGAGCTCCGGAGCGATCCTGACAAGATCCGACAAAACTAGCATAAATTGGTTCCAGAAGACCGCCAAAGTCTCTCCACAGAGACCAGAACACCTACTGCCCACCCGGTGAAGCCCCCGGAGAGAATTGGGCGGTGGAAAGGAAGATAGACCGCTGGAGAGGAATCTTCCCGCGAAATCAAAATGGCAGACGCGCGAGCTGTGGGAGGACACCAGCCGCGTAATACAAAGTGAGCCGGAGAATCTACACGATCGGCAAGAAGGACACCGGCTGCGCATAACGCAGAAACCAGTGCAGGGAAGACCCAAGGACGCAGACGGGGACTGCAGCGCACAGCCTTCAGAGAGCCTGAGTCAACCCCACGACGTGGAGACCAGCGTGACTGGAGGAAGTGGGATGCCGAAGCAGGGGAGGACCGAAGGCGTAGACGGGGAATGCAGTACACAACCTACGGGGAGCCTGTGTCAACCCCGCGACGCAGAGACCAGCGCCGCCGGAGGAAGAAGGACGGCAAAACAGAGGAGACCCAAGGACACAGATGGGGATCGAAGCGCACAGTCTCTGGGGGGGCCAACCCCGCCCGCGAAGCCCAGCGAGGGGGTCAGAGGCACACAGAGCCGCACCACAGAGAAGGCGGGCACTAGAGGTGAGGCTGGAGGAGAGAGAACCCCTGTATATAAATATTGAGGCCGAACCCAGTGCATGCGCAGCCGGCGAACACCGACATATGGGCAAACCTACCCCTGATACGGTGAGGTGACTCCCGGAGCGCTCACACGCAACGCAGGCAACACGAAGATCCTTGTTTCCAGTTACATACCTGGAAGGACACACGCAGCAGTCACAGGAAAGGCCCGAGCCCAAGGCGACATCCAACAACAAAAAGCGCCAGGGGCAACGAGGGCATCAAGGATACGAAGGTCCAATATATATACCTGGCAGAAAAGTGTAACAACCTTATCACAAGGTGGAAGGTGCCCGAGAAACATACGCCTGAGAGACCCGCAAACACCGAGGAGTAGGGAGAACAGGGCAGAGGAGGAAACAGGGGCCACGGCACGTGGGGCACAGCCAAGACCGATATTGGCAACACAGGCCAAGGACGGTACCCCCCGCAATGCCAAACAAGAAAATAGAAGGGAAAACCAAGCAAGTAAGCATGGAAACCTTTACTAAGGCATCTGGACACAAACAGTCGGCGTCAGCAGACAAGGCAGCAGCCGCAGATGACACCTCACACCAAGTGGAAGCCGCTAACGAAGGCCCGATACTGGAGGCAATTGCCTCCATGAAAGCATCCCTCGAAAACAAGATGGACACAGCAATAGGGGCTCTGAAAGCATCTCAAGAAAATAAACTGGATAACAGTAATGGTAGACGTGGGCCTCCTCCGCCAGGATGCAAGGAACTTAACAGAGAGAGTGACGGCGATGGAACAGCAGGTGCAGCGAAACACGGCAGGGGTTGCTGTAACGCAGGCACAGATGTCAGAGCTATTACAGAGAATCAAGGTTCTGGAAAGGAGAGCGGAAGATGCAGAGGGGAGAGCGCGGAGGAACAACATCCACATAATTGGAATTCCGGAAGGTGAGGAAGGCAAAGACCCCACCGAGTACATGGAAAACATGCTCCTCCAGGAGGTCGGAGCAGGTACACTATCCCAGGGCTTTGTGGTAGAAAGGGCACACAGAGTCCTGACCGGAAGACCCCAGCCGGGTGCCCCCCCGAGTGCGATGATTGCTAGGATCATGAACTCTTCCAATATACAGCATACCCAGGGCCTTTTTTAGCAAACTAAACACGATAACACGTTCATTCCTATGGGGGGGAGGGAGAAATAGGATCGCAATAAGGACCTTGCAGAAGGACTACGAAGAAGGGGGTATTAGACTACCGGACTACAAGAGGTACTACTTAGCAGGGCAGCTGCAATTTCCAGTAAAATGGCTGGGGGATGATGAAACAATAGACGCATGCATTTTCCAGCCAGCACTGAAACAATATTATTTAAGGGAAATACTATGGCTTGACAGACCCCTGCTCGGAACCCTGCCGAACATGCTCAACATTGCAGTGGACATATGGAAAAGAGCGTGGAAACTCCAAGGGGCAAAAGATCCGCAGTCTGCACAAATCCCTCTAGCAGGTCTCCTGGGAGGGGACACAAACACATTAGCAACATATCGAGCACATTGGGAGGCTAAAGGTGTAGCACAAATTGGAGACCTGAGAAGGGAGGGAAGGTGGGCGGACTTGCACGAAATGGTAGACGAATATGAAATACATGTGGGTCAATTCATCCTATATACCGGCATGATAAGAAACATTACGAAAAGATGGCCAGATTGGGAAGACCAGGATGAAGAGACAACATTAGATGTATGGTATGACATTGCAGAGGGAATGCACACAACCTCCAGGTTATATGAACAGCTACTGAAAGTTAAAAACCCAGAGGAGCAACACACGTGGCAGCGTTGGGAGGAGGAGTTGGGGAGACCCCTCAGCGACCATGTTCTGGTCCTGCCCAGTGATACAGGAGTTCTGGGACGGGATCAGACTTAAGATAGCAAGAAGCGGACTCCAAATCCAGACGGAACACCGCAAAATGTACCTACTGGGCCTCTTTTTGAGAGGGGGTAAACACGAATCACATCTAGTGAAGATGAAAGATTTAATAAGTATACTGGCCAAGAGAAGGATAGCAATGACATGGAAGTCAAGGGAGGGCCCACGCGTAGAAGCATGGTGGTCAGACCATCAGAAATGGATGCAGGCAGAGACGGTGGTGTGGATGAGAGCAGTGACAAGAGGGGAAGGTGAAACTGCGTACAAGTTGACTGCATGGAACACGCTAATACAAGACCTCTTTGGCCACGGAGAGGAGGGAAACTGCGAAGATTCCACGGAAACAGAGGGTTTATAGACGAAATAGAAAGACTGAGCATGAAGCCCAAGAATAGAACATTATGCGTACTAGACCTGGTGTTCGACCCAATGGGAGGTCCGGACTGAACTAACAAGGTTGTTGGAGAAAATTATGAAATGACAGCGGAAGGGCAAGATCCGTACAAAGTGCCAATAAGCCATTTATGTTATGGTTGTTTGTATGTTATCTGTTTTTTTGTTTTTAAAAGAAAACAAAAAAAGAAATTAAAAAAAAACATCTGATTGCCAGAATATGTGAGGTGGACTCCATCTCTGCGGAAAATGAAACTGCTACGAAACAAAATGTTTTCATTGTGGAAAGAGGACATGCCAACATCTCTTAAAAAGGCGCACACAGCCTTATTCACATTGCGTCTCAATTTCTCCATTTGTGGACCAAATGCAGAAGAACTCAACCATATTTGTCTTTGGGCAATACGGGAAAAAAGTATTTGACAATATGGAAACATGTCCATGAGCTTCGCGAGTCCTTCCTTCATGACAAATTGCAAAGAAATTCCAGATACATGGCCTAAACTGTTTACTCCACAATGAATGATCAGTATATCTGGAGGAAGCTCTGTCTGTAAAGTAACACAAAGAGGTACCACGTCCAGCCATCTCATGCCACGCACGCCATGTTAGTGCACTTCCGCATGTGGAAATCCGAGATTTGTAGATAAACTGCAGCTTTCTGCATGCACCTTCAACCAATGTATCCATGAGTCTCCCACAATCCAGATAATCTGTTTTCGAGCATGGAAAGCCATGGCTGTGTGGTGTCCTGTGAGGGAGAAGACGGTTTTACTAAAGTACGTTGGTCAGAACACACCTACTGGACTTTATGGACCAATCCCTAGCTCGGCTCATTCTCATTTACATGCGGCTGCACCCTTGAATCCCTGGTGGTGATAGGTGCTGGCTGCTAACTACCACCATGTTCGCGGACATGTACAGGATCAGAGCGTGACGAAGGTACATTAAAGTACTATTCCCCTTTTCCCCCTTTAAGGTAGGCTCTGAAAAGAGCCGTTTTTTTATTTTTGGCCAGATATCGTACAGACATCTGGTATTTTATGTATTTTTTTGTATTTATTGTCCTTGCTTTACTCTTCCAAACATTACAGAACCTTCTCTAAAGCAAGCCTTATGTTCCAAAAGAACATCGCATTTGCCAAAGAAGATAGCGAAATACCATCTCTTTCAAAGTAATGCGCATTGCTTGGAGCAATGTTATCGTGGCTACAAAAAAACATACCAACTCGTAGTATGAATGCATGCATGCCGCGATTGATGATACACCTCCCGATGCTTTGATCTGGACAGAAAACAGAAGTGTTATTCCATTGTACTCTCGGGAGTAAAGCAGAAAAAATGATTTTTGATGTTGGGAAGATGGTCATGACTGCTTCAACCAACTGTGCCAAATCTGCCAACAAAGTACGTGAAGTCAGGTATCCCAAGTGGCAAGCACCATAGTGCAAAATTACCACATGAGGAGTGGTCATTGTACGCATGTCTGCAAACTTGCAGAATTGCTGCAGCATTGGCACCAGTGTCAGCCCTCCACACCACCTCCACTCCTCGCACATCGAAATGGTGTGCCACATGCCTACTCTCGGCATAGTGTTGTAAGCCTTGCACAAAAATGTCTCCAAGCAGCAAAACCCTGACCCTCTCCACCTCTGCCATTTTTAGTGTGCGCACTGTCTTTTGACACAAAAGAGTAATGTGAACATCGGATTGGTTGATGCCTACAGTCTTTCCATGCAGGATTTTCTGTAGAAACCCATATGTGAAACGCCCTACCACCAGACAAGCGTTGCCTACGTGCGGCACGTAACTCTTACCCAGTCCTTCCACCCTTTCTACAGCGGTACCAAAGCAAGTCCCTCATTGGACACAACTAAGCGGGCACACAATCATCCACCAATCACATAGAACATCGATAATTTTAACTCTGTCATCAGCATTGCGCACTTCAAAATTACTGTCGATGATTCTTAATGGAAATCGCATACCATTTCAAAGCACCTACTTCACAAGCTACTGCGCAAGGATTGCAAATTTCTACGTACAGCTCCATACATGTCCACATGCATCAGTATAGAGTACAGGTATGTATATTTTAATCAGAGTACATGTGGGAGCCTTATGATTTTAAATAGACAAAATAATGCCGGTAAATGTCCATAGGGAACACATAACAGCGCTCCCCCTTTTAAAGTGCAGGATTGCCGATTTGTCATTAACAAATCGCACGACTGCTTACTGTCTTCCACATAACCTGTACATACGTTGCAAGCATGCCTATTTAGGCATAGCTCTCAACCATTTTTGTCTTAAAGGCGGGTGAAATCAACCGATTTTGTTTTTGGCGGATGAGACGGCCATTGGAATGAATGGGCGTGCAGGTGGCTAAGCGGGTGAGTCTGCCCTTTACAAGGCGGGTGACATCCGCCAAAAGCGTGTGAGTTGAGAACTATGATTTAGGGCAGACCTCAATTTTGTATGTGGAAATGTCAGAGTTCTGCTACTTGCAATGTGATCGTATGAGAATAGTAAGCGCTCCCGATTGTAGTGCTGACATGTTCTTCGGAGGGTCTTCCGATTTTTGGACATTGTGCCTTTCATTAACAATTACAAAATGTTTCCCCATCTAGTACTTTGCCCTATCGCTTACAAACCTCTCTCCTATGCATACTACACTTTGTAAAGAACAAGGCATTTGCAAACCCTTAAAAAATTTAGTTATTTTGAAGGACTTTCAAGTATCATATAGAAAGTAGTATGCAAAGACTGCACAGAGTGAAGTGAAATGTGCACGTGGACTGGGTTGAAATATGAAAGTTCAATCCTCTGACGAAAGAAGTACAAGTAATGTCTGCAGTATCATGACTAATGCAAACACACAAAGTAATTGATATTGTTTTTTTAATTCACATTGAAGACTACTCTCCTGGGAATCAACAGCATCTACACTGCAGACGACATATCCGAAGAAACCTGGTCATCTTGCACAAAAAAGTAAGTACAGTACAACCTTCATATTGTAACTACTTCTTAAAGCGGCTGCGTGGGTTATTTGTTTTTTTTGGGCACCAAAGCAAGCATTCATTTGTAAACCATTCTACCTACAAATATCCATTTATTGAACAAAGAATAACAGGCAGAATGACTGAGAAATCCCTGTGTGTTTGGTACTGAAATAACATAGGAAATCCTTAGAAGGTTAGATTGTGAAAAGAAGTTGCTGTAGCAAGTTTTTGGCAATTCGGTTATTAATAATGGTTCTCGTCACAAGTAGGCCACTTTGTACTCTCATCTGAAGCACATTGTAGTAGTATACAAAAAGTAAAGTAGCCTTACCAAATGATAGTTAGAGGTCACTGTACGTTGACACACCATGCCAAAGAGCTTCCCCATCACACTTATACACACATGCACACTGTACACATACATTGGACAACAGACCAAAGTATACTTTTTTTCTCAACAGACACCAAAGAATGCCTACCAAAAAGCAACTCCGTTGAAAGGAACGCAGAATTAGAGCAAATAAAAATAAAGGTGCCCAATGTAAGAATCCACCTGTTGTAGAGTTAGTAGAGAATCTTGGTACAAACCAGCTAATGCAGTTGGGTAACATAATAAAAGAAGTCTCAACTACCGAAACTGTACCTCCTCCATCAAAAAGTGTCAGAAAACACAGAAATGTTGTCAAAAAAACGGCTGCCAGTACAGCTAACAATGTTCCTTATAATCCTGATAGTGTAAGAAGAACCCATAGTAAAAAAAAGTATTTAAGCAAAAATGTTTCGTCACAGAGTCCTTCAGAATCTACTAAGAAGAGGACCAAAATCATCCTCACCCCTTAAAACGTACCGTAGAAAGTTAATTCTACAAGCACTCGTGGACAGTGAAATCCTTCTCAAAAGGAAGTTGTTCATATTAGTGTTAAATAGGATGAACGCACTAACAAAACTAAGTACCAAACTACAAAAGAAACTCAGCAATAAACGGAATGTGAACAAAAATAATTTTTTGCATGTTTGTGGTGGTGAATGGAGTCACACAACAACCACAGAGCCATATTTTAATGAAGAAGCATACAAACAAAATCAAACAAACACAATTGCCATCCATAGCAGTGGGCGAGGGTATGAGAAAATCAATACTACCATCATGGAACAAAAAACACTGCTTACAAAACTATCTCCTGAAAACTCAGAATTACCTCTCGATTCAGCAGAACCACACCGTCCAGTATACAAATGGCTGTGCACATCAATGTGTGCCATTCCAAACAAAGCTTTCAAATCTTTACGTCAGTTCCTCAATCAATATGTAAAAGGTAAAGACAAAAGTAAAATGAAAGTGCTGCAAAATATGGATATTTGTGCAGTGCGGAAAGACACAGGACTAAAAGGACATTCATTAGCCTGCATTTCTGAGCCTATTTGCAAAAGTACCTTCCATGATATCAAAAGAATATCAGTACATCATTCCAAAGTAAGACATTTAGTGTATAAAATATACTATGCAAAAAGTCCAGCTTCAGAATTAGGCAATTTAAATACCACTCTTCTGCATGGTACACCCAAATACTTACAAGAAGAAATGGACCGTATTCAGAAAAAGTATTTTGGAAGTGAGAGCCACGTAGAAAATGCAACAGTTTTAGAGCATAGTAGCGACAATTCTGCACATAGCAAACTTCTATTACACACATACAGAAAAGAAATACTAAAATTTAAAAAGTCATCGGCTGAAGTACCAAACCATGTGTGTGTATGTTGACGCAGAACGTTTTACAAAAGGAACACAAAAAATGTGGACATAGCATACAAAATAGAAAACAATGCACACTCTAAATGGTTTGAGTTAGCTTTGTACCTTTTAGCTGAAAGCAAATGTGAAATAACTGAACGCCTAATATGTTGCAGTTACTGTACTGCAAAATTAGACAACAACCACACTCCTTCACGTGCAATTACAAATAATTTGGAATTGTTTCCATTACCAAAAATCCTGCAACAGCTCAATTTGTATGAGAGCATAATAATTCAAACAGTTCACCCATTTCAAGCAATTATACGCCTTTATCCAAAAACAGCAAAATTACCTTCCTCTGAATTGGTGAAAGGCATTTGTGGCAAAGTAGTTTACTTGCCATTAGATCTAACGGAAAATGTACACACTCTAGGAGTGAAACATTCAATAGAGCATTATTTAATAGTCTTGGTAAATGGAGTACCAACAAAGGACAAATAAAGGACAAAGGAAATAAATATTGATGAAAGCTTAAGGCAAACAACTGAAATAATTCAAGAGCCATCAGAAACTGGACAATTCGAACTTCTGGATCCAGCTACAGTATCCACTCTTTTAGACTATTACACAATTCATCCATTGGATTCCAATGAAAGCATAGATGATGCACTAGAAACTCACCAAATGCGACAAACCAAAGCACCACATATTCACATGTTATGGATCAAAGGTGCACCGAAATTTGGGCACGACAGTGATAGCACTGTTTTGGAGTTTATTCAAAAATATGTCACATGTGAAATACCTTCACAACAGACACATAGTGAGCTGCATGGGCAGATTTAACAATTTCAAAGACAATTTCAAAGACACAATTGTGGCAAATATTGTCGCCGCAAATACAAAAAGAAAGATAAATACTACACCAAATGCCGCTTTGGTTTCCCTAGACCAGTTACAGAAACAGGTGAAGTAAACAACTTCATGTTTTCAGTTCGACATAGTGTTAAAGGTAAATCACCTAAAAACACATATTACATAAAAAGAAGGGAAGAATCAAAATATATCAATGAATACAATGCAATCATTGCCCTATTATGGAATGCAAACATAGATGTGCAGTACATTGCAGACAATTCAACTGCTGTTGCACGATATGTTACAGCCTACTTACCAAAAGCAGAAAAAACAGAGCTTTAAGACCTCTGGGATGACCTAGCATCAGACAAAACATTATCACAGAAATTGTACAGCCTATGCATAAAAATGCTCTCTCATAGAGAATGTGGGGCCTATGAAGCAGCAGATTGTTTAAGCGGCACTGCTTTGTATGGAAAATCAGACAACATAGTATGGCTCAGTCTTGGTCCTGCAAAATCTAGAAAAAGAGTACTAAAATCATATGAGGACATAGAAACAATTGCCAAAAAAGATCCCAACAGCCAAGACATTCTTAAAAACGATTTACTGGACACATACTATCCAAACAGGAGTACCACTCTGGAAAGCATGGTCTATACTACATAGCTCAAAACTTTGCATACAAAAATAATGTAAACCCTGATGAAAGCAAACGTAGATATAGAGTGACCGATTGTGTTGGGAGCTTAGTGAAACTTAACAACGGAAGCTTTATTAATCATGTCAAATTGTCATTAAAAACTCCTCAACAGAAAGAACTATATTACATGTCTCTGTTACAACTTTTCAAACCATGGAGAAAAGAGGAAAACATACTAGATAATTATGAGTGCTATGAAGATGCTTTCAAAGCAAATGAAAGCACTATAACCGATGTGAACTTTACGCAGTACAAAGCAATGTTACACAATGAGCAACAACAGGAAGAAGAACTTCAGGCCCAACTAGATAAAGACTGTTCCGACAGTAGTCAACCTTCTGTAACGCAAAGTCAAGAACCATTAGGACAACCAGTAATAGCAAATGAGGCTGAAGTAGCTATGGCAGAAGTAGAGAACACCATGTATCAGTATCAAGAAGATACTGAAGACTTAACTGTACAACAAGCAAAACTTAACAACGATCAGCGCACCACTTTTGATGAAAACAAATTGTACATGGTGTACAACACGAAAATAAAGAATGTACCTGCCAAAAAACATTCTGAATCAAAATCATCTGCAAGTTCCTTCAACAATTGACAAACAACAAACTATCAGCTGTTGTAACAGCCCCCACAGGTTTAGCTGGCTACAACATAGGCAGTGTGACTTTACACCGATTACTACTGCTTCCAGTAGAGCATAAAAATAAATTAGACTACTACAAACTTTATGCAGAAGCTGCAATGGAATTACGTAGAGTATTGAAACAAATGAGCATGGTCTCCAACCTAATGTTGGCTTTGATTCATCTCAGATTGCAAGAAGTACTTAAAAATAATAACGAAGAACTCTTTTCAGGGAAACACATTATTGTTTTCGGAGATCTTCTACAATTGACACCAGTGAAAGGTGAACCGATTTTTAAAACCTTAGGCCACAAACTCTGCCAGAAAACTGTTGGTAGCATAGGTAATGTTAACCTTTGGCAACATTTCCAATACAGAGAATTAACTGAGAACATGTGCCAATCTGCAGATCTCACTTATGCCAAAATCTTTAAAAGTATTAGAGTTGGTGTATTATCGCAAGAAGCACAATCTGTATTGAAAAACTGGCATATACATGCACTTTATGGCGATAATGCATGTGCAACTGATGTTATGGAACAAATAGCGCACAAAAATGTCAATTGTATAGCCTTAATGCCAACTCTTGCAAGCTGTTTCAAATTCACTGAAACAATGTTAAAGAAAGAAATAAAGAAATGCAAGCAATAATAGAAATTAGCGCCACAGACAAACTAGACGTACATGGTATGACAGTACCCATGTGTGTGCAAGCCACAACAAGACTAAATAGTTTAGAAAATTCAATCTCCAACTCAGCTGGGTTGGAAAAAATATTGAAATTATCATTAAATTGTAGAGTAATGCTTAAACGTAACCTTGACGTAGAGCAAGGGCTAGTTAATGGAGCACTGGGCACAGTTGTTGGCTTTCAATCATACCCACGTGATAGCAACATTCAGTTTGTAAATATTCGCTTTAATAAAGTTTCAGAAGTGAAAAGGTGTTAGGGAGAATTCTCTGTTTAGGCTGAATTTCCTAACCTAGTGAGTCCCCCAGCAGCTTTGCTTTGTTTTTTTCTCCTGCCAAGAGTGAGTCTCTTTTCCTCACACTCTTGGACATGATTTGAGGGGTTCCTTTGACTGTTAATGTGTTTTATGGGCTATGGGGTCTTTTACTCCATAGGGTCTCGTGTGTTTTTACTATGTGTGTTACACAGCACCCTCAGTGCAGTGACACAGGTGTGTCATAGTGACACCCCACCATAGACTCCATACCCTGGGACTGTCTACTGTCTCCCAGGGCATGTAAAGTCACCATTGGCTTTACGAGTCCCAAATTATGAACAAACCATCATATTGTGGACGTACTGGTCGGGGCAATTTGATTGCCCCGGGGTCTGTTATTCGAGGGGGCACGTCTCCATCCCCCCTGATCGAGTTTTGGCTGGTGGCAGTGGATACTACTTTTTATATTCGACCGCAAATATATCTCTATGGGATTTTCCCATTGTTCGAGGCTACCAACTTTAATTATTTAATTCCTATAGCCTCGAACATACCGCCGGGTTATTTATTTAATATTAATTCACCGGTTGGTATTTTTTGCCAGAACTCGATTCTAAAATGGCATTTGTGTTCTCTTCTGTGACTCCAACCCAAGTCGAGCCCTTTGTTCCACTTTTTGGCGGGCTTCTCCACAGAAGCCTCCAAAAGTGGTGCCACTCTGTCTGGGTACCACAGCGGGTGCTGGAGGGGGTTTAGGCACCCTGGACTGATTTGCCTTGGCAACTCAAGTTGCACTCTTGTGTGATTGGCCCAAGTGGTGAGCCGGCCGGCTCACCACTTAGCATGTTTGATTGACAGCTAGGCTGAATGAATGGGGGTTTCTTGCATAAAAGCAGGGCTTTTGGGACTGGAACTTCAGAAGTTGCCACAGGACCTGAAAATCCAAAGAGGGAGAAGCTGGGCCGACCTGCTACGACGACACCACCGGTGGAGCCCTGCTGAACCGACTTACCACTTCCTAACGACAGAGGAGATCTCCCTGCTGGAGAATCTTCTTCCCTTGACTGGTGGGAATAACCAGTTTACCTTCTGTTTCGCTTCCAAGATGTCCAAGTGGTCGAATTGCCCGTGCCAAGCACCCCGGCAACCGGATAGCCACTTACCCTTGCACCGCTAATAAAAGGACCGCTTCTTTTAATTGAGAACTCCGCGGCTGGTTTCTTCCCTGGCAGTGCAACGACCTTCTGCTTTCCTCCACGACGAGATCCTCTCTTCCCCCGGACGAAGCACCAACTTGCGCCCTCTGCCAGGAACAACTGCCCCCGCTGGAGTGTTCTCACCATTTTAAGGTACCGTGTCCGCCAGGCCTCCCTTTCTATAGATTGCTACAAGGTGACAGTAAATCCTTAACCTTCTGGACTGGGCTGGCCACCTGACCATCTAACTGGTCCCTTTCTTTTGTCCAACACTGTTCTGAACCTTTGTCGAGACTCTGATGCACTTTTAACCGTGTGACCTTGGACACATTTCTCGTGGATCCTCTTAAAGTCGGTCTGGCTTTCTGAACTTTGACCTCCCGGTTCTAACCTGCCTTCTTCTCTTACTGTGTTCGTGTTAAAGTGTTGGGACCTGTTTCTATCTATGCTTTGCCTTTCTCTCCCTTGTTAACCAAGTTATTAGAGTGCCATCTTCGTTAAGCGCTCACCGCTGTCTGAAAATAAGTGTTGCTTTACTTAAGACTTGTCTGATAACCGTTTAAGGGAGTGTATATCTTTTAGTGACCGTGTTTTTGAACTGCTCGATATTAGTGCCAGTGTGTTTACTAGATGTGTTTTTAAATAAATAATGATATCTCTTTTACACCAAGCTCTGTTCAGTGTTTGCTTGTTCTACTGTGTTCTCTTGACCTATTGTGTATGCTCTGTAGACTGCCTAACTCTTCTTGAGAGAAGCCTGACTGCTCAGCCACAGACACCAGGTACATCTGGGTGGTGCAGACTACTACCAATTGGATTTACTGCCAAACACCTGTAGTCTTAAATCTTTTGCAGTGGTCCCAAAGGGAACTGCACAGGTTTCTGCCTAACAAAAGGATAGGGCGCTCAATTGCTCGATTTCTTCTCTTCAAAGACATGTATGCACGTAGAGAGCAATTTTCTCTAACTCTTGCATATGCAGTTACCATTCATAAATCCCAAGGTCTTACCCTAGAGAAAGCATTGATAGATATAGGAAACACAGTGTTTAAGGAAGGCATGAGCTAGGTAGTATTATCACGCTTACGTACACTTGACGGTCTATTGCTAATAAACTTTGATTCAAGTAAAGTCAAAGCTGATATTCCTTGCATTCTAGAATACAATAGATTGCGTTCACTGTACACCCCTCATCTGAAACAATACCCTGTTCCAGATAAAGTAAAATGTGGTAAAAGAAAATGAAATGAAACAGAAATGCAGCAGAAAGCAACAGCAAATTCCGCAAAGAAAAGAAAAGAAGCTAAAGTTTCATCAATTGCCGCAAACATAGAAGAACCTATTGGGGAATGTAAACCAGGCACGTCGGCAAAGAAGCAACAGAAAAACCAAAAAAATGCACTCAGATACAGAACTTGCTGGCCCATTCAAATTTACAAATGAAAGTGGGGTAAGTTGCTATGTTAATGTAGCAATCAATATTCTATTTCAATTGCCACCAATTATTAACAATATTTACCTGCACAGTACAGACCAATTGTGTTTGCAAATGTTAGTGCTGCATAGAAATGCAACAAGCAATCCTGACAACACATACAGTGTTCATGGAGTAAGGCAACAATTGGACGACTGTGCTGGAATGGTGAGATTCACTATGAACTCACAAGAAGATCCACAAGAATTTCTAATGGACATACTATTAGTATTGGAAAACGAAAGCATACCTATAAATGAAATCTTCCAAATATCGTACATGTGAAAACAAACATGCACTCTCTGTAGCAAAGTGATACAGGAAGAAATCCCAAATGAGCGATTTGTGTATGTTTCCATACCAAATACTGAGCGCGTTCCATTTCAGCAACTGGTACAAAATGCACACCATGGCAGATTATGTAGTATTTGCAATTCAGACAATCAGTCCACCTTACTGATACAATCACATAGTGCCTACATAATACTTAAACTTCTACGTTATATATACTAATTTTTGCTGAGGGGGTGGGGGCTATTGTGCATCAGAGATGGCTTACTACACCTCTAGGCATACATGTACTGCTTATTCATTTAATGTTAGGAGTAGCTACCATGCTCAACTGTTATCTGATTATCCCTCTATGTTTCTCTAACTACTGTTAAATGCTGCTGTATCTATTGAGGACACATGGTTATGTTCAAACATAAGGAGTATGCATTATGATTTGCTGATGCATGGCTACTTGTGCTTTGTTGGGCCAATACAGGGAAGTCTTCTTTGTGTGGGGTTGCTCGCTTCTATGCAGGATGCCTTTTCACAGTGACCTCCGCAGCTTGTATTTTTCATGCACGTTTAGGGCATTCAATGTATTCCCCACCATTACTGTACTCCCCAACAAGGTAGAGTGGTGTAAGCATAAAGAAGTAGATTAATGTTGGGTAGTGGTATGAGGACGAAGGTTGTTGTGAAATAAACATGAGGCAGAGAGATGTATAAGTGATAGTAGGTTTGAAAGAAAAGATTTGTAGAGTGAGAGGTTGTAGAACTGTGGCGTGTTGGTTAAATGATATGGATTGTAATTGGAAGGTGGTTTGTGGAAGAAGTATGTGTAGTTGGGGTTGTGTTATAAAGTGTTTGTAGTGGTATGGGTTGGAGTGTGGTGGTGTTATAGGATAAGTAGGAATTCTGTGCTGCAGTGGACTAGAGTGTGGTTGTTGTAATGGAATGAGGATTAGGAAATATAGAGTATAGCATGATGGATAGTTTTGGATAATACACAGTATAGTTATGCTATTATAATTGTTCCGATTTACATTGCACATTAATATACTTTGTGGAAATGGAAGATTTTTCTTTCTTCAGTAAGTTTCTTTGGTAATCTTTTTCTGTAAATGTAAAAGAAAGATTGATGGCAAGTGTGAAGATTCTGCACTGTTATAAGTAGTAGGACATGGCATTCACTATGGAAGCAGAAGTCATTTTAAAAGCAATAGACAATGATGGCCGCTGCAGTGAAGCATGTTTTTCAGCACAGAAAACCACCTGCAGTGTACTATGAAGGTCTGCTATAGTTTTGGCAGAAGGTAGGTAATTTTTCTTAAATAAATGTAATTATTTGTAGTATTGTAGGATGACAACTAAGTTATTTTTGAATATGGAATTGTTCCCTGGTATAATTAGTAGGACATGGCATTCACTATGGAAGCAGAAGTAATTTTAAAAGCACTATGACAAAAGCGATGGCTGCTGCAGTGAAGCATGTTTTGCACCATAGAAAACCACTTGAGGGTGAAGTGAAGTTAAAGGCAAGGTTGTATAACATAGTGTAATGTGAAGGTCTGCTATCGTTTTGACAAAAGGCAGGTCATTTGTTGTATAGAAGGTTAATAATTGAGGTACTTTTAAATAGAGAATTGCATAGTTGCCAGCAACATCTATTCCAATCTGTGGGTGCTTATGCAGTGCTGCGATGTGCATTGCATTATTGGTGCTGTAGTCTAAAGTTTAATGCTGGGGAATACAGAACTACAAGTTCCAGAATGCAAAGGAAATAAACAGGACTGGATAAGCATTTTACGGATTGGAATGGGTCATGTTGGCAACTATGGAATTGTGGAGAGGTATAAGTAGTAGCACATTTAAATTTAAAAGCACTAATTGGGTGTTTGGATAGGTGCTGTATTGAAGTATGTTTTGCAGCACAAAACATCAGTTGTTCAAGTGTTTTATATAAAAAACGGTGGTTTCAAATATTACTTTTGAAAATGAAGAATACCTGTAGAATGTCTGCTTCGATTGTGGAATGTAGACCCTGTTGAATCTGGAAACATAAATCTGTAAAGGTTTCTACAATAGATTGTGATAGAAGAGGTTCTGAATCACAGTACAAATGCAGTATCAGAGTTGAAAGATACATCTGAACTGTTGAACTAAGGTGAGAGTGATAGATGTAGGGTTTTTGGATGTGATTTGTGGATCGGTGTGACTGTTTGAATATAGCCTATCATTGAGAATTACAGAGGTAAGGGAAGAAGGACTGCTCTGTGCCCTTATGCATGCAGACATATGCGACTGTTCACAGACAGACTACATGTGCCACCTGGGCTCTTTTATCTTTCCCTGCTGGAAAAGAGGACTGTGGAGACCGTGAACACTGTGGATGGCCAGAGACATCGGGAGGCTCAGCCATTCAGGCCTTCTCTTTGTGGAGGAGGAGTTGAACTGCAGAGCAGGACAGGGCAGCAACTACTTCATTTTTTGTTTGAATTGCTGAAATCATGGAGCTCCACAGGAAGGCTCTTTGGATTAAAGGAGCTGTGTGGGTTAATTGACTGCAGATATATGCAGAGCAGCTTGGCATCTCACATAATCTTGGCTTTAAAAAATCGGAGGTGGAGTGGTATGGAGTTTTCGACAATAAATGGAGTCAACTATTACCCTTGTGCGAAGATATGGTGCATTTGAAACATCCAGAAATGACTGTAGTACATTGTGGCAGTAATAATTTAGGGTATGTAATTGGTGTATCCCTGCAGTTTGCCATGAAAGATTCTTTCAAAAGTCTGATGGATCTTTTTCCACATACGTTTATTTTTTCAAATTAATTAGAGACAAGTATGGAAACGATCCAAGTTGTGTTGCCCACAAATAGAAAAAAAAGCAAGGCGGAGTGTCAATAAAGCTATATGTGCATTTCTGCAAGATTTTGGAATGTGATCTTTTGAAAATGATAATGTACAACATGATGGAGTGAACATTTTCTGGAAAGATGAAGTACATCTAACATGTTTTGAAATGACAATTTTCTGTGCCATATTTAGAATGAAGGGAAACATTTTTTTATGAAAGAAATGAAATTGCAAGAAGAAAGGTATGTAATGAAAAATATATTAATAGACATTGTGCATGTACATATTAAGATTACAATTTTACAATAACAAAAAGGCTCTTTTAAGAGCCAACATTAAAGAGTATGAAAAGGAGTCCATTTCATACAGCTTCCATTTTCGGTTCACATCTTCTCCCATCTGCGGACATCAAGGGTGAAGAAACAAGAAAGGGAGCTCATGGTCTTTGGTGATGTAATGTGAATGGAAGGTGTAAAAGCCTCGAGTATGGCTTTAACGCCTTTTATTCACGTCACACTGCATTTCTAATTGTTTGCATAGCAGAAAATGGGGGTGGAGCAGAACTTAATTTCTGTCACCTTTCTTCCAGTATTTGCGCTGGCATGGATTTTAATGCCGATGGAAATGCTGGAAATTCTTATGCAGTCCAGCTAGTTTACTCATCAATATGAAACAGATGGAGTCCATAAGGATCTATTATACACATTTTTAAATTATATTTTTAGACTTTAAAAGCTGACTCCCCATGGAAATTTTATTTTTTTAATATTTAGCTTTTTGGCATTTTTTGGCAGAAAGAGGGAGGGAAAGTGAGGGAAAGTGAGGGAAGGAAGGGGTGATCACTAGAAAGAAAGAACAGGTAAAGAAGGAAAGGTGTTGAGTACTGGTCATAAAAACTAAGGTAGGGGGCAATTTATTTCATGGGCCTTCACATGAGTTTCAAAGGCACGGCGGGATTGCTCCCTCCTGCAGATGAGTGCATCACAGTACACACATGAGGCAGTTTCTAATTAAAGGTATGGATCAACTACCTCTTGTATGGTCTGTGATACAGCAGGAGGAATCCTCTGCCCCACTGAGGTGGAATGAGTGGTGGCAGCAGTGGATGATGAGGGTGCAGTAGAAGAGCTGCCTCTACATCCTGTGAAAGGAACAGCCTTTCTGAGGTTAGTCAGGGGGAACGTCTGAGTATGTCAGCGCATAGTGGTGGTGTCAGAGGAGTACTGCCCCTTCTGGCAATTACTGAGTGTGACTTCAGCATCCTGCAATGATGGTAAAAAACACCACACCCAGGACTCCCTACGACCACCAGACGTAGATACTACCTCTTCCACTGCATCCTCATTGCCATCATCCTCCTGCAGCTAGTCTGCTGCAGTACCTCTGTTCCCTTCTTCAGGTCCTCCAGATTGTCGTGGTGGTGATGATGGCCCATGAGGGGGAGGGAGTGCCATGACCGATGCCATTTTCAAAGGTGTTCAGCTCCCACAGTACAGTTCCAAAATAAGTCCTCTCCAAAGTTCTGCCAGATAGAGAATGACTAAAAGAAATGGGTGGGTCCCCTTAGAGGAGTAACCGTCCAGTCATTCCTCCTCTCCCTGAACTTCAGAGGTCATAAAAGGGTGTTAAATGTTGTAAAAAAGCCAGAACGTTCAGAGAACAACTAAGAATGCTAGTAGCAGTTGTGGACGGGTAAAGTTTCAACTTGAGAGTTGGTAGGGTGAGCTCAACATTGATTTCAAAATGTCCACGAAGCATGGACATTAACTGCGGACACGTCATCATTCTGTACAGGCGTGGTCATGTCATGACGTTCGCGGCTGCCCACAACCACGTCACAGCGTTTGTTAATGTTGGTGCACCACGGTGACATCACGTGTGTGCACTGCAACAACCGTGGTTGGGTCCTGATGTTCACAAACTAATTAAAGATGGGTCACATCGTTGCTGACACGAACAACCAGCCGACATCATTGGTTTCACTATCGGAACCGCAACTGCGCCCTGACATTGCAAACTAATTGAAAATGCATCACTATCACTGCATAGGTGGCGGTCTGCTCAGGAACGTCAGCAAACAGTCCGATGTGAGGTTGTGGACCAAAAATGTATTTTGTCCACGAACTTCAAATTGTGGTTTAAAAAAAATATTTAACACATATTTACATAATATTTACATTCATAAACGTTATGATAGTGAGGGAGAATCACTTTGGTAAACAACAATAGGGGAATTTGGAGGTGTTCTATGTTCATGATTGCATGAATTGGGCATAGAAATCAGATCAAACCGTTGAACGCTAATACTGTCTTGCAATGATTGGGGTGATTGAGGGGGGAAAGGATCACAGGTGTAGGTAGGGCAGTGAAAATCAATATTTCGAAGGACGTGAATTTGTACGTATGTACATAGTTCTGTTATTTGATTTAACTTGATTCATATGCACACATAATTTGTTCATCTGAGTTTCAATATAATCCAATCTATTTTCAAAATCTTTCTGTTTCTTTTTCTCATGCTTAGTTTCTTCTTCTTCTTGTTCTAGATTGTGAAGTATAAGAGATAGTTAATAGATAGCGTTTAACAGTTTACGTATACATAACAGAATTGCATTGTTTTGTTAAATGTTTGGAATAATTTACCATTAGTAGGTTGTTCCTCAGTTATTGGAAATATAGTTCTAGTCATTCCAGTGTGCTTGCTGTTTCTGTTATAATATATCATGTTTATATTTAGGTATACAACATTTTCACATGCTTATTACAATTACATACTGCTTGTTTATAAATGAAATTCAAAGGTACTGTTTACTTACTAAAGTTTTGAAATGATCATCTTCATTGTAACACATGGTGTGCTTCAGTGCATGTCAGCTCTTGAAGTGAATTTATTATACATGGTGTCTACAGGGTGTACAGTTTTTTCAATATTTGGTACAATCTATAATATTGTGTTATTATTTTGAAAACAGCATTTAATTTTCAAAATTTATAATGCATGTATAACATAGCTGTACTGATTGTTTAGATTGTTCCTCTACGTACAAAAGAATATTATGTCCCCCTGTGATTTTGGGTAATATAGATGCTACCTGTCTGTGGGTACATCCGTAGACTAGCGATACTGTCTGTGGATGTCATAGTTATTATGTGTCTGGGGAGAATGATTTTTAAGCGCCAAGTTTGTGAAGAGAAATTATGACGTTACTTGTACAAACCGCAGAAATTCAGTGAAAATCTTTGCTAAAGCGATGTTATGGTTAAATTGCACTAATAAAAACCTATGAAATTCAGTGGAAAAGCTTTGGTTAAAGGAACATTTTGATTGCAAGGTAAAATTGAAAAACCAAAGAAATTTCACAGTTATGGTAAGCGATTCAACCATAACTCACGCCACTGCTATGCACTACTAAGACTAACACCTAGGACATCAAAGATCACATCACAAATGGCATCATCGATGAATTGCAACCATTATGTTTTTCGTACCAAAGAGTTAAGGTTAAACCAACAGAAACGAAAAGTCTACAACCATCAGAAATAATAGCTTTAAGGTAACAACATGATAAACTGTATTAATCCATTAAACAAATATTATATTAAAATCAAATATCATGGTAACTTTGAGTCACCATGCTTTTGTTTTGCAATATTTGTTTTTTACTCTGAAATGCTTTATAGTGAAATTAATGTGTTGTATGAATATTGGTTTAACTGGTTTTATTTATTTATGTTATGTGTATTCTCTTTGTGCTGCTTTTGTTAGAACAGTTTGCATTATTTTCTAAATTTAATTTAGCACATATTACATGTTTGCATTTTTTGCGCATAGTGTTTTGATTCCAAATGTTGTGTATGTATATTGTTATTTGTGCAAACAAAAGAGGGGTGGCTGGGGTGCGACTCTGGGTCCCACCTGCAATCAGCTCAACATTCCAGTGATGTTCTCCTTCTACCACGCTTTCATGCCTCATCAATCTTCAGGGAGGCCGACTAGATTCAGATGTGCGGGGTTGAATCCTTCTGGTAAATACCAGAATGTTGCAGCAGGGACTTCTGGTATCTGTAGTTGAGAGCCAGTCAGGATTCAACTCTCCCCATTTTTCAATGTTAGCTCTCAGCGAGGGAAGGTGGAAGTTTCCACCAGTGTGTCCGGCATATGTAGCGTGGGTGCAGCCCCTCTGGAACCCCAGTCTCCACTTATATGTGAAAACTAAAGAGCGGTGGCAGGGGCACTGCTCTGGGTCCCTGCTGTAATCAGCTCAACAGTCCACTGATGTTCTCCACCTAGCACGCTTTCGTGCCTCAGCAATCTTCAGGGAGGCTGATTGGATTCAGGTGTGCAGGGTTGAATCCCTCTAGTAAGTTCTCGGATGTTGCAACAGGGAATTCTGTTATCTGCAGGTTAGAGCCAGCCAGGGTCAGAATCTGCCCCATTTATCAATTTTAGCCCTCAGTGGGGAGGTGGGGAAGTTACCACCCATGTGACACTCCAATGTCAGGCAGATGTGCCGGGTGCAGTCCTTCTGGAGCCCCAGTATCCAGTTATATGTGCAAACAAAAGAGGGGTGGCAGGGGCACTACTCTGGGTCGCATCTGCAATCAGCTCAACAGACCAGTGATGTTCTCCTCATAGCACGCGTTCATGCCTCAGCACATATTGTTATTTGTAGAAGTAAATGTGAATAAGCTTTTTCCGTTAATTTGCTTTTCTAAATTAATTATAACATTATACTTGATATTAAAGTAAAACAGATACACTCCAAAAGGAGAGGAATCTTTAAATACTGTCCTCTTTTTTAATATATTCAGTTTTGTAGAGCATACACTACATTTAAAGAAATTACAGCTGAATATAATGTGCCTCATAACTACAGTAGACAATAAGGTTCCTTGATAATATGTATTTGTATTTTATGTTCAATAAAATAGTCCTACAATTTCTAAATTGTGTTGATATAATGAAAGCTTTCACTAGCTAAGTCATATATGATGTTATGTCTGATGCTGTAGTTGATTTAATCATTGATGCCATATATCATGTAATTAGTGATGTAATCTCTGATGTCATCATTGTTGTCATATGATGTGAAACAGGGGGCGGCCAGTTAAGGTGGCTTTGCCTAAATTGTCTATCAAATTTCAGGGGTTTTGTTGCATTACATTTTCAACTTAGCGTCCCGGCAACTAAAGTTTTTTCCTATATATATTTGTCTTTGTCATTAGGGTTCTCAAAGCATTTCTTTCCATGTAGAGTCATTGTTCTATGTTTTCCATTGGGGAATGATTAATTTATTTGGTTGTGCATTGTATACCGTTTCCTTCATGCCGAGCATTGTTGGTTGTGGTCCAGCAATTGATAGGCCTTAGGCCTTCCTTTCCCCCACACCTCACTCTGCCATGACCACTGGGTCCGCATTGTGTTTCAACAGCCTTCAATCCTGCATCGGCAGGGGGTGTCTGGGATAAATTGCCATCATTTTCATTACGAGCAGTGTTGACAATATGCCAGTGTTGCTTATTGTCTCCAGCCATTTTGAGTACTGGTAAGTTGTGATGCGACCATTACAGACCTGCAGTGTATACATGGTCTACTTGAAGCATTCCATTATGTATATTGGAAATGGTTACATCATTTGGGTGTGATTTTTATTTGTTCAAGGGAGATCGCAATGTCTTTTCAATTGCAATGTTCAATGCAACGTGCTGTTATCTAGGCAATTTTGCATTTGCACATTATTCATTAGCAGCTTTGTGCACTTGCACTTTAATATCACTGCTTCGCTGCATGTACTTTGTGACGCGTTGATATTTGGCCATTTTTGCATTTGCACTTTATTCATTGGCAGCTATGTGCACTCGCACTTTAAGATGGTTTGTGCTAATTTATCACACCTTTATTGCTGGTAGCAGTAGCACTTTAGTTCTATTGCCCTTAAGATAGTGTTTATATGCATTTTTGCTTCTTTACTAATGTGTCACTCATGGTTCATGCAGCATACTCTTCTCCCTTTTTATTGGACATTTTTTCCACCATTTTATGGCGGTATTGCGATTTTATGCATCTCTCCATTCCAACATGTCTGCCTGCTTAACATGCATTACTGGTCGCATCTGTTCTTGCTATCAACATGAAAGAAGGACTCTGTAAGAAATATAAACTCATTTTTTCCTTGGTAACCTTTGTGCGAACAAGTGGTCTGTGAGTGCGAAACGCGTCACAAGGACACTTTTGTCCCTGTCTGTACCCTGCCTCTGCTGTGTTTTTACCAATACATTTCTGTGTTATTCAGTCACGGATTTCTCACATTTTATTTGGCATCTCTCGACCTTGGAGAGAGGTCCCGCTGCCTTCTGGTGGTTTTTGTTTGTGTATATACATATATATATATATATATGTTACATGGTCCGCGGTAGCGGCGTGTAGTTATGGTTAGTTGCTAAACTCATAGGAAGAGCACTTTTTTCAGCAGCTTATAACTTTGCTGCCTAGACGAATTCCTCACCAAAGTTGCAAAAAAAGTATATGGCCATGTCTGAATTTTTTTCGCCAAGTTGGTGGAGGTTTCGTGCAGAGGGGGGGAAAGTTATAGGGGGTCCCACATTTTTCCTTTCCCATAGAGTGAATGGGGAAAAACTTTGCACACGGCTACAGGCTGAACAGCTGGATGGATTTTCACCAAATTTGTGGCAGGAGAGGGGCCTTGGGTCAGAAAGCGTGCATTTGTGTGTTTGGTGGAAATCCAACCAGTAGTTTTGTTGCAAAGAACTGTAATGTACATCCCAAAAAAACTGTGTTATATGGGACCCATTTGCCTGTTCACTCCGCGAACAGAAGTATCATTGGTTTGCGGTATGGCATGCTGTCGGAGAAGTTTGGACGTGGCCGGTGGTTGGCTGGAGGGAAGCGTGGTGTACATCAGCATTTTTTGGGAAAGCCGCCATGGTGTATCGGAGGACAGTGCTGCAGCGGAAGGGTCTGGAAAATGTACTGTATGGAATGCGTTGGCGGCAATAAGGAAGGGGACGGGTGGGGGTAGGAGAAGTGCTTAATCTAACATATGTCGGCGAGTACTGTGTGTGGTGATTGGAGACAGCTGTCATAACGGCCCCATAGCTTCTGCCACAACCTGTTTGTGGCAACCTCTTTTCGTGGTGAGTGGTGGCAGGTGAATTGCAGAAGGGGAGTGATTTCCACATGACATAGGATAGGTGGAAGCGCAGGTGCCTGTGCGCTGTGGATGGAATGTGGTAGTTGGCGACTTGGTGGCATGCATGGGTGAATGAAGGTGCAGTGGGTCTGTGGAAGGATTGGACTAATGGGTGCATGGGAAAAGGCCGTAGGGTGTAGGGCATGTACTCAAGAGCATAGGGCTGCAACATACCCACCGCAGGAATGCATGTTACACTCTGCATTTGGTACAGGGTGCTTGTATAGTGTGGTATGTGCAGATTGGTTGCAGTAGGGCTAGTGTTGTGACCAGAATGTGGGTAGGTTGACAGTGACACAGTACTTTCTCAATGGAAGTTGGGGAACCCATAGTAAGTGAATAAAAGTGCACATGAGAGAGTGTTTTCTTTGCACATTATGTTCACTGTTGTAATTTGTTGCTGCATAGCTCCATGGTGGTGCACTGTGCTTCGAGATGCTGCAGTGAAAAGTATGGGCTCTGTGTTCAGTGTTTGCATACTGTTAGTATGGTAGAGGTTATGGGTGAAGGGCAGCTTATATGTGCTTGGATAGTGTGGTGTGTGCGAAAGGCTTGCAGTATGGCCAATGTTGTAAATATTTTGTGGTTACGTTGGCAGTGACACAATACCTTCTGAGTGGAATTCGGTAAGACAATAGTATGTGAATGTAAGGGCGTAGGGGTGCTGAAAACAGTGCAATGTGCATACATTATGCCAACTGTTGCATATAACGTTAATGGGCATTGCGGTGTGGAGGTTGGTTAGGAGTACTGGTGCTGTACAGAATGCATTGGCGGCAATAAGAGAGGGGACGGGTGAGGGAGTGAAAAGTGCTTAATGTGACATATGTAGGCGAGTTCTGTGTGTGGTGATTTGAGGCAGCTTTCGTAACGGCCCCATAGCTTCTGCTGCAACCTGTTTGCGGTGATCTCTTTTCGTGGTGAGTGGTGGCAGGTGAATTGCAGAAGGGGAGTGATTTACACATGACATAGGAAGGGGGGGAGCGCAGGTGCCTGTGCGCTGTGGATGGAATGTGGTAGTTGGCGACTTGGTGGCATGCATGGGTGAATGAAGGTGCAGTGGGTCTGTGGAAGGATTGGACTAATGGGTGCATGGGTGAAGGCTGTAGAGTGTAGGGCATGCACTCAAGAGCATAGGGCTGCAACATACCCACCGCAGGAATGCATGTTACACTCTGCATTTGGTACAGGGTGCTTGTATAGTGTGGTATGTGCAGATTGGTTGCAGTAGGGCTAGTGTTGTGACCAGAATGTGGGTAGGTTGACAGTGACACAGTACTTTGTCAATGGAAGTGGGGGCGCTCATAGTAAGTGAATAAAAGTGCACATGAGAGAGTGTTTTCTTTGCACATTATGTTCACTGTTGTAATTTGTTGCTGCATAGCTCCATGGTGGTGCACTGTGCTTCGAGATGCTGCAGTGAAAAGTATGGGCTCTGTGTTCAGTGTTTGCATACTGTTAGTATGGTAGAGGTTATGGGTGAAGGGCAGCTTATATGTGCTTGGATAGTGTGCTGTGTGCGAAATGCTTGCAGTATGGCCAATGTTGTAAATATTTTGTGGTTACGTTGGCAGTGACACAATACCTTCTGAGTGGAATTCGGTAAGACAATAGTATGTGAATGTAAGGGCGTAGGGGTGCTGAAAACAGTGCAATGTGCATACATTATGGTAATGGTTGCATGTAACATTGTGCATGTGTATTGCGGTGTGGAGGTTGGTTAGGAGTGCTGGCGCTAGTGGTACGTATGTGCACAGTGGTAGTTGGTGACATGGTGACATGGATGATTGCATTACGGTGTAGGGAACGTGTGCAACAGGCACACGCACTGGAGCAATGTAGGTTTGAGGGTGCATGAGGCACAGGGTGGGGATCTTTGGAGAATGGGTGTAGAGCACATTGTGGATGTGCTATATCACTACAAGTGAGTTGCAAAGCGTGTATTGTGCATTCCATGGTTGTGGTGATAGTTGCAATGTGCTACAGTATTTGATGTGCAGCGTGAGATGTGGCAGTGAGAAGTTGTGCAGTGTGACCACAGAGTGCAGTGTGTATGTAATGTGAGTATGGAAGTGAGTGTGGTTGAAGTGCAGGTTATAAGTGGTTGGGTACTGTGCTGCGTGCCGAATTATAGAAGTAGGCACAATATTGTGTAGCTGTTGTGCATAGGTAGCCAGTGACTCAACACTTTGTGTGAATGGCAGTGTGTACGGGTGATGCAGCCTGTGATATGTTTGTGGGTTCTGCCAAGTGTGTCATGTTTTCGTGCATGGGTGTTTTTTATGGTGTGGGGGAGTTGGATGGAAGTGCCACTAAGTATGTTACGTATTTTCATAAAGGTAGGTGTCCACATGATCGCTTGCTTGGATGTATAGTGTGCTGGTGGGTGTGGAAAGGGCTGCAATGTTGTGTGTATGGCCAAAGGTGTGCTGGGTGCGTCTCAGGATCTTTGTGGGTGCTGCAAGCGTGCATTATTTAGCAGAACTTTCTGGTGGAAGGGCTTTGCAATGAAACAGAATGTGTACTGAGAGTGTTCAACAGTAAATATGGAGTGCTTTATAGAAATGACAGTGTGCATTGCAGAGCCTATGTGTGTCATTGCTGCATGCTTGTTTGAAAATTTGACAGCACCCAGTGGCGGAGTGCTGCAAAAAGTGCCTGTGCATAGGGGAGAAGTATTGACTCAGCTTAACTGGGCCATGGGCCTCACTGTATATGGGAAAGCGCACATGCACATCCTGACATTATGAGCAGGGTGGAAAGGGAATTGGAATTGTGGGAAATAGGCAAGTAGGAGATCAGGGCGTGGTTCACAGGAAGGGGCGGTACCATTTCCTCCCTATACTGTGTCGTGAGGGTAGTCGAGATGGAGAGATGCACAGTGCTTATCGTCGGTGATACCTGTGTGCGCCACTTGACAGGTGTTGTGTGAAAAGAGGCGTTGCTGGTAATTTCGGGTTGGAAGGAGTGGACGCTCTCTGGGCCTGTCAGGGTGACGGGATGGGTCACCTTTGCAGGAATGTTGAATTTGTCGTACTGCACTATGGAAGTCTACATTTGGGTTACATGTCGTGTGGACGATTAATCCGTCACCTGAAGAGGTTGCTGACCGCAGTGATGCATACTTTTCCTACTGCGAGGGTCGTTTCCTCATACATTACACCAAGAGGGGTTTGAGTCCATGAGGGTAAAATTTGTCCGCAGCCAGAGGTCAGAAGGTGTGCTATAAACAGAATTATGGGTGAGTTTATGCAGACTGCTGGCATGTTCTCCACCCAGTATGAGATCATGAGATCGCCAAATACGCAGTGGTTCCGTAGAAATGGCATTTATTTTAGCTCCATTTACAATGCTGTTTACTTTTACATGGTGCAAGAAGCATTGACTAGAATGTGGCAAACAAAAACGCATATAAAGTGAAAATAAAAAAAGGGTTGCTGGCACGCACGTTACAAAAACAAAACAAAACACTTTCATGCATCTATGATGGAAAACTGAATCCCCTACCCAGTTTTATATTGTGTAACACCCTCTTTGCCCCCCCACTATCATGAAAAGGTAGTGCATTATGCGGTACTTTAAGGATTAGACGTGCCACATACAGGGTGGCTATGTAGATGTACACGGATGGAGAAATTGTGCATACTTTCATTGAACTTTGTAGTGGACGTGCTTCGGAATGGCACGACATTTGTACTGTAAATGTGTAACGATACATTTGAAGTATTGTACAAGAGTGACAGTGTTGGATGATGGCGGCTTCGATGCGAAGAAGTCCACAAATACTGCGATAGTTGCAGGGTGGCACGTGTTACATACGCCCCTTTTGAAGATGACAGCCATAGAAATGGGCCTGCATAGGCTATGGGATTGGGCAATAAAGTGTGTGGGTGTGGTGTGTACAGACAGACTTTGGTACACAGTGTATTTGTAAGCAGAAACGCAGAGGGTGTGGTTATGGCTGTGTGTTTCACGAGGCACCGTGTGCGGGTTTTAGGGGATTCTGACATATATTGAGTGAAAGTGAATGAAAAACACTGTGCAGTGGCTACTCATTTTGCCATCTATCATGTGCATGTGTAGTGCAATGGAGTAGCTACAAGGAAGTGGGGGATTTTGGTTTCTCTGTGTAACACTTTGGTGACACGCAATCATGCCGATATTATTGGTGTTCATATGGCAGGGAAAATGTTACACAACCTTAAGTGCCGTTTGCGATGAAGGAGGCACTTTCCCAGTTCATGCGTTTGTTTCAGATCTCTTGCAGACGTTTGTAGCGAATTATGCAGCCACCGATGTAGCAGCGTCATTTCCTATTTTGTCCGTGTTTGGAGACAGCATGGTACATTTCAAAGAAGAGTATTTGTGGCTTTGTTCGACATGTGCCAATGGCATCCTTCGCCCATGGGACTATGACGTTTCACGGCACAAATACTTTTCCCCAGCTACAACGTTTTTCTTACTATGCCAGCCATCCAGACTTTTGCACACCCCATCTAAATTGGCTTGGTGCCCTTCTTGAAAGTAGTGACATTTCTTTTGTACTTTGTGTTGCGTTGTGGCACTCTTGAAAACACTCTGGAACACCTACAAAAAACACCTCTTTGTACAGGGATCCCTTTTGTAACCGATTGAATTACAGTGTTTACCACACTGCCACTGTGAATACTTACCTGGAACTACTTTGGAGGCTATTTAAACCACGCCCGAAGAGCAGCACACGCTTCGCGTCATTCTGCATCCAGCAGCGTAACGCTCACCGTGCCTGCAAGTCTGCATCCAGTCTTCTGCCACGCCCGCCTCGAGTTTGGAGCTCCTAGAAAAAGGGAGAAAGAAGGAGAAAAGGTTAGAACAAGAGCAATACCTTTGATCCTTACCTGAATTCCCGATCCATCCCGCCTTCGAGCTGGAAGAAAGAAGTTATTTTATGCGCGTCACCTCGCCTGCTGCAGCGCCGCGCTGATCTCACCGGCCTTCGCAGCATCTTCACATTTCACTGCATCCTCCTGCATGTTACCGCCGCACTCCGGCACCTAAGGAGAAGACAAGAACAGCAAGGTGAGCCAAGGGAATACACAGAGGAATACCCCCCATAGACTTACCTGATTTTACCAGCGGGGGTACTATTCTTCTTCACGGGTCGGCGCAGCTTCGACTGCATCCTAGCCGAACCCCGGCCCCTAAGGGGAAACAAAAGGACAGCAAGGTGAAACAAGGGACTAACAAGGGGAACCCTCCTCACCACAAAAGACTTACCTAATTTTATCGCCGGAGGCATTATTCCCTGAGACTTCATACTTTCTCTCAGCGCCTGAATAAGGGAGAAAGCAACAGGTTACATATGGACATTATTTTATCGAACTGTGTTGGATAATACAAATCCTTACCAGAACATTACCGGTTGCCACGAGGAACTCTTTAGTAGGGTCAAGCTGCAACCTGCAAGGAATCGGATAAGAGTGAAAGTCATGCATTTGAACTCTTACGAACTACATACTTACGGCGTCTTGCTGGGAATATCGGAGTCAATATTGTCCTGGAACTCACCAATTCCTTCGAGCCAGTGAAGCAACTGGTTATCTACGCGCCCCTGCGCTCAATGCAGGATGGAGAGCTCATCTTTTCAAATAATCAGGTGAGACTATAAGAGGGAACATCCAAGGTGATCAGTGGGGAGAACAGCGGGGTGGGGGGATTTACGCTCAACTCCACGGGTGATTAATTCCCTTTCTCCACTTGCAGAAGAATATTCCTATGGGCCAAGTAAACGAAGCTAGGTGGGCCAGTCCAGTCCGTCATCTCGGCCCTACGCGTCACATTGGTGGAGACCGCAGCAGTCCAGTCCAGATCGACGCCTCTGTGGGAGCCAGGTGAGTGTAACACTCCACGGAAACTGTTCTCATAAATGTGTCCAACTTCATCGCCTCTGCTAAGCACTCCAATCTATCCTCTATCTTAATTCTCCTTGGTCTGTCTGGTGCCTTTGACTCTGTTCATCACTCATATCTCCTTAATACTCTCTTTATTGGTGACCATGAAAAACATGTTCTGAAATGGCCGCCGTAGTCTGAAAAAGGGACCTAGTCCCTTTTCTATTTTAATGGTGGTGGGCATTTTCTTTTCATTTTTGTTTGTTTTGCATGTACTGGCACTGCGCATTAAGATTTTGAAGTCTGTATGAGCCAGTATGATTGCTCAGTGACCCAACTGGCTGGACACTAGGCGCCCCTAAACCAAAATTGCTCCTATCCTCAGTATTAGTCCCAAAGTGAACATTGATAAGCCTTTTGTTTTGGTGACCACCAGGGCACAGCAGCTAAATGAGAGATCTTCATCTTCCTCAAATAGCAAATGAACACCTTCTAAATCAATGGAGGCTTCCACGTTAATGACTCTTGAGGGGGTTGCATGTTATGATGAACGACGCAAGGATTCAGAAAGTTTCCAATGTCAGTTTGTTTACTGCCCTTGTTGGAGGGACGATCGTTCTGACCTCCTCTCCTCTTATGATGGTTATCCAGGAGACCTCTATTCCTTCTACCATTTTCTTTTTATTTGAAAAAGGTTTTATTTGAAAAATATAATACAAGGCAATAACTAATAACAGTGGAAGTAACAAATGATGATATAACAGTTGATGCAGATACAAATATTAATTATGACAATTCATGAAGGTCAAGTAGACATATGAAATTTGATGCGAAACAACGGATTTTACAGGTACAATATAACAAGACATACAGTAACGTAACAACAGACAAACACATAAGGAAGGGGGAAAGACAGAAACAGGAAACTATAATCAAGTAGCATGCATTAAAAATTAGGAGCAACGTTAGATAAAAAGCTAAAGAACAACTTTCCACTTCAATTCATGGTTAAATTCAAGAATTGGAGAGGAGGCCTTGCATCTTTCTAGCCTATGAATATTGCCTATAGAGTTCCACCAAATTTTATGCATAATACGAGCAAGGTTTTCCCTATTGGCTGATATAGTTTGAATTGTAACTAGGATAAAGAGGTCAAACAAATGACAGTCATTACTCTCTAAAATGCGTCGTAACAGTGCACGGTCTAGCAGAAGAAATTTAAACTAAAGTAATGTTTTATCTTGATAATAGGTTTCATTGTACTCAGCACACTCTTCCAATATATCTTCACCAATTCACAGTCTACAACCATAAGTTTAAATGATCCTTCAGCATTTAGGCAGCTCCAACATTTGTCATTTTGTGCTGCCTTGCACTTGAAAAGCTTTGTAGGAGTGATCTAAAACTCTGTGATGAAAAGAATATGGAGTCTGGAGTAATCTGGCTGATGTAGTAACTTGGGAAAGTGCGTTCCAAACAGGGGGCCAACCTTTATCTTCATCATTTAGGTTGCATTCGTGCTGCCATGCTATCTGTGACCCCCACACAGGATTCGAAGATGTTTCGGCAGATAGGATCTTGTAAAACATGAAGGCACTAAAGTTAAGACTGCTCATGTGCTGTCTTTATGAGGAGAAGATGAGTTGAATAATGAAAGTTTTAAATTTTCTATTAGCACCCGGGTGGGGGAGCCAGCCAATCCGGTGGCTAGGAACGCAGGCTTGAACCGCCGGTGTAAGCCTGCATTCGAAGCCACCTGATGGCCGGATCCTCCCGCCGCCATCTTCCCCTAACCTCTTGCACCCTTTCCCCCCTTTTTTTAATTTGTAACCCCCCCACTCCCAACTTACCTTATTTGTGTGGTGGCCTTCACACCCTCTCTTGTGGGCCGGATAGGGTGTTATCGGCCCGGGGCCCACTTTAAAGGTGCTCGCTCTGCTTTGGCCTTTAATTTGGGCCCCAGGCCGATAACACCCGATCTGGCCCGCTGAATCGGGTGTTAACACCACATTAGTACATTCAAAATTGTTGCATATTGGTGCACGTAGGAGGCCGGAATAGAGAACTTTTCAGCAAAAAGATTGAAAGTAAACAGCACTTTTCTAAGAGAACCTCTGATTCACATATTTTTTCCCCCTAGAGAGCCATGGTCTCCAAAATACAGATTTACCATTTCTTCATTCCAAAGTATTAAACCAGAGACATTTTGAATTGAACTGTGATGAATTAACAGTAGAAAGATGCAAATCGGTTCTGAAATAATGAGTAGATAACAATTGTACATTTAATTAATCTATTTTTCCCTTTAATGTTATGTTGTTATGTTATGTTATGTTTTATTATTTATAATGCGCAATTATACCCAAAGGTATCAGGGCGCAGCATTTACAAGAATATGCAAAGCTTGGTTACAAAGTGTACAAAGTTCAAATAGCATAGGGAATGTACAGAGCAATAGATGAGAGCACACAATATATACAGTATATACAAATTAAAAGGTGGCACACAAGGTTACACAGTGTGCGGATCGCATGAAGGATGGCCTTAGCAATTATATATCTTGGCTGTCCTTCATTTTAAGCCATGAAATTACCTTAGAGCGGAAATTCAGGTAGGGCATGTCTACTCTGAGGTTGGGGGGCAAAGAGTTCCATAGTTTGGCTGCCTTTACCGGGAAACTGTTACCTCCTATGGTGGCAAGTTTGTAGTTTGGGACAGAGAGGCAATCTTATCTTTGTAAGCAGTTCTGAGGGGTCTTGCGGAGGCTTGTCTATGGAATCTGTTAGTCAAGTAGATCGGGGCAGCGTTGTTAAGGGATTTGTAGGTAAGTGAAGCTGTTTTTAGGAGAATTTTATCTCTAGTAGAGAGCCAGTTGTTCTGTTGTCTGAAACCTGATATGTGTTCTCTTCTTTGGATACCTAAGGCTGCTCTCAGGGCGTTATTCTGGGGGGTTTGTAGCTTGCTGGTAATAGCCTTGGAGGTTCCCAGGTAGAGGGCGTTACAGTAGTCAAGGCGGGATAGAATGAGGGCTCTAGCGAGTGTAAGGCAGCTAGTGTCTGACAGAAATGGTTTAGCTGAGCGGATTAATTTGCATGTATATGCAGATGAGGATGCCAGTGAGCTCAGTTGTCTTTTGAAGGAGAGGTTAGAATCCAGGTAGAAGCACAGTGTTTTGACCTCCTGTCCAACTTTGATGTTGTTCCCATCTATCATGAAAGAGTTGTAGGCCGGGCTGAGTTTCCTTAGACTATGCGTTGTTCCCAGGATGATAAGCTCCGTTTTCTCATCATTCAGGCATAGTCCATGAGTGGCCATCCATGCCTGGATGATGATGTACACCCTATTCAGCAAGGCCAAATCCTTTCCATAATCTCCAGAAAGCGGAAGGAGGATCTGAGTATCATCTGCATAATTAGTGTAGGTGATACCGAGATGATCCAAATCATCGAAAAGGGGCTTGGTGAATATGTTGTACAAATGGTATAGCAATCAACAAGTGACAAAGGGGATAACATAGCTCTTTCTAGGAGTAACCCTACAGGCACATTATTGTGATCCCCAGGGGTAAACCACATCTGTGTTTGTTTCAAGACGAAAGCTGAATGATATTTTTTCAACCTTACTCAACCATTAGGAGATTTTTTTAGTTTACCTAATGATACTCTGTGCCGCTTCCGCCCGTCCCCCCATAGAAACTCGGTTAAACATGAATCAACACCTTTAAACAAAGAATAAGGAAGGGGATTGGTAGCATATAAAGAAGGTATAACATAATTGGGAATTTCGTCATTTTATTGGTCCTAATGCAACCCCACCAAGACAAATAAAGAGGATACCATGAGTTGGCTAATTCTTTGATTTTGGATAGTAGACTAGTAGTATTTTTCTTGATGATATCTTAAATGGATAAAGAAATAAGAAATATTTATACCTAGATGTTTAATTCCCTTTTGACACCTTTTCATGCCAAAGGTTTGAATATGATGTTTGGTGCAGCATATGTTGAGAGGTAGCATTTCAGATTTATCATTGTTTATAACCAGAAGCTAATGAAAACCGTGAAATAATGTCCAACAAGTATACTTGTGTCTGGATTTCTAAGGAGCATAAGGACATAATCTGCATACACCACAATTTTTACTTTACTTGCACTCAACCAGCATCAATACCTTGTGCAGTGTTATCCAGTCTCATGGCTTATATTAAACATATAATTCCATTCAACCCAATCAAACATTTTTTCCGCATCTAGAGCCACAGCTCACAAGAATTTTTGGATTTATGAATAATAAATATCCAGGAATAATCTCAAATTAGAAGAGAACAATCTACCTTTAGCATATCCTACCTAGTCGTTTTTAATCAAGTTGGGTAAGAGAGGGAGAAGTCTATTCACCAGAATCTTAGCAAAGATTTGACAGTTAGTGTTCATGAGGGATATTGGTCGGTAGCTTTGGCGAAGTGTGGGATCTTTATTAGTTTTGGTAAACACAATTAACATTGCTTCGGAGAAAGTTCCCTGAGCTTTCTTCAGTGTACTGAAGTGAGAAAACAGTTTATCAAGTCTAGGCACAATATATTATTAATGGTGCATATAAATCAATAGGAAATCTGTCTGGGTCTGAGGCTTTACCTTTTCTAAGATCTTTAATAGCTTTAAGAATTTCAAATGAAGAGATGGGGTTATCTAATGACTTGAGATCTATATTAGGATATGAATAATGTGGAGCCTGCCGAAGGAATTCTTATTAGGCAGTTGCTCTGAAGAGTATAATTATTGGTACATTTTAGAGAAAATATTGATTATTTCTGTGTCTGAAAACATCCTATTACCCATCTGATCCTTGATGACTACAACTCTTGCTTTTTCCTTTTTTATTTTAAGATACAGTGCAAATTGGTAAATCTTTGCCTTGTATTTTAAAATGTTTGCACTTGAACATTCTGAAGTGATTTTGTTGTATTGAAGTCTTACTCTAATAATATTGTTAAGAATGGAAAGAGTCGTACTATGAGAGTATTGAGATTTAAGGGATTTAAGTTGTTTTAGAATTGCATCTGATTCTTGCTTTAATTTTGTGTTTTTCTTAGCAACATATGATATAATGTGACTTCTAAGTACAGCTTTATAACAATCCCAATTGTTAACAATGGCTATATCTTGCCTATTATTTTCAGCAAAGAAATTGCTATGTGTTTTAGTTATAAAAAGGCGTAAATGACTCATCCTTCAGTACAGCAGTATTAAATCTACATCTATTAGATTTCTGGTTATTTGCACAATTGCAAGTTGAATATGAACTAGGGCATGATCTGACAATGATATACAATCTATAACTGGTATTGAGTTGGATATTGGGCAAGGATTTAGAAAGGAGCATATCATCTATTTTAGAAAAGGAGTTGTGGTGTTTGGAGAAAAAAGTGAACTCTAGATCAGAAGGATTAGTTATGTGCATGCATCAATGAGGCCTAATTCTGCTATGAAGTTCAGAAATTGCTTATGTGATCTAGATTCTTAAAACACACACTTGATTTTCTATCAAGAAAGGGATCAATAACCTCATTACAATCCCCACAAACAAATACATTATGAGAGTTAGATTTAATTAGATAGTTTCTTAATGCTAACCAAAATGAAGGACTAGGGGAAGTAGGACCATAAACATTGAGGATAGTATATTCAATAGATTCCACCAAATTGTTCACTAAAACCAACCTTAACAAATCAGTAGTCAGTCTTAATAACTTTGCATTTCAATGCTTTATTGATGAGAGTAATAACCCATTTTTCTTACCATGCGCCACACTTGAGAAAACTTGACCCACCGAGAAATGGTTACGTTTAGCGGCTTCAACCGGTAAATGATGCGTTTCTTGAATGCATGCAATAGTTGGTTTTGTTCTATTGAGATATGATAGAACTTTCTCTGTCTTTTAATGGGATTATGTAGTCCCTCTACATTCCAGGAAGTTATATTAAGTGGCATGTCATTGATTTAGGTACACATAAAAAACATAATCCTTAATATTGAAAGTACACAAGGTCATTTTAGAAGCTCTTATGAGATACATTAGACATATAAATATTGTTGCAAATACACTTACCATAGATTGTGAAACAGACATGGTATCAATAGTTAGCCACAGATGCAAGAGACCCAGTAGGAACATCTTTATTTAAAACTTCAGCATCGGAGTAACGCCTAACTTGCCCTAGTACTAAGAGGGGCTTTCCTCAACTGATGTATCTAAGGCCAGTCTGTGTCTAAAAGTCCAAAGTAAAATGCTGTCTGTGTCAAAACCTATACTTGCCCTTACTTCTAATACTAATAATGTGTTGGAATGTTCAAACTAAATGATTGTTCCAAATTCATATGGCAATGGGCCTCATTACACGGTAGGCAGTAAGGCGGTACCGGTAAACCCTTACCGCCTTACTACGAGTTCCCTTTGCGGGACCAGACCTTAACGGCTGGTTTTACCAGCCGTTAAAGTAGGGTGCCGCAAAGGAACCTTGGTGCTAATTACGGTACCGCAATTTGCGGTACCATAATTAGCGCCTTCCCCATTCCCATTATGCCCTATGGGGGCAAGAATGGGAATGGGGAAGTGCCTTGGTGAATGCAGAATTACCGCCCCCGCTCACCTTGGAGTAGTGCAGTAATTCCGCCATCCACCAAGGCGGACACGGTAAAATATCGGCGGCAACCATGGCGTTAATAGCGCCATGGTTACCGCCTACCGTGTAATGAGGCCCAATGTCTTTCAGGAGCTTCTCCTACAACTCCCTTCCCCAAATGCGGGTAAGTGCTCCCACCCCTCTCTCGCCCTTCGGGGTATAGTAACCCCTTAACCCTTGGGGGTATAGCATAGCATGAAAAGTATAGTATGTAGAGGATGACATTCCTTTTTGGATCGGGCGGATGGAGTTGCCAACACTGCTCCGCGGGTCTCACCCGTCAGAGGGGAGACAGACTTTGATGGAATTCTGGGGCAAAATGTGGAGCCTCTGTTTTTGTTTACTGCCTTCTCAGCGAGAGCTGGCAGGAACAGCTGGGATAGCGCCCAGCGACTGCGGCCAGTGGCAGTGTATAGGTTTAGGGATTTATGAAAAAGGAGAAAACGATTTGTCTAAACAAAGTAGACACTGAGTGTGGCCATATGTTTTGTTTACAGAGTTAAAGGACTTATTACCCTGGAAGGAAACCTGGGAACGTGCCCTCAAGTGTTAGGAGGGAGATGATGCCGCAGAGAGCCACTGCAGCGAATAGGGTTGGTCACACCAGAATTGAGAGGTATGATTCTGAATGATTGAGTGGCTCTTTTTAAGATAAACACTAATCGTGAATGAACATAGCATTAACATAAGCATTTTTTCTGTGTTCTCTCTTTATTCCGTGCAGAATGTGAAGTATGCTGAACACTTTTGGGGCACCCTGGGCTCTCGGGAATGAAAGAAGATTTTACTGAAATTAGATCTTTATCAATGGGATTTTATCCAGAACTGAAGCAATGTAAAGGTTCTGAGTAAGTGACACTCCTAATCTGTGGTGAAGGGATCACAAAGGTGGCTCACTTGTGGGGTTGTCACTAAAATATACTTTTGTTGTGCTTGATTGCCGGCATTTTGGAATGGTGATGTGAAAGTAAATGGCACACCGCTTTGTGAACAACAACCACCAAGAAAGGTTTGAAGGGGATGTACTGAGTGGTGAAGTCCAGATGAAGGCCGATTTTTGAACAAAAAAGGTTCCTAAGATATTGGCGAGAGGAAACCTGGATGTGATAGGGCCAAAACATAATAGTGTCAATGAGTTATGTTATTTTTTGAGACATTGTACTAGGTGATTCTGTCAGACCCGGCAAATGTGTAGGTCAAAACATGAGTATTTCATTAGTGAGTTATGTTCAGATGTTAACACAGTGGGACAACTGTACATTTATTTGTAAAGGTGACTTGTGAAAACATTAAAGCAGTTGTGTCTAGGTAGAAGCTTGAATGACTTGTGTCACACCACACTTGTATACAATGCTTATCAATCATTTTGGTGTACACTGGCAGTGAGTAATTAGTATCACATACTAACCCCCCACACAGTTGAGTGGATATTTTTTGTGTTTGCAGTTTGGTTATCATGCAGTAAAATCATTGTTGTGTGAGAGACTGCTATCTATACTGTTTTTGATTTTGTATAGTTTACATTAAATGCTTTATTTTTCTAAAGGACTGGTCTGAGTAGTGAATCGGGACAATCAACTGGCAAGGTATTTGCGCAAGAAGTTTGGAACGCGCCTAAGAAGTGTTGAGGAAATATCGAGCATGTGATACTCCCATTGAGGTGTTTAATATATTGTCTTTGATTAGTTGCCCAGGAGCAGTGGGAGTAGTAATGTGTGGGTGCCCACTGATATTGTGACTAGTTCACTTAGATTACCAGGCTTGGCTAGGCTTTACTTGCTCTGGCCCTTTAAAAGTGTTCCTTTCCCCTTGTAAAGCCTTCTGCCGGCTATCACCGAGTTTCTCGCTTGTCAGCACCACTTTGCTTGCACTTCGTACTCCACACAGGTCCCCTCGGGATGTCAATTTCCTTCTTTCAGTCCACTGAGACTTTCAACAATGTACTTTTTCTTAAGCGACCACTTTGTACATTTGTAAATCACAAGGCTCTATTCGTTCATTTGCCGTATACAGTATTTTCACTCTAAAGGCTTTGACAATGGGTTTTCCCTTCCCGTGCCTTCATTCAGATACTGTGTGTCACTTCTTTCCCAGTCCGCATTATCCGATTGTCTCCCAATCGTGGAGGACTGCATTCATGGATTCTGCTTGCACTTGCTACATAGTATTTAGCTGCATGCATTATATTCCGAGTCTCCCTATGCTAGAGACTCACCAGCAGTGATTTTGCTCCCATTTTCAGGATATCTGCTTTTCCGAACACTGAAGCTGAGGTCAGGGTCACACCATCTGCCCCTCAGACACTCCAGGCCATGGCAGGAGAATGAGCACACCCGGCTTACATACGGGAAGTTTGGCCCTGTCCACAGCCTTACCATTTTAACCACACTAGTTCCCTGGAGACAAGGCTCACTTGCCTCCTCACCTCAGAGCCTCTACTCTGCCACAGGGTAGCGTGCCGGCTTGTTAGTCTCCTCCAACTGGTTTTCTCTCCGCCTCCTTGCTGCTCACCTCCAGAATGCCAGTTTCTTGCATGTCAGGGATCCCCTGCTGGATTCAGCCAGGAAGCCTCCCTGTTGCTGTGTCTCCAACTGTTGCTCCCTGTGCTGCCGAATGCCCTTCTTTCTTAACACCTGCAGCAGATTAACAGGCTGCAGGTGTGTGGTCCATGTAGAGCTGGCCTGACCTTCCATTTCCCAATTACCTTGACATGCCTGTCCTTTAGCTTTGGGTGAGTTGGATCTTAAACGAGCAGTGTGCCTTTTCTTATTCCTTTTCCTGCTCTGCAGGTGAAGTCTAGGTCTTCTCATGGGGCTAGTCTCATAATGGTATCAGGTAATATTATCCCCATATATATGGTCTGCGTAGATATAATATCGCCGGGAAAAGGTTGTGGCGATATTATATGGGTGACCATATATATAGGGACAGGGGGCAGCATAAATAAATAAATGGGGGAAAAAAGGGTTTTGGGATTGCAGGGGTGTCCCCCGCATGTTCCATGCAATAATGTCCCCACAAAAAACGGCAATTATTCAGCGACATTTTTGCATGGCGATATTTTTTAGGGGACATTATTACATGGAACCATTAGCCCATTAAAGCAGAGGGGGTCTAAGGGAGGTCAGTTTCAGGAAAAGGGGGATACCATGTCTCTCCTGTCGGCACTCCATCCCTAATCTCCGAAGACCCTCCACTCAGATGATCCTCCCTCGCTTGTCCACCCCCTGGGTCAGGATCCAACAGCGATGGCCCTTCCCTGGCCATCTGAGCAGAGGATCCCTGGGGAGTAGGCATGGGAGTATCACCAGGTTTCTCACAAGATAAGAACAGGTTATCATGCTGTGTTCTTTCGAGAGAGGGGAACCTGCTACCTATTTTGTATTTTTGGATGGAACTTTGGGTTAGTCATAAGTTACCTGGGGGCAACCAGACGTGGACTCCCTGCTCAATGTGCTTAGAGAGTCACAGCTTCACCTAACTGATGAGGCCCAACAAGGCTGAAACACATGTATGGGGTTGCTGTTGGTACTCTTGTTCAGAAGAGAATTGCCATAGCAGTTCGGTGCTGGACTGCCCATATGGGCGGGACAAAGACTGATGTGCAAATGGATATTTCCCATCTGTGAAAGGTACAGTAAGCAAAAAGCAGATGGCTGCAAACTCTCAACGTGGTTAAAAACCACTGAACAGGTTATCATGCCGTGTTCTTTCGAGAGAGGGGCGCCTGCTACATTTTTTGTATTCTCACAAGATATGTTAATTATTCTGTGAAAGTACCAACACAAAGGGAAACGCACATAAGGAAAAGGGAGAAACAAACCGCGTCAACATGAAGATCATCCATAAAGAATAACAACCTTCAACTATAAGTAGCAATGTGGCTACCAGGAAACATCCACACCAATTCATGCTGGCAGTAGTATAGTGGAGGTGGGGAGCCTAGTGAGAGAAGGCCAAACCACACTTCCACTCCGGCAGAAGTTGAAATTGTGTACGATTAGATCCTATGAATCTTTTTGGGGAGTAGGTATCGATATATCCATTTCTTTCATCTTATGAGCTTGAACAAAGTGTCTAAGATTTGTTGGGTCCTCAAAGGTAGCAGTATGACCCTTGTGGGTGACCTTGAGGATTCATGGATGAATGATACCATATCTTGCATTTAAGTGCCTTAGAGCAGTTCTGAATGTGAGTAGTTATTTCCTCCTTGCGGCTGTTGCATTGAAAAGATCCTGAGATATTTATATCTTTCTACCATCCCATAAGAGTTGTTTGATTTGTTTCACCTGGTTCATTGTGAGATGAATATGTGTACAATCCAGAAAAGTGAAGATAAGAGTTCTCGAAGAGTTATTTGCACTACACACCGAATTGATAGGACCCACATTGTAAGCCCTCTGAATATTCAATTGCACAAATGTGGGAAGATCTAGGAGCTTTGGGAGCAAAGCAGTAAGGGACAAGATAGGGTTGTCTTTTTTTTTTAATTCCCTCTGGAAGGCCCACAATGCACAGATTATTCCTTTTATTTCTTTGTTCAAGGTTTTCCGATTGCTTTTGTAAGGATTTGATTGTAGTTTCTAACATTGCCATTCTACTGGTGACTTTAACGTCACTTACTACTCATTCCACTTCAACCATTCTTGATTCAAACATAGACCATTTATCGTCTAACTGTTGTAACTTGGCATTAATGGCTTCTATGAAGAGCTTCAAGGCCCTTATTTCCATCGATATTGTTTACATGGCCGGATCCAAATCATCCTCCTTTGGCATTGATGAATCACTGTTTTACCGTTTGAATGTATTAGACGGTGTAGGAACTGCCTCATTTTTTGATGACGCCATAGTTTTGCACACTTATACAGCCTGTGATGGCTTAAAACCGGGTGGTATATAGATCTATACATATGTATAAGCTACCATCAAATCTTCAGGACAAGATGAAGTGTGCAGGGTTTATTGGCAGTGAATATAAGCAACCAGACTAAAGCATCAGTGCGTTTCTGTAGTGTAATTTCATTTCCAATTAAATGCCATCAAGAATTTATCAATAATAAGTCTGCTCTGTCGCCATGTAGTACTTTAGTGATATCCGGGATTCATTATTAATACACTCCATCACCTGTTTATAATAGATAGATAATTATGATGAATCCATGCCCTATGTGATGCACTGGACGCCATACAGAACTGTATCTTAATCACAAAATGCAATAATATATATTGAAATATCCAATGTACACTATAAGGACAGTTTTTAATGCATGCAAAATTTGCCAGTATAGGTTTGAAGCTCTTTTATAATATTGTTCGTCATGAACATCCGAGTACACAATTAATTCAGTGTATATCTGTACACGGATTCTGCAAACCATCACTTAATTTCTTCCAACATACTTTTATCTTGTTCTTAGTACTGTGTAGTGACTGGAAATTATCCTTATTATTATAAAGTCTGCATTTGAATTTGCATCAGCAAACAGCATTTGAGTCTTAAATAACTCAAACATTACTTCAAGCATTTGTAATTGTAGTGGTAATGCTGAAAAAAGTACCTTTTTCTTTCATACTTTTTTCAGGCTTTTATTTAAATGGTAAGCCAGTGTCGTGAGGGAAATGTGCTTCCCAAAGCGCAGCCGCACCACGAGTCTCACCCAAGCCAGAACAGCTGACAGGAACGTTGGCTTGCGGATCATGGGATCTCGCTGCAGGAGTCCCTGCCGGCATGCCTGATGGTGAGACCCTCCCACAGCTGCCAAAAACATCCAGGGACTCCACCGAAAACCGGTGAAAAGTTGGTAGGATATATTTAAGTTTTGAAAAGTAAACATCAAGCATAAAGCTCAATTAATAGCTACCGGAACGCAAACTCATGCGACCATGCCGGATGGCGTTAAACCATACCCACCCCATTCCTTCAACCATTTTGATCTAAGGAAAATGCCACAGTACGTAGAGATGGCAACATTTGAGACCTTGGTGTAATTATCCTCAAATTTGAGAAGTGGCACTACTAGGGGTCGATTCATTTGGGGGAAGTGTTACACCTATAGATGCAACCTCTTTTCCACAAATTCCAGATACAGGCACACAATGAAATGTTACTTTAGCACCTTTTTGTATTTTCACACTGTCTACCTTTGCCCTTTGCTTTTTACACAACAATCTTTGTTTTCTAGTGAGTTTGTTGCATTGAAGGATCCAACAATCTTCTTGATCTTTGACAGAGGTTCTCGTCTCATTCATACTGATAGGCTCAGTCTGAGCAATGCTGACCACTTTTCCCATGCTGATGCTCTCCGGTAGTTCACTTCTCAGCACACTTTTAGCAACAGGTCCTGCTTCCTGCGCGTCGGGCCTGATGGAGTTATGAGAAATGCATGCCACATTAGACATGTGGGGTTTGATTTTCAAATGGCAACAAATAGCCTGCAGCATAAATGTCTTTTACTCCATGATATAAAATGTCCAATTGGTCTGTTTGACTAGCAAGGGTAATACAAAATCCAGAACCTGTAGGTTAATGGGAGAGGACAGGGAGTTGTCAGCAAAAATATAGTCTGTGCGCTCTCAACCACCTGTACAATTTAAAACGTCATCTATGGCTGATGGCAGATGCTCGGAGTTCATTTCTAATACATATGAGTTTTCAAAATGACCTCCACAGTTTGTTCTGATATTCGATCTATGTCCAGCAGAGACTCTGTATTTGCCTCTAGCACTGTGGAGTTCTTTTGTGGAGTTTCCAGAATCACTGATAGATTGCAGGCACAAAGGCTGTTTCTTCAAGATGATTTGTGACTGACAATTGCTTTTTATTACTACTTAGGGTTCCGGCTTGCACATGGGGAACCTCCTTGATAACGTCCTAGGTCGATGGAATATGCCCCTCCATTGAAGCGACACTAGGTACACCTTCCATCTCAACGTTGATTGATGTAATAATCGATTCAGTGAGTTTAGAGCCCCGACATGCCAAGGAGGCACTCAGTTGTTCTCCCGCAGATACGCTGGGAACGCCATTGGGTGCTAGGTTCTGAGATGGAAAAAGTTAGTTGTTTTCTGCGTGTGGGGATTAGTTTTCTCACCATCCACCCATGACAGTCGAGGTGGAGCGTAGACTTTCCTGGTGTTTCTGGGCAATGCTGCAGTGCCTCACAAAGCGAGGCAGGGTAACTGTTGTTACCATCAGTAGGCCCATAGAGGGACAGCACAACCTCTCCCCCTCTCTGCTCCTCTCCTCCCCCTCTAGTCGAAGAGACACGCAGTCTGTCCAGCACAATGCTGAGGAAGGGTGAGGTGTGAAACTAGGTGCTAAGCACCGAAGGAAACCAACAGGCAGGCAGGGATCAGGTTCAAAGACCTGCCGCCCCCCCTGGGGGGCCAGATAGTTGGCTATCCGGCCGGGGGCTGACACATAACAGCCCCTGTTACTATACATATCAAAGACTCAGGGCTCCTCTGGGTCTTATAAATACAGAGCGACATGTTCTGAGAAAACACAATCAGTTTGTGGACTCTGAACGGGGACCCAAACACACAGGAGGTGCACTGCTTACTCAGTGCCTTCCAAACCTTTGCTTCTTTACCACAAAACCCTCCCACCCTACAAAATAAGGGAGAAGAACAAAGGAAAAGAAGTACAGGGCACTGTACAGTGCCCACAACAAGTCGTGGGACATAAGAAGGCGGGCACGGGCCAGAGGGGTAACCCCAAGACCCGGTGCCCAAAAGTATTGTTTATTATCTTATGATATGTGATTATTGTTATTGGCATAACCATATCTGTATAATAAAAAACGTACAGCCTTTTATTGCCAGCACTTGACAAACAATGTGTGAGCCAAATTATTCTGGCTAAGGGTATGGTTTCGGCAAAGTACAATGATGCATGAATATGGGTTTAGCAGTTATGACCTCGTGTGTGTGAAGTAGTACAAATGACAGCATCGACCAATGTAGCATCACTCACCCGAATTGTCTCCTGCTGTCCTCGCGGATCTGTCTTTATGCCAAAATCCCAACGGCTTTCAACAGGCTCTAGGGCTTCAAACAGGAAGAGATTCTCTTCGCTGTTCCCCGTCTTGCCACTTGACGGCAACGCTTAAGCATCCCAGATGGCGTTGAAATACTGAGCAGAAGCTCAAAGGGCAGGAGAAGCCCTGCAGTCACGGCTATCTCCTCTGGTCAAAGCAGTCCCAAGAATAGCGTCTGCAGAACAAAAGGCTAGAAGCAACACCCCAGGCAGGTAAGGATGATTATTGCATACTTGTGGCAATTCGGTTTTTGGTCTTTTCATCGAAAAAAAATTAATCGAAAAAGAAATGCATCAATGAAAAACCACTGAATGTAAATGCATTGAATTGCCATCTTTTACATTTAAAAGTGCATATACATCGAAACTTGTGCATCAGATTCTGGAATGGACTTTCGATGGATTTGTACTTTTAAATGTAAAAGATGGCATTTCGATGCATTTATTTTTAACGTTAAAATGTCACATGGAGGTGTGCAGTTCTGAAATCTTTAAAGTATTTGCACTGGCCAGCTCCTTGTAACGTTTTACTGTTTATTGTATATTATATTGTGATGGGGGAGGGTAACCTACAAGTGACCTTTGGCTCACAGTGAAAATGTCAACACACCCTAACAAAACAACATTTGGGAAAAGCATTAAATAAATATTCACTTCTGTTGACATAAATCACATACAAATAATATAATCCTTTAAAAAACAAAGAAATCGGAGGTATTTTATTTTTAAGTCAACTTTATTACGTACACATTTTTTTTAAATGTTGAGTCTTAATAAAACAGATGTTTAAATTGAGCTGTGGCGGCACTTTGCGTTATCTTGCTTGCAAGACAAACAGGTTTACCAAGCTATCTTCTCAACCGAGTTTATGTTTTGTTAACGTATAACCGTAGGTGTTGAGGGTTCGTCCATGCCCCCATGCGGTCCCGTAGCCCCCAACTAGCAAGGACAACACCTCACACAGGTCCTTGCTGTTCGGGCTTCGCGGTCGCTCTGCGCGGCCGGGAAACGCCCCGTTTATTTATGCTGCACGCGGCGGCGTGCAACGTCACGCTGCCGCGTGCGTGCCCGTCATCGGGCAGCGCCACACTCCTCCTTTTTCCAGGAGAACAAACAACACACACTACAACTATGCACTGCACACGATGCACCGTAACAATAACATTTTAACATTCCCCGTTGTTGGAAACACCCCTTTATTACCAGCCACCCGGGTCCCCTTACTTCAACAGTGATTACCACTACAGTATTCGGCCAAATGTCCAAGTACGTAATTGGTGAGGCGAGCAGGTTTCCCTCGCCCAGCCCTCTGGGGGCACCTCCTGCTCACCTCTGGCAAGGGTGATCTGTCCACAGGTGTTGGTCTGGCTGGAGACTCAGGCAGGGCCGGTGTTTCATCAGTGTCCTCGGGGAGCTGACCGGGGTCGGGCTCAGGAGGCGGGTCAGTTCTTGGATCCCGTAGCTTCTTGAAGAAGCTGACATTTCTAGTGACCGCAGACCGGCCGTCCGATGCAGTTATCATGGACCCTTTTACCGCGACAACGTCCAGCAGTTCTGGCTCATAGGGCAGAGAGAGCTTTCCATGTGGATGTCTGCTGCGAATGAGGACCTCGTCCCCTGGTTCCAGTCGCTGTGGGCGAAGTCCTCTCCGGGCATTCTCCTGCTCGATCCGTGCTTTACGGTCAGCCTCGACCTGCCGATCATCGATCACGCCCGGTTCCTTCTCCCCCACTTCGGGTAGCAGCCCACGCGGGCAACGCCTAAACAGGGCCTCCGCCGGGGCCACTCCAGTGGATGCGTGGGGCGTGGTGCGATAGACCCTCAGAAATCGGTACAACGCTCTCTGCAATGTCTGTCCCTGCCCCTGGGCAATTCTAAAGGTCTTGTTGAGGGTCCTCATGAGCCGTTCAGCTTCACCATTGGCCCTTGGCCACAGGGGAGTGATTTTCCTGTGCACCACCCCATAGCTCTCCAACAGCTCCGAAAAGCGTTCGCTCTGGAATGGTGAGCCATTGTCCGAGCACAACATCTGAGGGAATCCATGGGCCGCAAATATTTTCTCCACGGCCACCACAACGTGCTCGAACGCTACTGAATCCACAAACTCCACCTCTGGATATCTGGAATACTCGTCAACTATGACCAAGAAGTGGGTGCCCATCATGGTAGAGCCGAAGTCCGCATGGACGACCTCCCATGGTCGCGTCCCGCGAGGCATCCCCTATATCTCAGGCTCTCGTTGTAGTGGAGAAGCCGCCTGGCACCACACACAGGCCGCCACGAAATCATCCACCTTGCGCTCGAGTTCCGGAAACCACACCTTCAGCCTTAGGCGGGCCTTGGTCTTGGCGGCACCCTGGTGACCACGATGGGCCAGCGCGATCACGTCGCCCACCTTCGACTGGGGCACCACAATCCGGTCACCCCTGAGCAGGAGCCTGGATGTTGAAAATGATAGCTCTTCCCGGACTTTCCATAGCTGCTCCAGCACAGTCTTGGCCTCCTGCGTGCGCCCTGCCAGGGCCTCCAGCACCGACTTCCAAGAGCCGTGCTGCATGGACTGCTTCAGGATGTTAAAACACTCATCCTCGGCTGCCGCCACCTCCAGCTCTTGGAGAGGCATGGCATTCGGTGTTGCCGCCTCCACTACCACCCGGACATGTTCTTCAGCCTCCTCAGTGCACGTGTCCGGGTCTCCTCTGCCGGGTGCCCCCGGGTGTCTGGAGAGGTAATCGGCCGGGTTGTACGCCCCAGGCCGATAGATTAGAGTGACCCCATACACCAGCAAGGCGAGCATCCATCTTTCAATCCGCGCGGGTGGCTTGGAAGATGACCCCGCCAGGATGGGCAGCAACGGTTTGTGGTCCGTCACAACCGTCACCGGGCGTCCAAGGACATAGAGTCGGAAATGCCAGCATCCCCAGAGCACCGCCAGTGCCTCCCGCTCAATTTGCGAGTATCGTTGTTCCGCCTCTGACAGGGCCTTGCTGGCGTAGGCTACCGGGCGGACACCCCCATCCGGGTCTACCTGGGTCAGGACGGCGCCCAGTCCAAACGGGCTGGCGTCAACAATGATCTCCGATGGTAACATGGGATCGAAGAAGGACATGATGTCCTCGGCTGCCAGGGCGCCTTTGATATTATCAAACGCGGCCTGTTCCAGTGGGCCCCAGTTCCAGATCGTGTCCTTTCTCGTTAGTGCCCTGAGCGGTTCCGACCTGGTGGCAAGATTCTTGATGAACCGTCCACAGTACATAACCATGCCCAGAAAGCTCCGTACCTCAGACACAGACTCTGGAGGCTGCGCCTTCTTTATGTCCTGCACCTTCTTGGGATCAGGAGACACTCCCCCCTCCCTGAACACAAAACCATAGAACTCTATGGATGGTCGGAGGAATTCACACTTCTCCTTGTGCAGGGTGAGGCCCAAGGACTGCAGTCTCTCAAAAGTCTTTGCCAGACGCCGCAGATGATCGACCTCCGTTCTCGCGAACACCAAGATGTCGTCGCTTATATTCAGAACACCCTCCAAGTCCGCTAGGGCTCCCCGGATTATGTTCTGGAATACCTCGGCCGCCGAGGAAACACCAAAACTAAGCCTCTTGTAACGGTAGAGCCCCCGATGTGTGGTGAAGGTGGTGATATATCTGGACTCGGGGTGGAGGTCAACCTGGTGATACCCCGCCCTGAGGTCCAGTTTTGAGAAGAAACGAGCACCTTGTCCCTCTGCAATGATGTCGTCTATCATCGGGGTGAGGTGTCTTTCTCTCCTGATGGCTTTGTTTGGGAGCCTCATGTCAACGCAGATCCTGACAGCGTCGGGCTGCTTGGGTTTTTGTGCCACTACTATGGGGGACACCCAGGGGGTGGGGCCCTCCACCTTCTCTATTATGTCCAGATCCACCAGGCTATTCAGCTCTTTATCCACCTGTTCTCGAAGGTGAAATGGCACACGCCGATGCTTCAGGGCAATGGGCTGCACCGAATCGTCAATATGTAGTCTCACAGGTTCCCCCACCATCTGTCTGATTCCCTTGAACAGTGCTGCATATTTCTCTAACAGGTCATTTATGTCCTCCAAGTAGACAGAGTACGCAAAAGTGACAATACCAAGGGCCTCCGCTGCAGCACAGCTCAGCAACGTGTTGGTGCTCACAGGTGTCACATAGAACCGTGCTTTAATTTGCGAGCCATCATGCTCCACCTTGGCCACAAATGCACCGTCCAGGGGAATAGGGTGACGACCACCAAAAGCAAAGATGCGGGCCCTTGGTGCAGCCAACTTGGTGGGCCCTTGGTGCAGCCAACTTGGCGGGTTGGTCCATAACATCATAATGTCCCCGTGCCATTACATTGACGGATGCCCCAGTGTCCACGAGGACCGGAACGGGAGATTGATTCACCTCGATTACACACCTGGGCTGTCTCCTGTTCTTACTCTTCAGGACCCCCACACTCGAGACAAAAAACACATTTTCTTCCTCGTCCTCCTCCACTTCTTCCACATGGGCGTCCTCCTCGCTCTGATCCACCTGAGCGACGTTGGGCGACCGACCCTGGTGGGTGAAACTTGCCCGCCCACATGTCTTTCCTGCCGCCGGCATTCTGCTGGGTGGGGCAGGTCGTATCCACACTTTATGCAAATTTCCCCTGCCCTTCCGGCCCTCTCTCGGGGAACACCTCCAGGCCTTCTGACACCCCTGCCGCCGCGCCACATCGCACATACCTCCTCAGTCTTGATGGGGCGCGACCCTGCCTCCATCTTGGTTGCTCTCGCCTCTGACACCTCATGGCACCTTCCCAATTGAAGGATGCGCTGCAGCGTGATGCCTGGTTCTCGTAGCACCTGGCGCCTGAGTTTGCCTGATGAGCACACCTGGATGAGCATTGTCCTAATCATGTCCTCCGCATCCTCCCAGGCCCAGGCTAAGGAGAGACACCTCAGGCGGCCATAGAATGAGTCCAGAGATTCATCGTCCTTCTGCTTGGCCGATAGCATCACAAAACGCTCATAGTCCGCGTTGGCAAGAGGCAAGAAGTAAGCCTGCAGGGGAGCCTTCGCCTGACCATATGATCCATCCCCAGGTGGCAGCGATTCAAAAATCTCTTGCACGGACGGTCCTGCCGAATACAGCATGGTTGCCAGCCTGGTGTCCTCATCCACCACCTGGGCCGCTCGAAAGTACATGTCCAGACGGTCCACCCACCTTCTCCATCTAGGCCCTCGGGGATGGGCTGCAGAGCCGCCTGGGTACGCACCTGGGCCATGACCGGAAGGTTTTGTGGAGCACCGGGCCCCGCCACTGGCTGACCAAAGGTGGAAGACCTTGAGGAGCCGCCTGAACAAGTGGAGGTTGCTGCACAAGCTTCCCCTGAGGTGGTGCACGTGGTGGCGGTGGAGGAGGCCGCTGAACTGCCGCTGCGCCACCTTGGTCCTCAGTGTCACTCATGAGTCTGAGCACACAGGCACCCCAGCATGGAACACCGGGGCCGCAACTCAAACTCCACAGTCACTGCCGCACCTTGTGATGATGAAGAGGGTGAAATCAGCGTGGCCACCCACCTGTTGATGAAGATGCACCACCTTGATGATGAAGAGGATGAAGCAGAGTGTGTCCATCAGCCTGATGATGAAAGAGATGAGGATGAACTGTTCAGCCTTCAAATGTTCCAAAAATTAGAAGAGGAAAAAGTGTGTGGCACATATTCCTGCAGGTATGCCTTCCTGCTGTCAGGGGTTCCAAATATTAAGCTTGGGGCCGCTTCCGAGCCGAAACCGGAGCCTCGTGAAGTCCCACAGCTTGTGTTCCAAAATGGCTGCCAGCCGCGTGGGTAACGCACTACCCGTGGCAAAGAAACGAAGTGTTGCATCCACCTCGTTTCGGTGAAAAAATTGTATTAATATTCACCGCCGGGTCCGGGCATCGTTTCCCCCACTCGTCGCCACTGTTGAGGGTTCGTCCATGCCCCCATGCGGTCCCGTAGCCCCCAACTAGCAAGGACAACACCTCACACAAGTCCTTGCTTCCCGGTCGCTCTGCGCGGCCGGGAAACGCCCCGTTTATTTATGCTGCACGCGGCGGCGTGCAACGTCACGCCGCCGCGTGCGTGCCCGTCATTGGGCAGCGCCACAGTAGGTAACCTTCCATTAACCCTAAACTCATAATAAAAGCAACATTGTTGCAATGCTAAATGCCCTTTTGACAAGAAGGACACTTGCACCCTGTGAATGGTGTGAAGTTCTGCAGGAAGGGGGTGTACTGTTCCCTGTAACTAAAGCTGGATGTAAGGGAACAAGTTTAGGTCCTAGGCTAACACACATATTTCAGTCATTGTGCACCGTAATCCAGCATGACACTTGGTCCCTGTCTGCATTCCTTTTATTTGGCTCAGCTCTGATGGCGGTTTTTCCTGGGAAATTTGCTTAGTTGGCTCAGTGCCATCTTTATAGTGTGCTAAGATTAACAGCGTTCCCATTACAGAATCCACACTGCTTACCACATAGAAGCCAACCAACCACCATTCAGTCTTTTTTGATTTTTTTTTTTTGTTGCCAACACTGAAGGCACACAAAATCAAATGTTTACATTCTATAATATTAAAGTCACTTGCCAAGATCCGGTGCCCAAAGATGTTTGTGTGAACGTTTATCTTCAGCGGGGACAGGACCGGCTTAAGGCACGATGGAGCAGTGTACCCGCACGGGGCGCACATCGGCACACTGCATCGCCACTTAAGCCGGCCCTGTGCGTAATAACATATGGGTTGGATTGCTTTTACTGCATGCCTTTCTTGCCTGGTGGCAAAAAGTCTCCTTCACATGGGCGCGCCAGGCTTTGAATCCTCTGCTGTGACACCCAGAATGGGCTCAGAGGACAAGACGTGTCACATTTGTCACCTCGTAGAGCATCCTATTTACTTACTTTTAAACGTACTTTTAATCTTCAACATTTAACGTGACTGCAGCATCAGCAAACATGCAGATGACAAAAACCTGCCTGGGTGATGATGTCAATGGACCGCCTATGTGGAAGCTAAAGGCTTAACTACTGGGCTCAACTTTTAGCTGGCCCATTCCTCCACTGATTAACATTGCTTTGTTTAACTAAATAGCCCGCAGAGGCATAGTCAGGGCAGGGGCTGAGCTGGTCCCGAGGGAAACAGGTAAAAATAACGCGTGTGTGTGCAAGGATTGTATGCATGCACGCATTTATTCTTACATTGTCAATAAGTGCATGCATATGAATGAACGTAGTGTGAATGGTGTACATGTGTGCTAGTGCCAGGCGCTAAACCTGCTTCAGCACCCCACCCCAAAATGTGAGCTGGGGAAAGGGTGGGGAGCTTGCGCACATAGCTTTTGGTAGTCAGAGAGGGGAGAGAAGCCTTTCCTGAAAACAGCGGCTTTAAAGTGTTACTGTGTTCGTGCAGAAAAATGTATTTGCACAATTTGCACAAACGCAGCAAAACTTTAAAGCTGCTAGTTTCAAGAAAGGTGACCCTCACACCTCTCTGCCTAACAAAAAACAAATGCACACATCAGCCGCCTCTGAAAGGTGACCCTCACCTCTTTGCCTAACAAAAAACAAATGCACACATCAGCCCCCTCTACACGGATACGAGGGAACATTTAAAAACATTGTGTTCTTTCACATCCGATGGGAGGGGACTAATGTGCGCACCTGCTTTTTGTTAAGCAGAGAGCAAGGGAATCCTTTCTTGAAAGTGGCAGAGTTCAAGTTTTACTGTATTTGTACAGAAAAACGTATTTACACAAACGCAGAACAAATTGAAGTGTCTTTCATCGCCTCTCTGTCTCAGAAAATTCAAATACGCACATCAGCCCCCTCCGCACGGATGCAAGCCAACATATAACAATTATAAGTGTTCTTTCACATCAGAGGGCTGGGGCTGAAGTGCACACTTGCTTTTTGTAAGGCAGAGACGTGAGGGAATCATTTTCTGAAACTAGCAGTGTTAAAGGCATGTTAGCTCGTTATGTACGTATGCATGTGTCCAAGGAGTGTGTATGTAATCTATGTGTGAATCAATAAGTGTGTGTGTGTGTGTTAATGAGTGTATGATGTATGGGGGCTGTGTGTGCATGTAAATGAGTGAGTCACTCAAAGTGTATGGTGAATGGGATGTTTAAATGAGTGAATGTGTAATTGTGTGTGTGCGCGTGTGTGCTTAGCTGTAATGCTGGGCCGCTGAGCTGATTCTGGTGGCTAGAGGGTGGGAGGTGGGGGGTGTGGTGTTCGGTGCGAGAGGAACGGTTGGGCAAAGGGTGTTTTCACATGCGTGATGTGTTATGTGGCTAGAATGGCATTTTGGTGCAGCAAGTCTAGTTTTGTATTACTGCGGCTTGACATTTTTTACTGGATTGGACGTTTTTTCTTATAGTATCATTACTGGCTTTATACTGGGGAGGACAGCTCAGTGGCAACGTGCTCACCTTGGAAACAATACGACACAGGGCAACACAGGTTCAATCCATGGGTCCATGCTTAGAAACCTCTGGATATTAAGCACGTTATAAATAACCTATCATATCATACGCACAGCAACCATGAGTATGTTCATATTGGCATATTTTGGTGCAGCCAGTGTGAAAATGTTTTTATACTTGCATATAATGGTATAGTGAACAGAAATGTTTGGCTTGTATCATGTGGAAGTTATATCACTGGCACACTGTACCTACGCCTGGTCCCCTGGTGGTCGCTTTTGCTTAACGCGTGATGCCTGATTAGATACCTGGGCTTTAGACATAAAAATTATCAAAGCAACTAAATATTCATGTTGTCTTTAAATCCATTCACTTTGTCAGTCTTGCTGGCAAATTTGGCTTTAAAATGTACCATTTGATACTTGGGCCCCACGCCAGACAAAGCTTGGGGTAGAACAGAGGGGGCGCGTGCCTCCAAGTTTGCCCCACCCAGTTTCTGAAGTGGCCCCTCTCATCACTAGTTAGCCATCTCCCGAAATGTAGGTTTCGTTACGCCCTGGCTAGTGCAATTGTGAATGAGAATGCAGTGTGAATGTTCTGAGTGCTCCTGTGAATGACTTAAGGTGTGTGTGTGTGTGTGTGTGCGTGCGTGCGTGTGTGTGTGTGTGTGAGAGAGAGAGAGAGAGAGAGAGATGTAAATGCTTAATATTCAGTAAACGTGAGCATTTAACTTAGAAATAAAATAAGTACAGTAAGTTCGTTTTTTCAGTAGTCTGGGCCAGGCACCAGAGACGTTGAGTCTGATACACTATGGTGTCACTTTGGCGTCCCTGGGTGGGCCATTGCTCACCCCCTCCACCCACGAGCTGTAAACCAAGCTGTGGAGGCATCATAGGTATCAATGGAATAAGACTGAAGAGACAAAAGAATATGTAAAATGTGACATAATACATATTTGCTAAAAATGTGTTCACTCAGAATCTTCACTAGATACTACATACTGAAATATAAACATTTGTTCTTGGGAAGAGCCAGTTGTAGCAGGTACTCGCCAGCAGACAAACCTCACTCGCTGATGTATCAGAGATGGGTCTCACGAAAAGTTCCAAACAGTTCTCATCGGTCAGGCAGGAAACAACTTGCTTTGGTGCACTGAACACATTCTCTGTGTTATTGCCCAATTTGTTCGAATTTAATTGATCACATGGTAAATCTGGCCAAATTCGGCCAGTACCATTTGATTGATTTAATTCAAACAAATTTGGTAATCAATACCGAACATGGGGATTCAGGAATGCAGGGGTGTCCCCCGCTCCCCATGTTCGGTAGTGATTGCCTTGGGGGTAGCGGGGGTATCCTTCGCTTCTTGAGGACTGGAGGCAGGGGACGGGGAAAAAAAAGTGGACCCTGCATTGTTGGAATACAACCCGCGTAAGAGGGACGGAACTCACGCTGCAGGGTCAGAAGCAAGCGGAGAAGTGAAAGGTAAGTTGGAGATTGGCGGTTATTAGGGGTGTGGGGGGGGTCAAGGTTTTGCCGGATTTGGCTGTGACAAAATTGTATTCATGGCAAAATTGACCACAGTCAATTCCGTCGCAAATCATTTTGCCACCGTCAAATCATGTATATCCGTTCTCTGTTAAAGATGATCAGGATCAGTATGAACCCAGCTACAAGGACGTAGAACACAAGTGCGTTCCCAGAGCCCATATTTCTTGAAAAGTCCAAAATACTCTTCAATGGATTGAAAGAGAAGAATGTCTGTCAGTCCGTAATGGATCCCAGAATGGAGCTCCCAATTGTTGGAGCAGAGCTTTCGAATAGGGCTTCAATCTCCTTTGGCCAATCTGTTGTTCTCTCCAGCAGGTCTTTGACCAATTGCAGTGCACTGTTTGATGCTTCTATGAACGTCTCTGTGGTACTGGTGATGCGTATCTTCATTTCTAGGAGGTATGCCAGTCTCAGTGATAGTTGCGGGAACTTCAGAGGTGATAGCTTCACTTCAGGCCAATTCAATAGCACTAGCTCAGTCCACACTGATGGATGAAAAACGAAGTTGCAACACTTTACCACCTTTGAAACTGTGATCAAGCTGGCAATCCCCAGAGGCACACCACAGCATGAAGGGTTAAACTGCACAATTTAAGCTCCATTAGGTAGAAGCAGAGCTTTGCTACTGAAGGTTTCCAGTCGAACTGCACTGTGCACACACTTGGCTGAGTTTGAATTCTGCTCACCCAGGCTGATCTTGAAAATGTCCTGGAATCCTGTGTGGGGTGTTTCCACACAGTTCTTCAGGGAATACATTTGTAACGTGAATCCTCCTGAGTCACAGATGCATGAGTATAGGGCACTTCATAGAGAGTTTTTAGCCATTGCTTCGCTGCTCAATGCATGGTACCCCAAGCCTGCAGTGCTTCATACAAAAGAGGTGTTTCTGCTGGCGTGGGAATGTTCAGGATCCCATGCAGAGTTCATGACAATGAACCTTTGTCCCACGCCGATATTCGAATAGAATGTTTTCTTGAGTACACTCAGCAACATGTAGGTAGACTCTGAAATAGCCTGTCTTTGAACTTGTCTTGATAGATTCAGTTATGTCAGCTGTTCTGGCCATGGGATGGTAGACCAGTCTGGAAAACCTGCAGTGAGTGTGTCCAGGAAGTGTGTGCTCTTCAGAAGTTCCAGCATTGCTTGTTGTTCATCCTGTAATGTTTCCAAGTCCTCTTGGATGATATGCACCATGTCTACTACCACTTCTCTCAGCTTGTATATTCCCTGCTGCAACGCAATGAGGTTTTCAACCGCTACAAGATGGCTCATCTCGATAGGCAGTATTGCCAGTCCTTGGATGTACAAGACAGCCTTCTTCCAGATAGGTTCAGTTGTTTTGCCTCCCTTTGGCCACAGCCTTTTGTAGGTGGTCTATCCTGTCTAGGATTGCAGACCAATTACCTGACCTTCCCCATGTGTTTATTTCACTAACAACTTCATGCAAGGGTGCTTGCTTTGTAATTAGTTGCCATGCTTTACCTATGGAAATAACATTGGTTGGTGAAATGTTTTGTGAAACCCAAGCTTTGTAAGGCCCTATGCTCAAATGTTGTGCCTTTTATGACATTCATTGCCTCCAAGATTCCAGTATATTGGAATGCCTGATGCATTTGTAATATGTTCATATTTGTTTTCCTTTACTACTTCGTAAAGCTGTGAAGTTGTCCACCAGAATTTTACCCTCCTTGACTTCCGAGTCTGGAATTGCAGATAAACGGTCTGAACTACACATTACCACAACCCGAGTGTGCTTGAGGAAAAACATCAAATGTGCATTACTACATGCTACATCTAGCGTGTCTGTTTCATGTACTTGCCAAGATTCACCCCCATGATGTGTTAAGAGGGACTGTGTCTTGCTATATTTCCTCTGTCATTGTGGCATCCAATGATTTCTCATAGACCACAGAAAGTGTAGACCACATAAACTGGCCATTTGTAGGTGGTGGGGGAAACTATATCAATTTCCCGCTAACACCGCTCCCCCTTCATCCGAGGCTTTGGTACGTAAGGGAGTTGTGCCTTAAACTCTGGTGTTGAGTTCAGTAAAGGAACAGGACAATGCTCCCAGAGGGTTATGTGTAACCACTGCACTGGCTTTCTCTTATAGAAAAGACAGGTGTCAACATATTTCACAAAACATACATGATCTGGCATGTCATCTAGCTTTTCTAGATCACCATAAGGATCTAACAATGCTCTTTCAGCAAAATCTTCTATCTTGGATCTGAACAGGTTCCCATAGGTGTCTGTGATGTGCATTGTAGGGGTCACAAGCCTAGAATCATCTATCACTGATAGTGTATATACCTTGAGCTGCATAATAGGCCCACTCTAGGTGTTATACTGGCGTATCCAGAATTGCCCTAACTTTAGTAGGTACATGCTTATTTGTGTTGCAACTCCTCCCACCTCAGCCACCCGCACCTCACCTCCCTCTTGTGTATTGGTTTTGCAGTATGTGCTGTATGAGCTGTATCTAAGGTTGAAAGGTTCAACTGTCGGCTGATCATTGGGATTAAAAAATGTCCCACTGTCAATAAGGCAAAAAAGGATGAAAAGGCTTATCCACAGGAAGGTGTAAAATAGAATCACTGTTGAAAAAAAAGTTTGCAGGTTTTCATGCACTTTGGAGGGTCGAAACTCTTCATCTTCACAATGGACCTTGCACTTGCCTTTGTTTCTACCCTTGGTTCTGGCTCTTCGGTTCCTGGAAAAATAAGCATGTTTTCATATGACGTGGAGGTTTCTGGAGTTATTGTTAACTTCACATTATCATCTATTCTCGACTGCTTATCAGGTTGCTCAAGATAGAGTCTCCTCCCTCGGGAACAGGGGGGTAACCATCTGGAGCTGGCTTAAGGTGGTCGCCGGACACTTGTTGAGTATCTTTCTTAGGCGGCAGGGCTGGTAGGCCTGCTGTTCCTGAGCCAATATGTTTCAATACATTCACAGGAGGTCGCTAGCGCGACCCAAGTGCTTGTTCATCATGGATCTCCTCCAAGACGTAGCACACAGATTTCAAGTTAGTCTGTGATTTGTCTTAGTCTTGATGCAATGATGCACCTTTACCATTGATGATTCTCTCAGGAGATTTATGAGAAGCAGCTGGTCTGGCCTGGTGAGAGAACTACAAGAATGGTGTATGTCATGCACATACATAGGAGTGCCAAACTGCAACTCATAAGGTGTTTTACCCTCACATTGAGAAAGGCGAGGTAGATTATTTATGCTACGCTGCAGTATGGGTATGTGATTCACCCAATTACCACAAGAAGAAAGGATGCATTTAGTCAAGGCTTGCTTTCTTATCCCATTGGACCTCTCTATGACATCATTAGCTTGTGGGCAGAATGGTTTATAAAAATGCTTAGTACAGTCCCAGCTTGACCGGGCCTCTCTTAAGGCTGTGCCTAAAAAGGCTGGCCCATTGTCAGCTTGGAGCAATGTTGGTGCTGTCATGGCTACTAAGGACAGAAAACCCTTCATGACCTCCTTAAAGTCAGCTTTCTTCTGAAGAATTAGCTAAGTGAACCTTGTGCCTGAGTCTACCATGACTAACAAATACTTGTAGTTGTTGATGGGTGTCAGTGGACCTATGTGGTCCATATACATGTACCCAAAAGGCACCGTTGCCCTTGTTAGTGTGCTTTCTGGTGGTTTGCTATAATTGTCCACTGTTGTCTGTAAAACATAATTTTCCATGTACTGTTGTACCTCTTTACTAAGTTCTGGCAATTAGTATCTATCCTGCAAGAGTTGTGTAGAAGCTGAAATCCATAAGTGGGTTGAGGTTACACTTGCATGTGCTCCAGAGATTTATTTTAATCTATCCTGTTTGTTTGGTAGTACCATGTCAACAGGGCCTCCTTTTGACCTAGGTATAGTGACGATCACTGTAATCTCCTCTACAGCATAGTTATATGGAGGGTGTGGGGTTTAAACAACAGGTTCTTTTTCCCACCCATCGAGCAGGTAACATACTCAACTGGGTCCTTTGCAGAAACATGCCGGTCACATCTATAGACGTAAATACATGCTTCTGGTCAGACCACTTTCTCTACTCTGCTCTGTAACTTTGCGACAGATAAAGATCGCATGCCACCTGTTCTTATTTTGCGCAGAGGTACCCATGCCATCTCGGAGGCAGCTTTTATCAGTCGTCTCTCATCAGTTGGACAACCTCTTGGATGAGGGCACCATGGAATCCTCTACTGCACAACTGCACCTTATTTGTAACACAGTATATGATAACTTACAACCTCTTAAAAGCACCATACGGAAAGAAGTTCATCCGACAGCCACTTACCGGTTCTCCTCTATTATTTTGGCTGCTAGGCAGACCAAAAGAGCGGCGGAAAGAGGATGGAGAAGAAATCCAGATAACAACTCGCTAGCTCTTTATAAGGAAGCTGTCAAGTCCTATAAGGATGCTATCCTAGCGGCAAAAAGAGCCAATCTGGAAGAGTGTATTCTAGGAGCTAAATCAAACACCAGAGAGCTATTTAGAATACTGAATGAGCTTAAAGGAAAAAACAAGAGCCTCAGATAATTGCTGATGACGCCTGGTGTCAATATTTGCACAACTGTATGACCCAAAAAGTCAGACAACATTTAGACAATATCCAGAACATTATTCAAGCTGGTCAGTTGATGAATACAGATACTGGAAGTCCCAACCCTGACACAGATACTGAGTTTGATTCCTTCTCTATCAAACATGTCTCAGTCAGTGAACTGACTGCGCTGGTTGCTAATATCAAACCTACTCAATGTAGAGGCAATGCTTTTCCGTCCATATTGTTCAAGGACGTTTTCTGTAGTATTGCTTCACCAGTGATGTCTCTCGTGAATCTGTCCTTTCAGGAGGGGAGGGTTCCTGACTGTATAAAGGAGGCCTGGATCACCCCTTTACTAAAAAAGGAGGGCTTAGAGCCCATGGATCCTCTGAACTATTGTCCAATAATCAACGTACCGTTCCTTTTAAAAATCTTCGACAGGGTAGCTTGCACTCAGTACAGCACATTCCGAGAAGAAAGGGACCTTCTATCCATCAATCAGTCCGTATTTCTAAAGAATCACAGAATGGAAACAGCCCTGGTGGAAGTTAGATCTACCATTGCTGGAAGTGTTGATCAAGGCAAACTAACTATGCTGCTTTTGTCAGACCTTGCTGCCGCTTTTGATCTGGTAGATCATGATAAGCTGGCAGACAGGCTAACATAAAATGGAAAATGCACCAAATTTTTCGCTGTTGGTTCAGATCTTTCTTGGGCCACAGGAGAGCTAAGGTAGCCGTGGGGAATGTAAATCTCAAGAAGTCCAACTCTGCTGTGATGTCCCGCAAGGGTCTAGCGTATCACCCCTGCTATACAACATCGATTCTAAATTGTTCTTTGATGTACTGGACAATGTGGGTGTTAAACATGGAAACTACGCTGATGACACCCAGATCATCTTGGAACTATCTGGTGATTATGAGGCAGATTTGCTTTTTATCAGTGGGGTGTTCAACGTCATCAAAGACTGGATGGTAAAAAACTCCATGGCATTGAACAACAAAGAAAAATGAGCTTTTAATTGTTGGAAGTCCAGCAAAACGTAAGCTCCTAGATCTCCAATATGAGGCTTTCCTTATTGGAGGGGACAGAATCCATGTGTCCAACCAGGTCAAAACCGTGGGAGTGTTTTTTGACTGCCGCCTTGATTTTAAGAAGCATGACTCTTGTCGGACCTCTAATTGCTCATATATGACACAGCTCTATGGTAAATTAGGCCTTATTTGTCAGTAGACAACAGGGCTCTGCTAGCTGCAGCAACCATTAATTCCAGGCTTGACTATTGCAATGGCCTGTTGGCCGGCACTACACAGGCAAACGTCGGGAAATTGCAAGTTGCCCAGAACTGGGCCATAAGAGCCATTTGTGGCATCAGATGACGGGATAATGTCTCAGACGCCTGGAGAAAACTTCATTGGCTGCCGATACAGCAAAGAATCCTTTTTAAAACATCCTGCATAGTTTACAAATATCTTGCCGGGAATGATCCTGGTTATCTCAAATCCCATATTAGAAGACTGCCATGCAGATTGGTGCTTGCTGTTTAATAATAGGGATTTACTCTTGCAACCTCGCACCAGACAAGGTTTTGGATATCTGAGTTTCAAAGCCTGGGGTCCAGGAGCCTGGAACAATCTAACCCTATCAGTCAGACAACTGCCTTCATTGGCACAGTTAAAATAAAGCCCTCAAAACTCACCTATTTGATGGTGGAGGTATCTAACTCCATTCCTACCTGCTTGTCACATTGACACGGTCTCAGCACCTCTCACTGCACCTTTTTATGTCTTTCATGTTAGTTTGTTTGTTCTGTCAGCGCCCTGAGGCCCACCGGAGAGTTGTTGCATTATACAAATTCTATAGAATAGAATACAATAGAATATAGTGGGGAACCCATGAGGGTGTAGAGGAGGTCCTAGATATGGCCTGCACTCCAGACATCCATTTTGAAATACCAGGAACATACTCGCCGAGATATGTGACATATGAGGAGCAAATAAACCAACAGAGAGCCACACTGGGGCTCTGCCCAGTGCCCATCAGAAGAGAAATACCTGTTGAAATGCCAATAACCAGACAACCATGGGCAGCACAGTACCCATTGAGACAACCGTACCTACAGCTGACACAACATGAAGACTACTGTCAGACTGTCCCAGAAGAGACCCAATGGGCCTTAATCGAAGGTGAATGGTGACATCATGAGGGCCTGGAAAGACATACAGATGAAAGAACAACAACCAAAAGATGACACACTATGACGAAACACCATGGATAAAGATATCACAGACATAGAAGAAGAGACGATGTTGAAATATAAAGAAACTTAACCATAAAGCAGGATGAAAGTATGCAACCAGCTAACGCCTGTACATAGGTTTGTAACGCAAGAAGCTAAGAAAACAGTACGAGTTGCTATGCTTAGTAGAAGAATAGAGCGGCAAGCGCCAACTATATATATATATATATCTATCTCAATGAAGCACATTATATAAGTGCAGTCAACTTTACATGAAAACAGAATTAAGCCCAGGATGGTAGAGGCCTAACAGGCCAGGATTCATATACCAGCACAAAGCCAGACGGAAGAGCGGAATCAAAACTTAGCAAGAAGCAGCTCATGCCTAGGAATTTGAGGTCAACCCAAGGAAGGAAGGAGAGCGGCAACTCCAAAGAATCGAAACTTAAGAGCATAGCAGCCTGCCCATGAAGGTCGAGATAAGGAGGCCCATGCAGGTGCCGAGGCCGAAGAGAGAATCAAATATACAAATAGATGGAAAATGAAGCAGCTTCATGGTATACTGACACATGACCAGCCAAGCACGAAGAGGTACCAACGTCTGATGTCACCCAAACCCAGAGGAAGCCATAACATTTCCTGATAAGAAGCTACAGTTTCAAGGCTATCCTCAGCCAACTAATTGACACATAGCCCTAAAGTACTGATTGATGGAAGGGAGGCAGGGTGAATCTTGGGGCATGCCGCATGCCGCATCTGGGTAACCTGATAATTAAAGTGGAGATTTATGCCTAGGGGTGTAACCGACCCAATCACAATGGACCAAATAATCTAGGGTCCTATAGCTAGTAGAACCAATGAGATGTTGTACTTGTAGTGACGTCTAGCACGAGTGATGTAGAGGGATGGGCATAGACACCCATCCGATAAGAGTTATCCAATCCTCACATCCCGTTACCATATACAGTTATAGTACCTATACTTAAGTTACCTTTTCCAACCAATAGACTTGCATGACAAACTTTCGAGTGTTACACTTCAATGATGACGAATATTGCCTATAAAAATTGCTGTTTGAATGAAGATTGTGGGAGTTGAAGCGAGACGGGCGATCGCATCACTGATGATTTCCTAATGTTTCCCCGTTTTTTGTACTTGTCATTAAACAGAATTCCCTTTGCCAAACCATTTGAGTTGTCCTTATTGATTGGTGAATCCTGCACCCCATCCTCCTCAAGGTGCAGCTATCTTGTCTTAAAGTGCTCGAGGGTGAGTTCTGATCCCATGGGCCTGTCAGAGGTCACTCTGCTCTCTTGTACAAGGGTTAGGACTGGAAACATCAACACATGCTTTTATGTCCTCATCTATGTATATGGCTAGGCGTGTTAATGCCGCTGCCACTTTGTGTACAGTCTGCTGTCTTGCAGATTGATTAGCAAGTACATTGCCTGCACTATGCACAGAATCCTGTCTATGTGCTTTTGCATGCACAACCCATGTATGTGGGTGTTCAATTTATAGGAGTACAAATGTCCCTTCTTTTTTCTGGTTTTCTGACAGCCATAATTTTTGATTTAGCAACATTGATTTTAGGATTGTGGCAGTCCGCAAAGGTAGGCAGTATACCCATGTGGTGTTTTCTCTATAAGTACAATATCATCTGTGTCGCCCAGCCAGGATGTTTTTAGAGCCCCCATGCTTTGGCGTGGTGATCATGGAATCTTGAAATAGTCGTTCAGATACGCCAAATATACGTTAAATAATAATGGGGCGAGTATGCACCCCTGCTTTTAACCTATTCGGGTATCAACTGTGTCAGTGACATGTCCTTCCAAATCCAGTCTGACCTTGACCATAGTATTCTGATAAAGCAATGTAATCATATTCAAGAGGCCAGCTGGTATGCCCACCCGGCAAGGTTGCCCCATAGCCAGTCCTTACTTTCCCGAATTAGATCAAACACATCCGTTTCTGAGACAAGCCCTGCCCACCGTGCTAAGGGTCTCCCGCCAAACCTCATTATTAAGCTATTTTCAAATAGTATTATTTAGGAACAGCGTCCAAGCTTCAGTAGATGCCCCACCGACCAGGAGTTCTTGCTGACATTTCCCATTGGTTTGTGCCAAGATTTCTGAGAATCATGAGTGTTACATATCTTGAATCCTACCATCTCACTAGGTTTTGGCTGCTTTTCAGTCTACAGAGCCAAGTTCAAAAGCCCCTTTTCAGTTCCTTCAAACACACTACAGCCTCTTTAGGAGGGAGATCGGCCTGCAGTAGCCCTCTCATGGCACGCCTCAAAAAGCATTTTGTTTCCAGTATCCTCCTATCACTCCTATGTTTATGTTTTTGCAGACCATGTTTTGATAATACATGGCACCTACTACCAGCTGAGAGTTTTTGTGGGAAGCAATGCATCCTAATCTCTGTGATTTGAGCATTGAAGCAGCATACCAAAGGCTCCTCTTTTTGTGTAGTTATGACTATTTCCACCGTCAACCAGAATGATGGCTCAGTCTGTACCTGACTTCATGCATATCTAGCTAATTATATGGCATGAATTGATATACAAACATTTACTTTCGGCAGGTTTCCTGGAGACCATTTAATCCAGTTACTAGCACTATTTACAGCTACAGCTCCTATCATACCTTTTTCTTCATTAACAACATTAGTTGAACATCTTAAAATCAGGGGATAGAGGTTGCTTTCTTCATAAGGGTTTGCCACCAAGCTAGTGACTAAATGAAATCATCTGGACGATATAAAGATATGGATCAGTGGAGTAGCTCCCTCCCGCCACCCTAGTAGTGAAAGCACCCAGTTTGTCTCATGCCAACCTTCCATTCAACATAGTTAAATTGAGGCCCTGCAGAAACCTGTGCCAACGACACCCCTTGTCATTATGGGTAGCTTGCAGCAATATACCATTGGGAATACCCAGTTGCTGTTCCAATTCACTAGGCATCTGCGATGGCAGCTTTGCATTTAGATCACCCTTTAATCAAATTTGCATACCCATACAAGTGGAATCAGTATACCAGATCTTACTGATCGCTTTCATAAGCACCGTCGTATTGCCCTGATCCAGTGGATCATAGAGATTTAAGCACAAAATCTTTCCCCAGTCACCCACAAGGGGGGCAGAGATAATGCCAACCAAAAGGAACTCACAGTATACTTTCAACTTGAGAATAGTCAGAGCATTAGAGACACTGGGCCTCATTACAAGTTTGGCAACGTACCAGCACCCTTTCTGGACTGCCAAACTGTAAGTTTGCCGGTAGGGGCCTGGAATGTAGGGCCCCACCGGCATGCTTTTCCCTGAAGCACCAATAATTTGTCTTCAAAATTAAGAGCCCAAACAGAGACACTAAATAGTCGTCCTTTCTCTAGTTTCAACAAAATCATGTGTCCAAATGCGGGCAATGTTTTCATCATGACTGGCTCCCTTAATATAATTTCAGGAAAGTCTGCCTGAATATGAATAATGAGCAGGCACACATTGGACATTTCATTTAAAAGAGAAACAGAACATCTTAGCACGTATAGTCGCCCTCAGGTCAGTTCGGGCCCATTCAATGAATTCAAAGTATTCTGCCTGGGGCACAATGTGGTGATATCGGGAAATGCCTGCCAGATGACAATGCACACGACACGGGAAAGGCTACATTTTACATTCCTATAGTCAAACACAGCAATGGCCGACCTTCATCAAGCCGAGTTCCCGGATCTAAACAGCGAAAAGGTGTTACCTTGCCTCGTTGGCAGATATTAAGGACCCTTCTGTCTCTCAGTATCTCTCTGAGAGTGCTTTAATGCCAGTGAATGTACCACAAACCACTGCGTGTATGCAAAGTGGACGCACTTTCATAATGATTAGAACCGGGCCGGGCCGGTCACACAACCCTCACGTCGGCCATGGTGCGTGTACCTCCGCAATGAACAACCACTAGTCCGAGAAATCCAGGAAGACTGGCGTTCCCATAGCCCAATTACGTCATACGTCAATTACGTCATCATTTTGAGTAAGCCGATTTTCTATGGCATTTGCTGCAGGGTTTATTTTTTTTAAGTGGTGCTAAATGTCTGTGTGTGTGTAAGAAATGATCAGAAAATCCAGATGACATATATACGACTCAGCAGAAATTATAGAGGATATAAGAAGTTGATTATTAACAAAGCTTATATTCAGTGTAACAAACAAACGAGACAAGAAATCCTTACAAAAATCAAAGAAACCAATGACAAAAAGGGAGAAAATTGGACACACAAGAAAGACAAGATAAGATGTATCACTACTTTTGAGAGTGGAGCAAGAAATATGAGAAAAATATTGGTAAAACACTGGCAAGTGTTTAGGAAAGACCAAGATATTAATGGGTTACTAAGTACCAATCCAACGGTAACATATAGAAAAGCCAAAACCATACAGTCAAAAGTATCTCCAAGTTTGTTTCAGACAAAAACCAAAATGAATTGGCTCTCAGAAAAATTCAAAGGCTTCCAAAAATGTGCAAAATGTAAAGCATGCAAATTTGGCGAAAATCTTAAACAATATAAGAACCCACGCACAGGAGGAAAAGTGGAAATTACAAAAAACATTCTGTGCAGCACAAAATGTGTGATATATGCAATCAGTTGTAGCTGCAACCTTTGGTACATAGGAAGCACAAAATTGGAACGCAAAATTAGAATTTTGCAACATCTGAGAGCAATTAAAAACAATGATCGGACATATCCTCTAGCAAAACATTTTTCAGAAGTACACAAAGGAAACATTGAGTCGTTAAAATATTTTGGCATTGATCATGTTCAAAAACATCCGAGAGGCGGGGATAGAGAGAGACAGTTACACCAATTGGAAAGTAGATACATAATTAAATATAATACTAAATCCCCGGGAGGACACAACAAGGATGAAGAGCTCTATACGTTTATAGGAGAATGAGTTTAAGGATCAGACATGTATTGTCTATTTCAAGAACAGATGTGATTGTGAGATGCTAGAGTGAAAATATGGACATTTCACAACAAATGGCTTGCATTAAGAAAAGAAAATCTAATAATGAATGGGGCTGCAAACTGAACAATTATTGGCATGATACCGAGGATTTAATAACTTTTTAAACTATGATGTATGTTTTTCTGATAGGTTTTTTCGATACGTTTTTAGCAAGTGAGGTGTAGGTATATGCAATAATCCCATGCACAGTATATGTTTTTATCACAACAATTTTTGGACACAATGGATCCCATAAAAACACTAGACCCCCTTTGGTATTGGGAAGACAAGTATAACCTAGGCATGATAACAAACCGTGGTATAAAATCTGTGCACTGATGGTTTTTTGTACATGAAATAATGTGACATATAATATGTATTATGATATCTTTAGAGAACTATAGCAAGTTTGCGCTTTATTATACTTGATGCACTGAGCAATTTATAATATGTTCTTGAACATTTTTTAGAAAGTCATTGCAATTCTGCATTTGAAATCATCTAAGGCACTAAGCACTTTACCAAATATAGCAAGCACAGTAAGGAACTTGCGTAATATTCCTTGAAAGTAAATGAATTAAAGGAATGGTTCGCCCAAACATTTTTATTTAAAAAATAGATAGGCAATATAAAAAAAAACGATTGGCATTTTTTTTTTTTGAAGTCCCTATGGAATATTTTGAGCAATTCAAGCTCAACAATTGAAAAAGCAAGCACATGGGCGCATCCATTTTGTGAAATGGATGCCCGCCTGTCCTGGCTTTTGCTTTTGCGCCACTAATGAAAGAAAAGCCAGCCAGCTGTAGTAAACAAAAGCTACCACTGGGTGGCTTTTCCTTCATTGGTGCCGGGACTCGGAGGACGCGGACCGGAGACTACAGGGAACCAGGGGTGCTAATGGCCTTTATCCCCCATTTCAGGGGCTGCAATGGACGATAATGGTCCGTAGCCCTCCTTATTTATTTATTTATAACACACCAATGCCCGCAGACATCAGGCTGTGTGGTTACAGTATTTGTTAAAGAAGATGAGGTGAGAGTGCCCCAGTGAGCCGAACAAGATGGCCGCTCCTCGGTGAGCTCCCGCTCGGCCTCTGATTAATCCTGAATAATCTTGACTGTTCCGGAGGGTTAGAAACCCAATCCTTTCACGATTGCTACTGTGAACAGGCAGACAAAAGACATTTCTGGAAAATAGCAGAATCCAGGGTCCTCAACAACCCGTACTGCAAACCGAAGCACCAGGGTGGCAGACGAGGCCTTGCGAAGTCACCCTCACCCGGCTGTCCTCCCGCGCCCCTGTCACGGAGGACTTTGCAGCGGACGTGTGGCTCGACAAGGACTGCACAAGGAGGGGGTCTGGAGCGCTCCGCTCCTGCGATAAACAGGCCGGTCAAACCACAATCCTATCTCTGGGATGGGGCCGTGACAGCCGAACATACGGACCCGTGCACAGTATGTTCCACAAGTCACACAAGCAGCCTACAACATAAACCAACTGACCCAGACACAGAGGCTCCGATGCGCACCCAAAGGCACCCACTTCGCGAGCCCAGTTGTGACCCGGCACCCGCCGCGGAGAACAGCTGCTACCGAACAGCACAGTGCAAGCGGAGCAGCCTGTTGGCCCCCCAAGCATCACAAGAGAGTCTCGCACCCCGAAGCCGACGGGGTATCCCTGGAAAAGACAACCACCATCACCCAACATCAGAACCGGCCCACCCCATGAATGTAGGGGGAGCTGGCGCGTGGCGGAGACCTGATGACCCCAGGTCCACATAAGCAACTAGTGACAGCGATCGGGACGTCCCTGCGGACTCCAACCAGCGCCTCGGGAACAAAATACGCCGACAACTGGCATCCCAGCACCTGCATGGTAAAGGGATAAGACCCCAACAGCCTACATCACAAGCGGCACACTAGTGCAGCGGTTGAGGTCCTGCAGACCAGCCTGCGCCCAACTACCATCCCGCGCCTCAGCATCGATCACCCTGCGGTGGGCGTGGGGCTTAACAGAGGACCCCACACGCAGGCAGACTCGTGCATTTTGCTCCTGCCACATACATTTCGAGCGAGCCCCGATACAGCCCATGGGCTGGAACCACAACCACCGTGGGTGCCCGCTCCGTGCATAGCCAGTATCCTTTGCCACGTGAACTGCTCTAGGCAATCGCCGCATAATCGGACGCACAGGGAAGGACCAGAGGGCCCCCACTCCGGGAGCCCAGCGGCGATCCGGCGCCAGCCATGGGGAATTGCCACTCTGATCCTACAGAGCGGGCCGAGCGGCCTGTTGACCCCCGCGGTGGCCCAAGTCCATGCTGCGCCCTGGGGTCCGAGGGAGGACAACCAATATCACCCAGCAACAGAGCCAGCTTACCTCTTGGACAGAAGAGGAACGGACGCACAGTAAGGACCCGATGGCCTCAGGTTCACGAATTTCTACCATATCCAGTGTGCAAATCCCGCCAGAGCTCCGTGCCACAGGGTCACGCTAGCCCTCCCAGCAATAGTCTGCATACCGAACAGCTCTGTACCACAGAGAGCTCGATCCCGTGAGCGCAATTCCACCGTGTCACCGGCAAGATACCCCACAAAGCACATCGCTCAGCAATGGTCAGCAGCTGATACAGGCGGGGTTGAACCACTTCCCCCACGAAGCTGTAGGTACACCCCAACAACAGCTAACAGTCACTGGAGAGGTCGCCCGACAAGGTACCATTACCCCATCTCCACGAATAAACAAACAAAAGGTTATTTACTAGCCGAGAAACACCCGCCGGTCAGGAGCTACCCCCCAATCAACCTACGCGGAACCACCCTGTAATAGAAACAAAAGGGCACGGGGCGAGCACAAGTGAACAGCACAGTGGGAATCAGACAAACCACAGAAGCACCATCGTGTTTCAAGCACCGACACAATAAACAATATAAGTGCCTCCGAAGAGAGACAAACACTATATAAAGCGTAGACCCTCAGATCTGCACGCTACACCAGGGGCCCATAACTCTGTCTGGCCACGACAACTGAGCAGGCACTGATAACTACCCCACAACTGCAATATGGAAAAAACGGACAAATCTCAGCGAAAGCTGAACTTGGAAGCCGGCACTACACCTAAAGCTCCGAGACACGACGACGACCCAGAATCACTGATGCATGCAGCGAGTCAAGACGACAATGAATCCCATCCCATGGATATTAGATCACTCCTCCTTGAATTGAAAGCCGGAATAGGGAACCTCGACAGTAAGATGGATGGCCTCTCATCTAAGGTCGATCAAGTGCAACACCGACTTGATAACTACACCAAACGCCTAGATGAAGTGGAGCAGCGAGTCTCCAAACTTGATGACGGTGCGATAACACTAGCAGCCAGAGTGTCAACACTAGAAGCACAGATGAAAACAGCCAATGCTCAAAATGAAGATTTGGAAGGTCGCTCCAGAAGAAACAATATTAGGATCGTGGGGGTAAGAGAGAAACGACTACAGACAAAAATGGAAGACCACGTTGAGGCGATGTGCACTTCCCCATTCGGCTCAGAAACCCTATCACACCTATTTCTCATAGAAAGAGCCCACAGAATACCTGCAACTAAACCCATCCCGGGGGCTCCGCCTGGCCCGATCATTGAAAAACTACTCAATTACAAGGATCGAGACATGATTCTCCAACTCGCGAGGGAGAAGGGAGACCTACAATATGACGGCGACACCATCCATTTCTGCCCCCACTTCTCTCCAGCTGTCGAAGCACAAAGGAGGTCCTTCACAGGTATCAGAAAAAGACTCTGTGACAATCAAATACCATATTCGATGCTGTTCCCTGCTGACTGAGGGTACACCACCAAGGAAAGATCCAATTCTTCCAGACTCCTGAACAGGCGGGATCGTACCTGGACCGAGCGGGCTGCAGCGCATTAAATAACAACCAAGCGCGCACTCAGAGGGAGAGGGCACTGCGAAACCCGGCATAGTCAGCCATAGCCAACAGATGAAAGACCAACGAACAACGAGAAACCCACCGGAACACGAAACAGGGGTTGAACACCCCACGGCCGCGTGACTTGGGAAGATCCAAGCGCCCCTTGCACAGCAAAAGTTTAACTCCACTAGTTGAAATGTTGACAGGAGGGAAACGTCGACGAGCAGGTTGCGGGTTGCTCATGTGTGGGGAGGGAACAAGTTGGAGATCACCAAGTTAAGGGAAGTTTGTTATGTTTTACATGCACCAGCCACGAGCTGAGCCACCAGCGCCTGACCCCGCCCTAACTCATCCCTCTACTTCCTTCAGCTCAGAGTCCTGGCCACTACCCAATATATCTGAGAGTCAGACAACACAATATCCACGGGTAAAAAAGATTCCACAAACCTAGCTAACCAAATGAAGAAGAATCTGAAGCATTCAACCTAGCCACGTGGAACATTAAAGGAGGCAATCAACCGACTAAAGTGAGGAAGATGACACAATACATACTACGTCACAAAATCGATGTGGCTCTCATCAAAGAAACACATCTACGCCCCACCGCCGAAAACCTCTGGGCCAGAGAATGGGGCTGTCATAGATATTTTGCTTCCTACTCCTCATTCGCCAGAGGCGTAGCCATCCTAATTAACAGAACCACTGATATCACTCCAAAAAGACACAGAAGGGAGATCGCTACTAGTAGACGGAGCGATAGATGGCGAGGAAATAATCCTAGTATACTCCTATGGTCCAAACACTGATGGTCCCAACAACTTTGACTGGGTGATGTCACACCTGGACACCAGCAGAAGTCCCGCAATAATATGGGGCGGTGACTTTAATACCCCGCTTGAACCCAGCAAAGACAAATCGCACAGCAGAACGACGCCACACTCCAAAGCAAGCTTACAAATTGAAGAAATATGCAAGGCATACAACCTCACGGACATATGGAGACTCAAACACCAGGACACACGAGAATATACATTCTTTTCCTGGGCCCACAAAACCAGCTCAAGACTGAACTAGCTTCTCGTCTCCACAAACAGTCATTTAAAATGGGGCGACTGCCAAATACTCCCCAGATCCCTCTCTGAACACTCTGCAGTAATCCTGGAATGCACTACTTCCCAAATGGTAGGGAACAGACCCTGCTGGAAATTCAAACCAAGGGCCCTTCAAGACCAAGTCTTTGCGGACGAACTGCGCAAGGAAATAATATCCTTCATCGAGACTAACCAAGGGTCAGTACCCTCAGCAGGAACACTCTGGGAAACCTTCAAGTGCTTCGTCAGAGGGGTCTGCTTAGCAAAGGAAAATTGAATCCTCAAACTAATTCGCAGAGAACTGCTCTCAAGTGAGTCACGCCTCAAAGAGCTTGAGCACTCACTCACATCCACTTACAGCCCACATGACCTATCAAAACTTAACGGAGGAACTAGAAAACTTCAGAACCACAGATGAAAGAGAATCGAAACTCTTAACTAGCCACCACAAAACCTGTCAATATGGAGAAGGGCAACAACCTGGAGCACTACTGGCAAGACTCATAGCCACCGATAGAAAACCCACAATGGTAGAATCAATTATCGACCACACCGGCAACCCAGTCTACGCTGCCCGAGACATCGTTGAGGCAGTTTCCCAATACTACCAGCGACTGTATAATTCGTACTACAATGCTGATCCCGCAGAATTAACACAATGGACCTCATTACGAGGTTGGAGGCAGCCATGGCGCTATTAGCGCCATGGCTGCCTCCAAACTCGTTCCGACTCACCCCTGGTGAATGGAGCAATTACCGGTCCATTCCAAGGTTGGCGGGACCGGTAATTCCCCATTCACCAGGGCCCTTCCCCATTCCCATTTGAGCCTCCATAGGGCTCAATGGGAATGGGGAAGGCGCCAATAACGGTACCGCAAATTGCGGTAGCGTTATTAGCTCCAGAGTCTCTTTGCGGGTCCCGTCCTTAACACCTAGAAAAACCAGGCGTTAAGGGAGGACCCGCAAAGGGAACTCGTAGTAGGGCGGTAATGGATTACCGGCACCAGTGCCCTTACCTGTGCCGGTAATCCCTTACCGCCCGCCTCATAATGAGGCCCAATATCTTGATACAATTGACCTCTACTGGCTAGAGGCCGAACTCAGTGAACCACTTAATATGCCCATCACTACAGAAGAGATCCTTGAAGTAATCAAGGAACTACCGAACACAAAAGTACCAGGACCGGATGGACTGACAGGTGAATTCTATAAGCACTTCGCCGACCTCATAGCTCCACTCCTTTTCCAAGTGTACGATGAGGCCTTTGTTAATGGACACCTACCACCAACACTCTACATGGCTAACATAATTCTTCGCCACAAACACGTCAAACCAAAAGACAACTGTGCACTCTACAGGCCGATTTCACTGATAAATTTGGACAACAAAATACTAGCAAAAGTGCTAACCAAAAGGCTACTCCCTCTGATGCCTGCCCTGGTGCTGGCTGACCAGGCAGGCTTCATTCCAGGAAGAAAAACATCACTCGGCATAAGGAGAATGTTCGGTGTGATCGAAGCCCTTGACCCTGAAGAACAAGCAGTAGCAGTACTATTGGACGCTGGAAAAGCCTTCGTTTCTGTATGCAATCCTGGAACGCATGGGCCTGGGTAGGCGCTTTATACAATTAATCACCATCCTATATAAAAAAACCTACATCCAACATTATGCTAGGAACCAATCGCTCAACTACCATACACCTTTGGAGGGGAACGAGACAACTGTGCCCTCTGGCCGCACTACTGTTCGCCCTAGTGATGGAACCACTGGCCCTGGACCTCAGGCTACACCACCTCCACAGAGGCCTATCCCTGGGCCCACACAAGCTAATCATTTCGCTGTATGCCGATGATGTGGCACTGTTCCTTCGAGAAGCAATTGAGAAGTTAAATCCAGTGATGCGAGCAGTACTAAGGTTCGGACACTTCTCAGGGTTGAAGTTTAACAACTCCAAATCAATAATCTTTCCCCTCACGGCCTCAACCAAGGAGAGCGCCGACGACTACGGCTTCCAGTGGCAACATACTCAGGTCCGATATCTGGGCATCTACCAGTTTACCATAATTGGTGAATTTCAGGGGTTTTTCGATTTTACTTGAACCATAACGTCCTTTTAACAACTTTTTTTACTGAATTTCATAGGTTTTTATTGGTGCAACTTAAACATAATGTCACTTTAACAACGTTTTTTCAGTGAATATATATATTATATATTACTGGTTTTAACTTGTATTTTAGTAGGGTGCATAAATATCTTTTTAGATTGATTATTATGATGAAAACTATTTTTTACACAGTGTGCTTTGGATTCCTTTAACGTGTTCACTCTGTGATGCATTTTGCTTCGCCTTTTAAAACCAAGAAAACGTAACACTTGGGTACAATACATATTTATCCATATAATAAAAAAAAGTTGTTTTATATGTGGGGATGTTCAATCAAAGATTCAACGGCCCTATTAAGCATACATATATTATTTTGGTGAAATCAAAGGTTTGTGAGGAAGGGTGTTTGCTTCCAAAAATTGGGGCATTTTAGGGTCTATGCACTTTGCACTTTATTGTGGATCTATTTGTTTACAATTCTCCAGCTGTCCATGGCTGCACGTTCTTTGTGCCATGCTCTTTTTGTTTAAGGGAGCCTGGTTGTTTTTAAATCTTTGAGATTGTATGACAAGTGCACCCATAGACGTAGAGCACTATGCACATTATTATTGCTGCAGAGAATGTAACTTTGATCCCCCGTTGACCCCCTTTCCCTTTCCCTTTTACCGTGTTTACCCCCACTTTTTCAAATAATTGCTGCTATGCACTTTGCACTTTGTATAATGTGTACGCACTATGCACTTTAGCCCTGTCCTAATACAGCTATTCTTGCTTGTACAGACCCGTTTTTACTCAAGCACATACATGGTTACTGTATGTATTGGTATACTGAGATTATTTATGATCAAGGCGAATGCATTCATGTAATTTTACCCATCGCACGTTCTAAATTCACATTGAGGGTTCATACTGAGGGGATGGCAATATATCTGCGAGTGCGCTTTAATTTTAGGCGTAGCATTTATTTACTTTTGGATGGATGGCATGTTTTGACTGGACCTCCTGCCTCTTTATTAGATACATATTATTGTTGACATATATCATTCTGAGGCTTGTTCCAGTCCTCTTCTGCCTTTGTATTTTGCATTAGCAGAGGGAACCTTACACTATTCATGCTTGGTTCCTTTTTTACAACAGTCACTAATTTGACTGTTTTCCTCCATTGTTTACCATTCTTGCCTTCCTTGTGGTATATACCATCCCTTTGTAAAGTTCCCTCCTTGGTGAATCTTGTGGCATTTGCGGCTATGCTTTCAATTGTAAGATGAGATTTCATGTCAAGCACATTATTAAATGTACTTCTTTTGATTGTAAAATATTGGCATGCGATAACCGCGGTACATTCCAATATGGCCGCTTAATTTCACTATACATTGCAGTAACGTGTTGAATGGGACATTCTTTATATTGTAACGACAGAGTTTGCATCACGTTTTAAGGAGTCCTTTGTCTGTGTTTCCCCTACTATCGTGAACAAGCGGTCGGAGGACCGCGAAACACGTCGGTTGTGTTTTTCAGGCTCCCCTTTCAAATGCACTTTTTATTAATAAAGAACATTTGGTGCTGCCTGATACTGCCGTGAAGCCCTTTATTTGCTGAGGATTAGATTGTCTGGACTTGGTTGCTCTTGGGAGTGCAATCTGCTGGTTTTGCCCTGCATAGGGCTGAATTTTCGTTTTGAAGATATATATCTCCACCTCAAAGAAACTAAATACAGCCTAAGGGTTGCCATTCATTCCTGTCATTAAGGCCATGCAAGAAACTCTTGAGTATACATCCAGTGTTGTTCCCTATGGAAAAAAACTGCTTCTCTTTAACATGGGTCTCCCCTTACTGGATTTTTACAATAACACACAAGGTTAAATCATCCTGATTATGTCCCAGTTCAACACAATGTTCAACTAGTGGAGCTGACATAGTTTTATTTTTGATTTTGGGCCTGTGTTCCACCATGGGTGTTCCGAAACTGGCTAGTGCTTTTGGGAAACTGATTAAAAACTCACGTGCCACTGCAAAGAAATCTGTGGACATAACTCACATACAAATCAAATAATCCTCCTTTTTGAAACAAAGAAATCAGTGGTATTTTATTTGTAAGTTAGTTATTACCTAAAACAAATTTTTCGAAAGTCGAGGCTTAATTAAAAAATAATGTTTAAAATTGAGCCCTGGCAGGACCCAGTGTAGAGATATCGCGAGACTGCTGGGTCTCGTGAGATCTCGCGGGGAAAGCGGAAGAGCGGCTCCCACGCGGCGCGCGGAGCAGAGAGCTGGAGAGAGGGCACGGAGCAACATTGGCTCCTGTGTGCTCCTCTCAGGAACTGACCTGAATAATATCTGTGGAGACCAAAGACTCATATAGTTGGAGCAAAGTTGCAGGGCCTGTTGCCGATTCAATTAAAGCAGAGTTATTATGCATTTAAGAAGTTGATGCCAAGAAGTAAATAAAGAAGCATCATCAGCAACTCAGCAGTCTCCTGTGTGTTACTATTATTATTATACAACATAATTGGCGACGACGATCACCACTGAAACCCACGCGGTGCCATGCAAGGAGCAATACCACCACCACCATTCCTGCAAACACCAGGTAGGCCTGCCATTCCTTGGCCACAATGGCAACCCTTATTCACCAAGTATTTAGAGGCCTTGCGTGGTGCAGGCTACACGGCAGCGAGACGCAGAGCAATGTTACTGAATGCCCTGTGTGTCGGAGGCCAATGAATGTTTCAAAGTCTCACCCCTCAGCCAATGGCCGGCGACAATGATAACGTATTCAAGGAAGTTGTTAGAAGAATAGTCAAAAGGTTCGCCAGCAAGGAGAATACTGTCTTACATAGGATACGGTTTTACAGCTGCAAACAGGAAGCGTCAGAACCAGTAGACGATTATGTGGCCAAACTAAGCGAATTGGCGGCACTGTGTAATTTTGGAAACAACGCAGAAGGATTGATCTGCGACATGCTAGTGGTTCGTACCAACAGCAGAAAGGTGCAAGACAAGTTCATTCTAGAGAAAGAACTCCAGCTTGAGAAAGCTGTCGAAATCGCGAGAGGAGTGGAAGAGACTGCAGGTAGGAGGAAAGAATACGCAAGTGAGCACAGCCCGGCAGAAGTACAAGCAATAGCTTTCCGCCCAAAGAAGGAGAAACCGATCTTCGACATGAGAGAAGGGAAATGGGCAAGAAAAGAACTGTTAAAATGTCACAGGTGCAACAGCACAAAACACTTGGCCTTTGACAAAGAGTGCCCAGCAAGGGACAAAGAATGCTCAGTGTGCAAAAAGATTGGACATTTCTCAATAGTGTGCCGATGGCGAAACAAAAAAAGTCACCAGTGTCAACGCTGAACACAACACGGAGAGGGAATCGTCCTCTGACGAAGAGGGGAGGCCAACTGTTATAATGGTGAACAGCCCACGTGCCAGGAGAGAAAAGCCCCACTGTGCCATCAAAATAAACAGACTGGAAACGAGAGTCATGGCTGACTCGGGCTCTGATCTAACTATAATACCCCTGCGCACGTACAAGGAGATGATGGGCACAGAGACAGTCAAAGTGTTCAGCACTTGGCACAAGCCCACAGTGTTCAGAGGCGCATCCATTGACCTACTGGGCTACATCAAAGGAAAAGTGGAGTTCAAAGGGAGAGAGACCACCATAAAAGTATACTTCAGTCAAGAAGGCCCAGCAGTATTAGGGTGGGATGATCAGGCAAAACTGAAAATCAAGCTGGGCCCCAGCACAGAGGACCAGGTACTGTCAGTCAGTTCCAGAGGAGCGCTAGTAGCTAGAGAAGATTATCCAAAACTATTTTCGGAACGGCCTGGACACATCAAAGGCTTTGTCCACAAAATACTACTAAAAGCCAACCCAGTCCCAGTCAAACACAGAGTAAGGCTAGTACCTGCGACTGCAACAGACACCCTCAGAAGCCAACTGGACAAAATGATGAAAGAAGGCACCATCGAGGAAATCAAAGCATCAGAGTGGCTGAGCCCGGTCGTGCTTATAAAACAAAACAAAATTAACAAGAGTTAAGGGTATGAATTGATCTCCGCAGTCTAAACCTGGAAGTAATCGCGGGCAGCTACCCCCTACCGAGCATCAACGAGTTAATACTCATGATGAAGGAGGCCAGAGTGTTCTCAAAGTTGGACATGAGGAACGTATACCATCAAATACAGTTACATAAGGAATCCAAGCCATTGACAGCATTCATCACCCCGTTTGGCACCTATCAGTTTACGAAGATGCCGTTTGGCTTATCATCCGAAGCCTCAGCGTTTCAACGCATGATGGACGCGCTACCATGGAATGTCAAGAACGTGTCCTATTTCCAGGATGATATCCTGATACATGCTGCAGATGAACAAACACATGAGGCCACGTTGAAGACAGTCCTTACCAGCTCCAAGAGGCGGGAGTCAAACTAAGGTACAAGAAATGTGTACTCAAGGCACAAGAAGTCAAATATTTGGTGTACAAGATATCAGCTCAAGGCATTAGCCCCAAGCAAAACCTGCTGCAAGCAATAATCAAAGCTCCCGAACCCACCAACAAAGATGAGGAGAGGTCATTCCTAGCTCTGGCTGAATATTACACCAAATGTATCCCCAAATTCTCAGAAACCTCAGTGCCACTTCGTGAGCTCCTCAAAAACGGGTCAGAGTACACGTGGCAAGAAGCCCAGAAGAAGGCAGTGGAAAGCATCAAATGATACATAGTGGAAGCGCCGTGCCTGCAACTGTTCAATCCAGACTGGTGTACAGTCATTATCACGGATGCCAGAGCGCAAGGACTAGGAGCCATCCTCACCCTAAAAAAGGGTGACACAGAACATGTGGTTGCATTTGCCTCCAAGGCCCTATCACCAGCTGAACAAAATAATTCCACAGTCGAGAAGGAGATGATGGCCTGTGCATGGGCGCTTGGAACACTTCAGGACGTATGTATGGGGTACAAAGTTCAAGTTAGTCACCGACCACAAGCCCCTCATCCATATGCTCAGCCCAGGAGGCACCAAATTGTCGACACCCACTGCAAGAATACATTTTCGAGGTACAACATATCTCTGGGTCGAAGAATTCGCAGGCAGACTGCATGTCAAGATTGCCAGAAGGAAAAGACAATGCCACCACCTTCTTCCAAGAAGAATGCATTGTAGCATCCATCACAGATCTCAAGGCCTCAGACTACCTAGAGCTGAGCGAAAGACCCCACCATGGTGAGAATCAGGGAATGGATAAAAAATGGATGGCCAGATGAAAGAGCAGTGCCAGAAGGAATGAGACCATATTGGAAAGTGGCAGATGAAATCTCAGAGACTGACGGCATAATCATGAACCGACCAAGTGATCCCGCCCAAAGGCATGAGGAAAACCATCCTGTGCAGAGCCCATGCAGGTCATTTAGGAAACACCATGACTCGACGCAGAGTGAGGGAAGCCTACTGGTGGCCTTCCATAGATCAGGAGATTCGTACAATGATCAAGAGATGCCATGAGTGTCTCAACAGTGACAAACGCTTGAAGATCAGACAAGCGCCCATGATTCCTACTGAAATCCCTCAAGCTGTGTGGTCAAAGGTAGGCCTGGACTTTATTGGACCTCTGGAAGCAATGGCGCCCGAACATTGATATGGCATAGTGTTAGTGGATTACCTATCGAAGTGGGTTGGAGCAGAGTTTGTCCCCAACATCACGACTGCCACCGTGATAGAAGTCCTTACTGCCATCTTGCAGAGGGAAGGTCTCCCCAGCGAGTTAGTAACAGACAACGGGGTACAGTTAATATCCAGAGACATGGAACTGTTCCTAAAGGAACACAACATTTACCAGAAGAAAGCAGCGTTATATCATCCCCAAGCCAATGGGCTTGTGGAGAGGGCCAACAGATTTATCAAAGGAGCCATCCAATTAGCGACCGCCTCGGGAATGGATCCCCTCAAGACGACCAAAGCGGCCATCGCAGCTCACAGACTGACTCCGAATGGTATCACCCAAATCTCCCCATTTCGCATGTTGAGAGGGAGGAGAGCGGTCTCCACACTAGTGCCACCATGGTTGGCCAGAGTAAGAGAAGACGAGGAAGTAAACATGTCGGAAGTGGTGTGGAGAATAGAGAACAGCAAAGCACGCATCAAACGTTGGGGCAACAGAAGAAGGAGGACAAAACAAGAATCGGAGGTAAAAGTAGGAGATTGGATTAAAATACGTTTACCGACCAAAGACCAAATGACTGGCTCAAGGTTCAGCAGACCCATAAAAGTGATTCACAGAGGAACCAACCACGTCCGCACCGAGGACGGCCACACATTGAACATGGAGAGAGTAGCCATGTTCGAAAAGAGGCAAGAGAGAGAAAAGATCCATGAAGGACCCGACACCTATTAAGTACCGGACAGAGAGGCGGAGAGAGAACGAGAGCCGGAGACAGGCAGAAGAAAAGTCGAAGAGGAAAAAATTGAAGCAAATGCACCTATGGTGGAGCACGAAGATGATCATAAGCAGGACGCCAGTGGCGAGAGGGATGATTGGCCGAGAAGGGAACACAGAAGACCGGTGAGATACAATGACTATGTCCTGCAGTAATCTGTTTTGCATTATCAAAGGGAGGTGTGTAGAGATATCGGGAGACTTCCGGGTCTCGCGAGATCTCGCGGGGAAGGCGGAAAAGTGGCTCCCGCGCGGCGCGCGGAGCAGAGAGCTGGAGAGAGATGGCACGGAGCAACATCGGCTCCTGTGTGCTCCTCCCAGGAACTGACCTGAATCATATCTGTGGAGACCAAAGACTCATATTGTTGGAGCAAAGTTGCAGGGCCTGTTGCCCATTCAATTAATGCAGAGTTATTATGCATTTAAGAAGTTGATTGCAAGAAGTAAATAAAGAAGCCTCATCAGCAACTCAGCAGTCTCCTGTGTGTTCCTATTATTATTATACAACACCCAGATTCGAAACCGCTATGCGTTATCTTGCTTCCAAGACACAGATGTTGCCTGACCTATCCTCCTAACCGAGGTGTAAGTAACCTGTAATTAGCCGAAACTCATAATACAAGCAACATCGTTGGAATGCTAAATGCCCTTTTCGCAAGAAGGATTTGAGTCCGATAGTTGCAAGCTTAGAACGATGTGAAATTCTGCTTTAAGGCGAAGTTATTAAAACTGGATGCACATGATCAGGCTAAATCGTAAAGTAACACACCTGTTGCAGTCACTGTGTGCTGTAAATGCAGCATGAAACGTGGCGCCAGTCTGCACTCCTTTCACTCGGCCAAACTGCGTTCATGGTTTTTCCTGGGAAATGTGCTTGAGTTGGCACAGCGCCATCTTTGTAGTGTGCCGATGAGATTACACAGACTTGGCCTCTTTGTTTCCTTTGCAGGATCTGCACTGCTTACCACATACAAGTGAACCAACCGCTGTTTATAGTTTGCTCAATAATGAGGAAAGCAAATATAAATGATTGTATGTCAAGCTCTCTTCACGTGCTATTAAGTGTGTGTGTGTTTTTTTAGTGGTTTGGTGCAGGTGAGCGGCCCGAAGGGCGTAATATGAGTTTTTTTTCTCCAAAACCGAAGGCACACAAAATAAAATCTATAAAATGTTTAGATTCAATTGTATACAAGTGACTTGTCAAGATTCAGTGCCAAAAGATGCGTGCGTGAACATGTGTTTATATTCAGGAGGAGCTGACTGCCAACTAACAATGCCACAAAGCCCTCTGCAGAGCTCCAGCATCACAGAGCATGCATGCCAGGGCCTGTGCTAGGCATGGGCGGTCATGGCTCACACCAAATAGAGCAGGAACTGCCCCTGCATACTTGTTATCTGTGAGAGTGATGCCAAGAGGGATTATTTCCCCCTGCAGTTCGCTTCTCCAGGCCCTGTTCCCTCTTAAGACTCTGCCGTCTGCCACAACTCCCCAAGGCCCTGGATAACTGTGGACTCATATGCAGGCAGGAATCTCCTTTTGTTGGGGGTGTCTGTGGATACAATTCTGCCCATCCCCCCCACAGATATTGGACCACACGTTTGTTTGATGTTGGTAATAAAAGGCTGTGGGATTTTATATATGGTATATAGTACTTTTGTAATAAAAGGCTGTGGGATTTTATTGTACAGATATGGTTATACACAAATGCAGTAATAACCACATATAATGGTATATAGTACTTTTGGGCACCGGGTCTGGAGGTTACTCCCTATGGCCCGTGCCGCCTTCTTTGTCCGGTGTCCTGATTTTTCTTCCGTTTGTTCTCTCCCTTTTCTAGGGTGGGAGGGATTTTGTGGAAAAGGAAAATAGTGAGACGCTGTGTTCACAGCATACCCACTTGTGTTTGGGTCCCCGTGCAGGGTCCCAAACTATCTGTGTGTCTTTCTGCTGATAGGACCAGGAGCTAACCTTGGTCTTTGTGGGGGCTATGAGGCCAGCCCCCAGGCTGGCGAGGCGCCGACTGTCTGAGCACCCTAGAGTGCCACCTTTTGTTATTCCCTGTCTCCCTGGCTTGCCCACGTCCTGGGTGCTTAGCACCTGCTTGTGAAGGAAGGGCGAGGTGCTGTTTCACACCTCTCCCTTCATTCGTGCCCTGACTCATTGCGACTGCGTTTCGCCTAGCTGGGGGACGGGGGAGAGGGGAAGCAGCCCTATTTGCGTGTTGCTGCCCCTCTCCCCCTGCCCCGCTGCCATGGGTCACCAGTTACCAGGCTGCGCTTGGTGCCTGGTAGCGCTGCCCATCACTGGTGGACCCATATGCAGGCAGGAATCTCCTTTTGTTGGGGGTGTCTGTGGATGCAATTCTGCCCATCCCCCTCACCCCCCACAGATATTGGACCACACATTTGTTGGGCGTTGGCAATAAAAGGCTGTGGGATTTTATTGTATAGATATGGTTATACACAAATGTAGTAATATGACATATATGGTATATAGTACTTTTGGGCACCGGGTCCGGAGGTTATCCCCTCTGGCCCGTGCTGCCACACCTGGGCTGGTTACCAGCTGGCCAGGTTCCCCCAAAAGTCTAGGTTAGTGGAAGCCTCTGGTAGCTAGTTGCTCTGTTTTGTGCCTGTGAAAATATTCCATCCCTAAACCCGATCCGATAGGTGGGTCCCGTCCTTGTGGAACAGGTTGGGGTTGCCCAGAGTTATGGCCGTGTGTTTTATGAAATCCACGCCCCTGGGTAAACAGAATTTTTCAATTTCCCTGTTCAGCTTTCTTCTGGCTGTGTCCACTGATTTGTAACAAATGGCCCTTAGCCATGTTTTGCTAGGCAGGATGGCGGAGTAGTACATTTCCGTGTTCCTCCAGTTGTGTGCGATGCCAGCCAGTGAGGTGCATGTCTCCTCAAATAGCTTTTTCCTCCCCATGGTTACCAGATCGTTTCCTCCCAGGTGAATAAGAAATTCCGGGGGGACCCTGTAGGCGACCAGGTTGGCTAGTGTCTCGTGTATTTCCGGCCAGTGGAGGCCTCTGTAGCCACACCAGGATGTGATTGTGTTTCTAAAGGCAGGCCCCTCCATTGTTTCTTCGGCCCATCGTCCGGTCCTGAATACTAACGAGTGCCCGACTATCTAGGCTGATCTTAGTGGTGCGTCCTGATCTGTTTTTTGGTGCGCGGGAGGGGGGAAAGGAAAACTATATGAGCTTGGATCTGATGTATTTTCTGAAGCAGTCTGACTTCCACCCGCCAATTTTCTTTACCTGCTGCGCGTCCATGCTACCCTGGCATGCAGTGGTGGCGGCCCCAATTGTAAAGGAATGGGTGCAGAACTCTTTTGGATCCCAACCTGTTTTGCTAATGGTTTTCATCAAGACCACTTTGAATTGGTAGTGTCCTAGTGTGGAAGTGTCCCTGTGTATTAGGAATCTTCCCCCCACTTTGGGGCGTTGCATTCAAAAAAGGTTTGTTATACATACTGGGCAGTTGGCTGAATCGTCTATGCAGCAGAGGTTTATTACTCTTTTCGCCCCCATTTTTTATCGCTGTAATTTGATGGTGACACTATCCCCTCTTACCCTGGTTTCAATCATGCCTAAATCATTGCTGGTTTTTGTGCTGGATGCTATGAGCTCTCCTACGCAGAATGCCCCAAAATATGCGAGGGAGAAAGCTGTCTTAAATAATAGTGTCTCATATGGGTGAGAGCATATGCCGTCTAGTAAACTTGTTATCTTGAACAGTTTCTCAAAATCTAGCAGGCATTGTGTGTCTATTTGGGGTCCTTCTACCTTGCCCCAGCCGTTCAATGCATATGTAATTGAAGCGCTGTGTGTGGGGTCTGAGTCCCCTCGAAGCTTTGAGAAATAAGATACTGTCACTAGGTGTCTTTTGCCCAATCTCTTTAAAAACCTTGATCGTGAGCCCACTTTAAAAAAGCATTTATGTTTTTTATCGTTATAAGTTCGAGATGGTTTGGGCTTGTTACTTTAAAAACTGTTTGCAAGCACTTTCTGTATTGCGCTGTGGTGTTGCTTGCTAACGCTTTCTTTGCCATTTCTAATAGGAACCCTGTGTCAGGGTTTGTGTTTTCTGTAGGCAGAACACTACTGCCACCCGTGGTTGAAGTGCCTGGTTGAAGTTGTGCATCCCGGCCCCCACCGTTCAGCATTGGCGTTGATGCAAGTTTTTCAAGTTTTCTAGTATCACCCAGCAGTCTCCTGGGATCGATGTCATCTCTTCCTGGGCGTGAGGTGCTAGCTCTAGAAATTTCGTCCACCGAAAGCGAGATAAAGCGTCTGCAATGTTATTATCTGCTACTGCGATGTGCTTTGCCCTGACAATAATGTTTTCAGCAAGAGTAATTATCGTGATAGCTCTTAGGACTTTGAGCACCAGCTGGCATTTGGTTGTTCTCTTATTGATAATTCCTGCCACAGCCATGTTGTCAGAGCAAGAAGTGAGTTCAGTGTTTGCTGGGCGCCTGCCACATATGCGTAGAGCTAGCCAGAGAGGTAGAATTTCTAACAGGGTGATGTTTTTGGTCCACCCGGCTGCATGCCATGCATTGGGCCATTCTGTATCTAACAACGCCCCAAAACCTTTGCTCCCTGCTGTATATGTGTAAAGGACCCTTTCGGCCCCTGAGTTCAGTGGCGTTTGCCACAGTGTGGTTCTGTTGAAATTTGTGAGGACATTTTCCCAGGCTTTGAAATCTTTTTTTTTACCTCTTCCCCCAATCTGATATGCAAATGTTTTTTTTTGTGCATGTTTTTGTTTTAAATTCCGGACTCCTGGAGAATACTCTCCCTTGCGGTATTATCCTGGATGCAAAGTTTAAACTGCCGGCCAGGGATTGTATTTCTTTGACTGTGCCATTGTCCTTTCTACTTAAGGTCTGGATTCTTTCTAATAGTTCTTCCACTTTCTTTTCTGGGATTCTACATAGCCCTGCGGTGGTGTCTATTCCTACCCCTAAGAAAATGATTTTTGTGGATGGGTTGGTTGTTTTGTCGGCTGCCAGGGGAATGCTGCACTGCGCAGCAATTTATTTTAATTCCGATAGTGCCCTCCCGCAGTCTTCTGTGCCAGTGGGGGCCATCAACATAAAATCGTCCAGGTAGTACACTGCTCTGACCCCTGGTACCTGTTTCTGAAATGCCCACTGGAAGAAAGAACTGAAAAGTGTGCAAGATATAGCACAACCCATGAGGAGGCCTCTATCCACATAGAATTGTTTCTCAAACGTGAACCCCAGCCATTGTTGTGAGCTGGGGTGGACTAGTAATAACCTAAATGCGGACTCCATGTCCAGCTTTGCCATAAGGGCCTTCCTGCCGCAGTTCTGTATTAATCTTGGAGCCTCCTGAAAGAGGGTGAAATTGACTGCTGATTCAGTTTGTGGGATGCCATCATTAAGTGACTGGCCCTTGTGGTAGGATAGGTGATGTAATAACCTCATTTTCCTGGGCTCCCTGGCTTTCCTGCATCCTGGGTGTTTAGCACCTGCTTTTGAAGGAAGGGCGAGGTACTGTTTCACACCTAGCCCTTCCTTTGTGCCCTGACACATTGTGACTGCGTGTTGCCTAGCTGGGGGAACTGGGAGAGGGGAGGTAGCCCTATTTGCGTGTTGCTGCCTCTCTCTCCCTGCCCAACTGCCATAGGGCACCAGTTACCAGGCTGCGTTTGGTGCCTGGCAGCGCTGCCCAAACTCCCCGGCACCGCCCATGTGGCCTGGAAAAATCATGTCTCTTTGCTTTAAGAAGTACATTTAAATGGAATTAACTTTATTGGTGATGAACACAGCAGACAAAGGAGTGGGTGGGAATAGCTCATTGCTATGAACTATTGTTTCTAAACAATGTTGCCCTGGGTAATAAGAACAGCAATAGGAGGATTTGCATTTGAAAGCCCAAGCACAGCTCCAGTCAGCTACTAAAATATGTGCCTTCCTTTAAGACAAAGTTAGTCACAAAATAAACCCCTCTTTCTAAATTGATTAGTTTACTTCAAGGATGTATGCTTGTTGACACACAGAAAATAGTTTAGTTCTACTGGTAGAACTTCAGAATTACTTGGAATCTGGTATATTAACAATATCCATGTTTGTGTCAAACAATGGCTACAAGCAGGTAACCTTAGCACACTGCGTCTTTGTGTCTTAAAGTTAAGGAAAGAAAACACTGTTAAACGGAAGTAAGTCCCAGCCTTGATTAATTTATGGGGCTGTAATATAGGTCTTCAGTGCTAGTGCATTAATAACCTCAGTTTTATACAATCAGGGTTGACTGCATGATCAAATGTGCACCGTGGGTGCCACAGTCTGCTCTTCAAGCCACCCCCTGGCCTCTTAGCTAAGTCAAAGGAGGGGTGCTATTGGAGTCTCTACCACAGGAGTGGTGGTCATCCTGGTCCTATCCATAGAACAAAGTTAGAGAGTTTCCTGAATCACTTTAATAGACAAAAACACCTTTAGAGTATACATGGTAACAGTAGGTTTAAAGAAGGCCATTGCTATGTGTGAGACATTTGTTTCAAGACTCATGAAAAAATCCTTCTTTGCATTAGAATAGTGGTTTATTGAGTACTTTCCAAAGGATGCCAACCTTCCAACTCTGGTAGAGAGGAATGTGCCCGAGTCACATTGGGTAGTTTGCCTTTGGCAATAAGAGGGGCTCTGGGGCACTGGAATGTAGACTCACTGTGTGAAGAGCAGACTGGATGCGGTACATAGGGGAATACTCACAGCGCCTCTGTCACACCCAGTCTATCCTGAGTGGTGACTTCCAAAGTGAACACTCAGCTAACCTTGCAAGACCAACAACCCCAGGATGGGGAGATTAGTACTTCATGCGGAGTTACTAGGCTTGGAGGAAATACATTAGGAAAGGAAAGGGCGTTGCAAACCTAGCCTGGTGCTAGCTGGGAGAACATTCTGACATCTCCCATTTAGGGTCAGTAAAGACTTGGGCCCCAATCCCACACATCATTTGCACCTCTATCCCGTCCCTGGTTTAGTCTGGCAACTGCCCCTTTTGGTGGAACATATGAAATAATACAGAAACAATGTAGATGCTGCGCTGGTGGTGGGGTTGGGGTTGAACAGAAGAAGATAGTGGACCGCTGTCTGGCTATCAGGGGAAGAAAACTCTCAATGCATGTGCATTCTATCTCTGCTTTCCCGGGGACCCAAGAACGGAACCTTGCACTGCAGAGCCATGCTGCTGGTATGCCAATTCCGCCTGCCCTCAATATGGTGGCCTGGGTTCTTAGTTCCTTGGTTGCTGTCACGCCAGCAAAAACATATAGCATTTATCAATCTGCAAATACATGTCAGGGACACCCAGGTGGCAACAAGGAACACCAGTGAACACATGTGGAAGGAATTAGAAAGAGGGAATAACCAATCAGGACAGGGTTTGAATCAACAGGGCAATCAGCAGCACTATAAAAGAACACAGACACCCGTATTGAGTGTACGGACTCTGGGGGTTGCAGGGTACCCTTGGGAACATCTATGCCTAAGGGGTGACCTGTGGCAAACTTTTAAGCCAACAATCATATTTTCATTCATCTTGTTGCTTCAGCCACAACAAAGAGGCCAGGAATCCTTGGAGATGCCACAGAATGGGTACTAAGATTACATTATTCAAGATTCCTGGCAGGCAGCCATCTTGCTGAGGTTCTAATTGAACCATGTCCTGTGTGTGTTGTGTGCGGGTAATTCAGAATTCAGTATGAGCCTTGCACAGGCGAGACAGGCCTGGTGAATAAGAAAAACATTAATGCAGCGCTTCCCTTGCTTCCACCGGTGAGAGCAAGAGTACTGAAGCAGCCTTTCAGGAATTCGGTCCACACTTCTCTTTTGCCCCTGAACCCACTGTGAGGGTTCAACAGGCTGCAGCTGAACTACTTGGGCAGATTTTTAAAACATTTATTTTATTACACTTAACCTATTACATTCAGAACCACAGAACAAACAATGGTCACTGCAATTTGTATACAAGTATAGGTGTTTGATAGTATTTACAATATTTCAACATTATATATACGACTATAACTAGCAATGTCCCCTCTGCTCCCCCCAAGTTAACATAAAGGCCTTAGCACACTAATCAGCAAGTACACAAGTTATTGCACGTATACATCGACTGCATTATGCATCCAACAATAGGCAACGGTCTCAACTAGTGCTGGGGTATTTTCTAAACTCTCCACAGATGGCATTACACCTATAGGACGAGTGCAGCAGCTCTTCGTCCATATGCGTCCTCCAATTCATGGCAAAATGTAAAATCCTGTAGCCAAGCCTCCTTTGTCCGGCGGGAATCCCTATAACAGGACCAAGCCAGCCTAATCCTTGCAACCACCGAAACCTGTGACGTGTGATCGAGCCTTGCCTAAAGATCACGAGTAACCACACATGAGGCTCCCTAGACACTGGTCCCGGTGTAATCCCTTCACCCCAATATGCATGAAGTTTGGGAAATGACCACGCAAGTGAAAGGAAGTCTGATTGTGTACACATGCAGCCAGAGCACGCATCACAAACTGCTGGAATCTTTGCAGCAGCTGTTTTGGTTTCTGATGTAATTGCAGTAGGCATTTGTAGTGGGTAAGATGGTATTTGTAATTAAAGGAGTTTGATTGATTTTGTCTGCCTGCAAACTACCTCACAGTCCTCCACGTCATCCCATCTCTCACACCTTGTCTGTGTTACTCTACCATGTGGCTAAATACATGCTATATATTGTGGATACTATTTTTTTACTTGTCAAGATTCAATAATGTATGCTGTGACTGGAGAAATTGATGGTTCTACTGGTAAGGAAGGTATATGGGTCTTCAGTTCATGCCACATTCAATCATAAAAATATATTTGCAGTGATGTTACTTACCCCTTATATCTGAATTGCTTGAGCGTGACACATTAGCCTGTCGTAAAAAGTGCCCATTGTCAGTGATACCCAGTGCCTGCAGAAGGATCTGAGCCAGTTTATCAAATGTGGTCTCTATGTCTACTGTTTTATATAAGGCAAGTGTTGGTGCATACAGAAAGTGCATGTTGGATCCCTTATCCAGTATTTGGCATGCTTTCCATGTAGTGCGTGCTGTTTGGATCTTCAATCTCGATTCTACATTCCTGCTTCAGATTACTGACTTCAGATCCGCTCCATAAATATCTGCATGCTCAACCGTCACATGCTAATAGCCTTGAGAGTGTTGAAACCAGCATGTGGCACATTGAGCTTGTGCCACCCAGTAATGCAGGAACAGCCAGCCCCCTTTTCATTAACATTTCGGAAGCAATTCTGGGTTGTTTGCAGGCCCATACTAACGTTATCAAAATGCTGCATAGTCTACTGAAATATGCCAGTGGAGGCATGAGAGGTCTATTCTGGAATATGTAAAGTAATTTCGGGACTAGCATAAATTTCTGCAAGAAAACCCCCCACCAGCAGGGGCAGTGGCATTCTAAATCACCTTCCAACGTTATGTTCTGATATGTCCATGATATCCAAATAGTTATTATTGTATAATTGATATGATTTGTATCACCCCTACCTCTGGAGCCTTCCTTCAAACCCCAGGGGAGTTTCCAAGACCCCCCCCCAGCAGGGGTTGTGGTGGGAGTAGGGGTAGGGAAAAGCATTTACCTGTCACTGCAACAGTAAAGAGAGCAGGCAACAAACCCTGCGCTAAGCGACTTCTCTCAATTGCCAACACAGGAGAGGTTTACCAATGACACATTATATATTTTTTTGTAGTCCACTGCTCACACCATCCAGTATCCCTTGGTGTGCATTAAAAGACATGTGCCCTATATAACACATCAATACACAGTAGTTCAAATAGAATAGATGTGCAATATTCATGTTCAAAATACATCTGATAACACTCAGTAATGAGAACACTCAATGTGTCTTATACATACGCTAAATATTTAATGAAAAACATTGCTACTGTTATAGTCAATATGCACAACACACTAAAAATGCAAAATGTCATTAATGGAAAAGCTGAAATCGTTGTCATTGCCTTTACCTCTAATCGAGACTGAGACTGATCAACATTCTCCAAGAAACCATGGTTACCTTAGAAATCAACTGCCTGCCTCTCCAGGTCATACTAGGTGACCTCACAAATCTTGCTAGGCAATCTTCATAGAAGCATCTGCCTCACCAAACCATGATAGGCAAACTGATAGAATCACCTACCCAAATACCTCAATACCTTTCTCAGTGTGATATTAATAAAGGGTAAAGGTTCTCTCATACTTTCTAACTGTAGAGAGAGCTGGATACCATCGAATGCCTGAATCAGTGTATGCAATCCAGGAAACAATGGCAAGAAAATTGGTAAAAATATCAAAAACCCCCTTATAAGAGCACCACCAGAAAAGCACAAAAATAAGAAAAAATGCTTCAAAAATAATTAAATTGTCCATTGGGATATTTGGTGCCAGTGTGTAGCCCATCCAGAACAGGGCCTGCACCTTAGCCGGTGAGCTGATGTGCCTTAGAGAAGAAAAACAAAATTGTTCCCCATATAACTCAATCAATATCAAAGTTCTGCTCAAACGTTAACAGGCAGCGTCCTCTATGGACTCAAAATGCCTCAAAACAACCAAAACTCCAGTTTAGTGGCTTCAACCCCAGCAAGGAAACAAGCGGTAACTTGACCACTCCTTTCTGGAAAAAGGCCTCAGCGTTCTATCTCTCTCCAGCCTTCCAGCTGTCTGCCACTTGTCTTCTTGCCAGCTCTGCAGCCCCAAACTGCTGCGTGGGGCTTGAGACCGGTCATATTTTTACTATTCGGGTGTTCTCATTTCTACGCCTACAACCGACAACTTTCCTCCAGCACTAGAAATCTTTCTAAACAAAAGTATCAGTGAACTGAATCTGTCTTGTGTAAGCAATAGCAAGGATGATGCCGTCATCTAGCTCTAGGAATCTTTCCAACAAAAGTGTCAGCGGACTGAAACTCCAGCTAGGACAGAGATTTGTAGTCCCTTCGCAATACCTTGTTATCTTTTGTTTATTATTTATTGGAACACGTGGCGCTTCTCCTGGAAAGGTCAGAAGAGCAATGAAGCCTATGCTTGTAGAAGAGAATTAGTGTAGCAAACTCAAGGTCGCCGGCGCCCAGCCCAGACTATTGAAAAAAACATAACATACTCACATTCTTTCTAAGTTAAATGCTCATGGCTCATGTTTACTGAATATGAAAGCGTTTGCATCACACTTTCTACTAGCTTCAGGGCACATCAACATGTTGTGTGAGCCGTAGCCCCAGCCTTGATGCTAATACAAAGTGTGATGCAAATGCTGTCATATTCAGTAAACATGAGCTGTGAGCATATAACCTATAAATAATGTAAGTACAGTAAATTAATTTTATTTTCAATAGTCTGGGCCGGGTACCAGTGACTTTGAGTCTGATACACTATGACATCACTTTGGCGTCCCTGGGTGGGCCAATGCTCAACCATCCATGAGCTGTAGAACAAGCCGTGCAGGCATCATAGGTATAATGGGAATAAGAGTGAAGAGACAAAAGAGCATGTAAAATGTAACAGAATGCATATTTGCTAAACATGTGTTCACTCAGAACCTTCACTAGATAATCAATACTAAAACATAAACATTTCTTCTTGAGACAAGCCAGCTGTAGCAGGTTCTCACCAGCAGACAAACTTCAGTCACTGGCGGTCGCTAATGAATCAGAGGTGGGTCTCAAGAAATGTTCCAAACAGTTCTCATCTGTCAGGCAGGAACAACTTGCTTTGGTGCATTGAACCTGCTCTCTGTTACTCGTCATAATCAATTGTACCTGTTCTCTGTTACTTTTCATGATTAAATAAAAAGATGATCAGGATTGGTATGATGTGAGGATATAGAACACAAGTGTATTCCCATAACCTATGTTTCTTGAAAAGTCCATAATACTCTTCAATGGATTGAAAGAGAAGAATGTCTTTGTCAGCCAGTCCATAATAGATCCCAGAATGGACACCCCAGTTGTTAAAGCAGAGTTTCCAATAGGACTTGAATCTCCTTTGCCCAATCTGGTGTTCTCTCCAACAGGCCTTTTGCCAATTGCAGTGCTCTGTTGCTTCTACGTAAGTCTCTATGGTGCTGGTAAAGTGGATCTTCATATCCAGGAGGTTTGCCATTCTCAGTGATAGTTGCAGGAACTTTAGAGGTGATAGCTTAATTTCAGGCCTATTGAATAGCACCTGCTCAGTCCACACTGGTGGATGAAAAACGATTTTGCAACACTTTACCAACTTTGAGACTGTAATCAAGCTGGCAATCCCCATAGACCACAGCTTGAAATGTTAAACTGCACAATGTAAGATCCATTAGGAAGCAGCAGAGCTTTGCTACTGAAGGTTTCTAGTCGAATGACCCTCAGCACAAACTTGGTTGAGTTTGAATTCTGCTCACACGGGATGACCTTGAGAATGTCCTGGCATCTTGTGTGGGGTGTTCCCACACAGTTCTTCAGGGTATACAGTTGTACAGTAGAATCCTCCTGATTCACACAGGCATGGTTATGGGGCACCTAAAAGAGAGTTTGTAGCCATTGCTTTTCTACTCGATGCATGGTGCCCCAAGCCTGCAGTTCCTCACACAACACAGGTGTTTCATCTGGCATGGATATGTTCAGGATCCCATGTAGAGTCCACGAAAATGAGCCTTTATGCCACCCCGATATGCCATAGAATATTTCCTTGAGTACACTCAGCAAAGTGTAGGTAGACTCTGAAATAGCCTGTCTTTGAGCTTGTCTTGATATGTTCAGTTGTGTCAGCTGCTCTGGCCATGTGAAAGTTGACCAATCTGCAACAACTCTAGTGAGCATGTCCAGGAAGTCTGTGATCTTCAGAAGTTCAATCTTTGCTTGTTGTTCATCCTGTAATGTTTACAGGTCCTCTTTGATGTCATGCACCATGTCCACTACCAAACCTCTCTGCTTGTAGATTCCCTGCTGCAATGGCATGAATTTTTTATCTGCTACACATGGCACAACTCGATGGGCAGCACTGCCAGTCCTTGGATGTACAAGACGGCTTTATTCAAGGTAAATTCAGCTTTATTCACCTCCGTTTTGGCCGTAGCCTTTTCTAGATGGCCTATCCTGTCTAGGATTGCAGACCATTTACCTAACCATCCTCATGCGTCTATTTCACTAACAACCTCATGTGAAGGTGCTTGCTTTGCCATTAGCTGGCATGGTTTACCTAAGGAAATAGCATAGGTTTGTGAAATATTTTGTGAAACTCATGCTGTGCAAGGCCCTACACTCAAACCTTTGTGTCTTTTATGACATTCATTGCCTCCAAGATTCCATTCTACTAGAATGCCTGAGGCATTTGTAATCTGTTTACATTTATTTTCCTTTTCTGCTTTGTTAAGCTTTGAAGTTGTCCACCAAAATGTACCCCCCCCTTGACTTCCCAGTCTGGATATGTGGATAAACAGTCTGAACTATATATTACCACAAAAGGAGTGTGATTGAGGAAAAACATCAAATGTGGATTTCTACATGCTATGTCTAGCATGTCTGTTCCATGTACTTGCCAAGATTCACCCCCTCCCCCACAAGGTGGTAAGAGGGACTGTGGCTTGCCATGTTTCCTCTATCATTGTGTTATAGAATATTTTATCATACACCACTGAGAGTGTAGACCACATACACAGGCCACCTTGCCTTAAAATCTGGTGGCAAGTTCAGTAAAATAACAGGACAATGCCCCCAGAGGGTTATGCCTAACTACTGCACTGGTTTTCTCTTATAGAAAACAAAGGTGTCAAAAATATTTCACAAAACATACATGGTCTGCCATGTCATCTAGCTTTTTTAGATCATCTTCAGGATTTAACAGTGCTCCTTGAGGAAAATCTTCTATCTTGGATCTCAACAGGTTCCTTAAGGTGTCTGTGATGTGCATTTTAGGGGTCACTAGCCTAGATTCATCTGCCACCGATAGTGTATATACCTGGAGCTGCATAATATGTGTTATACTGGCATGTCCAGAATTGCCTTACACTAGTGGGTATATGCTTATTTGTGCTGAAACTCCTCCCACCTCATCCACCTTTACCTCCCTCTTGTGTATTGGGTTTTGAGTATGTGCCGTATCTAAGGGTGAAATGTTCAACTCTCAGCTGATTATTAGGCAATAAGCCCAGAGACTACGGGTCATTACTGCATAAGGTAATGCCCCCGGGGCCCATACGCTCAGGCCTTAACAAAGGCCCCAATGGCATTACTTTATGCGTTAATGACTCACAGTAGAGAGGCTTGGTGTTTTTTTTTTTCAGCTGCGTCAGATGCCAGTCGTGGACAGGAAACCGTAGTCTGTTTTCTCTTACCGTGGCGGGCATAGTAAGCAAAGCAAATGGCCGCCATAGAAGGGGAGAAGGGGCTACCCGTTGTCCCTTCTCTCTTTCCATGATGGGCATTGAAGTACAATGGAAAAAATGTAAACAAAAAAAATTGCCTCCCTTGGGAACAGGGGCATAACCATATTGAGCTGGCTTAAGCTGGTCGACGGACACTTGTCATGTACCTTTCTTTGGGGGCAGGGGTGGTAGGACTGCTTTTCTTGAGCCAATAGGTTTCCATATATTAGTAGGAGGTCGGTAGCGCAGTCCAAGTGCTTCTTTATCATGGATCTTCTCTAGGACGTAGTCCCCAGATTTATGATATGATAGGTTATTTATAACGTGCTTAATACACAGAGGTTTCTAAGGCCTGGTGAGAGAACTGCAAGAATTGTGTAAGTCAGGTATATACATAGGAGTTTCAAACAGCCGCTCATAAGGAGTTTTACCCTCACATTCAGGAAGGTGAGGTAGATTATTTATGCTACGCTGCACTATAGGTATGTGATTCACCCAATTATCACCAGAAAAAAAGGATGCATTTGGTCAAGGCTTACATTATTATCCCATTGGCCCTCTCAATGACACCATTAGCTTGTCGGCAAAATGGGTTAGAAAAATGCAGAGTACAGTCACAGCTTGACAGGGCCTCTCTTAAAGTTTTCACTGAAAAGGTGGGCCCATTGTCAGCTTAGAGGAATTTAGGTGATGTCATGGCTACTAAGGACAGCAAACCATTTATGACCTCCTTGCAATCAGCTTTCTTCTGAAGATTTAGCCAAGTGAACCTTGTGCACGAAGTCTACCACGACTAATAAATATGTGTACTTATTGACAGGTGTCAGTGGACCTATGTGGTCCATATACATGCATTCAAAAGACACTATTGCCCTTGTTAATGTGCTTTACTGGTGGTATGCGTGAATTGTCCACTGTTGTCTCTAAACATATAGGGCAATTTTCTATGTACTGTTGTACCTCTTTACTAAGCCCTGGACACCAGTATCTTTCCTGTAAGAGTTGTGTAGTAGCTGAAATCCGTAAGTGGGTGGAGGCTACATTTGCATGAGCGGCAGAGATTAATTTGAATCTATCCTGTTTGTTCAGTAGTACTGTGTCAACAGGGCCTCTTTTTGACCTAGATATAGTGACCATTACTGTATTCTCCTCTACAGCATAGTTATATGTAGTGGGGAACCCTTGAGGGTTAAGACATATACGCATGCTTTTATGTCCTCATCTATATTGGCCTCAAGCCCAGGGATTGTATCTCACCAGGACTGAAATCTCTTCACTGGCTCCCAGTGGCTGCGAGGATTAAGTTCAAAACCCTCTGCATTGTCCACAAGGCCTTGTGGGGCCTGGGGCCTCAATACCTTCAACTCTCTCTACCTAAATATCTTCCTTCTCGACCTCTTCGCTCATCCGCATCCAACTCCCTCAGGGTCAGTCGCTTCTCCAAGCAACGAGTTGGTGGTAAATCTCTTTCTTCGGCTGGGGCCTCCCTCTGGAACAGCCTCTCTGAAAATTGAGGAGAATCATCTCTGGTTCCAGAAGCACCTCAAAACCTTTCTCTTTGCTTCTGCTTTATCTCCTCCTCTCCCCTGCTGAATTCCTGGCTGAAACCGAAACTGCACTGGTTACCTGGCCACCCCCTGATCTCGGGCCCAGGTCATCCTCCGCCACCAGTCGCACACCTGCACTGCCTTCCTGGCAACCCCTACACTTGGGGACTGTTTTCTGTATCCCTACAGTCCCACTACCAGCACTTGACACCTGTTGTCTGCACTTACCCTTGCACTTGACACCTGCTGGCCGTACTTTTACTTATTGTTATTTATTCTTTTATCCCATGTGCTGAACTGTCCCCTCTCCCCCCCACACTCTCCTCCTTCCCCCTTCCCATGCACTTGTGTGATCTAAATAACACCTGGCCTAGTAGGATCGTTGACTGTCTTCCCTCTCTTCCCCCTTGCTTGGCTCGTCGCGGCTTGAAACACTTGTGTATAGGCGCGTTTTAAATGCCATATCATATATGCGACTGAGTGTGTCAATGCTGCTACCGCTTTGTGTACTATATGCAGACTGATCAGCAAGCACATTGGTTGAACTGTGCACAGAATCTTGTTTATGTTCTTTTGTATGTATAATCCAGCCTTCTTTTTTATTTCCTTTTTTTTTATTTTTGATGTCCCATATTTCTTTCCACATTTGTTTTGACAATATTGGCTTGCCTTTAGAATCCTAAATGAGTTGGCTTGCCCCCATTGAAGCTCAAAGTTATAACCTCGTACTACATAGTCTGAATCATGCACACTTAGAGTGGGCTCATGTGGACCAATTTGGTTTAGTGCAAGGAGGAGGCCTTGTAACTCACCAGCCTGAGTTGATGTATCTCCTAAATGTTTTGTTTGTGTATCCTGGTATTCAAACTCATTCTTATGGTTGAATCATCCCTTTACAGCAGTACAGGCAGCGGAATACTTGGAGTGTATTCCAACTGCTGGAACATCACTTCCATCACAGTATAGTATGTTTGCAAACATCCAAAGTGGAATGTCTGGTACTGCTGCTTCTGCTTCTAGTTGTAGTTGTAGAGATAAGTCCAGATCATGCATTTGTAGCAATTCTGGTTTATAGTGATGTCCCCTAAAGATTATAGCAGTGTATCTATAGCTCTATGAATCCAAAGATTGTGCAAACCATCAATTTCCCAGATCCAATACAGTCTTATATCTGTATTCTTGTATGTTACTCAGATGCCTGAACTATGTATGTTCTGTGCAGTCTATGAGCAGGCATTAGCATTTAAAATCCTAGTTAATTACCAGTCTATATGCACCACCTGGTTTGGATACTGGATGTAATGCTGTATTGTAGGGGCTTGCGTGTTCTATCAGAACCCCTTGATCTAATAACTAATCCACAGTCATTTTCAAATGTGATATAGCCTATGTTTTGATTGGATATTGTCTGTGAGGCTTTGGTGTTGCAAACACTGACATTGTATGAAGAGGAAAATCTATCATATCTTACATAGTTCTTGTATAACTGTGCTACACCTAAAACAGCCCATGAGGCTGCATAGGAGTTCAATGCATGTTGCTCAACTTCATCTGAAAATACTGGTTTAGTCAACCCCTGCCACCCCCCAAGTAGTTCCCTAATATATAGTCTGGGCCAATCATGTATTGCTAAAAGGCTGTCTTGTGTTATATGCAAATTAGACAAGAACAGTGCTTTTATCGCTTTGGATGTTCTCCTTCAAGGTGAATTGTAACTATATATACAATATTGTCCTCAACACTTCTCAGGAGGGAGTGATAACCTCTACGTTGAGATTAGTAGGAATCAGATGTCCAAGCTTCTTGTGTCCTTCTTTAAATATGGTAACTTGCATACCCAAGTCCAACTGTACTACTAACCAATCCCTTGGATGCTTAGTCGCTGGTATTATCCTGTGTGTCTAGAGCTATTGCCATTGTTGCCTTTGTCTACTCTCAAAGTTGCAGTTTGCTTCCTTTCTCCTTTCTTCTCCTTCCTCCTGGTGAGATTTTGCTCTCCCTTGGGTGCCGAGCCCTGTTTCTTCTCTATCTGTGAAGAAGAAGAAGGATATTCTTCATCCCTGTATCTGTGTGGTTGTCTAAGCTGCGCCTTATCCCTTAACTGATGGGTACTTTTTCACCACTTCAGCCCTTAAATGGTCTTCTATCCCAACCAGTTTAATGCTTGTAACTGGTACTATCTCTTTCTGTAGATAGTGTTCTGCTGCAAAAGGTCTCCTTTTCTTCTTTGGCAGGGGGCATACTGGAAGCCCTTGTCCTTCCCTTTCTGCCTCTAGCTGAGAAGGTATGTCTGCCTGGTTCATGTCTGGTACCAGTGGTGCTAGTAGGTGGTGCTCTTTTAGAGTGCTTATTTTTCCCTGGGGGCCTACCCAGGCAATCTCTTTTTAGGGATCTGTAAGCAGCTGCTACAATATGATGAAACTAGAGTTTCCTTTCTTGGTTACTGGGCAATACTGCTAGGTGTCTGGAGACGTTTAGTCTTACTGACTCACCTTTTAATAGGGGCATGAGCACCCCTTCTATCATGGAATAATTTCCCCCCAGCTATTGCCAGCCCTACAATCATTGCTGCTTCTGCTCCCTGGGAGTTCAATGTCTTTCTCAGAATGGGGGTAAGTGCTAATTGACAGAGTCCCAATTAAAATAAGGTTCAACGAACTATACATTGAAACCCAAGTATCACAGTGTTCCATAGGTAGATTACAACCTGTTGGCATTACAATTACTCTGCTGAGGAGTGACCTGAGGGTAGACCATCTAGTGATTTCTTCTTGCCTTGAGGGGCAGATGCTGAATAAGACTTTGAGGGTCTGGAATGGAAGTGTTCCTTCCTCCCCTGCTAATACAGGTCCGGGTGCTGCTGGGACAGCTCCCAAACCTCTATAATCTACAGCTTGAGGGTGGGCACTGTCAAAATGTCTCACCAGAATGTTATAGTGCTCCCTGGTATGTGGGTCAGTTCTTATTTGAAAAGACATCCCGCTCTTCACTAGAGTGTGGTAGTGCCTTATAGCTAGGTAGCTGCTAAGGGGACTTGCTTGAAAAGCCACCCTGCTCTTCACTATATTATTCTTTTTATTGCCAGGCCTGTAACAGCCCCTGTAGCCCCTCTTCAGTAGCTACATGGGGAGAATATTTAAGGGTGCAGGAGAGGTGGAGCATTGGCCCACCCTGGGATGCCAAATTGATGTGTTTTTTATCACCCTTAGCTCCAGAGCCTTCAAGGAGAAGCATGTACCTGTCACTGTACAACAGTAAAAAGAGCAGGCAACAACCCCTGCAGTAGGTTGCTGTTCTCAATTGCCAAAACAAGAGAGGTTTACCAATTTCACATTATATTTGTACTTGATAGTTGACTGCTCACACCATCCAATAACCCTTGTTGTATATTAAAAGACATGCATTATAAATGCAAAATGTCATTAATGAAAAACAGAAATCATTGTCATCGCCTCTACCTATAATCAAGACTGTTCAACCTTCTCCAAGAAACCATCGTCACCTTAGAAAACCAACTACCTGCCTCACCAGGTCATGCTAGGCGTACTCGCAAATCATGCTAGGGAATCTTCATTGAATCACCTGCCTCACCAAACCATGATAGGCAATTTCATTGAAGCACTTGCTCAAATACAATTTTTCAGGGTGTCAATCTATGCAGTAACACATTATTTTGGACCTCTCATTGCTTTTGCTTGTTTCATGCTCATGGAGGCTTGAGTTGAAGAGTGGAGTGAAGGAGGAAATGGAGGTTATGAGAAGGCTAGAGGTGGAGTTTGGGGAGGGGCATGTGGTGTGCAGTCAAAGAGGCCATGTATGGGTTTCCTAGGCCGGTGGAGAAGAGAGGAGACTTAGAAGACAGCCCCTTAGGTATCAGGTGACATTGGGGGGTTGTGAGGAGGATAGTACGAGTGGACTGGGATCACTTAGAACGAGGACCGTTGGGCTTAGAATGGTCAGAGCCCCATCAGGCATCCTCCATTTTCCCAGACCAGCCTACTTCCGGTGTAGTCTCAGCCGCTTCACTGATGAAAAACAAATGCTCATGCCTTTGCTAGTAAGTGGTTTGGAACTGCATTACAACACTGTCCAAGATTCTCAGGGACTTCTTGCACTTCTTTGTCTGGGGAGGATAGCTCAGGGGCAACGTGCTCACTTTGAAAGCAAAATGACACAGAGCAACACAGGTTCGATCCCCGGGTCCGCGCTTAGAAACCTCTGGGTATTAAGTGCGTTATAAATAACATATCATATCATCATATCATTGCATGGATGATGATATAGTCGGAATCAGTGACCCATAGGACGGGAGCCTGACGAAAGACCCCCAAAGCCCTGAAGCAAAAGTGATCTGTGAGAAGGACAACAGTTTGCTTTCTCAAGAGACTGTCAGGGACACTGCAAGGAAGGGCCAATGAGACTTTTGAAAGACATTGCTTTTGGATGGTATTGGATACTCAGAGACTTTCAAACATGAGTCTTATGGAATACTTTTTTGCAACATTTTTGGGATTGAGATACTCCGGAATCGAAAAAGCGACACCTAACCCAGAGGTAGCAAGGCACAGAGGCATCAAGAGGATTGCAAAGCTTGGTTACATACAGAGGAATGAGGTCCAACTGTGGTTACAGTGCTGGACGCGTCAAAAAGAAACAATGCACGCCGAAGAGGCATAAGTTACAGCGATAAACAATATAAGCAATATTATATACAAGATGCTGGTTGTCTCATGAAAGGTATCTACGCCGAACAGTTGACAGCCTAAATGTACATATTTACAAACATAGTGGTGTGGGACATCAGGGCGGCAAGAGAGAAAGCAGTCGTTATGTGTCGTGAGCCTTGAGCCAATGGATGGTCTTAGATCTGAATTGGCGGTAGGGAAGGTCCTCCCTGCAAATAGGTGGAAGGGAGTTCCAGAATTGTGCTGCTTTTACCGGGAAGCTGTTCCCTCCAGACATTGTACGTTTAAATCTAGGCACCAGGAGGAGATTAGAGTTGGCCATTCTAGAGGGGCGAGAGGAAGTTGGTTTGGTGAATCTAGTGATAAGGTATTGAGGGGCTGCTTGGTGGAGGCATTTGTGAGTCAGGGAAACCGATTTGAGGAATATTTTGTCTTTAGTGGATAGCCAGTTGACGGATCTTCTAGAATCAGAAATGTGGGCTTTCTTTGGGATACTGAGGGCCGCTCTTAGGGCATTATTTTGAAGGATTTGTATTTTGTTAGTGATATATTTGTTGCATCCTACATATAATGCGTTGCAATAGTCCAGCTTGGACAGGATCAGCGCCCTGGCTAGGGTGATGCAATTGGATGGAGAGAGAAAAGGTTTAGCTGCTCTGATGAGTTTGCATGTATAGGATGTGGCGGAAGCCATAGCATTAACTTGTTTTTTGAAGGTGAGAGTGGAGTCTAGGTAGAAGCCAAGGGTTTTGACCTCCTTGGCTGCCGTAATCTTATTGTTGTCAATAACAAAAGAGGAGTAATTTTGGTCCAGTTTGCTAAGGTTATGTGGGGACCCTAGAATGAGGAGTTCTGTTTTGTCATCATTCAGGCATAGACCGTGTGAGGCCATCCATGCCTGAATGATGAGGTACACTCTATTGACGAAGGACAAATCCTTGTTATAATCCCCCATCAACAGGATGAGGATCTGGGTATCATTGGAATAATTAGTATAGGTGATACCCAGAGCATCTAGATCATCAAAAAGGGGCTTTGTGAATATGTTGTACAGTGTCGGGGAAACGCATGATCCCTGGGGCACGCCGCAGGTGATGGGCGTTGGGTCATCTGCTGCTAGTAGGGAGAAGACTCTCATCGTGCAGTTATTTAGAACGGATTGGATCCAGTCAGTTGCCTCTTGAGAGAAGTGGGCTGCTTTTTGAAGGTGGTCACATAAGATCTTGTGGTCGACCAGGTTGAAGGCAGCTGAGAGATCATGAAGTAGCAGTAGTGCAGTCATACCCTGATCTCTTAGCTCATCTATCTGTGCCTTAAGATCTATGAGTGCAGCTTCGGTACCATGTTGAGGCTGGAAGCCCGATTGTCTGACTCCTAAGAGGTGGAAGTGCTCGAGGTAATCTTGGATTTGTTGGTATGCTATTTTGTCAAGGATTTTAAGAAGGAACGGTACTGTGGTGATGGGGCTGTAATTAGTAGGAGTAGAGGGGTCTAGATTCGTTTTTTTGAGCAGGGGGAGGACCCATGATTGTTTCAAATTGTTAGGTACGGTGCCTGATGTGAATGACACATTTATTTGTTTGGTAATAAATGGTGCAAGATCACGAGCCGCATCCTTAATCAATTGTGCAGGGCATAGGTCCCCATGGCAGTTCGATGGTTTGAGAGTGAGAATTACCTTTTCTACCTCTTTGGTAGATACTCTGTGGAAGTTAAAGTGGGGATTGTGCGCATGGGGGTGCGTCTGAGTAGGGTGAGTCTTTTTAGGGATGAGGCTGCTAGGTTTAGTAGAAGAGAGAAGGGAATCTCTTTTAGTGTTTATCTTTGTCTTGAGGGAGGAGATTTTGTTGGCTAAGGCATTTTGTATACCCGTGCACCAGTTTTTATCCTTGAGGCACGAGTCAGGAGCTTGGATAGGAGATTCAACCTCTTTTAGTATAGTAAAGAGCTCTCTGGTATTAGATTTGGCTTGTAGGATTCGAGTGCTGTAGGACATTTGTTTGGCCAGGATAATTTCTTTTTTATATTGGGAGGCTAGTCTACTCAGGTTTTTCTTATTTTTTTCTGAGGGATGTGATCTCCAGATTTTTTCACTGCGTTGCTTTTCCTGTCTGAGGGCTTTAAGATGGGGAGAAAACCAAGAGTTGATGTGTTTTCTAGGTTTGCTCTTTTTCAGCTGCGAAGGGGCTATGACATCAAGAGATGAGGGCATAACTTTATTGTATATGTCTACCATCATAACAGGATCTGTATGGTCCGGGATGGCGTTCAGGGTCGGTACGATCAATGGGATCAGATTCTCAGGGGTAATGTTCTTTTTGTTTCTAGTCTGGACAGCTGGAGCTAGCTGGAAAGTCTTGTGTTATGGAGGGTAGAGCTACTTGCCATAGGGAGATGATATGCTGCTTTGGTTCAGTCTTTCCTTAAGTTGTCTTATTTTCCCTGACCCGTCCAAAATCTTGATAAAATGTGCACTACATATTGGTCTTAAGCCATTAATAGTTCTGCTCTGGTCTTATTGTTGCACAACTATGTGCTGACAGTAGTGAAATCTTAGGGCTTTTGCGCTGCGTGATTCATTGTGATGCTTGGTTTGAAGAGGTACTCTGCTGGTTATCAGGTCCTGTCCTTGACATAATTCATGGTGTGCATTCATTTAAATATTAATTGTAAGTTATCCAGTGATTGTGTTCTAGTCTCTCTGCAGGGCGCTCTTCCAGTGGATTTGTGAATGTGATACTTCTGGGTGAAACCACTGGGCTAGTATATAAAAACCTAATAAGTTGCTTTACTTTACATAAGTGTGTTAGAGTGCGCCCTGCTCCCATGTGCCTGATCCAGTTTCTCTTGAAATGCAGTCCTTTGCAGGCATGTACTTTACCTTAGGCTGCTTCAATTTGCAGCATTAGAAGCCAAATGTGGCAATGCTTGTAACATTGCCATGTGTTCTTCTGAGGATGTATACTCTTGGCTTCCTTCATGATCATAAATCCTACACGTGAGCTTGGTGGTCCTCTTTTTTCGGGGGCTAGGTGGATAAGGACCAGGAACCAGTAATATCTATAAGAGTTCCACACTAGCTTCCCTCCCTCGCACCCAAAAGGTGTGACAATTCTAAAACCATATGTAGAAACAGGAAAAAAGGAGTTATAACTATGCCTTATGCCATGATCAAATACATATTTTAATTATTATTTTGTACAAAAAACATAAAAAACACAATAAAATATATTCACTATTGTGTACCAATGAAAAGTAAATTGAAACAACACATATATCATCACAAACACCCTTCTTTAATTTTTGGGGGGTGATGGCGGGGTTAGTATTGGATAAAGAAAGGTGTTTGTGATGATATATGTGTTGTTTCAATTTACTTTTCACCTTACCCGTTCTGAATGGTAGAGGTTTCCCTCTGCCAGGATAATGTCCTAAGAAGCGCCGGGCAGCAGAGGGTCCTCACGTTGCTCTGTATCAACAGAGTATTACAATGTGAACCATTAGGCACTGACGGGAGTGAGGGGGATACTATTAGCAGGGACTTTTGTCTTTTTTAGAAATGTGAATGGGAGGGAGTGATCACAAGTGCGAAGGGTGCATAATGTTGCATGCTTTATGAAATAATGACTATGGCTTTAAAACCCAAGGAGGATTTGTTAGGCTCACAGTAATCTGCATGATGCTATTGTGACTTTGCATGCAGAATGGGGAGAATGAAACTAAAGCCATACTCCCATTGCTCAACATATTTCTATGACAATGTATATAGTGTATGGTTAGTTTACTATGAAAGGCTAGTTTATTATGTAATGTGGTTTGCTTCTAATACATTGCTATAAATAATTGTATGTTATATGTATTATATAAATAATAAGCACATGAAATGTAAAGCTAAACCTTAATAAATATCTATATCAACTAACCCTGGAAAGATGTGCACGGTCGCTTAAATTGTCCAGATCCCAGTTTCACCATTTAACCAAGTGTGTGATCCTGAGCAAATTATTTAATCACATTGTGCCTTATCTGTAGCTCTGTAACTGATTCTGATTCACTTCAAAGCTTATGTTAACGTATCATGCTATTATAATGGAAAAGCCTAATGACTATAAAGTTGCTCCACATATAACAATAGTGCAATTTAAATATTTTACAACACAAAGTTATTTGTTTCTTGGCTTATTTATGGCAACTTATTCTAAAATCACTTTCAGGGTGCCTCCAAGTATCAAAGACTGATGAAGCGCCTTGCAATGTCCTTTTCTGTGAAGTCACTTCTGTTGGTGCCTTCCATATGCTAATTAGGAAGTGTGCATGTATTTGGCCTCAGATGGCTTGGACAGAGCTCCCCAACAAACATACACAAACACAATTAAATATATATATATATATATATATATATATATTTATTTATTTTTTTAATTACCTCTGCTCTGCTTTCAAATGTTGCGCGGGCCATGTCTCATGTTACACCGACCTAACCTCTTCGCACACATGTGCCTCTAGACAGAAACCAGGAAGCTGAATGAGCTTCCTAGTTCCTGTCTGTGTGTCACACAAAGCCAGAAAGCAATGCTCTGTGCCGCTGGCCCCCGGAAGTGCTGCTGCTAGCGTGACAGCACAGGCGCCAGGCTGTGCAACACCCAGTTCAGCACCCTGCCTGCTGACTTTGAGTCAGGCTAGCCAGGGTGAGGGACTTAGCCACCCAGGCCACCCCAGCCCTTAATGTGTTGCAGTGCGGCTGCCAAGCATCTTTGCATTCTGCAATGAGACAGCACAAGCCTTGCTGAGCACCCCAGCTGTGCTTGCGCTGTCCAATTACATAATTGATGATTGTGGCCCCCCTGCCCTCCTTCCAAAAGATGGGGGGGACAAAAAGGCATGTCACAGAAGTTGGGGGGGACAAAACCCCCTGTCCCCACCATAATTACGTCCATGTGCCTAACTGTATCCTTCATACCACTACTGCTGCAACCGTACTGATTATGTTACCCAGCAACTGTTCTATTTTCAATTGTCTTGTTCTTACCATGTAACCCAGCAACTATTCTACATCAACTGTCTTTTCTCAACCAATGTAACCTAGCGCTGTGATACTTCCGTGTTTGGGCCCTATCAACAAATGAAATTAATAAATAAATAATGTTGTTGATATCTATTGCCCTAAATCGCCTGACCCCAATTTTTGGAAAGACTTCAGGACTTTATACTCAGACTCAATTTCGGTGTCTTATTTATGTGTGGTGGCTGTCATCACATTGTAGAATTCACTTTGGACTGCAAATTATCTGACAAATGAATTCATTTAAATGCTATATTTTATTTTTAACTTATTGCTCAACTTTTCTTAATTGATGCATGGCGTTTTGTTAATTCTGTGGCGAATAAATTCTCCTTTTACTCACCAGTCAATACATCTTTCTCAGGTATTGATGATATTTTTTCCAATAACTCACTTCTTGTTCAGTATTCTACAATCTCAAAATGAAGCCACAGTAATATCTACTCCCAACTCCATACTAACTATTTTTTAGAAGGTGTGTTGGAGATTTAATAATTGGCTACCCACTCATAAAAATTGAATCCAATCAATGTTTGATTTTTGGACTGAATTGCTTTTTAAAAATGATATTACATGGCCTGCGGTAGCGGCCATGTAGTTATGGTTAAGTTGCTAAACCCATAGGAAGAGCACTTTTTGGGTGGCTTATAACTTCACTCCTCGTGGACGAATCCTCTCCAAACTCTGCAAAAAGTGTATATAAAGTTTATTAATAAAGTTTGGTGAGGTTTGGTGAAGGGGGGCAAAGTTATAGGGGGGATCCCAAATGTCTTTTTTTCCCATAGACATAATGGGAAAAAGTTTGCTCACGCCTACAGCCCAAACCGCTGGACGGATTTCAACCAAATCATCAATGACATTTATGATGTCATCTTTGATGTCCTGGGTGTTAGTCTTAGCAATGTTCGGTGGTGGCGCGAATTATGGTTGCTTAGCTTATAATAACTAGCGAATTTCAGGGGTTTTTCGGTTTTACTTGGAACCATAACGTCTCTTTAACAAAGTTTTTTTACTGAATTTCATAGCTTTTTAGTAGCGCAACTTAACCATAACCTCCCTTTAACAATTTTTTTTTACTGAATTTCATAGGTTTTTAGTAGCACAACTTAACTATAACGTCCCTTTAACACATTTGTTTTACTGAATATATATATTGTGAATTTGATAGATGTTTACTAGGATTCCCTTACTTTACATACATGTAACACAGAATATACTGAACCCCCTGCAAGTGATTTGATGTCCGCGGACTGTGCGTATGTCCGCGGATGGACGCGGACAACATCAACACTACCCAAAAACTCAGGGGGTATCTTAGATTGTTCTATCATGCCATATAAACACTGAATAAGTTAAAAAGCAGCACATCAACACATTATATGTAATAATAAATAAGAAATGGAACCTAAATATGTAACACATCAACCGTCCATTTAAATAGCATATGTACTAAAATGGAATATACCAAAACAAAAAAGATATGCCTCCAACATAATTACCTCACAGAAACTGCACAGCAAGAAGCAACAACAGACCTACACAACAGTGACAACAAAACTTACCAGAAACTAGTAAGTAAACTTCATTTTTCTTATATATTTTTTAAACTTTCTGTATTAGGTACACTAAAAGTAATATATTTTATTTTTGCACAGAAATGTCCAGCACTTTGGAATGGCTTGAAGAAAATTTCCCACGTGATGAAATGAGTGAAGACAGTGATACTAATGGTAGACACTTCTCTATATAAACAAATTAATAATCATTACTTTATGTGTACTTAACAAATTTATTTTTAACAGAACATACAATCAGTGAAAATAATATAGAAAAAGAAACATTAGGAAATGCTCTGCAGTGCATGGTTCAAAAAATGGATATGCTTATGGAAAATTTCAATCTTTTAACACATTTTGTGGAAGACCACATAAAAGAAAAAATGTAATATCATTGTCCCACATGTACCTGTTCCCCCTCTCCATGTCCCAGTCATCTATTGCCAAACCCTCAGTACCTAAAAAACGTTATGATGAGACTTCCAGCCCTTCATCCCCTCCCACCCATCCTCTCCAAACCCTTAATTCCCCTGTATTGGTGTCAGTTTCTGCTTCCCCGTCTCTTTCATACATTTTATATTTGTATATAATAAAAAAAAAATATTGTGTGTTTTAATTCAGTCCTTTGTGTCTTATTTTTTTTAAAAAGGCAGTTGGGGTATCCGCGTATAGCGCGGGTGTCTGGAATGTCCGCAATTAACCAAAATGAAGGTGTTCTAAGGACACTATACCTGTCCGTACTGTCCGCAAGCAAAATGGAACTGTTCTTAGAACATACTCGTGTCCGGAATGTCCACAATTAACCAAAATGGGAGTGTCCTAAGGACACTTTACCTGTCCGTACTGTCCGCAAGCAAAATGGAACTGTTCTTAGAACACACTCAGTGTCCGGAATGTCCGTAATGAACCAAAATGGAGGTGTCCTAAGGACACAATACCTGTCCGTACTGTTTGTGATTACAATGGGAGTATCCGTAACATGCGCACCACACCCATAGGTCCTACGAATATCGCACCTGTCCGTAACTGTCTGTCGCACGTGTGTCACACTTTTAATTAGTTTGAAGACCTGAACAGCTGTCCCTGCGCATTTAGTGTCCTGCGGAGAGCCGACCCATTTGCGAACGTGTCCGCGACGTCATCATGTGACCGCACCCACGCTGAGCATGTGTTCTGATTTGCGGACACTGTCCGGGTCCCCGAACATTTTAAAAGTACTTTTTTCGACAATCCAAAGTATTTTACAATAAAAGTTCACCATTGCACATGTCCCAGACAATGTCCCTGGCGTTCTACATAATTTTTGGAACTTTTTGAGCCTTTTTGGGGTGTTCAATCTGTCCGCGGACAGCACGGCTGTCTGCGGAGCACGCACCTGCACCTCTATAAAAGGCCACACCCCAGAGCTCATACTCATTCTGTCTTTCTTCTACTGCAGATTGACTTGCTTTTTCATCTTTTGCTGCTCTTGCTGCTTTTCCATAATCTCACCTGTTGGCATCCATGGTTGCTGCTGCTCCAGCTGGTGCTACTTCTGCCTCAGCACCAGCCCCACCCCCTCCACCACCATCACCTCCTCAAAGGCCTGCAGAGGGGAACAGGCGTGAGGATGTAGAGGAGGAGGATGAAGAGGATGAGGTAGTGGAAGTCCCTTCTACCAGCACTCGCCGTAAGTCTTGGGTGTGGCGGTTGTTTACCACTCTTGGTGGAGTGCCAAAAACACGTGTGAATAAGGTCACCTGCAATCAGTGCCACATGGTGCTGAGTTGTTTGAGGCCTGGTTCATACAGCTTTGGTACGACATCAATGAAGCAACACTTAAGGTCGTTCCACGGTGGGGCTATTCGCAAGGTTGTACCTTGTGATAAATGTAGTAGGTTGAGTTCCTCTACAACATCCTTCGTTTCTGCTCCTGTCACCACAAGAGACACTCCTGTGGCACAACACATCCCTCCAGCTGCCTCACAGGCCATTCATGATGCTGTTGACCCTTACCTTTCAAGGGTCACAATATTGTGTATGTACTGCGACGCAGCACTCTACAGGGGGGAGAATCTTTGGAGTGCTTTCGAGACTGCATTCACAGAGCACGAGAAGGTCGGCTACCTACCTAAATAAGGCCCACCCTACATCTTCCTCTCTCCACCTGCCCTTTCTTATCCGCGTGGTTGGTGTCCCTTCCTTACCCTCCTTTCCTTGTGTGTCATGTTAAAAAAAACAAAAAATATATAAAACAAAAACAAAAAAAAGGCTCTTTTCAGAGCTGCCTTTCAGAGTTTAAAAATAGAAGTGACAAATAAATAGTGCAGGGACCTGTGCATTTTTCAGAGGTCCGCGGACAGTCCGCGGACATTTATTTTTTTGGGGTGCTGCCCTATCATAACCATTGCACTTTTCTATGGGAGGAAGTGGTGGCTCTTAAAAGAGCCTTTTGGTGGTGTTTTTTTATGTTTGAAAAACTTCAAATGGTCAACACCTACTGCAAAATGGATTGCTGTAATTCCAAAAAAGGTCGCAATGCATTTTGTAAATTTCTTAGAAAAATCTGATTTCCAGCATAAGTAAGATGGACTCAATGTCTGCGAAAAAATGTATGTGCTACAAAACATCATATTTTCATTGTGAAAAGAGGACATGCAAACATCTCTTAAAAAGGCACAAACAGCCTTACTGACATTGCGCTTCACTTTCTCCATTTGTGGACCAAATGAAGAAGAACGCAGCCATATTTGTCTATGCGCAATACGAGAAAGAATTACTTGGGAATTTGGAAACATGTCCATGACCTCCCAAGTCCTTCTTTCATTGCAAATTGCAAAGAAATTCCAGACACATGTCCTATACTGTTCCCTCCACAATGAATTATAATTATGTCTGGATGATGCTGTGTCTCCAAAGTAGCACAGAGAAGTACCGAGTCCACCCACTTCATTCCGTGCACTCTATGCCAGTGCACTTCCACATGAGCAAATCCAAGATCTGCAGCTACTCCACAGCGTTCTGCATGCACCTGCAACCAATGTATCCATGAGTCTTCCAAAATCCAGATGATCTGTTTTCTGAAGCACACAGCCATAGCTATCTGTTCTTCTCTCAGGAAAAAGACTTTCTGACAAACTCCTTACACAACACACCCACTAAACTTTGTTGACCAATCCCTTGCTCTACTCATTCTCTTTTGCATGCCTCTCAACCCCAAAATCCCCATATGTAATACGCGGTGTCCGCGGACAACCGCCATGTCCGTGGACATATTGAAAATTGGAGCGTAATGAATTACAATTTAAATAGTGTGCCCCATTTCCCCTTTGAGGTTGGCTCTGAAAAGAGACTTTTTTGGGGGTTTTTTGCAGATACTTGACAGACACCTGTTATTTTGTATTTCTTTTTCTTTTTTTCTTACTATACTCCTAAAATCTTCACATAAGCTTCTCCAAAGCAACCCTTACATTCCAAAACAGAATGGCATTTCCCATAAAAGATAAAGAAATGCCATCGTCTTTAAAATAAACAGCATTACTGGAATCAATATTCTCATTATTACAGAAGAACATACCAGCTCTAAGAATGAAAGCAAACATGCCTCGGTTGATTGCACACCTAGCAATGTTTTGCTTAGGACAGAAAGCAGAACTCTTGTCCCAGAACTCTTGTCTTGCCCTAGGTACTAAACCAGAAAAAATAACTTTGGCATTTGGAAGGAAGTTCGTTACTGCTTGAACCAAGTGTTCCAAATCTGCCAACAAAGTAGGGGCACTGACATAGCCCAAATGCAAAGCACCACAGTGCAAAACTACCACATGGGGACTGTTAATCCTGCCCATATCTTCACAAACTTGTACAATTCCCTGTACATTGCAATCAGGCACAGTATTCCACACCACCTCCGTTCCTTGAACATCGAAATTGTTAGCCACATGCCTGCATTGAGCATACTGCTGTAAACCATGCACAAACACATCTCCAACCACCAACACCCTGACTTTCTCCGCCTCTGCCATCTTCACTATACACAGCCTCTTTCAACACAAATCCACAACCTCAACACCTGATTGGCTAATCCCTACAGTCCCCTTTCCATGGAATTTGCTGGATTTGCTGGAAAACCCTGGATGTGGCACGCCCTGTCCGCGGACAGCCACAGTGTCTGTGGAGCGCGTAACTCTTAGACAGCCATTCTACCATTTCCACTTCACTCTCTGTGCCATTCCCTCATTGGATACAGTTAAGCAGTCCCACAACCATCCACCAATCACATCCAAGACCTCTACATCTAACTCCATCATCCTAGTTCAGCACTTCAAATGTACTGTTGATGATTCTGAGTACAAGTCTCATATCATTGGAAAGCACCTACTACAAAAACTACTGTACACGTCTCCAAGATGTCTACTTGCAGCTTCATGCATATCCACATGCATGAATACAAACTACAGGTATGCATATTTTATGCACAGTACATATACAACTCTTATACATGCATATAAACAGAGTAACTGCCACTTAACCTGTGTAACCTATAAAATGAACTTACTATTATTTTTCCCATCTGCTATAATCAACTGTCACTTCCAAACCTGTCTGCTATCTAAATTCTTTGTTTACACACACAGCTATCTAAAAAATTATAATATTAAAAGTTGGGAGAAATAACGGTATAATTGTAGAAAAACACTTACAGGCCGATTCATGGAATAATTAGCGTGGCACAAGTGGGCAAAAACGTGCGAATCGCAGTGGAATAGCGAAAATCGCAGTGCAAGTGCGAAATTCGCACGAAAAGCAGCGCACATCGATTCATGGAAGTCCGTGCGCGAGAAAACCAGCGGATGTGCGATAAAAAAGTGCGCGGCGCACGTTGGCGCACAGGCCATCTAACAGCGTGCGCCAGGTCACAGCGAAAATCGCACAGGCCACAGCGAAAATCGCACATAGCGCGGCGCACGCAACAAATGTAGGCGGAACACGGGCGTAACACTCAGAATGGGGAACAACTTGCCAAAACGCGGGCGTCACGGGGGAAGTACAGGGCACAAGTGCGCGGAACGCCCACACGCTCGCCTACAACACGTATTCATGGAATAGAATAGGGCAAAAAAGCGCACGCTCAAACCAGCGCACAGGCACAAACACGACCGCCACAAGAAAGCAGGCGGTAGCGTCTCTGCGGCTGTAAGAAATGTGCGCCAAAAGGTGCGCCAACAAATAGCACCTATATACTGCCCTGATGAATGTCCTATACTGTGGCCCTCCAGGACAAATGACGTGCAAAGGGGTACCCACAAACACAGACACCCGCTGTCAAAAAATACGTGTGCGTGTATACCGGGGTGCGCGGGAAGTCTCACACGCGATTTGGCCGGGTACGTGTATTTCAGGGGTGCGCGGGAAGTTCCACACGCGATTGGCCCAGTGCGAGCAGGGTACGTGTATTTCAGGGGTGCGCGGGAAGTTCCACACGCGATTACAGCAAGGTATGTGTATTTCAGGGGTGCGCGGGAAGTTCCACATGCGATTTCATCAGGGTACGTGTATTTCAGGGGTGCGCGGGAAGTTCCACACGCGATTGGCCCAGTGCGAGCAGGGTACGTGTATTTCAGGGGTGCGCGGGAAGTTCCAGACGCGATTTCAGCAAGGTATGTGTATTTCAGGGGTGCGCGGGAAGTTCCACACGCGATTTCATCAGGGTACGTGTATTTCAGGGGTGCGCGGGAAGTTCCACACGCGATTGGCCCAGTGCGAGCAGGGTACGTGTATTTCAGGGGTGCGCGGGAAGTTCGCCACGCGATTACAGCAAGGTATGTGTATTTCAGGGGTGCGCGGGAAGTTCCACACGCGATTTCATCAGGGTACGTGTATTTCAGGGGTGGGCGGGAAGTTCCACACGCGATTGGCCCAGTGCAAGCAGGGTACGTGTATTTCAGGTGTGCGCGGGAAGTTCCACACACAATTTCAGCAGGGTATGTGTATTTCAGTGGTTCTGGGGAGTACCACACGTGAATTGGCCGTGTGGGCCCTCCCAGGTGTACGCTCCACAACCTCCACGGACCCTGCAGGCAGCCCACACCACGGGGGGCTACCCTGCACCCATGCTCATGTCCCGCAGGCAGCCCATCCACCATGGGCATGCCCCCCAGCCAACCCACATGTCACCTTGCACTACTGATCAACAATGCATGTCTACCACCACCCCCACCCCCCTGCCACCATGGGCATCCTCCACCAGGCCCCCACTCATGTCTCCCACCACCCCCACCCCCCTGCCACCATGGCCACCCTCCACCAGGCCCCCACTCATGTCCCCCTGCACCCCCACCCCCCAGCATCCAGGGTCACCCTCCACCAGGCCCCCACTCATGTCTCCCACCACCCCCACCCCCCTGCCACCATGGCCACCCTCCACCAGGCCCCCACTCATGTCTCCCACCACCCCCACCCCCCAGCCACCATGGGCAGCCCCCACCAGGCCCCCACCCATGTCTCCCACCACCCTCACCCCCCAGCAGTGCAGGGGCAGCCTCCACCAGGCCCCCACTCATGTCTCACACCACCCCCACCCCCCTGCCACCATGGGCAGCCCCCACCAGGCCCCCACTCATGTCTCCCACCACCCCCACCCCCCTGCCACCATGGGCAGCCCCCACCAGGCCCCCACCCATGTCCCCCTGCACCCCTACCCCCCAGCAGTGCAGGGGCAGCCTCCAGCAGGCCCCCACTCATGTCTCCCACCACCCCCACCCCCCAGCAGTGCAGGGGCAGCCTCCACCAGGCCCCACACTCATGTCTCCCACCACCCCCACCCCCCAGCAGTGCAGGGGCAGCCTCCACCAGGCCCCAACTCATGTCTCCCACCACCCCCACCCCCCTGCCGCCATGGCCACCCTCCACCAGGCCCCCACTCATGTCCCCCTGCACCCCCACCCCTCAGCAGTGCAGGGGCAGCCTCCAGCAGGCCCCCACTCATGTCTCCCACCACCCCCACCCCCTGCCACCATGGGCAGCCCCCACCAGGCCCCCACTCATGTCCCCCTGCACCCCCACCCCCCAGCCACCAGGGGCAGCCTCCATCAGGCCCCCACTCATGTCTCCCATCACCCCCACCCCCCAGCAGTGCAGGGGCAGCCTCCACCAGGCCCCCACTCATGTCTCCCACCACCCCCACCCCCCTGCCACCATGGGCATCCCCCACCAGGCCCCCACTCATGTCCCCCTGCACCCCCACCCCCGAGCAGTGCAGGGGCAGCCTCCAGCAGGCCCCCACTCATGTCTCCCACCACCCCCACCCCCCAGCCACCAGGGACAGCCTCCATCAGGCCCCCACTCATGTCTCCCACCACCCCCACCCCCCAGCAGTGCAGGGGCAGCCTCCACCAGGCCCCCACTCATGTCTCCCACCACCCCCACCCCCCTGCCACCATGGGCAGCCCCCACCAGGCCCCCACTCATGTCCCCCTGCACCCCCACCCCCCAGCATCCAGGGGCAGCCTCCACCAGGCCCCCACTCATGTCTCCCACCACCCCCACCCCCCTGCCACCATGGGCAGCCCCGACCAGGCCCCCACCCATGTCCACCTGCACCCCCACCCCCCAGCAGTGCAGGGGCAGCCTCCATCAGGCCCCCACTCATGTCTCCCACCACCCCCAGCCCCCAGCAGTGCAGGGGCAGCCTCCACCAGGCCCCCACTCATGTCTCCCACCACCCCCACCCCCCAGCCACCATGGGCAGCCCCCACCAGGCCCCCACTCATGTCCCCCTGCACCCCCACCCCCCAGCATCCAGGGGCAGCCTCCACCAGGCCCCCACTCATGTCTCCCACCACCCCCACCCCCCTGCCACCATGCGCAGCCCCCACCAGGCCCCCACCCATGTCCACCTGCACCCCCACCCCCCAGCAGTGCAGGGGCAGCCTCCACCAGGCCCCCACTCATGTCTCCCACCACCCCCACCCCCCAGCAGTGCAGGGGCAGACTCCACCAGGCCCCAACTCATGTCTCCCACCACCCCCACCCCCCTGCCACCATGGCCACCCTCCACCAGGCCCCCACTCATGTCCCCCTGCACCCCCACCCCCCAGCAGTGCAGGGGCAGCCTCCAGCAGGCCCCCACTCATGTCTCCCACCACCCCCACCCCCCCTGCCACCATGGGCAGCCCCCACCAGGCCCCCACTCATGTCCCCCTGCACCCCCACCCCCCAGCCACCAGGGGCAGCCTCCATCAGGCCCCACTCATGTCTCCCACCACCCCCACCCCCCAGCAGTGCAGGGGCAGCCTCCACCAGGCCCCCACTCATGTCTCCCACCACCCCCACCCCCCTGCCACCATGGGCAGCCCCCACCAGGCCCCCACTCATGTCCCCCTGGACCCCCACCCCCCAGAAGTACAGGGGCAGCCTTCAGCAGGTCCCCACTCATGTCTCCCACCACCCCCACCCCCAGACACCAGGGGCAGCCTCCATCAGGCCCCCACTCATGTCTCCCACCACCCCCACCCCCCAGCCACCAGGGGCAGCCTCCTCAGGCCCCCACTCATGTCTCCCACCACCCCCACCCCCCAGCCACCAGGGGCAGCCTCCATCAGGCCCCCACTCATGTCTCCCACCACCCCACCCCCCAGCCACCAGGGGCAGCCTCCACCAGGCCCCCACTCATGTCTCCCACCACCCCCACCCCCCTGCCACCATGGGCAGCCCCCACCCATGTCCACCTGCACCCCCATCCCCCAGCAGTGCAGGGGCAGCCTCCACCAGGCCCCCACTCATGTCTCCCACCACCCCCACCCCCTGCCACCAGGGGCAGCCTCCATCAGGCCCCCACTCATGTCTCCCACCACCCCCACCCCCCTGCCACCATGGCCACCCTCCACCAGGCCCCCACTCATGTCCCCCTGCACCCCCACCCCCAGCATCCAGGGTCACCCTCCACCAGGCCCCCACTCATGTCTCCCACCACCCCCACCCCCCAGCAGTGCAGGGGCAGCCTCCAGCAGGCCCCCACTCATGTCTCCCACCACCCCCACCCCCCTGCCACCATGGGCAGCCCCCACCAGGCCCCCACTCATGTCTCCCACCACCCCCACCCCCCAGCCACCATGGGCAGCCCCCACCAGGCCCCCACTCATGTTCCCCTGCACCCCCACCCCCCTGCATCCAGTGGCAGCCTCCACCAGGCCCCCACTCATGTCTCCCACCACCCCCACCCCCCTGCCACCATGGCCATCCTCCACCAGGCCCCCACTCATGTCCCCCTGCACCCCCACCCCCCAGCATCCAGGGTCACCCTCCACCAGGCCCCCACTCATGTCTCCCACCACCCCCACCCCCCAGCAGTGCAGGGGCAGCCTCCAGCAGGCCCCCACTCATGTCTCCCACCACCCCTACCCCCCTGCCACCATTGGCAGCCCCCACCAGGTCCTCACAATCCCCAATCATGTGCGTAATGGCCAGCCTCCACAGCCAAAAAGCCCTACCAAGTAACCCATTCACCCACATGGAAATGGAAATCACATGTTACACCCCCAATGTTCATGAAGCTAATGAACCCATGTCCGTCACACACAATGGTTGCAATTGAATGGGAAAACACACAACATGACATGCATGAAACCAATGAGATGATACCACACAGTGAAGTAAGGAAACAAAATTGTATTGAAAAAAATAAAGAATGCTAAAGAAAGAAAACAAACTACACTGTGAATGTGAAAAAAAAAGCTGCATGTCCCTATAAAAACACAAAACTGCAAATCAGAATCCAAAAAAATTTGGCCAAAGTCAAATGTAAAAAAATCTCCATGCAATAAAGAACTATGTACAAAACTACCAAGGGTCCATGAGCCCAACTGAACAAAGGAAACCTACTAAAAAACCTACCTAAAAATCAACTATATGCAAAAAGTGGAGCAGTGTCCGTCGACTCCAAATCATAATAAGAAAGAAAGGAAACCTAAAACTAAAGAACTATATACAAAGGCAGCGGGCAAGTCCAGCGGCTCACTCCGTGGTGTCCCGGGCCAGGGCATCATCTAACTCCTGTTCGATGTCCCGGAGGCGGTCCAGTTCCATGGCCCCGAGGGTCCGCAGGGACGACGCCGTGTCCTCCTCCAACCCCCTGCGGATTGCCTCGAGGCACTCGGCCCGCCTCAGGGCCCTCCGCATGGAGTTCTCCGCCCTGACCATTGTGAGCCGCGCCTCTTCCACCCGCCGCCGCTCTGCACCTATGGCGTGGCCCAACCGCTGCCACACGGAAGACACTCTCTGTCCTGGGTCCCCCTGCCCTCCGGCCGATGCCTGCCCCTCCGATGTCGAAAGCCCCGAGCCTTCATGTCTCCCACCATGTTGCTGCTGCTGCTGCTCTGCCTCTGCCCGTGCACTGCCTCCTGCCGCCTGCACATCCTCCGCCGGCTGGGGTGCAGTTGTTGATGTGGCCACCCCTGCTGGACCTCCGACTCATGACTGTGGCAGGGATGCCTCCTCCACCAGCCTGGCCGCACCGTCAGAGGCAGCTCCACAGGGCACCCAGGTGACTGATGGGTGGGAAGATGGCACAGAGGACGACTGGCGCGTAGGGGGTCCAGTTGAGGGGGGGGTCGGAGCAAGCCCCATCAGACGGAGGAATCTGGCCTGGGTGACCTGTCCCAGCAGGCTGACGTGGTCAACAAGCCATTCGAGATGACGTGCAGTCTCTCCATGAAAAGACTGCAGGTCACCTCGCATGGCCCGTTGACGCAACACCACACCAGCCAGGACAGGCTCAACCCGGACCTGGATGGCCACGTCCGCAGGCAGAGGAAGGCCAGTTGACGTCAGCTCATCCCCTGCCTGAAAACGGGTCTGGACGTGGGCATCCCTGCTGGTGCAAGATGATGAAGGGGCAGGATCGGGGACAGGATTGCACACAGGCACCTCCGCGGCTGCCTGTGCTGCCTCCTGTCCCTGGTCCTGCACTGCACCACTAGCACCAGTGGGATCCCCACCTCCAGACCCCGTCTCTGGTGCTTGCACGGCCCCCTCCTCCACCAAACCCCCCACCAACCTGGATGACTCCGTGCCATCTTCCCCTGTTGGGCCCTGTGGGGTCCCAGCTGCCCCTTCTGCTGCCGAGGAGTCCAACTGCAACCTCCGCCTCTTGGACCTCCTCCCGGCAGCTGCGGCCTGGGACGCGGCACCGGACTCCTCACTCCCCGACGAGATGACAACACAGAGGTGAGCCGGGCCTTGCGTCTCCGGCTGGCGGTCGGATCCCCGCCGCTGTGCTCCACAGCACCTTCTCCGCCCTCTTCATCAGTTGACGCTGCAGACAGGGAGAAACAAAACACAGGCATCAGGGCACTGTACAATGGACACATACACGCATGACAGTTGCACATGAGTGGCATTGGCAAACCTCAGACATGTCATCACAATCCCCAACACACATGTCATTGCAACTCGCACACATGAGCCATACCACAGCCATATCGCAACTGCCACCACCATCCATACACATACAACAGCATGAGCAGCCAAAGGGGAGCCAGACATCACATGCAACACAGGAAGTGCACCACACATGCACACACCACCACACTTGCATGCATGTCTACACCTCTGCCAGGTGTCGCACTGTTCAGACGGGCATCCATGTCACATCTGCCAATCAGGCTTCCACATACCGCTGTCACATGCATCCATGTTGCATCACTGTTGCACCCTTGACAAATACACACACATGCACATGTACACAGTGCTCATACATGCAGCCGAAAACAACATACATGCCTGACATCACGGACATGTCTACTTACATACACATTCATCCAAACATGTGTGCACGCACAACTGCATTTGCCATGCAAGCACACACACACAAGCACCATCCATGTCTCACACATTACAGCCCTCGCATGTGTCAGCCCCACGGCCCTGTACAGCCCACCCATACTCGACCCCATACAAACAGATGTGCAACCGGCACAATACCGAATAATCACCACACGCACTGCTCACAATCAGGATGCATGTACACTCACCGCTCGACTCCAGACGGGTCTGCTTCTCTAGGACCTGGACGTGGAGCGCTGGGGATATGCGTTCCAGGACCCCCATCTGTTCTTCCGACAAGTGGCCCCGGCGCCCCTTGGCATCCGCTGCCTTCAAGAGGCGCCGGGCCTTGTTCAGGGTCCTGGACCTGAAGTCCTCCCAGCGCTTCCTGACATGTTGTAAGTCCCGGACTGCCACCCCCTCCGCGTTGATGGCAGTCACAATGTCAGTCCAGATCCGAGTCCGTCCTTCCTTGTCGGCGCGGGAACTTCCGAAGAGGGCATCATACTGCCCCAGGACTTGCTCCACCAGGACACCAACTTCGGTGGCACTGAAGCTGGTGCCCCTCTGCCTCTCTGGCCGGGGGTTGTCAGTGGTCACAGATGGTGTTTGCCCCGACATGACAACCCCAGAGGCAGGAGTGGGTGGGCAACTGGGTCCTGGGGCTGGGCTGTGGAGCGATGGAATTCCAGTCGGGAGTCTTCGGTTCCAGCAGGGGTGGTCACAGCAACAGCACCCCTGGCTGATGTGCAGGCCACGTGGGCAGCAAGGCAGTGCACGTGGGCAGCAGGCAGTCAGGCAGCAGCAGATGGCAGGTGGGAGCGTGCTCGGGGCTCTGGGGGGCAGTAGTTTGGCCTTCTGGGCAGGAGCGTGGTCTTCCGTGTGCTTACGCGTGGCCAGCTTGGTACGGAGTGATTTGGCACGTGAAAATCCTGCACATCAGCGTGAAAACCGAGGAAAGGCCCTTAGCGCGTAAGCGCATCAGCACGCATACGCGAATCTATTGGACCAAAGGCCCTCAGCGCGTAAGCGCGTCTGTGACGTGACCCGCACGGGTGTTTCCCACACAGCACGTGATGACAGAGCACACATGGAAAGACTGCACATCAGAGTGTCATCGCGTGTAATTGGACAGCACGTCAGAGTCTCATCGCGTGTAATTGGCCAAAAGTGCGCGTACACGCGATTGGCCTATTTACGTGTATATCAGGTGTGCGCGGACACTTACACACGCAAGTACGTCAGCGCACCTGTATCCCGGTGTGCGCGGGAATTTCCACACGCTATTGGACTGGGTACTGGATTTCAGGGGTGCGCGGGTCACACGCTCGCCTACAACACGCGCAACGCATTAATTTGCGCGCTAACAAAATAACACGCTCAGACCCAGGATGAACATACCGTTCCTAGCAGCAGTGGGCGTGGCCTACCAAAGGAGGAGGAGGAGGATAGTCAGGGCCAGAATATTCACACCCAGAACCAGCCTTTTCGGGATGCCTGATGACCAGGTGCATGGGAGGTACAGGTTTCCACCACACATCATACTGGACCTGGTGAGTGAGTGGGAGGATGACCTCACATCACCCACCCTGGGCTCCCAAGCACTCAGCCCCCTGGAGAAGGTCCTCAATGTACTGCACTTCTTAGCCACTGGATCATTTCAGCGGACAAGTGCCATTGTGGGTGGTGTATCACAGGCCACCCAGTCACGCTGCCTACACCAGGTCTTGAACATCATCACTGCACGCCCATCAGTCCGCAGGCACATATACCTGCCCAGAACCCCTGCAGAAAGGCATGCTGCCGCCCTGGATTTTTACGCTGTGGCACGATTCCCCAAAGTGCTAGGTGCCATCGACTGCACCCATGTGGCTCTACGTCCCCCCAGGGCATCTGAGCACATCTATAGGAACCGCAAGCACTGGCATTCTATCAACGTGCAGGTAGTATGTAATGCCAAGGGAATCATCACCTCAGTATATGCCAACTATCCCAGGTCAACCCACGACAGCTTCGTTTACCGAATGTCCACCCTAAGCCGGGACCTAGAAGCTGGGCGGCATGGCGATACATGGCTGCTTGGTGAGTATGAATGCCACTGCACATGCATGCATGTCAGATACTGAGCAAGGTCACAACCCCACCAATGATACCAATCACCACCTCCACAGGGGACAGTGCCTACCCTCTCAGCCCCCACATGATGACGCCAATTCGGAACCCCACCACGCCACCCCAGGTAAGATATAACGCAGCCCACATTACAACCCGGGGCATAGTGGAGCGCACATTCGGAGTGCTCAAGTCACGCTTTCGCTCCCTTGACCGTTCTGGCGGGCAGCTGTTGTACGCTCCCCCAGTAGTGTGCAGGATCATAGTGGCAGCATGTGTCCTGCACAACGTTGCAACACGCCGGGGCCTGGCCGTGGACATGGTGGTGCCCCCCATCCCCAACCACATGCACAGCCGCTGCGCATGGGAGGGGAAAGGGCACGGGGGGAGGCAGCCCGTACACAGCTGGTGGCTAATTACTTCACATAGAAATCACACCCCTGTGGAGTGCACACTGCCCTGGCACATTCCATCTGACAATCAATGATGACTCAACCTGACACTGATCCTGAATGTCTGGAGAAAGAACCGTGAAAACCATATCAGCCTGAGATTGTTCACCTGGAAGTGTCACAATGTGTGCATCCCTACCCACACAGACACCACCAATGCAGTTTTGTGAAGTTACACATTCAAGCAGCTAAAATGAATACCCACTTGCAAAATGCAACAAGAGGACAGTGCCATGTCAGCCAACCCAACCCCAGCACTGCCACACGACACACCGTGCCATGTCATGCTATTTGCAGGTAAACAAAGTAATCCCCACAACATGACACTAGTGTCACAACGTACAGTGTCCCTATTAGAAACTTGCAACACCTGAAATGCTCACAGTAATGCCGGACCAACAACAAACTTGAGCACGTACTACCATTAACATGACATCACTAATGTTAAATATTAGTAGTCTCACCACCTGGAAATGCCTGCACTCCCACCACTACCAACTGTGCAGTGTTGGCGCCATGTAGAGTTGTAGGTGCACTGCTGCCAACATGGACCACATCTCCAGACTAGAGGTCCTTGTGTAGACATGAGGAAGGAACCTGCAAATTGGGAGGTAGACACAGAAGATGAGTTACACATCAATGCAACATGCAGTGTACAACACAACAGCAATATGCACTAGGAATGTATACACAGTATTGACTACAGACTGCCCACACAGCTCATGGGAGTCCAACGTCACTGTGTAATTCACTGTCACTTGGGCACACCCTTTGCAAGCCCATGCAAACGGGAAGCAGGAGGGGTGTGTGTGACTCAAACCCAAGCATCTGAACCAAATACATTACAAGCCTGCATGTGCCCAGCCACAATGCAGCGTATGCCCACAGGAACCACGGAAGCCAACAAATCGTCCCAAAAAAATTGGGAATAAAATAAATAAAAATAAAACTAAAAATGAAAATAAAAAAAAAATAAAAAATGGCCATTGAAGGGCCCGGGGGGGTTGGGGAGGCCACCCAGGAGGTCCGAGGACAGGATGCACACCAGAACCCACCTGCGTGGATCCTGGGAAAAAAAACACCTCCATGGGCTCATGGCCCACACGGCTACCCTATTGTGGGAGTATCACTGCTGTCGCTATTATCACCCTGTGCAGCTGCATCCGGAGGTGGTTGCACTATGGGAGGCAGCCCACGCAAGGCCCTAGTCTGCTCCTCCATGGCTGCAAGTATGCGGGATGCGGGTGTGGTAGGTTGGTTCTGGAGGATGAGTGTGCGGAGGTCCCCATGCAACAACTCACGGGATGCCCGGACCTCCGCCCTCGTTGCCTGCATCTCAGCTGAGAGCGTACGGTGAGACGCTCCAGCTGCGGTTCTGTCCTTTGGTGTGTTGAAGCCTCAAGCTCAACAAGAGTCGTCCTGAGGTGAAGGAGCTCCTGCCTCAGGGCTTCCCTGTGGCCCTGGGACTCAATGGAGATGGCCTCCTGCAGAGCCGCCAGTGCCGCCCGCCTGTCCCTGTTGGACCCCAACATGTCCTCCCTGTGTGACTGGCAGATGGAGTCGGTTGCCTGCTCTAGTAGCTCCATCAGCCTTTCAAGGGGGACAATGGAAGTGGCCACCCTATCCATGGCCTGAGCCATCATCTCGGATGATGCTGCCTGTTGGGTTGCCATACCGTAAATTGATTGCTCCCATGCGGTATTGCCAGGTGGCGTACGGCCACCACGTCGGCGGGCACCACACCTGTCTGGGACAAGGCGAACTGCGCCTTGCTGTGCCGGCACTGCCTGAGGCTGCAGGACTGCATTCCCCCTCTGATCTGCTGGCCCAGGAACAGGATCAGATGTCGCGGAGTGTGACCCTGCATCCGTAACCACCAAAGGCGTAGCTGCCAACACTGACATCTCCATTGAGGGTTCTGACCCTGGTGCAGGTGGGTGAGACAGAACAGAATCCCTCCCTGGAACACTCACCTGCGATGGCACGTAGGTCTCATCCGAATCAACACCTGAGTACAGCTCGGGGGAGGTGCAGCCAGAGACACCCCTTGAGAGCACGACCTGCAGCACTTGTGGGTTCTCCCCCACCACCACACCACGTCCCTCACTGGTGGTTGGTCGGCCCTCGGACCCTTCCTGGGTCTGCACCATCTCCACAACCCCAGCAGTATCAGGTGCGTCTTCCCCTGCAAAGACATAAAAACAAAGAAATGGAAACAGGCATTAGCACCATGGCACACAATGAGTGCTGAGAAGCAAGAGAACCAGTACTTGTTTGACAAATGTCCCACATGACTAAAACCCTCCCATGCATGCACCCTCACTGCGTATGAAGGGCAGGCAAATGGCACACACTGATGACACCAAGATGGAAGATGAACACATTTTCTGCATGCTGCCTGGCAGTGGCATCACACATTGGCCTGTGATTGGCAGGTGAAACACACATGCCACCACACAGATGGCATGTACCATTGCTATTGAGTCAAGATGGAGAGGAGGGCAGCACCTATTCATTCAGTCCAGTTCCCGCATGTAATAGCTTTTCTAATTCAAACAGGTCAGATTCTTCACCTGGAGCTGCCAGTCCGAAATGGTGCAATAGCACAGGGACATGTTTGAACAAATGATATCCAGGTAACAAAGTCACTACACTTTACCATAGCCATGTCAGACATGTGACTAGAGGACTGCGACATGCCTAGTAAAAGTGGTGGAATGCAAACAATCTGACTAAATGAACAGTGAAAAATTAAGCAACAATGTTGTGGCAAGGTGACACTTCAAGGGCAACTGGCGTGCAGTTGGGCTAGATGTCTACTGTTGGCAGAAGGGATACTGCTATGGCCAAATGCAGCTGCGCAGGATGTATTGCATGAAGCACATGGCTGACCCATATGACTCAGGCGCACACATTCTCACCTGGCACACAAACAGAAGCCCTCACACACACCATGCACATGGATGACGCACACATGCATGTGCACTCACCGGACAATGCCTCGTAATCAGCCAAATCTCCCACGCCTTGGATCTGTTCCTCCGTGACGTAGGTCCCAGCGACTGACTCATGTGGAGTGAGTTCCATGTCTACTACTGGAGACCCACCTCCAGTCACTAGAGTTGCGGCATGACTTGAGGCCAGCTTACTCTTTGCCCTGCGCTTTAGGTCATTCCAGCGCTTATAGCAATCATTGGCTGTGCGCCTCACGATTCCAAGGGCACTTACGATGTCTGCAACGGTCTGCCAGTGTGCCTGGCGTTGTGCAGGTGTGGTCTTGGATCCTGCAACAATGACCATCTCGTTGTCATGTGCGGACACATACTCGACAAGTGCATTCAGTTCGTCATCCGTGAAGCTGGGCTTCCTGGACGGGCCGGACTGTGTAGCCGTGTCTGGGGCATCAGCCTGTGCCGGACGAGCACTCTTCCTCTTCCGCTTGGAAGGTGGTGGTGATCCTGAGTGTCCTGCGCCGCTCTGGACACTAGGGGCAGGAGCCCTGGTGGACTCTGTATCAGGAGTGTGGGATTGCACACTCAGCATGGGAGTTGGTGCAGGCATTGGCTCTAGTGTGATGGTGTCAGGGGGAATGTCAGCAGCATGGACTAGGACCGACACTGTCCGGGCTGGGTGTGTGAGGGCTGGGGTGGATGGAGCCGCAGCTGCCCCTGCAGCCTCTCCACCCTGCCTACTTGGTGCAGCAGATGACCTTGCTGCCCCAGATGCACGTGGCATGGTGACATCAACGTGCACCAGCGCACGTGTCATAGGCCTGCTGACCTGGAAGTCAGCCATGGAGTCAGCCAGGTCTGGTGCCACAATGGGCTGGTCCAACAAGGGCTGAGCATGGATGGTGTCAGCCACATCAGCCTCAACGGGAGGGGGGAGGGATTTGGGTGCCCTTGACTGGTCCTCCACACATAGGGGGACAGGCTCACCCTGCAAGTAACGACCACGTCCCCTACCGGATCCACCACGGCCACCACTTGTGGCTCTTCCACCTTTGCCACCCTTACGGAATCCTCGCCTCCCAGCCATGGCACTGATGTTAATGTGTGTATGGGAGTGGCTGTAAACTATTGTCCTGGGCAATTGGGGGTCAAAGGGGTTGGGTACCAGATGGTAATTGTACCCTAGTGCTCTTGCAAGGCTGATTGTAATCCCTGGGGAAAGATGACGGGTCACGCTACGCACAGGAGCCCCAAAAAAGGGAGATGATGTGCATGCAACCCCTCCTTGACCACGTGTGCAGTAAGAAAAACCTGCACTACGCTGTGGCACCCAGTAACACAAGAATGAACGTATGCGTGTCACACGCAGCCTAGAATGACCTCTGAAGGGGTAGGCTACACAAGGGGCAAGCACAGATGTTAGATACGTGCGTGACTCACCGTCTGCCAGGTAAAAGAGCGTGAAAAAGGAGCGCGTTTGGTTGGCAACACCCCCGCCAAAAGAAGATTTGTACGCTGTCTGAGGAGACAGGACAACAGTAGAAGGGAACACTGTTTGAGGGAACAGGCCCAGGTAAACGAGTAAAAGAGAAAAAAGAGAAAAAGCTGTCAGAGGTAACAGGGAATACGAACTTGAAACGCCGTGAAGTAAATCGCGTGTGAAACGACAAGAAGTACAGAATTCACCCACTCGCTCTCCACGAAAAGCACGTACAAGGAAATGGTTTTCTACGCGTACCTTTTATACAGGCCCACACGTCCAGCGTCACTTACGCGGCATGTACGCGCTAGGGCCATTTCCACCAATTACACGCTTTGTCACTTATGCGTGTAGGGCCATTTCCACCAATTACACGCTTTGTAACTTCTGCGTGTAGGGCCATTTCCACCAATCACACGCGATGACACTCTGACGTGCAGTCTTTCCACGTGTGCTCTGTCATCACGTGCTGTGTGGGAAACACCCGTGCGGGTCACGTCACAGACGCGCTTACGCGCTGAGGGCCTTTGGCCCAATAGAATCGCGTATGCGTGCTGACGCGCTTACGCGCTAAGGGCCTTTCCTCGGTTTTCACGCTGACGTGCAGGATTTTCACGTGCCAAATCACTCCGTACCAAGCTGGCCACGCGTAAGCACACGGAAGACCACGCTCCTGCCCAGAAGGCCGAACTACTGCCCCCCAGAGCCCCGAGCACGCTCCCACCTGCCATCTGCTGCTGCCTGACTGCCTGCTGCCCACGTGCACTGCCATTTGCTGCCTGCACATCAGCCAGGGGTGCTGTTGCTGTGACCACCCCTGCTGGAACCGAAGACTCCCGACTGGAATTCCATCGCTCCACAGCCCAGCCCCAGGACCCAGTTGCCCACCCACTCCTGCCTCTGGGGTTGTCATGTCGGGGCAAACACCATCTTTGACCACTGACAACCCCCGGCCAGAGAGGCAGAGGGGCACCAGCTTCAGTGCCACCGAAGTTGGTGTCCTGGTGGAGCAAGTCCTGGGGCAGTATGATGCCCTCTTCGGAAGTTCCCGCGCCGACAAGGAAGGACGGACTCGGATCTGGACTGACATCGTGACTGCCATCAACGCGGAGGGGGTGGCAGTCCGGGACTTATAACATGTCAGGAAGCGCTGGGAGGACTTCAGGTCCAGGACCCTGAACAAGGCTCGGCGCCTCTTGAAGGCAGCGGATGCCAAGGGGCGCCGGGGCCACTTGTCGGAAGAACAGATGGGGTCCTGGAACGCATATCCCCAGCGCTCCACGTCCAGGTCCTAGAGAAGCAGACCCGTCTGGAGTCGAGCGGTTAGTGTACATGCATCCTGATTGTGAGCAGTGCGTGTGGTGATTATTCAGTATTGTGCCGGTTGCACATCTGTTTGTATGGGGTCGAGTATGGGTGGGGGTGTACAGGGCCGTGGGGCTGACACATGCGAGGGCTGTAATGTGTGAGACATGGATGATGCTTGTGTGTGTGGGCTTGCATGGCAAATGCAGTTGTGCGTGCACACATGTTTGGATGAATGTGTATGTAAGGAGACATGTCCATGATGTCAGGCATGTATGTTGTTTTCGGCTGCATGTGTGAGCACTGTGTACATGTGTGTGTATTTGTCAAGGGTGCAACAGTGATGCAACATGGATGCATGTGACAGCGGTATGTGGAAGCCTGATTGGCAGATGTGACATGGATGCCCGTTTGAACAGTGCGACACTTGGCAGAGGTGTAGACATGCATGCAAGTGTGGTGGTGTGTGTACATGTGTGGTGCACTTCCTGTGTTGCATGTGATGTCTGGCTCCCCTTTGGCTGCTCATGCTGTTGTATGTGTATGGATGGTGGTGGCAGTTGCGATATGGCTGTGGTATGGCTCATGTGTGCGAGTTGCAATGACATGTGTGTTGGGGATTGTGATGACATGTCTGAGGTTTGCCAATGCCACTCATGTGCAACTGTCATGCGTGTATGTGTCCATTGTACAGTGCCCTGATGCCTGTGTTTTGTTTCTCCCTGTCTGCAGCGTCAACTGATGAAGAGGGCGGAGAAGGTGCTGTGGAGCACAGCGGCGGGGATCCGACCGCCAGCCGGAGACGCAAGGCCCGGCTCCCTTCCCGTGTTGTCATCTCGTCGGGGAGTGAGGAGTCTGGTGCCGCGTCCCAGGCCCCAGCTGCCGGGGGGAGGTCCAAGAGGCGGAGGTTGCAGTTGGACTCCTCGACAGCAGAAGGGGCAGCTGGGACCCCACAGGGCCCAACAGGGGAAGATGGCACGGAGTCATCCAGGTTGGTGGGGGGTTTGGTGGAGGAGGAGGCCGTGCAAGCACCAGAGACGGGGTCTGGAGGTGGGGATCCCACTGGTGCTAGTGGTGCAGTGCAGGACCAGGGACAGGAGGCAGCACAGGCGGCCGCGGAGGTGCCTGTGTGAAATCCTGTCCCCGATCCTGTCCCTGCATCATCTTGCACCAGCAGGGATGCCCACGTTCAGACCTGTTTTCAGGCAGGGGGTGAGCTGACGTCAACTGGCCTTCCTCTGCCTGCGGACGTGGCCATCCAGGTCCGGGTTGAGCCTGTCCTGGCTGGTGTGGCGTTGCGTCAACAGGCCATGCGAGGTGACCTGCAGTCTTTTCATGGAGAGACTGCACGTCATCTCGAATGGCTCGTTGACCACGTCAGCCTGCTGGGACAGGTCACCCAGGCCGGATTCCGCCGTCTGATGGGGCTTGCTCCGACCCCCTCCTCAACTGGACCCCCTACGCGCCAGTCGTCCTCTGTGCCATCTTCCCACCCATCAGTCACCTGGGTGCCCTGTGGAGCTGCCTCTGACGGTGCGGCCAGGCTGGTGGAGGAGGCATCCCTGCCACAGTCGGGAGTCAGAGGTCCAGCAGGGGTGGCCACATCAACAACTGCACCCCAGCCGGCGGAGGATGTGCAGGCAGCAGGAGGCAGTGCACGGGCAGAGGCAGAGCAGCAGCAACATGGTGGGAGACATGAAGGCTCGGGGCTTTCGACATCGGAGGGGCAGCATCGGCCGGAGGGCAGGGGGACCCAGGACAGAGAGTGTCTTCCGTGTGGCAGCGGTTGGGCCACGCCATAGGTGCGGAGCGGCGGCGGGCGGAAGAGGTGCGGCTCACAATGGTCAGGGCAGAGAACTCCATGTGGAGGGCCCTGAGGCGGGCCGAGTGCCTCGAGGCAATCCGCAGGGGGTTGGAGGAGGACACGGCGTCGTCCCTGCGGACCCTCGGGGCCATGGAACTGGACCGCCTCCGGGACATCGAACAGGAGTTCGATGATGCCCTGGCCCGGGACACCACGGAGTGAGCCGCTGGACTTGCCCGCCGCCTTTGTATATAGTTCTTTAGTTTTAGGTTTCCTTTCTTTCTTATTATGATTTGGAGTCGACGGACACTGCTCCACTTTTTGTATATAGTTGATTTTTAGGTAGGTTTCCTTTGTTCAGTTGGGCTCATGGACCCTTGGTAGTTTTGTACATAGTTCTTAATTGCATGGAGATTTTTTTACATTTGACTTTGGACAAAATTTTTTTGGATTCGGATTTCCAGTTTTATGTTTTTATACGGACATGCAGCTTTTTTTTTCTCATTCACATTGTAGTTTGTTTTCTTTCTTTAGCATTCTTAATTTTTTTCAATACAATTTTGTTTCCATACTTCACTGTGTGGTATCATCTCATTGGTTTCATGCATGTCATGTTGTGTGTTTTCCCATTCAATTGCAACCATTGTGTGTGACGGACATGGGTTCATTAGCTTCATGAACATTGGGGGTGTAACATGTGATTTCCATTTCCATGTGGGTGAATGGGTTACTTGGTAGGGCTTTTTGGCTGTGGAGGCTGACCATTACGCACATGATTGGGGATTGTGAGGACCTGGTGGGGGCTGCCCCTTGTGGCTGGGGGGTGGGGGTGCAGGGGGACATGAGTGGGGGCCTGGTGGGGGCTGCCCATGGTGGCAGGGGGGTGGGGGTGGTGGGAGACATGAGTGGGGGCCTGGTGGAGGCTGCCCCTGGATGCTGGGGGGTGGGGGTGGTGGGAGACATGAGTGGGGGCCTGGTGGAGGCTGCCCCTGCACTGCTGGGGGGTGGGGGTGGTGGGAGACATGGGTGGGGGCCTGGTGGGGGCTGCCCATGGTGGCTGGGGGGTGGGGGTGGTGGGAGACATGAGTGGGGGCCTGGTGGAGGCTGCCCCTGCACTGCTGGGGGGTGGGAGTGCAGGGGGACATGAGTGGGGGCCTGGTGGAGGGTGGCCATGGTGGCAGGGGGGTGGGGGTGGTGGGAGACATGAGTGGGGGCCTGGTGGAGGCTGCCCCTGCACTGCTGGGGGGTGGGGGTGGTGGGAGACATGGGTGGGGGCCTGGTGGGGGCTGCCCATGGTGGCTGGGGGGTGGGGTGGTGGGAGACATGAGTGGGGGCCTGGTGGAGGCTGCCCCTGCACTGCTGGGGGGTGGGGTGCAGGTGGACATGAGTGGGGGCCTGGTGGAGGGTGGCCATGGTGTCAGGGGGGTGGGGGTGGTGGGAGACATGAGTGGGGGCCTGGCGGGGGCTGCCCATGGTGGCAGGGGGTGGGGGTGGTGTGAGACATGAGTGGGGGCCTGGTGGAGGCTGTCCCTGCACTGCTGGGGGGTGGGGGTGCAGGGGGACATGAGTGGGGGCCTGGTGGAGGGTGGCCATGGTGGCAGGGGGGTGGGGGTGGTGGGAGACATGAGTGGGGGCCTGGTGGAGGCTGCCCCTGCACTACTGGGGGGTGGGGGTGCAGGGGGACATGAGTGGGGGCCTGGTGGAGGGTGGCCATGGTGGCAGGGGGTGGGGGTGGTGGGAGACATGAGTGGGGGCCTGGTGGAGGGTGACCCTGGATGCTGGGGGGTGGGCGTGGTGGGAGACATGAGTGGGGGCCTGGTGGAGGCTGCCCCTGCACTGCTGGGGGGTGGGGGTGGTGGGAGACATGGGTGGGGGCCTGGTGGAGGCTGGCCATGGTGGCAGGGGGGTGGGGGTGGTGGGAGACATGAGTGGGAGCCTGGTGGAGGCTGCCCCTGCACTGCTGGGGGGTGGGGGTGGTGGGAGACATGAGTGGGGGCCTGGAGGAGGCTGCCCCTGCACTGCTGGGGGTGGGGGTGCAGGGGGACATGAGTGGGGGCCTGGTGGAGGGTGGCCATGGTGGCAGCGGGGTGGGGGTGGTGGGAGACATGAGTGGGGGCCTGGTGGGGGCTGCCCATGGTGGCAGGGGGGTGCGGGTGGTGTGAGACATGAGTGGGGGCCTGGTGGAGGCTGCCCCTGGATGCTGGGGGGTGGGGGTGGTGGGAGACATGAGTGGGGGCCTGGTGGAGGCTGCCCCTGCACTGCTGGGGGGTGGGGGTGGTGGGAGACATGGGTGGGGGCCTGGTGGAGGCTGCCCCTGGATGCTGGGGGGTGGTGGGAGACATGAGTGGGGGCCTGGTGGAGGCTGCCCCTGCACTGCTGGGGGGTGGGGGTGGTGGGAGACATGGGTGGGGGCCTGGTGGCGGCTGCCCATGGTGGCTGGGGGGTGGGGGTGGTTGGAGACATGAGTGGAGGCCTGGTGGAGGCTGCCCCTGCACTGCTGGAGGGTGGGGGTGCAGGGGGACATGAGTGGGGGCCTGGTGGAGGGTGGCCATGGTGTCAGGGGGGTGGGGGTGGTGGGAGACATGAGTGGGGGCCTGGTGGAGGCTGCCCCTGCACTGCTGGGGGGTGGGGGTGCAGGGGGACATGAGTGGGGGCCTGGTGGAGGGTGGCCATGGTGGCAGGGGGGTGGGGGTGGTGGGAGACATGAGTGGGGGCCTGGTGGAGGGTGACCCTGCACTGCTGGGGGGTGGGGGTGGTGGGAGACATGAGTGGGGGCCTGGTGGAGCGTGGCCATGGTGGCAGGGGGGTGGGGGTGGTGGGAGACATGAGTGGGGGCCTGGTGGAGGGTGACCCTGGATGCTGGGGGGTGGGGGTGGTGGGAGACATGAGTGGGTGCCTGGTGGAGGCTGCCCCTGCACTGCTGGGGGGTGGGGGTGGTGGGAGACATGGGTAGGGGCCTGGTGGAGGCTGCCCCTGGATGCTGGGGGGTGGGGGTGGTGGGAGACATGAGTGGGGGCCTGGTGGAGGCTGCCCCTGCACTGCTGGGGGGTGGGGGTGGTGGGAGACATGGGTGGGGACCTGGTGGGGGCTGCCCATGGTGGATGGGGGGTGGGGTGGTGGGAGACATGAGTGGGGGCCTGGTGGAGGCTGCCCCTGCACTGCTGGGAGGTGGGGGTGCAGGGGGACATGAGTGGGGCCTGGTGGAGGGTGGCCATGGTGGCAGGGGGGTGGGGGTGGTGGGAGACATGAGTGGGGGCCTGGTGGGGGCTGCCCATGGTGGCAGGGGGGTGGGGGTGGTGTGAGACATGAGTGGGGGCCTGGTGGAGGCTGCCCCTGCATTGCTGGGGGGTGGGGTGGTGGGAGACATGAGTGGGGGCCTGGTGGAGGCTGCCCCTGCACTGCTGGGGGGTGGGGGTGGTGGGAGACATGGGTGGGGACCTGGTGGGGGCTGCCCATGGTGGATGGGGGGTGGGGTGGTGGGAGACATGAGTGGGGGCCTGGTGGAGGCTGCCCCTGCACTGCTGGGAGGTGGGGGTGCAGGGGGACATGAGTGGGGCCTGGTGGAGGGTGGCCATGGTGGCAGGGGGGTGGGGGTGGTGGGAGACATGAGTGGGGGCCTGGTGGGGGCTGCCCATGGTGGCAGGGGGGTGGGGGTGGTGTGAGACATGAGTGGGGGCCTGGTGGAGGCTGCCCCTGCACTGCTGGGGGGTGGGGGTGCAGGGGGACATGAGTGGGGGCCTGGTGGAGGGTGGCCATGGTGGCAGGGGGGTGGGGGTGGTGGGAGACATAAGTGGGGGCCTGGTGGAGGCTGCCCCTGCACTGCTGGGGGGTGGGGGTGCAGGGGTACATGAGTGGGGGCCTGGTGGAGGCTGGCCATGGTGGCAGGAGGGTGGGGGTGGTGGGAGACATGAGTGGGGGCCTGGTGGAGGCTGCCCCTGCACTGCTGGGGGGTGGGGGTGGTGGGAGACATGGGTGGGGGCCTGGTGGAGGCTGCCCCTGGATGCTGGGGGGTGGGGGTGGTGGGAGACATGAGTGGGGGCCTGGTGGAGGCTGCCCCTGCACTGCTGGGGGGTGGGGGTGGTGGGAGACATGAGTGGGGGCCTGGTGGAGGCTGCCCCTGCACTGCTGGGGGGTGGGGGTGGTGGGAGACATGGGTGGGGGCCTGGTGGGGACTGCCCATGGTGGCTGGGGGGTGGGGGTGGTGGGAGACATGAGTGGGTGCCTGGTGGAGGCTGCCCCTGCACTGCTGGGGGGTGGGGGTGCAGGGGGACATGAGTGGGGGCCTGGTGGAGGGTGGCCATGGTGGCAGGGGGGTGGGGGTGGTGGGAGACATGAGTGGGTGCCTGGTGGAGGCTGCCCCTGCACTGCTGGGGGGTGGGGGTGGTGGGAGACATGGGTGGGGGCCTGGTGGAGGCTGGCCATGGTGGCAGGGGGTGGGGGTGGTGGGAGACATGAGTGGGGGCCTGGTGGAGGCTGCCCCTGCACTGCTGGGGGGTGGGGGTGCAGGGGGACATGAGTGGGGGCCTGGTGGAGGGTGGCCATGGTGGCAGGGGGGTGGGGGTGGTGGGAGACATGAGTGGGGGCCTGGTGGAGGGTGACCCTGCACTGCTGGGGGGTGGGGGTGGTGGGAGACATGGGTGGGGACCTGGTGGCGGCTGCCCATGGTGGCTGGGGGGTGGGGGTGGTGGGAGACATGAGTGGGGGCCTGGTGGAGGCTGCCCCTGCACTGCTGGAGGGTGGGGGTGCAGGGGGACATGAGTGGGGGCCTGGTGGAGGGTGGCCATGGTGTCAGGGGGGTGGTGGGAGACATGAGTGGGGGCCTGGTGGAGGCTGCCCCTGAACTGCTGGGGGGTGGGGGTGCAGGGGGACATGAGTGGGGGCCTGGTGGAGGGTGGCCATGGTGGCAGGGGGGTGGGGGTGGTGGGAGACATGAGTGGGGGCCTGGTGGAGGGTGACCCTGCACTGCTGGGGGGTGGGGGTGGTGGGAGACATGAGTGGGGGCCTGGTGGAGGGTGGCCATGGTGGCAGTGGGGTGGGGGTGGTGGGAGACATGAGTGGGGGCCTGGTGGAGGGTGACCCTGGATGCTGGGGAGTGGGAGACATGAATGGGGGCCTGGTGGAGGCTGCCCCTGCACTGCTGGGGGGTGGGGGTGGTGGGAGACATGGGTGGGGGCCTGGTGGAGGCTGGCCATGGTGGCAGGGGGGTGGGGGTGGTGGGAGACATGAGTGGGGGCCTGGTGGAGGCTGCCCCTGCACTGCTGGGGGGTGGGGGTGGTGGGAGACATGAGTGGGGGCCTGGTGGAGGCTGCCCCTGCACTGCTGGGGGGTGGGGGTGGTGGGAGACATGAGTGGGGGCCTGGTGGAGGCTGCCCCTGCACTGCTGGGGGGTGGGGGTGCAGGGGGACATGAGTGGGGGCCTGGTGGAGGGTGGCCATGGTGGCAGGGGGGTGGGGGTGGTGGGAGACATGAGTGGGGGCCTGGTGGGGGCTGCCCATGGTGGCAGGGGGGTGGGGGTGGTGTGAGACATGAGTGGGGGCCTGGTGGAGGCTGCCCCTGCATTGCTGGGGGGTGGGGGTGGTGGGAGACATGAGTGGGGGCCTGGTGGAGGCTGCCCCTACACTGCTGGGGGGTGGGGGTGGTGGGAGACATGGGTGGGGACCTGGTGGGGGCTGCCCATGGTGGCTGGGGGGTGGGGTGGTGGGAGACATGAGTGGGGGCCTGGTGGAGGCTGCCCCTGCACTGCTGGGAGGTGGGGGTGCAGGGGGACATGAGTGGGGGCCTGGTGGAGGGTGGCCATGGTGGCAGGGGGGTGGGGGTGGTGGGAGACATGAGTGGGGACCTGGTGGGGGCTGCCCATGGTGGCAGGGGGGTGGGGGTGGTGTGAGACATGAGTGGGGGCCTGGTGGAGGCTGCCCCTGCACTGCTGGGGGGTGGGGGTGAAGGGGGACATGAGTGGGGGCCTGGTGGAGGGTGGCCATGGTGGCAGGGGGGTGGGGGTGGTGGGAGACATAAGTGGGGGCCTGGTGGAGGCTGCCCCTGCACTGCTGGGGGGTGGGGGTGCAGGGGGACATGAGTGGGGGCCTGGTGGAGGGTGGCCAGGTGGCAGGGGGGTGGGGGTGGTGGGAGACATGAGTGGGGGCCTGGTGGAGGGTGACCCTGGATGCTGGGGGGTGGGGGTGGTGGGAGACATGAGTGGGGGCCTGGTGGAGGCTGCCCCTGCACTGCTGGGGGGTGGGGGTGGTGGGAGACATGGGTGGGGGCCTGGTGGAGGCTGGCCATGGTGGCAGGGGGGTGGGGGTGGTGGGAGACATGAGTGGGGGCCTGGTGGAGGCTGCCCCTGCACTGCTGGGGGGTGGGGGTGGTGGGAGACATGAGTGGGGGCCTGGTGGAGGCTGCCCCTGAACTGCTGGGGGGTGCGGGTGCAGGGGGACATGAGTGGGGGCCTGGTGAAGGGTGGCTATGGTGGCAGGGGGGTGGGGGTGGTGGGAGACATGAGTGGGGGCCTGGTGGAGGCTGCCCCTGCACTGCTGGGGGGTGGGGGTGGTGGGAGACATGAGTGGGGGCCTGGTGGAGGCTGCCCCTGCACTGCTGGGGGGTGGGGGTGGTGGGAGACATGAGTGGGGGCCTGGTGGAGGCTGCCCCTGCACTGCTGGGGGGTGGGGATGGTGGGAGACATGAGTGGGGGCCTGGTGGAGGCTGCCCCTGCACTGCTGGGGGGTGGGGGTGGTGGGAGACATGGGTGGGGGCCTGGTGGAGGCTGGCCATGGTGGCAGGGGGGTGGGGGTGGTGGGAGACATGAGTGGGGGCCTGGTGGAGGCTGCCCCTGCACTGCTGGGGGTGGGGGTGGTGGGAGACATGAGTGGGGGCCTGGTGGAGGCTGCCCCTGCACTGCTGGGGGGTGGAGGTGCAGGGGGACATGAGTGGGGGCCTGGTGGAGGGTGGCCATGGTGGCAGGGGGGTGGGGGTGGTAGGAGACATGAGTGGGGGCCTGATGGAGGCTGCCCCTGCACTGCTGGGGGGTGGGGGTGGTGGGAGACATGATTGGGGGCCTGGTGGAGGCTGCCCCTGCACTGCTGGGGGGTGGGGGTGGTGGGAGACATGAGTGGGGGCCTGGTGGAGGCTGCCCCTGCACTGCTGGGGGGTGGGGGCGCAGGGGGACATGAGTGGGGGCCTGGTGGAGGCTGCCCCTGCGCTGCTGGGGGTGGGGGTTGTGGGAGACATGGGTGGGGGCCTGGTGGAGGCTGCCCATGGTGGCAGGGGGGTGGGGGTGGTGGGAGACATGCATTGTTGATCAGTAGTGCAAGGTGACATGTGGGTTGGCTGGGGGGCATGCCCATGGTGGATGGGCTGCCTGCGGGACATGAGCAGGGGTGCAGGGTAGTCCCCCGTGGTGTGGGCTGCCTGCAGGGGCCGTGGAGGTTGTGGAGCGTTCACCTGGGAGGACCCACACGGCCAATTCACATGTAGTACTCCCCAGAACCCCTGAAATACACATTCCCTGCTGGTATCACGTGTGCAACTTCCCGCGCACCCCTGAAATACACGTACCCTGCTCGCACTGGGACAATCGCGTGTGGAACTTCCCGCGCACCCCTGCAATACACATACCTTGCTGAAATCGCGTGTGGAACTTCCCGCGCACCCCTGAAATACACGTACCCTGATGAAATTGCGTGTGGAACTTCCCGCGCACCCCTGAAATACACATACCTTGCTGAAATCGCGTGTGGAACTTCACGCGCACCCCTGAAATACACATACCCTGCTCGCACTGGGCCAATCGCGTGTGTAACTTCCCGCGCACCCCTGAAATACACGTACCCTGATGAAATCGCGTGTGGAACTTCCCGCGCACCCATGGAATACACGTACCCTGCTCGCACTGGCCCATTCGCGTGTGTAACTTCCCGCGCACCCCTGAAATACACGTACCCTGATGGAATCGCGTGTGGAACTTCCCGCACACCCATGTAATACACGTACCCTGCTCGCACTGGCCCATTCGCGTGTGGAACTTCCCGCGCACCCCTGTAATGCACGTACCCTGCAGAAATTGCGTGTGGAACTTGCCGCGCACCCCTGAAATACATGTGCCCTGCTGAAATCGCATGTGGAACTTCCCGTGCACCCCTGAAATTCACGTACCCTGCTTGCACGGGGCCAGTCGCGTGTGGAACTTCCCGCGCACCCCTGAAATACACATACCCTGATGAAATCGCGTGTGGAACTTCCCGCGCACCCATGGAATACACGTACCCTGCTCGCACTGGCCCATTCTCGTGTGTAACTTCCCGCGCACCCCTGAAATACACGTACCCTGATGGAATCGCGTGTGGAACTTCCCGCACACCCATGTAATACACGTACCCTGCTCGCACTGGCCCATTCGCATGTGGAACTTCCCGTGCACCCCTGTAATGCACGTACCCTGCAGAAATTGCGTGTGGAACTTGCCGCGCACCCCTGAAATACATGTACCCTGCTGAAATCGCGTGTGGAACTTCCCGCGCACCCCTGAAATTCACGTACCCTGCTTGCACGGGGCCAGTCGCGTGTGGAACTTCCCGCGCACCCCTGCAATACACGTTCCCCGCTTGGCGTTTGCTGTTTGCCAGCCCGGTGAACTGGTCCAGGGTTAGCGCAGCCCTTTGCGATGATTTAGCGATTTTGATGGCTTTTCCTTGCGCGAGGGCGTTCTTGGGGGCGTTACTGGCGCTGCTGCAGGGTCGCTGCGATTCTCTGCGCCACGGCTGGTTTGGAAGCCTGAAATCCATGAATACGCTGTGCGCGGAAATCGGTTTTAGCGCACGTGCCTGGCGCAGTCAATCGCACGCGGACAATCTGCGCCAGCCGCTTGCGACACTTTTCTGCAAAATTCTATGAATTACCCTCATAGTAATGTAGTATAAAATTACACACAGCCAGGATAAGTCCATGCATCTTTATACACTCACACAGATAGACACTATCATTAAAAAGCTCCCAGCTGAAAAAACACCACTGCCTGTACATCACATCCTTCTGCTTTATTACCCACACCTTCACAAATGCATGCATTCCATGCTTTTCTATACAGTTTCTGCCATTTACCCTATAAAAATAGCAAAATAAGTATATGATTATTTCTTTTATCTCCTAACATTCAATAACACAGCCTTAAGAAACCAAGTGAGTTTCATACGCTTAGTATTATACTCATTTGCAAAGCATGTTGAACTAACATATTGTAAGTAAAATATAAAGGCTGCACATAGTCAAAGGAAACTGCATGCACACATTATGTTCAGTTATAAACAACAATACTACTACAAAAACATAAAAATCAACATCTAAATTAACATCAGTGCTATAAACACACAAAATTACTAACTTGTTTCTTTGACAATTGCAGTGAAGACCACTCTCCGCAAAAGCAGCAGAATCTGAAGTCCAAACAACAACTCAGAAGAAACCTGCTCATTCCAAACAAAAATAGTAAGTACAATACTACCATAATGTTCTAGCTGTTACTCAAACACAATGTGGGGTTGATTCATGGAATTTGTGCTCTGAAAAACAGGGATTTGTGCACCATTCTGCCCACGAATCCCCATTTGTTAAACAAAGATTTGCGGGCAGAATGGTACACAAATCCACGTTTTTCGGCGCACAAATTCCATAAATCAGACCCTAGTATGTTAGTATTGCAGAACAAAGTGTCGAAAGAGAAAGTATATCGTGCCTCCTATTATAATAAATATATTAATATTGGCCTACGCCAAGCTGCTCGAAAGTCGCTTGCGAAAGAAATCCGTGTTGCAAGGTCCTGACCTCAAATCCATGTAAGCTGCCATTTTAGGTCAAACCGCCATTTTAGGATTTGCTTTGTAAAAGTCACCCTGTGAGTTAAAATGGTGGACGATGTCATTCCAGAATACAACATGGCTGTCTTGACCTCTGTACATAGCTAATGTGTAACTTGCCTGCAGGCCACTTGTTGAGGTTGTGAACTGAGACCTTGTCCTTCGTTGAACTATGTGTAGAAGGATTACTCGTGCAATGAAACTAATCCACAAGCATATGTTGAGACAATGTATTCAAATACTGAACGTAGAACATCTGTTTAACTACATTGTATTAATGTTTGAGAAGGCCTGCATGGAAAATCTTAGAATACACAGTTATTGCATAGGCTTGTTGTTACATGTATTAAAGGCAAACCAGTTATATGCGGTTGTTCGAGACTTGGCACGAACCCTAGATCAGTGATGTATTAAAAGGAATATTAACCCGAAGTGGGGCTGGACATCGTGCCCACCCAATGTATAAAAGGTGAATGCATTCTAATGTACAACGTCTCTCACTAAACACACTGAACCATGCTGAAGTTCGTTGTGTTGTACTGAGGGCCGATAGCTATCTGATTTTGCTCTGTTTTTGTTACTGGATTCAGTATAAAATAAAGTACCTTGTATGTTCCTTTGTAAACCGTGTTCGGTGTATTTCCTTTTGGGGTACTCAGCCTCGATATTTTGATTTTGCTTTCACAGTTGGTGCCCGAATAGGGACCCTCAAGATTGATGCCGGATTGTTGAAGGTTGACGCACGCTATCGGACCGGGATCGGACGGTGTGACATAAGGGGCCCCATGAATGAGACGTGACACCTCAGCAGCGCTACACGACCCAATCCTTGGACGATAAGCGTGTGGTCCGAGACGGCATCTTGACGAGGGTCCACTTATCGAGGCGGGCAGATTTGCCGAAATCACCATACATGAGGTAAGATTAGTTAGGTAAGATTCTTAGAAATCCGATCGGACCTCCTTAGGTTTGGTCAGGTGAGTCGTGACCTGATTCTTAATTCAACTCTGACAATTTGAATTTTGGCGCATTGTATCTACAGACACAATTATTGACCAGGTAACACCAAGAATTTGAGATATGCCTGGGAAATTGTCTACCTGCTTTAGGGCATTATTCCGCAGTGATAGACAATCGTCGGAATGTAGCCGTCCCGCACCACAGGATGGGTCGCCGGCATGTACTATGTACTGTGTAAGCATGGCATTGGAAGTATAGTATTTAATTACATTTGGCACAGACAAACCAGACATGCCTCTGAACTTCAGTGGCCATTTAATGGTAGTTTTGAAATCCCTCGTATTGAGTATTTAGAGTCAATTCTATTAAAGAAAAAGGCTAGACCTGCAGCATTTGATGTTTTGCAGAATTGGAAAAAAGAAGCGTTGCAACAACTTAAAAGTAGAGAGAAACATGCACGCCGTCATAAAACAAACGCTGAAAAAGCGTTGTTATATTATCAGGACAAACAGTCTGAGGCGACTAAAAATATGGATAGGGCTTTCTCCCTCGGTATTCAGAAAATCTATCCTTCTAAAGATCTTCATATTTCTGATGAGTTTATTATTAAATGAACGAAGGCCTGGTGCCTCTGCGCCACCTCCGTATGTTCCTCTTCCTGCTGCTTTGCCTCTTCCTCCTGTTATTCCTGCTCCACCTGTTGTTGTTCCCGTTGTTCTTGCTCCGCCTAATGTTCCACTTCCTCCAGCTCTCCACCTCTTTTTCTCACACCAGTTATAGTACCTCCATCAAATATGCCTGCTCTCTCCCTTCCAAGTGGTCCTTAGCCGCTTGTAATCGATCGAGGTGCAGGAACAAAGGTTGTCACTCGCAATATTGTACCGCCGGAGAAGAAACGTGAGTTAATTGCATGGGCTAAGCATTGTATGGAGAAGGATGATCAAGCTAGCGTTTTTGCCACATTTTTTAATATGGATAATTTTCCTGAGAAAAATGTTTTTATTGAAGGTTTAGGGATTCAGTTATGTATAATGTGGGGAAGATTAAATAATGTGGATCTTCCGCAAGGGTTAAGGGATCCAAATACTCTAGCGCTTTCTAGAGACACTGTGGAGAAGGTAAATGAGCATGTCAAGAGGTTATTTGGGTATAGAAAGGAGTTAGAAAAGTTACAGAACGAGGATGACAAGGAGGAAAATATGTATGTACAGAAACGGTTCCTTCCGTGTCGTAAATCGATATCTGAGGAAACGCAAATTTTTAAGAAAGAGGCGATTAGATGGATTTCAGACATATCGATAACTCCAGTTGAGGTATATGACACATACAGTCAATATACGACAGAAATGCAGAGGGAAGTGATACAGGTAATGGTAGAGTACCTGCAGGATGAGTGTGTAAAAAGGAAGATTATTTGTCCCACAGAGTTATTGAGCATTTATAAGAGAGCTTTTTCACTTGACACTTCTTCGACTGCTTTAGCGCTCGACTTGGCTCTTTTGCTTAGTAAGCGTTCGGAGTCACCTACTTCTCAGTTGCCTATGAGAGAGGTTCCTCTGATATTTGTCCCGAAGGTTGAGATTCTGGCCAATGTTGCAGAGAATATAGTCGCTGTGGACATTCCTGCGCATTATGTATCGCAGTTAGTTCACATCCTGTTCTCAAGACAGGAAGTGAATACTATTAGGCAATCTATTCCTGATATTAGGAAAAATCTGACAGGGTTCTATAAAGAGATAGAGTCCGTTCTGCAGTCCTCAGTGTTCACCATAGGTGACATTGGTTTGTTGTTTCCTATACGCCTGCCCGTAGATTTATGGAAACAAATTAGAACTATTGACGACGTACTAGGGTTGGGAGATACATGGGTGAATATAATTAGACTCGATGGGGAAAGGCCAGCTGGTGAAAGACCGCCTCAGGTGATATTAACTTTGCCTGACAGAATCGTTGCTAAATTAAAATCCATAATTCCCGAAAAGAGAATTATTTGGGAGAAGCTTCCGGCTTGTGTCCAAGGAAAGTCTGAGGGTGCTACCGAGTTCTTTAATCGGTTCGAACGGGTATTCTTGGATTTTAGTTGACAAGACTTAGGCACAGAGTCTGGGAAATGATTATTTGTGGACAAATTTGTACTTTGATTGCTGTCTGACATCCAGTCACAAATTATGTCTTCTGAGAGTGCTTGGCAGGCGAAATCACAATCAGAGTACTGCACATGGCTCAGTACTACGAGAACCGTGTCAATAATGAAAAAGATAGGATTGAAAAACGGAAAGGCGATTTAAAAACTAAAGTGCTATTGCAGCAAATTGTTAGGGGCCCCAGAGGGGGTAGTTCTCAGGTTAGAGGTCAGTATGTCCTGCAGGGGAATGTGCCCTTGGGTCCTGTGAACATTAACCAGTGCGCTTATTGTCGTTGAGAGGGTCATTGGCGAGCACAATGCCCGTCCTTCAACAAAGGTCAAATAATACATTTGGTAATATGGGTAGGCAATCTAGAGGTCGCCCGGCTGTAGGGGGCCCTGGTAGAGGTCCGTTTACACCGGACCCTCAGCAACCTTTCTCGCAGGACCATCAGGCTCCCAGTGTGGACACCAGGAACATATTTGATCATCCTTCCGCTGCATATTTATCTGAAGAGCTTCCTTTTGATGATATTCTGTTTCGTTAGGATTGCCCAAAGCAGGGTTGTGAACCTACACCTATTCCCATCAATCAGAAAGGTCCCTATGTTGAAATGGTGGTGGGAAATAGGAAACATCAGTTTTTGATATACACTGGAGCACAGAAGTGCTCCATTGATCATTCACGGGTTCCAAACATTCCACTGTCAGGGCAAACCAATGTTTCTGTAGGGTTTTCTGGTACACCAGTTGTTTGTCCGGTTTCTATGCCGGTACCTACTTCTTTGGGTCCCTTTACGGAGCATTGTCCATTTCTGTTGACTTTGGATTGCGGAGAGAACTTGCTGGGCTTGAATCTGTTAAAAGAATTAAATGCAGTGATTTATTGTTCTTCTGATGGAGTGCGCTTGACGATTTCACCACAGCAATTTTCTGCCTTGCAATTCTTGACTAGACCTTTGCCTCCAGAATTCATTAATGTACCACAGAGCTTGTGGGCTGTCGACGACAATGATGTTGGTGTTTTACAGATTGAGCCTGTAAAGATAGTTTTGAAACATGGAATTGAGCTGCAACGCTTTCCTCAGTATAAGATTTCAGTTGAGGGCGATCAAGCTTTTGTGCATCGCGGGGTGATTGAAGAAATTTCAGGAAGTTTGTGTAACAGTCCGATTTTAACCGTGTACAAGAAAGGCGATAATGCAATTCCATTCCGTTTCATAATTGATTTACGTGCCATTAATAAAGTTGTGGCACCACAATTTCCAATCGTGCCTGATGTAACGACAATCCTAACCATGATTCCAGCTACATCTACTTACTTTAGTGTTGTGGACCTGAAGAATGTTTTCTTTAGTATTCCTATACACAAGGATAGTAGATATTTGTTCGCGTTCACCTTAGGGGGGACACTTGTTCACATTTACTCGTGCACCTCAAGGGTACACAGAGAGTCCTAGCATTTACAGTAGGGCTTTGAAAGAACAGCTTGATACCCTTGAATTGCCCTCTACCTGTACTTTGCTTCAGTACGTTGATGATTTGCTTCTAGCTGCTGACTCTGAGAGTGCCTGTAAGGAGGGCACTGTGTTATTACTTATCCATCTAGATAAGCATGGTCACAAAGATTTGCTTAAAAAATGTCAATATTGTTGTCAGGAGGTCGCCTATTTAGTCTATCTCCTGTCAAAGGAGGGGAGAAGATTGACACCTGAAAGAATAAAACACATTTCTGGAATGTCTGTCCCAAATACACAGAAGGAAGTTAGGGCCTTGAAAGGTATGGCTTCTTACTGTAGGTTGTGGATCCCGAATTTTTCACTAGTGATCAAACTGATGTTGGCTTTGACGAAGAAGGGCATTTCTTTGCCATTGCCATGGAACGCGGTACACCAGCAGTCGTTTGACTTGCTTAAGACTGCATTATGCTCTGCACCAGTTTTGGGCACACCAAACTATGAAAAGGCCTTTGTGTTGTTTGTGCATGAATGTGATGGATGTGCTTTGGCTGTATTAACGCAGGAACATGGAGGGAAGAATAGGCCATGCAGTTACTGTTCGTCCGCCCTTGATCCTGTAGCATGCGCTTTGCCAAGATGTTTGCGAGCTGTCGCTGCTGCTGCCGCATCTGTAAAACAGAGTGAGGGAATGGTCCTAGACCATGATCTAACCCTGATGGTGCCTCACTCTGTGGATGTTCTACTGAACCGAACTCAAACGCAACACCTCACTCTGCACGGTTGACAAGATATGAATTGATCTTGTTTGCTCCTCACATTCACATTAAGAGGTGTTGTGTTCTTAATCCGGCTGAACTTCTACCTTTCCCACAAGATACTACTTGCGGCGATGAAGTGCCAGATGATTGTTTGTATACGACCGAACAAGAGACAAAGGGTAGAATTGATTTGAAAGATACTCCCTTGGATAATCCGCAAGGAGAGCTGTTTTGTGACGGCTCCTGCTTCAAACTTCCGGATGATACATCCACAGCTGCTTATGCGATCACTACATTGAGCACGGTTGTGGAAACTAAGAGAATCATGCATAATTCTGCGCAGGCCGCAGAGATTATAGCATTGACCCGAGCTTGTGAACTTTCTGAAGGGCTTGCAGTAAATATATATACTGATAGTCAGTATGCCTTTGGGGTGGTCCACAACTTTGGGAGACTTTGGTCAGAGAGAGGGTTCCTAACTTCACATGGCACCAAAATTCAACATGGCTCCCTAATAGTACAACTACTCTCAGCGCTTGCGCTCCCTACTCAGTTAGCAGTTATGAAATGTGCATCACATCGAAATATTACAGATGATATAGGGAAAGGGAATGCTTTCGCTGATCAGATAGCTAGGCAAACTGCTACCGATCTACTTACGGAGATGTATGTTTCAAGGGAATCTGTAGATGCTTATGCAATTGATGAGGGTGTTGGGTCTGTATGGGATATCCAAGCTGATGCCACGTTAGAAGAATCCAAAAGGTGGGCTGAAGGCTTGGGGAAACTTGATGAAGACGGGTGTTGGGTGGACATAGTGGAAGGGAAATGGCTTCTCCCTGACGCGTATGTCATGATGATGGTCATCATGGCCCATGGTCCTAGGCATGTATGTGCCCAGAAAATGACACAAATGTTAGAGAAAGTTTGGGTAAATGACAAAATTTTAAAAATTGCCCAGCGCTACGTCCGGGACTGTATGATTTGCCTGCAACACAACGTGGGAAAGGGGACCGTAACTCCGAGGGGTAGTTTTGGGACACCCTCTGCCCCCTTTGAAGTGATCTACTTTGATTTCATTGAAATGGAACGATGCGATAATAAGAAATATGTACTGGTGGTTATCTGTGCTTTTAGTAAATGGGTTGAGGCTTTCCCTGTTAAAGATGCTACAGCTATGACTACTGCAAAAATCATGTTAAAAGAATACTTCCCGCGGTTCGGTTTGCTAAGAGTTATCTGGTCGGGCAATGGTCCACATTTTGTCACCGCTGTAATTCTGCAGATATGTACAGCATTATGAATTGACAAACGGTTCCATTTGGCCAGACATGATCAGAGTGCCGGACTAGTAGAAAGATACAACGGTATCATCAAGAACAAGCTCGCTAAGACGTGTGCCGGCACCAAACTAAAATGGCCGGATGCCTTACCGATTGTGTTGTTATCCATGAGCACAACCCCTCAAACTAAGACTGGGCTCTCTCCATTTGAGGTGTTAATGGGGAGACTTGCCAATATTTGGAACCTTCCTAAATGTAACTCATTAAGAAATGTTGAAAATGTACTACTTTCAGATTATTGTAGCCAATTGACTAAAAACCTGTATTTGATTTATCACCAGGTACGAGAAGCTTTACCTGTGCGATACGAGGGCCCGGGCCGCAGCATACGGCCTGGAAGTTGGGTGCTCGTCAAATCTTTTGAGCGCACTTCTTGCCTCGCGCCTCGCTGGCATGGCCCATTCCAAGTCCTGTTGGTCACCAAGACAGCGGTGCGGGTCACTGGGCGAAAGAACTGGATCCACGCGTCCCACATCAAGAAACTTCCTCACCGTGTGCCACACGTTACAGAAGATACAGAACCCCTCGCTGACACTGCAACCAATGATCCCAAAGCAGTAAGTGTCACTGAGAGTGTGTCGGAGAATCTCTCTGAGCCCGTGAGGCTTGGGGAAGCTGCCATTTTGTCTCCACACTCTCCACAAATTTTGCATCCGGAAACTGCTATTTCGAATTCAGCACCTTCACTTGCCTCCAAAACATTGCTTCCAGCAGGAAGTGACGACATCTTGTTTCCGGATCAATCAGTACCGAGAAAAGTAAGATATAACCTACGACCACGAAGATATACTTACGCCACGGTTTTGCTGTGCATCTGATAGACTTGCGGCACGGTTCGACTGTGCATTCAGAGAAGGAAAAGAGTCATCGAGGGCTTGCTTTTTGCCCAAATTTGAGAAAGGGGATTCTGTTGGCTAGGGTTGCGGAAGGACTAAGAAGTCGCTCGCCCGGGAGGTCGCCAGAAACAAACTTTGGAGTATCCGTTTGAAGACTACGATGCCCGCCACGGCTACTGCTCGTATGGGACTTGTAAATAAGGGGGTGACCAACCGGGACAATGGACAAAATGCCTGGGCCCCGAAAATGTATTGCTGTATTTTTATAATGATATTTGGGTTTTTAATAGTCGCTGCCTTAGGATTGTGGTACCTCGAGGAAACTCACTCTTTAGAACTTTTGTTGCCTACTGAAAGGGCACCCATTGTTCCTACTCCCTTTGTACATTTTCATACTCTATCCCCTAGGTGTTCTCAGCACGACAAAGGTACCACAATAACACTTTACTGCTTATCATGAATGCTACACATGCCATTTTTAATAAATCTAACTGTTGGGTCTGCTCACATTTACCACAACACGGGTATAAGGGGCTAGGTTGGTATATTCATCCTTTACCATTGAGAACTGCTTGCTATGCTTCTCTTAGAGCACTGTTCTTTGGCCGATGGAATCATAGCATCTCAGGGAACTTTGATGGCACCAATTTGAATAGTTTTGAGAAACGTGTTTTGACTCCCTTGGGATGCTGTTTTTTTGCAAATAGGAGTAAACCGAATGTTGCTTCTATTAGGCCCTCTGATAAACTGTCTCGTCCTTTCCAATCTTTGATTTCCTTTAAGATGGCTCCAATAGGCAATAAGGATGCCATGCCTCCTTCTTACACTGTTAACCATAGCCCCGATTCAGTTTCTTTTTGCATACAGAGGAATGGCACTCAGTCAATGGGAAATTTTCTAGGTTGTGCCAACGTTGCAAATTTGACTGGGGAAACAGACCTTTGTATGTAGGCGAAGCTGTCTACTTTGTCTGCGGTAATGTAGCATTCCCATGGTTGCCCAGGGAATGGCAGGGAACCTGTTATTTAGGGATCCTGTTACCTGGGGTGTTTATAGCTAGTACAAAAGAAGTTTCGAAGGCTCGTCCACGGCGGGACGAGAATGGTGACACCCCAGCACAAATCTTGGGAGATATAGCTAAATCAGTTGTGCCATTTTGGGGGCAGATAGTGAATTCAGAAGATATCAGAAAACTAGCAAGAGTACTGGAGAGAACCATCAACCGGACCACGGACATACTCTATAATATGACATTAGAACAAAAGGCGATAAGATTAGTAGCACTTCAAAACCGAATGGCATTAGATGTCATTCTAGCTGAGCGTGGTGGAGTGTGCAAATTAGTGGGGTCCGCTTGCTGTGTTTTTCGTACCAGATTCCTCCCCAACTATCTTCAAGGCAATACAGAATCTGCACCTCCTTAGTTCCGAAGTGCACGTTCACGAGGGAAACTGGGATCTAAGCGCTTGGTTCTTGGACTTATTACGATCTTGGGGTTGGAAGGTACATTCGGTCTTACTAATTATTTTGGGAATCCTGTTGTTTCTTTGTTGCTGTATTCAGTGTCTACCTGCTATGTGTTCGATGCTAGGTGGATGTTGCGCACAAGCGATAGGTTCGATAGGACATAAAGTGTATGCCCTGGATAAAACTTCCAAAGAATATGTGTTGAAAGATATTTTAGCAAATGACCTAATGGCAATAGATATTTCAGATAGTGATTCAGGGTGCATGGATGATGATGCATGGAGTTATTTGCAAGGAGATCCAAAGTAGTTTTTAGCACTTGGCATAGGCCAAAAGGAGGGTTTGTCGAAAGAGAAAGTATATTGTGCCTCCTATTGTAATAAATATATTAATATTGGCCTACGCCAACCTGCTCGAAAGTCGCTTGCAAAAGAAATCTGTGTTGCAAGGTCCTGACCTTAATTCCATGTAAGCCGCCATTTTAGGTCAAACCGCCATTTTAGGATTCGCTTTGTAAAAGTCACCCTGTGAGTTAAAATGGTGGACGATGTCATTCCAGAATACAACATGGCCGTCTTGACCTCTGTACATAGCTAATGTGTAACTTGCCTGCAGGCCACTTGTTGAGGTTGTGAACTGAGACCTTGTCCTTCGTTGACCTATGTGTAGAAGGATTACTCGTGCAATGAAACTAATCCACGAGCATATGTTGAGACAATGTATTCAAATACTGAACGTAGAACATCTGTTTAACTACATTGTATTAATGTTTGAGGAGGCCTGCATGGAAAATCTTAGAATACACAGTTATTGCATAGGCTTGTTGATACATGTATTAAAGGCAAACCAGTTATATGCGGTTGTTCGAGACTTGGCACAAACCCTAGATCGCTGATGTCTTAAAAGGAATATTAACCCGAAGTGGGGCTGGACATCGTGCCCACCCAATGTATAAAAAGCGAATGCATTCTAATGTACAACGTCTCTCACTGAACACACTGAACCACGCTGGAGTTCGTTGTGTTGTACTGAGGGCCGATAGCTATCTGATTTTGCTCTGTTTTTGTAACTGGATTCAGTATAAAATAAAGTACTTTGTATGTTCCCTTGTAACCCGTGTTCGGTGTATTTCCTTTTGGGGTACTCAGCCTTGATATTTTGATTTTGTTTTCACAAAAGAACTGTTTTATTTCTATACCATTAGATTTAATATTAGTGATTCTCCTCACCATTAGATCACTTTGTAATGTCATCTGAACCCCAGTATATTAACACACAAATACAAGAATAGCCTTCCCAATTAGTTGTAGCTGCCCATTGCACAATCACACACCTCCACATACATCCTTACCATCATACTCAGACACTCATGCACATAGCACACATACATTGCAGAATAGCCCAACCCATACCTTCTTTTTTTTCCAACAGACCCCAAAGAATGCCTACCTAAAAGCAAGTCTGTAGAAAGCAACGCAGAAGTAGAGCAAATGAAAATAAGTGTCCAAAATAAGCATCCATCTCTAGCAGAATTTGGACAAAAAGTTCAAACAAAAGATCTAATAGTCATTAAGCGAAACAATACAAGCTTCCAGTACAAAAACATTGACTCCTCTTTCCAAATGTAAAACGAAACAGAAAGTGAATAACAAGAATTCAGCTACCACTACTGCTAACACTTAACACTACTCCTATAAATCTTGATGTAGTGGCAAGTAACCATACCAAATAAAGTATTTTACAAAAAATGTTCCGCAACAGAGTCCTTCAGAATCTTATAAAAGCAGGAGAGAAATCATGCTCAACCCTTAAAACCTACCATAGAAAATTAATCTTAGACGCTCTCATCGACAGTGCAATCCTTCTCAGAAGGAAGTTATTTATTTTAGTGTTAAACAGAATGAAACCACTAACAAAACTAACTACTAAACTACAAAAAAGACTTCTCAATAAATGGAATGTCAACAAAAATAACTTCTTAAATATCTGTGGAGGTGAATGGACTCACACCACTAGCACAGAACCATATTTCAGCGAGGAAGCATACAAATAAAAGCAAACAAACACAATTGCCATACGTAGCAGTGGACGAGGGTATGAAAAACGTAATAATACCATAATGGAACAAGAAATGCTACTTACAAAAATATCCCCAGAAATCTCAGTATCACCTCTCCATCCGACTGAACCAAAACGTTCAGTGTACAAATGGCCGTGTACGTCAATGTGTTACATTGACAAAAAAATCTTTCAAATCTTTATGCCAGTTCCTCAATCAGTATGTGAAAGGCAAAGACAAATTCAAAATGAAACTACTACAAAATATGGATACCTGTCCAGTGTGCAAATACACAGGACTACAAGAACATTCATTAGCCTGCATTTCAGGACCTATTTGCAAAAGCACCATCCTGTACTATGCTAAAAGTCCAGCTTTAGTATTAGGCAATTTAAATAACAATCTTCTACATGGTACAGCCAAAGACCTACTCGAAGAAATAGAGCATATCCAGAGAAAATATTTTGGAAGTGAAAGCCACTTACAAAATGCAATAGCTTTACAACAGACTAGAAACAATTCTACAAATAGCAACCTTCTACTACACATACCAAAAAGAAATACTAACATTTAAAAATACTTCCGCTGAAGTACCAAACCATGTGTGTATGTGGTTGCCACGAACTTTTTATAAAAGTAGCACAAAAACTGTAGACATTACATACAAAATAGAAGACAATGAAGATTCCAAATGGATTGAATTAGCTCTCTACCTTATAGCAGAAAACAAATACGAAATAAATGACCCCTTAATAATTTGCAGTTACTGCACTGCAAAACTTGACAACAACCAAACTCCTTCACGTGCTATCACAAATAACTTGGAATTATTCCCACTACCAAAACCCTTGCAACAACGCAATGTATATGAGAGCATCATAATCCAAACAGTGCATCCATTTCAAGCAATAATACACCTTCAACCAAAAACAGCAAAATTACCTCCCTCTGAATTAGTGAAAGGCATTTGTGGCAAAGTAGTTTATTTACCATTAGATCTGAAAGAAAATGTACACACTCTGGGAGTGCAACATCCAGTAGATCAAAATCTTTAATTGTCTTAGTAAATGGCGTACCTACAAAAGACAAAATAATTTGGCAACAACTCGTGGACTTGCATGAGGTTAGACAAGTCTTGCAATATCTAAAAGACAATAATGAATACTACAAACAAATTAATGTTGAAGAAAACCTGAGGGAAACCACTGAAATAATTCAAGAGTCACCAGAAACTGGTCAATTTGATCTAGATCCTGCTACAGTATCCAATATTTTAGACCATTATACAATTCATCCGTTACACTCTAAAGACACCACAGATGATGCACTAGAAACATACCAAATGCGACAAACCAAAGTATCACCAATCAGCATATGGGAAAAAAGTATAGAAGCACATGCTTTCCCTCTACTCTTTCCTACTGGGAAAGGAGGAAGGTACGATGATAGACCCACTCAGATAACAGCATTAGAATACCCCTCGTTGCAAATGCATACTGAAGATCCCAGATTTAGACAAAATGTGGAATACATATTCCACCTACTCTTTGAAAGTGAACTAGCAACTCTATGCTACGAAGTTGCACACACATTGAAATCAGGTACCCATTTTCAAAATATGTCAGCTACGCAATTAATACAAAAAGTGCAAGAAAAAGAAAAACATGAGGTTCTACAATCAAGCATTACAAATCTGTTAGCAAACATGCGTGGTACTAAAGAATACTGGTTCCGACGACACAGAGATGTACGTTGTATGATAAGAAACCTTGGCCCACCCACTTGGTTTGTTACATTAAGTTGGGCAGAATATGCATGGGAGGATTTACATGATTTCCTACACATATCAACAAAAACAAAACAAACATAGATATACTAACACCTGGAGAACTTTGCTCTCTAGATCCTGTTGATGTTTCAAGATATTTCCATCATCGCTTATTGCTATGCTACACTTTATCTGTAATAAAATTGTTCCTTCCCTCGGAGAAGTGCAACACTTCTTTTGGAGAAAAGAATACCAAGCCAGAGGAGCACCACTTAGCCACATGCTTTCATGGATTAAAGATGCTCCTAAATTTGGTCAAGACGGTGATGCCACTGTTTTACAGTTTATCAAAAAATATGTCACTTGTGAAATTCCTTCACAAACAACAAATAGTGATCTTCGTGCACAGATTTTACAATTTCAAAGACATAAATGTGGGAAATATTGTCGTCGCAAATACAAAAACAAAGGGAAATACTACACCAAATGCCACTTTGGTTTCCCTAGACCAGTTACTGTCACAGGTTTCCCCCTTTCTCACCTGTTTTCGTTGCATGATGACTTCTTTAGGAGGAGTCTTCTTTCGTATGGTTCGGATCTTATACAAGGCCGCTCGGCCGTCCTCGGCTTCCAGTGTTCGTTCAGCTTCTATGTCCGGGATCAAGGGGAAACTCCAGGAAACTCAGAGAAAGGGATAGGAAGCACGCGAAGGCGGTGCAAGGATTCTGGAAAGGCTGGATAAGAAGGAGGAAAGGTAGATTGGAAGAAGGGTTTCCTGGAACCAGGAAACAACAGAATAGTACAAGGAAGAGTACGGAGCACACGTCCGGTCACAGCTAGCAGCAGCGTTGAGATGCGCAGGGCCGCGGGGTGTGGCCTCTTTATAGAGCACGCGAAGACTGGTGAGCGGCATTCTGGGCTTGCAGCCATGTTGGTAGTATTATGGAGTGTAGACCCTGACGTGTCAGGGACCAGGAGGCCCAGAAAGGGCGAGTTCGATGGTTCATGACAGTTACAGCAACAGGTCAAGTAAACAACTTCATGTCTTCAGTTAGACATATTGTTAAAGGTAAATCACCTAAGAACACATATTACATAAAAAGAACTGAAGAAGCAAAATATATCAATGATTACAATGCAATCATTTCCCTCTTATGGAATGCAAACATATATGTGCAGTACATTGCAGACAATTCCACTGCAGTTGCATGATATGTTACAACTTACTTAACCAAAGCAGAAAAAAACAGAGCTTCAAGACCTCTGGGATGACCTATCATCGGACAAAACACTGTCTCAGAAATTGTACAGCTTAGGCATAGAAATGCTCTCTCACAGAGAACGTGGCTGCTATGAAGCTGCAAACCATTCAACCGGTACTGCTTTGGATGGAAAATCTGAAAATATAGTATGGCTAAGTCTTGGTCCTGCTAAATCTAGAAAAGGAGTTCTCAAATCATACGAGGACATAGACACAATAGCCAAAAATGATCCCAACGGTCAAGACATTTTGAAAAACAATTTACTAGACACACACTACCCAAACAGGAGTACCATTTTGGAAACCATGTGTCTATACCACATAGCCCGAAACTTCACATACAAAAATAATATAAAACCAGATGAAAACAAAGGTAGATACAGAGTGACAAATTGTGAAGACAGCTTAGTGAAACTTACCAAACCAAGTTTAATTAATCATATCAAATGTCATTAAAAACTCCTCAACATAAAGAACTATATTACATGTCCCTGCTACAACTTTTTAAACCATGCAGAAAAGAAGAAGAGTTACTAGATATCTATGACTCCTACGAAGATGCTTTCAAAGCAAATGAAAGCCCTATAACAGATGTAAACTTTACACAGTACAAAAGAAGTTGCACAATGAACAGCAGCACGAAGAAGAACTCCAGGTCCAACTAGATAAGGACACTCCCGACAGTAGTCAACCTTCTATTGCAGGTAGCCAAGACCCACTGGGACAGCCACTAATAGCAAATGAGGCAGAATTAGCTATGACAGAAGTAGGAAACACCATGTGTCACTATGAAGAAGATACAGAAGACTTAACTGTACTGAAATCAAACCTGAACAATGAGAGCGTAGCATTTTTCAAGAAGTAACAAAAGAAATTGCACACGGTGTACAACATGAAAATAAAGAATGTACCAGCCAAAATTACAAATCTATACTACTATATGTCAGTGGTCAAGCTGGTTCAGGAAAAACATTCTTAATCAAAATCATCGGCAAGTTCCTTCAACAATTGACAAACAACAAACTGTCAGCTGTTGTAACTGCCACCACAGGTTTAGCTGCCTACAACATAGGCGGTGTCACTTTACACCGATTACTACTCCTTCCACTAGAACAGCAAAACAAATTAGAATATTACAAACTTTCTACAGAAGCTGCAATGGAACTACGCAGAGTGTTGAAACAAATGAAAATGCTACTAATAGATGAAGTGAGCATGGTCTCCAACCTAATGTTGGCTTTGATTCACCTCAGATTACAAGAAATACTCAAAACAAACTACGAAGAGCTCTTTGGAGGAAAACACATTATTTTTTTCAGAGATCTTCTTCAATCGACACCATTAAAAGGTGAACCTATTTTTAAAGCCTTAGGGCACAAACTCTTCCGTAAAACTGTTGGCAGCATAGGAAATGTCAACCTATAGCAACATTTCCAATACAGAGAATAAACAGAAAACATGCGCCAGTCTGCAGACCTCACATATGCCAACATTTTAAAAAGTATTAGAGTTGGTGTACTATCTCAAGAAGCACAATCAATATTATAAACCCAGCACATCCATGCACTGTATGGCCATAACACATGTGCTACTGATGTCATGGAAAAATCAGCACACAAAAATGTCAATTGTGTGTCCTTGATGCCAACTCTTGCAAGCTGTTCAAAATTCATTGAAACAATGTTGAAAAAAGAAATGCAACCTATAATTGAAATTTGCTCCACAGACAAACTGGACGTACGTGGTATGACACTACCCATGTGTCAACAAGCCGCAACAAGACTAAATACCTTAGAAAACTCTATCTCCAATACAGCTGGTTTGGGGAAAATAGTAAAATTATCTTTAAACTGTAGAGTAATGCTTAAACATAACCTTGACGTGGAGCAAGGACTAGTTAATGGAGCACTTGGTACAGTTGTTGGCTTTCAAACATACCCAAGTTACAATCACATTCAGTTTGTCAATATTCTCTTTGACAAACTATCAGAAGTTAAAAGTATAGGACGCTCAACAGCCCGATTCCTTCTTTTCAAAGACATGTATGTACGCAGAGAACAATTTTCTATAACTCTAGCATGCGCAGTCACCATTCATAAATCACAAGGACTTACCCTAGATAAAGCATTGATAGATATTGGGAACACAGTCTTTAAAGAAGGAATGAGCTACGTAGCACTATCACGCTTACCTACACTTTACGGTCTATTTCTAATCAACTTTGATGCAAGTAAAGTAAATGCTGATATTCCTTGCATTTTAGAATACAATAGACTATGTTCACTATACACCCCATCTAAAAACCTATCCTGTTCCACAAAAAGCAAAACGTTGTAAAAGAAAACTACTTCAAACAGAAATGCAACAGGATCTCACTACAAATCCTCCAAATAGAGTAAAAAAAGATAATACTTCATCAATTACTACAACCAAAGAAGAATCTATTACTCAAAGTAACTCAGGTACTTCTTCAAAGAAGAAAGACACACTCCGAAGAAATGACTTGGACACAGAACTATCAGGTCCATTCAAATTTTCAAACATAACTGGTGTAAATTGCTACGCAAATGTAGCAATAAATATTATATTCCAATTGCCACCAATTTTTCACAACATTTACTTACACAATACAGACCAATTGTGTTTGCAAATGTTAGTCCTTCATAGAAATGCAACCAACAATCCTGACAACACATACAGTGTTCATGGAACAAGACAAGAATTGGACTACTGTGCTGGAATGGTGAAATTCACTATAAACTCACAAGAAGATCCACAATAATTTATAACGTACTTGCTACAAGTACTGGAAAACCAAAATATACCTATGGATGAAATCGTCCAGATTTCATACATGTGGAAACATACATGCACTCTCTGCAATCATGCGGAACAGGAACAAATCCCTAATGAACGCTTCATGTATGTATCCATAACTGAATGTGAATCTATTCCATTCCAGCAACTTGTACAAAATGCAAACCATGGCAGATTATGTATTACCTGCAATTCAGATAATCGCTCCACCTTACAAATACACACACATAGTAAATAGGTAATACTAAAGCTTTTACATTACAATGCAGATGGTACCAAAAACAGCTGACTGGATTCACACATGGTCAAGTTTCACTTGGTAAGAAAACCTTCACAACAATAGGTATAATCTACCACGCAGGAGCCACAACGAATGCAGGTCACTACACTGCATATATAAAAAAGAATAGTGGATGGTTCGAATGTAATGAGAGTACCATTACTCTAAAGCAGAGATTACCAGCAAATCTTATAAACGCTTATTTAATATTCATAAAACCAAAATGTAATAACTAATCTGTGCATAAACATTAATAAAACTTCAATTAGAAAACTGTAAACAGTTAGAATACGCCAACAGGTATCTAACTGCCCCAAAAATCTGCAACAACCCAACAGATAGATGAGTAACTTGAAAATATGAATAAAAAACTATAACCAGTTAGAATACGCCAACAGGTATCTAACTGTCCCAAAAAATCTGCAACAAGCCAACAGATAGAACATTAGCCAGAAACAACAAACAAACAATGAAAACAAAGAAAGAAATATATTTTACCATAACAAAAAAAGTTTTTTTTTAATCCTGCATGGATTTTTATTCCTACAGATCCAATGATTTAAGAAACAAACACAGAAACCTAGCAAATTGCACAGTACACTGGTTTGTAAACTACTAAATATGAGGGTCGAAATAATGCAGAAATGCAATAACTCATTAAACTACCTACACTAGCATTATCTTTTCTTTTAAAACAGAAATTGAAAAAGAATATCTGCTCCAGTTACCCAAGTCATGAAAAAATATATCCAATCACAAAAAGTCAAACAGTAAGTATATAATAATTGAACTCACAAATACTGCTCCATAACACAACCACTGAAGCAAACATCTAACCATACACCACAATCCAAAATGTTTACTTCCATTGATATGTTATACTGCAGTGCTTGTTACCAAACTCTACAATCTTAATTGCATGATGTAGCCAAAACTTCACATACAAACTATACAAATCAAACAATACACAAACTGTAGATTAGTGGATATTTGATGGATGTTTGATTCTATGGGTGTGTTATGCTGCGGTGGTTGTGACCAGGGCCCAGAGTCTTGGGTGCATGGCGGACACATCAAAACAATACGACGCACCTCACGCTTCAACCCAGCCAATCAGCGAACACGTCGTATGTCCGCGGACATGACGCAAGCCGATTAGCCAATCGGTGTCCTGTCCGCGGAGCGAACCAGGAAATGTGTCCACGGAGCAGACATAGATATCACCAATTTTTTTAGACCTACTTTTTGGTCATTTTTAAAAAAACTACTGGACAGATTTACACCAAATTTTCAAAAGCACGCTTTCAGGACCAAGCCGCTACCCCTGCCGCAAATTTGGTGCAAATCCGTCTAGCGGTTTGAGCTGTAGGCATGAGCAAAGTTTTTTCCCCATTCACTCTATGGTAAAAAAAGACATTTTGGGACCCCTCTTATAACTTTGCCCCCCTGCACCAAACCTCACTAAACTTGCAAGAACATTCAGAGTGGGCCATATACTTTTTTGGCAAAGTTTGGTGAGGATTCGTTAAGGGGAGCGAAGTTATAAGCCGCCCAAAAGGTGCTCTTCCTATGGGATTAGCAACTTAACCATAACTACACGGCCACTACCGCAGGCCGTGTAATAAGGACCCCTCTATTGATACTAGTTCACATGCTTTCAAAGATACTCTGCAGGGCCATATTATCCAATATTCTGCTAATTAGAAAATATCATAAATTTGCTACTAATTTGCATGCTGAAATTAAGGGACTAGGGACTACTTTTTACAGTGATCCATCCAAACAATCTATTAAAATGATATTGAACAAGCACATCGAATATGATAAGTACATTACTGGAAGCTCCTGTTGCACTCTATGAAAAGACTCCAATTGAAATACTTTGGTGGCTAGAATAAAGTGCGAAACTGTGCAACCATGAAGCTGCTTGCTAAACATCATGACAATCTAGACATGTTCTTCAATTTGAGCAAACGTTGTGTACCCCAGAAATGAACCCACACTCCCGATGATTACCAATTACCATATATATATATATCACAACTTCTGCAAACCTGCTTTATCTTTCCTTGGAACAGATTTTTAATTACAGGGAATTAGATGAGCGAGTTTATACATGAAATTTGGTAAAGAGCCCAGACGTGACGGCTTCTTTCTTGCCTGCTGTGTCTCTTTCATTAAGTTAATACTACTCCTTTTAACTGATTTATTTTCTAGCTTTACTAAAAAACAAAATTCTACTGGTACCTTTTCTGAATGCCTAATTTTTGTATTCCCTACACATGGCAAAGATCCTCAATATATCAAAAATCGTCTGAGTTCTTTGATCAACAATCGATGTAAAATCTTGGCCAAAGTACTATCAAATAAACGGGATCAAATTGGGTTAATGGAGGGACGTATATTGGCTTCAAGTACTTACTTTCTTTGCAAAGTTCTTGACCTTTCCAAAATATCTAAAGACCTGTTGCATCTCATCCATCTTGATGAAGAAAGGCGTTTGGTCATCTTTCCTGAGACTTCATGTTTGAATATGTTGCATGTCATGGACCTGGTCCTAAATGTATATCTTTTGTTAAATGTGTGTATTGCTCACCAAAATATAAAATTCGGTTAAATAATACACTTTCTGACTCCAGGCTGCCCTTCATCTCCTTTTCATTTTATTTTATTCTGAGGACCTCTGCTACAAAATATTAATTCTAACTCCTATATTCAAGGGATTGACATGAATGATGCACAAGTTACAGTTTCCACTTATACAGATGATGCTCTTTTATAGCTGTTAAATCCCAAATCTTCTACTGAAGAATTACTTCAGACTATCAAACTAAACATCACTTGGGAAATGTAGGGCCTGCAGAGGTCCAGGTATATGGAAGCCTAGAAAGCCTGCGCCTAGAACCAACCAAAGCAGAGGGTTTGGGAATCCTGGATCCTGCTCACAATGGGCTGAATCCCTCAATTGGAGCCTGCAACAGAGAACGTCATATTGAGTAAGTATGTGCACTCCATGTGCATCTGCACACTGCGTGTGAAAGATCTTAACTGCAACATTTCCTATGAGAATGTTGGATTGGCTGACCACCATGGCACAGCTGACTGAAGATGGAAGGCAGGCCTTTTGAAAACTTGGGCTGCCCGGGGTGGCACGAAGGCCGAATTAGATTATTAGAGCCATCACAACAGCTGTTTGGAAACTGGGCATTCCAGTGGGGAGGAGGTGGAACCAGTGCTTTAAGTGGTATGGGAAATTGAGGGTGGCACGAACAAGAATCTGTAGCTAAAGTGCTCGGTGTGGCCTAAAGCACGCTGGGCGTGACTAAAGGTGGGGAGAGTGACTCTGGCAAGGACCACATCCCAAACAATACATCACGAGACCCTGAAAACATGTATTTTGGGTCAGTCACCAATGTCTCACATGGACTTCGCATTGCATGCTGTAAACATACCTCTCACTAGCTCAGTTTGAAAGTAAACCTCTGCCTGTAAATAAATCACTTTCTCACTCCAGATATAAAGAATTCAATCAGTGGGTGAATCATCCTCACCCAGTGACATCTTAATAGCTCTTCTTAAGAGGTAGTTTATGGTTTAAGCTTCCCATTACCCGTGTTTCTTTATTCTGCCATTCAGAGGCGAACACAATCTGTCCCATGATAATCTGCAGCCACTCCCCCCTTCCTCTGCTGCTTTATCAATGATTTTGCCACTGAATGAAGCCCCAATATGGAGCTGATGGATGGCGCATATTCCCTAAAGAAGCATCTGTGTTCACAAACCTTTGTCACTTTAAATGTGAATTATCTGACCTTAGATAGACCTCTTTAAAGTGTATACCCTGTTCTCAGCTCTTTTGTGTGGGGAAGGGTATAATTAAGTGTGTGTAATTGCGTTTAAGGTGTACTTACTGACTAATTAAGCTGAAGGTGAGGCACATGTTATGGACAATCATTGATAAACCCTAGGGCCATCTCCCATTGGAGGTTGCATTAGGGAACCTCTTCATTATGATCTATGCACTCCACAGCTGCCTCACAGGGGGATGTAAGGGAGGCCTCTCAAACATTCTTTGGCAATTGGCCCCCACAAGTCCCTACACATCTTCAGTCATCCCTGAAATCACCTAAGAAAAAGGAGAGGGGGCAAATAGGACCAATGTAAGGTACTGGCTACTTTTCACAAACACAGTGCTCAGGGATTGCATCACGTTCTTATTCAGTACATCAAATATAATCTCTATTCGAATCTCCAGTTTGGAGGAAGTGCAACACATAATGTAAAAACAATCCGATATTTCAATTGCACTTCTAAGCATTAGTGTGTTATTTATTAATTAGGGTTTTATAGAGCGTTACATTGTCAGAAAGGCACGTTTAACAAAATAAGAACAAAAGAAGAGTTGAGTCGGGAGAGAGAGCAGCAGTAAGCGTCTTAGGTCACAACTGCAGTTAAAACAGGGATCACGGTTCATTTGTAGCGTGACTGAGGGTGTTGGTGACCAAGGAACGCATGATGTGTAGGCACACAGATGTATGTACAAGGTATACCCCTGTACACCTGTACACCTGCTGCTGCACAGCGTGGTACTCACATTCATCCCCACAGTACTCGAATGTATCCCGCCACACTCACATTGCACCCTACTGACACAGGCGATTTGCTGCCTGCACCCTGCACGCCACGCCTATACTCACAATGCACCCTGTGATCTCAGAGCATTTAAGCACTTGGAGAACACCCCTCACAAATCACAATTACTGTGATACACCCAACAGGACTCACGTGTCACTCGGGCGGCACTCGACTGAGAGCCGACGTCGACCACACGGAGCACCTCATCTAGAGTTTGTCGAATCTAGAATGTTTGTCGAATGTCGAATCTAGAATGTTTCCACCTTTCAGAGCTGTTTTTGCCCCGGTAAGCACGCGGTAGTGGGAGGGGCCTTCATGCTTCAGGGTCATGCTGACCCATTCTTCATTTACTGCCCATTTTGGACTGAGCCACATCGCACTACCTGGGGATCGGTAAGTACTGCGTGTCTGAATGATCGCATGCGGTAATGGTTTTACGGAGGACATTTCCTCTGCACAAAAACAGGAGGAATTTCCCGAATGTCTTTTTGAAACTCTTAATTTGATGGCGCGGGGAATGTGGCGTTAATCCCGTTGCTGCCGCTTTTTTTTGCTGCAACGTCAAACTCAAAATGAGGCCCCCTCATTGTTTTTATTTCTTCAGCTAATAGTTCTTCTGAGTATCCTGTGACGACAGGAGTCGACCTGACCATTCACGGGTAACCAACAGCACATGGTACACATACAATTACAGACCAATCATTAGTGACATTATGGCGGCTTAAACCAGACGAAGCCATAACGTGCAATGTAAAATACACCTCTGCAGCGAGCTCACATACAACAAAGACATTCTATGAAGAAGCAGCATATCAATACCATTGAGAAGATATGCAGACTCTTTTTTTTCTTCAAATAAACAAATTGACTGGAAGTCCTCTATAAAGAAAGTGTCAATATCTGAGAATGTGTTGCCCTGGGCAAATGAGCATGTCTGCAGGAGTACGACTGTCCCCCAGGCACATGAAACACGAAGCTGCAGGCACATGTAGACATTCACCTGCACACTGATCCCTGTGTGTGTGGACCCTCTTGCACAAATCCTTGTGCATGTCTGCATCCACCAAAACCGCTTCTGTGCCAGAGTTAGACATTCAGTGCACAGATCTTGGCACGAGCGGACAACCACAGACATGTGTAAGTGCTACTGCAGATCTGTTCAGTGTTAGAAGGCTTGTGGGCAGAACATAATGTGTGTTTAGTAAAAGGTGAGAGCGGATGACGCAACTTTTTATTTTTATTTTTGCATTCATTTCAGCGCACCACACCCAGAGTCATCGGGGCGCTAGTTACAGACATAGCAGAGAGACATTCTTAAAGTGCAAGATGGGGTGTAGGTTGCAGCATACCGTGGTTGGTCGAAGCAATCTTGGTCAGGCCTTGCCACATCGTATGAGGTCTACTACAAGCATGCAAAACAGCGTAAGAGACAACATAGGTGAGAGAGCACACAGACTGACAAAGTCTCATCTCATGGTACAGGAGGCTACTTTTGAGACAAAATAGGTATGTATACAAAGTATAGGTTACCACAACAGCGCAGGACTGCCAGGTCAAATAGGTACAATGCAGACAAAGTAGGTCACAGAAACAGCAAAGGCTGCCAGGTCACAGACAAGATAGGTTACATAAAAAGCGCAGGCTGCCAGCTCAATAGGTAAGTTGCAGACAGGATAGGTTACATAAACAGCGCAGGCTGCCAGCTCAATAGGTATAATAAGCATCCATCTCTAGCAGAATTTGGACAAAAAGTTCAAACAAAAGATCTAATAGTCATTAAGCGAAACAATACAAGCTTCCAGTACAAAAACATTGACTCCTCTTTCCAAATGTAAAACGAAACAGAAAGTGAATAACAAGAATTCAGCTACCACTACTGCTAACACTTAACACTACTCCTATAAATCTTGATGTAGTGGCAAGTAACCATACCAAATAAAGTATTTTACAAAAAATGTTCCGCAACAGAGTCCTTCAGAATCTTATAAAAGCAGGAGAGAAATCATGCTCAACCCTTAAAACCTACCATAGAAAATTAATCTTAGACGCTCTCATCGACAGTGCAATCCTTCTCAGAAGGAAGTTATTTATTTTAGTGTTAAACAGAATGAAACCACTAACAAAACTAACTACTAAACTACAAAAAAGACTTCTCAATAAATGGAATGTCAACAAAAATAACTTCTTAAATATCTGTGGAGGTGAATGGACTCACACCACTAGCACAGAACCATATTTCAGCGAGGAAGCATACAAATAAAAGCAAACAAACACAATTGCCATACGTAGCAGTGGACGAGGGTATGAAAAACGTAATAATACCATAATGGAACAAGAAATGCTACTTACAAAAATATCCCCAGAAATCTCAGTATCACCTCTCCATCCGACTGAACCAAAACGTTCAGTGTACAAATGGCCGTGTACGTCAATGTGTTACATTGACAAAAAAATCTTTCAAATCTTTATGCCAGTTCCTCAATCAGTATGTGAAAGGCAAAGACAAATTCAAAATGAAACTACTACAAAATATGGATACCTGTCCAGTGTGCAAATACACAGGACTACAAGAACATTCATTAGCCTGCATTTCAGGACCTATTTGCAAAAGCACCATCCTGTACTATGCTAAAAGTCCAGCTTTAGTATTAGGCAATTTAAATAACAATCTTCTACATGGTACAGCCAAAGACCTACTCGAAGAAATAGAGCATATCCAGAGAAAATATTTTGGAAGTGAAAGCCACTTACAAAATGCAATAGCTTTACAACAGACTAGAAACAATTCTACAAATAGCAACCTTCTACTACACATACCAAAAAGAAATACTAACATTTAAAAATACTTCCGCTGAAGTACCAAACCATGTGTGTATGTGGTTGCCACGAACTTTTTATAAAAGTAGCACAAAAACTGTAGACATTACATACAAAATAGAAGACAATGAAGATTCCAAATGGATTGAATTAGCTCTCTACCTTATAGCAGAAAACAAATACGAAATAAATGACCCCTTAATAATTTGCAGTTACTGCACTGCAAAACTTGACAACAACCAAACTCCTTCACGTGCTATCACAAATAACTTGGAATTATTCCCACTACCAAAACCCTTGCAACAACGCAATTTATATGAGAGCATCATAATCCAAACAGTGCATCCATTTCAAGCAATAATACACCTTCAACCAAAAACAGCAAAATTACCTCCCTCTGAATTAGTGAAAGGCATTTGTGGCAAAGTAGTTTATTTACCATTAGATCTGAAAGAAAATGTACACACTCTGGGAGTGCAACATCCAGTAGATCAAAATCTTTAATTGTCTTAGTAAATGGTGTACCTACAAAAGACAAAATAAGTTGGCAACAACTCGTAGACTTGCATGAGGTTAGACAAGTCTTGCAATATCTAAAAGACAATAATGAATACTACAAACAAATTAATGTTGAAGAAAACCTGAGGGAAACCACTGAAATAATTCAAGAGTCACCAGAAACTGGTCAATTTGATCTAGATCCTGCTACAGTATCCAATATTTTAGACCATTATACAATTCATCCGTTACACTCTAAAGACACCACAGATGATGCACTAGAAACATACCAAATGCGACAAACCAAAGTATCACCAATCAGCATATGGGAAAAAAGTATAGAAGCACATGCTTTCCCTCTACTCTTTCCTACTGGGAAAGGAGGAAGGTACGATGGTAGAACCACTCAGATAACAGCATTAGAATACTGCTCGTTGCAAATGCATTCTGAAGATCCCAGATTTAGACAAAATGTGGAATACATATTCCACCTACTCTTTGAAAGTGAACTAGCAACTCTATGCTACGAAGTTGCACACACATTGAAATCAGGTACCCATTTTCAAAATATGTCAGCTACGCAATTAATACAAAAAGTGCAAGAAAAAGAAAAACATGAGGTTCTACAATCAAGCATTACAAATCTGTTAGCAAATATGCGTGGTACTAAAGAATACTGGTTCCGACGACACAGAGATGTACGTTGTATGATAAGAAACCTTGGCCCACCCACTTGGTTTGTTACATTAAGTTGGGCAGAATATGCATGGGAAGATTTACATGATTTCCTACACATATCAACAAAAACAAAACAAACATAGATATACTAACACCTGGAGAACTTTGCTCTCTAGATCCTGTTGATGTTTCAAGATATTTCCATCATCGCTTATTGCTATGCTACACTTTATCTGTAATAAAATTGTTCCTCCCCTCGGAGAAGTGCAACACTTCTCTTGGAGAAAAGATTACCAAGCCAGAGGAGCACCACTTAGCCACATGCTTTCATGGAGTAAAGATGCTCCTAAATTTGGTCAAGACGGTGATGCCACTGTTTTACAGTTTATCGAAAAATATGTCACTTGTGAAATTCCTTCACAAACAACAAATAGTGATCTTCGTGCACAGATTTTACAATTTCAAAGACATAAATGTGGGAAATATTGTCGTCGCAAATACAAAAACAAAGGGAAATACTACACCAAATGCCACTTTGGTTTTCCTAGACCAGTTACTGTCACAGGTTTCCCCCTTTCTCACCTGTTTTCGTTGCATGATGACTTCTTTAGGAGGAGTCTTCTTTCGTATGGTTCGGATCTTATACAAGCCCGCTCGGCCGTCCTTGGCTTCCAGTGTTCGTTCAGCTTCTATGTCCGGGATCAAGGGGAAACTCCAGGAAACTCAGAGAAAGGGATAAGAAGCACGCGAAGGCGGTGCAAGGATTCTGGAAAGGCTGGATAAGAAGGAGGAAAGGTAGATTGGAAGAAGGGTTTCCTGGAACCAGGAAACAACAGAATAGTACAAGGAAGAGTACGGAGCACACGTCCGGTCACAGCTAGCAGCAGCGTTGAGATGCGCAGGGCCGCGGGGTGTGGCCTCTTTATAGAGCACGCGAAGACTGGTGAGCGGCATTCTGGGCTTGCAGCCATGTTGGTAGTATTATGGAGTGTAGACCCTGACGTGTCAGGGACCAGGAGGCCCAGAAAGGGCGAGTTCGATGGTTCATGACAGTTACAGCAACAGGTCAAGTAAACAACTTCATGTCTTCAGTTAGACATAGTGTTAAAGGTAAATCACCTAAGAACACATATTACATAAAAAGAACTGAAGAAGCAAAATATATCAATGATTACAATGCAATCATTTCCCTCTTATGGAATGCAAACATATATGTGCAGTACATTGCAGACAATTCCACTGCAGTTGCATGATATGTTACAACTTACTTAACCAAAGCAGAAAAAAACAGAGCTTCAAGACCTCTGGGATGACCTATCATCGGACAAAACACTGTCTCAGAAATTGTACAGCTTAGGCATAGAAATGCTCTCTCATAGAGAACGTGGCTGCTATGAAGCTGCAAACCATTCAACCGGTACTGCTTTGGATGGAAAATCTGAAAATATAGTATGGCTAAGTCTTGGTCCTGCTAAATCTAGAAAAGGAGTTCTCAAATCATACGAGGACATAGACACAATAGCCAAAAATGATCCCAACGGTCAAGACATTTTGAAAAACAATTTACTAGACACACACTACCCAAACAGGAGTACCATTTTGGAAACCATGTGTCTATACCTCATAGCCCGAAACTTCACATACAAAAATAATATAAAACCAGATGAAAACAAAGGTAGATACAGAGTGACAAATTGTGAAGGCAGCTTAGTGAAACTTACCAAACCAAGTTTAATTAATCATATCAAATGTCATTAAAAACTCCTCAACATAAAGAACTATATTACATGTCCCTGCTACAACTTTTTAAACCATGCAGAAAAGAAGAAGAGTTACTAGATATCTATGACTCCTACGAAGATGCTTTCAAAGCAAATGAAAGCCCTATAACAGATGTAAACTTTACACAGTACAAAAGAAGTTGCACAATGAACAGCAGCACGAAGAAGAACTCCAGGTCCAACTAGATAAGGACACTCCCGACAGTAGTCAACCTTCTATTGCAGGTAGCCAAGACCCACTGGGACAGCCACTAATAGCAAATGAGGCAGAATTAGCTATGACAGAAGTAGGAAACACCATGTGTCACTATGAAGAAGATACAGAAGACTTAACTGTACTGAAATCAAACCTGGACAATGAGAGCGTAGCATTTTTCAAGAAGTAACAAAAGAAATTGCACACGGTGTACAACATGAAAATAAAGAATGTACCAGCCAAAATTACAAATCTATACTACTATATGTCAGTGGTCAAGCTGGTTCAGGAAAAACATTCTTAATCAAAATCATCGGCAAGTTCCTTCAACAATTGACAAACAACAAACTGTCAGCTGTTGTAACTGCCACCACAGGTTTAGCTGCCTACAACATAGGCGGTGTCACTTTACATCGATTACTACTCCTTCCACTAGAACACCAAAACAAATTAGAATATTACAAACTTTCTACAGAAGCTGCAATGGAACTACGCAGAGTGTTGAAACAAATGAAAATGCTACTAATAGATGAAGTGAGCATGGTCTCCAACCTAATGTTGGCTTTGATTCACCTCAGATTATAAGAAATACTCAAAACAAACTACGAAGAGCTCTTTGGAGGAAAACACATTATTGTTTTCAGAGATCTTCTTCAATCGACACCATTAAAAGGTGAACCTATTTTTAAAACCTTAGGGCACAAACTCTTCCGTAAAACTGTTGGCAGCATAGGAAATGTCAACCTATAGCAACATTTCCAATACAGAGAATAAACAGAAAACATGCGCCAGTCTGCAGACCTCACATATGCCAACATTTTAAAAAGTATTAGAGTTGGTGTACTATCTCAAGAAGCACAATCAATATTATAAACCCAGCACATCCATGCACTGTATGGCCATAACACATGTGCTACTGATGTCATGGAAAAATCAGCACACAAAAATGTCAATTGTATGTCCTTGATGCCAACTCTTGCAAGCTGTTCAAAATTCATTGAAACAATGTTGAAAAAAGAAATGCAACCTATAATTGAAATTTGCTCCACAGACAAACTGGACGTACGTGGTATGACACTACCCATGTGTCAACAAGCCGCAACAAGACTAAATACCTTAGAAAACTCTATCTCCAATACAGCTGGTTTGGGGAAAATAGTAAAATTATCTTTAAACTGTAGAGTAATGCTTAAGCATAACCTTGACGTGGAGCAAGGACTAGTTAATGGAGCACTTGGTACAGTTGTTGGCTTTCAAACATACCCAAGTTACAATCACATTCAGTTTGTCAATATTCTCTTTGACAAACTATCAGAAGTTAAAAGTATAGGACGCTCAACAGCCCGATTCCTTCTTTTCAAAGACATGTATGTACGCAGAGAACAATTTTCTATAACTCTAGCATGCGCAGTCACCATTCATAAATCACAAGGACTTACCCTAGATAAAGCATTGATAGATATTGGGAACACAGTCTTTAAAGAAGGAATGAGCTACGTAGCACTATCACGCTTACCTACACTTTACGGTCTATTTCTAATCAACTTTGATGCAAGTAAAGTAAATGCTGATATTCCTTGCATTTTAGAATACAATAGACTATGTTCACTATACACCCCATCTAAAAACCTATCCTGTTCCACAAAAAGCAAAACGTTGTAAAAGAAAACTACTTCAAACAGAAATGCAACAGGATCTCACTACAAATCCTCCAAATAGAGTAAAAAAAGATAATACTTCATCAATTACTACAACCAAAGAAGAATCTATTACTCAAAGTAACTCAGGTACTTCTTCAAAGAAGAAAGACACACTCCGAAGAAATGACTTGGACACAGAACTATCAGGTCCATTCAAATTTTCAAACATAACTGGTGTAAATTGCTACGCAAATGTAGCAATAAATATTATATTCCAATTGCCACCAATTTTTCACAACATTTACTTACACAATACAGACCAATTGTGTTTGCAAATGTTAGTCCTTCATAGAAATGCAACCAACAATCCTGACAACACATACAGTGTTCATGGAACAAGACAAGAATTGGACTACTGTGCTGGAATGGTGAAATTCACTATAAACTCACAAGAAGATCCACAATAATTTATAACGTACTTGCTACAAGTACTGGAAAACCAAAATATACCTATGGATGAAATCGTCCAGATTTCATACATGTGGAAACATACATGCACTCTCTGCAATCATGCGGAACAGGAACAAATCCCTAATGAACGCTTCATGTATGTATCCATAACTGAATGTGAATCTATTCCATTCCAGCAACTTGTACAAAATGCAAACCATGGCAGATTATGTATTACCTGCAATTCAGATAATCGCTCCACCTTACAAATACACACACATAGTAAATAGGTAATACTAAAGCTTTTACATTACAATGCAGATGGTACCAAAAACAGCTGACTGGATTCACACATGGTCAAGTTTCACTTGGTAAGAAAACCTTCACAACAATAGGTATAATCTACCACGCAGGAGCCACAACGAATGCAGGTCACTACACTGCATATATAAAAAAGAATAGTGGATGGTTCGAATGTAATGAGAGTACCATTACTCTAAAGCAGAGATTACCAGCAAATCTTATAAACGCTTATTTAATATTCATAAAACCAAAATGTAATAACTAATCTGTGCATAAACATTAATAAAACTTCAATTAGAAAACTGTAAACAGTTAGAATACGCCAACAGGTATCTAACTGCCCCAAAAATCTGCAACAACCCAACAGATAGATGAGTAACTTGAAAATATGGATAAAAAACTATAACCAGTTAGAATACGCCAACAGGTATCTAACTGTCCCAAAAAATCTGCAACAAGCCAACAGATAGAACATTAGCCAGAAACAACAAACAAACAATGAAAACAAAGAAAGAAATATATTTTACCATAACAAAAAAAGTTTTTTTTTAATCCTGCATGGATTTTTATTCCCACAGATCCAATGATTTAAGAAACAAACACAGAAACCTAGCAAATTGCACAGTACACTGGTTTGTAAACTACTAAATATGAGGGTCGAAATAATGCAGAAATGCAATAACTCATTAAACTACCTACACTAGCATTATCTTTTCTTTTAAAACAGAAATTGAAAAAGAATATCTGCTCCAGTTACCCAAGTCATGAAAAAATATATCCAATCACAAAAAGTCAAACAGTAAGTATATAATAATTGAACTCACAAATACTGCTCCATAACACAACCACTGAAGCAAACATCTAACCATACACCACAATCCAAAATGTTTACTTCCATGGATATGTTATACTGCAGTGCTTGTTACCAAACTCTACAATCTTAATTGCATGATGTAGCCAAAACTTCACATACAAACTATACAAATCAAACAATAAACAAACTGTAGATTAGTGGATATTTGATGGATGTTTGATTCTATGGGTGTGTTATGCTGCGGTGGTTGTGACCAGGGCCCAGAGTCTTGGGTGCATGGCGGACACATCAAAACAATACGACGCACCTCACGCTTCAACCCAGCCAATCAGCGAACACGTCGTATGTCCGCGGACATGACGCAAGCCGATTAGCCAATCGGTGTCCTGTCCGCGGAGCGAACCAGGAAATGTGTCCGCGGAGCAGACATAGATATCACCAATTTTTTTAGACCTACTTTTTGGTCATTTTTAAAAAAACTACTGGACAGATTTACACCAAATTTTCAAAAGCACGCTTTCAGGACCAAGCCGCTACCCCTGCCGCAAATTTGGTGCAAATCCGTCTAGCGGTTTGAGCTGTAGGCGTGAGCAAAGTTTTTTCCCCATTCACTCTATGGTAAAAAAAGACATTTTGGGACCCCTCTTATAACTTTGCCCCCCTGCACCAAACCTCACTAAACTTGCAAGAACATTCAGAGTGGGCCATATACTTTTTTGGCAAAGTTTGGTGAGGATTCATTAAGGGGAGCGAAGTTATAAGCCGCCCAAAAGGTGCTCTTCCTATGGGATTAGCAACTTAACCATAACTACACGGCCACTACCGCAGGCCGTGTAATAAGGACCCCTCTATTGATACTAGTTCACATGCTTTCAAAGACACTCTGCAGGGCCATATTATCCAATATTCTGCTAATTAGAAAATATCATAAATTTGCTACTAATTTGCATGCTGAAATTAAGGGACTAGGGACTACTTTTTACAGTGATCCATCCAAACAATCTATTAAAATGATATTGAACAAGCACATCGAATATGATAAGTACATTACTGGAAGCTCCTGTTGCACTCTATGAAAAGACTCCAATTGAAATACTTTGGTGGCTAGAATAAAGTGCGAAACTGTGCAACCATGAAGCTGCTTGCTAAACATCATGACAATCTAGACATGTTCTTCAATTTGAGCAAACGTTGTGTACCCCAGAAATGAACCCACACTCCCGATGATTACCAATTACCATATATATATATATCACAACTTCTGCAAACCTGCTTTATCTTTCCTTGGAACAGATTTTTAATTACAGGGAATTAGATGAGCGAGTTTATACATGAAATTTGGTAAAGAGCCCAGACGTGACGGCTTCTTTCTTGCCTGCTGTGTCTCTTTCATTAAGTTAATACTACTCCTTTTAACTGATTTATTTTCTAGCTTTACTAAAAAACAAAATTCTACTGGTACCTTTTCTGAATGCCTAATTTTTGTATTCCCTACACATGGCAAAGATCCTCAATATATCAAAAATCGTCTGAGTTCTTTGATCAACAATCGATGTAAAATCTTGGCCAAAGTACTATCAAATAAACGGGATCAAATTGGGTTAATGGAGGGACGTATATTGGCTTCAAGTACTTACTTTCTTTGCAAAGTTCTTGACCTTTCCAAAATATCTAAAGACCTGCTGCATCTCATCCATCTTGATGAAGAAAGGCGTTTGGTCATCTTTCCTGAGACTTCATGTTTGAATATGTTGCATGTCATGGACCTGGTCCTAAATGTATATCTTTTGTTAAATGTGTGTATTGCTCACCAAAATATAAAATTCGGTTAAATAATACACTTTCTGACTCCAGGCTGCCCTTCATCTCCTTTTCATTTTATTTTATTCTGAGGACCTCTGCTACAAAATATTAATTCTAACTCCTATATTCAAGGGATTGACATGAATGATGCACAAGTTACAGTTTCCACTTATACAGATGATGCTCTTTTATAGCTGTTAAATCCCAAATCTTCTACTGAAGAATTACTTCAGACTATCAAACTAAACATCACTTGGGAAATGTAGGGCCTGCAGAGGTCCAGGTATATGGAAGCCTAGAAAGCCTGTGCCTAGAACCAACCAAAGCAGAGGGTTTGGGAATCCTGGATCCTGCTCACAATGGGCTGAATCCCTCAATTGGAGCCTGCAACAGAGAACGTCATATTGAGTAAGTATGTGCACTCCATGTGCATCTGCACACTGCGTGTGAAAGATCTTAACTGCAACATTTCCTGTGACAATGTTGGATTGGCTGACCACCATGGCACAGCTGACTGAAGATGGAAGGCAGGCCTTTTGAAAACTTGGGCTGCCCGGGGTGGCACGAAGGCTGAATTAGATTATTAGAGCCATCACAACAGCTGTTTGGAAACTGGGCATTCCAGTGGGGAGGAGGTGGAACCAGTGCTTTAAGTGGTATGGGAAATTGAGGGTGGCACGAACAAGAATCTGTAGCTAAAGTGCTCGGTGTGGCCTAGAGCACGCTGGGCGTGACTAAAGGTGGGGAGAGTGACTCTGGCAAGGACCACATCCCAAACAATACATCACGAGACCCTGAAAACATGTATTTTGGGTCAGTCACCAATGTCTCACATGGACTTCGCATTGCATGCTGTAAACATACCTCTCACTAGCTCAGTTTGAAAGTAAACCTCTGCCTGTAAATAAATCACTTTCTCACTCCAGATATAAAGAATTCAATCAGTGGGTGAATCATCCTCACCCAGTGACATCTTAATAGCTCTTCTTAAGAGGTAGTTTATGGTTTAAGCTTCCCATTACCCGTGTTTCTTTATTCTGCCATTCAGAGGCGAACACAATCTGTCCCATGATAATCTGCAGCCATTCCCCCCTTCCTCTGCTGCTTTATCAATGATTTTGCCACTGAATGAAGCCCCAATATGGAGCTGATGGATGGCGCATATTCCCTAAAGAAGCATCTGTGTTCACAAACCTTTGTCACTTTAAATGTGAATTATCTGACCTTAGATAGACCTCTTTAAAGTGTATACCCTGTTCTCAGCTCTTTTGTGTGGGGAAGGGTATAATTAAGTGTGTGTAATTGCGTTTAAGGTGTACTTGCTGAATAATTAAGCTGAAGGTGAGGCACATGTTATGGACAATCATTGATAAACCCTAGGGCCATCTCCCATTGGAGGTTGCATTAGGGAACCTCTTCATTATGATCTATGCACTCCACAGCTGCCTCACAGGGGGATGTAAGGGAGGCCTCTCAAACATTCTTTGGCAATTGGCCCCCACAAGTCCCTACACATCTTCAGTCATCCCTGAAATCACCTAAGAAAAAGGAGAGGGGGCAAATAGGACCAATGTAAGGTACTGGCTACTTTTCACAAACACAGTGCTCAGGGATTGCATCACGTTCTTATTCAGTACATCAAATATAATCTCTATTCGAATCTCCAGTTTGGAGGAAGTGCAACACATAATGTAAAAACAATCCGATATTTCAATTTCAATTCTAAGCATTATTTTGTTATTTATTAATTAGGTTTTTATAGAGCGTTACATTGTCAGAAAGGCACTTTTAACAAAATAAGAACAAAAGAAGAGTTGAGTCGGGAGAGAGAGCAGCAGTAAGCGTCTTAGGTCACAACTGCAGTTAAAACAGGGATCACGGTTCATTTGCAGCGTGACTGAGGGTGTTGGTGACCAAGGAACGCATGATGTGTAGGCACACAGATGTATTTACAAGGTATACCCCTGTACACCTGTACACCTGCTGCTGCACAGGGTGGTACTCACATTCATCCCCACAGTACTCGAATGTACCCCGCCACACTCACATTGCACCCTACTGACACAGGCGATTTGCTGCCTGCACCCTGCACGCCACGCCTAGACTCACAATGCACCCTGTGATCTCAGAGCATTTAAGCCCTTGGAGAACACCCCTCACAAATCACAATTACTGTGGTACACCCAACAGGACTCACGTGTCACTCGGGCGGCACTCGACTGAGAGCCGACGTCGACCACACGGAGCACCTCATCTAGAGTTTGTCGAATCTAGAATGTTTCCAACCTGCAAAGCTGTTTTTGCCCCGGTAAGCACGCGGTAGTGGGAGGGGCCTTCATGCTTCAGGGTCATGCTGACCCATTCTTCATTTACTGCCCATTTTGGACTGAGCCACATCGCACTACCGCGGATCGGTAAGTACTGCGTGTCTGAATGATCGCATCAGTGGTCGAAGTGAGCGGGAGCGGTCGGGAGCGGTGCTCCTCTACTTTTTAAAAATATGTTTTACAGCTCCTATACTTTTATTTTAAAAAGAAACTGTTCCGGAATGGTTTTGTTTTAAAATAAAAGTGTAGGAAGATGTTGCAGCTTGCATTTTCATTGCACTGCACTGAACATTCCCTATAACAGCAGGTGAAAGTGTTTGAGGGTTTGTATTCTGTGTGGGAGGGAGCATGGTGATGAGGTGTGTGGTGAGTGGGTGCAGGCCAGCAGGGAACATAGCTCCACTACTTCTTTTCGTACACTTCGACCACTGGATCGCATGCGGTAATGGTTTTACGGAGGACATTTCCTCTGCACAAAAACAGGAGGAATTTCCCGAATGTCTTTTTGAAACTCTTAATTTGATGGCGCGGGGAATGTGGCGTTAATCCCGTTGCTGCCGCTTTTTTTTGCTGCAACGTCAAACTCAAAATGAGGCCCCTCATTGTTTTTATTTCTTCAGCTAATAGTTCTTCTGAGTATCCTGTGACGACAGGAGTCGACCTGACCATTCACGGGTAACCAACCGCACATGGTACAACGCATACAATTACAGACCAATCATTAGTGACATTATGGCGGCTTAAACCAGACGAAGCCATAACGTGCAATGTAAAATACACCTCTGCAGCGAGCTCACATACAACAAAGACATTCTATGAAGAAGCAGCATATCAATACCATTGAGAAGATATGCAGACTCTTTTTTTTCTTCAAATAAACAAATTGACTGGAAGTCCTCTATAAAGAAAGTGTCAATATCTGAGAATGTGTTGCCCTGGGCAAATGAGCATGTCTGCAGGAGTACGACTGTCCCCCAGGCACATGAAACACGAAGCTGCAGGCACATGTAGACATTCACCTGCACACTGATCCCTGTGTGTGTGGACCCTCTTGCACAAATCCTTGTGCATGTCTGCATCCACCAAAACCGCTTCTGTGCCAGAGTTAGACATTCAGTGCACAGATCTTGGCACGAGCGGACAACCACAGACATGTGTAAGTGCTACTGCAGATCTGTTCAGTGTTAGAAGGCTTGTGGGCAGAACATAATGTGTGTTTAGTAAAAGGTGAGAGCGGATGACGCAACTTTTTATTTTTATTTTTGCATTCATTTCAGCGCACCACACCCAGAGTCATCGGGGCGCTAGTTACAGACATAGCAGAGAGACATTCTTAAAGTGCAAGATGGGGTGTAGGTTACAGCATACCGTGGTTGGTCGAAGCAATCTTGGTCAGGCCTTGCCACATCGTATGAGGTCTACTACAAGCATGCAAAACAGCGTAAGAGACAACATAGGTGAGAGAGCACACAGACTGACAAAGTCTCATCTCATGGTACAGGAGGCTACTTCAGGCGTGCACCAACATTTGAGACAAAATAGGTATGTATACAAAGTATAGGTTACAACAACAGCGCAGGACTGCCAGGTCAAATAGGTACAATGCAGACAAAGTAGGTCACAGAAACAGCGAAGGCTGCCAGGTCGCAGGCAAGATAGGTTACATAAACAGCGCAGGCTGCAGGTCAACAGGTAAGTTGCAGACAGGATAGGTTACATAAACATTGCTGGGGCTGCTGGGTCAAATAGGTAGGTTGCAGACAAGGTAGGTTCCATAAACAGCTTAGGACTTCCAGGTCACAGGCAAGATAGGTTACATTGACCATGAAGGGCTGCCAGGTCAAATAGGTAAGTTGCAGACAAGGTAGGTTACATGAACAGCACAGGCTGCCAGGTCAATAGGTAAGTTGCAGACAGGATAGGTTATATTGACAGCGCAGGGGCTGCCAGGTCAAATAGGTAAGTTGCAGACAAGGTAGGTTACATAAACAGCGTTGGGCTGCCAGGTCACAGGCAAGATAGGTTACATTGAAAATGCAGGCCAGCCAGGTCAAATAGGTAAGTTGCAGACAAGGTAGGTTACATAAACAGCATAGGGCTGCCAGGTCACAGGCAAGATAGGTTACATGAACAGCGCGGACTGCTAGGTCAATAGGTCATTTGCAGACAGGATAGGTTACATAAACAGCGCAGGGGCTGCCAGGTCAAATAGGTTATTTGCAGACAAGGTAGGTTACATAAAAAGTGCAGGACTGTCAGCTTACAGGCAAGACAGGTTACATTGATAGTGCAGGGCTGCCAGGTCAAATAGGTAAGTTGCAGACAAGTTAGGTTACATAAACAGCGCAGTGCTGCCAGGCCACAGGTAAAGATATGTTACATGGACAGCACAGGGCTGCCAGGTCAAATAGGACATGGTAGGTTACATAAACAGCGCAGGGCTGCCAGGTCACTGGCAACATAGGTTACATAGACAGCACAGGACTGCCAGGTCACAGGCAAGATAGGTTTCATAAACAGCGCATGGCTACTGCTGATGCACAACCAGCAAAAGGATATAATCAGTATGAGTACACAGTCTGGTAAAGCCTCGCCTTATGGTACAGGGGGCTACTTCAGATGTGCATAACAGCAAACGGGACAACATCATTAGGTATGCATAGATGGTTTGCCTTGACCTCATGGCGCATGTGAAAGGAAGCATTTCATGCTTGAAGTACATGGTGTGAACATAGATGTGAAGTCATTACTGGAGGAAATCGCTAGTTCGATATAGTGCATATGGGACAGATCAAGAGGAGGCATAAATATGAGTTATCGGGCAAACGCATGCAGGTGCGAGGGGGATGGCCGGGGTGCTAATACGCCTGATTGCCTGAGCAGTAGCATGTGGCTAGAAATGCACCGAACTCGTTTTGCCCTTAGGGATGGGCTATTAAACTTTGACTGAGTCTTAGCATGTGCTGCTTTTTTATATTGATTGTCGTGCTTTTTTGTCACTTTCAGAGCCGTCCTACGGCTGAGCACTGTCAGCCCAGCTTAGGAGGAAAAGTACACCTGCTAAGCGAAACGTCACCGGCATGGATTCAGACATGGCAGGGATAAGTACCTCGCAGATGGGGGGGAATAGCAGGGTGGGTGTGAAGTCCCAGACGGTCCCATGTGTTAATATCCCTGCAAAAATATTGCGATACAAACATATTGCCATATTTTTGCAGCGATATTGACCCATGGATCCTGTGGGGGACACCCCTGCATTATTTTAAAATGTGTGGGGGACACCCCCACATCCTCCGCTCCCACATAATACCCCCCAAAAATAACGCCTATGGCGAGACAAACGGCCATATGTACGGCGATATTTTTGGTGGGGATATTTTGGTGGGATACCGCCCAGACAGGGGTTGACAGCCTTAGAGGTGAGCCTTGGAAGGGGCTGGCTATGCCTGCCGGCTCCCTGGAGTACCAGCTATTGGGCAGAGCTGGCCCAATCCGAGGACAAAAGAGGCGGGAGAACAAGCAGGAAGCCCTCTCTTAGTTTTGTATTTGTTTTTATTTACGCAGTGCTTAACACCTAAGCGTTTCACAAAGCTGGTCAAGTGGCACAGCGAGTAGAGTGCTCGCTTTGGCTTTGACATCCGTGCAGAGCCTGCTAACGCAGGGGCGGGGTCAAACTCAGCCTTTCATCCTTCCGAGTTCGATAAATGAGCACCACACACTGTGGGTAATAATAAGCAGCGCTCAGATAGCTGAGTGTTCGTAGCGCTATATAAATGCCAAATTATTATTACTATTAAATCAGTACAACAATAGGATATGACAGTGAATCAATTAGCAAGCAAATGATCATTTAAAGGAGTTTTGAAAAGAGAGGCTGTTGCTGAGAGTGGAGCCATTCATTGGCTGAAACACGTCGTTGCTGTGCGCCATCCTGGTTTAGTCAGGCAGCCTTTTCTTTCGGAGAAATCACAAGTGGCTGAGCAGGTGATTTGCCTGGCCCATTTATGCTCCGTTTGATGTTTTCTATTTGTTTTATCACGTAGGTCTGTTGAGGTATTTCTCAGATGTGTCCCGAGTTCCTGTTTGCTACTTCCTGTTGGACAGCCATTCAATCTTTCCTCCCGTCTCAAAACCCCATTAACCTCGCAGGATCTGTGTCTCTTTCATGTGGTCCACATGAGCTGCCCAAACCATTGAACGGGGGTATGCTTTGAACAGGCAGGCGGGAGGAATGGCCCTGTGTTGCTGCATGTGCGTGACTCGGGGATCTCATCTGTCGCCTTTTGATTACCCCCTCGCCCCCACTCCGAGCTTTATTTGATTAATATGTATTTATCTTAGCCCCAATCCAAACCAAGCATGCTTCTTTGCTTTCTGCTTCGCTCGTGGCCACAGAAAGCCTTTTCCTCTTAAGGCTTCCTCCAATGCCAGGAGATGCTTTACAGGCAGGGGGGCTGGGCAGGTATTCAGCCCCCCCCCCTGGAGCGGCACCGCCTCTGCCCCCACATTAGTAAAAGCCGTTGAGCAGGCATGGCTGTGAGAAAGATGAATGACCCGTTCAGAATGGGTCCATATAGTGAGCAAACACTCGGCTAGGGACCCACCCCAGATACATGTGGGTATTGGTACAAAATACCGATAAACAAATAACCAATACACGTTTACTGCGCATTCGTAGTAAACGCAAATGCTGAATCCCCGTTATACCGCACAAGGGGATCAGGGCCTGCGGGGGTGTCCCCCGCTCCACTTGTGCAGTATAAGGGGTTCAGAGTTGTGAGGCTGTCCACTGCAATCGTAAGGCTGGGATGGTGCCATTGCGCAATGGATGTGATCCAGGAATTTGCATCTGGGTGGGCCAGGTTTGTAATCTGGGGGGCCCAATTTCCATTGTGTGTGGGTCGAGAAGTACCCAAAACAAAGTGCTGACATTAATCAAGATTTCCCAGATCCGTGAAGCAGTAAAAAATGTCTTCCCAGATCCAGAAAAATGCATTTGCACAGCTCTATGAAATACAGTACAAAGCAAAAGAGAATCAAGGAAAATAGTGTTGCAACATCAATCTACCTATATTGCCTTGTCATCAGTTCTCCCCTTTCTATTATATCCACTTCTCCTTCACCTTTCACACCCAGTCACCTTCCATCATCTCCACCTGACCACCATTCCCATTTATTTACACCTCCATCTACCCCCAAAACCCTCACCATGTCTTTCTTGGCCTGGGTGGGGAGAATCAAGGGTGGTGCTTCCCCTCTGTGAGGACTGAGGACCCAGACACCAGTGTTTGTTCCATCTCCGATGTTGTTCTCTCAACAATGCCTCCCTGAACACTGTGGCTACTTCCAGAAGTCCTGGGAGGAGGTTCTTTTAGTTACGCCACCTTGTTATGAAAGGCATCCCCCCTCCAGTATACTGATGCAAGGAATAGGACATTTTCTTTCTTACAAAATAAAATTTTGGAGCACAATTTCTTTTTTTGTTGTTGCATTTTTGCAGAACATTTTAATTCAGTTGAGTGCACAAAATAGTGCTAGCATGCAGGAAAGAGAGCCAGGGTGGGAGGTGTGGGGTCAAGAGGCCAATGGTGCAGGTTGATATTTTTCTGTCTTCCTGCTATCGCTCTCGGTGGGGCTTGGCAGGGAGTAGGTGCCCTTGTCCCCCTGCCACTTCCCTATACGTCATTGTCTGCTACATACTGTTTACTTACTGGTTATTATATGCAATTGTCCATTAGGCATTTTTGTTTGATGTGTTTGCTTTGATTTGCTATTGAATTTAACAATTTTGTTCAATAAATGTGGCCTGATATTTTCAAAGAAAGATGTGTGTGTGGTCTTGGCAGGTCCTGACAAATGCGCTGCCCATCTCTTAAACCATGAGTGAGGCTTTTTTTAAATAGCTTATACTGTGAACTGAATCACTTCTAGGGGCACCTAGTGTTGGCAGGTAAGGAACAGTGTGATTGATTTGCCCAGGATCACACACTTTGGTTAAGCGGTAAAGCCAGAATTGGAGCCTATCGTGAAATATTGATACTTGGCTACGCATCTTCCAAGCTCAAGTTGGTACAAATATTTGTTGAAGTTTGGTTTTGAATACCTAAACTAATACTCAATTTTATAAAGATTACTTTAAAAAGTCACACAGTAAACCAACTTGACAATGTATGCATCATTGCGGAAATGTGTTGATGAAAAACAGTAAGGGAGTCGTTTTGTTTTGAACCCCAAATTGCATAGAGAGGACCACTCGTTTTTGCATTTTTTTTGCAAAAGGACACCTCCATGCGGTTTTAAGTGTTTCCACCAAGTACTGGAAAATTAAAGAATAAAACACTGGCAAATAACACCTTTGATCTTCACTTTTCTACTACGTGTCTGGAAAAGTGTAAATCCCTCCCACAATTAATGATTGTGGGAGGCATCAACAATGGTTTCTTTTGGAATCTGTCTGCTTTTACCAGGTGTAAAGTCAGTCTGATTCCATAGGAATCCATTGGTTTTCCGGCAACATAAAAATACATGCTGGTGAAAAACCAATCGGATTGGGCAGGGGACCTGTAAGAGCAGGCAAACTTGTTACGTCCAATCTGCTTTCTAACTTCGACTGCCAAATTATACAAAATCCTCGAGCGCATAAAAAGTGTCGATAAATGCTTTTAGCACCACTTTACCACTCTGCTTGACTTGGAAAATGACACCCTACGATTGCAGCTTTATTTTCCTCATCCTGAATGGAAGCCTACAAGCTCCAGCATAGAAATTAATGAGAATTTACAAAACATCTGCTACAAGGTCATTGTTTCACACAGCTTGTTCTGTATCACCTTAATTTCTAATCACCCAACAATCACACCTTATATAATTTTAAGAAAAAGGTGCCACAGCAATGGTCACTGCCAGTTACCTTTTTCCATCACTAATCACTTCCTGTTGTACATAATATGCCTCTGATACACATTAAAAAGATAAGACCTCAATAGGAGGACCTTTGCAGCGCTGACTGTGTTTGAAGGGAGAGAGGCAGATCAGGGAGAAGGGGCATGGCCATTTGTCCCTTGTCCAAATGTGAAATCCTCCTCTGATTGCACTCTTTAGGAAATATTTAAATACCGTTTTTTTGTTTTGAAAGATGGTAATATTTTATATTTTGCCAGCAACATTATAGGAAACTCCCGTTCTCTTGTGTTATTTTCCAAGAGTTCATGATTCATTTTCTGAGAGGCAAAGGTTTAGTGGGGGATGGGAGCTATCCTCCCACCCCACTTTCACAATCACTGATGGTGTCCCACAGCAAATAATTTCTATTTCCGGCACTGCCTAAACACCCAGCATGCAGGATTTTCATCATACTTTCCAAACAAGACCCACAATACACATTTATTCTGTTTGCATACAAACACTGTTAAATTACTCAAACAATATGAGATTATCAATTCAGTAGTTATCAGTTTGAATCATGAAAAGTCCTGGCAGTTCAGGCAACTCTTTCACACAGAAAAAGATACATTCTGCATAGGTCGGAACCCGACTGGTAAGCACGCTTGAGAAGAAGATCTGAAAGTGATCCATATTTGCCACCCTAGCCTTGTCATTTTCAGGTATGGCCTTGCTGGATCAACTCAATGAGGTGCAGCTTGATTCCTTAGGCATAGCAAACAAGACACCCACATCCAGCATACACACTTTTACTTAGGGAGACAAACCGAAACCAAAACGCATTGGCAAAGCCAACAGCTTGGGGTTTTGATTAAGCATGTGCTTGATGCCAGGAACAAAACCTGAAGACTTAAAACCCACATTTCAAGGCCCTAGGATGCTCTGTATCCGATATATCTGCACCACAATGCCCTGCAACATACTGCAACGCGCCAGGGTGAGACGACAGGTAGGGCGAGCACACAGAAGGTCCTATTATGCTGCTCCCCTCTGAGTCTTCATTGGCTTGTTGCCAGCAAAAGGTAATTTTACAATAATATTTTGCACGTTCTCGAGATACTTCTTGAATTAGTTCCCTTGGATTTGAGGTCAGTTGTCGACCTTATGTTTGTCAGTAATTCCTTGTACTGCTAGGATTTTCCTAATTTATGGATTACCACACCAACGGCGGTAGAGTGGACCATCTCTATTTGGGAATATATCTAGAATGGTCATATATGAGAACTAAAAGGTGTCAGCTACTTGACTGGGAGCAGATGTTCACCCTAAACTTGTTCCATAGTTGTTTACATTGGCCAGTGGAGCCTTTTTGAGGCTTGGAAAATAGGCACATGCATATTGTTGGTTACTCCCTTTTATCAATCTTTGAAAGCCACACAAATTCTCCCAGTCTTGCCTTGGTTTTGACTATCCCTTGGGGACCCTCAGTTGTATAACTTGGTCAGTGATGGAGTCAGACATCACTATTCGGGTGTATGGAGTAGGATCCCTTGTCAGGATTTGGAGGGCTAATGGCTCACAGTCATGACCGCTTATAGTCGTGATTTGAAAGATGGTTTCTGGTGATTGTGTTCTCTGAGAATATTTTTCCAGTTTCTTGATTTGGTGAACCTTAATGCTGCTTGAAGCTATCTGTCCTCATTGATTCATCCGCTATGTTGAAGAGTGACATGGCTTTGGGTGCTGCAACTTAAACAATCATACATCCAGGTTCCTTGGTGGTAGCATTCCAGGGATTCCTTGACAGAAAATCAACAGGGTTATTGATGCCTGGTCTGAATTCAAGGGTGAAATTGTAGCCTTGTAGTGCAGTGACCGCTTTTCAATCAGATTGTCAAGAGTGGGTTTTTGTAGTTGAATTTGTATGTTATTAGATTTATAAAGCGCTTTCGCCAAAGCGCTGCTAAAAACCAAAGCAGTAAAAATTCATGAGATATAAATAATGCTAAATATTTGCTTTAGGGCAAGAAAGGAACTACAGATCAGAGCTAAGCATATGGAGTTTAAAACAGGAGTGGAAAAGATGAAGTGACTACTCTGAAAGGTTGTTCGTAGGTACTGTACAAAAAGAATTAAAAGGCATGGATACTGCCTCAATTTACGTTAAAGAGGTGCACAAATAACGCGTTGCTTCATTCATGACACGTGTTTCTCACCAGCATGCACAGAAAAGGTTGACCTATGGGATGCACGTAGTTACCTGCTCCCCTGAGAAACAGCACCCTACAAATGGCAAAGAGTTTCACACACTCCATTGAACTGGCCCAGGGATTGGGTTTTAACCAATTTAAACAGAAAAGGTTGAAAACAGAAAAGGTTGAAAGCCCTAGTTCACAATTGAACTCTCTGCATACATGAAAAACGTTGCCCTTGCTGACTGAAACATTATACATTCTGGGAATCTACAACCAAGAAATGCTGGTAATGGGCACAGCAGCATTGTATTTAATAAATAATTCCTTAAGAATCATGGAGCTGTATATCCAAAAATGAGCGAATGACCGAAGTTTCAGAAATGTTCCAATGTAAACATTGTAATAATTTTCCAACAGCAATTGAAAACTTGTTTCATTCATTCAATTATTTTAAAGAGAACACCAATATATTTTTAAACGCAGAAGCCACTTGTGATTATACAATGATTTGTACGTGCAATATTTTAAAATAGGGAAAACATTACTGTATAAGAAATCTACGGTTGTGTAATGTGGACTTTGGCGATGCTGGTTAGCTTTCCAGTGAAATGTCTGACAAACTACTTTCTTCTGTTTTAGCTTTGAATACATGATCAAATCGGAGAGAAGTTAACTGTCCCCAGAGATTAGCCTTGGCTATTTGGAAGGAGCAGGCTTTGTTTATCTTTCATCCCATAAACTCACAGAACAGAGGGCCACCTCAGCCAGGCCTCTGAATTAATGAGATGCCCCCACCCTTGCGAACCCACATTCAATAGGATATTCTAATAAATGCATTTTAAAATTCTACCAAGGCTGAATCCATGGTGTCCTGACCTGATAAGAATCAGAACTGTTAACATGATAACCTAGCCTGTGAGTAGCCAAGCCTGACTTCAAAGGCTGGAATACACCTACGATTTCACCTTTCAACATCAGTAAAGACAATAAAGCTGACCAGACGGCCAGTAATGTAAGAAAAAAAAACACAACAGGATATCTGCGAGCTGTTTATATGGATCATTATGTTGAGCAAAGGTTTCAGAATTCAAGGAAATGAAGCTCATTTAAAGTTAGTTCCAGAAATGAAATACATCTAATCATGATTTTGTTTACAACCATGTGATGTAGAATCAAACCAAAAAGTGGTCTTTGACTGTAAGCTTCTTCTCTATCAAATAAGTCTGAATTGCCTAATGCAATTATAAATATTAATCTCTTCACCAGAAATGTTCATACAAACATATGTCATATGCCCCTACAGCCTTCTCGGCTGTAGAATCCCATAGATCCATGTTTCATTAATGTGCTATATTGTTATGGGACGATATGTAATAAATAGGATTTGAATTTAAAAGTATGAGAGCAGGCAACCCCCTCCTTTGTACATGTATAGAAAATATGACCAGATTATGAAGATTGGGTTTTTGTTTTCTCTGGGATTTTCTGACTATTAAAGAAGCCAATGGAAAGATTTGACCAAATCAAAAAGTGTGAGATAGTGATGACAACGTGTGGGAATCATTTTCATTATGAAAGTAGAAACACACAGGGAATCAAAGGTTGCAAAGATGGATAACACCTCTCCAAATGGAGGACTGCTGCACTTGGATAATATCTGGAAAAGGAAGGTATTTTCTATGAGGTAGCCTGAACCAGTTTAACCTGCGGCAGATCAGCTTTCCTGAAAAAGGGAAAAAGAACCAGCATAGGACAGCTGACTGGCAATTTCTTGGGAGCACTCGAGGGTCATTGCTGGCTGTGGGCAGGGAATTCAGAAGGTGTTTTCACAGGGGAGAAATCATTCCAAATATTATATGTTGATATTTTAGTGTGAAATACAACATCACTTTCTCACTATATTTAAAGCCAAGCGAAATGTAAAATTCTTGTAGAAAACGTAGCATTTTTCTGTACACAGAGTGCAGGGGCTGATGAATTATTACTGACTAATTTTGTCCCCACTCTACTCTTCTGGTTTCTGACCCCACCCGAAAGTCTCTTTTGTTCTTTCTCTCTCAGACTCAGGCCTCCACATACAGTTCGAAATTGAGTTCTTTAAGTCTTCTTCTCCTTTTAGAGAATGTTGCTCGGGTCTGCCCTGCTAGTTTTCTTACCATTTTAGCAACCTCACCTGCACATTGGAGTAATTGATCCTCTAAATTTGTTCTGGGTTTGTAACAACAATACTGTTGAATCCTGGTTGCTCTGATCTTATATTCAGACTCTTGATCATGCCTACTGGGTCTTTCCACTGCCTCTGGTTTCTCACATTTTATAGCCTGGTGTGAACCATCTGGCGTTCCAGGCCGTTTGGATACAGTATGGCTTCCACCTCATCCTGAGGTATTCTGTGGCTCAGCCCCCTCATGATCTATCCAAACTCTCAGGTCACCTGTGTTTCAGGTTGCTTTCACTCCTTTGTGGGGTATTCTCTAGGTCAGCCCCTTGTGGGCTCTCAAGCCCTGATGTCATCTGATTCTCTGCTTGTGTTCATCCCCTTGTGGAGTATTCTCTGGTTCAACACCACATGGGCTGCCTGGCCTCTTAGGCCATCTGATTCTCAGGTTGTGCTCATCCCCTCATGGAGTATTCTCTAGATCAGCCCTTCATGGGCTTTCTCAGTGCCTCCTATTCCTCCTCCAGCTTCCTACAATCAACCGCATACCTGTTCTTCTGCTGCGGTGCTCGCCGGGGAAGGCAGCTTCCCATTCATCACAGAATCCTGCCTGCGACCAACAGGACTTCAGCGTCAGGATGTCAGGGTGCCAATATGCTGCTCTGGGGGTGACTCACTTCCCCCTCGGTTAGGCGGCTCTTTCCACCTTCCTTTCTACCTTCTCCACCTTCCTGGTCTCGGCAGCATTCCGCGATCTGCAGTTCTCTCCGCCCACCACGCTCTCTGCATGGTGCTGCCTCCAGGCTCCTCTTGGGAGGGTGACAGCCCCTTCTCTGTGCTTAAATGCAAGTTTCTGTGTTTCGCTCTCAGGCTGGCTCTCTCTGTTTCTTCATTGGTCTCAAGTCTTTTAAATTCCTTCCTGGAATGAGAGAGGACTCACCATTGGTTATTTTCTTTAGAGTTGGGTGTTTACAGAGCTGGATCAGAAACCAAGCCTGCCACCTTTAAAGACCCCTGTACCTTATGGTACTGCTCAAACTCCATACACTCAACAAAGACTTGGTGATTCCTTGTCCCCTAGGAGGGGAATCACCCCCAGTGAGGACCCTGTCCGATTGGGAGTGTTAGGCAGAGTGGGCTCACCACCCTAGTTCCCAAAGGGACCCCTTCTGTTAGTCTGCTGTCCTCCTCTAGTCACTCTAATGAGAAGTGACTGAGAAAGTCTACATTATCTTGTTCCTTTCCCTTTCAGTGTTCTACGGTGAAGTAGAAAGATTGTAAGTCTAAGAGCCATCTCATGACTCGGACATATCCAAGATAGGGTTGAATGTTCAGTGACCAATTGGAATTTTCTCCCTGTCATGTAGTACCATAGACTGGTGATGGCCCATTTAATAGCCAAATCCTCCAACTCTACAGTTGTATAGGCTTGTTCTCAGGTGAACAATTTCCTGTTGGTAGATAAAACTGTATGTTCTCACCCATCCTGAAACTGTGAGAGTACTACTCCAAGGCTTACTTTGGATGCGTCAGTCTGTAAAATGAACTCACATTTGAAGTCTGGCATTTTCAGAACAGGTTCATCACACAGAAGCTGCTTCAGCCCATAAAAACATTTCTGTCATGGTAAGTCCAGACAAGCTTATTACAATGGAAGTTTTTGAGCTTGTCTGTTAGATTGGCCACTACAGTTGTAAACTCTGGAATTAAGTTTCATTTGTACCGAGCTAGTCCCAGAAAAATCCTGAGTTCGTGTTTGGTCTTAGAGGGAGTTGTCAATCCCACTCCCTTTACTTTTTCAGTCTGTGGTTGGTTAAGACCATTTCTCACAAAATAGCCTTGGTATTTTATGGCATTTTGTGCTAGGTGAAATTTTTTTGGATTGGCACAGAGCTCCGCCTTGCGTAAGGCCCCTATGATTCCATAGAGATGGTATAGACGTTCCTTCAAATTATTGCTGCGAATCATGATGTCATCATGAAAAGCCTCTGCAAAGGTGGAGTAAGGTCTTAGCACCTTATCCATTAACCTTGGAAAGGTAGCCGGGATGCCATAAGGGCCAAAAGGTAGGACAGCAAATTGAAACTACCCCAGAGGGGTGGAAAAGGCCATTTTAACTTTTCTAAGGGTCTAAGGGGTACTTGCCAATAGCCCTTGGCGAGATCTAGAGTCGAGATGTATTTGGCATTTACTAGTCTTTAAGTTAACTCGTTGACCTTAGGCATTGAATAGTTATCAAAAACTGAGATGGAATTACTTTTCTGGAAGTCAATCCAAAACCACGAAGATTAATTAGGCTTGGCGACAAGTACATTCGGGGAAAACCAGTGGCTAACTGAAGGTTTGATTATTCCCAGTTTTAATTTGTTGGTAATCTCTTCTTCTATGTTTTTTCTCTGCAATTCAGGGATGCGGGAGGGTTTAAGGTTTGCCGTCTGTCCATGAGGTGTGCAAATAATATGGAACAAGTTTATGAGGTATCCCTACAAAATATCCCCACCAAAAATATCGCTGCACATATGGCGGTTTGTCTCGCAATAGGCGATATTTTTGGGGGGATAATTTGTGGGAGTTGGGGTCGTGGGGGTGTCCCCCTCACATTTTAAAATAATGCAGGGGTTGTGGGGGTGTCGCCCGCAGGGTCCATGGGTCAAAATTGCCGCAAAAATATGGCGATATTTTTGTATTGCAATATTTTTGCGGGGATATTAACACATGGAACCGTTTATGACCCTCTCCGGCTTTTCAGAAAAAACCTCTGGAAATTTGTTTAACAGAATTTGGAGATCCGGCTATTGGATGGTGATTATATTCTCTGTCATCAAAAATTATACTCTGTTCATGGTCAACTAAGAGGGTCACCATAGCGTCAGTAGCCTGCTCAACCAGGTCTGCTCACCATGTCTTTAGGGGTTGATATGATATATATGTTTTTTTTTTTACGCCTGTCAGGTTGGGAAACTAGGTAGTCAAGGGGTCTTTTTCAAGTATCTTCTAGCGGCCATACTATTGTGATACCACCTGCTTCTCGGAGGATGGTAAGAGGAGCAACACTTGGTCACTGATCAAGAAAGGTCTTGCCACCACCCACTGGTCATAATTGCCTTTCTAGTGTTACTGTGCCCCTGAAAGGTATTGATTCACAATCTACCGGACCGCCTTTATATGAGATTTTAATTTATGAGAAGCTTGGCATATGGGTAAGGTTGCCTCTTCCCAGGTCCCCTTTAACATGTCCAGGAATGTCTCTGGGCTATCATCCATATAAGACCTTGAAGGGGGAATATCCCAGTGAGTATTGGGGAGTTTTCCGTACAGCAAAAAAGGGCCCAGGATAACATTAGGTCCCAGTTGCATCTGCCTGTTTCTACTAGTTTGCAGACAATACGTTTCAGAGTCTGGTTGACACACTGAACCAGAACATCGGTCTGGGGGTTGGGAAATGGTAGTTCTTATTGTTTTTTTATTTAATACCTCATTCACCTCCTGCATGAGACGAGACATCATTTTGTGCCCTGATCAGTGAGGATTTCCTTTGGGAAGTTCTCCCAGAAGAGAAATGGAATGAGGTGCTTGAGGATTTGCTTGCTTGTTGCTCAAAGGCAATGCTTCGGGGTAACGAGTGGCATTGTCAACAATAACAAGGATATATTTGTTATCCAATGTAGATGGCTTGAGGGGCCTGTTACATCCATTGCTATTTCTGAATGTAGATGGTTTGAGGGGCCTGTGCCAGAGTTTGCTAATTCCTTTGGGCAAAGGCAAGATGGTAACCTGGTGGTATCATCCCTCACATTCAGGGAATGTGGGTATTAGGAAAGATTTCTCTTTACAGCACCTTTCCCTCGATTTTTAAGGACCCCCAAACCTTTTGCTTTTGTTTTTCAATCTGACCCGAACCTCTTACAGTGGAGTTAAGCCTTCAGCATCACTACCTTGGCTTTTGCTTATCTGCCATGGGGAAACTGACATGTCCTTAAGGCTTTCAGTACTGGGAAACATTGTTTCCCTTAGGCTTGTTACATTGTTATCATTTTGGTAACTTTCTATCATTATACAATGCAGTACAATGGGGTACACATTTTGTGTTGCCCTAGACTAACACTCACAGGTTTTTTGGTTACTTTATGTATGCCTAAGGGACAAGCTGGTGGCAACAGTTATTTTTTGCAATTTGTTGGTATATTTTACTTTAGCCTTACCGCGTTTATCGCGTTTGGCTACCTACTGTGACTAGTGTCCAAACATGGCTCTGCAACAAGTTTTTTCATTTGTCCCTTGGCCAACTTGTCACTAACCCTTCTTCCTGACCTGTGAGGACAGGAAAATCCTTCTATGGGCTTTTCACACGCTACTGCAGGACCACGTGTGTTTGCTGCCAGGACGTAGGTTGGGACTGCCTGGTCCCAATCCAAAAACTGGTTTCAGTGTATCTGCATGGTATGCATGAGCTGTGCCACCAGTGGTTCTGATTGGACCACTGCTGAGGTGTGTGTGTGGGCCAGATCTTGGAGTGGCTAGTGGGAGTTTTGGCTCTTACCTGCTTTATGCATAAGAAGAGAACCCCTGCACACATTCATCAGAGATCCTGGAAGAAACCTGAATGAGCTGAATATCCTGTCCAGCTGCAAGATGTGTAAGGAGACCGTGAACCCGATCAAAGGCAGCCTGGTGATAAACTTTGGCTGCTGTCCTGGAAGAGCCCTGTCTTGTAGGTGATCTGAGTGGAGGGAACATCCATTTTCGACGTCAGCTCAGAGTCCTGCAATGAAGAGCCCTCGGAAGTGCCCCTGGATCACCCAGTGGCTGCCCACCTGAGTTTGGGCTACCATGCTGCAGATGTTGCCATTCCGTGTCAATGCCTGGGACTTTTGGGATGACCAGCATGTGCTACAAGGCTCACCTTGGCCAAATTTCATAGTTACAGCATCAAGGGGACCCAAGATACAAGGCAAAGTCTGACTGTGACAAGTATGTCCTCCTGCGTCTCCGTGCATCGGTGGCTGTTGTCCAAAAGAGCTTTCCTGCATCCTGTCCTGCACTGAGAGGGGCCTTGCATTGAGTTCTTCTGCATTCTCCAACCTGAAGACGTTGCACCAGCATTTGTCTCTGACTGGAGAAGGGCTTGAACCTTCAACCCCTGGGCATCATGGACCAGAGCTGAAGGTGAGAAAAGCGACCTTGGTCTCTCGGCTGAAGATCTGCCAAGTCTTAAGTAGAAGCACAGTACAGAGAGGGAGTTCTAACAGTACTTACCTGAACCCCTAAATCCCTTTTAAAAGGTTGGTAACTTTTATAAAGTTTGGTAATAGTTTGGCTTTGCCATTGCTTGCTTCTCCAAGCACTCTGAAAGTGGGGCACGATTTTATTTGCTACAATAGCTTGTACTCTACCCTTTGGAACTCTTCATTGGAAGCCCGCCACTAACTTTTTCTGTCTCTTCTGTGTGGAAATTTGGTGAACTTTTGGGAACAAGGCCCTATACTTAAAGTTAGTGTTGTATCTCTGTGGACCTGTAGTGCTGCATACTAATACTTACCTTCCTTTGCATGGGTTTGTTATGTATTTTGCCCTCTACAGTGAGTGTATATATGTATCTTTTATTTAGTATTGTATGGTAATATAACATGCTAGTAGTCGTTTTTTCAAAGTGTTATATGACCATAAATAAATAAGTATTATTATAACTGTTTGTCTTAGTGTGTTTCTTGACTTTTCACTCTGTGTACTTATTGAGGACCCCTCACAACAGGCTCACACTTCCTGAGACTTAGCCTTGGCCACTTGCCTTGCTTCCTTGAACTGCTTTGGCTACAGCTCCCAGATTTGTCCCTGTCACTAAACAAGGTTGGCCTTCTGTACATCTGTCCACCTAGCTAGAGTATAGAAAATCAGTCCTAACAGGGGTTCATTTTTATCGGCTTCTCCAAACCCTAGGCATCCTCGAGATGTTTGTAAAGATGGTCTACCTCCTGTACAGCTGAGGTAAGAGTTTTTTTAAGGATTCACTCCTGGGCAATAGGTTCCTTTTTCTTTACAGAAGGACCCCTGAATTGTGCAGAACTACTTGAAACTCCCTTTCCTGGTTCGACAACCCCTGCAGGTACATCAAGAGAAGACTACCAAGCTAGGACAGATTTGGCCGCCAGTTTAAGGTAGTTCAAAATTCTTCAGTGCTACAAAAATCAAAGCCAATGGATTGGGGAGTGGCCTTTGAGTGTATTTTGGCTGTGGGATTCAAGCATCAAACTAACATCGGTTCTAACCTTGTATTGTCTTGCCAGAATCCCACTTATGACACCGTTTGTGGTTAGTCAGACATAGGAGGCAAACACGAAGACAAGATTCAAAAAGTTTTATTAAAGAAAAGAAAACTTCAACTATCCCTATTGCTCAGATGATGGTTTTCCCTAACTTTAAAGAAAACAAAAACCTGGTGCTCCTCAGGATGTCTCACAAAGATTCTGTCCTCCATACAATCCTTTTTTGTCCTGTGCTCTGTCCCTACCACTAATAAACTAAACAACACAATCTAAGCTTCAATATCTTTGTCCCGACTCAACATTGCTCTGATGGTTGGTTTCCGACCCCACCCTATAGTCTCTTTGGTTCTCTCTCTCTTTCTCTCAGAGGCTCTGGCTTGCTCCTACAGTTCGAAATTGGGTTCTTTAAGTTGTCTTCCCTTCTTAGAGAATGTTGCCTGTGTCCGCCCTGCAAACATTTTTATCAGGTCAGCAAGTTTACCTCCACACTGGAATAATTGATCCTCTAAACATGTTCTGAGTTTGTAACAACGCTGTTGAATCCTGGTTGCTCTGATCTTATATTCTGACTCTTGATCAACCGTACTGGGTCCTCTGATTACTTATGTCTTTTAGCCCGGCATGAGGTATCTAGCCCTTCAAGCCTTTTGGATATGGTATGGCTTCCACCTCATCCCGAGTTATTCTGTGGCTCAGTCCCTCATGGTCTATTCATCCTCTCAGGTCACCTGGGTTTCAGGTTGTTTTCAACCGTTCGTGGGGTATTCTGGCTGAGTCCCTCTTTGGCTCTCGGGTTGTCTGATTCTCAGATTGCATTCACCCCTGCATGGTGATTCTACAGGTCAGTCCCGCATGGGCTCTCAGGCCTCTCAAGCAGTTTGCTTCTCTGCTTTTATTCACCCCCCTATGGGATATTCTCTGGGTCAGCCCTTCGTGGCCTGCCTGACATCTCAGGCTGCCTGATTCTCACCACCCTCCTACTGCTTCTTTCAGTCTGCCGCGTACCTGTTCTCCTGCGACAGCGCTCATCGGGGAAGGTGGCTTCTCCTTTTGTTGAGAAACTACGACTCCAATGACTCCGCAGATGGGCTTCGTTGTATGGTTTCTCCTGGCTATGACCGACAGGACTTCGGCGTCAGGACATTGGAATGCTGGTATGCTCCTACCGTGGCGACTCGCTTTGCCCTCGATTATATAGCTTAGTGCTTACCAGGATCGCTACCTTCCTGTATTGGCAGCCTTCTGTGGGTTGTGGGGTTCCTCCACCCGCCAAGTTCTCTGTGTATTCCTGCCTCCTCCTGGAAGGGAGACATCCCCTTCTCTGCGCTCCAACAAAGGCTTCTGTGTTTCATCTTTAGGCTGGCACTTTCCGCTTCTGCATGGGTGTTGAGTCTTTTAAGGTCCTTCCTAGAACGAGAGGGGCAACCATAGGTTCCTTTCTTCAGAAGTGGGTGTTAACAGGGCTGGTGTCAGAAACCAAGCCAATCATCTGTAAATATCCCTCCACATTATGGTACTGCTCATCCCCCATATACCCAAAAAAAGACTTGGGACTCTGAGGTGATTCTATTTGGGGATTCCTTGTTCTCTAAAAGTGGGGGTTCACCTTCATTGAAATCCTGCTTTCTCTGTACCGTAGAGGGTGTTAAGCATATACATACCATTGTTTCTTTCGGCCAAGCCATAAAACATATTTACATACAAGGTTTACATTGGGGCTTCAAATTCATCAATACATGCCAAAATGTAATCACAGTAAAAATAGAAATAAAATATCAATATTAATATATTCTGCAATATACAGATTCTGCAATATACAGCAACCATTTTCACAATAATTCTGGAGTAAGGGGCTTATTAATGTGCAATCGCATGATGTAAAACATGCAGTACAATAAGTGTAAAATAGAGTGAATCAAGGCCAACTGCATGAATAACAATTAGTTTCTGCAATGCACTACATCCAAGTTCATGATTTATTCTGTGGTAAGAACTTGTTTATGTGAAAACTAGTAGTAAAAGTCATACAGTGCGATATATATAAAGTTCACAGTCCAATGGGTTGCTAGGGGACAGGACCAAGTACCAAAACAAAAATTGATTCAGCTATGAAATTACACCTGAAGATGATATGATATGGCATTTATAACGTGCCTATACACGAGTGTTTCAAGGCGCGATGAGGCAAAGGGGGGGGGCAGAGGGAGGACAGACAATGATCCTACTAGGCCAGGTGTCATTCAGATCGCACAGGTGCATGGGAAGGGGAAGGGGGAAAGTGCGGGGGAGAGGGAGGGGACAGTGCAGTACATGAGATAATAGAAATAAATTAGCAATAAGTGAATATACGGCCAGCTGGTGGCAAGTCCATCGGTAAGTGCAGACATCCGGTGTCAAGTGCTGGTAGTGGCACTGTGGGGATACAGAAACAGTCCCCAAGTTCGAGGGTTGCAATGAAGGCAATGCAGGTGTGTGTGACTGGCGGGGGAGAGGAGGAGGAAAAGGAGAAGCAAAGAGAAAGGTTTTGGGGTGCTTCTGGAACCGGAGAAGATTCTCCTCAAGTTTCAGAGAGGCAGGGAGGCTGTTCCAGAGGGAGGATCCAGCCGAAGTAAGAGATCTACCACCAACTCATTGCTTGGAGAAGCGATTGACCCTGAGCGAGTTGGAGGCGGCTGAGCGAAGAGCTCGAGAAGGAAGAAATTTAGGAAGAGAGAGTTGAAGGTATTGAGGCCCAAGTGCATGGGAAGGCCAGTAGGCCTTGTGGACAATTCAGAGGGTTTTGAACTTAAACCTTGCAGCCACTGGGAGCCAGTGCAGAGATTTCAGTCCTGGTCTGGATGAGTTGCAGAGGGCGGAGGGCGGAGAGTAGTAGCAGGCAGATTTAGAAAGAGGCTGTTGCAATAGTCCAGTTTAGAGAGAACCAGAGCTCTGGAGACAGTTAGCTTCTGGGGAAGGAGAGGAAAGGAAGAATACCTCTAGGGAGGTGCAGCTGGTAGTGTGACTTCTTAGCGATGTCAGAGATGTGAGGCGTGAAGGAGAGTGTGGAGTCGAAGATGACCCCGAGGTGCTTAGCCTCACAGGTGGGAGCAGGAAGGGGACCAACATGGGCCGGCCAGAGAGTGACAGGAAAGGAGGGTGCTGGTGAGCTGATGAGGATAATCTTGGTCTTACTGGAATTAAGGTAGAGATCATTGGCGGCACACCACTCCTGGATAGCAGACAGACAGTCAGAGATGAGAGAGGGAGAAGAGGTGGCTGAGGGTAGCCTGAAAATGAGCTGAGTGTTAACCGCATAGCACTGGAAGTTGGGGCAGAGCGCAACAATGTGGTGGGCAAGAAGTGCCAGGTATTGGTTGAACAGCCAGGGAGAGAGGCTAGACCCTTGGGGAACACCACAGGTAGAGATAAAGATAGAGGAGAGGAAGGATTCAAGTTGAACCTGGGAGGGTCAGTCAGAAAGGAAAGAAGTCAGCCCCGCCAGGGCCTGACTGGTGATCCCCAGTTTGTCACGGAGACGGTTCAGCAGGATGGCATGTTTAACCGTGTCAAAGGCAGAAGAGAGATCAAGTAAGATGAGGACACAGGGGGTGTGGGAGTCAAGGTTGGAGAGCAGGTCTCCAATGATGTTCAGGAGAGCAGTTTCCGTGCTTATGGCGGCTCTGAAGCCAGAGTGATGGTCATGGAGACAACCAACAGATTCAGAGTGAAGGTTGAGCTGGGAGATGGCCAGCTTTTCCAGGAGTTTGCCCAGGAATGGAGTGATGGAGATTGGGCAATAGTTAGCCAGGAGTCGATGTGGTCCTTGATGGTTTTGGAGGAACCAGGGTGAACCTGTTTTAACGAGGCTTCCATAGATCGGACTTGTATAGAAACATTGTCTGGGGAGAACAGGGGAAAGGCAGAAAAGGAGGGAGGAGAGGTGGCTGCAGAAGGGCCAGGGGAAGAGCAGGGAGTAGAGGGAGGACAGGGAGAGGAGGAGAGAGAGCAAAGGATGTCCTGAGTTTTAGAGATGAAATGAGAAGCCAGTGCCCTGCAGAGAGCCTGGGAAGGGACAGGAGAGAGACTGCAGCAGGATTGGCCTGTTTGCTGCAGATTTTAAAAAGTTCAGCCGAGTTGTTAGATGCCGCAGAGGTGCAGGATTGGATGTTGGTGAGGACAGAGAGGCAGTATTGCCTTTGGAGAAGTTGGCAGGCCAGTTTGTCAGAGGATGTACATGAAGCATGCCATTTCCTTTCAGCCACCCTGCACTTGCGTTTAAGGGTGACAAGGTCTGAGTTGTACCAGGAGTTGCACTTGGCTTTGGGCTTCAGGCGGATCCTCATGACAAGGGCAAGAATATCAAGAGTATCAGATGTAGCAGAGTGGAGCATGGAAAAGGCTGTGTCAGGGTGAGATTCAGCCAAAGGGGGAAGGGAGGAGAAAGTGGCGGCAAAAGCCTCAAGTGACACGTGCTTCATGGGTGGGATGACCGAGAAGGTGGGTGGCAGTGATGGCGTTGGCTTGGCCTTCGGGGTAGAGAGGGTGAGCTGGGAGGAGAGGAGAAAGTGGTCACTCCAGTAGAGAGGAGTGGTGAGAGGGACAGAAAGGGGAAGGTCTGAGGAGATCAGAACATCCAGAGTGTGCCCTGCAGAGGGAGTCGGGCCAGACGGGAGAATAGAGAGTGAGAGAGAGTCACAGAGGTCGCGATGGATGAACTGAAAAAGCAATGATACCATCATTCACACAAAAAATTGGCATACGATAGAGTTGAAACTGAGCAAGTCGAACTGACTCCGTAGAGCATGGAACTTACCCCGAAAGGGGTGGTAAACAATTTCAATACGACACAACTGTTCAGACCTGAGCAAATTACGTAGACACCTGCATGAATCTAAATCTTTTCTTCGTGGCAGCCCTAATGAATTAAGCCATAGGATTTTCAAAGTCAGGATCATTTAGAAATCTACACAGAGCAAGAGCCGCCAGTACATTACCAATACCTTTGGCTTGCAGCAGAGGTTTGAGGCAGGGATGTCTTAATGTTTTGGACATTGGGAAGATAAAAAGGTTGTGTGTTAGTGTTTCGCCCTGTAGGTTCCCCCTCATGTCTATCAAGATATGTCTCAAAGGTACTATGATGTTTAACATTCAGCAAGTACAGACTTGATAAGTGACCTCTCTCACTGGTACGTTTTAATTAATTCATAACCCAAGAATTAGATGCCCCCTTCAGTATGGCTTTTGCCTGAGCGCCACAAAGGTGAGGCTCAAGCCACGGCTCTCCTAGGTTCACCTTGCACAACATACCTTTTACGTATTTAAACCAAGGTAAATAACTTGCTCCTGGCAGTTTGAGGAATTCATGTAATGAGTCTACATAGACTTTGAGATGGCCAGTGTTACAGACATTGAGCCAAAAAAGGATTGGCTTGATTCTTATCCTATACAGTATCCCAAGTAATCCTACTTCCAACTTATTGGGAATCGAGGGTGCACCATAATGGAAGGGAAACAAGTCTTTTCAGGATCTTGTTTTCTTTAGTTGCCAACCCCTAAGTATCACAGTGACCCCACAATTCTGCACCAAAGATGGAATCTGTCACTGCCGGTGCATTATACACCTCCATTGTGCTAAATAGTGCACTGCCATTATGGCACTTGGAGAATTTAAGGACGCTCAGTGTTGCACTACTTATGACACTATGAGATTTCCAGCTAACAACTATATTGATTCTAATGCCTAGATAGTCAAACTCCTTAACCATGTCCACCAGGGCGTCGTCTACAATAAATCGTAGCTTTGATGGCTTCTTACCTCTGAGTGGGTGACAAATTAGAATCTTTGTTTTAGCAATATTTATTTTGAGATCTTTGGCCTTTGCTAAATTGCTAAAAACAGATAATTGTCTTTGCACCCAGATGGGGGTTTTAGAAACTGAAATTGTGCCATCGGCATAAAAGTTTCTATTCTTTTTTCCGCCTAGGCTTAGGGTGTCGGCATTCAATTCAGAAATATTGTCTATTATATCATTAATAAACAGGGAAAAGAGTAAAGGGGCTAGAACGCATCCCTGGCACACCCCAACCTCTATATAAAATGTGGACCACTGACCATGACTAAAAGCACCTTGTACAAAGGCATAGTTACTACTCTAGAGAAGCCTGATACCTGTAACAAGGGCAGATGGAATACTGAGTTGTCCAAGTCTGCACCAATGTTTTGTGCGTGATACAGTATCGAATGCAGTTTGGAGATCAGTAGAAGCTAAATAAATATTTTGCCTGTTGAGCTTTCAAATGTATATAATAATAATAATAATAATAATAATAAGTGAACTGGCGAACTTCCAGCCCTTTAAGATGGGTCAGTAGTAATACATCTGAGAGGAATGGGGATGCAGAGGTTACTCAAACATCAATAAACAAAACGACTCAGGAAGTTGGCAAAAAGATAACTGTTTTAATATCAATTATCTAAAACAGGGAGTACAACAAACGTCATCGGACGTATCATGGCAAGGTCTCTCAACGAACTTTACAAAAAAAAGCACACTTTTATACAAAAATCTCGTCATAGGTGACGTACAACCTGTATACTACTAACGTCATCCTACGTGGCAAACTACAAAAACCTACTGAAGAGAGTGATAGGGTATAAGGGAACATCAAAGTATATAATCCATACTCGTCTAATGGGGGTGAGAAAGGTGACAGGGTTCTTACCATCAGGTGGGGCAACTAAGCCCTTCCTGCAAAACAGATCACTATGAACGTCACTAAATACACGATTTCCTATTGGCTACAAAATTATAGGACCCTTAATCATGCAATCTTCTATCATTGTTTGGTGTCTAACCTCTGTCAGCATCCTTCAGCCCACGCTAGCCACACACAGGCCAAGAGTCCAGGTGCTGGTGAGTTAGTCTTAAACCTCCGCTTCCCAACACATTTGAACATCATCCATCATCACCTCAGTGGTCAGTTATCAATTAGGGCCTTTGAATTCGTCCTTGGGAGTGGTCTTTTGTTCTTAAAATAAATGGGAGTAGATGCGCGCTCTGCACTCGTGCATAGGTGTGACCATCATGCTTTTCCAACTCCTTCTCCCCACGTGACTGAAGACCACGAAATTGAGCTTTCAGTGTATTAAAATGCTATTTTCTAATAGACCTCTGACGTCTTCTTTGTTCTCTCCAAGCTTCTGAACAGGAGGTTCATTACTTCACAAGATTGTAACTTTTTTTCTCAGCCGGATACGACCGTGGCTTCTTGGCTCATTGAAATCGCCTTTCTGAAATTCATTTGTAATTTATTTGTTTTCTAACTGTGCCATGCTGAAAAAAGTGGCCTTTCTCCTTTAGCTCAGCTCTGCTTATAGTCCATAGTGGAACCATCCATTCTTTACTCATTCCTATGTATCCATACATTGGTGCTTGCTGCAATCTATTCACTATAAAGCTTGCCTCATGAAAACTTTGTCTGCTTGCATTACTTTGCGTTTGTACACATGTGAACTGGCTTAATATCTTCATTGTTTCTGTAGCATAAGCCTCTTTATCTTGAGCCCAAGCTGTTGCTTATCTTTGATACTTCTTGATGCCTTATAGAATATCCGCATTCTCTCCTCTCTATATCTCTTCTATGTACGTCAACTCGACTCTGTGTTACGTTACTAATATGCTTTGTCAGTTAGGCATCCTGCCTCTTCTGGGATTTCATTTAAACAATCATCATACTTTTTTTTAATGCAGGTATGGTTTTCTCAACAGGAACCCTGCTTCCAGGATTCCTTTTGGCATCTATCATTTCAATTGTTCTGCATATGTCACATACTCTGGTTTCCAACATATAGGCATTCTGGGTAAAGTGGTTGAGGTAGGGGTACTTAGCTCCTTCTCTACATAAGCGAAAGACTTGATCTGTTGTGCTGATCCCTGTCCTTAAACCTGCCTGAAAAGGGGACAGCAACTGGTGCCCAACGCACCAGTCCTCTATCTGAGTTGGAGCACCTTACCAAAAACCTTACGGAGAGAATCCAGCAGTGATATCAGACAATCATTTTATGGAAGTTTCCATTCCCCTTTGTAAAAATTGGTACCGAAATAGCACCATGCACCCTGTGGTATCATACATGACTGCAGAATTTCATTCAAAAGCTATGTTAAAAGAGGCACCCAAATATCCGGTTGTTATTTAAAAAGGTCAGCTGGGTTGAAATCGGGGCCGGGAGCATTGCCACATTTTTGCTGCATTAGCGTGATTTTGATTTCTTGTCAAGAGAGTTTGATAGGCCATCAACTTGGAGTGTTGTCATGTGTCGACATAATTTTTATACAGAGATCACAAACCCTGTCCCATTTAAATAATTAATTTTTCAATGGGTGATAAAATAATCGGAGGTTACACTGGGTTATTCTTGTTTTTGAAATGGTCTGCCATATTGAGGGACCTCCAAGCCTCTTGGGCATATACACACTTTTTCTTAAAAATAATTGTACATATGCTGCCCTTAGCCTGGCCAACCTAGAGTTGTCTCTCCCTGAGGTCTTTTTTCCCTCCATAAGTAGGTCATATTTGGCCAGTCTACATTCTCCATCATACCATCCTGCTGTGGTTCTATAGGACCTTGAGTTGCTGGATCTGACCCCCTCACCCCCCTTAGATGTCTGATCAGGTTTAATTAATTTAACCAAATTGTCAAAGAAACTTATTGGATTTAATGAAGAATTGACGGCAGAGTAGTTGACCAGGACAGGTAACAAATCAGTATAGATGGCTGAGGTAGCCTGGTTTGAACATATCTTCGGCCACAGGACGCTTTTTACCCCTGGATCTGTTGATGGATCTGCACCAACTCTTGGGAAAGATAACAGGGACTATACTATTATATCATGATCACCCCGTCTCTTCTAAAATCATGTACCAGCCACCAGGCTCGTAATTCTATATGTATATAATCAATAAGGGACTCTGTAAAAGGTTGTTTCAACCAAATACAATACAAATATATATATATAAGGGACTTATTGTGATGTTGTCTATAAGTCACCTGTGAAGGGTTGTCTACTGGCAGCCTTCCATTTCAGGCTCGTACCCCCAGCAAATACAAAAAGGACGCCATCCTATCTTTTTTCTACTGTACACATTGTGTGTGGGAGGAGGTAGCTGAAAGTGGCGGCATGCCTCAAATTTCACCTTCCTCATCTACTAGGTTTTCCAAGGCCACCAATGCCACCAGTTGCATATTAAAGTCTCCCAGGATTAATAAACTCTCTGATGGATTTCTATCATCAAGGAGTGCACACAGTATGTTTTCTAATCTATCCAACGCACTAGGATTTGGCCTTAAGTAAAGATAAATAAGTAAAAAGATGTTCCTCCTGGGAGAACCATTCTTTGGGCTGCTATATCCTCTGAGCCTGTATGGATGCTGCTACAAATTGTATGCAATGACAACATAACCCAAATAGACAGACCTCCTTTAGGTCTACCCCCAGGCCCTTTCTTCGTTGGAGTATTAAACACAAAAAAAGCCACACTGGTCAGTGTGGCCCAGATCCCAAGTTTCTTGCAAATCTACTATATCATGGGCCCTAATAAACTCAAAGCATTCAGGAATTTATAATTTGGTACGTAAACCCTGGATATTCCATGAGGATAGGGTAACTTCAGGTAATGTAGGCACAGGGGAGCTACACACATACTGTAAAACTTGGCTTTCAGGGGGTAATTATGGAACAAGCAAGGGCAGCTGGTCTCAGTGTACATTCATTTGATTGTTAGGAGGTAACAGTGTCTGATGCTGACTAGGAAGTGGGGGAGTATTAGTATCCGGTAGCTGAAGTGCCCATGAGGCCCTGCAGTGTGTTGAAGCGAGGGAAGGATGGAAAGCCACAGCTGGAAATAAGAATCACACGGAGGTAATGCAGGATATTCAATGGACAACAGGCCTTTGCTCAGAGCTTCATCTGTCAGGATGATCCTAATGTGATCCCATCTGCTGTCCGTTTTATCCGTACAACGGGCTGCATAAATTATATCAGAGCAGATAACAGACAGGCAGCCCCTCCTATGCCTCAGCCAATGCACTTATTAATAAGGATAATGATGTGTTATGTATATAGTGCCTTTAGCCAAAGCACTTAATAAGAGCATCTCCTTTCTCAACCAGAGAAGCTTTAGGGACCTCGGTCATATATACTGTGCAGTGCTATTTCCCCTTCCCAAGGGCAACCTTTACCTTCCCCTTGCACCCAGAGACTATATTAAACCTAACATTTTTCAGGGCGTTATTCTGGGCACTTGCAGGCGTTCATGACGAATTTGGTGTGTGCACACATTCAAAACCATTCATAGGTGGCAAACAGCTTTCTGCATTGAAATGCCCCATATGCCTGTATTTTTGGGCCTAACGGTATGCAATTAGGAGCAGACAGTGGAGGTAAGTTGTGTTTCCACCATTAATAGCCCTAGGATGAGGGGCGTTTGCGGCGGTCAGTACTATAGCACTGGAACGTACCTGAGGGCTAGAAGTGGTAGAAGCTTTGTTAACTAATGCATTTTCCTTGCAAAGTGTTGACCACCTTTTTCAAAGACACGGCATGCTTGACTTACTTAGTTGGAAAGCACAACTTTTCCTGCTTGCCAACAGCATGATTTGTGTACGGCTTGGGCACGGCACAAATGCTGGTGTGCCAGCGCCATCGCTCTTCTCCTCCACGCGGTCAGGGCGCAGGACCAGGGCTTTGTCATTTCACAGAGCACCGAGCTGCAGCCAACACAGTCAACAGTGCGACTTGTGCGTGGCTTAGGTGTGGTGCGGGTTCTGGTGTGCTGGCATTATCACCCTTCTCCTCCTCCAGGTCGGGGGAGGGACCAGGACTTTGCCGTTCCACAGAGCACCGAACACAGCCAACTGCATGATTTGTGTGCGATTTAGGCGTGACGCGTGCCAGAGCCATCATTCTTCTCCTCCTTTTGTACGGGAGGCGGGACCAGGGGCTCGCCGTTCCACAGAGCACCGAGCGCTGAGCAGAGGGTGTTAAGCAGAGTGGGCTCACTTCCCTAGTCCCAAAGAGGATGGCTCTCCCTTGCGTAGAAGGGACCAATACCTTGAATTGGTCGCAGATGTGTAATTCAGGTAGCATTTTCCTCCACTGAGAGTACAGCATTTTGTAAATGGTAACTAAAATAAACTGAAACCTGTGGTGTTCACAGGTATTGTCAACATCTTAGAATGAGAATCAGCGGCCACACTTCTTAGCCTAAACAGAGAATTGATGAATCAAAACCCATGAAAGCCATAGATACTTAAAAGTGATTTTTGGGAGATGAAGGGAGTTTAGCTGTGTCACTATTCCAGTAGAAAATGATGGCAATGTAAATTACATTCACTCCCCTCTCTTTACATTGAACAGTAATGGAAGGGATTTGCACCCGGGGGACCCGATTTGCAAAATGAAGTTGGAGGGGTACTCATTACTGTTTTGGAAAAATCATAAAACCAGTTTCCTATGTTGGGTGGTTCATAGAGTAAATAAATCAACACTGTGTGTTCCAAATTAATAGCACAGTTTCTCTAAACACATGCTTGAAGATCCTATCATCAATGCAAGATGCATTAAAGTCACCTCCAAGAATAATAAAGATTCCTGGCTCTTCAGATATAGCATCCACAAGAATAGCATCCAACATATCAAATAGCTCACACTGTGCACTATTCATTTTGTTCCAATATAGACAAATTACCAACAACAAGCACCCCACCTCGCCTATGTGATTCAATTTAACAGCCAAAATTGAATAATCAGTGAACACAGGTTCAGAAGAAATCCTAATTGCTTTATCTATAAGAACCGCAAGGCCACCAGAAGGGCGGCCTTGAGATCCTTTTGTGGCGGGCTGAACATAAGTAAGATAACCTGGCACTTCAAGGTGAGTCAGATGCATGGTCTCTTGGATAAGGATAATCACGGGGCGGGGCTCAGTCTCAAGATGCGAGAGCCAGATCCTAAAGTTCCTTAGCCCACAAACATTCCAAGACATTAGAGTCAGCCCCCTTCCCTTACTCTATCTGTTACCCATATTGTGGGAAGTCACAGACTGAGGTCCTTGGAAATTGTACTTGGAGCTAGAGAAAGCTGTTGCGAAGGACTTTAATTGTCTAAAAGGTTCCTCACTAAGAGGGGCAGGAAAGTTCCCCTCATTAACTCCCCTTTGCACCAAAGTCCTTACCGGAGGTTTTTCGACAAATATTTTGGCCTGCTCCTCATTCTGGAATATATATGGGGTTAGGCCTATAAGTTCAAAATCACTCCGTTGGGCCCAGATCATCTTCATGATAATGTGCGAGTGATACCCACAAATCATCCTGTTGTTATCATTAGGCGATATTCTAACCCAATCAATATCATCAGATCTGATAGCTCTCAATGCAGGTATTGCCTGAAAAGCCTTGAGAATAGCACATATATTTAGGCTCATTTTCCCATTAGCAACATTATTGTGTTCCCATCCCATGATAGAAGGCATCTCACAGGAGAGCAGCAGACCCTCATCCTCTAAACATGAAGTATTGTGAATGTCATCCATTCCTTGACCATCGCCCTCCATAACAACATGTGAATCAAAGAGTTGGATCGAATGCCGAGGAGTCTGGTCACACCCATGTGATTCAATTTGAATCTTTTTATCTATAACAACTGCCGCAGTGGTTGCCACTTTCCTGCTATCCTTTGGGAGCAGAATGGGCAGTCTAGCACATCCCCACTCTTAATTATATGCGAGGCTTTTTTGATTAGTAGGGTGGGGTAGAAGTTCAACAAATTCAGTTGTCTCGAATTCATAGGGTCAGGAGTTCCCTCTTGAGTCATTTTTTTGCATTATCAGGGGTTACAAGTTTCCTATTAGCATTCTTTCCCTCATTTGTTTCACGGGACTTATTGCACTTTGATGCAGCATGAGTGTTATTAGGTACAGCAAGATCCAATAATTCCTTAGATTCAGGATTAAGTTGCTCCAAATCAATAACTTCTTCATCAATAATGATAGGATTAGTCAACTTCCTCGAATCATTAGGAATGGGATTCGCTCTCAAAAAGTCCTTTTTATTTTTTTTAGTGGCAGCACAGAGATTTCTTTCTTGATGGAATTTTCTTTTTTGAGCTCTGGCCGCCATTTTTCTTTGTTTTCTGGTCATGGGGGGTTTGGTAGGTGCTTGAGGTTCAATAAGGAGAGGCTGAATAGACAAAGGAAGCCTGTTTATTTTTTATTCTTCATCAAGATCTATTAAGTTAGTTAGATCAGATGGGCTGGTGTTGGATTCAATACCATCTTGACAGGCCTCCAAGTCTATATATCCCATATCTTCGGGAATAGGGTTAACCACATCCACAGCTGACTGTAGGACTTTGGGACCCATACTCAATTGCTGAATAGCCAGAGCATTATCTGAAATCGCCTGCATCAAATGATGTACCAATGGGTCTGAACTTAAAACACCGTTGATTTTAGGTACAGCGGTCATAGCAGCAAATGCCGGTTTGTTCACCCCAACCATCCTAGGGTCAGCTAAGGTTTGTGTAGCCCGATGCACTACTATTGTGCTAAGTTTTGCATCCTCCACTTTAGGGACTGCTACAGAGGTATCCTGTCCAAAGGGAGTTTTAGTCGATTGGTTTGTATCAAAAACTTCCAATTTCCCCTTGTCTGTAGTCAATGCGGCAACAGCATCGCAGGCAAACAAAAAGCCTTCAATTTTACTAAATTTTGACAAAACTTCCACCAACACACTCTTTAGAATACCTATTTCACCATGAGTCTGTTCATGTCACTTGTCTAGTAGATTTAACAATCTGGTCATTACTGGAAAATCAACGACCATGGACTCAACATCCACTCTCTGATGATCGGTTGGGATACCCATTTCAGAGTGTCTCACTTCGGGATTATGTGATGATGAAAACATTGCAATTTCATGGTCAGATAGAGATAATGCCCCCATCTGTACAGAATTAGATTTGTTGTCTGTGGGAGAGCTACATTTAACATTACCATAATCTTTGCCAGGGAATAGGGTTTTGTGTGGAATAAAAGGCCTCTCCCTCCCGTAGGCAATTTACCATTCACTGTGTGAAATAGGTGAACATTCTCCATACCATATCTAGATTGAGTAACAGGAGTGGAGGGACCCATAGAAAACCTCATGCGTTTTCCCAGAACAGCCTCAATTCCAGGGGCTATCATAGATACATCAGAAAACTTAGGCCTGATCGCGGGGCCTCCTGGAGTATCTAATAATTTCACCTCACCATGGAGTAACCGTGGGATAATTGGAAAATCGTTCGCAACAGACTCTGAACATTTATTAAATTCTTCCATTTTGAAAGTGACAGTGATCCCCGGGGCCTCAAAAAGACCCTGCACCCCCACCCCAACCGAAGCTGGGACAAAGGGGACACTTTCTAACAAAGCAGAGTCCTTTGAGGCGACGGGACACGGAGAGCGGGGCAGACCTTCACACAAGGACCTCCCAGCCGAGAGGCGCCCTGAGCTCGTGCTAACTGGCAATAAAACCCCTCCAGTACAATCATGTGTGAGCATAGCTGGGTTAATACACCGTTCCAAGGGGGAATCACAAAGTTTCTGCCCGCTACGCAGGCCGTTAACCATACCAGGTGGATCGAATTGACTTCATTGGAAAAAATCAAAATTCTTCTATAAACCTTACAGTAACCGTAATGCTTGTGTATATATGTAGCACAGAGTCAATAAGAATAATACCTCAGTGCCAGCCCAGCCCGTGTCCCGTCTAACAGTCCAACCGTCAGTGCACTTCCCAATCCACTTCCGTGATGCGCGCGTGGATGCGCGTGCACCCGGGCTATGCGGACTGCGTTGACACATGAGTGGGCATGGGCTGGGCCGGGCCAATCACAGCACCTATAACAAAAAAGAGCACTTGTTCAAATATCGGAAGGTCAGGCTAGCGCACTTCCAGCTTTGGCCCAACACAACAGCACAACAGCACCAGTGGGCAGGCCAGCCCAACAGCCCAACACAACCCAACACAAGTCACTAATATTTACTTGTTGTAATCCAATGCTAAACACAAGTTAGTACAAGCCGCGTTTCTCAACACGCTAGGCTTCCTCTTGCCGACGGGCACACGAGATGCTGCGAGCTGCAGCTACAAGTCCAGACAGTCCAAGTGAAGAGCAAGCGGGCTGGCAGTCCAACAGTCAGTGCACTTCCCAATGCACTTCCGGGATGTGCGCGTGGATGCGCATGCCCCCGGGCTATGAGGACTGCGTTGACACGTCAGTGGGCATGGGCTGGGCCGGGCCAATCACAGCACTTGTTGTAATCCAATGCTAAACACAAGTTAACACAAGCCGCGTTTCTCAACACGCAAGGCTTCCTCTTGCCGACGGGCACACGAGATGCTGCGAGCTGCAGCTACAAGTCCAGGCAGTCCAAGTGAAGAGCGAGCAGACTGGCAGTCCAACAGTCAGTGCACTTCCCAATGCACTTCCGGGATGCGTCCTCAAATGATACTTTGTTCAAATATAGGTGCACTTCTGTGGACCTCAAATTCATGTAGATTCTTGCGGGAGAATGATGTTGACCCCCCAACAAGGAGGTGGGACCTTTGTAGTGGTTCTGTGAGCCATGATTCTGGCAATTTTTGACATCAATTAAAACGTGTTTTGACCAGCACTATATTCCTCTGCACTGATTTTGCTCTGTGTGCAGCCAAAGGATAGGGTCTGGCAATGGTCTCCTGTATTAACACTGACAGAGGCAAAAGTGGATGGTGGCCTGTCTGTCAGGTTTTCACTGTGCATTATTGGATGATCTCTGGCGAGCAGCATGCTTTCCGGCGTCCATTATGATGTTTCCCATGTCAGTAATTCACAATGATGTTGTAGGGCTTGGATGCGTGGATTGAAACATCCCACAAAGTGGTCCATGCCGACTTTGGGTCAACAACGAGAGGCACCCACTTCCTAGTGGTAGTGGACGAGTGGTCCCGATATCCGGACGTGGAGTTTGTGGAGTCGGTGGCTTTTGACAAGGTTGTGGTGGCACTGGAGAAGATTTTTGCCACCCATGGACTCCCCACGGTTTTGTGATCAGACAACGGTGCCCCGCTCCAGGGTGACAGTTTCGCAGACCTTATGAAGGACTATGGCATACATCATAGGATGGTCACCCTGCTATGGCCTCGAGCGAATGGGGAGGCAGAACGCATGATCCGCACTCTGAATAAGGTGTTCAGGATTGCGCAAGGAAAGGGAGAGTGCCTACAAAGGGCACTATATGTGTTCCTACGGGGATACCGGACTACACCACACTCTTTCCTTGTTGTGGCACCAGCGGAGGCACTGTTTCAGAGATGCCCGAGGGACATCATACCAAAAGTGGTCGAGCGAGAGCCGGCTGTCATCGATAATGACCAGGTGGAGGAAGAACGCAGAGTGAGGACAGGGCTGGAGAACAACAGGAAAGGATTAAGGCCGCCAAGGATCGCCCCGGGCGATGAGGTACTTGTGAAGAATCGTGACCCACAGGGAAAGCTGTCCCTCATGTATGAACCATCTCCGTTGGACGTAGTGATGGTCAAGGGGTCAACGGTGCCAGCTTCTGCAAGAGGCTGGTTGAGCCAAGGGTGGACACTCCCGAGGACTTGGCCCCGGAGGAAGCACCGGATGAAGGGGGGTAGTCTCACCCTAGTGGAGTCTCCAACCTGCGGTGGGCCAGGCGAAGAGACACTGGCCAGAGAGACAGGCAGGAGGTACCCCCTGAGACCAGGGCGTGGGAAACCTGCCCATCTGACAGACTATGTGACTAAGTGTTAGTTCTCTTATTCTGTTTCATAATGGCCAGTTCAATAGCTGCTCATCCTTTAATCTCTGCTAACCAAGTGGATACTCTAGTCTAGGATAACTAGTAGATAGATTCTGTTGTATTTGATATAGCACCACTGTCCCCTGAAATCCAGTTTCAGAGCGCTTGGTAATTGATGTTACTTATTACCATGATTATTACCTACAATGTGGTACTCGTTCATCACATGAGGGTTTGTGGGACTGAAGGGCTGAGTTGGAACAACCGGGGGATTGTCCCCATGAGGTATAGCATCCTCTTGTTCCCAAGAAGAGCATGTTACATTTGAACTATCATCCGGGTTTTCCAGGGCATAGCCAACAAGCATTATTAAAGGAGAAACAACAGGCGTAGAAATCTCTGTGCCTATTTGTCATTCTTTCTTGGGGATAAATCCCAAAAAACAATTATCTGCCCAAATTCCTCTTCCTCAAGGGTTTCTCTAAGGCCTCCACTACCCCTGACCGAAAATGTGCAACCGTGGGGCATTTATTGATTTTATTTATTGGATATTTATAAAGAGCCTGTACAGCAAATGGTGTGTCAAGGCGCATGACCAAATCAAGTGAAAAAAGAAAGTCTCTTGCACCCGGCACTTAGAACATGTGGTGGGAATGCCACATCCACCTTAACCTAAACTGAAGTTCCATGGCGCCACTTGTTACCAAATAATTTAGTTAATGTATGTCCTGTGAAGACGATTATGCTGTGGTTGTTTAAGCCTGGCATTTCACTGCACCTTCTTCACTTGCAAGAAAACGATTCTCCCTTCCCTATCAATGAACTCCTAAACAATGTCTCACTATGATTTCCCCCTGCACATGAGCATAGGGAGTGTCCTGTCAGCATAAACCGGTCTATAAAGAGCAGAAACAGCCAGTGGAACTGTAACAATATCTAACGTTGTTACCAGCACCTTATTTCTTGACCTGTTCACTCGTAATAACAGTGTATGTTTCTAAGACCCAGTTCTCCCTGAAGATTACAGTGCCTCCCATTTCTTACTTCTCCCCCTGTGGACTGGATATTTCATTCAAGCAGACTTATTGGGGGATACTCTGGAGTCACTCTCTACATAGGTTCATTGAACTCCAGCAGTCTGGTACAATTGGCCCAACTAGCGTAAATTGTAGGTGATCCACAAGGCCCTTTGCTCCCTCTCTATGGAATATCAGTGCACTATTGAAAACAATCACGTGGTCTTGACCTTTGTAAATGGACAAGGGAACCCTGGACAGCCATGTTGCCAATATGGTTCATCTGTTGGGTATTTGGGCAGAAGAGAAACTGATCTCTATTGGGTGACCAACATTCCCTGGGAATTGAATGTCGCCTTGAGCAGGACACTTCCTTTCTCTCTGTTACTATCTTTGTCAGAAGATATGTTTTCCGGACTCTCCCATAGATTTGGGGTCCCCTTTGCTGGACCTTTTTGCATCCCACAGGTATGCCCACTTTCTCCTGTATTGTACAAAGAGCAGGGGTCTTCGGGCAGGGCAGTGAATTCCCTGCCATGCCTTTGGCCTCAGGGTAAACCTTTCTCCTTGTCACCCTTTCTTATCATCCTGTCATACCTCGATTGCATTCGAAATTCCAGAGCCCCAGAAGATGCGATTGGTGGCTATGGTGACTATGGAAGCACACTAGCCTCCAGCAAGATGGCGCCCGTATATGCCACCATACGTAGAGCATGCCCACATTGTCATCACTTCGTGACTCTTCACTGATGCAGCGTTGTCCTTCTCCTCCGGAGACCTGGAACAGCAGGATTAAAAAGCGGAGGGACTTTGCCTCCTTGCATTGCAACACCAGGTATTAGCCATCTGTTGCTGTGCTGTTTTACCTTCTTCTCGCTCCACTTCTCCCTTCCTTTCCCTTGACTCTACGCTCAGCTCACCTCCTATTCCTAGCCACCCCTTTCAAACACTCTCCTTGTCTTCCTTCTTCTTCTGGATTTTCTATTCTCCTGGTGCCTTCTAATCATTGAAGATATTACTTCTATCCATTCTCCTGCTCTACATCACCAGATACCGAGGTTTCCCCCCTTGGGGTTTTTCTCTGTTGGCCAGAGGTTCGCTCTGGTTGTCACCCCTTCTATCCATACATCTGTGGACAGAGTGGCTTCCAGGGAGAATCGTCCCTTTTTTTGTGACTCTCTATCAAGGCAACAATATAGAATCTCATCGGACGTTGTGCCTTCTAAGTAACGCCTCAGATTTCCCATCAGACCAACATCAACATCTTTCAAGAACCTGGTGAATGATAATACAGACCATTTGCAACGCCAACACATTTCTGGAGTAATGGATCAAATGCAGGAGATGATCCAAGCCATGCAAGAACTAACCACTGAGGTCCAGGTACTGAAGGTGGAAAATGTAGCCCAGAAACAGATGATGATGTACAGAGATACCCTCATTCAAGAGACTGCACTAGCTTGCACCCACTTGCAGAGGAATGATGGGGCACCTAAGAAACTCTGCTTCTTCCTGGACGCTTGTAGGGCACATTTTATGTTTCATCCCCTGCTTTATAACAATGATTGAGCTGAGGTGGGATTTGTAATATCCCATATTTCATTTAATTTAATTTCGTCATTTGTGTAGCGCCTTTCATCATGGGTTGTTGGGTAGTTTTAGCCCCAAGACAAAAGTAAACTGCATTTGGCTGACTGAGGCCTAATAGTGCAGACAATTGAACACTCACTGTGAGCTGGAAGAGTAAAGGCCAGCATGTGAAGTTCAACACTGCCACATACCCAAACATGGTTGTTAGAAAACAAAAAAACTAAATTAAATGGGCCCTGTGGTGAAATGATGAGGCCCAAAAACCAGAGGCCTACTTTCCATTGAATATGACCGATGCCTAAAGTGTAACTTTGTAAAAGCAGGAACAGTTACCATGGAAAGGTGTGCATATTGCAGCTTCGAACAATGAACACATGGAAAACGAATCTCCATTGCCAGAGTGATGTGAATATATTTCAGGATGTAAAGTTGGACATTGATGGCATGATGAGAGATATTAAAGCAGGCTATGTGTAAAAGGAATTGCAACCTTCAAAAACATCAGTTTTTTGTGCATGAAAAAAAGCTGTGCTAGTCCAAAATTACATTTCTAATGAGTTTCGAAGGCCCAGGCACTGCACATCTTCCCCCTATCTTTATCTAAAAAGGAAATCGTTTTGAAGCTCACAGAGCCAAGACATGGGACATAGTTTAAGTGCAGGACTAAAGGGTTGATGAGGTTAACATATGACGCCTTGGATAAGCAGAAGATCCAGCTAATGGAGGTAAAACCTTAACGATACATGGATTAAAAGTCAATTCCTAGTGAAGTTCAAGACCTGACTGACGGATGATATGCACCATTAGACCACCACACAATGACAGCAGGTGATGCTTGCCTCTCTGCTATCAATGATAAGCGAACAGATGGTCCATTAGCCCGGGAGAAAGAATGTAAATAACCTTATGGCAGGCTTGAGTCAACTAAGGCCAGGCTTGGACACAGATCTTGGGTACAAACATCTGCCTGTAAATTGCAGGGAAATATGCACGACAATAATTACCATACGATTGTATGATATGATATGATATGGCATTTATAACGCCCCTATACACAAGTGTTTCAAGGTGCTACCAGGCAAGGGAGGGAGAACAGTGGGAAGACAGACAACAATCTTACTAGGCCAGGTGATATTGAGATCGCGCAAGTGCAGGGGAAGGCGGAAGGGGAAATGTGTGGGTGGATGAGGGTGGAGCAGGGCAGTTCATGGGATCGACAGTAAAAGTAAGTAGAATAAATAAAGCAATAAGTAAAGTGCGGCCAGCTGCTGGCAAGTGCAAGGGTAAGTGCAGACATCAGGTGTCAAATTCTGGTAGGAGACTGTAGGGATACAGAATACAGTCCGCAAGTGCGGGGTTGCCAGGGAGGCAGTGCAGGTGTGCAACTGGCGTGGGAGGGGACCTGGGCCCGAGATCAGTGGGTAGCCAGGTGATCAGTGCAGTTTCAGTTTCAGACAGTAATTCAGCAGGGGAGAGGATGAGAGAAAGCAGAAGCAAAGAGGAAAGTTTTGAGGTGCTTCCGGAACCAGAGATTGTTCTCCTCAAGTTTCAGGGAGGCAGAGAGGCTGTTCCAGAGGAGGGCCCCAGCCGAAGAGATCTACCACCAACTCATTGCTTGGAGAAGCAACTGACCCTTAGGGAGTTGGAGGCAGAAGAGTGAAGAGCTCGAGAAGGAAGATATTTAGGAAGAGAGAGCTGAAGGTATTGAGGCCCCAGGCCCCAAAAGGCTTTGTGGACAATGCAGAGGGTTTTGAACTTAATCCTCACAGCCACTGGGTGCCAGTGCAGAGATTTCAGTCCTGGAGAGATGCGATCCCTGGGCTTGAGGCCAAGGACAAGTCTTGCAGTCCTGTTCTGGATGAGTTGCAGAGTGCAGAGAGTAGAAGCAGGCAGATTTAGAAAGAGGCTGTTGCAGTAGTGCAGCCTAGAGAGAACCAGAGCTCTGGAGACAGTGAGCTTCTGGGAGAAAGAGAGGAGAGAAACAATACCTCTGAGGAGGTGCAGCTGGTAATGTGACTTCTTAGAGACGTCAGAGATGTAAGGAGAGAATGAGAGTGTGGAGTCGAAGATGACCCCGAGGTTTTTAGCCTCACAGGTGGGAGCAGGAAGAGGGCCAAAAGAGGCTGGCCAGAGAGTGACAGGAAAGGTGGGAGCAGGTGTGCCAATGAAGAGAATCTCTGTCTTACTGGCATTAAGGCAGAGATCATTGGCGGCACACCTCTCCTGGATAGCAGATAGACAGTCAAAAACGAGAGGAGAAGAAGTGGTGGAAGGGAACCTGAAAATGAGTTCAGTGTCCTCCGCATAGCACTGAAATTTGCGGCAGATAGCGGCAAAGCGATGGGCGAGAAGTGCCAGGTATTGGTTGCACAGCAAGGGAGAGGTTAGACCCCTGGGGAACACCTCAGGTAGAGATAGAGATAGAGAGAGGAAGGATCTAAGTTGGATTTGGGAGGGTCGATTAGAGAGGAAAGAGGTCAGCCAATCCAGGGCCTTATCAGTGATACCCAGGTTATCACGTGGCAGTTGAGCAGGATGGCATGGTTGACCGTGTCAAAGGCAGAAGAGAGATCAAGTAAGATGAGGACACAGGGGGTGTTGGAATCGAGGTTGCAGAGCAGGCTTTCATGGATGTTCAGGAGAGCAGTTTCCATGCTTCTGGCAGCTCTGAAGCAGGACTGATGGCCATGGAGACAACCAATAGATTCATTGTGAAGTTTAAACTAGGAGATGACCAGCTTTTCCAGGTGTTTGCCCAGGAAAGGAGTGATGGAGATTGGGCGATAGTTAGCCGGGCAGGACAGGTTGGCAGAGGGTTTCTTTAGAAGAGGGTGCACAAGGGAGTGCTTCACGGGGGAAGGGAAGACTCCAGTGGCAAAGGAGTGGTTGCAGAAGTCAGCTAGAGCAGGATCATACATTGTCCATTATCTTTGGGACTGTGAAAGACCTATCTGTTGATTCAACTCTCATGAAATTCGACCTTGGGAACCAGAGTTACAACCTGAAATGTGATTATGAGTTCACAGAAAATTTCACAAAGCAGAGATTGTGGGAGATAGTAGCCAATTTTCATTTTTGAGTAATTTATTTATGGGTGGATTTGAAGGGTTGTATCCATACGGTTTCTGTTCTGTCTGCTAGGAATGATTTAATCCAGAGTAGTGCCATGTCCGTTATGCCTATGTCATAGTTTTTTGGTTAGGGTGTCATGTCTAACTGTATTGAAGGCTGCGGGGAGGTCGAGCAGAATCAGGGCTGAGGTTGTGTTGGAGTCCGCGTTAGCTTTTAGGTCATCCCACATGGATAGTAGTGCTGTTTCTGTTCCTCATGTGGGTCTGAAACCGAGTTGTGCTTGGTCTAGCAGGTGGTGTTTTTCTACGTGTTCTTGGGTTAATTTGTATACATAGGTATCAAGGAGTTTTGGTGGGTAGGGAATGTTTGAAATCAGCCTGTAGTTGGAGAGGGCTTCTACGTCGCCACTTGTGTTTTTTAAAAGCGGTTTGATATATGCTGATTTGAAGGCTCTTGGTACAGTTCCTGTTGCTAGTGAGAGATTTAGGAGGTTTCTGTAATATTCTGATGGCGTTCCTTGTGCAAGGATTGATTTGTAGATGTCAGGGGGGTTTCTTGCTGTGTTTTACCAACAAGGCAAATGCCTCTGCTGATATTTCAGGAAGGTTTTGGAGTTTGTGCTGTGGCTCTGTGTTGGGTCTGGTTGGATGAATGTTGTGGTTGGTTGGTCTGTTTTTTATGATTTGCCGGATGTCGTTGATTTTGTTCTTGAAGTGGTCTGCCAGGTCGTTGCAAAGTTTCTCTGAGGGGGTTGTGGTGTTGTCGCAGCCTGGTGGAGTTCTCATTTCTTTTTGTGTGTTGGTGGCAATGGTGATTCTGTTATCATAATGCCTTCTCTTCACCTTTTGTATTTCCTTCTTGTATGCGCGGATTTGTTTCTGGAGCAGCATTTTTTTTCTGGGTTGTATTCTTTCCTCATTCCAGTTCCATCCTCCTGTTGTCCTTATTCATGGTGCTTAGTAGCGGGGTGAACCATTTTGCCATTGCTCTTTCTTTGATGGGGTGAATGGTTTTTCCGGGGAAATCTTATCAATTGTATCACCAATACATTTATACCATGTCCTACTGGTGTGGCCTAAAGCTGAAAGGGGCCCCTAGGGGTCCCTCGTGCTATGGAAACAAGGCAATAACCATACACGAAAAGATGCACCAGACACGAGGTTCAAATTCCCAATGCTAGGGTTTATTGCAAGCAAAAATAGTATCAATTGGCCAATTCTGATGTCACGCCCCGCGACGTGAGTTTCCTAGACCTCGAGGGACGCAAGAGAGCGAATTACGTACATCAGTTACATATATACAAAATGCGTATCATACAATCAGCAATGTCATGTTTAACACCCCTCTTTATTAAGTTCCTTTGAACTCGGGATGACGATGGATATATCCGACGAGTATGATGATTATGACACTTTCGATGTCTATTCTAGTAACAATGTGCAATTAGAAAGTGGAGGCACTTTTAGTTGTTGAACAGAACACGGTGGTTCTGTTCTTGGAAGCAAGCTGCACACGGGGGAAGAGCCACATTCCAAGCTTTGCTATCTATGAGGTACTATTCGTGTCCTGGGAGCCGACACGTTCTAAAGGGTTTTTACGAAGGGGGGCCGTAGGAAGAGCATAATTCAAGCCTTTAGCTGTTTTATTCTAACATATTCTACCATTGTACGAGACTGGCTGGCAGCTGTGAAGTGATTAAATTCCCTGCAGCTCTCTCCCAAGGCTACAGAGAGGTAGCGTGGGCATTCCTCTCTGGGCTACTCATGAGGAGTTTCAACGAACTCTTCAGTCCAGCGACCTTGTCCTTTCATATTCAGACAACAATGTTAACAGTTTGAGCAGAGTAAGCAGAATTCGCAAGCTGCAAAGCAGTTTTAGACAGAAAGCAACAAGCAGTAGTTAACAAGCAAAATGGCGATTCTTGCTACGTTTAAAATGGCCGCTTGTTGGTCAAGCATAGCAGTTTATATCTCTATAATTCGGTGCATAAGACGGTTGGGCTACGGCCATCAAGTTACGTCTGTCATTCAAATGAAGGGTATTCATTTTTCCAGATTGACAAAGCACCCATAAAGAACGTCGATAGGACACTAATATTTCGAAGTTTTCCATAGGAAAACGCTAAGTTAAAGTTACTGAGGTTTCCCAGCCGGACGACGGGGAAATATTCACAGTATGTGAATCCATGAAAGATCCAATGCTGGAGAATGACTCTTCTCTCCTCTGCTCCTTTTGTTGTGTTTCCTCCCAGGAAGGGGTTAACTAACTGCATTGGGGGGTTACCATAAGTACTTACCTGCTTTGGAATATTTGTGTGATCTCTTGTTCTGTTCTAATAATCTTTTGGTTTGAGCCTGATTCTAAATGCAACAGTGATATATTAATGCCCCCAGCACCCTAAACTATTTAAGTCATGGGAGGGTGTAGTTAGTTTCTGTGGGTCATCCCAAAAGGGTACTTACTGATTTAGAAATATTAGGAGTGTGTATTTTGAAGTATATCTGTGTGTGTTGCTTTATATTGCCCCCTTCTGAAGAAGGCTAAATCTAACTGACTGTTAAATTAATAATTGTTTAATCAAGAAACCTTGTGTGTAAGAGTTTATTTGAATACTTGTCACTGTGGATCTCTGTGTAACTCCCCTACAGCTCACATTGACCCCTCTTGAGATAAGCCTGGCTGCTCAACATGCTACCAACTTGTGTAGTACAGACTTATACCAAAGGTTGGGTTCCTATTGCCAGGAGGTCAGGATTGTTGTAGTGCAGCCGAAGGGTACTGCATACAATCTTGCCTAACACCAGCCTGACGACAGGGAATATTCATGAGCATCTGAATCCATGCCAGACCCCATGCTAGAGAATGAAAAAGTACAATGCAAATTGGCAAACGTGCAAGTTTGTATATCAGGTGTCAGTTGGTCTAAAAGATTTAGGAAATTATTAAAAGGGTGCATTGGCTTGTTTGTCAAACTTAAATCACTATACTGCATGTGCATTAAAAGGATTGCGGAAAACCAAGAGATGCTCACCTTGCATTGCCCATCATTAGATTAATGCCAGCTGTAGATGGCTTAGAAATCAAGCGGAACATGTTTAACATTTGCTTGTTTCCTGGGTCCAGTTGAGAAAGGATTTCCTCATATTTAGTAACTTCCACGACAAGTGCCTCTAGGGTTGCACGCAGGGCAGTGATGCAGGCAGCTGCACCAGCAGCTTTATCCAGTCATCCAGAAGGTTGAAAAAAGCCACGTTTAAAATGAGTGCCATTGAAATGGAAGAGGCCAGAAAACATCGCCTAGCCAAGTTTTTTATTCATGGTGAGTGGCCAGATGTGGAGGCTGGGTGCTGGCAGGCCAGATTGATACAAGAAATTGCATCAGTAGGCACTGACATTTGGCTTAAAGGTGCGATTTTACATACAGCTCTAGAGAAGTTCTACATGACTCAAAATATTCACAGGAGCAAATTCATTGGGCTTCAGTGAGTGCTGGCAAGAACCCCAATTGATTGGCCATGGTGTTAAAAAACAGTCGTGCTGTATTACCTAATTGTAGCCATCTGCTCAGGAACAAGGGTGATAACTGTGTGTTTTGAACCCATTCGTTTTTCTGTATTCAAGAGTTCATTAGTATACCAGTCTCATGCTATCATTGGGGATGCTAATCATATAATGCAAAACTGAAGACGTTGGAAGGTTTGGAATTAATCCTAACCTCTAGCATTGCTCTGGGGAACCCTGCAGACCATCGTTCTTCAGTGTGCTAACCCATTACAGAAGAGGAAACACCATATGCAATTCAGGCTTGGTCCCATCCCAAAAGGGCCAGTCCAGCCCAAACTGCTAGGTCACATCCCTCCTGCATGAGATCACAAGCATCCCTAGACATGTTTCGGCCTCATTGGGCATAATCAGTGAGGAATAGCTTGGGTCTCTAGGCCCAGCAGGCTCAGAACCCATGTCTGGGCAAACCCGTCCCACTCTGGGTGACTTATGCACTCGAATTAGAATGGATAAATGAGCATACACAGAGGTTCCTCTTCAAAAGTCACCCTAGGATCCCTAATTTCTATACGTTGCTAAAGATCCATAAGGACAGTACCAAACCACCTGGCAGACCTATTGTCACAGGAATTGAGAGCATCAATCAACCTTTAGGTATTTACATTGATTTCTTCCTGCAGCCTCTAATCCAGAAAACACCTACCTATACTCGGGATACCACCCATTTCCTTCAAAAACGAAACTCCTTGACACCTCTACATGAGGATCTGATGTTTACTATTTACGTGAAAAGTTTGTACACCTCCATACCACATGATTTGGGGATAGAAGCTGTAGAGTGGCTTTTGCTTGAAACATCTGAAATACGTGCCCAGAAGGAATTTATACTGGCTCTTTTACAATTCATTGCAGAAAACTCCTACTTTCAGTATGGCAACCAGTTTTATATACAAACCTCAGGGACATCAATGGGGGCCACCATGGCACCTCATAAGCCAACAGTTTTATGCACAGGTTTAAGACTGACCATGTATTGAATAGACAGGAATGGAACAAAGATATCCGGCTATGGACACGATACATAGATGATATCTTTGGAATTTGGAGGGGGACCAAAGAATCTTTTGAGACCTTTTTCGAATACCTTAATAACATTGACCAAAGGATCCAGTTCACTAAGGAGATCTCGCATGACACCATAACTTTCCTAGATGTCCAAGTCAGAAAGCAAGCTACTTGCTACAGCACTTCACTGTTCTGGAAAGTGACGGATCGTAATAATCTCTTGCATCGCTTCAGCTTTCACCAGCCTAGTTTGCTCAAAAATTTGCCATACCGTCAGTTATTACGGGTTAAAAAGATAGTGAGTGACGCCGAAGATTGTAAAATCAACAGATGGAGATGAAAGAGAAATTTCTGGCCCGTGGCTATAAACAAAATGAACTTGAGATTGCGTCTGACAAAGTCAATGCCTTGTCACGAGAGACTCTATTATCAACACAGGACTCCAAAAAGAAAAGAGAACTCAAATCACCGGTATACGTATCCAAATTTTCCATTCAAAGAGACAAAATCAAGAAAGCCATCATGAGACGCTGGGAGATCTTTAAAAACGACATCAGGGTACACAATCTGTTTAGTGAAACACCAGTATTCGCGTATCAACGCAGTAGAAACTTGAGAGATGAACTGGTGCAAACCAAACCTACACCGAAGGGACCCACAACTCAACGTACTTGAACATTTCCTTGCCTCCATTGTGTTAATTGTAACTTTGTTATTAAGGGCAACACCATTAATCATCCCAGAACAGGGAAAAAGATTCTGCTTAAGACAAGAACAGCTAAAATAAGATGGGGTGAACAAATATCAACTCAGCTGTGGCACGACATTGGGGGGCCAATGGACATAATGTGACACAGATAAGATTTGTGATTCTGGAGGTACTAACCAAAAACAGCCCTCATGAAGATTTATGCCAAAGCCTGAATCGCAGAGAGACCTTCTGGATAGACAAACTTGGCAGTTTAGTACCTAATGGACTAAACGAGGAGATTAATTATCACTGTTTTCTTTAATTGCATGTTACTCTCTCTGTTTGGACTAAGTTGTTTGAATTTAGATTCAGGCACAAGTGGAACCATGACTCAAATGATATGATTGTGGATGTTAACTTGAAATCGGTGTGGTACACTCTGATATTATATTTACAGGTGGCTAAGCAACACACAATGTATTTCTGTTTCAAATGCTGCATTTCCTGGACCACCGTCCAGGACCCAAGGTGCCGCCCTTTCGGACAACACCATTGGCAGCATTGATGTATACCTGTGATTGATGAAAATGTTTGAAATTGTTATGTATCTAACTATGAATCTCAATCCACTTCATTGGTGATGTTTTGGCAATTTACTCTGATCGTATTGCCAATGGTTAGTTTTGAGGATTTCTTCACTTTCTATGATTTTTTTCGTTCTGTAAATTTTTATTTTTTAAATGACTAGTTTACTTATTATGAGCCTGTTAGGTCCTATAAATATTTATTTCAACCCTACTCAAGCCCACTGGCTTGATTGCAGCCTCGACACATAGCACGCGCCCTTCTAGAGGGGCCGCGATCACGTGCCGTATATTAGATCATTGCTTAGCAACGCTCCGATGCGGCGAGGTCAGTCTGCTATCGGCAGACCCAGAGAGAACTGCTCCGTTCCGTTCCCCGTGACGGTAAACTTTACATACACGTTCTGCTAGCAATGATGCGTTTAACAACGCTTTTAACCAGGAACACTTCTTGAAAGAAACTAACACGACTTCCTGCTTACAGATACCGCTCTTCAGTGACACGTACTTCACTGATTTCGGTGGGGCAGTTCGTTTATTTGACTATGACAGCTCTAATTCAATTTGCTACGTTTGACTTTCCATTCTCAGGTAATTGACTATTTCCTTTATATATAGCTACATTAAGTTAGCGCTTACCTTAAACACTGATTGGTTTTCCTTTTTCTTTTTGTTTACTTTGATTCGGTGTACCTTCTGCTTCTGCAAACACTACTTATTGGTATGTGCTTTACTTCATACTTTTCGTATTATATGTGAAATTTGGATTTTGCACTGTTTGTTTTAATTATGTGAATGTACATATAATGTTTATGTTGTTCAGACTTGCCATGATGAAGGAATATCTATTTCGAAATTCATTGGCATAACTTAGTCTGATTATTGAGTTATTTGTGGCAAACTCTTCCTCACTAAAACGTCATTAGTGACAACCTTCTACTTTTTCATAAAACTATGGTTTGACAGATAAAATCATCGTTGAAACACAACAGCATTTTATGAGTTTTTTTTAACATTATCTTTAAGGTTGATACTGAGTGCCTATAGAAACTGAAATTAATTATAACCCAGATTGGGATTTCAGAGAGCGGCTGTATGACTGGGTATTTCACCTGGTCTCTTGCTTCAGTTGTTATTGTTGGCTTGGGTGTCTCCAAACCTTTTACAGCCTGCTCCTGCACAAAAGACTACTTTTGAAAAGACTGGTATCTATTTGAGATTTGGTATACCTTTTACAAGTGGATGAATTTTCCAGTGGTGCCCACTCATTTTGCTTCCTGCTATTTTCCCCAGAGTATTCCAGATTCAATGTGGGCTGGAAGACCAAGGTCATAGCAAATGGTCCACCTCTAAGGAGGCCATTTTAAAACACTTCTACACTCACAGGAACCTACAAGAGGCACACAAAGATGCATATAATTTACAATGTCGGGAAGATCAGGCACCTAGGGAGCTTGCACAAGAATTAAAATGTGCATTCGCGCAAACTTCCAGGCGGGTGAATACAAATAGCAGGGAATGTGTGACCACATTCTTCCACGCTCTTCCCAAATATATAATTCCTCAACTAGTTCACCATTTTCATGAGCGCAGGACACTGGACTGGGTAATAGAGAAAGCCACCAGGATCTCTGAGGAAACCCACTGACAATAAAAATGACCCTAAAACAACAGAGCCATTTACCACACCTGCCACTGCAAGGGTGGCAGAGGTGAAAACTACCCCTTCCTTGGACCTGGAGTTAGGGGGCCTAGAATTACTCATCCAGCTGATAAGCAGAATGAGAGGCAGAGGATACCCTCCGCCCAGGCCCAATTGAATGGTATCCAGGCAGGGCATCAGCAAAATGACCCCTCTGACCCCTGACCCAGACACCTATGTAAATCCTTGTTATAAGGGTATAAAACCAATACTGGGTATGTTTACACCCCCCCCAGCACAAAGGGGGGGCGTGCAAATTAGGTAGGTACTTCCCCAGGAAGTTTCCCTCCAAATTTTCCACAGGAGAGAAGTACTAACGCCACCTCCGAAACTGAATTTGTTCAACAGATACCCTCAACATCCTAACTTCCAAAACAATCCTCCTCCTTCTCCCTGCGTCCAGGACAATAGATCCCTTAACCAAGGAGAAGGGAGAATCAAGACCAGAAATTATGGTGGAAATTTACAATACCCAGGCTACTTCGCTAGAAGGGGCGGTAACCCTTTTAGCGAGCAGCAGAGGTATGAGCAGAGTACTCCCTGCAACCCAGAAACAAAGGAAAGGTTTGCACAGCTGGAGCGATGGGTTCAACAATTGACGATGACCTGCATGCTGAGGGCTCAGTCAAACTCTCAACCTAACCATGCTTCCCAGACGCCCCCAACACCTGTGTCTGATGCCCCGGGGGGAAGATGACTGAAGGAAAGTCTTGACAATCAACAGGGTCCTGAGGATGGGGTGCAGGTTGAAGGGAGATGCCAAGCCTTTGAGGAAGCTTCCTTTCTGACCAGAACAGAACCCATGGAAATCTCTTAGCCTGATAGTGACTCTTCTACCCCTAGGAAGTTAGAAGCCAAAGAACAGAGGGTAAATAGAAGAGGTACAAAAAAAACACTTTTTGGAGAAAGAAAAAAAGATTATCCCCTTTGAAAGAGAAGCATCCCCAGAGGATTCAGGTAAGGAAATCTTCTCTTTCAGGAACAGAGGGATACCTCCCAAAGTAAAATGGGCCCATGAGACCCCGAGTTAGACAGTGTAGGTATGGGGTCCCTGACAGATGGAGAGATTCCTAGACCCCAACTGTGCAAGCCAGATCATGCAAAGGCTGTAGAGGTATCCTCACCAAAAGCAGCTTTGGAGAACTGTCTTCAAATTCCCAGGGACAGCTAAGAATCTGGGGAGAAAGAGGGTCTCCCTACTACACACACAATTTCAAAATGTCATTTCATTCCTACAGATTCCTTATCTCTAATGTGGAAAATCAGCCAGAATCAAACCATTATGGAGTTCAATATTAAGAAAATAACCACCGAGCTGGCAAATAACTCACACTTTCCTTTTACTCTTGAAAAAGAGGCCAGATTTTATGTCGCAGGCAAGGTACAGGGTCACTGGGAATGATTGGCTCTGGTGGATACTAAATCCCAAGCTACTTTTCTGTCCGAACAGGCTTTCGTCCAACTGAATTTAGGAAGGGGGAGAGTCACCAGATTACCCTCATACCTCTTCCCAGAAAACTGCAAAACTTCATCAGGAATGATATTCCTGTTGAAGGGACTGCAGATCTAGAAATGAAAATTGTGCGACATTGTTTACTGGAGAACAATTTCCTTCAGAGGTTATCACCTCTGGTCGACTGTGAGCGCTGGTCCTCTGGACCCAGACCAACCTGTCCATCAAACTGAAGAGAAGCACAAATTATGTGAGCCTTAATAGCACCTGCCATCTTATACATTGGTGTACCGATCCATTGAAATTTCACTTTCAGAACAATGAAGTCCCAGAAATCAGTATGATCTCTTTAGGAGAACAAACTGGTGATGGGAACTCTTCTCAACTCTTGAAAAACAACCTTCCTCACAGTTGCAAGTGGCATTCCACACTGAAAGGGACCACTCTGAAATGTGATACCAGTCAACAGTCAGAAGAACCACTGAATGCCTTGAAAGAAGAATGTGAAAAACTAGCCCAAAGTCTGACTGACATTCAGATAAAAGGAGAACACTTGTCTTTCCCCATTTAGATAAATGGGGGGAGGAGCCAGTACTCACCAGAGTATGCCTGAATAATGGAAAAAGCTTAATCAGCGAAGTAATATTCAGGAAACTTCAAAAAGTTCAGACCATTCCCACATTTAAATTGCTAGATAAATGGAAAGTTGGTCTGGAAACCACAAATTCAAAGCATTTCCTGCCTAAAAGGTGTATGCTAAAACTTTCAATTGCCAACAAAATTATAGAACACAATTGTTGGGTTGTTGAAGATGTCCTGTCTGACTTTTATTTGGCTAGTGACATTCAAAATTGACTCGCAATTAGTGTATCTTTGATCAACAAGAAAGTACAGTCACGACTGAGGGGTAATCACATCGGCTTTGACAACGCTGACAGCGGGTTTCGGTCAGCTCAATCGATGCCTTTTGCGGTTGAAGTTCAGGTGGGAGAAGAGGTCACCATCCCAGGACAGGTGTGACAATTCATCATTCCCATCAAAATTAAGCGCGGATAGGGCCTCAAATATAAGGACGGCAATAAAAACTTCAACTCTTACCTCTACAAGTTTTATATTTACATCCAACACCTTAGTGGATTTAGAACACAACACAATTCGAATATTGGTGGATAACAGCAAACCTCAAAGTATCAGTTTGGGTGCAGTCACTTCTTTTGGAATGGCGGTTGACGCCTAACACTCTTCTATTGATTTAGGTAATGAAATATTCGGACAAATCCCGACATAAGTGATGGTATTCCTCCAGAAAACCTTTTTACCCGCCATCAGGGGAATTTCTTTGTGTACTCTTCATGCCCTTATAGAGTGGAAGAGATAACCTGTAAAATCAGGAAGGATGAGGTGGTATTTAGAGTTAACAACAACTACCTTGAATCCCTGGCACCTCATGAGCAGGTGAGAACAATAAAAAGAGATCACTCCACCCAGCTGGAGGATACAGCTGAAACTTCTAAGTCTAAGTTCTTTCTAGGATTTAGGCAGATGGTTCAGGAACGGATCAGTCTCGCTGATGCCTGTAAGACCGAGGAACAAAGACAGAAACTGAAATAGGTATTCCTGGACTTTTTTAGTAGATTCATATGACTGTGGCCATACATTTATTCATTCAACCCCCATGCTCGCCGACCTAGAGATGGCTCCAGTATTCGTTAAGCAATACCGGTTACCTCTCGCATTCATGAAGTCACTCACAGAGATTATTAAGAATTTGGAATCCCGTGGGATAATTCATCTAATCCAGAATATCTTTAACAACCTGGTGCAGAGAATACTAAAAGAAAATGGGCAATGGAGACTACGTCCAGAGCTGATGGAGTTAAACAAGCGGGTCCACATGTCTAGATGGCCACTTCCCTACATCGATCAAGGGCTGGCACAAATCCAAGGATCAAAAATGTTGTACACAGCCATTGATTTGACCAACGGTTACTGGATGGTACTTGTGAGTAAGGAAGACCAATACCAGCTTGCCCTTGCCTTTGGGGAGAGCAATATATAAGAGCTCAACTCTGGAAGAACATATTGCAGAAATTCGCTGTGATCTGGTCCAATTGAAGAAAGTCAGAGCAAAACTGTCCTTTCAGAAGGCAAAGTGGTGTAAGACCCAAGTGAACTTCTTAGGGCACAAAATCACCCCTGATGGTCTCAATCCCCAGGTGAAGAAGGTGGAAGCCTTATTGAAATTAAAAGATCCTACTACTATGCAAGGATTGATAAGCCTTCTTGAACTCACTAATTATAGTCAAAAGTTTATCTATGTAGAGGTCACTCAACCCGTGTTCCATTTATCAAAGGCCGCAATCAAGTGTGAATGGGGTGCAGAGCAATCCAACTCAGTTAAAAAACTGAAAAGAAGCCACTCAAGCTCCTTGTTTGTCTTATCCCATTAAGTATAAGGAGTTCTTCTTGAAGACAAGGTTTTCAGATACCTGCCTAACAGCGGTATTTACCAAAAGCACGACAAGGCCAACAAAGTTATCTCCTAGGCAAGCAAAACGATGTCCTCTGTGGATGAAAAATTCCACAACGGCAAAAAGGAACTCCTGGCAATGGCATGGGCATTGAAAAACTACTGCAAGTTCATCCAGGGGGATCACAACATTGTAGCGACTCCTCACCAACCCTTGCAGTACTTACAAAGTGACATGATACGGGCTGGAATGTAAGTCATTCCAGAAGTATTTCCTGGATTCTGTCCAGGCAAGGCTTTCCTGTGGAGGTCAGATGTGGCCAAAACAAGAAAAGTCCTCTAGCGCAAGGATAGGCGGACTTGCATGACAGTGTTCAAGAAAACCGCCTCGAGGACTAAAGTCTAATAACTTAAAACAATATGGAGGTTACTTAGCATCTCCATACAAGGTCTATGAAGAAGACACATGTCAGGGGATAGCCACAGTTTATGTGGACGGATGCTCTTAGCATGTCACCAATACCGTGGAAACGGAGCTAGTGGCTGGTATTGGGAATGCCTTGGTGAATGACACCCTGGAGCCCTCAGCTGATTACAAAATTGTACCCTGAAATAGTCAGGTGGCTGAGTTGATAGCCGTGCATCAAGCCATCCTCACTTAAGTACACCAACAACTAAAAAAACTGGTGATCATCACTGACACTATGTCACCAATGGGTTCATGGAACACCTGATAAACTGGAAGAATAGAGGAATGCTTTTTGCCAACAACAAACTATTTAAACATGGGAAACAGTTCCAGTTGATTGATGAGCTGGTGACCTCCAATGGGGTGACCATTTATTGGAAGAGGATTAGGGGTCATTCCAAAATAGAGGGTCTGGATAAGACTGGGAATGACCTGGCTGACCAGCTGGCTAAAACCACAGCTCTAAAGGGGGATTTCATAGATACGGAATGCTTGCTTGGTGAAATCCAAGTCACAGCTGTGACCAGGTCTCAAACCTGTGTCAAGAGTGATCTCTCAGCTGCTCAGTGGATTAAAGACACCCCGGTGAATGAAGTCCCAGAAATCAGTATGATCTCTTTAGGAGAACAAACTGGTGATGGGAACTCTTCTCAACTCTTGAAAAACAACCTTCCTCACAGTTGCAAGTGGCATTCCACACTGAAAGGGACCACTCTGAAATGTGATACCAGTCAACAGTCAGAAGAACCACTGAATGCCTTGAAAGAAGAATGTGAAAAACTAGCCCAAAGTCTGACTGACATTCAGATAAAAGGAGAACACTTGTCTTTCCCCATTTAGATAAATGGGGGGAGGAGCCAGTACTCACCAGAGTATGCCTGAATAATGGAAAAAGCTTAATCAGCGAAGTAATATTCAGGAAACTTCAAAAAGTTCAGACCATTCCCACATTTAAATTGCTAGATAAATGGAAAGTTGGTCTGGAAACCACAAATTCAAAGCATTTCCTGCCTAAAAGGTGTATGCTAAAACTTTCAATTGCCAACAAAATTATAGAACACAATTGTTGGGTTGTTGAAGATGTCCTGTCTGACTTTTATTTGGCTAGTGACATTCAAAATTGACTCGCAATTAGTGTATCTTTGATCAACAAGAAAGTACAGTCACGACTGAGGGGTAATCACATCGGCTTTGACAACGCTGACAGCGGGTTTCGGTCAGCTCAATCGATGCCTTTTGCGGTTGAAGTTCAGGTGGGAGAAGAGGTCACCATCCCAGGACAGGTGTGACAATTCATCATTCCCATCAAAATTAAGCGCGGATAGGGCCTCAAATATAAGGACGGCAATAAAAACTTCAACTCTTACCTCTACAAGTTTTATATTTACATCCAACACCTTAGTGGATTTAGAACACAACACAATTCGAATATTGGTGGATAACAGCAAACCTCAAAGTATCAGTTTGGGTGCAGTCACTTCTTTTGGAATGGCGGTTGACGCCTAACACTCTTCTATTGATTTAGGTAATGAAATATTCGGACAAATCCCGACATAAGTGATGGTATTCCTCCAGAAAACCTTTTTACCCGCCATCAGGGGAATTTCTTTGTGTACTCTTCATGCCCTTATAGAGTGGAAGAGATAACCTGTAAAATCAGGAAGGATGAGGTGGTATTTAGAGTTAACAACAACTACCTTGAATCCCTGGCACCTCATGAGCAGGTGAGAACAATAAAAAGAGATCACTCCACCCAGCTGGAGGATACAGCTGAAACTTCTAAGTCTAAGTTCTTTCTAGGATTTAGGCAGATGGTTCAGGAACGGATCAGTCTCGCTGATGCCTGTAAGACCGAGGAACAAAGACAGAAACTGAAATAGGTATTCCTGGACTTTTTTAGTAGATTCATATGACTGTGGCCATACATTTATTCATTCAACCCCCATGCTCGCCGACCTAGAGATGGCTCCAGTATTCGTTAAGCAATACCGGTTACCTCTCGCATTCATGAAGTCACTCACAGAGATTATTAAGAATTTGGAATCCCGTGGGATAATTCATCTAATCCAGAATATCTTTAACAACCTGGTGCAGAGAATACTAAAAGAAAATGGGCAATGGAGACTACGTCCAGAGCTGATGGAGTTAAACAAGCGGGTCCACATGTCTAGATGGCCACTTCCCTACATCGATCAAGGGCTGGCACAAATCCAAGGATCAAAAATGTTGTACACAGCCATTGATTTGACCAACGGTTACTGGATGGTACTTGTGAGTAAGGAAGACCAATACCAGCTTGCCCTTGCCTTTGGGGAGAGCAATATATAAGAGCTCAACTCTGGAAGAACATATTGCAGAAATTCGCTGTGATCTGGTCCAATTGAAGAAAGTCAGAGCAAAACTGTCCTTTCAGAAGGCAAAGTGGTGTAAGACCCAAGTGAACTTCTTAGGGCACAAAATCACCCCTGATGGTCTCAATCCCCAGGTGAAGAAGGTGGAAGCCTTATTGAAATTAAAAGATCCTACTACTATGCAAGGATTGATAAGCCTTCTTGAACTCACTAATTATAGTCAAAAGTTTATCTATGTAGAGGTCACTCAACCCGTGTTCCATTTATCAAAGGCCGCAATCAAGTGTGAGTGGGGTGCAGAGCAATCCAACGCAGTTAAAAAACTGAAAAGAAGCCACTCAAGCTCCTTGTTTGTCTTATCCCATTAAGTATAAGGAGTTCTTCTTGAAGACAAGGTTTTCAGATACCTGCCTAACAGCGGTATTTACCAAAAGCACGACAAGGCCAACAAAGTTATCTCCTAGGCAAGCAAAACGATGTCCTCTGTGGATGAAAAATTCCACAACGGCAAAAAGGAACTCCTGGCAATGGCATGGGCATTGAAAAACTACTGCAAGTTCATCCAGGGGGATCACAACATTGTAGCGACTCCTCACCAACCCTTGCAGTACTTACAAAGTGACATGATACGGGCTGGAATGTAAGTCATTCCAGAAGTATTTCCTGGATTCTGTCCAGGCAAGGCTTTCCTGTGGAGGTCAGATGTGGCCAAAACAAGAAAAGTCCTCTAGCGCAAGGATAGGCGGACTTGCATGACAGTGTTCAAGAAAACCGCCTCGAGGACTAAAGTCTAATAACTTAAAACAATATGGAGGTTACTTAGCATCTCCATACAAGGTCTATGAAGAAGACACATGTCAGGGGATAGCCACAGTTTATGTGGACGGATGCTCTTAGCATGTTACCAATACCGTGGAAACGGAGCTAGTGGCTGGTATTGGGAATGCCTTGGTGAATGACACCCTGGAGCCCTCAGCTGATTACAAAATTGTACCCTGAAATAGTCAGGTGGCTGAGTTGATGGCCGTGCATCAAGCCATCCTCACTTAAGTACACCAACAACTAAAAAAACTGGTGATCATCACTGACACTATGTCACCAATGGGTTCATGGAACACCTGATAAACTGGAAGAATAGAGGAATGCTTTTTGCCAACAACAAACTATTTAAACATGGGAAACAGTTCCAGTTGATTGATGAGCTGGTGACCTCCAATGGGGTGACCATTTATTGGAAGAGGATTAGGGGTCATTCCAAAATAGAGGGTCTGGATAAGACTGGGAATGACCTGGCTGACCAGCTGGCTAAAACCACAGCTCTAAAGGGGGATTTCATAGATACGGAATGCTTGCTTGGTGAAATCCAAGTCACAGCTGTGACCAGGTCTCAAACCTGTGTCAAGAGTGATCTCTCAGCTGCTCAGTGGATTAAAGACACCCCGGATGGAGATTTTATCACTGCACAAAAAGAGGACCCTACTATTGGAAAATTCTATTGACACGTTGAAGACCCAGTGAGTTTTCCTCCAACAGAATCGGATTATACGGGTAAAGAGGATCTCGGGGGTATCAATGAAAGTTTCCAGAATGTTTTGAATCCAAGATGGTTTGTTGGTACGCAGATCCCTATTTGGATGTGACGAGTCGGTGGTACCTACCTCATTCTGGAACCTGAGGTTGAATCACACCCATGACGCAGCCACTGCCGGTCCTTTTCACACAACATTGTGAATCTTGCGACAGGTTGAATACTGGCCACTCATGGGCCAGGACCTCAACATATATTTAAAGGGGGGGTCTTGTGTATGCACAATTTCTGCCAAATTTCCCCACATAGAGAGCTCCCCTACAAAAAAGTGGAAAGACACTGCCTTGGTCAAATTTGAAAGTAGGTTGCATTGGACAAGTGATTCACTCCTCTAGAGGAAACAAATACATGTTGACTGTAACATGCTTGTCTACAAAGTGGGTAGAATGTCTTTGTGCCCAAAATTGTAAGGCAGAGACAGCTGCTGTAGTAATGATCAACCACATCGTTTCTCGTTTCCGACTCCCGCAAAGGATTGAGTCGGACTGAGGAAGTCATTTTGCCAGTGAGGAGATGACCAAGATGTGGGACATTCTAGGGGTGAAAAGAAAACTCCACATTGCCTACCACCGGGCATCGAACGGAGGGGTTGAGAAATACAATAAGGCAATTGTAAGCATACTGAAGAAGTTTGTGGCTGACTCTGGACCCAGTTCGGACATTCGATTACCGCTTGTCCTGATGGCCATTAGGTCTACACTATCTTCTGCAATTAAAATGTGTGCATTTGAGTTTATGACCAGACAACAAATGGTGTTACCTCAACATCTTCTCTATAGAGCTCAGGAGCAGACGTTTATGAATGCATCCACTACTCATGAGTACATAGAGAACCAGAGCAAACATCTCCAGCATGCTTTTGCTTATGCGCAGTGCAATTTAGAGAAGATAGCTGAAGGAATAATACCATGCTACGACTTAAAGATCATGAAAAATGTTGGTTAAACAGTTTATTTTTACAATTTCCAGTGAAACCAGACCAAGGAATGGAAATGCCTTCCCTCTTGGTGCAGTAGCTTTTAGATTGTGGACAAAATATCACCTGTTGCCTATAAAATCTGCATCGCAAAAGGAGAACAGACAAAAGATAAATGGGTCCATATCAATCAGCTGAAAAGCCATCATCCCCGAATCGCTTTAGGAGTGATCGAGGAACCCACTGAAGTTAGAACCGAGGAACAATCTGAGGAATGAAGTTAAGATCAAAACCCTGGATAGAAACTAAATAAATATATAACAGGTGAATAATAAAATTAAATATTCATCTAAAATATTGGTAGAAAAGGAAACAGTGTGTTATTCAAAACTTGAAATCCAATCAATGTCTCTCATCCTGAAATGTTTTCCGGGGAAATCAGGTTCAAACAAAAAATGTGTAACAATTATTTTAATACTCCTCGCTTTAGAAACCTAATTTCATTACTTCCAGCCTCCCGGGGACAGGAAGAAGTGGAGTCATGGGAGGACCCCTGGGACTCTGGGAAGGAACCCAGAAAAAAAGGAGGAGTCCTTTCTGTACCTCTTGAATGCAAAATCAGGAGGTGGAGACCAGATCACCCATTCCCAGGGGAAGAAAAGAAAGCAGCACATGCTGCATCGAAGCATGTGAACTGGGAGTGGATCCCCACTCTTCCCTGCTCTTTCCCAGGAGTGAAATCTAAAAAGAGCAAGGGAGATCTATGGGGTTGTTTTAGCTCCAAGACAAAAGGAAACTGCATTTGGCTGCATTTGGCTGACTGAGGCCTAAAAGTGCAGACCATTGAACACTCACTGTGAGCTTGCAGACAAAAGGTCAGCATGTGAATTTCAACACTGCCACATACCCCAACAGTGTTGTCAGAAGAAGAAAAAAACAAAATTAAATGAGTCCTGCGCTGAAATGATAAGGCCCAAATAGCAGGGCCTACTTGCCATTAAATGTGACGGATGCCTAAAGTGTAACTTTGTAAAAGCAGAAACAGTTACCATTGAAAGGTATGAATTTTGCAGCTTACAACAATGACCACATGGAAAACAAATCTTCATTGCCAGAGGAATGTGACTATATATCAGGATGTAAAGTTGGACATTGATGCAAGATATTAAAGCAGGCCATTTGCAAAAGGAATTGCAACCTTCAAAAACACCAGTTTTTGGTGCATGATGAAAATCTGTGTCAGTCCAAAATGACATTTCTTACGCGATTTGTAGGACCAGGCACTGTACACCTTCCCCCTATCTTTATCTGAAAGAAAATCTTTTGAGGCTCATAGAGCCAAGATAGGGAACGGGGGTTGTGCTTTACTAAATGGAACAGATGACCCATTAGACAAATAGAAAATCTAGCTAATGGTAGTAAAACCTTACAATTACATGGATTAAACGTCAATTCCTGGTAAAGTTCAGGACCTGATTGACCGATAATATGCAGCAGAAGACCGCTAGGTGATGACTGGACGGTTGGAGCTTGCGTCTCTGCTCTCAAAGATAAGCAAACAGATGTTCCATTATCCCAGGGAGAAAGATTGTAAATGACTTTATAGCAGACTTGAGTCAACAAAGGCCAGGCCTGGACCCAGATTTTGGGTTCAAAAACCTGCCAGTTAATTGAAGGGAACATATGCATGTCAATAATTGCCATGCAAGTGTATTCAGGATCATACTTTGTCCATTATCTTTGAAACTGTGTCACTTACAAAAAGGGTTAGTTAAAAAGCTTACAGAAAGGTCCTTCTGTGGATTCAACTCTCATAAAAATGTGACCTTGGGAACACGAGTTACAACCTGAAATCTGATTGTGACTTCCCAGAAAATTTCACGAAGCAGAGATTGTGGGTGATGCAGCTTAGTTAATTATTTAACTGGATGTAAACATTTGTGACACGGATCCTCATTATAAATGATCCGGTCCAGAAATAACAGTGCCGGTAACAACGTCAACGGCACCCTTTTCCGGACTGGCTCACTTCAAGTCTGCATATAGGGGCTGTGAACTACCGGCAGGCCTGACTTGCCAGTAGTTCAGGCCCCTGCAGGCAGATTTTTCACTGAAGCACCGGCACCATTACTTCAGGGTTCCCATTCCCATGGAGTCCTACGGGAGTCCACAGGAATGGGAACTTACTGTTTCTCCACAACTTGTGATGTCCCGGTTCCCCTGAGCTGTCAGGTGGTGGAAACGGTAAGGCAAGTCTGCCAGCAAACCGCCAGTAGCACCGGTGGGTTACCCGCAGACTAGTAATGAGGCCCACTGACTTTTATCATTTTTGAGTAATTCATGAAAAACTGTCATTCAAACTTGCAACCTCGTGCCATCACGGGACTCATTTCATTAAGTCCGGCATGATAACACTAACTCAAAAATAAATGTATTGTTAGGTTTAGTTAGAAATTGGAGAAATATGCCACGTTGTAGTTTTTAAGTTCAAAACTGAAAAGTGTGAAAATGCTATCTCAGATGGGTGGACCCATAAAGGAACATGGATGATGCCTTGTAGCTTCAGGAATCAATCTTTCAATGGGAGTCACAATGGAGGTCCAATCCAAACCAAGAGCCAATAAGCTGGCACATCCTAATTTTAATAATTTAGGGTGTGATTTTGGGTTCATAAGGGGATACACAAAGGAAATAGGGGAGAACTGTCTGAAGTCATCTGAGTTGGAACTGCTTAACAAATTGCTGGAGGGAACCGGGGAAAGACTAAAATCCGGTTGGGACCCATGCTCGGAGGGGCAAATCAAAAGGGATTGATGATGGAGGTATCCATGACTGAACCTGAAGAGGCCCTCAGCCAGATACCCAGAGAGATTCTATGTAAGTAACCTGTCCAACCAGACCAAGGCTTGTTGGTATCTGTTTGATTAATATATTGCCTTATTGATTGGGTGGGTAGACTAAGTAGATCCTTAGTATTTTTACTAAACAATCATGTAATTAACTTCCCTATAGCCAACCAACACAGGGTGATTTTGTTGAAATTCTAAATCAACATCGCTGCCTCCAGTGTGAATAAAGATATAGGGCCTCATTACGAGGTTGGCGGTAACCTGCCGGTGCTACGGGCAGGTTGCCGCTAACCACGTAACACCGATTCTACCGCCTGATATCCCGGTGCCACCGGGATATCACAAGTGGCGGTGGAACGGTAAATCCCCATTCCCACAGGACTCCATGGGAATGGGCACACTGAAGCACCGGCACCATTGCTAACAGTGCTTCAGTGAGAAACATACCAGTATTGGCCTGAACTCCCGGCAGGTCATGCCTGCCAGGGGATCCATGCTTCTACCGACATTCTTGTAGTATGGCGGTCCAGAAAAGGTGCTGGTACATTGCTAGCGGCACCCTTATTTATGGACCGCCAGGCTTGTGGGGAACTGTTTGATTCATATCTTCCCTTATTGATTGGGTGGGTAGACTGAGTAGATCCTTAGTATTTTTTACTAAATAATAATTTAATTAACTCCCCTGTAGCCAACTAACACTGTGTGATTTTGGTGAAATTCGAAATCAACAACATCGTTTCCAGTGTGAATAAAGATATAGGGCCTCATTATGAGGTTGGCGGTTTGCCGCCAACCCAGTAACACCGATTCCACCGCCTGATATCCCAACAGTAATTCCCTGAGTCTAATAGGGCTCCATGGGAATTGGGACACTGAATTATTGAGAGACATGTCAGTAGGGGCGTAAATTCCTAGCAGGTCAGGCCTGGCGGGGGATCCATGCCCCTGCTGGGATTCTCATAATATGGCCGTCTGGAAAGGGTGCCGGTACTACCGGCACCCTTATTTCCAGACCGCCATACTTGTAATGAGGCCCCATAGTCTGTTAAAGTAATTGGGTACTCCTGTTTCTCATTGCCAACCCAAAAATTCTCTATAGGGAAAGAGGTACCTTTCAAAACCGAATTACTAATGCTTCACCATTCCACAGACCCTGCCTTAAAACAGAGGGGTGCTGAATGTAAACTGAATGTCTGCGTGTTTGTGTTGGGGCAGAAAAGTGTCTTGCCAAAGTTAAAGTGAAGTCCCTGACGGAAAAGCATACTCTCTACTGAGAGTGAGAAAGTGACTCCTAGGAGAAGAGAGACTCTTCATGGCATTGTGGTGAAGGAAGATGTGCTATATATATATATATATATATATATATATATATATATATATATATATATATGAGCAAGTGGTTATCTAGCTTACCTAAAGGCTTTACCAAGTGCCAAAAATGTAAAGCCTGTCCTCATGCCACTACCTGTAAATCTTTTATACATCCCATCACGGGCATTGAATTCAGGTTAAAGCGTTTTATAAACTGTGACACTCCCTTTGTAGTGTACGTCCTTGCCTGTCCCTGCCGTAAATGGTACGTTGGATCCACCACATGTATACTCAAGCTCTGAATTTTGCAGCATCTCAGGGCTATTAAGAACTTTGACCCTACGTACTCCATGGCTAAAGATTTCAGGCAGGAACATGATAGCGATGTCCATTTGCTTACATTTTTTGCTGTGGCTCACGTGCCGATCGACCCGAGACGAGGTGATTGCACTCTGAGATTAAGACAACTGGAAACCAGGCTCATTTTGGATTTTGACACTAAATATCCCAATGGTCACATTGTGGATGAAGAGATGCATACCTTTATGGGAATTTGATTCTTTTGTTTTTCTGTGCTCCCACCCCTCTCCTCTCCCTCCTTGTTACTTTGCTTGATCCTGGTCCCCTGCTATTTAATACTGCTTCTCTTGATTTTCATTTAGATTTGTTGCCCTGGCTTGGAATTGCTATATTTGTTTTAATTGTATTATCTTTGCTATCCAACTTGATTTACTTTCTTGTTGGTCCATTTTGGCTGTCTTGCCTTCCTGATGTTTTAGGGGGATGTGTACACAATGACATCTGTATTTTTGGTTTTATATTGCCTTCCTTATTACTTTTCTGCCCTTGCTCTTCCACAAGTTTTAATACTGTGCTGGTGTGCTTCCTTATTGTGGTTTTCCTATATGTGGGTACTACTGGTTTGTTACATTCTAGGGTGCGTATGGTTCTTATTTGCACCCGAGCCAGTAGCCACTTATATTTGAATATGGATATATCAGGAGGACATTGGTATTGTTTGCACTTGTACATTATGATGACTATTTGTCTGCCTGTCTATCGCTGCTAAGTCGACATGTTTACGATCTAATGCACTTGCACTTTATACTGTAGCCTTGGACTTACGCATTTACGAAGATCTACATTTTGCACTTTATGGTTGTTCCCTGAAACATGTTTTTATTCTAAGGGTTGCATATATTGATTGCCTGTAACTGTCAATAGAGATTCCACATTTCACAGTATTATTCTGTCCCTGCTGTTCTTTTACTGTATATTGTTACTATGTTGCCATGTTGAGCTAGATATGCATTTGCATTTTATTGTATAGCCATTATGCTGCATTTTTCATGTACTATGTTCACATGTGCGCATAGGAATGCACTTGCACTTTATGCTACAGCTGTAGATTACTAAATTATTTTTAATGATTGAGATCTGTTGACACCTATCTCATTATGCATCCCTTTTTATTCATTAGTATCATCACTTTACTTGTTTCTTGATGGATTCCAATGTGCTTTTGCATAACACTGTTATTTTTAACCTGTTTCTCCAATGGCTATTGCAGGATTCTGCTACACTCTAATATGGCCGCCATGGTTTCGTAACAAAGCTGTTAGCTTGTGGAGTTAGGCAACATGGGTAAAGGACTAATCTGCAATATCTACTGTGATTGTTTTCACGTCTCCCTAACGTGAACAAGCGCATGGGGAAGCGCGAAAACGCGTCGTTCGGGACACTGCCCTGGCGTCCTGTGTTGTTTTGCTGTGTGTTTTGTATACTTTTATTTACCACTTATTAAACTCGTTTTTGCTTATTTGCTTCGAGTTTGTCACTTTTTTCCTGGGACTCTCAGACCTCATGCTTGGAGTGCGGTTTTTCTCCTCCTTGTCTCACTGATATATAAAAGTGTTTTTGTTTTAAAGGTCTGCTGTGCTCCAACACTGCTAGCTTTGCCTAGTGCAAAGGGAGATTAAAAATACAGAGCGCTGCATGTGTGAAATTGTTTTTGGAAATGGAAAGGTGTTGCATATTATTTGAATTAAACTTTGTGTAAAGTATAGTGCCAACTTAATATTTTAGCATGTTTTGAGGTGCTGTATCATACGGGGCATTAAGGGATTTGTGTGTGTGATAGAAGGATTGGACTGTTTATCTGACTTGTGTTTGATTTACATGAGACCCAAAAGTGAAAACGCACATGTGGCCTAATCTTAGATCTTTTCTTAATGTCTGTTCCCAAAAAGTGAGTTTGTGGTATTGAAGCTTTGTTTTGTGTCACTGAGAAGGTGGCGTCTTGTGTGATGTTGTGTAAATATTAATGTTCCTGATTAATTCTTAAATATATATATTCTTTCTATACGCCTGCCTGATTCTTGGCTTACCTGTTGCTAAAGGGTGAGGGATCTACATGGTTCGAAATGAATCAAAGACATGCCTAGATTGAATGTATAAGAAATATTGGTGTGGCACTTTTGATTAGGGAGCGGAAGAATTCCCTGCATTGATTGTTGCTGCATGAATATCTCCAACAGGGTATGGTCTCAACCATGACAAATATCCCTTGCTTCCTATTGTGAATATACTAGAAGGTCATCCGGGTACTTCCATCTTTATGAAATTCATCGGATACGAGCCAGCCAAGCATGGAAGTCAACATTTAGATTACCCTTTTGGTCATTTTGCATATCTAGTAATGTCCTTGGGCCTTATGTACACCCCGCTGTCTTTCAACAATTTATCAATCGGATATTTGCTGACATTCTATATCATCATGTCATAGTTCACCTTGACAATATAATTGTTTTTTCCAAACAACCTGCAGAACATACCACACATATCAAGGAAGTCCTGTCTTGCCGACAGAAACATTTGTTGGCCAAACTGGAATAATGCCAATTCAATCAAGATACCACCCACTACCTTGGCTATGTTATATCCTATTCCAGGATAGTAATGGATCCTTGAAAGGTATCTGCCATTCTGGATTTGCCATAGCCTACCTCAGTAAAACACACACAGCTGTTTCTAGGCATAGCAAACATCTATAGGAAGTTCATTACCTCATTTTCTTGTATTACTTTACCCATCACATGCTTGATGAAGAAAGGCAGCCCTTTTTCCTGGGACCACAAAGCTGAACAAGCCTTTAGGGACCTGAAAACAAGATTCACCCAGGCACCCATCCTTTGCCAACTGGATTCTAGTCATCCATTTATCGTTCAGATGATGCCTCCAACTCAGCGTTAGGAGCCATTTTGAAGCAACCTCAAGAAGACCAACAGGAACATCCGATTGTTTATTTATCCCACACTGTAACGGACAGTGATAAACACTACACAGTTCTGGAGAAAGAGTTACTCGCAATAAGACAAGCATGCTTAGAATGGGATCATCTTCCCCTTGGCTCATGCACAACTGTGGAAATCTGCACCAATCATAGTAACCTGCATGCCCTACAGTTTATGGCATGCAAGAACAGCAGACAAGCACGCTGATCCTATTTCTTTGCCCAATAGCAATTTTTATCTCACCCACAGTATGTGGGTGAGATAAAAATTGCTATTGGGCAAAGAAATAGTGGTACCAACCTGATAGCGAATGTATTATTCCATATGATGGATAATTCAGAAGGTTCTCCCACTATCCCCAGCACTACAAAACCTTCCTCCTCCATGTGGAAACTTTCTTGTCCTAGGTTTTACGAAGAATTAACGATACACCTCTTTGGAATATGACCGATATGTACATTCCTTTTCGGATCCAACGGAAGAATGGTTATCTATTTTGTGGGAAGTGCTTCTATATCCCTACACCAGATCTTCAAAGGTAAGTGCTCTTTCTTTGTCCCAACTGTCCCAACTCCTTGGCAGGAGGCACAGAGGAAAACAGGCCAAATTATGTGTCGTTCATCACGTCTTCTGGTGGCCCGCTATGTCTGCTGTACAGGAATATGTACGATCCTGCTACTCTTGCGTGCAGGCCGAAAATCCTACACAGAAACTGTCCTAAGTTACCTGAAGCCCCCTGGCAGGTCATGTCAACGGATTTTATAGTCAACTTGCCACGCTCCAGAGGATACACACCCATAATGATCACTATGGACCTATTCTCTGGAATGGCAGATTTTTCATCCTTCCCTAATATCCCTACGGCCCTGGTGATGGTCTTCGTCTTCACAGACATATTTTGACTGCATGGCCTACCTCAGACCATTATCTCGGATTGCGGTACCCAATATGTATCCTGTTTTCGGGTCCAGCCTCTGATATACTCTAGGGATAAGGAGGGCCTTGTCCTCAGGCTACCATCTGCAAAGTACTGGTACACCCGAAAGAGTCAATCAAACTCTTGAACAGTACTTGCTTTGTTTCTCCTCTAGATTCCCGCATGACTTGTTCTCGTTGCTATCCATAGCAGAATGTTCCTGCAAAACACCACTCACAGATTGACCAAGTACAGCCCTTTCTTTTTCTTATGGCTTCCATCCGAGGATATTTCCCACCATACAACCTGAGTCGCCCAGGTACTTTCAACCAACCAATAGATTTCAGATCTCTGGGAGATACAACAAGATACCCTGACTAGTATACAGGTATAGCCACTGACTGCCCATATTATTTTAATGTTGGTTTCTCTCCCTTTGGTTGTATTTCCTTACTTTTAGCTTGGCTAGAGAGAAGGTGGGTGAGTGGACGCCAATTAATTTTACTTTAGCATCTTCTTTTTTTGTGCCTTCCTATTTATTTAATTATTTGTTCCTTGTATACTGCACACGTTGTCTGGAAGGTGCTTGATTCCATTGAGTGGGCTGACCTGCCTGCCCCCTGGACGAGATACGCTGTGCGGTCTGTCCTCACTGTTTAGTAAGAGCATTGGGAGTGGTTAGGCTAGGCCGATACCATGTGCATACAGGTATGGCCATATGGCCCGAAGCGCAGTGGATAAGCACAGCAGGGAGCAGGATTCGCACACCAAAGTTGCACCAAAGTCTAGCCGATCTGTGCTCATCCGTGCACAGGCTGGGCCATGGCTGAAAAATCCTGCTGAAGCAGATACTCTGTCTGCTGATATCTTGCTTATCTGTGATGTGCTGCTTCAACTTGCACAACCTGACATGGTTTTTCCTTATGGGTTTATGTTCACTGAACCTAGTAGTCAATCAGTGTACATGCCTGTAAGTGATGTTTTTAAGTGGTTCCCTGTTAATGTACGCTCATTGGGTGCTCATTCTATGTTGTGTAACGATTGTCTTATGCAGCATGAGCCGGATATCGTCTGTGTAACAGAGACTTGGCTTAGAGAGTCATTGGTCCTAAACTTAAGCTCTTCCTTCTCAATACAGTATTCTTCGATTAGATGAGAACTCGCTGCATCCAGGTGGTGGGTAGCATTGGTTTTTAACTCTCAGCTTAGCCTGCTGACTCTTCCATTAACTCATTGTCTGAACATTTAAGCTTTATTGATATGTTTTGTGGTCTATGGATCATATGTTATGCATATTTTAAAAGTTTGTCATCCTCCTGGCGTAGATTCTGGCTTTTGCAATTGGTTTCTCGAATTTGCAGCCATCCTTTTGACCAGCTTTACCAACATGGTCCTGGTCAGTGATTTTAATTTGGGCTCTAACCTTTTTCTTTGATTCCTCTACACAATTATTTAATGCAATGCGGGATCTCGATCTTCTCAATTGGATTCTGTCCCTACACACTATCTGGGTAATACACTGGATTTAATTCTGGCCTCCCAATCATTGGTAAACATCTTTCCAGCATTACCAATTACCTGGTCGGACCACATGGCTATGCCATTGTGTATTAAATCTCAGGTGGTTTCTGTCATGTATACTCTGCCTCCCATGTTTAAACGCAAATGGCACTTGGCGGAAATAGCTAGCATTGTTTCTTCTATCATCAGTCATTGTGGCTCTATTGAGACCTTGAACCTTTTTTCAGTGGCTCAAGCTTTCTTGGTTGTTGCTTACAGCCTAGCGCCTTTGTGCCTGACAAGGAGTCAGAAACCGCCATCAGAACACTGGGTTAATACAAACCGGAAAGATCTGCATCTGAAATGCAGGAGGGCTGAACGCAAGTGGCAATCTTGGTACTGCCCAAATGCTAAATCGGAATTTAAGGAAACCTCCAGGTGCTTTTTGTGTGCGATTTGTGAGGCTAATAAGCGCTGCTACTGTACTTTGCAGGTTGGAAATGCTGTAAATAAATCTAAAGGGCTGTTCTCCTTGGTGCACTCATTGTCCTCTCACTCTGTTCCGCCAGCCAGGGCTGTTCCCTTCCAGGCTCTCTTTGACTCATTAGTAGGGTTTCTTATAAAGAAAAATGTAAGCTATCCAGCAAAACATGTTGAACTCTTCTCCTAGGTCTAGTCAGGTGGTGGCTGAAGAGCTGGTGCCTCCTTCCTCTCACTCTTGGTCCCAATTTCCCATCTTTTCACATAAGAATATTCTGGCAGCTACTGCCAAATTGAAATCATCCTCCCCTTTGGACCCACTTCCACTTAAAGTGCTCAAGGAAATGATGCCAGAGCTGGCACCATGGGATTTCTCAAGCAGTGAATTTGTCGTGTCCTGAAGTTGTGGTCCCGACTGTTTTAAAACAGGTTTTGGTAGTGACTGTACTGAAGAAGCCATCTTTATACCCCACAATTTCAGCCAATTTCCAGCCTATCTCTCTTCTTTCCTACCTTATGAAACGTATGCAGTCTCTTATTTTTCTGCTACTAACTGCTTTTCTTGAAGATTCCTTTTTCTTTGGTTCCTTTCAGTCAGGGTTCAGGCATGGCTGGGGTACCTAGAGCGTTCTTGTATCTGTAGTGGACGGCTTGATGCGGATAGTGGATCAAGGTGAAGTGGGAGATTTGATTTTGTTAAATCGGTCAGCCGCCTTCAACACCACTGATCATCACATCGTATTGACCCACCTATGCAACGCTGGTCTCTCATGTGCTGTTCTCACATAGTTTTCATCTTTTCTGGCTGACAGAACCTAAATTCTTTCTCTTGCCCCTTTCTTTTCTCATCCTGAAGCCATTACTTGTGGTGTTCCGCAAGGGTTCGTCTTGTGCTTTGTCCTGTTTAATATCTATATTCAGTCACTGGTCAACCTCGTCCACTCCCACTGCTTCCGGTGCTCCTCCTATGCTGTTGACACTCAGATTAATATCCAGCTAAATCAGAAAGATCCTAGTTATCTGTCTCAGCTAAGGGGCTGTCTGTAGGCCTTTGGGTGGTGGATGGGTGAAAATTGGCTGAAGCTGAATGGGGACAAGATAGAAAACTGGTTGTTTGGTCTGCTTCTTCCTCTCCTTCTCTTTGGACATCTGCCTTTTGGCCCTCTTCACTGTTTCCTCTTCCTGTCCTGGAGGTCAGATATTTGGGTGAAGACTGCTTCTTGTCTTTCAATGGAGGCCCATATTAGCACAGTCTGCCAATCTGGTTATTTTCATCTTGAAATTCTGAGGAAAATGTTGCCTTTCCTCCCAGATTCACTAGATGCCCTGGTGCTTGCGGAATTGGTATTGAGTATATATAATTGTTCTTTTATAACACGCTTAATACCAGTGAGTGGTTTCTAAGCACGGATCGGGATTCAAACCAGTGTTGCGCTGCGTTGTCTTGCATCCAAGACAAATACAATGCCCCTGAGTGATTATTGTAATTCACTCTACCTTGCTCAGCCTAAATACCTGATGCATTGTCTTCAGTTTCTGCAGAACCAGGCAGCGAGGTTGCTACTGGCACTCCCTTTTGGTCCCATATTTCACCGGCTCTTGGCCAACTTCATTGGCTCCTCATTGAGCAACAGGTTGTGTTTCAATCGCTTTGCATTGTGCATCAAGCTTTTTATGGGCAAGGTGCTGAGTACCTGCAAACCAAGTTTTTGCATTATGTTCCTGGTAGGTGTCTAATGTCCCAGGATATGTGTCTGGTACAGATCCCTCGCTTCAGACTAATGAGAACTGGTGGCCAAGCTTTTTCTATTGCAACTGCAAAATTATGCAATTCAATTTCATATCGTTTAAGATCTACAGAAACTCACTCGGAGTCCAGGTGTGATTTAACATAACAGTATTTACAGCTTCTCTTAATAGGATTTATAAACCATTTTGGTAATTTTTTGTTTCTTGGAAATCAAGGGGTACGATACACAACCTGGTGCTTCTTGCTAACAGTCAGGCCTTAGGGTGTTCTAACTAATATTTAGGCTTGGGCAGCAGATTTCCCATTCTTGTAAGACACTATGAAGGGGGTTGTTTGGTGAGGACTTGTGGAAACATGTTCATGTGCATTGTTACTTTGACATCTTATCAGTGATATGATGCCAACATTTTACATCAAGGTGATATAGATTTACTACCTTATTGCCATTTAGGTTTTTCCTATTTCTTTACTTTTACTTCTATGCCGAGATAAAAGTTTTGTCCTCCCTCTCTGGGAGTGATAGTTAGAAAAGGAGATTGGTAAAGTAGCACTTGATGGTTTCTTGATATGTTGCAATGAGCAGTGATTTTGTAATTCATTTAATTTGTCCTTCTTTTTTTGCTTTATTTGTGTGTGTGTTGTTGTTTTGTTTCATGACATTGCATTTGTATAGATGTGCCTGATGAATGACTAGCTGTGGTCCAAAATGCATTGTATATTCACATGTGTTTCCCTATCGTATCCTGATTAGATATTTATATTTTTAATAACGCATAATTCGACAAAGGATTATTGGTTATCAAGAAGTATCTAAATGTTTGAATTGTACATTTGAAATTGACAGCATTATTTGGAAGGGAACGGCTAGCACTAAGGGGAGTTGCTCCTTGGTCACAGGTTGTAAATATAATAGTTACACTGTCTGTGACAGTGGGTAGCTGTCTTTCCCAATTAATTGGTTTATACATCATGTAGCTCACACATCTATTTATGTTATTTATTGGACATTTGTATGGCGCCTATACACAGGTGTTTCCAGGCGCCAGAAGACAAGAGGGGGAGCCCTTACACAGTGATAAATTATACACATTTCACAATATCCCTGTTGAAATATGCTGATGACTGTGGCTGTATTCCTAAACTAACAAAACTAATAGATCTGTGCAGCATTTCACTTTCGTGTCTGCTGTGGGTACATCCTCACCTTTGTTTGATACAGGGTTAGGAAGAGGGAAGAGGTGATAATGCCCTGAATACGTATGGCTAATAGTAATCACTGTGAGTACTGCTCCTCCTCATCCCAGTCCTCTTTTATCCCCGGCCCCCACCCCACTGACAGTCTTTTGCTCTTATTTAGGCTTGGCATGTACAGAAGGAGCCTAGCTGATGGTGCCTTTATATGATACTCCAAGAAGAAGGGCCACGTACAAGGACCATGCTGTTAAAATCACACGTGTAATTGAATGCAATTTGGCAAAAATGTTCAGGAGCAGGTTGCATCATATTCAATAGGACTGGGACGAGGAAGAGTAAGGGTAGTGCTGAATAACGGGAAGCAGGGCGTTCCCTACTGTGACTCATGCAATCATCCATTAACTAAAGCGATGCACATTTAGGCCTCACCATCCCACTCGCCCTCCATTGGCGTCAGTGCACACCTTTGTGTATCTGGACTCAGGAGTATCTTCCTTGGTAAATCGGGCCAAATATTTTTTTTTAATGTATTGATAATATATTTGTATGTTGTTACCTTAACATTATTTCTTTTGTTTGTAGACTTTAAGTGTTTGCTAGTTTAACCTTAACTCTTTTGTAAAAAAAAAAAGTTTTTCAAATGATATATATCCCAATACCTACTGACAAATAACGAAATGTATTAATGCCTATTGAACTTAAAATAAAATTACTAGTTCATCGCGCTGCTTAAAAATAAAAATAAATATGATCCCCAGATTTGTGCACAAAATGCAAAAGAGATTCTATAGTATCCTCTTGTCTTGAATGCTACAGAAATGCATTTTAAAAACACGAGTGTGAATGCAGTCTGTCTTTCCAGGAAATGTGTTTCCTGGTAGTGAAATGCAAATATTTGAAGAGTGAGCCCAAAGCAGCCTGTGTTTTCAGGCACGCTACTGGCTGTTCCATGGAAAAGTAATGATCACACCTCAAAGAATGCTCGTTCTTGAATATCACGCACCGAAAACGAAAGGGCCAATCGCAATAGCAACAACTCCCCCTCACCCTCTATTGGCGTCAGTGCACACTTTTGTGTATCAGGACTCAGGAGACATAAGTGCAATGTTCAAAGCAAAGTGTTTTGCTTGATATGTATTTCACAGGTCCTGCTGGAAGTGCTGGGGGAGCGAGTGCCACAGCACCCTTTGTACCACCGGCACCCCACCTCGCTGTCCCTTGACAGCAGTGATTGAATAAACCAGTTTATATTTGTTGCTATTGCGATTGGCCCTTTCGTTTTCGGTGCGTAAGAGGCCTGTCTAATGGCTTCAAGAACGAGCATTCTTTGAGGTGTGAAAATTACTTTTCCATGGAACAGCCAGTAGCGTGCGTGCTGCATGCGCGCCTGAAAACACAGGCTGCTTTTGGCTCACTTTTCAAATATTTGCATTTCACTACCAGGAAACACATTTCCTAGAAAGACAGACTACATTCGTGTTTTTAAAATGCATTTCTGTAGCATTCAACACAGAAGAATACTGTAGAATCTTTTTTGCATCTTGTGCACAAATCTGGGGACCATATTTATTTTTCTTGTTAATCAACGCAATGAAGGGTGCCTAAGTAGTAATTTTATTTTAAGGTCAGTAGGCATTAATATATTTCGTTATATGTCAGTAGGTACTGGGATATATATTTAAGCAATAGGCCCCGAGCAGGGGGGACATTACCACTCAGGATAATGCCCCGGGGCCCATAGTTACAGGCCCGAGCGAAGCGAGGCCCATAACAAAGGCCCTGGGGCATTACCTGAAATGGTAATGCCCCCCCCTGCGAGGGGCCTATTGCTATTAGTACCCCGGGCCCATAAGACCGGGGTACTAAGAGCATTTTTTTTCTGTTCCGAAAAGTTCCTAAGTTTCGGAACAGAAAAAAAAATGTTACAAAAATGGCTGCTGGGGAAGGGAAAACAAAGTCTGCTTTCCCTTTCCATGGCGGCCATTGAAAATGAATGTAAAAAGGTAAGCAAACAAAATGGCTGCCATCGAAAGGGAGAAGGGACGACAAGTAGTCCCTTCTCCCTTTCCCTGGCGGCCATTCAAAAAATAAGGAAAAATGTAAACAAATAAAACAGCCGCCATGCAAAGAGTCCCTTCTTCCTTTCCATGATGGCCTGTCGCGGATCGGGAGCGGACACACTGGGGACAGAAGTGTTCCCAGCGCGTCCTCTCCCGAAATGGACAAAAAAGAAGGTAAGTGGGGTCGAGGGGGCGGGGAGGGGATTCTTTGGATTGGGGGGCCAGGGGTAGGGAACAACACTTAACTCAATCCCCGGCGGGGAAGATGGCAGCCTACAGCGGTGTGGTGGCTCAGAGCGGGGATTACCCTGTTCCGAGCCTCCTCATTGGCTGAGTGGCTGCCACGCCCCTGCCGAGGACAGAAAGGAAGGAACGTTGTGTGGGAGAGGGATTGCTGGTCGGGTAACGCCCCATTGAGGACCAATAAGATTGCATGTTACAATCTCATTGTTCCTCGCCGGGTACTAATATTTGAAAAACCTTTTTTTTTTTACTAAAGAGTTAAGGTTAAACTAGCAAACACTTAGGCCCCAATTCATGGAATCCAGCGCTTATTCATGGATTTTACGAGGCTTCAGTACCTGTGGTAAAAATGAACACCAAGCAGCGCAAGTAACGCCCCCAACACGCCCCGTGCGCAGGAAAAAGCCAGTGAAATGCCTACTACGGCACAAGGCCCTGCGCCATCCGTGGGACAGTACACAGCCCCCCATCGTAATCACGTGAAAAACCAGAGCATACCCTGGTCGCACCAGCGAAATCGCATGGAAAGGCCCGCGCGTACCCCTTCCGCACCCCAGCATAATCGTGTACCCCAGTCGCACCAGCCAAATCGCCTGGAAAAGGCCTGCGCGTACACCATCCTCACCCCAGCGTAACCGCGTATCCCGCTCACACCAGCCAAATCGCGTGGCAAGGCCAGCGTGTACCCCTCCATACCCCAGCGTAATTGCATACCCTGCTCGCACCAGCCAAATCACATGGAAAGGCCTGTGCATACCCCGTCCGCACCTCAGTGTAATCGAGTACCCCGCTCGCACCAGCCAAATCGCGTGGAAAAGCCTGTGCATACCCCTTCCGCACCCCAGCGTAATCGCATACCCCGCTCGCACCAGTAAAATCACCTGTAAAGGCCTGCACGTACCCCGCTCACACCACAGCATAATCGCGTACCCCGCTCGCACCAGCCAAATCGCGTGGAAAGGGCTGCGCGTACCCCATCCGCACCTCAGCATAATGGCATACCTCGCCCGCACCAGCCAAATCACATGGAAAGGGCCACGCGTACCCATTCCGCACCCCAGCGTAATTGCGTACCCCGCTTGCATCCACCAAATCGCATGGAAAGACCTGCACGTACCCCTTTTGCACACCAGCGTAATTGCATACCCTACTCGCACCAGCCAAATCATGTGGAAATGCCTGCGCGTACCCCGTCCACACCCCAGCGTAATCGCGTACCCTGCTTGCACCAGCCAAATCATGTGGAAAGGCCCACCCGTATCCCATCCTCACCCCAGCGTTATGGCAAACCCCGCTCGCAAACAAGCTAAATCACGTGGAAAGGTCTGCACGTACCCCGCGATAGAAACACAACTCCCTTGGAAGCAGACGCCTCCTCACAGGACAGCCAGACTCCATCAGCCGCGAACACACCACGCAGGCAGCCCACACCACATGAGACCCCCCATCACCTGTGACCATACCCCGCCAGCAGCCCACACCACATGGAACCCCCATCACCCATGACGATACCCCGCAGGCAGCCCACACCACATGGTCCCCTCATCACCCGTGACCATACCCCACAGGCAGGCCACACCACATGGGAACCCCCAATCACCTGTGACCATACCCCACAGGCAGCCCACACCACATGGCCCCCATTACCCGTGACCATACCCCACAGGCAGCCCACACCACATGGGACCCCCATCACCTGTGACCATACCCAGCAGGCAGCCCACACCACATGCCCTGCCTCACCCGTGACCATACCCTGCAGGCAGCCCACGCCACATGGGACCCCATCACCCGTGACCAGACACTGCAGGCAGCCCACACCACATGGCCCCCCCATCACCCGTGATGATACCCCGCAGGCAGCCCTCACCACATGGGACCCCCATCACCCATGACCATACCTCACAGGCAGCCCACACTACATGGGATCCCCCCATCACCCATGACCATACCACGCAGGCAGCCCACACCACATGGAACCCCCATCACCCGTGACCATACCCCGCAGGCAGCCCACACCATATGGCCCCCCATCACCCTTGACCATACCCTGCAGGCAGTCCACACCAGATGGACCCCCCATGCATGTGACCATACCCTGCAGGCAGCCCACACAACATGGGACCCCCATCACCCGTGACAATACCCCGCAGGCAGCCCACACCACATGTCCCCACCCCCCACCTGTGATGGCAACCTGCAGGCAGGCCCCATCACATGTCGCACCCCCACCTGTGACGGTACCTTGCAGGCAGGCCCCAACACATGTCCCCACACCCCCCCTGTGACTGCAACCTGCAGGCAGTCCCCACCACATGGGACACCTCCAGCCCCCAACACACTGTGGACCGATAGACATAAATGCAGCAGATGTGAAATGAAATGCCACCACATGCTGCACACTCCAAGTGCACCTTAACACCCATCCATTGGGCATGCACACCACCACATGTCACATGACATTGGAAGTCAAACATGGCACATGCATGCATGTGTGCACACACATGAACAACATAGGCTAGCATCATAGACATAGAACAGAGTTAGCAAGAGTGAAACTTGGCCTAAACCATCAAGACCAGACATCACTTTGATTTCGGATAAAAAAATATATTTTAAAAACAGTATTGAAGTCATACCCATATAAAAAAAATAAATTAAATCAGCATCAAATGAGCCAATAAATGAAAGATTGTCAAAAAGAAAAAAACAATGTAAGTCAAACAAACTAAGATGAAAGCAAAGATGTGGTCCATGTCCATAAAGTACTTCAAATTGAAAACACAAATAAAATATAAAAGAAAACCATTACTCCATGGTGTACTGAAGTTGATCCTTGGAAAAGAAAACTATGTACAAAAAACAGGGGTCCATTGTCCCAAACCATGTCCAAAAATGATGAGGAATAAAAACAACAAAGAACTATATACAAAAGGTGGAGGAAAGTCCAAAAACTCCAAAGAAAGAAAAAACAAAAGGAAACTTACACCTAAAGGACTATCTAGAATGGCAGCGGGCTAGTCACTTGACTCACCATTTCCACTCAAAGTCTCGGGCAGGGAATCATCGAACTCTGCGTCGATTTCCCCTTGGCGGGCCTGTGCTCTCCCCTCGAGGGCTTGCAGGGACTCCAACGTGCTCCTCTCAAACTTCCTGCAAGACTCCTCAAGGAACTCAGCCCGCCTCTCCGCCCGACGCAGGGTATTCTCCACCCTGGCGATGGTGAGTCATGCCCCCCTCATTGAAAGCCCTGAGTCCTGTTGCCCCCTATGCCGAGCCTGCTGCTGCAAAAATACCTGGTGTCTGTGTCCCAGTGACAGTCTCTGGGATGATGACAGCCCCTGGTGCCGTTGTGCATGTGCCCTGCTGCTTGGTGCCTGCTCTTCCTCCATTGCCATAGCTCCTGTTGCTGTGGTGACCATATCTGCTGACTCCACCTGTGATCTCCACCAGATTGGCCGCCGGGCATGGGACAGATACACAGGGGACCCTGGTGGTATCTGGGCCGGAAGACGGCAGGGAGGATGACTGGCGCACAGAGGAGGCTGACGAGGAGGGTGTCACATAAGTGACCAGACCATGGACCCATTGTGAGACCAGGAAATGTGCTAGCCAGTTCAACAGACGCCAGACATCATCGTGATAATGTGCAAGCCCTCGATTGGAAGCCTGCACCTCATCACGGATGATGACTGTACGCCTGCGGAGACTGGCTAGCACAGGTTCCACCCTGTCCCGAATGGCGATATCCACAGGTATTGGTGTTTCTGTTTGAGTGGAAACATCCGCCAACTACGGATGGGTCCAGCCTGAGGCATGCCCACAGGTGCATATTGATGCAGTCGCAGTACCAGCCAGGAATCGGCACAGGCACCTCCACGGCGACCTGCGCCTCCTCCGGCACCTGAGTCTGGCCTGCATCAGTCACACCTACGTCATCACCCCCTCCAGGCCCCATGGACTGGGCTGATGTGGCCTCCTCCTCCTCCACCTCCTCCACTGACCTGGATGCCTCCCCACCATCTCCTGCAGTGTCTTGCCCCTGTGTGAGCTCATCTGTCCCTCCCACTGCTGAGGAGTCCTGCACCACCTTCACCCTCTTGAACCTATGCTCAGCAGCTGCGGCCGTTGACTCTGACGCGGCACCAGCCTCCTCGCTGTCGGAAGATGACAGAACCTGAGAGGACAACTGGGCCTTGCGTTTGTGCCTGGTGGAGGCATCCCTGCTGCCGTGCTTCACAGCCCCTCCTGCGCCCTCTTCCTCCATCGTCGCTGTCGATAAAGAGACATTCAACAAAAGCATCAAGGCACTGAACAGAGGCCCGTTTGGCACAAAGCAAATGTACATGAGTGGCACTGTTAAACGTCACAACCATCCTCACCCTCCACAACACACAGGTCAGTGCAATCAACACACATGCACAATCATGTATGTCATGTGCAACATACATTCACATCCATGTACAAGGCACTGCTAGCACATCGAAATAGGGGTTTAACCTCTCATGCATCTTGGGACATGCACATCTCATTCACGCACATCACCTGACAGTCATGCATCAGGCCATGGTGACCTCACGTCAGAGTGCACTTGAGGACAACTCGGCCACATGAGTCTATCACACATTGAAAAGCTCTTATGTCATACATCCATGGTGTTGGCCAGTCACACACCCACTTCCCTGGCACATGCACATTACACCATGCATGGCTGTAACGTTGCCAAAACCACACGTGTCACGCCAATCACATGCCCCTGTACAGTCACATGTATGCAAACATGTGCCGGGTGCTACATGCTTGTGGACATCATGCTTTCCAAACCAAACAACTTTGCTGTCACACATGTTTGAATGGACTCACATGCAGAACTGTCTTGGACATGTACACAGACATCTGTACAAGAGGCATGCTGGACATGAGTCCAAGGTGCATACTCCAACCATACATCATCATGCACATGCACCATGGTGGACGAGAACACATGGACACTTATCAGTCGACTTCTGATGGAGATCCAGATCCATGACCCAGGCCTACAGCACTGGGTAGAACCTCTCCAGGACCCGATACTTGTCGGTTATCAACTGCCCCAAAGCCACCCTTGGTCCTCACCAGCTTGGAGGTGGTGTCGGGCCTTGTTGTGGGTCCTGGCCTTGAAGTCCTCCCAGTGCTTCTGGACATGTGTGTAGTCATGAGGTGCCACCCCTCTCCGCGTTGATGGCACCCACAATGTCCACCTAGATCTTCCTCCGTCCTTCCTTGCCGACTTGCGAAGGTCCATGAAAGAGGGCATCATAATGCCCCAGGACTTGCTCCACCAGGATGCCAACTTCCCTGGCTGAGAAGCTGACAGCTCTCTGCCTCACGCCCGAGGCAGTTGTGGTTGGGCAAGGTGGTCCTGGGGCTGGGCTGTGCAGCTGTGGTATGGCAGTCGGGAGTCTTCGGGATCAGCAGATGTGGTCACAGTAACAGGAGCACTGGCAAAGGCTGTACAGCAGGCACCAAATTGCTACAGTATACTGCGTTAGGTTTTTTCTTTACACGTGGCCTGCAGAGGGGTCGCATACATGTTTGGGGTGCCTGTAAATTACACAGGCCATTTATTTTTTCCCTAGGGGTTACATTGAGCCTTGCTGTAGCACACTGGTATGTTTGACATCATGTACACTGACCCCTCACTCAAAATGTCCAGGACAATCGATAGCTTGTAAGTGATTTCAATCCGGCACACACCCAGGTCAACGCCTAGCGTGCAATGCACAACTGAAATCCTTATTTATGTTTGTCTAAAAGTTCTTTACTCTGAACAATATACCACTCATATCATGCCCCTCTCCTGGAACCCCCCCGGTCACACTGAACCAAGAATCAGGCTGGTTTGCAAAGTTAAAATATTTATTTATGTATTTACAATTTAATCACACCATGTTTTAATGGGTAGACAATAATCACCAATGGGGTGATGTAACACAGAGTAGTAGTAGTGAGCAAAACAATTCAGCACATAAATAATACTGTGGTTAAAGGTTCCCCCTGCACACCCCTCAACCCCTAACAGGCATTGTAAAGCGATAGGAGGAGAGAGCAGGTATTCAGGAATGGCAGAATTCAACAGTATATCAATCCCACTTTCCCCCTTTCAAACACAAGAGAAAACAGAATGGACTGTCAAGCTGTCTGAATGGCTTTTAAAGTTATCTTAGAATGGACTGGGTTAAAAACACTAAATATGGTCAGAATTGCTGAAATTACTATAATTTCTTATGGGAGCCGCTCTGGATAGTTGCACACACACAAGCAATGATTTAATACCAAGAAACACTTTGAGATCTTAAAATTCAAGTTGGAAGCAATCAAAAGCTGTTTTACATGTGTCAGAATTTCCCAAAACCGAAATTCACAGCAAACTTTTCACTGCGCGATAATCGCGATAACGGGAGAACCATATGGATTATGGGCGTTTTAGTGGAGGTCGTTTTTTCGAGATAGGCGCAAGAATGGAAAACAGGAATGCACTTTTAAAATGACAACAGGGTTTTCTTAAGCTAGAGGATGACTATGAACAAAACGAATACCACACAGGAACACTGTCACTTGATCATGGTGACTGCCTGTGGAGGAAACTCGCCTTCTTCATATGAGAAAAGATCAGCGCAAAGATAGTTTTAACAGTACTAGTACAGGAGGAAGATAGGAGGGATTAGATAGAGAGTTTAGACAATTCAAAACTACTCCTAACAATACAGGTTCTGAGTACCAGATAGGATGGGTTAAGATAGGTATTGGACTAAGCAAGGTACATATGCTAAAGACACAGTTCTACCTATAGATACTCGCTAGATATGTTTTTAAACGGAACCGTCAGGATTCTGGTCCGTCAAGATGCTGGTCAGGAAATTGGATCTGGTTCTAGGACAGACGGCTGGGCACATCGGATTGGATCGACAATCAGCAAGGCGCTCTGGTCACAGCACAGCACAGGAGTGGACTGGATATGCAAAGGCTCTGGTCACAGCACGGCACAGGACTGGATTGGATCTGCCCTTCTTGGTTAGGATGAATATGATTTTCAGCAGGCAAGCAGTAAGGCGCAGCCCGGCTGTAGTATGATGATAATTATTTCAGCAGGAAAGCAGTACAGCACAGCCTGGCTGTATTTTGATGCTTCACCTTAGGTTTGTGGGGTTCTGGTTCTGGAATTTGAGGCCTAGGGGGGCAAAGGTCCCAAGCTACTCCTCACTGATGAGCCCCAACAAGGGCGAAACATGTTTGGGGATGCTTGTGGTCTCGTGCAGAAGGGATGTGGCCTAGCAGTTCGGGCTGGACTGTCCCTTTTGGGGTGGGGCCAAGCCTGATTTGCATATGGTCTTTCCCCTTCTGTAAAGGCTTTGCAGGCGAAGAACGGTGGTCTGGTGGGTTGCCCAGAGCATTGCCAGTGGTTAAGATTCATTCTAAACCTTCCAGCCATCACCTCTTTGTTTTTGCTTTGTCACCAGTTGTACCCATGCAGTGCCTCCCCACCTACTCCACACTCTGTGGCTGTTAACTGTATCCCTACAACCCTCTAGCAGCTATTGACAGCTGATGTCTGCACATACACTTCCACCAGCACACCGCATTTTCATTGATGATAATGTAGTTGTATTTATTTGGTTTGCCATTCCCATGTACTGCACTGCCCACTCCCACTTCCAACCCCAGGACTCACCTTCACCATGCCTATTCACTCACGTGATGTCAATGTGACCTGGCCTCATGGGATGGGTGTGTCTGGCTTGACTCCACTCCACCACCCTTGCATCGTTGCACTGTGTGACACCTGTGTGTATTGAGTTTGTGATTTATATGCCATGTCATGTCACATCCATTGTACATGGCTCTGGGACAGTAGTCATGCAGTAATACAGATCAGGCATGGCTATGGTACGTGGCATATGTGTTTTTGCATCTGTGATGTTGGTGGATGAACTATGCGAGTCAGGCGCTCATGTGTGTAGCAGGTGCTATGCACCATGCACTACTGGTTGTATTTAGCCCTTCCACACAGGTCCATGGCTGTTTTCATGCTAGCCTTCACTTGCATTGACACTGTGTAGGTGCAGGAGTTTGTGACATGGCAGGTTGATACATGACGACATTGTGATGCCTATGTGTGTGGGCTATGGTATTTACATGGCTCTTCATTTTCTTGCTGTCCATATGCAGGTAATGAGGGACCGGGTGCAGAGGAGGAGGTGGAGGAGGAATAGCATAATGTGCCACGACCAACCACCAGTGGAAGAAGTGATGTGGTACCCCATGAAGTTCCACTGGTTCTACAGGCCATCCTGACCCAGCCTCAGTCTAAGTCCGTCTCCGAGGAAGCCTTAGGCTCTGGTGGTGAATCAGATATGGATACCTCTGTGGTGTCGCAGGTGAGTGCATCGACTGTGGGTGTTGTTGCATCCCAAATGTCTGGAGGGGGGAAGACCCCTCACAGAGCCAGTTAGTGTTGGGACGTCCGTCTGTGGTGGTTACGGTTGCAGGGTCATGCTCCACAGTATGGACTCCTGGTCCTGGGGCAGCAGATCAAGGGAGGGATTCAGTCCTGCAGCCACAGATGGCATTATCACATCAAGGTTCAAGTACCCTTGGCCTAGGCAGGCGTGGGGTCCGCCAATGAGATGGCTATGTGTTAGCTGGTGATACTGTATGAGAGCAGTCCATGTATGCTGTTGCACATCAACAGGCTGCTTCACATGAGATATTGGCTCAGGGCATGGATAGGGTGGCCAATTCAATGATACCCCCAGCAAGACAGGTGGAGCACCAATAGAAGGCATTGTGGTCCACATGCCGCTCACACAGGCTGAACATGGTGGCCAGCAACAGGAGCTGATGAGCGCAACTGAGGGCTCTGCGTGCATCCTTGACTGCAGAGGGTCGGGCCAACAGGGAAGCCCTGAGGTCAGAGTATAGGTCCTTCAGGACTACACTGGCTGCACTCGAGTCAGCCAGCAGTAGACAGTCTGAACAGCAGATGCAACTGATGACTCGTACCATCACGGAGAAACTGCGTGCATCCCATGAGGTGTTGCATGGAGACCTCCGGGCCATCATGTTGCAGATGCAAGCATCTCACTCCTGCATGGTCACTGCCATGGAGGACTGGACCAGGGCTACGCATGGTTATTCTCCCTTTCCACTACCAAATTCTGATGCAGCACCAGAGGGTGGCGACAGCAGCGACCGGTCTCCCACTCCATCACAGCCATGCAGCCCATTAACCCATGAGGGTTCTTTTTTGACATCCACACATGTGGGTGTTGATGTGCACCCAGCACCTCCTCCCTCCTGGGTGCCCCCCAGTCCCGTGCCCCATTTTTGATTTTTTTTTTTTAAACATATTTTTATTATTTTCATATATTAACATCAACACAATACACAAATTTCTCAACCCCCCCCCCTCACCATCCACCACTCCCTCCCCTCTGGAAGTGAGGGTCCGTTTCGGTTCTGTTTCGGGGGGATAACTTATGAACCACAAATGTCTGACATTCTGATATTGTGCGGGCACCATTGTTCCATGTAGTCCGACCTTAGATACTCCAGCACCGGCCCCCATTCTTTCATGAAGAGGGTCTTCTGATCCTGAAGCTGATGCATTATTTTTTCCATGGTCCCTTGCGACCAGACCTTATGCAACCAGGAGAATACTAAAGGCGTGTCTTGTTTTTCCAGTTCTGGGCTATAGTAGCCCATGCCGCAATGACTAGGCCCATGAAGCTTCTCCATTGGGATTTGTGGAGTTTTTTTGCCTGTGGGTCTATGAGTCCGCACAGCCACACCCATTCATCCATGTGGCCCGCCTCTGGAAAGATTTTGGCCATTTCCAGCTGCACCTCACTCCAGAAGCCCTTCACCACATCACAGTCCCACCAGATATGTCTCCAGGTGCCTGGTTCCTGACACCCTCTCCAGCATTGATCCGACAGTTGCGGGTACATGGATTTAAGCCTCTCAGTGGTGTAGTGCCATTGCATGACTATTTTGAGCCACATTTCCCTTGTTTGAACCGCTCTGGTGACTTTCGGGATTCTCCCCCATAGTTCTTCCCAATGCTTCCTGGTTATACCTTTCCCCAGTGTACCTTCCCATCTCTTCATGTATGCCCATTTGATTTCTTCTTCTGTCATGTTGATGAACCGATATAGTGATGACACCAGTTTTTTGTCTCCTGGGTTGGTTATTATATAGTTTTCGAAGGGTGTTAGGTCTCTCGTGGCCGCCTGGTATACCTCGGTAGTGGACAACCAATGTTTCAGTTGCTCATATTTATACCTTTCGACGTCCTTTATGTTCCACATTCTTTTACATTCCGCAAAAGTCCTTAATGCATTGTCCTGGAACATCTCCCCGATTTTCCTGCACCCTGCTGTTTCCCAATTCTCATACGCCCCGGGCTCTAATGCGGGGGGGAACTGCGGGTTCCGACAGATGGGTGTAAATGGGGCCAATGGGGTGGTCATAAACCCTTTCTTAGTTTGGGCATCCCAGGCGCTAAGAGTTGTTCTCATAACCTCGCTGATTCTGAGATTGGGGTGTCTATATTGTTTGTGTTTCCACAGGAGGTCCTCCAGAGGGGTCCTAGCAACCGCCCTATCTTGTAGTGCCCATATTGTCCTTTGGTCTTCACCCAACCATTCCTTCAGAACCCACAGCTGCGCCGCATAATAGTATTTCTTAAAGTGTGGGATTGCTAGACCCCCCTCCTTGATCGGGGCTGTGAGGATAGCTCTGGCTACCCTAGGTGGTTTTTTGTTCCACCCATATCTCGATATGGTCTTGGACAATGCTTTAAAAAAGGAATCAGGGACTGTTACTGGGAGGGCGTGAAAAAGGTAGAGGACCTTGGGGAGTATGTTCATTTTAACTGATTGGATTCTTCCCCACCATGAGACCCTAAGCGGACACCATCTGTCTAGTTCCTTCTTCACCCTTGCCAGTAAGTGTGGATAATTATTCTTATATAACAGGTCGATCTTATGTGTGAGGGTCACCCCTAGATATTTAATTCCCTCCTCTGCTACCTTTAGCCCATGAGAGCCCGCCAATTCTGCAACTGTCCTCTTATCTCCCTCCAGGAGTAAAATCTCGGATTTTTCCCTATTCATTTTAAGGCCTGAGATTACCCCGAATTCCTCCGCGTGGGGTATCGATCTCCCAGGATCTGCCAAAGCCAACAGTATATCATCTGCATATGCAACAACTTTATGTTGCTTGCCCGCCATCTCTTTCCCCTTAACCCCTACCGAGTCCCTGATCCTAGCTAGGAGTGGCTCTAGGAAGATGGCATACAGGAGCGGGGAGAGAGGGCAAGCCTGTTTCGTGCGTCTTGAGATATCTACCCTCTCCGTGACTTCCCCGTTGAGTGCAATCCTCATCGAAGGGGACTTATAGTTTGCTTTAACCATATTTATATAGTGATCGCCGAACCCCATATGCTTCAGTGTCTTAAACAATATAGACCATTCTACCCGGTTGAAAGCCTTCTCGGCATCGAGGGAAAGCAATACAGCAGGTGTGTGAGTAATACCTATTTTTTCTACCAGATGGACTATTCTTCTTAGGTTGTCGTGTGTTTGCCTGCTGGGGATGAAGCCAGATTGATCTGTGTCTATGAGGGTCGGGAGGAGGGGGGAAGAGTCTGGCCGCCAGTATCCTGGTGTATATTTTTGCGTCCAAATTAATCAGAGCAATAGGGCGGTACGAGCCCGGGAGAGTAGGGTCTTTACCTGCTTTATGGAAAACCAGGACTTTTGCCTCGTTCATAGTTGGAGTTATGTTTCCCTGGTCCTTGAAAGTGTTTAGTAGTCTTGTCAAGAAAGGTGCGAGTGTGTCGGAGTATTTTTTGTAAAAGGGGGCCGTAAACCCATCAGGACCTGGTGCCTTTGCGGACGGGAGATCAGCTATTGCATTACGGACTTCTTGTTCCGTGATGCAGGAATCCAGTGCCTGTTTGTCCTCCTCAGAGATGGTTTGTAGGTGTAGTGATTGTAGAAACTTGTCTTGCTGGTCCTCGTCCGGGTGTTCTGTCGCATACAGATCTTGATAGAAAGCCTTGAATACCTCCCCAATGTTCTTGTTGCATGTTTGTGTGTTCCCGTGAGTGTCTTTGACGTTCAGGATCGTCCTTGATTTCTGGTTTTCTCTAAGCTGTCTTGCTAGGAATTTGTCTGCCTTGTTGGCCATGATGTAGTATCGTTGCTGGAGATATAGCAGGGACCTCTTTGCCTTCTTATTGCGCAGCATGTCTAACTGCCCTTGCACATGTTTCAATGCCTTCTTGAGAGTTCTCGTGGGATGGGCTACTATCTCCCCTTGAATGTCTGTAATTTTCTTTTCCAGAGTCCTTTCCCATTCATGTTGCTGCTTATCTTTGGCTGCCTTTAGTGCTATACTGTGCCCGCGTGCTACTGCCTTGAAGGCTTCCCACACTGTCCCTAGGGGAACTTCTCCATTATCATTTTGCTCGAAGTATTCTTTAATTTTGTCTCCTAGTGCCTCTCCCATCGTCTGATCCTTTAATATGTCAGGCGGTAATTTCCATTTCCAGAGGCCTCTACCCTTTCCTGGCAACTGGATATCCAGCAGGAGCGGGGCATGATCTCACAGTGCTATAGCCCCCATATCTATTCCCTGGATCATCCCCACCAGTCCCACCGACTCCCAGAAGTAATCTATTCTCGACATTGTGTTATGCACGTGCGAGTAATACGTGAATCCATTTGCTTGCCCCCTCTTTACCCTCCAGACATCCTGCAGCGCCATCTGCTCTATCTTTAGTTTAAGATGTTTTGAAGGGGGTCCCTGGCCGTGTGTCCCCCCTGTGCTTCTGTCCAGCTTTGGTTGTCAGGCCAGGTTTAGATCTCCCCCCAGTATTATCTCTCCCTTCGCGAATCCTTCTAGTTTCCCCAGCGTGTCTCGGAGAAATCCGTCTTGCCCAGAGTTAGGAGAGTATATTACCGCAAGGGTGAGCCGGAAACCCTCAATTGCACAGTTTGCAAATGCATATCTCCCTTTCCTGTCAGCCAGCGAGTCTATGAGGGTCGCCTCCAACCCACCTTTAACTGCGATCATCACCCCCGCTCTTTTATTGCCCGCATTCGCCTGTGCCCAGATCGTGTACCCTCTCAGGCGAGCCTTTTGCCTATCCTGGGCCTTAATATGAGTCTCCTGGAGGAGCAGAATGTGCGCCTATTCCCTTTTTACCAAGGCTTCTAGCTTCTTCCTCTTCACCGGGGAGTTCAGCCCCCTAACGTTTAAAGAGAATATTGTGAGTTTTCCCATCGCTCTAGTTTACTGACTTTGCTTGAATTCCCCTGATTTCTGTGTTCCTTCCCCTCTTCCAGAGTTTCCCCTCCCTATTTCCCCCAACATTCCCCAACTTCCCGCAACAGTTAACAGTAATACAACTTTGATCCCGAGGAGGGCCCAGGCACCTAAGGTTGCTAGGGCGTTGCGCCTATCGCTCCTTGCCCTTACTGGACTCGGGGTAAACTTTGCGGGGGGTCCTAAACCCCGCATTTTCCTCCGGCCTTGGGTACATTCCCGCCTGGCCGCCAGCTTCTGATTATCCGACTGTCCTGTGTTTTCCTTTCTCCCGCCTGCTCAAGTCTGATAGCGAACCAACATTGAAGTGTAAATATTTACTCCTATTTCCTCAGTGGGTGTCCCGCCGTCCCCCCACCGGTATGTTTTTTCCTTTTCCCCACATCCTCCCACCCCCTCAGTCTCTTGTGTGCATCTCCCCATGCCCTGGCCCCATCGGTGTGCTCCTCCTCAGCTTGCTGGCCCATTATATGGAGACCTTCCTCACTGGTGGTCACTCTCCTCTGTTTGCCTTCCCACTCAAATAGTAGCCCAAATGGAAACGTCCATTTGTACCTTATTTCTTTAGCCACCAGTTCTTTCACAAGGGGCGCCATCTGCCTTCTTTTTAATAAAGTCGCTGAGGCCAGATCCTGATATAATTGGATTTCTACCCCATTCATCCTTATATGGTCTAGTTGTCTCGCCTTCCTAAGAATCTGCTCCTTTTGTGGATATGCTGAGAGGGCCGCCAGTACATCTCTCGGTCTTTCCCCTGGTGCCCCTGTTCTTTTCGGACCCACCCTGTGGACTCTATCAATCCTAATGCTCTCTGCATCTTGTTCTTCTATTATATCTCTGAAGACTTCCTGCACCGCACTCTTTAGGTCTTTATCTGTCACCGATTCTGGCATATATTTAATGCGGATATTTGATCTTCGGGAGCGGTTTTCCAAGTCTTCGCTCTGGATTTCAAGGTTATGGGTTAGTCAAACCAGCTGCTCCTGTGTTTCACTATTCTGAGTCAGTTCCTCTTCCACATTTTGCACTGTTCTTTCGAGGGTATCTGTCCTTTCCTCCAGTTTTGCCACATCTATACGCAGTTCTTGTACGGCCTGCTTCATTTCATTCCTCATTGTATTAAACTGTTCCTGAACCGTGGACATAAACTTGTCTTGTAGCTCCACGAACCACTCCCTCATGTCGTCTTTGGTTAGCAGAGAGGAGGTCTGGGGTTGGGGGGTGCTGTGCTTTGCATGCTCTTCTCCAACCCTGTCCTTCGCTGTTGTCGGCGCCTCTGCTGACCACATTTTGAGCAAGTTTGTGTCCTGAGAGGGAGGTTGCGGCGTTGGTTGTGAAGCACCCCCTTTCCCCTTCGCTCTCGACATCTTTCTTTTATGTGGGGTCCAGTCGTGATTCTGGGTACCTCCCAGAGGTCTGTGGCGAGGGAGCCAGAAACGCACTCCGCGGAATCCGGAGGGGCCCCCGGGGGGTCTTGCCTTCTCTGGGTATATTGTGATCAGTTCCCTGAGAGTGGATTTACTCCGCCACCCCCGGGATCGCTGCCCCCCCCGCCCTCCCCCACTGAGCTGAAGGAGTAGTGATGGTGGGGGGGGAGCCGCTCCACGACCCGCACCTGGAACGGTGCTATGCCCACAAGGTTTCTTACCGTGGCACGCGGCTGAGGGGTGACATGCAGGCGCTCTCACCTCTTCTCATAGTCTCCTCTCCTCCTCTCGGTGTCGTTGCCCTTGTTTTTGGGGCGCGCCCAATGTCTCCGGCTGGGAGCGGGCCCAGGCGTTGGTGTCGCTGAGTGGAGCGGCTGTCTGCTGGAGGGCTGCGGGGAATCTCTTTCAGTCCGCCGGAGGGGCCGCACCGCCCTCACCGCGCCGAGTCCTCGGGACACAGGCCGCCCCCCGCCGGGCGCCGCCTGCAGGTCCCGGCGCGATTATGTTGCACTCTGCGATGTGTGCCCGAGGGTGCGGGGAGGCCCCCGGCCAACGCCCCCCTCCTCGTCCCGGCACCTTCTTCACCAGTCCTTGCGACCTCCCTCGTCGGCGCAGCGGAGTCTGCTTCGGCGGGGGGATGGGCAGACACACCTCTCAGTTCGTTCTCTCCCCCTGGGGGGATTCTGATTGTCCGGAGTCCTGTCGTTGGTGCGCCCGCCCCCGTTTATGTTTGGCGGGAGAGGACCTTAACTAAATCCAGTCGGATTTCTGCATAAAAAGTGCTTTTTGTTGGCGGGCCGGCGAGAGCGCGGCTCAAACGCGACTTCTCCTGCCGGCGGCCATCTTGGAATCCCCCATTTTTGATTTTTTAAAATTAGTTTTTTGTCTATTTTGCATTTATGTGACAGTGTGTTGCTTTGTGTGGCAGCCGAGGGCATCCGCTGTAGGTTCCAGCTGGTCCCATAGAGGCTTGTATCGTGTTGGTGTTTGTGCCTTGGTTCCAGACACATATGCCACTCCTGCTTCCCCTTTCCATATGCTTGCTAGGAGTGCAGCGTGTGAAAGTAACTTACACAGTGGCATTGGGCTTCCATTCTATATGTGGGCAGTCTCAAGTCCAACCTTTGTATACAGCCCTAGTGGGATTCATGATTGCTTGTCCAGTGCATCGTTGCATCATTTTATGTTCGTACATTGAGGTGCATCCTTTGTTCATGTTCCATCTTCATGTATTGCCTTGACTGTCTCCATTATTGTTAGCCTTCATGCTATATGCCCTTCCCTAGCCCCCTTTCGTTAGCAGTGCCACACAAATTTAGAAGGGTGGAATTTAGAAGGGTGGCATGTGCAAGTCACAACACATTGAGGCACATGTGCATTTGGGTATAGTCATGGTCAGACCCATTAACTCTTGGGTCCTGTGTTTCTGGTTTGTTGTACTGGCCAATTGATGTTCCTGTGTACATGATTATATTGATGAGTGAGTTATTTCTGGAGTTTCTAGGTTGATTGTTGCACGCTTTGTCACAGTAGTGTTATGTGTTGGCCATTTTTTTCTCTGTTTAGACATTGCATGCCATGGCATGGTGTGTCAAGCAGGTGACATGAAGTGTGGGAGGGTTTAGGTAACATACCGGCATTTAGATGTGTTCTTTGTCATGCCGTTTCTGGCATACTCCATCCTCCATGTGTTCCTTTTGTGCACACCAGATTGAGATACTTTTAGTACTAAGGGATGCACACAATGTAGCACTTCCAAGGACACATTCTCAGGGTGTTAAGGTTGGGACAGATGATTGTCCCTTTGTCATCATCGATTGTCACCTGGAATGTGCCAGGCCTGTGTGCACTCTGCAGGGGTTGGATTTTAAGTGAAAAATTGTGCCATAAAATGGGTATGGGCAGCCTTGCCATGTGCCCTTTCCTCTCCCATGCGCATCCGCCGAGCATGTTGGTTGGGGATGTGGGGGCACCACCATGTGCACCGGTATGCCACGCTGTGTTGTAACGTTGTGCAGGACACATGCTGCCACAGTGCCACAGTGATCCTGCACACTACTGGTGGCGCATATAGTAGCTCACCACCAGAATGGTCAAGGGAGCAGAAGCGTGACTTTAGCACTCTGAATGTGCGCTTTTCTATGCCCCTAGTTGCAATATGGGCTGCGTTGTATCTGGGGTGGTGTGGTGGGGTTCCATATTGGTGTCATCATGTAGGTGCTCAGAGGGTAGGCACTGTCCCCTGTAGAGGTGAGATGCGTTGTTAGTGGTGTGGTTATGTCTGTGTGAGACATGCATGCATTTGCAGGGCCATTTGTACTCACCAATGAGCCATGTGTTGTCATGCCTCCAAGCTTCCAGGGCCCGCTGTAGGGGTGACATTCTGAATATGAAACTATCATGGGTGGACCCCAGATAGTTGGCATCACATACAACCTGCACGTTGATGGAATGCCAGTGCTTGCGATTGCGATAGATGTGCTCTCTGGCCTTAGGTGGACGTAGGGCCTGATGGGTGCAATCGATGGCACCAAGCACTTTAAGGAAGTGCGCCACCCCGTAAAAGTCCTGGACCACAGCCTGCCTTTCTGCGAGTGTTCTGGGCATGTATCTGTGTCTGCGGACTGAGGGGCATGCAGTCATGATTGCCAACACCTGGTGTAGGCAGCGTGACTGCGTGGCCTGTAAAATGCCCCCGACAATGGCAGTTGTCTGCTGAAATTACCCAGTGGCCAAAAAATGCAGTACATTGAGCACCTTTTCCTTTGCTTCCTTTACTTCCTTTGGGAGCACAGGGTGTGTGATGTGAGGTCATCTTCCCACTCTGTGATCAGGTCTAATATGATATGGGGTGGAAACCTATACCTGCCATAGACCTGGTCATCAGGGATCCCAAAAAGGCTGGTCCTGGGTAGAAAAATGCGTGCCCTGGCTATCCTCCTCCTCCTGCAGTGTCCCGCAATCACTGCTGCGAAAAATGGGACATTCATCGTAGCTGTATGGCACGTTGGTTTTTCGCACACCCTTTTTATGCATTGTTTTTGATGCACGGTGATGCTTACCACTGCTTTTGCTTGGCAGACGTGTTTCTGGATTAGCATGTCTTTTTCCGCACGCAGGAGAGCCCTGTTCAATTCCATGAATATGTGTAGTTAGTGCACGTGTGGGCGTTGCAAGTATTTTACTGTGGTACATCCCACCTAACGCCCACATTTACGCTTGTTGTTCCGCCCTTTTTTAGGCGACTGCACTAGACGGTATGCACTTTCGCTGGGCGTCTTGCGCAAGGCATTCATGGTCTCGCAGTGACATGTTGGACCAGCATGGATTCAGCGCAAGTCTCCGGTAAGCCACGCGTTATGTGTTCCACGAATCAACAAACGTGGGCTTGCGTGCGTTTTGCACGCTTGTGCCCTTTTTTCATTGCTATTTAATTCTATGAATCGAGCCCTTAACGTCTACAAACAAAAGAAATAATGTTAAGGTAACAACATAAAATATATGATCAATACGTTAAAAAAAATATTGGGCCCGATTTACCAAGGAAGATACGAATTGTCAGTCCAGCTTACAGCCATAATGAGCCATAAATTACCTGGAGGTAACTTACACCTATCTATGAAAAGAACTCAGGACAAAAACATAGAAAGGCGGAACTCAAGAAAAATAGCATATGTTATAACGGAAGTTCCGTCAAAGTCGGAAGTTATGAATTCTATATGTAACATTCATAGATTGGAAGGATGTAATGCTTCTACCCCTGACTCACAAAACAAGTTTCAGTTAAAATGGAAATCATTTCATGACTTTTTATCTGTGTACGTCTGTATCAGTAACCTCTGTATCAATAACCTGTAAGAATGCATGATTTATTTACACCTCATCCCCCTTCCTTCTTCCTCCTTTGTGTGTGTTTTTGTCCGTTTTGGTGTTTTGTCTTGATGTCTGTTATCATATGTTCCCCCCGCCAATACTCAAAAATCTCTCACTCTATCTCTAATCCTCACTGTATTCTGCATACCTAACTTTATATCCGATGTTAATCTTGACATACAATGTGTGCATTATCTGCCTGTATGCCTGAATGTATCCAATAAAAATCATTAAACTAAAAAAAAACGGGCAGTGCCCTTTGATATAGAGGTTCAAGTGGCCACATGTAAATTATAGATAGAGATTTGTAATTTAAAGTCACAATTGCATTTTGATCAACATCCCCTAGCTAATAACAAGAAGGCTAGGAATTATTACTGTAATTGGTTTAAAAAAATAAAGCTGAAGGACTAACAATTAAATGGCAACAGCCAATCAATGTAATGCTGAGCCACAACCCAAGAACAATGTGACGTGTGCTTTCACTGGCTAAGGACCCCAAGGAGATTAAAAAAAATAATAAATCCAATCCCAGAACAAACATGGCAGAAATGTATCGAATCCAAAAGGTTAAATCGTAAGAAATCTGGGGGCAATATGGTGGAATGACATACCCTGGTTTGTGCATTTCGATGAAGAGATTATTACTGAAATTATAGAGAAAGCTAAAAACTCTAGAGCCGCTGGGCCAAACGGTTTAGCTATGGCCCTTGTAAAGGCTGATCCTAAAAAATTGGCTGTTTTATTATGCACTCTGTTTGCAAAGGTATGTCAACATGGGCTAATACCCCATTCATGCACTCGTTCTATATTGGTTCCTATTTATAGGTCTGGAGACTGCTTACTATCCAAGAACTACCGACTGTTATCCTGGCTAGATTCCACTGGGAAGGCGTTTGCAACCTGCGTTTTGAGACATTTGCAAACTTGGGTCAATGAAATGAAATGATTACATCCCTTACAGACTGGATTTCGAGCAGGTGCCAGTACGAGTCTCAATATTAGAACTTTAGATAGGCTGATAAATAGCGCAAGGAGCAAACAGAGTGTTTCCTTATACATCGCTTATGTGGACTTTGGGTCGGGGTTCGACCTGGTAAACAGGGATTGTTTGTGGGTCAAAATGGCTGAGTGGGGCTGTCTGCCCTGGCTACTACATATAGTCAGTCCACTCCATAAGAATATAACAGCAAAGAAACGGCTAGGTTACAGATATTTTTTATCAGGTGAAATTTGTATAAACAGAGGAGTTAAACAGGGTTGTATTATGGCTCTACTTCTTTTTAACCTATACCTGGCTGATTTAATTGGTCAATTAGAGGCTTGTGCTAAATGATCAAATTCTGTAACGCTTTTGGAAATCTTGTATGCAGATGATCTCCTTTTATTTAACCACACTTTTACCAGTATCAAGGATTTACTTAATGAATTGGGACACTATGTAACCGAAAACGACCTGGTTGTAAATTTGGAGAAAACCAATGTTATGTTGGTTACTTCCAAGAAAATTAGCAGGTTAGTTTTGAAATCTTCCATGGGATCTATTCAGTACGCTGAGTCTTTGTCATGAACCATCGAACTCGCCCCTTCTGGGCTTCCTGGTCCCTGTCACGTCGGGCCTTACACTCCATAATACTACCAACATGGCGGCAAGCTCAGCACGCTGCTACTAGCTGTGTTCGGACGTGTGTTCCAAACCTTCTCTAGTGCTACTTGCTATCCCCTGGCTCCTGGATTCCCTTTTTCCGACTTCTTCCCTCTTTTCTACTTCCCGGAATCTCTGTGCCACTTACGCGCGCCCCCAACACCTTCTTGAATACTCCTGGAGTTTCCCGTGATCCTGGACATCAAAGCTGAACGTAATCTGGAAGCCGAGGACGGCCGAGCAGGCTTAAGTCCCGAACTATACGAAAGAAGACTCCACCAAAGGAGGACATCAGGCAACATAGACAGGTGAGAAGGGGGGAAACCTGTGACAGATTGAGACGCCACCTGACCGAAGTCGATACAGACATGGAGGCGGCCATCCAGGATCTTATGCGTGGCATGCAAGAACTATCGACCGAAGTACAGAACTTGAAAGCGGAGAACGCCGCACTGAAACAATTGGTACTCTCATGCGACTCTGCCTCAAAGGACAGCGTGCTATTTGGCGGCATTGTTGACAAATATGACGGCTGTGCAAAAACCCTCCGAGGATTCCTGGATTCTTGTTTGGTCCACTTTACCTTTAAACCTTATTATTTTTCCACCCCCAGGGCTAAAGTGGGCTTTATTATTTCTCACCTCTCCGGGAATGCCTTAGCCTGGGCCACACCATTAGCTAACATCGGAGATTCTCTTTTGGATGATTATGATGGATTCATTCAAGCACTAAAAACTATGTTTGACCGCCCAGAACAGGTCTTTAGTGCTCAAGAACGTTTACTCGATTTCCAGCAAGGCTCTCAGAACATGCTCATCTACGTAACTCGATTCAAGCAATTGGCTAAAGAAGCGGGTTGGCCTTCTGAAGCATGCTTCACCCTCTTTCGAAGAGGGCTAAATGAAGATGTTAAGAATGAATTAGCCAGGGTAGCACTTCCTAGTTCTTACCAGGCACTTATCTTGCTCTACAAATTGATTTCCGAATCCAGGAAAGAAAGGCAGAGAAAAGGTAGACCAAGTCAACCATCCAAAAAAATCCTCTTGCGTGCCCTTCAAAATCCGAAGATTCTCCTGCTCCTACAAATAAACCCGAACCCATGCAGCTAGGGGCCTTCCGTGGACCCATATCCCCCCAAGAAAGGCTGAGAAGGATCCATACTGGCTTATGCATGTACTGTGCCTCGGACAAGCATTTAGTCAGAGAATGTCCCTTAGCCCCTCCACGTCGTTTGGGAAACGCCAGCTCCCGATCCTAGATGGAGCTCAGTTTCGGGAGAGAGATGCAGCCTCCACATCTATACCATCCTTGAACTCTCCTGGACAAAATTCCCTGGTAGTCTTACGGGCTTTTCTATCGTCATCTGAGAAGGAATCCTACCCCATTCTGGCACTAGTGGACTGTGGGGTCATGGGAATATTCATATATCAGGAATGGGTCCTTAAACACCATATTCCTTACGAATCCCGGAATGTCCAGCAACCTGTAGAAGCAATTGATGGAAGACCTCTTTCTTCTGGACCCATAACCCTTCAGACTAAGGAAATTGAGTTTGCTATAAACCATCACCGAGAAAGGATAAAGTTTGACATCATAAAATCTGCCCATTATCCAATGGTTTTGGGAATGCCCTGGCTACAAAAACACAACCCATACATCAATTGGACAGCTGGTTCCCTGTTCTTAGGTTCCGAATTTTGTATGTCCCATTGTCTGCTCCAGGATCCTTCACCGACAACATCAGAAGAACATTCAACAACTCAGCAAGATCCTCCTATGGTCTTCAACATCATCCAGGTTCCTAAAACCTACCAGGAATACGCCAATGTGTTCTCTTCTGCTATTGTCCAATACCTGCCACCCCATAGGCCTGAGGACTGTGCTATTGAGACTGAACCTTCAGCTGTGATTCCCTTTGGAAGGATGTTCATCCTGTCTGAACCAGAGAAAAAGGCCCTTCGTGAATACCTAGATACTAACCTAAAAAATGGCACCATACGCCCATCCAAGTCTCCGGCTGGAGCTTCATTATTCTTTGTTCCTACAAAAGACACCAAGGAACTCAGACCTTGTCTTGATTATCGAGGTCTTAATCAGTGCACCCTTAAGGATCGTTATCCATTACCCTTGATCTCAGATATCCTGGAAGCCGTAAGAGGAGCCTTAATATTCACCAAATTGGATCTTAGGGGTGCTTATCACTTGATTCGTAGAAGGTGACGAATGGAAGACAGCCTTCAGAACACCCTTCGGTCATTACGAATACTTGGTCATGCCCTTTGGACTCTCTAATGCTCCAGCAATCTTCCAATGTTTCATGGACCGGGTGTTTTCGGATTTCGGATATGATATTTCTTTTCGTCATCGTCTACTTGGACGATATTTTGATATTCTCTAAGGATCCTCTCAAGCATGAAGAACATGTTAAATCAGTGTTACAACGGCTACGCGAACACAAGCTTCTAGCAAAACCAGAGAAATGCCTTTTTCATGTTTCCACTGTTCACTATCTAGGATTTGTCCTTAGCCCAGATGGCATAGGCATGGATCAATCCAAGGTTAAAGCCATACTCTCCTGGCCAACTCCAACCTCCGTAAAACAGATCCAATCTTTCCTGGGCTTGGCCAATTTCTATCGGAAGTTTATACCATCCTTCTCCGAGATTGTTCAATCGATCATCTCCTTGTTGAAAAAAGATACTCCCTATCGATGGACCCCAGCCCAGGAGAAGGCTTTCCAACGCCTAAAAACAGAATTTACACAAGCCCCCATCCTGGTTCAACCTGATATAAATCGACCATTCTTAGTGGAAACAGATGCCTCTAACTATGCTATCAGAGCAGTTCTGAAACAGGAACTAGATGACGGGCTGGAACATCCTATTGCCTATCTTTCACGGACATTGACCTCCAGTGAAACTCATTACTCAGTCTTAGGAAAGGAACTTCTAGCCATCCGCCAAGCCTTCACCGAGTGGCATCATTTACTTCTAGGAGCTAAACATCCTGTCCAGGTTCGGACGGACCATCGAAATCTCCAAGTGTTACAGGCCCTGGAATGGAGGAACAGCCGTCAGGCCCGTTGGGCGTTCTTCTTTGCTCAATACCAGTTCCAAATTCACCATGTTCCGGGAACACAAAACGTAATTGCTGACGCCTTGTCTCGGCGACCTGACTATGAACCTCCTGATGACCGAGCATTTCCTAATATGTTTCCCCACACAATAATTGTAGCCCAGGCGACCAGCCTCCTAGAGGAAGTCTGCAGTCAGACTCAATCCTCGGAACTCTGGAAAGGTATCTCGGACAGGAACCAGTGGAAACTGAAGACCAAAGATGGATACTTGTTCAAAGACAATGCCTTGGTCATCCCAACACAAAAACTACAGCAAAGGATAATAAATCTCTGTCACGATACTCTTTACTCCGGGCACCCTGGTATTACCAATACCCTCCGATTAACACAAAGGCAATTTTGGTGGCCTGGAGTGAAAACTGATGTACAAAGGTATATCCAGGCATGCTCTGTCTGTAATCAAAACAAACATGACAACAAGAGACCAGCGGGTTTATTGCAGCAACCTCCACTTCCAACAAGGCCTTGGGAATTCATAGCAACAGACTTCATTGTGGAGTTACCACCTTCCAGGGGATACACAACCATCATGGTCACCATTGATTTGTTCAGCCATGTGGCCCATTTTACACCTCTGTTTAAACTACCATCCTTGTCAGAACTTGCTAGAATTTTCCTGGAACACATATTCCGACTACATGGACTCCCTTCCAAGATCATATCAGACAGAGGGCCCCAATACATTTCTCAGTTCTGGAAACATCTTTGCCAGATACTAGGAATCCAACGCGCTCTTTCCTCAGGATATCATCCCCAAACCAACGGAGCCACAGAGCGCGTAAACCAAACCTTGGAACAATACCTCCGTTGCTTCGCTACCAAGGTCCAGGACGATTGGTCCCTCTTAATACTAGTGGCAGAATTCGCCTATAATAATTCGGACCACTCTGCTATTAAGACCAATCCTTTTTTCTGTAGCCAAGGATTCCACCCTTCGGTTCTACCCTCCATCCTTCCCCATCCTACACCAGTTCCAACAGTCGATTCCTGGATTGAAATGCTCATTAATGTTCAAAGAGAAGCCAAAGAACAATTATAAAAGACCAGGTGCCAGACCAAACTGTATGCGGATTCCAAACGAAGACCAAGCCCCTCCTACACAATAGGGGATAAGGTTTGCCTGTCCTCGAAACTACTACCACGGCATTTGCGACCAAATAAATTGGCTCTTCTATATTATGGGCCATTCCTTATAAAGGAAATCATCAACCCAGTGGCCTACCGACTCAAGCTTCCAGACTCCTGGAAGAAAATCCACCCAGTCTTTCACACGTCCTTAATAAAGCCATATGTTCAGACCTCTCGAACTAACCTTCAGCCCAAACCAGTAATCATCAATGACCAACTGGAGTATGAGGTCTCCAGGATTTGCGATTCTAGAAATAGACGTGGCAAACTCCAGTACCTAGTGGAGTAGAAAGGATATCCCCCTAGTGAACGTACTTGGGAACCTATCTCAAATCTAAATACCCCCAGGATACTCAGAAGGTTCCATCTCATACACCCGGGCAAACCCGGTGGAACGAGTTTCCGGAGGAGCATTGCTGTCATGAACCTTCGAACTCGCCCCTTCTGGGCTTCCTGGTCCCTGTCACGTCGGGCCTTACACTCCATAATACTACCAACATGGCGGCAAGCTCAGCATGCTGCTACTAGCTGTGTTTGGACGTGTGTTCCGAACCTTCTCCAGTGCTACTTGCTATCCCCTGGCCCCTGGATTCCCTTCTTCTGACTTCTTCCCTCTTTTCTACTTCCCGGAATCTCTGTGCCGCTTCCGCGCGCTCCCAACACCTTCTTGAATACTCCTGGAGTTTCCAGTGATCCTGGACATCAAAGCTGAATGTAATTTGGAAGCCGAGGACAGCCCAGCGGGCTTATTTAAGTCCCGAACCATACGAAAGAAGACTCCACCAAAGGAGGACAGCAGGCAACATAGACAGGTGAGAAGGGGGGAAACCTGTGACAGTCTTATACATATTAGGACTAGAGATGTTGCATTCTGCAAGTTATGAAAATATAATGAAGACTAAGATTGGGACGGCGAGACAGCTACCTTTCTTGGTGCGCAGATTTGCGAGAGAAAGGGTGGGTTTTTCCATGAGTGTAATACTATTGCTGTATAAACAGTGGTTTTGCCCTGCCATATTGTATGGTCTGGAGGCTCTGGTGATGAACAATCTAGATTGGCTCAATAAAAAATAAGTTTTTTTGGCAGAATATATTAGGTCTCCCACAGTCCACTCCGTTGGAGTACCTACGATTGGAGCTGGGTCTCTTATCGATGAAAGCAATGATATTAAGACGGAGGAGAGAGTTGTATTTGAGAACTCAAACTCTGCTTAAAGACAATCTCCTGGCCTGTACTGATTTACACAATCCTGTTGGAATTTGGAAAGGAGACAAATATTTTCAACTGATAAATGATTTGTTCCTTTCTGTGAATTTGTTTCCAGATTTTAATCGTGGGACACAGTTTGATGCCTTGAAGAATACTTTTGCATGAAAGGTGGCTTATTGTGACTGGATTCGTAATAATGAACATTTAGCCTCACTCCACGGTTCTGCTCCGGTCTCTATGGTAACGCATAGGTTTATGAGACCCCAACCTTTTTTAATGCTGTGTCCCGATCTCGATGTTTGTAGGTTAAGACTGTTAATGCCAGTGCGTGATAACATAGAGGCATGTCTGAAATTGCCAAAGGATGCTAGGTACTGTAGAATCTGTATGATCCCTGAGAATGAGGAAACGGTTTGGGACATTTTTACAGAGTCCCCCAAGTTGGGTCCACTGTATCTGATTTATCTTGGTCATTTGGTTCACAGTTATGAAGCAATTTTAGATCATGAATTTTGGACATATTGGGCCTCCTTACACGGTAGGAGGTAACCATGCCGCTATTGGAGCCATGGCTACCCCCTTACCGCCTTCTGGGTCCGGGTAGGTGGGGGCTTACCGGGACATTCCGACCCTGGAGGACCCAGTAAGTCCCCTTGCCAATTACCATTCCCCATTCCCATTCGAGCCCCCATAGGGCTCAATGGGAATGGGGAAGGAGCTAATAACGGTACCGCTATTAGCGGTACTGTTATCAGCTCTGAAGTCCCTCAGCGGGTCGCGTCCTTAACGTGTGGTCTAACCAAACGTTAAGGACGGGACCCACTGAGGGACCTCGTAGTAGGGCGGTAAGGGATTACCGGCACCGGTGCACTTACCGGTGCCGGTAATCCCTTACCACCTACCGTGTAATGAGGCCCATTGTCTTAACACTTATTCTGTACATATTGCTCTATATCAAGTGTGGATACACATTAAGAAGCATGTTTGACAAGATTTGGTTACAGTAAGGGCAATGTGGAGTAATGTGATTTTGATCTTTTTATGTTTTTTATTGCAGTCGTGTTTTTACAGTTCGTGTTTTTTAACTTAGAAGTATGTTTCAACTAAGAAATCAATTGTAATTATTCTTAAGTAGAGTAAATGTGATTGAAATTTTTGTTAATTTTACGTGTAAAGTTCTGATGAACTTAATAACGTTCTAAATACATAAATTAAAAATATGGTCTATGGTAGAGAGATAGACAGCATTACCCAGCCAATCAATGAAATCATCAATGTGAGGCACTGTGTATGCATCAAAAGCAGAGATGGCGTTAACTTTCATAAAGTCAATACAACACCTCCAGCTCCCATCGGGTTTTGCCACCAACACAATGGGGGACGACCATGGGCTAATAGATGGTTCAATAATATCAGCCTCAAGCATTTGATTGACTTATTGGATGATGGTTGCCTTGCTAGATTACGGTAATATATATATGGTTTTAAATGTACCAGTTTGCCTATAAGAGTGATGGTAGATATCCTTTACTCTCCCTGGTTCCTCTCTAGATACATCAGGAAATTGGCATATGAGGTCATATAGATCTTGTTTGTGGTTATTGCTAAGTTCGGGTGGAATCAGGACTTTGTTATCAGAGTCTTCAGGCAACAGACAGGATAGAATAGTGGCAGTAGACTCTGCAGGATTTTCCCTCCATTTTATATAATAGATTCAAATGGTATACCTGGGTCTTTAATCTGAAATCAGGTTGGGAAACTTTATAGTTAAAAGGGCCTGTTTGTTCTAAGACCACATATGGTCCGTGCCACTTAGACATTAACTTATTTTCAGAAGTTGGCAGCAATACCAAGACCTTTTGGCCTATTAAGGAGGATCTTAAGGTAACCATTTTGTCATGTGAGGTTTTCTGCTGTTCCTGTGCCTTGACCATGCGGTTCTAAACTAAGGATCTAACTACCTGCATGTGTTCATTTAGTAGGTTTGAAGTTTGGCAGAGTGGACATGGGGCTTGTTGCCTTTTTCCCAGGTTTCTCTCAACATATCTTGGATATCTTGAGGTTCCCGCCATCTAGTAATTCGAACAGGGAGAATCCTGTAGAAGCCTGGGGAGTCTTCCTTATTGCAAAGAGAGCCCAAGGTATCATTTGATTCCAATTTCTGACATCCTGTTCTACTAGGTTTCATAACACGACTTTCAGTGTCTTGTTAAACCTTTTGACAAGGCAATCTGTGGGTTATATGCTGAGGTTCTTAGAATGGTAATGTGTAACAGTTCTTTCACTTGCCCCATGAGTTTGCTCACAAATGCAAAGGCCTGATCTGTCAAGATTTCTTTGGGAAACCCTACTCGTGAAAAGAAAAGGGAGTAGGTGTTTTAAGATCTGTTAGGGTGGTGTTAGCTCTAAGGGGAAAGGCCTCTGGATATCGGGTGGCATAATCAGCTATCACCAAGATGTACTTGTTCCCTGACTTTGATGTTTCCAATGGGCCCACAATGTCTATGCCAATTCTTAAGAATTGGAAGTGGCTATAAGGTGACTGTCATGGTATAGGTGTACTTGTCTTTTGGCAGATTGCACATGACTGAATAAAGATCTTAATGTCAGCATGAATTCCAGGATAGTAAAACTTATTCAGGATTTGGGCTTGAGTTTCTGTCTATCCAAGATTACCATCTGTCAGATGGGAATGGGCTATTTCCAGTACCACCTGCTCATGACTTTTCGGTATGACTAGCTGGGTTTTTAGTATGCCCTCTGAAGTAGTGTCTCCCCGGTAGAGTAACCCGTGTTTCAAAAAGAAAGAAGGTCCTCCTCTCGCACGGCCCTCTTGATCAGGTACAATTTGCAAAAAGGCTTCAGCCAACCATGGGTCATTCCTTTGGACAAAGGCTAGGTCGTGAAGAGTTTATGTTGCCCCTTCATTGACTCTTCTGGGCTCGGGGTCTGGAGGGGTGTCAGGTGTCTTATTAGCCCCAGCGAAGCCTCGAGTACCTCGATCTGTTTACTCCTTCCTGACCAATTCCTTTACAATAGAGAACAAAGCTCTCTTGAGCACCCCTTGCACAGTTATCCCCCTGGTGGATTTGGAAGGGATCCTTTCCATGATTCTATAACAACACTTTGATGTCAACCATGAAGGCTGTATCTATAACCCCTGCTAGTACATCAATTCTGAACTTCCATGCTAGTTGTGATTTGGGAGCTAATCTGATGTAGGTATTTGGGGGTGGAATCAGAATCAGATCAGTGGAGATTAGTCTTCTTTCACCTGGGGGAATGATCTTTTCCCTACTGCTGCAAATATCAAATCCAATAGAGCCCTTTGTGGCTACCGAAGGGTCTGATGCTCTGGCACTTTACTTCTCAAAGTGTAGGGTACCCCAACTTGCATCGGTTGAGCATTCCAATTCTAAAACCACTTGTGAAGGTATCATGAGTCAGACACAGACAACAGGTTCAAGTTCGGTTTATTAACTCAAAAGGCAGGGTAGAGTAATACCTAACTTGCCCTATGCTGAGGTGGGATTTCCCTACCTAAAGAAATCTAAGGATAGTCTGCATCAGGAAGTCGAAAGTAAAACACCTGTCTGTGACCAAAACCAATACTTGTCCTCACAACTAACTGCAAACAATGTGTACAGATGTCAGCATCAAAATAAAGTGTTCTAAACAAAGTTCTGAGCTTATTCTATCTCCTGGCTTGTAATCAGCTCCTCTTCCCCAAGTTCAAAGTAGTTCATAAAGAACAGGGCTTCAAAGCTTCCAGCTTCCAAAACAACACTTGACTTCAAAATCACCAAAAGGTCTTTGCACAACACACGTTTCTTTATAGGTGGTTACGGTGGCTTTTCCATTCAGGAGGCATCAGGTGTAGGCGCAGTGTTTGGACCACATGGTCCACCCATTACAGGTCATGCCACCGTTACCCCTCCTTGACTGCTTTTCTATTAACACGAGTCCACTACTTCTCCTTAGCAGTGAAGCCTGCTTCTTTCACATGCGTCACACTCTCCTGATACTGTATTCTAGCTTGCCTGGTCACAATGTACATGTTACGATTGCTTGTGTTCCCTTGGCTCTTGCCCAAGCTTGTTTCCTTATAACATAGAGTTCTGTGCACTTTCTCAGCTTTGGCCGATGCTGGATTTCTCATATCATGCACACATCTCTTTGTGCACTCTTGGCTTTGCTACTTGTTTTCAGTTAATGTAGTTCATTGTTTCAAAACAGTTAAAAAAACTTTCACACCTCTTAAGATACAAGAGTCTTCCCAACTTCCTTTCATTTAATTTGGTATTCAAAAATACCTTATGTCTGCTTTCACTTCACATAACAATGCATAGTTTCCATGTACGTCAATGTCCATAGCTTTATTTCTATGACTGCCTGCCAGCCTGGTGCTCCCCGTTCTGGTTACACTCACTGGTCCGACTTACAGCTCCTTGCAAGGTCCTCTGCCATCACGTGTTGCTTTCGCCCTTGCGGTCCCTCGCTTCTTCTCCCAGCAGTCTGCCGTGGCTTGCGCAGAGCCAGCAGTGCTTCCCCTGCGATGCAGGACTCATATGACCATTTCCCTGGGTCTTGCTGGTCTCCTTCTCACGACTTGCCTCTGGCCTCCAGCATCCTGTACCTTCACTTCCCACTGCATATGGTCTGCACTTTTCCACGGGTCTCATGCGCTCCTCCTGCTACACTGCTACACCAGAGAGATCTCCTGAACCCAGAAGTTCATGGGCCTTCTCCCAGAGCTGACACAATTTCCTTCGTTATTCCAGCTTTTAAAATTCCCATCTCCATTCTGACTCCAAAAAGGAATATACCACTCACCAGTAAAGCGGTAGTCTTGTTTCACTCTTGTTGTCTTCCTCCTTGTCCCAGTACTTGGCTAGGTTTGATAGGTTTCTCCTTTAACAAAGTGAGGATGTGTTGTTCTAGATGTCCTCTACTGAGTCCCAGTAGCATGCTGGTGTATTCTGGGCAATACCTTAGCGGAATTCCAGGGAAAGGGCTGACAAAAGCTTATAAAGGCTTGCGGGATGGAGGGTGCATTGTGGAAGGGAAATGGGGAATACCATGTCTCACCTGATGACGTCCTATCCCTACTCCCCAAGTTTCCTCCACCCAGGGTCAGGATCCAAAAGTGATGGCCTTTCCCTGGCCAACTGAGAAGATGATACCGGGGGAAAGGAAGTGAGGACACCATCAGGTTCCTCACAACAATCCCAGCCTGAAATCAAAGCAATAATATCGGTAAGGATCCTGTACTTAAATGGCTAGTACGTGTTTGATTAAAAGGTCATCATAATCGGAGTGTTAAAATCGAGTGAATGCACTCACAATTAATTCCCAATATAAAATGGAACTTGAGGCTTGTTTATGAATGTAAGATGCACAGGGTCTGTAACAATAGGTATAAGCACTGATTAGATAAAACTGAAATTCTTAAAAAGAATCATAGGATGTAACTTTGAAGTTAACCGTAAATTGCAAATAATTGGCAGCTAATCAGTTAGAGGACCTTACCTCAACAAGAAACAGCGTTCTAAAACTTTGAGGGTGCCATGTTGGTAACACAATGTCTGTCTTCAGTAGGAAGTACTAGGACACCCTCTTGTGACAGCGTGATAACATCACAAAATGTGAACATCAGTGTTTTAAATATGCAAATAATACACTGAAGTGTATCTTGTAAACGAGTAACAGTCTCTTCAATCATTATTATGGAACATACAATTCTGGGGAGTTGTCATATCCACCTTGGTATTTCATAATATTAGGATTCAGCAGTTATTTGTCATTTTGGGTACGGGAAGACGTCCAGATTGGTCCATTGAGGAAATCTGACCATGTAGTTTACATGAGAGTCCACACCTATTAGCGATAGCTCTGCTCGATCTAGGAAGGTGATAACGACATCCATGTTTATAGGTAATTTTCCAGTCAGACAAAAATTGATAATCATGAAACATTTATAATCTACTGATACTTGATCAATGCATCCATACAATATAGATAATGATTTACAAATTGTTTTCAGTTGTTAGGTTATATAGAATAAACATAACATTAATGTATTGGATCTGTTAGAATTCTCAATAGTTCACTAATTTCCACTGACAATGATTAAATATTTTTACAGAATAAAGATACACATATTTGTATACCACCCACATTTTTCATAGCAGATTCTCATCAGAAATTCAGGTCATTCAAATATAACTTTCAAAATTTCTTCTTATTTACTGATCTAGCATTTATTATAGTAAACATCAGGTGATGTTCATAATATGTATTAATCAACCTTATTATCTGCATGTAGGTACATCTCATCATTTCCACGTAATAGAAACTTTGATTCAAGGTACATCAAATATTCAAATATGCTTCTCCTCCTAATTGTCTTTGACCCCAGGCTTAAGGAGCACTCATTGGATTCAGCCTCTGATGCTGAAATGCAATTAGGAACCTTATAGGAATCACAGGTACAGTTGGATGGTGGCAAGGGAGAGCTGGCTTCCAGCCTACCCTCTACTTTCAGTGGAACTACTGGCCCTTCATTGAACCCTCACTGGAATCTCTGGCTCTGCAGTATGGGCTCTCCTCCTGACCCCTCTGGTTAATTGTTATCCTCCACCTGATCCCTGTGGAACTGCCTTTTCACCTGACCCATGCAGTAACCTATGTGTCTATGTCGTAGGCTCCTCCCACCTCTGTGTCAATGACACCACCGTTCCCAGCATCAACCGCATTATCCCGTAGTAGAACCCTAATCACCACCAATCCCACCTACTGCTTCTGCTTCAGCAACAATGGCTGTAGGAGTCAGATTTCTGTGCACCTCACCCATAATCTGTGCTTCACCCTCTTCTGAATCCAAGCAGGCGGCTACATGATCCACTTCCAATAGATCCAGATCACTGTACTCCTCATGCACAGACAGCACCATACCAGATTCCTCCTGTTGCATCTCTTCCAAATTTCCCAACAAAAAAAAGAGTTTCTCCTAAATAAAGCAAGAAAAAAAATGAAGATGCTCAACTAAAGACCGGCTTGCCAAATAAACTGGCCTCCAAAGTAAAGACAAAAGAAAGGTTTCCCCAACTTAAGTAACACAGTTTTCAAATTCATATCACAACACAAAAGAAAATGATTACATGATAAACAAGAGTAATGGCTTCCCAATCAAACTGCCTGAATGCTGTGTAGTGGGGCAATTGTTGGTTAGAGAGCAGGCCCCACCCCCCGCCTTCCCCAGAAAAAACAGAATTACAAAATCAGAAAGAACACATTTGAAAATGCACTTTAAAATCTCCTGGAAATGCAGTTGGCACAAAGAATAGTTAGTTTTGCTACACAAGTAGGGACAGAGAAGGCATTAGCATGCACATTTAGTGTGTCTTTTATAAAAGAATAGACTAGGTGGCCAGTAAGCATGTACCAAGGATGAGGGACTCTCGACACATAGTAGGGCAGCATTTCTATAGGCAGGAATGAGGTTGCAGCGTACCCAAATGTAGAAATGTTATGTGCCAGGCAATGCACCGGGACTCAGTAGACAGCAAATAAATGCAGAGCAAATATGTCCTACAGAGCAGCAGAAAACGTGACAAGCAGCTGCCATTCATTTTTGAACCAGCAGGTAATTCAGATTTGAAACTTTAAGAAAAGCCCATTTGAGCATGCTTGAACAAATCAGGGGAAATGCAGTCCTTGGCTAGATGGTGGCTACCCAAAGGAATGTCAAGGCCAAGCCTTTGCTGGGAGTGTACACGGTGGAATAATATCTTATTGTGAGCGATCAGCTGCCAGATAAATCAAGTTGCAAAGACATGGCAAACCGTTTTAAGTTTATGGGACGAACTGAGCATCCCAGGAAATCAGAAGGAGTTGGCAGATTAATGTATTCTGCAGTGTGCTAGGCATGACGGGAAGATGCAAGAAGTGGCTAAAGGAAAAACAACAAAATGCAATGATGAAATCTTAGCAGGGTAAGAGCAGGATGACTCACAAAATAATGTATTCATAAATCTGTCAAGAGCAGGATGGCGATCACGGATTGCGAACCAGGGCTTGAGCCTTGGCGACTCATGGCATGGGAAGTAACATGGCATATTTGATTTAATTAAAATAAGGCAATATGCTTGTTTCTCTCTCTCTTACCTAGATAGACGTGTCATCATGCAGCCAGTTCATGGATAGTGTGACTGCGTTGTGCCCAATGAGCTCATGTCTTTGTTCACTGCAGAAGTAATTTAGCGCCTACCAATTAATTTCCAGACATGATGAGTAATACACTGTTTTAGGGGAAGGTTCATGGGTGGGTTCTTAGACAACGATTGTCCAATCCGTAGTTGTACACATCTAGGATTCCATATGTAGCTTAGTAGAGGGAGCCAATGATTAGGAGCAATAGGTTTTCATAACTGTGACATCACAATGACTCATTTGTACTATATAAACTCCTGTTTTCTGTTCAAAAGATGGAGAATGTTGGAGTGCGAACTTGGCTTTTATCTTGCTTTTTCCCCAGTCTATTGCAATAAACTGGGTTACCTTGCATTTGGCATACCACAATCACTCTGTGTTGTCTCTTTTTTGACAAATACCAGTTAGAGGGCTATTTGGCTTTTGACCTCTGTTTTCAGCTTCACACGCAAAGAAAGAAAGTAAAAATAAAGGATTCCCAGCCAAATAAAAGCAAATGTTTTTGAATCACAAAGAACACAGAGCCCCACATAGGAAACATGAATTTGATGGATCTTCATATAGGCAAGCAAACTAGTTTTCTGCCTAAGAACGCACCTGAAGGACTCCACATGAGAATACCCAATTGTGGCATCACTCTGAATCATTGCACAATTCCTGAATCAAATAGACTTCCATATCTCATCCAAACTCAGGTTAGAGATTCATACATCGCAATTTTTGGGCTGCCTGCCGTAGTTTCAGCCGAATCCTGCGAGTGAGCCTGCGGGTATTTGCGGGAAAGAGTTTGGGGAGATTTGCCAAGGCTTATTCATGAACAAAGCTGGGCATGGATTTAAGTCACAACTTGACTGGGTTATTACCTGAGTAATTGCAATAATCCTTGCCAAACTGTCTCTTTATATGTATGTTCTTGGTCGCGTGCACAAGTAACACAGCACAAATAAAATGTCCAAATCATGGGCTGGAGTGTGGTGCATACACACCAGTGGGCCATTGTACAAAAAATGCAAATTGCTTATGTGCTGTTGGATCCCCTGCATGTAACTCATAAAGCGAAGTGCACTCGTGAAGAGTAAATCGAGGCAAAATCACGTTTACTCTACAATTTCATTCTACGCTTTGTGAGAAATAAATCTGCAAATTAAGCTTTGCAGGCATTGTTTTCCAAATAAATCCTTGCTATTTACTAGGTGTAATTGCAAGGCGCATTCCATTGGAATCCGTATTTTATACGCTTGTATGAATATGTCATGGAGGGATAAACCGGTGCTCTTTCAAGATGAAGGGTGAAAGCCTGGGTGAGATGCAAACTGTGCTCTGCTGCCCTCCTAGGGGCAGCAGCAAAATGGGGCAGCGTGTTAAATGGTAGCATAAAAGCATAATGCCTTGCTTTTACACCCCCGTTTAATAATGTCTATGAGCCCCTTTATTTCCCTTGCTGTACCTTTTCAAGGAAGCTTTCATTCACAATCGTACAAACTCAATTGAAAAATGACATTTTATTTTTAAACAATAGAATTTATTTCCAAGCCATAAATTGAGGATGTTCTAATAAATGGAATAGTTGATGCAATGTTGTTAAAATGTACAAAACGTCTTCATTTAAAGAGAATTCGGTGCTGGCTCTTTCTGCTGCTGCTTGTTGTTGGTTCAAGTTCTTTCAATCTCACAGAGCACCTAAACCATGCAGGGAAGTCGCAGTCTGTATTCCGGGGGTATGATTGGCTCCAGGGGGGCTCCTAGCCCTTTCCATGCAAAATTGTTCACAGCACACGCAAATTGCTTTACCAGCTTGAGCCTTTTTCAGGCGGTGCCACCCATTCACAAAGTAGAGCTCTTTATCCAGTGCAAGAAGGTGACAGAGAGTTAATGATGCCACTAGTGGACAGCTTTATTGGATTAATGTGCCAAATGAGTCATTTACTCTCGCCTAGTGGCACCATGAATGTCAACACATGGCTACTAAAGCAGGACCAAGCTAACCCATAGACACTAGTTTGAAGCTGGATTGATTTTTCGCCCACATTACCTCATGCAGCAAATGTTGTTACCACATGTGGTAATCCAGGAAATCCACCCACCTGCAGGAATACTCAGGTACAGCGCTAATAGATGTTCATGAAACACTGCGCGTGGTATTTCAGAGAATCAGCATGCATTATCTAAAACATGTCTTTTTTTATTAATTTTGGAACTTATTTTGTGGTTGGAATGGATTACACAGCTACTGTACCATTGTTAGGCACACAGGGGTCATTATTGAAAACAGGTGCTTTGAAAACAGGTACTTTGAAACACTCTTTTTTTGTGTATGAGCGACATACAAATGCCCAATAAATAATTAAAGATGATTAGAAGATGGGGACCCGACGCTTTTCCCACCCTTTGCCCTCCCCCCTAACCCCCCACACATTTTCTGGATATTTTTCCTTAAGTGATGAATGCGTAGCCAGCGCAAACCCTCTACCTTTTGTTTGGAGGTAAAAACTGTTTGCTTCCTGATCAGGCGGAATGTACCGCACGTGGTAAATACAGCCCAACCCATGATTAGGCAGCCAGTCAAACACGCATCCTTTGCAAATGCCAGTTGCTTTTACCGTTACCGCCAACCTCATGATGAGGTCCATAGAGGGAAGAATCCTAGGCCAGCACTGCAGCACACATACGATAGACATGTTTGCCTAAAGTTTAAAAAAAAGTCAAACTCAAGCTACCGCCAGGATACTCCACAATGGTCTTCATCAGTGGTTTGGTAATTAATGGTCCCTTATATTTGTTTATTCCTACGTCTGTGTGGTGCCTTAGGAACGAAGATTACAGTCAACAACAAGGGCGTGTTTTGCTTGTCCCAATAGCCTTATTTGGGTAGAGATCTAGAGTTCTTTTAGAGGTCAGTTGCAGTTGGGGTTGGAGCGCGCGTGGAGTTCCAAGGAATCGCCTTTATGAACTTGTGAAATCTGCATGCCATTATCAGCAGGGAATCGCTGGGGCTACTGATTCTGGCAGGCTCCCAGAAGGGGAAGTGAAACAGTTCATGGTGGTCGACAGAATGTCCAATCAGACAGCAGCAAAGTCCCAGGAAATATGTCATTCGTACATCTCGAGTACCCACTGTTTCCAGGAAGAGAAGGCATTGTTTTTCTATTTCTGTAGCATGCGACGAAAAAACACAATTGCAGGGATATTCAATTCCCTCTATGCCATGAATCCCACCCTTCCTGGTTCCTTATAACTTCTTTTAAGCATGTGCACGTGCGCATTTAGACCGTAGCTTAAGCTCTTAGGCCTTACTAAGAGTCTGCAGTTAGTGACAAAACAGCTGCTATTTTACTGTTAGGGTGGTTTGGTCAGTCAAACCCTGTAAATCACCACTAGGAAATGGACGTCATTGCCCTCCACTTTTCATAGATCTTGCAGAGGAAGCAGAAAAGCACATCCGCCACAGCTGAGTGGTGAAAATACCACAGGCTTCACTGTACAGGTCCACAAAGCATAAAACCCAGGCATAAATGTTTTACTCCTTAGTGTTATGTTCCACCTGATCATGCAAAATGCAGTGTTAACTGCTGTACTTTGTCTTGTAAATTAACCGTAATCACAAGGCGCCAACATTTTCCTGTGGTTACCCTTTGCCTTCGCCCTTGATTTTCTTCCTCAATTCAACACTTGTGAAAAATGCCTCCTCTAAAAATGCAACATCTTAACTCTTAATTTACCACCTACATTTACATTTTAAAATTGCACCTGCCCGAAAGCAGGTGATATTTGTTCATGCAAGTGTCCATGCACATGGGTGGGTCAAATCAACTCAACATGGACACCAACAACTCACAACAGGACACACATAAAATTAGCAATTAATGGGTTGGAACTGCACACATAAAGTCGAAATACCCCAGCCTCACTTTTCCACCACCATGCAAAGAGGAGGACTTCAGACAGCTAAAAATGGTGTTACAGGCACAGATGGGACAGCAGCAGCAACAACAGCAGCAAGCCCATCAGCCAACACCCCAGGCACTCTCTGGGCAGCACATCAGCCAGTACCCGAGGCACTCCTACAGGCAGCCCCTGGTGCAGCCCCCCAGCCCCCAAAAGGCAGCAAATAAGACTGCACCCCAATCCTACCTGAAAGTAGCCCGTCAGCCAACATCCCATGACCCCCTTTGCAGACAGCCCATCAGCCTGCACCCCAGCACCACAGAGTGCTCCTCGGTCTGACTACCCAGTGACTCCTGCAGGAAGAATATCATCCTGCACCACAGCCACCCCTGCAGACAGTCCATCATGCAACACCCCAGGCCTCCTACATGCAACCCATCAGCCTGCAACCAGCAGTCCTGCAGGCAGCTGGTCATCCTACACCCCAGGCCCCCCCAGAGGGTGCCCGTCAGCCTGAACCTCTGTAACCTCATAGCAGTGCCAGGGCAGGAGGAGGGGTAGAAGAGTTTGAAGGCCTCAAACACGGAGGGTGCACATGCCCCGCCTGTCATACCTTGACCTCACAGACCAGCTGGTCCTTTCCACCTATTGTCTGGACCTACACCATCTACAGCTTCCTGGATGAAATTGTGCACTGCATTGAGCCCAGCAGAAATACTGGAAGGTCTATTCCCCACTGTTGAAGCTCTTTATAGTGCTATATGCCTCTGACAGAGGTGATTTTTAGCACTCAACATACTGTGGTGCTGGCACATGACATTACCCCGCCGTGCTTACCCCATATCCTCTTAGAGTAGTCTGCCATGATGAGATGGATCCATCACCACATTTCATTTCCCACTGACTGAGTGGCCCTAAATCTCATGAAATGCCAGTTTTACAACATAGGACTGAAACATGCAACCCTTCAACAATGTGCAGATGGTCTGTGATGCAGACCTTCTCTTTACCCACATGTGTGCCAGATTTCCCGGCTCCACCCATGACTCTGTGATCATGGTTGCAAGCAACATTCCACATTTCATGGTTGGATCACCTGAGTATCAGGCGTGGCTTCTGGGTATGTATCAGAGGGTCCAGGGGTGGACTGGCAATTAAACGATACACTGGTGTGGAGGGCAATTGTCTAGTAAAATAAGGAAGATGCCAAATACTTGCAGGACACCCAGGTGGTGAACATAGTGCGCCATACGAGCAGTTCAATGAGACAAAGCACATTCATTGAATGTACAACTGCACAATGTAGTAGACTGCCGATGATTGGCTTGGAGGAGGGCATGGCTAGAAATCGAGTTATGTGAACGTACAAGGAGCTCACAAGGACAAAGTCACCTTCACCCAACCTCATATTTCCATTCCTGTGATGTCCCAGGTGCGGGACATCAGCAGACAGGGTGACTTAGGTGGTACGCAACCTGGATAGCTGATCATGATGCCAGATGGCCTGTAAGTGCTCCCAACTCAAAAAAAGCAGCAGGCTGATAATGCAGTCTGAAACCTCAGAGGAAGGGGCAGATGATGGAGAGTATGAGCTCCTGCAGAGGCCGAGATGGGTCACCGACCATGTGATGTCACGCCACTCTTGTGTCAAACATGACACGCATGTATAGGACATGCAATCCAGCTACCATTGTCTGCACTCAGTGACTATTACTGCCCCCTTTACATCAAAAAGACAGTACGACAGGTTACAGACTTCAAGGCAAACAGACGTCACTTCTCAGACATGCATACCAAGGCATAGCTCATAGACAGGAATTCTAGTTATGATATGATATGATATGGCATTTGTAACGCGCCTATACACAAGTGTTTCAAGGCGCGACGAGGCAGGGAGGGGGGAGCAAGGGGAGACAGACAACGATCCTACTAGGCCAGGTGTCATTCAGATCGCGCAAGTGCATGGGTAGGGGGGACGGGAAAAGTGCAAGGGGGAAGGCAGAGGGGAAAGTGCAGTCCAGGGTTAGTAATGAACAAGATAAATAATAAGGGCCAGCTGGTGATAAGTGCAAGATAAGTGCAGACAAGTGCTGGGAAGGGAGGCTGTAGGGATACAGAGGAAGTCCCGCAGTGCAGGGGTTGCAAGGCAGGCAGTGCAGAGGAGAGTGGCTGGGCCAAGGACCGAGATTGGTGAGTTGCCCAGTTGCTGATTCAGTACAGTTTCAGTGATTTAGCAGGGGAGAGGGGGAGAGAAAGCAGAAGCAAAGAGGAAGGTTTTGAGGTGCTTCCGGAACCGGAGATGGTTCTCCTCAAGTTTCAGGGAGGCAGGAAGGCTGTTCCAGAGGGAGGCTCCTGCTGCGGAGAGAGATCTCCCCCCAACTCGTTGCTTGGAGAAGCGGCTGACCCTGAGGGAGTTGGAGGCGGAAGAGCGAAGTGCTCGAGAAGGAAGATATTTAGGAAGGGAGAGTTGAAGGTATTTTGGCCCCAGTCCCCAGAAGGCCTTGTGGACAATGCAGAGGGTTTTGAACTTAATCCTCGCAGCCACAGGGAGCCAATGTAGCGATTTCAGTCCTGGAGAGATACGGTCCCTGGGCTTGAGGCCAAGGACACGTCTAGCAGTCCTTGTGCCAAAATATGTCACTGCCTACCACCTTCGACTGTGTTGATGGCCTGCACATGACACCAAGCCCAACTTGCACACACAGACATGAGACTCAACTGTCTTACTTATACTACCGCAGCCCATAGACGGAAATGGAGGTTGCATGTTCACAACCACTGAAAAGCTTGTTCCACACACAATTCAACATATTGATATTTCTACCATTGCGGCATTTGAGAAAATGAAAAAAAAAATGTTTGGTTCACAGGTGACGCCAGATAACTTACGTGCTATGTGCCAAGTGACAACTCTGTTTAATACCGTGAAACCCAGACAGCACTGCTACAAGGCTGCCCACACCTGTAGCATCATTTAGCAATCATTTGGGGTTCTTTAGAACCTCTTTTGGTGTTTGCACCGGACAGGTAGTGAATGTATGTACCAAGCTAAGAAAGTCTGTCTCATTGTGGTCATATATTGCACAACATTGCCATCAAGCGTAATATGCCCATCCCTGGTGAGCATGGTGATGATGAGATGGTGATGATGGTGGCCAGCAACACTACAACTTTGATGGCCTAGTCCTGTGGAAGGAAGTCATAAATAACTTCTTCTGATAGAGGGAAGTGCATCACTGTAAACAATACCGTGCCCCACCTCACCAAACCCCTCTTCTTCTGAATGGAGGATATCACAGGGGCAGCCTGCTGGTCTTGGAATCAAGACCACACAGAGCAACAGAGGTTCGAATCCCGGGTAGAAAACGAACTCTGGTATTGGGTGAGTTATAAAAAAAACAATTACAATACATTAAATTAAGTTATAGAAGGTTTCAACTAAATAGCAACAACAAGTAAAGGATTTCATTGCACAGGGAAAGGTGGCAATGGATGCTGCTCCTTTATCAGGGTTAGAGGTAAGGTAAATAAATAACAACGAGGTCCGGTTCAAGCTCCAAGAAATAAAGCGTCCAGGGGGCGTGCAAAGAAGCTAGAGTCTAGGGCCATGTCCAATATGGACGGGTCCTGTGTGAGACCAAAAAATAAGTCCAATGTCTGTGTAAAACAAAATACAAGATGTTGACAAATCCAAATAAATACGGTGGCAATCTTACCAGGGATAAAAATAAGGAAGGTGGGGTGAGGTGTGGGAGTGGGTGGCTGCACTTTGGTGCTTGGGAGCTGGCGCCTGTTTTGTTGATGATTCTTTCACAGCAGGAGCAGCAGCTTGTCTAGAGCAGGCAGTGGACTGCTTTATTGGTGTAGAAGCAAAGGTAGGGAGTGTCACGGTAGAGTTGGGATTGATTTCCTCCCCAAGTACCCCTGAATGTGGGTATGGCTATGGCAGGTGGAGTTCAATCAATGCTATCGACACTGGGCATAATGTAGGCCCGCCTACACCTCCTTCGTTTTAAGATGGCTGGATTATTGCAACTCTTTGTTCTTGGCTTAGCCCCTGTATCTCCTTCACCACCTGCAGCTCCTCCAAAACTGTGCTGCACGCATATGCACTGGCACCCCATATGGTGCCCATGTGTCCCCCATTCTTTGATCTTTGCATTGGCTCCCAGTTCTTCACCGGGTTTGTTTCAAATCCCTGGTGATTGTGCACCGGGCGTTTTATGGCTCAGGTGCTGAATATCTCTTGGATACATTTCAATCCTATGTGCCCTCTCGTGAGCTGCGGTCGAAGGCCTCTTGTCTTCTTGTTGTTCCCCGCTATCAGTTTGAGCGGGTCTGGGGCCACTCCTTTTCGGTGGCAGCCGCTAAGCTGTGGAACTCCCTGCCAGTTCAGCTGAGAGCGACCAACAATCTTCTGGCCTTTCGCCAGCTGCTGAAAACCTACTTGTTCTGACTTTTCTCTAGGTTGTCTATTTAGTTTCTTCATCCATCGGTGTTCTTCTAGCGCCAAGATGCTTTGGCGAGCAGGTGCTCTACAAAAACAATTAACATAACATAACATAACCATCTGGTGGCAGAGGGTGGCATAGCTGTGGGCACATTGACAGACTACAGCAGAGGAGTGGGAGCTAAGGGAAGCATGGCAAGCAGCCGGGCTGTGCCTGGCTGCCTGCTCTTGGTCTGGGCAAGCATCCTCCCTATCCTGATTACAGGCCTTAGCAAAAGAAGCAGTGGCCTGCTCCAAGGGCAGTCAGGCACCCTCTCTAGTCTGAGCACACGCCTCTGCTGATCTATCTGCAGCCTACTTATAGCCAAGCCAGACATTCTTCCTGTCCTCTTGCCCTAAACATTCTTCCCTGATTTTGTTCCATGCCTCTGACCGACACAGCCTCTTATCCAGGGACGGGTTGGCATTAGCCATGATTGGTTCTAGCAGTTCCTTCTCATTATCCTCATCCTGTTTCTGGGCAGGCTCCATGGCTGACACTGTATCCATAACATCTGCTAAGAAATAGTCAGCCAGAGGGACTGGAGATCCATGTGCAGGAGCATGCAGAAATGTAGGTGATAACTGTTCCCGGTGAAGGCCCAAACTGTTTCCCTGGTGGAGGTGCTGCAAGCTTCCGACCTGACTGGGGAAGAAAGGGCTCCGCGGTGTAGTGGTGTCTGCTGCCACCGGCAAGTTGTCCCCAGCCCTGAAATGCTATATCTCATGTTTAGCCACAGTGGCAATGTTTGTTGATGTTGAGCAGATGTGCTTGTCACTATGGTAGGGCACATGCTGTCTCTTGCTGGACGAGGGCTAGATGTTGATGTTGCTGATGGGTGGCTTGATTGTCCCCTGTGGAACAGCCGTTTCTCCACCCAAGTCTTGAGCAGGATTGCTTGAACCCTCCATGGGCACACTGGCATTGTTGGTGCCTCTATCTCCATCATCTCCCTCCTTGCGAGTCCCTTTGTGGTCCCAAAAAGGTGGAAAATTGAAATATGTGGTCAGGATCCTTGGGACAGTTCCATATGACACACCTAAATACAACGTCTCTCTGTTGGACATCACTTTGCAATGTCTACTTTGCCGGAGTGACAGTTATCTACAGGACTGGTAATGCTATTATGTTTGATTGTCCACACAGTGTGTGTGTGTGTATATATATATATATATATATATATATATATATATATGTATATATATATATATATATACGCGGTAACGTCCATGTAGTTATGGTTAAGTTGGTGTTTCCATAGGAAGAGCATTTTTTGGGTGGCTTATAACTTCGCTCCCTCTGAACGAATCCTCACCAAACTTTGCAAAAAAAGTATATGGCCCTGAATTTTTTTGCAAAATTTGGAGAGGTTTGGTCCAGGGGGGGCAAAGTTATAGGGGGCGTCCCAAAACTTTTGTTTTTTTCCCATACACATAATGGGAAAAAACTTTGTGCACGCCTACAGCCCAAACCGCTGGACGGATTTACACCAAATTTGTGGCAGGATCGGGGGGCCTGATCCCGAAAGTGTGCTTATGCAAATTTGGTGTAAATCCGTCCTGTAGTTTTTTTTAAAATGACCAAAATGTAAGGCAAAAAAATTAGTGATATCTCCTTTCGCTCTGCAGACGGACATCCCTGTTCGCTCCGCGGACAGCGCCCCGATTGGCGAAACGGCTTGCGTGATGTCCGCGGACATGCGACGTGTTATCTGATTTTTTTGTGGCGCCCGCCATCTGGCATTCGCCGACGACCGCGGACAGCGTGGTGAAACTTGGATTAAAAATTGTATTTAGTGGAGTGTGTTGGTGTGTAAGACTGTTTGGGGAGGGTGGGGGAGTATGAGATAGGCTCAATGTTCTGTTTTTTTAATGTGCTAGACGCTTTTGTTGTGTTCGATTTGTCTGCAGACAACACGGCTGTAATTTTCTATATAAACTAAATGGTGGGGTGTTCTGAGGACAGAGTATGTGTCCGTTTTGTTCGCAAGCAAGCTAAAATTGAGCTAAGAACACTTGCGGTGTCCTTAAATGTTCGTACATAAACAAAATCGGGGTGTCCTGAGGACGCTGTCCGTATTGTACTCTGGCAAGTTGAATGTGTTCTAAGAACACTCGTGGTGTCCTGAAATGTTTGCAATTAAACAAAATGGGGGTGTTCTGAGAACGCTGTTCGCATTGATCGTTGTCAGGTTGAAAGTGTTCTAAGAACCCTCCTTATGTCCGCTGACATTACAATTTCCTATGGGCATTTCCTGACTTTTTGTCCACTAAACAAATGATAAATCCGGCTGCTGTGCACCGACATTATGTGATAATCCTATCATTTGCCCCATCGACCCGGCTTACCGGCTTTTGCAACACTAAATCATATCTCCCGCCACTAAGCCTGACATTATCAAAGCATTCATATTCCCCTTCTCTCTGCGTGAACTTACAGGGTGCGTATCCAAACGCGCGCAGTCGTCTCCAGTCCTACGCGACTTTACACAGAACCCGAAAAACAACACACATCATCTCAAAACACAGGGCACCACAATTCGGAATATGAAACTGTGATTTAAAAGCAAACAGCAACATTGTACATTTCGTAAAGTACATTTATCTGATATCAAATGTTTAGAGAATATTCAGCGATTTGCATTTGTCTTTGCTGTCGATCCGCAAAAGTTCATCTTGAGTCACGCCCTGTTCCTTTGCGCTACACAGGGTGTTGGTTTATGATAAAAGAAGCACTATGGTCGCACTGATAATCGGAATGCTGTTCCAAAAACGAGGCATTATGGATTACAAAATACTAGCATATTAAAAATGGCAGTACATGTTTAAGAAGCGACAACAGAACAACCTAATCATTGTGGGGTTTATTTAAATACTAATGCATTTGACTGTGAATGTATGCATATGGATGTAAAGAGTTTGCATCTGTGCATTCGCGACTTTCATTACAAAAAAAGGGGTGAGCTCAATGAGAGGCTATAAAAACCATGCCCTCGGCAATCACCCATCATGCACTGGTGAATTATGCAAATTAGGTTATGGCGTCATTTAGCTACTTCTAGCTACTTTTATGACGGCCAATAGCTACTTTTCTTACTAAGGAGTTGCCAACACTGCACCTACGTGACTTCATACAGAATCAGGAAAACAACACAGATCATCTCACAACACAGTGCGCCACAATTCGGAATATGAAACTGTGATTTAAAAGCAAACAGCAAGATTGTACATTTCGTAAAGTACATTTATTTGACATCAACAGGCCGATTCATGGAATAATTAGCGCGGCGCAAGTGGCCAAAAATGTGCGATTCGCAGTGGAATAGCGAAAATCGCAGTGCAAGTGCGAAAATCGCACGAAAAGCAGCGCACATCGATTCATGGAAGGCTGTGCGCGAGAAAACCATCAACGTGCGCGGTGCACGTTGGCGCACAGGCCATCTAATGGCGTGCGCCCGGTCACAGCGTAAATTGCACAGGCCACAGCGAAAATCGCACATAGCGCGGTGCACACAACAAAAGTAGGCGGAACACGGGGCGTAACACTCGGAATGGGGAACAACTTGCCAAAATGTGGGCGTCACGGGGGAAGTACAGGGTGCAAGTGTGCGGAACGCCCACACGCTCGCCTACAACACGTATTCATGGAATCGAATAGGGCAAAAAAGGGCACGGTCAAACCAGCGCACAGGCACAAACACAACCGCCACAAGAAAGCAGGCGGTAGCGTCTCAGCGCCTGTAATAAATGTGCGCCAACAAATAGCACCTATATACAGCCATGATGAATGTCCTCTACTGTGGCCCTCCAGGACAAATGACGTGCAAAGGGGTACTCACAAACACGGACACCCGCTGACTGAAAAATAACGTGTACGTGTATTCCGGGGTGCGCGGGAACTTTCACACGCAATTTGGCTGGGTACGTGGATCTCAGGGGTGCGCGGGAAGTCCCATACGCGATTTGGCTGGGTACGTGGATCTCAGGGGTGCGCGGGAAGTCCCACACGCGATTTGGCAGGGTACGTGGATTTCAGGGTTGCGCGGGAAGTTCCACACGCGATTTGGCCGGGTACGTGTGCGGGATCTCAGGGGTGCGCGGGAAGTCTCACACGCGATTTGGCAGTTTACGTGGATTTCAGGGGTGCGCGGGAAGTTCCACACGCGATTTAGCCGGGTACGTGCGCGGGAATTTACACACGCGACTTGGCTGGGTACGTGGATTTCAGGTGTGCATGGGAAGTCTCACACACGATTTGGCAGGATACGTGTATTTCAGGGGTGCGCGGGAAGTTCCACACGCGATTTGGCCGGGTACGTGCGCGGGAATTCACACACGCAATTTGGCTGGGTACGTGGATCTCAGGGGTGCGCGGGAAGTCTCACACGCGATTTGGCAGGGTACGTGGATTTCAGGGGTGCGTGGGAAGTTCCACACGCGATTTGGCCGGGTATGTGCGCGGGAATTCACACACGCGATTTGGCTGGGTACGTGGATCTCAGGGGTGCGTGGGAAGTCTCGCACGCGATTTGGCAGGGTACGTGGAATTCAGGGGTGCGCGGGAAGTTCCACACGCGATTTGGCCGTGTACGTGCGCGGGAATTTACACACGCGATTTGGCTGGGTACGTGGATCTCAGGGGTGCGCGGGAAGTCCCACACGCGATTTGGCAGGGTACATGGATTTCAGGGGTGCGCGGGAAGTTCCACACGCGATTTGGCCGGGTACGTGCGCGGGAATTTACACACGCGATTTGGCTGGGTACGTGTATTTCAGGGGTACGCAGCAAATTCTACACGCGATTTGGCTGTGTGCTCCCAGGTATTCCCTGTACACCCTCCACGGCCCCTGCAGGCAGCCGACACCACAGGGGACTACCCTGCACACCTGCTCATGTCACCCAGCACCCCCACCCCCCAGCATCCAGGGGCAGCCTCCACCAGGCCCCCACCCATGTCTCCCACCACCCCCACCCCCCAGCCACCATGGGCATCCCCCACCAGGCCCCCACTCATGTCTCCCACCTCCCCCACCCCCTAGCAGTGCAGGGGCAGCACCACCAGGCCCCCACTCATGTCCAACTCATGTCTCCCACCACCCCCACCCCCCCAGCATTCAGGGGCACCCTCCACCAGGCCCCCACTCATGTCTCCCACCACCCCCACCCCCCAGCCACCATGGGCAGCCCCCACCAGGCCCCCACTCATGTCAAAACACCACCCCCACCCCCAGCCACCATGGGCAGCCCCCACCAGGCCCCCACTCATGTCTCCCACCACCCCCACCCCCCCGCCACCATGGGCAGCCCCCACCAGGCCCCCACTCATGTCTCCCACCACCCCCACCCCCCCAGCCACCATGGGCAGACCCCACCAGGCCCCCACTCATGTCTCCCACCACCCCCACCCCCCCAGCAGTGTGGGGCACCCTCCACCAGGCCACCACCCATGTCTCCCACCACCCCCACCCCCCAGCCACCATGGGCATCCCCCACCAGGCCCCCACTCATGTCTCCCACCACCCCCACCCCCCAGCATCCAAGGGCACCCTCCACCAGGCCCCCACTCATGTCTCCCACCACCCCCACCCCCCAGCAGGGCAGGGGCAGCACCACCAGGCCCCCACTCATGTCCAACTCATGTCTCCCACCACCCCCACCACCCCCAGCCACCATGGGCATCCCTCACCAGGCCCCCACTCATGTCTCCCACCCCCCAGCAGTGCAGGGGCAGCACCACCAGGCCCTCACTTATGGCCCCTATCACCCCCACCCACCAGCCACCATGACCATGGGCATCCCCCACCAGGCCCCCACTCATGTCTCCCACCACCCCCACCCCCCCAGCCACCATGGGCAGCCCCCACCAGGCCCCCACTCATGTCTCCCACCACCCCCACCCCCCAGCAGTGCAGGCGCAGCACCACCAGGCCCACCTCCACCCCCCAGCCACCATGGGCATCCCCCACCAGGCCCCCACTCATGTCTCCCACCCACCCCCACCCCCCAGCCACCATGGGCAGCCCCCACCAGGCCCCCACTCATGTCTCCCACCACCCCCACCCCCCCAGCAGTGTGGAGCACCCTCCACCAGGCCACCACCCATGTCTCCCACCACCGCCACCCCCCAGCCACCATGGGCATCCCCCACCAGGCCCCCACTCATGTCCAACTCATGTCTCCCACCACCCCCACCACCCCAGCATCCAGAGGCACCCTCCACCAGGCCCCCACTCATGTCTCCCACCACCCCCACCCCCCAGCAGTGCAGGGGCAGCACCAACAGGCCCCAACTCATGTCTCCCACCACCCCCACCCCCCCAGCCACCATGGGCATCCCTCACCAGGCCCCCACTCATGTCTCCCACCCCCCAGCAGTGCAGGGGCAGCACCACCAGGCCCCCACTTATGGCCCCTATCACCCCCACCCACCAGCCACCATGGGCATCCCCCACCAGGCCCCCACTCATGTCTCCCACCCCCCAGCCACCATGGGCAGCCCCCACCAGGCCACCACCCATGTCTCCCACCACTGCACCCCCCCAGCCATCATGGGCAGCCCCCACCAGGCCCCCACTGATGTCTCCCACCACCCCCACCCCCCAGCAGTGCATGGGGCAGCACCACCAGGCCCCCACTCATGTCTCCCACCACCCCCACCCCCAGCAGTGCAGGGGCAGCACCACCAGGCCCCCACTCATGTCTCCCACCACCCCCACCCCCCAGCCACCATGGGCATCACCCACCAGGCCCCCACTCATGTCTCCCACCCACCCCCACCCCCCAGCCACCATGGGCAGCCCCCACCAGGCCCCCACTCATGTCTCCCACCACCCCCACCCCCCAGCAGTGTGGGGCACCCTCCACCAGGCCACCACCCATGTCTCCCACCACCCCCACCCCCCAGCCACCATGGGCATCCCCCACCAGGCCCCCACTCATGTCCCCCTGCACCCAGGTCCTCACAATCCCCAATCATGTGCGTTATGGTCAGCCTCCACAGCCAAAAGGCCCTACCAAGTAACCCATTCACCCACATGGAAATGGAAATTACATGTTACACCCCCAATGTTCATAAAGCAAATGAACCCATGTCCGTCACACACAATGGTTGCAAATGAATGGGAAAACACCCAACATGACATGCATGAAACCAATGAGATGATACCACACAGTGAAGTATGAAAACAAAATTGTATTAAAAAAAATTGAATGCAAATGAAATGAAATGAAACAAACTACAATGGCAATGAAAAAAAGATAAGCTGCATGTCCGTCCAAAAAAATCAAAACTACAAATCCAAATCCAAAAAAATGTTGTTCAAAGTCACATTAAAAATAAAATCAATCCGAGAGATAAAAATAAATGCAAAGACCATTGCTCCATGGGGAATAAATCAAAAATAAAAAAATAAAACAATCCAATGAAGAACTATGTACAAAACATCCAAGGGTCCATGAGCACAACTGAACAAAGGAAACCTACAAAAAACCCTAACTAAAATCCAACTATATACAAAAAGTGGAGCATTGTCCGTCGACTCCAAATCATAAGAAGAAACAAAGGAAACCTAAAACTAAAGAACTATATACAAAGGCGGCGGGCAAGTCCAGCGGCTCACTCCGTGGTGTTCCGGGCCAGGGCATCATCAAACTCCTCGTCTATGTCCCAGAGGCGGTCCTGTTTCATGGCCCCGAGGGTCCGCAGGGACGATGCCATCTGCTCCTCCAACCCCCTGCGGATTGCCTCGAGGCACTCGGCCCGCCTAAGGGCCCTCCGCATGGAGTTCTCCGCCCTGACCATCGTGAGCCGCGCCTCTTCCGCCCGCCGCCGCTCTGCACCTATCTGCTGGCCCAACCGCTGCCACACGGAAGACACTTTCTGTCCTGGGTCCTCCTGCCCTCCGGCCGATGCCTGCCCCTCCGATGTTGATGGCCCCGAGCCACGATGCCTCCCACGTTGACTCTGCTGCTGCCTCCGACGCAACTGTCTCTGCCAGCACGACGGCATCCAGGCTGATGGAATCCACCGACGCCGTCGTGCACGTGCCCTGCCTGATGATGCCGGCACATCCTCCATCTGCTGGGGTACAGTTGCTGTGGTGTCCACCCCTGCTGGACCTCCGACTCCCGACTGTGGCAGGGATGGGATCCCCACCGAGCTGGATGCATTGGTCAGGGCAGGTCCACAGGGGGCCCTGGTGGCATCTGGGCCGGAAGACGGCAAGGAGAACGACCGGCGTATAGCCTCCACAGAGGAGGAGAGGGCCGCCAGATTGGCCGACACATGCAGGAAACCCCCGAACATGGAAGATCCCAATTGGGCCACGTCGGCACGGTGCTCTTCGTGATGATGTGCCTGCTCCTCCCGGGAAGCACGCACGTCATCACGAATTGCACCCGCGCACATCGCGACCCCAATCAGGACCTTCTCCATACGGACACGGGTCCCCTCGTCCGCAGGTGGAGGGGAGTCAGGTGACATGGACATCCACTCTACCTGCAGACGGGCCTGGGACGGGGCATCCCTGCTGGTGCATGGTGGTGCACTCACAGGGTCAGGGACTGCGACATGCACAGGCCCCTCCACGGTGACCTGTGCTGCCTCCTGCCCCTGGACTGCACCACTTGCACCAGCAGGGATGCCCCCACCAGGCCCCATGTGTGCCTCAGTGGCGGCCTCCTCCTCCTCTGTGGAAACCACCAACCTGGATGGCTCCTCACCGTCTTCCGCCATAGCAGGCCCCTGTGGGGGCTCACCCACCCCTTCCGCTGCAGCCGCCGGCTTGCTCCACAGCACCGTCTCCGCCCTCTTCTTCACTAGCCGCTGCGTAGAGGGAGACATAGAACACAAGCATCAGGGTACTGTTCAATGGTCCTCTAGACAGGAAGCAATAGCAGATGAGTACCACTGTCAAAGTACACTTCCATTATGTCCCTCCACAACACATGGGTCAGTACAGGCAAAACACACACAGTAACAGGCATGGTGCATGCCATGGACATTTCCATACATGTCCAATGGACTCTTGAAACATACAATGATATGGAACTCACATACATCATGGGTCATGCCTATAACATGCACACACTTCACCTCAGTCACATCCATCTGGCCTCATACACCCCAAACACAGCGGATACAAGGGTAACTAGGCTGCATCAATGAATCTGTGCATTGTCACACACATGTGTCATGCATCCATGGCATTCACAAGTCACAGACACGCAGGTCAGGCACACAGACATGGCTACCATATATGTACCTGGCATCAGCACCCATCCCTCACCCCCACCCATGTCCAGGAACAGAGACTGGCATGCTCTCATGTGTAAAATCTGCATAGGGCTCCCCATGTGGCATTTAAACACATGCAACAACCATGTGGTTCACACATCACTGGTAGCACATGCATTACCATGATGTCCCTGCACACATACATGCATACATGGCCTATGTCACGCATACAGGCAAGTATCAGACAACCAGCACACCGCAACACGCCCTGTCTCACACAGCAATGCTTGGACACTTACCGCTCAACTCCAGACGGGTCTCCCTCTCAAGGATCTGGGCGTGGAGCGCTGGGCGTATGCGTTCCAGGACCCTCATCTGGATGGAACTCATGCGGCCCCGGCCCCCCTCCACGAGGCGCCGGGCCTTCACGAGGGTCCTGGACCTCAAGTCCTCCCAGTGCTTCTTGATCTTCTGGACGTCGCGGGTTGCCACCCCCTCCGTGTTGATGGCAACCACACAGTCGGCCCAGATCCTCTCCCGTCCTTCCTTGCTGGCACGGGACGATCCAAAGAGGGCATCATACTGCCCCAGGACATGCTCCACCAGGACACCAACTTCGGTGGCAGTGAAGCTGGTGCCCCTCTGCCCCTCTGGCCTGGGGTTGCCACTGGTGCCAGATGTGGAAGTGCCCGACATGGCAACCCCAGAGGCAGGAGTGGGTGGGCAACTGGGTCCTGGGGCTGGGCTGTGGAGCGATGTTATCCCAGTCGGGAGTCTTCTGTTCCAGCAGGGGTGGACACTGCAACTGGACCCCTGCAGATGGCTGATGTGCAGGCACCAAATGGCAGGGCACGGTGGCAGCAGGCAGGCAGCAGCAGCAGATGGCACGTGGGAGGCTGCCCGGGGCACTGGGGGCAGCAATTCGGCCTTCTGGGCAGGAGCGTGGTCTTCCGTGTGTTTTCGCGTGGCCAGCTTGATACGGAGTGATTTGGCACGTGAAAATCCTGCACGTCAGCGTGAAATTCGAGGAAAGGCCCTTAGCGCGTAAGCGCATCAGCACGCATACGCGATTCTATTGGACCAAAGGCCCTCAGCGCGTAAGCGCGTCTGTGACGTGACCAGCACGGGTGTTTCCCTCATAGCATGTGATGACGGAGCACACGTGGAAAGACTGCACATCAGAGTGTCATCACGTGTAATTGGACAAAAGTGCGCGTACACGCGATTGGCCTATGTACGTGTATTTCAGGGGTGCGCGGGCACTTACACACGTGAGTACATCAGCGCACGTGTATACCGGGGTGCGCAGGAATTTCCACACCTATTGGCCTTGGTACTGGATTTCAGGGGTGCGGGGAAGTTTCACACGCGAGTACATCAGCGCACGTGTATACCGGGGTGCGCGGGAATTACCACACGCTATTGGCCTGGGTACTGGATTTCAGGGGTGCGCGGGAAGTTTCACACGCTCGCCTACAACACGCGCAAAGAAACACGTACGCCAGTAGGAAGCAGGCATACGTCGACCCGCGACGCATAAATTTGCGCGCAAACAAAATAACAAGCTCAGACGCCAGGATGAATATACCGTTCCTAGCAGCAGTGGCCATGGGCTACCAAAGGAGGAGCAGGATAGTCAGGGCCAGAATATTCACACCCAGAACCAGCCTTTTCGGGATGCCTGATGACCAGGTGTATGGGAGGTACAGGTTTCCACCACACATAATACTGGACCTGGTGAGTGAGTGGGAGGATGACCTCACATCACCCACCCTGTGCTCCCAAGCACTCAGCCCCCTGGAGAAGGTCCTCAATGTACTGCACTTCTTAGCCACTGGATCATTTCAGCGGACAAGTGCCATAGTGGGTGGGGTGTCACAGGCCAAGCAGTCACGCTGCCTACACCAGGTCTTGAACATCATCACTGCACGCCCATCAGTCCGCAGGCACATATACCTGCCCAGAACACCTGCAGAAAGGCATGCTGCCGCCCTGGATTTTTACGGTGTGGCACGATTCCCCAAAGTGCTAGGTGCCATCGACTGCACCCATGTGGCTCTACGTCCCCCCAGGGCATCTGAGCACATCTATAGGAACCGCAAGCACTGGCATTCCATCAACGTGCAGGTAGTATGTAATGCCAAGGGAATCATCACCTCAGTATATGCCAACTATCCCGAGTCCACCCACAACAGCTTCATTTACCGAATGTCCACCCTAAACCGGGACCTAGAAGCTGGGCGGCATGGCGATACATGGCTGCTTGGTGAGTATGAATGCCACTGCACATGCATGCATGTCAGATACTGAGCAAGGTCACAACCCCACCAATGATACCAATCACCACCTCCACAGGGGACAGTGCCTACCCTCTCAGCCCCCACATGATGACGCCAATTTGGAACCCCACCACGCCACCCGAGGTAAGATATAACACAGCCCACATTGCAACCCGGGGCATAGTGGAGCGCACATTCGGAGTGCTTAAGTCACGCTTTCGCTCCCTTGACCGTTCTGGCGGGCAGCTGTTATACGCTCCCCCAGTAGTGTGCAGGATCATAGTGGCAGCATGTGTCCTGCACAATGTTGCAACACGCCGGGGCCTGGCCGTGGACATGGTGGTGGCCCCACATCCCCAACCACATGCACGGCTGCTGCGCATGGGAGGGGAAAGGGCACAGGGGGAGGCAGCCCGTACACAGCTACTGGCTAATTACTTCACATAGAAATCACACCGCTGTGGAGTGCACATTGCCCTGGCACATACCATCTGACAATCAATGATGACTCAACCTGACACTGATCCTGAATGTCTGGAGAATCAACCGTCAAAACCATATCAGCCTGAGATTGTTCACCTGGAAGTGTTACAATGTGTGCATCCCTACCTACACAGACACCACCAATGCAGTTTCGTGAAAAAACACATTGAAGCAGCTAAAATGAATACCCACTTGCAAAATGCAACATGAGGACAGTGCCATGTCACCCAACCCATGCCCAGCACCGCCACACGACACACCGTGCCATATCATGCTATGTGCAGGTAAACAAAGTAATCCCCACAACATGACACAAGTGTCACAATGTACAGTGTCCCTAATTGAAACTCACGACACCTGAAATGCTCACAGTAATGCAGGACCAACAACACACTTGAGCAGGTATTTAGCAATAACACTTATCAGCCACTGACCCTCAAAACTACCATTAACATGACATTACGAATGTAAGGAATTAGTAGTCTCACCACCTGGAAATACCTGCACTCCCACCACTTCCAACTGTACAGTGTTGCCGCCATGTAGAGTTGTAGGTGCACTGCTGCCAACATGGACCCCATCTCCAAAGTAGAGGGCCTTGTGTAGACATGAGGAAAGGACCTGCAAATTAGGAGGTAGACACGGATGATGAGTTACACATCAATGCAACATGCAGTGTACAACACAACAGCAATATGCACTAGGAATGTATACACAGTATTGACTAGACTACCCACACATGTAGTGGGAGTCCAATGTCACCATGTACGTCAATGTCACTAGGGCACACCCTTTGCAAGCCCATGGAAACGGGAAGCAGGAGGGGTGTGTGTGACAAAAACCCAAGCATCTGAACCAAATACATGACAAGCCTGCATGTGCCCAGCCACAATGCAGCGTATGCCCACAGGAGCCACCGAAGGCAACACATTGTCCCAAAAAAAATAAAAATAAAGAAAAAAAAAAAATCAAAAATGGCCATTAATGGGCCCGGGGGGGTTGGGGAGGCCACCCAGGAGGTCCGAGGACAGGGTGCACACCAAAACCCACCTGTGTGGATCTTGGGGGAAAAAAAACACCTCCATGTGCTCATGGCCCACACGGCTACCCTATTGTGGGAGTATCACTGCTGTCGCTATTATCACCCTGTGCAGCTGCATCCGGAGGTGGTTGCACTATGGGAGGCAGCCCACGCAAGGCCCTAGTCTGTTCCTCCATGGCTGCAAGCATGCGGGTGTGGTAGGTCTCGTTCTGGAGGATGAGTGTGCGGAGGTCCCAATGCAACAACTCACGGGATGCCCGGACCTCCGCCCTAGTTGCCTGCATCTCAGCTGAGAGCGTACGGGTGAGACGCTCCAGCTGCTGTTCTGTCCTTCGGTTTGTTGAAGCCTCAAGCTCAACAAGAGTCGTCCTGAGGTGAAGGAGCTCCTGCCTCAGGGCTTCCCTGTGGCCCTGGGACTCTATGGAGATGGCTTCCTGCAGAGTCGTCAGTGCCACCCGCCTGCCCCTGTTGGACGCCAACATGTCCTCCCTGTGTGACTGGCAGATGGAGTCGGTTGCCTGCTGTAGTCGCTCCATCAGCCTTTCGGGGGGGACAATGGAAGTGGCCACCCTATCCATGGCCTGAGCCATCATCTCTGATGATGCTGCCTGTTGGGTTGCCATACCGTAAATGGATTGCTCCCATGCGGTATTGCCAGGTGGCGTACGGCCACCACGTCGGCGGGCACCACACCTGTCTGGGGCAAGGCGAACTGCGCCTTGCTGTGCCGGCACTGCCTGAGGCTGCAGGACTGCATTCCCCCTCTGATCTGCTGGCCCAGGAACAGGATCAGATGTCGCGGAGTGTGACCCTGCATCCGTAACCACCAAAGGCATAGCTGCCAACACTGACATCCCCATTGAGGGTTCTGACCCTGGTGCAGGTGGGTGGGACAGAACAGAATCCCTCCCAGGAACACTCACCTGCGACGGCACGTAGGTCTCATCCGAATCAACACCTGAGTACAGCTCGGGGGAGGTGCAACCAGAGACACCTCTTGAGAGCACGACCTGCAGCAGTTGTGGGTTCTCACCCACCACCACACCACGTCCTTCACTGGTGGTCGGTCGTCCCTCGGACCCCTCCTGGGTCTGCACCATCTCCACAACCCCAGCAGTATCAGGTGCGTCTTCCCCTGCAAAGACATAAAAGAAAACAAATGGAAACAGGCATTAGCACCATGGCACACAATGAGGGCTGAGAAGCAAGAGAACCAGTACTTGATTGACACATGTCCTACATGACTAAAACCCTCCCATGCATGCACCCTCACTGCTTATGAAGGGCAGGCAAATGGCACACACTGATGACACCAAGATGGAAGATGAACACATTTTCTGCATGCTGCCTGGCAGTGGCATCACACATTGGCCTGTGATTGCCAGGTTAAATACACATGCCATCACACAGATGGCATGTACCATTGCTATTGAGTGAAGATGGAGAGGAGGGCAGCACTTATTCATTCAGTCCAGTTCCCGCATGTAATAGCTTTTCTAATTCAAACAGGTCTGATTTTTCACATGGAGCTGGCAGTCCAAAATGGTCCAATTGCACAGGGACATGTGTGAACAAATGATATCCAGGTAACAAAGTCACTCCACTTTACCATAGCCATGTCAGACATGTGACTACAGGACTGAGAAATGCCTAGTAAAAGTGGTGGAATGCAAACAATCTGCCTGAATGAACAGAGAAAAATAAGCAACAATGTTGTGGCAAGGTGACACTTCAAGGGCAACTGGCGTGCTGTTGGGCTAGATGTCTACTGTTGGCAGAAGGGATACTGCTATGGCCAAATGCTGCTGCGCAGAATGTATTGCATGAAGCACATGGGTGACCCAAACGACTCAGGCGCACACACCTCACCTGGCACACAAACAGAAGCCCTCACACACACACCATACACATGGATGACACACACATGCATGTGCACTCACCGGACAATGCCTCATAATCAGGCAGATCTCCCACGCCTTGGATCTGTTCCTCCGTGACGTAGGTCCCAGCGACTGACTCATGTGGAGTGAGTTCCATGTCTTCTACTGGAGACCCACCTCCAGTCACTAGAGTTGCGGCATGACTTGAGGCCAGCTTATTCTTTGCCCTGCGCTTTAGGTAATTCCAGCGCTTATAGCAATCATTGGCTGTGCGCCTCACGATTCCAAGGGCACTTACGATGTCCGCAACGGTCTGCCAGTGTGCCTGGCGTTGTGCAGGTGTGGTCTTGGATCCTGCAACAATGACCATCTCGTTATCATGTGCGGACACATACTCGACAAGTGCATTCAGTTCGGCATCCGTGAAGCTGGGCTTCCTCGACGGGCCAGACTGTGTAGCCATGTCTGGGGCATCAGCCTATGCCGGACGAGCACTCTTCCTCTTCCGCTTGGAAGGTGGTGGTGATCCTGAGTGTCCTGCGCCGCTGTGGACACTAGGGGCAGGAGCTCTGGTGGACTCTGTATCAGGAGTGTGGGATTGCACACTCAGCATGGGAGTTGGTGCAGGCATTGGCTCAAGTGTAATGGTGTCAGGAGGAATGTCAGCAGGATGGACTAGGACCGACACTGTCCTGGCTGGGTGTGTGAGAGCTGGGGTGGATGGAGCCGCAGCTGCCCCTGCAGCCTCTCCACCCTGCCTACTTGGGGCAGCAGATGACCTTGCTGCCCCTGATCCACGTGGCCTGATGGCATCAACGTGCACCAGCGCACCTGTCATAGGCCTGCTGACCTGGAAGTCAGCCATGGAGTCAGCCAGGTCTGGTGCCACAATGGGCTGGTCCAACAAGGGCTGAGCATGGATGGTGTCAGCCACATCAGCCTCAACCAGGGGGGGGGGAGATAATGGGTGCCCTTGACTGGTCCTCCACACATGGGGGACAGGGTCACCCTGCAAGTAACAACCACGTCCCCTACCGGATCCACCACGGCCACCACTTGTGGCTCGTCCACCTTTGCCATCCTTACGGAATCCTCGCCTCCCAACCATGGCACTGATGTTAATGTGCGTATGGGAGTGGCTGTAAACTGTTGTCCTGGGCAATTGGGTTCAAAGGGGTTGGGTACCAGATGGTAATTGTACCCTAGTGCTCTAGCAAGGCTGAATGTGACCCCTGGGGAAAGATGATGGGTCACGCAATGCACAGGAAGCCCAAAAAAGGGAGATGACGTGCACGCAACCCCTCCTAGACCAAGTGTGCGGAAAAAAAACCCTGCACTACGCTGTGGCACCCAGTAACACAAGAATGAACGTATGCGTGTCACACGCAGCCTAGAATGACCTCTGAAGGGGTAGGCTACACACGGGGCAAGCACAGATGTTAGATACGTGCGTGACTCACCGTCTGCCAGGAAAAAGAGCGTGAAAAAGAAGCGCGTTTGGTTGGCAACACCCCCGCCAAAAGAAGATTTGTACGCTGTCTGAGGAGACAGGACAACAGTAGAAGGGAACACTGTTTGAGGGAACAGGCCCAGGAAAACCAGAAAAAGAGAAAAAAGAGAAAAAGCTGTCAGAGGTAACAGGGAGTACGAACTTGAAACGCTGTGAAGTAAATCGCGTGTGAAACGACAAGAAGTACAGAATTCACCCACTCGCTCTCCACGAAAAGCATGTACAAGGAAATGGTGTTCTACACGTACCTTTTATGCAGGCCCACACGTCCAGCGTCACTTCCGCGTGTACGCGCTAGGGCCATTTCCACCAATTACAGCTTTGTCACTTCCGCGTGTACCCGCTGTATCCACCAATTACACGCTTTGTCACTTCCGCGGGTACGCGCTATTTCCACCAATTACACGCTTTGTCACTTCCGCGTGTACGCGCTTTTCCCACCATTTACACGCTTTGTCACTTCCGCGTGTACGTGCTATTTCCACCAATTACACGCTTTGTCACTTCCGCGTGTATGCGCTATTTCCACCAATTACACGCTTTGTCACTTCCGCGTGTATGCGCTATTTCCACCAATTACACGCTTTGTCACTTCCGCGTGTGTGCGCTATTTCCACCAATTACACGCTTTGACACTGGGACGTGTCTTTCATTTTTTTAACACGCAACATTTCAAACGTGTGCCATATTCAACGTGCACGTGACTTCATAGACCCGCATAAGCTGGTGGCCTTTGGGCCAATGAATGTACAGACGTGTGCTGATGCGCTTACGCGCTAAGGGCCTTTCCTCGAATTACACGCAGACGTGCAGGATTTTCACGTGCAAAATCACTCCGTATCAAGCTGGCCACGCGTTCACACACGGAAGACCACGCTCCTGCCCAGAAGGCCGAATTACTGCCCCCCAGAGCCCTGAGCACGCTCCCACCTGCCATCTGCTGCTGCCTGACTGCCTGCTGCCCACGTGTCCTGCCATTTGCTGCCTGCACATCAGCCAGGGGTGCTGTTGCTGTGACCACCCCTGCTGGAACCGAAGACTCTCGACTGCTTTTCCATCGCCCCACAGCCCAGCCCCAGGACCCAGTTGCCCACCCACTCCTGTCTCTGGGGTTGCCATCATGGGCACTGCAACATCTGGCACCAGTGGCAACCCCCGGCCAAGGAGGCAGAGGGGCACCAGCTTCACTGCCACCGAAGTTGGTGTCCTGGTGGAGCATGTCCTGGGGCAGTATGAAGCCCTCTTCGGAAGGTTGCGCGCCGACAAGGAAGGTCGGACTCGGATCTGGATGGACATCGTGACTGCCATCAACGCAGAGGAGGTGGCAGTCCGCGACTACGAACGTGTCAGGAAGTGCTGGGAGGACTTCAGGTCCAGGACCCTCAACAAGGCCCGGCGCCTCCTGAGGGCAGCGGATGCTAAGGGGCGCCGGGGCCACTTGTCGGAAGATCAGCTGAGGGTCCTGGAATGCATATCCCCAGCGCTCCACGTCCAGGTCCTTGAGAGGCAGACCCGTCTGGAGTCGAGCGGTAAGTGTACATGCATACTGATTGTAAGCTGTGCGTGTGGTGTGCCAGGAGTGTGCAGGTTGAACATGTATTTTTATGTGGGCAAGTAGGGGGGGTGTACAGGGCCGTGAGGGTGACACATGTGAGGGGTCTCATGTGTGACACATGGATGGTGCTTGTGTGTGTGGGCTTGCATGGCACAGGATGTGGAGGAATGATTGTCAGGTGTGACATGGATGTCGATCGGAACACTGCGACAGTTGGCGGAGGTGTACACATGCATGCAAGTTTGGTGGTGTGTGTGCATGTGTAGTGTACTCCCTATGTTGCATGTGATGTGTGGATGACCTTTGGCTGCTCATGCTGTTGTATGTGAATGGATGGTGCTGGCTGTTGCAATATGCCTGTGGTATGGCTCATGTGTGCAAGTTGAAATGACATGTGTGTTGGGTATTGTGATGCCATGTCTGAGGTTTACCAATGCCACTCATGTATGACTGTCATGTGTGTATGAGTCCATTGGACAGTGCCCTGATGACTGTGTTTTCTTTCTCCCTGTCTGCAGCATCAACTGATGAAGAGGGCGGAGAAGGTGCTGTGGAGCACAGCAGCAGGGGTCGCACCACCAGCCGGAGACACAAGGCCCAGATCCCCTCCCAGGTTCTGATCTCATCGGGGAGTGTGGAGTCCGGTGCCGTGTCCCAGGCCGCAGCTGCCGAGGGGAGGTCCAAGAGGTGGAGGTTGGAGTTGGACTCCTCGGCAGCAGAAGGTGCAGCTGGGACCCCTCAGGGCCCAACGGAGGAAGATGGCACGGAGTCATCCAGGTTGGTGGGGGGTTTGGAGGAAGAGGGGGCCGTGCAAGCGACAGAGGCGGGGTCTGGAGGTAGGGATTCCACTGGTGCTAGTGGTGCAGTGCAGGATCTGGGACAGGAGGCAGCACAGGCCACCACGGAGGTGCCTGTGTGCAATCCTGTCCCTGCTCCTGTCACTGCATCATCTTGCACCAGCGGGGATGCCTACCTCCAGACCTGTTCTCAGGGAGGGGATTGGCTTACAACACCTGGCCTTCTTCTCCCTGCAGATGTGGCTATCCTGCACCAGGTTGAGCCTGTCCAGGGTGGGGTGGCGTTGCGTCAACGGGCCATGAGAGCTGACCTGCAGTCTTTTCATGATGAATCTGCACGCCTTCTTGCATGGCTCGTTGACTGCATTGACCCACTGGGACAGCTCACCAGGGCTGGATTCCTCTGTTTCCTGGACCTTGTTCCGACCCCCTCCTCCACAGAACCCTCTAAGCCCCAGTCGTCCTCCATGCCATCTTCCCACCCATGTGTCACCTGGGTGCCCTGTGGAGCTGCCTCCGACCGTGCGGCCAGGCTGGTGGACAACAGATCCCTGCCACAGTCAGGAGTCGGACGTCCAGCAGGGGTGGCCACATCAACGACTGCACCCCAACTGGATGAGGATGTGCAGGCACCATCGGACAGGGCACATGGACAACAGCAGCTGCAGCAGCAGGAGGCTGTAGGTGGGAGCCACGATAGCTCGGGGCCTTCAACATCGGAGGGGCAGGCTTCGGCCGGAGGGCAGGAGGACCCTGGACGGGAAGTGTCTTCCGTGTGGCAGCGGTTGGGCCAGCAGATAGGTGTGGAGCGGCGGTGGGCGGAAGAGGCGCGGCTCACGATGGTCAGGGCGGAGAACTCCATGCGGAGGGCCCTGAGGCGGGCTGAGTGCCTCGAGGCAATCCGCAGGGAGTTGGGGGTGAACATGTCGGCCTCCCTGCGGACCCTCGGGGCCATGGAACAGGACCGCCTCCGGGACATAGACAAGGAGTTCGATGATGCCCTGGCCCAGAACACCACTAAGTGAGCCGCTGGACTGGCCCACCGCCATTCTATATAGTTATTTAGTGATAGGTTTCCTTTATAGTTTATTTTTATTTGGAGTCAACGGACACTGCTCCACCTTTTGTATATATTTCCATTTTAAATAGGTTTTTTGGTAGGTTTAATTTCTTCTGTTGGGATGATGGACCCTGAATACTTTGTACATAGTTGGACTTTGGATTTGGATTTTTTTTTTACTATGGATATTTTTTTCCATGGAGCAATGGTTTTCATTTTCTTTTTTCCCTTCATTTCCTTTTTATGGACTAGAACTTTGGAAGACATTTTTTAGGATTATCATTTATTGATTTTAATTTGAAAAGGGACAGGCAGCTTGATTTTGTTTTTTTTTTTACTTGTGTATTTTGTTTCATTTTGATTGCCATTACTGTTGTTATTAATACATTATTTGGATTTTTTAATTCTTCAATGTGTGGTTTCATCTCATTGTTTTCATGCATGTCATGATATGGGTTTTCAGGTTCACTTGCAACCATTGTGTGTATGTGAGACACATGTGTTGATTTACATTGTTTCCATTGGAGTAGTATCATGGGTGCATATAATACTTGGTTGTGTCATTGGGCTGTGGTGGCTGGCCATGAGGCCCATGCTTGAGGATTGTCAGGGCCTGTGGGCAGGGGGACATGGGTGGGAGCCTGGTGGAGGGTGCCCCTGCACTGCTGGGGGGTGTGGGTGGGAGACATGAGTGGGGGCCTGGTGGTGGGTGCCCCTCAGTGCTGGGAGGGGGTGGGGGGTGGGAGACATGAGTGGGGGCCTGGTGGAGGCTGCCCATGGTGGCTGTGGGGTGGGGGTGGTGGGAGACAAGAGTGGGGGCCTGGTGGAGGGTGCCCCTCAGTGCTGGGGGGGTGGGGGTGGGAGACATGAGTGGGGGCCTGGTGGAGGGTGCCCCTCAGTGCTGGGGGGTGGGGGGTGGGAGACATGAGTGGGGGCCGGGTGGAGGCTGCCCCTGCACTGCTGGGGGGTGGGGTGGGTGGGAGACATGAGTGGGGGCCTGGTGGAGGGTGCCCCTCAGTGCTGGGGGGGTGGGGGGGTGGGAGACATGAGTGGGGGCCTGGTGGAGGCTGCCCATGGTGGCTGGGGGGTGGGGGTGGTGGTAGACATGGGTGGGAGCCTAGTGGAGGCTGCCCATGGTGGCTGGGGGGTGGGGGTGATAGGGGACATGAGTGGGGGCCTGGTGGAGGCTGCCCCTCAGTGCTGGGGAGGATGGGGGGTGGGAGACATGAGTGGGGTCCTGGTAGAGGCTGCCCCTGCACTGCTGGGGGGTGGGGTGGGTGGGAGACATGAGTGGGGGCCTGGTGGAGGGTGCCCCTCAGTGCTGGGGGAGGTGGGGGTGGGAGACATGAGTGGGGGCCTGGTTGAGGCTGCCCCTGCACTGCTTGGGGAGGTGGGCGGTGGGAGACATGATTGGGGGCCTGGTGGAGGCTGCCCACGGTGGCTGGGGGGTGGGGGTGGTGGGAGACATGAGTGGGGGCTTGGTGGAGGGTGCCCCTCAGTGCTGGGGGGGTGGGGGGTGGGAGACATGAGTGGGGGCCTGGTGGAGGCTGCCCATGGTGGCTGGGGGGTGGGGGTGGTGGGAGACATGAGTGGGGGCCTGGTGGAGGGTGCCCCTCAGTGCTGGGGGGTTGGGGGGTGGGAGACATGGGTGGGGGCCTGGTGGAGGCTGCCCATGGTGGCTGGGGGGTGGGGGTGATGGGGGACATGAGTGGGGGCCTGGTGGAGGCTGCCCCTGCACTGCTGGGGGGTGGGGGTGGTGGAAGACATGAGTGGGGGCCTGGTGGAGGCTCCCCCTGCACTGCTGGAGGGTGGGGGTGGTGGGAGACAATGGTGGGGGCCTGGTGGAGGGTGCCCCTCAGTGCTGGGGGGTGAGGGGTGTTAGACATGAGTGGGGGCCTGGTGGAGGCTGCCCATGGTGGCTGGGGGTGGTGGTAGACATGAGTGGGGGCCTGGTGGAGGGTGCCCCTCAGTGCTGGGAGGGTGGGGGGTGGGAGACATGAGTGGGGGCCTGGTGGAGGCTGCCCATGGTGGCTGGGGGGTGGGGGTGGTGGTAGACATGGGTGGGGGCCTGGTGGAGGCTGCCCCTGGTGGCTGGGGGGTGGGGGTGATAGGGGACATGAGTGGGGGCCTGGTGGAGGGTGCCCCATGACTGCTGGGGGGTGGGGGTGCAAGCAGACATGAGTGGGGGCCTGATGGAGGGTGCCCCTCAGTGCTGGGGGGGTGGGGGGTGGGAGACATGAGTGGGGGCCTGGTGGAGGGTGCCCCTCAGTGCTGGGGGTGGGGTGGGTGGGAGACATGAGTGGGGGCCTGGTGGAGCGTGCCCCTCAGTGCTGGGGGGGTGGGGGTGGGAGACATGAGTGGGGGCCTGGTGGAGGCTTCCCCTGCACTGCTGGGGGGTGGGGGTGGTGGGAGACATGAGTGGGGGCCTGGTGGAGCTGCCCCTGCACTGCTGGGGGGTGGGGGTGGTGGGAGACATGAGTGGGGTCCTGGTGGAGGGTGCCCCTCAGTGCTGGGGAGGGGTGGCGGGTGGGAGACATGATTGGGGGTCTGGTGGAGGCTGCCCATGGTGGCTGGGGGGTGGGGGTGGTGGGAGACATGAGTGGGGGCCTGGTGGAGGGTGCCCCGCAGTGCTCGGGGGGGTGGGGGGTGGGAGACATGAATGGGGGCCTGGTGGAGGCTGCCCCTGCACTGCTGGGGGGTGGGGGTGGTGGTAGACATGGGTGGGAGCCTGGTGGAGGCTGCCCATGGTGGCTGGGGGGTGGGGGTGGTGGGAGACATGAGTGGGGGCCTGGTGGAGGCTGCCCCTGCACTGCTGGGGGGTGGGGGCGATAGGGGACATGAGTGGGTGCCTGGTGGAGGCTGCCCCTGGTGGCTGGGGGGTGGGGGTGATAGGGACATGAATGGGGGCCTGGTGGAGGGTGCCCCATGACTGCTGGGGGGTGGGGGTGCAAGGGGACATGAGTGGGGGCCTGGTGGAGGCTGCCCCATGACTGCTGGGGGGTGGGGGTGCAAGGGGACATGAGTGGGGGCCTGGTGGAGGGTGGCCCACAGCGCTGGGGGGTGGGGGTCCTGGGGGACATGAGCAGGTGTGCAGGGTAGTCCCCTGTTTTGTGGGCTTCCTGCAGGGGCCATGGAGGGTGTACAGGGAACACCTGTGAGGAGCCACCCAGCCTAATCGCGTGTGTAACTTCCCGTGCACCCCTGTAATACACGTACCCAGCCAAATCGCGTGTGATAAATCCCGCGCACCCCTGTAATACACGTACCCAGCCAAATCGCGTGTAAAACTTCACGCGTACCCCTGTAATACACGTACCCAGCCAAATTGCGTGAGATAATTCCCGCGTACCCCTGTAATACACGTACCCTGGCTAATCGCGTGTAAAACATCACGCGTACCCCTGTAATACACGTACCCTGGCCAATCGCGTGTAAAACTTCCCGCGTACCCCTGTAATACACGTACCCTGGCTAATCGCGTGTAAAACTTCCCACGTACCCCTGATATAAACGTTACCCGCTTTGCGTTCCTTGTTTGCCTGCCCTGTAAACTGGTCCAGGGTTAGCGCAGCCCTTTGCGATGATTTAGCGATTTTGATGGCTTTTCCTTGCGCGAGGGCATTCTTGGGGGCGTTACTGGCGCTGCTGCAGGGACGCTGCGATACTCTGCGCCACGGCTGGTTTGGGAGCCTAAAATCCATGAATACGCTGTGCGCGGAAATCGGTTTTAGCGCATGCGCCTGGCGCAGACAATCGCACGCGGACACTCTGCGCCAGCCGCTTGCGACACTTTTCTGAGAAATTCTATGAATTACCCTGCAAATGTTTAGAGAATATTCAGCGATTTGCATTTGTCTTTGCTGTCGATCCGCAAAAGTTCATCTTGAGTCACACGCTGTTCCTTTGCGCTGCACAGGTTGTTGGTTTATGATAAAAGAAGGACTGTGGTCGCACTGATAATCGGAAGGCTGTTCCATCAACGAGGCATTAGAACACCATAACGGTTGGTATGTTGCTTCTAGCCGCTAGTACCGCGTAAGGGCATATTAGTCCTTGGCAATAGTCCCATAAAATGGTGAGGGTCATGAAGTTGTTTACTAGGAGCTGCACCTGGCAGTTAAAAAATCCGTAGGCCGGGGTCTGAAAATCATGGCATTGACAGTGGGGAAGGATGTACCTGTTTTAAAAACATAAATTAGTCTAACCAGCCAATCTTCATTAAAAATATTCATTTTATTTATTAGGGCGTGAAACTATTTGCTAGCGAGGATAGTGCAATGGAGTATGTTAACTTATTCCCACTAACCCACCCTCTCTCCTCTGCCTTTTTCAGAGCCATCTGAGCACCAGGGGATCACTTCGGCGGTGATAGTATGCAGTACAAAACAATATGCCACATTGAACGAACAAGTACAACTTAACCGGGCTTTAATGCCACGCTATTGTTATTGTATTCCGGTATAAAATAATCTAAAGTGTTACTTACATTATATTGGCATTTTCCATTGTCTACGCGTAATGCAGTCCCTAAATACGACTCTGCCTGTGCCAACAATCTTTCTCATAGTGATATAATATATAAAAGCAGTTTTGTTTCAGAAATGTCATCCTTATCGTCTCTTACGTTACTGCACCCCTACTTCAAAAGAAGTCTTTTGGCACAATCCCTGTCTGTCAAGGTCAAAAAACAATAGAACCTTATAGCGTGAGTCGTGGGCCACTCCGGCCCGCGAGCAAAAAATGGAAGCAGCTGACCTTCACTGTGAACGAGCATAAATTCTTACTTTGCAACATTCTGTGTAAAGCCATCCCTCAGAAGTTGCTTTTTACACTCCATCTTTGTATATTGTCTGCTTGCTAATGAAAAAAGTTTGTTAAAGCGAGGTTATGGTTAAGTTATGCAACTAAAAACCTATGAAATTCAGTGAAAAAACTTTGTTAAAGGGACGTTATGGTTCCAAGTAAAACCGAAAAACCCCTGAAATTCGCCAGTTATGGTAAGCCAAGCAACCATAACTAACGCCACCACCATGCACTGCTAAGACTAACACCCAGGACATCAAAGATGACATCACAAAGGTCATTGATGACATCACTGGTGACATCACATGAGTATTCACTTTTCATGAAATTTCTGAACAAGGGATTCTTAATATAATGTTGAGAAAAAAAGTGTCAAGGATCATTGTAATAAATATCATAAGATAATTAGCGCATTAAATAATACATTGATATAAATAGCATTCTATTATGAGGTTCTATCTAGTATGCTAAGCTACTCATGCAGAAACATAGCATTGTGTGCAGCATACATGATGAAGGTATAATATTCATAATGTGGATATGTTGAATAATGAAATGATAAATGCTTTCTTATTAGAGTTTTGTGTACTGTGAAATATGTAATAAGTAGCTAATAAAACCCATGTATTACATAATTGCATTACTACAGACAAAACACAAAGAGACAAGAAAGTGAAGTAAGCAAAAAAGCAGAAGTAGTAGTAGAAACAATTCATAACCTAACTGATTATTTTCATGCAAATAAATGATTGCTCTGTTTCAAAGCTGCTATTTACCCTATATATATGTATCTCATAATGTGACTGAACCCTAAGGAAAGTAGTGTGAGTACAATGTATACAAATATGAACATATACAGGGAAAGTACAGCCATAAAAAAACAACAGAACTATCAGAAAGTGCTGATAAGGCTATTGATTATCTTTATGCACAAAAAGGATTGCTGTCTTTCAAACCTGTGTCTTCCCCTATGTATATGTTTCATATGATGTGACTGGACTCTAAGGGAATTACTGTAAGAACCTACTTCAAGGATAAGTCTACAAATATAGTATGTTTACAATTTTTAGTTCCTGATTGTTACTGAAGAAAACCATGTGGCCTAGATATGTCAGTAAAGGAAAAAAGAGGGAGCCAGACATGTGATGTCATCAGTGATGTCATCAATGACATTTGTGATGTCATCTTTGATGTCCTGGGTGTTAGTCCTAGCAGTGCACGGTAGTGGCGTGAGTTATGGTTGCTTAGCTTACCATAAATGGCGAATTTCAGGGGGTTTTTGGTTTTACTTGGAACCATAACGTCCCTTTAACAACGTTTTTTTCACTGAATTTCATAGGTTTTTAGTAGCACAACTTAACCATACGTCCCTTTAACAAAGTTTTTTTACTGAATATATATATATATAGACTGTGAGCATACATGGGCAATACAGACATGCAGGTATTGGGTGCACTGCATACATGGGCGGGCAGAAGAATGGCACATTGAATCTGGTATTGGAGACTAATAGCCATGGCTAACACTGTTTGGCAGGTACACATACACATTTTCCATGTGAATTAAGCACCTTAATTTCACCCTCATTCTCTGGTTCCTGGGCCATCCCCAAGGCAGTTGCCATCATAGCATTATGGGGTTGCTGACACCATGCATTCCATGCTCGGGGAGAGGGGCGGCGGAGGGAGGGGTGATAAGGCCATAGGTAGGATGGCCTGGAAAGACATGCACCCGGCTGTGAATCTAGTCATCTCCCTGACACAAGGCCCTCGTGAAGTACCATTCAGAATGGGGGAACATGTACACCTGTCACTACAGCACTTGGAAGCTGGAGATGTGTGGCATTAACCGCTACACGAGGACCCAATATCCTGCTTGACATGTTTTAAATGTCAGCATGTGACCCTGTATTGATTCTATACTGTTTGAGTGCATGCTACCAGAGTGTTTATGCCAGAGGTGACACAGAACATGGTACATGCGAGCAGGGGATCATTCCTTGATCTGCAAAGTTGGCATCTGTGCATGTTGCATCATGCGATCGTGGTGCAAGGACAATATGGAGCTGCATGTCGTTGACATGATCTTATTATTCTCCTCCGTGGGCCAATATTACATTTCCCACTTCCCTTTGTCCACAGCACTGTGGCATCATATGACATGCTCAGGTGGTTGAGGTGTTTATATTGATCAGGACTTGAGGTCTTCCCTGCACACATGTTGCTGGGAGACCAATGGTGAGGGAATGGATGCTTCACACAAACCTTCACTACAGCACACCCATGTGGAGTATATTGGTGAGGTAAGTAAATGCAGGTACCAGCCAGCAATGTCCTTGTCACCACATGTGGCATGCAGGAACAGCTGAGGGCTGGTGTGGGGTATTACACCGGGTTGCATGATATCACACTACTTGGCTGCACACGTGGGGACACATTTCGTAGGTGGGCAGCATGTGGCGGCATGTCTGCATTTAGTGAGTAAATGGATGAAGTAATGAGCTGCTTGTGTGTTTGTTTACGTATGCCGGGGGTGGGGGGATTGATTATCATAGGGAATGTGACCAATGCCTCTGTGTTTCCTGTATATATCGCGGGGGCATGCCAAGACGGGGGTCGAAGTAGGCGAACGAGTGGTATACCAGTGATTATAGACCCCTCGTATGACACAAAGTTGATGGGGTTTGTGTCAGTCCCAAACGTGATTTTTTTTAAAACCCTTATTGTACTGGAGAGGAGACCGCCTGTATTTTAAATGTTGAATAAATGTATGCTCTTATGTTCTTATGATTAAAGCGGTGCTGAGCACATCACATTGAAATGAGATAATGGAGTGCATTAATGTTTGGATTGATGTATGTTTGGGGTCGTGCAACGCTGAACCTAGTCCTGAGGATCTATAAAGACAAAAGTGAACAGGTGCGCGTTCCTACTCTCAATGATAGATGTATGTTGATAAAGACCCCTGGTGCGAGTAAGACCCTGAGAAGGGGCAGACCCATTATAGACGTTGTGTCTTGGGTGGGTGTACATGCACACACGGGGTGGGAAGGATTGAAAATGTGGGTTGTAGCAATGGGTGCGAACAGTCGCAGATTGGGAGCTTGACGACATATTATCAGTTCATAGCAGCATGGCATATTCATGCTGGCATGCATGCCATTCCTATGGTTTAGAACAAGTTCTAAATGTTCTGTGGGGTGTCCATTTCTATGGCTCTCCCACCCACCTTGCATATTTGACACACAATGCTGGAATTGGTTTGCACTGTGAGTTGCAAATGATGGACATCAATCATTGACCACCATCGTTTGCATGCCTTGTTTGCATTTTGGTGTGCTGTCGAGCGTGAGTGCACACAATGGGGTGCTGTATTCTCTGTACCTTCTGGCAGTTAGTTCCAAATACCTCTCATGGTTTGTATGTAGCTGGGCAGCACCTGGTACATTGTCTTTGTAGGCTTCCCAGTGTGTTGTTGAAGGGATTGCTCCCATTCTTGATGCCTAATGAAGCATGGGTAAATGTTGGCCCAATTTCCCTTTGGATATAGTCCAGAGGAGTTGGCAAGTGTAATTTCATAGCTACAGGAATCCCCCTTACTGGTATGCCTATGCCAACACTTCAAGGACCCAGTAGGCAAAATGCATCATGGTCAGGGTCAGGATTGCTGTGTCAGTGTGACAATAAACATGTTCATGGATTTGGAGTTATCAACTGGCTAAACCCTTAGATGATATATATCATATCCAATATAGAGTAACAACCAGGGGCCTTATAGCATGGTACTTTTGATGGGTAGGAGGAGCCATAGTATGTGTTTTATATGGCTCCCATGGGGGACATGGCTGGTTGATGGGATTGGGGACTACCCTGGAGGTGCCAAGCAGCATCACCTGCTCTGTCATGTGGAACCCCGAGGACATTTATTTTGGCTCCCCCAGGCTCCTCAGTTCATCACCAGCCTTAAGCAAACCAACCATCCAGTGAAGCTTAGAGCCTCCAAGAGAGGATAAAATAGGAACTTACAAAGGTGAGGGACCCATAAAAAATACACCAAAATTAGGGGCAAGGCAGCCTAAAGTTCAGCACAGGGCCATCTCGTTGAGACAGTGGGGGACAATCTGGCCAGAAGGACACCGTCCTGGGGAAAGAAAGCCAGCCAGTTACCACTTTGGAAAACATCCCAGCAACCTTCAGATACATCTATCACACCAAAGCCATTATAAACATTTCAGTGGAGAACATCAGATACTCTGTGGCTCGGGTAGAACATGCCTTTAACATAGATGGCAATAAAAAGGGCTCTCACTGCCGACAGTAGCTATACCATGCAGTTCACAAACTCACATTATATACTCTGCCCAGGGGACCCAACTTAATATCAAGAACTCTGCCCAAGAAATTGTTGACATTCCATAAGGCAGCAACAGAGACTGGTAATGGAAGAGAATTACAATGGGACTGGCATGGGAAGTAGAAACCTTGCGTCATGAAGATCCTGAAATAATGGCATTCAGCCAAGGTTTGATCTATGCAGTTGTCGAGCAGTGGCTGCCAAGCACATTGCGCACGCACACATGCCGAGAGCTTAGAGCTTGGACATTTGCGGAAGCTGGTGGGAGCCGCAACCCGGATCTGTCGGCTGACCCTAGGAGCCATAGGGTTGGCCTGCGAACACCACTGAAGCAACTTTGACATTCAAGATGGTGGGCCACCCTTATGAAGACTTGGGCCACGGGTCTGCACAGAGCCATGGAAGTCAAGCTGGCTCAGCTGTGAACTTTGAACTTTGGGAGCCAATCCACATGCTTAGCTTAAGCCGGGACAGAGCCAAGTGCATTTCAGCAATCGCAAGCCCTGCGGGCAGGATAAAAGGACATAACGAATTCCAGTATCTTATACGAGATGCAGGTTTTAGCACATGAAAAGTTGTGATGAATTACCATCTGGCAATAATAAAATGATGCAGGTAATTCCCTCTCTGAAAGAGTAATATTCTAATCAGATGCCCCTTTTTGTAAACTCCAGTTGTGAGGTGGAGGCATGTGTTCCAAAGACCACAGCAAGCTCTGTCCCTTAACTATCCCAAGGGACCATTGAGGGTGATCTACTGCTGGAACAGGACCTGCATCTCTGCCAACCACAGTAGTACCCAGGACCTCATCATGCTGGAGGATGCCTGCAGTTGTGTGCCAGCCTCCCCTGTGTTTGGGAGCCCAAAAACAAGGACCCATCTTGTCCCTGAGACCCTCAGGTGGGACTGACAGCAACCTAAGCAGTGACCTGCTACTGGAGCAAGACCGCCTCTCTGCCAGCCACGGCGGTAACAAGGACTGAACCGTATTGGAAGACACCTGCAGTTGTGTGCCAGCTTGCCCCATGCTTGGGAGCATGAGAAAAGGATTCATCTTATCCCTGAGCCCCTGGATTGGGCATCACCGCACCCTGAGTGTCACAAAAAAGCTGGGATCCTGGTGTTTTCTGACGTTAAACTGTTTGGACCGTGTTTCACGAACTGTTCAACACACTTGTACCAGCCGGCCCATCCGTTGCTGCCTTTTGCTCTGCCCCCATCTTCACAAACTGCCAAGAAGTCGGTTTGGGGCTGCTGAACCACCAAGAACTGCAAAGAAGGTACTATTGACTGCGAACTGCCCCTTGGTCCATTTTTGGGCCTTAGAGACTTGCCAGGTCAATTTGAACCCTTTTTGCTCACAGGGATATATCTTTTTTCAAGAACATTGTTGCCTTTGCTTGCCTTCACCCTTGATTCATTACCCAAAGTGCTATATCTACTATCTTTGCTTATTCTGTGTTCTTTCCTCAGGGCTGGGTTTTGCGTAGTGTTTTTCCAGTTAGTTATTATTGTACATGGTTTGTCGGATTAAAGTATATATTTTTATAGAACCTTGATGGGACATTCCTTTATTTTGGACGGTTATTCTTCGTTGTTTGGGTTGCTACTGAACCACATGCATACCCCTCTTATGAGAATAGCCTTCCCCCACCCCACGGTCTGACAGATGGTAAAGGTGGTATATTTCTTAAATGTGCCCGTTTAACCTTTATGATTGTGTTGCCTCTTGGTTTGTAGCAGTGTGAGGGCTGAGTGGGCATTTTAGCATCTACTCATCCTTGTATTCCTGCAGGGAAGAAGTCAATTAGTCACAGTTGGACTGAGAAGGAGGCGGTGATTGAGAGGTGAGGAGGTGTAAGAGGGGGTTGAGTAGGGGAACACACGTCATGAGAGGAAGAGCAAAGGTGGTGGAGCAGTTCAAGGAAGGAGAGAAGAGAGAGTGTTAGAGCCGAGAAGTTTGGAATCAAGTTGTTAGAGCAGAGGATGGTAGGAGAGTCAGACATGAGAAGGGCTGATGGAGCGGGCGGTTTCCTGATGTTGGAGTGTTGAGGGGGACTTTTTGATGCTGCTAGCCCATAAGGGTAACTAGGAGAGCGAGCTGACAGAGTGAGCTGTTTCCCATTGTTGAGTGTTGAGTGTGATGCTCAATGCATGCCCATAAGGAGAACGAGCAGAGTGGACCAGAGCAGGCTGATGGACCAAGCTGTTCCTCGCTGTTCCCTGCTGCTTTAAATGGGATAAAGGCAAACTTGGGGAAGGGAAACTTGCTACTTATAAATAGTCTTTGAAGTTGATATAACCTACATTGCCAAGGACTATAGAGGGAAGAGAGAAATGTGTTCCAAAGGCAATTCTAGGTTGCTGTTGGTTTAAGATAGACAAGAAAGGCAAAGAGTCTGCCCCTCTCAGAAGGAAGGTTCAGAGGAAGAGGCCCTTGTCTACTTGAAGGTGTTGAACTGCCCGAAAGTGACACTTGTCATAAGCTGTTGTGGTGTCACAAAGTACTGAAGCTGTGATGGTGTATTTGGTTGTCAGTAGAGGTGAGATTTTGGTAGCACAAATAAAGGTGGAATACTATGATGCCAAGGAGTATGACCTCATGGTTAACCTTTGCAGAAGTTGAAGTTCAGAAAAGAATTGAGAAAAGAATTCAGAAAATAACTAAGACTCACCTCTTCAAGGAGTCTCTCCTCCTCAAGACCTAGGCCATCACATTGCCCCTCTCCTCCCCGCCACCCGGTATAGCTGTACCCCTCCTCTGTCCCCTCTGTATCCTACCCCCGCTGTTCCATTGTTACCATTGAAAAGTGCTTCGTTATGCATCTGTAATGTTGTACACCTCTATAAAGCGCTGCATTATGTATCTGTGTTGGTGTTTACCTCTGTAAAGCATTCCGTTGCTTTTCAAATCTAGGTCCACACTCAATAAATACTATAATAATAATAATAATAAAAGTTTTTGAAGTGGAAGTAGAAGTGCTGTGAAGTCATGCTGACAAAGATGCTTACTGTGACTTCTAATCTTATAAAACGAGCACTAACATTTACAGAAGTTGTATTTCCTTGGAACTGTGGCAAGTCTTGCATAACTGGAAGTGGTGGCAAAGCATCGTGGCTGAGAATAAAATGGATACTATTTCAGTGGAAAATTCTAATTTCACCAAGAAGAAAAGCTTTGTTGTTGTTGGAACTGTGGTCAACAAAACATTGCCTTGACATTGAAATGTCAAGACTTGAATTGAGACTCTATTGCCTACATGGATTTTCTCGTTTCTTTTTGTTGAACATTGAAGCTGGGGAAGGGAGCTTACGCAGGCTACTAAGAGGATATCAGGGAACTGTAAATATCATTGTGATGTTATTTGAATTGCCATACTTTTTCTTTGTGTATTTGATGTTTACGTCTGAGGGCCAGACATCCTGTGTTAGAGTGTTTCCCTTTAGTTTTGTTAGGCAGGGAAATCCTCATCAGTGTAGGGATAGTGAGTAGTTTAATAACTTGTATAAGTAGACACAAAGGATTTTGTCAGTACACCCTGGGAGTACTCTCTAACATCTTGGGGTCACTGACAGACTTCTGAGCCTTTGGAGTCATTGGATTAGCTTGGACGCTGGGTAGTTTGTAGGGGGGAGCAGTATTTTCCTGTTTGGTTGAATGTAAAAGTAAACATTGGTCCGTCAGTGGCTCTGAGTGGAGGAGTCCTTACATTGTTTGAGCAGTTTAGACTCATTGCGAGACCGGGATTGAAAGAGCTGGTGGAAATTATGGTCCTGCTTATAATCATTAACAATCCACAAATTCAAATAAACTGCATATCCATATAATTGATTAACTGCACAAATACACTGCCTAGATGCCCCTCTGTGCACTGCAATTGCCCATGAATCTTCTTTTCTGCAAATACCTCAGCATTTGCCACGAGGTTGTAAGCCACTTCAAAATGACCACTCGCCATTTAAAAAAAACTCTCTCTGCCTGATCAACAACAACAGGCTGAGAAGCGTCCTGATTGGACAACGGCACCTTCTTTTTGGCCAAAAGCGAGCCGGCAGGCTCAAGCCGGCCCATACATCAAGGAATACAGTATAAGGCACCTTCCCTGTCGTGCGCCTGTCTGGAGCCGCAGGGAGCCCACCCCCACCCCCGGATCACCTGCACCCGCTGTAAATCCCTGATCCTTAGACAGTTTTTGTTCGCTTCACCAAGCTGCTAAATGCACTTGGCGGACAACAAACTCAGAAGCATGTAAGAACTTACATTTTACCACTTCAAATAGACTGTGAACTGTCCCTCGTTTACTGTTATAGCTTACTGCCTGATGTCACCATTATTACACATCTGCCCCAAAGATCACGCATTTTCTGTCTAGGTGTTTTGCATGTATCTCGTACTGGCGGTGCCTTAGGTCTCTACCTGTGTCTCTGCAGCTAATTTGCCCACCTGTATCCAGTAGCTTTGTTCATAGGCGCTATGCGTGTTTTCCACCTGTGACCGGCTTATCATTAGCTAGCACATATCAGGAAACTGCAATCAGGTTTTATAACTACTGCTCTTAGTTTAACGTTATTGTAATTGCTCCTACTTGTCTGTACAGGCCACTCTCATAGTCAGACCCTGCTGCCATATTTGTTCCTACATGCCAGCACACTGTATTTTTGCCCAGGTTGTGATTTTCGAATCTAGACAGGTTGCCAAAGCTGTTCTTACTTGCATGCACACTGTATTTTTGCCGAGGTTGTGATTTTCGAATCTAGTCAGGTTGCCAAAGTTGTTATCACTTGCCTGCACACTGTATTTTTGCCCAGGTTGTGATTTCTGAATTTAGCCGAACCTTTTGCCGCTAAAAACTGCCCCCAAATCTGTCATTTGATGCACCTCGCAACCACCTGTCTCTCTTTTTGACTGCTGCATTGATTACTGCATTTTGTACCTTGCTACCCTGCCCTGTGAACACCAACATTGTCAACCATGATAGAACACTGCCTAGTAGCCTAGTAGTCACCCAACCCGCTATCTGACTGCTGCACCGGATTATTGCATTCTGGTACCGAGCTGCTCCGTTTCTGAATACCGCCCCAGCCATCTAAGATGCACCTAGTAGCTACTTGCCCTGCCATCTGACCGCCACATCTCACCTACACCTTACGGAATGTACCTACCGGGCATCTACTCAGCACTGCTGAGAGTAATTCTCCACCTCATCCATTTATCCGGCCATCCTAGCCCTATCTTTAGCTCTGTCTCCACAGGCAACACTTCCCCACTCATTATGCATCTCGCTACACCATGCAGTCTCACCGCTAGAAATGCCAAACTACAGGCCAGATTACCCAAACTATATGAGCCTCGAGCTAGGGATTCTATCCAGTCTAATTTGACCAACCGGACCCAAACTATGTACACGGTCACGCCTACCTACCGCCCCATGGACACACCCAAGCATAGCCTAACTAATACTACGACCAAACATAAGGCCTACAACTCAACCACTATACCCACCTGTACCAAAACCCTCACCCGTCCCATAAGATGCGCCCTAATTAATACGCGATCTGTAGTGGCCCATGCCACAGATATAGCAGACCTTATTCTTGCAGATGAACTAGATTTCCTAGCCATCACTGAGTCCTGGCTCCATGCAGCCGCTGGCCCAGCTCTCTCACTAGCCATCCCTGATGACTATACTATCCTCCAAGCAGACAGAACAGAATCCAGAGGCGGAGGCCTCGCCATAATTTCCAAAACACACCTCAACATTAGACTTGACACCACAAACCTTCTGCCTTCATGTGAATCACTCACAGCTAAGCTTCCCACTGCCAACTTCCAAACCATTAAGAAGTTGGTTCTTCTACAATGAAGAAGAACCATTGAATAATGGTTCAAGAGGTCTGTAGCGTACAGACCTCTTGGTCCATTAGGTTCTTTCGAGGAAGACCTCACCACCATCCTCACCAACAACCTAAAAAATACCTCCCAGAGTCTTCTTTTAGGAGATTTCAACTTAGGCCTCAAAGACCCCAAAGACCTCCAGGCTACCCTCATTAACAATACCCTGCTAGAATTAGGCTTTACCCAAAGAGTATCCACCCCTACCCACAACAAAGGGAGAACCCTTGACTGGGTAGCAGACTACAACTGTGCGGCCTCCATCACCGCTAATAACCCTCAACCATGGTCTGATCACCACCTCCTCACCTTCAACCTTGAAGCCTCAAGCCCCATCACTAATAACCTACTTGCCACAGCTATTCCTACGAGAAGCAAGAAAAATATTACAGCTGAAAAACTCATCCCCCTCATTCTACCGACCTTGAACAAACTCTCAGCTACCTCCAACCCTCACCACTTTGTAGAAAGCTACAACAACAGCATGCGCTCAGCCTTGGACTCTATAGCACCCCTAAAACTGACAAAATGTAAGCCAAAAAAACACCTGAACACTTGGTTCTCTACCCACCTAAAAGCTCTCAGATTAGAGAAACGCATAAAGTAACAAGCTTGGAGACAATCTCCTACAGACACTAACAAGCTGATCCTCAACAAAATAGTCTCCACATACAAAAAATAAATCATTCTTGCTAAACAAGAATCATATGACCAGAGAATCTCACAAGCCAAATCCAGCACTAAAGAACTGTTCTCCATATCAAGATCTGAAAACAACTGTCCTAGTCCCAGACACATGTGTAAAAGATAAACAATGGTGCACTAGTGTCCAAAATGCCCTGTCCAACAAAGTCGCAAGGCTCCAAATCAAAATCAACAACAAGAAAGAATCCCTAACTAACTCTACAAACTCCACTACCACTCCCCCACGCCCCACACCTCAGAACCCCATACCCAACCCACTCACCCGCTTCAGCTTCTACAAAGTCTCTACGTTAGAAGTGGAAAAAATCATTCTCAGCCTTAAACTGTCAAATTGCCAGGGCGACCCTTGCCCTTCACAAATCATTAAAGACGCGGCAAGAGACCTCTCACCATTCATTACCAAACTCATTAACGCCTCCTTCTCATCAGGCATCATCCCCAACAATCTTAAAGAATCGTGGGTCCTCCCTCTACTCAAAAAACCCTGCCTAGACTCTTCTATACCCACTAATTACAGACCCATCACCACCGTACCCTTCCTGCTCAAAATATTTGATAAGACTGCCTATCAACAAATACAAAATATCTTGAACAAACCTACCTTTTGGGAATCCGGCAATCAGGCTTTAGCTCTCATTGATCTTAAGGCCCAAATCGACAATCTGAGAGATAATGGAAAAACTGCTCCTAGACCTCTCAGCAGCATTTGATCTAGTAGATCACAAAATCTTATGCAACCCCTTGGACTCGGCTGCCCACTTCTCCCAAGAAGCCATCGGTTGGATTGAGTCATTCCTGAGCAACAGATCTATTTGTGTCTTTTCCACCTCAGCTTCCGCCGACTCCATCCCCATTACATGCGGGGTCCCTCAGGGTGCAGGCATCTCCCCCACACTGTATAACGTGTTCACAAAGCCCCTGTTTGATGATCTTGATGGTCTGGGTATCACCTACACTAATTACGCCGATGATACCCAGATCCTCATCCCGTTGACGGGAGATTGCAACAAGGATTTTGCCCTGGTGAATAGGTTATACCTCATCATCCAGGCATGGATGGCCTCCCACAGTCTATGCCTGAATGATGACAAGACCGAACTCATCATCCTCGGATCCACCCCAAATCTAAACAAACTGGACCACAACTACACCAGCTTCATTATAGACGGCAATTCCATCAAGGTAGCCAAAGAAGTGAAGACCCTAGGAATCTACCTAGACTCCGCCCTCTCCTTCCATAAACAGGTTTGTTCCATGGCCACCTCCACGGCCTACACATGTAAGCTTATAAGAGCAGCCAAATCTTTCCTATCCACTCAGAACTGCATTACCCTAGCCAGAGCCCTTGTACTTTCAAAACTGGACTACTGTAACACCCTTTACGTAGGAGCCAACAAACAAGTAACCAATAAAATTCAGACCCTGCAAAACAACGCTCTCAGAGCAGCGCTCAGCAGCCCCAAGAGAGAACACATCTCTAACATCAGGAGAACTCACAACTGGCTTACCACCACCGACAAAATCCTGCTCAAAGGAGCCTCCTTAACACACAAATGCCTCAATAATGCAGCTCCCCGACAGAATAAAAAGATACACCCCTGACAGGCCCACCAGATCCACCAATGCTAACCTACTTACAGTTCCCAGTTTCAATCGTACCAAAATGGGCGGCAACAGCTACTAGGTGAAAGCAGCCGAACACTGGAACTCCTTACCACACTCCCTTAGGACACCTCAAACCTATCCCGATTTTAGGCATAGCTACATTCAGTGGTTAAAGAATAATGACCAATAACTGACCTCGCCTTTGCTAATTTATGTAAATATGTATACCTGTAAACTGTAAACTGTATATCGCTGTATCCATTGCAACTGTATTAACCTATGTACACAATGTAAATGACTGTACAGCACTGTAACCAAGCTGAGAATAACCTTGTTGCTCCTGCGGCCTCATACATTCGGGTCTGGCGCGCAATATAAATGAATACACATAAACAAACACAAACATAAAGAGTTGAGTTACCTGTGGGCCGACGACTGCGAGCAGAGGTGGGGGTTTGGACTTGGTCTAGTCAGACGAGGCTGTCCTTCTGTCCCTGATTCTTCGCTGATATCCCGTTTGAGTGCTTTCACTTTCCAGCTGTGTTTAAATTCGAGTAATCTTTTTGTGGATGGGGAGGAGACCGACTTCAGTGACACCTCCTATGTCAGTCGGGCATGCCCCCTCTTCCCTAAAATGCAATGTTTTAGGAATCTCATTAAGTTTAAATGGCCATGATGTTTTGCCCTTTAAGCTTTTTTTTGCATCTATGCACTTACCCACCTTGCCCTACTCTGTATTTCTGCATTGGCACTTACGAATTTATGAAGTCTTTTCCTTGTGGTATTAAACATATTTCATATTTCCCATACATTTTTATCTGTTTTTTGCACCTGTGTCAGCTGGTTTTATCTGCTGTATATTTGGCACAAGTTAGTCTATTTTTAATTTGCTTGTAGGTAGCTTACATGCATTTCCTTGTTTTCTGTATTTAAAGCGCTTCAAGCAAATGTAAAGGAAAAATTGTAAATATAAGGGACCCAAACCGATGGATCACTGATCCCCAAGCCAACTAGGGCAACCACTGAAATTGGTCATCTTACTGATTCATTGACAAAGTCAAACAGGACATGTCACACTGATGTTGGGTTTGGGAAAGGGTGCAAACCCTGTATTGGATATTAAGGTGACATGCTTGAAGGTAAATAAGGCGATTGCTCTAACTTTGGGTTACAACTGCCTCCCAGGCTGCACCACTAGTTCTGGTATTGACAAATGACACAATGCTAGAGGCTTTGTGCGATGAGGACACCATCTTGCTAATGACCACGGTGACTCACTTGGTCAATAACATATGTGATGTAAATTTACTTATGGGGAGGGACGTACTTATGGCAGAACATTGAGGATCAGTGGGACCTGGTATTACAATCACATTCAATCATCCATCCAAGGAAAGTGTTCTAGAGTGCAAGGGACCCATAGGCATCAAGCCAAGTCTGATCTTGTTTTTTTCTGCTAGGCTACTTTAACAGACTGATTTGGGAGGGGAAAACGAGCAAAATAGGCAGACATTCATCCTTGTCACAATCTAGAGCAGCTTTCTTTCTGGCTAGGCATTGTGGAGGGAAAGTCTGGAATTGAAAAAGGTATGTTCTCCCCTAGCACACTGCTGCATTATATTATTGAGTAGGTACTGCAAACTGCCATGTTTAAACAATTGTTTGTTGCTCTGCAAAGTGAGACTTTAAAGTGTACTGTGCATGTCTTTGCGATGAATGCTCTTCACACAGTGTGTAGCCATACTCACCTTCACATCCCTCGCTTGTGACATGTTTCCATTCTGGCATAGGTAAGCGTGTTTCAGACTCCCGCTTCGTTAAGAAAAGCGGCTTTATCAGACAGAAGTCATCATATTTTAAGCATGCTCACTTGCCTCAGACCGTGTGTGAACCTTTGAGGAGTGTATTCAGCACAACTACAAATACAAGTACAAATGTATCACTTTATGCTTTACTTCCTGATAACACTGTCTCCACGTGTGAGGATGCAGATGGTATCAAAGAATTATATGACAGAGCTTGGTGCTTGGAGGGAGGGGGGCTACCATGTGCCTCAAATTCTAGTACTGTCGTTGGTTTGTTGCTGTCTTGTTGCTTGCTTTTTACTAATAAACTGTTTACAAATCCACCGGGATAGTCAGTGGCAATCTTTGCCACGACAAGTTTGATGCCTCTGACATCGGATTCCTGCTGCCCTGCAGCCAAGTCCAAGGGTCCCTCTCTCCCAGTGATCCTCGTGGGCCCAGAAGAGATGATTTCATTAGAGGGGAGAGGTGGCCGGAGAGCCCAGAGACTCGGGGAAGGTGGAAAGAGCATATGCGGAAGAAGAGCCGACCGAAAATCGTGGGTTAGTGAACACAGCTAATTGCATCAGTGTATTGACATGTCTTGTATAACTATTGTTTAAATGGGCTGGGGTCAATGTTTTTTTCTGGTTAAAGTGCCCTGAAATCTGTGAATATCCAAGGATACAGGAGGGGAGGTACCCTGTCTACAGAACTGTTTATCTTAATAAGAATAAGAAAAAGTTAAAGCAGTTGGCCACACAGCTTAAAATTCAAATTAAAAAGCAGCACATCCATGCTCGCTACAGATTTAAGAGGCCATGCGGCTGCTGCGTCCATGATGACAGGTGACAGTGTGAGACGCATCGTGTGTTGAGCGTACATGGTTGGAGTACAATGAGATATGGTGGTTGTAATGTGCGTGAGATGCATAGTGTGTTGAGCGCCCATGATTGGAGTATAATATGAAATGTGTTATTTCTATGTGACACAATTTCTGTGCAAGTGTCCATCAGAGTTATATGAGTTTAAATACAAAGTTGAATTTATGAGGTGTTTCGTGTTTTAAACGCCCTTAATAGAAACAATGTCGATTTTGGAGTGTTAGTGTCCACATTGGGGGTTGATTTGTTGGATGTGGGTTAATTTTGAAATTGTCTTTGATGCCATGTGATACAGTTTAGAGGTGTAGTATTAAAGTCTGATTTTGGCACACAGTTGTAACAGGCTATTGTTTTTTGAGTATTCTATTGAGGTATGATTAAATGGGGTGTGCAGTTAAAATGTCGAATCAATAATTTCGAATGCATTAATTTCGAAAAAAATTATGTCGAAATAAAATGTTGAATATTTATTTTTTATTTTATGTTTTTTTTGGGGTTTGGCTAGTAAAAAAGGGTTATTAAAAAATGGGGGGTTGGGCAGAAACCCCCCATTAAAAAAATAATAAAAAAAATAATAAATTAAAAAAAAATTTCTGGGCATTATTGATTCGAAATTAATGCATTTGAAATCATTGAATTTGAAATGATCACTATAAACCATTAAATGGTGACACATACATTTTAATTTGGGAAGTTGTGAAGACACTGGTAAGTACATTTTAACTTTTCATACAATTTAAAATTTAAGATTTTAGCTGCAAGCACTTTGGTTGATCCCAACTGTGTTTGTGTGATTTGTGCGCATTAGGCTTGTGGGTCTTACCCCCATTTTGGTTTGTGTTCCTTTTTGCACTACATCTTTTGTAGTTGTGTTTTGTTTTGTGCGCTCTTTGTGTTGTAAGACTTTTCTCTATTCTTTCATTCTATTATGTGTTTTCTTGTGAGGGAAGGAATGTTGATTGGTTGTCACTTGGATGTGTGCTTTGATTTGGTGTGTTAGAAGGATGCCTTAGGATTTTGTTGTGGCCAGTGTGTTTTGCCCCGTTTGGTGGGATGAGGGTTTTTCTCAGGTGTGGCAGACCTGTGGCCCGGAAGATGGCTCCGAAAAAATGTACTGTATACGAATATGAGTCAACTACTAAGATTTCTGCCTACTATAGACTGCGTTTCTGGATTCTGAAACACTATTTGAAAAAGACTTGGTGAGTTGGAGAATAGTGGCCTAATTGTTGATGGTGTATTTATGTGTATTAGGTGTTATTAATTTTAACTATGTACCTTTGAGATCATTTATGTGTATTTTTATTTGTCTCCCAGGGAGTCCTGTCCCGAAGAAGGTGGCCAATCTACTCTCGCCGAAACGTAGAAATTCTGCATCAGGCGGCTAATCTAATTTTGTTGCAATGCAGCGATTCTGTGTCGACCCTGGACCACATGCAAAATTTATTTTGACTTTTTGTAGCTATTCGATTTTTAGTTTGTGTCTTTTCACTTTGGGAAGTATGTATATAATATGTAGTTAACTATTCAAATTGACTTAGCACTTTATAACACTGTTGTTTAGTAAAAGAATGTGTTGAACTAATTGTACGTAAATTATGCATTATGTAGATTGAGACTTCTGCTCAAATGAAAAATAAAAAATACTTGATTGAATCAACACATTAATAGTACACCCAACAATCTCAAATTTCTTGAATCAGATGCTAATATTTGTTGAAATTAAGTTTGTATAAAGAAACAGCTAAAATAGATAACTAATCAGCGCTTTAAAAATGCAAATACATAAATAAATAATCAAGTTGTAGTAGGAACACCTCATTTTCAATATATGTGGCCATGGAGTGGCAATCACTGGTGGAAGAAGGATTTGTTTCTTTGGTGGTTTTCGAGTGTTGGATTGAAATTTGCCCACTTTGAGCTACGTTGTGCTCGGTAGCGGCAGTCTGGACACCCTGGCGTGACATGCCAGGGTAGGAGGAAATGTTGTTTGTTTTTAAGGTGGTTGTCCTGGCATGTTGAAGATTGGTGTGTTTTGTCAAGCCTTTTGTTAGTTGTCTAAAGGAAGGAGCTGTGTAGTGACTTTGAAAGAATGTGTACTGAGTGTTTGTATTGAAAGGCCTGGCGGAATGTATTGATGTGTGTGTGGAACCTGAGGACCTGTAGGTTACATGGAAGTCAGTTAGGGGCTTGAGAGGATGGAAAGGAACCAGAGAGGATGCTCAGACCCTGCTCTCCTATTTCTCATCTGTAAGTGAAACAAAGGATAAAGAAGCATCTTTCCTTTTTGCACTTACCTCTGTCAGACTAGTTTCTGCTTCTTGACTACTTACTTATCTGGCCCAGGTACATCAGTTGTCCGGTTTAAACCTGTACCTTGACATTTCAAATCCTAAATGTGCAACTCAGTTCTGTCCCTGCTGTATATGGGAGCTGTTAAAGACTTTGTTTCTAACAATTTTGTGGCTTGTTTTTGACTCTCACCTACCCAAGTCTCTGAAACAAGTTGAAACATCTTTCTGTATTGTGGGTAGTGTAATAGGGATATAGGCCGTGAACCAGCGGTAATCTGAATCTGACCAACACCTGTGGGTGTTACTGAAATGTCTGTATGGGGGAGGAACGGAGGTCAGATGGTGATACCTGAGTCTCCAGATAGACGTGGCAGAGCGGTCAGCTATGAGCCATACCAACTCCACCAGCCACGGGACACGATAGCGTCCCAATGCAGACAGAGTTAGAAACTGACCTGGATCTGATTTAAGTCATACCTTGTCCTACCCCTGTGAGAATGGGTTCAGGTCAGTCTAGATAAGAGCCACTTACTCCTAAAGGAAGTCCAGCCCACTTCATGTTTACTCACTACACGCCCAAAGCATGTAAGTACCTGGATAAATTGTACGAATATACACAGAGTGAGTCACCTGGATACTTCCCCCAAGGAAGGCACATTTTACTTAGATAAGATAAACCTTTATAAGGCATGAGAAAAGAAAAGTGTGCCTGTACCACAATGGCAATGGGACGGCTATCTAGACTGGTTTACTGAACCTAATAAGAGACAGACTGAGTCCAAGACCTGGGCACGGACAGACACTCAAGAAAAGCTCCAGAAGCAAATTAAATTGCTGAAAATCGAGTATTCCAACCTATGGGTATCGGCCACAAAGCTGGGCACAAATGTTTATATCCGTGATCCAAGTGGAGCCCCTGCCAAAGGAAACTCCCGAAGACATTCTGGAAACTGGCAACCCAGCCATTTTAAATAATGCACCAGACCATCAAACGGCTAGCCCAGACTCCCGAATTTGACAGCCAGTATCAGTGCTGGTGCATTCCCGCTCAGACAGCTCCCAGGGGGAGGTGATACCTTAGTTACCGTATATGCCCCCTGGAGTGCTACCAATTTGTTCTATATCGTTATAATAGATTTCTGTCCCCCCACGTTTGTTGATTTGAATCAAATATTGAGAGCATTGCTGCCTACAGATGCATTTAACCTGCTGAAAGTAGGCTCCAATTTGCCAGCTGAAGAAACTGCCCCCTCCAGGCACCTGAAAACATTTACTGATAGACTGGTGCAAACTATTCTTGAAATCTGTCCCTGAAAGACTGATTGGTCCAAAATGATTGCGCGCAAGCAAGCCAAGGGTGAAAATCCTGAGGACTATCTTGAGCATTTGAAACAATGTTTTCAACAATACTCTGGGATCATTGATGCAGCCATATTAGCGCCCCAACCTGTGGTGGCTCACTTTGTTATGGGTTTGCAACTTAAGGTATCAGGGGGAATTAAGGCAGTGCCAATTGGCTGGAAAGGAAAAGGTTTGGGAGGGGTGTTATTGACTGCACAGCACTGCCATGAAACGGTTGAAAGACAGAAAGAATCTACTGAAGCCAAACTTATGGCATTGCAGATACAGAGTTTACAACCTTCCCAGGGAAGGGGAGGGTTCCGCCCCATGCCAGAAGGGTAAGGGCAATGACTGGGAGGAGCCCCCAAATCACATGAACCAGGGCAAACTGCTGAGAGGTATTACATGAAGACATACAGTCATCAGTGTAATTATTGCAAAGAGTTTGGACACTGGAAAGCCGAGTGTCCACATCGGCCTCAGTGGACGGTTGAGGCGGACAGCCAACTGAGCTAAGTGGAATGACTAGGTCCCAGCTGACACTGACACCACTCCAGATTGATGCTTCGAATTGTCAAGGGGTCTCTGAACTTGTTGCACCACTAATATCGATTGATGCTACTGCTCTGTATGTTGATTGTGATATTGCTGGTCAAAAGATTTCATGTTTGGTTGACACATGAAAATCACACTCGACACTAAAATCCTCTGAGCGTCCATGAATAATGCATTCTAATGAAATTGTTAATGCTATAGCTATGTGGGTACGCCAGTCCCCATCCTATGTCTATCCCGCTTTTGGTCACAATAGGTCACTGTTCTCCAGTGAATTTGTTTGGATTAGATTTATTCCGTAAGCTAAGTTGCTCTATTCACTGTTCCCTGATGGTGTATACCTTAACAGGCCTGGTCACAAAGAGCATGAGGTGCTGGCAGTATTACAGGAAATGACCCATTCAAACCCTGAAGACCTGCTGACACTCCCTGTTCACAACAGTGACGGTTCGATTGAGTCCCAGTCAAGTTATGGTAAACCCATGAAAAGGAGGCTGGTTGCATGGTCAATGCTGAGTCAGTCAAAATTACTGTAAATCCTGCCAAACCTTGCCATGCGTACCTCAGTATCCTATTTCCGGACCGGCTGAAGAATGCCTTTGCCCTGTTATAGAATCCCTTCTTCAACAAGGTATTATTGTACCAACTTGTGGTCCCTGCAATACTCAGATTTTGCCCACAAAGAAGCCAGGTAAAGAGTTCCATCATTTTATGCAGGTAGTACAGCCATGCTACTAGCTTTTCCCATTGCACCGAACTCGGCCACCATTCTGTCATGCATTCCCTACACAGCCAAGTATTTTACTGTTGTAGATCTGCATTCAGCATTATTGTCCATACGCATGAATCCTGACAGACAGTATCTGTTTGCATTTACCCATAAATCCACGCAGCAAATGTTCACTCATCTTCTAGTGGGATACGTAGAGAGCCCTACCCTATTCTCTTAGATTTTAAAAAGAGATCTTGACTCAGTTCAGTTCCCAGGAGGGTCGACTCTGGTGCAGTACGTAAATGATCGGCTCTTAGCCTCCCCCTTCCTGGAAGCATGTGAGAAAGACTCTCTAAATCTGTTTACAGCACTCACCCCAGACTAGAAAGCTGATGAGAGGGTTACGCAGGATGGTCATTTACTGTAGACAATGGGTACAGAGCTATGTAACCAGAGTTAAACCCCTTCAAACCCTCATGCATGATTCAACTCCCAAGCCCCTGTCGTAGCCTCAGGAAGCAGAAGATGCATTTGTCACCATTAAGCAGGCACTCGCAACTGCTCCGGCTTAAGGTTTGCTAGATTATAGTAAGCCCTTTGTGCTGTACTAAGACGTGCACAATGGTTTTGCAAGAGGTGTGTGGACCCAGTTACACAGTGACAAGCATCGGCCCATATCCTACCACAGAGTAGCTTTAGATCCAGTAGCCTCAGAACTTGCAGCTTGTCTGTGAGCTTTTGCTGCAGCTGCTTTGTTGCTAGAAAAGACTGATTCACTGGTGCTAGGTCATGCTGTTAAGATTGCAGTTCCCCATGCCATGTTGTCAATATTGCTTAAAGAGAAGAAACAGCATGTGTCTAACTCCTGTATTACCCAATTTGAAAAATGTCAAATGTCTGCCCCTAATGTTGCCATTAATCGATGTTCTGTCTTGAATCATGCTTCTTTGCTGTGAACAACGCAGGACGTGGAACTGCCTGACTGTCAGACAGTTGTAGAGACGCTAATGTCCCCGGTGCTGATTCATCAGATGTGCCCCTGTTGAACACTGATCTGATCCTCTTCATGGATGGCTCGTGCCTCTGTGTCCTAGAAATGGGGACATTTCTCTCTGGTTATTCTGTATGTACCCCAGGCCGTACTAGAAGCATATTGATTACCCCTGGCCAGATCTACAGAGGTCGCTGAACTCGTAGCTCTCACTCATGCCTGTGCCTTGGCTCGGGATGGATCAGCCATGATCTATACTGACTCTAGGTATGCTCATGGGGTTGTGCATGAATTTGGTGTCCCTTGGAATGTGATGAATCAGTGGTGATTATCCCAAAGATCCTGGCCTGGAACCCTTCTCATGTGGCCAGGGAAAATCAGATGCTTCCTGATCCTGTCCCTGGGGGCTGTGCTCTCTGGGAGGATCACATGGACGGGTACTCAGGTCAGGAAAATTGGGCGAACCCTATAACCAACATCCCTAATGATCCCACGGTCTTAATGGCCTATTGTGAAATTGAAGCCTATGATGTAAAAAAGAAACAAAAACATTCAGGACTTCAAGGCGCATAATGCTCTAGGTACTGGGACAGGGAAGAGGGTGCAGAACTGTAGTGTGCGGTCTAGTGGTTCTAATGACCCACACCTGATTGGACTTTTAAATATTTAAAGCCTTTCCAGGTGCATGCCATTAGAAAGACAAAACAGAAGCAGTGCAAGCAACAGAAGAAGGATGAAGACACTAGAGCCGTTGTTGTGTTTCCAGCGAGTTGTGGCTCTGAGAGAGTCATTCAAGTTGGGAATTGGGGTGGGAAGCAGTGAGGATACTGACTGTCATGTGGGATAGATGAGCTCTCCTAATTCTGTGCCTTGCTCCGGTGGCACCAGAGTTTGCGAGAAGCAAAGCAGGCTTCCAGTACAGAAGGTGCAAGCACCAGGAGTGTGATGACGAGAGAAGAAGAAGTTGAAGTAGATGTGGGTCAAACGGAGGCACAGGGAAAGACGGCTGATTTGTCCTTTGATAGGTGACCCTGGGGTGCTCTGTAATAGACTGCTAACTGGAAATAAGCCTTTTAAATACTGAACCAAGGACTTGAAGCATTTTTAATACTTTTATTGAGAGAGATTGAGTGAAGAAAGAACGTAAACATCATTGCCAGAGTAAAGAGGGGGCAATATTTTAACCAGATTGTAGCCATATTTTCCAAAGTAATAGAGGGGGCAATATTTGAACAAAATAACAACCAGCATTGCCAAAGCCAAAGAATGGCAATTGTAAATAAAAAGGGAAACAGCTTTCCTAAAGAGAGAAACTTTAACAGGAGACATTACCAGCAGTTACCTGATGTGGTAGAAGGAACTCAAAGGTGGCAGGAGAGAAGCCATCCTTCTAGCAATCCTCAAGTGGGAGAAGAAAATAACCTGGATTTCATGTGGAAAACAAATCAGAGGAACAAACAATGTCAATGTGTATTGTACCCTTATGGATGAAGTTGTGAATCTTAATGTTGTTAAAAGTTAAAGACTTTTCTATAGCTTTGAAGCAAGAATCACCACAGAGTACTAGTAGTAGTGGTAGGAGTTTTATCCTGGCAGGCAATTATCCCAGGAAAAGGACTTTTTAGTGGTTAGTCCTGGCAGGTTAGTGGACGAGTAAGAAGACATTGAAGTACTGCATTGTGGTGGAAGGTTGTGGTGGTAAGAAAGTGGCAAGCCCACTTTTGTGTTATGATAAACTGTGGTAAAAACATCCTGACAAAACATTATTGTTCATAAAGAAGAAATGTGAAGACAATATGTCTTTTGGCTTATTAAGCAAGAGCTTGTTGAAACTCCGAACAATCATTTGTTGAAAAGTGATACATCTAGTTTAGCAAATCCAGGTGCCAAGTGAAAGACCTTTGGAGTGAAGAGAACTTTGTGTTGCATTTGGAACAGAACTTGGCTATTGAAAAGAATTTTCTTGATTGGAACTTTGGTTTGGAAAATCCTGTTTTAATCCTGAAGAAGGGGATACGACCCAGTATACAGGTTTACAAAGTTTATGTTTGAATACAACTGTTAATTTATTGAGTTTGACTGGCCCTATGATACCTATATGATTCTAATGTATGTTTAAGTGTGAGGGACACATACCTTTTGATATTAGAGTGTTTTTCTTTAGTCTTAGTTTGACAGGAAGGGGCATCTCGTTAGGTTAGGGAAAGTGAGGCTTTTTTCTTACCCTTATTATTCAATATAATGGCTACTTGTGAGAAAACTCTATTTACTTGTCCGCCTCACATTTCAGATCCCTTAAATATGGTGTCATGAGTGGAATCAATTGAAACAAATAGGGGAACTCTTAAATTTGAGAATGTAGCAAATGAGCCTCCAATCCTACTATTGCTACTGAACTGTCTATAGGATTTGCTATCTATAGTAGTACAGGTGAATTAATTCAACCTGGAGATAGGGCCTTGATATCCATGTGTTTTCCTCCCACTGGTACTTATATCAGACTAGTCTCTAAGTTAAGCCTAGCCTGGCGCTATGGTTTGGACATATTGGCAGGAGTAATTGATCCTGACAATAGGGGAGACATCAATATATTGATACAAAATAATGGGAGAAAGCATATCAAGTTAAAGCAGGAGAAAGAATAGCTCAAGGAATATTGGAAACAGCTCTGTTTCCAAAACCACGAGAAGTTAAGAAAAGTAACCAAACTAAGAGAGGAACTCAGGGTTTTTGGGAAGCAGATATTGAACCTCCTGTGGAACCCATAATGAAACCCAATGTTGATGAAGGGGAAGAGATTATACATGATTTAGCTTTGCTATAAGAAATGATCCCTTGTTAGCAGATCCTTTCATTCAGGTAAAATCAGAAGATGAAGGCGGGGAAAAGACGGGACCATTTGTTTTATAGAGTCTGGATTATTGTATAGAGGAGATGTGGAACCAGCATTTGTATCCCGGTCACAAATTGTAGTACCTAAAAGCCATACAAATATTGTTTTGGACATAGCTCATTCTCATTTGACAGGAGGTCATTTAGGAACTGCAAAAACTCAGGCACAAATTATGAATAGATTCTATTGGCCTGAGATTTATGCTGACATAAAGAATGTTGTCAATACATGTGCCTAATGCCTGAAACCAGTACTCAAATTCCACCTCCAGTTCAGTTACAACCCTTACCTATTATAGATATTCCCTTTTCATGGAACCAAATGGATATAGTGGGTTCTTTCGAAACCTTAAAGCTAGGGAACAGATATATACTAGCAATTTTAGATTAGGTAATATGTTACCCTGAGGCTTTTCCAACACCTCACAGCAGATCTTGAAACATTCACTCCCTTTCTTTTCTAGAATTGGATTCCCAAAAGAAATGTTGATGGAGCAAGGATCCACATTTATGAGTAAACTCACAGCAGAAATAAATTAAGGAGATTCTTCAGAATAAAGATTTGCTCACATCCATTTATCATCCCCAAACTGAGGGATTAGTGGAACGATTTAATCAGACTTTAAAACACATTCTAAAGAAATTATTGGAAGCAGATGGAAACAATTCAGACATAATGTCACGCTTACCGGGAGACCGGGGTTCACTGTTCGCGCTCCCCCTCCCTGGCGCCTCTACCCGCGCTTTCGCGCTTGGGGAGGCGCCGGGGGGAGAGCTTCAGGGACATGGGCGGCAGCTCCTCGGCGCTTGCGTCGGGGACCGCGATTACGGTCCCGCGCATGCGCCGTGAGGCGGTCGCCCAGGCTTGGAGCAGCTTGCTGCTCAAGCCTCATTCTGGGCCCGCCGGCGCCTGGCAACCATCTGGCTTGCGCTCCAGGCCTCGCAGGCGCCGGCGGGCCATAAAGGGAGAAGCACGGTCGGGAACAGATCGCGTCTCAACGCGTTCTGTTCCGGATCGTGTTCTCGCCTTCTCCCGCTCTGCCAGTCAGATCCTGCCCTGTTCCCTGCTCCTACTTACCTTTTCCTTTTGCCCGCTGCCGGCCAATTCCCCTTTGGCCAAGTCTCTTCCTGGGTTATCTCCCTTGGTCCAGCTTCCTACTCTCCTGGTTCCCTTCCTTGTCTGTGCTGGTCCCCCTGCCTGGATTCTCCCTCTCCACCTCTTGGCCTGGCCTATTCCCTGTGATTTTCTCCTGCGCTACCTTGGACTCTCTACTCCTCAGCACCCACTGCCAGCCACGGGTGTGGCCTCCCACACCTTTGGACTCTCTACTCTTCAGCACCCACTGCCAGCTACGGGTGTGGTCTCCCACACCTTTGGACTCTCTACTCCTCAGCACCCACTGCCAGCTACGGGTGTGGCCTCCCACACATTTGGACTCTCTACTCTTCAGCACCCACTGCCAGCTACGGGTGTGGTCTCCCACACCTTTGGACTCTCTACTCCTCAGCACCCACTGCCAGCTACGGGTGTGGCCTCCCACACCTTTGGACTCTCTACTCCTCAGCACTCACTGCAAGCTACGGGTGTGGCCTCCCACACCTTTGGACTCTCTACTCCTCAGCACCCATTGCCAGCTACGGGTGTGGCCTCCCACACCTTTGGACTCTCAACTCCTCGGCACCATTTGCCAGCTACGGGAGTGGCCTTCCCACTACTTGGGATTCTCCACTTCTAAGGACTTCCTGTGCTCACCCATCTCAGTTCATCGGAGTCTCACCTCTTCAAGGATTCCCTCCTACCACTTCTTCTGTCAACACTGTGCACATCTGTCATCACTGGAACCAGGTTGTGGCATTGGGAATCGGTCCATCTTTCACCCAGTTCCCACTCAGGGTGGAGGAGAGGCTGGTTGCTTGTGTCACCAAGTCTTCTTGTCAGTCTGGCTGCCCCTTCGAGACCAACCAGAAATACAGGTACGCAGCATTCCCATGATTCTCATCTTAACAGATTGAGACGCCTACGGAGTGAGTTGCAAGCCCTCAGAGCAGAGATGACAGCCCTACATCAAGAAAATCAAGTCCTACGTCAGATGGTAACCCAGGGGACAGGAGGTGCTCCGCAGGCCGAAAGTTCATTGGCCCATACTGCCCCAATCAGGTTCGATGGAGACCCGCGTCGAGTGGCGGAATTTTGCAACCACTGTCGTATCCATTTCCTTTTCAGGTCTACCTATTTCAATAATTATAAGGCCAAGATCGGATATATCTTGGGAAATTTAACCGGAAATGCCCTTGCTTGGGCGACACCTTTTGTGGCTACTAACAGCCCCATTCTTAATGATTTTGCTGCTTTCGAGAAGGCATTTCTGGAGGTCTTTCAGACACCTAACCTGGCTGCCGCTGCGCAGAATCTGTTAATGGACATCAAACAGGGCAGCTCAGACATAATAACATACATCAGTCGCTTCCGCCTGCTGGCTACGGATTCGCAATGGCCCGAAGTTACGCAAAGGACCTTGTTTCGCCGGGGGCTGAGGGAGGAATACAAGGACGAACTACTTCACATCCCTGAACCTGAGAGTCTCCAACTCTTGATTAATCAGGTGCTTCGCATAGACCAGAGACTAACCGAACGAAAGACTGAGAGACGTCGGCTAGAGAGAGTCACTCCCAGAACAGCTAGTCTTCCCGCCGGGGCCTTTGGTTCGACAGAATCTGGACCAGAACCTATGCAGTTGGGTGCCGTGAGAGGGCCGCTATCAGAGGAAGAAAGAAGGAGGAGAAGAACATTACGATTATGTCTGTATTGTGGAGCTGCCGGACACTATTTGGGAATGTGTCCTTTACGGCCACAGAAGAAGAAGTCGGGAAACTAGAGGACCTGTCGTGTGGAGGAGAGGCAACGACAGGTCTCGCCCCTTTTTCAGACCTTTCCGCCTTTTGCTCGATTCTTCTTCCCATGCAACCAGCTGTTCTACTAACCTTGAGGATTCAGATTCAACTGCCTGGCCGGACGCTTGAAGTTTTTGGGTTGTTGGATAGTGGAGCATCAGGCAATTACATCGATGAGGATTTTGCTAGCACTCACAAGATTCCTCTTTTGCCCAGACACTCAGTCCTTCCTGTGGAGGTTATCGATGGTACTCCTTTATCCTCTGGACCGGTTCGTCTGCACACTGTCGGATTAAATCTTAGGATCGCCGATCACGTGGAGAGGCTTGCTTTGGACGTCATCAGGTCACCTACTTACAAGTTGGTCTTGGGCTTACCTTGGCTCCAGCATCACAATCCAGTTATTAATTGGAGGACTCATACCTTGACCTTCTCCTCCACCTCTTGTACCTCGAGATGCAGCTTGCCTGTCCAGACTCTGGTTTCTCCAACTGAATTGGAACTCCGAGACAAGGGCACTCGCCTTTGTTCCACATTGCTGATTCCTCCTGAATATGCCGACTACGAACAAGTGTTTGCCGAACCAAGTAACATACCCCTGCCACCTCATCGGTCGTTCGATTGTGCCATAGAACTGTCTCCTGGAGTTGAGATTCCGCATGGCAGGCTGTACGCGTTGTCTCGGGAGGAGAGACGAGTACTACAGGATTACTTATCGGACTGCTTGAGTAAGGGGTACATCGTACCATCCAAGTCTCCTGCTGGATTTCCTCTGTTTTTCGTAAAGAAAAAGGAAGGTTCTTTAAGACCCTGTGTGGATTCTGTCAACACTGTGCACATCTGTCAGTCTGGCTGCCCCGTCAAGACCAACCAGAAATACAGGTACGCAGCATTCCCGTGATTCTCATCTTAACACATAATGATACCTTGGGCCCTGTTTGCCATTATAAATACTCCTCAGTCTTCCACAGGTGTTTCCCCCTTTGAACTATTATATGGAAGAGAACCTAGAGATGGGTTGGAGATGTTACTTGAAACATGGGAAGAGAGAGAGGGCTACCATACCATTATTCCAAATAGTTCAAAGATTTAAAGAACATATGGCAGCAGTACAAAATATAGTTCAAACTAATATGGCACAAACTCAAGAACATCAAAAAAAATAACAAGAAAGAAGTAATGAGATCTTTTCTGCCAAAAGGTATAGTTTTACTTGCATCTTCTGAAAACAAAATGCTTTCCAGGTGGCACCACCCTTATGAAATCCTAGAACAGATAGGACCATTCAACTATAAAGTCTTCAAGCAGACAGAAAAATCAAAACCCATATTTATCAGATTAATCTACTTAATGAGTAGAAAGAGTACCCTATTATAAAATACTTCAGTAATATTAACCAGCTTATTAACTGAAGAAAATGACACTTATAAATTAATTTCTCCTCAACATCCACAAAATCAAAAACAAAACCCGATAGACCTCCTACAACAATTCACTGATGTATTTGGAGGTGATCTAGGTAGAGTTAACGGGAGATATCATCATATGCATACTCCTGTGGGGGAGGTTATTCATCGAAAACCTTATATAATCCTTAAGAGTAGAAAACAGAGCATTCAAGAAGAGCTAGAGGCTATGTTAAGAGCAGATATTATTGATCCCTTTCAAATCCCTTGGTCTCCCCTATTTTGCTGGTTGATAAGCCTGATAATTCATGGAGATTTTGTATTGATTTCAGAAACGTTTATGAAGTATCACAGTTTGATAGCTATTCCATGCCCAGGATAGACAATCTTATTAATAGATTTTGAGATGCGGTACATCTTTCTACCATTGATTTGACAAAAGCATACTGGCAAGTACCAGTCAACCCCATAGACAAACCCAAAACTGCCTTTTCTACTCAAATAGGTTTATTTCAAATTAAGGTTGTACCCTTTGGGTTGCAAGGTGCTCCAGCCACCTTCCAGAGACTTATGGACCAAGTCTTTATACCACACGCTTCATTTTGTGGCACCTATATTGATGATATCATCCATAGCAAGTCATGGCAGAACATGTAACATTTATATAGGGTAGCCTGAGCCCTAAGGAAAATTGGACATTCTGCTAATCCAAAGAAGTGTCATCTTGCTAGACCTGCTGTGATATAACTAGGCTCCTTTGTGGGAAATGGATTAGTTCAGCCACAGACTGAAAAAGGTAAAGCAGTTGAAGAAACTCAGGCTCCCAAGATCAAGAAAGAACTACGGGCCTTCCTGAGCATAATGGGTTATTATAGATGATTCATCCCTAACTTCCCTTCCATCACTTCCCTTCTCACAGACAAGCTTAGAAAAGCAGAACCTGGATGATTTAAATGGCACCCTGAAGACCAAGTATGTTTTGATAAATTAACACATATCTCACATAGTGAACCTGTTTTGAAGGTGGCAGACTTCAATAGACCATGTATCTACAAACAGATTCATCACATACTGGTCTTGGGGCTGTATTGTCACAAGTTCACAATGGTATAGATAATCCCATTCTTTAATTAGTAGGAAACTATTTCCTCGAGAGAAAAATTATGCCTGTCATGATCTCTGCTTCCAAAAGGTCAGGGTTTTCCCAACTCCCTTGGAAGCAGATCCATAACCCAGGTTCCGAGTGCCAACCAGTCCCAATTGGGACCTTTTGGACCCAGTCCTGGCGCCAGTGGCACCAGGCTCATAAATATGCCCAGTCCCAGCGCTGGAAGCGCCGGGCTCTTAATGCTTGGGTGGACTTACCTGCAGCAGACCATGCTGCTTACTTGCCTGCCAGTTGAGCCTCTGATCCTCTTCTGTTTGGAACTACTTTTCCTGTTGGGTGGGGGTGGAGCCACTCCCTAGATTCAGAACACTGGAACTCTTCTGGAAGGCAGGAACTCTTTTCTTACCAGGAACTCTTTTCTTACTTAGGCGTGGCTGTGGAAGGAGACACCTAAGCACTACAGGAGGCTATTTAAACCACACCCGGTGGATGAATCTTGCTTTGCGTTATTCTGCACCCTCTGCATCAGAACGCTCATCGTGTCTTCTGCATCCGGTCCTGGGCCTAAGGAAAAAGGCTTACCATCCTGAATCCAGTCTTCAGCAACACATATAAAGACAAAAAGAACAGGTTAGCATTCCGGCATCTGAAAGGCAAAGGCTTACCTACTCTTCGTGCGCTCCGGAGGTCTTCGCACTGCATTCCGGCATCTGAAAGACAAAAGCTTACCAACTCTTCGCACGCTCCGGAGGCCGTCAGCGCTGCATCCCGCATCTGAAAGACAAAACAAGGTGCGTTTAAAGACATTGGGGAACTTTAATACTCACGTGCCATTACTCCTTTCCACATCTAACCCAGTGGGTATCCCGGCACCCTGCAGCCGCTCCGAACTTGTACCTGCAAAATAAAAAGACAGTTGGAGCGCATCGTGAAGCTGGCAACAAGCGCTTACTTACGTGCTTCCAGGCGCTTCTATTCATCAGACGGGCTCCATCTTCAACTCACTTCAGCCCGCCATCCGCCATCGCCGGAACCCTGCAAAACAAGAGACATCATAATTAAAGACTTTAAAGACATTTGAGTTACTCGAAACTTACCGTTCGTGCAGTAAACGACGGACAGCAGTCCTCTGAAGTCAAGAGGCCTGCGCTACCTATCCAGTGAAGAAACTGGTTACAGCACCCTGCCCCGAGGCAGATGGAGAGCTCGGCATTCACTTACCTAAGGTGAGAGCGTTAACCTGTGGGGGTCTACAGGAGAGGAGAAGAGGAAAGAGATAGGGACACCCCAATAACCCCAGTTCATTAACCCCGTATTTTCTATCTGCAGACATCTTACTCTGCACGTCAGGCATACAGGGCACAGAGGTCCAGCCCAAAGAGCCAACCGGGTGCTGCACATCACCTTTGAAGATACGGTAGTCGCCCAGTCAAGACCGGCGCCTCTGCGAGAATCAGGTGAGCGTTACAATGCCACTCTTGACCTTGAAACCCTAGCTATTAAATGGGCTGTAACTTTTTAAAATACTATCTGACAGGTAGAACATTTCACCTTGTTAACGATCATGCTCCCCTTAAGTGATTGAATTTAAGAAAATATACCAATGCCAGAGTTAAGCAGTGATTTTTGGATATACAGTCCAATTGCTTTTCGGTTGAACATAGTAAAGGAAAAGAACAGGGTAATATTGATTTCCTTTCATGGTTGCCAATAGAGGCTGTCAAAACCAGTGACATTAGGGGAAAGTTTGTGAAGAATAAGAGGTGATTATTCCAAAGATCCTGGCCTGGGACCCTTCTCATGTGGGCAGGGAAAGGCAAACTCTTTCTGATCCTGACCCTGGGGGTGGTGTTATGCTTTATAATCACATGGAAGGGGATTTAGGTCAGGAGAATTGGGAGAACCCTCTAACTTCCCTAATGATCCCACGGTCTTAATGGCTTATTGTAAAATTGACGCCTTTGATGTACAAAGAAACAAGAACATTAGGGACTTCAGGTTCCATAATGCTCTAGGTACAGGGACGAGGAAGAGGGGCACAGAGGTGCAGAACTGTAGTGTGCCGACTAGTGGGTCTAATGACCCACACCTGAGCGGGACTTTTAAATATTTAAAGCCCCTTTAGTTGCAGGCCATTAGAAGGAAAGGACAGCGCAGCAGTGGAAGCAACACAAGCAGAAGGACGGAGACAACGGAACCGTTGCTGTGTTTCCAGTGAGTTGCAGTTCCGAGAGAGTCATAGGAGTTGGGAATTGGAAGTACAGTGATTGCACATTGGGAAGCAGTGCAGATACTGACTGTCCTGTGGGAGAGAGGAGCTCTCCTAATTCTGTGCCTTGCTCTGGTGGCTGGCATGCACAAGAGTATATGAGGAGTGAAGAAGGATCCCGGTACAGAAGGCGGGGGCACCGGGAGTGTAGCCGCAGCTGTCAGACGCCCGAGTCCCGATGAGAGAAAATGTTGAAGCAGCGCCTTAGGGAAATACTGGTGAGTTGGCCTTTGATAGGTGATCATGGGGTGCTTTGCAATAGACTGCTGACTAGAAACAAGCCTTTTGTATACCAAACTAAGGACTAAAAGCATTTTTGTAGTAATACTTATAGACAGAGAGATTGAGTGAAGAAAGACTGTATCCATCAATGCCAGAGTAAAGAGGTGGCAAAATTTGAACAAGATAACAAGCAGTTTTGCCTAAGCCAAAGAAGGGCAATTGTAAATAAAAAGGGAAACATCTTTCCTTAAGAGAGAAATTTGAACAGGAGACATTACCAGCAGTTAACTGGTGTGGTAAAAGGAACTCAAAGGTGGCAAGAGAGACGCCCTCCTCATAGCAATCATCAAGAGGGGGAGGAAAATAACCTGCATTTCATGTGGAAAATAAATCAGAGACACAAACAATGTCAATGTGTATTGTACCCTTATGGTAGAAGTTGTTGATCTTAATGTTGAAAGTTAAAAACATTTCCAGAGTTTTGAAGCAATCCTCACCACAGATTACTTGTAGTCTTAGCAGTAGGAGTTTTATCCTGGTGGGCTAGTATACCATGAAAGGGACTGCATTGTGGTGGAAGGTTGTGGTGTAATGAAAGTGGGAAGCCCACTATTGTGTTATGATGAACTGTGGTAAAAACACTCTGAAAAAAAATTATTGTTCTTGAAGATGAAATCTGAACACATAGGGCCTCATTACAAGACCGGCGGTAGCCATGCCGGTATAACCGGCACGGCTGCTGCGGTATCATTTTTTTACTGGCACCCGGCAATGGGTAATTACTGGGGCATTCTGGTCCTGCCGGACCAGATGCCGGGTGTCGGTATTTATTAATCCCCATTCCCATTGAGCCCAATAGGGCTCAATGGGAATGGGGAGGCCGGTAGCGCCGGCACTGTTAATAATGGTGCCGGCGCTACCGTGTAGGTTTGCTCGCGGGTGCCGTTTCCGCCCGGCAGGTCGGACCTGCCAGGCTGACAGGCACCCGCGAGCAGACCTTGCAGTTTGCCGGTCCAGTAACAATAGTACTGGCAAGCTTACCGGTACCATTGTTACCGGACCGTCAACCTTGTAATGAGGCCCAAAGTCTTTTTATCAAGCAAGAGCTTGTTGAAACTCTGAACACTCATTTTTTGAAGAGTGATGCATCTTGTTTAGCAAATCCAAGTGCCAAGTGAAAGACTTTTGGAGTGAAAAGAACTTTGTATTGCATTTGGAACAGAACCTGGCTATTGAAAAGAACTTTCTTTATTGTAAATTTGATTTGGAAAATCCGGCAATAATCCTGGGGAAGGGGATCCGACCCAGGTTACAAGGCTCCAAGTTTATAAAGTTTATGTTTGAATATAACTGGTATTTTGTTGAGTTTGAATGGCCATATGATACCTATATGATTTTGTTGTATGTATAAGTGTGAGGGACAGATACCTTTTGATATTGGAGTGTTTTCCGTTAGTCTTAGTTTGACAGGCAGGGAAATCCTTGTTAGGTTAGGGAAAGTGAGGCGTTTTCTCACCCTTATTAGTTAATAAAATAGCTACTTGTGAGAAAACTCTATCTACTTGTCTGCCTCTCATTTCTGACCTCTCACAGGAAGCAACGTGGGTATTTAACATCCACACACAACCCAATATTGAATGGAAAATGTGTATCATCTTTATTGAATGCATTGTTACTCCTTGCTGCTGCAGCCATTGTTAAATGTATTATTATTATTATAATGCAGATTTATAATGCGCCAGAGCCCATAGGCATCAGTGCACAGAAGAAAGACACGAAAAAGAGAGACAGAAGGAAGACATCAATCCAGGAGGGTTTATTAAATCATTATGAATTTCAACCTTTTCCTGAATTTCTGTAAGTCTTTGTCTAAGCGCAGTGCTTTAGGAAGTTGGTTCCATAGAGTAGTAGAGTGGACAGCAAAGGATCTGCCCGTACCTCTAGCACGCTTACTCCTGGGCACAGACAATCAGACCGTGTCACCCGATCTGCTAGTTCTACCTGGATGATGAATTTTGATACTCTTTCAAATAGCAAGGGGCTTGGCCATACAGACATTTACGGACAATAGCCATGGCCTTAAAACGAATCTGCACTTCCAGTGCAAGTTCCTTCTGTGAGAGGAAATACCTTCATGTCCCAAACAAGTGTTGAAACCCAAACGTATGCCTTTTTTGCTCAGAACAGAGAATATGTGGATATTAAAAAAACTCAAGTCAGACTTCACTTAACGGGGCTGCAGGATATCTCTCAATGGTTACTGACTATCAGCATAGGATCCCTTTACCAAAGACAAGGTTCAATGTTCAAATGGAAGCAGTCATGCATACATGGGTGAAGGATGAAACAGCGGCAGATAATCCGTGCTGCATGTATGGGGCGAGTGAGACACTGACCCAATTCTTTCCTTTCTGTCCCGTATACTCAGATATTAGGACATGTTTTTTGCTGGGAATATTACGGGACAGTGGACTGGGGCATTTTAGACCAGCACCCATGTTGCTATTGCGTTCAGCAGAAGTGAAGGTGGCTTTTGCAGGCTATCTATGGAGGGCTTGGGCAAGAAGGACTAAACTGTTGGGTGGATAAGCGGGACTTCGCTTGAGAGTGGAGTACACAACTATTAGATTTTATTGCAATGTGTTGGTGCTTTATCATTTATTTGATCGCTGGACCTATGCTGCTTTGATTTGTAAGGTTCCATGTGATATTAATTACGTATATGTTTTTTAACCATTTTAATGTTACAATGGATATTTATTTATCTGTACAAAGAGAAGTGTAAAATATGGAGCTGCTATTAATTCGTAGCTCAGTTGGAAAAAGCGAATTGTAGAATATTGAATTGTTATTTCTGGAATTGTAAGATATGTGCACAGTGATTCTTTGACTGTGGGTTTTATTGATTGCCTAATCCCAAATAAACTTGAATTTTATTGAATTGAACTGAAAAGGGACAATAATAGTGAAGGGGGATGAAGAGGGGGTGCTCGAGAAAAATAGGGAAGAGAGGCAAGCGGCAGCAGAGCAAGCGAGAGAGAGAAAAAAGAGGGAAGCAGATGTACCAACTCGGGAAGAAATAAGTCAGGACGAGGGGGAAGGAAATAGCAGGGAGGTGGAAGCCAAGAGTGAAGGTGAAAGGGGCCCGAATGTTACCTGGTGGGAGTGCCTAAGCCTGGGGGAATCCAACTGAGAGGGCGCCTACCACCCCTTTGGTGGTGGAGACTGTGCTAGGGTATGCCAACATAACCATGAGACCACTGCCTCACCATTATTAGCCCCTGAGAGGTCTAGTACCCCAACTTTGGCTCCTTGGCCTGGGACCCAGGGGCACCACAAGTGCTAACTGCTGCAACTTGACACTAAGGAAAGTGTCATCCTAAGCAGTGCAGCAAAGGAGCAACCATGCAATCATTTGGGGCACATGCACCCCAAACACTGCAGGTGAAATTACTTGACTGCCTAGTGGCGGAACCAAAGGGGAAAGAGGGATGGATTCAGGCTCGGACTGGATTATAGGGCAATAATGCCTAAAGTACCAGCCCATGATTCTGGCATAGGCCAGAATTTCTGGCCACAATGGTCCGCTTTTTTGGATAGAGAGTGCCAGATTCAAAAGTTAGTATATTGGTTTTAACCACTATTACTCAGCAACTATGCTTTTAAATGCTTTATTACATCTTATTTTACCAAAACACTGCTTTGTGTTTTACTCAGTCTATTCTGAAAAGTAACACAATGTTTTATGATTGTTGGCCCCTTTTTTACTGCAGCATGGAACGACCCTGTTTTGACTGACAGACTCCTGTCCTTAAGTAAACTGAAATCGCTCATCCCTCTTTCTCTGAAGTAAGCCAACATTTTGGTGCATTGTATCCAAAACCCATGGCACATTTTATTTGTAAAAATAACTTTGAACCATACATTTTGGGTGTTGAGTTTTTTTTTTTATTTATTGCTTTGGTTTATTTACAAACCTTTACAATATCACAAAATACAATATACAATATCACAAGATTTGTCAAACATTGATTCTACAGAAAAAAGTTTAAAAAGAATGCATAAAAGTACCAATCTTTGAATACAAGTTAATCCTTTTTGTATCAAAATTTTCGTGTCGTAATAAACTTACATTATATTTTCAGAATAAAAGAAAAACACAGATGAGAACATTTTCCTCAGATCCAGATCTGCGTAAATCAAAACAAATAAAATCTTTTACCCAGGTTAACTCAAGTCACAAACATTTCTCAAAAAAGTTGTCACTGATATTTTTAAACGTATGCAATTATCGTGCAGCATTCTGTACCATATGAAATCTCTTTGCACTTCATGTATAGAAACTACAAATTTTGAGAAGTACTTTATCCTCTGAGTCTTTAAACAGGGGCAAACCAATAAAATGTGCTGGAGAGTTTCAACAACATCAACAGTCTTGCAGTACCTGCACCATGGATCACCTTCAATTGTACGATTTCTAATGCATTGTACTTGTTTAGTAGACAAGACATTAAAGCGAAAGTGCATGAAGTCACTACGCAACCTCTTGCTCGGGTATTTAATCAGATAACCTTCCATATCAGCTTGCCATTTCCAGGTAGAACAGGCAGATTTGTACAATTTTGAATCTAGAATTGTGGTTTTCGTTGTTTGCCAATCAAAGCCCATTATACTGAATTTCACTTTGCCCGGCTTGTTGCATAGTGAGATCATAGATAAACCTTGCTCTTTCAGACAGGTCTCACTTTCAACTTTTAGTGCATTCGTGAAAGGATTCAATGGTTCACAATAAGCACATTTATACAATGTTTCGTCCTTACTAGTTTTACATTTTTTCCAAAGCCATAGTCTCTTCCAGACTGCATAAGAACAAAGTGAGTGCAGACCCAGTTCGTATCTTATTAAAGCTCGAGGTATGCATTTAGGCAGAAACCATAACACAGCTCTCCAGATTTTTCCTTCAATAATGGTCAAATATGTATGTAGTTCATTAGTAAATAGTTCGATTCCATAGGTTAAACGTGGTATGACCTTTTTAATGTAAAATTCCCTCAGCGGAACCGGAGTTTTTTTGTTGATCACCGTCCATGATGCCTATCACCAGTTGGATCTCATTATTTGACTGATATGAGGATTCTCCCAATTGACCAACAGAGGTTCTTCCCATAATACTTGCCATTAAATGCCTGTTGCTGGGAAGACATCATTTCTTGACTATAACTCCTCTTATGTGCCCGGTGTGTAACTGAACTTAGTCACTCCAAGGGGTGACTGTTAAACCCAGTTCTGATTATTACACCTGTAAGTGGTCATCCAGGGTGACATAAGAGTGTGTTATGCTTCTAGATGTATTCTTTATTAAATATGTTTTGAACTTGCTGTTAATACTTTTTCTCTAGATTCGTACCTAATTTTCAGGTATAATCTTTTGCAAGTGTATATGAACTTACATCTTAATAATGTCTCAGAGTCCTGATGAGGGATGCGCACAAAAATGCTTCTGAAGCGTGGATACACTTGTGCAAAAGAGCAATTTATATGTACATTGCATTAGGAATGTTCTTGCACTACCGCAGATTTATTTGCTTATCCCAGGGTTTTCACTTGGCCTGTACCCCAGTCTTTCTACTTGTATTGTTGTTTATGCACTTATGTACACTAGATAAAATTGTCCAAACGACACATTTTAACACTGAATTTAAGGACCATGATTGCTTTGGAAACTATAGAACATTAATAGTTTTTCCTTTACACCCTTGTCCTGGCTCAGACTGGCCTATAGGTCCATGGCCGAACCAAAAACGCAAAATGCCGGCGTGGGCCCATTTTTTGGGTCATAGTGGGCCAGGTTGATGAGTTACTTCACTATGCGGCTAGTAGTTTATACCAGTGTTGCTGAATAAATATTCTTTAAAATGCATAATTTGAAGCACATTTTATCCAAAAACTCCCCCTTGGGCACTATTCAAACAGTGCCACAAAAGGAATTAATAGCCATTTGCAACTGTTGGCCACTTTTTCATTGGTGCCCGAGCCAATTTTATGGGCCAGGCACTTATTCTGAGTATGTTGGGCCGGAAAACAGGGTGGCGGTAGCAACGTATCGGCACCCTTTCTGGCAAGCCCTACTACACTGATGCCGGTAGGGGCCATGGATCCTAGCAGCCGGTTTTCCGGCAACCCCGTACTGAGGCCCACTAGTGTAACTCATGGTCACCAGCAGGCACACATTAATGTGGTTTGGTGAAGTCATACGTGTAATAATACATTTTGAAACAAGCCCTTTAGAAATCATAACACATTTCCATGTATTGTTTCTCATTCTACCAGGCATAGGAGGGTTTAACCGTGTGCTTATTTTTAGATTAAAGAGATGGCATGACATAAAAAAAAGACAATGGTCTGTTGTGTCACGCACAAGATATTTCAATGCGCCATATCGTGCAAATTTTGTTTGCAGTTTTTACAAGAGAGGTGCAAAGGAAAAGTGCAGTAGGTGGAAAGAGCCCACTGTGCTGTAGGGCTACTTGCCTTTTGTGCAATCATGCATAACTCTGCATGTATGTGCAGCGGAACACAGCATTCCCTTCCTTTGGAAATGGTCATGGAGACAAAGCAAGGGGTATAGCATTCTCGATTACACCTGCGTTCCCACAGCTCGGCCCCAGAAGGGTAACAACTCCATTCCCCCATCAAAGCATCCCACCCACAGCGCAAGGCGTTTCACTGCTATATGTGGTGGCCCAAAACATAGTGGTGCAAATACCTAATTGTGCCCTTAAATCCTGCTTGCGTGAAACATTAAAACATTAGCTTAGGTTCCAGCCACTTCTAGTTTGCTAGGCAAGTGTGCAAAATATGGTACACATATTTTTGTGTTCATTACCAGATTTGAAAGTGGCGCTATACATCTTATGTAGTCTTCCCAAGTTTGTTTGCTGCGTTAGTGGTGTTGGCAATAGGGCCCATGCTATACTTTTAACCTTGTGTATTAGGTGGTGCTTGCGCCACAAATTAGCCAGAAATATTGCATTAGTGTACAGATAGGAGAAATGGCATATGAGGAGGGACACACAACTTTTAGGTGTTCAAAAAATGAAATGTCCACCACGCTTTGCAAGTTGGATTAAGCGTCACACGGGCAGCTGGCGACTGTGGGTAAGGGTACTAGGTCTGAGTACTCCAATTGTATAGTGAATTGATGCAAACCCAGTCACACTGCGCCAGTGGTAACAAATCTACTGGTGCTTTAGTGGCAGTGGCACCAATTAGTTTATGGGTCTTAAAAGTAATATAACAATACAGCCAAATACGTGTTTCGAGCATTGCCTAACTCTTCATCAGAGGCTGTTGAGAAAAAATACATAAATAATGCAAATTACAATTGGATGCGAAAGGATTGGATTGACAACTCGACAACCATCAAATCAGCTTTTAGGTGTTGTTTGGTTATTTGCCCACCCATTCACTGCCCATCGCCATGCTAATTCCTATTGCCATTCCCACCCAGTTCCCGCCCCAACCCACACAAAACACCTCCTCATGGGAACTGTTTGAGCCCCCTTTTACGAAGCCTTACCATCAAGCGTTGTGCTCTCTGTGCCAGTGTTTTTTCAAAGCAGTCTCCTGAAAGTTAATGACATGATGAAAGCTGTAAACCCTGTGCTGGTTTATTAGAAATGTCTTAACCAGGTCTGCGCTCAGCCACTCGATTTACAAACACTATGCGTGTCCTTGGCTGAAGTCCTTTTAAAAACAAGCAATGACTAAGCCACCCGTTTTGGCTTGTGTGTAAGTATTAGGCATTTGCTAGACACTGTTATTAGAGGCACTCACACCTTTTTGCATCACTGGGCAATTAATACTGTTAATATCAACTACGGTGTCCAGTCATAGTTTCGAAAAAAAATATTTCGAATGCCCTTTTTTCCGAAACCAAAAGGACCGAAAAAAATGTTTTTGGATGCTTTTTTATTTATTTATTTATATATTTTTTTGTTTAATATGCATAAAAAGTTTTTTTTTTTAAAGGAAACCCGCCCATAAAAAAAACTAAAGAAAAGCATTAAAAACTTTTTTTTTCAGCACTTTTGGTGTCGAAAAAAAAAGGCATTCGATCCTTTGTATTTCGAACAAGTCACCTACAACCTATCACTACAGCAGTGCCTGGCAAGTGCCTTTCTCATGCCTACACAAAAGCCAAAACGGTTGACATTGCCAATGCTTGTTTATATATGATCTGCATAATTGAATGTATTTCTGTGCTTATCTGCAAACCTCTTCAACTAGCTCCTCCGCACATGTAGGTACGGTCGGATCAATATTCATTCAGCAGACGTCATGCTGTTGCTGTTTGGAGCTCTCATAACACTGCAAGTGGGGGCGTTAGAAACTTCCACGGAACATGCCTCTGCAGGGCATGCTGTCTGTCATCACGAGACATTTTTCTAAGGAAATCGTGCTGCAATAGTCAGAGCATTCACGTGCCGTTCAGGGTACTTAGCAGGCACGCACTACGTGGCTTGTTTACGGCTTATTTTGCGTTGTTGGTTCTGCAGTAGAATTTTAGATGATCTTGACTGAGACGGTCCCTGACAAAGGATAGCATTGGCATTCAGCCCGCAATGGCTCCAGCGTCCATGAAATCATCAAGTCAGTCAGTGAGCTGGGTTACAAATAACACCTACTAATGAGAATTGAGATTGCAATCTATAATGCATGTCGTAAGCGGCCCTCATTAATATGTTAAGAAATGTGCGGTTTACTGGTTTTTCTCCATTGCTGCGCAACTCGTGTTGTGAGAGGACGTGCTGTAAATAATACACTTTGATGTCATGCTGGAGAGTTAATCTTCTTAATAATAATAATTTAGCATTTATATAGCGCTACAAACCCTCAGGTATCTGAGCGCTGCTTATTATTACCAACGGTGTGTGGTTCAGAAGGATAAAAGGTTGAGTTTGGCCCTGTCGGGATTCCAACCTGCATCAGCAGGCTCTGCACAGATGTCAAAGCGAGGTTTCTACTTGCTGTGCTATCAGACCGGCGAATTTAGGTTTGAATGCAGAGTGCCCGAGCTCTTAAAGATACATGTTAGAGGCGCTCTGGTGTCAATCAGCTACACTGCGATGCCGAAACAGTGGATCATGTTGAAAGCTCTGTTATACTGGCTGGCATTTCATATGAGTGAAAATGTCCAAGCTGGGGAGAGATGCTTTAAATGATGTTATTAAGCACAGGTTGATTGATATTTTATTTCTATCGCCCTCGTACACAAGTGTTTCAGAGCGCGACAAGGCAAGGGAGGGGAACAAGGGAGAACAAAACAGCGATCTTACTAGGCCCAGTGACATTGAGAACACGCAAGTGCATGGGAGAGGGGGGAGGGGAAAAGTGCATGGAAGGGGGGAGAGGTGGAAAGTGCGAAGCAGAGGAGAAACAGATACATAAATAATAAAGGCGACAAACAGTGGTAATGCAGCCAGCAATTTGCAAGTGCTAGGTTTAAGGCAGCAGACAGTGTAGGTCTGATAAGTGCAGGAAGAAAAAGGGGGGGCTGTATGGGTACAGATACAGACCCCAGTGCAAGGGGTGGCCCGGAGGCAGTGCGGGAGGGTGACAGGATGAGCAGGTACCTGGGCCCAAAAGACAGAGGGTGGCCAGGTGCACGGTACCAGGAGAGAACAGATCAGCAGGGGAGAGGGGGAGCAAAGGCAGAAGAAAAGAGGAAGGTCTTGAGGTGCTTCCGGAACCGGAGATGGTTCTCCTCAAGTTTTAGAGTGGCAGGGAGGCTGTTCCAGAGGGAGGCCCCAGCCGAAGACAGAGATCTACCCCCAGCTTGTTTCTTTGAAAAACAACTGACCCTGAGTGAGTTGGAGGTAGAGGAGCGAAGAGCTCGAAGGGGAGGTATTTGCAGAGGGATAGCTGAAGGTATTTTAGACCCAGGCCCCAGAAAAGCTTTGTGGACAATGCAGAGGGTTTTGAATTTAATCCTTGCATCCACTGGGAGCTAGTGGAGAGATTTCAGAGCTGGAGAGATATGATCCCAGGGCTTGAGGCCAAGGACAAGTCTTGCAGTCCTGTTCTGGATTAGTTGCAGAGCGCGGAGAGTAGAGGCAGGTAGATTTATATAGAGGCTGTTACAATATTCCAAGCTAGAAAGAACCAGAGCTTGAGATACCATAAGCTTCTGGGGGAAGGAGAGGAAAGGCAGAGTACCTCTGAGGAGGTGCAGTTGGAAATTTGACTTTTTAGAGACCTCAGAGATGTGGGTGGGGAAGGAAAGGGTGGAGTCAAAGATGACCCCAAGGTTCTTAGCCTCGCAGGTGGGTGTAGGAGGAGGGCCAAGGGAGGCCGGCCAGAGAGTGAGGGGAAAGATGGTGAAGGTGTGCCGATGAGGAGGATCTCCGTCTTGCTGGCATTCAGACAAAGATCACTGGCGGCACACCAATCTTGAATGGCAGTTGGGCAATCAGAGATGAGAGAGGGAGAGGAGGTGGCAGAGGGCAGCCTGAAAATGAGTTGAGTGTCATCAGCGTAGCACTGGAAATTTGAGCAGGAAATGGCAATGCGGTGAGCGAGAGTTGCCAGGTATTGGTTGAAAAGCCAGGGCGAGAGGTTAGACCCCTGGGGAACACCACAGGTAGAGAGGAAGATAGATGAAAGGAAGGACCCAAGTTGGCCCTGGGAGGGTCGATCTGAGAGGAAACAGCTCATCCAGGCCACAGCCTGATCAGTGATACCCAGGTTTTCATGGAGACGGTTGAGCAGGATGGTATGGTTGACCGTGTTGAAGGCAGAAGAGAGATCGAGGAAGATGAGGACAGAGGGAATGTTAGAGTCAAGGTTGGTGAGCAGATCTTCACGAATGTTTAGGAGAGGAGTTTCCGTGCTTCTGGCAGCTCTGAAGCCAGAATGGTGGTCATGGAGACAGCCAACAGAATTGGAATGAAGGTTAAGCTGAGAGATGGCCAACTTTTCCAGGAGTTTGCCAAGAAAGGGAGTAATGGAAATTGGGCGATAGTTAGCTGGACAAGAAGGATCAGCTGTGGGTTTCCTGAGAAGAGGATGCACAAAGGAGTACTTCAGAGGGGAGTGGAAGGATCCAGAGGCAAAGGAGTGGTTGCAAAAATCAGCAAGGGCCGGAGCGAGGGTGTCAATGTGGTCCTTGATGGTTTTAGAGGAACAGGGATGAACCTGTTTTGAAGAGGCTTTCATAGATCGGACTTGTCTAGCAACCTCGTCAGTGGTGAAAAAAGGAAAGGACGAGAAGGATGGTGGGAGGGTGGCTAAAAGAGGGTCAGCAAGCACAGATGGAGAGGGAAGAGGAGGAGTGTGGGTGGAGAGGGTGGACAGGATGTCCTGGGTTTTTGAAATGTAGTGAGAGGCAAGGGCATTGCAAGGAGCCTGGGAGGTAACAGGAGGGGTAGAGACTGCAGCAGGGTTGGCCAGCTCCTTGCAGATTTTAAAGAGTTCGGCCAAGTTGTTAGATGCCGCAGAGACACGAGCTTGAATATGGACTCTCTTCTAGGTGAGGACAGAGAGTCGGTATTGCCTTTGTAGCAGGCGACAGGCCAGTTTGTCAGAGGGTGAACAGGAAGTCCTTCTTTTCCTCTCAGTTTTCCTACACTTACGTTTAAGTGTAGCTAGGTCAGAGTCATACCAAGAATTGTGCTTGGCTTTGGACTTCAAACGGATCCTCATGACAGGGGCAAGAGCATCAAGCGTATCAGAAATTGAAGAGTACAGCAGAGACAGGGCTGTATCAGGATCAGAGACAGCCAAAGGTGGGAGGGGGAGAGAAAGTGGCGGCAAAAGCCAAAACTGACACACTTCATGGGCCGGATGTCCGAGAAGGTAGGTGGCAGTGTTGCGGTAGACTTGGCTTGGGGGGAAGAGAGGGAGAGATAAGATGAGATGAGAGGAGGGAGTGATCGCTCCACGCGAAGGAGTGGTCAGAGGGATGGAGAGGGGGAGGTCAGAGGAGATCAAGACATCGAGTGTGTGCCCTGCAGAGTGAGTCGGGCCAGAGGGGAGGATGGACAGGGAGAGGGAGTCGCAGAGGTCACAGAAGAGTGCAGAGGTCGCGGAAGAGTACAGAGGAGGAGCAAGGAGAGTCTAAATGTATATTTAGGTCACCGAGGAGGAGGAGTTGAGTGGTAGAGACCAGAAGGGAGGAGGAGAAGTCTGCCCACTCAGAGAGAAATAAGGTGATTTGACTAGGAGGCCGGTAGATGGTAACCACAGTAAGAGAATGTGTAGGCGAGAGAGAAAGCCTACAGACAAGGCATTCAAAAGAGAAGTAGGTCTGAGTGGGAATGATAGAGGCAGGAATCCACTCAGGAAAGTTCAGGGCTACCCCCCCCACTGGACCGGGAGGATCTGGGTGCTGAGAGGATCTTGTAGCCATGAGGGAGGAGAGTGTCAAAGCTCGTAACAGAGCTGGCCGAGAACCATGTCTCAGTAAGACCAAGGACATCGAGGTCTAGTTCTTCAAGGAGGTGGCAGATGTCAGAGGAGTGTTTGACGGCAGAGCGAGAGTTGAGAGTGGCAATATGAAGAAGGTTGCCAGCCTTAAAGACCTTCCGGGGAGGGGTACAGATCAGAGGTACGCCCTGCGGAGGAGAAAGAGCCCTAGGAGGGTCAGAGGTGGAGAAGGAGAGAGAGGGCAAGGTAGCCAAGGGGGGAGAGGAGGGGACAGCAGGAGATGAGAGGAAATTGATGAGGTGAGGGAAGCGCCTATCAAAGAGGAGGAGATTAGCCTGAGGGCCTTGGAGCATGACAGTGCCATTTAGGTAGACATTAATGATGACTTTAGAGGAGTCGAAGGAAGGCATGAGACTTCCCAGCGAGTGCCACCATTAATGGGAGAGGAGGAGATAGGGCAGAGCACAGAGACCATATGAGGAGTCCACAGATCTGGCAAAGGAACCACAAAGAGGATGTCGGTAAGGGTCTGTCTGGCGGAAGCATTGGAGTAGGTGTTGGCGATAGGAAGACCAGGATTAGAGGCCAAGATATCCTTTTTGAACTTCTTCCTACAAGACTTAATGAGAAGGGAAGGATAGTCAATGGAGAAGCAGTTGGAGAAGATAGGAGAAACAGAAAGCGCCATTGGGGTGGAAGTAAGGAGAGGATGGAGATACTGGGGGGGGCTAAGGCAGGTAGGTGTGAGACAAAAGAGAGTGGTGAGGTCACCGGGCTGGCAAGTTACAGAGAAGAAACAGTATACAAGCAAAATACAGAGAATTCCGCAATGGGCAGCAAGATATGACTTTTTAGCACAAAGCAAAAACAGCAAGATTTGACTTTTTAGCACAAAGCAAAAACAGCAAGATTTGACTTTTTCAATCTTGGAATCGGATGTTAGCAAAGGGTTTTAGGAAGCACTGCGCAGCAGGATGACAACATGGGAGCAACAAGCAGAAAGAACAGTGATAGTCAAAGGTAGTAGAAGTGAGTCCATAAGGAGGGAACTAACCCATAGTTCTGGAGGTGGCAAAGTCAAGGCAGTCTGGATTTCTTAGAGGAGTGAGGTGGCAGCATCATTGTGGTTAAGGTGCAGGGAGGACCCCAATTAGCGTTTTGGAAGCGGACAGGGAGCAGACAGGGGCCTTGGAAGTGGGCCTTGGAAGTGGGCCTTTGCTGAGAGGGCCGGCTGAAGCCTGCCCGTCCCTTATTGGATGGAAGAAAACACTCAGCAACCAATGGGAGTGCAGCACAGGGAGAGGTGATTCAACACAGCCTGCCTACACAACAAAGAAAACCACGGCGGCCATCTTGGAAGGGCTAAAAACAGTCAAATAAGCAGCAATAGTAGGAAAAAATGAGTGCTTTCAAAATAGCAATGCAGCTGAAGGTATTAAAAAGCTCTGGCTGCACGATGAAAATGCCAAATAAAACAGTCCTTTCCAACAATATTATGCACATTTCCTCTATTTTTCTTTTTCTTCTTTTTTTTCAAATTTCGATTTTTCAGGTTAAATAATTCCCCAGGAGGTGCAGTAATGCACAGAAAGTGCACCTACCTAATGGAATGGTCAGCAGCCAGGCACAAACTCCACATGTGCCAGGAGGGTGGAAACAGGACCTCACTCCCAGTGAGAAGCAGATGAATGGTTGGAAGCATGGAAAACATGGAATCATGGTTGTATGGAAGCAAGAAGCATGGAAAGGTTGTGTTTCCATGCTGCTTGAGGATTTCCATTTTTGTGCTGCATCTCATTTTTTTTGTTCTTCTTTTTAGCCTTCTAAGTGGCCTTTTGTTTTTATTTTTAATGTGCCTTGATTGTGTAAAGAGCAGGGACGGCATCTGCAGACTTATACAATTGCACTGTAAACAGGATGGCGCTTTATTTTATTTGGGATGCCTTCTTTTTGTAATGGCAATAAAAAGAAATGCGTTTTATTGTAGCATCCGTTTAACTCATCAGCATATCTGTACGCTATCACTCAGTAGTTGAATTGCATCTGTCTACCAACAAGCCATTTCCACCCCCTACGCTGTCTACCGTTTTGTATAGTCTTTATGCCTGTGTATTTTGTCACTTTTGCTAATAACCTTTGACTCTGCTGGACGAAGAATGTGAATCCCCCTCCCCCCAAAATGGACAGTTTGGGAAAATGGGTGGCTTATAACTTTGGCACCGTTCGATGAATTGTCTCCGTATGGAACTTTGCAAAAAAAGATATCGACTGGATATTGCCAACGTCTATTCTGAGGTGGCTAGCAGGGCCTGCTGCAACATGCTGAAGCCCATGCCCAAGGGATTGTGGTCACTGGGTATGACTGAAAGCCATGAAAAGCGGCCCATGGTCCCATTATTGAGGAATAGTGTCCCCTGGGGCAGGCTAGAGGCCATGGCAAATTTTTGCTATGTATTTATCCATGGGGCAGGCAACATGGATGCATCTCATACTCCAGGAAGTGTGGACAGTGGTCGATGTCATTTGCAATGTAATCTCCGATGCCCAGATGTTTGAGCAGTGCATGATTGGGCGTGTTATTGTTGCATAACTTACCATAAATGGCAAATTTCTTTGGTTTTTTGATGTTCTGCTTTCTCTTTTAGCAAAGGTTTTTCTCTCAATTTCAAAGTTTTTTTATTAGAGTAACTTACCCATAATATCCCTTTAAAAAGGTCTTCTCTGCTCTTTATATATTTATACACGCACACATGCGCTTGATGATCAGGATTTTAAGACCATTTTGCTTAGAAACCCACCAGATCGAATGTTCCTTTGAATGCTTGCAGTAACCACCCTTTCAGTTGCAAGAAAGGTATTCCTTATGGAGAATTCATCCGATATTGCTGGAATTGTACTGATACCATTAATTCTGACGATGAGTGCTCGAGGGTAGCCCAGAATCTTTGTGCACAAGGCTATTGTGAAGGTGTAAATGAGAAAGTTTATGTGAAAACTAGAAGTCTGAATTTGATGGCCTGCTTTATGATTATCATCATATTAATTCTAATTTGAAAGAGGAGGTCCAAACATCCTAACATTTGATTAGAAAATCTCCTTCGCTCAAGGATACATTGGTGTCCAGCTTTCTATCTGGCTAATACACAATTGGCCACTAGTTCAAGGTTATCCAATCAAGCCAAGGGTTTTTACAAATGCATGAAATGTAAAGTGGTTGTTAATGCTGTGTCTTCCAGTACATTTATAAATTCCGTGTTGGGCATTTTGCGTATGATTCAACATCACATCACATGTAACACGACTTTTGTGGTGTATTTCTTTAGCTGTCCTTTTAAGAAATGGTACGTCGGCAGCACTACCTGTAAATCGAAAGTTTGGATACTTCAACACTTGCGGCCCATCAGAATGGCGGAACATTCCCATCTGATGGCCACACATTTTCATGAGAGTCATGCCAGAAACATAGAGGAACGGTCCTTTTTTGGAGCAGCATATGTACCCCCACATCCACAAGGGGCGACAGGAAACTAAAACCTTGCCAACTGGAGACCAAAATGATTTTGGACTTCAATACCAAAGTCCCTAATGGACATAACACTGATGAGGAACTTTGCACATTTGTTGTCATTTAGATATGATCAGTAATAGAGTCCTCTGCTTCTTGGTCTTTTTTCAGTTTTTTCATAGTTTTTATAAAACACAGTTTTTTCTTGAGGGTGTCCGTGTAGGACGAAAATGCCTCGACTTTTTTATCCTATTTTGTTGTTTCTCCACAGTCTGTTAAGATCCTTGTTGCATAATTGCTATAGCAGAAAATTTGATTTTTGTATACACATTTGCATCAGGATGCATCACATGCTTTAATAGCCGCTATACATAATGTAATTTAGTTGCGCTGTGCCTTGGTACACATGTGCACACATTTATTGGCTCATCCTTATATTGTGCATTAGGTCTGAGATCATACATTGTAAACATATTTGATTTTGCTATGAAATTAGCATTTTAATAGCCTTTATGCATTATGCCCTTCATGTATCTTTTATTTCTATATATATAATGCACTATGCACTTTATTTGCGCCAAGCTTTGCTATGGTTACTCTTGAGATGCATCAACCACTTCTTTGTACATTGCTGTATTTGCACTAATTGTTTAATCTCATATGTTTATTAGATTGTGGCTGCACCAAGTATTAAATCTTTGAGTTTGTTAAGATAGGCCCAATACGTATCAATGAAAGGAAAAAACAAAAAAACGGAGTAACTCCAGGTGCACGAGAAACCCCAGCTTTATTCAAGAACAAAAATCTGCTGGTAGACGGTACAAAAACAATCGCAAAAATGACTTTAGGAACAACACGTTTTTAAACCAATAAGCCTTCTGAGCTGGCGTCACAGTGAGTTCTTATTATAAAACCTCTATTCTTGTTTTTGATTTGATGCTAGAGAACATATAGTTATCTATAAGTGAACGTCATTATTGTTGGTTCTTCTACAACGAACATCTCACCTTAAGTTCAACCTTTTACCAATGATACATTTCAATTTAGCACACTATTGGTTGGCATTCTACTACACTAGTCAATAAGAGGAACAGGGTTTGACTGGTCAGTTATGTGTTCACTGGTCTCAACACCTTTATATGATGCCAAAATATGTGATGATGAGGGAGGGATGGGCGAACCGTTATGATCCAGTTTAAGGAAGATGCTCTCAACTGTTTCCAGGCCTGTGAGCTTCACTGGCAGAATTGTGGCCTTGGCGTGCTGGCTCTGTGTCTGGATGTGCTGGGAAAATGGCAGATGCACTATCTAATTGGTGCTGGAATAAATTACCCTTGTTTCAGTCATGTGGTAGAGGACCACTGTTCAGAGCCCAATTTCATCTTTTTGTTGGGTTTTCAGCTGTTTTCACACATGTGTTCTTTCTCGCAATATCCACTTGGGGCGTTGTATATTCACTTGTTATGGGATCAATTGGCACGGTAGCTACTTGCACCTGGCATTCAAGGATGTGTGTATTTCTCAATGCTACCAATTGAAACTAATTAACCTTAAGAATTGCATGCAGTGTGCTGTGGCAAACATTGGCTTGTGTGGCTTTAGCTCCTAAGCAGAACTCCCTTCTTTGCACTGACCTTGGTGCTCCGGGCTACTGTATGAGCTTTGTGAGGCCTGGACAATCTGTGGTAAGCAATTTGTACATTCAGGTGCAGTATTTTAGAATTGAGGCCCTGCAGGTTTTGGTCTGAAAAGATGCCATTGCATTTGTCCTTTCTCTGCCATACTGTGTTCCTTGTGTCTTGCATGTTAATGTTCTTCATGTCTACATGGACGTGTTCTTCATCTCTACGTGTAAGTGCTGTGCCCTTCGTGTCTGTTGCGTGTGCTTTGTGTGTATGTGCATGTCACCAATTTAAATTCTTCCTGCCTGTATCTATTTTACTCTTAACAGCAACTACATGGCCCTTAGTGTTTTGTTAACGGCTTACTGAACCTTTCTCAGCTTATACCTTCATTCATGATTAGGAACAGGTGAGGCCATTGGGGGTGTGGCCAGTACTGGTGCAACTCTCATCTCCATTACCACACTCCTCCCTCTTATTGACCACACCTACATGTTGCTCCATCCTGTCACATACATATTTAGGTATCCATATTTTATATCCCCCTGCTCAAGCTGCCTCCTTTCTCTACATACTCTTCTGGCCCACATGCCATGTAGTAGCACTCCCCATGTCCTTCACAATCTACCCAGTGCACTGCACAGTTCTCAGGGTCGTGGGGGGGAGGCTAGAACATATTACCTGGGGCCCTATTGGTCTTTCAATGATGTGCATTTCATGTGGTTCATATGTTTGGGGGTGTATATGCACAACATTATCATTATCTAATATTACTGTCATCATGTGTTGTTCTACATCCTTTTTCCCAGTTTTCCTACATTGTGTCAATATTATTTGCAAGGCGCAAAGAACTGTTAGCACCAATATCAGTTTGTTAGTGTGTCTTTCAAGCTCCCATTCCGCTCATTGTGCGCAGGTTTTAAGGTGCACCAACTCAAGTCGATTTTCACGCACACGCCTCCCACCATTGCAGTGAGGAGGTTAAGGGCATACCCGCGCTGGAGAGTCATCAATCCGATAGCCCTTAGCTCCTCCTGAATCAAATGAAACCCCTTTTCTGTGGCATTTATAGCCTGCAGTAACTCCATTATGCAATCCAGGGGCAAGAAGAAACACAAAAAACATAGACGCTCTGGTAAACAGTCTGTGCTCAGATGGGATATTGTCTAGTGCATTGACCGATTCCTTCAAGAAATAATTCTCTTGTTTTGTGCGTTGTGATCCTTTTTCCTCTGGTCACCCTTTACTAAATGGTAGTCTACTAAATGCATCACATCACTATGAGGCACTACCAGTGTATGTAACGCTGCTAGTGAGCAGATGCCACCCCAATTTGGCGGTAGCTGATTATTGGCCCGCAGCCCACAGGCCCAATAGTGATCCATTAATACTGCTATGCCTACTTTTATACCTGGCAAATCCATGATGCGTTTGCATCCTACATTGTTACCTTTCTGCACTGTGCCATTGTTTTTGAAACAAAGCGACAGGTTCTCTATCCTTGTTATGTGCACTGACCATTCTTCATCCTCCACCCATGTCAACAGTTTGACATTTTGCTTCCATTCTTCTAGGCACCTTTCATTTGCATTCTGTTTAGGATACCACAAGCACCCTTTAAGGGCCTCTGTTCTGCATCCCAAGATGATCCCTTCTACCGAAGCCCGTGATGCTAACACCTCTCCTGCTATGTGTAACTGTGGTCTGTCCCAACAAAACAGTATCTCTTTTCCTTGATGACCAGCATATTTCAGCAACAGGTTATTGCTTACTATTACTTCACCTCTTTGAGGAGCAGCCAACGCCATCCCGTCGGATATCCACCGCTGAAGGAGCAGCTGCCCCAAGACCGGAGTGTTATCGTGCACTCTTGGTGACCACCCTCTACCTGAAGTGAGCCCGTCCTGGCCAGCCACCATTGTCCTCATGGAGCCGCTGCCCGGTATACCCTGGCTACTACGGCACCCAAAATGGCTGCTGCATCACATCCGCATTTTGTTTATTGAGGTTGCTAAGCAACAGCCTCAGGCCTGCTTATAGGCCGCCTGAGGTCACTGGAAGGCATTAGCTGGGCCCACTCTGTCAAGATCTGAGTCTACCTCCCCTTTCTCCTCACCTGACTCCCCTGAGGTAGATCCTTGAAGGTCAGTCTCGGTCTTCGGGGGTTTCTTCTTCGTCCTTGAACCCTTGCCTTTAGGTGCTCGAACCTTCTTTTCGTGTAGGTAAGGTCTGGCCCCTCCGGAGGCCACCTTGGCGGAGGTTGAGACCTGCCCTAGGGGAACCCCAGGGGGCCAGCCTCTGATCTAGGGAAAAAGCTCGAAGGCAGAAAAATCCCTAGTCCATAGATGGGTTCTGATGATGAGTTAAAGAGATGGCACAGATCTTCAGGTACAAAGTCCAGGATACCAGTAATGTAAAAACACAATCCGAAGCAAAACTGAAGAGAGGATAACTAATAATAATAGGTACCGAGAAAAAAGAGATAGCAGGGATCAACAACAAAGGTTAGAAAGAAGGAATAACAAAGAAAGATGTGGAAAATAAAGAATGAAGAAAATATAAGGAGCTGAGAGCAGAATACAAGGAGGAGGTAAGTGAACGGAAAATACTCACAAGAGGAGAAGCAAAATGAAAGGCGATACCACCATAAGCTCCACGAAAGGCTAGCGGAACGCAGCACAGAGAAGCGTACCGCGGCCGTCAGCAAGAAGGCCGACTAAACAGCTGAGGCACGATGCCGAGCGGACAGGGAGGTAAGCAAGGAGTAGCAAGAAAGCCGACCAAACAGCTGAGGCAGGATGCCGAGCGGACAGGGAGGTAAGCAAGGAGTACAGAAGATTCCGTGAAAGAGGAGCTGGCGCCGACTGCACAGGGCAGTTGGCGAACATGGGTAGATAGAAGGAAACGGTGAAAACCGACAGTCGGGAATCAGGAAGGCGGGATAATAGAAATACGGAAAATAAGGAGGATAGATAGATAAAGAGGAAATCGAACGTAGTACAGGCTACTACTGGAGGGCTAAAGAAGAAGCAACAACACGGGATGGAAGAACGAGTACACAGGACTCGGAGCGTTGAACGAAACAATAACAGATACAACGCGCCGAGTAGTAGGCGGGGCCTGAATTTAAAGGCCTCAGCGCCATGTTGGATGAGGACTAGAAAGTTCATTGAAGTTGGAACTTCCAGCAACTCCAGCATTTCCAGTCCTGGTTCATGACAGTATGCCCCCTTCCTCTCAGGGGACCCCCAGGCTTGCCCGGGTGGAGATGATGGAACCTTCCCAGAAGTCTGGGGGCATGAATGTGGCTTACCGGTTCCCAAGACCTTTCTTCCACTGGATAGCTTTTCCAGTGAACCAGGTATTGGAGTCTCCAGGATGTCTCGGATCAATGGCATGGGATACCTGTCCCTAATTGGCACCTTATTTAGCCCTCTATAGTCGATGCACAGACGTAATTCAGCACTATCTTTCTTCGGAATGAAGAACAATGAGGCTCCACAAGCGGATCTTGACTCCTGGATGAGCCCATTTTGTAGATTGGAGTCCAGGTAGTTTCGTAGGACCTTCATTTCAGGGAGAGACAAAGGGTACATCCGCCCGAATGGAACCACAGCATCAGGAACTAGGTCAATATCACAGTCTTCTGCCCTGTGGGGAGGGAATTCTCGTGGTTGAATGTCTAAGAACACCTCTGAAAACTCCTGATATTGTGTTGGAATCGAGGCGATGAAAGCCGGACCGAGAGCTGGACCCAACCTCTCTTCTTGGTATGTGGAGAATACAGACTGGTTCATACAGGTCAACTTACAAAAGAGCAAATTAAAACTCACTCTATTGGCCTTCCAGTCGATGTGAGGATTGTGTTTTCTTAACCAAGGGATTCCAATGACCAAAGGAAAATGTGCAGCTCTGATCTTATCAAACACCAAATATTCTGAATGATGACTCAGCTCCATCTTTAAGGGTATCGTCTCTCTGGTAATTGGTCCGGAGGCAAAGGCCTGCCATCCACACCTTCCACCGGAATGGGAGTTGCCTTTGGTTTAGTGGATACTTGATGTTCCCTTGCCCAGTTGGAGTCCATAAAGTTATCGGCTGCTCCGCAGTCTAACATGGCAAGTACCTCGGTAGGACCTGAGTCGGATAGCCACAATCTGACTCGGAACACCATCAGACCGTTTCTCCTCAGGGTTGTTCATGGTTCTTGAGTGGTTGCAAGGGTACTTGGCACTTCCCCCGAAACTTCCCTTGCTGTAGATCGGGGGCTGAAGTTTTCCTTCCGCCTAGGAGGCACTTCCAGACAGTTTCTTATTAGGTGTTTAGAGGAACCGCAATACATACACAATCCGGCTTCTCTTCTTCGTTGGCGTTCCTCAGGAGTGAGAGGCCCTCGGGTGGCCCCTATTTGCATGGGTTCTTCAGGTGTGAAATGTGTCCTGGTTGTGGGAGAAGGAGTAGGTAGACTGACAGTTTGAGGGGTACCTCTGATTCGCCTACTTTCTTGTCGCCGTCCCGTCAAACGGAATTCTATCGGTAGAGACAAGGTCATCAATTCCTGGCAGGACATTGGTCGGGCTACTCAAGCTAACTCATCTTTGATTTCATCGTGAAGTCCTCTTCTGAATATGGTTTGTTTGGCAAAGTCCGGCCAGTCCGCCTTAGCCGCCAATCTCTGGAAGCGGGATATGTATGTTTGGACGTCCGTGTTCCCTTGTATGACAACCAAAATGGCTTCTAGAGAAGAGTAGAATACTTCAGGTCTGTCAAATCTTTCCTCGAAGCCTTCTACAAAACGATCATAGTCATTCAAGGAGAGGTTGTTTCTGGCGACCAGGGGGGTGGCACAGGCTAGTGCGTTACCTGTGAGATTGGCAATAATAAATCCCACTCTAGATTTCGCGGACTCATAGGCATGGGTTCGAAAGGCAAAATAAACATTACAGGCATCCAGGAAGTCCTTCAATCCTCCCGGATGACCATCATACTTGCCGAAAGAAAGGGGCGTAGCTGGTAGATCGCCGTGGTCATCTCTATGTAAGACCACCTGTTGTTGGAGAGCGATATTCTCTGTTCTCAGCACCTGGATTTCGGCAGTAAGGTTCTGCATAGCTGCCGCTAATTCTTGGTATTGTTCCAAGGAGGCCATGGTAGGGTTTAGGCGTTGTATGCTGTCAAGATCTGAGTCTACCTCGCCTTTCTCCTCACCTGACTCCCCTGAGGTAGATCCTTGAAGGTCAGTCTCGGTCTTTGGGGGTTTCTTCTTCGACCTTGAACCCTTGCCTTTAAGTGCTCGAACCTTCTTTTCGTGTAGGTAAGGTCTGGCCCCTCCGGAGGCCACCTTGGCAGAGGTTGAGACCTGCCCTAGGGGAACATCAGGGTGCCAGCCTCTGATCTAGGGAAAAAGCTTGAAGGCAGAAAAAACCCTAGTCCATAGATGGGTTCTGATGATGAGTTAAAGAGATGGCACAGATCTTCAGGTACAAAGTCCAGGATACCAGTAATGTGAAATCACAATCCGAAGCAAAACTGAAGAGAGGATAACTAATAATAATAGGTACTGAGAAAAAAGAGATAGCAGGGATCAACAACAAAGGTTAGAAAGAAGGAATAACAAAGAAAGATGTGGAAAATAAAGAATGAAGAAAATATAAGGAGCTGAGAGCAGAATACAAGGAGGAGGTAAGGTAACAGAAAATACTCACAAGAGGAGAAGCAAAATGAAAGGCAATACCATCATAAACTCCATGAAAGGCTAGCGGAACGCGACGCAGAGAAGCGTACCGCGGCCGTCAGCAAGAAGGCTGACTAAACGGCTGAGGCAGGATGCCGAGCGGACAGGGAGGTAAGCAAGGAGTAGCAAGAAAGCCGACCAAACAGCTGAGGCAGGATGCCGAGCAGACAGGGAGGTAAGCAAGGAGTACGGAAGGTTCTGTGAAAGAGGAGCTGGCGCCGACTGTACAGGGCGGTTGGCGTAGATAGAAGGAAAGGGTGAAAACCGACAGTCGGGAATCAGGAAGGCGGGATAATAGAAATACGGAAAATAAGGAGGATAGATAGATAAAGAGGAAATCGAACATAGTACAGGCTACTACTGGAGGGCTAAAGAAGAAGCAACAACATGGGATGGAAGAACGAGTACACAGGACTCGGAGCGTTGAACGAAACAATAACAGATACAACGCGTGAGTAGTAGGCGGGGCCTGAATTTAAAGGCCCCGGCGCCATGTTGGGTGAGGACTAGAAAGTTCATCGAAGTCGGAACTTCCAGCGACTCCAGCATTTCCAGTCCTGGTTCCTGACACACTCGTCAAAGGACTACAAGTATAAGGCCTCCACCAGTCTGGACCTGTCCGGAGCTAAGGAGCCAAGCCACGCTGGTGCACCCCCAAGGGCGATCTCCCTGTCCGCCTGTCCACGGCGGGCGTCGCCCATCGAGCAGCCTTGCTGCACAGACACCTATAATTCGCTGTAAGTACTCTCACCAGCCATACTGCATCACATCGCCCTACGCACTCTGTGGCATACCGTCTATCGAAGCCCGATCCCTCGATCGCCCCTGTACAATAATTTCAAAGGAACTGCCTAACTCCTCACTATGTTCATGCGAGCCACTACCTGCCACCACTAATGATTACACGGTATGTCCGCCTAGAAATGCACTGGAATATAGCAATATTGCAACTGTACAATTGCAAGACCTATACATCATAGTATTACTGCAACTGCTCTCTCTTTGCATGTTCTTATGCTGCCTCTTTTCTCCTGCTGCTTCCCCAAACTAATGCTAGAAAACCTACATTTGCATCCTCCTATCCCCTGGATCCAGATACTCCTGCCCAGCTTTCATTACTAGTAGCTATTACCTAGATCGCCGTAACGGCCCCACACAGGTTGCCTTATAATGTTACCACCATTATGATCTGTAATAGACTACTGTTGCATATCTTGATCTAGCCTGCCGCTGTGCGAAATAACCTAATGCAGCTGTCGAAAATGCTCTATATGTTATCACCATTATGATCTGCAATAGACCATTGTTGCTTATCTTGACCTAGTCTGTCGCTGTGCTCATACCTACCCATTGCCACATTTTGATTTGAAATAGCCTAATGCAGCCATCGAAAATGCTCTATATGTTATCACCATTATGATCTGCAATAGACCATTGTTGCCTATCTTGACCTAGCCTGTCCCTGTGCTCATACCTACCCATTGCTACATATTGATTTGAAAAGCCTATTGCAGCCCTTGAAACTACCTACTAATTTGCCTGGTGCCTACTGCCAATTTACCCTATCCCCTGGCTACCCACATCCCACTGGGTGCCCTTGCACTACCTACAGATCCTACTGCTATGTACCTAGACAGTGTGTACCATGCATCTGCCAACTGTCTACACTGTCTTGTTAAGGACTATCCTCAACCTACGCTGCATTCCTAACTCCACCATGTCACCCACCTCTCCCGTATCTATGAAGACCCCTTGTATCGCGCCTACTTATAACAATCATCCCAGCCAGCTCAACCTAGCCTACAGACCATGTAGCCCACTTCAAAGAAATGTTAACCTCCGTGCTAGACTTGCTAAAATATTTGAACCTACAGCCAAAACTTTATGCAATCCGACCAGAAACTTAGGCTCACAATCCAAAACTAATAACCCCCTCTACAAAGTTACTTCCAACCAACCCACATTCCGGACCCACAGACGACCCATGCAGAATACTAACATCCCCCGCAAGCACCCTCATAACACCCAGGCTGTGCCTTCGGAAATTACTCAGACTAGTATCAAAGGTGCCCTAATAAACGCCCGCTCCATGGTAGACCATGCCACGGAAATTGCCCACTTACTTACTCCAGCTAGAAAAATGGATTTCCTCGCCATCACTGAATCCTGGCTCCATTCAGCAGAAGGCACAGCGATCATGCTGGCCATTCCCGAAGATTATACACTCCTTAGAGCAGATCTAACCAAATCCCGAGGAGGAGGGCTCGCCATAATCGCTAAATCTAGTCTAGCCCTGAGACTCACCACGACTCAAAACCTCGATTCTTGTGAATTACTGACAGTCAAATTTACCATCAATAAAATGCAAACCTTGTCCATCCACCTTATTTAAAGGCCTCCCGGCCCCCTAGGATCCTTCGAAGAAGACTTAACTACTATTTTATCAAACAACCTCAAAAACCCACAATGTCTCCTCTTAGGTGATTTAAACCTAGGATTTAATGACCTTCTAGACCACAATGCCTCGCAAATCAACGATTCCCTTGTGGAGCTTGGGTTCACACAAAAAGTGACCCTTCCAACCCACATTAAAGGAAGGACGCTAGATTGGATAGCAAAGTACAACTGCCTGGCATCCATCACCTCCATAACACCACAGCACTGGTTCGATCACCACTTGATAACCTTCAATCTAGAGTCCATGCCACCACCCACCCCTAATAATAGTGTTGCTCCGGCCATCCCGACAAGAAATAAAAGAAATATCACAGCGGAAAAACTCACCCGCTGATCCTCCACACCTGGAATTCGCTTCCTATCCATGCTGATCCCTTCACCCTAGTTGAGGAGTATAACAAAATAATGACCTCTAAAGCACCGCTAAAACTAAGAAAAAGTAAACCTAAAAAACATGTAAACACTTGGTTCTCTCCCCATCTGAAATCTATCAGACTAGAAAAACGTAAATGTGAACAAAAATGGAGTCAAGATCCTACTGCCACCATTAAAAATAACCTTAAAATTAGCCTCTCTCTACAAAAAAGAAATTGTTCTTGTCAAACAATCCTCTTTTAACACACGTATTTCACAAGCGAACTCAAGCTTTAAAGAATTGCTCACAATACTCAAAGAAATGGAAACTCCTATTCAAGCCCCTGACACCTGTATGAAGGACAAATCATGGTGCACCAGCATCCAGAATGCCCTTGTTAATAAGGTAGCAGCCCTCCAAGTCAAAATTGTCAATAAAAAAGAAACTCTTGACCTCGCATCCCAGCCTAGCAAACTCTCTCTGCCACTTCCTCCTCTTACTCCGCCACCTTCGCAACAACTCCCCCCTGCTTCAACTTTAATAAAGTATTCATCTTAGAGGTTGAAAAAGTTTTCCTCACCCATAAACCCTCAAACTGCCAAGGCGACCCCTGCCTAGCTCAAATCATAAAGGACGCTGCGTGCAATCTCTCCCCATTCATCTCTAAACTTATTAACGCTTCCTTCTCAACTGGTACCATGCCCAATAATTTGAAACAGTCTTGGGTCTACCATTACTTAAAAAACAAACTCTAGACCCCACTACACCCACTAATTACAGACCAATCACAACAGTCCCCTTCCTCCTTAAAATTTTAGACAAGGTAGCCTACCTTCAAATCCAACATTACCTGGAACAGAAAAATCTATTAGGAGTATGCCAGTCAGGTTTCAGACCCCAACATGGGACGGAAACCGCTCTGATCGACTTAAAGGCACAAATTAACACACTGAGAGACAGTGGAAAGGCAGCCCTACTGCTCCTTCTCGACCTCTCAGTGGCGTTTGACCCAGTAGATCACATAATCCTGTGCAACTACTTGGACTCTGCTACCCACTTCTCACAAGAAGCAATAAGTTGGATTCAATCCTTCCTTGACAACAGGACTATGCGTGTCTTTTCACCGGTAGCGGGAGCCGACCCTATCCCCATCACATGCGGAGTGCCACAGGGCTTTTGCGTGTCCCCTACTTGGTACAAGATTTTCACAAAGCCCCTTTTTGATGATCTAGATGGTCTGGGTATCACCTACACCAACTACACTGATGATACCCAGATCCTCATCCCATTGACGGGAGATTACACCAAGGATTTGGCCTTTGTGAACAGAGTGTAGCTCATCATCCAGGAATGGATGGCTTCTCATGGTGTATGCCTGAACGATGACAAAACGGAACTCCTCATTCTCGGCACCCCGGCCGTCCTTAATAACAGCATCACAGTAGCCAAGGAAGTCAAAACCTTTGGTTTCTACCTCGACTCCTCCTTAACCTTCAAAAAACAAGTTAACGTTATGGCCTCATCTACTGCTTATACATGTACGCTAATCAGAGCAGCTAAGCCCTTCCTTTCCTCTAACAATTGCATTACCCTTGCGAGAGCCCTTATTGTGTCTAAACTGGACTATTGCAACACCCTATATTTAGGGAGTAATAAAAATATTACTAACATAATCCAGATTCTACAAAATAATGCCCTGAGAGCAGCCCTAAGTATTCCCAAGAATGCTCACCTTTCTGATATAAGAAGACATAACAACTGGCGCTCCACTAAAAACAAAATCCTTCTAAAAACAGCCTCGCTAACACACAAATGTCTCCACAATGACGCCCCAAAATACCTCATTGCTAGATTCACGAGGCAGTCCTGCAACCTCCCTACGAGAACTGCCAATGCCAACCTCCTAACGGTGCCTAGATTTAGATGCACAAAGACAGGTGGAAATAGCTTCACGTTTAAAGCTGCCCAATATTGGAACGCCCTCCCACCGCCACTTAGGGAAGACCAACCCTACCTTCACTTTAGATCCAGCCTCATCCACTGGATCAAGGAAAACGACCTCTGACCACACTCCGTATAAACTTCCCTTTGCCTCTCTTCGGCCTGGACTACACACAATGTACACACCATGTATTATGTATTGTATATATTGCCTCACTTGCAAAATGCCTGACCATACACACTTTGTACATTGTGCACTATGCTCTGTTTTTTACTATGTGATTATGTAACTCAACTGCCTTTAACTCTCATCTTGTCAAACTGCCTGTACCTGCACAGCAATGTAACCTAAGCTGAACAATCTCTTGATGCTTTTTTTGCACCCTGATACCTTCGTGTCTGGTGAACACTACAAATATTAAAACAAACAAACAAACAAACATAGTCTTTTCTTTTTTATAATTATCTTCATACAGGGAATATGCTTTTGTTACCCATTTTATGGAGGACAAACTGCCCTGGATTTGTCCACTTGTGTTGCATAATGCAATGTTAGTTAAGCAATGTGCCCAAAGAACCCCTGCACCGTCCACAACACAGAAGTTGATGCACGCCAACGTCCGCTCAGTCATCACCCAGGCAGCAGACATTGCCAACCTTATCACTTCACATGACTGTGACGCCATCTTCATCATCACAACCTGGCTGTCACCCACCTCCACCCACATCTTTGACAACCTTTTCTCTGATGGGTAGAGCATCCAACACCGAGACCAGACAAACAAGACAGACAGAGGCCTTGCAGTCATCCACAATACCTCTTGACCCTGCACCAGGATTGATGTCGACAACTTTGGTTCCTTTGAAAGCCTCTCCTGCCACTTTCTGCTCCCCATTAATGGACACAGTGACCTTCCATCTTATCTACAGACCACCCAAGCCCAACATCACCATCATCAGAGACTTCACCAACCTGGTCACCACCATGTCCCTCAAGCACAACAACATCTTCGTAGGCTACTTCACCCTGCCAGGGTCAGGGCCACCCAACTGATAAGGGAGCTCTCCTCTGCCTTCTCGACACCCTCAGCCTCACACAGCACATGAAAGACCCGACACACGAGAAAGGTAACATCCTCAATCTAATCATCACTGCACTGTCTTCCCTCCACTACATCTATCCTCTCCCGTTTGAATGGTCTGACCACCTAGCCGTGCCTTTCAACTTCCTGCACAACATCCCAGTCAAGCACTCCCAGCAGAAACCCATCAGACAAACTTTCAGATCCTTCAAGAACCTCACGATGGAAGCCCTCACAGAAGAACTTGCCAACCTCCACCTTATATGGACCGAAAACACCCAACCGAACTGCGACTCTCTACTGGTAGCACTTAACAGACCTTCCAGGATTTTGCAGCATGAAATGGCAAATTTTGCGGCATGAAATGGCAAATTTTGCGGCACAAACCTTTATTTTTTGCTGCATTTTTGCGGGACATTTTGTATTAACTGGAGGGTGTAAGATTGCCACATTGCAGGAAATAGGCATAGTGCAAAGCTACAAGAGAGCCAGGGTATCATTATTATGTATCTTTTGTATTAATTTAATAGGAAGAGTCCCAGATGTCTCTGGCTTGGCAGAACAGTGTTTGACTTGGCTACATTTCTGGTTTAATGTTCATGCCTATTTAATAGTATTAACTAAATTGATCATTATCAATTGTAATGCTGAAAATATTCCCCTTCTTTGTTCTCCAATCCCCCAAACACCCACACACCTCTCTCACCAACACACATCTCACCAACTCTCCATCACAACTTACATTCCTTAACCTCTCACTCTGTCATACAAATACTCACATTCTATGTCACACTGTCAAGTCACAATTTGCACTGCCCAGCCCCTGCCACACTCCAAATCATACTCCCAACTCACACCTTACACTCTACAATTCCTCCCGCAATATACAGTCCTTCATTCTTTTGTGCTGCTTCTGCATCTTGCATCCTTTCTCCCATTCTATCGCACTCTTCCCTCATCCTTTTTCCCAATCTGCAGCTCACTGCCTCTTTCTGGCCAACTGCTTGCTCTCTGCTTTCTGGCTCACTGACCACACACTCCCTCTACTTTCTGTACCTCTGCTCGCTCTCAGATTTCTGGCCCACCGCATCACTGCTTCCTCTGCTGTCTTGTGCAGCACTTCCTCCTTTGACCCACTGCTCCCTTCTGCTTTCTTGCCTATCACTTCACATTTCACCCATCACTCTCCCTCTCTCTCATAGTGTAACCATTTTTTTTATTTTTTTTTAAATGCAGATTTTGTCCCAGTTCCTCAAATAATGGGGCATTTAAAAAAAGAACAGAGGATATGCTATTTTTAGACAACCCATTTTTGGAAATGAGCAGGTCACCTTATTCTCAAAGGTGACTGGCGCATTTCCACAGGCTTGAGATGTAGCGCAAATTGTGCGCTGGCCAGCTGCCTTGAATGGTGTTCTGGGTTGTTTGACCGAAGTGTAATTATTTGCGGCGGAATTGACCGTAGTCAATTTCGCTGCGAATTGATTTGCATTTCAGCCAAACAACCCAAAATGTACCTTTCACCACCACCCCGCCCCCTCCCCTATTTAACTGCTTGGTCTCTGCCGCTTCCCCTGCAACCCTGCGTTGCCAGATCCGTCCCTCTAACACGGGTCGGATTCGACTCCGCAGGGACCCTTTTTCGTTATTTTCTTTTTTTTCTGTCCCCGCTTCCAATTTTGAGGAAAAAGGGGAAAACACTTCTGCAACCACCCTAGACCAAAAATACTGAACATGGGGAGTGGGTGACACCCCCGCAACACATGTTCAGTATTTATAAAAATCGATTGAATAGTACTGGATGAAATAGGTCAAATTGTAACATTCGATAGATTTTTGTCATCAAAATGGGCAGTACTTTGAATAGAATCGCTCTCCCGACAGTGTTCTGCAAGCTCCCAGCGCCTTTCACAGGACAGCCCCTCCAGGTGCCTGCCGCTGTAAAATGCGACCCAAAAAATACATTTTCTATCCTGTTTGAGGAACAGAAATGCAAGTGACACAGCAACGGTTCATATCTTAAAAGAAATGCATGACAGGGTCAGGAAAGACCCTGTCATGCAGTGGCAGCCCCACATCCCGTGCGCGTAGTGTTGCCTACAATTTCGGAACATTTAAAAGTGAATCTTGCTTGGAAATGAGGGATGCGCTTTTAAATTGACAGAAACGCCACTTTATTTGATCAAGGAGGTGAAAAAGGCCATCTGAATGGGCGCGCCTATAAAATGTGCCCATTCATGTGTCCCTTGTGGATTGGGCTGCACTTTTTTGGGGCTCAAGTGATGAGATGTGTTAGCGCATTTCATTTCTTGTGTAAAAAAAAGTTGAGAACCTGGCACCCTGAGTATTCTTTTTTTTAAAACAGTAATTTTTGCAGATTACTTTAAAAAAAAATGTACAAAAAAATAATAATTATTCTTTTTTAAAGATGCTGCTTCTGCACAAAACGGCCGTTTTTGCGGCATTTTGCGCAAAACGGCCGTTTTCGCGACATTTTGCAGGATCGCAAAATCGCTATAAACTGGAGGGTCTGACTCAACGCCACCCTCTCACCCTCGATCGACCGACATGCACCTGTGAAACAACGCACCTGCAAACTGAAACCATCAGCACCCTGGTACATGCAAGAACTCAACCTCAGCAAAAGAGTTATCAGGAAACAAGAGAAAATGCGTCACCGCTCCAGGACTGCATTCTGACCTGATGATCCTCAAGGAACTCAGAGAAATCTGCCAACAACAAATCAACACAGCCAAGCCCTCCTACTAACAGAACACCTTAGCATAAACCAAACAACAAAAGCAGAGCCTTCTTCAAAGTGGTCAAGCACTGCATCAACCCGCTAATGGCCCCTGCCATACCACAATCCGTTGAAAAATCTGCCGCCATCAACACCTTCTTTATTTACAAAATCAGCAAGATTCACCAGCACTTAGGCACCAGCTCTGCATCCATCGACTGACCCTACGTCCCTCCTTGTGAAATCTGCGCACCCTGGACAACATTCAAGACACTCTTGACAAAAGACATGGTAGAAACACTGGCCACCCGCAAAGCCACATCGTATACAGACAACATCCTCCCAGCATCCATCCTCAAGATCCTCCCTGCAGAAGCTCTACTTTCCTACCCGGAGATCATCAACAGCTCCCTAACTCAAGGCACCTTCCCATCAACCCTTAAAACAGGACAAATCCTCCCTCTACTAAAGAAAACCACTCTGTATCCTGACAACCAGAGTAACTATAGCCCCATCACCCATCGTCCCTTCCTAGGTAAGATACTCGAGAAAGAGGAAGCCGCACAGCTGCAGCAACACATTAACACCAGGAATCTCCTCCAAACCTACCAATCCGGGTTCAAATCCAGATGCAGCACGTAGACAGTAACCATACAGGTAGCTGACACCACTGCCTCCTAGTTCTATTCGTCCTCTCTGATGCATTTCACATAGTTGACCACCAGGCGCTTACAGACACCCTACATCAGTGCATGGGGATCAGCAACCTTTTCCTATGCTGGTTCAAGTGTTGCCTTGCCAACTGCCAGCAGATTGTATTGATGGACTCCTCTTGTTTGCCAATGCTACCCGTCACCTGTGGAGCCCTCCTAGCCACACACAAACTCAACAACCACCAATACGCTAACAAGACACAGCTATACCTCAAGATTGACTCCATCAAGGACATCAATAGGCTCAAAAGCAGCCTCTCGCTGATCAAGTCTTGGATGTCCAGTGCATACTTGAAGCTCAACCCCTCCAAGACTGAATTACTACTCCTCACCAACATCACCGAGCACCCAGACATACAGACCTGCTATCAACCATGAACTCTGAGGGCTTCACACCCAAACTCACCTCCTGCGCCAAGTCCTTCGCCATCCACATTGACAATAACCTCTCCTTCAAGACACGCATAGCTAAGAAAACTCAGACAGCTTGGTATCAGCTCTCCCTCCTGTGGAAAGTCAAGCCCTGACTTCCTCCGGACAGCTTTAGATCCACTGTTTAAGCACTGGTCCTATCCCACCTGGTTGGGGACACTGCACTCCTCAAAGGCCTTCCATTGTCCTCCCTTGTGCCCCTGATAAGTGGCCTACACATGGCTGCTTGCCTCATCAAGTGTCAACAAAGATACAACTACATCACCCCGGCCCTCATCGACCTTCAATGGTTCCCACTGCATGCACAAATCATCTTCAAGTCTTGCTGCATCATCTGTAAGGCAGTCGCCCTCAAGTTACCCAGCTACCTCGCAGAGAAATTCAGCATCTCTGGTGGACAGTGCACCACCAGATGCCAGGACACGCGCAGACTTGAAATCTGCCAATGCAAAAAGGAAAGGACTAGAAAACAAGCCTTCCTTGATTATGCCCCAAGACTATGCATCCTCCTCCCCGTCAGCATCAGACTCGCCCCCATGCTCCTACAATTCTCAAAATAACTCAAGACCCACCTCTTCAAAGAATCTCTCCTCCTCAACCCCTAGGCCGTCATGTAGCCCCTCGTGCCACCTGACTTGCTAGATGCTGCCCGCCCCATTTCCCCCCCACCTGGGAAAACAGCTGTAACCCTCTTCTGTGCCCCTCCGTATACTACCCCAGTTGTACATCTGTCCTGTTGTTACCTCTGAAAAGTGCTCTGTTATGCATCTGGACTGTTGTGTACCTCAGTAAAACGCTCTGTTATGTATCTCGATTGTTGTATACCTCTGTAAACTGCTCCACTGCTTCAAGAAGCTAGGTCCATGCTCAAGAAATGCCATAATAAAAATAATAATAATAATAATAATAATAATAATAATAATAATAATAATAATAATAATAATAATAATGCACTCTTTACTGGTATTTCCTCGGCCACAAACATTCTGAATACACTCAAGGCGCATGGAAGGAGTGAGCACACAAAACAGTTTTCATGAATTCTCCTTTCCCAACTTGGTCATATGCCGGTACCATAGGTTACCAGCTTTTGGAGCGAAGCTTTCGAAATGTTGTCTCAAAAGATATTCACCATTACTTACATCTTTCCTTACTCGGGTCATTTCTTCATTCATTCTAACAGTTATGTAACTTTACTGCTATTGTTTAAGAAAAAAAAACAACAATGGGAAAAAACCCAACAACAATGGTACCAATCAAATCTATCTTTTCTAAATATCTTCTTTTATTCACATTTTGGGATATTAAGTACTTAGTCTCTGTCGCTGCAGAGAAATTCATAGTTCAATAAGGTGACCACACGTCGAGCGTTGCTGGTCCGCTCTCACCCTTGCTCTCGTCTGCGGTCTGGTCAGTTATTCTTGTTCTTCTGACTCCTCTTCATTCGACAGGGTAGCCGTACCTACAAGCCTTTTGACATCACCTATTTGAATCCGCACTTTCTTGCTGTGCACTTTTACTGCAGTGGGGGTTGCACACTGGAAAGTAAATGGCCCTTCAAAACGTGGCTTGTGCCACTTGCGGATAAAGTTCTTCACATAGATCATGTCACCTGGGAACAAGGACAAGGGAGGCATTACAGCATTTACATCTACTACTCTTTCTCTGTTGTTTCTTTCTTATTGGCTCCTCTGCCACACCTTTGCCTGTGTAGAAATACATTTCAGACATTTAGTCATGGCAGTTAAATAATCGTGTATCTCATCACCCAGCACTGTAGCATAACTTTCTGCATCTAATCAAGCTCGTCTGGGAGGAGTGATGGGGATGTGCATTATTCTGTCTGTCACCAGTTTGTGGGGCATGAGGTGGTGGTCTGAACCTTGCTGATTACATAAGGCAAAAAGAGTCAGGGGAAGGAAGTGCAACCAATTTTTCTTTAGGGTATCTTTCAATTTTGCAATGCTTTTCTTTAAGAGGCCATTGAGGTATTCTACAATGCTGTTGGCCTTTGGGTGGTTAACAGTTCAACGCTTGTGCTTGATTCTGAGCAGGGAAGCTACTTCAGAAAATAGCTTGTTTACAAAATGTGGTCCATTATCTGACCACATCACATTGCACACTTCCCATTGGGGAAACACATCATGTACGAGGAATTTAGCAGACACCTTGATGTTAACATGGGTTCATGGTCCTGCTTCTATCCATCGTGAAAAAGGACACATGTGTTGGTATCCATTACAACTTTGGAGCATATCAAAATAGTCATGGTGAAAATGCTGAGATGGGCCTTTAGGGCAGGGTATTGCTCCTCTCACCATTATCAAGGTATGCCCAGCAGTATATTTCTGGCATGTGGCACAATTAACAAATAAATTAACAACATGCAGGTTCTGAATGAACTACTGACTCCTTTAGTATTCGTAAACATCTGCTGCCACCTACTCTCTTGTGTGTGCTCTCTTCGCTTCTGTGTCTGCTGCTTCGTTACCATGGGAAACTAAGCATGTTCCTCTGGTGTGGATTGTGCAATTCACCATGGTGACCACCATGGGATATTCCAATGCATCTAGAAATCTTCCTAATAATGGGGCATGCTGTACTGTTGTGCTGTCTGCACACTGGAAGCCCAGCCTTCTCCACCACAACAGTCCTGAGTCTACTGTAGACATCACGTAAGTGGAGTCAGAATATATTGTCACTACCTTGTTCTCTTCAAATGGCAATACCATTGCTACTAACTCAGCTGCTTGCACAGCAAAATGTGCTGGTAATATAATGCTTGCCACAATCTCAAAATCATCACGCCTACTCCTCATCACTGCTGCTCATGAATGCCTCAATCCCATTTTCTGTTCGATTAATGAAGACCACTGCTCCCCCCTCCAGCTTTGTTTCTCTTACTGGGAGTACATCGTCATGTATGTCTGTGTATGTAGAACAGTCATGAACCCATTGCCCTCCGTGTTCTGGTTCAGCTATAAATCTCACAGGATTCACAGTGCGACTAATTTCTATTGATGGATTGGACCGTAGAACTTGTATCCACATGCTCGCTGTGTAGTGAGCATAGACTTTGGTTTCTCAACGACAGCAAACAGGGCATGCACTACATAAAATGTTACTGCAGAGCCCATTGTTATTGCAGGTGATTTCTCTGTTGCAAAGTCTGCTGCAGCTAGTGCTTGTTTGCATGGTAAATGCCCTCTGATCACTGGATCTCAAGTCCTATGTAGTATGGCAGTGGTTTGTGTCCCATTGAAGTCTGTTGCTTGAGGACAGCCTTCATCACATAATCATTTGAATGTGAAAATAAATACTTTTCTTGCTTGCAATCCGGTATTCCTGACATTGGTGCTATACATATGCTTATTTCAGAGCCTCAAATACATTGATCATCTTGTCTGTCCACATTATGGGGCTTTTCACTTTCTCTGCTTCCTTCCATCCTTCTAAAATGGGCCAAACGTATGTACTGTAGTCAAAGACCCACAAGTGACAATAATTACATAGCCCCAGGAATTGCTGTAAGTCTTTCACTGCCACTGGGTGGGGGGTGCTTGCAATTGCCTCTGCTCTGTCAGGTGACGCCCTCCTCCCTTCCTTTGATATTAACTGGCCCAAATATAGTACTTCTCCCTGGCAATACTGTAATTGGTCCTTGTCCACCTTGTAACCTTTCTCGGCCAGTGCTGTTAACAACATTTGTGCACTTTTACTGTGTGGTGCTGCACACTAACAAATCATCGACATACTGAATGATGGTACTGGGTGTTTGTACATTTCCCAAGTCCATCTCTAGCACCCTGTTGAAGACACTGGGGTACTCACAGTACCCTTGTGGGAGTCTCATGTATTGGAGTCGGACCACACGATAGATGAACACTGTGAGATCCCGAGAATCTATGTGCAATGAAATGGAGAAGAAGGTGTTCTGTTAGGTCAATCACTGTAAAATGTGTGCTGGTGGGTGGTATGTTACACAAAAGCGTAGCTGGGGTAGGCACAATGGTAAACCCCACCTCCACAATGTTATTTTGGGACGTAAATCTTGTATGAATCTCCAAGACCCTACCTTTGCTTGTTTCACATGGAACAATGCCATATTGCATGGGGATTCTGATGGTACAATGATACCCTGTCGTATCAAGGTGGCAACCGTTTCATAAATGCCTTTGTCTGCCTCTCTTGACATGGGGTAATGTTTAACTCGGGGTAATATTACTCCCTCCTTCAGTTTTATTCAGACTGCTCCAATCACTTTCAGCAGACTTACATCATATGGGCTGCTAGTTCATCATATACTTGGTACTTTTGCCAAATAATGTTGCAAGAATGATGGTACATTTATAACTAACAATATTATCTGACGTACTTCCCTGTATTGGATATGCAATTGATATGGAATGGAAATTTCAAATCACTACATCATCTGTGTCATCATCCTCAAAAACTCGTTATCAGTCTTGTCTCTCAGCTGTAGTGTTGAGTCCAATAGTATGGCTGTAAGACAGCTAACACCTTCCTCATCTTTTCTGTGTAACACTACTCTGTCCTCCCTCACCACCACTGCTTCTAAGTGTATCGTTATGGTCTCCCCTTCTGCCACATCCGTGGGTACCTCTGCTCTGAACAAAAACTGGATAATTATAACAATTTATTCTGTACTCGCGGAAGCAACCTTAGCAACACCTGTACTCCATAAAGGAATAATTCAGAATCTAATGGTATCCCCCATAATACCTTTCATCCATAGAATGCCTGTATATAATCTTGTGCATTTGCATAATGATTTCCTGGTTTTGACCATATTTTTCCTTCCACAGTTAATTTTCTCATTAGGTAACTTTCCAGTATTTAAAACCAGTGCTATCCGAGAGTACAGCAATTTGGCAGTCAGCCATCGTATCTTCCCCCAATATTTTAGATAGCTCTTTTGTGAATGGAACCTTTGTCTTAGCCCTAGAGGACCTCTGTGGGCCCATCGTTAGTTGTGACAGTGGAAACCCTCCTTTTTGAGACAAGAACGTGTCACCTTTGTGTCAACCACAAAGGAAAACATCCTATGCCCTATTGTAACCCTCACCTGTGGTTCCTCTTCTGGTTCGGGAGTTACTGATTACACTGGGCACATCAAGCTTCTCTGAGGGCTGTCCTATTTCAGATAAATGCGCTTCCCTGTTCCTGTGAACGGATTCCCTCGCACCGCTGTTACACTCCTTGTTGTGGGTACCATAGTTTGTGACACTATATTCCTGTCCCACTGTCCAGACTGTTGTGTTTGCATTTGTAATGGATTGAGTGCTTGCTGTGGTTGTTGTAACTTCTGTATTTGTGGCGTGTGCTGCTGTGGTGCCTGGTGCATCTATGGCTGCTTTTGTGGCTGCGTCTGTGGTTGCGTCCGTTGCAGGAAGGGTAGCTGCTGTGTGTATTGAAATGTGCCTTGCTCTTGCTGTGTCTCTGCAGACTATTGTGGGGGAAATGCAGGTCCCCCCTTCTTGGACCAGGTTGCTGCCATCCTTTGTTCATTGCCCCCTGCTCCTACACACCTGTGCATAATGCCCAACCTTCCCGAATATCCAACACTGTGCTCCAAACCCTCCAAATCATGGTCATGTTCCACCAAAACCTCCTCCATATCCACCACCAAACCCATATCCTCTTCCACTCAGTGCATACACCCTTACCCTGGGGTAATAGTCACTTTCCCCTCTTCCACCCATATACCCACTTGCCCCTTGGTGTTGGTAGTCCTGTTTATATTTCTCTCTACCAGCGTTCGTTACCATTGCTCCTTCCACTGTCACCTTTGACAATTTCTATTGCACCAATTTAGCTTCCTCTCTTTTCCTCTCCTCTATCTTGTTCCTCACCTTCTCCTGTCTCAGTCGACAAAAATGTACTATATTCAGCTGAATCTCTGGCCATTGTTTCATTTCAATCCCTACAATTTTCTTTGGCTGTTCCTACACTTTGTCAGGCAGAGCGCGGCATAAAATGTGAACAAATATGGGTATTTTCTGTCCCAACCTTCCCTAGCTTCTAAAAGCCACTTCTCTTGCATTTCCTGTATATATGTGGCTGGACTCCCATTTTACATGTCGTAATCACACTCGTGTCTGATGTATCGGTGTATTGCACCTTCAAAGCCCTCCAAACGTTTGCTCTGCAATTGTTAAATGGTGAACCGTCATGTGTATTATTTTGTGCCATCACACTGGGGTAACCTGCTCTTTTTCATAGCTCATTTGGTTGTTCTCCCAAGGTGGAATCAAGCAAACTCATCACGTCCCCTACTGCTAACGTCATTCGTGATGTCTTTTTCTCCAATTCATAAATCCACTTCCCTGTCCCTATTGGCAACGATGTGTTAGGAACTCATGGTGGCAACAAGTAAGACAGACACAAGTGATCACAGTTCAAGGGTGTTTATTGAACAATGAAAGTGATATGCGGGTTGGAAAAATGGCTTATCTAAGCCTAAATCTAAGATGGGGACAGGTGGCGACCATCAAATGAAAAAATAAGGCAGTCCTAGTGGCGCTGTGTCAAAATAAAAAAAATGGCCTATACTAAGAAACCTATTCCCAAGCCTCACAACTAATAGAAAAAGGGGTGTGCGATATTTCTTATAAAAAGAGATAAGTGTGCTTAAATAATACGTCAGGATGCAGTTGCCTCGATCTTCCTTCCCCACATTTTGAGCATGGGGCAAGGTGGAGTTGGTGGAGCACAGTACAGTCTCGGGCTTCTCTAGCACGAGACGACAGTTGCAATGACTGTTCTCAGGATCGTTGATGGCTAAGTATCATTTCCTCTGGCAGTCTCCTGCCTTCGGGGCCTGATATATTCAAACAACAAAAACAAAAGTTCCTTTAACAAATGAAAGTTCCTTTGGATTATTTGCTGGGGGATGGGTTCTCCCCTGGGCTCCCCTCTTCTGGGCTGACCCTTGTCAATTGTAATCCAAAGTTCAGATAGGGTGATGATTTCACCACTGGGTCCCCTCTTGTGGGCTGACTCTTTCTCAATCGTATTTCTTTGCCTCTCTTATTCCTTTCTCATCAAACTTTGGGTGATAGCTTAACTCCTTGGATCTCTGTCGCTCGGGCTCAGACCTCTCTCGACTGCCAGCCCTTGGGTGATGACTTCACCCCTGGATCTCCCTCATTCAGGCTCGGACCTCTCTCGACTGCCAGTGTTGCGAGTTTTAGCTTCACCCTGAATCTCCCTCGTCCGGGATCGGCTGTTTCTTAGTTTCTTAATGTCTTTGTTAAACACTTCAGTGGACCTCCTTTTCTGGGTTCACTTTAGCACTCTGTTCCTCAGGACCTTTAGACTTTGTCCCTCTCCTCCGTCGTCCCTCCTCCGGTTTCACTATTGCCTTTACAAAGCTTTCTATTGGTTCCAAATGTTTATGGAATTTACATCCCTTTCCTTCATTCACAATTCAGGACCCACTTCCCTTGCTTTTAGCCAATTTACGGATCAAGGTATTTAGATTGTAGGGGGATTTTGCCTCAACCCTCATGTATGACCACTTTGAGTTCCTTTGGCGGACTTCCTCTGGCCTTCTAGTTTCGGTAGTTCTTTTCTAGCAGGGAGTAAACAGCACTTCTTGGGTTAGCACCCACGTGGTGCCTGTTTCTCTCTTCAGCTGGTCTCCCCTTAACCACCTTTTACAGTTCAATCACAGTTTAATGCAATATACTCAAACTTGCCACTTGGTGCTTTTCTTTCAACACAGCCTGGTGCTTATCAATTCTCCCCTCAACTCACCTGCTATGGTTAACCGCCTGGCTTTCTGCTTCTTTGGAGTCAAGGCTGGTACCACAGGTGTGGGAGCCTCCTCTGCTTTGCCTCACATACATAGGCTGGCCCTGCGTACCTTTGACATCTGCAGCATGACACTGTCTGTGGTCTTAGATTCCCCTCGACAAAGTTTTTTGCGGGTCTGGTATGGAAAGGGCAGGGTCACTTCTCTCCTCGCCACCCTTTCACTTCCTGCCACCTTTCTCCTTCTTTTGAACTGTCACATTTCTTCGTGGTGTCTGCCGTGCTCACGTTTCTCGTACTGTGCTCTCTGGCTCCACCTTTTATACATCTGGGAAGGGAAAGGGTAGTCAGGTGTGTGCGATTCTGATCAATTGCCTGACTTTGCTTGACCCTGGTATTGGGACATGTCAGGTAATTGGGTCTAGTGTTAGTCAGCTGTCCATTCCGTTGTGCAAAAGTCTTCGTGTTGGGAAAGGGGGGGGCAGTGGTTTGGAATTTCCTACATGAGAGGAAGGGGAAAAGGTGTTAAAGAAAGGGCATACCACATTTTACCCATCGGTTTCCTGCTCCCACTCCCTGAGGACCTCCCATCCAGGTGATCCTCCCTCACTGGTCTACCCCCAGGAACTGGATCCCATAGCGATGGCGGTGACCTGACCACCTGGATGACGGATCCTCGCGGTCTAGGCAGGGTGACACCTTCAGGTTTCTCACAGATGGTACTGTAGCCATCAAATTGTCCTTATCTGCTTGCGACCATGGAACATACTGAACAAGCCCCCTCCCCTTCTAAAGCAATGGTAACTGCATCACTTCTGCCTTGCACATGGGCACAACTGCACCCTTTGTCCCTTTGTTACTACCATGAAGATTGCATGGGGGCCTGGCAAATTTCTTCATCTGTGTACATATGGGGTTTTCTTTCCTGAATATATTGGGAGAAGACCTGGGAGGGATGCAGCCACACTCTTTATTAGTTTGTCAGCCTGAAAATCTATTAGTGGACACCTACGTGTACCGGGTGCACATGTTTCAGAAGCCGCTTCTTCTTCTCTCCCTCTTCCTCTTCTAGCACTTTGTTGCTAAGACCTCCACTCACATAGACTCCTGTTTCTATCTCATCTATTATGTTCCTGCCAACGCTACCTGGAACTCCTCTCGTGCTCTCTTCTCTTTTTCTGTCCTTGGTCACTCTTCTACTAATGCTGGCATTAACTTCTCTACTGTACTCTCCATTTTACCTGCTCACCCTCTCTCTCTAAGGCCTTCACATAGTTTTCTATTTTAAACAATATCTGTCCTCCCACCCACATTTCTGGTACAACTGCCGTTTCTTGTTCTCCTCCCCTTATGCTTTTAACACTTTTGAGCTCCTCCTTTGTCTCTTTTAGCTTCACTTCTAAACTGTGCCATTTATCGTGTTCTACTCGCTCTGCTAGGGTGCTTCTAGTGCTGCCTTTTTTTCCTTTTCCTTAACCTCCCCTATGCTTTTTTGGGGGCACATCACTGGGATTACTATAACGTGCAACATCTTGCAATTAATATAATCCTTGCATGGTTGAGTATGGAGGACATGTTTGAGGGGACGGTGACACTGTAGGTCGCACACGCCCTTCCGCATCTCTTCTGCCTATACTCTCCTTTTTCACCTGCTTCTCCTTAAACATCTTCAATAAGTCGAGTATGCTTAGTCTGCTCTGTAATTTCTTTCCCTTATATGTGGTGTGTACATATGTGTGGATGTGTTACAGCAGATGCTTCGAGTGTGTCTCTTCTTAGGGCCATGGCTAGACAATTTTTCCAGCCGAGTCTTTGACCCATTGTACATGGTACTTGAGAATCTTCCATTTAGACTGGGGAAGCGACTTACACAAATGAACAATAGGGTTGTCTACCATTATAACAATAAAAACTCAATTTACCACAAATTAAACAATCGCTGTGTCACCCCACGCTCACTGTTGCTCTCCTTTCCATGATCCCCTCTCAATTATTTATATCAACACAATATCCTCCTATCTCACACCAACAATACACATTCTCCTTCTATTCCATACTTACCTCCAAATAATCCTAACTGCAACTCTATCAACACACAAAACATCTCTACCGTCCTATTCTATACCAAAACAACATCAACAACATTATCAAGAAAGTCTACCCCACATAGCTGTCTTCCCTTTATTATGGATATCTCCCTTTTATATTTATCCCCCCCCCAAACCCACCGAAGGAGGCTGGGCTTTACACCAATGCCGCACGGCCTTCCCCAACTAGTGTCGGAAGTATCTCTTTTTCTCTCTCTCTCGCTCTTTAATACTGTCATGGTGCACGGATAAACTCACAAAATCCTATGATACTAAGGTCAGCTGGCTTTGAATCTCCTCTATCTGCCTTCTTCTGCCCTCTGCTCCCAGCGTGCTGCCTGCGAGACTTGGCAGTACTTTTGTTGAAACTGGTCTCCTGCAAACCTCATCTTTCGGTGCGCACTCAAACTGGCTCCCTGCAGGCGGAATCTGCTGTGGAAGGGTGCCAGGATGAAGAGACCTCAACCCTCCGCTGGACACTGGTATCTCAACAGTGCCTCCAAATGTGCAGTGCCTTCCTCACTTTGAAGCTAAGAAGGACCGGTCCTGGTTACTGCATGGATTTTTTCACCCCCAACGCCACTGTAGCTGTCTAGGGAATATTTCAATGGAGATTACTGGGTTTAAAAGGTGAGCACCTTTTATACTTTGCCAGCATATTTATTGGAACATTTCCTCTCTCATGTAATTTTTCTGGTGTTCATTACTTTTTTTAAAAGTCCAATGCTGTTTTGCCTTGCAGACTTTCTTTTAAGGGGAAGGTCAATTGAACTACATTTGTATATTTCACTTAAGATATATGTTCACTTACTGTGCGTATATTGATCGGTGCCAACATTTCATTTTTCGCTATGGGGGTAGAAGTACCTGGGCATATGTTATTCTTGCAGCCAGTCATTTTCTTCCCTTTTCCTTGCTGCTTAAATGTGGTTACTTGGGGTTGTGCGATGTATCACAACAGCTACAAAGAGACTGGCCATAAAACAAGGGGCGTGTAGCACGCTGATTAACCAAAGTATGTGATCCTTGGCAAATAATTTAATCTCACTGCGCATTGCCTGAAATAATGGTGAGGCCCAAAGCCTGCCATCTTTTATACATAACAATACCACTATCAAAACAGGTCAAAATCAGGCTGTGATTGATTAAGGTCTTTAAGCGATGGGTTGCAAGTGTTTTAAAATATAGCATGGGCGCAGCCAAACGCCATGGATAGTGGTCTGGTAGTGGTCTGGTATTGTCCTAAAATATATCGTGGGCACAGACATGGGCAGTGGTGCGGAAAACATCTTTGGAATAACAAAACCTTTGAAATTCAAGGAAAAAACTTTAGTTGCATGGTTGTGGCAAAGGTGAGAACTTAACGCAACAAAACCTGTGGAATTCAGCTAAAGCCACCTTAACTTCACACCCCTGTTGTGCAGCCTATTACCACAATGATGACAACACTGATGACATCCCTGATGTTTTCACTGGTGACATCACTAATTACATCATCTATAACATCACAGAAGGAATCTCTGATTAGATGTCAACACTAACTGGCTATGGCCAGTGCCCATGGCCATCAGCCGTGCCCCTTGTATATTTTACCACATTACCGTATTCTAGCAATGGCCTTCATCCATGGCCAGTGGACACGCCCTGTATATTATAACATGTTGGGGTGCAGTAGCCATGGCCTTTGGCCATATGCAGTGGTCCCAGCTTTCGGCCGTACCCACTGTATTTTGTAACACATTAAGGGGCCACTGTCTATGACCTTCAGCCATGGCCACTGGCTATGGCTTTCGGCCATGCTCACTGTATATTGTACAACACTAACCAACGACTAGCCATGGCCTTTGGCCATGCACAGTGTCCACAGCCATGGCAAAGGCCAACGCCTAAATTGTTATTTATCATCATCATCAAAATAAGTTTTTTTTCAGAAAAAATCCATAAACTAATACACACCATCAAAGTATACAGCAATAAAATAGCTTTTAATATAAGACAGATCTTCTAAACATAAAAAAAAACACAAGGAAACTTGTCACCTTAAAAAGTAGCAACTCATATAATGGGTTTACACCGGAGCTTCCATAGTGTGCTTTCTAACATTCCAGAACCTTCTCAAATAGGCAAGAAAGCACCAAGCAACAAGACATGATTCAGTATATAATAAAAATAAAAGGGCCGGTCGACATTGAGTACATTTTGCCTGTTTCAGTAGTGGCACAATTGCCTGCATTCTGATTTCCTTATAGCATAGGCAGAAAAATAAAAAATGCAAAAGTTCTTCAACTTCTGCACTACAACACAGGACAGCTGAATTCTGCCCAAAGCCCCGCAAATTCATAGTATTTGCTGGCAACAGCAATCGGTTAAAAGGTGCTCTTGTCAGGATACAGCGATCTGCTGGTTTATTGCTAAATGTCAGATAGGGTTGCAGGTCGTTATGATAGTGTGTTTAATTCCAACAACAACCCTATATATTCTCATCTTGCACTAAAGAAATAGCAAACATTCCTTATGTCAAGCTTGCACTCCGCCCTAGTCAGCAGGTTCACAGGGCACAGGCGATTGTGGGCATTCACCTGGCATAAATTGTCACGAATTAACCTCAGCAACGGGATCTTACTCTAGAAAGAACCAAGCATCAAAGTTCTAATTATTTCTTGAGTTACCAGGGCTCTGGGGTTAGACCAGATGCTAAGCCAATGCATAAATGGAGCCTTGTGTCAGTCATCCCCAATGTGCTTAGCACCAAGCTCCACGTGCACTGCATAATTCAGAGCCGAGTGTGTTAATCCCAGCAGTTTCTTAAAGTATCTGTTTTCAAAGGTTTCAATCACAGATACATTTTTGATCTCCCAGAGCAAAGCCCCATAATTCGTTACGGCCTTTGCCTGTGCGCAATACACCTCCACAATCATTCCAACCAGTTGCCCTTGACACGTCTTCATAAAACCTAGTACCCCCCACACCCCCCCAACCCCCTCCAGTGCCTGGCTCATTTTGGTACTTGTGTCTGGTTATATGTGCCAACCCTTTCCAGTTCTCGGTAAAGCGAATACCTTAATAATAAAATTCTGATAGATGTGGGATAACAGAACCATTACTGAACATTCCATGCATCTTCAACTTTTTTACTATCCCAGAGGTACATTCCATGACTGCTGATTTAGTTGTGTTTATTTTTAAATCTAAACTTGTCATAAAATCTGTATAAACATTTATATGTTTCTGGAGGGCATTGGGGGTTCGAGCGGTGATGACAGTGTCATCAGCATATGATAAAAGTGGGAACGGTTTATTACCAATGCGGGGAAAATCTGTACTCGTGTCAACAAGGGCCTTGTACAAACCATTAATATATAAAGCAAATTGAACCGGGCCAGAACAAAGCCTTTGCAAACTCCTGATGCCACCTCAAAGTATCTGGTGCATTGTCCCTGTTCACCAAAACAAACATATGCCCTTGTACCCTCATTGACCAGTTGTAAGATTCTTAATAGTTCAGCTGGGCAGCCAATGGACCCAAGCACCTGCCATAATTTTTCTCTGTTGACCTTGTCAAATGCAGTGCTTAGGTCCATGAAGGCAACTAGATTCGTTCACCCCTATTAAAAACAGAGTTCGCCCCCACCAAATAGAAATTGAGGGCTTGTTCATGAGTCCCCAAACCTGGCGTAAAGCCATATTGCACTTCTGTGAGGACTGCGTCGGTTGAAATCCATTCTTCAACATGCCTCAATAAAAAAGTATTCAAAAGTGTCATTCGTCTATAGGCTGCCGGCACCCGGGATCCCCCTTTTTTTAACTTGAAATGAATAGCATTTTTCCATGATTTTGGGAATACCCCTGTTTGGAGAAAGGAATTAAAACTAATTGTCAGTAAGGGAGCCCACAGGTCCACCTCTCCCTTGTAGAGATCCACGGTTACTGCGTTTAGTTCTGGCACTCAGTTTTGTGCCTGTTGGTTGATCGCATACTCAACCTCTCTTAATGACAACTACAACAGGAAACCCTGTTCTCCACCCATGCATTCAGTAATAGGGCTCTTGTATAGAGAGGAAATGTGATCAACCGATACTTTAGCTTCGACATTTTTTTCCCTAGATGTCTGTACTCTTTCATAAGGTGGACCTCCTGCCACAAATTCACAGAACCTTTTTGAGTCTCGGGAAGAAACAGTAATCAGAAGAGCTTCCCACGCTTGCTCTTCCAAAAGCATTTACCTCGATTTTACAGCCAGTTTGTACTCAGTCCTTGCTTTAATAACCTCTCCCCTGAGTCTGTCTGGTTCTTTCAAAACCCTCAATTGGTTCATTTTTGCGGTCCTACAGGCTTTATCGAACCAGCCTATTTTTCCTCTTTGCCCCAGTTTGAAATCATGCTGGAGCAAATTGGTTATATACCCCATCAAGTCCTCAAAGAGGGGTATAACCTTATTTGGCTTTAAGATATAATCAATGATTAAAAAAATAGAATCTAAATGTACTGATACAACTTCCTGGTGACTGGCCTTGGGGTCACATTTTGGCCATTTCATTTTACATTTACAGTGGGGGTTTACCTCGCACAAATCCAACTGAGGGAAGACAAGAGGAATCAACTGTGAGCATTCCCACCCAAGGGTCAACCTTAATGGCAAATGGTCACTATACATTTCCTGGACTACCTTCAAATCCTTCATCAATTTCCAATGTTGGACATGCATAAAGACATAATAGTTGACAACGCATGTTTGTTTCAGAATGTCAATGCGCCAGGTACGTCAGGTTTGACGCATCCATTTAGGCAGCGCAAATCCCATTCTAGTAACTGCATGCCTAATAGTAGGCCCTTAGAACATTTGTGAGTATCGAGCAACTGCCATTGTGGAATACCATAAGCATTATCCTCAAAGGTATCATACAAGTCTGCTGGAATTCCATTGCCCAGCTGAGCATGGAAGTCACCACCCATTACTAATACTGTGTGGGAATCAAGGCTAACAAGAATGGTTCCATCCTCCAGTTCTTTCAGAGCCCAAAGCCTGTTGGTTTCCGAAGCATGCAGACTATTGTAAAAGTTAACAATCAATAGGTTATCTCCTTGTTCAGGGACCATGGTAAGATATTGTATATAATTGGAATTGACTTCCGAATCGCGTGCAGACTATTGTAAAAGTTAACAATCAATAGGTTATCTCCCTGCTCAGGGACCATGGTAACATATTGTATATAATTGGAATTGGTTTCCGTTTTCCTGATTCAATAATTCAGAGATGACTTTATCAATATTGCCAGGCCCCCATAACATCACCCTCTTTTGTTCTTAGTTGCCGTGGCCGAAAAGTAGACAAATCTATCCAATAACAGTTCTTCCATAGCCCATGTTTCTTGTAAAAGAACAACATCATGGTGTTTCAGAAAAAATACAATATCAGGGTCTCTACACTTCGATCCAACCCCAGCTATATTCCAACTAAGGATGGCTATGGTATTCTCTGCCAAATAGTTAGTTGTTTGTACCACTGGCAAGGGATTTAAAACCAACCCCTGCTGGTCTTCACCTACTCCAGGGGGGGGGGGATTGTTATTGTTAAATTGTTATTTAGTTAATCAAAGCTTGTATTAGCTAAGACATGAATGATATTATGTCGGATGCCATCACAGATGTAAGGACATGCATTTTAGATTTTGTTGAATTAATTTTTCCATGACAACAGGAGCAGATGTGTTACGCCCATATAGCTCATGGACTAGTCTAGTATTTAATATTGATTTTGCATCTTTTGTAAGCAGACCAGTTCCAATGGTTTTTAAAATGTTAGCATAGGTGAGGTCTGCAGACTGAAACATGTTTGTACCTCTCTGTATTGAAAATGTGGCCAGAGATTTCCATTGCCAATGCTGCTGAGTGTGTTGCATACATTGTAATTGCAGACATTGTAATTGTGCATTGTGGAGGGGACATTTTGGGGTATGTGACTCCAATGTATTTGCAGTTTGCCCTGAAGGATTTCTTGAAAAGCCTAATGGAACTTTTTCCTGCTGCAAAGATAACTTTTTCTGAAATGAATCAAACATGAAGTTGTCCAAACGTTTTGAGTCCAGAAATGGAAGAATCGATGCAGCTTGTCAATAAAGCTGTCTTTGCTTTTTTATATGCTGCAGGAATGTCATCTTTTCAGAAAGGTCTGATGGTGTGAATTTTACAGATGTTGGAAATGTGATTTATTTTTTCAATGTTAGGAATCCATTGAAAAGGTTCCTGTAAGAAAATTGTAAGGGAAGATTTACAGTGGATATATATTACTACTGTACATAAAGGCAAAAAAAGCAAAAAAAGGTGTTTGTTAACAAACCCAAAAAAACAAAGGTTCTTTTCAGAGCCACAACTTAAGAATAAATAACTAAAATTGAGTTTAAATTCTTCCTGACCTCTTTCAGTGGCCACGATGTCTGCGGACACAGCGGTAGTCCATGGACGGCACGTGCATACCTGGTCTTTTAAAAATGCCTGGCATGGAAAGCGGGCTGTGGGGATTAACCAATCAGGTTTACTGGGTGTGGTGTGTAGGAAGAGAGGATAGCAGAAGTTTTCTTTGCAGGAGTTTTGAGAGCACTAAAAATGGTGATGGCTATGTCTTTGAGGCGGCAGAGTGTATGGATTTTGGGGGATCCATTGGCTGAAGGTCTATGTTGAGCTCCGTGGATTGGCTGACAATCTGGGAGTCCATGAACTTAAAGTGTCATGGTATGGAGTGTGAGGGATCAAGTGGGCGGATGTGCTCCCATTTTGTGAGAATATGGTTCACTTAAAACATCCAGACATCCTTGTTCTTCACTGTGGAGGAACAGTTTGGGGTACGTTACTGGAATTTCACTGACGTTTGCAATGAAGCACACATTTGGAAAGTTGATGGAAATGTTTCCAAATTCCAAAATTATTTCTTTCGGATTGCTCAGAGACAAATGTGGATGCGTTCACATTTATTTTATCCGCCAATGGAAAAAGCAAGGTGCACCGTAAATAAAGCTGCACATGCTTTTTTACGAGATGTTGGCAAGTCGTATTTTCATGATGAGAACATTAAATTTGATATTGTCAAACATTTTTAGAGAGATGGAGTGCATCTAGCTGATGTCGGCAACGAGATTCTTCTGGAAAACATTCAAAATGCATTGAAGCAGTTTTTGTGAACACATAATAATAACGTTGTGTCAAATCTTTGTTAGTTTAGTATATAAAAAAGAATCAAAAAATATTTAAAAGTCAAAAAGACAAAAAGGTTCTTTTTAAGAGCCACCATTTTTGCGTGAAAAACAATTACAATTATTTTCATGCCCCCACACTATACCTGGAATTGTCAAGATGCCTGCCGTCTACCGTGATGTCCGCGGACTATGCAGGCTGCAAACGGGCCTGTGACTATTTTTTCTCACTTTTATTTTTTTACTGTGAAAGGTGGCTCCTAAAGGAAACGTTTATTTGTGTTTTTTTTCGTTTAGTGTTTTTTGGGGGCTTTTTAGTTTTTTTTCCAGGAGAGGCAAGATAAGGCATGGGAGGGAAGGTTTGGAAGGGAGGAAAGGGGCACCAACCACAGAGATGTAGGGGCAGGTGGACAGAGGAAGATATGGGGCAGGCCTAATGCAATGGGCAGTGTTTCTCGTGCTCCTTTACCGTGGACTTGAAAGCACTCCGAAACTGCTCCCCCCTTCAGATCAGTGCATCACAGTACATACTTAGTACTGTGAGCCTCGAAAGTTAAGGGTCAACAATGTTCTGTATGGCCTGTGAGGCTTCCGCTGGGATCCTCTGCCTCAAAGGAGTATCCTTTGTGGTAACATGAGCAGTTTAAGAAGATGGGGTAGAGGGCATCAACCTAGAAGCCTCTTCTGTCTCTTCTATCCTAGTTCCCTCTGTTTCTATTTCCTGTTTCATTACCAATGAGGAGACTTCGCTCTTATTGGATTAAGCTCATCCTACTACTTCCCCTTCTGATCCCATGATATGATATGATATGGCATTTATAATGCACCTATAAACAAGTGTTTCATCCCTTCGGTACTTATTTCTAAAGTCTATCCTTCCCTTGTTTCCTATCTTACCTCTTTCTTTAACATCTGCAAATTGACATTAACTTTTCCCTCATTCTTTCAACATGCGACTATTATTCAAATTTTAAAGAAACCAACTGATGATCCCCTGCATGTTTCAAATCTTCGTCCTATTTCTTTGTTGCCTTATCTCTCTAATCAACTTGAACAGTTGGTGTGTTCTCAAGTTTTTCTTTTTGTATATAATTCTTGTATTCTTCTGTGATTTCAGTCGGGCTTTCACCCATGTCACTCCACTGACACTGCTCTTCTTTCTGTTCTGAATTCTTTACTCACTGAATGCTATTGTAAACACTCATCTCTTCTTATTCTGTTGGATCTTTTGGCTGCATTCGACACTATTGATCACTCTCTTCTTCTGGCTTCTCTCTCATCTTTCATTTTTGTGGTTCTGTTCTTTCTTGGTTCCACTTAAGAACCTTTTTTGTTTCTTGGGCAGTAAAACATCTGACAGTGCATCGCTTACACATGGTGTCCCACAAGGGTCTGTTCTGGGCCCTTTTCTGTTTTCTCTTTATACCTCTCCTCTCGCTATGGTTATTTCTTTGTTTGGTCTATCACATCGTTTCCTGGACTTTCTCTTCTTTTTATTCCGATATCTACCACAGACTGTCTGCTTGTCTATTAGCTATTAAATCTTCGCTTTCGACTCACTATATTGCACTTAACAGTGCCAAAACGGAGGTTCTCTTCTTTCATGTTAATACTCTTCCTCCTCCTATTTCTCCCTCCTTTGTTTTGTTTCCCCCATCCCAGCTTCTTATTTCTCCCACTGCTTGCAATTTGGGGTTTCACCGTGATTCTGCCTTATACTTTACCCCCCATTTCTCTTTGTTTTCACACACCTGTTGCTTCCGTTTATACAATATCCGTAAAACGTGTTCCTTTCTGACTTTTCAAGCCACAACATTGTTGAATTCCTCTCTGATCTTCTCCTGACTGTGTCATTGTTCTGCCGCTCTTTACGGTCTTCCACTTACTCATCTTGCTCCTCTGAAATCTGTCTTTAATGCCTCGATCTTATTTGTCTTCTCTCCTTTGTGACTCTATTTCTTCTTCCCTTTCAGCTCTTGGCTAGCTATCTTTCTAATCTCAACTTAAATTTAACATTTTATGTCTTGTCTTTAAGTGTCTCCATGGTCTTGCACCTGACTATCTCTCCTCTCTGGTTTCATTCTATACTCCTTCCCGATCCCTTCATTCTTCTTCCCAATTTCTTCTCGCAGCTCCACATCCACTCTGTACTCAGTCTCACTTTTTGTCCTTTGCCCTCCTGGCTCCCTTACATTGGAATGCTCTTCCTTATTCTCTTTTTTCTATTTTGTCTATTCTTTATTTCATAAGTCGCTGAAGTCCCATCTTCTCCACCTTGGTTAATATGACTGATTGCTTTTATTGTTATTTTTATTCATCTTTATTGTACCGTTTTATTCTCTTCTCTTGGTTTAAGGTGCTATATAAAATACAAATAAAATAAAAGAAATACAAATACTTTTCCCTGAGAAAGGTACCACCTTCCTCAGAGCATCCGGGTGGTAGGGCTTGATGTGGCACCACATGGATGTGCTGCTGTTGAAAGAACAAGGAAATATCGAGGCTGAGTACCACAAAGGACATACATCTATCACGGGCTAAAAAGATTCACAGATCTTTTATTACTGTACAGTTTACAAAGCAACACAGATAGCTATCTGGCTCCCAACACCCCGCAATGTGTACCAGCCCGACAAAGAGAGGTGAGAGAGTGCTGGACGTCTAAACATTCATGCTTTTATACAATTTTGAGTAATATTGTCCAGCCTCTCTTCACGTTAATAATTCGTGGTCTAGAGTTCATGCCTAGTTCACATACAGATTATACAATATTATGTAAAGGATTACATAGGTTTGCATTTCCATGGAGACACAATGGTGATGTATGTTCTCAAATCCCGAAGTAAGCTTCATGCAACATCTCTTTACAATACTATTCGGCCTATGTCTACGCTCGAGGTTTGTTCTACATTGTCCCCATGTGTATACAAGGATGAGTCTTGTGAGCGTAGACAGCAATTAAACAACAGTTCATATGCAGTGCAAGGTCTTATTGCCTAGTCTAAACAGTCGGCTCTCGGACAGTCTAAATATTAACAGAGCTCAAAGGTCGGGAGGCTTGGTTACAAGTTGAAAACATTGTCCACCATTTTAGAACGAAGAACACACAAGTAGAAATCAAAATGGTGGATGAATCTTAATGCAACACGGTTTTCCCGTGTAGCGTGACTAGGCTTAGGCCAATATAAATATAAAGGGGGCACTATACAATTACCGTTTAACACTGTAGGAATACAGCCCCGGTTTTCCGCAACTGAGTACAAGTTTGTACTCAGTGCATTGAACCTTGGCTGCCTGAGCCTCCAGCACATTTCCAATGGTGGTGAAAAATCGCCACACCCAGGACTCACTCCTGGTACTGGAGATAGGGACTTCCTCCACCTCATCTTCATCTTCCTCTTGATCCTCATGATCTGTATCACAGCGCCTGTTCCTCTGTCCAGGCCCTCGAGATGGTGGAGATGCCATTGATGCAGGATTGCAGGTAATCTCCACAGAAGGTGTGTCCTGGTGCTCTCTTCTGGATAGCCAGTTTGAGAATGAGGAAAAGTAATGGTTGGGCCCCTTCTGAGGAACCGTCTGGGGACAGTTGTGCTGTCTGTGGACAACCAAGTCACAAATAGGCCTTGAAAAGTTGTAAGAAGTTGCCAGAGCAACCATGAATGGGTCTGGGAGCTGTGGGAGAGTAAAGTTTCAGCTTGAAACACCGTAGATCGGCAGAAAAAGCACTTTTAAACTGTCTGCAGAACGCAGACACGATTCACAAACAGAACATCACGCTGCACGGGTGCAGTCACGGTGTCCACGGACTAATATAAGTGTGCCATACGAAACCAGACATGTCCATAGATCGCGCACGTCTGAGGGAATCTCCATTTTGAGTGCGGACACCCCGAACAGTCATGGTGTCCGCAGACTCATAATTGGGCTTTTGAAAAAAAAGACATATCACACAAGGCTGTAAAACATATTTATTTATGAAAGGTATGGGGTATCGGAATGGGAAATATAAATGGGAGAATTAGGAGTTTCTGTACAATAATTATAAGGGGAGGAAGGGAGTGAGGTTTCATCAAAGCGTCTTTGATTTACATTTTGGGAATTTGATGGGGATGATTGCTGAGGACAAGGGGGGACAGGTGCAAAAAGGACAGTGATAGGGAACATTTTTAATGACATGATCTTTGACATATTGTAAACGTTCCTTAAAATCATTACTTAGTTCATCCAATTTTGTAGGCATGTTTATGATTTGATTATGTGCAGTTGGGGATAGGCTTCTCTTTGTGATTTCTGAGATTTTGTACAATTAAATTACGGCATGGTTTCTTCATGAAAACTATGTACTGTAAGCAAAAAATAAATTATTTTAATAAGGTCTGTACAAATTAGATTATTTGTTTATATTGAAAGATGTATTGTATACCATTAGAGATGTTATTGTCACTTATTTCTTCTTTTCTTTTGGGAAGTTCTCTTCTAACCACTCATTTGTGTTTGCCATTTCTGTCAAAATGAAAAAATAGTGCTTTTTCCTTATAATACATGGTTACATGTATTATATAATACATGGTTACATAATGAATGCTAATAATAAAGAAAGAAATAGCCATTGAGTCCCGCTTCTTCCTGACCACCCCTCCAGCCTACAACTCATACCTCCCAGAGTGGCACCCTACGGACACCCTGCAGATCTCGTCCTCTTCTTCCAGCCTGCTGTGACGGCCCTCATCTCCTCATCTCCTGCAGCTCTTGGGTAACAAGATCCAGCGTCTCCTCTACACCATCTGGAGTGTCGCTGCAGCATCTATCTTGAGTCCTGCCGTCAGAGCTCAGGACCTCCTGTCTCTGGAGAGTTTATGGACAACCCTTTTCTTGTTGTTACCGTCACTCCCTGCTCTGACTCCTAACTCATAAACCTCCCAAGAGTGGTAGCCCCGGGGGCCCTGCTGCCATCTCCACCCTCATATTGTTGCTACTTATTTGCATTTGTCCACAATCAGGCAACCTTTAACAGCATTTCGCTCTACCCCCCGAGCCCTTTTCTGAGCCCTTGCCACCGCCTGATCCACTCTACCACTAAGCACCCTCCATCACCTAACCTTCAATCCCAATCCCCTTAACATTGCATTCTTTCCTTGTCATGTGCATTACCAAAATCACCCCTTTTCACCCTCCTCGCTCTTTCCCCCCTCCTTCCCATCCTCTCCTCCCCCTCCTACCTCTCCTCATTGTCCTTCCCCTATTTCTCATGTCTATTCCCTTGCTCAACCCCCTTCCTCGTACACTCCCTACCTCTAACTCCCTTCCATATCATCGCAACCTCATCTACCCCCAATCCATTCTTCCAGCCTAAACAACATTGCCCTTTGGAATGTCAGATCTCTTTGCAATAAGACTGCAGCTGTTTTGGATATGTTCCTCCGCTTCAACCTTCACTTCCTCTGTCTGACTGAAACTTGGATCCCTCCTCACAACTCTACGGTCTCTGCCTCCTTTACTACCCCCTCTTCTTCCTTTTATCATCTCTCTCTTCTCACTGGTCGTGGCGGAGGTGTTGGACTCTTTTTCCACCCTAATTACCTTTCATCTACCTCCTCACTGTCCCTTCCTACCTTCCCTTCTTTTGAATACTTATTTAAATCCTTCACCTCCCCTCACCCCATCTCCTTCCTAATTATCTATAGACCTCCTGGTCGCCTTTCTTCCTTCTATGACAATCTTGACCACCTCCTTTCTCTTATCTCCCCCTCTCCCCTCACTGTACTCGGCAACTTCAAAATTCACCTTCCCACTCCCCCTGAACCCTCACCTCTTCTCTCTATCCTTGACTCCTACCTTCTCTCCCCTCTTCTCCTACTCACTCTTCTGGATCCACTCTTGACCTCATTTTTAATTCAACCTACTCCTCCTCCTCTGTCTCCTCACTACCCACCTATCTATCTGATCATGCTTTTCTCTCCTCTCCCTTACCCCCTGCTCTTCACCTCCCTCTCCCTTACCCTCGGACAACTCTTTCACTCGATGTGACCTCTGGAACTTTAACCCCTTTCTCTTCCTTGAAACCTGCTCTTCCTACTCTCTCTGAGTTCTCCACTCTCCCACCTGACCTTGCCCTATCCTCTCTGTCTTCCTCCATCTCCTCTAGTCTTGATCAACTGTACCACCTCTCCTCTTTCCGTCCCACCCGTAAGCCTTCCCAGCCCTGGCTCTCCCCTTAACTTTTGTCCATGCGTCGTCTCCTCCGTCAACTTGAGCGATGCTGGCTCAAATCCCCTACTCATTCCCACCAAACCTCCTACTTCTCTTATCATTCTCTCTATGACTCCTGTCTCAACTCCGCTAAATGCTCCTACTTTTCTAACCTACTTCAATCACAAGCCTCTCACCCTCGTTGCATCTTTCAAACTCTCTCTCGTCTGTTCTCCCCTCCTACCTCTGACCCCTCCCTTTCCTCTCCTCTCTCTCCTTCTGACTTTGCTGAATTCTTCTCTACTAAAATTATTTCTCTTCGCCAAAAAATGTACTCTTCTCTTCCCTGCTCCACCCCCCGCTTGCATGTCTGAATTCTCTCCTATCACTCCCTCTGACATCTCCCTCCTCCTTGCTAAATCCCACCCCACTGCTGCCCCTTCTGATCCCATCCCTAGCCTCCTTATTCCTAAAATCTACCCCTCTCTTATCCCTTATATACATCCTTCTTCAATATCTGTCTCTCCGTGGCTTCCTTCCCTACTGCCTTTAAGCACACCACTATTATCCCTATTCTGAAGAAACCTTCTGCTAATCCCCTTCTTGCTTCCAACTTTCGTCCAATCTCACTTCTACCTTTCCTCTCTAAAATACTCGAACGCTTAGCCTACTCTCAGCTCTCGACCTTTGTCACTAACTTCTCTCTCCTTCCCCCTTCTCAATCTGGCTTCCGCCCTAAACACTCCACACTCCACTGAGACTGCTCTCACCTATGTCCTTAACTCTCTCCTCACCGCTCACTAAGCAATCCTCAAATCTCATTCTCCTTGACCTCTCTGCTGCCTTCGATACTGTCAATCACCCTTTACTTATCAATACTATTTCCTCCTTTGGCTTCGAAGGTTCTGTCATTAACTGGCTCTCCTCTTACCTCTCCCAACATTCCTTTTCTGTCTCTTGGGGTGGTCGATCCTCCCCTACCTTCCCTTTGGACCATGGCGCTCTCCAAGGCTCTGTCCTGGGTCCCTTCCTATTCTCTCTTTACTCTTCACTCCTTGCCCCTATCATCTCTTCCTTCAGGATCTCTCACCATTTCTACGCTGATGACACCCAGCTATATCTCTCCTTCTCTTCCTTTACCCCTGATGTACATCTAAAGCTCTCTTCCTGTCTTACTGCCATTAAAAACTGGATGTCATCTCACTATCTTTCTCTTAACACTGATAAAACTGAAGTACTTTTCTTTCCTTCTAACACACGGCCTACCCCCACTTCCTCTCCTTCCATTCATTTTCCCCCTTCTAACCTTCCCATTTCCACCCATGCTGGCAACCTAGGCATTTACCTCGATCCTTCCCTCTCTTTTTCCCATCATAAATCCCTTACTTCTCGTGCATGTCGCTACCACCTCTTTAACATCCGTAAAGTCCGTTCCTCTCTCACCTTTCATGCTAGCAAACTTTTAATCTCCTCCCTCATCTTCTCTCGCCTCTTCTATTGTTCTTCCCTCTTCCTTGGTCTCCCTGCCTCCCACCTTGCCCCCCTCAAATCCATCTACCATTCTGCTATCCGCACCCTTTGCCTTCTCTCTCCCCTTGACTCATCTCTTACTCACTTTCCAACCAAGGCTGGCTTCCTTTCCACTCCCAACTTAAATTTCACTTCCTTTGTCTTGTCTTTAAATCTCTCCATGACCTTGCCCCTCCATACCTCTCCTCTCTTCTCTCATTCCACACTCCCTCTCGCTCCCTTCGCTCCACTGATCCTTGCCTCTTTACACTGGGACTCCCTGCCGCTTTCCATCTGCTCCATCCCCACCTATTCTTCATTCCGTTCCTCCTTGAAATCACTCCTTCTTCATCCCTCCTGACACCCTATTCTCTCTCTCCCTTTCTATCTTTCTATCTCTCTCCCCCTCTATTACCCCCACCTCAGCTCTATCCACTCTCCCCCTTCCTCCCTATGATCTCTCTTCCTACTATGTAATTTACTCCCTAATCTCTCTCCCTCACCCTTCCTTCCCCATCCCCCTCCCCTTCTCCTCCTTCTCACATGCAAATTGTTCTACATACTGTTTTTTGGTCGAATTCATGCATATTGTTTGCTTCTACTGTTCTATGTTTTGTGTTTTCTTGTTGTTAAACTGTAAAGCGCCTTGGTGTAAGGCGCTATATAAATAAAAATAAATACAAATACAAATACAAATATAGTGTACTTACTGTTTGGTGAGAGATTGTTTTAGAATAAGCGATTGGTGTATGTCAGTCTGTATGAACAGTTGTATTGAAGTGATAATATGAGGTGTACAGTTATGGTTTATGCTTGGTGCATTCCGTTATATTGTGTATTATAAATAAAAAAATATTTTTACATTTTCAAGTAATCATTTGTACAAAAAGGTATATTTGAATGCAGTAAATATAAGTAACGTTGCTTTATGTATATGTTTTTGTTGGTTGATGGGTAGAACATTTTCTGTTCTCCCCTGTTCTTCTGGGCTTTGTGAATGCAACCTTCTGTCCGGGGACATTGGTACTGTCTGTGGACTCTACAGATGCTATATTGGGGGTGAATACAATATAAGGAACATCAGCAGATTAAGGCTGCATTGGTAAAAACCTATGAAATTCAATTAAAAAAAATTGTTAAAGGTACGTTATGGTTACAAGTAAAACTGAACAACCATTGAAATTCCTGGGTATGGTAAGCTAAGCAAATATAACTCTCGCCACCGCTAAAACTAACACCCAGGACATTATGACACTGGTTTTTGTTCACTGACCAATCTAGGACTGGTGAATTGGCTGAATGTTCATGCATCCATCACCATACTGTGAAATGTTTGTTAGTGGCGTAAACTGTTAAGGATTCCAATTGGATGTCACACACCAGACACGGACACTTGGTCTTAGCCTGGGATGTGGTGCTCAATAGGAATGCCTTTTTCTTTAATTTTGACGAATTCAAATTGAGCCGATACCCGACCCATCTCACACCCCCTTTTACAAATACTCCGGGTCACAATGGACCATGAAGCAGGCCGGTTGGTGAAAATACAATATTTATTTATTTTTAGAATTCACAAAAATCAAATACATTTTAATATTGGGCAGCAATCACCAATGGGGTGATAATTACACTAAAGACTACTGAACTACATTTGGTTAATCTTCTACATGAACATATCCAAAGCACAATTCAATAGGAGCACTTTTTGAATTAGGATAGATAGCACCCAAGTTAAGGTTTCCCCCTGCAATGTTCCCTCAACCCACGAATAATCAAATTCTGAGTGAATGGGGAGAAGCAGCAGGTAGTCAGGAATAAGAGGCAGCAAACAGAATCTGACCTTCCCTCACAAAATAAGAGGGAAACCAATGGCATAAAATGACACTCGGAAATTGACATATAAAAAATTAATGTGCAGTTAAATTATGAGGCACATATGATTTCTCACAGAGGCAGTAAGGCATAAACACTAGCCATCACAAGGCAATGGATCAAAAAAAGGCATACAATTCTAAAACAAGTGGAAAGCTAGAACATGCTGCAGCAAATTCACACGTTAGAAAATTGCATTTGTTTTCAATTCCCGTTTAAAATGACACAAACAAATTTTATGAAAAACGGGTGAAATACTTGGATTTTCAATGCGGTTTTTGGGCTGCGTGACAGATGTATATCACAGGGATGCGATAGAGGCGAAAGGATGTCTCTAGCTACGAAACTGGATGAGAAATGCAAGATCGAAAAAGGTTCGATTTGGGTAAAATGAAGCTGTGAAAGAGGAAAGAAAATCAGCTGTGAAAAGTACAGGTTTGACTTAATCTAGATTATCAAGACTATATTGATAAAAAGGGACACAGTAAGATCCAAGGTTGATTCGCGACATCAACCCTGCCAACACAGTGTTCAATCTTATGCGGAAATTACTTTGATTACTCAAAATATGACTAGGGATTTATGATCTAGGCAGGACAAAAAGGAATAAGAAAGTGGCGCTAATGCGTGGCGATAAATGACAAGATACACAGAGAATTCTGACAGTTGGACAAGTTATCAGGATATGGATAGGGTTGCTTAGAGAGTGCAACAAAGACACAAATCAAGATGGGGTAGACTATGTGTGATGGGATGTGGATACTCACAGTCCACTCTTAAATTGTGGGATTAGGCACCGTCAACCGGATTCTGGACTCCAGGGCTCGGGTCACCGGACGGAGAACTCTCCTGGCAAAAGACAGCTGGGCAAAGGTCTGGTCACAGCACTGCGATGCCTCAGCAGGATGGAGCGGGTAAGCAGGGCAAGCAGTTAGTGGTAAAAAAACTGGTCTGGTTTCAGGAGGCTTCCCAAAAGAACACCACAGCTTCCCCTTTGGTTATTGGGATATTTATATCTGTGGTCTCTGGATTGAGGCCTTGCTGGGATGGTCAGCAATGCTTTGGCCTTGCAGTGGAATCTGGAGTCAGCTATGCTTTGGTTTTGCAATGGAATCTGGAATCAGCTATGCTTTGGCTTTTCAATGGAATCTGGAATCCGATATGCTTTGGCCTTTGCAGGGGGATCTGGAATCTGGCAAGATAAATGTGGAAAATCAGGAACGCAAGTGCAGGAAATTCAGGAAAGAGTCTGTCTAGAGTCCTGTCAGCCACCCTTTATATAAAGCATGGTGACATCATAGAACTATACCGTGGGCCAGGCTTAGCTGAGCACGCCTCTAAACAACTGGATTGGTCAAGGGTAATGGTTGATGTCTTTCTCTCAGCTGGTTGGGTTTCAAGGGCATGCTGTTAGATTTATGATGTAAATTTTACAATGTCCAGACACTCCCACAGTTATTTTAGCTAAAATCCAGTTTTGCCAAAAACGGTGCATTTGTACAGTGGTAGCATTCTAACAAATTACATAAACAGGTTACATATTTTATGCAGAACATGCCAGTCCAACTCTGCAGTCTTTAAAACATTGTTTCGCCCTTCTAGTAATTTTTTGTCATTTCTAGGGTGAAATATTTGGCCTAAAAGTCTATGGGCCTCATTACACTGATGGTGGTGGACCAAGGTGCTATTAGCACCTTGGTCCATGCCTGTAAAATACCTGCACCGCCTTGGTGGAAAGGGGAATTACCGCCCTATTCCAAGGTTGGTGGGGCGGTAATTCCCCCTTCCCTCATTGCCCTTCCCCATTCCCATTTTTGCCCCATAGGGCTCTATGGGAATGGGGAAGGCGCTAATTACGGTGCCGCAAATTCCGGTACCGTAATTAGCTCCCTGGACCCTTTGCGGGTTGGTTTTTAACGCCTGCAAAAAGCAGGCGCTAAATTCCCCAACCCGCAAAGGGACCTCGTAGTAAGGCGGTAAGGATTTACTGGTACCGGTAAAATAACGGTACCGGTAAACCCTTACCGCCTACCGTGTAATGAGGCCCTATAACTTTATACTTGTGTGTGGATTATCATTAGGCATGTCAGCATTGAAATTCGCAGTGGCATCAGGTATACTTTCCGTGGAATACCCAATTCTCTGCCATTTCTAGTCCCAATATGGCAGTGAAAGCTACAATGTCTTAAATTAAAACCCACAAAATTACATTAAAGCTGTTCATTTTTTACATTCCTGCAAAGTCCGGTTACAAAGATAAAAATCTGAAAAGTTTCTTAATAAAATAGCTGTTTAAACCAAATGGTCTGCATTGTCCTCCAAATATAGTCATACCTTTCCAGGCTACCCCACTAAGTCCGGGGTTTGTCATGGAGTTTTTCTTTGAAGCTTCTTGTAGATATCACAGGGATGTGTGATTTTCTTTTTCACATCCTCTTGTCCCAGAATTTCTATTGTGAGAGGCCCCTGCCCAGCCGAAACTCTGATGAGTATGTGAACTTTCTTTGTCTTCGTCAGTCAAAGTTTTCCAACCTAGTAATTATCAGCCAAGTGTCCTGTATGTTTATGGTGGTTCCTTTTTGGGGGAAGCCTTAGCTTAGCCAGCAGGGAAAAACCTGTTCTGGAGCTGGCAAAATCCAGCCAATGCATTTTAATTCCTTTTCTTTTCTTTTGTCCTGGATCAAAACAAACCTGTTGGATAAAACATCCCCTATGTTTCACATCAACAAACCCCTTTACATTGCTAGGCACAGACACGTTTTTGTTCAACATGGTACTTTTAAAACAGGCATTTTTTTTCTGGTTTGCAAAAGCCCATTTCTACATGTGTGAAGCCAGCTGGCATTTTCCTTGCAAATTCGGTTTGTCTCTTCCCTCTGCATTTCCACATTATTTTGTAGCCATAGTTAGTTTCGTGTAGGCAGCAATTTGTTTGAAACACAGATGCTCTGAAATTGGCATGGGCCCAGAGCCAGGGCCTCTTTGACGCATTGATCTTTGATATTTTGTATCCCAAAAGTAAAGCGTTTCCCGTGTGGCTGAAGTAAAGCTTCTTTTGATTTGTTCAGAAATGAACAACAGCCTGTCATTCAGGGATACTGCTCTTGTCTGCTGGAGCACAATGTGAATGTGAATGGGCATGGCAGATTCTCCTTAATAAAATTGTGTGATGAGAAATCAGAGGAAAAAGCATCAGAGCGGCATCATTTTTAATGTAAATATTTCCCTTTTTCAATGGGAACTGTGGGTTTGCAGCAAAGCAGTGGTGCTTTTTCGCTCCCCTTCTTTGGTACATGTAAGAACACACTGGCACCTTTCTCTGTGTGCTCCCAGTTTCGCCCATTTTGTGTTTGGCCAGATGGTGCAGCCATCCTTTTGTCACTGCCAGGTGCAGTTTTGAGACAATGGTGCCCCAAGGAGCCAGCACAGCTATTTTGCTGTTGATTGCCAAAGTGCAGCTTGATTATGGAGAAGAATTCTGTTGAGTGGGTCAATGTAGCCCACAAAACTGAGACACACTTTCCCTCGTATCAGCATTAAAGAGAGCTTGTGGTAAGGTAACATTTGTGTAACCTCTCAACAAAACACATTTATGCTTGCTTTTCATGTTTAACATGTGCAGATGAAGAACAGTTCTGCTTGCATTGATGCAGCTCTCCATTAAGAATACTGTTGACCAAGGGGCAAGGGTGAGCAGTTTCATTATGCAGAATATAATTTCTAGAACTGGCCATCCTAAAAACAGTTGTTCCAACAGTCGCCCTGTTAGAAAAATCATTCAATCTAAAACATCCATTGCATCTTGGCTATGTCCCAAACTCAGCTCTATATTGGCTGTGTTGGCATTCACATATATGTAACAAGATTTTACTTCCTCAAGTGTGCCATCAAAAATCAGAAAGAGTTTGTCAGTATACCTGAGCTACAAGACATATGGGAGCAAACGTGGGAGATGTGTGTGGACCCAGCATGCATCCTCTCCCACCAATCCATAAATGGGTTGGTGTAGAAAATCAGAAACCTGGCCCTCATGATCTTCCCGTGCAGCTTAAGGTAACAAAAGTATGTATTTTTCAAATGGAATCCTTTCCTCTGAAGTAACATGTTGCTCTGATCTAAAAAGCTAGCAGATCTGGCATAAAAGAAATACACAACTGCCTTAAAGGCCTAACTGTTGCAAAATGGAGGTGTACAGACACAGAGAATCCATAATCACTAAGAACCACAACTTCTCCCATGGTGCCTGTTGCAAACATAGCGCATCTTTGATGTATTGTATCTATGAAGAAACGGTTCATACAAAAAGCTGGAAGGATATGTCCATGTACTGAGGCAAGTTCTCACTTAGGTCTCCAATCCATGAAATAATGGGACATCCTCTTGGTGAACTATATGCTTTATGTATTTTTGGCAACATGTACAGTATTGGGGTGATAGGATGTTTGTTACACAAGAAAGATAGCTCTTCTTTAGCATGGACCCCCTTTTGCGTGCCAACTAATGAAAATATGATAAAGTCCTGACTGGAATTAGAGGATATTTTTCTTTCTCTTTTTAAATTATGTTTCGTTCAAAGAACATTTCATAATCTTTTAATTATTTACAATTCAAACATATTAAATACAGAATTAATTATATTATATTCAAATTCATCTATTATATCAACCATGAAAACGGATAAAGTCAAATATACATCATGACTTATAATGCATCCTAAAATTAATCAGTTAATATAAACATTAGCAGTGGACCTTAAATTATACCACATCTTCTAATATAGCCTTTGCCATTATTTTATTTGCTATCACTAGTCATAAGACATCTCCTACGAAAAGGCCCTGCTTTTTATATCATCCATAACATGGACATAATCGCCCAGGTAAGTCATGTATAGTTTACCCATAAGGCTCTGTATGTTTTCAGTTTAGCCAGTTGGGCATGAGTCTGTCCCCAAACCCACACTTTTAATGTATCTGTGGATTCTCTATATGAAATGTACTCATCCTTCTCCCACTCAGGATTCCATCCAACACGCGTAAACAGGTCACAACATGATTGCTTGAATATCCCTAAATCCATAGGATCATCATTACTCATTATGCCCCTCATTATGGACAAGAGGGTACAAGTACACTCTTTCATGGCTTTTAGAGGAAGAAGTCCACGTCGCAAAAATACCTGCATATAAATAGATGTTACTCCTAGCGCTAATCACAGAGCCTGTATAGGAGCACATTAGGCCAGTCCCAGTGGGCGTCTCGATATCCAACCCTGGAGGAGATTAAGCCAGCTCATCTTAATTTGGTAAATTGCTTTAAGGCCATATATGATAGCCGGCACAACACTTTGCCTATATTGTGATTATGCCTTTGAGGCTATACCCAGCCGCCTGATCAGAGAATTTCCTTGTTGCTAACGTGAAGCCCTCAGCCTTAGTTTGTTTGGTTTGTTACATGTCCTTGAATTTTGGGTCATAACTTAGACATAGCCCCAGATATGTACAATATGTGACTCGCTCAGTACATGTATCAGTCATATAGATATTACCTTTCTTTCAATTTATTTGTGCAAATGACATACATTTAGTCTTTTTTCGCAATCCCTACCTTCGAAGCTACCTTCTACTCTACAGACCACCTTTTTACATCCTTTCTTGTCAAACAACCTGGCTAATGCAAACACACACCTCTCGGTAGGCCTATAACCCCTAACCATTCTGGGAGACTTCAACATTTGGCTAGAGAAGGAGGGCAAAGTCAGCCACAAAGTCATTTTATGAAAACATTCGTACACTGCACATCAACCAACAAATGATAGCGTCCACCCATGAAGCTGGGTGTATCTTGTATGGCATATTCTGTAATGATAATTTCACCACTGAAGCACCACAGCTGGAAGAATCAAATAAAGCATCTTCAATGTTAACCAGATCATGGAAAGAGATCATACTAGATTTGGTTCTGAAAAAAGCGGAGGACTCCAAATCCCAGCACATAACGTACATGCAGATGGAAATACCAGATGGCCAACCTAATATCTTCCACAAATGGGTGACCAGCACCCTTGAATGCATAGCGCCAAAAAGGTACTTAATATTCTCACAAAAGAAACAAATAGGTTTGTTCCCAAGCTTAATATCATCAAGAAGAAAAATAAAGGCTTGATAAATCTGGCAGAAGAAATAATCTTTTTATATACAAATTGGCCTACCACCGGCAGCTCAGTTATACAGAATGCAAACTATCATAGCAAACAAATCCCACTGCATCAAATAGAATTTCACAACACAGCCATGAGTCCTCAAAATTACATTTGAATTCAAAACTTGAGCTGCCTGCAACATGACATCAGCAACATTGCAAGAACAAAGAGACACTATTGATACACACTGCAGTCATTATATTATTCAAATTCAAGGCTACCTGGACAGGAACGGACCAACTTCACTATAACCAACTAAGGACATTGCACTGACAAAAGCACCGTCTCTGTCACTTACAGCCTTTCCAGCCCTTATCCAACCAGAACTTCCCAAACACAGTCAACACCAGTTAGCCAGCAGGCTCTTTGGAAAAGTCTTGTCCCCAAGCAACAAGCAATAGTCAAGTAACCCTGCATTCCTACACTTCCTAAATGCCCCCACTGAGCAATGGGTCCTCCCTTTACACCTTTGAATTAACCTTCGACAAACTCCCGTCAAAAACACCACAGTTGACCCATATGAACCAGAAACTCCTAACAAATCTTCAAATACACCTTTCATCAACAAACTTCTTGAGAAATTCATCTTCCAATAGTTACAGGAATTTGTTGAGAACAATCACCTCCTTCATGAGTCAAAACATGGTTTTAGGCCAATGAGAGGAGCATAATCCACTCTATGATCGATATGGGACATCCTAAAACACAACACGGGAACACTTCCACCAGGTGCACAAACACTGTTGGACATTTCTACCATATTTTGATATTATCAGCCAAAATATACTAATACTAATAAGACTACAGACCATTGAAGTAAAAGGAATGTTGTCCCTGCAATGGATCACCTCCTTCATGATTGAGAGAATTGAAACCATGCATACTCCCCCTTTCAGCTCATCTCCTTGCAAGTTGTTATGTGAACTATCCTGAGGCTCTAGTCATTCGCCAATCGTCTTCAACATCTGAGCAACTACAGTATTGGAATGTATTAACAATTTAGGTCTCACATGTTTCAGCTGTACAGATGACACACAGATCGTTTACTAGCTCACAAGCTAACTCAGCCATGACCTCACCATGAGCCGTTCACATGTGTACTCTTAGATGACCACAAATAGACTTAAACTCAACCTAAAAAAAGTTAGTTTAAGAAATTCGGTCAACACCATCAAATCCCACATCAATCCACTACCTGGAAGCTTTGGACAGCTGCCCCCTGCCCAAGATACAGTCATAAGAAGCTGTTTCTCAAGCTCTGTATGATCTGACACTTCATGCATTGCCTAACTTTCATGAAAAGGACCATTGCAGTTAAAGCACTTGTACTCACAATACTATATTACACCACTAGCCTTTACCGTAGATTCTGAAATATCTATCCCACAGACTACAAAGAGTACAACATGCAGCATTCAAACTTATCCTACTAACTCATCACACCAGCCATCTGTACACTCAACAGGCTCCTGATCAAATGAAAGATTCACTTAAAATCTACATATGTCACTCGCCAAACCTTTCACGGCAGGAGCCCTGAATCCATCAGAAGGAAATTCACTCACTACCAACCATTGAGAACTCTTCTATTGAACAACATTGCCTTAGTAAAGGTGCCAAGCCTAAATGGGAAATTGCATAGAGGATTTTCCTTTTACTTCTTCACAGCCAAACTCAGGACTCTGTGCCCAGACTCCTTCATGGAGAAGACGTCCAAATCACCTTCAGATAATAGCAGGGATGTCATTTTACCAAAATGCGAAGGGTACTGGAAGTGACATCACATGACCCTTGACCTCTGATGACATCACAAGAAATGATGTCATTTGACTTCACCCCAAAGTGATATCACGGGAAGTGATGGAACACGACCTTTCAGCCGTTTAAGGAGTCTAGCAATTATTGTTTAGAATTCCAGAAAGACAAATTATTTGGTATTCCTATTCTTTCTTATTTAGGGTCACTGCTCAAAGTGTTACACTTGTGGAACCCCCTGTTTTTTTTTAAGATGCCTAAAGAAAAAAACCAGCCACTCCAGAAACAAAGAACTGCATGGCAGTGGCCAGAGCCCAGACGCTTCAATTTTAAAAAAAAATGGTTTTTTCTTCGTTTTTTTAGGGGTAGCAAGGGAGATCTCAGGGGTCGCAGGTGTGACCCTGGTGATCCCCAAATGACATCCCTGGATAAAAGCTACAAATCGGGCTACTGACACTTCAACCAACTACACACTGTTGCCACCTTTCACCCTATAGAAGGTGCCCACAAACTTATACAGACTTAAGCAGGAACACTTTTGCAACTCCCCGATAAAGACTATTTTGATTTTGGACTTATTCAAGGCAGTCTCCATGCGACTGAAATGGAGTTGAATGAACACAACCACAAATGGCTAACAGACACCACTAATCAGTCAATCCCCCAAGTATGCACCAATTACCTTGCTCACAGAAGGTGGCCAATCCTCTCACTCTCTGCAAGTAGCCATTTGTCTATCCCCTCCTCTCCTGACTAACTTTTGTTCCCTCTAAAACTCCTACTACCTTACGCTACACACACACAAATCTACCCCAGGAATGGCTATTTCAAGACTCTCAGTTACCACATCAACACAAATTGAACTATGACGAGGCTCACCTCTTTGGCTCTAACATCCCCCCACATCAACAGCTAAATCAGACTGAGACTCCTGTAATTGATCAGATCTTGGTGTCTCCCCACCGGATAAACATATTCCCTCCTCTCACTGCCAAACACACCGAATCAGGACGCGACTCAGTTATCTGGTACTTCTGACATGCCCTCCCCCCCTCCGTCAACACGACAGGTTTTGCATCTGCCTCTCCCTCCAGCCAACTACAAAGGTCCCTCCTTCTTTTATTCAGTGGGCCATGTGTGGCAAGTCCACCAAAATGGCAGAAGAGCTTCATACAAAACTACTCTACATTGCTTAGCCTTAGCTCTAAATGTGACTGTTTAGGAAAAACCCGAAAAAGAATATTTGCCTAGAGCACAAGTTAACATTTTCATTTATATTAATATAGATTACATTTTTGAACTCTTTTATAACTTTTAATCGTCTGAGTGTCGTCACACTCATAGATCATACAAAAAAGAGAATTCAGTGCACCTTAAGGCTCTGAGAAAGAGCCGTGCGTTTATCTGTTTATTTCAAATATTTATAAAACACCACACATTGCTTCTCAGGTGCATTAGAGCAAACTGCAGGCCAATAGAAAAGCAGTTGAGCCCCAATATTAGGCACAATCCACCTGGATGCGAGGTGTGGTCCCCCAAGCAGTAGGCCTCATCCCTGTGCATGGAGGAGACAGGTCATTCATTGGCAGAAGGCAAGCCTGCTTAACCCTTGGGAGTCTCAAGTGGGGATACAGTAGTTTGCTGTTTCCCTTGGGTGCAGTGCACTCCACAGTCTGGGACCTTGGCCTCTGAGAGGTGTACCCTCATGTAATTTGCTCTTGGAAGGTCATTGCTAGAGCAAGCAAGAAATGGTGACACCACGGTTCTTGCTGCTCTGTTGTGTGGAATTAGTAGCCTTTATGTACCAGGCACAGTGCCTTGAATTTAATGGAAGCCAGTGAAGTTCTCCCAGGGCACATTTCCCACTAGGCCCTGTCCATGAAGTTTCACCAACATAATACAGACTCAATAAATCATGATTGAGATTGTGAATGCCTACATACATAAACTGCTGCCAGGGGCATCTGTGCTTATGAAGGTTTCAGAGCAGGCCTGATGCCATTATCACTTGCTCTTTATTAGCCAGTAGTCGTTTTGCCAAGGTCCATATTTTTATTAGAATGTAATCTGTTTCCCCTTTTTGTAAGAGCAGATTTTTCTCAAATTTTTAACAGACTTGGGAAGACAAATGGGAAGGGAACAGGGGAGATAATAACAATAGCAAAAACAGTAAATATACAGTCGAGGTCATGTTTATTATTGGGCAATTGATGTGGCACTCAACTACGCTCCCATAACAGAGTTTACGAAAAAACGGAGAAAGAGTGGATTGAAGTGAGGAAGTTGGTGGCGCAGGAGATAGCATTGGGTTGCCTTATGCTGCATGGTTGGCATTTGGTGGTCGTAATGGGGTAACAGATGTTAACCCTGGCAACCCCTTGCTACCTATGGGCCTCAGTACGAGTTGGGCGGTGCTGGTTAAATACAGCGTTATTACCGTATAATACCGCTGTACCAAAAATGTCATGAATTGTGATAACAATGTGATTTTATTAAGGCAGTTTGGATAATGTTTGGGGAGTTGTGTGGGTAGAGGGATCAGACGAAAGGCATATTGGTGGAGAAAAGTAGGGTCTTGACATGTTTTCTGAAAGCCCAATAAGATTGTTCAGATCTCAGATGAAGAGGAAGGGCATTCCAGTTCTTGTAGGCAGTTACTGGGAAGGTTGGCCCGCCAGATCGGAATCTTCTGAATCCTTGGATGGTCAGCTGGTAAGAGTAAGCGGAGCAGGTAGGTCTGGTGGATTGAGATTTGGAAACATTTTGTGTGAGAAATCTTGATGCTGTGTTTGACAAGCATTTGTGCGTAATGGCTAGGGATTTAAAGATGATGCATTCGTGGATGGGGAGCCAGTGAACCCCCCTTCTTGCTGCCAAGATGTGCTCACGTTAAGGGATGTTGAGTACCGGTATCACAGCGTTGGTCTGAACAATTTGCAGTTTCTTGATTTTGCGTGAAGAAGTCCCGGCAAATAAGGCATTGCAGCAGTCCAGCCTCGAGCCTATGAGGGCTCTGGCTATGGTGACACAACCTTCAGGGGAAAGAAACAGGTCTGGAGGCATTAATTAGTTTGGAAGCGTGGGCTGCCGAGGAGGCAATTTCATTAACCTATCTTGAGAGTGAGAGAGTAGCATCCAGGTAGACCCCCAATGTCTTGATGCTGTTAGATACCCGAATGGGGTTGCACTCAATGGTGAAGGACTTGTAGGCAGGGCTCGTTGAGCATGGTGTGCGACTCCACTATTATGAGGCCCAGTGTCTCTGCTACCCCTAGTCCAAGATGCACAGTCAGTGGCAATTAGAACTGTGGTTCCCTAACAGTTAATGTAGACGGAAAGCAGCAGGATCTAAAATCTATTTTTTAAAAACACATTCTTTGTGTGAAATGCTAAATGCTGTAACATGCAGGGATGTCATTTGGGGGGTCACCATGGGTCGCCCTCAGTTGCTACCCCTGGGGTCACCCTTGCGACCCCAACTTCAAACAAAGAAAAAAAAAATATATATATATTTTTAAATGGCGCTTCCTTGCTGCTAACATACAGGAACCAGGAAGCTCTCACAGATTCCTGGTTCCTGTCTGTGAGCAGCACAGAGGAGCCGAGGGTGGCCCGGAAAGATGGACAAAAACTGCAAGAAAAAGGTAAGAAGGCTTTTTTTCTTTTTAAATATGATGTGTATTTTGCATGTGTGAAGTGCGTGTGAGATGTATGTATTTGAATGGTGGCTGAATGAGAAGTGATGTGATGTGTGTTTTTGAATGTTCTGGGTGGGTGGGTGTGTGCCTGTGTAGAGAATACAATGAGTGGATGTGATAGAAGGTTTGAGTGACTGATGGGAGCATGAGAAGTGATGTGATGTGTGTTGTTGAATGTTCTGGGTTGCCTGTGTAGAGAATGCAATGAGTGGGATGTGGAAGAATGTGTGAGTGACTGGTGGGTGAATGAGAAGTGATGTGATGTGTGTTTTTGAATGTTTGGGGTGGGTTTGGCATGTTTAGAGAATGCAATGAGTGGATGTAATAGAAGGTGTGAGTGACTGGTGGGTGAATGAGAAGTGATGTGATGTGTGTTTTTGAATGTTCTGGGTGGGAGGGTGTGTGCCTCTGTAGACAATGCAATGAGTGGATGTAATATAAGGTGTGAGTGACTGGTGGGTGAATGATAAGTGATGTGATGTGTGTTTTTGAATGTTCTGGGTGGGAGGGTGTGTGCCTCTGTAGACAATGCAATGAGGGGATGTAATATAAGGTGTGAGTGACTGGTGGGTGAATGATAAGTGATGTGATGTGTGTTTTTGAATGTTCTGGGTGGGAGGGTGTGTGCCTCTGTAGACAATGCAATGAGTGGATGTAATATAAGGTGTGAGTGACTGGTGGGTGAATGATAAGTGATGTGATGTGTGTTTTTGAATGTTCTGGGTGGGAGGGTGTGTGCCTCTGTAGACAATGCAATGAGTGGATGTAATATAAGGTGTGAGTGACTGGTGGGTGAATGATAAGTGATGTGATGTGTGTTTTTGAATGTTCTGGGTCGGTGGGTGTGTGCCTGTGTAGAGAATGCAATAAGTGGATGGGTGTGTGCCGGTGTGGAAAATGCAATGAGTGAATGTAAGAGAAGGTGTGAGTGAGTGACTGGTGTGTGAATGAGTTTGAATGTGATGGTGTGTTTTTTAAATGTTCAGGGTGGGTGGCGAATGCAATGGATTGAGGTAAGAAAAGGTGTATGTGTGAGTGACTGGTGGGTGAATGAGTATGAATGTGATGGTGTGTATTTGAATGTTCTGGGTGGGTGGGTGTTTGCCTGTGTAGGGAATGCAATGAGTGGATGCAAGAGAAGGTTTGAGTGAGTGACTGGTGGGTGAATGAATATGAATGTAGTAGTGTGTGTTTGAATGTTCTGGGTGGGGTTTTGTGTGTGCCTGTGTGGTGAATCCAGTGCGAGTGAATATGAGAGGGGATGTATGGGTGAGTGAATGGTGGGTGAAAGGGGATGCATGTGTGTGTAAGGCGCTGGGAGACTGGGGATCCCTGGAACATTTTTGACACATCCTTTATTGACTTTGCATGTTTTACTGGTATTTTCGGGCAGAGACAAGTTAATGTCTGTGATTACCTCTGTGATTACCTGGCTAGACTGGCATTTTGGTGCAGTCAGTCTAGCCATTGCTTACCGTGGCATGACATTTATAACTCAGCATCTTTTAAAAAAGCAAGCATGATAAGTAGTGTTACCTCGCTAGACTGATGTTTTGGTGTAGCTGCCTGTATATTCTTCACTGTAGCATGACTTTTTATTAACTGAGCATCTATGCTAAATCAAGCATGATAAGTGTTCTTATGGGTCTAGACTGGCTTACATCTTAACCAGTGTGGACAGGTATTCATATTGTGACATGTCACTTTTAATGGCCAAGCCAATGGGAGAATGTTCGTACATAGGAGTACTGCCATATATTGGCAGAGCCAGTTTTGTGCCCAGTGCCAGTAATGATACTATAAAAACTAAAATATGTTGGTGGAGCCAGCAAGGAAATGTATGGGCACAGCCAGCATGAGAATGTTTTTTATACTGGCATATATGGCAGGGGCCGGGATGATAATTCATTGAGAAATGCCTTGTGCACTTTTGGTGACTTGCATCTATTGGACTTTTTTCATGATTTACCCTACACCCTACAAAACCGATTTTTGGCGTTTTACCCAAATTGTTGGCCTTTTACTGAAATGTTCACAGAAAATGTGCTGTGTAATGTGCCATTTTAACCAATTATTCAAAACATTTTCTCAGGGGAGGGAGAAGAATCTCCCCTGACCTCCCTAAACCTATTTTCGTTAGTTTGGGATCCCTCGGTATGCTCGGTCGCAATCACATACTTGTGGCAAATATTTATACCCTCCAAAAAAACAACTCACCAGCCACCACTGGTGGTATATTTGTGGACCAGGCACTGCCCCCTTCTTTCTAAGTTACGTTGAACGTTTAAGTTTTGATTAAAAAACATATTTACTTCTTTCACTTGCAGTAGTGCATGCCCCTGCAGCAGCATAATCATCATGGACATTGCGCACACGTGGTGGTCCAGACCGGCCCGGGGTGTGGCATGCCCTGTGCTTTGTTAAGGAGCTTGGGGGGGCTCCCACAGCGTAGCTCGGAGAGGAGCTGCCAAAGTGTGTGGTACGCCATTGGGCACCACTGGTTCTACCAAAGGGTTAGTGTGCAGTGCGCGCCTTGATGTCTGCCTGTGAGTCCCCAGATGAGAAGCAACTTGTGGGTGTTCTCAATTTAAAATAACTGTGTGGTACCATGGAAAAACTATGGGGGGTCTTGGGTATATTGAAAGAACCTCTCCCAGTTATTATACTCCAGCAAAGATAACACTATCAGTTGCACTCCCCTGTGTGCACACAGACTAGTCTAATAGGTTTCTTCTATCGGAGTGGTAGCTGACTCATGTTAAATGTTAAATGTTAAAGGTATTTGTACCGCGCACCGTCACCAACGGAATTGGTCCGAAGGCGCTCTGGCGGATCTGCAAACGATAAGGGGGGGGGTGGGTTAGTAAGATGAAGAAGGAGTAGGATAGTGAGAGGAGTGGTGTTCTGTTGGCAGCTTCAACTCGGTAGACACCGGGTGCTGAGCTTTGGTGCGGGTATTGGATCGGTGTCAGTCTGCATGTGCTGTTGCTCCGGCTTATGTGTTGTTGCAGTGTTGTGAAGTGCGTGCGGCTTGTGGTGCGAGAGATGGTTGTGTGCGTTTTTGAGTGAGATAAGTATGCAGAGTTTGAGGTTATATTGGTTAGTGGGTTACCTGACCTTTTGCATGCTAACATTCACGGTATTGTCTAAGTGTGGCACTTGTTGGCCTTCACAATCCTATCTAGATGCAGCGCAGGCCAATGTTCAGAGTTCTATCTAGGTGTCGGCATCCTAACATTCCAGCCCTATCTAGATGCGGTGCAGGCTGGTGTTCACAGTTTTGCGTGTGGCACATGCTAACATTCAAGTTTCATCTAGGTCCGGGCATGATATCCTTCAGTCAAGATCCTATCTAGATGTGACGCAGACTAATGTTCACAATTCCATCCAAGTGTGGACATGCCAATATTCACAGTTCCATCTAGATACGGTGCAGGCTAATGTTCACAATTCTATCTAAGTGTGGACATGCTAATATTCACAATTCTATCCAAGTGTGCACATGCCAATATTTACCGGTTCTATCTAAGAACGGACATGCTAACATTCACGATTCTGTCCGGACGCGACGCAGGCTAATGTTCACAATTCTATCTAAGTGTGGACATGCTAATATTCGCAATTATGCCCAGACGTGACGCGGCTAATGATACATTTATAAACAGGGAATTTTGTTGATACTGTATCCAGGTCAATGATTTAATTTTCAGGCCTTGCTCTTACAGCATTTTCCTCCTGGGTAAACAGCGCACGACTCCCCAGGTCAGTGCTCTTTTGGCTTGTTTAACAGAGCAACATCACATAAAACATGTACTTCTGTGTCCATTGATCTATAGTTGTTTCATACACTAGCTTTAGCCAGCGTTAGAGATTTTGGTTACCCTGTTACAAATACTGCATTATGTATGTTTTACATATAGACCCCACGTCGAATTTGGAAAATGACATTCCCAAATGTGTGATCGTGGACAAATCATGCCTCCCTCTGTGCCTCGGTTCTTATATCTGGCTGAAATGAGAGTACCTGGAAACACGGGTGCTAGATGTATCTGAAAAATCTCAAGGTCGTTTGGAATCGCTTCTCGTGATGTCACTTGGGAGCGGGGTCAAATGTCATCACTTTCTATGATGTCATCACAGAATCAAGGGACATGTGATGTCACTTCCGCTACCACAGGCATTTTGGTGAAATGACATCCCTGGAAACATGCTTATTGTTTAAAATCTGTTTAATTTTCAAATAAACCCATATTCTCAAATTTAGGAGCAGACTGACTCTAGGACTGTGGATTTTATCCAGCGCTTTGCTTCTGTTTATAACACGATGTTGGGCCAAGTTTATGTTCATAGATTAGGTTAACACATTAGAATTAAAGGCCTTCACTTTTCATGGACAGGAATTTGGAACATCATTTTAAAGCATTGGTAAAGAAATATCTACTTCTCTGTGATCTATTGTAGTCTTTGGCATCTTTCACTTGTATTTTTGCATGTATAATACTGAAAATAAAATGACATGCACCAGAATGCAAAGAAAAAAAAAAACACGGGATAAACTATTTGCAGTTTTCCATGGCTATAATTGAGATGTCTGCATTTTTCCTAATGAATATTGCTTTAGTAAGTCTGCATGTGTCGGTGAAAAGGAGATTTTTAAGAAAGTGCATTGTCAAAAATGTAATAAATCTTAACCTTACAACAACAAAGGGACAGTGCATTGAAGAAACTCTTCAGCCTCCCACGCCTGTGGGTGAGAAAGCACAGCAAGATAAGCACTCACCGTGGAGGTATGTGTGCAGACAGCCCTAAACCAATACATTGAATATCATCAATATGGGTACCGGTGGCAATTATTACAGCTCTTATATGCGGCAGTACTTCATGCAGCACTATATAAACAGTTGCATTACATTTAGTAAAATAAGAAGTCTATGACATATGTTGCATTTGTGGTCCAATGATTGGCTAAGAAAAATCTATGTGCACAAGCATCCTCAAGCACCTGAGATTGAGGAAGAGCTGTAAGCCTCTTAAAATAAGAGGTGCTTGAGGTGCAGGTCAGGCTTTAACTGTGCAGAGGAAGTACACTTGGCATATGTTCAGTTCCTGGGTCTCAGAGACTCTTCCCCGTATAGGATCACTATGTGACTGTCATGTGAGCCTATAAATGGATTGAAATACACTGGCATAAGAAAGCAATACCTATCCATACGAGCCTACGCTGGCACATGGAGGCAATGCTCCTGCCCTAGAATGGTTCTTCTCTGTATGCTATTGGCATTTCATTATAGCAACCATAGCATATCAAGGCAGCACACTTGTTTATATATGAGTGCTAACCAAAATCACCTTTCTTCTACTTTATAAAAACCATAGGCCTCATTCTGAGTTTAACGGTAATTCAGAGGTAATTTTGCTGAATTACCACCAGTTGGTCCAGTGAGTCTACCCGGGAATTACAAGTGGTAACAGAGTGGTATTAGTCCCTACCTTTGGACTCCATGGGGTTTCTGGCACAATTTCTCGGGAGGATAGCTCAGGGGCAACATGCTCGCCTTGGAAGCAAGACCACACGGAGCACCACAGGTTTGATCCCCCGGTCCACGCTTAGAAACCTCTGAGTATTAACGCGTTATAAATCACCATCATATCAAATCAATTACCTCGAGCAGCAATTCCGACATGGTAATCCCGCCGATGTTTGGCTTTAAAGTGTACACTTCACCTCCAGCATAGTGCTGGAGGAAATCCTAGACTTCAACGCTAAACTCGGGATTTGGCGGACCGGTAAAAACCACAGTAGTTCCGTTACAACCACTTTGACTTGGTGGTAATGGAATTACTGCCGTTTTTACCGGATCGCCAAACTCACCCCCATCTGTTATTTTGCAGTGTGCTTCAAGTGGGATTTTCACATCAGTGATGACCCTACCTATGATAGCCTTAAGGTCATGTGACAGAACTTCCTGTGATTTGATTGAGGTCAAAAGTAATGTGATGTCACTTCCTGAGATGTCATCATGCAAATGATGTCCCTTCTACCACCCTAACATTTTGGGGGAACGACACCTCTACAAAAGCTCTTAATGGGCCAGAGTGCATCTCTACCCTCAAGCACTGCCCTGCGTAGCCTGCTTACCCTCGCTCACAATTCAAGAGGCGAGTGACATGGCGAGATGTACAAAGTTTACTCTCGCCTAACAGCTGATGAACGTCCTGAAACCTGCTGGCTCGTTCCAACGGCTAGAGTTTGGAGGGGGTGTGGCTGAATGTCCTGCGACACATCTCGTAGAGCAGGAGCTGCATTATTGGTAGGCAATAGCTGGATAAAATATTAGATGCTAAAAAGGATGGTAAATGTGGAAGTAACGATTACCTTTCGTCGATTAGACCGGCTGCTCCAATTTTCTGTCACAATTCTGCACAAAGGTATTTAGATAGATAGGTCTGTGAGGAGGGAGTCATACTTGTAGGTTGATTCATACTTCATAGAGTGAGAGATGCTCGGCCACTGGCTCGTTATAATGTAGCTGATATATGTTAAGATATATTTAATTATTTTATTTTATATTTTATTTTATTGAGCATTTGTTAGGCGCCTATACAACAGAATTGTGTTTTAAAGCGCCATAAGGCTAAATGGGAAGGAAACAGGGGAGATAATAGCAATAGCAAAAGTAGTAAATATATAGTTGTGGTCCCTCTAGGCCTTGTGCCATTCAGATGTGCAAGTGAAGTGAAGAGCAGGATGGACGGAAGGGGGGTAGAGGAGTGGACAAGTGCTGGTGGAGGGACCGGGAGGGAAGCGCGAAGGGGAGCCAAGAGGAGAAACTCAGGCTAAGTGCTGGTGCAGGCGACTCGCAAAGGTGTGATTCAGAACCGCCAAGCAGGGGTCCACAAGGGCAGTGCAGTCAAGGGGAGGGGGTCAGTATCGACTGGGGAAAAGGGGCCTGGAAACCTGTGAGATTTATGAGGATCAGGCCACCATTCACAGCGGCAGTGGGCTGATTAACAGGGAAGGGAAAGAGGGAAAGAGGCAGAGCAAAGCATGGTTTTGAGCAGTTTCCAGAACTTAAAGAGGTCTGGCTCAAGTCTGAGATGGGAAGGGAGGCTGTTCCAAAGGGAGGCACCAGCTGAGGAGAGAGACCTGCCCCCCACTCTCTGCTTGGAGAAGCGTTTAACAGTCAAAGAGTTTGATTTAGAGGCGCATAGGGCTCTAGCAGGGAGTATTTAGGGAGGAAAAGTTGGAGATAGCATAGTCTCAGGCCCCAGAAGGCTTTGTGAATGATGCAGAGGGCCTTGAATTGGATCCTTGCAACCACCGGGAACCAGTGGAGATATGTTAGGGCTGGAGAGATACAGTACCTGGGCTTGAGGCCAAGGATACGTCTTGCAGCCCTATTCTGGTTAACTGGAGGGGGCATAGGGAGGAAAGAGGCAGATTGAGAAAGAGGCTGTTGCAGTAGTCCAGCCTGTAGAGGACCAGAGCTCTGGAGACATTGAGTTTCTGGGAGAAGGCGAGGAAAGGAAGAATGCCTTTGAAGAGGTGGAGCTGGAAGTAGGTCCATGATGTGATGGGTGAAGGAGAGACTAGAATCGAAGATGACCCCAGGCTTTTTGGCCTCACAGGATGGTGGGGGTAGAGGCCCCAAATAGGCTGGCCAGAGGGTAGGAGGAAAAGAGGGCACAGGTGTCCCAATAAGAAGGATCTCTGTCTTACTGGCATTAAGACATATATATCTCACTGCTACTGTAAGGCGTGAGATGTCAAAAGACATCATTTATACTAAGAGGAAGCCTGGTATACTTATAGCTGCAAACAAATAGCTAAGTATACTTTGTCTATGTCCAGGAAAACAATAGCCTATATATATAGAGAAAGACAAAGCTAGCGTGTAGATGCTGGGGGTGCAGAGAACAATTTCTCACATAGGGGACCAATCACAATTAAAATATAATTTTAATGATGAGTCAAAGAGGTTAAAACACCACTTAAATGAAGTGGTCCATAGTACAAAACATACAATATTCCAAACAACAAAGCAAAAACTAAAACAGGAATTACGTAACAGACTATTCGGCTATTAATCAAACCAAAGTGTTGAGAGAGCACAAGTGGGTACCTATTAAACAGATTATATAGTACCCTACTTTCGTAAGCATCAATGTGTCGTAAGTTTAAATCTCTGGTAAAAATACAGAGAGGTATCTCGACATGTTTCTGTTCCTAAAACAAGTGTGGAACTTTCATCAGGAGGAAATTATTAACGTAACCCAGTTACAGTTGACATATAGCACATAACAGTGAGCACTCCCTAGCACCTGCGGGAATAAAACAGAAAAAACAAATAGCTAGCTCTTGAGTAGCAAGATAATATGAAAGGTTCATACAGTATGAACGTAGCGTACATCTGGGGGAAACAAATACCTCAAATGCCGCCTGTGGGTGCTCGCTACTTGGAATAGTAGGAGGAGGAAGACCCTGTGGTCAATCCTGCAAGGGATAAAAAATTACCTTATAAGCATAATAAGTTGCTTCCAGGAAAACAAAAAATGTGTTACACACACAACCGAATGGGAGACCAAATTGCAGAAGTCAAGTAATGAGTAGTGAGTAGTGGATGTCACCAGGATACTTCAGAGGTACGAAAGTTAGCGGAGGTGGATCTCCGAACAGAAAAAGGGGGGTACGATCGTTCCATCATAGGTAAGGTAATGTAGGATAGAAAAACGCTATGCTAGAAGTGTAGATCAATAAAGGCTCCACAATGTTACAATTACTACGGGGGCCATGCATCGCTCCGAAATGTAGAGGGTAAGGAGAAAGACAATAATGTCCCGAACCCGAAGATGACACCCACGGGAGTGTTACTATGGGGTATAGAAAAAACCATACTTGTATACCTCGGGAAAACTCGTAAACGCTACAGTTCAGCGGGAATCCTTCGATCGACCCTAAAAGAGAAAGGACACATCCTTTGTTTTCCTGGAAGCAACTTATTATGCTTATAAGGTAATTTTTTATCCCTTGCAGGATTGACCACAGGGTCTTCCTCCTCCTACTATTCCAAGTAGCGAGCACCCACAGGCGGCATTTGAGGTATTTGTTTCCCCCAGATGTACGCTACGTTCATACTGTATGAACCTTTCATATTATCTTGCTACTCAAGAGCTAACTATTTGTTTTTTCTGTTTTATTCCCGCAGGTGCTAGGGAGTGCTCACTGTTATGTGCTATATGTCAACTGTAACTGGGTTACGTTAATAATTTCCTCCTGATGAATGTTCCACACTTGTTTTAGGAACAGAAACATGTCGAGATACCTCTCTGTATTTTTACCAGAGATTTAAACTTACGACACATTGATGCTTACGAAAGTAGGGTACTATATAATCTGTTTAATAGGTACCCACTTGTGCTCTCTCAACACTTTGGTTTGATTAATAGCCGAACTAGTCTGTTACGTAATTCCTGTTTTAGTTTTTGCTTTGTTGTTTGGAATATTGTATGTTTTGTACTATGGACCACTTCATTTAAGTGGTGTTTTAACCTCTTTGACTCATCATTAAAATTATATTTTAATTGTGATTGGTCCCCTATGTGAGAAATTGTTCTCTGCACCCCCAGCATCTACACGCTAGCTATGTCAAAAGACATACCATTCATTTTCTAGCTCTTACCATCTTCACAATAAAGGTGAATGATTTTAAGCAAGGAGAGGTGCTTGTATTTGTACAGGGTCTCTACATCAGGTCATAACCTTAGCATCAGATCTTGAGATGACAGATGTGTGAAACCATGAAAGAGAGAGGGATTGACATTACGTCTGGAATGTGCATGGGATGCACCTGACAATAAAAAAGAAAACACTGACCTTTTTGGAAAAACAAAAAAACAGACAGTGCCTCATTTACTTCGGGAGCCCTATCTATCAGAGAATGAGGCACGTGAGGGAAGCTGAAACGTGATTGGTAGGGCAGAGAGTACCACAAGATATACATTTCCTTTTCAGGACGTCTCTCAATCCTCATCCCTAAAAAAAAAAGTCAAACACTAAGAGCTGAAAAACGACCAGGATGATATGTGAGCAGACATCTGATCCCTGACCCCAGGATTAATAATACAGCCTTTATGCTGGTGCGCGGTTACCACCTAGCAGAAAACCCGCTCAAGTGATTTCTGAGCTTCTGAACAAAATATCAGTGATTGATTCACAAGATATCATAATCGTAGGAGATTTTAATCTCATGCTATTGTTTCTGGATAAAATCATAGCAACACAAGTGAGAGACAAAAGGGACAGGACAGCATTACACAGGCCGGTGCAAGAACATTGCTTGAGCAACATATGGGGTATTTTGCTTCAATATAAAGATATTTATTTCACCCCCTGTAGGAAGTCACGCGCAAAGTGAATATTTTCCTCTGTCCAAGCCATTACCACTATGTTTGAATAGTGCAACCATTAACAATATACAGCTGTCTGATCATTCAGAGGTGAATGTTTTTTGATTGTATAGAAAGATAACTTCAAGAAATGTTAATTCAGTTTCTTATCAATAGATATAGCAGATATAGAGAAACGGGGTGTGACACGGCAAGACATGACATCTATTCACAGAGGTAAATAAAAAGAACACATGATTCCAGGAAGCAGGCAATGCAATAAGCTGCATTACTGGCACCGACTATCTTTACTCTCAGCATAACTGTGAGAGGAGGGATCCCTTCTTCTGCTTTTAGTTCTGGACGTCTTTTACAAATGTCCAAGTAGTCTTCTCTGCCTCTTAAGATTTATATTTATTTTATTTGCAGAAGCGCTCACAGCATACGTTAATGGCTTCTTACTGCTTTTGGTATATTTTAGTGGCCATCCCTCCAGGGTGTCTTATTAGAAGAAATGGGTCTTGAGCTTTGCACTGAAAGACATCAGGTTGGGCTGAGTCTTATATCTTCTGTGAGGTATTCTTGAGGTGAGGAGTGGTTGAGGTGAAAGGTCTGTCCCCTTGAGGTTTTGACAAAATGTTTGGGATTAGCAGATGGTTGTGGCTAGTTTGCTTCCAGCATTTCTCTTTTATAGCAACCCTTGGTTCCCAGGTGTTGAGTATGACATACCTGTCAGCTGAAATTGCTTTCTATGTCCACATTTTGGTTGTGTATCCACTGGCTGATTTTGATGGATAATAATGAACAGAATTTTCAATGCTTCTTTTGGGATTTCTGCTCCTGGTTTTATGTTAATTAATTCAAATACATATCACAAAAACTGGTGAATTTCTTCATAGATCTGTAAAGCACATGTAAGTATATTCCTCTGCTGGCCCTACCTAATCCCGAGACGTACCCAGCCTTCCAAACGTCACCTGTTAATATTCGCCGGTCTCCACTTCAATGGTTTGGCCACCCACAATTTGTGGGCCACCTCTGGGGGAATGAGACAGCCAAGTCCACCTCTCAAAGTATCCCTATTTCCTCCTCCCCAGCATCCTGTGACTTCACTTCCCCAACCCCATTCAATAGAACAATGTTTTCTATTTCTAGCGCAAAAACACAGAAAATAGGAAAAATTGTTTTCTGTACATTTACGAAAGAATTCTAAGCCAATGTCTGCAGTTCACTTATGGGGTCTAGTAGAGGAGCAACCGGATCTTATTTTATTGTATTTATTTTATTTTTTACATTTGTAGAGCGCACTACAGCCCGCAGGTATCGAGGCGCTATATCAGATCTTAAGAAGGCTTGATTAAGGGTTACAAGGAAGCCGCCCAAGAGTACTTATGTCTCTAATGTACATCTTCTTCTGGGAAGTTATATATCTGACTCAAATCCATGTTACACAAGCCTGTGCTTAGCTTATCAAAGCATCACATGTTATCTGAGTGTGGGCATTTGCCTGAATGTGTGTCTCCCCGCTTGTGAGGCTACACCCATGATCCACCTTGTAATCTTCTTGAGCAGGGATTTTAAATGTCCTCATTGTTCTTCATTTCATGTCAGCATTGCCTCTCATCCTGTTTCATCTCCGACGGATCCTCGACTCACCATGCCAGACTTGCTCGAAAACCGGCAAGCTGGTGATGGCTTGGTGAGTACCATCACCTTTTTCCTAGTCTCTCCGATTCCTTCATGAATGTTATGCACGCACGGCACAGCCATCTTTCAGGGCCCCTTTGGACCTTGGGGATGGATCAGTCTTGCCCAAATGTTTTGGAGCATAATCGACAAAAGGTAGTCTACTTGTTGTCTGATTTGTCTTCATGTGGCGCCCTGATGCCTGCGGCGACCGGTGCGATACAAATAAATAAATAAATAAATAAACAAATAAAAGACCTTTTTGCCTTATGAAATAAATAAATGGCTAAAGATTCTTCTGACGTCAGATGTGTAAGATAATGTGGTGTGCAGTGTTTTGTACGCTAGAAACAAACATTGCTGGGTAAACAATATTTTCCCTACTATTCATGGACTGGAGTTTTTTAATATAATATCACCAAATATAGCCGCCCCTCTGTCTGATCTGGGCACATTTAGGGGCCGATTCATGGAACCAACGTGCGCCGAAAATCTAGGCGCAAGCATGCGCAAGCATGCGCAAGCGGAAAAAAACAGGCGCACGCGCACGCGTGCGATTCATGGAAGTCCCTGCGCGTGTCCACCGCGGGATGTGCGCCAAACCCGTGCATGGCGCACAAGTCACTGCAACATCGCGAAAGGCGTGCGCGACGGTGCGCGACGCGCACAGTGAAAGCGCACAACCTCAGCGCACACAGCAGAAAGTGGGCGGGACATGGGGCGTAACGCGCGGAATGGGGAACAACACGCGAAAATAAGGGCGTAACTGGGGATGCACTGCACGGAAGCAGAGGTAACGCCCACACGCACACGAACCACACGTATTCATGGAATGGAATAGGGCAAACCCACGCACAGCCAAAGCCGCGCACAAGCTGAAACACGTCCGCCACACGAAGGCAGGCGGTAGAGTCCCAGCGCATCAAAAAAGTGGCGCCGCGGGAAGTAAAATACGCGATTGAGCGGGGTACGTGTATTCCGGGTGTGTGCGGGAAGTGACACACGCGATTGAGCGGGGTACGTGTATTCCGGGGGTGCGCGGGAAGTTACACACGCGAATGAGCGGGGTACGTGTATTACGGGGGTGCGCGGGAAGTTCCACACGCGATTTGGCCGGGTACGTGGATTCCAGGGGTGCGCGGGAAGTTCCACACGCGATTGAGCGGGGTACGTGTATTACGGGGGTGCGCGGGAAGTTCCACACGCGATTGAGCGGGGTACGTGTATTACGGGGGTGCGCGGGAAGTTCCACACGCGATTTGGCCGGGTACGTGGATTCCAGGGGTGCGCGGGAAGTTCCACACGCGATTGAGCGGGGTACGTGTATTACGGGGGTGCGCGGGAAGTTCCACACGCGATTGAGCGGGGTACGTGGATTCCGGGGGTGCGCGGGGAGTAGCACACGTGAATTGCACGTGTGGGTCCTCCCAGGTGTACCCTCTACACCCTCCACGGCCCCTGCAGGTGGCTCACACCACAGGGGCCTACCCAGCACATGTCCTGCAGGCACCCCATCCACCATGGCCATGCCCACCAGCCAACCCACATATCAACTAGCACTACTGCCCACCAACGCATGTCCCCCTGCACCCCCAGCCACCAGGGGCAGCCTCCAGCAGGCCCCCACCCATGTCTCCCCCCACCCCCACCCCCCACCAGTGCAGGGGCACCCTCCACCAGGCCCCCACACATGTCTCCCACCACCCCCACCCCCCAGCAGTGCAGGGGCACCCTCCACCAGGCCCCCACACATGTCCCCCTGCACCCTCACCCCCCAGCATCCAGGGGCACCCTCCACCAGACCCCCACTCATGTCACCCATCACCCCCACCCACCAGCAGTGCAGGGCACCCTCCACCAGGCCCCCACACATGTCTCCCACCACCCCCACCCCCCAGCAGTGCAGGGGCACCCTCCACCAGGCCCCCACACATGTCCCCCTGCACCCTCACCCCCCAGCATCCAGGGGCACCCTCCACCAGACCCCCACACATGTCTCCCACCACCCCCACCCCCCAGCAGTGCAGGGGCACCCTCCACCAGGCCCCCACACATGTCCCCCTGCACCCCCACCCCCCAGCATCCAGGGGAACCCTCCACCAGGCCCCCACCCATGTCTCCCACCACCCCCAACCCCCAGCCACCAGGGGCAGCCTCCAGCAGGCCCCCACCCATGTCCAACTCATGTTCCCCACCCAACATGTCATCACAGTCCAGATCCCTGGTCTCTATGGTCAGCCCCCAAATGCAAAACACCCACCCGAGTATTGCATCCACCCACTCATATTCTGCAATTACATCATAGAACACCAATTGCAAGTTCCAAAACAAACACATGTCCCTCACATACACCCAATGGGTGTCAGTGATTCTCTAAACACATAACATGAAATGCATGAAAACAATGAGACACCACACATTGAAGTGCAACAAATAAATAATGTATTAAAGGAAAGATGAATAGAAACAAAAATGAAGAAACAGAAATGTGAATGGAAAAAAATGAAAAGAAGCATGTCCGTTCAAAAAAAGAAAAAAATTAAAGAATATAGAAATCCAAAGTAATGTAGTACAAAGTCAATGTCCACCAAACAAAATCCAATGTGAAAAAAAAATTATAAGCCATTGATCCATGGATAATGTCAAAAAAGAAAGTATGTACAAGTCCACAACTATGTACAATGCAAGAAGCCAGGGTCCATCATCCCAACAAAATAAAGGAAACCTAACTAACTACACTAACTAATAAAAAAAAACTATATACAAAAATGTGGCCAATGTCCAAAAGGTCCAAATGAAATAAAAACAAAAATGAAACTTAACACTACCTACATAACTATGTACAAGGGCAGCGGGCTAGTTCCACGGCTCACTTCTGGATGTGCCGGGCCAGGGCATCATCGAACTCCTCCTCAATGTCCCGGAGGCGGTCCTCCTCCATGGCCCCGAGGGTCCGCAGGGCCGTCGACGTGTCCACCTCCAAAGCCCTGCGGATTGCCTCGAGGCACTCGACCCGCCTCAGGGCCCTCTGCATGGAGTTCTCCGCCCTGACCATTGAGAGCCGTGCCTCTTCCGCCCGCTGCCGCTCCGCATCTATGGCGTGGCCCAACCGCTGCCACACGGAAGACACTTTTTGTCCTGGGTCCTCCTGCCCTCCGGCCGATGCCTGCCCCTCCGATGTCGAAGGCCCCGAGCCTTCATGGCTCCCACCATGGTGCTGCTGCTGCTGTGCCTCTGCCCCTGCACTGCCTCCTGCTGCCTGCACATCCTCCGCCGGCTGGGGTGCAGTCGTTGACGTGGCCACCCCTGCTGGACGTCCGACTCCCGACTGTGGCAGGGATGCCTCCTCCACCAGCCTGGCCGCACCGTCAGAGGCAGCTCCACAGGGCACCCAGGTGACTGATGGGTGGGAAGATGGCACAGAGGACGACTGGCGCGTAGGGGGTCCAGCTGAGGAGGGGGTCGTGGCAAGCCCCATCAGACGGAGGAATCCGGCCTGGGTGACCTGTCCCAGCAGGCTGACGTGGTCAACGAGCCATTCGAGATGACCTGCAGTCTCTTCATGAAAAGACTGCAGGTCACCTCGCATGGCCCGTTGACGCAACGCCACTCCAGCCAGGACAGGCTCAACCCGGGCCTGGATAGCCACGTCCGCAGGCAGAGGAAGGCCAGTTGACGTCAGCTCATCCCCTGCCTGAAAACTGGTCTGGACATGGGCATCCCTGCTGGTGCAAGATGATGCAGGGACAGGATCAGGGACAGGATTGCACACAGGCACCTCCGCGGCGGCCTGTGCTGCCTCCTGTCCCTGGTCCTGCACTGCACCACTAGCACCAGTGGGATCCCCACCCCCAGACCCCGTCTCCGGTGCTTGCACGGCCTCCTCCTCCACCAAACCCCCCACCAACCTGGATGACTCTGTGCCATCTTCCCCCGTTGGGCCCTGTGGGGTCCCAGCTGCCCCTTCTGCTGCCGAGGAGTCCAACTGCAACCTCCGCCTCTTGGACCTCCCCCCGGCAGCTGCGGCCTGGGACGCGGCACCGGACTCCTCACTCCCCGACGAGATGACAACCTGGGAGGGGAGCCGGGCCTTGCGTCTCCGGCTGGCGGTGGGATCCCCGCCGCTGTGCTCCACAGCACCTTCTCCGCCCTCTTCATCAGTTGACGCTGCAGACAGGGAGAAACAAAACACAGGCATCAGGGCACTGTACAATGTACACATACACACATGACAGTTGTACATGAGTGGCATTGGCAAACCTCTGACATGTCATCACAATCCCCAACACACATGTCATTACAACTTGCACACACGAGCCATACCACAGCCATGTTGCAACTGCCAACACCATCCATACACATACAACAGCATCAGCAGCCAAAGGTGAGCCAGACATCACATGCAACACAGGAAGTGCACCACACATGTACACACACCACCACACTTGCATGCATGTGTACACCTCTGCTAAGTGTCGCAGTGTTCAGACGGGCATCCATGTCACATCTGCCCATCAGGCTTCCACATACCGCTGTCACATGCATCCATGTTGCATCACTGTTGCACCCTTGTCGAATACACACACATGCACATGTACACAGCGCTGATACAATCAGCTGAAAACAACATACATGCGTGACATCACGGACATGTCTACTCACATACACATTCATACAAACTTGTGTGCCCACACAACTGCATTTGGCATGCAAGCCCACACACACAGGCACCATCCATGTCTCACACATTACAGCCCTCGCATGTGTCAGCCCCACGGCCCTGTACACCCGCACCCATACTCGACCCCATACAAACAGATGTGCAACCTGCACACTACTGAACAATCACCACACGCACTGCTCACAATCAGGATGCATGTACACTCACCGCTCGACTCCAGACGGGTCTGCCTCTCAAGGACCTGGACGTGGAGCGCTGGGGATATGTGTTCCAGGACCCTCATCTGTTCTTCCGACAAGTGGCCCCGGCGCCCCTTGGCATCCGCTGCCTTCAAGAGGCGCCGGGCCTTGGTCAGGGTCCTGGACCTGAAGTCCTCCCAGCGCTTCTTGACATGTTGGAAGTCGCGGACTGCCACCCCCTCCGCGTTGATGGCAGTCACGATGTCAGTCCAGATCCGAGTCCGTCCTTCCTTGTCGGCGCGGCAACTTCCGAAGAGGGCATCATACTGCCCCAGGACTTGCTCCACCAGGACACCAACTTCGGTGGCACTGAAGCTGGTGCCCCTCTGCCTCTCTGGCCGGGGGTTGTCAGTGGTCACAGATGGAGTTTGCCCCGACATGACAACCCCAGAGGCAGGAGTGGGTGGGCAACTGGGTCCTGGGGCTGGGCTGTGGAGCGATGGAATCCCAGTCGGGAGTCTTTGGTTCCAGCAGGGGTGGTCACACCAACAGCACCCCTGGCTGATGTGCAGGCAGCAAATGGCAGGGCACGTGGGCAGCAGGCAGTCAGGCAGCAGCAGATGGCAGGTGGGAGCGTGCTCGGGGCTCTGGGGGGCAGTAGTTCGGCCTTCTGGGCAGGAGCGTGGTCTTCCGTGTGCTTACGCGTGGCCAGCTTGATACGGAGTGATTTGGCACGTGAAAATTCTGCACGTCAGCGTGTAATTCGAGGAAAGGCCCTTAGCGCGTAAGCGCGTCTGCACGCATACGCATTTTCATTGGACCAAAGGCCCTCAGCGCGTGAGCGCGTCTGTGACGTGACGTGCGAGGGAGTATCCCTCATTGCACGTGATGACAGTACACACGTGGATCCCAACCAATCGCGTGTGAAAGTTCACGGGACCCCGGAACACACGTACCCCGGCCAATCGCGTGTGGAACTACCCGCGCACCCCGAAACACACGTACCCAGGCCAATCGCGTGTGGAACTACCCGCGCACCCCTGAAATACACGCGCCCAGGCTATTCGCGTGTGGAACTTCCCGCGCACCCCTGAAATACACGCGCCCAGGCTATTCGCGTGTGGAACTTCCCGCGCACCCCTGAAACACACGTACCCAGGCCAATCGCGTGTGGAACTACCCGCGCACCCCTGAAATACACGCGCCCAGGCTATTTGCGTGTGGAACTTCCCGCGCACCCCTGAAATACACGTACCCTGCTGAAATCGCGTGTGAAACTTCCCGCGAACCCCTGAAATACACGCGCCCAGGCTATTCGCGTGTGGAACTTCCCGCGCACCCCTGAAATACACGCGCCCAGGCTATTCGCGTGTGGAACTTCCCGCGCACCCCTGAAATACACGCGCCCAGGCTATTCGCGTGTGGAACTTCCCGCGCACCCCTGAAATACACGCGCCCAGGCTATTCGCGTGTGGAACTTCCCGCGCACCCCTGAAATACACGCGCCCAGGCTATTCGCGTGTGGAACTTCCCGCGCACCCCTGAAATACACGCGCCCAGGCTATTCGCGTGTGGAACTTCCCGCGCACCCCTGAAATACACGCGCCCAGGCTATTCGCGTGTGGGACTTCCCGCGCACCCCTGAAATACACGCGCCCAGGCTATTCGCGTGTGGAACTTCCCGCGCACCCCTGAAATACACGTACCCTGCTGAAATCACGTGTGAAACTTCCCGCGAACCCCTGAAATACACGCGCCCAGGCTATTCGCGTGTGGAACTTCCCGCGCACCCCTGAAATACACGTACCCTGCTGAAATCGCGTGTGAAACTTCCCGCGAACCCCTGGAATACACGTAGCCCGCTTGCCGTGCTGGTACAGGGTTAGCGCAGCCCTTTGCGCTGGATTGGGGATTTTGATGGCTTTTCCCTGCGCGGAAGGCGTTCTTGGGGGCGTAACTGGCGCTGCTGCAAGGTCGCTGCGCCACTGTGCGCCACGGCTGGTTTTGGTGGCTGGAATCCATGAATACGCTGTGCGCGGAAATGTGTTTCGGCGCACGCGGCTGGCGCAGACTACCGCACGCGCACACTGTGCGCCAGCCGCGTGCGCCACTTGTGCGCCGAATTCTATGAATTGGCCCCTTAGTGTATTGGCTAGAGAATAGACAACTACAAAAAAAAGATTCAGGGTTTGGGCTGATTAATAAGAAAGATTATCCAGAAATACATTTAAATGATATCACACGTCTCATATTGAGAGCAATGCCATTCGAGCACATAGAAAAAGAAATCTGGAATTTTCATGATGTACCGAGTTAAAATACCTCTTGAAAAAATGCTCCAATTTATGCTTTAAGCAGGTACACAAACAGCAGTTCACAGATTTAGCATACAACCTTCCTGACTTTTCTTCCTGTGTGAGCTAAGTGCATTATAATTAACTTTCTCTGAGCCCCCCCCCCCGCCCTAGTAATTGCAATAGCGTTTTAAAGTACAAGATAAGATGAAAACTAATCTCCTGTTTTAATGCGGCCAGCAACTTAAAGCCGTAATTCATTGAAAATGCTCAGGGCCTGGCTACTTAATGGCATTGGCAACGTGTGCTTTATAAGCTGCAATTATGAAATTAAGGAAGACATAATTCATCATAATGGAGTCCCGTGCTGGAAGATGTTGCAGCGGGATGCCTCCCTAGCAGGTGAAAGTGAGAATCTGATTGCATGCCTCTCCTCGCCTAATGAAGAGCGCCCGAGCATCACATGCGTTCCATGTTGACCGGGATGCCCTTACACTGGCACTTTTAATCCTACATGATTGGCGCACCAGCGTCATGGTAACACATCCTCTGTGGTTGGTGCTTTGCTGCATTCTTTGGCTAGCAAGGTATCTCTTATATGCTAGGGTTTTAATGTCAACACGAAAGTTGCGGGGGCAGTGGCTTCTTTTTCTACACAATACTGTACAACGATGCAACTTGGGTGTGTCCATATTGTTAACCAACACAACCCGTATACCTTTTGCAAGGACAGAATTCACACACGTAAGGTTTTTATCTAGCACATCTGGGACACCTACAGTCTTCGGGTGATAGTAGCATGGCAGCCAAATCACTTTTAAAATGGGGCTGCACCTAGATCATATTTTTAAGTGACATCCAAAGGGCAATTTAAACACTTTTTCCGGGTACACTCTAGCATATGGGACCCCATATTGGGCCCCGCTCTACTGCTTTAGTCTGTGGCGGCATCACCGGTAAGCTCATAAGTGGGCTTTCTGCGGCCTACCGGCCCTGCTTTTCTATGGGACATACTAGGGTCTCAATGGACTATAAGCATCAATCTACCTGACTGACCACAGATAAACATCTGCAAGGGTTCTTGGTGATCGGCTGTCACCAGTGTTGGTCATCCTGGAGTGTGCCCCAAAATGTTGATGTCCTCTGCGACTGGTCTCATGTTTTCCTGGTTTGCCCGCTTTAGGTTTCCGCGCCAATGCAGAAGTCACAACGATCCACAGTAAGTCGGTGTTTAACGCTCCGCTTGGGCTAGAAATGCTTCCATGAGCATGGTCGGGATGCACGTGAAGCCTCACTGTGAGGTGTTTCAATCTCGCCTGCAGGGCAGCTTTAACGCAGTCCTGGCACACGGCATGTCTGTCTATCTCTCGTCCGTTTTTGTTTGCACGTAATGGGAGGCACAAAAGATTTTGATATAAAATCCTCCAGCCTTGATTTATTTTTAAACGATACGAGGAATCGTAAAGACACACATCACACTCAACAGTTAATGCGTTTGGGATGATCTGTTTCTAGGTTTCCCACGCACAAGTGCATCTCTCGCATGTGACTCTACATCCTCCACTCTCTGCCTATTTTTATTCACCACTGCATGCACACTTGTCCCACTCTGGGCTCCAATGCAATCCATGAAAGTGCATTTAATTGAGGCACTGTTTTAATCATTTGTTTGGCCCAGTTTAGCACCCCGTATATCCAGCCCTACTAGGATTTTTAATGTACCTATTATGTCCGATTGAAATTCAATCGAGAAACATGGCTTAATATTACCTAAAATTATGCTTTTTGTATTTTTCTCTCCTTTTCACATTCTTTCCTTAGGGGTCAGCTTAATACATCCTACTCCTTTGGTCTTGAGGAAGGCAGACACTACTCTCTACCGCCGAAAAGTAATTACACTTGTGTTCCAATTTATACACGCAAGAGGGGTGCGCTGCCCTGGATTTGCACCAGCGCTATACGTAGACCCCTGAGACTATACACACACACACACAATCGTCTCATTAAGAACATCAGCAGCTTTACATACTTCTAATTGGTCTTATAAAACATGTTTTTGTGTGTATTTTACAGCTTCAGTGATTCAATAATGGGCCTTACACTGTTTGTATTCAAGGCTATGGTCAAAATGTCCAGCTCAAGATGTCACGACATTGTTTTACTTGTACTGTTGTTCAAATATCCATTCTGAATGCTAACACAGGTTGTCTTGAATTGATATGCATTGGGCATATGTTCTTCCTATTTTTCTTTCTGCTTACTTCTTTCTCGGTATGTGCATTATCGTTTGGCATACATTTGTACATATTTTATATTTCAATCAATAAATGTGGAATCAAACTCAAGTGCTAGCATCCAGCACATTGTGTTTTTGCCCTAATCAAATAGAGAACAAACATTAGGACACTACATAATGTGTAAATAATAAACACAATGGGCCTCATTACGATTGTGGCGTTAAGACAACAACGGTGCCGGTAGTGCTACCAGCGCCGTTGTTACCATATCACCACATTACGAGTTCTGCTCGTGGGTGCCGCTCTGCAAGTCTGTTCAGACCAGGCGTGCAGAGCGGCCCCCGCAGGTAAAACTGGATGGTATCAACGGTACCGTTATGAACGGTACCGCTGCTACCATCCTCCCCATTCCCATTGAGCCCTATGTGGGCTCAAATGGGAATGGGGACGTACCGGCTCCGGGTCCCACGCAAGGGGAATTACCGGGCCCGCCGAGGTTAGAATGGCCTGGTAATTCCCCTTTCGCAGGACCCGGACCCGAGTTTGGGGGTAGCCATGCCGGTAAAAACAGTAAAAACGGCATGGCTACCTCCAACCTCGTAATAAAGCCCAATGTATGTAGCTTGCTCGAGACATACACAGTGGCCCTCATTACGATACCAGCGCTAAACCATGGCGCTATTCCAAGGTTGGCGTGGCGGTATTTCCCCATGGCCCTTCCCCATTCCCATTTTTTCCCCATGGGGCACAATGGGAATGGGGAAGGTGCTAATTACGGTACCGCAAATTGCGGTACCGTAATTAGCACCAAGGTCCCTTTGAGGGTCCCTACTTTAACGGCTGGTCTACACCAGCCGTTAAGGTCGGGTCCCGCAAAGGGACCTCGTAATTAGGCACTAAGTGGTTAACAGCGCCGCAGCCTTTTACGGTGCCGTTAACCACTTAGCGCCGGGGTCGTAATGACCCCCAGTGACTTAACCCACGGTTATAACCCATGGTTTTCCTGTCGGGACACTCTCCTTTTGCTTTGAGTTCAATATACCCCAGTCCCTCACAGAGTAGGGGTCAACCCTCTCGTTTATCAGTATATGCAACCACACAGAGTGTTTCAGGATATTTATGGGCTCAATATAGAAATGTATGCGACTGATTCAGAGATATTGGGCCTCATTAGGAGGTGGGCGGTAAGGGATTACCGGCACCGGTAAGAGCACCGGTGCCGGTAATCCCTTACCGCCCTACTACAAGTTCCCTTTGCAGGTCCTTCCTTAACGCCTGGTTTCTTCAGGCGTTAAGGACGGGGCCCGCAAAGGGACTCTAGAGCTAATAACGGTACCGCAATTTGCGGTACCGTTATTAGCACCTTCCCCATTCCCATTGAGCCCTATGGGGCTCAAATGGGAATGGGGAATGGCCCTGGTGAATGGGGAATTACCGATCCCGCCAACCTAGGAATGGACCGGTAATTGCTCCATTCACCAGAGCGGAGTCGGAACGAGTTTCGAGGCAGCCATGGCGCTGATAGCGCCATGGCTACCTCCAACCTCGTAATGAGGCACATTGTTATCACACAAAGGGCCTCATTACATGGACGACGGTAACCATGGCGCTATTAGCACCATGGTTGCCGCCGGTATTTTACTGAGTCCGTCATGGTGAATGGCGGAATTACTGCCCTATTCCAAGGTGTGTGGGGGCGGTAATTCCCCATTCACCATGGCACTTCCCCATTCCCATTTTTGCCCCCATAGGGCTCAATGGGGAAGGCGGTAACGGTACCGCAAATTGCGGTACCATCATTACCTCCAAGGTCCCTTTGCGGGTGCCATCCTTAACGGCTGGTAAAACCAGCCGTTAAGGTAAGGTCCCACAAAGGGACCTCGTAGTAAGGCGGTAAGGGTTTACCGGCACTGGTACCCTTACCGGTACTGGTAAACCCTTGCCGCCATCCGTGTAATGAGGCCGTAAGAGTTTTATGCCCACCATAATTACAAAAATTGTCCACTGAAAACAAACAGAAACAAAAACCCATTGTCCAGTCACCATTTCTAAGTAAATGGTGTGCTCTGTCCTAGAGTTCCTTCTGTCTGTCCTAGAGCTGCAATAGCCGCAAAGAGCCCCACCAAACGTTGCAGCCCCATCTAAAAGTAGTCCCTGAAATCACAGAACACAGCTGTATGGGAAATTCAACACACCACAACTGTTCCTAACCCTGTACAGAGATAGGCTTATTTAAATGTGGAAAAATAGACATGCGTCACATTTTGAAAAAGAGGATTCAATTAATTAACCTATGACTAGGCTTGTTCATTAGGAATATTTGATATCTTTGGAACATGTTTTGCAGAAATGATGGTTTTGTGGTTTTGACTAATTGGCACATCTTCTTTTATCTTCAATTAACATGTCTCCTTTCATGTTCAAAAGGCAGGCAAATGATTGCTACCTAGGCTTTAAAAATGCTCTTTAGAATGGGCTTATCATTACATGTTCTGGCAATTTTTAAAGGTTGCTGTCACAGATTTTCCAGGGGCAGGACCTGACTGTATTAAGGCCTTGGTTCATGTAGGCCTGTGTCCGGAAAGGTCACAAATCAGGGACACAGGCATGAGACAAGAAGTGGAAATCGTGGACTGTCTGCAAAAATCGGTCACATCTGGAAAGCTTACAGATACACCTAATTTGTGATGGGCATAGTGGCGGCCGTGCCAAAAGCATATGTCATGTCGTCCTTGCAGTTGGAAATTCAGTGCACAAATCTCAGAACACCACTGGCCTGGAAGAGGTGAAAAAGAGTGACGTCAAAATGCGCATCACTTTACACAGTACGTGGACTTGGCTACTCAGAGTGATAAAACAAAGCACATGAATTCTTTAGTAGAAACATAGCTGGCTTGCCAGGCAAATCTATTTATGAGGTGTTTATTCGCATCAGTATATGCTAATTTATATTCCTCTCTGGGTTGCACCCTGTATGGAGAGGGTTAATATTTTCCTGTTGCCTGTTCTGCACATTGACGTCACTTCCTAGGGTCAGTTTCATTGGTGAACTGTGGTGACTTCAGGTTAGATCATTTCCCAGCAGCAGGGAGAACAGGTAACCTTTGAGGATACAGGATCCCTGGCAGGCACTGTGACCTGCTAGAGGACGAATTTCAACAGGTATGTCTGACCGGATGCTGCGAGAGAAGTTGCTTATAGTAGGGCCCCCGCAACTATGTCCCTATGTTCCAAATCTCCAGAGTCTCTGCCCTCATTTAATTGTACGGGTTTCCGCAAAACATACAACTACAGGATGTGCCATTTGAAACAGCTGTGGCTGCCCCCCCTCCAATTGGAGGGGACAACCAAGATTGAGTAAGTGCTCTATAGAGCATACATTTCAGCAATTATGTGAAGGTCCACTATGAAATGGATGCACCGAGAAACAGAAATGCACTGTGGAAGAAATCATCCGTTACTGGGATGAGGATTCTTGATGGGCAAACCAACAGACGCTAAGGCATATTTGTGAAAGTCATTAGAGGTGCATTAAGGTTAAAAAAACTTAATAACACTCACAGCAAATGACTAAATATTCAAAAACCATATGGCAAATTAAGAATGCCCTTTTTACTATCCTCTTTGTCATTTAATTATGGAATTAACATAAAATATTCGGAGAAAAAGAAAACCCAAGAAAATTATGTTAGTGGTTTCCAATAGCAAGTCAAAGGAGGCGTGTCAGAAGGCATTGGCGCTGCAGACAAAGAGGGGGGGTTTGAGACGGGTAGGGGAATGTGTGTGTATGTATTTATGTGTGTTTTTGGTGCACGTGTGTGCGTATGAATGGATTTCACAAGGACAACGGGAGGGCGGGTTGGGAGTCTGCGGGTGGCAGGGGTGTCCCCTGCAGAACAAGCAGCAGGCCATGAGGGAACAAGGGTGGGAGAGGGTACAGAGGTTGCGTGGGATTGCCCCACATTGAGGGTGAGGGAAGGGGTGAAGCAACGGAAGGATGTTTCCTCGCAGGGCAGAAACCGGGCCTGGGGAACCAGACTTTGGTGAAAACGGCCTGCAGGGAATAATCATAGAACCTTTATGGGCTGTAACCGATTGACTCCACAAGGTCAGATACTTTTCCAATGTCGGTGGAACGGTAAAAGCCCAAATAATTAAATAGTCCCAAAGTGAAGAATGGAATGGGATAATGCAAGACACATAGTTCGAATGGAGATCCACAGCATTTGATCATTGCCGTAGGTTTTCCATGGTCATCAAAAAGAAAATAAAAAAAGGTTACAAACTCACTCAAGTAGAGAAGAGGAACTCGAGAATAATGATGGGAAAACTCCAGCCAGCCCCATCTCAAAGGACAAGCTAAATATTGGCCTTGAAATTCAATGGAACCACAGGATCTTGCTGGCCCCTGCAGTATCCCAAAATCATGCATCAGTCGGCCAATAAAAATCACTGAACACCCTGAAGAGCTTTGGAAGGCCCCGTGGGTTGGAAGGAATGATCCCCCCATAGGGACATTGTGCGAGGAAGGGACAGGAGAACAGCATGATGTGTGACGCCTGTCCTCACTGATTGGACGGTGGGACGGCATTGCACGTCATCCAGATGAAAAACTCCTTCCTGAGGAGAATTGGAAAGGGGAAAATCACAATGGCGGCATGGGCAGTGGCTCGGTCGGCATAGGAGAACGCAGCCACCATTGCGGTACTGCAGGCAGCAGGACAGAGGTGGGTGGTTGGGTATATAGAGGTAGAAGAGGCTGGGGTTGGTAAAAAATGAAGGGCAAGTGAGGGAGACGTGTCAGAAGAGCCACCTAATGTGGCTTAATTATTTACGTTATTAAGTGATTGTAGAGTTTTAGATGATTAATTCTGTAATTTTCATATTTTAATGTACTAATTACGATTCACTTTTGTATAAATTAAAGTATTATTATGATGATCTATTTTCAAATTAGTAAATTCGAAAATGTGTAACTTTCTAATTGTATATTTATAAAATGTTGTTGTTACTAAGTTTTGTAAAGGTTTATACAAACCAAAACAAATTTAAAAAAAATGTGGGGAGAGTGTAAGAGGGAGGCCTAAGAGCAGAGTTACATCAGCAGATGTAGCTGCAGCAGTGTGGGCTTGCAGTAGCCCAAACAGAAAAATGAAGGATGGGGATTAGGGAAAGAAGGTGGGACAGGGGATGGGGAAGGCACAGGTGAGCACATAATAAAAAGCACAACGAAAGAGGTGCACACAAAAAAGGGGTCAAAAAGGGTGGAAAGGTGGAAGAAGTTGGGGAAAAAGAAAGGAGTTCCATAATGAAAAAGGGGAACATAAACAAAATAAGTCAAAGTATATTGACACAAGGACATTAAAGTGAAGTTGAGAATGAGGGGAAAGTGTGAATGATGAGGAGAAGAGGTTTGGATATTGAGGACATAGTGGGGATAAAGAAGTGAAGGTAAAATAAGGGGTAAAAGGGAAGTGTGAAGGTGCACGAGAGGCAGACAAGAAAGGGAAAGAAAAGAAAGGGGAGGCAAACGAGAGGGAAGTACGGGCTCAGGGTGCAGGCCAGCCTCAGGAGAGGGGGACCGCAGAAGGTGAAGAGGGGTTGAAAGTGCAGCAGTTGCCGCCATTGAACAAAAAACTGGCTGGGATGTCCTGCGAAGAGGATGTTGGACGAAGGGGACATGCAGGCAACTAGGCAGGCAGAAGCAAGAGAGGAAAATAAAGGCAAAAGAGGGTTTGGGAGAAAAGAGGTGTGCTACAGCATATAGATAAAAAGGATAAAAGGGAGCATAGAAAAATGACTGAGGTGGAAGGAATATGGGGTGACCAAAGATACCCAAAGAAAGGATGGGGTGACGGATGTGAAGATTGGGTAAGGTCAGAAGAGGGAAGGGTTTGGTCGCCAATAGAAATAATAGAGCAACAGGTGGAAAGGGGAGAGTGGTGGGAGATAGAGAATGCAGAAGAGTGCAAATGGACACATGAGAGGAGCATGTCAGGCATGAGGAGTGGCAAAGAACAAAGAGAAAATAGTATGATGGAAGGGACATCTGCACACATGACACAATTTAGGGAGAGTCCCAGAGCTAGAGGTATGACAAGAAGTGAAGAGAATAAAATGGGCAATAAAAATGAGGAGAAAGAGATTAATGACATATGTCATGGTGTGGAAAATGAGTGGGGGAGAGGAGAAGCGAGAAGGAGAAGAACGAATGTGAAAGACAGGAGAGGTGCTGGAGTTCATGGGATGCTCTTATAAAGGAAAAGCGCAAGAACATTGGTTGTGATGCAGAGAAAAGAGAGAAGAAAGAGGAAAAGAATGAAAGAGGGCCTGATAGTGAAAGTTTAAAAGGTAAAGAAGGAAGGTTAGTTTACAATAGAGGAAGTATAGAAAAAAAGAAAGAGGAATGCAAGGATTGTGAAGGGGCAGCAGGCAAAGGAAGAGTAAGGAAGAAAGAAGTGGAGGACGTAATAACATAAAAGGGAAGGGGCAGATGCAGATAAGAAAAATAAAAAGCAGAGATTGACATATATGGAGGTAGCAAAGCCTCTAGGGTTGCACCTCACATTGGCTACAAAAGATCATACTTGGAAGGGATAATTTGTTGAGATATTTAGGTTGTTACACAGAGAAGTAAGATGAAAGGAGGGTCAAAGGAAGATGAATGGGAATCAGCTAGGAGACCAAGAGTACCAACGAACATTGAGAATTTGACATCTTCTTTCCTCCTGTATGCCAGCATATATTGTGCAAATGTGCCTGATCGGAGTGTGGCACCATTAAAATACATGAATGTGGTTAGGAATGTGCAGATACATTTTTGAGGGTTTGCCTGGTTAAAATAGGATGTGGAGTTTAGGTCACGGATAGCAGAGGATGAAGGTGAAGATTGGGGAGAATTTGATGCAGAGCTATGGCTGCAGTGGATGCCTCCCATGAGGCCAGTGGCGGGCACACACACGCCAAGTGGGCTGCCGGTGCCATTTGTGCCCTTTCAATGAAGGTCCATCCAAAGAGGGATGGGGAATCAGAGGGGGGGAAATGGTGGTGGGGGAGCATGTTGGGCTTACAACAGAGGTCTATTTTCCAGAGCAGCATGCAAGTACAAGCACAAATGCACGCAATACACCGGACGGCATCCCCTCACACAATGCTGGGGAAGAGGAAATGAGGGAGGAGGTAGGGGCTCTGAGAATTACAGGGGGGCTCTGGGAAAAGGGGCATACTCCGGTTAATGTAAAATATTGAAAGAGTGGCTACAACTTTACCCAGTCAGGGAGGCAGCAAAGTTGCTAGCAGAGGGATTTCAGAATAGTTTTAGAATACCTTATAAGGGTCCAAGAGTGGGAAGATGGGCAGAGAACTTAACATCTATGAAAAAACATACAGTGTAAGGGGTGGACAAGTTACAGAAAGAAGTGAGCAAAGGAAGAATGGCTGGTCCATTTGAATACAGTTCATTGTCAAATTTAATTGTTTCGATGATGAGAATTGGGGAATTGTGCCTAAAAAAAAATAAAAGACGAGTTTTGGATGATTCATCACCTCTCATGGCAAGAAGGGGAGTCTATTAATGATTACATCAACCGGTTAGACTGCACAGTGACTTATTCTAGCATTGATGATTCAATTGCACTAATTAAGACATATGGGGTTACGACTCAAGTGGCAAAATGTGACGTGAAGTCAGCTTTAAGGCTGTTACCAGTACACCCAGAGAATTTTCAGCTATTAGGTATTCTGTTTGAGTGTGGCATATGTGTGGACAATGGATTTCCCATGGGATGCACAGCAGCGTGCACACTATTTGTGTGTTTCAGCACTTTTATAGAATGGGCATTTATGAAACAATCTGGATCAAAGAATATGGTGCACTACCTGGACGACTTTTTGATGGTGGGAAAAAATGCAGAGCAATGTGAACAGTTACTAAGGGAATTTTAAAGATTAACCAAGGAACTGAGCATTCCACTGGCGTTAGAAAAAACTGAAGGTCCACCGTTGGTGCTGGCGTTTCTGGTCATTGAATTTGATGTAAAAAAAAAAAAATGAATTAGAATATCTTTGGAGAAGATCGGAAAATTGAGAGAGAAATTGTACGAGGTGGCAACAAAAGAAAACTGTGAGTTGAGGACAATACAACAGCTTTTCGGACAACTGAATTTTGCTTGCAGGGTGGTAGCGCCGGGAAGGGCATTTTGTAGGCAGATGGCATTGGCAATTACTGGAGCAAAAAGACTGCATCATAGGATTAGTTGACCGCTCGGATGAGACAGAACCTAGAGGTGTGGAGGTGTTTTTTTTATCGGGATACAATGGAATATCAATGTGGCTAAACGAGTGGGTGAGATGTTGAGATGAGATGTTGGAATGTGGAGATATTTTCTGACATGGCTGTGGCAAAGGGTTTTGGAGTGTACTTTGATACAGTACTGGGATACTGTATTGGGACGCAGTCTACCAAAGATGTGTGGGTAGTGCAGTTACTGCGAAGGCTGGTGCTGATTTGTTAGAAACAGAATGTAATTTTCAGGCCAAAACATATTGCAGGGGAAGCTAATAATCTCGTTTACAGTGGTTGAGTTTCTGTGGGCTAGCACCAGTGGCAGACGAATGACCAACAGAGATACCCCCCAAACTGTGAAACTTAGGAATGAAGAAGTGATGGAATTGGTGGAAGGCCAGAGTATCATACAGGCTCGCTTGGGAAGAGCTTGATGGAAGTGGTGCTAAGCAGAGATGAGGTTTGGGACACAGGGTGGACATAGAACGAAGGGATGATGTGGTGGATTTCATAATGATGCTTATTAAGAAAGGACGGTAACCAGTGACTATTGGCGCTAAGTTAGCAGCGGTGGCATTTGATGGGTGTTATGAACCCTGAGCAGGTGAATTGGGGAAGAGGATATTAGAAGGGAGGGCCAGGAAGAGGGGAGGGCAGAAAGATAGTCGCTGACCCAATATCAGTGGGTTTGCTCAGGAAACTGTTGGTAGCGTTAATGGAGGTGTGTTCTCTGTTTGTGAAGTGTATTTGTTAAAAGCTATGTTTGCGGCTTTGTTTTTTGGAGCATTGAGAGTGCCAGAGTTGGTGGGTGGGTTATGTTGGGAGGGTTTGAGTGTGGACGAAGTGGCATGGACAGAAGGAGTGCGTTTATGGATAAGACAGAGCAAGACGGATCAGAAATAAAAGGGTGGCAGTGGAACTGGAGAGCAGGGAAATATGCCCGGTGAGGGCATTGAAGTTATTTGGAGAAAAAGAGCCCAGCGGAGTGGGGTGTGTATTTTTTGTACATGACAATGGGAAACGAGTAAAAGGAGGACAGGTGTTAGCAGTGCTGAGGAAAGATTTAAAAAGCGTGGGTGTTGGTACACACTCGTTCATTATTGGAGTTGTATCGGAAGGGGTTGATTTGGGCTTGGGCGAAAAGCAGGTAGAATTGTTGGGGAGGTGGAAGTCACGCAAGTTTATATTGTATGTAAGGGATGTGAAGAATATGTAGTGGAATATGGTGGATGGTGACAGTGCTCCCCTTTTGTCATTGATCTAGTGCCAATGATGCTGAAGGAAGTGTGGATTTGTGGATACTCCATTGTTAAATGGGCCAGGAAACAAGCAGAGACATGGACTTACGGAAACAGCTGGGAAGAGCCTACAGTGAGGTGGAAATCATATGGTCCAGGTGGGGGGAATGAGATGGAGACAGTTGATGCGGATGTTGTTTGAATTAAGGGACAGAAGATGGATGGCAGATTTGTTGATCATTCATTTGGGGGGAAAAGACTGAATACAATGCACCAGGCTAGAAATAATAAAAATGATGAAAAAATAACTGGGCCTTATTAAGAAATTATGGAAGGGCACAGAAGTGGTATGGACACAATTGTTGCCACAAAGATTATGGAGAGGTGGCCAGAAACCCACGGCCATTGACAAAGCAAGAAAAGAAATTAACAGAGAAATGTCTGGTTTCTGCAGAGCTACAGGAATAGGGGTGTTATGACATGATGACATCAAGTTTGGGGTGCCAGTATACTTTAGACAGGACGGGTGCACTATCATTTTTAGAGGCTGAAATATATTTGATGAATTGTATGGATGTGGTGGATGGGTTTCTAAAGAAAAGGAAAGTAGGGGGGGTGTGAGGAACTCATGGTGGCAACAGTAAGGGCAGACACAAGTAATCATAGTTCAAGGGTGTTTATTAAAATGTATAATGGGTGAGAAAAACTCCTAATCTAAACCTAAATCTAAGATGGGAGCAAGCTACGACCATCAAATAATAATAAGACAGTCCTAGTGGTCGTCTTTTGAAATAAAAAGGGCATATACTAAAAAAAACAATGGAAATATACAAAAATGTCACCCTCATTTGTGCGCCCCCCAAGTCACTGCGACTTACCAACAAAATACCAACTCCCATTACTGCACCCAGAGCGGGGGTTGCAGGCAACCTTTTTATTTTTTTAAAAGCACCCTGAGGCGTCAGCTCCAACTCATGTAAGTGGGAGGAACCAACGCCGCAGGGATAGTGGGGAGTCAGCAGCGCACACAGAAGTGTGCCTCAGTAAAGGTAAGTGGGGTGGGGGTTTTGCTAGAGGTATGTGGGGTGGGGGACATGGGCAAAGGGATCTATTTGATCAGTGCGCTTCACCGTAATTGGCGTCAACATTTTCATCAGCGCAGTTACAGGCAGTGCAGTGATCACATAGATTCAAAAAACATATTGCCAATCCTTACAACTAAGTTACAAAATAGTGGGGGATAATGTTCTCAAGAAAAGAAAGAAGTGTTCACCAAATAATAAGTCAGGATGGTATGGTTGGGGTCTCCCTTCCCCACGTTTTTAGCACAGGACAAGGCAGGACCTTTGAGCACAGCGCATTCCTGGGCCTCGCCAGCACGAGGTTACAGTTCCTTTCAACAATGCCAGGACCTTCTGTGGCCAAGTCTCTTTCCTTTAAAGTCTCTTGCTGTAGAGGCCTGCTGAACCATAAACAATAAACAAAACAAAAGTTCCTTTGGTAGCTTTCACGTTGGGCGATTGCTCTTCGCCCCTTGGATCCCGCTCTGCCGGGATCTGATCCTTCTTGTAACGTTCGCATCCCTCAGTCGGGTTCACATTTGCCAGTTAACTACCATTAATTGTGGATATCCCTCAACCGGGTTCACATTTGTCATCACAATGTTCATAGATGCTTTAACACTATGCAGAATTCACTTCTCTTGGTTTTCCAGCTGCCAGTCAGGCTTTCTCTTAAGCCCCAGTCAGGCTTTCTCTTAGCTCGTAGTCAGGCTTCACTCATTCATAGTTCAATCAGTGTTCTCCAATGTGTCAAAGACGCTCGAGTGTATGAGGGGTTTTTGTTCAACCCTCCTAGGACCACTTTGACACTTCACACCGGCCTCTCCTATGGCCTCTTGGCTCTCATAGTTTAAACAAAACAACATAACCCAAAAAAGGCTTCAGTCAGAGTCCCCTGCGATGCCGGACCACTCTGCTTCTGAACCTTTTAGTGGGGTTTCTTGAAAGTTCATTTGCACAAGTTCTTTGTTCAACAAGGTTTCCATTTGCAACCTTGGGCCCAGCACAGTTCGGTTTTACTATCTGTCTTCTCCAACTCACCGGCTTTGCTGAACTGTTGGAGTTTCTTGTCTCAGTAGTCAAGGAAGGAACCAGGCGGCAAATGCTTCTCCCCGCTTTGACTATCAGCGTGGGAGGGCCCGGTGTGCCATTGGCACCTGTCACACCACACACCAGCTGAACTGTCTTATGATTTCCCTTTCCGAGGCTTCACAGGTCTGATTTGAAAAGGGCAAGGGCAATTCCCTCCTCGTCTTCCGACCAGGTCTCTCCACCGTTCTCCTCTGTTTGAACTGCCAGTCTGGAGTAACTGCTTCCTTGTGCGTTCGGCCTTGCTTGAAGTGTGCTTTCCTGCTCCACCTTTTATCCCTGTGGAGAAGGGAAAGGGCTGTCAGGTGTGCATAGTTATTGTCAAGTGCCTGACTCTGCCTGACCCTTGTGTTGGGACATGTCAGGTAAATGGCTCTGGTGTTAGTCCATTGTTCGTCAAAGTGTAGGAAAGTGTTCGTGTTGGAGAACATGTGGGGGGTAGAACTGCTGAATATCATACGGGGTAAGATGGGGAAAGGTGTTGTAGGGTAGGGGGTACTGTGTATCACCCGTCGGTGTCCCACTTCCACTCCCCGAGGAACCCCCATCCAGGTGATACTCCCGCACTGGTCCACCCCCAGGAACTGGATCCAATAGCGATGGCTGTGTCCTGGCCACCGGGATGACAGGTCTCCGAGGACTAGCGGGTGAGACACCTTCAGGTTTCTCCTAGGGGGCAGCGGAAAACAATCTGGAGAGGGTCACGCTGAGTGCCGGAACAAAGTATTGATAGCAGAAAAACAATAGGAAAGGTTACCAATAGCTGAAGTGGTTTTAAAGGTCACAATAAGAGAACAGAAGGAGATGAAAAATAAATGAATATACATTATCCTAGAGCGGGCAGCCATGAACAAGAGAAAGAAAGAAAAAAGCAGAAAGAAGAGAGAAAGAGCAAGGAGAGAAAGAAAGTGGGGAATAAGAACGAAGAGCAGAAGGAGAGAAACAAAGTACAAGGAAAGTCAAGGGAGGGGAAGAAAAAGATGATAACAATGATAACTATTGAAAGCGGACCTGCCTTCAATAAAAGCAGACTTTCATCTAAAAGAAATGTAGTTAGAGTTTTTATTCAGTAACCACTCTCGCACAAAGAGGGCCCCGTGGGCAGGAAGGAACGATCCTGCTCACAGGGACATTGTGTGTGGAAGCGACAGGAGAACAGGATGACGTGTGACATCGGTCTTCACTGATTGGATGGTGGGACAGCGTTGCATGTCATCCAGATGAAGAACTCCTTCCTCGCGAGAATTCAAAGGGGAAAGACGCAATGGACCTCCCACTCGACCCTGAGGGAATTTGAATGAGGGGTGGCTTGATTTAAGGCAGGGACGGTTGTTCAATATGTGATAAATGGTTTTGAACATGAGATTTATGGTGTTAGCGTTGATAATACATGTTTGTTATACAAAACATTTTAAAATAAATAATTAATCTTGGGTAGGTGTCGCTAAAGCAAGGTTCCCGGAACAGAGTATCGAGAGCATAAATACCGTAGGAAAGGTTAACAATAGCTGAAGTGGTCATAATAAGAGAATAGAAGGGGATGATGAATAAAAGAAAAGAGAACACATATACTTGGTTCTAGAGCGGGCAAGTATTAACAAGAGAAAGAAAACAAAAAGCAGAAAGAAGAGAGAAAGAGCAAGGAGAGATAAAATGTGGGGAATAAGAAGGAAGAGCGGAAGGAAAGAATTAAAGTACAAGGAAAGATAGGGGAGGGGACGAGAAACATAACAATGTTAATGTTAAAGGACATTTTTACTGCACACTGTCACCACCGGAACAGTCACCTGACGCTCTTACGGATCTGAAACGAAAGGGGGTTTGTTAGGCGTGTTAGTAGGACAAAGTTTGGAGGAGAGCAAGGGAGCTGTGAAGTACTGTTGGAAGCTTCGATTCGGTTAACACCGTTCGCCAAGCATATTGGTGTGTTATTTGTTTCTGAGTCCATTGTGTGCTGTTGTTTGTGGGTCTGTGTGGTGTGGTTGTTGTTGCAGTGTGGTGAAGTGCGTGTGGATTGCTGCGGCTTTAAAATGTGTGGTTGTGTTTGGTTAGAGTGTGACAGGTGTGTGAGGAGAGGAGAGCTTTTTAGTGGCTTTTGGGGTTGGTTAGTATCCTTGTTGTTAGGAGAGATGCATATTCCTATTGCATCTCCTTCATAATTTCTAGATGGTTGTTTCTTTTCGATGATTACATTTTAGCGTGATAAGGCTGTCTCATCTCTTTGTCATTATGCTAAGTTAGCTACTTTCATGTTTCCATCTTTCTATTCGGCTATCCCTTTTATCCCAGTTTGTCTTTGCTGCAACATAGGTTTGGATTGATTTACTGAAGAAAGGGATTTGTTGTAAAGAAAGTTTTGTATGTTAATGATTGTAAGTGGACCTGCCGTGAATACACGTGCCCTTTCATCTAAAAGAAATTAAGTTTTTATTCAGTAACCACTCTCGCCTAAGGGAGCAGGAGAGCTTGTGCTGCAGGTATGGATGGGCAGCAGGAGGAGGGGCACGAGGATGCAGATGAGGGGAAGCAGGTAGTATATGAAGAGGTAGTAGAATAGATGGAGACAGATGCAAGTCAGGATCTGGAAAAAGAGACTGATGCTGGGAAGGATATGGATACAGATATGGGTCAGGAGAAAGTGAGCAGGACGAGAAATAGTTTGAGATGGAGCAGGAGAAGGGGGAGGAAGCCGACCAAGCTCATACTGGTGCTTCTCGCCCCCTGGAGGGGGCAAGGCAAGACAGAGATTGGAAAAACAACGCACAAAGAGGTGTGTGAAGTTGTGTTCAAGCTCTGCATTATGGTAGTAATAACGTTGTATTTATGTTTGCGGTCACTTCAAAAGCGACCGCAAACATAAATACGTTTTTAAAGCTGCGGTTTTATTTCTAAGTTTTCCGGGCTCCTCCAGCCCGGAAAACTTAGAAAAAAACCTGCAGCTAGTGCTTATTTTTTGTAAAAAAAAATAAATAGCACTTACCGAGATTCAACTGCAGCTTTCCTGCTCTGGTCTCCGTTCCCCGTCCTCCGCCTACAGCACTAATGAAGGGAAAGCCACCCAGCGGTAGCCTTTGTTTACTACAGCTGGCTGGCTTTTCCTTCATTAGTGCCGCAAAAGCCAGCACAGGAGGGCCTCCATTTCACAAAATGGCTGCGCCCCTGTGCTTGCTTTTGCGAATTTTGAGCTTGAATAGCTCAAAATGTTACATAGGAAGTTTTAAAACGGAGAATGCTAGTATTTTTTTTTTTATGTTGCCTATCTATTTTTTAAATACAATTTTTTACTAGACCATCCCTTTAAGAATTTATTCAGCATAAAGGAATTCTATGGGATTGAATAATCTAATTCATCGTGTACATGGTTGTATATACAAATATGAATTATAATAGATAAATAATATATTGAATAGAACCACCAGTAGTAGAATCAATTCATTTTTTGTATTTATTACTTTACAAAAAATGAAAGATAAAATAAATATGCGAACATTTCCGGGTAAACAGAACAAATGCAGCAGATTAAACTAAACATGATATAAAAAATTAACAAAGCTCATACTTTAAACAATCAATTTCAGAGCCAAAACAACTAAAATAGAAATCTGGTACACAAGAAGGCTGAAAATGAAAATAGAGAACTCAAAATGTGGGTAACAATTTTAAACATAAAACACAAATAGCAATTTAGATGCAAACACTCTTGCACAGTAACTAGCTTGCCCTGATAACACCAATATACATACATACATGTGAACATGTTTTCTCCAATGGCCATAAATTGGCCAGCTTTGAGTTATATTGAATGTGTTACTGGGAGCTAATAAGTAAGATCAAATTAAAGACTCAGCATTATTTGAGATTATGTTGCTAGCAAAATGTTGGGAAGAGGCTGTTGATTAGGACCAAATTGAAGAGTCGTCCTTTTGTAGTTTTTGTTAATGCCTCATTGCATTAAGTGTTCCTGATTGAATGAGGAGCGTATTCCATAGGCTCTCACTCCCCAGCCAGCACTCTTGTTGAGGTGGTCTAAAAAGTCCCAAATAACCCAGTGGAACTGATTTCAATCCAAAGCAGACTGAATGATGGAGCAGACAAAGTGCAAGTCAAAATCCAGCTTTATTGTCATCCAAATAAAGCAGGCAGAGCACACCCATTAAAGTCTCATGGATCTCAGACAGCAAACAAAAACAGTTGTGTATGTATTACCAACGCATAAACCATGATTTCACAATATAATACCAAGCACAAACCCTACCAGGATCAGGGATTGGTTAGTGGGTTTGACTATATAGATCATATTACATCAAGAATGCATTCACAACATTCTGAAATGAGTTTGTATAAGCACAACATTCTGAAAGGAGTTTGTATAAGCACAGCTATGAATCAATTGGATCAGACTCTTTCTGGGACTACTGCCTAAATTCCGACTCAATCCAAATGCACATTGCACTTTACTCAGTTTGGAAAATAGTGGATAAGCGCCTGGTAGCATGATACTATTGGTAATATGTAGTGGCTGTTTTTGACATTGTATTGTATTCGGTTATTTATATAGCACTCTTTCCCCATTTGTATGGCTTCAATGCGCATTGTAGCTGGAACGCCCTTGGTGACTGCTGTCAATGTGGTTTAGGTTCTAAGAGTTTAGCGTAAGTGATGCTTGTGTGCGTTTTTGCTGGCTTAGGATTTAGGTGGTTGGCCAGGCTCCGGCACAAATTTAGGCACGTGTGTGGGCACTGTTGGTGGTTTCGAATTGAGTGCTATTGTTGAAGATTCGATGTGAGTCCATATATACTGACTTTTCTTTCATTGGTAGTCACTGTATGCTAGTGGCAGAGGTGTTGAGGTACGTTAGGGGTTTCAGTGTGGACGGCTATGTGCACTCCTAGACCGGAATAACATAGCCATAGCTGCATTCTATTGTGTATGGATGTTTGGCCGTGCCTTTGGCCTGTGTCCACAGAGGTGGTGTAAGGTGTACATACTGCATGCTTTCATTAGTTTCGACTGCAGCGTTCTTTTATTTTTCTTTGACCACTGTGGACGGCATGGTCTCATTGTTCGTGGGCTCTCTGGAGTGAAAGTCTGAGCAGCGAGTGCAAGAGAGGTTTATTGCGGAGAGCCTCAGCGAGTGCTGCCAGCTTCCCTTGTGTATTTATCGGGTAGGAGTGTTGTTGTGCATGGGGCAATAGTTTGTCAAGGTCAGCCAATGTGAACGCTGCTGTTATACATTCTGTAATAGGATGAGGAGTAAGGTTTATTGCGGTGTGCCTCAGCGATTGCTCCTGGCTTCCATGTGGCATTTATGAGGTTGGAGTGCATGTGAGCCATGGTTTGGGTAGAATGAATGGGTAGGTTAGCTGCAGATGACTCAGTACTAAGTACTAGACAATCCTACTAGTCCCATTAATTATGGGTTCTTAAAGTAATTTGAATTGGGGTACTTTTAAAATCTATTTTTAGTGGTTGAATATTCTTTTAAAGTTTGTTTTAGATGATAAAGCCTCAAGGAAATGTGTAACATTTTACCCATATTTATGAACAGTATTAAATCCTGTGAAGTCATATCGATCATTAAGTCAGCTAGACAGTAATCTTGTTAGACTGTAATAAACGGATGTAATCATTTTATTGTCTTTTGTTAAAGTTCTAATTGAATAATACATAAATATAAAAGTATAATTATTGACATGCAGATAAATCTGTGTCTTCTGCATACAAATGATATTTAATGACATTGAAGATCGAAGTTGGAGAAAAGAGACATCAGCGGCTGGATGTAGGTATGAAAAATAAAAGGGAACAGAGAGGACCCTTCATGCACCACACAGGTCACAGGGACCCTGCTGAGTGCGTTCCTGCAGGAAAGACCAAAACCAGCTCAGAGCTTGCTGGGTTATGCCTGCAACTTCGGATAGGCCTAGATAATAGAATATTGTAATTTAGAGTGTGAAATGCCGCTGAAAGATCCAGCATACCAAGTAATGTGCAGGCACCTCATCAGCGTATTTCAGGATGTCATCCCACACAGCCACCAAGTCAGCTTCCATTCCATGGGATGGGCGAAACCCAGATTGGAAGGAATCTCTAAAAATGGACATTTCTCCCCATGATGCTGTAGTTGTAGCATGAGCTCTTTTTCCAAATCCTTTGCAGGCGAGGTATTGTCACTGTCCACAAAAAGATGTTGCACTGAGTTACTGCCACTAAATTTAATCTCCTGAGAGCTGCAGCTTCCAAATTATTCTGCAATGTGCTTCTCCTCAATCTGACAAGCAATGGAATATGCTTTTGTCATGCAAAATAACTATAAGTCACAAAAAGTAGCTTATCATACTTCAGTTTTCTACCTCTCCCTAAACTAAGTCCTAGCTTAATTTCTTCCTCTCCCCAACTAAATCCTATCAATGATGTACCGATCCCTAAGCTAAATCCTATTCCCTCAAATTCTGTGCAATCTCCTACCCCTGCCTACAAACGTCTGATCCCATTATGGAGCCACTGATGATCTCTTTCTACCACTGAGTTCCAAACCACCGTAAACAGCTGCCAAATCACCCACAAAGTTCAGGAATGCCTATTCAGTTGAAACAGCCAAAGGTAGGGGGATTCTTGTTATGCCCAAGAAATGTTCACACAGGCTTATTAATAAGAGATATGGTTAGATAATGACTCCATAGCATTGGATGAACTTTAAAGTACTAAGCAGTCAACCATTTCTGGTATTTCCCCTAAAGCTCAAAACTCTATACCTTGGAACTGTCTCAGTCACCATCACAGGATCTTGAAGAAATGCTTCCAATGAATGACAAGAAGGTCACACAACCAGGTTGCATCCCACTTCTCCCAGGGATACCTTGAAGAGTTGGCTTTTCCAACTGTGGTAGCTAGTCCAGCAAAACAGTCCTTTTCAGTTTCTGCACATTCCAGTGGAAGTTCCTGAAAGGCAGGTAAGCAGTCCTTCAGAGTCAGCTGATCCAAGCAGAGTCTTCCTCACAGTCCCTCACAGTGAAGAATCCAGGCAGTTTACAGATGAGTGGTCCACCAGCAGTAGCTTCAATACCCCATTATGCAAGTCTTAAGTCTGTGGACAGTGATTAGACCGGGCTAATCATGAACTCATGTTGTGCACCTTTTGCTACACTGTGACATCACTTCCAGTTTTTTCAGTCTCACTTTGCTTCCCAATGGACAAAGGATTGACTAGGACCATTTACTGGAGCAAAGATCCCATGACTCATTGAACCATGTGTGATCGGTGGAAGCAGCCCTACAGATACGGGGTGTATCGGCCACTTTCACTCACCAAAAATTGGCAAATACTCCCCAAAAATAAAAATAGGGAGTAAAAATACTCCCAATAAAAAAATACGAGACATTTAGAATCTTGAACACCTGCTTATACCCTTTAAGCTCTACTGTTTTTCTGCCCGATCAGAAGAAGTAAATATGTGTCTTTAATGTGAATGAATAACTAGGTGCAAAGAAATCATTATTACATAAGCATTTCCGTTTTTCAGTTAAATCATATATTTGCTTGTTTATAAAATCCTCTCATTGGGAATTGGATTTACATTTTTACTCCCTAAAAAATAATTGTACTCCCAGCTACAAAAAATAGGGAGTAAAATACTCCTACTTCCAAATCTTATCTGGAGCACTAGGTGGAGGATTATGAGTTATTATTAAATACTAGCATTGCTCTGGGCAACCTTCCAAGCCATCAGTCTTTTATCCCATATGCGAAACAGCTGTCAGGCCAATTCCCCCAGAATGAATTAACTCAGGTGAAATAAGCCTGTCTGACATTTAGGTGAAACTTTTAAACATTCTTAAACTATGTTTTAGGGTTAGGATTTATTTGACACTAGGTTCGTTTTTGTCAATCTACCTTTCATAAAATTTCAGAAAATTGAATGTGTAGCCTGCTACCAGCAGGTGTTTTTAATATAATACTTTAATTGTTAATTTCTAGATCTTTATCCATAAAATCCTTGTGAAATGTGCCGCACTGTGGATATCAGAACATGACAGGGAGTGGAGTGGGAGCTTAAAATTGAAACTTTCACCCATGCCCCAATATTTTACCCATTCAATGTTCTTAGGACATTTACATAAGAAGGTATTAAAGGCCAGACAGTGAAATGGTTAGCATTGGGCCTGTAGGCCTCATGCATATGTCGCAGCCTGTGTATGCATTTTACTAAAATGTGCCTTCAGGTACATATTATGGAGGGCCTTTGCAGTCAGGCCCCTTTCGCCACAACACTCGGGCGATGTGTGACTCAAGTTGCGATTGTCTATTTACTGAAACACAAAGAGTTGTGGCCAGCATTTAATTTGGCAACAAAATGTATAATAATTGGGAACACACATATAAGTAGAAGGAAACCCTGTCGCACACCATTCCAGCATAACACTAGCGGAGGAACTAATCGGTTACCTAGTAGTCTTCTCCATCCAGATGGAATTACTGGGGGGAGACGACCTGCATTGGAGTGGCGATTGCCTGGTTTGTGGTTGTCAGCGCAGTCTACCCCTGTACAGATATAGACTACTTCAGGGGCTTTTGTTGAATAACCCTTTTCACTTGGATTAACTACCATACGGTCCTGTGACCTCATGAACTTTACAATGGTTCCTAAACATACTAATAAAAGGGACACGCTGGGCCTTTCCTTTCTCACTGAGCACAATCTATTGCTAACAGAATACACTGTTTTCCTGAGACAGTTTTACGGCACTGGGGCCAGAGTCATAGAAAAAGGCACATTTACCCTGCAAAGCCCACGTGCCGAATACGACTGTGTGTGACCCTGCGCAAATAGAAAATCTGCTCCTTGTAGTCACAGAATTTCCCACGCAAAACAACCCTATGCGCAAGGAGCGTCCAGAATGCCCACGACACGCCCTCATGCAAAAGGTACGCCGTTGTTTCATCGCCTGCTGTTACATCGCCAGGCTTTTAAACGTGCACATTACATTGTATGCACCATCAAATATTTTAGGGGGAGGTGGGAAAGGGCAAATAGGGGTTTGGACAGGCGGGCAATAGTAAAAAATAAGTGTGGGTGGGGAGATTGGGGGGACCCCAGCCCCAAGAAAAAAAAAAACCATGAGCACATTCGATGGAATGTGCACGTTTAAAAGCCTGGCGATGTAAAATCAGCCGATGAAATCACATGGAACCATGCAAATCATACAACAACCTTTGCGTCTACCTCAGCCCGACCTTCCAACACCCCGGAGAAGCTGCCTGCGAGCACCTCGTAACTTGGGTGCACCCTGAATGATACCAGCTCCTCATAACTTCTAAGTTAAGAGCACCTCGTAACTTGAAAGTTACGAGGACCCTGTAACTTGTAAGTTGTGAACCTTGTAACTTACAAGGTGCTTTTAACATATACATTGCAAGGTTCATAATTTACAAGTTATGAGGTGCTCGAAACTTGGGTGTACCCCTGCGATTATGATCAGTGTTTTGCATGCTTGTTTTTTCCTATGGGACTTTGGCCTTTGCGCCTACTATGATGTGGCATATGGGTTCTGGGATTTGCACAGGCTTTTTCGCGGCGCGAAGTTCCAAGTTCAAATCCATGAATACCATTATATTTGCGCAGCTATGGGCATGCGATTGCTTGGCCATGTACCGTCCCTCAACACTCCCACATTTTTGCAAGTTCTTCCTCATTCTGCATCTTCCGCCCCCTATTTTGTTCGAACTGTAGGCCCGGCCAACACTCTGCGTAGAGTCTGGTGCAAGGCGCTCGTTGACTCGCAGTGACGTGCCGGGCCTCTGTCAACTCCACGCAATGCCAGGAAAGTCCTGTGCAGTCGGTTCCATAAATCAAAGAATGCGGATTTGCATGCAGATTGGCATGCAAAGCCCTGATTTTCCATGCAAATATTTCCATGAATCAGACCCTTGGAGTCTGGCAATGTCGATCCCTATCACCTCAACCTGGTTTTTTAATGTGTACCACTGGCAGTCACACCAAGACACTTTGGTAGACTTCCCACTAGCTTGTCACGTCTAGAAGCTCCAACAAAATTCCTCCAATACTGGAGGGCTTGAAAACTGGTTGCATTCGGGATTTGACACTAACCCAATGGAGACAGAAGAAGAGGAGGAAGTTACTCATCCTTAAATGAAAATAGTACCGGCAAGTGAAAGCTAAGTGAGAAATAGACATGATAAGCTCTACTGTCGAAGCCAGTACTTGATCAGAGGGGTGATAAAGCAGAGCAAAGAGGGTGTTACAGCACACAAATGCGTGAGGAGACTGAATGCCTGAGGACATGCACATGACCACTGAGAAGAGGAGAGCCACAAAGGCAGTCAACAGAATTGAAGTGGTCCAAGGAGTAAAGCTGGTGATTGGAGAGTGAAAAGGGATGAAGCATCTTCGAGAAGGAGCAAAACTTAGAGTGCACAATTTGGATAAAGAAACTGCAATCTGAGAATCTATGGACTACCTGGAAATTGAGTCTAGTTTCTGAGACAAACTGACAAAACTAAAAGCTGTGGACCTACCGGTTCACAGCATTTAGATTTGTCAGGTTGTGTCCACTGAGTCCAGGATCCCAAAGAAAACTAATGAAGCTATGCTCTAATGAAACTGCACTCTGTGAAACTCCAGCGCATTCTAATGAAACTGCACTCTGTGAAACCCCAGCGCATTGTGAAACTGTGTCCAAGTTCCTGTAGTGAACTGGATAAACTGCCAATGGGAACCTGCTGCATACAAAGACATTGATTTGAGATTCCCTGCGTGTATTAAAGATACTACAGGCTGAGAAACTATTGTATCCTGGGACATTGAGTCCTAGGGCTCAGAACAACGGCAGCACTACTGCCAGGGAGCCAGCTGCACATGTATTTATATATTTATAAAGCGCTGTAGCCCACAGGCATCAGCAGCTTCTAACCACTCCTGGCCCAGTTCTTTGGTGAAGCCATGCCAATACTTTATTCCTCTCGGCTCTTTTCGACAAAGCTTCTCAATGTCGGTGATAAAAAGTTCCTATGGTCCATAACAAAGTCTCTAGTATTCTTCTCCATAAGTGCCAGCATTAGGGATTTTCTTACTCGCAAACTTCTAGACATGGCCGGTATGTACAAGCTTCCATTGGTCTGTAAGCCCCTAAAAGACCTGGCTTGGATTTATTTACAACAACTGGGGGTATAAAGTATTAGGCACCAGCAATCGCACACCTTCTTTAGGAGATGAAGACCAAGACCCAGCCATAGGGAGGGAAGCGATTTCAAAGCCCGGCCCGTCAGATATTTTCTGTATGGATTGTGGGGACAGGATCACTTTCCCTGATTGACAATCAGTCTGGCAACAGCTGTCCACTTTATCCAAATATTGGACTTCCCCAAGCAAAGTTAGAAATTCTGTTTGAGAAGAGTTATATATTTTCACTGGACGGAGTTACTCCACACATTTATCCAATTAATCCACCCATGTACATAAATCAGTGAAGCTGTTACACACGTTCAACTCCCTGGACTTGTGACCATTGTTGAGGGGTAAAGTGCGGCTGAGGACTGACCTCAGAGTCGGGCAGCAGCTGTGCTATAACAGGTGTATGTGGTTCAGGGTTAGCCTTAATCCCCAAGTCACCAGAAGAAGAGGATGGAGAGTTAGCCACAGGAGGAGAGGTTGGGATTTCAGAGCCATGCTTAGGCGAAATCAGAGCAGGTTTATTGGTTATCAGGGAGGTTGTTGGCTTTTTATGAATAGCTTTTCTTTTTATTACAGGCATAGTGCCCCTAAAACAACGCACATTGTGTGCAGTACAAATTTTGACAATGAGTGGCACCTCGCTCTCCATGGAAGGGCATTACCTGAGAGACTCAGCCTCCCACAGCTGCTATCCGGATAGCAAGTCCCTCCAAGCCGATGTACAGCCCCCCCCCTACCCCCCGAACACCAAATGCAATGAATTCACAAAGTGGTGGGACGCTGCAGCCCCAGTCATCAGAGCCAGCTCTCCGTGCAACAGCATGCTTACACACTGTCCAAGTTCACTGAATAAATTTAAGTACAACCCTGCAGAGACACCCCTATATGCTGAGGCACCTAGCCATAAGAACTAGAGCAATAAAGAAACAATGGTATAGAAAGCTGCATCAGACTGGAATAAGCTCTCATAACATTGAGAAGATAATTTCCTAGATAACTAGTGCATGCTGGGACATGGAGGCCAGGTCTTCAACATGAATTGTGGCATATCAACTATGAATAGCTGTTGTCCACTGGGACATTGAATCCTGCTACCCAGCGTGAATTGAAGGCATCCATTAGTGTACCACTGTTGTTTGATTATACATCGTATCCAGATACGCCAAACATGCTGCAAAAGACCAACAAGGAATTTCATTAGGATGTTGGGAGGCTGAGTCCAGCTTTCTAGTACAAACTGCGAAAAAGACAATTATTAAACCAACTACTACCTCCCGTGAGACTGTGTCCTGATTTCTCAGCTGAAACCCCAAAAGGCCAACTTGACCAACTCTCACCTCAAAATAAGAAGGGTGTGTGGAAACTTTGACAAGTCGACCATTATGTTTTTTTATGAATATCTCATCAAATATCATGAAAAACCAATGCAATTAAATTCTGCATTTAGCACGAAGCAATCCAAGAAAACTCAATGAGATCCTGCTGTGAGTAGTGTTGGCCAATGCGAAATGTAAAAGAAATACGAAAAAATGACAGAGTATTGGCCTAGTTCTCCAGACCGCGTCTAAGCCAAAATGTCTCTGATCCTCATGCACGCGTGGTCAGGTAGAATGACCAGGTTTGACCTGGTTGGAAAATGTACCTACTGACTTAGCCAATTGTATCCAGAGAGAAGTGAAAAAAATGATGCAGTCCCTATTTACAGAAGTGAGAGGGAGCATGTGAGGACAGTAAAAAGGGTTTTAAATGGGACAATGAAGTCCCCTTGTGAAGCTGAATGCCTTTGACTGTAATGTCCTGGTGTGGCTATCAGCAGAGAGCAGCCAGTTTAGCATATGAAAGTGTTTGCCCCGTACCACTGTAACCCACAGTGTTTTGTCACTCACCCTTTATGCCCCAAGTGTATGTGGCAACCTGTTCATACCCCCTTTTTTTTGTTAATAAAATACGTTTTCAGGTACTGCAACCATTATGCAGGGCCTTCGCATGTCCCCACCCCTCCCACTATCCAGGGGTAAACATATGCCACAAGGAGATCTGTTTAAAGAAACTCAGTGAGGTCAGGCCGGCGATATTTAGCTCTCATGCTCTGGTGGAGCCAAAAACGGTTGCAGAGTCCAGCTAAAGAAATGACGTGTCTGGGGAAACACACATAGGTAGACAGAATCTCTCTCACGCGCTGTATCACTATGAAGACCTAACAAGTTCAATATAAAAGCTCTAGCTGAAGCTAATTTACGTTACATTACCAAGCGTGGTTAGTGCTTCTCGCACTGAGCAGCAAAAGCAGCACACAAGCATCCATGCCCGCATGCACAGGAACATGCACACGTTCATGCACTCGCGATCAAAGGGTCATTTTATGTAGTGACTATGGAGTGTGATATAGCTAATGTTTTAAGGACTGCTGGTAGACATCATCTCCATCAATGCTGTATGATCATGCTTGAAACGTAAACTGTACAATTGTTAAAAAAGTCAGGAAATGTGTGTTTTGTTTCAATAAAAAGAGAAAAGGTGACATGTCAAAGGGGCAGTTTTATAAAAGTTGTACATTGCACTGAAACGACTGCTTATACCTTCATTTACATGAGAGCAGTCCTCTCGGTTCCAATTGTAATTGTTTTATGTATACAATGTAGTTTGGGCACACAAAGCCAGAAGGGACTGCCTTTACAGGCACACACTACACACGGTCTTTGACTTAATTGTAATGTGGACGGCATTTGCATGAATCCCGCTGGATTCCGCCTGCATTTGGCGGGCGCAAACACCACGCTCAATGCCATGCGGATTCGAGCTTCTTTCCCCACCAGCAGGAAAGTCATTGAGGATGATGATGCATCTGCGAGGGGGGGAGGAGGTGGGGGTGGAAATGGATGCTGACGTCATGCAACGCCTCCAGCTCCATGCAGAACACGTATGAATGTGGCATGGTTCGCAACGTCCCGGCAGAGAGCATATCTTTGCCAGTAAATAGCAAACTGCATCCTCATCCCTCTGGGCACCGCTTGTATTTGAATTTGAGGTCCCGATGGGTGAAATTCGCCTACATTTTAGCTTCTCCTCAGAATGGATTTCTTTCCTTGATTCGTCACCTTTGGGTGAAAAAATAGTTTCTGTATTTTTGAATTGTGCAATTTGAGTGTCAGTCAATTAGCGGAATGAAACTTTTCATGGGCCTCCTAGCTTGCCGAAAATGTGGGCGCCTGAATTAAAAGTGCTTCTAGACAAAATTACGGTGGGCCATACAGAGACAATGGGCCTCATTACGGGTCCAGCGGTAAGCCTGGCGGTAAAACCGGCAGGTTGCCACCAGACCTAAAAAAAAATTTCCAGCGCCTGACTACCCGTTGCCACCGGGCTATTCCGAGTCCAGTGGCTGGAAAGTCAGGCGCCAGTAATTTTGTTAGTCCACATTCCCATGGAGTCCTAATGGGGACACAGGAGCACCAGCACCGTTAAAGACGGTGCCATTGCTTCCGTGAGAACTCTGCGAGCGGGTGCTGTCCCGCCCGGCATGTTTGACCCTGGTGGGCGGGACGGCATCCGCCCGCAGAGTTGTAGTGTGCCGGTCCAGAAACAACGGTGCTAGTAGGCTTACCGACACCATTGTTTCCAGACCAGCACTATATTAATGAGGCCCAATGTCCAATTTGGCTCTGCTCGTGAAGTTGGTAAAACGGATTGAGCACAGAATACAGCAAATGTTGTCCAGTTTGCCCACCCCTACTTCTGCCTGTGCCTTCTAGAGGCACCAGATTACGGAAGTGTGTAGAAAGCCACTGATGTGTTTAAGCCAGTCTCCTTTGTACTGGAGCACAGCTGAGACAAACAACAAATAAACACAACACCCACCACTATCCCCCTTCTATCCTCGTTGGCAAGGTTACTTACCCACACACAATTGATCTGAATTTTTGAGAATTTCTTAAACACATAAGATCAATATGATGAACTCTGTATGTTTGTGACACCTAAATTGAAGGTTGACCACAATTCATGTGGTCGTGATCACAGACCGGGCACTTGCTTGACAACAATATTCACTGGAAGCAGGCAGCCGTGTGAAATGTCACGTATTTATAGGGTACGGCATATGGCTATGGTGCTTTCCCAAACAAGAATTAAGGACCATATAAACTTAATTAGCTATGACTTCAGCCAGCTGGTGTTTGTCATCTCTCAGCAGTAAACGCCATATTCCATGGCTTCCCCCGAAAATCATGAGAAATTGTGATATCGCTGGAACGCGGGCTCGATTCTTTCGAGGCCACTGAACCCAAATGCGACAACGGTAGTTTAAAATGCATGTTAATACTCAGGCATATATGATCTTCCAATTATTTTGTATCTGTGGTTTTCTTGATTGGCATCTCCAAGCCATTCCCCAATACCGGCCCCCATGAGCCTGCAGGACATGCGTGCAATTTGATGATGCACTTGTTAAATATATGGAGAGCCACCAGTGATCCCTCATGAACTGGTTTAACTGTGCCAGTGCGCCAGGCCTACCGGGATTCCTTATGGAATTTCCGGATGAACATTCACACTTATACGAGCGGTCAGCTCTGCACCTCATAGCAATGTATTATAAGCGTGTTTTCATGGAGCTTCACTTAATATATCAATGCCCTTATCACTACAACCCACCCTTCTTTAACACGGCTATCTTGTGCTCATGGTCAGTCACACAGTGGTGAGTTAATGTTGTCTGCTTTGACGGCATGAACCAGAGTAAACAACCCTGTTGGTGACACCTGTGGACGCTGGAGAAGAACATACACTTAACGTTTTAGGAAATCACGTGTCACCATGGTAAGGTGAAGGTCGCTCTCCAATGTAATGCATGTCAACATTGTCTTTCTCTGTTCAGTATTGATGCCTTTTGCTTTCAATTATGTCATTTCTCCAATTAAGAAAGCTATGAATAGAGTAATTTAAATATTCATATGTATGTGTACTTGCAGAAATGCACCACTAAGAGTAGCACAGTTATCATTCGGGACGGGTAAAAAAAAAGATCATTGTTATACCATCCTTTCTAAACTCTAACCTCATTGCTCAAAATATTGATTCTAAAGACAAAAAAAACTTGGTGGCGATGCTGTGAATGCATCCACATGAGTACAAGTTGTTTCACAATCCAGATGTTGGACATCATAGTGTGTAATTTCTAAGCATGATCACAGTTAGGTGATCCTGAAAAGAGAGAGACAAGGACACATTTTCAGCCCTAAATCCAACAAACCCGATGGCAGGAAATGATATATTCTGCATTTTTTTCATATAACGTTGGCCAATTCATCTGCATTTCGCAGCTGATATTGTAACTTGTTGCTGTGAATAACTGTGGATACGTGGAAATATGGGCAGGCAAACCGATGGGTCTATCGTCATCAGATGGCCACTCAGAGGACCCTGACCAAATGGTTCCGGAAGAATCCATTCATCAGTAGAGTAACACTTCGGCACAAACATGCTGGCAGTCAGTGTCTATTGAAGACATTAACATGTTTTTAATAAGATCAGTTAGTTCTTGTGTTAGGTTGTAGAACACACAGTGACACAGCTGGGAACAATTCTTCCTTTGTTTATGTTGTACTATAACATCAATGGCCTAAAGACTAAGATACCTCCCTCCACCTCAACCGTCCTCCCTTCACCGTATTCCACATTCCAGTTCTACCGTCTCCAGCTTCCTCCTCACCACATTCTTCGTATGAGACATACTTCTAATAAATGTAATTAGCAAAACACCTCCCTTCCTTCCCCATCCTCCTCCTCGTATCCTGTGTTCAGGTCGTTAATGTTACAGTAAAGCACAAATAAAAAAAACAATTGTACCCACCTATGGGCAACTGTGTGTTCTCCTTGAAGCCTGATAACACAGGTGCTCGGAATCCATCTGACTTTCCCTCAGAAAACTCTCTGTTGCAATATTTATCCAAATCAAAAATCACAAACTTTCTCATGAGCTTTCTCATGTTCTTAAATTTATCAGATAGATTCTTAAACTTGTTAAAGTACTCAATCAGTCCTAGGAATGCAGCAACATCTGTCTTATTTCTGGGTTCTGGCATTTCACAGAAAACCAGCAATGTATCAAGTTTGGGGTGCACCCCATTCCCAGATATTTAATGGCCTTAATATGTCACCCTGCTGTTCCTGAACTCAAATATATTCACTGCATACATCATCTTGATAATTCATCACACCACCCTCATTCACCAATAACTTGTACATAACGTTCTGGGATGCACTTGCTACCGATACCAGTCCAAACGGCATCCTCTTGCAGTGATCGAGTCCAAACGGTGTGATAAAGGTTGTCAAATCATGGAGCCTGGATGAAGCTCTATCCGATGGTATGCTGATTTCAACTCCAGTAGAGAAAACATTTTTGCTCCTGATACACTCATCAGCAATTCATCTAACTTCGGGAGAGGACATTTTGCTTCCACTAAATTCTTATTCAGATTATGTAGGTATGTGCAAAGTCTCACTGCTACATTGGTATTCAATAGCTTCTATAACTGTTACGCTCACCTGACTCCCACAGAGGCGTCGATCTGAACTGGACAGCTGCGGTCTCCACCAATGTGATGCGTACGGCCGAGATGACAGACTGGACTGGCCCACCTAACTTCGTTTACTTGGCCCGTAGGAATATTCTTCTGCAAATGGAGAAAGGTAATTAACCACCCGTGGAGTTGAGCGGAAATCACCCCACCCCCATTGTTCTCCCGACTGATCACCTTTGATGTCCCCTCTTATAGTCTCACCTGATGGTTTGAAAAGATGAGCTCTCCATCCTGCATTGAGCGCAGGGGCGCGTAGATTAACCAGTTGCTTCACTGGCTCAGAGGAATTGGTCAGTTCCCGAACAATATTGACTCCGAGATTCCCAGCAAGACGCCGTAAGTATGTCGTTCATAAGAGTTCAAATGCCTGACTTTCACTCTTGTCCGATTCCTTGCAGGTTGCAGCTTGACCCTAGTGAAGAGTTCCTCGTGGCAACTGGTAATATTCTGGTAAGGATTTGTATTATCCAACACAGTTCGATGAAATAATGTCAATATGTAACCTGTTGCTTTCTCCCTTATTCAGGCACTGAGAGAAAGTATGAAGTCTCTGGGAATAATGCCTCCGGCGGTAAAATCAGGTAAGTCTATTGTGGTGAGGAGGGTTCCCCTTGTTGCTTTACTTTACTTTATTGCATTTGTACTGCGTAGCAATGAACCCGTGGGCAAGATGGCGCGGACGAGACTAGACAACAAGAAACATATAAGCGAAAGAGCTAGGGGAGAGAACCGAGGAATCAACTGGGCTTTATTCAAAGAGCCATGTTTTTAATTTTCTTTTGAAGGCCTCAAGAGTCGGTTCCAATCTAAGGTCCAGGGGAAGGCCCTTTGTTTCACCTTGCTGTCCTTTTGTTTCCCCTTAGGGGCCGGGGTTTGGTGAAGATGCAGTGGAAGCTGTGCCGACCCGTGAAGAGGAATAGTACCCCCGTTTGTAAAATCAGGTAAGTCTATGGGGGGTAACTAATATTCCTCTGTGTGTTCCCTTGGCTCACCTTGCTGTTCTTGTCTTCTCCTTAGTTGCCGGAGTGTAGTGAAACATGCAGGAAGATTCGGTGGAATGTGAAGATGCTGCGAAGGCCGGTGAGTTCAGTGCGGCGCTGCAGCAGGCGAGGCGACGCGCATAAAATAACTTCTTTCTTCTAGCTCGAAGACGCGATGGATCGGGAATTCAGGTAAGGATCAAAGGTATTGCTCTTGTTCTAACCTGTTCTCCTTCTTTCTCCCTTTTTCTAGGAGCTCCAAACTCGAGGTGGGTGTGGCAGAAGACTGGATGCAGACTTGCAGGCACAGTGAGCGTTACGCTGCTGGATGCAGAATAACGCGAAGCGTGTGCTGCTCTTCGGGCGTGGTTTAAATAGCCTCCAAAGTAGTCGCAGGTAAGTATTCCTCCCCAGCCTCACCCGAGTAAAAAATAGTCCCTAGGTAAAGTAGTCCCTTCCAAGCCTCTTTTGGCTTGGAGCTCTTGCAGCATGGTCTGCATCAGGTAAGTTTGCAGCATGGTCTGCATCAGGTAAGTTTTAATCTATGAGCCTGGCGCCTGTGGCACCAGGACTGACTCTCCATATGAGCCTGGCACCATAGGCGCCAGCACTGCACCCAAATAGCCCCTAGCAGGGGTTGTTGAGCTTGCTTGAGATAACTTGATGCCTGCTTCCGGGGTTGCTGGGCTTGGTCTGGGTCCCCGGGGGTAGGCATCATGACAAGAACACCCCCTTTTCCATACTTTTTAGATTGACTTCTAATTCCTCTCTCAACACCAAAGGGAGTGGATGCACCCTTGCTAGTTCTGGTAATGCTTCCCTCTTAAGTCTTATGCAATGAACAAAGTCTTTAAGACATCCTAGATGGTTTTCAAACACTTGTGGACACCATGTTTCCACCTCACTACTCTTCTCATTGTTGCCCAAATGTACTTCTTCCATGGCCAACACTTGCTCCGAGTGAATAGGATTTAGTTTTAAAGTTAGTTTATTGCAGGAGAGTACAGGGACGTCATTTCACCAAAATGCCAGGCGTAGCGGAAGTAGCATCACACACCCAATGACATCACAGGAAATGATGGCATGTGACCTTTGACCTCAAAGCCATCATGTGGCATTTAACCCTGTTGTTGGCACCTACAGTGATAGACTGGTATAAAAACACACAAAAGCTTACATTTCATGAAATACCAAACCGGTACTAAAGCAGAAATAAGACTTCTTTAGATACCAAGCACATTTTAAGATTGGAGCTGCTTTAATATGCCATGGAGGGGGCTCATGTTATGACGGGGTAGACCCAATAGAACCAACATAAGCCAGGGACACTGCCATGCATATGCTACTTTAGCCTCCTTTTATTTTATTTTTTTTTTTAATTTGAATTTATAAAGCACCCAGCGACCCAGAGGCATTGTGGTGCTGTTACAGCAAGTTACTTAGTACAGTAAGGCAGTTATTACATAGGTAGTGAAGAGGTTGGTGTATGTTCAGTAACAGTGTAGATAAAGAGTTCCAAGGGTTACAGTGGAACAGGGTAGAGAAAGTACATTTGTAAAAGGTGTTAGTTAAATAACTTTGTTTTTAGCAGTTTTCTGAACACTGTGAGAGATTCTTCGCTTCTTAAGTTGAGAGTTAGTGCGTTCCAGGCTAATGGGGCTAATACTTCAAAGCTGGTGCCACCAGCTTTAGCTCTGTTGAACGCCAGGACCGATAGTAGGTGGGAGTATTGGTCACGTTTAGGTCTGTGGGCTGTATTCTGGTGTATTCTGTCTACGAGGTAGGCTGGGGCAGTCTTGGCGAGGCACTTGTGTATGATGGTAAGGGCTTTGAATGTTATACGTTCTCTGATTGGGAGCCAATGCGCGTCCTTTCTTGCCTGGGAGATGTGCTCTCTCTTGGGGATGCTGAGGGCGGCTCTGAGGGCATTATTGTGTGCAATCTGTAGTCTGGTAATGTTATTGGCAGAAGTGCCTATGAGAAGGATGTTACAGTAGTCAAGTTTTGCTCCAATTGTGGCTCTCGCAATGTTAAGGAGATTGCTTGTAGAAAGGTGGGGTTTTACTGCATTTATAATTTTTGTGGTGAGGGCAGCGGCGAATGATATGGCGCTGACTTGCCTGTCCATAGTTAGGGTAGAGTCCAGGTAAACCCCAAGGGCCTTCACTGATGTGGAGGCTGAAATGGTAGTATTATCAATAATGAATGAATTGTACTTCACATCCAGTTTTTTTAGGGCTTCTTTGGGGCCTACTAGCAGGATTTCAGTTTTTTCCTGTTTAAGCAGAGCCCATTGGCTGCCATCCAAGCCTGGATGTGTGCATATGTTAGCTGCAGGGTGTGGAGGTCTTGTTCGTAGTTTCCTGTTAAGGGGAGAAGAATTTGTGTGTCATCGGCATAGTTTGTAAAAGCTATGCCGAAGTCTTATAGCTCTCTGAAAAGTGGGAGGGTAAAGAGGTTGTAAAGGGTGGGGTCTCTACAGGATCCTTGTGGTACTCTGCATACAATCGGAGTTGGAGCTGCGGAGGCTTGGTCCGAAAAGACCTGCATAGCTCGGCCCTCCAAGAAGGAAGTGATCCAGGCGGTGGCCTCTTGGGAGAATTGTGCATTCCCAGCTAGATGTTTACATAAAATCTTGTGGTCAACCAAATCAAAGGCAACAGAGAGATCCAGGAGTGGGAGGAGTGACGATTGACCTTTGTCCATGGCTTCTAGTAGTTAGTTCTTGAGGTCTAATAGGGCTGCTTACGTGCCGTGACGAGGGCGGAAGCCAGATTGCCTTTTTCCTAATATGTTGTGGGTTTCCAGGTATGACTGTATCTGTATATAGGCAGCTCTGTACAATATGTTTAGCAGAAATGGTACGGTGGTGATTGGACGGTAGCTGTTAGGGGAGTCTGGGTCTAAGGTGGGTTTCTTTAATAGTGGTCAAACCCACGCTTCCTTAAGGGCTGATGGGACAGTGCTGTTGGCGAAGGAGGCATTTATGAAAGTGGTGACAAATGGGGCCAGAGCAGCTGCACAATCTTTAATTAGATTGGCTGGGCATATGTCTCCTTTACATAGTGAAGGTTTGATGCGTTTCATGATTAGTAAGACTTCAGGGATTGTTACTTCCCTGAATGAGAAGAGTGTAGGCTTGTTTGTGGAGTGTGGAGGGTCTTGGACCATCTGGAGGGTTGATGGCTCAGATGAGGAAGGAATGATCTTGGGCAGTTTGTCGTATTGAGTCTTGATTTTGTTTTGGAGAGTTGTGATTTTGTTTAACATGGCGTGTTGGATGTTGTTGCACCATGTTTTGTTTTTTTCTATAGGTTTTGTGGATGTGGGAGGGATGGAGAGTTCTTTGTAAATGGTGAATAACTCTTTTGATTGGGAGTTGGCTTTCTGGATTCTGGAATTGTATGAGGCGGCTTTGGCCTTGGCAATGGCCTGTTTATATTGTTTGGCGATTGTGGTGTATGTGTCTCTTGTGATGGTAGAAGGGTTTGTTTGCCATGCAGTTAGTGCTGCTCTTTTAGCAGTGCGGGTGTCTGAGAGTTCTTGTGTGAACCAAGAGTTCACATGTAGAATGTGCTTGGCTTTTTTGAATTCCAATGGGGCTATGGTGTCTAGTACCTTTCTTAGAGTGGTATTGTAATTCTCTACTAGTTCTGTAGGATCATTGGAATTTGGGTGGGCAAGCACCGAAGTGTCGAGGAGGGGGATAATTCATTCTGCGGTAAGAAGTTTCTTGGATCTAGCCATAGTGGCTGGTGCAGGTGAGTTTGGGTTGGCAGCTGTTTTGGAGGGTATGAAGAAGTGCAGTAGATGGTGATCGGTCCATGGGCATGGGGTATTGGAACTTATGTCTACTGCGCAGTTGTGATCCGCTATCCAATCTAATATACTACCTTTGATGTGGGTGGGCTCATTGACTAGCTGAGAGAATCCTAAGTCTAGGAGAGCTTTAGAGAGGGCAAGCCTTTCTTGTCTTTGGGGTCTTTGTAGCCGAAGTTGAGGTTGCCTAGAAGGATGACTCTTGTATTTGTTTTAAGGTTAGCTCCTAGTGTATGGATGATGTTGGATTGGAAGTCGGTGTGGGGCCTGGGGGCCGATATACAGTGTGGAGTGTTATGGTGTCGTTTGGAGATGGAGATATTTGTACTGATAGCATGTCATAGTTGTCCGCTTCAGTAATTTTTAGTTGCCTGGCGTTGAGGGATTCCCTAGTGATTATAGCGACACCTCCCCCTTTACTGGAGGTTCTGTCTTGGCGTATCATGATGTAGCCTGGTGGTAGGATTGGCAGATAGCAGGACCAGAAGCTACGTGTAGCCAGGTCTCAGTAATGGCTAGGATGTCTAGGTTTAAGTTGGTGATGAGATCGTGGATCTCCATGGTGTGCGCTGGGATGGAGCGTGCATTAATGAGTGCGCATTGGAGATGTGTTTTCTGATTTGTCCCTAGTTTAGTTTTAGGAGGGATGCTGGTGAGAGTGGCGATTTTACTATGGGTTTTTTTCAGTGGGAGGACCTTGGGTGATGGCATCTGCGTGGTTGACTTGATAGGGTATGTTTTAGTGTTGGCTGAGAGGCAGTGTGATCGGGTGCTAGCCTTTGATTTCTCAAGTGGAGCGGCATAGTGCGGGTTTCTGTTTGTATGCTGTGGGAAGTACTGTGTAGCATAGGACCTGGACAGGTAGGTGTAGAGCTCCTAGTGGAAGAGCCTATGGATAATGTTGGAAGGGCAGGTGTGGGTGGTACATTGTGGGACAGCAGCAAGGTGTGGTTTGCCATGTGGACTGAGTCGGTTTGTATCATTCTTGTGGTAGGTGAGGCTATTGTAAGTGGTGGAAGGAATGGTGTGGGCGGTATGCTGTGGGGGAGTGGGAGTTTGTGAGGCATTTTGGCTGTCGGTGCTGTGGGATTCTCACAGTCCGGGTCTCCTCTTTTGTCGGTGCCTCTCTCCACGTAGCTCTGGGGCCAGGGGGCCAAATCCACGAAGGCTAGATAGCCCTTGCTGTGGTGATGACCTCAAAAGTGTTCTGGAGGGCAGGCTTACCTATGAGTCGAGTGCCATGCATCCCAGGCAAATTCAGGTGTATGCCCCCCAACTATGCGCTGTATTTCATGGTGGGGGTCACTGTGGGCAATGTTTGGTGCGCTCTTGACTGCTTTTGAGAGTGTAATGGTTCCCATCAATTTCTTGCGGTGCAGGGAGGATGTCGCTTTTCCTATTGGGGAGTGGTTTTAGGCCAAATGACCACTGTCTCAATGCTCCATGCTCAATACTGGTCAGAACGGACGACTTCCGACTGAAGGCACTGAGCAGATCACGCCGCCCCGGTCTTTCCTTCGCCTTGCAGTGCAGACCCCAGTGCTCAGGGGGGTGGGGGGTGCTTCCAATATCCCAGGGAGTTTACTTTCTCTTGAGCCACCTGACTCTTCTGGGGAAAGGCCCAGCTTGTCGAAAGCCTGTTTCCTCTCTTGCGTCCCCCTATCATCTTACGATCCCTTGTTAGCTCTGGCGTGCCGTGGTTTGGAGGCAGACAGTCCTCCATGCCCCCCGCTGATCCACTTGGAGTCCGTCTTTCCTTTGTCGTCAACACCCTAGTTGCTCTTTTGGTACTGAAGGGTCCCAACCGCCCCTTTGTGCAGCCGCCAGCCACCTCGTTTCGGATACAAAGGTTGCTCGGGAAGAGTGGTGGAATTATGGGGATGGTATCAGCCTGAATCTGCATTGTAGGGGGCTGACCGCTTTATTAATGCCCCCCTATGCCTGCGCTTCTGAGGGTGCCGGTCTGAAAAGCACTTCTCTCAAAGATCAGGCGCTTTCAAGTCTCCAAGCTTCCAGGTTGTTTAAGGCTATGGGTTTTGCTGTGATGGGCCTACCGAAGGCACTTGCTCCTCTAATCTCCTGTGGGGCCTCAGACCGGGGATCCTTGCTGGCGTTTCACTCCCGTCACACTGCTGTCTCCCCTTTTCCACATTAAAGCACTAAGTTCAGCATTCTTCGCCTGCGGGGGAGATGTTTTAGGAACCTAGTGCTGGCCTGGGGGTATTGACCTGGAGGTTGGATGGATGATTTCCATATGTAACTCCACCTTAAATGCTCATTTCCCCTGATGCTCTCTTGCCACTTGTATAGGGCTTCCCAGGTCCAATACTAAGCCAGACTTGAAGGGATCTGCTTCAGGGCTGGATCCCGCTTCCACACCTCAGTTAGGGATGGGGGTGTCTTTCCTTTGGGGTTATGAAAGTCGTTTTCAGGCCTAATTGAGCCTCCGGGAGGCGAACAGGACTCTTTACCTCACTGGAGGTGCTTCCCCAACACTGTGCCTGTTCAACCCTGCGGTCACTCTGCAATTCCTCCGCTTACTTAGGGTGATCGGGTGCTGCTGCCGATCCACTTGCACTCTCACCGGGGGGCCCCCTGCCGCCCACGGAAGGGCCAGTGTATCAGAACAGCGCCTCTTTGTTTGGATTAGGCGTCACACATTCGCTGTGCCAACTAGCTAATTCGCTGATCGGAGGTTCCCCCCGGACTCCTCCTTTCTCGTTCGTGTGACTGCGCAGCTGGGAGCAGTGTCAATTCCGCCATGCACGCTTCGCCAGACTCTGCAGAGCGTTTTTACGGTCGGCTGGCCCCAGACACCTTCCTCCGTTCCGCTGGTGTTACGCAATTGGACGGCTCAGAGTTTAAATCACATGGATTTTTTCTATTCCTGCTGCAAAATGTGCTGTAAAATGTGTGGTTTCCACCTGGGGATGGGAACAGCTCCCTTGCGTCACTCAGTGTGGGAATCTCTGCCCCGCAGCAAAAATCAAAAGCTGCCACCTGTTAATATATGCACGGTAAATGAACATATCTTAAAGTGAAATGTACACATTTAGTTCAATTGACCTTTTCACTCAGAATATAGTGCACAAGACAAATGCATATTTGCCTTTCAAATAAAGTAGTCAACACTGGGAAAATAACATGAGAGGGTAGAATTTATAATAACTATGCTGTCAAAGTATAAAAGGTGCCCACCTTTTAAATCCTACAATGTATAATGAAATATAAGGAAAACAAAATCCAACCAGGAGACGTCTGCTTTAATGACACTTGTACGTTCATCCTTTCCCTGCTCACCCCCATGTTTGGCTTTCAACAATACTCTGTTTTATAACGAGAACTTGAAAAGTACATAAACCATAGTAAAGTACTCACACAAATATATAAATCCTTATAAAAATATTGCGAACTGAAATGCCCAGCGTGCACCATGCTTATTCTAAGCAGGCATCCACAAAAGCACTCGATGCTCCCATGCTGATGCCCAGACCACCCTTCCATACTGGATGATAGTTAATGATGCCACATTTGCTTGCTTAGTATGGGACTACATGGTACAGAATGCACACTGCCACATAGACGTCTCGTGTCTCAATCCATGTAAACTCATTCACCCAGACAAGATGCCCATACTGGCCATCGCTCACACCGTTCACCCGTTACCATTTGTGCCGAACCATCGCTTTCACTTGCTACGATTGGTGCTGAACAGAAGATCAGCCCCCACACCCCTCTCCACCACCGCCACCATCATCTCACCAGCCTGAAAACATATCACAGATGAAGCCTTCGAGAGCTGACATCATAGGACTATGCCTTGGCGCGTGTTTGTGCCTCCTTTTTCAGACAGCTACATTAGCGACAGCAGAGAGAATGCGAGGCCTCAAACATGCATTTTTAATAATGGGCATTACACAATTTAATGTGTCCCATATCCGTTTGTGCTCTACACACACTATGACCTACTGTACGATGAGCGAAGAGGACACACCCAAGCCCCGTCTCCTACCTGAGGGACAGCGCAGCTCGGGCCCATGCCCACTGCTGGCCAAGCAGCCTCTTCCGGTGACCCACCAGCCACGCTCAGGTCTGTGTGCCTGCCCACCGCCTGGATGCTGCTCCCTCCCCTGACTCTAGGGAACTAATTGGAGAGACAACACACACAAATTGCATTTGCCACGCCTTTCCCATTTGAATTACTTTCACTAGGAAGCCATTTGATCCCTGGAAGCCAATAGGTGCCAGAGGTCAAAGTGGGCGGGAGCAGTCGAGAGCGGTGCGTCTATACTTTTTAAAAAAAAGTTTCACTGTTCCTATACTTTTATTTGAAAAAGAAACCGTTCTGGAATGGTTTTGCTTTAAAATAAAAGTGTAAGAAGAAGTTGAAGCTTGCATTTCAGTGCACTGCACTGAACATTTCCTTAAATAGCAGGTGTGTTTGTTTGGGAGTTTGGATTGAGTGTGGGTGGGGCACAGCAATGAGGTTTGTGGAGAGCAGGGGCAGGCCAGCAGGGAATATAGTTCCACTACTTCTTTTTGTACACTTGGACCACTGATAGGCACGCTCCGTTTTAGTAGAGATTCACGCATTTTCTGGTCCAACAGGGCAGGAGCTTCCCTTTTTCTTTTTATTTAAAATGATGTCCCTGCTGGTAGAGGCCCTGCACACGTTAGAGTTGCAATGGACAAAGACCAGCTGCGCTCCTTCCTGTGCTCCATGAGTTAACTGCACTGCACATTTCTCCAAAAACAAGAACAGTGTTGAGAAAAGCCATGAGGTTGAGGGTGACGTGTGACTAGTCTGTGGACATGGTAGCTGTACTTGTGGATCTTACGATAGATGTTTTGAATGCCCCACTCTCCATCTTTGCAAGGTTTGTGCTAAGAAAATCATTGTGGTTATTGCAAGTGCGAATGGATTGGGGGTTTTATTGAGCCAAATGCAGAAAAAACAAGGGATTCACATCCCTTTTACCTGACATTGTTCACATAGACACTGTTAGGGAGAATTCTCTGTTTAGGCTGAATTTCCTAACCTAGTGAGTCCCCCAGTAGCTTTGCTGGATTTCTGGAGTTTGTTTTTTTCCATCCTGCCAAGAGTGAGACTCTTTTTCTCCCACTCTTGGACGTGAATGTGTGTAATTCCTTTGAATGTCAATGTGTTCTATGGGCTATGGAGTCTTTTACTCCATAGGGTCTCATATGTTTTTCTATGTGTGTTACACTGCACCCTCCGTGCCGTAGCACTGGGGCGTCCTAGCGGACCTCCATCATAGACTCCATACCCGGGGACTGACTACTGTCTCCCCGGGCATGTAAAGTCACCATTGGCTTTACTAGACCTAAATTTACTAACAGAACTAGTACAAACCATCCTATTGTGGACGTACTAGTAGGGGTACTTCGATTACTCCTGGGTCTGTTATTCGAGGGGGCACTGTCCCGTCCCCCCTCGTCGAGTTTTGGCTGGTGGCAGTGGAAACTACTTGTTATGTTCGACCCAGAATATAACCCTATGGGATTCTTCCCATTGTTGGAGATTGATACTTTTCCTCGTTAATCTCTAACATACCATCGGTTTACTTATCTTAAATAAGTCTATCGGATGGTATTTTCTGCCAGAACTCGTTTTTTTGCCTTGCCAACTCCAGTCGCACTCTTGTGTGATTGGCCCAAGTGGTGAGCCACCCCGCTCACCACTTAGCGTGTTTTGATTGACAGTTAGGCTGAATGAATGGGGGTTTTCTGCATAAAAGCAGGGTTTTGGGACTGGATCTTCAGAAGCCGCCACAGGACCTAAGAATCCGACGAGGGTAAAGCTGAGCCGACCTGCAACGATGACACCTCCGGTGGAGCCCTGCAGAACCGACACACCACTTCCCGACAACAGAGGAGATCTCCCTGCTGGAGAGTCTCTTCCCCTGACTGGTGGGAACAACCAGTCCCCTTTGCCTTTTCTTTGCTCCAGGACGCAGTGGTCGAATTGCCCGTGCAGAGCACCTCGGCAACCAGATAGCCACTACCCCTGTACCGCGACCAAAAGGTGGTGCCTTGTGACAGAGCACTCCGCGGCCGGTCTCTTCCCTGGTGGTGCACCGGACTTCGCTTTTCTTCGACGACGAGATCATCTCTACTCTTGGCAAAGACCCGACGTGCATCCACCACCAGGAACAACTGCCCCCGCCGGAGCTGTCTCTCCACAAACAAGGTACCGTGCCCACCTGGCTTCCCTTTCTGCCGGAACGAGTGAGGTGTCTTAATCCTCGCCTTTCCATTGGGTCGCCTCCAAGCTTTCTTTAACGTGTTGTTCTGAACTGGTCCAATCTTTCCATTACAATTTTGCGATAAAGACTCAAAGCGCATTTCCACTGAGACACTTTTTGGGACATATCGCCTTGCCTCTCTCCGAGTGGGCCTGCCCTCATAACTTTGTGATTTGCCGTAGACCCTGCCTTACTTGCCTTGCATTTGTCCGAAAAGTATTGGTACCGAGTTGACTTCATAACCTGCCTTATTTTTTTCTCTCCCGTCCTAACGAATACTAGAGTACCATCTAGGTTAAAGCATACACCTCTGTCTGCAAATAAGTGATGCCGGTGAACCTAGACTTGTCAAACTATTGTTAGGGGGATTGATCTTTTTCTTCGTATAGTAATTGTGATTGAAGTTGTTTGCCGTATAAGTGCCAGAGTGTTTTCCATAGATGTGTTGTTATAAATAAATACCTTTATATCTTTACACCGAAGCCTTGTTCCGTGTTTGCTTGTTCTACTGTGTAGATTGCCCTATATTGTATACTCCACATACTGCCTAACTCTTCTTGAGGGACGTCTGACTGCTCAGCCACAGCTACCAAGTGAATCTGTGTGGTACAGACTGCTACCAGGTGGGTTTACTACCAAACACCTGTAGTCCTAAATCTTTTGCAATGGTCCCAGAGGGAACTGCATAGGTTTCCGCCTAACACTGGTGTACAGCGGTGGGATTTGTATCGAGTATACAGTTTAGAGTGCTTTTCGACACTTTAGGATAACTAACCACAAAGCTTAGCACTAAAAAGCAACTTTCAAAAACATGTCTACTATGGAAGCTTACAGTCAAGAATCCTTATCAGGTGAAAATACTGAGGGTTTACGAGCTCTCTGTAGGCAAGAGAATCTTTCTGTAAGAGGCAAGAAGTTAGAACTGATAGCGAGATTGCTGGAAAACCAAAGTCTGGGTACTGGTTCAGAGGAACCAACTTCTCCAGCAGATGTAGATAACAGTGATGGTGTTGATTTAAATCGTAACTCTGACGATAGTGATGAAGAGGCTGACGAGGAAGGAGAGGCTAACGAAACTGTCTCCCCTGCTCCTCTACCTGCCTTACCAGCTGTACCTACGGGGCCCATACCAGGTACCACATGTAACCCTGCTTATTTTGAACTTAAAAAAATTAAGCTCGAATTAGAATACAAACGGTTCTTGGCTCAATCTGAAAGAAACCAAGAGCTCGAGTTCAGATGGATAAATGCCGAGGCTGAGCAGAAGCAAGCTGAGTTAAGGCTCAGGGAAATAGAACTTAATCACAAATTAGAGATGAAAAAGTTGTCTGTAGAAAATGCTTCTCTCTCCTCTGGTTCCTCTAGGAGCTCCAGTCCCAAAAGACCCCGGATGCCGAAGGAATTAGTGGGTATGTATGAACCGAGATTGGATGTATTGGATTGGTTAAAACTGTTTGAGTACAATCATGGGCTCCAGGACATCACCGGGAATGATTTACTTCCCTGGTTGTTCTCTAGGCTCCCCCCTGTTGCGACTGATGTGGTAATGGAGTTGGGGGAGGCGGATAAGACGGATTACGAAAGTGTGAAACTAGCTTTGATAGCTAGATTTGGGAAGACCCCTTCCCAGTATCTTAAGAGGTTTAGAACCCTCAAAAAGCATGGTGGTACCCCTTGGGCTACCTGGGTGAGTGAAGGGTTGAAAAACTTAGAGGGATTGATTAAGGGTTACAAAGTGAACACTTATGAGGGTATGAAGAATCTTTTTATGTTGGAGTCTATTTATGATGCCTGTTCTCCTGAGCTCAGACAGCACTTGGCTGATTCGAAGGAATTGGATTCCCGGAGGCTAGCTAAGGCTGCTGACTTATGGGTTGCCAACAGGGCTACTCATATGGATTCTGGGGCAACTCAGAAGAAGGATGAGGGAAAACAGCCTAAAAAAGACTCAAAAGAGAATTCGAATAACTCAAATTCCAAAGAGGGCCCCAAACAAAATCAGAAGGGTAAGCCACAAGGAAAACGGCAGCAGAATAGTGTGTCTTCTGGTGCCAAACCAGAAGGAGGCCAGACCAAGCCACCATTCCAAAAAGCAGTCGGTAAATGCTTTGTTTGTGGCTCGACTGACCACATGAAAGGAGATCCCAGATGTAAGGGTAAACCTTCAGGGGTCCAGCTTGTCTCCTTAGCCTTCGCTCCAGAGGAGGAAGTCCAAATGGCAAGTGGAAACTTTCTACTGCTAGCTGATGAACCCATTGGAGTCTCAGCCAGCATTTCTTTAGTATCTCTGGGGTTGTGGGAACAACAGAATTTAGATGTCTATAATTCTATCCCCGATAATACTAAAGAGTATTATAAGGACAGTGTCCAGGTGAATGGTCAGGAGACTCCTGCCATTAGGGACACTGGGGCCAGCATAACTGTGGTGGATAAATAGTTTTTTCAGGCTGAGGATGTTGCTAAGGCACCCAAACGCCTCACCAAGTTAGCTGGAGGGCCTGTGCAGATGCTTCCCCAATTACCAGTTCTCATCCAGTGTAACGACATGACTGTGAAGATATCTGTCAGCATACAGAGTGAGGTACCAGGAGGCGTACTCTTGGGTAATGATTTGAAAACTCTCGGAGTTGTATCGCATACTCCCAGACCTCCTAGTAAACGGTTACAGGAGCTAACCAGACCCGCAAGAGAGAGGACCTTGTGCGGTACTCGCCCGTAGATGATGAAGAAAGAGATCACTCCTGCTCCACTGGAATTGTCGGCCGCTGTCTCGAAGAAATCAGAAGCGAAAGGGAAACCTAAGACTTCTACCCCGAAACCAGCAGCCAGCATTTCAGTGCAGCCAACACGGACTTCCCCGCGGTTGTCCAAAGTTACACCCGTAACTCCACCTCCAGCTGAGTCTGAGAGGGAGGTACAACCCTGTGTGGTAGAATTAGACTCTGAAGAAGAGCTTATGGAAAGCCAGGTACTCATTGGAGATCTGGATCCTGTTGACCATCCTGAGCTGCAGTGTTTACTGGCAGAAGGTGGACCCAGCACGGCAGACTTCAGTAAGGGACAGAGAGAATGTCCAACTCTGGAAGGTCTTCGCCACCAGGCAGAAGCTCAGGCTGAAGGGCAAGAGCCTGGGAAATACAGGTTGCACTGGGAAGATGGCCTCTTCTACAGTGAACTGACCGAGTCTGCACCTGGAGACTACAAGCGGCTTGTAGTACCCCAAGAGAACAGACCACAGTTCTTGCAGTTAGCCCACGAGATTCCTTTGGCTGGTCACTTGAGTTTCAAGAAGACTAATGAAAGGCTATCTCTCTACTTCTATTGGCCAAAGATGGGGGCCGAAGTAGAAAAACACTGCAGGAGCTGCCACACCTGCGAGACCTCTGGTAAGGTTGGCTCCAAGAATGTGGCACCTTTAGTGCCTCTCCCAGTTGTGGGAGTCCCGTTTGGGAGAGTAGGGATTGACATTGTTGGTCCCCTTGATCCTCCAACCTCCTCAGGCAACAGGTTTATACTTGTTGTAGTAGACCATGCTACTAGGTATCCTGAGGCAATTCCTTTGAGGACTGTTACAGCCCCGGCTGTGGCTAAGGCCCTCCTTGGTATCTTTACTAGGGTCGGGTTTCCTAAGGAAGTAATCTCTAACAGGGGGTCAAACTTTATGTCTCACTACATGAAAGCCATGTGGAAAACCTGTGGAGTTACTTACAAGTTCTCAACAGCTTACCACCCACAAACCAATGGGTTGGTAGAACGGTTCAACCGAACCATGAAGAGCATGATAGGTGCTTTAGAAGAACCCCTTAAGCGTAAGTGGGACCTTCTACTGCCATGCCTTCTCTTTGCTTATAGAGAAGTCCCTCAGGAGGGAGTAGGTTATTCTCCCTTCGAACTTCTCTATGGTCATCCCGTCAGACGTCCATTAGCCCTGATTAAGGAGGGGTTGGAGAGTGCTCCTTCCCCCAAGCCAGTCAGATTGACTGACTACGTGATAGGTCTCCGGAGGAGAATGTCGCACATGATAACAGAAGCAAGCGATAACTTGAAAGCTCGACAAGCATTGGTCAAGCACTGGCACGATCAAAAGGCTAACATGGTTGAGTTCGCCCAAGACCAGCTTGTTCTCGTTATGATCCCAACAAGGCAGAGGGCCTTGCAAGACAAATGGATGGGACCCTTCAGAGTTGTGGGTAAACTCGAAGAGGTTAACTATCTGGTGGACTTGGGCAATCCCAAGGAGGCTCCGACCATCTTCCACACCAACCGACTCAAAGCGTATGTCTCACGACCTAATGTAGGAGCGTTGCTTCTAGCATCATCCGCGGAAGAAGAAGAGAGTGAAGCTCTTCCGGATCTCCTCAGAGGCTTGCCTTTGGACGAACAAATTGAAGGAGTAAATCTCTCCTCCAACAAGAAGAGTGCAAATCCATGTTGAATCAGTTTGCCTCTCTGTTCTCGCTTTCACCAGGCTTGACCCCTTGGGGCCAACATGACATACTCACTGGTGACTGTCTGCCAGTCAAAAGCAGAAGATACCGAATGTCAGAAAACGTACGAACCCACATCAAAGGTGAGGTCAGCAAGATGCTCGATCTCAGGGTAATAGAGCCCTCTACTAGTCCATGGTCTAGCCCAGTTGTGTTAGTACCAAAGGCCAGATCTAAATAGCTTAGATTCTGCGTGGATTATAGAGCTCTTAATGCAGTCACCAAGACTGATGCCCACCCTTTGCCAAGAACAGATGAGTTGGTGGATAAACTTGGCGCCACCAAGTTCCTCAGCACATTTGACTTGACGTCAGGCTATTGGCAAATAGCCCTGACAGACCATGCCAAGGAGAAAACTGCATTTTCTACCCCCGTTGGCTTATACCAGTTTAAGGTAATGCCTTTCGGATTGAAGAATGCACCTGCTACGTTTCAACGGATGGTAAATCAGGTTCTGAACGGGATGGAGGACTTCTGCATGGCATGCTTGGATGATATAGCAGTGTTCAGCAATTCCTGGGAAGAACATGTAACCCACCTGAGAGATGTTTTGCAGGCTCTTGGACGAGCAAATCTGACCATAAAGGCGAGTAAGTGCCAAATTGGACAGAATAAGGTAGTCTATCTTGGACATGAGGTAGGAGGTGGAGAAATAAGGCCTTTGCTCAGTAAGATTGAAGCTGTGCAAAATTGGACAACACCTACTACTCAAACCCAAGTGAGAGCCTTCCTAGGCCTCATTGGGTATTACAGGAATTTCATCGAGAACTATGGGACCATAGCCTCTCCACTGAATGTCATCTCCTCGCCCAAATTTCCTAAAAAGGTTAGATGGAACGAGGAGTGCAATCAGGCTTTTGAAAACCTGAAAAAGGCTCTTTGCCAAGCCCCAGTACTCAGAGCTCCTGATTACCGCCAACACTTCATTGTGCAGACAGATGCTTCAAATGTAGGAATAGGTGCCGTACTCAGTCAACTGGATGGGAAAGGTAGGGAGCACCCCATTTGCTTCATCAGCCGCAAGCTGAAGGATCCTGAAACAAGGTTGGCAACAATCGAAAGAGAGTGCTTTGCTATCGTGTGGGCTCTGAAGAAGTTTAGGCCGTACTTGTATGGTTCTACTTTTGTCATTCAGACTGACCACCAACCCTTGAGATGGTTAATGCAAATGAAAGGGGAAAACCCGAAACTATTGAGATGGTCGATCTGCCTGCAAGGGTTTGATTTCACCATTGAGCACAGGTCAGGGTGTCACCACCAAAATGCTGATGGTCTCTCTAGGATGTATGTCATTGACTAGAGGTATGAGATTCATCCAGGAGTGGATTAAATCCTCCTGTCCCTTAGTCTGGGGGGGGGGGGCGAGTGTTAGGGAGAATTCTCTGTTTAGGCTGAATTTCTTAACCTAGTGAGTCCCCCAGCAGGTTTGCTGGATTTCTGGAGTTTGTTTTTTTCCATCCTGCCAAGAGTGAGACTCTTTTTCTCCCACTCTTGGACATGAATGTGTGTAATTCCTTTGAATGTCAATGTGTTCTATGGGCTATGGGGTCTTTTACTCCATAGGGTCTCATATGTTTTGCTATGTGTGTTACACTGCACCCTCCGTGCCGTAGCACTGGGGCGTCCTAGCGGACCTCCATCATAGACTCCATACCCGGGGAATGACTACTGTCTCCCCGGGCATGTAAAGTCACCATTGGCTTTACTAGACCTAAATTTACTAACAGAACTAGTACAAACCATCCTATTGTGGACGTACTAGTAGGGGTACTTCGATAACTCCTGGGTCTGTTATTCGACCGGGCACTGTCCCGTCCCCCCTCGTCGAGTTTTGGCTGGTGGCAGTGGAAACTACTTGTTATGTTCGACCCCGAATATAACCCTATGGGATTTTTCCCATTGTTGGAGATTGATACTTTTCCTCGTTAATCTCTAACATACCACCGGTTTACTTATCTTAAATAAGTCTATCGGATGGTATTTTCTGCCAGAACTCGGTTTTTAAAATGGCGTCTGTGTTCGTCTCTGTGACTCCTAAACCAAAGGTTGAGCCCTTTGTTCCACTTTTTGCCGGGCTTCTGTACAGAGACCCTCCAAAGTGGTGCCATTCTGTCTGGGTTACCACAGGGGTGTAGGACGGGGTTTAGGCACCCTGGACTGAGTTGCCTTGCCAACTCCAGTCACACTCTGGTGTGATTGTCCCAAGTGGTGAGCCACCCCGCTCACCACTTACCGTGTTTTGATTGACAGCTAGGATGAATGAATGAGGGTTTTCTGCATAAAAGCAGGGCTTTTGGGACTGGATCTTCAGAAGTCGCCACAGGACATAAGAATCCGATGAGGGTAAAGCTGAGCCGACCTGCAACGACGACACCTCCGGTGGAGCCCTGCGGAACCGACTCACCACTTCCCGACGACAGAGGAGATCTCCCTGCCGGAGAGTCTCTTCCCCTGACTGGTGAGAACAACCAGTCCCCTTTGCTTTTTCTTCGCTCCAGGAAGCAGTGGTCGAATTGCCCGTGCAGAGCACCTCGGCAACCGGATAGCCACTACCCCTGTACCTCGACCAAAAGGTGGTGCCTTGTGACGGAGCACTCTGCCGCTGGTCTCTTCCCTGGTGGTGCACCGGACTTCGCTTTTCTTCGACGACGAGATCATCTCTACTCTTGGCAAAGACCCGACGTGCATCCACCACCAGGAACAACTGCCCCCGCCGGAGCTGTCTCTCCACAAACAAGGTACCGTGTCCGCCTGGCTTCCCTTTCTGCCGGATCAAGTGAGGTGTCTTAATCCTCGCCTTTCCAATTGGTCGCCTCCAAGCTTTCTTTAATGTGTTGTTCTGAACTGGTCCAATCTTTCATAACAATTTTGCGATAAAGACTCGAAGCGCATTTCCACTGAGACACTTTTTGGGACATATCACCTTGCCTCTCTCTGAGTGGGCCTGGCCTCTGAACTTTGTGATTTGCCGTAGACCCTTCCTTACTTGCCTTGCATTTGTCCGAAAAGTATTGGTACCGAGTTGACTTCATAACCTGCCTTATTTTTTTCTCTCCCGTCCTAACGAATACTAGAGTACCATCTAGGTTAAAGCATACACCTCTGTCTGCAAATAAGTGATGCCGGTGAACCTAGACTTGTCAAACTATTGTTAGGGGGATTGATCTTTTTCTTTGTATAGTAATTGTGATTGAAGTTGTTTGCCGTATTAGTGCCAGAGTGTTTTCCATAGATGTGTTGTTATAAATAAATACCTTTATATATTTACACCGAAGCCTTGTTCCGTGTTTGCTTGTTCTACGGAGTAGATTGCCCTATATTGTATACTCCACATACTGCTTAACTCTTCTTGAGGGACGTCTGACTGCTCAGCCACAGCTACCAAGTGAATCTGTGTGGTACAGACTACTACCAAGTGGGTTTACTGCCAAACACCTGTAGTCCTAAATCTTTTGCAGTGGTCCCAGAGGGAACTGCACAGGTTTCTGCCTAACAGACACAATTCACAAACCACCAGGCCAGGAATGTCAGTTTTTTACATTTTTTAAAAAAATATTGGGGTTGCGAATGAGATCTCAGGGTTTGCGGCCAAGGATGCAGGTGTCGTGGCTGTGACTCCAACACTGCAGGCTGATCAGTGTATAGTCTGTCTTCTGTCAATTAGCACAGAAACCATCACTTGATTTATTTCGATGTCAGCATGTGGTTTCTTCCTCTTAGATGTGCCAGATACCGCATTGCCTGAGGGCACCACTTCTCTTTCCTACATTCCTCACTTACACCATCTACAGTGATTTCACGAACCACTCATGTAATGCGCCTATAGTTTTTGCAACACCCTGCCAAGTGTCCTTTTCTCCCAAAACTGCTGCAAACTGTGTTCGCTGGCAGGGGTGTTGCTAGGTCTGGAAAAGATCTGGCGCTACGCTAATGTCAGGACTTTTGAGACTTGGGGCTAGCTAGCTTTTTGGGTGTAGCACGTGAGCTTCTATCCGGGGCTACAACCAAAAGACCCGGGGCTGAGCCCCCCACCCCCTAGCAGCGTCTCTGTGCACTGCTATGCACTCTTTGTCATTCGCCAGGTGAGTGAGGCTCCTACAGAGATACCATCTCCTACCTCCCTTTGCATTTCCTCTCGGCAGCAAACCCCATTTGTGTGAGTCTGGTCTCAGACCTCGGCTTTGGGCCTCATCATCTAGACTCCCTGGAGCCTCTATATTTCTGCTCCCCAATCTTCTTTCTCCTCTGCAGGAGCATCGCCTGTGTATTCACTTTGTCAAGTCAATCTTCCTCAGCCATTTCTTTGTTGGTGATGCCCGCATGAAGCTCCATGATGCAACTTTCTGTATGCTGAATGTTTTTTTGCGATCTGAAAGGCCCTAACTGATGTTGGATCCCTTTCTCTCCAAAGACCTACCCTAGACTTGTTATTAATGCATTTAATCATTAACTGGCCCCTGATGTGTTCTTCCTGGAAATATCCAAAACAACTTTCGATGGCTAACCGCTTCTCTTCAATAGTCTCACCATGTTTTTGCTCCCTCACAGCGAAGTGGTAATATGCCAGAATTTGTCAACTTTGGCTATGCTCGCATCAAACGGACTCATGTCCCCAATAACAGTAGGTTCTGGCAATCTTTTAAGGATCTCTTGTCCAGCAGGGCCCAGGCAATGGAATAATTGTGCCCCCTTCCCTTTCTATCACTCAGATAGTTAGGTCCATATACTGCTAGCCTATTTTTTATAAGCCCCACGTTCCAGTCTTTCCTCTTGGTAAGTGGTTCTCCTGGTGAAGACCAACATAATATGGGGCTTGGTATGTTCGCCATGGTGCAGCAAAATAAAAGAATGAATTCTAATAGGCCGTACATTCTGCACAGAAGGGACGACAGCTCCCCATTGTGTGCTGTCGGAGAGGCAGCCTAAAGCTTGCCCAGCAGCTGTTCGTTGTGTCCCACATTGCTAGGCGACTGACTGGGGATGTGTCAAAAGGTTTGTAGGTTCTTCCCTCTAATGCGCCATCTCAGGCAAACTCTAATGGCTGTGGCTGGGGTGCTCAAGAAAACGGCCTCACAACCCCAAAGGCAGTGTGTCAAACCCCCACCGGTCATCTCACTTACTGCCACATGGGGGAATTGGCTTCACTGTCTGCTTCGTCCTGCGGCCCGGCGTCTGCTCCAAGATGATACCTCGGTCGAGGGCCTGATGATCTCAGGACCTCCCTGGTCGTTGCTGCCACCCTGTTGCTCGTCGTCAATCATTAGGTTTCAGAACACCATCGAACCTTGCCTTGGCTTATAAATCATATGTTTCTTGTCCATAATAGTCAACTTTCTATCACATATTTTCAACCAATAATTATTTTTAAAAAGACCTGTGCATGGCATGAATTGTTACGCAACACAAACTTACAGCACAGTCATCGATTCCCTTTACTGTTGTATCTAGGGAGCTCTGAAGTCTTTCATTAATGAAACTATGTATATCATTTTCTTGTTCTCATACTCTTGTAGATCAAAAAAAGGCATTGTGAATAACTGCTCTTTTGACATTTCTTGATGTATTTAGACAACTTTCGACACTCCTTCTCAGCTTGGATGTGTTATTACATGAGCACCTGCAATTTCAAGGCCAGGACAGAAGTAGTGTCTTTATCAAAGCCGCAAATGTCAACGCCTGCTATTGACCAGTGGAGGGTGCACAAAACAAATGATGGGCCTCATTACGAGTATGGAGGCAGCCATGCCCTCTATAAGGGCATGGCTGCCTCCATTCCGGGTTCCAGTACCGGGTTCTGTGAATGAGGAATTACCGGGTCATTCCAACCTTGGAGGACCCGGTAATTCCTAATTCACAAAACCAATCCCCATTCCCATAATAGGGCTCAAATGGGAATGGGAATGGAGCTAATAATGGGCCCATTTATAACGGGCCTGTTATTAGCTCCTTGGTACCCTTGGGGGACCCGCAAAGGACGTCTGGTCTGACCAGACGTTCGGTGCGGGTCCTGCTAGGGGCCCTCGTAATAAGGCATCCCGTAATGAACGGTGCCGGTCCCGTACCAGCACCATTCATTACGGGAGCGCCATGGCCGTAATGAGGCCCTATATCTTGAAACTGTTTTATATCTTGTCTATTAAACAATGAAACTAACTGTGTTCAATTTAAATCAATTGATCCGTGAAAAGGAGATGTCCAATTAATAATGCTCCCACCAGCATCAGACTGGTCATACTGGAATCTACACAAAGCATAGCTTCAGTTTCGCTAGGCACTGTCACTGCTAGTCGTCTCATACATTTCAATGCCTTTGTTCTTCAATTGGCTCCTATGTGGCAGACATTCTTTACAGTGTCTCTGTGGTAAAAGCCTAAAGGTTTTTATTTATTTTATTTATTGGCTATTTGTAAGGTGCCTATACAACAAAGGGTGTTTCAAGGCGCCACAAAACAAAAGAATTGGGTGGTGGGGGGAGACAAGGGGGAAAAGATAACAATAACGGTTGTACTAGGCCTTGTGACATTCGCATCGTGCAAGTGCAGCAACAAGAAGTGTGAGGGAGAGGGGGGAGTGACGGTCTGTGCAAAATGTGAAGTGCTAGGGTAGGAAGGGAAGTGCAGGGTAAAGAGGAGAGAATGAAAGGGGGTTGAAGGAGGGGGGAAGAGGGCCAAGGGGCTAGGCGAGTGCTAAGGGGATGCTAAGAGGGCAAGTGCCAGGGGTTTCATGGGTTGAAGGGGCGAAGGGACCATATACTAAGGGGGAGGAGGGAGGTGCACTGGGCAGGAGGACAAGAGGGTGAGGAGAGGGGACCCAATAGAGGGCGGCCAGAGGGTAGGAGGGAAGGTGGGAGCTGGGGTCCCGATGAGAAGGATCTCAGTCTTACTGGCATTAAGGGAGAGATCATTGGCAGTACACCATGCCTGAACAGCAGTCAGACAGTCGGTGATGAGAGAGGAGAAGGAGGAGGCAGTAGGGGGAAGCTTGAAGGAGAGCTGAATGTCGTCTGCATAACACTGGAAGTGAGGAGAGAAGGAGGAGATCAGGTGGGCCAGAGAGGCATTGTAGATGTTGAAGAGCCACGGTGAGGGGGTAGAGCCTTGGGAGACACAACATGTGTAGAGTGTGACAGGGAGAGAAAAGGGCCCGGTTGAATCTGGAAAGGTCGGTCAGAGAGGAATGAGGTCACCCAGTCCAGTGCCCGGCCCGTAATGCCAAGGTTCACAGGTCTTCCATTCCTTTCAGTACAGAGGCAGTCCACTGATCAGTAGTCATAACAAAAAAAGTGAACACACTCCAGCATAAACACAGAAGATTGAGATTAACAGAGGGACACATTTTTGAAGTGGTGTTACATTAGTGAGCAACAAAAGAAATTATTTTACAGTGTTAAGTTTATCAAAGGTCACTATTATTATAGACAAATCAACATTAAAGAGTGATGCTTTTCTGAACAGTTTATCCTAACAAACAAATCATTATTAGGGGGCAATACTATGAAAAATTGAGGGACTGGCAGTTTTGAGGTTGGGGAGCATAAGATTGAATGAGCTGCCCAGAATCACAGACTTTGGTTATGAAGTGAAAATGAGATTTAAGCTCAATCTGCTTTTTTCCACATGTAACTATATTGTCTCCCATTTCTTCTTACAGTCAGGCAAACTTATTTGTGAATGTTTTACTTCATGAACTGACATAATTACTTGTTTTGAAAATGTGACTACACAAATCACATAATAAACCACCATGGCATTTCCAAAGAATTGCAGCAACATGGCAAAAGGAGAATGATTGTAGCTGTATCTTCTCTTCAATCCAACACAGTACAGTACATAAATATCTGAATAATACATAATTTAAGACTAAAATATCTCATCTCGGTTTTAATACTCTATTTCAAAGTTTTGAATACACTCAGCATGCAGACTTGTGGTTTGTTATTCATGATGTCCAGATGCAAATTTGAAAATGTACCAAAACCAAACTATTGTTTCTGTTACACATGCACAACTCAAGAAAGCTAGTCAGAGGCGGGTTATATTCTATACAAAACCCTTTCCACTCAAATGGCATATGTGAAAAGAAGTAGGCAATGTGCTTAAACATCCAGTCAAAAAATGAGTAGGCTTACCTTTTTACAGAAGACAACCATAAACTACACAGTGAGGGAAAATGATTTGAACAGGTTCACTGTATCATCCTATGTTTGAAGCAGGGATGTTGGCCACAACACATTTGCTCCACAATCTCAAATGTGGCTACCTAAACACCTTTACAGATTAACACTTTATACTCTTCATTGGTAGTGGCAGAGAGTTTTTTACAGCCCTAGTCTAAAAGAACAGTGCTCTCGACCTGCTCTATGCTGGTGCTATGTTTCTTTTGAAATCCCGTGCTATCTGTTGAGGGTCTGATCTTTTGTAGCTCTATAGGTGTTACTATTTCAAAGAATAGATATGGTCAATCGACCCCAGAAAGAGGAAAGGTTGGCTCAGTGTAGCATGAATTCGGTAATGTGATAAGACGTATGAATAACGATCTCTACAAGTGTGTCACAGAGTAAGCTATTTTCTTACAAGAGTGGCACTCTAATTTATTAAAATGCAATTCAACCTTGGTTACTCCTCCTGGCAAATACTTTTAACACACAAAGTTAAAAACACTATATCACTTGTGCTATAGTGAAAAAAGATACACCATTGAGTACTGTGAGCATTGTACACAACACAGGCTAAATGGATGAGATTGAATTTGACTTATTGAAAACATTCAAGCAGCAGGTTAAACGCTGATAGCATCAGCTTGCCTTGTGTAATATAATAGCATGTTATTTATTTTACAAAGCAATGTGGGACAACCACGTCTTTGAAAAATGCAGGAGCTATCCTTTTCGCAGCACAATTCATGATCTTCTTGGGCCTGACCAACATTATCATTGTCTGTCTCCGAATACACTGAAAATTCATAATGTCGTTCAATATTTCTTTTAATTTGCTTCATGTACTTCTTCTGTCCTCAGGTTAGAACCCTGGTCTAGGGTCGTTACTAACCTCAGTGGAGTTTTCTTTGGAATATTTTTAGGCTCCACCTGCTCGTTATCTTCCCGAGCGGGATCAGGCTTAGGGACGGACAAATTACGCAGGAATTTCCTTGCATCATTTGATCTTGTTTTTTTACTTGGGTCATATTCTTAGCTTTTTTGCACTTGATCTTTTTTACATTTGCTATTTTTATTCACTTTCTTCTTCTTTTTTCTTGTTAAAAATTGGGAATTCCTTGCCAGATGTTACTTGCTCCTCTCCTTTAAGATGTTGCGATTGGGACATTATGTCCTCTTCCATTTGCTATTTTTATTCACTTTCTTCTTCTTTTTTCTTGTTAAAAATTGGGAATTCCTTGCCAGATGTTACTTGCTCCTCTCCTTTAAGATGTTGCGATTGGGACATTATGTCCTCTTCCATTTGCTATTTTTATTCACTTTCTTCTTCTTTTTTCTTGTTAAAAATTGGGAATTCCTTGCCAGATGTTACTTGCTCCTCTCCTTTAAGATGTTGCGATTGGGACATTATGTCCTCTTCCAATACGATAATCCCTTGCACAGAATCTTCTAGTGCTCTCTCAGGAACCTCTCCCTCTTCGTTGTTCGCCAAATCTTCATGATCCTTGCTGATCAACCCTTCATTAATTTGACCCAACCCATTATCCACCGTTATTTGATCATGGGATGTAAAAGGTGCAGCAACTTTCACATTCCACATCCCTTCGATCTGCATCTCAGATGGTTTACTCCTTTCACAGAGTATATTTGGAGTAGTCCTCGTATTGGGGCATAAAGGCATAAAAGCCCTCTTCAGGGAACTTTTTCAGCCACCTTGTGGATTCCATGCTAACCTTTTCTTCAATCCTATCTTTAGTTACGTAAGATAGGATTTTATTTTTGAGGAGGTTAGTGGTTTCTGCCTCATGATCCATCCTGCCTTGTGATGGAGTAATGAAACCTTCCATATAGATCGCCTTGGAATGCACCCTTGCCGACAAAGTGGGTTGATCTTTATAATTGTTGTCTATTGTTTCATATAATTTCATAAACGGAGCCAAGGAGAATGTTAATGCAGCCATAATGTTATTCTAGATCTGGGTTGTGAAAGCATCCAAATTTGGAGTCGAATAATTTTTCCTATTTGCTCCTGCCAAGAGTGAGGGTGAAGCATCTGAAGATGATGATGACACGGTCCGGCAGGAGCAAATGGATCCTTCAACCCGCTCTTGTTGACTTAATGAGGCACTCATATTATGTACTCTTCCCCTTGGAGGAATTTTGGGGGTCTACCATTCTGTGTCATGTTGACTGCAAGCTTCAGCTTTCCTTTGCACTGGCAAGGTTGTATTTGTGAGAACAACCTTCACTCTTTTATTATTTCCAGCCTTAAAGTGATTTCAGCTATTTACTGCGCTAAGCGAGAAGCCAGGTTTATTTCCTGGCCTTTCCCATCCAGAAGGAGGGTTGATGAGACAATATCATTTACATTTGTCTCTTAGTTGAATGCAGCGTAGATGGCACAAACATTAACGCTGGGTTAACCAACTGCGCTCTCTACCGACCAACATAAGAGACCTATATCGCCTCCACCTCCTCCAAAGACCCTGTATGCACTCATGTATCCACATCAACTTCGAAGACTTCAATACCCATTTTCTCCACAACGGAGTACGGCATCGCCTCAGCGTTCCTCGTTCCATGGACGGGCTCTGCGTGTAACAATATCTGTGTTAAACGAAGCAGAACCATAACTCTGCCATGGTTGAGGCAGTCCGATCTTATGTCTCTAAGTGGGGCCTCACTCCCCACCAACAAGGTTAACTGTTTGCCTGACGGCTCACCTTGCACACACAGCTGGTCATTCTTATACTCCTGCACTTTGCTCACCTCTGATCCATGTTGGTGAGCAGGTGTAACTTGCTTCTCCTGCTTGTTGTGCAACTGCCTTTGCCTTCTCACGCGAGCCGGACCGCCCGGATCCATTTTATTGCTAATCACATCGCTCGAGCTTCCCAAAACGTTGCATGTAGATCTTCCTGCCGCCTGTCTGTGGCACGACTGAACTCCTCTGCTGAACTCACGCGCCAGAGCTACGTGCCAAGGCCGACCTTTATTCAACCACAGGAATTAAAGGGGTCAATGCCAACTCTCTTGAACAGTCTTTTCTGCAGCTCACTGTGACACGACTGAACTCCTCTTCAGAACTCATGTGCCATGTTCATGATGACGTGTGGAAGACCATGAGCCATCTCCTCCTTCTAGAATTGTGAGCTAGCACAAGTGTGAGCAATGCGTGATCGGACATTGTCGGGAGGTTTGACTATGCTTGCATGGTGCATTTGTACTTTGTCCCTGCTCCTGATAGGTGGTAAGTTTCAAGGCCTTTCATTTGTGCGTGGTATCGCTATATTTTTTGTGAATTAGGTCGCTTTTGCACGTTAGTGGGTGTGTCTGGTAGCTTGCCCTGTGCCTCCCTACCCACTTCCATGTCACTCCCCTTTCTGTCGATATAATGAAGCTTCATGAATATTCCGCCAAATGCCAGAGGAGAAAGTGGCAGTAGACGGACGCTGCAAACACAGCACTCAACAGTCAGTTACATGCAGTGGGCTTCAGCAGTTGTAGCCCTAGTTCAGGCCCTGAACAGGCTCAGATAACAGCAGACCCACATGTGCATTCAGCAACGGAGAGCTTGCAGTTTTAGAAATCTAGTACTGTGGCTAATTCTGTATACAGTGCCCCCTCTACTCCTGGAAGCTCGTGTATGTTGTCAGGCAGGCTCTGTACTGTGCAGTCAGACTGAGTTGCCCTCTGAGTTTGATTAAGGGTGGCAAGAATTACAGAGCCATGACTTGACTAACGCTTCATCTGCAGCAGTATCTGAGGCCAGGTTTCCAGAGACACTGCAGCACTTGGGCTGCCAGCTCGGGTTAGGTCAATGGGTGGAGCTGTTGGTGAATGACTTGTGTTCAACTTTCTAATGTTTTGTGGTTTGCTATAGTCCTTTATCTAATTATGGCTTGATGTACGACAGATCCTTTTTTCTGCATTTGTCAGGCCCCCCTCTGTCCTCTTTAGGAAATGAAGAGCTTCCTCCTTCCTGCTTTTCTTGCATTCTGGGACTTGTAGTGCTGCTTTAATAATGACAATAGTACCCGGAGGCAAAAAATTACTCCAAGGTACAATAAGCTATTTATGTTTGACATGGTAAAGGTGAGAGAGGGTTGGGGCAATGTGAACTAAAAAGGGGCAGACAAGCTACTCAGATATGCCATTGAATGACCTGCATGTACCAGGGGGGGACAGGCCAATGGCATAAAACGAAAAGTGGGGGTGGGTGGGGCTGCGAGCCCTGCTCTGTCCTCCCGCCCCCAGAGGTTGCCTGGGCCACCAAGAATGAGCAATGCTTATGAAGAAAAAGGAGTGTTTTACAAGTTGATGATGCCTCTGTCAACAACGTATGTCAACATTGACATTGTGTCGTTTCATACAGCTGTGCCCACAAAATATATCAGTATTGCCACTGTAAATCCAATATATGAACATTTAATCATAATATATGCCAGCATTTCAATTGTGAATCACTGTTGCGTCTGCAATCTACACTACCATGGCAATTGTAAATCACTTTTTCATTAAATTGTGGCCCAAATGTATGCAGTAATGGCCACTTTGAATACTTTTCATGAAGCTGCGGCCACAATCTATGGCATTAACAGTGCTGAATTTAAAGTGAAATTCAATTTTTAAAGATTGTGTGCTAAAAGATATAATTGGATTCTCAGGATCACACACAGGTGGTAAATGAAGGATTTGGCCCAGTCAGCAATCTGCTCTTGTGGCGACATAAAATCATTTGCTAATGCTTGACGTACTAGAACTAAAATATTGCTGTGTTTTGTAGACCTGACTTTCAAAGTACTTAAATCACATGATAAACCACTGTACTTAGTTTTGGACTGATGCTGCATCCTGGACAATGTAGTCAAAGTAAGGAGTCCAAAGGAGCCCTGATAATGCATTCAGGGACAATTTAGTAAAAGATAAGAGTAAAAGTATTAAACCATCCACAACACCTTGTGTGAAAGACAAAGGCCTGATGTATTCCGGGAAACATGATGAAGGAACCAAAGCGCCCAAAATACACTGAGAGTAGTGTTCTTATCTCCTGATAGCCAGATATTGATATACATTTTTGCCAACCAGAGAGTTGAGAAGATGTGTGGTTAAGTGCTTAAATCACAGATTGTGCTCAAACCCTGCCTTCACTATTTAATTAAAGCAGGTGAAATTTGACAAATCATCCTATCACATTGTGCCTCATTTGAGACGCCTACATGGCGAGACCCCAAAAGTTGAATCATTTTCACAGTGTATGCTATTAGAGAAAACTCAATCATGGGTAGAATGTAATGTGGATCCTAACAAATTCATCAGTGAGTATTCATATATTTCACATCACAAAGTTATTGGTCTCTTGGCTTACTCATGCGAATTTGTGTAATTTAACTTCCCGTGATGCCCTAGAATATCAAAGTTTGATGATATCACACCTTTGTGATGTCACTTAGACTGATATGAATATATATGTAAATTAGAGGGTCCCACATGCCTTTTGTCACACAGGGCTTGCAAACAGTTCCTGTTCTTTACAAGGAAAGCAGAAGGCTGCATTACTATTTCTACAAAGAAGCTTTAAATGATGCAATGCAGCCACCTCTGCATGCAAGGAGACAATTAGACCCTTACATCCAACCTCAGTATGTGGACAAAGGATGATATGCTGCAGGCAGAGTAAACCCTAGAAGGAAAAAAATCAATAACACTTCAGAACTCGTGTGTCTGCAATTGCTTTCTTCTCTCCCAAGACTTTCTTTTTCTTTTTTAAGTGGCCATGTCTTCCAGATTTCAGATATGTGTGATGATAGGTGTGCATTACAAATGTCCACATTTGCATTTGCCTAATTGATGGACTTCTTTAGGGCTTGGATCCCTGTCGCAACACTGGGATCCCCATTAGTTCAGGATTCATGGAACCAACCCCAGTATACTTACATGCACATTGAATTTACAACCTTCCTGAATGACAGGACCACATAAGCAGGAGAATTGCCCAGTTTTGAAAAAGACCAGTGTTGGTCGAAACACATGCCAACTCAAGGGCACACTCTAGAACAGTGATCACCAACGTGTAGCTTGGGATCAACATGTTGCTTGTGGTACCCTAAAATGTTGCTCGCCATTTGCTCTGGAGGCCAAGAAGGAGGCACTCGTGGAAAGAGACCTTGGTAGCAGTATAGCCAGAACAGAGACCTGAACTGTTCCTTGATGTTGGCCAATGAGCCTGCTGCAGTTCCAGTTGGTTTATTTTTTTAGATGCAAGATTTTAGTTTTTTGCCACCATGCAAATTATGTTTCAGAAAATGCCCTTACTTATTACAGTGTGATTGTTAAAACTTTGTTATCTTCCTTTGCCCATCTAGCATATGCTTTACTGGGAAAAATATTTGAACCATGTGCCCATATTTGTGTCCTGGAGAAATTGGTCATTGTCTGTTCCTTTGCAGAGCTAGTAAGAGCAAAATGGCTAAATAGGTGACATGCCTACCTAACTTCCCTTATTCTGGGCCTTTCAGCTTTTAAAGTTGAAATGGGCCCCCAAGCAGCTGCCACCATGTTGGCAGTCTTACATCAGAGACACACATTGATAATCTGCAGCTTTTCCCCACCTTGCTGCATTCTTATGACTTCATTATTGATTTAAGCACCATTCCATAGATGCCTTGGCCTATCTCTCACCCCCACAAACATTTGCCTCTTTCCCTCAGAGGATTTATCATGTCAGCAAAGTACAAAATCTGCAGCCCTTTTAGACCTAAAAAATGCACACTAATAGTCCCAGTACAGTGCAACGTTGACAAGAGATTTCACAGGGCACCTACTCAGACTCTCAAGTGGTCCTTTGGAAAGTGTCTCACTTCTGAACCTCGCTTCCACGGTTCAAATCCCTGCCTAACATAGTTTAAAACACGAACGCCCCACAGCATTCTAAAATAAATGTATAGTGCACATAGATGTCCAAGAATTCTGGAGCCGGATCTGTGATCCGGGCTAACTTTGTTTGTGGGATCCCAGATCCGAGAAGATCCATCCCAATAACAGCACTGAGTACTGATATGGGAGAAATGGCATATGGGGAGCTGCACAAAACTTGTAGGTGTTGTTTGGTTATTTGCCCACCCATTGATTGCCCATGGCCATACTAAACCCTATGGCAATTCCCACCCAGTTCCTGCCCCGAACCCCCACCCAAATCATTTCCTCATTGGAACTCTTTGAGCTTTGTTTAATCAAGCCTTACAATCTAACTTTGCCCTCAAAGTGCCTGCCAGTGTTTTCTCAAAGGAGTCTTCTGAGAGTTAATGACGTAATCGGGGTTGTAAACAAGCTACTGGTATAATAAACATTTCTTGACCAGGTCTGCCTTCAGCCACTCGTTTTAAGAGCACTGTGCATGTCTTGCACTGGAGTTCTGCTCGAAACAAGCATTAGCAAAGCCATCAGTTTTGACTTGTGCATAGGTATTAGGCATACATCAAGGGTAAAGCAAACATAAGTGTTACTATGTGGCTAAACTGGACCAGATTGAATGTAGGCCAGTCTCGCCATTAATAACATGTATGGTGCACAGCCAACCTGGACATACTTTCTGTGGCGTGGCATTTTACTGGCTGGGACTCCTCATATAATACTGGCTTATATTGATGCAGCCTTCATGGACATACATGGGAACAACCAGCATGAATATATTTTTATAGTGGCTTATGTTGTGGGCAAAGGCAACATGAAATGTATTGGATAATGTTCCTGTGCACGATTGGTGATTTACAACTATTGGATTTTTCCATGTGCTACCATACAAAACCAAATGCAAACTGTATGACTTTCTACCCAATTTTACAAAGAAAGTGATGTAAAATTAATCATTTTAACCAAATGTTTCAAACATTTTCTTGGGGGTGAGAAACCCCCTCAAATCCCCTTGTTTGTTTTGTATGGTGTATAGGCAGCATGCAAATGTTCAATAAATAGAGACAAAATAAATAAATGCACCATTTGCCACTAAGGGCTTGAGTTGCAAAAATGTTTTTAAATGGGAAAGTCCCATTGAAAACATTTTTGTGAATCAGGCCCTAAATATCACAGAAATTCCTCGGGAAGTACCCCAAGGTAAACCTGAAAGTCACTGCTCCATTTGTAACCAATTTTACTGTCCAAACATTTGCACTAAACTTTATGAACATATATTGAGCTAGAACCCGAAGCCCCTGGTCATTCTTATTTAGTCCTACTATATTTTGGAACAACTAGACTGTCCACATCCGTCTAAAAGTTTCCTACTTACCACTCGATTTCCTCAACATTTCCTGTAAACAACCACTTAATCTATATAAATAAAAATGTAAATGTTCGTTTGTTCAAAACCTCAAATCTCCAAAAGTTCTTCACCGATTGCTTTGAAATTTTGACACAACGTTGCATTTGAATAGGCGCGTGTTTTTATATGCCTACTATACATAGATGTCACACCTGTGACAGGTAAAAACATGTTTTTTCTGAAAAACAGCGCCATCTGTTGGATGTAAAAGCAACACACGCTATACTAAACATTTTACTGCAAACCAGCGCCATTTGTTGGACGTAAAAGCAACACATGCTGGCTCAAACACATGCCGAGGAAGCAGCAGAGCGACGTGCAGCCAGACTTTAGGATGCACGATCGCGAGCACGGGGATTGTGTTCTGAAGCTTCAGATCTGCTTTGAACGCGACAGGCTGAGAGTGGCTGAGCAGATCAGCATGAAACACGACTCCGTGCTCAGTAATCACGTGATTACAATCGCCTTGCATTCCGGTACAACCCAGCTGATGATTATAGTTTGAGCCGGCATGTTCTCATCAGCACCATGACTGAAGTGTGTCCTTATTGGATGGCTCTGAAATTTGATGGAGAAACGAAAGGAATGTGTTGCGCCACTGGGAAAATTAAACGGCCTAAACTTGGAGAACCGCCAGAGCCATTAAAAACTACCCACAAGCATTGTGCGTCAAACACGACTCCGTGCTCAGCAATCACGCAATTACAATCGTCTTCCATTCCGGTACAACCTAGCTGACGATTATAGTTTGAGCCGACTTGTTCTCAGCGGCACCATGACTGAAGTGTGCCTTGTTGGAAGGCTCTGAAATTTGATGGAGAAACTAAAGGAATGTGTTGCGCCGCCGGAAAAATTAAACTGCCTCCACTGGAGAACCGCCAGAGCCATTAAAAAATGTGCACTTTCTCTTTTCTTTCTTTTCCATTTAACAAGCCTGAGCCACAGCAAAGCATGGCCGGGCACAGCTAGTGTCAAATAAAGTTAAAGGCCATTGCAAATTTCCTTTGCTAGAATTGTACATGGTCTAGATAAATTAAGTACTGCAAAATAATATGGCCTATTAGTAATCTTAAATGTGTTACATTTATGTGTGCTGCAATCATTTTTCTAGCGACCGAGCACTAATATGTTCCATCTAAGAATGGATGTTGCTCACCCTTTCATTTCATTTGCTCATTTATCTCCCGCTGCACAAAAGGTTGGGCACTCCTGCTCTAGAATAAAGGCATTTATTTTCATACAATCCTTCATGCCTCACTGTAATATATTCTATGACCTTTACATTGATGTAAAGGGACTAGTGCCACACTCAGGTACCCAACCCAATACTTGTAAATCCAACTAAGGTTCGGGTAAACCTTTTGTGCCTCTACTACGCCAGTGGGCAGACCCTTATGGCACAACCTTTGACCCAGGTGGTGTCATGGGAAGTGACATAACAGGTTAATAAATTACATCACAGTCGTGCACCTGAGGGCAACACACTGTCCGTTGTTTTTTTTATTTTTTTATGACAGGCTGCTTTCCACCAAACTTGATGGATAGAAAAATGTAAATGAATCATAAGCAACGCCATTGCTCTGGGCAACCTTACATGCCAGGCATTGGTAGCAAGGCCAAGATTGGTTTGCAACTGGCTAGTCCCTTTCTGTAATAGCGCATATACAGATGTCTAAACAATGATGGCATGGACTGCTGCACAGGGCAATGAGAGTGGTCTTGATTAATTAAAAGCCTGGCATCCATCATGTTTGTAGTGCAAAATGGCCGCCCAAATGGAAGAAATCACACTACAAAATCCAATTCAATTTAGTTGCTTTCAGAATGTATTCCGCTATACCCTCCAGAATTATATTTCCCAACTGTCATCCCTTATTTTGATCTATCCTCAAGGAAGGAAATCCGAAGTGTGAAAGCTGCAGGTCACAACTTGGTACCGTGGATGTGCCTGCAAATCATGTCATCCTTTTGAGGCCAATGCAATGAGTAACATGGGGTTCGCTTATGCGGCTAATCTTTGTCAAGGGATTGGCAAGCAGCAAACAGGCTGCTAGCCGGCTCACGCTCCAGGGGAGATTTCCCTAGACCCCTACCAGGCAAACGTGGGAGTAGAAAGCATCAACAACATGTCCTGGGTTGTGGGGAAGAGAGAAGAAAACTGAAGCAATGTGTGGAATGTGGCAAACTTCAGGATTAGGCAATCGGTCCCCATGCCTAAAACTAACTGTAGCACTGTAGTCCATTATACCACGCACGGAGTAAGGCTTCTCTGCAGTCTACACATCACACAGTCAATAATGATCCTAGTTTTGGGAGGCAAAGAAAATATAATCCGTTTAGATAGAGTGATTTGTCCAAGACCAGGCAGATTGGTCATGTGGGGAAGGCTAGTTGGGAGTTCATGGTTTCTGAATGCACATTTTTATGTTGCATCTTACTAAAGGGTCCATGACTGGAATATTTTAGTTTACATCGTTCTATATTCTTGGTTGCATTCGGCCAGTATAAAACACATGACTACGCGTACTAACATGTAATCTGATGGGAGCTTGCACAGGAAGGTCACACAGCAGGTATGAGGCGAGCACTGTTATCCAGATCGTGTGTGCATGCCAAATATCCTGTTTTCTTTTCCCGTAATTCACAATTACCGAAATGATGTATTTTATTTTCTGAGAGTGTTATCACAGAACGTTGTCCATGTAACTCTGATTTTAAAAAAAAGGAAACATGTTTTTCATGGAGTTGAATACATTCAAGCAGGTCGTCAGTAGATTGCGGTGCAAAGGGGCAGCGAGGGTCCATGAGGACATGTTCCTGAGGGAAACACTCAGTGGGCATGTTGCTGAAGGCCGAAAAAGATCACGTGCATGAAGTTTGTAGCAAATGTATGTATTGTGTTTGCAGGCGTTCAGTAATTGTAATCCCAACTCATAGCCAAATGGAAACACATTGGCATGTGCACAATACAGAGGTCACAGCACCGGAGAGAGAGGATGAACTGACGAGCAGAATCAGGGGTGTGCAGCCTCGATAATAGCTCACATCTGCACCTTATATTGTATTTTCACCAACCCCCTACAATGCTCATGTTCTTCCCTGACTCTCAGCCCCAAACCTATTTGTCTCTGACTCGCATGAGCAACCATGACCATTGAACTGGTGGTGATGTCATGTTTGCATGGTAACACATCTGCCATGTGAAAGAACATCTGATGTGATAACACACAGGCCCAGCCCTCCAGTTAGCTACCAAGACGACAATGAAGCTGAATCATAAAAGGTGGGCCTTAGTGGTATACTACAAAGGAGTGTGGGAGCCCCTCTACTAAGAACGAACATAGGTCAAATACCCTGTTCTATGGAATTTCTTCCACTCAGGAGGGTCTAAAACCACATTTTAGCTCGCTGGTCCCTTCACAGAAGAGAAATATCCATGTGCATATCAGTCTGCCCAAGACACGTGTTCCGGCCTTGTTGGGCCTCCTCAGTGACGTATCTGGGGTTGCTGTTGGTACTCTTCTTCAGAGGAGCATTACCTAGTATTTCGTTAATGGACTGCCATTTTTGGTGGGACAAAGACTGATAAGAAAATGTATATTCTCCTCTGTGAACTGTGATGTGAGCTAAAACGTGGTTGTAGACCCCCTTCAGTGGAAGAAATTCATCTCGGGAGGATAACTCAGGGGCAACATGCTCGCCTTGGAAGCAAGACAACACGGAGCAACACAGCTTCGATCCCTGGGTCCGCGCTAAGAAATCTGGGTATTAAGCGCGTTATAAACCCTCACCATTCGCACATGCCTCTCTGGCCCTATGACTTACAAGCTCAGGTGCCTTGCTTCCACCACTGCCGAATGTTATTCAGAATGTTCCTGTTCCACCGCTGCCAATCAGTTACTAGGTACTGCCCAATGTTATTGTGTTTGCGCATTTGCCTAGTATTATAGCGATTGCTCATATGTCGCACCCTGCTACTCTGACAACAGGTACACCCACTGCCTAATGTTGCTGCGATTGCTCATGTGCCCAATGTTATTGTGTTTGCCCATTTGCCTATTATTATAGCGATTGATCATATGCCGAACCCCGCTATACTGACACCAGGTACCCCAACTTCGTATTGTTGCTGCGTTTGCTCATGGACCCAATGCTATTGTGTTTGACCATTTGCCTAGCATTATAGTGATTGCTCATGCACCTAACCCCATAGTAATTGCCCATGTGCCGAACCCTGCTATTCTGATATGAGGTACCCCCACTGCTTGATGTTATTCGAACACTCCTGCGCTGCCACTCTCACTCTGGGGTACTCCCTGGACTAAAGTGACTGCTATGCGCCTCCTCACACCACTGCTTCCAATGTATACATTGGCCAATCCTCAGGCTTCCCACATGCACACACCACATAACATACACCTTACTAGATGAACCCGACACCTGCCACAAGTTCTAGTACTCGGTATTATCATCCTCCTAAACCTTGCCCCTACTACAACACAGTACTCCTACTTGACACCTACACAGAAAGAGGGATCCACCACCCTCACCTTCTCTCTGCACACCCACCCTGCCAACCTGGCATCTCCCAGGCCCCAGAATGACTCAACTTGCAGCAGAGTCACGCACCCTATGACATCCAGGCTCCTCAGGCTCAGGTCACGCACTAAACCGACACCACTCCTGTGTCTCCCCAGATACACGGCCACCATAAAATTCATGCTTAGCTCCCACACACATCGCACCTATGCCTCACACTGCCTTAATGCCAAACATGCGCTCATCCATGCGGGATACATCACCTAAGGCAGCTCATCTATGTACTCGCTCCCCCCAAACACCTCCACACGGATGCCCAAATCACACATTAAGCCAGCCAAATCACCACCCCCCTCTTGCTTCCCGACCTCACGCTATAGCCTCAACCTCCTCTCACCCCACTAAGGATAGCTCTAACCCTGCCCACTCAAATGTGCACTCATCAATGTACGCTCTCTCCCCGCCCAAGCGGTAGAGATAAATGACCTCCTCACTGTGCATGAACTAGATCTACTTGCTATCATGGAGACTTGGCCCCATGAGGCTTCCGGTCCTACCATCGCAGTAGCTCCTCCACCTGGATACTCCATCCTCCGACAAGACAGACTGCTATCGAAAGGAGGTGGAGTAGTCATTATATCAAAAGGCACCTTCTCCATCAGGCCGTGCAACAAAACCGGGAAAGCAACGCTGACATTATCTCAGCCAAACTCTCCCTGTACCCCAACTGTACCATAAATATTCACCTCATATACCGGCCACCAGGCCCTACCCTTGACTTCCAAGGACACCTCTTCCACTGACTAGGTGATAATCTCAAAAGCTCCACCAAATCCATCCAATTTGGAGACCTTAATCTAGGTCTTCACGACCCCAAAGATAAAGCGGCCGCAGCCCTAGCCAAGGAACTCAAAGATATGGGGCTTGTTCAAAAAATCACTAGCACAACTCATTCTAAAGGTCGAACCCTCATCTGGGCCGCGGACTACAACTGTCACACCACCATCAATTCCATCTCTGCATACCCGTGTACAGACCACAACTGCATTCACTTTTTTATTCCTACAACTCGTATCTCTAAATCTCTCATCTACGCCCCTCCAACTCAGGCCAGAAGCTCTAAAAAATTAACTAAGGACAACCTTCTTCCGTTCTTGAATGTCCCTGAACTCATGCCCCTGTTCTCCAGTGACCCTAGCATACTAGCTGACATCTACGCGGACACCCTCACCAAAGCTATCGACACCATAGCTCCCATTAAATACAAAAAAGAGAAGAAATCCAAGCACATTAACTCATGGTTCACTGATGAACCACAGGCCCTACGCACCAATAAACGCAAAGCTCTATCTAAGTGACATTCCAAGCCTACTGACTCTTCCAAGGAAGACTTCAAAAGGCTAAGCACACAATGCAAAGATAAGGTCATTAAAGCCAAGACCAAATCTTTCAACTCACGGATCTCCAAACCCAGCTCGCAATCTAAGGACATGTTCTCCATCTTCAAAGACTTAACCACTCCATCCACCACCTCCGACAAGATCGTTAAAGATAAAGAGTGGTGTTCTAGCATCCAAGCAGCCCGGCTTAGCAAAATAGAACTACTCCAAGAAAAAATTCAGGCGCAGCTCACAGCCTTACCTAACCATGACCTGCCTCCCAGCCAATGTCTCCCCACCCACAACCCCACCAAATTGCTCTTCTCCTTCAGGGACGTCACAGAATCTGAAGTCATTGACCTCATAAAACACCTGAAACCTTCCACATGCAAAGGAGACATTTGTAACGCCAACATTATCAAAGAACGCGCTCACTCCCTGGCACCACTCCTGACAGCGTTCATCAACGCGTCTTTCGCTATTGGTTCCGTCCCATCCAGCCTCAAAGAAGCTTGGGTGCGACCACTTCTAAACAAATCTTCGCTAGATCCCACCTCTCCGAACAACTACCGACCTATCACCACCGTCCCGTTCCTCCTAAAAATCCTGGATAAGGCAGCACATAACCAGATCCAACATTTCCTCGAATCCAACTCCATTCTTGGCAAAAGACAATCAGAATTTCGCAAAGGTCACGGCACAGAAACTGCCCTCCTAGAGCTAAAAAATCAAATAACACAAATTATGGACAAAGGGATGCCAGTCCTCCTCCTACTCCTGGAGCTCTCAGCCGCCTTTTATCTTGTTGATCACAAGATTCTTACATCACACCTCACACATGCGGCACAATTTTCCAGTCATCCTCCTTAGAAGGAAGAGCCATGAAGGTCTTCTCAGACCAAGCCAACGCAGACCCTACCACCATCCATTGTGGAGTCCCCCAGGAGTCATGTACAGCGCCTATGCTATACAATCTGTTCACGAACTCTTCGACAAACTGGATTCCCTCGGCATAGCCTATACCAACTATGCCGATGACATTCAGGACCTCCTGCCTCTCTCGGGATCTTGCGCTCAAGACGCTGCAGCCCTTCACATGATATACGCCACCATCCAAGCCTGGATGGCAGCAAACAGGTTGTGTCTCAATGGGGACAAAACCGAGATCATCATTATCGGCCCCAAAGAAACACTATCCAAACTCGATGACCAGTACGGCAACTTCAGCATTGAGAAATCCATCATCCCGGTTTCATCATCAGTTAAGACCCTAGGTTCTACACTGTCTATGACATGACAGGTCAGCACCATCCTGTCAGCCTCTGCCCACACCACCAAGCTAATAAATGCTGTAAAACCTGTACTCTCCAAACAGAACTGCCTGTCAATAGCTAGAGCCCCCATTGGGGTCAAATTAGACTATTGCAATGTCCTCATAGCAGGCACCTCAGCTAAAAACCTAAATAGACTCCAAGTCACACAAAACAATGCCCTTAGGGTGGCTCTAAACATCCCTAAAAGAGACCATATCTCACAGGGTAGACGAGCCACTCACTGGCTCCCCGTCAAGGACCACATCAACTTTAAGGCCCTCACACTCACGCATAAGTGCCTTAATCACATAGCCCCGCCTTATCTATCAGAACCCATCGCTAAAGATGCTTCCCCACGTCCCAAAAGGTCTTGCCACGCTAACCAACTGCGTGTCCCCTCTATCAAAGGGCCAAAGCAGGTGGGATTGGGTTCCCTCATATAGTACCCAAACTATGGAATGCCCTCCCCAACTCCCTCAGAGCAGAGACATCCCTCACAGCCTTCAGGAAAATGCTAAAAACCACACTCTTCAACTAACCCACCCCTCTCCTCTCCCTCCCCATGTCTAGCTGTAACCAAGAACACTGTTTAGATGCAACTAAGAACTCTTCTTAACTGTACCGAAAAACGCTGTTTTGTAACCACACCTTCGGGCATCTGTTCCATGTAACCTGAATGTATTTCGTAACTAAGTTTGCTGTCTTGTACCAGCGCCATGATGCCTTTGGGCTGTTGCGCGCTTTATAAATGTAAATAAATAAATAAATAACCAATTACAATTACAAAACGTGGTTTTAGACCCCCCCATGAGTGGAAGAAATTCCATAGAACAGGGTATTTCACCCATGTTCTGTCTCAGTTGAGGGGGTCTCAAATTCCTTTCTTACTTTTGAACTGTCCACTTTATTTACATGACCTGTTCTTGTATGCCATTAAAACGTGAATTTGCTATTATGTAGAATGTCAGATGTCCTTACTAATATGAACAACATAGGGTATGATTGTTTCAAATAAGGAGGAAGCACGTGGCTTTCTCAAGTAGCTCATAACAGTTCAATGTATACATATATTAAGCCCACATCACTTGGCATTTTTGGAGCAGGCCAATATGCACATAAAGGTGGATGGGTTTGAAGTGGGCTTCGGGTCCTGAGGCCGGCATGGGATCAAGAGGTGGTACTGGTGGGATCTGCCACTTAGCCTAGGCAGCAACATTCCTTACACTGGCCCTGAATATAACACAATATTCTAAAAAGAAGTTACAAGCCTTTGCTAAAATCAGGGCTCAAGTCGAGGGTACATGTGGGTGGACAGAGTCCACCCACTTTTTTCAGAGAGTGGACAGTCCCACCCAGCTAAAATGAGAAACATTGAATGTCCTCTTTGAATTCATGCCGACCTCAGGGATCGAACCACAGTCATCAGGCTTCACCACTGCACTATGTAATCTAATAAAAAATAACAAATAATTAAAGGTGACATTTCTCATTTCCGTACTGCAAGTTCCAGGGAAAACATTTGTATTGGTTCTTGGAGTTTAAAACATGCATACCTTTTAACGTTTTCAAAAACATTATTAGAAGAGAATTTCTTCTTGGCTTTGTGTGTCTGTTGATTTTATGAAAGGCAAATGCCATTTGTCCTGTGCAATTTGGGTGGTTATTCAAAGCCAATTTAATCAAATGTGCATATTTCACCTTGCTATGCTAATTTCTGTGACGTCACATCCCATCGCTTTTGTTCATGAGTCCCCCACTTTAATTATTAGGACATGACCCCTGGTTAAAATTAATCTAAAAACAATATCTTAAAATTCAAAATTAAAATCAGTAATTCATACAATACTCATATTTCAGTCTTGAGTCCACGCTACTGCAGTCTGCCAGCTCGATGGACAATTGTGTACCACTCCAGTGCCTCCTCCTATTTTCCGCACAACATCAACCAATGCGATGGGAGGTGTAGGAAGACTGACATACCTCCTTCAGCACCACTTCCACAACATAGCCCCAGGGCTCAAACCACTTTGAGCACTGGGAAGTGTGGAAAGAGTGGTACCAGGGGGGGTGGATGAGGGCGCTCAATCAGTAACATTTTCACAAGATTCCCTGCGTGTGCAGATGCTGCTCCCGTGTTTTATTTTGTTTTCAGGACACAATCAACCAAAATGGATCTGGCAAGACTAACATACTGCCTTCTAAAATGACTGTGACGAAATGACTATGGCTCTGCAGGAGTACAGGCATTAGTGATGGCTAAACTGCCTACTCAGCCCCAAACAACTGCAGTGATCTCTGACACGGAATGGTATACCGCCTTCACCTCTTTTGGTAGTGCAGGCTGAGTGCAGGCTATAACCTGAGGAGGGGTGTGAGCTGATACAATTGCAACACAATCAACAATAGTACCGTGGTACCAAAATAAAACAATGACCAATCAAGGCTCTAGAAAAATAGGAACTTTTATAATAACAATCAATCCACACAACTAATTAAAAAAATGAAATCCCACCCCTCTAAAGGAAACACAAGAATGCAGACCCTAAAATTAAAGGGTAGGGTCTTCAGGCAAAAGATTTCAGCAGCAAGGTCATTGTTCAACGATATGTCTTTAAAAGGCAAAGATAGAGCCTTAAATGTGAATATGGTCCTTTCAAGTGTATCAGGGGGACAGGGTGTCTTTAAATACCTTTGTTTCTTTGTCTTGGCTGCAGGGCTGTCACAAGGAGTGGTGAGCCCCAGGGCAAAACATTTGGTGAGGCCCCCTTACAGTTTGTTGCCCTCGGCCAGACACTGCACCACCGAAAAAAGGAGATGCGAAAAAGCTCCCCTTGAGTGTGTGTTGACCCAAATGAACCACAGCAAAGTTAGATGTCTCTACTGAAGAAAGGTTTATGTCAAAAGAACGTTTGTATCATATGCATAAAGATACACACAATGGCATGACAGCGTGTGGTACGTGACACTAGCATTAAGGAGCGCCCGGCCCTGTGTGCACATTAAAACACACATCATACACAGTGACAGATAGATGATGTACAGTGGAGGAAGTTGAATTTCTGAACTGAATAGGCATACATGTTTGTGCCAATTATGCAGTATCGACAGAGCACAGAGAGGGAGCCCAAACCAAACAAGGGAGTTTGAGGGGGGTTTCTCACCCCCAAGAAAATGTTTGAAACATTGGGTAAAATTATGCATTTTACACCACTTTCTTTGCAAAAATTGATAGAAAGTCACACAGTTTGCAATTGGTTTTGTATGGGAGCACATGGAAAAATCCAATAGTTGTATATCACCAATCGTGCACAGGAACACTTTCCAATACAAACAACACCTACAGGTTTTGTGCACCTGCCCATATGCCATTTCTCCCTATCTACTCAGTGCTGTTATTGGGATGGATCTTCCCAGATCAGGGATCCGGCAAACAAAGTTACCCCGGATCACATTCTTGGACTTCTATGTGCACTATACATTTATTTTAGAATGCTGTGGTGCTTTCCTGCCATCGAGTTGGTGTTGAGGCAGGTGAGTCCTGTTGATCCAATCGCAAGTCAGCATTAAGTCGGCTTGCACATGAGCCTCTCTGTCGATTGATTCAGTGCTTGAGACAGTTTGAGTTGATGAGTCGCAACAGCTCGAGTTAGTTGTAAAGTCGGGTTGAAACGATGCGTCCAGTGGGTCTAGTCAGCGTGCGAAATGCACGAGTTGACATTTTCCAGCAGCTCAAGTTTTTTTTGGAGTCGGGCTGAGATTTTGAGTCAGTGCTAGGGATGCGGCAAGTCAGGTGCTTCCACAGTGTCAAGCCAGTGATCAAGCTGCAGCAGCAATGAGCTTCACTATTTTAGTCAGCGTCAAGACAGCTCGAGGAAGCAAGTAGCGGTATGAAATCGTATAAGTGTCAAAAGCACCGCTGTGGATCCCTTACTGACTCGAAGTAAGTAGAGCACAGACAAGCCGGCTTGTAGATGTCTCGAGGAGGTAAACAGGGTTAAAGCTATTTCATTACTTCTGGGTTGCTGGGAGTTCCAATCCAGGGGCTCCAGGGACAAACTGAGCTTTTAGTTACACACTTCCACTCAAGGAGGTTTGTCAGGCACCTGCAGAGGTTCCTTCCCTGTCAGTGAAAAGGATTCTGGTTCCACTGCAGAGAGGCCTTGGTCCAGAGCAGTGCCACCCCCACTACGCCCTGCAGGTGGTTTGGGGGCATGGGTTTAGCCTGCCTTCTAGCTCTCTGTCCTCGCCTCTATTGCAGAGGACCTTTGAATAGACTGTATTTCCAATAGTATAGCAGTGAACCCTTCTTCCACTGGGAGTCCAAAGATGAATCAATTAAGAGAAGGATGTCCTTCACTTATAAATACAAAATGCTACAGGGGATTGGACCTAAGGAAGTCTGTTTCTGTTGTCAGGGTCCCAACAAAGTGTTCTTCTGACATTGTATCCCAGAGTGCTTTGTATGCAGAAATTGGGGAGGGGCAGGAAGTTGTAGAGAGCCCTTAGAGAAAGCAAGGTGATGGAACCCTTGTCCTGGCCTATCCCCACCTTGGCCTACTCTAAATCCTCACCCTTCCCCTATGCCTGCTAATTTCAAAATGACACCACTGATCTGCATCCTGGTGCGAGTGTGGCTTTGTTATGTCAGGTTTGCCTTTGAAGCACTACTTCCAGGGAACCTCCCATGAAGGGTTCCTGTGCCCTTGGTATTGCCTTCCTTGAGGGGATTAAGAAAGCTTCTTGGCAGTTCGCTACATGGCTGTTGTGGAGATTCCAAGGCTAGACGGCTAATACACATCAGCCCTGCCATAGCTGGAGTAGTGCTTACCAAGCTGACACTAGTTATCAAAAGCTGTGGATGTATAACTGTATGACCCCAGTAGCCACAATGCCATAACCAGGCATGCCTATTTTTAGAGCTTATCATGCCACTAGACTGACTAGGATACACAATTATTATAGTTTGAATTAGAGGTGTAGATGATTAAAAAGCCACCTCTGCCTGTTGGGACTTTGTTGCAGCAGCTGTAAGGAATGTCCATCAGATCATTCAACCTGCCCTGCTGCCACTAGAGGGCTGCTGCTGGGTCTGTCAGGATGCTGTCTCAGCAAAGGCATATGAGTTTACTGTGATTGTGGCGTGGAGCATGATGGAAATCTAAGGCTTTCCCTCCATCACCAGATGGCATGCTGTCGCATAAGCTGCAGCATTTTCACCAATATCCTAACTTCTCGATGGCACACTTAAAGCCTTGCCTTTATTGGTTTTATTGTCAAACATCCACCAACCAATACAAGACTCCAACACTATCTTAGCAGTAGCAGATTCCCACATTTTATTTTTACGAAAGGGACTGCAATGGTCCCAATACTTGAAGACCTTTTTATTTAAAATATACGGCACAATCTTGGGCTTTCTGGGGTGTTGATTTAGGTCTGGGGTATCAATTCCCTTCCAGCTTTTTGTTTCATTTGATTTGATGGATGGAAAATCGCTTATACTCAAGTTACCACCCACAGCCAGCCAGACAAACTGAGAAAATAAACTAGCCATTAGAACACTATAGCCATAATATTCAATCCTTCTAATTGATTCCATATCATTGTATCCTATTACCGTATCTTCATGTTGTACAGTGCTCTGTTTCTTCCCAAATATGTTTGGCCATATAAGGCCCAATATATTCATGCAAAATGCTCACATGAATTGCCTGCAGCTACACACTAGCAGCATGCCGATGAAAGCACATCTTTGGTCACAGTGCACAACACTTGCTACTGGCACTATGACATTTCTCTATGAAATACATTCCAAAGAAGACATTCCGCTGATATGGTTCTTCTGCCGGGATGGTCAGCTTCCTACTTTCAGGTTCTTCCAGCTTGCATGGTTCCTTAGGCATCCCTTACACACATCAACACGATAGTTCTTTTGAAATTGGAGTGCCTCATTTGCCCTCACACACAGCACATAGCATTACCACAAATGGCACACTTCAACCACATACGGCTCCCCCATGCAACCAAGCTGTAGCCTAGAATGTTCCTGGACAAGTCAAAGTGCTACGAGACCATAGCAGTGGCGGATGCACGCTATCTGAAACCCATAAGCACACCCTCATACAAGAGTGAGCAAGTGACTAATTGGGATCATTGTGAAAGTGTGCACTACAAAGTGAACTGTTTCTTGAAGCGTGTCTTTCCCACACAGGGGCAACACGCTAGTCTTGGAAGCAAGACTACGCAGACCAACAGAGGTTTGAATCCAGGATCCACGCTTAGTTACCGAACTCAGGTATGGTATTAGGTGCGTCCTAAAAAAACAATTAAATAAATAAATAAAATAATTAAGGGCCAGATGTGATGTTATATAAGAAGATAGTAAAAAGAGATACTTGATGTTGGATTGGAGGGCTTCGAGGAGGAGATTCTAGAGCGAGGGGACCCAAAGTGTCTGCCACTAAATTGGATGAGGGAATCCTTAGGATAATTGTAAGGCTTGGAACGAGTGGTCTGACAGGAGTGAAGCGTTGACTTTGTGAATAATACACAACACCTTACAGGTTAGGTTAGGCAGAGTGGGTTATAATTAAAAAAAATAATTCTGCCTATTGCCAAAGCTAAAAGTCTAATGGTCATTATTTGAACTCTCTAGAGTTTCTGGATAGGTTTAGCCGGGCGCTGGGAGAAAATATAGTTGCACAGTTAGTGCATTTTAGGCTAAATAATGGTGCTTTGCTAAACTGTTCTTTTTCTTAGAGAGAAAAAGACGAATAGATTTCAATAACATATCATGACTATATCATGATTTAGCAGGCTTTAATCTCATTCTAAGAATCCCAAGATAGCTAATAAGTGTATTTGCAAGTTGTCACTGGTCAGGGAGACTGGAAGGGAGAGGCATGTGCGAGAGGTTGTTATGAGCTTTGGAGGACTGATAAGGACCTCATTTGGTTCCCGGTTCAGCCACCTATTGGCAGTTTACGATCACATAGCCTTGAGGTAGCTTGATGGGTGCATCAATGATATGACTATATAATTGGATGTCAGTGACATATAGTTGGAAAGGGGACTGGAAGGTCAAAGGTGAGATAAAAAGGGACTGATAAAAAGAAAACAAGGAACAGGAAATACAAGTGTATCACAAGTGGGGTTGGTGATATGGGACAACATAAGGGCCCACTGTATGTTGTGTCTTCTTCTGTGGGAAAAGCATTAAAGCCAAGGCATGAACTCCAGAATTTTGAGGGGTAGGACTTAATTGAACCGCAGAATGCTGACTGGTAGGTCGATGAGAGACTACTGTGGAAGAAAATATATAATCTGGGCGGGTGCTAGCTTTTCTGAGAGTAAGAATGATGGTAAAGACCTAGTAATTGTTTTTATTTATTTTACTTATTGCGCTATAGTTGAACATACAACTTTTCACATTTACATTACACAAAACAACATTTAAATTACAATTCATTCATATAATCAAAGATAAAATAAATTAATTATTTTCTTATAAAACCTAAAACGTGGAGCACTTTGAACACATCAATAGTAAGACATACTTCGTGCCCAGCTACCAATCTTTCCCAGAAAGATTCCAAGGACAACCAGTCTGCTCTATCTTCAAACTGACCAACCAAACTGGCTCTCGTTGCTGCGGTGCCCTTACAATCAATTCTTATATGTTTTAGGGATATGTTTTAGGGACTGCATTATCTTTTCATCACAAAAAGAGCAACAATTAATTCCACCTGAAGACGTATCCCGAATCGACTGGATTTCGCTGTACAAATCAAATTTAGGTGGAACCGTAGAAATTCCAAACCCAATTCTGAATTTGGAAAATGCCTTAAATAAGTTGGCAAGAAACCTCTATGCTTATAATAAATCGACAAAGATCTTTAAATTTCCAATCTGCGCATTTGTTATTAAATCAGTCACTACTCGATCACTCTGTAGCAAGATCTTAATTACTTATTTCTCCAACTGAACTAAGACTGGACTAGACCCCTCTTTTAGTAAAGAAGCATGATCTTCATACAAGGATTTCGTCAGAGGCACCACTATGCATCTATATAGTGAGATGATTTTCCAATCTATAATCTATCTGTAGAGACTGTAACCCTAGCTCAAGCCTCACCTTGCCATTGGGAGGCTATGAGATAGAAACATAACCTTCCTCCATATCTTCCCCTCTATTCATTTTTTTTGTTTTTGTTTTTTTTAAATACATTTATAATGTGCGCACACGGGCCCAGAGGCATAGAGGCGCAGAAGGGAAAGAGGAACCAGGAGTATGAAGGGAGGGCAGAATGATCACAGAAACGATTACATTCTAGGGAATCAAGAAGGTTTTTAATTATTTTCTTCTGAATTGCTCATGAGAGATTATTTCCTGAAGATCTGGTGGAATGGCATTCCATGCTTGGGGGCTGCAGAGAAAGAACGCCCCATTCTTGACTCTTATTCATTTTATCTTGGGCATTCTGGGAAGATTCTTGTCATTTGACCTGAGATCTCTAAGTATGTGTTTTCTTTCTAATGTCTCACTCAGATAAGTCGGACTAATTCCCAATAGACATTTGTGTGTGATTGCTATCTGGCGAAACTGTATTCTTGCCTCTATTGGAAGCCAGTAAAGCTTTTTTCTGGCTTCAGTCACATGATCTCTTCTCTTTAGTCTGCCGATGATTCTTATAGCATTTGTTGGATGACTTGAAGTTTAGCACAGTCTCCTTTACTGATCCCAGGAAGGAGGCTGCTGCAATAATCAATTGATGGTCACTCTAGCTATAGTCTTGCAGTTCTTTTTTGAGAGAAAAGGTCAACTTTGAGCAAGAAGTTTCAAGTAACATGCCAATATCGATATTAAGTTGTTGACATGTGATCTCATACACAATATTTGGTCTTAATAGATCGCCAGCATCTTAACTTACTTCTGGATCGTAATCTTACAATCAGCAATCTGTATATGTTGATATTCTAAACTCAGTCTTTGCAGTTTAATGTTTGTTCTCAAAATCATAAGTTCTGTTTTCTCATTGTTTAGTGCAAGACAATTCCGAATCATCCAGACCTGGAAAGTGCTATATAACATAATAGTCTCAACATCCTTCTCATAATTGCAAGACAGTGAGATCATACAATGCATGTTGTCTGCGTAATTTGTGAAAAGCACGCCTTTTTCTTCTAGCATCTATAAAAGCGGTGCTGTAAAGATGTTGTATAAAGAGGGCGATAAACAGGCCCCTTGCGGTACACCATAATGAATTTGCATGGGAGCTTCCTCTGCATTTTCAATGCTAATTCTCATGAATCGTTTTTCTAAAATTGACTTAACCCAATCTGCTGCTTCCTTAGAAAATGCTGCCACTGTATACAATCTTTCAATTAGTTTATAATGTTCTACTAAATCAAAAGTGGCCAATAACCTGAGAAGTACTAGCAGACCTTTTTCCGTATGTTGCAAAATTCTGGATTTAAGAACTAATAACACAGTTTCCTTTCCAAATCCTGATCTGGAATGTCATTTGTTCAAGATTTGATCATTAATCAGATGTTCTGAGACTTGTTCGTAAGAAATTCTGTTTAAAATGTTTAAAAAGAATGAGTTATTTTTAATTGGTAAATAATTTAGGGGAATGAAGGAATGCAACTCTAGTTTTTTAAGCATAGGAGTAACCCATGCATTCTTTAAAATCTCTGGCACACAAGATTCTCAAAAAGATAGGTTCATAAACTTAGCAATGGGGGCTAACAGGGAAGGAAGACAAGCTTTTATTGTCATAGCTGGACATGTGTCGCCCATACAGCTTTTGGGTTTAAGTTTTATTAGATCAGAGATCTCACTCTCCGTTACAGTTTTGAATTGAAAAGGCAACTGTGGGTTTTCCCTTTTGGGAAGCCTCATTCCTGTCCTTGTCTCTTCCGTGTTCGCCATCTGGCCCTTGGCCTTTATGTTCTGTTTAATACCATTCAATATGTTTAGCATGGCCTTTTGAACTGTTGCACACCATGCTTCGTCTTCTATCAGCCCTTTTGTATCTTTAGGGCATGGGTCCTCTAATACTTTTAAAATTTTAAATAATTCCTTGGAATCGTGTTCAGCATTAGTTATTCTTTTGTCATACATTACTCTTTTTGCATCCAATAAGGCTAATTTATATACTTTTGAAGCTTCATTGTAATCTGACTTATCTTCCTCTGAATGTATTTGTTTCCATTTTCTATACCTTTTATTTGTATCAACTTTAGGTTTTTGAAGTTCCACTGTATACCAAGTATTCAGCTTATTGCATAGCAGCAATCAAATCTGCATAGGTGCAATCATATTTTTAGCATTCTTGAGAGTTTAATGGTAAATATTTGCTACGTTTGTGGTGTATTCATCTTGATAACTGAGTTTTCTAATGGAATGATCCAATTCTCCATTGCCTCTGGGGTAACTCTACGTAAATTATGTGAAGCAATCCAGTTTCTGGGGTTATTTTTTCTAATTACTGTTTTAGAGCATGAAAGATCAAAGAAAATGAAGGAATGATCAGACTATGGACAAGGCAATACACCCATCCTGTTCATTGCTAGGTTATGAATGGCAACCCAATCCAGTATGTTACCTTTAATATGGGTAGCACTCGAGATTAGTTGATCAAGTTCCAAGCCCTTAAATAATGCTCTTAGTATGGAGACTGTGAGATCAAGAATCATATCCCAGTGCCAGTTAAAATCTTCAAGGAGGACAAATTTGGCAGGGGCCTTAAGGATCGTCAATAGTCTAGGTAAACACTAGCGATTGAGATTGTAGATCCATTCAATAGAGTTACGATGGAACAACTTTTCCTATATAAAATCTTATCAAGGGAGATATTGAGAATTTGTAGTTAGTATTACAAAGTTTTTTCATTTGGCCACAGAATACTCTGTAGAGAGGGCATGTTCATAATGTTGCAGATAATGGCGTATTGGCAGCTTGTCAGGAAAAAGATTGATGAAAAGATAGCATCTTGCATATATCTGAACACTGGCAGGGGAATAGGATTTTTGGGAAATACTGGAGTCTGGCAGAAGGCTGACTACAGGAATAGGGGGAGCTGGTGTCAGCAGGCAGGGCCAGCTACTCAGAGTGGGCTAATCCGCAAACTTTGATAATGTGAAATGTGGGGGCCAAAGGGACCTTTGTATGCAGAGCAATGTGCCGGTCGCTTTCAATTTCAACGGTGGCTAGCTATTCCAATTTGTGAATTAAGGCCCTGTTCTGCAACACTCGACCTCAGGAAATTCTTATCCAGGGAGTTCCAGGGCTGGAGTAGCCGCTCAAGAAATGTGTGGAAGTTACCATTGCCTATAAGTGAAATCTACACACTGGGCCTTCCTCATCTTGCAGTCTCACCGATTGTGCTAGGTACACAAGACACATGCAGTAATGCCCACTTTCACAGAAAGGTTACAACATATAACCTGAGACACAGGAAACAATTCACCACCTTAATATTCTTTGCAGGGGAGGGTTGGAGGAATTCTAAAAGGTCTATGGGAAAAAAGGGACCTCTCTACAGTAACAGAGTCAGGGTGGAGGAGTAAATACACCTGATGCAATGGTCTATACTAAGAGGAAATAGGTCAAAATCCAGTTCCGTATTCTAATCAAATGGATTTTAGGGTTTTGCACACAGCTCAAGTGCATTTAAAGCACCCCAGAATGTTTCTTTCTTGACATTGATAGTTACTCCAAAAGACGAGTTGCCCTCCTGGAATTTGTTGTGGTGGTTACAACACACTCCTAACATGGCAAAACTATGGGAATCCCTTTCACTCTTCTTGACCTTGTGAATGCTTCTCAAAAGGTACCAACAGAAATGTCTCCCTCCTTACCTTTGTTTTTTCAGGCTGTAGTTATTGTTACCCACCAGTTAAGTGTCGCCTACCAGTGCATACACCCACTTCTCCAACTCCCAGAATCTCTAGACCTTACCAGGCTCCTGCTTCACCAGAGCAGCAATGCTGCACTCTCTAAGCTCTGCTGGCATTTAGGCTACGACTAGGATCTGGCCTATAGCCTCCACATGCTAATCATAATGCTACTCCATCTCAATAATCTCCGGGCCTTGTCAGTTTCTGTGCTAGACCCCCAGCAGGCTCCTTGCACCAATCTCTCCTTGATGCTTCATCTTCCTCAATGATTGGCTAGCTTGATCACCCAATTGCTTTTCACTCCTCCTACTCTCTCTGTTTTACAACAACTCTCTGAAATGCAATGCTTCCTTCCAATGTGATGGCCTCCTTCTGCCTCTGTTTACATTGTTCTACTGGATTAATGTGCTTCAATAACATCAGGGGTTGGATGGGCCCCATTGCCCTTATATCCGTACATTGGTTAATGCTTTGTGGATAGGGGTGGGAGAAATTTCCAATGGCTAAGTAAAATGGGCAAAATTCTCCCCTGATTTTTTCCAGACCAGAATTTCGGATTTTTGCCTGTAGCTAAATATTGATATCAAAAACGTCCAATATGGGCAATAAAGCTCCACGGTCAAAATTGGCGAAAATGTGTGGATTTTGCCCAGAATTCGTTAACTTCTCCAGGGAGCAAATGTATACCATTTTGCCCACCCTTATTAGTGGGCCCACCTCCTTTACATGTTTCTCCCCTCTCTTTCTTACTGAATTCAGGTGTATCACGTTCCCCAATTGCCTGTGTTCTCCCCTAGTGTGATTGATGGATTGTTTGCAATACACCAGCCACTATACTTGAATCAGGCAAGACAGTCATAGTTTCCCAGCGGCTCTGCATGCCGGCCTCTTCTGCTGGAAGTAATGGCGTTTCCCCACTAATGCTTCTTTCGCCCTGCCTTGAGCATTCTCCCAGGATTCCCAGGTTTGTGAGCATTCAATCTCCTCCCCACTTCCGTCTGCGCTCAACTTCTCCAGTTTTGTGGTACATTGCAAAGAATGCTCATGCTCATGACTGAGCTCGCAGACAGAAGACGAAGATAGTCGCATGCTAGCTGGATGTCCCGGGTCTCTCACAAATCTCTCCTTACACTGCTATGCTGTGTGCTCCTGCCCCCTGGTCCTTTGACAACTCAGGTGATCTTTTATGGGGAACCTGTTCACACTGCCGCTATAGGCTGGATCGGCTCTGAGGGATCTGTCATATACCACCTGCACGGGTCTCATCATTCAGTGGATGGCTTCCCCTGCCACCCAGAGTCCCATAGTCCCTCTCTTAGACTCCTCAGAAGTCTCACCCACACAGCAGCCAGACCAAGCTGGTGCTGACCCCATTAAAGTCAATCTTTACAGGGCCGATCTTTGTGTCAGGCACAATAAAATATGCCTTTGAAATTTCTATTGCATTTATTGCATTTGTATTCCATCTAGTTCTTTATCAAGAGCCCTATTTACAACATTTGTAACATACCATTTCTTTGGCCGTAATTTTTAGGTTACGGGGGGTGGGGAGGTGGGCGCGCGCCAACAATGCTTTTCGCCTGGGGTGCAATCTGGTGTAAGACCAGCCCTGACTTTATCATGTTATCATATTACACTGGCCAAAGCTGAATACTGTACATACTGCGAACTCCCAGGCTGCATTCTTATAATTTCAATGTTCCTTTTATGCCAAAACACATAGAGGCTGTCTTCAGAATGTGCTTATTAAGCAATAATAATCGCAAGGCAGTGATCGTCCTACAGAATTGCAGATAGGACCCATCAATCACCAGGAGCTGGCAACAAAGGGCTGTAATGTATGAACATGACCTTCTTCCCATTAATTAATTGACTTTGTACGGATTTTCTCTTTAATTAGAAAGCCTTTTCTCCACCGCTGCTGCAGAAGATTTGCTCTGCCGCAACCCCTATCTGGAAAAGATATAAATTGTTCCTCATCTGACACATAAGCAACTTCACCACATATAAGCTGCTTAATAAAAAGACAAAGAAAGAATAGGGGCGATTAAGAAAGAGAGAGGGGTGATAGGGAGGAAAAGAGACAGAGTACGCTTGGATAATTATACTAGAAAATAATTAAGCTGAAGTGCGAAATGGCTGAGAAAGCAGCTAATCAAAGACAAGCACGAGCATGGAAACACTGTCCAACCATAGCTTAAATTGAGGGGAAAAGCAACAGCAGCATTAAGACTAGGGGCAGAGAGGTAGGGCTGCCGTCTGCACATTGTTGCAGAGAAGTACATGCCATGTGAAGGGGAGGATGTGGAACTCAAACGCAAATGTGCTGCTGGCATCACAAGGCAATGCTTAGCACTTGCTTGATAGCTTGCAGACTCATGCCTTCATCCAGATTCTCATGCATTGTGGAATGTTATATTCCAATGGAACCTGTGTGAAAAGGAATACTGGCCCTTCAGCATTTAGATTATGTCAACTTGTAGCCAATGACACAGAAATGTCGGATGGGCGTGCTGCTTTTTTTTGTTGCTGTTATTAGTGGAATGCAAAATGATCAAGGCAGGCGTCCCTGCGAACAGACATGGTATGAGCTGGATTACTGAGAAAAGCGATACACATTCTTTTGAGAGTAATATATTTCATTTAAATTAAAAACCATAAATTAAGCATGTTCCTGAAAAGTGTCTCTAGTGGAATTATGTCTCCTACTGATCCGATTCAAGCCAACACATGTTTCACTCAGAGTTTCATCAGGGCAGTAATCATAGATACAATCCAAGCTGTACTGTACTTAACCACTCACAAAGTGATAGTCTTTTTTTATAATTCAATCAATGCAGTACTGTTCTAAACCAAAGAATACAGTATTCCTGTGATGTCACTGGAGGTCAAGGGCCATATGATGCCACTTCCTCTATCCTTGGCATTTTGGCGAAATGATGTCCTTGCCCCTTCAACACCCAGTATATGCCATTCAATGCAACAATGCTCTTGTGTATAGGCACCTTACACTAGAACTGCCTCTGCCCCATGTTATTGCCTGCTTGGAAAGTCAGTTAGGTTTTAAATTACATCTTGTTTTTAAGTAAATAGACATACAAATCAAAAAATACAGTGAATTACAATGAAGTATGTTGTCAACAGTAGGCATTGAATTAGAAAGAGATGGAGACACAGAGAAAGTTTTTAGGAACGCTTTCTTAGGGTCAGGGTAATGTTCATTTGGCAGCATCAAGCTGGTCTTAACATGTTTTCGAGATGGTTTAAGGGTACCATGTTACGGCAGTGGTGTCTTTAAGGTGGGTGGCTGGCAGGTTTCTAATGTTAATGTTTAGATTTTTGATTACTGAAATTGACTGGACTGCTGCAAGGGTATGGAGGTATTTGACACTTATCTGTTTGAAAACAAGTGACTGTGAACTTTATAATTTATGAAAAAGGTCATCTATTGGTCAACATGCATTCAGTACTGTGATGAATCAGAAGAGATCATCCCACAGACCCTGGCCTGGGACCCTTCTCGTGTGGCCAGGGATAGGCAGCCACTACCTGATCATGCCTCTGGGGCTGGTGTTCTGCAGGAGGATCACATGGGAACAGACTCAGGTCAGGAGAAATGGGATAACCCTCTAACCAACTTCTAACGGTCATTAAGATCTAACGGTCTTAATGCCCTATTGTAAAATTGAAGACTTTGATGTTAAAATGAATAAGAACATTAGGGGCTTCAAGTCCCGTAATGCTCTTAGTACTGAGATGAGGAAGAGGGGCTCAGATTTACAGAACTGTAGTGTGCAGTCTAGTGGGTATAATGACCCACACCCGAGCAGGGCGTTTAAATATTTAAAGTCCCTTCAGGGGCAAGCCATTAAAAAAAGCTGTGGGAACAGCAGAAGCAGAAGGAAGAAGACACCAGAGCCACTGCTGTGTTGTCAGCGGGACGCAGTGCCGAGAGAGTCGCAGGAGTTGGGAATCCTGAATGCAGACAACACACCATGGGAAGCGGTGCTGAGACTAGCGATCCCGTAGGAGAGAGACGCTCTCCTGGTTTGCATCCTACTTTGGAGGGCACTATTCACTGGAGTATGCGAGGAGCAAAGAAGGCTTGAAAGAAGCAACTGGAGTGTTACCAGAGGCGCCCAAAGAAGTCCAGACGAAAGAAGAAGTTAAAGCAGCAGCGGGTCCAATGGAATTGCAAGGTAAGACCAGTGAGTTGGCTGTCGCTAGGTAACCCTGGGGCGCTCTTCAATAGATTGCTGGCTCAAAGCAACCCTTTTGAGTACCAAACTGTTGAATTAAAGCAATGTTGGCGTAACTCTCATGTTGAGAGCGACTGAGTGGAAAAATATTGTAACTACCATTGCCAAAGTAAAGAGGGGACAATATTCAAACAAAATGAATGGAATTTACAGAAAGGGAGATTTCCTGAAAGGTAAGATAATAACCAGCATTGCCTAAGCCAAAGAAAGGCAATTCTACATAAAAGGGGATACAGCTTTTCTAATGAGGGATACCTGAAAAAAAAACATTACCAGCAGCTAATTGGTGTTGTAGAAGGAACCAAAAGGTGGCAGGAGCAAAGCCTTCCTTGTAGAAAACATCAAGGGGGAGAGGAATATTAACTACATTGAATGTGGCAAATAAATCATTGGGAAAAATTGTGCCATGTCATTTCATCGCGGGATGACATTTTGCAGTTTTCTTGCTGATATTGCAACGAAAACACTCAACAAATGTTTTTAAAAACATTTTTGGGCAGGTACCTCCTCCCCGAGCCTCCCAGCCCCTTTAATTTTTTATCTGTTCCCGAACACCAACACCCGATATATATATTTTCCTAACCCCCCCTAAAAATGTGATCAGTGTTTTCATTATAAAAATCATGGCAAAAAACCCACAAAATATCATCCCGCGATGAAAGGACGTTGCACCGGAAAAATACTATCAATGTGTACTGTACCCTTGTGAAAGAAGTTGTGAACCCCGGTGTTGTAGTTGAAAGTCAAACACTTTTCCAAAAAGCATTTTTTTAAATTAACTTTCCACGTTGAGGATTTAAGTGTGGAAAGTTTCATGTAAGCCTCACCAAAGAGTACCTGTAGTTGTGATACGAGTTTTACCCTGGCAGGCGAGTAAACCAGGAAAGGGACTATTAGTTGTTAGTCCTGGCAGATTAGTGGACCAGGAAGAAGATGATTGAAGTGCTGCAGTGTGGTAGAAGGTTGTGGTGGAAAGAAAGTGGTAAGTCCACTCATCTGTTATGATGAACTGTGGTTAAACCATCCTGTCAAAACATTATTGTTTATGAAGAATAAATCTGAAAGTGGTTGTTCTTCAAAGAAGAGAAAATACGTTGAATGTTGACTGTAAGTGTGACGACAAATTCTTTTTGGTTTATCAAGCAGGAGCTTGTGGACATTTTCACAATCATTTTGAAGAGTGATAAATCCTGTTTAGCAATAAGAAACCCCAAGTGCCAAGTGAAAGACTTATGGAATGAAAAGAACTTTGTGTTGTATTTGGAGCAGAACTGGGCTATTGAAAAGAACCTCCTTGATTTGAACTTTGGTTTGAAATATCTTGAATTAATCCTGGGGAAGAGGACCCAACCCTTGTTACATGGATACATGTTTAAAACGTTTATGCTTGAATATAATTGTTTAAATGGCCGTATGATACCTGTATAATTTTGTTGTATGTATAAGTGTGAGGGACAGATACCTTTTGATATTAGAGTGTTTTCCTTAAGTCTTAGTTTGACAGGTAGGCAAATCCCCATTAGGTTAGTGAAAGCAAGGTGTTTATCTCACCCTTATTATTTAATAAAATGGCTGCTTGTGAGGAAACTCTACCTACTTGTCCATCTCACATTTCTGACTCCTCACAGTACTTCTGCGCACTTGTGCGCTTTGTTGTCCTTAAGCAGTAGATCCCTTGTCGTGGAGTGCTTTGAAGCCAAACGCTTCCAGTTTACCCCATGTGTGAGTATATACCTGTGTGTATGACCCAGTGAGCATTGGGACTGAGCACAAGGTTGGTGGTAGCCACTCCACTAAATCACAAGGTTTGGGGATAAAACTCTTGCTTTTCACCTGATTTTATGAGGAGATTTCTTCCACTCAAAAGCATTACTGCCTGTGCTATTACCCACGCATATTATGCATGCAGTCCATTGCATGTCCTCAATGGGGTCCAAAGGGCTCCCACATGGTGATAACAGAAGGTCTTCATGACTCAAAATCAGTAAACAAGTCTGGCGTATTAGCAGAATTAATACCGCCAGACTTGTTGGCAAAATCTTGGGATCGTGTTGACACTGTACCTGAAATTAACAAGTGAATTAAAAGTCTAAAAATGGCCACTGCATCAGGCTCTAACAGAGTGCATAAAACTGCTCTGAATAAATCTGCTAATCTTTGGGCAAAGATGATGCAGCCCTCTTTTGCGGAAATTCCTTAGGATATTATAATAACCTGCTATGTGATGGATCATATTTAAAACCTTGTGCAAAAGAACGAGAAGACCAATTACCCAGTCAAGTCTTGGCTAATTGCCTTCTTACTGGAGATACAATGGAAATACTGTGCTAGCTACAGTTCTATTGTAAGAACATATTCTAGAGGCAAAATGCAAGGTTTTACCTCTATTACTCAGAATGGGGCTAGGTCTATTAAGTCAAATCAACCTCAGCCAATGGACAGACAATTGTTTTGAGTACATTTATGTCTACAGTCATTGTCGTGCTAAGCATTGTTCTCATAAATCTTGTGGAAACGTGGTTTGCTAAAGAAAATAGCTTATTGTTGATCATCAATCAGGCTTTAATTACTTCCTTGAAGTATGAATAAATAGGGCCTTGTAAGCTATTTACAAGCAGGCAGACAATTGATCAGGGAAATGAATTCTAAATGACCTATAACCTTTGAAAAATATCTGAAAGCTACTTTGGATAACCTAGATATGACAATGCATCTCAAGACTACAAAAAAATAGCAACTACATGTGTCAGCATATTTTCTAAGGAACATTGATTACAGCCTGTCTTGGGCATCCTCCCCTGCCCCTCAAGTTGCTATAGAGAGAGGGAATCCATCTTTCTTTTGATGGTAGCCGTTCTTGCTCTAATTGATGATAGTTCAAAGTGTTTTGAGACTATCTGCAAATAACTCTCTGCTCAGCGAAAGAAGGCTCCTTGGAGAGTGTACCAGGTGAGAAGGATGGGTGAGAAGGGAGTCCATAATGATTTTCAGATAGTGTCAGGTTTTTGGATCATCGTTGCACCTAAATCATTTAAGATCTCATAGCTGGAGGAATTAAGCAGGCACAAGTGCAATTAGAATTAAGACAAACATTAGGGCAACATACAAATGTGTTCAATGCATTTTTGCACCAGGGCAATGCTTTCCCTAAATTCATTGAAAGAATTACATTGTTGTGTTATGTTATGTTATGTTACTTTGCATTTATATAGCGCCTTATGTACCATTGGTATGGTCTGAAGGTGCTGATAGGTTGAACACCCTCGGGAACTGAAGGTCAAGTCAGTAGAGAGAGTAGAGTGAGTCAAAGGTGCGTGTGAGCACCGGATTTGTGTGCAGTTGGTGTGGCATTTGTGTAATAGCTGCTTCTTAGCGGTAGGTGTGGTGGTTGAGAGATCAGGAGTATGTGTTCATTCTGGCAGGATTTATCCAGACCGACTGTGGCTGCGTTAGGCCTGAGGAGAATACCTGGCTGGGGGGTGTGTAACCAGCAGTGTTTAGTTAGAGTGATGGGGAGTATGAGGTGGATGTTGGTATGAGAACAGCTATACCAAATGGTTAGTATCTCTGTGTTCTAGTTGATTGGTGGTGTAAAGAAGAGAGTAAGCGTGGTGATGTGATATGATGGGTTACATGCTCTTTCAAACGTTCCATGTATTCCAGACCATTCCATGTAAGTCACGCAATTCCATGCACTCCGGTCCGCTCTGTGCACTCCAGTCCGCTCCATGCACTCCAGTCCACTCCATGCACTCCAGTCCATTCCATGCACTCCAATCCGCTCCATGCACTCCAGACCGCTCCATGCACTCCAGTCTGCTCTATGCCCTCTAGTCCGTGTTGTGCACTCAGTCCGCGCCATGCACTCCAGTCTGCTTCACACACTCCAGTCCGCTCCACGCATTCCAGTCTGCTCCACGCACTTGAATCCATTCCACGCACTCCAATCCGTTCCACGCACTCCAATCCGTTCCATGCATTTGAATCTGTTCCATGTCCTCCGATCAGTTACGTGTATTTCTAAGTTGTTTTATGCACTCCATCCACGTATTTCACCCGTACCATCCACATACTTCCCTGTACCTTTCAGTTATTACGCCAGTATCTTCCACACACTTCATCCGTCCCATCCACATACGTCACCCGTTCCATCCACATACATCACCCGTTCCATCTACACACATTACCCGTTCCATCCACATACGTCACCCATTCCATCCACATACGTCACTCGTTCTATCCACATAAGTCACCTATTCTATCCACACACTTCACCCGTTCCGTCTGCTCTATGCACTCAACGGCTCTACGTACTCCTCTGCTCTACGCACTCATTCACTCTAGGCACTCATCCACTCTAGGCACTCATCCGCTCTACATGCACTAGGCACTCATCCACTCTACATGCTCTACGCACTCATCCGCTCTACGCACTCATCTGCTCTACACACTCATCCGGTCTACGCACTCATCCGCCTTATGCAATCATCAGCTCTACGCACTCGTAAGCTCTATGCACTCGTCCGCTTTATGCCATCTCATGCTCTACGCATTCACCCGCTCTACGCACTCACCTGTTCTACACACTCACCCGCTCAGTGCACTCACCCACTCTATGCACTCACCCGCTCTTACGCACCCCTCCGCTCTTACGCACTCGTCTGCTCCATACACTCGTCCGATCTACCCACTAGTCTGTTCTACCCATTCATCCACTCTTACACACTCCTCCATTCTTACACACTCCTCTGCTCTCCACACTCTTCCATTAACGGTGCTCTTCCGCTCTGCGCACTCTTCCGCTCTGCGCACCCATCATACTCTGCGCACCATCTGCTCTATGCACTCGTTCTTTCAATGCACTCATTTGCTATATGCACTCATCTGCTCTACAAAATCATTCGCTCGTATGCACTCATCCGGTCTATACATTCATCCGCTCTATACACTTATTTGTTCAATACACTCCTCTGCTCTATACACTCCTCCGCTCTATACACTCCTCCGCTCTATAAACTCCTCCGCTCTGCACATTCATCTGTTCTATGCACTCCTGTGTACTACATATTCCTCCGCACTTACGCATTCATCCGCTCTACACACTCATCTGTTCTACACACTCATCTGCTCTACACTCATCCCCTCTGTACATTCATCTGCTCTGTGCTCTCCTGCGTTCTACACACTCCTCCACACATTTACTCACTCATCCGCTCTACATACTCTTCCGCTGTACACGCTCATCCGCTCTACACCGCATTCACTCAACACACTCATCTGTTTAACGCATTCATCCACTCAGCGCACTCATCCGTTCCACGCGCTTCATCCATTCTAACGATTTCATCCGCTCCATTCACTTAGTACTTTCGTCATGCATTATCGATTTCAGGCCATGTCACTTGTCAGCCGTTCCGTGTTCTCTATCTGTTTCATGCACTACACTCGTCTCATGTACGTGAATCGTCTATTCTGTACTTTCTATTTATGCCATGCACTCACACCGTCGGTGTCAACTGTCTGCGCATTCAATTAGTCTCTTGTATTCATCTTTCCATCCTCTTCTCATTATTCTTTTCACCCGTCTTGTTCATTTTGTCCATTGCACTCATTACATCCATTTCATTAATTTAGACCTCATTACTGTTTTCGTACGATTTATTCTTTTTATCCGCTTAACTACTTTGATCTACCTTACTCGTTCTATTCTGTTTGTCCTTTTAGTTTACATTAGTGGCTATTAATTGTCTTGCATGGATCTTGATGTTGCATTGTCATTTGTCTTATTGTTATTCAAGATCTAGTAGTTTGATGGGTTGGTGTCATTGAGTTGTTGTTAATCAGTTTGGGTTAGTTTGCATACGGGATGGTTTTACGGGAAGAGACAAGTTTTCAGTAGTTTCCGGAAAGACATTAGATCTTCAGTTAGGCGGATGTGGGGTGGGAGTGCGTTCCACGGCATGGGTGCCAAGGCTGAGAATGATGATCTGCCTAACCTGACTGAGTTTGTTTTAGGTATGACTAGGAGGCCGGCTGAGCTTGATCTTAGAGTACATGTAGGGTGATGGGGTTTTAGTTTGTCTTGAAGATATTGAGGTCCGGTTTTATGCAATGCTTGATGAGAGATGCATAAGGTTTTGAAAGTCACCCTTCGGGCCACTGGAAGCCAGTGCAGGGTTTTAAGGGCTGGGGAGATATGGTCTCTCGGGCCGAGCGCTAGTAGCAGTTTGAGTGCAGCGTTTTGCGCTCTTTGAAGTTTATTCAGTTGGTAAGCGTGGACTCTGAGGTAGAGGGGGTTAGCGTAGTCCAGTCTTGATATACCAATTGATTGGACCACAGGGAGTCTGTTGGGAAAGGAGAGATATGGAAAGATGCGCCTAAGAGTTTTAAGGTGGTAGTGGCAGGACTTTGAGACGTTGATTGGCGCGAGAGTGTTAGGTCAGAGTCAAGGGTGCATCCAAGGTTTTTTACTGAGTTAGAGGGAGTCGGTGAGTTGCCCATGGCAGATGGCCAGGGTAGCGGGTGTGGAAGAAGTTCAGAGTGGCCACATACCATGATTTCAGTTTTGGAGGGGTTTAACAAGAGGTGGCTTTGGGTCATCCAGAGCTCTATGTCGAGGAGGCAGGAGGCAAGGTCAGGTCGGCGGTTGGGTTTTGAGTTCAAGAGTTTTAGAATTAGTTGAGTGTCATCAGTGTAGTTGTAACAAAGGATGTTGTGTGAACGAATTATTGGTGGGAGGGTGATCAACTAGAGATTGAACAGGAGGGCAGATAGGCATGCTCCTTGAGGAACTCCTGTGTCAACTGGTCGGGCTTGGGAGGAATAGGTGGAGAGTGTCGTTATTTGGTACCTATCTTTGAGGAATGGAGCTATCCATTTGAGAGCGGTTCCATGACTTCCTAGGGAGTGGAATCGGTCAAGGAGGATTGAGTGATTGATTGTGTCGAAGGTGGCGGATAGGTCAAGAAGGATTAATGCGGCGCATTCCGCGGAGTCTGCCGTGATTTTAAGGTCATCCCAGATTGAGGTTAGGGTGGTTTCAATTCTGTCTCGGGCTCTGAAACCTGATTGAGCAGGGTCTAGGAGATTGTTGGCTTCGACAAAGGCATTTAGTTGGGAGTAGGCAGTTCTGTCAATGAGTTTGGCAAGGAACCTGGTGTTTGAGATGGGTCAGTAGTTTTTTGGCTCGAGGGGGTCGAGGGAAGGTTTTTTTATTAGAGGTTTGACATGAACCATTTTGAATGCGTCGGGAAAAATACCTGAGGAAAGGGAGTCATTTATGATGGATCTTGCGTGTTCTCCTGCGCAGGTAGAAGCGACAATTTCTTTGAGGGTTGTGGCCGGGCAAGGGTCTAGCGGAGAGCCGGATGGTTTGCGGGCAGAGAGAAGTTTGAGAAATTGGTCGGGTGATATTGGACTAAAGGAGTCGAACGTTGGTTGCGCAGTGGTCGCAGGCAGTGGGTTGGCCGGTATGGGGGGAGGGTTGCCTGGTGGATGTAAGAGAGCCAGTTTTTTGGTTAGTGCATTTGTTCTTTCGAGAGCCATGGCGTAAAAGTGGAGAGAGAGTGAGTTGCACAGTGATTGTGATGGGGTCGGGACGGTGGTAGTGCATGCCGGTTGGTGAATTCGGTGATGATTTTGTGAAGTTCTTTGCTGGGGTTTTTGCAGTTTAGGATTCGGGAGTTGTAGAAATTGAAAGAATGACGGCCAATGCCGTCATTAAAAAGATCCACAATTGTGGACTAGTATACTGTTTGAGCTCTTCTCCTCTATTATTAACAGTAACAATATTCCAATTAGCTGGTAAAAATCAATATTGATACCTGTTCTTAAAAAGGGCCCGCGACTCAACCCAGATAACTACCGCTTATTGACGATGCTAGATATGTGTGACAAGATTTTTGTCTCGCCCCTTTTGGACAGGCTCACAAGCTAGCTGGAGACAAATAACCTCCTAAGCCAACAACAGACCATTTTTAGAAAAAGGTTGTACTACAACGCATAGTAGCTGGGTTTTACAATCATCAATGTCAGATACTTACCAAAACGTGAGCCCACTTTATATCTTTGCTACATCGATTATTGTGCAGCATTTGACAGTGTCTCCCGTGTCAAGTTATGGGCTAAACTAGAGCTTTGGGGAAGTTACCCTACCTTGTTGCATTTCATTAAATTGCTCCACAGTAAAACCTTGGTCACTGTACGATTGACTCAGGAGGGGAGCACTACGAAACCCCAACCCACTAACACCAGTTTAAAACAAGGTTGTGTTTTGGCTCCCCTCCTTTGCAATCTTTATGTGGCCAACTTAGACACTGCCTTGCAGTCAGTACTAAATATTCCTCCTAAATTTGGCAATGAGACAATTTTATGGCTCTCGTACGCCAACGATATAGTACTGCTGGATGAGACACTAGTCGGTCTGCAACATTTGCTGGATGCTCTGCATTTATTATGCACAGCGGAACGGCTTAAATATCAATCTGACAAAGACAAAAGTCATGATAGTCTGCAGTACAGTTTCACGTCACCTAAGTTTCCCCTGGGTTATTGGCGGCCAGAGGTTAGAGCAGGTTAAGGTATAGAAATATTGGTGTCTTCCTATAAGAAATCTACCATCTGCCTCATTCTATGCTGAAGTTTTGCCACCCAAATCTTTAAGTAAATGGCTGGCCATCAAAAGTGTAATTTGTAAACATGGTTGTCATTCCATTGAAGCTATGCTGGAAGTGTATAATGACTGCATAACTCCCAGCATTCTTTATGCACTTGAGGTTTTGTCAGAGAGTTCTGACACCCCGCCGGGCAAGGCTAATGCAAGGATACTACGTTCCTTGCTGGGCATGCCAAATACCATTCCATTAGAGGTAATGAGACTGCAATTGGGACACCAGTCTCTTTTGTCTTTCTGGAAAGTGGCAAGATGTGAACTCTTCTTGAAAATCAACAGGACCATGGGGTGTGATAGAACATTATTGGGACTGACGCTGGCGCATGTTAAATTGAGATCAGCCAATAGGCTATATGACGAATTGAGTACCACTTTAACTACTCACCTCAAGGCTATTGACCTGGCTCTCCCCGCTGAAAACGAAGTTGGTGTGTTCATGCAGAAACTGAAAACTAAGTCTGTCACGCCTCCAGGAGTCCAGGCGCAGGAGTGGCGCAAACCGACCACCACCTCTAAGGTTTTGGCACCTCAGGCGCAGGAGTGGCACGAACCAACCACCCCCTCTAAGGTTTTGGCGCCTGCAAGCAAAAACTTACACAGGCGTCCGCAACCCCAGTGGGGGAAAGAGGGTTAGGGAACGTTGTTTGGATGGGTACAGGGAAGTAGGAACACCGGATAGAGGTTTCAGGACACAGTATTGGATAGGACACTGGGTAATTAGGAAAGACACATTTGTAAACAATATCTTAACATTGCATTCATCCATGCACACATACACCCATTATTGGTGGCATTACCAAACAAATCAAGCAAAAGATCTAGGCACTTAGCTTTGGGTTTGAGTGCTGACCTCCTGCCTTCGCACTCCAGGTCTGGTTTGTTTCAGAAGCGATCAAACGCTGCAACAAGAGCACAAGTTAGGGAATGCTCTGCATTGTTCTGATTTACCACAGTTTACATGTACACATTCATTGAAAAAACTCTCTCTATCCCAACAGTATGGTCGTTAGTTCCCAGAGCCGCATGTGGCACCAGCCGCGTGTTTCTCCCCAGAATCACACGTGTATATTCACATGCAGCGATAATGTTTTTGCCTTGGGTGTGCGTTTAAAAGAACCGCACGTGGTTTCAGCACGCAGCTGCCCACAATGTTTTCTGGGGGGATGCGGTTTTGATGGGCCGCACGAGGCTCTGGATTCCTGGACTTGCGGCTTCCCAAACCCTATGGCTTGGAATATGCGGAAGCCGCACGTGGCTAATTAGTAGTCAAAACATGCAGTGTTAGTTTTAACATGCGCAGGTTTTACTCGCAGCCGAAATGTTAGGTGCAGCTTCATACGCCATGCACAGTCAGTTAAGCACAGTAAATGTTTGACTTAACTTTCCAGAGCGCAGGGGGGTTTAGGATCTAGGTCATTGCCCCCTGCGCATGATTCCCCTGTGACTCCTTCTGCCAGTAATATGGGTCCCTTCTCCCCTGCCAAGCATGAGCAACTTTTCTTAGAATTGTGAGGGGCCAGAATGACTGGTCCGTGGGGCGTGGCCCATCGCGTTATACCCTCAGGCTGGAGCTCCGAAAGTTGCGACCGCTCGCATTAGAGTTCTGAGCACAAGCCCCGTACTCGGAGCTTCGCTCATGCGCGTTGCCTTGCCACTCCCAACGTGGCTTGTAGAATGTAGTCTTTGCCTAAAGGGCTGCTGGGTAGTGTAGTTTTGGAAGGCTTCTTACAGCAAGAAGGGTAAAGAAGCTTTCTGTAGGGCTTCTTACTGTTTCAAAGCCTTCTTTGTGGTCCTCTTCCCTGCCTAGCCTCTCCTGCTGCACCACACACACTAGTTGGCACCCTGACAAAGCCAAGAAATTTGGACCATGTACAGTCTGTGGCTATACTTGCTGAGAAGAAAATATTTAATCTTTATATGCATCAAGTTTACTAGAGCTCCACGTAATTATTTAATTAAACTATGTAATCCATCTCTAGTTCATTTTTTAACTTGCCTGTGGTTCGGCACCAGCCCAGTGCTGAAATACATATTCACCTGGAGGGGTAAACACCTTGAAGATCGAGTGTGTTGCCTATGTGGTAATGATGTCAAAAAAGCCAGACATGTTTCAACGACTTGTTAAATACTTGAGCCCAAATATTGTAAAGGCTATATTAGATTTCCTAATTCCTCTTCAGATCAATTTTGGTCGACGGTCTGTGGGCGGAATCCTTGGTAATTACTGCAGCTGCAAATCATGCCTGGATGAAAGCTAAGGAGTGGCTTGATTTATTATCTATATGATAGTTGATTGTTGTTATGTTACAATTGTTGGTTGCTATGGAATTTTTATGTGTTTTATTACGTGTTTTATTATGAATGTGTATGTTTAGTATAAGAGGCTTGCTTAATAGCCAAACCCACTTAATAAAAAAAAAGATTTTTCCACTAGAGCAATTTTTCCCAAATCCTAAATAAAAGGAATTTCCATGCAAGTCTATATCAAAGTAGCACTGTTCACTAAAAACCTTGTACCCACTAAAAATTATAACAACCCTCCTTTTCAAGGGAAAGATACACTATAGGCAGACTGAATCTTAAAAACAGGCAACTTGGTGACAGTCATTGTTAAACAGCAGTCACAGTCATGCCTCCCCTATAGAAACCAAGTGCTGATCCCAATATCCCCATATTATGCAGACCTGTTTCTCTCCTTCCTTACCACTGTAAAATCCTTAACAGGGTTGTTTTCAACTGCCTAGTCAACTATCTCAATGAACACTCACTATCTGACCCTCTCCAATCTGGATTCTGGGCCAAACACTCCACCGAGGCTGCACTCATCCTTGTTGCTAATTATTTTAAACTGCCCTTCACACTCACCTCACCACCATTCTCACCTTCTAGATCTTTCTTCTGATTTAAAACGTTGTATCATCCCTCCAGCATTCAAACTCTTTTCCTCTTTGGCTTCAAGAACACCTTACTCGATGGGGTGTTCTCCTTTTTTCTAAGTCTGATCCTTCTCTATATCATGGGAATACAGCACCTCCTCCCCAAAACCCGTCCCAGTGGACATTTCTCAAGAATTAGTGCTAGACCCACTTTTCTTTGCCCTATACATCTTCCCCACTGGCAAACCCATTTCCTCTATTATCTTTGCCTTTCATCTCTTCGCTGAAGATACTCAGATATTTTTCACCTTCCCCTCACTCACCCCTGCAATCTCTGAATGCATAACCAATTTTATATCCACTGGATGGGTGTACGCTGCCTCATGCTAAACTCTTCAAAGTCGAAAGTCATTTTATTCCTGCCTCCAATGCGAACCCAACTCTTCCCTCTCGCATCCACCCCCCCCTCACCCATACCTTGCAACCTTGGGGTTCTCTTTGACAGTGACCTAAAACTCTACCTGTTTTTCAATGCCTTTGCCACCTCAGCAAGACTCAACCTCCTAGACATTAGAGAAATATGCCCACACCTCACTTACCCCTCAACTAAAATCATTATCTATCTCCACTCCTGTGCTTTGGAAACTGGAATACTGCACTAGCCTTGGTATAACCCCTCTACTCTATTGCTCCCTTGAACAAAGTCGCCAAATAAGTGACACACCCCCTTTTCAACTTACCCAGTTACTCTCACACCACTGCTTATCGTCACCATGCTGAATGGCTCTCCATGCCAAATCATGCTCTCTTTAAAGTCCTGATACGCCACTATAAATTAATCTATGGGCTTGCCCTCCACTACCTCGCTGAATGCATCTCACTGTAGTCTATCCACCCAAAACTATCACAGCTATCAATCCCCTGTCACATTGTGCCTCTACCCACTCTTTTCCCCACTTGCCCTACCCCACTGGAATGCTTTCCTGCTGGCCATCATACAAACTCTTCAGAAGAACTATTCAAAAAGAGACTTTAACTAGTCCTGCTATTGCCCATCATACAAACCCTTCAGAAGAACTATTGAAAAAGAGACTTTAACTACACCTGCTATTAACTGGCAGAAGCCTGCATATGTTATGATATGGCATTTATAACACACCTGTACACAAGTGAGGGAGAAGCGCCAAAAGGGGAGGGGGATGGAGAAGTGCACGTGATCAAAAAGTGCAGCCAGCTGGTGGCTCAGTGCAAGTATTGTAAAGTGCAGCCAACGGGTGGCTCTTAAGTGCAGAGAGAGGGGACTGTAGGGTTACAGATCCAGATCCCAAGTGCAGTGGGAGCCAGGCCGCAATGCACGGTAGGTGCAGCTGGACGAGTGAGGACCTGGGCCCGAATTCAGAGGGTGGCCAGGTAACCAGTGCGTGGACCAAACTGGCCATCAGCATGGGAGAGGCAGAGAGAAATCAGAGGCGAAGAGGAAGGTCTTGAGTTGGTTCCGTCTGGAACTGGAGGTGGTTCTGCTTAAGTTTGAGAGAGGCAGGAAGGCTGTTCCAGAGGGAGGCCCTAGCCAAAGAAACAGATCTGCCCCCAACTCTCTTCTTGGAAAAGCGACTGAACCTTGGAGAGTTGGAGGTGGATGAGTGGAGAGCTCGAGAATGGAGGTGTTTAGGAAGAGAGCACTGGAGGTAGTATGGTCCCAGGCCCAGGAAAGCCTTGGGGAAGATGCAAAGGGTCTTGAACTTGATCCTTGCCACTACTGAGAGCTGGTGCTGGAGAGGTGCAATCCCTGGGCTTAAGGCCAATGACAAGTCTCATATTCCTGTTCTGGATAGGTTGTAGAGGACAGAGTAGAGGCAGGAAGATTTCGAAAGAGGCTGTTGCAGTAGTCCAGCCCAGAGTGGACCAGAGCTCTGGAGACAGTGAGCTTCTGGGGGAAATTGAGGAAAGGAAGAATACCTCTGTGGAGGTGCAGCTGATAGTTTGACTTCTTAGAGACGTCAGAGATGTAAGGGGAGAAGAAGAGGGTGGACTCGAAGATGACCCCAAGGTTTTTAGCCTCACAGGTTGTGGGAGAAGGAAGAGGGCCCAGAGGGGGGGCCCAGAAAGAGGAAAGGAGGAAGCTGGTGTTCCGATGAGGAGAATCTCAGTCTTACTGGCATTAAGGCAGAGATCATTTGCAGCACACCACTCCTGGATTGTGGAAAGACAGTCAGGAATGTGAGAAGGAGTAGAGGCGGCTAAGGGGAGCCTGAAAGAGAGCTGGGTGTCATCCAAATAACGCTGAAAGTTGGAGCAGAGAGTAGCGATGCAGTGGGGAAGAGGTGCCAGGTATTTGTTGGACAGCCAGGGAGAAAGGTTAGACCCCTGGGGTATACCACAAGTAGCTAGAGAGAGATAGAAGAGAGGTAGGACCCAAGCTGGACCTGGAAGGGTCAATCAGTGAAAGAGGAGGTCAGCCAGGCCAGAGCCTGATCGGTGATACCAGGTTATCACGGAGGCGGTTGTGCAGGATGGCATGGTTGACCCTATCAAAAGCAGAAGAAAGATCAAGGAGAATGAGGACAGGAGGAAGGTTAGAATCAAGGTTAGAGAGCAACTCTTCACGGATGTTCAGGAGAGAAGTTTCCTTGCTTCTGGCTGCTCTGAAGCTAGACTGGTGGTCGTGGAGACAACTAACAGATTCAGTGTGAAGATTAAGCTGGGAGATGGCCATCTTTTGCAAGAGTTTGCACCGAAAGGAGTGATAGAGCTCGGGCGATAGTTAGCCGGAGAGGAAGGATTGGCAGAGGGCTTCTTAAGGAGGGGGTGCACAAGGGAGAGTTTAAGTGGGAGGGGAGGGTTCCAGTGGCAAAAGAGTGATTGCATAAATCTGCCAGCGCTGGAACAAGGATGTCAATGTGGTCCTTGATGGTTCTGGAGGAATAGGGAAGAACCTGTTTTGACGAGACTTTCATCGATTGGACTTGTCTAGAAATGTTGTTTGGGTTGAATAAGGGAAAGGAAGAGAAGGGAGCAGGAGAGGAGGACCAACGTAAGGCCAGAAGTGGAAGAGGAGGAGGAAGAGGAAGAAGACGAGAGGGTGGACAGGATATCCTGAGTTTTAATGATGAAATGAGAAGCTAAGGCTGTACAGAGGGCCTTGGAGGGAACAGGAGAAGTAGAGGCTGTAGCAGGGTTGGCCAGGTCCTTGCAGATTTTGAAGAGTTCAGCTGAGTTGTTAGATGCCTCAGACACATGGGCTTGGATGTTTGCTCCCTTCTTGGCGAGGACTGAGAGTCTGTACTGCCTTTGGAGCAAGCGGCAGGCCAGTTTGTCAGAGGGTGTACCTGTAGCCCTGCACTTCCTCTCAGCCACCCTGCACTTGCGTTTGAGGGTGACGAGGCTGGAATCGTACCAGGAGTTTCACTTGGATTTGGGCTTCAAGCAGATCCTCATGACAGGGGCAACTACATCAAGAGGGTCAGAGATAGAAAGAGGTTGGAAAGGGCTGTGTCAGAATGTGAGTCAGCCAAGGGTGCAGAAGGAGGGGAGAAAGTGGCAGCGAAAGCCTCAACTGACACACGCTTCATGGGTCGGATGACTGAGAAGGTAGGTGGCAGTGCTGGGGTCGGCTTGGCCTGAGGGGTAGAGAGAGAGAGATGGGATGAAAGGAGAAAGTGATCACTCCAGGAGAGAGGAGTGGTGAGAGGGTTAGAGTGGGGGAGATCTGAGGAGATCAGAACATCCAGGGTGTGCCCTGTAGAGTGAGTCAGGCCGGAGGGAAGAATAGAGAGGGAGAGAGAGTCAGAGAGGTTGCAAACGAGTCCCATAGAAGGACATGAAGCATCCAAGTTGATTTGAATAACACCTCACACCCTCCTATCCCAACTGGCCACCCAATTCACTGTAATGTCTTCCAGTCTCTATTTCTGGTATATGTTCAAACTCTTATCCCTTCACAGGGATGTCATTTGGGGGCAGCATGGGTCACAGCCATGACCCCTATGGTCAGTGTGAAGGCTGGGCCCGGGCCTGTAGCCTGAGAAGGAAGCACCCAGTTGGGGTTGGAGCTGACCGTCATATGTGGCACGTGTCACATGACACATTCAGCTCCAATCCCATCTCCTCCGGCTTCCTCGCGGCTCAAAGACAGGATCGAGGAAGCTCTCCCAGCTTCCTGGTTCCTGTTTGTGAGCAGCACAGAAGGACTGAAGGTGGCCTGGAGTGACGGACTGAAGCTGGAAAAACAGGAAAGAAGGAATTATAAAAAAAAGTGATGTGTATTTTGCATGTGTGAAGTACGTGTCACATGTATATGATATGATGCGTCATTTATGACGCACCTGTACACAAGGCGTGACAAGGCAAGGGAGGGAAGACAGAGGGAGGACAAGACAAAAGATATTACTAGGCCTTGTGTCATTCAGATCGTGCAAGTGCGAGAACGAGAAGTGCAGGGTGAAAGGGAGGGGGAATGCAAGGGAGAGGGGAGGAGACAACAGAGCAGTAATGCTCTGAGTAAGTGCAGCCAGGGCAGAGTGGCTATGGGTAGTGCAAGGAGAGCAAGGGACTGTAGGGTATGTATATGCTATGGGTCAGCGAGTGATGGGTGAATGAGAAGAAATGTGATAGTGTGTGTGTTGAAATGTTCTGGGTGTGTGTGTGCCTGTGTGGAGAATGCAGTGAGAGTGGATGTAAGAGAAGGTGTATGAGTGAGTGACTAGTGTGTGAATGAGTATGAATGTGATAGTGCATGTTTGAGTGTTCAGGGTGGGTGGGTATGTGCCTGTGTAGAAAATGCAGTGAGATTGGATGTAAGAGAAGGTATATGAGTGAGTGGCTGGTGGGTGAATGAGTGGGATTGTGATAGTGTGTTTTTGAATGTTCTGGGTGGATGGGTGTGTGCCTTTTCAGCTAATGCAGTCAGAGTGGATGTAAGAGAAGGTGTATGAGTGAGTGACTGGTGGGTGAATGAGTATGAATGTGATAGTGTGTTTGAATGTTCAGGATGGGTGGGTGTGTGCCTGTGTAGAGAATGCTGTGAGATTGCATTTAAGAGAAGGTATATGAGTGAGTGGCTGGTGGGTGAAGGAGTGGGATTGTGATAGTGTGTTACAGTGTGGGTATATGTATGTGTGGAGAATTCAATATGAGTGGACGTGAGAGGTTTATGGGTGAATGAATGGTGGTTGAATGAGTAGGAATTTGAGTGTGTGTGTGGGGGTGTGTGTGAATGTTTTGGGTGGGTGGGTGCCAGTGTGAGTGTATGTGAGAGAAGGTATATGGGTGAGTGACTGGTGGGTGAATGTGTTTGAATGTGATTGTGTGTGTGAATATTCTGGGTGGGTGGGTGCATGCCTGCGTGGTGAATGCAGTGTGAATGAATATGAGAGGAGATACATGGGCAGGTGAAAGGGGATGCCTGTGTCAGTGTGTGTGTGTTTTAGGCACTGGGAGACTGGGGATCACTAGAGTATTTTTGAGACATCTTTTATTGACTTTGCTTGTTTTACTGGTATTTTCGGGCAAGGCCAAGTTCATGTATGTCATTACCTAGATAGACTGGCATTTTGGTACAGCAAGTCTAGCCATTGCTTACTGTGGCATGACATTTATTGCTCAGCATCTTTGATAAAGCATGCATGATACGTAGTATTGCCTTGCTAGACTGGGATTTTGTGTAGCAGCCTGTGTGACGTTTAATTAACTGAGCATCTATGATGAAGCAAGGATGCTAAGTGTTCTTATGGGTCTAGACTGGCTTATATTGGAACCAGTTTGGACATGTTTTCTTATTGTGACATGTCACTTTTAATGGCCAAACCAATGGGAGTATTTTCTTACATAGGAGCACTGGCATCTATTGGCAGAAACAGCTTTGTCCCTAGTGCCAGTAAAGATACACTAAAAAATCATCTCAAAGAAAACAAGTATGTTCTTATATGGGAATATTAGCAATTGGTGCAGCTAGCATGGACATGTATGGGAACAGCCAGCATGACATTTTTTTTTATACTGGCATTTATTGAAGGGACCACCATGGCAATGCATTGGGGAAATGTGCTTGTGCACTTTTGATGACTTACATCTGTTGTACTTGTTTTCAGGAGTTACAATACACACTACAAAACCGATTGCAAACTGCCTGACCTTTTGCCCAATTTTTCACAGAAAGTGAGCTGTGTAATGCACCATTTTAACCCATTCTCATGGGCGAGGGAAGAATCCTCCTGAACCCTTTAAACCTGTTTTCATTAGTTCAGACCCCCTCGCATGCTTGGTCGCAGATGCAAACTTGTGGCAAATATTTACAACCTCCAATAAAACAACTCATCAACCACCACTGGTGGCTGGTATATTTGGGACTAGGCACCGCTCCCTCGCTTCTACGCTAGGTGAAACATTTAAGCTTTGATTAGAAAACAAATTCACTTCTTTCACTTGGAGTAGTGCATGCCCCTGCAGCAGCATAAACTTCATGGACATTGCACACACGCGGTGGTCCGGGCCGCCCTGATGTGTGGCATACCCTCTGCTTCGTTAAGGTGCTTGGGGGGACAAAGGGCCCCCACATTTTGTGCTACGCCACTGATTGGGCCCTGCACATCTTGAACTCATTCAAGTGTGATGTGAGTGCTTGAGAGAGGTTGCAAACTTGACCAGTACCCTGCACTGGTGCAACACTGTTTAAGAAAATAAGCGCTGGACACAGAGTTTCAGAAGTGAGAAAGCCATGGAGTGGTCATGTGATGTCACTTCCGCTATCCTTGGCATTTTGGTGAAATGACGTCCCTGCCCCTTCAACACCCAGCATATGCCATTCAATGCAACAATGCTCTTATGTGTAGGCACCTTACCCTAGAACTGCCTCTGCCCCATGTTATTGCCTACTTGGTAAGTCAGTTACGTTTTAAATGACATCTTGTTTTTAAGTAGATAGACATACAAAAACAAAAGATACAGTGAATTACAATGAAGTATGTTGTCAACAGTAGGCATTTAATTAGAAAGAGATGGAGATACAGAGAAAGTGTTTAGGTACGCTTTCTTATGGTCAGGGTAATGTTAGGCTCCAATCTATGGGGTCCAAGGTATGTCATGGTTGCCTCAGAAAGAAACTTAGTTTATAGTTAACTAGTCTTTAGGTTTGGCGGCATTAAGCTGGTCTTTACATTTTTTCGAGATGGTTTAAGGGTACCATGTCACGGCAGTGGTGTCTTTAAGGTGGGTGGCTGACGGGCTGACGGGCTTAATGGTGCTTGAGTGGCGCAGGATTGTATTCAAGACAATTTGTAAGATGGGTTTAATCAGCGACTTGATGGTGCATGGCTTCAATCAGGTTGTCTCAAGGTTGTGTTGAGGTCTGCATGTTGTCTCAGTGGTACTCTGTCTCAGTGATGAAGTCCTCAAAGCCACTGCCTGCTCAATTAGCCTGATCAGTGATTTGGCAGAGACAAGTGAGGCTCATGCTTTGGGGCAGTTTTTTACCTGATGATGCAGTGCTTCAATTGGTTTGGTATCAGCTCAATGCTGGCTCAAATGTTCTTAACAGCAAAAATTGATCTTCTTGGCTTTTGGATGCTGGGAGTTCTCCTTCCAACAACAACAAGAATGGGAGCAGTCTTCTGCTCATCTAGGCACACTCTCTTCCTTTGGGTGTCTGTGTGTCCTTGGACTCTGGCCCTCAGCAGCAGGACATTTTCCTGGGTTCCCCCAGAAAATATCTTCAGGAATGTTAGGGAAAGGGTAATTTTCCCTTCCTAAGTCTCCTGTTATCCCTGGTCAGTGGCTGTGAGTCCTCCACTTTCCAACAAGTAACCAACATAGTAGACCTTTCCTATCCATTACCAAATCCTAGCAGAGAATTATTAAGTTCCAAGCCCCACTCAAAGTTCAAATGAAGAGATTACATTCATAGAGTTTCTTCCCTCATTTGCAGGAATTCCAAGGGTGATGCCTTCTGGGAGAGACAAAACGTTGGAAGTAACTCACTATTCCTGAGCTCTAAGTCTGCCTGAGTTCCCCCGGTGTCCTGCCTTTTCAAGAACAAAGGACCTTGGATGAATTTAATAATCACCTGCCCTAATCACCTCTGCTGTACAGACGCTACATCTGCTGTACTTCATTATTTTGTTAGACCCGTCTTTCGACTTAGAGGAGGTCTGAATGGGTCTCTATGTTAGAAAAAGGCCCATATTCAATTGGGCCCAGGCCAGCTGGTTTATGCTCTGCGAGACTTAGCTACAGAACAAACTATTCCAAGAGTTGGGGGGTCCCAATACCACACACTACCTCAGAAGCAATCACAAACATGTATATTTTGGTCATATTGATGTTTAAAACAATATTGACCTTAAATTAAATTAGCACCCAGCACAGGGAAGGGAGGCAATCAGGACGCAGGTTGAATCTTCCGGTGTAAGCCTGTGTTCCAAGCTGCCTGATGGCTGCTTCTCTCACCGTCACTTCGCTTTTTTCTCCTTCCCCATTCCCCTCCCACTTACCTGACTACGGTGGCGGCAGATGCCACTGCTGCTGCTTTCGCTCTGGGTCTGCTGTGGCCGCCATGGAAATGGAAGAGGGACTACATATGGAACCCCCCCCCCCTTCCAGATCCATGGCAGCAATCTTACTGAAGTATTTTCATTCAATGAATGGGACACTAGGAGGGGTCCCGTTCATTGAATGAAAATACAATGCTCTCAGCACCCCAGGTAACCGGATTGGCAACCCAGGGTGCTAATAGTGCTAATAGTGTTAAGACCCGGATCACGTGTTATTGGCCATGGGACCCTCATTAAATCCCCTCACTTCCCTCTTCCCTTTAATTCGGGCGCCGGTTCGAGTCTTAACTCTTAATTATGTAATACCACACCATATTCCTTCAGATATATGCTGTGTTATATTTACGAACATTAGGCGACTACATTGTAAGATGACACAATATTTAAAATGCCAACAATGGGATTTCATTTTGAAAATGTGAAGTTTTGTGGCTACAAGTTATAACTATTGATGTTATGCTTTCTAAGGCTAACACCTTTTGTGCTGATAAGGTCAGGAGTTCCAATTGACAAACATGTAATAGTAACTCACTTGCCTAATGCCAATTAGTTTTTAAAAGACGTATACAGAAGCTGCCATCACATATCCCATGCACACATTTCCTGGTACATGCTTCAGCTATTTCTGAAAGATTGCCATTTCTCCTTACTGCCGCTAGTTTGTCATTAAACTATGGCCAGTAGCAGGTGTATACGTGCGTCTATTATATACATGTCAGTGATCCAGTTACACTTCCCAGGAAGAAACAGCTGACTAGAAACCTCTGATACCACCTTTTAGACACAAAGTGTATCATTAAATTGAGAATGCTTGGCCTTAGCAGACCTAACGTTCACGCAGAGTCCATGTAGCTATAGCAACTAAAATGTGAAGAAACCTGGGGAAGTCTCACCTAGAATGTGCCAATTCCTCACAGCTACCAATTGTCACAGTGTGACATGGATCGACAAAAGACACAAGACACAGAAAGTCAGGGCTTAGCCTTGTTTTAATCTCATAAACCACAGTGGCTGGAAATAACGCCTAAGTGAACTATCATCAGGAGGGAATTAGAACACTACACGGATGTAGCTAAACACGTTCAATGGCATATGAGGGGTACAAAGAAACAGGGCAAGGCATTGACTTATTCTGTGCGATGTAGGACCCAGTGTCTTGAACTCCGCCTGCATCCTAGGTGTGTCCTGCTAAAGGTCTTAAGGAGCCCAGGTATATGTTGTACATCTCCTCCCATTCAATCCTATTTGCATAATAAAGGTTTGTGGCTATGCGGGCTGAACCTTAAAGAGTTTTGCCACGATTTTGGGGTCATTCAGCGCATTTATGGCTGCCAGGCCCGGCAAAGGTTCTCCAATGGCTCCCCGTATATTTGTCCTAATCTCCCCCAACCCCACCAATGGTTTATTGATAACAGGCAGACCCGCTCATGGGCCTCCTCCTGGTCCTTCAATTAGGGTAAGTCTATGGGTGGTCCCATGCCTTTTCTCTTGAAAAGAGAGCTCTAGTATTCTCCCTCATGTGATACCTCATATACTCATCAAAGCTTCTCCTTCAATGGATTTTGTTGGAATTCTGCTAAGGCTGCAAAGAGGGAAGAGGCTCAGTCTAGGAGATCCCTTGTATACCACCCACAAGGTTTTCATTTCGGAGCGGGTGGCACCTCCTGGCCCCCATAGTCTCCTCTGCCTCCGCCCCCAGCATACTACATGGAAAATCGTCACACCCTATATGATTACATTTACGCCTCCCGGAATACATGATAATGCTGATGAAACTAACGCGAGAGACCGTGTCATTCATAACTTCTTAATATCTGTATAATCCTTTGGAATAACTGCATATATCCATGATACATTTCCAAAAGCCACTCACCCTTGAGTGCTTCCCAATGAAAATGTCCAACACAAACTCCATCCCCAACTCTTACATCCTAGGGAGCACATTCCATACATAGCCAAATCCGTACCATGAGACCAATATCCTCAAAAGCACCCCACCACATATCCCCAACATCTGCCAGATACATCTGAAGGCACATGCTTCTTCCTCCTTAACCCATCATTTACAAAGCACATTGCCAAACATATCCTTCTCACTGTCTTACCCCAACACCCTGAGCACATTTACAAACACAACCTAATCTCCTTCCTTAACTTAATATCCTACAGATCACACCTTTTAACATCCTATCACCCTGCCCCTTTCCTCTATCTTCAATCCCACTCGCCATCGGTCTCTGCTTCTCACAGGAGGTGGGCGAGGATAAAGCTGTGGATCCGGCGCTGCTGTGCCACATCTCCTTTGACTGAATTGAGACTGGTACTGGCAGGATTGGCACAGGAGGAGGAGGGTACTGCAGAGTTAGTGCTACTGTCCCTCATATAGCAGATGGCCCAGGGTCAATTTGCTGTGGTAGTTCATATGGCAGCTATGTTTGTGCATACATTCTTTATGCTGTGCCGCCATTGCTCTCTCCTCCTGTCCAGCTCATGTGCTCACACTGCTAGGATCCCTTAGCCGGGCAACCTTTCTTTCTCAGGACTTCATGCTCCTCACCAGCTCATCTGTGTACATGGTCTTACATATAGTAGAAAGGCTAGTTATTTGGGCGCAGCCAGTTGAGCCGTTTCTTACTGTGGTATAAATATTTTTCTGGGCATCTGTGATAAAAAAAACATTAGTGTTATTGCTTCTACTGCAACCATTCTAGGTATGTCTTAACGTGGCATGGCATGTTTTACTGTAATATGTGTATTACATGTCTAGACTGGTCTACATTGTACAGCCAGTTGGACATGTTTTCATTGTGGCATGGCATTTTTAATAGCAGAGCATTACATGAATTAAAACACTAATGTTCCTGTGCTCTGTTGGTGACTTACATGTAACAGATTTTTGGATTGGTGTTACCCTGCACAACAATTAAAAACGCAACATTTTTATCAGAAAGTGTACTGTATAATGTTTTAAAATACAAATGTATAGCTTTCTCTTAGCACAGTCTTTCCATAAAGGAACAATGCCCAACTTGGCGACGCGGTCTCACTAGTCGTCCCCTGCTGAGTCAACTTCCTTGCCAAGCTAATTGCCAGGTCCCCAGCATATAAGGCAAGGAGCTAGTGCCTGCACCCCAAGCAACGCAAGAGGAACATTGGCTCCTGCCATGTTTTACAGCAATTTCACGACCCTCTGAAGCTGCCCCCTGCACACGGTGTGCCAAGCCTGCCTCCCAGCTACGAGGACCCCACATCGCAGCAAAAGTGCTTCTCGGGCCTCGGCCCCCATTGCTCTCAACCGGACCGGCCCACGCAACTCCCTTGGACTCCGTTATCCGAGGCCACAGTACACACGGCAACAAGCTCTACCTTACATCAAGGCCAAGCAGAGGGTTGGGCCCCCAGTTGGGGGCGTGTGCCCTCCTCTGGTTAAGCACCAGCCTACTGCCAGACCAGGACATAGATAGGTGGACCAGCAATAGAGAGCAACGATATAGCTGGAGGTGCTTACCCCTCCACGCCGCCGGCAACCAAGACCGCATCGTAAGCGGCTTGGCCCCACACACCTTCTCTGGAATCTCAGCACGGACCGGCACTGTTACCCCGGCCCCCTTGACACAGCACCGGGCCCACCGACAGAAACCGACCTGAACGGAGGGTAGAGCCCCTGGATCCAAGGCTTGTGCCTCCTCCCACCGAAGGACTTCTGATCCAAGTAACATCACTCTGGTGCCCCGCAACATAGCTCACGTGCCTCCCAACACACCAGGGCAGAGGGTAGGGCCCCCGTTCCTGGTGCGTGTGCCTCCTCAAATGCAAGTGCCCTATGAACATTAAAAGTAAACTTGCCAAATACGCCTACTCCCCGCTACCTCAGGCTCCCGAACAGAGAACAACAATGTCACTAGAATCCCCCGAAACGGGTGCGGCAGCTACCAAAGGTGACATTGCCGCCCTTCTAACTGAAATCAGGAACATGGGGGCCAACCTCGGCAGTAAAATGGACAAAATGACCCAGAGGGTAGATAACATCGAGGAGAGACTAGAAGGAGTCGAGAACAACTAGGCCTCTATCGACACTCTAGAAGCCCAAATGGAGCTCAGAATACGAAACATAGAAAAGAGGGAGGACGAGATTCGCCTTCAGATAGACGATTTAGAAAATAGAGAGAGAAGAAATAACCTACGGTTTTTTGGAATCCCGGAGAGAGAAGGGGAGACAGAAGAGGACCTCAAGCAGACGATACACGATATCGTCAAAATCCTGACCACGGACAAGGACATTGATGAACTCAAGACCGAGAGAATCCACAGAGCTGGTGGCCCACCAGGCGGCCCGAGATCAGTCCTTGCCAGATTCCATAGATATCAGGACAGAACAAGGATACTAGCTAAAGCCAGGTCTGGAGGCACTCTTACCCTTTGAGGAGCCCAGATTACTATTTTTCAGGACCTTTCATTGCTGACGCTGGCCTTGCGCCGCCTGTGCGGTCCTCTCACGAGATGGCTAAAAGAGCAAGGTACGAAGTACAGGTGGGGATACCCCTTCTCCCTTGCGTTTGAACATGGGAGCAGGAAGTTCCTACTCCGCTCCGAAGAAGAAATCCGAGAATGCATTGCCGACCTCCTCGGAGCGGCATCGGGGGAGGGAACTCAGGAAACCCCAGCGCAGGACAGAGCGCGATGGGAACTTCAGGGCCTGAGAAGGAAACGAGTAAAGGGTTCCAGAAAGTACAGGCGGCCCAACGACACACCCGAAAACAACAAAAGATATCGTGACTCCAAGCTCTAAATCCCGGTGAACTATGCTCTCAAGGTCCCGGCGGGGGGCCCGCCGACATCACGGATCACGGCACTCCTAGATCTATGATTCCATTACACGACATGTGAACTGCCTGAACTGCAAAAGAGAACTGCCGGGGAATGGAGACTCCGGAAACCGCATGTATTATAATACTTATTAGCTCACAGTTAAAGTTGCCGTTGTTTGACATACTGTCGTTTGTTATACAATCTCATGAAAAGGGGGCGGGGGCTCAAAAATGTTATTTTGATGCTATTAGTTGTCGGGGTCGTGCGGTTACGACCCTTGCTGGTGGTCCGACAGTAGACCGGTTGTTCACATCCAGTCCAACTCGGATGCCACCACAAACAGTCACAAACCCTCATCGAAGAACCAAAGATCAACACGATAGAACAGAGGGCACAGGGTATGATGTTCAATACCCTACAGAGGTGGGTGGGGGGAGGGAGACAGGGAATGGCACAGCCTCAGGTAAAGCCTCTGTTAAATAGAGGCAGCTACAACACTACTTCCAACATGGCAATTTCTTACAATGGGCTGCATGACGCTGCAAACTATTTCCACGGACGTACCAATGTCCCACAGATATAACGAATCAAGTGACAGGCAGGGCACACTTAAAATTGGCAGGCTGAATGTTAAGGGACTTAACTCCCCCACCAAGAGATCGCTGGTAACGAGAGAGTTCAGGAGGGCTGAATTGGACATACTCTTCGTACAAGAAACCCGATATAGCAAGGGAGAAGAGAGGAAGGTTCTATATGCTAAGCTAGGGTCGGAATTCTGGGGCTCTGGCCCGCTGAAGAAGGCAGGAGTCGGCATATTAATCAACAGAAAGATCCAATTTGAACTCTTGAAGTCATGGACGGACGTCAGTGGCAGAGCACTAGTCCTGGTGGGCAGGATACAGGGCACTGTCGTTACCCTTGTGCCAATATATGCCCCCAATACAGGACAAGACAGATTCCTACAGAGGATAATCCCAAAAGTCATGAGCGAAGAACCTGAACACGTGGATGGATCCGGAACTGGTTAGACAATCAGGTCGCCCCACAACGCCCCCGCTCACGGGTGCTAGATGCCCACTGGCCGCAGACATGATGGCCGCCTACAATCTCACCGATGCGTGGAGATATACCAGTGCTTTAAGTGGGCCGGGGCCTGCCGGGGCCAGGCTCCGGCAGTCTCCAAAAAGTGGGGCTGAGCCGGGGCCCTGCCGGGGCTCCCCGGCCTCACCACGCCATGGCAGGACGCATTATCCCGCCGCGGCCGCAGCCGCGACGGGAGATGCGCCCGCCACTTTAACGTCAGGCAAGCTGACAGAAGTGCCAGCCAGGCACAGCGTTGCTGTGACTGGCTGGCACTTCCGTCAGTCACTGTAACTTTCTCTGATGACCCCTCATCTGAGGGGCCATCAGAGGAAGCTAGAGTCCCTTAGTTTTCCCTCGCCAGGTCACTGACCCTCAGCGAACCCGCGGGCTCCATGATCTAATCTGCAGATTAGATCACGGAGCCCGCGGGTGCGCAGAGGGTGAAAGACACCTCGGGCTCTGTGATCTCTGCTCTAAGCAGAGATCAATGAGCCCGAGGAGCCTTTCTGCTTTGGCAAGGCTTTATAAAAGATGCCTTCAACTGTGTACGTTTAAGCCATCTTTTATAAACGTAGAAATATTTCTATGTTTATAACAGACGGCTTGAATCGTACACAATTCAAGGCATCTTTTATATAGCTTTGTCGACGGACAAAGCCACCTTGGGTTTTGTCCGTCCTCAACGCTTTATAAAAGATGGCTACGTTTCAAGCCGTCTTTTATAAACATAGACATATGTTACAAATGTCTGTTTTTAAAAGGCAGCTTGAAAAGTACACAAACCATAGTAAGGTAAGCACACAAGTGTGCATAACTTACTATGGTTTGTGCACTTACAAGCCACCTTGTATAAACATAGAAATATGTAACATTGCTATGTATATAAAAGAAGGCTTGAAAAATCACAAACCATAGTAGTACGCAAACAAATATATAAATGCTCAAATACATTTATATATTTGTTTGCGCACCTTACTATGATTTGTGCACTTTTAGGCCACGCCCGCAATGGAAGCCACGCCCCCAAACGAGGGCCCCCCCTCAATTTTTTACCCCACTTAAAGCACTGAGATATACCAATCCCAACCGAACTGGCTTTACTTTTTTCTCAGCGCCACATGCAACCTTTTCCAGAATAGACTATATATACCTAACCGCAGACCTCATCACGGCAATGACTGAAGCCATTATAAATCCTGTCTCATGGTCAGACCATGACATGGTCACGGTCACCCTTGATCAAATGGCCCTGCCTCGAAGATGCTCCAAATGGCGCTGCAACGAAACCCTCTTCAAGGACCCAATCTTTTGGTAACAACTAGAGCGGGACATCACCCAATACTTTGAGAGTAACAACACTGGCGAACCCTCCATGAACACAGTTTGGGAGGCAGGCAAGGCGACCTGGAGAGGGCTACTTATTAGAGAAGGAACAGCCAAAAAAAGAGAAAGACAATTGATAGAAAATAGGATCCGAAACGAAATTACCCAACTGGACATTATGGCACAGACGGCGGACCAAGATAGACCACAAAAGATTAAAGAGGCCAACGACAAGAGAGAGGAACTAAGACAACTAGAGGCGGGAAGCATAGCGCGCAAGCTACAACATCTGAAGCAGAAACACTATGAACATGGGGACAAAGCGGGCGTCCTGCTTGCCGCAAGACTGCGAGGCCAACGCCAAGAGAGGTGGGTGCCCACGATCCAAACAGAAGTGAACTCTACTGAACCACTTCCCCCAGTGTCCCCAAAGCTTTTGACGACTTTTATGAAAAATTATATACGGCGCGCGCTCCTTCGCATACAGAAGCGATAAATGAATATTTGGACCAGGTACCCTTGCCCACTCTCCCACCTGATACAGCACTTACCTTGGAAGCCCCCATCACAGGAGAAGAAATTGAAGAAGCAATCAAAAGGCTTCCAACGGGGAAAGCCCCCGGAAACGATGGATACACGGCAGAGTTCTATAAAACTTTCAAGGATGGCCTTCTCCCTTTCATGGTCGACCTATTCAACAATATCCTACAATCCGGTGTAGCACCCGAATCCTTCGCTGAAGCGCTGATAACAGTCATCCCCAAGTAGGGCAAGGACCTCCTACCGCCCAATACCTCTACTAAATATCTACGCCAAAATGTATACGAGAATCCTTACTGCAAGACTGGAGTCACACATGCCCGCAATAATCCACAACGACCAAGTGGGTTTCATCTTAGGCAGACAAGGAGCGGACTCCACCCGGAAAACTCTCCACCTAATCCACGAGGCCCAAACATTGCTGAGCAACCCAGCGCTACTCTCAATTAATGCCGAGAAGCGTTCGATAGAGTCGAATGGCACTTCCTTGAGGCCACACTGAAGAAGATAGGCCTAGACCCCACACTCCGTCGAGGGATCAAAGCAATCTATACATCCCCAACAGCATCGGTCTCGGTGAACGCCCAATTCTCCCGCTGGTTCCCCCTCAGCAGAGGTACGAGACAAGGTTGCCCCCTGTCGGCAATACTGTTCGCACTGTCCCTAGAACCCCTTGCAGTGACGCTGCGAGCAGACCCTTCAGTGGAAGGGATCCTGGTGAATGGCAAAGAATATAAGCTAGCCTTATTTGCGGATGACATTCTGCTCCATGCGTCAAACCCAAAGTCTTCCATTCCACGAGGGATCCAGCTGATAGAGGATTACGGCACACTTTCGGGATTTAAAATCAACAAAATCCAAATCTACTCTTTTTCCGCTTCACGAGCCATTGCCGGAACACCGAAGCGCCCTCGAGCATCTCGGGCTGATCATCGGAGGCCCGACACTGAGATACTTGGGAATTAACTTAGCGCGACATCTCGATGACCTTTACGAAGCCAACTTTCCCCACCTCCTCGAAGCCCTCAAGACTGATCTCAAAAAATGGAAACCGTTGACAATCTCCTGGATGGGACGCTTGAACGCAATCAAAATGGTGTCCCTCCCACGGTTTCTGTAACCCTTTCAGGTCTTGCCTATCACAATCCCGGAACAATTTTTCAGGCAAGTCAGAAAGGCCATCCTAGACTTTTTGTGGAAAGGGAAGAAACCCAGAATCCCCTACGATGTCTTAATATTACCAAAAGACCTAGGAGGGGTGGGCCTGCCGGACATAGAACGCTATTACCATGCCACACAGCTCAGAATTCTAGTCCCACATCTGCGAGATAGGAAGGACCTCCAATGGGTCCAACTAGACAACAACATCTTATACAATGTAACTCTGGCAGAATGGTAATGGGTCCCCAGATCGAAACTATCGAGGAAACTGCGCTACCACCCGATACTGGGCACAATGTGGAACATATGGACGAAGGGGAGAGCAATGTCGGGAGTCACCACGTGGCCTTCGCCACTGAGCCATCTTTGGTTCCCTGGAATCAGAGAGGAAATTCCAGAACACGCCAGGTACCAATCTTGGTTTGATGCCGGTCTCGAGAGGGTCGGTCAGCTGTGGAGAAAGGGGAAATTCATCTCAATAACGGAACTAGAGGAGGCCCTCCAAATCCAGCCGATACCAGTCTTCCTGTACCTACGTCTGAAAGGCGTCATATCCAGAAAGGAATGGAAGGCCACCACACAGAGAGAACTAATGCCCTTCGAGACGATCCTAGACACAACTACCACCTCCAAAGGCCTCATAGCGCGAATGTACAGAGCTTTAATTACCAACGACGACGCACCAAACCATCGTCTCAAAGCAAGATGGGAACGAGACTTCGCCAGAGAGTTTGACCAGCAGGCCTGGGACAAAATATGTGAGACGCCATCCAAAATATCAATCGCGGCCCAGTATAAATTACACGCCATAAAATTACTACATAGATGGCAGTACAATCCACAAAGGCTGTCCAAAATGTTCCAGACCTCCAGCCCGAGATGCTGACGACAATGTGGGATGAATGCCGATTACTGGCACATGTGGTGGGCCTGCCCCAAGGTCCGCATTTACTGGCAAGAGGTCCTGGGATGGATCAAACAGCTGGACGGCATAGAGAGGGAAATGTCACCCCTCCTGATTCTATTTGGCCTCGAAGAAGAAGATGACGAAATGATAAGAGTAAAAGGTCTGATATCCCCCCTGTTACTCGTGGCAAGAGCTGCTCTCGTGATAAAATGGAAAGCCCCACGCCTACCTGATAAAAAGGATTGGATACAGATCGCCACAAATATTTATACTATGGGAAAAATAACGGCAATACTCCATGACAAAGCCGCATGACAAGAAGAAGCCTGGTTCGATTTCACTGCACAATACATCTCACGTTCAACCATGGAATATTCGACACAGCGAGAAAACTAGCACCTAACCCACGTCACCACTGGCGGAAAAACTGAAAGACCCATTGTCAGCAACCCTTGGCTTTCACAGACCATATAGGAGATCTATGACCTTAGGACGATTCAAGTCGAGCGTCACGCAGCCTACTACGATCCAGAGTGTCAATGCCCCGAAGGAAGTGGACTTGAGAGATGGGGGAAGGGAGGGGGGAGGGGGTGGGGCGTTTCTCTTTCCTTTATTTTTCCTCTTTGTTTTCTTTTTCCTTTGCCCCTTCCTGGAATAATGAACGTTAATGTTGATAAATGTTGTTAAGGTGGACTGGAATACTATAGGGAAACAGCTCTCAATGCATAACATGTACCCACCTGTATGTTCACACTCAATGTTAAAATTAATAAAAGTCAAGTTTAAAAAAAAAAAAAGTGCTGCAACAACAGACACATGGTCTGGTATTTCAGCAGATGTGTTTTAAAACTTAGCTATTTCTTTTTTATATGTGTAGGTTAGGAGGTGGGTGTTTGTGAGGTTTTCGGTAATGTTTTCTGAAGTTACTTTGTATGTGCTCTATTTTTTGAAGGAGTTCTTTGGCTGTTCCATGTAGGAGAGTGTTATTTAAATTTTGCAGTTCTAGAGCAGGACTTTTTGCATATTATAGTCTATGCACAAGATTCTGTATAGCGGAATGGTCTGTTGCTATCATTTGAATGTGGTGCAAGATACTTTTGCAAGCAGTTCCTTAGAATACAGGCTAATGAATGTCCCCGTAGTCCAGCGTGGCTGCACACTGGACAAGAGTCCATGGTTTGTAAAGTTTTCATTTTACTTTTGTCTGTTAGTTTGCCATAGTAAATGAGGAATGTCGTTAAGATTTCAAGGATGGTTGTCGTACGTTGAACATTGAAGTGCATGTCCATTTGTACACTGGACGGTTTACTTGGGTGAAAGGAACATTTGATTGAAGGTTTGTTGGGGTCGTTTTGTCTATAAGGTTTTTTTTTGCCATAATGGTGTCCCCTACCATTTCATACCCTCGGGCATCACTCTCAATGACAATTGGTTTTTTTTGTTCTTGTTTACAAACCTCTTGATTGAAATATGGTCTGTGCTGCTTGTGTTACTCTGTTCACATTCACAAAAGTTTGAAAAGGTATCTATATTGACATTAAACATGTTTAGAAGTACTCTTTGTAATGTATTCATTCATGTAGCTAGTGGTTCCATTATGTTTAAAATCAATATAAACAATTTTCTCTTTAGTACAAATGCACTGTCAATTAGAGCTTCAAGGTTTAGTCTACGGAGGTAGTTTTTAAGTGTAGATTGTGACTTTTCTGCTTTTTTACAAGACTGTGAAGAATTCTATGGTGCAACCTTTTTTGTAACATTATTTTTTTGGATTGCTTTTCAGTGGCTACGTTAACACTGGTAGTTGTATTGTTAGGTTCATTTGGTAGGTCTACTTTTCTTTGTACATCTTTTTTCACTTTTAGCTTCTGGAGGAGGGTCCTTGTCATTTTTTGTCATGGCTGGTTTCGTTTTGTTGAGTGAGGTTACTAGCTATTTCTTTTTAATATTTTCTATAAATTGTTTTAGAGGTGGATGACTATATGGTTTGCTTTTATTCTTACCTGCTCTATTTTTTCTTTCTTTTCTACAGATTGTTTTTTAGTAGGCCTTTTGTTGTGCCTGTTGGGCAAAAAGAAAGGTTGGGTTTTGAAAGTTGTGGAATGTATACGCACGTATGGTGCATGGGTGTGTGGGCGTGATTGTAGAGATGAATAGAGTGCTGTTTGATTGTGAATTGGCATAATAGGTTTGGTTGGGAAGGTTGGAAGAGTAAGAGTCTGTAGAGGTGTGATGGGCTTGGGTTAGTGAGGAAGGCAGTGGTGGTGTGATTGAATATGTAGGGGCATTGTGATGTTTTGAGGAAAACAATGGATGTTGTAGTAGTGGTGTTTAGATGGGAAAGCAAACAGTGTGAATGGTGTAATATAATGAGTTAGAGAGAAACAAATGTTGATTCAAAAATAATACTCTGGGCTAATATATAGTGGAAGTATATTGTTTGAATTACAGAAATATACATGGTACATTCATGTACTTACTTTGTAGGATGTGAAGGGTATTCTTTTTTTGGCAGCTGTTTTTCGGCAATCTTCTTTTTTCCTGTAATTGCAAATGAATGTTAGTGGAGATATTCAGTATTGGTGAAGTACTTTTAGTAAGCCAGGTTGTTAGTTATGAAGGAAGGAGGAGTTCTTGGGAAAAAGAGTTAATGAAGTCTTGTCATGGATGGTGTACTAAAGTGTGTTTACTATGTTGTTAGAAGAATTGGTGTGTAAGTAGTTTTGTTTTGGATGTTGGAAGGACCAGGGTAAACGTGGGTGTGAAGAAAAAGTGCATATCTAGGTTATTTTTGTGCTGCCGGTTTTAATGAAGAAAGTGCTCTGTTTGTGGTGTAATGTATTTGTATTGTGTTGCAGTGTTTTTAAAGAATAGGGAAACGGTGACCTAGTGGTAATGCAATGGAGGATTGTTGTTGCAGCAGTGTTTGGTGTCTTATAGTAGAGATCGTGAAAGAAAAGTACTTTATATGTAAGGTGAAGTGTTATTTTATTTTTATTTTTATTTTAGTATTTGTAGAGCGCACTACAGCCCAGAGGCAACGAGGCGCTATAAGGAGATTTAAAGAAGGCTTGCTTGAGGGTTACAATAAGCGGCCCCAGAAGGTATACTTAGGTAGATTCAGTTACATGGTTACAGGCGATATACATATATAGATACTTTGAGATACTTTGGCGGTTTACTGATAAGTGAGCAGAGAGAGAATGGTGGTAGTGTAAGAGATGTAATGAGTGAGGTTGGAAAGTGTGTGATTTATACTGAATGAAAAATGGAAAATGCTGACCATTTAAAAATGTTTCTTTTTAGGAGTATTTTCATGAAAGTTAAGAAATGCATATGTTCATTTATAGGAGCTCTCTGTGCAACTTTTTTATAAAAGCAGATGGAAAAGATGTATAGCCCTTCATATGTGTAAGTTGAATATGTTTGCATTCCATCCATACTTGCCAACAGTATGCATTCTAATCTGTAGGGGCTTCTGTAGTCCTAGTTTTTTTGTTTGCGTTCTGGGAGTTGTAGTTCCACTTTTCCTATTATAAAACTTGGACTATAAATCCCAGATTGGACAGACAAAACCAGTACTGGATTAGCACCTACAGATTGGAGCTGGTTATGTTAGCGAGTGTCCATGTACTGCCAATATATTAAACTTAAACACACCAAGTGCCACTTAGAAATGTTCTACAAACGTTTTGCATCTGCTTTTGCTTTGTTTTAGAAGAAAAGTTACAAACCGTGCTGCTATGAATGCACATATGCATTTTTTACTTTCAGCTAAAAGCTTCTAAAAAGAAACATTTTTAAATGCACAGCATGTTATATTTTTGATTCAATATAAATGTCACACTTTTGAACCTTCCAGTCCAGTCTTGTTTTTGCTTTGCATTCTGAAACTTGTAGTCTGAGTCTTATAATGGGAGAAGTGGAATTACAAGTCACAGAATGCAAAGAAAGAAATCAAGACTTGATAAACACCTGCCGATTGGAATGGGTGATGTTTGCATGTACTGCCAACATATTAAAATGGCACACACTAAGTGCCACTTAAAATGGTCTACACACCTACAGGGTAATTCATAGAATCCAGCGCACAAGTAGCGCACGCGGCTGGCGCACAGCGTGCGCCTGCGATAGTCTGCGCCAGGCACGTGCGCTAAAACAGATTTCCGCGCACAGCGTATTCATGGATTTCAAGCTCCCAAACCAGCCGTGGCGCAGAGAATCGCAGCGAGCCTGCAGCAGCGCCAGTAACGCCCCCAAGAACGCCCTCGCGCAAGGAAAAGCCATCAAAATCGCTAAATCATCGCTAAGGGCTGCGCTAACCCTGGACCACTTCACAGGGCAGGCAAACAAGGAAAGCAAAGCGGGCAATCTTCAAATCAGGAGTACGCGGGAAGTACTACACGCGACTAGGCAGGGAACGTGAATTACAGGGGTACGCGGGAATCATCACACGCGAACAGCCAGGGTGCGTGTATTACAGGGGTACGCGTGAAGTAGAACACGCGATAGGCCAGGGAACGTGTATTACAGGGGTACGCGGGAATTATCACACGCGAACAGCCAGGGTGCGTGTATTACAGGGGTAGCGGGAAGTTCAACACGCGATTGGCCAGGGAACGTGTATTACAGGGGTACGCGTGAAGTAGAACACGCGATAGGCCAGGGAACGTGTATCACAGGGGTACGCGGGAATTATCACACGCGAACAGCCAGGGTGCGTGTATTACAGGGGTACGCGTGAAGTAGAACACGCGATAGGCCAGGGAACGTGTATTACAGGGGTACGCGGGAATTATCACACGCGAACAGCCAGGGTGCGTGTATTATAGGGGTAGCGGGAAGTTCAACACGCGATTGGCCAGGGAACGTGTATTACAGGGGTACGCGTGAAGTAGAACACGCGATAGGCCAGGGAACGTGTATCACAGGGGTACGCGGGAATTATCACACGCGAACAGCCAGGGTGCGTGTATTACAGGGGTAGCGGGAAGTTCAACACGCGATTGGCCAGGGTACGTGTATCACAGGGGTGCGTGGGAATTATCACATGCGAATAGGCTGGGTGGGCCCTCACAGGTGTACCCTGTACACCCTCCACGGCCCCTGCAGGCAGCCCACAAAACAGTGGACTACCCTGCACACCTGATCATGTCCCCCTGCACCCCCATCCACCAGGGGCACCCTCCACCAGGCCCCCACCCATGTCTCCCACCACCCCCACCCCCCAGCAGTGCAGGGGCACCTGCCATCAGGCCCCCACCCATGTCTCCCACCACCCCCACCCCCCATCCACCAGGGGCACCCTCCACCAGGCCCCCACCCATGTCTCCCACCACCCCCACCCACCAGCACTGTGGGGCACGTGGCCAGCAGGCAGTCAGGCAGCAGCAGATGGCAGGTGGGAGCGTGCTCAGGGCTCTGGGGGACTTTAATTCGGCCTCCTGGCCAGGAGCGTGGTCTTTCGTGTATGAACGCGTGGACAGCCTGATAGGGAGTGATTTTGCACGTGAAAACCCCACACTCAGCGAATCGCGCGAAAACCCGTCACCAGCATATGTGCGTCTATAGTTACCTGCACGTGCAGTGTCAAAGCGTGTGATTGGTGAAAATGGATCTACACGCAGGAGTGACAAAGCGTGTGATTGGTGAAAAGTGAGCTACACGCAGGAGTGTCAAAGCGTGTGATTGGTGAAAAAGGATCCACACGCAGGAGTGACAAAGCGTGTGATTGGTGAACATGGGCCAAGCACGTACACGCTGTAAGTGACGCTGTACGTGTGGGCCTGTATATAAGGTAGTGTTGAACACCATTTCCTTGTACGTGCTTTTCGTGGAGAGCGAGTGGGTGAATTCTGTACTTCTTGTCGTTTCACACGCGATTTACTTCACGGCGTTTCCAGTTCGTACTCCCTGTTACCTCTGACAGCTTTTTCTCTTTTTCCTCTTGTACTGGTTTACCTGGGCCTGTTCCCTCAAACAGTGTCCCCTTCTACTGTTGTCCTGTCTCCTCAGACAGCGTACACATCTTCTTTTGGCGGGGGTGTTGCCAACCAAACGCGCTCATTTTTCACGCTCTTTTACCTGGCAGACGGTGAGTCACGCACGTATCTAACTTCTGTGCTTGCCCCGTGTGTAGCCTACCCCTTCAGAGGTCATTCTAGGCTGCGTGTGACACGCATACGTTCATTGTGTTACTGGATGCCACAGCGTAGTGCAGGGTTTTCCATCAGCACACGTGGTCTAGGAGGGGTATTGTGCACGTTCCTTAACTTTTTTGGGGTGCCTGTGCGTTGCGTGACCCGTCATCTTTCCCCAGGGGTGTCATATAGCCTTGCCACTGCACTAGGGTACGAATACCATCTGGTACCCAACCCCTTTGACACCCAATTGCCCAGGACAATTGTGCACACCGACTCCCATACGCACAATACCATCAGTGCCATGGTTGGGAGGCGTGCAAGCCGTAAGGGTGGCAAAGGTGGCCGAGCCACACGTGGTGGCCGTGGAGGATCCACTAGGGGACGTGGTTGTGACTTGCAGGGTGCCCCTGTCCCCCCCAGTCTGGAGGACCAGTCAGGGACACCCATGCCCCCCCCCCCCCAGTTGAGAGTCATGTGGCTGATACCAACCCTGATCAGCCCTTGTCGGACCAGGCCATTGTGGCACCAGACCTGTCCGAGGGTGATCCCATCGCTGACATCCAGGTCAGCAGGTCCACTGCACATGCACCGGTGCACATTGGTGTCATCAGGGCACGCGCATCTATGCCAGATAGGTCATCTGCTGGCCCCCGTAGCCAGGGTGTGGCTCCATCCACCCCACCTCTCATACACCCTGCCAAGACTGTGTCGGTCCTAGTTCATGCACCTCAGATCAGGCCTGACCCCATCCCACTACCCCCAATGCCTGCACCTACTCCCATGCTGAGTGGGCAATCCCACACACCCAGTACTGAGTCCACCACGGCTCCTGCCCCTAGTGTCCACAGCGGCGTAGGACACTCTGGATCCCCACCCCCTTCCAAGCGCAAGAGGAAGAGTGCACGTCCGGCACAGGCTGATGCCCCAGGCACGGCTGCACAGTCCGGCCCATCAAGGAAGCCAAGCTTCACAGACGCCGAACTGAATGCACTTGTTCAGTATGTGTCAGATCATGATAGGGAAATGGTCATCGTTGCAGGGTCCAAGACCACACATGCCAGACGCCAGGCACACTGGCAGACCATTGCTGACAGAATAAGTGCCCTTGGAGTAGTGAGGCGCACAGCTAGTGATTGCCAGAAGCGCTGGAATGACCTTAAGCGCAGGGCAAAGGATAAGCTGGCCTCAAGTCATGCCGCAACCTTGGTGACTGGAGGTGGGTCCCCAGCACAGGAAATAGAACTCACACCACACGAGTCCGTAGCTGGATACTACGTCACCGAGGGACAACTCCAAGGTGTGGGAGATCTCCCTGATTACGAGGCATCATCCGGTGAGTGCACATGCATGTGTGTATTATCCATGTGCATGGTGTGTGTGTGAAGCATTCATGTTGGGTGCCTGTCAAGGGTGTGTGTGGCAGAGTGGATAGTGGCACCCATGTGCCTCATCCAGTATGTTCAGTGCAACACCATCTGCCCACAGCACTATCCCTACTGGCAACAGTGCACATATGGCCCGACACCATGGAAGTTGCCCTTGAATTGTCATTTTGTCACTACATTGTTGCTCATACTCCCCTGTCTATTCATCTGATGTCTTACATACCATTCCTATACTTTCCCCCAGCCATTCAAGTTTCATCTTCACATGCCTGACATGCAATGATACCACATGCTAATGCGTCCTCTGTATATAAATGCCAACCAACATGCTGTCATACTGTGGATGTTGCCTTGACATCCACCTCCTACCTGTGGGCTTTGGTAACGTCTGGTTTCGAGCCCCATTCCCTCACACTCCATGCTGCTCTTCATGGTCTATCTTCCATGACTTCTACAGTTCAGACCATCGTGCCCTACTCACGACACCTGCTTGCCAAAAGTCAAATGACGGCACCCTGCCCTCCAATGCGACCCACCCTATTGCTGACCAGTGCATCTGAGCCTACTCAAAGCTAACTCTCACTGACATCTGCTCATACATGCCTTTGCCTGTCCCATAGACCCTTCACATGGTCCCTGTCCTCTCTCCTTGCTCCTCTTCCACCATCAATGGTGGGACCCGTTGGGGTGTACTCCTGGCCTCCTTCCAATCCTCAGAGGCCACTATTGATGTGCATGGTAATGGGAGCGTCTCAGTCCAAGGCCCTTAGGCCAACCTCAATCTCCTTGAGAAATGCTACCCACATCTCATCAACTTCCTTACCTCTCCTGCTGTCCCCCCTCCTCTCTCCTCATCAATCCTGCACTGCCTCCCTGCACCCTCCCATGAACCTTCTCCGCCTCCCACTCCAACTCCTACACATGCTGCACCTCTGATCTCTAGCACTCCCCGTAAGTCCTACAAGGCTGTCAACCTCCTCCACAATTACACTCCTTTCACTGCGGCTGCATCAGGCATTCCTCCGATATCTGTCACTTACATGAGGTTATGCACCTTGACATCCTTGGTCTCATGGAAACATGTCTGACGGCCAGCTCTGTCTGCATCCTTCACACACTCCTACCTGATGTTCAGGAGACCCTCTCCTTGGCCCGCCACTACTGTGCAGGGGGGGTGTGCCCTTGGCTTCCCTGAGGGTATTCCTGCCACTGTCACTCCTACTTAGACCTACTCCACTCTGGAATGGCTTGTGTGACGTCTCTCTCCACCACACCTTGACATTCACAAACTGTGCGTACTGTGTCTGGGAAAACTGGTCAAATGTACTACTTCCTTTCTGAGTGTCCTCACCTCTCCTCCTCACTCATGTCCCCAGACACAGAAATCCTCTTCCTTGGTGCTGTACGCATCCACCTGCATGCTTGTAGACGCCCCCACGTGACCTTTCTGTGACCTCAGCAACTCCCTCTCACCCTCTAGACTCCCGTCTGTCCCTACTCATTCTGCAGGGCACACTCTTGATGCTCTGATCTCATCTGACTTTCCCCTCTCCGTCCATCTCTGCACTCCTCTCTCCTGGAGTGATCACATTCTCCTATCCTCCCAGCTCACCCTCACCACCCCACAGGCAAAGCCACCCTCACCACTGTCACACACCTTCTTGGTATTCCGACCCATGAAGTGTGTGTCAGTCGAGGCTCATGCTGCCAAAATCTCCCCCCCATCCAGCTCCCCCTTAGGCTCACTCCCATCCTGACAGGGCCCACTCCATGCTCCACTCCATGTCAGGTACACTGGATGTCTTTGCCACGGTCATGACCACCTGTCTGAAGCCCCATGCCAATGCAGAGTCCTGGCATGACTCGGATCTTGTGAACCCAAACCACAGGTGCCGGGTGGCAGAGAGGGAATGTCCTGCATCATGGCCATCCTCTGGCAAACTGGCCTGCCACATGCTCCAAAGGCAATAGCGCCTCACCCTTTTCACCAAGATGAGATCCCCAATCCAAGGGCACATATCTGCGGCATGTGACAACTCTGCAGGACACATAGAAATCTGCAAGGACCTTGCCGAGCCAGATGCAGTGTGTACCTCCCCTGTCCCCTCCGAGCCCACAGCACTGCATGATTGTCTCTGTACCCCTATAGGCCACCCCCCCAGCACTTGTCTGCGCCTAACACCATCTGCCCTTGACGTCAAGTCCTACTTACCTTGTACAGCACTTCCAGCCGCCACTTCCCCTTGCACTTCATTGTGCCACCCACCCCTGCACTTGCGTGACATGAATGAGACCAGCACCAGTAGGATTGTTGACTGGCATCCCCTTCTGCCCCACCACCCCTCAGTGCTCCGCTGTACCTTCATACATTTCTGGACCGGTGCTTCACGAATGCAATATGAATCCTTTACAGGTGATGGGGAGGTGGAATCACATTGTTTACTGCATTTTGTTGATGTAGACAAGGCACTGTGCATCGTGGCCAATTTGGACTAGCAGATCCATGTACAACATGTTTACTTATTGATGTGACGATGCAATGTCAGGACCAGAGTGGTTGAAATCCAAAAAAGTAGCCCTCCTCTCCCTCTTCACTTGGTGGCTATGTCACATGCCATGTGTGTGATGGCATGTGCCTTTGACATGGCAATCACCGGCCAATGTGTGATGGCAGTGCTAGGCAGCATGGTGAGCAGGCGTTGCTCTCCAATCTGTACATTGTATGCCCTGAGCCTCCCCTACAGACCCAGTGATGGTGAATGCATAGGAGGTCTCGCAGTCATGTGGGACATGTGTCGTAGAACTACTGCCTCTGTTGTTCATCAGCCCTTGTTGCATGCCATGGTGCTAATGCCTGTTTCCATTTTTCTCTTTCATGTCTTTGCAGGGGACGAAGCACTTGTTGATGCTGGGGATGTGGTGGTTGAGCCGTCCCAGGAGGGCAACCCGGGCCGACCTACCACAAGTGAGGGACGTGGTGTGTTTGTGGGTGAAAACCCACAAGTGCTGCAGGTCGTGCTGTCGAGGGGTGTCTCTGGGGGTTCCTCCCCCGAGCAGTATTCAGGTGTAGACTCGGAGGATGACACCTATGTGCAGTCGCAGGTGAGTGTTCTTGGGAGAGAATCTCCTCTGTCCGACCCACCTGCAGCCGGGCCATTGCCCTCAATGGGGATGTCAGTGTCGGCAGATCAGCCTCCGGTGGTTACGGATGCAGGGCCACACCACCCAATCTCTGATCCTGTTCCTGGGGCTGCAGATCAGAGAGGGAATGCAGTCCTGCAGCCTGAGGCCTTGCCGGCACAGCAAGGCGCAGTCCGCCTTGCCCCAGGCAGGTGTGGTGCCCGTCAACGTGGTGGCCGTATGCCACCTGGCAATACCGTTTGGGAGCAATCCATCTACGGTATGGCCACCCAACAGGCAGCATCATCCGAGATGATTGCACAGGCCATGGATAGGGTGGCCACTTCCATTGTCCCCCCAGAAAGGCTGATGGAGCGACTGGAGCAGGCTACAGAGTCCATCTGCCAGGCACACAGGGAGGATATGTTGGCGTCCAACATGGACAGGCGGGCGGCACTGGCGACTCTGCGGGAATCACTTTCCATGGAGTCCCAGCGCCACAGGGAAGGCCTGAGGGAAGAACTCCGTCACCTCAGGTCGACCCTGTTAGAGCTTGAGGCTTCATCCCATAGAAGGACAGAGGAGCAGCTGGAGCGTCTGACACGGACGCTCTCGGCCGAGATGCAGGCAACTCGTGCGGAGGTCAGGTCATCCCGGGAGTTACTGCATGGGGACCTCCGCATGATTATAACCCAGAACCAGAACTACCAGACCCGCCTGCTTGCAGCCATGGAGGAGCAAACTCGTGCTTTGCGTGGGCTGCCTCCCATTGTCACACCATCTTCTGAGGCAGCTCCCCCACCTCCAGAGTCAGCTGCAGGGTCTGGCCAGAGCCATAGCGACTCATCTCCCACAACAGAGTAGCCGTGTGGGCCACGAGCCTATGGGGTGTTTTAGTTTCCCATGATCCATACAGGTGGATTGTGGCGTGCATCCTGTCCTCGGACCTCATAGGTGGCCCCCCCCCCCGCCGGCCCTTTCATGGCCATTTTTTCTCAATTTTATTTTTATTTTGCAAGAGTGTTGCCTTGTGTGGGTACCTGGGCATACACTGTATTGTGGCTGGGCACATGCAGGCTTGTCCTGAGTTTGGTTTCGATGCTTGGGTAGCAGACATCCACACCCCTCCTGCTTCCGTTTCCATGGGCTTGCAAAGGGTGTGCCCAAGTGACAGCAAATTACACGGTGACATTGGACTCCCATGAGCTGTTGGCCAGTCCATAGTCAATACTGTGTAGACATTCATAGTGTTCATTGTTGTTGCACCTAACTATGCATGATGGTTTGATATGTGCCTCTACCTACATATGTTGCTCATGTTTTGCAGGTATTTCACACAGATCTTCACAAGGCCATACTCTCTGGAGTCAGACTACATGTCGGTAGATGTGCACTGACACTTTTGCATGGCGCCATCACTGTACATCTGGACGGTGAGGACATACCAGCAGAATCAGGTAATGAGACTACCATTGATTACATGCATTGTGTCTTGTTTGGGTGGGCTTCAGGGTGGGTTGGTGTGTAATTTGATTGAAATTACTCTTACACAGGTGTGTAGTAGTGGCTCCAGGGCGGTTAGCTGCTCAAGTGCGGCTATGTTCCATTTGGGGCACTGCTATTTGTGACACTGGTGTCATGTTGTGATGGCCAGTTTGTTTGCTGTCACATACCATGACATGGTGTCCTCAGTGGCGGGACTGTGAAGGGAATGGGTGACATGGCAATGTTGTCATGTAGTGAATTGCTTGTGGCAATGCATATTTGATTGATGGAGTTGTGTCTTTGCGTTGTGATGCATTGCTGGTGTATGTGTAGCTAGGGGTGCACACATATTGACACTTCCATGTTAACAATCTCAGGCTGATGTGTATCTGACAGTTTATTGTCAAGTAATTTTCAGACATTGTCAGGTAGTGTCATCATTGATTGTCAGATGGTATGTGCCAGAGCAGTGTGCACTAGCCAGCACTGTGATTCCTAGGTGAAGAAGTTGGCCACCAGTTGCGTACGGGCTGCCTCCCCCCGTGCCCTTTCCCCTCCCATGCGCAGCGGCCGTGCATGTGGTTGTGGATGTGGGGGCACCACCATGTCCACGGGCAGGCCCCGGCGTGTTGCAACGTTGTGCAGGACACATGCTGCCACTATGATCCTGCACACTATTCGGGGAGCATATAACAGCTGCCCGCCAGAACGGTCAAGGGAGCGAAAGCGTGACTTGAGCATTCCGAATGTGCGCTCCACTATGCCCCGTGTTGCAATGTGGGCTGTGTTGTACCTTACCTGGGGTGGCGTGGTGGGGTTCCGGATTGGGGTCATCATGTGGGGGCTGATAGGGTAGGCACTGTCCCCTGCGGAGGTGGTGATGGGTATCATTAGTGGTGTTGTGTCATGACCCAGTATCTGACATGCATGCATGTGCAGTGGCATTCATGCTCACCAAGCAGCCATGTATCTCCATGCTGGCCAACCTCTAGGTCCCGGCATAGGGTAGACATTCTGTAGATGAAGCTGTCGTGGGTGGACCCTGGATAGTTGGCATATACTGATGTGATTATTCCCTTGGCATTGCATACAACTTGCACGTTGATGGAATGCCAGTGCTTGCGGTTTCTATAGATGTGCTCTGTTGCCCTGGGTGGACGTAGAGCCACATGTGTGCAGTCAATTGCACCAAGCACTTTGGGGAATTGAGCCACACCATAGAATTCCTGGATGCACGTCCGCCTTTCTGCATGAGTCCTGGGGAGATATATGTGCCTGCGGACTGATGGCCGTGCAGTGATGATGTTCAAGACCTGGTGTAGGCAGCGTGACTGCGTGGCCTGTGACACACCACCCACTATGGCACTTGTCCGCTGAAAGGATCCAGTGGCCAAGAAGTGCAGTACATTCAGGACCTTCTGCAGGGGGCTGAGTGCTTGGGAGCACAGGGTGGGTGATGTGAGGTCATCCTCCCACTCACTGACCAGGTCCAGTATGATGTGTGCTGGAAACCTGTACCTCCCATACACCTGGTCATCAGGCATCCCGAATAGGCTGGTTCTGGGTGTGAATATTCTGGCCCTGACTCTCTTCCTCCTCCTCCTTTGGTAGCCCACTGCCACTGCTGCTAGGAACGGTATGTTCATCCTGGCATCTGGCTTGTTTATTGAAAAGTGCGCAAATTAATGCCTTGCGCGTGTTGTAGGCGAGCGTGTGAGCCTCGCACCCCTGGAATCGAGTTCCCACTCCAATCGCGTGTGGAAATTCCCACGCAGCAGGCATACAGGTGCGCTGACGTACTTGCGTGTGTAAGTGGCCGCGCACCCCTGAAATACACGTACTTAGGCCAATGGCGTGTACGCGCACTTTTGGCCAATTACACGCGATGAAATACACGTACATAGGCCAATGGCGTGTACGCGCACTTTTGGCCAATTACACGCGATGACACTCTGACGTGCAGTATTTCCACGTGTGCTCCGTCTTCACGTGCTGAGTGGGGAACGCCCGTGCGGATCACGTCAGACGCGCTTACGCGATGAGGGACTCTGGTCCAATAGAATCGCGTATGCGTGCTGACGCACTTACGCGCTAAGGGCCTTTCCTCGGATTTCACGCTGACGTGCAGGAATTTCACGTGCCAAATCACTCCGTATCAAGCTGGCCACCCGAAAACACACGGAACACCACGCTCCTGCCCCGAAGGCCGAGTTACTGCCCCCCCAGTGCCCTGAGCAGCCTCCCACGTGCTATCTGCTGCTGCCTGCCTGCCTGCCTGCCTGCTGCCACCGTGCCCTGCCATTTGGTGCCTGCACATCAGCCATCTGCAGGGGTCCAGTTGCTGTGTCCACCCCTGCTGGAACTGAAGACTCCCAACTGGGATTACATCGCTCCACAGCCCAGCCCCAGGACCCAGTTGCCCACCCACACCTGCCTCTGGGGTTGCCATGTCGGGCACTTCCACATCTGGCACCAGTGGCAACCCCAGGCCAGAGGGGCAGAGGGGCACCAGCTTCACTGCCACCGAAGTTGGTGTCCTGGTGGAGCATGTCCTGGGGCAGTATGATGCCCTCTTTGGATCGTCCCGCGCCAGCAAGGAAGGACGGGAGAGGATCTGGGCCGACTGTGTGGTTGCCATCAACGCGGAGGGGGTGGCAACCCGCAACGTCTTGAAGATCAAGAAGCGCTGGGAGGACTTGAGGTCCAGGACCCTTGTGAAGGCCCGGCGCCTCGTGGAGGGGGGCCGGGGCCACATGAGTTCCATCCAGAAGAGGGTCCTGGAACGCGTACGCCCAGCGCTCCATGCCCAGATCCTTGAGAGGGAGACCCGTCTGGAGTTGAGCGGTAAGTGTCCAAGCATTACTGTGTGAGTCAGGGCATGTTGCGGTGTGCTGGTTCTATGATACTTGCCTGTATGTGTGCCATGGGCCATGTATGCATGTATGTGTGCTGGGACATCATGGTAATGCATGTGCGACCAGTGATGTGTGACCCACATGGTTGTTGCATGTGTTGAAATGCGGCATGGGGAGCACTATGCAGATTTGGGACATGAGAGCATGCCAGTCTCTGTACCTGGACATGGATGGGGGTGAAGGATGGGTGCTGATGCCAGGTACATATATGGTAGCCATGTCTGTGTGCCTGACCTGCATGTCTGTGACTTGTGCATGCCATGGATGCATGACACATGTGTGTGACAATGCACAGATTCAGTGACGCACCCAACTTACCCTTGTTTCGCCTGTGTTCGGTGTGATTGGGGCCAGATGGATGTGACTGAGGTGAAGTGTGTGCATGTGATATGCATGAGCCATGATGCATGTGAGTTACATATCATTGAATGTTTCAAGAGTCAATTGGTCATGCATGGAAATGTGCATGGCATGCACCATGCCTGTTACTGTGTGTGTTTTGCCTGGACTGACCCATGTGTTGTGGAGGGACATGATGGAAGTGTACTTTGACAGGGGTGCTCATCTGCTATTGCTTCCTGTCTAGGGGACCATTGTACAGTAGCCTGATGCTTGTGTCCTTTGTCTCCCTCTACGCAGCGGCTAGTGAAGAAGAGGGCGGAGACGGTGCTGTGGAGCAAGGCGGCGGGGATGCCCCCACGGCTGCAGCGGAAGGGGTGGGTGAGCCCCCACAGGGGCCTGCTACGGCGGGAGACGGTGAGGAGCCATCCAGGTTGGTGGTTTGCACAGAGGAGGAGGAGGCCGACACTGGTGCACACATGGGGCCTGGTGGGAGCATCCCTGCTGGTGCAAGTGGTGCAGTCCAGGGCCAGGGGCAGGAGGCAGCACAGGTCACCGTGGAGGTGCCTGTGCATGTCGCTGTCCCTGACCCTGTGAGTGCACCACCATGCACCAGCAGGGATGCCCCGTCCCAGGCCCGTCCGCAGGTAGAGGGGATGTCCATGTCAACTGACTCCCCTCCACCTGCGGCCGTGGGAACCCCTGGCCGCGTGGAGCAGGTCCTGATTGGGGTCGCGATGCGCACGGCTGTGATTCGTGATGCCGTGCGTGCTTCCCGGGAGGAGCACGCACGTCATCACGAAGTGCACCGTGCCGACGTGGCCCAATTGGGATCGGCCATGTTCGGGGGGTTCCTGCATGTGTTGGCCAATCTGACGGCCCTCTCCTCCTCTGTGCAGGCTATCCACCGGTCGTTCTCCTTGCCGTCTTCCGGCCCAGATGCCACCATGGCCCCCTGTGGACCTGCCCCGACCAATGCAGCCAGCTCGGTGGGGATCCCATCCCTGCCGCAGTTGGGAGTCGGAGGTCCAGCAGGGGTGGACAACACAGCAAGTGGACCCCAGCAGATGGAAGATGTGCCGGCATCATCGGGCAGGGCACGTGCACGACGGCGTCGGTGGTTACCATCAGCCTGGATGCCGTCGTGCTGGCAGAGGCAGTGGCGTCGGAGGCAGCAGCGGGCTCGACGTGGGAGGCATCATGGCTCAGGGCCATCAAGATCAGAGGGGCAGGCATCGGCCGGAGGGCAGGGCAACCCTGGCATGGCGGTGTGTTCCGTGTGGGAGGAGTTTGGCCAGCGGATAGGTGCGGAGCGGCAGCGGGCGGAAGAGGAGCGGCTCGCCATGGCCAGGGCGGAGATCTCCATGCGTCAGGCATTGAGGCGGGCTGAGTGCCTCGAGGAGGCTCGCAGGGAATTTGGTGAGCACATGGGGTTGTCCCTGCGAGACCTCGGGGCCAGGACTGAGTCCCGCCTCCAGGACATTGACATGGAGTTCGAGGATGCCCTGGCCAGCATCACCAAATGAGCCGCAGGACTAGCCCGCTGCCTTTGTATATAGTTTTTTAGTTAGTTAGTGCTAGGTTTCCTTTATTTCTTTTTATTAATTTGGACCACTTGGACAATGGCCACTTTTTTGTACATATTTTTTTAATTAGTTAGTATTAGGTTTCATTAGTGGTGTTGGGCTCATGGACCCTTGAACATTCCTGTATATATTGTTATTTTTTGGGAGATACATTTTTTGAATTTCATATTGTTTACACCATGTCGTAATGGTTTTTCTTTGATTTCATGCTACATGTGTTTGCTTTGGACAAAATCTATTGATTTTTCTATCCTTTGTTTTTTGATTTATCATTTTTGTTCTCGGACATGGACCTTTTATTTACTTTGCCAGATAGTTGTATTAGTTTACTTATTTTTTGTTTTTAATACATTTTTATATTATCTTACACTTGTGTCATTTTTTCTTTGGTTTCTTACATGTCATGATATGGGTTTTGACATTCACTTGCACCCATTGTGTATGTGTGTGTGACGGACATGTGTTCTTTTGCATACTTGCCTTTGGGGTTGTGTCATGTGATTGCATTCACTATGTGGGTGCATGCAATCCTTGCCTGGGTGTTTGTGCTGGGTATGCTGGCCATTACTGCCATTATTGTGTATCGTCAGGACCTGGGGCCAGGGGGACATGGGTGGGGGCCTGGTGGAGGGTGCCCCTGGTGGATGGGGGGTGGGGGTGGTGGGAGACATGGGTTGGACATGGGTGGGGGCCTGGTGGAGGGTGTCCCTGGTGGATGGGGGGTTGGGGGTGGTGGGAGACATGGGTTGGACATGGGTGGGGGCCTGCTGGCAGGTTCCCCACAGTGCTGGGGGTGGGGGTGGTGGGAGACATGGGTGGGGGCCTGGTGGAGGGTGCCCCTGGTGGATGGGGGGTGGGGGTGGTGGGAGACATGGGTTGGACATGGGTGGGGGCCTGGTGGAGGGTGTCCCTGGTGGATGGGGGGTTGGGGGTGGTGGGAGACATGGGTTGGACATGGGTGGGGGCCTGCTGGCAGGTTCCCCACAGTGCTGGGGGTGGGGGTGGTGGGAGACATGGGTGGGGGCCTGGTGGAGGGTGTCCCTGGTGGATGGGGGGTTGGGGGTGGTGGGAGACATGGGTTGGACATGGGTGGGGGCCTGCTGGCAGGTTCCCCACAGTGCTGGGGGTGGGGGTGGTGGGAGACATGGGTGGGGGCCTGGTGGAGGGTGCCCCTGGTGGATGGGGGTGGGGGTGGTGGGAGACATGGGTTGGACATGGGTGGGGGCCTGCTGGCAGGTTCCCCACAGTGCTGGGGGTGGGGGTGGTGGGAGACATGGGTGGGGGCCTGGTGGAGGGTGCCCCTGGTGGATGGGGGGTGGGGGTGGTGGGAGACATGGGTTGGACATGGGTGGGGGCCTGCTGGCAGGTTCCCCACAGTGCTGGGGGTGGGGGTGGTGGGAGACATGGGTGGGGGCCTGGTGGAGGGTGTCCCTGGTGGATGGGGGGTTGGGGGTGGTGGGAGACATGGGTTGGACATGGGTGGGGGCCTGCTGGCAGGTTCCCCACAGTGCTGGGGGTGGGGGTGGTGGGAGACATGGGTGGGGGCCTGGTGGAGGGTGCCCCTGGTGGATGGGGGATGGGGGTGGTGGGAGACATGGGTTGGACATGGGTGGGGGCCTGGTGGAGGGTGTCCCTGGTGGATGGGGGGTGGGGGTGGTGGGAGACATGAGCAGGTGTGCAGGGTAGTTCCCTGTGGTGTGTGCTGCCTGCAGGGGCCGTGGAGGGTGTACAGGTAATGCCTGGGAGCACACAGCCAATTCGCGTGTGGAACTTCCCGCGCACTCCTGAAATCCACGTACCCGGCCATATCGCGTGTGCAACTTCCCGCGCACCCCTGAAATCCACGTAGCCGGCCATATCGCATGTGGAACTTCCCGCGCACCCCTGTAATCCACGTAGCCGGACATTTCGCGTGTGGAACTTCCCGCGCACCCCTGCAATCCACGTACCCTGCCATATCGCGTGTGGAACTTCCCGCGCACCCCTGAAATCCACGTACCCGGCCATATCGCGTGTGGAACTTCCCGCGCACCCCTGAAATCCACGTAGCCGGCCATATCGCGTGTGGAACTTCCCGCGCACCCCTGAAATCCACGTACCCGGCCATATCGCGTGTGGAACTTCCCGCGCACCCCTGAAATCCACGTACCCGGCCATATCGCGTGTGGAACTTCCCGCGCACCCCTGAAATCCACGTAGCCGGCCATTTCGCGTGTGGAACTTCCCGCGCACCCCTGCAATCCACGTACCCGGCCATATCGCGTGTGGAACTTTCCGCGCACCCCTGAAATCCATGTAGCCGGCCATTTCGCGTGTGGAACTTCCCGCGCACCCCTGAAATCCACGTACCCTGCCATATCGCGTGTGGAACTTCCCGCGCACCCCTGAAATCCACGTAGCCGGCCATATCGCGTGTGGAACTTCCCGCGCACCCCTGAAATCCACGTACCCGGCCATATCGCGTGTGGAACTTCCCGCGCACCCCTGAAATCCACGTAGCCGGCCATTTCGCGTGTGGAACTTCCCGCGCACCCCTGAAATCCACGTACCCTGCCATATCGCGTGTGGAACTTCCCGCGCACCCCTGAAATCCACGTAGCCGGCCATATCGCGTGTGGAACTTCCCGCGCACCCCTGAAATCCACATACCCGGCCATATCGCGTGTGGAACTTCCCGCGCACCCCTGGAATCCACGTAGCCGGCCATTTCGCGTGTGGAACTTCCCGCGCACCCCTGAAATCCACGTACCCGGCCATATCGCGTGTGGAACTTCCCGCGCACCCCTGGAATCCACGTAGCCGGCCATTTCGCGTGTGGAACTTCCCGCGCACCCCTGAAATCCACGTACCCGGCCATATCGCGTGTGGAACTTCCCGCGCACCCCTGGAATCCACGTAGCCGGCCATTTCGCGTGTGCAACTTACCGCGCCCCGGTATGCACGCACACGTTTATTTTTTCTCTCTGCGCGTGTCTGTGTTTGTGGGTACCCCTTTGTACGTCATTTGTCCTGGAGGGCCACAGTATTGGACATTGATCATGTCTGTATATAGGTGCTATTTGTTGGCGCACCTTTTAGCACACATTTCTTGCAGGCGCAGAGACGCTATCGCCTGCTTTCTTGTGGCGGTCGTGTTTGTGCCTGTTTGTGCCTGTGCGCTGCTTTGAGCGTGCACTTTTTTGCCCTATTCTATTCCATGAATACGTGTTGTATGCGAGCGTGTGGGCGTTCCGCGCACTTGCCTCCTGAACTTTCCCCGTGCCGCCCACATTCTTCCCCATTCCGAGTGTTGTGCCCCATTTTATTCCCCATTCCGAGTGTCCCGCCCTGTGTCCCGCCTACTTTAGAGCTGTGCGCTGCGCTCGGAGTGATGGCGCAGTGGCCGTGGCGCACGACGTTGGTTGACCTGTGCGCCGGCCTGCGCCGCGCGCTTTTTTCGCGCACGTCCTCTGCTTTTCTTGCGCAGGGACTTCCATGAATCGACGTGCGCTGGTTTCCCTGCGCTTTGCGCTAATTTTAGGCGCAGCGCACGTATTGGCCCCTCTGCGCCGGGATTTTCGGCGCACATTTATTCCATGAATCGGCCTGCTAGTCTATATGATTTAGATTTCTTTTATGAAAATGTTACACACAGTGCTACTATAAATGCATATATTAATTTTTTTATGTCCATTAAATTGCTCCTAAAAAGTAACATTTTAAACACACAGCATCGTAAGTATTTACTGCTTGATGTGAGCAGGTGCTGAATGTTGGAATGCATGGATTTTGCTGGAGTGGTTCAAAAAGAGAATATGCTTATTGAGAAGCTTATAATAGGGTAAGTAGCTGACACCCTCCATGTATATTTGTAAAAGAGTAGACGAAAATGTATGTACTGTGTCTTGTTAGATGCATAGGCTGTTGAATCTGGAAAATAGAAATCTTGGAGAGTTAACAGTAGTTTCTGATGCAGATGTCAGTGGTTAATAGGTGATATGTACTCTGAGAGTTGAGGTGCACATCTGAAGTGTTGAACTGTGATGACAGGGTTAGGTATGGAGTTTTTGGATGTGATTGATGGATGTGTGACTGAAAGCAGCCAATGAGGGAGTGTTAGAAAAAAGAAAATGGAAAGCGTGGAAGAGCTGCCCTGTGTACGGTGTCCTCGGACACCACGGTAGTTCGCGGACAGCACAAGACACATCTGGGTCTTTTGAGGATGCTTGGCATAGAAAGGGGATGTTACGTGCACCTGGTATCCACAGGGACGCCACCCAGCCAGGTTACTTGCTGGTATGCTTCTCAGCTTTGCCCTGATGCGGTCTGCGGGGAAGGTTCTGCCTGAAAATACAGGAGGACTGTGTTCAAGACTGACCGACTGGGGTAAGTATCCTTCCTCCACCCCCGTATGATTTCAGTCTGTCTGGTGCACTCTCCTCACCTTGTGGTAGAATTAGGTGTGCTCTCCGTCCTGCCTTCTTTGCAGGGTTTGCGTTGTCTTTCATGGGCGAGTGCGGTCCAGTTACTTCACTGACGCTGGCCTTTTTGATATTGTTCAGGTAGGTCTTATTGCTGTTCTTTAGTTTTGTTGCTATCCTGCATGCCTTTCTTTGTTTAAAATGTCTCTTTTTTTCTCCATTAGGTATGCAGAGCTTCAGCGCGGCAAACTGGCTTGATTGCCAGGCTCTAGAGGCCCGAGTCCTGACTCCACCTGGCCAATGGGTTTGCCAGAGGGGGTTTTGGGTGAGGGTCGTGACAGCGGACCGCAGAGACCATGGACAGTCATGAATGTTAACTGACATTGGGGTATCTGCCAAACAGGTTACCTGGGAGTGGTGTACAGGAAGAGAGGGTAGCAGGAGTTTTGCTTGGTGAGAGCATTGAATATGGCTATGGCTATGTCTTTGAGGAGGCAGAGGGTATGACTTTTGGGGGATTCTTGGATCCATTGGCTGAAGGTCGATTGTGAGTACTGTGGATTGTCTTAAAATCTGGTTTTCCATGAATTTCATGTGTCATGGTATGGAGTATGAGAAATGAAGTGGGCGGACATCTTCCCGTTTTGTGGAAATATAGTTCTCTTGAAACATTCTGACATCAATGTTGTTCGCTGTGGAGGGATCAGTTTGGACTACATTACCAGAATTGTATTACAGTTTGTAATAAAGGATACATTTGAAAAGATGATGAAAAATAGACAAGAAAATGAGAAGCACTTTTTGTGAAAGTTACAAAAAATAATTACATTGTGTAGAATCTTTGTTAGTTTAGTATATAAAATGAAATAATCCAAAAAATATTTAAAAGTCCAAAAGACAAAAAAATATTTTAAGAGCCACCATTTTTGTGTGAAAAACAATTAAAATGATTTTCATTCCCCCACTCCATGCCTGGAATTTTTCTGATGTCTGCGGACTACCGTGTTGTCTGCGGACTATGCAGGCTGCAAAGTGGCCTGTGATTTTTTTTTCAAGTTCTATGTTTTAACTGTGAAAGATGGCTCCCAAAGGAACCACTCTTTTGCGTTTTTTAGATTTTGTTTTTTGTTTTGCTTTTTTAAATATTTTCCCAGGTGAGGGAAGGAAGGGACACCAACCACAGAGATGGAGGGGCAGGTGGACAGGGGAATATGTTGGGCAGGCCCTAAATTTAAGGTGGCAGGCAGCATTTCTCATGCTTGTTGACCGCAGCCTCAAAAGCACTCTGAAATTGCTCACCCCTACTGATTGGTGCATCGCAGCCCAGACATAATACTGTGACCCTCGAAAGGTGAGGGTCAACAGTGTTTTGTATGGCCTACAAGACAGCCATTGGGATCCTCTGCCCCAAAAGAGTACCCTGTTAGGTAGCAGGAATGGTTGAGGAAGAAGGAGTGGAGGAAGACTCCTTCTACCTGAAAAAGGAACAGCCTTTCTGAGAGCACCGGGTAGTTGCATTTTGTGTGGCGCTGCATGGAGGTGGTCCCGTAGGAGTGCAGCCCAGGTTTTCCACAACTAAGTACACCTTGCACTCATTGCATCTCACCTCAGCAGTGATGACTCACTCTGGGTACTGGAGATAGACACTTCCTCTATCTCATCTTCATCTTCCTCCTCACCTGTAGCTCCATGCCTGTTTCCTTGTCCAGGCCCTCCAGATGGTGGTGGTGGTGGCTGGGGAGGAGGAATGGCCAAAGCAGATGCCATTGATGCAGGATTGAAGGTGATCTTCACAACAGGTGTGTATCCTGAGGCTCTCATCTGGAGCCAGATTAAGAGGAACTGTCCACGGACAGTTGTGCTGTCCACGGACTACCGAGTGGCAAGATGGCCAGATCAACCAGGAATGTGTCTAGGAGCTCTGGAAGGGTACACTTTCAACTTGAAACACCCTATATTGGTAGATAATGCACTTTCAAATGGTCTGCAGAGCACAGACACCGTTCACGGTCAGGCCATCACACTGCATGGGTGCAATCACATGATGACGTCCGGGGATGTCTTCAGCTCTGAAGTCCGTCCACAGACTCCAATCAGGCGGGAGACACAGGGCTCATGCATGTAAGTGTCCATAGAACAGGCACACTGTCTGCAGATTATTTAAAAGTGCATAATATGAAAATGGACATGTCCGGACACCGTGTGTGTCTGGGGGCACCTCCATTTTAAGTGAGGGCACCTCCATTTTGAGTGTGGACACCCTGGACAGTCGCGGTGTCCGCAGACTCTTAATTGAGCTTAATTGGGCTAAAATATATGACATAGCAATGTACAGGATATTTATAGTATAAAAAATACATTAATTTAAGAAAGGGATGGAGAATCGAATGGGAAACATAAATGGGATAATTAGTAGGAATTTCAGTACAATATTGATCGTGGGAAGAAGGGAGTGAGGTTTCATCAGAGCATCTTTCATTAAAATGTTGGGAATTTGATGGGGATGATTGCAAGAAGGACAGTGATAATCAACATTTTTAATCACATGATTTTTGACATTATTTAAAGGTTTCTTAAAGTTATTACTGATTTCATCCAGTTTTGCAGACAACATCATGATTTCATTATGTACATTTGGGGGTAGGGCTTCTTTTTCTGACTGTTGTGATTCTGCATAATTAAATTGGGGTGTTGTTTCTTCGTGAAAACGATGTACTAAAATCAAAAGAAATGTTTATTTCAGTGAGGTATGTACAAATTACATCATTTATGTATCTTGAAAGATATGTTCTATACCATTGGAGATGTTATCATCACTCATTTCTTCTTTTGGGAAGTTTTCTTCCAACCACTCAAGTACGTTTGCCATTTTTGTGAAAATAAAAAATAGTGCTTTTTGCTTATAAGAAATGTTTATATAATAAATAGTAATAATACAGAAATAAACACAGTGCACTTATTATTTAGTAAGAGCTTGTTCTTCAATAAGGGCCTGGTGTATGTGAGTCTTTATGCAGGGTGGTGCTGAGGTGATAATATGAGGTGTACAGTTATGGTTTGTAGTTGGTGCATTCTATTTTGTTGTGTGCTACATGAAAAAAAATATTTGTACATTTTTAAATGATTACTTTGTACAAAAAGATAGATTTGGGTGCAGTAAATGTATGCAATGTTGTTTTATGTATATGGGCCTCATTACACGGAAGGCGGTAATGGTTAACGGCCACCGTTAATGGTAACGGTGACCGTTAACCATTACCGCCTTACTACGAGGTCCCTTAGCGGGTTGGTGCTTTAACGCCTGCTTTTTGCAGGCGTTAAAAACCAACCCGCTAAGGGACCTTGGAGCTAATTACGGCACCGCAAAATTGCGGTGCCGTAATTAGCGCCTTCCCCATTCCCATAGAGCCCTATGGGGCAGAAATGGGAATGGGGAAGGGCAATGGCGGAAGGGGGATTTACCGCCCCACCAACCTTGGAATGGGGCGGTAAATCCCCTTTCCGCCAAGGCGGTGCCGGTATTTTAATTGTAATGAGGCCCTATGTCTTCCTTGGTTGAAGAGTAGAACATTTTTTGTTCTTCCCTGTGCTTCTGGGCTTTGTGAATGCTACCTGATGTCCACGGATATACCCACAGTCTGCGGACATTTGCACTGTCCGTGGACTCTGGGGGTAAGTCCTCCAAAGTACGATCCCACTTGCCCAGCCATTCCAGCGTTGGTAGCTGATTAAGGCGGAAATGCAGTTGCACATCATGTCTTGTTGTTGTTATGGGGGTTTTCAATTTTACTTGTAACCATAGAGGCCCTTTAACAAAATGATTTCACTGAATTTCATACATTTTTATTAGTGCAACCTAACCATAATGTCCCTTTAACAAAGTTTTTTTCAGTGAATTTCATAGGTTTTTACCAGGCCACCCTTCATTTTCTACATGTTCCTTATATTATACCTACCCCCAGAGTCCACAGACAATGCAAATGTCAGCGGAGCGTGCGAATGTCCGCGGACATCAGTTTAATTTAGTTTAGTTTAGTTTCAGGCTAAACTTTCCACTGCCTACCTGCCTTACCTTCCACACCTACCCACTGCATGGACATCTGAAAGGCCATACTTTATCTCTGAACAATTCACTGAACTATCCACCACAGCATGGTAAGGCCTATAAAGCCATTTGTACAATGTTAGCTACTTGTCCTACTGTACTATTTACTGTGTGCAAAGGGCAGCATAATGTTGCACATTGATCTAGTTCCGCATCCTACCTATAGTGACTGTGCTACCTTTGATCGCCACTATCTAACGATCTAACGCTTTCGTACCATATGTCCTCAACACGACATAGAAAGTGCCGTAGCCATCACTGTGCCATAGCGCCCACTATCATGCCAATAATTCAAATCACCATCTTACTATTGCATTGCTGCCCTAAATAGTGGCGGTAGCCACATAGCCATCCGATCGCAGTTGTCTAACTCGCATCACGTGTTAATTTTTAACCTCTCACTGGCCTCTACTGTATCTGAACTAATGAACCCTAGATTGTCTATTATACATTGTACTATAGCCCCGTTCTCCTAACCGTTGCATCACTTGCCTGCTGTTTTTGTACAACTGCATAACTATGATCTTATATTATGCTAACCAATCATTGTCACTATGATTACTAGACCATTGCCATGCCATACTTACTAGTGCCATTGTAAGCATATACACCAGCAACTTAGTAACCACAGCATCTACCATGCATGTTGCCACCATACTAGCCTTATCACTCCTTTAACAGGCAACAATACGTAAACACTGACATTACAGAGTATCATTACACAAGATATTGACTCAGCTGTGCTAATTGGCAAAATATCATTGATCTGCAGTAAACCAACTATTTAAGTGAACTTGCTTACTATACCATAAGTGAACTAGCCTACTGCATTATAAGTGAACTAGCCTACTGCATAATAAGTGAACTAGCCTACTGCATTATAAGTGAACTAGCCTACTGGATTGTAAGTGAACTAGCCTACTATACCATAGGTGAACTAGCCGACAGCATTGTAAGTGAACTAGCCTACTGCATTATAAGTGGACTAGACTACTGCATTATAAGTTAACTAGCCTACTGGATTGTAACTAGCCTACTACACCATAGGTGAACTAGCCTACATCATCGTAAGTGAACTAGCCTACTGCATTATATGTGAACTAGTGCATTATAAGTGAACTAGTCTACTGCATTATAAGTGAACTAACCTACTGCATTTTAAGTGAACTAGCCTACTGCACTATAAGTGACCTAGCCTACTGCATTATTAGCATACTAGCCTACTGTACGCCCAGTGAACTAGCTTCTGTACCTGAACATGCCCACCCATTGATCGCAGATACACTCCACAACATATGTGCAAGAATATCACGCTCCACCTCCATAGTGCATTAATTGCTCCACACCTGGATCTGATCTAGCCTCTGCTCCACTGTCAAACTAACACCTTGAGTTGCCCCCGCCTATATGACCTGCCTTTACAGTGTCACCCTAACTATGGCAACTGTCCTTCCGTTTCTCAATGCATTCTTACCACCTGACGTCCTTCCTGCATTGCAACCATATTCTTTGGTGCATTCACCACACACCTATGAAGAGTCCTCAGTTCGCAATATCTGAAAAACAGACTTCCTACCTAATTCCATCTTCAGCCCTGCTGAATGGATCCATCGCTTTGCATCACCACCCACACTGTGGACTCCTTGTCCAGTGAAGGCAAGGAACCTTAGACTATGCTCTCGGATCCCACACCATAGAACTCCTCATAGGAGAGTCCACCAAACCTGCCTACCTAAATCTACACCTGCCAGTCCAGCTCTCCGCCCACCGACCACACCTAGAGGACCTAAAACACCTAGCCCAGCTAAACAAACCATCATCAGAGGTGCATTCATTAATGCCTGATCTCCGGTCGCCCATGCGTTCGACATTGCTGACTTAATCTCTAGCAACAACCTCCATTTCCTGGCAATTACTGAGACTTGGTTGCATCAGGCAGCAGGCCCAGCATTATAACTAGCCATCCCAGATGGCTACTCAATAATAAGGAAAGATAGAGAGGACAGCAAAGGAGGCGGAGTAGCAGTCATTGCTAAAACGTCCCTAGGCCTCAGAGTCACCCCGAATGCCAACCCCACATCTACGGAGTTACTATCAGTCAAGATCCCTCTATCAGCAACCCAAACTATCCTCATGCACTGCATTTACTGCCCCCAGGTGATATCTCCTCTTTTGAGGAAGATATCTCTGACTTACTGACTAATAACATTAAACCAGGATCACAAATAATCCTTCTTGGTGACTTTAACTTAGGTTTCTCTGACCCTAATGACCTCAATATCTCATCCCTGGAAAACGCTATTTCCCAGCTCAGCTTTAACCACTGCGCCACGCCCCTGATGCACAATAAAGGAACAACTCCGGATTGGTTGGCAGACCTCAACTGCTCTACCACCATCCTTCAAAATGCTCCTACCGCATGGTCGGACCATCATTTCATTTCCTTTACCATCCAAGAGAACGCACCGACCACATCAACTCCCTGCATTGCCCCGCAAGTCCTCGCCATAAACAACCAAAATGTAACGCTCCAAAGCCTACGTCCTCTGATCCAGAAAGTCCTAGACCCAGCCAACTTCAAGGAATTGGACTAAAAAAAAACTAGTTGACTTATACAATAACACACTGGAAGCTGCTGTGAACAGCATCTCCCCCATTAAACTAACCAAAGCCAAACCAATTGCCCACCTTAACAAATGGTTTACACCCAAACTAAAAATCCTACGGAATGCCAAAAGTACGACAGAATCCACTTGGAGAAAATCGCCTAACCCCACTAACAAGGCGCTATTCACTTCACCCACCGCATCTTACAAATCTGCTATCTTCAATGCAAAAAAAAGAAACTTATGACAACCGTATCCTTAATGCCAAATCCAAGACTAAAGAGCTCTTCAGTATTCTCAGGGAACTTGAGTCCCCAGCACCACCCGCGGAAACTTGTGTGAAAGATGCTGTTTGGTGTGCTAATATACAGAAATCTCTTGCAGTCAAAATTGCTATATTCCAATCTAAAATTGAGCAAAAACAATCTGCTTTGCCAAAAAACGCCAACCCCACCTCCTCTCTGCCTATCAGTACCCCTGACTGCCCACCCTTCTCCTTCTCGCCGGTCTCTGCTAATGAAGTAGAAAAGATCATTAAAATTCTCAAACCATCCAGATGTCAAGGAGATCTTTGCCCAGTGACAATCATCCAGGAAGGCGCCAAGGACTTGGCCCCATTCATCTCAGCATTAATCAACTCCTCCTTTGAGACCAGCACGGTATCTAACAACCTCAAGGAGGCCTGGGTCATGCCCCTTTAAAAAAAAAAAAAACCTAGATCCCAATGTTCCCACTAACTATAGGCCCATCACCACCGTTCCCTACATCATAAAGATTCTAGACAGAGTGGCCTAATTGCAGATCCAGAAACACCTGGAGGATTACAACTTACTGGGCCTTAGAAAATCGGGCTTTAGGTCAAGACATGGAACGGAAACAGCCCTCCTGGACCTTAAAATCCAAATGGATGAGGCTAAGGACAAGGGTAAGCTTGCCATGCTCCCGCTGTTAGACTTATCGGCAGCATTCGATCTTGTTGACCATCAGATCCTCAAAGATCACTTATCCACAGCAGCTGCCTTCTCCAGCAACGCCTCTACCTGGATACAATCATTCCTGTCCAATCGCACCACTAGGGTATTTGCTCCTTTCTGCCTCAGCGGACCCAATTCCCATCCATTGCGGCATACCACAAGGCACGTGCGTCTTGCCAACGCTCTACAACATCTTTACTATCTTGACAGTCTTGATAACCTGGGTGTCACATACACGAATTACACCGATGACACCCAGGTTCTCATCACACTCTCAGGGTGCTTTGAAGATGATTGTAAAAGGATTAACGAGATTTAAAAACCAAGCTCTTGATCGTCGGTTCCCAAACCCGCCTCAACAAATTAGACCCCCGCTATGCTTCCATCAACCTCAATGGACACCCAATCAAAGTGGCCAAAGAAATCAAAACCATGGGGGTATACCTAGATTCCACCATCTCCCTCAAGAAGCAAGTGAATGCCACTCCCTCCTCCACAGCCTACACCAACAAACAAATTAACGCTGGCAAGTCATTCCGTTCGCCTAGTAGTTGCATTACCTTAGCCAGGGCTCTAGTGTTATCCAAGATTGACTACTGTAAAACCATCTATTTAGGCACATCCGAAAGGACCTCAATAAACTTCTGGTCCTTCAAAATTATGTTTTAAGAGCAGATATCGAGATCTGACCACATCACCAGTTTCAGACAAGACGCCCACTGGCTTCCGGTACGGAACAGAATTGCCCTTCGCATGCTTGTTATCCCCCACAAGTGTCTCTCAAATTCCGCCCCCAAATACCTGGCAGATAAAGTTAAGAAACATCAACCAACCAGACCAACTAGAGCCATGTACTCACACTGCCTGACAGTTCCTAGATTTCGTCTAAGAAGAGCAGGGGGAGCAAGCTTCCCTGTGTTAGCTGCCAAACATTGGAATGCCCTACCCCTTAGTCTCATTCTGGACCTTTAGAGCCAAAGTAAAGGGTTGGCTCTTCGCTAAGAAACAGTAGTGATCAGCTACCTCATTATGTGTACACCCTGCATGCTTATTCTCTCTTATGCCTATTGTAACACTAGCTGCTTGGTATTGTGACTGATTCTCTCATCTCTTGGCCTCCACGTACCCATGGTCGACCCACACTTATTTCTGCTGTTGTTTTCCCTTGCTGTTATTGTCTAAACTGTCTGTAACTCTTGTATAAGCTTTAAGCGCCCAGTTACCTGAGGGTTCGGTGCTCGGTACAAATAAATAAACTAAACTAACTAAACTAGTACAACTTAACCATATCGTCCCTTTAACAAAGTTTTTTCAGTCAATAGATACATATGTAAAAGTTTATTTTGGAGTGACCTATGATCTATTTCCAATAGATGGTCATTTCATTAGAGGTGACCAGATCATCAATTGCTTGCATTAATTTCCTGTGCTTGAGGGTTTTGTTATTCGCACACAGCATGCCTTGATTTTTCCAATTAATCAGGTGCTCCAGGAACACATTCCTGATATAATCTGAATCTGTGATTATGGCCAGTTCTTTGAGTTGGTGTTGCACGGCAGAGAGGATGGCTTGATATACCGCCATCAACTCTGCCACCTGACTACTTCGGGGACCTATTTGGTACCCAGAAGAGAGCTCTGGGGATTCATTCACCCAGGCATGTGTCTTACTCATAGACTTTGTGCAGGGAAGTAAGGTACACCTCCATATTGTCTTTGGTCTTTAGACGTTCGTCCTTGCGGGGACTCTTCTTGTTTTGGCCATATATGACCTCCATAGGAAAGCCTTGCATAGACAGAATCCAGGAAGTCATTCTGGAATTACTCACGTTGCCTGTGCGGATTCGATCATGGAGCTATTGGAAGGGCTGGTGAGGAGTTTTGACAATGATGTGTTCCCCATGGATAAATGGGCGGAAACTTCTTCAACACCCACACTGTTGCCAGGAGTGCCTTTTCACAATTGTTGAATTTTTCCTCCACAGAGGACAAAGTCTTGCTCGCATACAGGATTACTTTGTTGACCTTGTCATGCTTTTGGTATAATACTGCCATTAAGCAAGTATTTGAGAAACCTGTCTCCAATAAGAATTCCTTGTTCTTCATGGGTTAAGCCAAACAAGGCGCTTGGGAAAAGCTACTCTTTAGTTATTTTACTGCCTCGTATTGTTCTGGACACCACTCCCACTTTACCTCTGCCTTTAATAAAAGGACCAATGGTCGTGTGACCTGTGCGTAGTCTTCAATGAACTTTCTACTATAATTTGTGAGTCCAAGAAGGTGACTTAATTCTCACAGAGTAGTAGGGTCTTTCAATTTCAATAATGGTTCCACCTTTTCCGCCTGGGGACTGAGACCCTCGGGGGTGATTTCATGCCCTAAGAAGTTTACGCAGGTCGTATACCACTGTGCCTTCTGAAAGTACAGTTTTGCTCCAGCCTTCTGCAACTGGGTCAGAGTATTTCAGCTATATGTTCCTCCACAGTTGAGCTCTTGATTAAGACCTCATCGACATAAGCTAGGGAATGGTCTTATGTAGAAAGATATTAAATTTGTTGCCAGAGTTTATGTATCCAAAGGGGGTTTGGGTCCACGTGCATTGCTGCACCCCGAAGGTAAAGGCAGGCTTCTACTGGTCTTCCCTACTCACGGTTACAGTCCATGGCGGTATACACCTTTGACTCTTGGATCTGGGCCAGTCCCTGATCGATGTAGGCAAGGGGCCATCTTGACATGTGGACCCATTTATTTAACTCCCTAAGGTCTGCGCAAAGTCTCCATTGGCCATTGGGTTTGAGTATCCCCAGTACTGGGTTGTTAAAGGTACTGTGGACTGGACGAATTATCCCACAGGATTCTACATTTTTAATAATCTCTGTGAGTGACTCCATAGACACAAGAGGCAACCAGTATTGCTTCACAAACACTGGAGCCATCTCAGGGTCTGTAGGTATGGAGGTTGAATGTATCTCTGTGCGTCCACAATCATACAAATCCACGACAAGGATATCCTGAAAATGTAAAAGCACCTGTTTCAGCTTCTGCTTTTGCTCCTCGGTCTCACAGGCATCAGCGAGATTGATTTGTTCTTCGACCATCTGCTTAAAGCCTGGAAAGAACTTGGGTTTGGTAATTTCGCCAGTATCCTCCACTTAGGTGGAGAGATCCCTTGTTATGGTGTTGGCCTGGACATGAGGTTTCAAGGATGGGAGGGAGTGACTGTTGACTCGAAATACCACCTCATCCTTCCAGATGTCATAGGTAACCTCTTCCCCACCATAAGGGCAGGAGGAGTACACCAAGAAATTCCCCCCTTGCCGGGTGAAAATATTTCCCGGAGGGATATCCTCGTCAAAATTGTAACAATCATTTGGAATTGGTCCAATGATCTAATTACCTAAGTCAATAGAATAATGTTGGGCATCAACCACCATTTCAGTAAAGGTGACTGCACCCAAAGTGATATTTCTAGGGTCACTGTTATCCACCAATATTCAAATGGTGTCATGTTCTAGGTCAACTACAGGTGTCGGATGTAAATACAAACCTTGCTGTTGGAGGTGATAATTCAAATTTATATAAGCATCCTTGTTTTTGAGGTTCTGTCCTTGCTTAATTTTTAGGGATATTGTAAATCATTGCACCTGTCCTGGGATCTTGACCTCTTCTCCCATTTGAACATCAACCACATACGGCAGCAATTGAGCTGACCAAAATGCTTTCTTAGTGTTGTCAAAGCCCATGGTGTTACCCCCCACCCCCGAGTCGGGACCAGGCTTTGTAATTAATTAGATCCAAAATAATTGTGAATCGATTGAGAATGTCACTGCCTAAGTAAAAGGCAGAAGAGGCATCTCTCACAACCCAACAATGATGTTCTATGCTTTTTTCGCCAATGGAAACTTTTTGCATGCACCTTCTAGGCAGGAGATGTTTTGAATTTGGAGATTCCAGGCCCATTTCCCACATATCAATCAACTTAAAAGTGGGAATGGTGTGATCTTTTGGGAGTTTCCTTAATGATGCTTCGCTGATGAAGCTTCTTCCATTATTCAGTCATACTCTGGCGACAACAGGCTCCCCCACCTCCATTTACCTGAATGGTGAAAAACAGCTGTTCATCCTTTATCTGGATGTCGGTCAAACTTTGAGCTGCTTATGCATCCTATTTTATCATTTAATTTGGGTTTTCTTTAAATTGTGGTTTGGTATACAATTTTAGAGTATTTCCTTCCAGTGTGGAATGCGACTTAAAACTGGGAGAGAGGTTGATTTTCAAAAATGGAGAAGGGTTCCCATCACCAGTTTGCTCTCCTACCGAGATAACAGTGATGTCTGGAAATTGATTGTTCCTAAAGTGGAATTCTATTTTGCCGGACCGTTGTTCAATCATGTGGAATGTGCCATTTAAACTCACATAATTTGTACTTTGTTTTAATTTAATTGGCCGGTTAGTATGAGTCCAGAGGACCTTGTTCACACAATCAATCTGGGGTGATAACTCCACAGTAGACAAGGTGTGCCCTCTGGTGTGACAACTGTCACCGGGTGTATCACGCTATGTCGCCCAATTTTGATCTCCAGATCCGCAGTCCCGTCGACAGAAATATCATTTCCATCGAAGTTTTGTCATGCCTGCGCCATGGGCGCACACATTGACAACCATCATGGACTATTTGTTATTCATTTATCTTCAGAATACTCTTGGAACAACCCCTATTCACACTTTGGTACTTAATTCCCATTTGCGTGACTTTGGTGCCTTCTTATATAACTCAACTAACTACATGTACCACAATGCACCTTGCTACAGCTATCAATTCCTGGCCATTCCCATTTGTCAGCATTGGAACCACAATCCCCAGAAGCCCTAGGGATCAGTGCTGCTTCCACCATCTCAGGACCAGAGAGTGAGGAGGCAGATTGTATTCAGGTGTGCTGCTCCAAGTGCTGCCAATTAGCCTGCCTCAGTACAGGGCAGGGCGGTATTTAAGCAGCTGCCTGCAGGAGCTCAGTCTCTTGCATCAAGAGTCCTCCCAGCCCCTTTTTGCTTTTTGACTCGAATTTGTATGCTGTTCTTGCTGCTGCATTTTCCTGCTTTTGTTCCAGTGCTCTATCTGGGCTCCCTGCCTTGCCGCCTGCTACACCCTGCTGCCTACAGCCCTGGCCTTTTGGGCTCCCTGTCTCACAGCCCTGCTCCTCTGGGCTTCCTGCCTTGCAGCCTGCTACACCCTGTTGCCTACAGCCCTAGCCTTTTGGGCTCCCTGCATCACAGCCCTGCTCCTCTGGGCTTCCTGCCTTGCAGCCTGTTACACCCCGCTGCCTACAGCCATAGCCTTCCGGACACACTGCCTCGCTGCTCTGCTCCTCTGAGCTCGCTCCTTGCTGCTCTGCTCTGCTGGGCTCCCTGCCTTGCAGCCTGCTACTCTCTTCTGCTTTAAACCCTGACCCTCAGGTCTCTCTGTCTCTACGCCCTGTTCCTTTGGGTTCGCTCCTTGCTGCCCTACTCCTCTGGGCTCTCTGTCTGCCGCCTACTGCAACTCTCAATCCTGCTCCTCTGGACTCTCTGCCTAGCAGCCTACTACAGTCCTCTGCAACCCACTACAGTTTTTCTGTACCTTGTACCATTTGGTACTGCAGCCCTGCTTCCTTGTTTGCAGCCCCCCTCTTTCCTGACTGCTGCTCCCTTGCTCTCTTCCTTGTTGGCAACCCCTTGTTCTTGATCCCTGTCCTTCTCTTCCTTGACTCCTCTGTCCTCCCGTTTAGTTTACCCATTTCTATTGTACTGTTTCTTCCTTCATTCCCTTCTGCTAGATTTCTCTTAGACTTCCTTGTCCCTGGTTATTTCTGTTCTTGTCTCTCTTGTCTTATGTTGATCCTTTGTACAGAGCTTGACTGTTGGTTTCTGGCAGGCAACCTCTGCCCCTTCCCTTGTCGCGTTTTCTGTTTAACAGACACCCACAGCTGGTGTTCCCAGCCATGGGCAGACAGAGTGGGCCTCTGTAATAGTAATCCATGCCGAAGGTTGGAGTTTCCAAAGGTCAGTCGAACACTCTTTATCCATATCTGCATACACCCCAAGAGGGAATCCAGTTTGTTTGTATCTTTGTATTTCCTGCCCCTTTCTGTTCCCAACTACAGTTGCCTACTTTTCTTTCTTGATGAGTTTCCTGCTGTGTGTGTACTTATCTGTCACCTTACATCAGCACAGCCACCCAAACCCTACCTGGGGGCCCTGTGCCACTCTTGACAGAGTGCCATCCTTGACAAGTTTTGAGTTGTCTAGGAAGAGGTGTGAGGGCAATTTGGTAACCCTCCCCCTTCCTGAATTTATTTGGTCAAAGGCCGTTTTGGACAGTAGGGTGGCTTGGGATCCAGTATCCACCAGTGCTGATAATACACATTGACCCTGTACTTTGACAGATTCATAACATCTTTGTTCTCTCTCTTCAAGGTGGCAAAGAAAATGTTATTTTTTTTATTTTGAACTCTGACACTGTGTGATATTGGAGATTTTTCTGTGGAGTTCGGGAATCTGTAAAGAATCTGTAAAGAAGATTTTTCACCCAGCAACAAATGCACAGGGGAAGTCCCCTTTATCCTCTGATTCTTTGCTGTCCCCCTTTTCCTGGAGACAGTTACCCAAACCTGTTTGGTGGCAGGATGCCTCATTGCTTTCAGGGTCATCTGGGTGACATTGTTGGGGTTTAAGAATGTGTTGCTGTGGGTCAGTCTCAATACTTACCCAGTCTAAATCAGGGTCTTTTGGGACCCATTTTTCCTTGGGATGGATCCCTCCATCCCTGAAAGAGAAGATGTTCCTCCCTGAACCCTACAGGGAGCCTTCCCCTTCAAATGGGATGATGCAGACTTCCTCCACAAAGTGTCTTCTCTTTTGCTCTCGATTTCTCCTACATACCCTCTGTTCCCTAGGTTCCAGCTTTTTAGTGGGGAGAGATTTATGTTCAGGTTCAGAGGTTTCCAGGGATTTTGTTCTGGGGAGAAAGGAAGCTTCTTCTAGGGCTTTGCATCTCCCTTCCCCCCAGGTCCCTTCCTCTGGTATCTGTTGGTTGTCGGAGGTTTCTTCCTGTCATTGCTCCGGTACACTAGCCAAGGTGTTGAGCTGTTCTGGGCAGCAATTTCCATTTGAGGGCTCTGCTGAGCCGTCAACATGTTACCCAGGTATTGTGTTAAATGTTGGACCTGTGCACCAGTTGAGACATCCTTTCTGGTTGGTATAAGGGTCTGGATTAATACCTCTGCTGCTCCTGGAAAGGGTAGCTGTCCATTCTCCCAGAGTAGCTCGGGTATTGAGAGTTTCCCTGATAAACCTCCATCCTTAGTCCCCCCCTCTCCCTGATTTGGGAATCTATTGTCCTGAAAGTGGGGAGAGAGAGTAGGATTGTTCTGGGAATAGGGGTTTGAAGGGTTTCTGGGAAAGAAACTGAGTTTGGGGGGTGGAGTATTTCTTCCCTCCTGAGGAAAGTATTGAGGGAAGGTTTGAGGGAGGGTTCCTGGGGCAGTACTTACCTGATTGGACCCACCCCCTTGTGCCGGGGGAGTCCATACATACCCCAAGATGGGTCTGTAACGCTTGTATCTAGGGCTAATATAGGTGGCAGGGTCAGATGGAGAATTGGTTGGATACCCTGCCAGGCTACCACCCGATTGGGTTGGCTCAGAGGGTCTCCTCTGCCTCACATTCTGCCTATTAGTGCTATCGGGAGGAGTATTTTTAGGCCCCCCCCATTTCCAAGTCCAATATGGGGGTATTTATTACCTCTGCCACCTTTGCAGCAGCGGGTGTGGTTACGGTTAGGGTTTTTTTAGGATTATTTTTGTTTTCAGGGGACTTTTTTACTTCATAAATCCACGTGGTCTGTTCTATCACCCCATCCAGGGTCCTATGCTCATGGAAGTCCCTTACCTGTTGGGTCATAATGTATTTCGGGAGCGCATGGAAGTAAGTTTTAATGAACTTCCGACTATTTGTGTTCACCCGCCTAGAGGTTTGGGCAAATGCCTGCTTCAACTCTTGCACAAACTCTCTAGGTGCTTGGTCTTCCTCAATCTACAAGTTGTAGGCCACCTTGCGGGCCTCCTGAGGGATCCTCTGAATGGAGAAATGCTTTAAAATAGCTGCCTTGTAGGTGAACCATCTTTGGTGATCTTGGTCCTTCAGCCCTGCAAAGAAGCTGGAGTGTTCAGGGGAGAATGCCCATTTGACGAACTCCATGGAATATTGGCATTCCTGTGGTGGGGAGTCATAAAGCTCTTTATGGTCTTTATCTGCCGAATTGGGTCTTTCACAGGACCCCTCTTCTGTTTGGCAGACTTTCTTTTCCGCTGCACCTGAATCCACTTGCCCTCTGACTCAGAGCTGCTACTATTGGTTGTCCACTCCCTTTCCTCTAGGCGCTCCTTACCTCTATGAGACTGGGAATCCTTCTCAGAATTACAGGGTCTGGTCTCTTCTCCCCTGTGGTGCTGTGGGCTCTCAGGGTCACTTCCCTTGTACTCCCCTTTTTGCACAGGGAGTACTCATCTTCCTCATCCCTTCTTCTGGATATAGTGGAGAATTCCTCCGTCCTCCCTGAATGTGTGAAGGTTTCTATAATATTCTTTTGAGGCCTGGACTCTGGTTCTTTTCTATCTGCAAAGCAGACCAGGTGGTCCCTTTGAAACTTTAGTTTATGCCAGTTTAACTCCCTGATCTTTTCGTCATAGGAGAACTCCTCATCAGAAGTACATGCTAGGGTATTTTTAAATCTGGGTAGAGATGATTACCCGTCAGTATCTGATAAGGACTGGTCTTGGCTCAGTTGACTAGGCCTGGTTGAGTCCAGCTGCCTCATGTTTCCCTGTTCTTGAAAATAGGCAGACATGAAGTTAGCAGCACCCTGTGGATATAAGGTGGTGATTTGGCTTGAGGTCCCTGGTAAAGAGGTCATTACTCAGTGATTGGAGGATGCCTTTCCATACTGTAACTGGTAGGGGTGCCTCAAAGCTTGTTTGTATTTGGCTATTTCCTTTTCCAATCTCTCAGATTTGTTTTTCTCTGCCCCTATCTCTTGGTAATACATGGAGGCCTAAGTTTTCAACTCTGATACCAGTGCTTGAGTAGCTTCTAGCACTTTATTTTATGCCAATACTTGGTCACTGAGTCCCTTGTTCTCCTCACAAAGGGCCTTGTGTTCCTACTGCGAGGCTTGTATTGTCTGGGTATATTCAGATCTCTTCTTTTGCAGGAGACTAATCTCCTCCCTTTGTGCACTTTTGGCCTGGATTGCCTGCTCTATGTCAAATCTGCTTGCCTCACATGTTTCATTAATTTTCATTTTCTATCCTCATATCAGTCAGTTCCTGAGAACATAACCTACTTTACACCATGTCCGTCCTTAACTGATGCACTTCCTGAAACAGGGCACTTTTCTCTTGATACAATTTGCTATTCCTTTAGCTGCTGTCTCTGTTGTTTCAGAGTGTTCAGATTTTGGCGCATCTGATCAAATTCTCCCTGGGAATTGACATCCCTAATGATCAACTGGCTATTTTCATCTTTCAGTTGTTTAATCTGCATTTGAAATGCAATCAATTTCCTCTAAGCAGGCTCTATTGTGAACAATCGGCTCACTTAAATTTTGTTTACTCGCTCTCAGGTTTTCAACACTTTCTTGACACTTCTCTTTCAGTGCAGAAAATTGAGCCTCTAGCTCTAAATTTGCTTGCTGTTGTGTCACTAACTCATCTTTTAGCTTCTAAATAATGTCTTCTAATTTCAACTCTGTATTTTGGCTCTGTTGTGCTTTTTCCTCTAATTGTTTCAACTCTCTCTGTGTTTGATCCAAAAGCTCTGATTGGTTTTGGACAGAGGCTACACTCTCCTGGTATCTTTCTTCCATGATCATCAAATAGAAGTACATATATGCTGCGAATTGAGCCATTTTAATTTGCTTATCTCTGCTGGTCTGTGTCATATATAAGTCTGTCAGGGCCTGATGTAACAGCCCATTATCCTGCCACATATCAACATTTGCAGAGGTAACCTCCTGCATCATTCTAGCTTGTCACATTTCATGTTTCTGTTCAACCCATTCACCTTTAATAAACAGTTTGGATAGAAGATGCTTCCATACCATATTGATTTCTATGGTGCTCATTTTGAAATGTGCTCTGCACCTAATATTCTCTCTATGCAAGGACAAAATCTCAACCCTGTTCCTGCTTAGTTTGTACTCCCAATGACAACTCAAATCAAAACTGTTTTATCTACAAACCACCCTGAAACCCAGGGTTCAGGTCTGAATGGCTCCTTCACAATGCAAGACAACTTTCCATCACTGAAATTCAATTACAGGTAAATGAATAGTCTGTTGCTAGTGCACTGGCACAAGTGGAAACTCTCTACCAATCCCAGATGAGCCCGCAGTTTTGTCGCGGTTTATTACACAGCCACACTCAACTCAGGGAATTCTTTTCCCCCCAATAAAGGTGGCACACAACCAAGTACTCTTCTTTTGTTAAGGTTGAATTTGGTAAGGCCTCAAACCCACCTCACACCCAATCCCAACAAATACCCGGTGCCACAATGGACTAGGAACCAGGTCGGTGTGTAGTAAGAATATAGATTTATTAATTGATTTAAACCAAATTTGACAAAAAGACTAACATCAGCCACCAATGCTGTGGCAACAGAAGAACAAAAAAATGACTTTTGTAATGGCACCATCAAAGGGCTAATACTGACATATTGTAACGCTCACCTGGTATCCATGGGGACGTCACTCAGCCTGTTCTGACCTCTTATGACCTTGAACCCTTCTGTGGAGTCTACTCGACTGGAGACTGGGCCTGAAACACAGGATTGGTAGAGTTTAACTCCCTATTGTCTCTGTGTGCTTGAACCCCTTCTTCCCCGGGGTCCAACCCTTCCCTTTGATCCACAGCTCATCTTGTTTTCTTGGAAAGTGTGCTCACCATCCTGCTTTCAGCGCAGGGGCGCGTTGATTGATGCAGGCTCATTGCTGCCTAGTTACTTCACTGGCAAGAGTCCGACAGGTAAGTATAATGAGTCTTTTGAACAGTTCTCTAACTTCGTCCCTTTCCTTCCTTAGATGATGGCTGGCATCTGGGGATGGCGACGTGCTGCTGAGATGAGTAGCACTGAAGGTGAGTGAGAGCGCGATGCAACCCTTTCGTATTTGTATTGAACTGAGTTCTTTTTCTGTGTGTTTTAGGTGCCGCAATGTTTTCAGCGTGGATGTCGCTTATGAAGAAGATATGCTGTGAGTAGCGCGGTATGGGGCGCTTCTAGATGTTTTCGCGCTAACCTGGAGTGTCTTTCCCTTCTTGCAGATGGATGAGAAGTTCCAGAGACAGAATTCCCCCAGAGCGGCTGAATTCAGGTAAGCGTTTGAAGCTCGTACAATCTTTAAAAATAAGCGAAGATTTGCTGAATGCTTACTAATGCATTTTTTCTGTTCTTTTCCCTTTTTCTTAGGAAGTGGCGTGCCGGGATGGAAATGAAACCGCCGAAGATGCCCGCAGAACAGAAGGAGCGATGAAAGATGGGCAGAAGCGCCGCAAGGTAAGGCTGTTCCCAACGGTGTTCTTGTTCTTGCAGGAGTTGAGCGCAGAAGAAAGATGCAGGCCTACTGGAGACCGATCCGAACACAGTGAGTGTCACGCTGCAGGTGCAGAAAACACAAAGCATGTTTCTCAGCCTGGGCATGGCTTAAATAGTCTCTGGGTATCCCAGGTGTCTCTGGGCTGAACCACACCCAAAAGACTAGACTGCACATGCAGTTCTGGGAACCGAAATATGTGGGGGCATCCATCTTGTCCCCATCAATGCACTACAAGTCCAATTCCCCAATGTTTTCCTATGGGAGTGAGTGAGTCCGGTGCCACAAGCACCAAGTCTGACTTCAAGTGGGTCTTTGGAGGGATGGAGAGGCCCTTGAGGGCCATGTAGGTGATCGTGGACTGGCTCAAGCCTGACATCTTGGAGGGCTGGGGACATGAGGGGCAGGAATCATGACAGCACTCCCCCCAAAAGGCCCCTCTCAAGGTGGGTCTTCTGTCTGGTCCTGGTTTGTTTGCATGGTTTTGATGAAATTGTCTAAGCAAGCGAGGTGCATGGATGTACTCACAAGGCTCCCATGTCCTGTCTTGTGGACCATACCCCTTCCATCTACTAAGTAGTATGATTTGGATCTGACGTACTTTGAATCCAGGATGTCCTTGACTTCGAATTCTGGCTCCCCGGCGACTACTACTGGCTGCGGTGGCGTTGCTACCCGGGTCCCAGGTTGAACAGGTTTAAGGAGAGACACGTGGAACACAGGGTGAATCTGCATGTTTGATGGCAAAGCTAGTCTGACCGCCACAGGATTAATCACGGAGGTGACGGTGAATGGACCCAGGTATCTTGGACGGAAAGTTCGGGTTCCTTTAATGGACACATGTTTAGACGCCAGCCAGACTTTGTCTCCCACTTGGTAGTTGGGGGCCTTTGCTCGGTGTTGATCAGAAAACTTCTTTTGGCGATTCTTAGCTTGAAGTAGGTGTTCAGCTGCCCTTTTAAAGGTTTGAGAAACGGTTGTGTCCAAAGTTTTGACTGCTGGCATTTCCAGGGTTGTAGGATCGTTCAACTCAGAAGTACGTGGGTGCCTGCCATACATGGTATAAAAGGGTGTCTGCCCAGTGCTGGTGTGTAGGGAATTATTATAAGCATATTCAGCAATCCATAATGGGTCGAACCAGCTTCCTTCAGCTTGGTGTAACATGCAACGCAGATACTGCTCGAGCGTCTGATTTGTCCTCTCAGTTTGACCATCCGTTTGGGGATAGTGACTGGGGGATGGTGACTGGTGGATAGCCGGATGTCGATCTTGGCCATAGAGCAGCATTTTCTCCAGAAGTTAAATACAAATTGAGTACCTCGGTCTGAGACCAAAACTGAAGGAAACCCATGGAGCGGTACAATGCCTTCAAGAAATACCTTTGACAGAGTGGAAGCATTTGGGAGCCCCTTAAGAGGAATGAAATGTGCCATTTTTGAAAATAGGTCCACGACCACAAGAATAGTGTTAAACCCTTGACTGGGTGGTAAGTCAGTAATAAAATCGAGGGACAACGTGTGCCAGGGTGCTGGTGGGATTTCCAATGGTTGTAATAGCCCAGCCGGTTTCTGCTTGGATGACTTGTTTTGAGCACACACTCCACAGGATAGGATGAATTGGCTAATGTCTTCACGCCACGTGGGCCACCAATAATTTTGTTTTACCTTGGCTAGGGTTCTAGCGATTCCGGGGTGGCCCTCGATCAAGGAATCATGATAACCGGACATGACTTGTTCTCGTAGTTCTTGGTTTGGTAAGAATAAACGATTCCTGAAGTAGGGCAACTGATCTTTTATCATGTATTGTTCTCCTTGTGCACTCCACGCTTGTAATTTCTCCGGACTCATCAGGTTTTGAATTTCTTCATGTAATTCTTTCTGAGTTATGGTTGCTGTGATTCCTAGGAGCTTGTCACTCGGGTTGATTGCTATTGGGTCAGGGGTCTTATACCCTTGCTCTTCCACCCCCATACAGGAAAGGGCATCGGCCTTCCCGTTTTTCACCCCTGGCCGAAATGTAATCACGTAGTCATATTCAGCAAAAAAAAGAGCCCAACGTAGTTGTCGTGAGGATTGGGCCTTTGACGTTTTTAGGTACTGGAGGTTCCGGTGGTCAGTTATTACGGTGATTGTGTGTCTGGCGCCCAAGAGGTAGTGCCGCCATGCCTTAAAGGCTGACTTCATGGCCAGGAGTTCTTTGTCTGTGATAGGGAAATTGAGTTCAGGGGAAGTGAATTTACACGGCCAGAAGGCAACAGGGTGTAACTGACCCGTTTCAGGGTCCTTTTGTGCGAGGACGGCTCCCATAGCCATGCTTGAGGTGTCCGTTTCCACCAGGTATGGGAGATCAGGGCGAGGGTGGCGTAAGATTGGGACAGATGTGAATCTTGCTTTGAGTTCCTGGAAAGCTTCCTCGGCTTCTGTTGTCCACTGGAACTTTTTGTTGCTTTTCCTTAGCAATGACGTGATGGGATGCACGATTTGCGAAAATCCTGGGATGAACCGGAGGTAGAAATTTTGCAAAACCCAGCATACTTTGAACCCCCTTGAATGAATTTGGGGATGGCCAGTTCAGGATAGCATCTACCTTGTGTACATCTGTTCGGATTCCATTCGGGCTGAGAATAAAGCCCAGGAATTCTACCTCGGAGACGTGGAATGAGCACTTTTCGAGCTTGGCGTAGAGTCGGTGTTGACAGAGTTTCTCTAATACGGATCAGACGTGTTTAACGTGGTACTGCTTTGATGCGGAATATACTAGAATATCGTCGATGTACTCTAGAGCACAGACATCAATCTATTCCTGTAGGACATCGTTCATGAAGTATTGAAATGCTGCAGGCGCGTTGCAAAGGCCAAAGGGCATTACTTGATATTCGTAAAGCCGTATTTGGTGCGAAAATGGGTTTTCCATTCGTCCCCCTGTTTTACACGAACAAGGTGATATGCCCCCCTCAGGTCTAGTTTTGTGTAGATTTGGGCATCTTTGACTTGATCAAGCAATTCAGGGATCAGTGGCAGGGGGTAGTGGTTTTTTACAGTAATCTGGTTCAGTGTGCGATAGTCGATGCACATTCTCAAGTCCCCCTCCTTTTTCAGTACGAAGAATAGAGGACTGGCTGCTGGAGACTTGGAGGGACGGATGAACCCGTTGGCCAGGTATTGGTCAAGATAGGCCTTCAGGTGCTGGTTTTCTGGTTCCGTGAGTGCGTAAATTCACCCACAAGGGATTTGTGCACTGGGTATCAGGTCGATTTGGCAATCGTATGGTCTATACGGTGGCAGGGTATTAGCCTGTTCTTTCTGAAAGACATCTTGAAAGTCCTGGTATTCACTTGGTAGGGTGCCGATTGCCACAGTCACAAGCGTGGAGGTTCTGGTGTCTATTGGTTGTTTCTCTTGGCGATAACATGTGTGGGTGCAAGTCTCGGGAAAGGCCAATTCTTTTGCTCGCCAATCAATTCAAGGATTGTGAGCTACCAGCCATGGCATTCCTAAAATCAACCGGAAGTGTGGTGCCTTAATGAGGTCCAAAACGATAGATTCTTGGTGTCCATTCTGGCACAGAAGGGTTAAAACTGCAGTGCATTGGGATACTGGACCAGAAGCTATTTCTGTTTCGTCGACAGTGGTAACAGTGTCGGTGGTTGATTTAGGGCATAACGGAAGCTTCATCTTTGCCGCAAGATCCTGGTCGATGTAATTCCCAACGGCTCCACTGTCAATGTACGCTCTTACTGCGTGCATCCGAGATGGTTGTTGGTGATTGATCAAGACCACAGATAGTGCAAAATGGGAGGTATGTAGTTCACTTTCTTTGCTCGACAAGTGGACCTCTACACTTGCCGGGCTGGGGAGTTTTCTGATTCCTTGATGGTGTCTTCCTTGTCCGTGGCCCCTACCGTCCTCCTCGGTAGCTTCGCAGGGCACTCTTTAAGGAAACGACCTGACCTTCCACAGTACAGACATAACTGCTGCTGTCTCCTTTTATTCCTTTCCGCTTTAGTCAAGGGGATCTGATCCCCCCGATTTGTATTGGTTCTCCTGAACCTTCCGTTGTGCGGGCAATATTGTCCTTTGAACGCACATACATAGGGCGAGGGTCTGGTCTGGTTCGATCTGCTCTTCGGTCCTGCAACCTATGATCCAGTTGAACAACAAGGTCAATGAATTCTGAGTCTTTCGGGGGGTTCACTACTTGTGCGAGAACATCCTTGAGCTCCCCCCGCAACCTCCGATGAAATAACGTGGTTCTCTTCTCCACTGGCCATTCTGCTTCAACTACGAGTCTAATGAACGTGGCTATGAATGTTAATAGGTCATGATTCCCTTGGCGTAGGGACAAAAGTTTGTTGTCTAATGCCTGCCCATGAGTACGATGGGCGAACAGCTTTTCCATCTCCTGCTGAATGCCCCTGAAGTCATGCAGCAAAGGATCGTCTTGGGCCACAAAGGGTACAGACCAGTCTGCGGCGCTACCACTCAGGTAGGATAGCACAAAAGCGACCCGTGACTGGCCATTCAGAAAGTCCCCTGGTCTACAAAGGAAGTGCAGGCGGCACTGGTTTATGAAAGTTGCAAACCTCTTGGGATCCCATGTAAGTCGTTCGGGCGGGGCCAAGGGAACTGCTCCAGGAAGGGTTATCTGAACGGCATTGGCTGATGGTGCTGGCATCGAGGGCACGCTTCCCGGAAGTGGTGCATGCCCTGCTTGTGACTGAAGAAGTTGCTGGCTTAAATCATCAGTGCGTTCTTTGGCTACTATCAGCTCTCTCCTCAGGGTGTTGGTCTCCTGCCTGGCTGCATGTACTTCGGAACGTAGCTGCCCCAACATGTGGGCTAACTGGTCAGTTTCTGACGTTTCCATGACACCCAGGTGGATTTTGATGTGAGGCTTTGTGTTCTGTAACGCGCACCTGGTATCCACGGGGACGTCGCTCAGCCTGTTCTGACCTCTTGCTACCTCAAACCCTTCCCTGGAGTCTACTCGACTGGAGACTGGGCCTGAAACACAGGATTGGTAGAGTTTAACTCCCTATTGTCTCTGTGTGCTTGAACCCCTTCTTCCCCGGGGTCCAACCCTTCCCTTTGATCCACAGCTCACCTTGTTTTCTTGGAACGTGTGCTCTCCGTCCTGCTTTCAGCGCAGGGGCGCGTTGATTGATGCGGGCTCGGTGCTGCCTAGTTACTTCACTGGCAAGAGTCCGACAGGTAAGTATAATGAGTCTTTTGAACAGTTCTCTAACTTCGTTCTGTTCCTTCCTTAGATGATGGCTGGCGTCCGGGGATGGCAACATGCTGCTGAGATGAGTAGCGCTGAAGGTGAGTGAGAGCGCGATGCGCGATGCAACCCTTTCGTATTTGTATTGAACTGAGTTCTTTTTCTGTGTCTTTTAGGTGCCACAACATTTTCAGCGTGGATGCCGGTTATGAAGAAGAAATGCGGTGAGTAGCGCGGTATGCAGCGCCTCTAGATGTTTTCAAGCTAACCTGGAGTGTCTTTTCCTGCTTGCAGATAAGGTAAGGTCACTTCTGCTGAAAGAACACGTATGGCTTTATCTATTTCCACTGTGGTTTAAATCTAGCCAGTGTATTTATTTATAGTTTTTTAAGCAATGGGCTTGATTGATTGTTGACAACCAGCCCTCACTCTCCCGGACCAGCAGAGGAAAGGTCTTAGAGGTTAAGTTTCATTTTCAGGAGAAATGCCCAGCTGCATGTAAAAATTCTGCAAGAAACAGCTTTTAAACTCACACACAATACATTTTACATGACATTTTATAAGGCATCTCGGCCTTATATCCATATGTAATGTACTTCTTTAATAGGTGCCAGGCTATCAGGCTATTATGCAAGTCTATGCAAAAAGGACGAGCATACTCGTCCTTGGCACGTAAGGGGTAAATCTCACCATTGTAAAAGACATGAGTATCACTTCTGGATTTTCCATATGTATAGGGCAGTTATATGAGCAAACCATGTTCAAACTCTGAAAGTCTAATAGGCACTTCTCTCTGCATACTGTCATTTAGATGAGGAAAAGTGAAGATCTTTTATTTCTTATAATTGCAAGAAGCTTGGTTTCAATTAAGATTTCAGTATCACACACTCATCTTAAAGATATTGTATACGCTACTGTCTCTTTAAGTAAAAAGTGTAGCTTTCCATGGATTTAGTAAAACAGCTTTTTCAGCCACATGTCTTTCCCTTTCTTTGCAGAAATGCACTGCCCATATCTTCACACATTTGAGATTTAAGCCCACTTTTTACCTTTGAGATTTAGGCCAGTTTTTGGTTCATTAGGCCTCATGTCTGAAATCACCATTTCTGTGCTGGCCTTGTACATCAATGGGACTTCACAAATCACTCTGGCCTCTTCATTTCTGGCATTCAGGGGCTATATTTCACCCCACAGGTGGTAGAGGTGCACAATATAAATCAACATAACATAAAATCTCTCAGACATTGTCTGTGTATTGGTCAATGACTTTACTTGCTTCCATTCCTTTCCACCTGACTGAATGCAAGGCATCAGCGCATGAAATTGTTCCTCTGACTTATGCCATGTTTCCTGTGGGCTTCCGCAAGCATCTCCTCATTCTCCACTTCTCATTAAAATGTAAGTTAGCACTGTCTTTGTACTCTTAAAGAACTGCAGCCTTCAGTTTCAGTCTTGTGCTGATAACACTCAACTAAGTGTAGAAATCTGCTCTTGCTCAAAAGATTTCTCCTTTCTAAAGAAAGGTTTCATTCCATTTCAACTTTTGATGTTAAATATTAATTTGTTGTTGAACCTTCTGAAATAGAATTTAATCGCTCTGGTCTTAAACGTATTATTAGTGCTCCAATCAGACAGACACGCCCCTTGATCACTGTATCACTAATTTTGTCTTTTCAAAGTCATTACAAAATGGGTTCTTTTTGGGAGACTAGTTTGAGTATTAATAGATACTTTTCTGAGACTTTAAAAACATTTTGTTTTAGGTTCCTGAAACTACAATGAATCTTTCCATTCATATCTCAATCTAATCTGGCCATTGTTACTGGTGCTCTCATCAATTACAAATTGGATTATGCTAATTCACTATATCTAATGCGACCAGAGCACCATTTGGATCTTGTACAGTTTATTCAAACAGAGAAGTTTGTCTCCTTTTTCATCACCTCAAATTCAGTTCTGTTTTTTATTCATGCCAATCTGTACACTTGCTATCTGTTTGACAGAAAGTACATTTTAAGATTATGTGTCTCATCTTTAAATGTGAACATGATCTAGCCACCTCCTATTTGGCAAATAAGATCCTCATCTATTTGCCTCAATCCTCCAAATCGCTCCTACGGATGGTTCCCATAACTAATTGCACTACAAGAGGGGATAGACGTTTTGCGGTCAGAAGTCCTTGCGTGTGGGGTGCTCTCCATCATAACATTCAAGCTCCGTATCATTTTCTTTGTGTGTAAAACCTTGAAAACGTTTATCTTTTGTTAATATCACCTATATTTGACCTAGACGAGCACTCTGCACCCAGATGCAATTTACTCTACTAGTTATAGATCACCTCCCTCATTCAATCAATCAATCAAACTATTAATGTGGCACTACATGATTGGATGTTATTCTTTAATATCTTCTAGCTACATGGTGTTCATACTTTTTGAGAGCAGGTCCACAGGTGAACATGTTTTTCTTCTCCCTAGTAGTCGTTAATCATCAAAGTATTTCCCTGAACCAGGACTAAGGATTTAAAGACTTGGTCGCCCATCTTGGGGACTGGTAGGTGTTTTGCCACTGTGGAGTGGCTCTGCGTGACATCTCTCCTCAAGCTCTTTGACTGATATCTCGCTGTTCACATAACGGGTGGTTATTTCCGGGCATTAATGCCTGCTGCTTCACATGACTGGTGAGCTCTTATTCTTTCCCACAAATATCATGGAGCAGTTTGCAAGCGGGCCGTGAGTAGCGCTATGATTGATCCATTGAGGGACTCAAACATAAAAAAATTAGTAAAAGAGGAAAAATTATGCTAAACAAAATAAACATACTCAAATAATTTCCCCTACACTTTTATATCCATAGAATAAAAGAAACCTGTGCAAAATATAGCCCGTGTAGAATGAATGTTTATTTTTTTATTTAATTTTAAGTTTTGTAATGCACTAAGTTGCAATATAACTACTTCAAAGCATGGGGGAATTAAAGAGGAGGTGGGAGTGGAGCATAGAAGAGGTGGAGAAATGGGAAACATTCAAATCTAATCACATTAACTGGAGGCCAATTCCCAGGTAGAAAGAAATAGCATGGACAGTTAAGTGTAGCCATTGCAAAGAGATGGGGGACAATAAGTGCAAGCAGGTTTGAGTAAACCGATGCGTAAGGTACAATGAAGAAGCAGGAAAGTAGATTGTAACACAATTCTGCCAGTAGGTCTGGCCTGGGGTGTCCATTCCGAACGTGGGTAGGGCTACTTTAAGATAAAAACAAGTATTGTCAATGTCAACAGCTGTGGCTTTTGTGTAGATCTGGGGAAGGCATTTGCTAGGCACTGTCATAGTGATATTAACTGGCCATCAATGGTAGCAGCTGCAAAATGATGTGAATACCTGTGCATATAACAAAGTACTAATCTAAATGTAATAAAGCAGGGCAAACTGGCAGACATCGGACTGATGCTTGTGTAATGGAGGTCCCAACCTATATATATATGTTGAATCAACAGCTGAATGAAGTGGACACCCCCCCCCCACTTAAACCTAACCAGAGAAATTCAAAGGGATTTATGTGGTGTTGAATTATGCGAAAATGGGTTTATTATGTTACAACATATTGGTATTCAAAGGCATTGTGTTTATAAAGTCGAACATGGCATTACCATGTTGTAGTGTGGTGGCAAAGCACAGAATGGACAATGAGATATTCTATATGCAGACAGAAAATCGCCTGGGCTAAATGCCTTTAACAAAATGCATGTACTTAAATTGTAACTATAAGATGAAGAACTGAGTAGTGTTCAAAGTCTGTAATAATGAGCTCATTTTAAAAGTTGAGACGTTCAGGGACATAAGCCTTCAGAAACTTGATTAAGGAGCAGAAACCAGACAGGCCTGGTCGAAACTCTTATCTGAAAAGTCCAGCTGCACAATTATAAGTTGAACCGAGCACCGAGACAGAGTGAGGAATGCATGTTAGACGTATCTCACTTTTGAAGGGTTTAGTCCCATTAAATGTAATTGGACAATGAGCTAATGTAACGATTTAAGTGCTTAAGACTGTGCAGGGAGAGGTGGGGGCATTTTGCTCTCTCCCATTTTGCTATAAATATGTCTGTGTCATGCTGGGAGGGGAGTTCTCTTGGAGGCAGGGAACTTGGGCACTGCTGTTAGGGCTGCGCTGTGTCAGCTATGAGGTAATAAACCCTTATGAACTTAACAGTCTCTGTGCTGATTTTGAGTGGTCCTTATTGAATTGTGATGGAGTATTTCAATCCTGCACCCCAACCTCCTCGAGGTGCAGCCACTTTGTCTTAAGGTATTTGAAGGCCAGCTCTGATCCCATGGGCCCGTCAGAGGTCACTGGGTCCTCGTTCACACTTGCACATTCACACACAAACCTGATTGCACAGAGGTTTTATACCCCAATATGCATCATCTATGATGTCATCCTATGTAGCAAACTGTAAAACCTATTGATGGGACAAATTGGTTAGCAGAACATATCTACTTATAGAGTACACCATTGGCTGCCTCTTATCTGTAAGGCACGCCTCGAGCTACCTTTAAATATGTATAATACTGATTATTGCGGACAAAATGGCAGCGGATTGGTCTATGCAAGATTGTATAGCAGGTTATCCCATAGACCCACTGATTGGCTGGCATTCCCACCCAACTTTGGCGTTTCACCGCGGCTAGCAGCACGTAAGCGAAATAAAACCCAGGTGCTTGAGTCATGTCAGATTATTCCCCACTTTCCCAATCATTCCATCATCTCTCATCAGTCTGACCATGAGTCAAAGTTTTCCATCTGTAGTTGATCTTGTAGCTTGTTCTCTGTTCTAGGACATTGAAGGGAGCACATTACTATCGTCATCCACAGCCTAATGAATTGCCCTTGTTTCCGACTTCTGAATCACATGTGAAGAGACAACAAATTTGTCCATTTCGACCTCTTACTGCTATTTGATTCAATTATGCTGGGTGTCATTGCCCCCTCTTGGCCTATAGAAACTTATTTTTTGTGTATAGACTTTATACACTTTTATTTGTCCAATACTTGACTCTTGCAAATGTTGTCTTCTTCTTTAATCTATGAGAAATATGTCACACTCCCATGGCTTATGCATCTGCCTCCCTTTGTGCCTTGCAGCTATTCTTTAAAAATAGCATCCTTGATCTCAAGCCAACATAGACTCCTCTTCGTTGTGCAGACAAAGCTGTTTTCCAGCATTTCCTGACTCTGCAACCCTGTTCTGTCTTTATCTTCTATTCATACTGTCGTTTCTTTGGGATCCAGATCTTAGTCACACCCTCAGGTGACCTGCATTCTTTATATTTTCATCCACACTCCAGGCCATATGACAGCATTCTCCTGATGGTGGACAAAATATCCAGCATCCTACATATGTTTTATGGTCCTTGGGATATTAGAACTTCATTCCTGAGGGTGCAAGGGTGATTTTCTTTATATTCTCATGGGTAGTTTCCTCATTTTGCATCTGCTCACCAGTTCCACCATCTATATCAATCATTATCTTCATCCTAATAGCTTTCTTTGCTATGTTCTGGCACTGTCCCAAGATGATCCTTATGAGACAAAATCCTAGCAATACCAACACTAGTATTGCTCCAAGTGTTTTGAATATTCACCAACCATGTTGGAATCCATGACAATAGAAATCAGAACCAGTCATCTCCTGCTGTCTCATCAGCTTCCTCTTCCATCTTTGTATGCAGAGTCATCAGCATAGTTATTGCTTCTGTCAGGGTTCCATTTTCTCTTTCATGAGATGGCGTGAAGGTACAGCAAGAAGACCCGACCTTGGCGCACATGCCTCCTTCCATTTCTGTAATTAAATCCAGAACATAACTGTTCTGGAGAGTCATCAGCCTGATGGCTCTCAATTCTTCTCTGATTGCATTGAATCCATTTATTGTTGCATTAGTCATCTATAATAACTCCCATCTGCTGATCTGCAGTCTCTTGGCGTTTACTGCAGTCTGAAGGCCTGGAATAAATGTAGATGTCTTTATCATTGCCCTCTTACTCAACAGTTATGCTCATCTGGAATATCTTCATAGGCCTTTATTGATTTTGATGAGAAATAATTCTCCCTCTTAAGCCGGACGAGGTTGAGTGACCTCTCCCTCCTCTGATGTTCATTCATTTTTGGAAATCCATCAATGTTGAGATCACTTTGAGAAATCACTAATGCTGGAGCACATATTACTACAATAGAGCATATTCCTCCCCAATTCTTAGGCAGCTGCATGTACGTTCTGGATCCACAGGCCCAATATTGGTCCATCAATATGACAGTTCCTCCCTTCATTCCTGGGACCTCGATTATCTGTCCACATCTTTTGTTTAATCCAACCAGAACCAAGACTTCATTCTTGAAGTATGTTGTTGCATTCTTTAGTGGTATTAAAGTCCTGCTTCGTTTTCGACCCATGTTAGTAACTTGGAGTAGTTAGCCCATGGTTCTAGGCATCCGTCATTCACTATTTGCACTGTGCTTACTGGTTCTTTCTTCAATAAGTGTGCAGGGCAAAATAATAGTCCTTCTTCCCATCCGGTGCTGGTGGCAACATGCCCATATACCAATAGCTGAGGTCTGTCCCAGCATCCTGGTTCTCCTGATCTCTCAGTTATTTCTGAGCAATCCATCCTCTTCAGCTTGTCAATTTCTATTTGTTCTCCAATCTGGGATGGATACCAATGTTTTTTGCTTGTCCATCCCATTCCACTTTCCATCCGCCTTATTTTCACATAGGTATCTTCATATGGAAATGTTCCTCTTGCTCGCCATCGTAAAGTTGCCCACTTTCCTTCAAACTGCCCTCTGGTTGTACATGCTGCTAGATGACAGAGACATATTGCATCATGTGCAGGTATCTCTTTGACAATAAGTGTGTCCCTGCTACATTCGTGGCATACAGTATTAAGGAACAGAGATAACAGCTTGTATATGACATCCTCTGTCCCACCTCCTTCATGTGCTGATACCATCATTTATTTTTTAAATGAGCCAAATTATCAAGATACGTATTTAAATGTTCATGGTCTTCCTCCACACCCCTTTTAAATCAAAATAGGTGCCTGGTAAGATTATAAAGGATACTGTTCTTGCTTCCATCAGGGACAATAGTAAATGTTTCACTGTTACCCACCATGTCCGTATTGTTTCTTATAACATGTCTAAATGTCATAATAATCAGGAGGAAAACACAAATCATAATCCAAAATTATATTACAATTATTATTCCACAAAAACACATCGACTTTCTTCCTGACAATGAGCATCTTATATTCTGAAACCTCCCCATCTTTGCTTAGACTTTTAATATATAACTCTTTCATTCTTCGATGAAGCACATCTTTATATCAAGAACTGCAAGATAATTGCTATAATTATTCTGAAAATAATATGATTGTTCTTAGGATTTCCATAAAACGTCACTATATTCTCGTGTCTTCTTACTAAAGCTGGATACGACTATAATATGTAATTAAAAACAGCATAAATGAATATGGGTATTGTTATTATAATGGGTAAAATAAAGATGAAATGTGCTTCTCTTCTTTCAACTCTGCCTATTTTGAAGCATTGTCTCTTGAGCCTATCTAAAAAAAGTTCCAGAATAACTGCAAGGCTGTTTATTCCTTATCCAATTTTGAAGGATATTGGTCTCTAATTTAAAGTGCTGCTGTGCTCTTCCTTTTCCTTGTCTTTGATTGTGGCCATTGAATGAGTCTGCATGCACAGAGCTTCTTCTCTTGATTCACCTTCGGTAGTTGCAGGAGGGTTCAGGGTTTCTCCTTGATATGGTTTGATGTCATGCAGACAGGCTCTTCTTCCTTTTAGCTTGGCAGCTGTAGGGGTAACATCTTCCACCTCATATGTTCCTTCAAAATGGGGCATAATCCAAGTGCGTACAAACTTTCATACCAGCACCTGGTCCATTGGATAAAGGCTGGGTTGTTTTAACTAATCTTGTGCTTCAATGGATTGATCATCTGTGTCGCTTCTCTTTGACCCCTACCTTTAGTTCTTGACTTGTTAAGAGATGAAAGAAACACTTGCATTCATTGTTGTTAGGCAATCATGCATCTCATCACCTATTTTCTTTGCTACACTATGGGCATCAGTTTTTAACCTAGATGAAGGAGCAAGGGGGCTTTTCATGCGGCATTGAGTCACCAACCCATGAGCATTTAGATGGTGATCTGAGCTAGGCTGGTTTCTTAGTGGATATAGTGGATATAAGGAAAGGGGTAGGCAATGTAGCCATCCCTTCTTTAGAGTCATTTCTATTTTTGCAACCCTTTCCTTTAGTAGTACATTTAATCTCTCACAGATGCCATTCACCTGTGCTGTGGGTGGTATGTGGAAGAAAACATATGCTTATTGCCTAATAGAATAACAATTTTTTCGACAGTTCATTTATAAAATGTGGTCCATTGTCAGACAGGAAAACCTCACATACACCCCATCTTGGAAACACCTCACACACAAGGAACTTGGAAGTGCATGTGGCATAAGGGTGTGTGCATGGACCTGCCCCAATCCATCTAGAAAAGGGACATACCACAACCAGCATATATCTGCAGCATATCCACATAATCAATGTCTAGGTGCTGAAATGGGCCATTGGGTTTAGGAATTGCTCCTCTCACTGTTCGCACTGTGTGCCCTTCAGTACATTTATGGCACACTATGCAATATACAATAAACTGTGCCACGTGCTCTAGCTCTAGCAGATATGGCGAGAACCACTGTTCTGCAATTCTAGCAGCAAGACTCTCTCGGGTCACATGCGCGGGTAGTGGAACTGCTCCAACACTACCCTCAATAATGCTAGAGGAATAACTGACTTTCCAGTGCTTTTCTGTCTCCGAATTGCCTAAGTGGTGGATAAAAAAAATGCCTTTTCCATAAATCCTTTCCTTCCTGAATTAATTGGACAATAGACAGCATGGTAAATCCCTCCTTTGCCAACATGCATCGTCCAGTCATCTGTTTAACACTTTCTATTTCAAAATTAGAATTAGATGGGAAATAGGCTGCCTTTTTGGTTTCTAAGTCTGCAGCTTCATTTCTTCAGGAAATTACGTCTTCTTTTTCAGTTTGTGCTGTGCATTTTATGACTGCTAGAGGGAATGAGAGTGCTAGTGCTTCAGTAAGTTTATCCAATGGGGCTGCATGTTTCACTGGAGAGCCATATGTGCAGAGAAAGACCCTCTTTTTCCAGTGTGAGAAACCTGCCTGTACGGTTGATGTTAGATAGGCAGAGTCAGAGTACACTGTCACTTCCTCATCTTCAAATCTCTGAAGTGCAGCAATAAGCACCACTAATTCTGCAGCCTGTGATCTGCAGAGGAGGTCCCAAATAAAGTATGCACTCCAACCACCCATTTCGAAGTGCCAGGAACGTTCACACCAAAATATGTGACGTATAATGAGCAAATAAACCAGCAGACACCTGCAGTGGGGCTCTGTCCAGTACCTATAAGAAGAACAGCACCTATTGAAGTACCGGTACCAAGGAAACCATGGACAGTAAGGTATCCATTGAGGAAACTCTATCAACAAATGAAATGAAATGAAGATCGTCTAAGTACAGTCCCTGAAGAGACCAAAAAGGTCTTAATGGAAGACGAATAGTGATGTCACGAGAACCCGGACTGACTCACATATCGAAGAAATGAGGACCAGAGAATGACGCAAATAGCCGAAACGCTATTGTGGACTTAAAGTGTAAGGCCGATTTCAAATGTAAGAAGCTTAAGCTGTAAGCATGGCAAAGATATTTGAACAGTTTACACCTGTACATATGCTTGGAACTGCAAAAAAACTAAGAAATTCGTGCGGCTTGCTATGCTTAGTAGAAAGATGGTGCAGCAAGCACCACTATACATAATGTACCTCAAACAAAGCACATTATATAAGTGTATTTCCACTTTGCACGAGAAGCAGAATCAACCCAGTTTACTAAAGGCCACACGAGAAAGAGCTTCATATTTAACAAAAACGAGAAGAGATGGCAGAAACGAAACTCAGCAGAGGCAACTCATGCCAGAAAAGCCAAGGTCGTACCAATAGAAGAGATGAACAGTAGCTACATTTAATTGAAACTAAGAACAGAATATCCTGCCTCTGAAAGGTGGAGATAGGAAGACGTAGGCAGGTGGTGGGTGAAACGAGAATCAAATACACAAACTGATGGAAAAGAGGCAAATTCATGGTGTCCGAATCACATGACCAGCCCAGCAAGAAAAAGCAAGGACTCACAACCACACATGGCTACTAAAGTGATGATTGATTGTAACAATAATTGGACGAAGGCCGGGTAACTAAGGGGCACCCCACACCTGGCTGACTATTCTGCGTGCTGCTAAGCAAAGTGGAAAAGTATGCATGGGGTTGGTGCCAACCCAATCACAATGGACCAAATAATCTAGGGTCCTATAGTTAGTAGAACCAATTGGATGTCGTACTTTTAGTGACGTTTGCAGTAGTTGTTTTTGAAGGAAAGGCTTAGATGCCCACCTGACAGTGTTTACCCAATCCCCTCACTCCGTTACCATATACAGATATAGTACCTATATTAAAGTTACCTTTCCCGAACCAATAGAATTGCATGTCAACTTTTGAGTGTTACACGTCAATGATGAGAGTTTTCAGTATAAATGCTATGATTTTTGTGAAGATCGTTGGAGTTGAAACGAGAAGGAAGATAGCGATATTGCTGATATTCATAACTCCCTGTTTTTTGTACTTGTCATTAAATGGACTCCCTTTGCCAAACCGTTGAGTTGTCCTTATTGATTGGTGTTGAAGTATATATATGCACCCCCATCCATCTCACGGGTGCTTCTATCTTTTCTTAAAGTGCTTCTGAGCAAACCCCTACTCTATAGGCTGGTTGGGGATCTCGAAGCACACTTGGTAGCAGAGATCGGATGGTTATCGATTAGAATAAAACACCCATTGACCATCGACATAAAGTAACTCTAGATCCTTGGTAATATCACAAGTCCTTTGCCATTTGGATGAGTAGACCGTGAAGCTCCCCGTATACAGTGGTAGAGTAAAAATAAAATCTGCAGAACAAGGTCTGAAGGGACCTGTGCTTCCCCACATAACCCCTTCCCACTCCTACAGGCAGCTGAGCGGGAGAAAAGCCGGAGAAGGCAGGGACGAAGGTGGTGATCCCACGGATCCAGAGAGGAAACATGCGAATGGTGAGTGAAAAAGACTAATGCTTTGGCAAAAGGTATATACCTTAGAACAAGTAAGAGAAAAGGTAACGGAGGGAGGTGGGAAAACAAAATATAGTCAGAAGTAGAGAAGAATGTATATATATATATATATATATATATATATATATATATATATATATATATATATATATATATATATATATATTACATGGACGCGGTAGCGTCCATGTAGTTTTGGTTAAGTTGGTGTTTCCATAGGAAGAGCATTTTTTGGGTGGCTTATAACTTCACTCCCTCTGGACGAATCCTCACCAAACTTTGCAAAAAAAGTATATAGCCCACTCTGAATTTTTTTGCAAAGTTTGGTGAGGATTCGTCCAGGGGGGAAAAGTTATAGGGGGGGTCCCAAAACCTTTTTTTTTTCCTACAGACATAATGGGGAAAAACTTTGCGCACGGCCACAGGCCAAACCGCTGGACGGATTTACACCAAATTTGCGGCAGGAGCGGGGGCTTGGTCCTGAAAGCTTTTGCAAATTTGGTGTAAATCCGTCCAGTAGTTTTTTCTAAAATGACCAAAACGTAAGGCAAAAAAATTAGTGATATCTGTGTTCGCTTCACGGACAGACTTCCCTGTTCGCTCCGCAGACAGCACCCGGATTGGCCCATGGCCTTGCGTCATGTCCGCGGACATGCGACGTGTTCGCTGATTGGACGGCGAGGGGCGTGGAGCACGTCAGATTTTCTGTGGCGCCCGCCATCTTGTATTCGCTGTTGACCGCGTACAGCGCGGTGAAACGTGGATAAAAAATTGTATTTAGTGCCGTGTGTTGGTGTGTAAGAGTGTTTGGGGAGGGTGGGGGAGTATGAGATAGGTTCAATGTTTTGTTTTTTTATGTGCTAGACGTTTTTTTGTTGCGTTCGATTTGTCCACGGAGAACACGGCTGTTCTGACATTTTGTAAATAAACTAAATGGTGGGCTGTTTAGAGGACGGAGTATGTGTCATTTTTGTTCGCAAGGAAGGTAAAAATGAGCTATGAACACTCGCGGTGTACTTAATTGTTCGTAAATACACAAACTGGGGGTGTCCTCAGGACGCTGTCCGTATTGTAATCTGTCTAGTTGAATGTGTTCTAAGAACACTTGCGGTGTCCCGAAATGGTTGCAATTACACAAAATGGGGGTGTTCTGAGAACGTTGTTTGTATTGTTAGTTGTCAGGGTGAAAGTGTTTTAAGACCACCCCTTTTGTCCGCTAATAGTACATTTTCCTATTGGCGTCAACCGACTTTTTGTCCACTAAAGAAACGATAAATCCGGCTGGTGTGCGCCGACATTATGTGATAATCCTATGATTGGCGCTATTGACCTGGCTGACTTGCTTTTGCGACACTAAATCATATCTCCCGCCCCTAAGCCTGATATTATCAAAGCATTCATATTCCCCGCCTCTCTCCGTGACGTTACAGGGTGCGTCATCAAACGCGCCCAGTCCTCTCCAGTGCTAAGTGACCTTACACAGAACCCGAAAGACAACACATATTATGTCACAACACAGCACGCCACAATTCGGAATATGAAACAGTGATTTAAAAGCAAACAGCAAGATTGTAAATTTTGTAAAGTACATTTATTTGACATCAAATGTTTAGAGAATATTCAGCAATTTGTATTTGTCTTTGTTGTCGATCCCCAAAAGTTCATGTTGAGGCACGCAATGTTCCTTTGCGGTACAGAGGGTGTTAGATCAGCTTACAACTCAGTGCGCCACAATTCGGAATATGAAACTGTGGTTTAAAAGTAAACAGCAGGATTGTACATTTGGTAAAGTACATTTATTTCACATGAAATGTTTAGTGACTATTCAGCGATTTGCTATTGTCTCTGCTGTCGATCAGCAAAAGTTTATTTTGAGCCACGCATTGTTCCTTTGCGGTAGATAGGCTGTTGGTTTATGATTAAAGCAGTAAATGGTCGCTCTGATAATCGGAAGGTTGCTCCAACAACGAGCCATTAGACCACCCTATTGGTTGGTATGTTGTTTGTAGCCGCTAGTACTGCGTAAGGGCATGTTGGTCCTTGGCGGCGATTGTCCCATAAAATGGTGAGGGTCATGAAGTTGCATATTTGGACCTGCACCTGGCAGTTGAAGACCCCATCCGCTGGAGTCTGTAAATCGTGACATAGGCAAAATGGGGCCACATACCTGTTTTAAAAAACATAAATTAGTCTCACCAGCCGATCTTCATTAAAAATCATCATTTTATTTATTAGGGCATGAAACTATTTGCTATCGAAGATAGTGCAATGGAGTATGTTAATAATAAAATAATAATATTTTCCCATTCATATAGCGCTAAGAACCGTGAGGTATCTAAGCGGTGCTTATTATTAACCACGGTGTGTGGTGCTCATTTATCGACCACGGAAGGATGAAAGGCTGAGTTTGGCCTTGCCGGGATTCAAACTTGCATTAGCAAGCTGTGCACGGATGTCAAAGCGAGCGTTGTACTCGCTGTGCCACTTGAAAGGCTACAGTGAAGTGGCACAGCGAGTAGAGCGCTTGACCGCCTATAGACCGGTTAAATTATTTCTATTAACCCACCCTGTGTCGTCTGCCTTTTTCAGAGCCCTCTAAACAACAGGGGATTAATTCAGCGGTGATAGTGCGCGGTAGAAAACATTATGCCACTTTCAACGAACAAGTTCAACTTGAGCGGTCTTTAATGCTACGCTATTGTAATTATATTTGGTATAAAATAATCTAAAGGGTTACTTACAGTACAATTGCAATTTCCATTGTCTATGAGTAGTGCAGTCCCAAAATACGACTCAGCGTGTGCGAACGATCTTTCGCATAGTGATATAATATATAAAAGTGGTTTCGTTTCAGAAATTTCATCCTTATCTTCTCTTACGTTTTAGCAACACTCCTTCAAGAGAAGTCTTTCATCACAATCTCTGTCTGTCAAGGTCAAAACACAATACAACCTTATAGTCCGCTTCGTGAGCCTCTCCGGGGCCCGAGAAAAAAATGGAAGCAGCTGACCTTCACTGTGAACAAGCATAAATTCTTACTTTGCAACATTCTGTGTAAAGCCATCTGTGAGAAGTTGGTTTTTGCACGCCATGTTTGTATATTGTTTGCGTGATATTAAAAAAAGTTTGTTTAAGGGACGTTATGGTTCTAAGTACAGCCGAAAGACCCCTGAAAATCGCAAGTTATGGTAAACTATGAAAAATAACTCGCGCCACCACCGTGCACTGCTAAGACTAACACCCAGGACATCAAAGATGACATCTCAAATATCATTGATGAAATCACTGATGACATCACATGTGTATGTACTTTTCATGGAATTTGTGTACTAGGGATTTTTATTATAATGTTGCGAAAAAAGTGTCAAGGATATTGCAATAAATATCATACCGTTATTAGTGCTTTGAACGATGCATAGATGTAAATAGCATTGTATTATGGGATTCTATCTAGTATACTGAGCTACTAATGGAGAAACATAGCATTGTGTGCAGAGTACAAGATGAAAGTATAATATTTGTAATGTTAATATGTTGAATAATGAAATGATAATTGTCCTGAAATGTTCGAAAATTCACAAAATGTGGGTGTTCTGAGGACGTTATTCGTATTGTGTGATTGCTTAGCTGTATGCAATGAGGGAATGGCACAGAGAGTAAATTGGACGCCGTCCGCGGACACCGCGGCTGTTCGTGGACAGGGTGTGCTACATCCAGGTTTTTCCAGGAAATCCAACATGGAAAGAAGACTGTATGGATCAGCCAATCAGATGTCGAGGTTGTGGATTTGTGTTGAAAGAGACTGTGTGTAGTGAAGATGGCAGAAGTGGAGAAAGTCAGGGTGTTGGTGCTCAGAGATATGTTTGTACATGGTTTACAACAGTACGCTCAATGCAGGCATGTTGCAAAGAACTTTGATGTGAAAGGAGTGGAGGTGGTGTGGAGCACTGTGCCTGATTGCAATGTACAGGGAATTGTACAAGTTTGTGAGGATATGGCCACGATGAACAGTCCGCATGTGGTAGTTTTGCACTATGGTGCTTTCCATTTGGGCAATGTCAGTGCCCCTACTTTGTTGGCTGATTTGGAATGCTTGGTTCAAGCCGTAATGAAGATCCTTCCAAATGCGAAAGTAATTTTTTCTGGATTACTACCTAGGGCAATATGGGACAATAGTTCAGTTTTTTGTCCTCAGCAAAACATTGCTAGGTGTGTCATCAACCGAGGCATGTGTGCCTTCATGCTTAGAGCTGGTATGTTCTTCTGTAACAATGAGAATATTGATGCCAGTAATGCTGTTAATTTTAAAGAAGATGGCATTCCTTTATCTTTTACGGGAAATGCCTTTCTATTTAGGAATGTAAGGGTTGCTTTGGAGAAGGTTATGTGAAGATTTTAGGAGTAAAGTAAGAAAAAAAAACAAGAAAAAAAATACAAAATAACAGGTGTCTGTCAAGCACCTGTAAAAAAAAAAAAAAAACGGCTCTTTTCAGAGCCAACTTCAAAGGGGAAATGGGGCACACTATTTAACTTTACATTCACCACGCTCAGATTTTCGATATGTCCGCGGACATGGCGGTAGTCCGCGGACATGAAAATCACTACGAGGGGGATAGTATGTTCTATGTTACATCTATATGAAGTCAGGGGTATTATGGTTAAGTTGTGCTACTAAAAACCTATGAAATTCAGTGAAAAAACTTTGTTAAAGGGACGTTATAGTTAAGTTGCGCTACTAAAAACCTACGAAATTCAGTAAAAAAACGTTGTTAAAGGGACATTATGGTTAAGTTGCGCTACTAAAAACCTATGAAATTCAGTGAAAAAACTTTGTTAAAGGGACGTTATGGTTCAAAGTAAAACCGAAAAACCCCTGAAATTCGGCAGTTATGGTAACATAAGCAACCATAACTCGTGCCACTGTGCACTGCTAACACTAATACCCAGGACATCAAAGATGACATCACAAATGTCATTGATGACATCACTGATGACATCACATGGCTGGCTCTCCCTTTTTATCCTTTACTGACATATCGAAGCCACATAGTTTTCTTCAGTAACAGTCAGGAAGTAAAAATTGAAAAGGTACTATATTTGTAGACTTAGGGTCAAGTCACATCATATGAAACATATACATAGCGGAAGACACAGGCTTGAAAGAGAGCAATCCTTTCTGTGCATGAAGATAATCATTAAGATTATCAGCACTTTCTCATAGTTTTATTTTTATTACTCTACCTTCCCTGTATATGCTCATATTTGTATACATTATACTCACTCTCCTTTCCTTTGGGTGCAGTCACATCATGTGATACACATACATATGGTAAGTAGAAGCTTTGAAACAGAGCAATAGTTTCTCTGCATAAAGACAATCAGTTAGGTTATGAACTATTTCTGCTACTACTTCTGCTTTTTTGTTTACTTCACTGTCCCTGTATATACTCATATTTGTATGTGTTGATGTCTCTTTGTGTTTTGTCTGTAATAATTATGTATTAAGTGGGTTTTATTATCTACTTATTACATGTTTCACAGTACGCAAAACTCTAATAAGAAAGCAGCTATCATTTCAGTATTCAACATGGCAAGATTATGAATATGGCACCTTTATCATGTATGCTGCACACACTGCCTATGTTTCTGCCTGAGTAGCTTAGTATACTGGATAGAACTTCATAATAGAATGCTATTTATATCAATGCATTGCTTAATGCCTAATTAGCTCATGATATTTATCCCAATGATCCTTGACAATTTTTGGTCAGCATTATAAGAATCCCTTGTACAGAGTTTTTATGAAAAGTAAATGCACATGTGATGTCATCAGTGATGTCATCAATGACATTTGTGATGTCATCTTTGAAGTCCTGGGTGTTAGTGTTAGCAGTGCACGGTGGCGCGAGTTATGGTTGCTTATGTTACCATAACTTCCGAATTTCAGGGGTTTTTCGGTTTTACTTTGAACCATAACGTCCCTTTAACAAAGTTTTCTCACTGAATTTCATAGGTTTTTAGTAGCGCAACTTAACCATAACGTCCCTTTAACACAGTTTTTTTACTGAATATATATATATGTATATATATATATATATATATATATATATATATATATATATACCGGGGAACACACCTGAGAACCTGAGAAGAGAGAGGATGCCGGCGAAGACACCCGAGAAGTGAGAGTATCCACCTAATTCCTATGCTTTAATATAAGCGGCTAGAAGTAACCTGCATCCAGAGTCCCAAATAAAGGGGAACGAATAGGCCACCACAGCGATTAAAGGCACTTTTTGTGAAAGGGATGGGTTTAAACTCCATGTCGGGGTAAGAGTATTAGAGGCAGAGGTATATGTGGCCAGCTGGAGTGCGTCTAGTCTGTTAACGTCTGTCTTATGTGTTGTCTGTTGTGACGTCACAAGTCTAACATTTTCCTTAGAGGAACTGATATAAGATTAACGTGATTAAATAACTGAGATATTGTAGTATACGAATTCATGTTTATTGAGTAAAATAGAAGATATAAAATTTTGTGGAAAAAACGGGATTGGAGTTTGCAGTGATTGGTGCTCGCTCATATTGTTGAAATCATTTAAGTCACGTAAAGCGTTAACAAGTGTTATATAAACGGAAAGGAAACAGATTGAAGCATGGAAGACATAACTCCATTAGCACACCTGTTCAAACAGTTGCAGAAACATGCACCTAAACTGAAAAATACAGTACAGAATGGGTTAAAGGAACTGCCCACAAAATGTTTATGCCGTGGCCACAGGGCGGCCATTATCTAAAGCTGTTTTGCAACACATGACGACATACTTGCACACCACATACACGGGCAAAAAATGAGACAAATGCCTAGCTAGTCTACATTTGTGGAAAATGTATCAAAAAATCAAGGAAGAGGAACCGCCATCAGATTGGATACTTAATGTATGTACAGAGGGGGGTGAGACGCCCTCAGCGCCACCCGCCCCATCTGAAATGAGCATTGAAAATGATAAGGAGGAAGGGATATACCCGCTCAGGGAACTTAAAGCAGCCACAGGGTATAGCAACCCAGCGTATGAGTCACCTACGCAAAGTAGTGACGAAAATCAAGATAAAGAAAGAGATAGAGATATTACCTCCAAAGTCCCGAGGGACAAGGAGAGATGCGATGATGAGAGAAAAGACCAGACACAGGCAAGTACATCTCGCGACAAAGAGAGAGAAGGCAAATGATGGAAAGGAAGTGAGGATAGAATTGATGAGATAGCATTTGCAAAGAACGAATGGATGGGAGGGCAGATTTTATTGAAAGTTGATGGTAAAGGCATTGATGACGCAAAACAAAAGGAGACGCTAGATGATGTGCAGAGTAAGGAGAAGGAAAATCAAAAGGATTGAAAGACGAAACGATAAGGAAAAAAGATAGACAGAGACGAGAACAATTATATCGTGAAGAGCTAGAAAGGCAGCACGATCGTAAACAGAGAGCAGCCAATGATCAAGATAGACAGAAGCAGCGAAGGTTAGAGGAAGAGCAAAGGATACGAGAGAAAATAATAAAGTTCCGAAAAGGATGAGGAAATCTGAAGGGCAAATGAACTTAGAGACACAAAGAAAGAGGAAGAAGATAGGGTCAGAGAAGAAGTGAGGAAGCGCACAGAATTCGATGACGATGTAGAACGTAAGCGAAGACAGAGAGCATGCGATCTTGAATATCTGGAAAGAGAGGTTAAAAAACCTGATCCAGGGGTAAACTGCGAGGGCATAGAAGAATTCTTTCCTGAGTACGATTCGGTACCAGGCACATCTAGAGCGAATATTGAGGATGACTTTGACCCCAGAAACATCGGAGAAACGATCGATAGGATATATGATAAAATGGGGCTAGAACAAGTACCCCAAGAGGAGGGGGAAGACGAGCGCCTGGAGAGCACTCAGCTTTATGACACTGAGGATGTCTCACGAAGTAGTGGGAATAGAGAACTATCCCTAGATAACATGTCACACCTGCGATCTCCACCAGAAATAAGCACAACATAACTTGCGAAAAACTCCTCCCTCTAATCCTCCCGATTCTCAATGAACAGGCACTTTCATGCACTGACCCTACTGTCCTGGTTGACACATTCAATCAGACTATGCTGAAAGCCCTTGACCACATTGCCCCATCCAAACTTAGAAAGCCTAAACCTGGAGCTCACCTCAATTCTTGGTTTAAACCTCAGGTAAGAACCTTACATAAAGAAAAATGGAACCGTGAAGCACGCTAGAAAAGCAACCCCACTGAAACAAATAAAGCTAGCATTATTCTTGCCACATTAAACTACAAAGAAGCTATACTTCAGACAAAAAAAGACACCTACAACAAACGCATTGAACAAGTTAAATCTAATACCAAAGAGCTGTTCAGAATACTAAAAGAGTTGGAAACCCCTGTCACCCCACCTGACACATGCACTAAAGACAGCATCTGGTGTGCTGATATTCAAAATGCACTCCTTGGGAAAATAGCTTCTCTTCAAACCAAAATTAATAACAAAAAAAACAGTTTCCATTTTAACCCACTACCTAATACTCATACAGTCAATAACAACCCTAGCACTGACTCATTGAAACCTTTCAGTTTCTCACCTCTAACCGTCACGGAAGTTTAAAATATTATTAACAGCCTCAAACCCTCCAACTGACAGGGGGACCTATGCCCCGCTCCTATTATTAAGGAGGCCTCTCAGGACCTAGCTCCTTTCGTTACTACCGTCATAAACTCCTCCTTCAGCACTGGGGTTGTCCCTGACAATCTAAAGGACACTTGGGTTATCCGCTCCTGAAAAAACCATCATTGGATGCTAATATACCAACCAACTACATTCCTATCACTACATTGCCTTTTCTGCTAAAAATCCTTGATCGAGCTGCCTACCTACAGATCCAAGAGTACCTTGAATCTAACAAACTCTTGGGATTGAGGCAATCCGGGTTCTGCCCGCGGCACGGCACTGAAACTGCTCTCATTGATCTTAAAACCCAGATCGAAGACCTAAAAGATAAGGGCAAACTTGCCCTTCTACTTTTACTTGATCTTTCTGCGGCTTTCGATCTTGTAAATGACCAAATACTCTGTCGACACCTCAAACCAGCTGCCCACTTCTCTGATTTAAGCAACAGCCTGAATCAGCTCATTTCTGGAAAACAGATCCATGAAGGTTTTCTCCCCCGCTGCGGCAGCAAAACCCTCACCAGTCACCTCCGGGGTACCACAAGGATCGTGTGTCTCCCCTTCTTTGTACAACGTGTTTACAAAGCCTCTATTCGATATTTTGGACTATCTGGGTGTCACTTACACAAATTATGCTGACGACACCCAGATACTCATCACTATCACAGGAGACTATACCACAGACTCTCTTGCTGTTAATTCCATCTACCAAGTCATCCAAGCATGGATGGTGCAACACGGACTCTGTCTGAACGATGAAAAGACAGAGCTCCTCATCCTCGGTTCATACCAAAGACTCAGCCGACTAGACCAGCTGGTTAAATCCTTCACTATTGATGGTAACACTATTAAGGTCTCCAAGGACACTAAAACACTAGGCATTTATATTGATTCCACATTATCCTTGGCTAGACAAACTAACGCAGTCTCCTCCGCTGCTGCTTATACTTGTAAGCTCATCACAGCCAGTTGCCCTTTTTTAACTCCAACCAACTGTACTACATTAGCCGGGACCCTGGTGATGTCTAAAATCGATAACTGCAACACCCTCTATCTTGGCACTAACCTTTGCAATATCAATAAGTTACAAATCATTCAAAATAACACCATTAGAGCTGCACTAAATATCCCCAGAAACCAACATATCTCAGAAACCAGATGAAGCATCCACTGGCTTTCAGTAGCGCAAAGAATATCCCTGAAAACCCTTGCTCTCACACACAAATGCCGCACAAACCAAGCACCTAGCTACTTGGCCAACAGATTCTCTATCCAGACCTCCAACAGACCCCTCAGAAGTGCTCAGACTAACTGACTCTCCATACCTCGTTTCAACCTTCAAAGATCTGGTGGGACCAGCTTCCCAGTAATGACGGCCAAACTCTGGAACTCGCTCCCCTACCTACTAAGATCTGAACCATCTTTCCAGACCTTCAAAAACATGGCCAAAACGTGGCTATCTGCTCCAGATTCGCTCCCCTCAGCTCACTAGCCACCAGCCTCGAGACTGACTACAACCTCACCCCTTTGTAAATACGCTGCCAGCTATCTTGTAATATATGTGTATGTACATAATCTTTGTTGTAATTTTTTTGCTAAATTTCTGTAAAGTCACTGTCTGTTCATACCATGTTGTAACCTAAGAGACGCTCGGATGCCTTTGGGCCTTGTGCGCTTTATAAATAAATAAAATACAAATATAAAATAGATAGATTGGCAATAAGCAGGAACAAAGAGGACACAAGAAGTTGCACGAGTCGGGGGCAGACAATGTCTGACACCGATAGAGAGGAGCGTGAGGAAAAGGAGGAAGAGAGGAGATGCAAAAAATGATTCTCAAGGGGGAAAGGGATAAGATGGTCAGACACTAGTGAGCCTGCACTGAGGGAATCAGAGTTAGCCACACCATCAGACCGACACAAAGAAGTATCTCATGGTCAGAGGGGGGTGTTTCCACCACCTTATGTGAGTCAGCTAAGGACATTGCCAGGTAGGCGGCGATGCAGGAACGTTACCCCTGCAATAGACAGGAGAACAATGAGAGAAGAGAGAGAGGGCTATGCGTCCCAATTTCCGTTGCTCGAGAAAGGAGGGGCGAGACCACAGTATATTCCATGGCCATACATGGATCGGGAAAACCTGAAAAATAAGCTTCCAATGCTAACATCGGGAGCTGGAAAATGGATACACGAGCTAGAAAAAATGACGGAAGGGAACACGTTAGCTATCGGGGATATCAAAGGTCTCTTAATGACCATACTTGGTGATAGAGCAGATGATATGCGGACACAGGCAGGTTACCCTGGTGTGACCACAGTTAATACTGTGCATGACGGAACTCCATTTAACAATTGCAGAGCCGCGGTATGGAAAGCCCTACGAGTGCTATACCCAGATACTTCTGACATGGGAGCTATCATGACACGTAAAATGAAGGAGTCAGAAGACCCGTTGATTTACATACAGAATTTTCAAGACGCATGGATACTCGAGACTCTGGAATCTTGGGGGAAATCTATACCTGTGTTCTACCATATATTGTGCCAAGGACTGCCAGAACTGGTACAGAAACAGCTCAAGAAATTGGTAGGAATCGAGGCCAAGCCATGGTCAGAAATGCAGTTGACCATCATACATTATTGCAGGCTGCTGCAAGAAAAGAACTGCAAAAAGGAAGCTGCACGAAAGGGTGAAGAGGCAAAATTAGTGCGGAAGAAATTGTCAAAATATGCTCTTGATGATAACCGCAATGATAACTAGCACAGCTGAATCGAGCATGCCACAAGTCAATAATCCACAGCAGAATAATCAGGGCAGTACAAGGTTTTACCCCAGGAGAAGAGGATTTAGAGGAAGAGGATGGCAGAGTAATCAGGGAGGTTTTCAGAGTAATCAGGGAGGTTTTCAAAATATGCAAAACGGCAATCAAGATATGTCAAATGGGCAAGTGCTCCGACCACCCCAGTATGTTGGTTGTGTGGGATGACAGGGCATTTAGCGCGCACATGCAGAAATCAAGACATGATGCAAAACGGTCAAGGAATAGGAGCAGGCATGGTGAATCCACCTGTGTTTTTACAGCAGGGAGTTGCACAGAATCACATGGTACAACAGCAAGCGCCAGGAGCTACACGAAGGGGACAGATTTTATCTCACTAGGAAATCAAGCAGCAGACACGGAAGCCAAGCGTATGGCATCCAAGAGTGAGATGATCATGGAAGTGAAAGTCGCTCACATAAATGAGAAAATGATTGTTGCACGGATTGCACCTGAAAGCTACAATAATCTGGGACAAACACAGTTGACGGAACTCCAAGGGAGGCACCACAGGAGGAAAAAAACGTATGGAAATGGCAACGGTTTTTAAACCCCTCTGAAAGCTTGTAGTGACAAGATAGCACTGGTAAACCAGTGATGCCCATAGCCCTGTTAAAATGAGCGCTGGAGCAGTTACACTATCCGGCACAAATGACAAAAGAGAATCTAGCAGCAACGCTCGCGGAAGACTGGTTCATACGGAACTTAACCAAGCACGTTGCATTTTTTTATAGTGAACTGTATAATCTGCAAACAGTTCACAGCTGGGCACACATTAAAAGTAATGAGAATAGTTATCCCATGGCCAAATGAGCCTTTTCAGCACTTGCATGTCGATTACGTCGACATGATTCAAGTATGTAACGGGTACAGGTACGTAATTGTTGTGGTGTGTCCATTCTCTAGATGGATAGAGGCAGGTCCATGTACACACCCAGCCAAATTTTTAGTGAGGGAGGTATTTCCCACGTCGGGGGTATGTGAAGTCATGAGATGAGATAACGGTACCCATTTTGTAAATGAAGTTTTTGAACAGATTAGCTTGCTGCTTGGCATAAAGCACAAGTTCTTGTTGGCGTAGCACCCACAAGGTAACGGGATATGTGAGAAACTCAATGGCCTATTATAGGAGAGGATAGCCAAGTTGAAGCTTACTCTAAGAAAGGGATTGTTGCACTACCTTCCTTTGGCACTGTATGCACTCAGGAATCAACCGGATTCCGACCATCATCTTACGCCACATGAATTAGCCACAGGAAGAAGAAGGCACCCTCCCCTGACACCCCGAGACAGAGCTAGATGTGATGCCCAGTCAACAGGAGAAATCTTAGTGTCTGAAATGTAAAATTGAATTGCATGACATCTTGCCTTACGGTAACTTCAGACCAGCTGCAGCAACGACGAAAAGGGTACAGGGCAGCACGGAACACAGAACGAGATACTACTACAGGCACAGCTCAAGGACTCTGTGTTCCATCCATTTTCCCTGGAGACACTGTCTTGGTAAAGAACCATACGAGGAAAAGGTTGGATGATCCAAGGTTCAACGGTCCCTTTACAGTGGAAGACTGCACTCCCTCTGCAGTAAAGCTGCAAGGAAGGAGAGCTTGGATCTTTTTGGGTGACATCAAACCATACATTGGAGAAGGCCCCCTGTCTGCACCCCATCACAAGGAGACTACAGGCGACGGGGAAGAACCACAGCACTTGCAGACAAGATCCATGAGGAGGAAGAAGGACGCATGATCAGCAGCAAAGTAAAGAGAAAGAACTTTTGTGCAATAGTTGGGGTTTCACTTTGGACATTCCTCTGAGCAAAAAAGAGGATAAGGACATAAAAAACGGACACTCTGTGCATCCTAGTTGCAGGGTGAAGAAGAAAATTGCATTTATAAACCACAACATAGTCTGTTGACTTTGAACTTTGGATTAAGGCACACTGAAGCCTTGACTAGAAAAGACTATGCAAAATCTTGATCGAGAACACATACATTAGAAGAAAATACAGTATCTAGATTCCTTCCACACAGAGACCTTGTTCGGAATCACTTATGGTGTCCCACAGTAGTGACATCACCAAAAATGTGGTGACATACTTCAATCTATTGCTAAGATCGTACCCGTCATTGGTGGGGAGGCTCACCAGTGTCACTGACTTTCTTCAAGATCCTAAAAATGAAAAGACTATAAAGCAATGGCTTACTGTGATTGCCGAGCAGTTCCTCCTACTTCCTGCGTACAGCGAGGAAAAACCAAATGTCCCAAGCAGAGAAGGAAGCAAATGAGCTTATCAACGTATTGGTCTTTCACTTAAATGAAGACTGCCCAAAACTTGTCGGGAGAACGACAGATGTATTACCTTTTCTTCTAGATCCAGCACATACAGAACGTCTGAGCATAATCCTAAACAGCATAGTAATCCAAGTTGCTCTCCATGCAAACGGAAAGTGCAGACACTGTTCACAGTGAAGTGAAAGCCTACAGCCCTGAAACTCAGCAAGACAGGACAAATGTCCCTGTCACCAGAAGACAGTAGGTTGGCAAGTAATGTTTTCTTTCTCCTATTCACACATTTTTCAGAGCTAGTGGGGAGACCTGTAGATGTTGACTTCCTCACATTCATCAGAGACCCAGCTAATTCTACACAGATGGGCATTCTCTTGCATGGCATTGTGATGCAAGTGGAACTTTCCAACCATCAACAGAACTATTTGAGAAGATTTTAAACTTTCCGCCGAGGGACAGATCGAGGGAGCAGTGCCAGAGCTCTCATTTTCTATTTTTCATATGGACAAGGACACAACATGTCTTTGGGAATGAAGCAGATCAGGGGCACAGACTGGGAATTAGTTTATTTTGAACGTGCACAATAGAGAGACTAGTTGGATTATTTCTTGTTTTGACACACACATAGAAAAAGAGAACTGTATCCAGAAATAATAGACAATCCAGTGTTCAAACAAAGAGAGACAATTGTATAAATACATGCAGCCTGCAAAGAGAACCAAACAAAATCCAGAGACAATATTGTTTAGAATTTGTATTAAAAGTCAGCACATTTTGATGGATGATCGAGATGGGGGTCAGGAGCAGTACTCTAGTCCTCCCGCAGGAGGAAAGACGTTCATATTTCTCTGGAAGTAAATGCTGCCGCTTAACCTACAGAGGCATAATGTATTTATGTATTATACTCATCATTGTTTTACTGCCATTAACGATCAGATCTGTATTTTGTATTGGTGCACAGAGCGTTCCAATTCCAGTGCACCCACCTAATGATGCACGCATGAAGCCTACGAAGGCACCCAGACCTTACATAGTCATTCCAGTCCCTAGAAGATCTGATGGTTGAAGGAATGAACTTGAGATGGGTGTGATTAGCAATGACACACACACACACACACTTGTGGTAACAAGCATATTGAAAAGCCGGAGACAGGGTCGGCAAAGTATGAATGTAAAAAGGTTACTGACAACCACACACATGCAAACATTGAATGCACATACACCAGGCCTAGTGTCAATGACGTAAGAAAAGAACAAGGGGGATGGTGACCCTGTCTCTTATTGCCACAATCAATTAGTCGAGGTGCCTACTGTCGGAAGACAAGACCACTAAAGCACTAAGTCAAAAGGTTGAGGGTATGTTAATAACACACAGCCTATCTAAAAGTGAAAACACAGTTAGAAAAATATTTAGAAAAACAATTTAGAAAAATTTAGAAAAACATCCACTCCACTAGGTAATAACAAAAATAGTTTTATTTATAATCATAGTAAAAACTATGTAAGGATTCTTTGTTAAAAGAAGAAGCAATCTTCACAATAAGTGTAGAAATAAACACTTTTTTTTTTACAAAACCAGAAAAATACAGTATAGCACACATAAAAGGTATGGTGGGGTTAGTACATGAGTCTAGTGTTCTGTAGACACTGAATGTACAACATCAAGCACAGCGAGGTAGAGCACTACTTCATTGAACCGGCTCTATCCAAAGAAAACCTATAAGATGTTTTAGGTTTGTTTTTGTGAAAGTCGACATATGTTTCGGCTAGTAGCACCAAAAGGAATCAGGCAATACACAAAACAATTTTCTGTTGATGCAAATGTAGCCGTCTTCAGGACAGTAGGAAGAAAGCAATATGAAACTTGATAGTGTTGAATACTTCTTAATGGCCGTACTTTTGTAAAAATAGAACCCACTATGTATTAAATGATGATAAAATCCGATAAATGCTTTACGAGATACAGCAAAAGCCAAATGTTCTTTTGACTCAATAGTCACAAAAATGATCTGTGTTTGTTGCTGTAAGAATTTGTCATGTGAAGCCGTGGTTAGTAATTTTCAATACTACACAGTCTGGAATACGTGGTGGCTAAATGTTATTCTGTCTCTGGGATGTGCTCTATGTTTATGGGGAGCAGAATGCACTTGGTCCTGGTTAAGTACGCCGTGTTGATGCAGAAAGAAAGATTCCTTGATACTGCCTGCGGGGCTGATCAAAGTGGTCCACTGTAGCGCGCAAGCCTGACACGTCGCCTCACATGGTCCGGATTACGCTGGTTGTCACGCCCCCTGCATTCGAATCACGGCTACAGGATTTCCCACGAGACCAGCCGCTTTGATCGGGGATGCTGCTCATGGAGGGGCCTGTGCCAGTGATTTCGCCCTCACGGGTCGTAATTATCCAGTCCGGTAATCAATGTGGTATATCTGTACCGCCATCGATTTTACCGGACCGGCAAGCTTGTAATGAGGCCGTATGTGTACAATAAATTTTTTTTTTTTTAAATATGCCAGAAGGCCTGAGCAGAGTGTGCAGTTAAGTTAATTGACAGAAAGAGAGGCTTGAAGACATAAACCGTTAGTTGAAAACACTCCTTCACTTGGTAACTGGTACCACATTGGACCAAACCTGATCACAGAAATAGATAGATGAGTCATCTAACTTTGACAGTTTTGACCAAATGCCTGTAAAAAAGCCAGGTTTTTAGCTTTCTCTAACATCCCCTGAAAGTACGATTCAGATGATATGTCTAGTACAAGATTGTTCCAATGTTTGGAGCCACAGCTGTAAGTGGTTTCCCACCATGTCGGTTTCTTCTGAATGTGTGGGTGATCAAAAGGTTTAGTGAAACGTATCTGAAGTTCCAGTTAGGGGTGTGGTTCCTGGTGCATGGGCGAGGTATTGGGGGTCAGAGGCTGTGAGACCTTTATGGACAGTAAGGAGAGTTTTAAGGAGGATTCCTGTTTGTTAATGCACTCTGCTGATTCTGGACTGAGAGACCTTGGTATCACTGCATAATAATTACCATTCACTGAGATGAGCGGTTATTTTTCTCACCGGGTGGTAAAGCCAGGCGGAGTGGGATTATATTAAATAATCCTGCTTTTTACAAGATAGCAGTAAAAAGGGCTATGCAGTATCCCATAGACCTTCTCAGAAATGCCTCTGTCTAAAGTGGGGGTGGCCTCATGTGATAATGGAATCTAAGAGAGGGAACTTTCTGGCCCCTCTTACCTGGTGGGGCTTCCTATGGGCCCTCTCAAAAGTAGCATGTCTCCTTGAGCTTTGAGCTGGTCTAAAATGTGTGTGTATTTTCTCGTTTTTACATAGGACCCATATTCCTCAACCAGTATTCAGAGCAGACTCTATTGGGGGCAGGACCCAATTAGCATGGGACATGCATCATTCTAATGTTGCCAGTTCTTGAAATGGAAATACGGAAGTTTAGATACTTTCTATCCCAGACTATGGGCCTGATTATGGTATTATCTGCGCAGAAAATAGGGACTTTGCGTGCCAAACAGCGCGCCAAATCCCATTTGTCAATTCATGGAGTCGACTGCGCAGAATTTTTTCGTACTTTGCAGGGACTTCGCAGAGGCTCAGCAGGTCACTGCGAGAGGCTGCGTGCCTTGTGCGAGACACCATGCAGGGCGTGGGTGTGGCTTGCGCAGAGGGCAGGGTATGGGTCGGAACTCGGAAAATGAGGAAGAACAAGGGAAAATGTGGCCATTATGAGGGACGGCCTGCAGGCAGTCCATGGGATGCCCACAATTGCGCAGAATGATACGTATTCATGGATTTGACCGTGCAACCTTTTGGCGGGGAAATGGACACACAAAGCCCTCATTCAATACGCCAACCGAAGTCAGGTGTACAGACACCTGTGCATAGGATTCACCAAGCAGAGGTAAGATCGCGTGTCTGATTTAGGTGTGCATGTATGCACCCGGGGTTCCCATCTAACTTAGTGGTGCACGTACACAGTGCAGCGGGGTGCAGGAACGGTTTACGGGGGTTCACATGCAGCCCTTATTACGGGCAACCCCACGTGCTGTTTAAAGGATGCATGTATTCGTGCCCAGCGGAGCATGCAAAGGTAGCTGTTTCTAGTGGCCTTGCGCGGGGGCATGTCAGGGCCGTTCTGGATGTGACTTACATACATGGTTACTTGCGCAAACAATTCCATAAATATGCAGAGTGTCCAGGTAAACTTCTGCATGCAGCATCGCACAGAGTTGTACTCGGCGCGCAGGCTTTGCGGGATCTCTCCACACATTTTCATGAATCGGGCCTTGTGTGTTTACTATTGAGGAGCAATGGTATTCTCCAATTAAGGGCTTGATTCATGGACTTTTTGCACAGTTCAAAATGACCTTGCACTGCTGAAAATTGACTTTGCACTGCCGACACAAACCCTGATTCATGGAACTGTGCAAAGTGTATTTTTGTAGTGCAAAGTCAGTGCAAGTGGTCTTTTTTGCAGTACAAAATGAGTTTGCACTGACTTTGCACTGTAGAAATACAATTTGCTTTCCCAAAACCTAATAAAGATCCAGAGGTACCCCAAAGTTATATGCCTATATCTTTTATTAATACAGACTGCAAGATGGTAAATAGATTTCTTCCCCTCTTACCTAAACTAGTCAAACATGATCAAGTGGGTTGTATTAAAGGTAGGCTCTCTTCCTCAAATATTAGACTTTTTCTGAACATACTAGATCATATGCATAAATCCAAGGACCCATTTGCTGCAATCTCTCCTGATGCAGAAACAGCATTTGATCGAGTGGAATGGAGTTATATGTTTGAAGCCCTAAAGTGGCATGGTTTTGAGTCTAGTTTTATTTCCCTTATAAGAATACTCTATTCAAATCCTAGAACTACTACTTTCATTAATGGACAATTGTCTCCTTACTTTCCTCTTTTCAGAGGTACGCGTCAGGGTTGCCCATTTTCCACACTTCTATTCATTTTAGCTCCAGAACCATTTCTAGAGAGTATTAGGCAAAATGAAAACATAATGGGAATACAATGTGGTAACGTACAAATTAAAACTGCAGCATACGCAGATGATATCTTATTATTATTAAAAGACCCAGATCTCTCCATACCATATCTTTTGAACAACGTCTCAGCATTCTCCCTAGTATCAGGATATAAATTGAATGCAGATAAATCAGAAATGTTACCCTTAATTGTGCACTGTACTAAGCATCATACCCTTGCATCAAGCATGAAATGGTCCCCAAATGCTTTAAAACATCTAGGAATCCACATTTCTAATTCTATCAAGGAGATCATAAAACTCAATACCACATCTATATTGTCAAAAATTTAAGAACTCACAAACTCCTTGTCTCCCCTATTTCTTTCCTGGTGGAGTAGATTGGAATCTATTAAAATGATGGTATCTCCTAATATTATGTATCTGCTGTACATGCTACCACTATCCCTTCCATCCTCATTTTTCAAATCCATAGACTCATGTTTGACAACATTTCTTTGGGGTGCTAAAAAACATAGAATTTCTATATGTAAGCTTATGTATCCATGAACATCCGGTGGTGTCGGCTTTCCGGTTTTTAGGAAATATCATATGGCCTTTGTCCTGAAACAAACTCAAATGTGGTTTACACATGACCAATCTATTCATGTACCTCAGTGGCTATGTCTGGAGAGAGCTATGGCTTCCCCCACCTCTTTGGTAGATTGTTATCTCATAATAAAAAGAACAAATGTATTAAATGTACAAGTACTGTTTTGTCATCCCATTACCTTTGAATGTATTTGTACCCTCATATCCCAAATCCTGCCAAATTTATTTAATCATATCTTTGGTTTAATCAGTTGATTAAAATAAAAAAATGTTTCCCTCTTTTGAGAAAGATGGCTCTCTCTAGGCATCAAATATCTTAATCAAATGTGCTCCAGTTAGTTTTAATGTACTTGTAACGAAATGTTATATTCTGACCTCATTTATTAAACAATACTTATTAATAATGCATGCAATTATAGATAATTATGATTCTCTCCCATGTAATAATATAGCTCCTAGTGTTAATAGACTAAAACCAGCCCATAGTTCCCTCATGACAGCCTCACTTTTTTTATAAAAATACTTTTAGGAACCTCCTCAATCGTCCCTATGCAAAACTGTTTTCAAGCTTGGCAACAAGATGTGCTTTTCGAGATGATGAACTACAATGGCCCCCAATATGGAAACATATATCGAGAGTTACCATCTCAGCAAACCTATTACAAACTTTATTCTTCCTTCATCACAGGTCTTTCATTACTCCGTCGCTACTCTTCAAGTGCGGCGTCTCATTGGATGACAATTGTTGGAGTTGCCTTCAACCTTCAGGAACTTTTAAACATATGATATCTGAATGCAAATAGGTTAAACCTTTCTGGCTCAATTTGTGGAATGTGCATAAGAAAATATATAATTTGCAATTTGATTTTTGCCCCCATTTTCTCTTTTTTGGTAATGCATACTCTGTGCTTACACTCAGTTTGCACATAAGTAATGTGAGCTTGTTTAACCTTTTCATGTTGATAGCTATCAAAATGATAACATCCAACTGGAAGAATTTAGACAAACTCCATCTCAAGGTATGGTGGAATGCAATATACAAAGATACGAAAAATGTAATGTTTATACCCCCCCCATAACTACAAACATATGAATCGAAATGGAAACCCTTCATAGAATTTGTAACCATTGTCACCTCTGATTAACAAACATCCATTTAGTTAAATCTTTGCACACTTTTCGCATACATCCTTTCGTTTTCTGTTAATCCCACCCATCCTTCTTGTATCTGTTTGTCATGTCCTATCTTGTTTGTGATGTATGTCTAATCCCATCCGCCCCACATATCAAAATGCTTTGGGTTCATTACTCCTTTTAGTTCTATTTCCATGAAAATGTCCTACTTATCTTAACTGATAATGTTACATTCTTTTTTCATTGATAAATCATATGTTCCAATCAGTTGATGTATTCTATCATCATTCTATTTTATGCTTTGTATGGTCTTTGTTAACAATAAAACCTTGTAAACATAAAAAAAAGAAATAGATTTTGCACAGTTCCATGAATCAGGGTTTGTGGCAGCGCAAAGTCACTTTGAACCGTGCAAAAATTCCATGAATCGGGACCTAAAAGTATTGGCTTCCTGATGAGAAGTGCTGTTACTCTATGTCTTTAAAAAATAAAGAAATGCTGGAATTCAGGACCGGCGTGTCTCTGCCCATTTAAAGCACTGATGGCTTCTCCATCCATTCCGCTGGCTGCGGTGCAGTTCAGTACCGCCCATTGCATCTTGTTTCTTCAGAATCCATCCAAGAGTTGTTAGCCTGGCAAACATTACCATCTACAATGTGACAAAGGCAACAGAGAACTTAAACTATTGTTTATTGACTTGGGGGCACCTTTAACTCAGGTCAAACTAACATGAAAGAATTTTGCTGCAGGTAGTACAGCCACCCAGTTTAAGCTTCGTGCACCTATACACTTCTCTCCAATCCTTTCCCTGGATCCGGCATGTTGGCAGCAAATCTATAAACAGGTGGAAACAATGTTACTGTTTCTCCAAAAGTGTCAAAACCTGTACTGATCTGCTTGAAAGCCAGACAAAAGAAATCACCTTTTTTCGAGTGCTTACGTGACTGCTCAAAGGAAAACATATTTTTTACATAGAAAAAACTGGCGCTGGTTTGTTTGATTGAGACATGAAACTGAGGCGTGCCTCCAAGACACACCTAGGTAAAATGCTGGGTTGGGTAAATCTTGAAACGCACTGTGCTAACACATTGTTGCTAATACATATGTCAATCATAGAGACGCTTTCATTAGGAAGCTCTGACTTTCACGAGGTGGTAGACAGCATGCGTTCGTTTCCAATGTATTTATGTGTTCTTTTATCGATCTGCAAGCGCAGTGATAGCATGAATCATCATGCATGTTGGAGGACAGTCATTGTGTGGCACCATACTAAAATCTCACTGTGCATAGTACCAGCTTTAGCCAAATGCAAGATGCTTTCCCCATTTTGCTAAAGAGCAGGGGTCTGTGACATTTGGATCTGCAGATGTTTTGAACTACAATTGTCATCAGGCCTAGCCAGCATTGTCAACGGTGGGGATCATGGCATTTGTAGTCCAAAACATCTGGGGATCCACAGGTTGCAGATCCCTGCAATATTGACACACTGCCAAATTCAAGTTATCCACATTGGAACCCATTATTCGTTCAAATAGGGGCCCGGGTGCTACTGCATGCTTTTTAAATTTGGAGGGTCTAGCGTACATACACTACTATAAGGTGTTGTGGTCGGTCCACTCTGCATTCATTTGCTCAATAATGTACTCCACATACTTTATTTTTGGGGGTGTGGTGCAGAAACGTTTTAGGGGAATGCATTCTGCACAGGAGGATGGTGGCCTGCACACCTTTCTTCGGCTACTCAATATATAAAAAAGCAAATGATCTGTATATAAGTCATTTAACATTTTGTTACGCTTTGGGCTACAGACCTGGCCCTTGTCCCATGCTAGGCAAATCCCATGCCAGGCAAATGTGGAACTGAACACATGGCACTGGATGCCCCTCCAACATAATAGCTGATGGGCCTCTAACCAGTGCAGCCTTCCTGCACTAACCAGTCCTTCAGTATATTACGCCATTTACATGGGTACCCGCATTCAGAATGTTCTAACCCTCTCTCATTTGCATGCCACTGCTACATTGACTACAGTGGCGTAGCACTATATTTGGGGGCCCCTATGCAAGCCATGCTCAGGCCCCCCCAAGCTCCTTTACAAAGTATAGTGCACGCCACACCATTGGACGGCCCGGCCCACCACGTAAGAACAATGTTCATGATGATTATGCCGCTGCAGTGGCATGCACTGCGCCAAGTAAAAGAGGTAAATATGTTTTTTAATCAAAGCTTAAATATTTCACTTAACGTAGAAAGAATGGGGTGGTGCCTGGTCTTCAAATATACCAAAAACAAAGAGGTGATGGCTGGAAGGTTTAGAAAAGGGGCAGTCCTGCCGAACTGCCAGTGGTTAAGATTCATTCTAAACCTTCCAGCCATCACCTCTTTGTTTTTGCTTTGTCACCCCGAGTGGGACGGGTATGCCCATACGTGGGTCCCGTGCCTGCTGGGCCTAGAGACCCAAGCTACTCCTCACTGATGAGCCCCAACAAGGGCAAAACATGTTTGGGGATGCGTGTGGTCTCGTGCAGAAGGGATGTGGTCTAGCAGTTCGGGTTGGACTGCCCCTTTTGGGGTGGGGCCAAGCCTGATTTGCATATGGTCTTTCCCCTTCTGTAATGGCTTGGCAGGCAAAGAACAGTGGTCTGGAGGGTTGCCCAGAGCATTGCCAGTGGTTAAGATTCATTCTAAACCTTCCAGCCATCACCTCTTTGTTTTTGCTTCAAATATACCAACCACCAGTGGTGACTGGTGAGTTTTTTGTTGGAAGGTGAAAATATTTGCCACAAGTATTCGATTGTGACTGAGTATAGCGAGGGAGCCCGAACTAACGAAAACAGGTTTGGGGGGACCGATGGGATTCTACCCCACCACTGAAAAATTGTTTGAATAATGTGTTAAAATGGTGCATTAAACAGCACACTGTCTGTGCAAATTTGGGTAAAAGTCCAGGCAGTTTGCAATCGGTTTTGTAGGGTGTAGGGTAACTCATGAAAAATTGGACAATAGATGCAAGTCACCAAAAGTGCACAGGCGCATTTGCTAATGCATTGCCATGTCGGTCACTGCAATACATGCCAGTATAAAAAACATTTTCATGCTGGCTGTGCCCATACATTTCCATGCTGACTCCACCAACATATGCTAGCATTCCCATATCAGAACATACTCATGTTCGATTTGAGATGTCTTTATAGGCAAAAGCTGTCTCTGCCAATGTATGACAGTACTCCTATGTAAGAACATACTCCCGTTGGTTTGGCCGCTAAAAGGGACACGTCACAGTAAGAAAACATGTCAAAACTGGTTCCAATGTAAGACATAAGAACACTCATGCTTGCATTATCAAAGATACAGAGAATACATGTCACGCCACAGTAATCAATGGCTAGACTGGCTGCACCAAAATGACAGTCTAGCCAGGTAACGACACACATGAACTTGGAGTTGCCCAAAAATACCAGTTAAACATGCAAAGTCAATATAGGATGTGTCAAAACTGGTCTAGTGATCGCCAGTCTCCCAGAGCCTTACGCACACGCATCCCCTTTCACCCACCGGTCACTCACCCATACATCTCCTCTCACTAGGGCCGAATAGTAAATGTACTATTTGTCCGAATACCAAATAGTTGACCTAAGTATTTGGTTGGTGCCAAATAGTGACTGAAGAGTAGATTACTACTGGAAATGTGTCAAGAAATGCAAAAGAAACCAAAACTGTTGGCTCTGCCAATGCTTGTTTTAACAGAACTTCAGTGAAGGACATGCATAGTGCTTATACATAGATCATAGCTGTAGCTAAGCTTGTGCAGCCATGAGTCTGTTTCTGCCGCTGTGTCTTAAAGATTATGAAATGTTCTATCAATAAATATTGGTTTTCTGAAGAAAAAAACGGAATTACGTTTTTTTCTGGGTTCATTAAAAGCTAACAAATGCATTTTTTATATGATGCCAATGAAAAATTACATTCTTCCCAATAAAAATCAAATGCCTTTAGCACACCAAATGCGGACACATAAATACTACTGAAATAATGCACATCTCTTTCGGTCAACATATTTTATGGCAACTAGTTTTTCTGTATGTGCTTTCTGTATCAAATGCACATTTTCAAGCCCTTGTCCACAACAAAGGTTCTTAAATGGACCATTACTATAAAAAAAAGTGTGTGAATAAAGAGGTGAAAACTGATGCACTTCGATCAGTGTGCTGCTTCCTCCTGCTGAGTCCCATGAGGGCGAGGCTCATTCCTGTTCGAACTGGAGTAGTTAACTTCCCCCAGCCATCACTATCAGCTTTCTTATCTTCACTTCAATGACCCCGGCTGCTAATGAAACTTAGCAGCAGGGGTCGGACTTGGCGCTGCAGCAGTAATTGAAGAGAAGAGAAGAAAGCTGATAGTGACGGCTGGCCAGCCGCTAAATTAACTCCAGTGCATTCCTGTTAATTAATCAGGGCCGCAGTGGTGGAGTAATTGTACTTGTTGCAGTTGCCAGGCTAGACTACCTTAACTCAGCCATACCCATGAATTGCCTGCCCCCCAGCTGCATCAGATCTCCACCGCCCATTCGTGTGCAGGGCAGAGATCTCACCAGAATGCCTGCAGGTGCGTGTTGAAGTGAGCAGTAGACAGGAGCCCAAGCAATTCCTGTGTTTCCTCACTCTTGTCCACTGGAGGTCAATAGTCGCCGATCCATATCTGCCATGTATTGGGGCATGTGTCACTATCTTAGACAAAAGCGTGACTGGGCGGAGATATAAGATGGAAAGAGCTGGATAGCGAGAGAGCTCTACAGAGAGACAGGTAGAGAAATCGTCTTGCAGCGCCCGTTCCGTGGGACAAAATCGTGGCTTTATCCTTCCTTTTTTGGCTGCTCTATAATGCACCGAATGGCACTCGCATACACCTATTGATAAAAAATCATCGGCAGGTGAGTGCTTGCGGCCCCCGACCTCCATTTAGCCCCGCTGACCCCCCTTCCCACCGCATCCCGCATCCCTTCCCCGAGCGTGGCCCTGCTCCCTCCCGCCTCCCAACCCGCCCACCGCCCGTGATTGGTTACTGGGCTTCCGGGCCCAGGGTCTAGCGACCCGCGCTGCAGGCGCCCACTGCCTCCTAAAAAATCATCGGCAGGTGAGTGCTTGCGGGCCCAGGGTCTAGCGACCTGCGCTGCAGGCGCCCACTGCCTCCTAACCCCCCTTCCCACCGCATCCCGCATCCCTTCCCCGAGCGTGGCCCTGCTCCCTCCCGCCTCCCAACCCGCCCACCGCCCGTGATTGGTTACTGGGCTTCCGGGCCCAGGGTCTAGCGACCCGCGCTGCAGGCGCCCACTGCCTCCTAAAAAATCATCGGCAGGTGAGTGCTTGCGGCCCCCGACCTCCATTTTGCCCCGCTGACCCCCCTTCCCACCGCATCCCGCATCCCTTCCCCGAGCGTGGCCCTGCTCCCTCCCGCCTCCCAACCCGCCCACCGCCCGTGATTGGTTACTGGGCTTCCGGGCCCAGGGTCTAGCGACCCGCGCTGCAGGTGCCCACTGCCTCCTAAAAAATCATCGGCAGGTGAGTGCTTGCGGCCCCCGACCTCCATTTTGCCCCGCTGACCCCCCTTCCCACCGCATCCCGCATCCCTTCCCCGAGCGTGGCCCTGCTCCCTCCCGCCTCCCAACCCGCCCACCGCCCGTGATTGGTTACTGGGCTTCCGGGCCCAGGGTCTAGCGACCCGCGCTGCAGGCGCCCACTGCCTCCTAAAAAAAAAAAAAAAAAAATCATCGGCAGGTGAGTGCTTTCGGCCCCCGACCTCCATTTTGCCCATTTTGCCCGGCAGCCCCCAGCGGCTAAGGGCCCCGAGGCCAAGGGCGACTCCAACAGAGGCAACTCCAGGAAGTGTCAGCAGGTGTCTACAGGGGAAGCCACCCCAGTGACCAGCCGTCAACCAGCGACTACAAGGACCAGTAAGGTAGGAGGGCCGGGGTTGGGAGAGGTACAGCTTTACACCAGATACCTAACCCCGTTGCCCCAAACTGCATTTGATAGAAGGGCCGCCGTGCCCAAATTGCATTGTCTATTCTCCAAACTGCTTTGATGGGCTTTTCTCCCACTATACAGGTGTCTCAAACTTAGCAGGGCCGCCGTGCCCAAAGTGTATTGTCTGTTCTCCAAACTGCATTGATAGGCTTTTCTCCCACTATACAGGTGTCTCAAACTTAGCAGGGCCGCCGTACCCAAAGTGTATTGTCTGTTCTCCAAACTGCACTGATGGGCTTTTCTCCCACTATACAGGTGTCTCAAACTTAGCAGGGCCGCCGTGCCCAAAGTGTATTGTCTGTTCTCCAAACTGCACTGATGGGCTTTTCTCCCACTATACAGGTGTCTCAAACTTAGCAGGGCCGCCGTGCCCAAAGTGCATTGTCTGTTCTCCAAACTGCATTGATAGCCCACTCCCACACCGTACGGGTGTCTCAAACCTAGCAGGACCGCCGTGCCCAAATTGCATTGCCTGCTCTCCAAACTGCACTGATAGGCTTTTCTCCCACTATACAGGTGTCTCAAACTCAGCAGGGCCGCCGTGCCCAAAGTGTATTGTCTGTTTCTCCAAACTGCATTGATAGGCCTCTATCCCACTATACAAGTGTCACTCAAACGTAACGTTAGATGGAATTGTGAAAGTTAGCATGTCCACTCTTAGATGGAAGTGTGAAAGTTAGCATGTCCGCACCTAGATGGAATTGTGAAAGTTAGCATGTCCTCACCTAGATAGAAATGTGAACTATTAGCATGTCCACTCTTAGATGGAATTGTGAATGTTAGCAAGTCCGCACCTAGATGGAATTGAGAAATATTAGCATGTCCACTCTTAGATGGAATTGTGAATGTTAGCATGTCCGCACCTAGACGGAATTGAGAAATGTTAGCATGTCCACTCTTAGATGGAATTGTGAAAGTTAGCATGTCCACTCTTAGATGGAATTGTGAAAGTTAGCATGTCCGCACCTAGATGGAATTGTGAAAGTTAGCATGTCCGCACCTAGATGGAATTGTGAAAATTAGCATGTCCTCACCTAGATAGAAATGTGAAATATTAGCATGTCCACTCCTAGATGGAATTGTGAATGTTAGCATGTCCGCACCTAGATGGAATTGAGAAATATTAGCATGTCCACTCTTAGATGGAATTGTGAATGTTAGCATGTCCGCACCTAGATGGAATTGAGAAATGTTAGCATGTCCACTCTTAGATGGAATTGTGAATGTTAGCATGTCCGCACCTAGACGGAATTGTGAAATGTTAGCACGTCCACTCTTAGATGGAATTGTGAATGTTAGCATGTCCGCACCTAGACGGAATTGAGAAATGTTAGCATGTCCACTCTTAGATGGAATTGTGAAAGTTAGCATGTCCACTCTTAGATGGAATTGTGAAAGTTAGCATGTCCGCACCTAGACGGAATTGAGAAATGTTATCATGTCCACTCTTAGATGGAATTGTGAAAGTTAGCATGTCCACTCTTCGATGGAATTGTGAAAGTTAGCATGTCCGCACCTAGATGGAATTGTGAAAGTTAGCATGTCCACTCCTAGATGGAATTGTGAATATTGGCCTGCGCCGCATCTAGATAGAACTGTGAATGTTAGCATGTGAAAGTTGCATTTAGAAAGTGTGCCCTATAGCCTCTCCTTGAATTTTAGAAATGTGCCCAATAGCCTCTCTGGTAAATGGAATTTAGAAGTGTGCCCAAGATCCTCTGTGAAAGTTGCATTTAGAAGTGTGCCCAATACTCACTCTGTGAAACTGCATTAAGAAGTGTGCCCAATAGACACTCTGGAAAGTTGCATTTTGAAGTATGCCCAATAAGCTTGCTGTGAATTTAATAGTGTCCCCAATAACCACTCTGTGAAAGTTGCACTTAGAAGGGTGCCCAATACCCCCTCTGTGAAATTTAGAAGTGTACCCAATTACCCAATAACCTCTGTGAGAGTTACATTTAGAAGTGTGCCCAATAGCCCCTCTGGTAAATTGAATTTAGAAATGTTCCCAATAGCCTCGCTGGAAAATTGATTTTAATAGTGCGCCCAATAGCCTCTCTGTGGAAAACTGAATTTAGATATGGGCCCAATATCCTCTGTGAAAGCTGCATTTAGAAGTATGCCCATTAGCCACGCTTTGAAAGTTGTATTTAGAAGTACTACCAATAGCATTCTGTGAGAGTTGATTATAGAAGTGTATCCAATAGACACTCTGGAAAGTTGCATTTAGAAGTTTGCCCAATAGCCTCTCTGGAAACTTGAATTTAGAAGTGTGCCCAGTAGATGCTCTGCGAAAATTGCATTTAGAAGTGTACCCAATAGCCTCTGTGAGAGTTAAATTTGGAAGTGTGCCAAATAGCCTCTCTGATAAATTGAATTTGGAAGTGTACCCAATAGCCTCTGTGTGGAAAATCGTACTTAGAAGTTTCGCCCAGTAGCCTCTCTGGAAAGTTGCATTTAGAAGTTTGCACATTGAAAAAGCATATAACCCATCATATCACACCACCACGCTTACTCTCTCCTTTACATCACCACTCAACTAGAACACAGTGATACTATGACACCATTCGGTATAACTGTTCTCATACGAACATCCGCCGCTTACTCCACATCATTCTATGTAAACACTGCTGGTCTCACACCCCCAGCCAGGCGTTTTCCTCAGGCCTAACGGAGCCACATCCGTTCCGGATAAATCCTGCCAGAACGAACACATTCTCCTGATCTCTCAACCACCACACCTACCGATAAGAAGCAGCTATTACACAAGTGCTGCACGAGCTGCACACATATCCGGTGCTCACACGCACCTTTTTGACTCTCCCTACTCTCTCTACTGATCTGAACTGCGGTTCCCAAGGGCGTTCAACCTACCAGCGCCTTCAGACCATACCAATGGTATATAAGGCGCTATATAAGTGCAAAATAACATAACATAACATAACAATATACCCCATCTAATATAGGGCTTCGAAACGTGGACACTGGCTGATAAGTGAACGACTGCAAATGTCACATATCTCTGCCGAAATGCCAAAATGCAGCAGATCTGCATATGTGTATGTTTTCATTGATGAAGGAAGCGCTGCTTCATGTTAATCAGATACGGGCTAAAGTTAAAACTAAGGTGTAACTTCGGCTTCATGTAAGGATTTCTATTAGGCATTCGGCTGATGCCGAATACCTAATTTTCAGCCGGAATTCGGCTTGATGCCGAATTTTGGTACACCCTAACCCTCACATTCATTCACACTGCATTTACCACACAGGCATGCACCGACCCACCCAAAACATTCACTCAAATACGCACAATCACCCATTTCCACCCAGAATATTCACATTCACACACACGTATTTATAAGGATTTGTTCTGTTTTCCTGCAGCTGGCCCTTTGTCGTTTGGAGCTTGGAATGTGCTTGTTTTATCTCTGACCTTAGCTGTAAGCTCGATCTTCACTACGTGCAGCCTGAGCCTGCTTCCCTTGTCTGGTGTCCTGTAGCCTGAGGACTTCCGTAATTTTCCTTTGACTTATAATGTGATTTTGACATGCTTGTACTGTGCTATGTTTCTTATAGATTAGTTGTAGGTGTTCCTACCAGGCTCCATATATACTCCTGTAGTCCCATAGGGCTAGTTGCCATAAGCATCTGCAAGCTTGCTCAGGATATCTTGTTGCCTTGCGTTTCAGCGTTACTGCATTTCGGTAATTAGAAAAATAATAAAAATTTGAGGTATGTATATGTATCCATCGTCTATCTACAGAACTGTGGAAGCATGTTCTTCATGTATGCAAGAGTGTGTTTGTGTAATGCTGAGTAGGGCTGCGAGTATGTTTCATGACTAACGCTGCTACGTCGTTGTATCACTAGTTACATCAGCACAGTGACTTCTCAGCACTTAATTGATGCAGTCCATTATAGTGCTCACATCCACGATCTCTGTAGGGTTCCCTGGATCTGGAAGGATATGCACTGAATATGGTTGGAATGGCCGTCTGAGGGGATACCTCTCTGCATATGTGTCAGTCAGTGGTGCACTTGGGGATCGTCCAAAAAATGAGTGACTTCAAGCATTCTCGGCCTGTCATTCTCATGGGGGTTAGGAGGGGCATTCCTGGGACCCTCTCTTCATAACCATTGTTTTTCAGCCTGCCAAGCCATTACAGAAGGGGAAATACCATATGCAAATCAGGCTTGGTCCTACCCCAAAAGGGGCAGTCCATGCCGAACTGCTAAAACACATCCCTTCTGCATGAGACGACAAGCCCCCCCAAACATGTTCTGGCCTCGTTGGGCCTCATCAGTGAGGAGCAGCTTGGGTCTGTAGTCCCAACGGGCTCGGGACCCACGTCTGGGCATATCCCTCCCACTCTGGGTAACTTAAGCAAAACAAAAAAGTGATGGCTGGAAGGTTTTGAATTCAACATAACCACGGGCAATGCTCTGGGAAACCTCCCAGGACATTGTTTATCAGCCTGCCAAGCCATTAATGATGCAAATCAGGCTTGGTCCCACCCCAAAAGGGGCAGTCCAACCCAATATGCTAAGTAACATCCCTTCTGCACGAGACCACATGCATCCCCAAACATGTTTCGGCTCGTTGGGCCTCATCAGTGTGGAGCAGCAAGGGTCTCTCGGCCCAGCAGGCTCGGGGGCCACATCTGGCCAGACCCATCCCACTCATGCTGACCTAAGCAAAATAAAAAGGTGATGACTGGAAGGTTTTGAATTCATCATAACCATGGGCAATGCTCAAGCCCACCCTCCAGACCATTGTTTTTCAGCCTGCCAAACTATTACAGGAGGGGAAAGACATATGCAAATCAGGTTTGGTACCACCCCAAAAGGGGCAGTCCAGCCCTAACTGCTAAGTCGCATCCGCAAACATGTTTAGCATTGTTGGGCCTCATTAGTGAGGAGCAGCTTGGGTCTCTAGGCCTAGCAGGCTAGGGACCCATACCTGGGCACAAAAAAGGTGATGGCTGTAAGGTTTTAAATTCTTCATTACCATGGGCAATGTTCTGGGCAACCCCGCAGACCATCATTTTTCAGCCTGCCAAGCAATTTTAGAAGGGGAAAGACCATATGCAAATCAGGATTGGTCCCACACCAAAAGGGCAAGTCCAGCCCTAACTGCTGAGTCACATCCCTTCTGCACGAGACCACAAGCATCCCCAAACATGTTTCGGCCTTGTTGGGTGTCATCAGTGTGGAGCAGATTGGGTCTCTAGGCCCAGCAGGCCAGAGACTCAGGTCTGGGCATGCCCATCGTACTCATGGTGACCTAAGCAAAACAAAAAGGTTCTGATTGGAACGTTTTGAATTCATCAAAACTACGGGCAATGCTCAGGGCAACCCTCCAGACCATCGTTTTTCAGCCTGCCAAACCATTACAGAAGGGGAAAGACCACATGCAAATCAGGCTTGGTCGTACCCCAAAAGGGTTCAGTCCATCCCGAACTGCTAAGTCACTTCCCTTCTGCACAAGACCACAAGCATCCCCAGACATGTTTCGGCCTCGTTGGGTCTCATCACTGAGCAGCTTGGGTCTCTAGGCACAGCAGGCTCAGGGTCCACGTCTGGGCATACCCATCCCGCCCGGCATGACTTAAGCACAACCAAAAGGTGATCACTAGAAGGTTTTATTTATTTATTTTTGCATTTTTTTCAGCGCACAAAGCCCTGAGACCTCTAGGCGCTTGTTACAGAAGGTGCAAATTACATTGATGAAGTGCAAGGATAGACATATGCTTACAGACATAAAATGATGGGTCTACACAGACTGGCAAAGCCTCACCTCATGTTAAAGGGGGCTGGCAGCATAAGAGACAAAAGGTACAATTACACATACTGGCAAAGCCACACCTCGTGTTGCAGGGGGATACATCAGGCAGCATATGAGTAAAATAAGTATAATTACACAGACTTGTGAAGCCACACCTCATGTTACAGGGAGCTACATCAGGCAGCATATGAGTAAATTAGTTACGATTACAGAGTCTGGCAAAGCCAAACCCCATGTTACAGGGGGCTACATCAGGCAGCGTATAAGTCAAATAGGTACAATTACACAGACTGGGAAAGCCACATCTCATGTTACCGGGGTCTACATCAGGCAGGATATAAGTCAAATAGGTACAATTAGACACACTGGGAAAGCCACACCTCATGTTACCGGGGGCAGCATCAGGCACCATATAAGTCAAATAGGTATGATTACACAGACTGGCAAAGTCACACCTCATGTTACAGGGGGCTACATCAAGCCTCATGTCAGTCAAATAGGTACAATTACACAGACTGGCAAAGCCCACCTCATGGAGTGAAAGGTCATATCAATCATGTTACCACACAGTAAAGGACTCCACGGGTAAGTGAATAATAAGCAGCGAACATAGAGAAGATGTTACCCACATGAAGGACACTCTAGTGGCACTCTAAAGCACAAGAACAAATACGGCTGCACAGATGTAAAAACACCTACATTCGATTTTTTTTAAATGAGGCACTCTAAGCACAAAAACGAATATGGCTGCACAGATGTAAAAACACCTACGTTCGATTTTTTTAAATGAGGCACTCTAAGCACAAGAACAAATATGGTTGCACAGATGTCAAAACACCTACATTCAATTTTTTAAACAGGCCACTCTAAACACAAAAAACTAATACTGCTGTACAGATGTATAAACAGCTAAATTCGATTTGTTAGACAGGGGACTCTAAGCACAAATACGAATACGGCTGTGTTGGCTAGGTATGCCAGGGAGGACCGGGGATCACACTATGCAATCACCGGTCAGAGCACCCAGGGCCCAACAAACCCTCCAACGGCATGCAAACGGAGGGCTCAACCAAGGGCAAGTTAGCACTGTCCTTTATTTTCCATAACAGACAGGGATCATACAGGAAGGAATTCGCCTGCAATCACAGCTCCTGAGCCCGTGTCAGGGGATTTTGCTACATTCTGACATCACAAATGAGGGCTTTTCCCCAAAAACCTCAGAGCCCGCCTAAATAGGTGATTGGGGTGGCATCACCTATAGCTGGCCCATAAAGGGGTTATTCTTCTGGCCCTGGCATGTCATGTTGCTTGCCTGACCCTTCCCCAAAAACGATCTATTATTGTTTCAGGGTCACAGGGTTACCATTGTCCCTTGCCCTCTGCCATCCACCACTGGATTTGTGTTCCCTGATTGGCTACAGCTGATCCCCCAGGCCTGGGACTCAGCTCTGTTCTTAGCACTCAGTGCACCTTCTCAAGGTGATGAGAAAGACTATGTGTCACAATTGTTGCTGTCAGTATCACCACTTTGCCTCTGAGAGTGCCTTCAGGTTTTCAATGTTCTAAAACAATATATGTATAATTTTGTGTCTGCTTCGCTGGGAACTGCTCCTCTTCTCACCATGGGTAACTGGCCATTGTTCGGTTTGGCTGTACCACGTGGGTGAAGACTGCAAAATTGAGCTTTCTGGTCTGCAAATAGTGAGGGTTTGTTCTGCTGTTTTGTAGGTTGCTCCTTGTCTCTGAGCTTAGGAATGTGCTGTTCATCTCTGACCTTGGCTGCAAGCCCTGGCCTCATGCTTCGTTCAGCCTAATTCTGCTTTGCTTCCCCTTTCGTTCTGAGGCCTGTGGGTTCATATAACTCTTCTATAGTTTATAGTATGATTTCTATATGTCTATATTGTGCTATTCTTCTTATAGGTTAGCAGCATGTTGGTTCTTCCAGGTTCCTTACATGATCCTGTAGTTTCATGGGGTTAGTTGCAATAAGCTGCTGCAAGCTTGCTCTGCGTCTCTTGTTGTCTTGCGTTTCTGCGTTTGGCTGAGAGAAAATAATAAAAGCTTTCGACAGTATGTATATGTATCTGTCCTATAGCTACAGAACTGTGTAAGCATGTTCTTCGTTTATGTACGTGTGTGTCCGTGTAACGTCGTGCATGGATGTGAGTTTGCTTCATGGCTAACTCTACTATGTCGTGGTGTGTCTAGTGAAGTCAGAACAGTTAGATATTTTTCATTAGCCGATCAGGTCCATCGAGGTATCTGGATCCATAATCAGTGTTGAGACTCCTTTATCCATGATGACGTTAGCTGGATAAGGTTTGAATGGCTGTCTGAGAGAATATCGGTTTGTATATGTATTTGTAACTGGTCCTCCTGGCGGCAGTGACTGGCATCTTGCATCTCTGACTCTTCAGGCTGTCATGCTTATAGCGGTCAAGAGGGGCATTCCAGGGACCGCCTCTTCATCTCCACAGAAGTAAAAACACCTAAATGCAATGTATTTTTTTTTTGCAAGGATCTTTAAGGAATGCATAACTTGATGGTGATGTTGTTAGTGGTGGACAGGAAGCTGTTGATGGGCAGTGGGGAAAAGACTTGCAGCAGTTGGAGAAACATGCCTAAGTTCAACTTTACCAAGAGCATAAGAATGTATTAGAGAAAAGGGATTCAGTAATGCTGTATCCCTTTTGAATCCATCATAACCACGGGCAATGCTCTGGGCAACTCTCCAGACCATCGTGTATCAGCCTGCCGAGGTATTACAGAAGGGGAAAGACCATATGGAAATCAGGCTTGGTCCCACCCCAAAAGGGGCAGTCCACCCCTAGCTGCTAAATCGCATACCTTCTGCATGAGACGACAAGCATCCCAAAACATATTCGGCCTCGTTGGGCCACATCAGTGAGGAGCAGCTTGGGTCTCTAGGGCCGGCATGCTCTGAACCCACATCTGGGCATACCCATCCCACTCGGGGTGACTTAAGCAAAGCAAAAAGGTGATGGCTGCAAGGTTTTAAACTTATCATAACCATGGGAAATGCAGAAGGGGAAAGACCATATGCAAATCAGGCTTGGTCCCACCCCAAAAGGGGCAGTCTAGACCAAACTGCTAAGTCACATCCCTTCTGCACAAGACCACAAGCATCCCCAAACATGTTTCGGCCTTGTTGAGCCTCATACGTTAGGAGCAGCTTGAGTCTCTAGGCCCAGCCGGCTCAGGACCCATGCCTGGACATACTCGTCCCACTCGGGTGACTTAAGCAAAACAAAAACGTGATGGCTGGTAGATTCTGAATTCATCATAACCATGGACAATGCTCTGGGCAACCCTCCAGACCATCCAGAACATTCAAACACACTATCACATTCATACTCATTCACCCAATAATCACTCACTCATACACCTTCTCTAAGATCAGCTCACGGTTTATTATCCAAACAGGCACGTACCCACCCACAACATTCAAAAACACACTATCACATTCCTACTCATTCACCTACTAGTCAATCACCCATAATCCTTCTCTTACATCTCTCATACTGCATTCTCCATGCAGTCATGCACCCACCCAGAACATTCAAACACACACTATCACATTCATACTCATTCACCCACCAGTCACTCACACATAAACCTTCTCTTACATTCACACTGACTGCATTCTCCACATTGAAACACAATCACCCAGCCACCAGAAAATACAAACACAAACTATCACATTCCCACTCATTCACCCACCAGTCGCTCATTCATACACCTTCACTAGCATCCACTTGCACTGCATTCTCCATACAGGCAAACACCCACCCAGAACATTAAAAAAGAGACTATCGAGAGGCCACCAGGGGCACTCTGATGACAGCAGCCTGAGCACCTCGCTCCTCACATTGTGGGACTAAAAGGGATCAGAGCGCCTCCTTAAAGACTCCCCCACGAAGTGGAAGCAGGAGCGTTAGCCTTGGGAGCACCAAGGACACACCACTGAGAAACCAGAGAAGAAACGGCCCCCTGGGAGCTGAGATACAGCACACAGGCTGGGACTGAAAAAATGAGGAGGCGGCCCCCGGACTGAAGACGGTGGGCCTGCGGCGGCACGCAGGGACGACGGGCTGCGGTGCCACTCGAATGCAGGGGCACTGGGCCCGCAGATTATGGAGGAACACCCCAGCACCCCCCCTTGTGGAGTGTCCCTACACCTAGAGAGGGGGCACCGGTGATCCGGGGAGGTGCAGCCCATCGTGCAGTGTTGAGAGGAGGGACACCTTGCCTGTGGAGGACCGAGGCCAGCACAGAGGTGGGTGCCTGGTTCTCCCCCATACAGAAAAAAAGGAAGGCTCCAGGGAGCTGGGGCACCAGAGAGCCTCCACTGGTCTGCCACCAGGGACAACCCGACCCCAACCCATCTTGAACAGTGGGGGGGGGGTTGCAGTGAATCGTAGGACTGAAATAGGAGGCCCCCAGAGGGGGGGGTTCATGTGGAGCCACTGAATTGCACCAGCGGGTGGTGTGTGCCAGCCACCCAGACACCTCACCCCCCACCGTAACTGGAAGATCAGAGGGGTGCAAGACCCTACCCCCTGGGAAACTTGGAGACTGAGTGAATCTTGTGGAGCCCTATCCTGGTCTGGTCAGTCCCTGCTCCCTCAAGAAATGGCAGGGAAGGAACATGGGTGCTACGGGACTATAAAGGAGGAGACCCTGGGTTCAAGAGGTGACCCCGCAAGAAGCAGTATGGAGGCGAGGGGCCGCTATCCAGAGGAGTGTGCTGGCCTCCTGGACGCCACAAAGACATACCCAGCCCGTTTTGGATCTGCACCACAGGAGCCCCCCAGGAGGGGCCCAGGGGCTCTTCTGGGGTATGCCACCAAATCGGCCTAGTTCCACCCCACAGGCAGTAGCCGGTAAATGCTACTGGGTCCGGTGGAGGGCGAAGAAGGTGGATCCAGGGGGCCTGGGCCACGTGGAGACACTGGGGAAGATCATACTGAGGTGAGGGCCCCCCAATTAGGGGTGTGTGCCCGCCTCCTGGATCTCCCACCGCATAGACCAGGCTCATCCGTATCTGGACCCCAGAAAGGGGGGAATACCCTGGTGGCAAAAGAAGCATAGAGGACGAAGTGCTGGAGACTGGGGCCCACCTCCCACCCCATCAATGGGGACTGACGCAGCACAACCTGGGTGAGGCGAGTGAGGGGACGAGTGAGGGTAGGAGGTGGCTACTGCTTGTGTGCATTAAACCCTTGTTGAATTATCTGAAAGAGACACACCTGCTGGCCAGCCAACCCATGGGACACAAGAGGCCCCCCTTCTAGCTCACTTGCGATGGGGCCCCCACATACAAGGGACAACATGCCCGACGGAGAGGGAAATCACATGGACGCAAGGACCAAACTAGCTGGATTTGCCTACACTCGAAGGGAGAACCAGGCAGAAACAGCATGCCCCACCACCATGGCGACTGCAGGGGAGGAATCGACTGCTACAAAAAAGATGTGGGGGCACTGATGGAGGAGTTCAGGAGCATGCAGGCTGACATCAGTGGAAGGATAGATAGGATAACCCAGAGGTTTGACAAGATGGAAGACAGACTTTAAGAAGAGGAGCATAACCAATCATCTTGAGATGCCATGGACATGCGAATGGACGTAAGAATGTCGGAAATGGAAAAGAGAGAGGGAGAGATCATGCTGAAAATGGATGACATCAAAAACAGGGAGAGACGGAACAACCTGAGGCTCTTTGGGATCCCTGACAAGGAGGGGGAGACGGAGTTGGATTTGAGGAGAACCCTCCACGAAGTTACTAAACTAATTTTGGAGGATGATACCATCAATGAGGCCAAACTTGAAAGGATCCACAGGGCATAGGTCCGGCAAGGGGCCCCAGATCAGTTCTGGCCCATTTTCATAACTACCCAGACAAGCAGATTATTCTGGAGATTATTCTGGAGAAGGCGAAAACGAAGGTCGTGGTGATGTATGGTAATTCCAGAGTTACTATCTTCCAAGACCCGTCCAGGCTATCACTCGCAAGGAGCCACCTGTGCTCACCTCTAATGAAGTGGATGAACGAAAAGGGATTTCTCGTTTTCCATGTTCTTTGAGGTTGATGGAACTAAATATAAATTGTCCAATGAGGAGGAGATTCGGCGGACCATGAGCGAGCTATTACGTAATACTGGAGGATCAGGCAGGGCCATGGAGCAGGAGGCTGGGGCAAACCGATGGAGCATTAAGGAACCTAAAAAGACAGAGAATGCCAGGATCTTGGAAATTTAGGATGTTGAATAAGTCTCCAGCTGCAGACACAGGATGACGAAAGAAAATGTATCTTTTATCATTGAGCATGACATTGTGAAAGGTGGGGGCAGAGGGGATTTGTCTGGAGTGAAAGGTTATAAATCTATCTGACTGGTGCAAGGTGGCCATTGTCCTCAGGGATGCTGATGGGAAGACGTTAAGGGGGTGTTAAATAAGGGAGATGAGGGGATGGAGAGGGGCTCTGATATGAAGGGGTTTGAAGGGCCAGGACCCGTGTTGAGGGGTCCAATTGGTGGTCCGGTCACACCCTAGTGATGATTACTTGGGCTGACTGGTTGCTCTTTGGGGATGTGGGAGGAGAGCGATGGAGGGGGGACTCGGGGTTGGAGGCGGTAGACTGGTACTAGAGACAGTGTTTAGTTTTGCATTATTTCACAGTTACATGGTTAAAGTTGAATGGTTGAGGCTACCCAGAGGGCAAGGTCGAGAGATTCGTAGTGGGGTAGCATGATGGCGACCACAAGTGTTTGTGCTCAAGGGAGCCAGCTGAGGATTGGGACACTGAATATCAAGGGCTGAACTCCCCTACAAAAAGGTCACTGACAGCAAGGGAATTTCGCAGGGTGGAGCTGGACGTCATGTTCCTCCAGGAGACCAAATATTGTAAGGGGGAGGAAAAAAGAATTCCTGGTGGATTGGCGGGCCAGGTGTATTGGGTCTCGGGCCCGGTGAGGAGAGCGGGTGTGGGTATTTTACTTAACACAGCCCTTAAGATGGCGGTGTCCAAGGTGTGGTCAGATGTGGAGGGGAGGGCTCAGGTACCATTGAAAGGTGCGTTTTACATTTGCCACAATTTATGCACCCAACCAGGGACAACTGAGATTCTTGAATAATATCCTCCCTAAAATAATGGTGGAGAGTTCAGGACACGTCATCATTGGAGGCGACTTCAGTATATTGGCAGACGTGAACTTGGCAGGGAATCCAGGACAGGGCCCAGGAAGTGGGGAGGTCAGACCAAGGGGACATCCAGGAGACTCTGGAACGATATGGGCTGCCCGACATGTGGTGCTACTTTCACCCACAAGAGAGGGGTTATTATTATTTTATTCACCACCCCACAGGACATTTACTAGAATAGATTACACATATGCTTCAATGGGCATGTGCGAGTAGACACTGAATGCAGAAATTCGCCCGACCTCTTGGTCTGATCATGACATGGTGATATTGGACTTGTGCTGGGCAGGCCTGAACCCAGGGGGGAACAAATGGAGATGCAATGAGTCCCTATGGAAGGACCCGCTGAAAGGAGATGGCTAGGGAAATCGAGGAATTCTTCACTACTAATCACACAGGGGAACTGGACATAAGGACGGTGTCGGAGGCGGGTACTGATCAGGGAAGGAGCGTGGAAGAAAAGGGAAAGTGCCTGTTTGAGAATAGACTATGCGAGTACATACACAACCTGGATTAACGAGCGTGGCGGGAGGGGAGAGAGGAGGCTATTAAGGAGGCTAAGGGGAAGCATGAGGAACTGGGGCTCCTTGAGGAGGGAAGATAATACGTGACCTGCAATTTCTTAAACAGACATTTTACAAAAAAGGTGAGAAGGCAGACACATTCCTGGTGGCCAGATTAAGAAGGCAGAGGGCAGAAAGATGGGTGGCAGAAATAAAGGGTGGGGGGGTGGGCGAGGCAACAGAGACGTCCTCAGTGGGGATCCAGGAGGCTTTTGTCTCCTTCTACGAGACTTTATATAAATTGAGTGTACTCCTTGGGAGGAAGGGATTGCGGGGTACTTGGCAAACACTCACCTTCCCAGATTGAAGAGGGTGGAAGCAGCCATACTTGAAGCTCCCATAGCAACAGAAGAAATTAGGAAGGTGGTGGGGAGACTGCCGGTGAGGAAAGCCCCGGGGAACGATGGGTACACCGCAGGATTTTACAAGGCTTTTTCTCAATGTCCTACTACCATTTATGGCTGAACTCTTTACAGGTGTGATGAAGACGGGTAAAGCCCCGGAGTCTTTCTTGAGGGCTTTAATTTCGGTAATACCGAAGGAGGGGAGGGACCCTAAGAAATGTGGTGCAAACCTCCAGATCTCCTTCTTAAACTTAGATGCTAAAATGTACACCCGGCTACTGGCGGCAAGACTCAAGGACTACCTGACTACCTGATCAGGTGGGCTTTATTAAGGGCAGACAGGGCACGGATACATTGAGGAAGACCTTGCACCTGATGCACGAAGCCTATGGTGGAGGGGGGGATCCGGCCCTTCTCTGTGTCAATGCTGAAAAAAAGCGTTTAATTATGTGGAATGGGGATTTCTGGAAGCAGTCTTTGTCAAATACGGTGTAGGGGGTGGTTTCCTCGATGGTATAATGGCACTGTGCACATCCCCAAGAGCTTGTGTAGCAGTAAATGGGGGATACTCCTGATGGTTTGACCTGATAAGGGTGACCAGGCAGGGCTGTCCTCTCTCCACTTCTTTGTACGTGCTCTCCCTGCAACCCCTTGCCCAGAGAATTAGGGAGGACAACAGAGTGGAGGGAATGGGTGTTGGTGTAGAAGAAAAAACTTGCCCTATAGGCAGATGACATGTTGCTGCACATAGTGAACCCTCTGACTTCCATCCTGGTGGCAGTCCACCAGATAGAATCCTACAGCGCGCTTGCCGGACTGAAGATAAATAAATCCAAATCTATTATCTTTCCTCTGGCAAGGCAAACAGAGGGTGACATGGAAAGATTTGAGCCCATGGGGATGCAAGTTGGTGGTGGGAAGTTAAGATACCTGGGCATTAATCTAACCAAAGACCTGGGGGAGCTCTTTGATGCCAATTTCACTCCACTGAAGTCCACGATTGAACAGGACCTTACAGTGTCATGGATGGGGCGCCTTAACGAAATAAAAATGGTTGTCCTCCCAAGGCTTTTCTATTTCAGATGCTCCCTATCAGTGTCCCTGACTCATTCTTCCGGGAGATGAAGAGTTCCCTATCGAGTTTCTTATGGCAGGGAAAGAAGGCCAGAATAGAATGGAAGGTGCTCGTCCTCCCCAAAGGCAAAGGTGGGATGGGTCTGCCAGAGGTGAAAAGGTATTACAAGGCAGCCCAACTCAGGGCTCTTATACCACATCTCAGGGGCCAGGGACCTCCAATGGATCGCACGTGACAACATTCACCTGCGGCCAGCCACAGTGGGAGAATGGTTATGGGTACCAAGAGACAGAATTCCCCATAGAATTTGTGAACATCCCATACTGGGGAACATTTGGAAGAAAGGGATTGACATGAGGGGGCTCACAACATGGCCTTCCCCTCTGGGACACCTATGTGTCCCGGGAGTCAGAGACATGATTCCTAACCCGGAAAGATTCCAGACATGGTTTGAGCCCAGCTTAGAGAGGGTAGGCCACTTATTGAAAGGGGACAACTTCATAGAGATACAGGAGTTGGAGGAGGCTGGGGGTATAGGGAAATTATCTGTCTTCCTGTTTCTACAACTGAAGGGGGTCCTTACCAATAGGGCATGGAGCAATCAAATACAGCGTGACCTGACCCCCTTTGAAAGAATTCTGGATACAAGGTCGGAGATTAAGGGATTGATCTCAGCGATGTATGGGGCACTTGTATAATCTGGGGGGTCATCAGAGAAACTGAGGGAGAGGTGGGAAAGGGAAATGGAGGGGGCTATAGACGCTGCACTATCGAGACGTCTCTGTAGGAGTGCCTACCAGACCTCGATATCAAGTCATTATAAACAGCAAAGCATCAAGCTTCTTCATAAGTAGCAACTCGACACAGTTAACTTGCTAAAATGTACCAAGAGGCCAGCCCACTTTGTTGATGGGAGTGTGGAATTAAGGCTGACTACTGGCACATGTGGTGGGGCTGCCCGAGGGTGCAGTTTTACTGGGAGGAAGTCTTGGGTGGATTAAAGAGGTGGAGGGGATCAATCGAGCCAGGTCTCCCCTGTTAGTCTTATTTGGAGTGGAGGAGCGGGAAGGGGAATACTGTAGTATGCATGGGATGGCTGCAGGCCTACTACTAGCAGCTAGAGAAAGTCTCACTACGAAATTGGGAAAAAAACACAATCCAGGTAAAAATGAATGGTTAAATGTTGCGAAGAACCTCTACGTGATGGAACGGATAACAACGGGATTGCACGGCAGGGCGGGCCCACTGGAGATATCCAAGGTCGGAGGAGGGGCAGAGTGAGAGGGTTGAGAGAGAATGAAAGTAGGGGCCTGGATCGGTACTCACCAAGAACCAGCCGAAGGGGCTGGAAACACTAAGGAAACAGGGGAATAAAGGAACCCGGAGTGGAGATTGAGCACCTATGGTTAATGGCTTCAGCAAGTGTTGAGGGAATAAAGGGTCGAATAAGGGAGTTCAAAAGAGGTCAAGGGTACCAGGATGGGCGGGAGAGGGAAGGGGAGGGTGGGGGGCAGTTCATTGTTGATCTTTAAGAGAATGAGGCAGAGAGCAAGCGTTCCCATTGTGGCATGTAAAGCTATTTAAATGTATGCCTCATAAAGTCATGTTGCTAACTGTTACAAAGCTTTTCATAAAGACACATTTTAAGAAAAAAACACAATATCACATTCATACTCCTTCAGCCACCAGTCACCCACTCCTACACCTTCTCTAACATCCACTCTCACTGCATTCTCTACACAGGCACACACCCACCCATCCACTCAGAACATTCAAAACACACTATCACAATACAACTCATTCACCCACCAGTCACTCATTCATACACCTTCTTTTACATCCACTCTCACTGCATTATCTACACAGGCACATAGCCACACACCAGGAACATTCAAAAACACACGGTCACATTCCTACTCATTCACCCACCAGTCACTCACTCATAAACCTTCTCTTACACCCACTCTCATTGCATTCTCCACACAGATAAACACCCACCCACCCAGAGCATTCAATCACACACTATCACATTTCTTCTCATTCAGTCACCACTCACTGACCCATACTTCATACATACCTTTGACACACACTTAACACATGCAAAATACACATCACATTACAAAAGAAAAAAGCCTTCTGACCTGTTTTTCCAGCTTCTTTCCGTTACTCCAGGCCACCCTCGGCTCCTATGTGGTGCTCACAAAAAGAACACAGGAAGCTGAGAGAGTGTCCTGGTTCTTGTATATGAGCCATGAAGAAGCTGGAGGAGAAGGGGTTGGAGCAAGGTGGTATGTGACATGTGCTGCATGTCACAGTCAACTCTGACCCCTACTGCATTACTCCTTCTTGCGCTGAAAGTCCCGGCCCAACCTTCACCATGATGGGTGAGTGTAGGCACCCTGCACCGCAGTGGCTTCGGGGCTCCCGCTACACCAGTGAATGACTATGCATCCAGCATCTGGACCTGCTCCACATCTTGTGTCCGCCCATATACAAGAATTAAGTCGGAGCCTTACAACTACCATTGTAACAGTCACTACCTGCCTGTGGTTTCGAGTGCAGACATCCACAGTTAGCAGCCTGGGACCTGGATTAAGTTAAGATACCCACACATCATTCAGGGGGTTGGTCTGGAAAGATTGTGGTTGCTGGTGATTGTGCTGCGAACTGCCAACATTCATGCTATTTTTTTATCTTTGTTTAATCCAAACACGTATGACTATGGGTGCCAAGAAGCCCCATATGGAGTCTAAGATTAAGCCCCCTACTGTGCCAGTAGTGGCAAGTTGATGAAGTTCCCGAAAATAGTGACAGCTCTTCAGCCTTTGAGCCCAGAACAAACCCATCCCGAATTTAGCTTTGAAATGGAGGTATATTTTGGAGGATCAGAGCAGGAAACGTATCCTTATTGGTAAAAAAAATGCATAATGTCCCTCCAAATGAGGGTCCCTTCAGATGTATGCATCTGTCGTTTCCTTTTCTCTCTCGTCCTAGCAACCAGTGCCTGCCTCTGGTAATCAGCCCTGCTTTCCCAGTGCATGTGGCCACTATTGGTGGTTATATTTTGTTTATTGCGAAAGGAGGAATCTGTGGAAACGTCTGTGAAAAACCCCTAAAGTTCCACTCAAATCACAATGAAAATGTACAATAAATGTTCTCATTTAAATTCCAAAATATAATCAAATGAAGTACATTTAAATGTGTGCTCATTGTATATATTCAACAACAAGGAATGGTATTATCAAAAATATGTATTTGACCTGATGTTTGGGTCTCTGTCCCCCACCACCAACACACCACTCCTCAGCTTTCCTTTGTGTGTACCTTTTGCCCTCTGTGCAGGCGCAGGCCTGCCACATTCTTTCACATTAGTGGCAAGCAGCATAGGCCATTTTCCCACTTTAAAGGAGTGGAGCACGCTCCACAGGCTTGGTGACCTTGTTGTTAAGATTCATGGGCAGGTGCCCATTAACTGATCTTCCACCCCCTTCAGCTAATGAGTCAATAAATGAATGCCCCATTCATTGTCAGCAGCAGGTAAGTTGTAACCCTATGCTTGTACCTGACACTTTTGCCAAGCCCTCCAGGCTCCATCCATTCCTCCTTGTGTGGCATATGCCCTGAGCGGTGCTCTGTCCCTAGAGGTGCACCACACTGCTGCCCGCCACTACCACTGCTGCCACAGAAGAGGATTTCTGCTCTATGTGCCCTGGGCCCATCAGCCGAGGTACAGCCAGGGCTGCTGCTAGGGTTTTTGCCACCCTAGGCAAAAAGTAATTTTGCCGCCCTCACAACCAAGCCCATGTGTCCTGACTATACAGTTCCCTCATCCCAGATGTGTCCTTAACACCTTTCATGTTTTACCCCCCACTTTCACAAGCTGCAGTTTCACAATCATGTTTTAGCACTTTTCATAACAAGGTAACATTAAATCACTCTCCCTTGCACACACAATATATAACATACAGGCTGGATTAGAAACCAAGTCCAAATCAGGAAGGATTAGCAATTCAAATCGGCAGGATCACAAAAAATCTATGATATCAGTAGAATTCTAAATAGTGATCCTCAGTCTTCCTCCTTCCCCTGCAAACACAAACAAAACCGTATGTGCTTCTGTGGGGCAGTTTTCTAGGTTATTGTGAGCCACTTTAATTACATACAGTCAGCATCTATTTAAAGGTTGTTGGAAGGAGGCTATTGTTTCCTTCCACCACCCCCAGTGGCTTTCTCCGAGGACCCCTGATTTGGTGGTGGAACTATCACTGTTTCTTCTTGCCATATCTCTACCTCTGCTCTGCATCCATGAAGTCTCCACAATAGAAAATAAAAGAAGCCACTGCTTGAGTCACAGAAGGTGAGAGGGTGTTACTGGCTGTCAGCAGCTTCGGTAGAACAGCCTCTAGCTCTGGGTGGTGGGAGCCCCTCACATCCTCTTCACAGACAAGTGGGGGGAATTCCTTTAGCGTCTCGGAGATGGAGCAAACAGGAGTGAGCCAGCCATCAACAAGCAGGTAAGCAGCATCTAGTGTTTCAGGGAATCCACCTGGTGAAAAATCTTTGACCAGTCAGATTACCACCAACGGGCTGCTTTTTGGGCCAGATGTAAAAATGGAGTAGTGGCCCTACCTCCCAGCCAGGTCGCCGCTAGGTGGAGTGTAGATGTTGTAAAAGATTTGCTTCCACCAGGTTTGCTAAATAGGGGCTTTAGACACTCTGCAGCTTGGTGTTTTAACCAATTCTACTGGCCCGATGTTCTGTACGTTTTCCAATTCTCAAATTTGCACAAAAAAGATCCTCCTGGTACTAGTCAGTTTGCTCTGTAAAGTCATTAATTGTGTTTCAGAAATGTGTGCCACACCTCTTCCTTAACTCACTAAACATGTACACTACTGGCACCAACAGTGCAAACTTTATTCACATACAGAAAAGACAAGTCAACACATGCAGCAGAAGATGAAACTTCCCTGGCATACAGGAAAGGTACAATATGGGTATCAGGGCAATGGACCCTCCAGTAAACAACAGGAGCCGCATAGGTAACTCCCATCACACACTGGACGGATTGATCATGGTCAGCAACACTGCAAACAACTAACACATACCAAACAGGTACAGCATGGCCCAAATCCCCCCACATACACCTGTAAGCCACAGTCCAGGCAGCATTGCTGCAAGGTTTCCAAAAGTATAACATTTCTGTACAAATATTCACGTGACCAGCACATGCTTCCCTCACAAACAGAACAGGTACAGCATAGGCAGGACAACCAAATACTTTCCTCAAATGGGTAAAACATTGACCAGGCTATTGCAAGCTTTCCTAAAAATCCAGCAGGTTCTGCATGGGTGTGGCCAGTGGACCCTTTCCACAAGCAGGTACTGCATGGGTAGAGCCAGTGGGCCCTTTCTACAAACAGGTACTGCATGGGTAGGGCTGGTGGACCCTTTCCAAAAACAGGTTCTGCATGTGAAGGGTCACCAGAAGCGGACCTGACAACCCTGAGTGCATACAGGATGCTAATGCAACATTCCATCTCAAACTGATACAGAATGTATACAAGAGCATACTTCTCTCACAAGCAGTTCAGCATCGTCAATGCAAGCGTCCCTCACAAACAAGTACTTTAAAAAAACAAACATTTTATTAAAAATTTCCAACAAACAGGTTAAAAACAATAACTGACACATATATACCTAAAATTCCCCAATCTTAAAACACTATGGCCCTCATTACGACCTTGGCGGAGAACCATGGTGCTATTAGCACCATGGTCCATGGGGTTAAGTTGCCAACTCCGCCATGGTGGTTGGCGGACTTACCGCCCCATTACGACCTTGGCGGGGCGGTAAGTCCCCAATCCCCATTTACCCTTCCCCATTCCCATTTTTGCCCCATAGGGCATAATGGGAGTGGGGAAGGCGTTAATTACGCCACCGTAAATTACGGTGGCGTAATTAACAACAAGGTCCCTTAGCGCCATGGATTTTAACGCCTGCAAAAAGCAGGCGTTAAAATCACCATGGCGCTACGGGAACTCGTACTCAGGCGGTAAGGGTCGGCGAAGTTTACGCCGGCGTAAACCCCTTACCGCCTGGGTCGTAATGAGGGCCTATATGTACTTCCTCACAAACAAGTACATGTATAGAGTGTACAGGCCAGTGCATGTTTCCCTCACAAGTATGCACAATTACAGCATGGACAAGTCCATCACACGTTTCCTTATTGTGATGAATCTGATAGAGTTCTCACTAATTTCCAGATGGTGACCTCCTCCTATGTGGCCAGGGGACAGCAGCCGCTACCTGATCCTGAACCTGGGGGTTGCTATATGAGGGCGGATCACATGGGGGAGACAACCTCCAAGGAGATGTCATGGCTTCATTGGGTGAGACATGGTATCCCCCATTTCCCCATGAAAATACCCTCTTGGCCTACTGTCATGCACCTACTCCTTCTCCCTTGACAAATAGGGAAATCCCTTTCCTCAGACCTGTAGGCCAACCTTCCAACTTTGGTCTGTCATGTGAGACTTATGAAAACATTAGAAACGTTTATCCACGCTTTTTGAACCAAATGTCAAAACTGGTCTTCCTTTCTCAGAATGACCAAAATGCTGGGACGAGGAAGAGGAATTGTGCAATGCAGAGTGAAGGAGGCCACGCGCCAGCGAATGCTCTAGTAGTTACATGCATACTCCTGTGGCTGGGACATTTAAAGAGCGGAAACAAAGAATCAAGGTCTGTTGCTGCTGGCAGGAGAGAGCAGCATCTCTCTGCGAGGTTCAAGAAACCGAAAGGCTGAGACCAGCATGGTGGAGCCAGGTGGTGTACCATTAAAGGAGAAAGAAGCTGGTGGACAAGAAGGACAAGTTGCAGGAATGCCAGGAGCCGGCAAGAGACTCTTGAGCAGGTGACAGAGAACAACGCTTCACTTGCCGGAGCCTGGAATGTAGCAGATGTGTTAAGTGGAAGCTGCGAGAGATGGGAAAATCAAGAAGAAGTAGTCGTGAGATGGAAGCAAACGGAAATACTTTGCAGGCTGACCGTGAGAGAATCCAGTAACGGCAACAAGAGCGAGCAAGTCCACCTAGAGACAACAGTGACATCGGTGGCCACGCTGAATGCAAGTAATTGTAAAGCAGGCAACCAAGAGAGAAATAGTGAAAGGACTTACAAGCAGAACCCTTCCAAACATGTGAATGCATGAAAGTACAAGTATATGGGAAACCCGGATGGGATAATATATCAAGAAGATACATTATCAAAGTAAATGTGCAACTCTGGGAGAGGGAGAATATCCCATATGTACAGAAGCCCTGGCAGGAGATTATACCAGCCAATTACAAGTGTGTGAAAAGAAGAATCCCGGCAGGAGAGTATACCAGGCAATTACAAGTGTGTGAAAACAAGAAGCCCTGGCAGGAGAGTATATCAGTCAACTACAATTGAGTTCATGAGAAATAAAGAAGTCCTGAGATGAAACATCAGGACTGGGGAAAAGTATTGTGTTAATCAGAAATAAAGAGGTTCTGAGAAGAATCATCAGGACTAGGCAAAGGATTGCGTTAAGCTGAAGTAAAGAAGTCCTGAGAAGGACTAGAAAAAAGAATTGTGTTAACCAGGAGAGAAAACGTAAAATCCTGGCATAAAAGTATATCAGATGTCTTGACAGAGACAAAGTTACAAAACCTGACAGATGTGTGTGTCAGTGGTGTTATTGCACAAGGAGCTGTTGTTCTGAAACATCAGGGAGTAAAGAGGAATTCAAAGGAAGGGAACCACCCTATGGAACCAGGCTCTTATCCTTGAAGAACTTTTGTGTTGGAGCCATTTATTATTCTTTTATGAATGCTTTTCTAAACCACCCAAGGTTAAAGACATTCCATCTTGACCTTAGAATTTAGTTTATAGAGTGAGGGTCAGAATAGAACTTTGGACGCGAGACAGTTTTTTGTTTCAGGCATTCTGACGCACACAGATCCTTGGTTTTGGTTTAGGTAGAGAGGTTCCTATTAGAGTAGGGTCAGCAAGGCATTTTCCCAACACCTTTTTATTTTCAATAAAAGTATTTAACCAAAATCATTGCTAACTTGTGCCAGAGTTTCATTCCTGACTCCTCACACTATTACATGGGTACATGAACAGCAGGTGTAGGACCAGGCGGGCTTCCCACACAAACAGATACAGCATGTGCAGGGTCACTGCCAATTTCCCTCACAAACAGCTACAACATGAGAAGGGTCTGTGCAAACAGGTACTGGCACAGTATGCCAGGGCCAGTGTATATTCCCTCACAAATGTGCACAAGTACAGCATTGGAAGAGCAACTGTTTGCAATGGCTTGTCCACCCTTTATTTAGATTAACACATTTATGGCAGAGACAGGATCAGTGCAAGCTTCTCTCACTCACTGTACAAGTAAAGCATATGCAACTTAGACGTGGTTGTGTTGGGCAGGTTTTTTGTTCAGGTTTCTGTCATGGCCACTGGTCAAGGGCCATTACCTTCATGCCCTGCAGGGTCCCAATGGACCCAGTCCTGGCGCCTTTGGCCCCAAGCTCATTTAAAAGTGTGATCTGCACACAGTGTGCCTAAGACACGTGCATCCAGGCCGGGCGCGGCCCTCCAAAGACATTGGAGGCATGTGCAGAAGTCAGAGGGAGTGGTAAGGTGGGGCCACAAGGCGGGGCCTAAAGGAAGTGGCTGGGGCCAGGCTATATAAGCCAGCCCCACCCGCATGCTGGCGCTTCGCGTTAGTCTGCTGGATGCAGCATAACGCTTACCGCCATCTACAGTTCCTTACCTGTTTCCAGTTTATCATGTTTATCTTCATTCTCCGGAACTCCATCCTACAGCTACCTCACGCGTCTTACCTGAGTCCAGTCACGCCATTGCTCGAAGCACTGCTACCCGATCCAACTCTGCAGTTACCGCCCGCATTTTACCTGAGCCCAGCAGCGGCATCGCTCGAAGCACCGCTACCTGATCCAACTCTGCAGCTACCGCACGCATCCTACCTGGGACCAGCCACACCTTCGCTCAAAGCACTACTACCCGACTCCAACACTGCAGTTACTGTGCACATCTTACCTGTCTCCGCTGATCGAACTCACGCAGCTCTTTGCATCCTTACCTGTTCCAAACGCCCGACAACATGGGAGTCATCTTCCTGCTCAACATCCTCGCAGATCCTTCCATCTGGCAGCCGACAGGTGTCCGGAACATCGCTCGCTATCAAGCATCGTCTGATTGAATCTGCAAGGGAGACAAAAAGCATAAGGTTAGCAACTGCATAAACTTTTAACTCCTTGGCCGCGCAACTCACAAACTTGCGATTCACCCGGAAACCCAATTTACCTACTAGTGGGCTCTCCTGGAACCTCTTTGGCATCATTTAGAACCCTCTTCCATCACCGCAACTCCACAGCCCATCTTCATACATAAGGGGAAAGAAAGGACATTACAACGTTACGGACAATAATCATTGGGGAAACATCAACACAAAGGCTACGAACAATAATCATTGTTACAAAAACTTACCTCCAAGGTGGGATTGGTCGCAGTCGGTGTGGGCCACCACACATAAGGACCCGTGACGCAACTTGGTCTGTCCACGGCGCCCCAGCTGAGAGAAAGCAGGATGGAGAGCGCATCATTACAAAACAACAGGTGAGGTCATATGGGAAAATGCATGCTCATATCATTCTGGCACGAAGGGTCTGAGGGGGATTGTACCTCCACTGCAACATTCTTATTGCCTCTTACCTTCTCCGAGGGGTATAACCAGCAATTCAAGCAGTCTACACTATCACAGTCGAGGGAAGAGCTTGAACCTGAGGAGGCCAGTCTAGGGAGGGCTCCAACCGTGCCCCAACCAGGGTTGGACTGGGACAAGAAATAGGCCCGGTCACCCAAAAAAAGTGGCCCACCCCTCACCTCAAAAAGTGGCATAACCTTCGCCTCATGACCCTTGACCTCTGATGACATCACCGGAAGTGATGACATTTGACCCCAACCTAAAGTGACATCGCGGGAAGCAATGAAACACAACTTTTCACCCCTTGACAAAACAGGAAGTGGTATCAAATAGCATTGTTCCTAAGTACACTAAATTACTGTGAATCCACGCACACGTCCGAGGCCAAATGATATGTTATTGTATAGCACTTATGCTTAAGCTCTTTTTTATAGAACAAATATGCACACAATATCACCCAACCTATGTTGGTACTCATTTATCGACCTAGGAAGGATAAAAGGCTTTTTGAAAAAAGAAAATAAAATTTTTAAAAAAAATCTATTAATTTTTCTTCCAAACCAGCCCAGGCATGGCCAGAAACTGGCCCCCACTCTCCAGGGATGATTTTGGCCCGGCCACGGGCCGAAAGTCTGAGGGGCCAATCCGACCCTGGCCCCAACGCCCCCGCAGAGACTAGGTCAGCGTAACAGAACGCAAAGCCTCTCCGAATTTCTGCCTGGGCGTTATGAACACCTCAGAGACTGACCAATTAGCCCAATTACTGGGGGAACTTCGGGCTGAAGTGCATGCCTCCAGACAAGAGACAAATGCCCTAAGAAGAGATCTAATTGTCGCTCGAGAACAAACGGACGATGTGGCAAGGCAGATGCTTCAAACATAGGCAGGACAAGTTCCTTTACCTGGAATTGCACCAACTCCTTTGCCACAACCATCACCACCAGTTTAAGTAGTACTCCCGGGGGCTGTAACTTTTGCCCCACCCGAACGGTTCACCGGTGACCCCAACAAAAACGCCATATTTATGAATCAGTGTCGTCTTCACTTTTTGTGCCGTCCTGGGGCCTTCCCTAACGATAGTGCCAGAGTCGCCTTCGTACTTTCATATTTGGGAGGCAGCGCAGCAGACTGGTCCATCCCGTTAGTAAACCAGGATGATCCTGGACTTCACAATTTTGGGGAATTCCAACGGGAATTGGAGAAGTTGTTTGCTAGGCACACCCAAGGACAATCCCTAGATAACAAACTGTTATCCCTAAGACAGGAAGCCATGATCTGCTGAAGTACATAGCCACCTTTAATCGTCTCATTGCACAAACCAACTGGCCCGAAGAAAAAAGAACCACATTGTTCTATCGAGGATTGCATGGGGAATTAAAGGATGTACTAGCCCAGGTGGTCAACCCTCCTGAATGTTGTGCAGAATATATTAATCTGATGCTACAACTGGATCATAGGTAACAAGACCGAAAGATGGATCGTACAAGGACCGAAGGAAGGTCGGTTTATATGCGACCCAGGGTCAATCAAGTCAAGAGCCATGAACTATCCGAACCCATGCAGATTGGGGGATTACGGGCCCCTATATCCAGAGCTGAGAGAGAAAAAAGGAGGCAACAACAACTTTGTTTATATTGTAGCAAGGCAGGACATTTTTTTCGAGATTGCCCAACAAAACATCCCAAGAAAACAGTAGGTGCAACGGATAACAATAATGATGAAAAAGACCAAATCCAGGAAAACTCCAACAGCCGACAAGTGTAGGGGTCCACTTGTCGAGCGAACTGAAGAAAGCAGTTCAGACCTCACACCTAGTCATTCCGGTTCTTGTAGTCCACCACCAGCAACCATCAAAAGTACATGCTTTGGAAGCGTATATTGTCAGTGGAGCTGTGGGTAACTATATTGATCAGAATTTAGCCGCACAAATAGGCCTTCCTCTTCAGCAGAAACTACAAGCGGAAAATGTTTCCGCAGTGGATGGCTCTCAATTGTCATCGGGACCAGTAACGCAACACACCAACATAGTTATGCTGATGTGTCAGGATGGTCATCACAAAGAAATCTCCTTTGATCTTATTGGGGCACCCCAGTTCTAGATGATCCTAGGAATGCCGTGGCTAGAAACTCCTAACCCCAGGATTGACTGGCAAATGCGAGTCCTGACCTTTCCGCAGGAATGCGCCAAAACCTGTTACCATAAGAACCTGCAGAACCAGAAAATCAAGGCAAAAATGATCCTGGGACTTGCTGGTGCCTTACCCCCAGAGTATCAGGACTATCAAGACGTGTTCCAAAAGGAACAAGCAAATACCCTGCCGCCACATAGGCCCCACGACTGCCAGATCGACCTAGTCCCCGGAGCTCAAATCCTGTGCAGTCGAATATATGCTTTAACGGAGCAAGAGAATCAATATCTGAGAACCTATCTAGACCAGTACCTAACCAATGGATTCATCCGCCCGTCTAAGTATCCTGCTTCCTCAGCTCTCTTCTTTGTACCCAAGAAGGAAGACAACCTCAGAACGTGCATTGATTACAGGGCATTGAATCAAATCACTGTTAAAAACAGATACCCTCTGCCACTCATCCCCGAATTACTCGATCAAGTGAAGAGTGCTCGAATCTACATGAAACTAGACCTTCGGAGGGCCTATCACCTTGTACGTGTTAAAAAAGGCAACAAATGGAAAACAGCATTCCGAACCAAATACAGACTTTTCGAGTATCAGGTGACGCCCTCTGGGTTATGCAATGCACCGGCGGCATTCCAGTTCTTTATGAATGATGTACTCCACGAGCTGTTGGATGTCTGCATCCTCGTTTACATTGACGATATACTGATCTATTCACAGTCCAAGGAAGATCATGTTGGCCATGTAAGGGCCGTTTTGTAAAAAGCTTTGTCAGAAAGGACATTACAATGTTAAGGGCAATAATCATTGGGGAAAAATCAACACAAAGGCTATGGACAATAATCATTGTTACAAAAACTTACCTCCAAGGCGGGATTGGTCGCAGCCAGTCTGGGCCTCCACGCTTAAGGACCAGTGATGCAACTTGGTCTGTCCACGGCGCCCCTGCTGAGAGAAAGCAGGATGGAGAGCTCATCATTACAAAACAACAGGTGAGGTAATGTGGGAAAACACATGCTCATATCATTCTGGCACGAAGGTTCTGAGGGGGATCGTACTTCCACCGAAGCATTCTCATTGCCTCTTAACTTCTCCCAGGGGTATAACCAGCAACTCGAGCAGTCTACACTATCATAGTCGAGGGAAGAGCTCGAACCTGAGGAGTCCAGTCCAGGGAGAGCTCCAACCGTGCCCCAACCCCCCGCAGAGACTGTCATGATGCCTACCCCCAGAGCATCGGGCCAGGCCCAGCACCCCCGGAAGCAGGCATCATGCCCTCGGGTAAAAGCCCAGCCTTTGGCGCCAGGCTCATGTTGGACATCAGTCGTGGCGCCATAGGGAGGTGTTTTGTGCACTTACCTGATGCAGACCATGCTGCACGCTTCAGGCCTCCCTGAGACCTGAAAGGGACTATTTTTTCATAGGGACTATTTTTTAACTCGGGCGTGGCCACGGAAGGATACATACCTAGTTGGGGAAGGATACATACCTGGGACTTCTTTGGAGGCTATTTAAGCCACGCCCAGACAGCAGCTCATGCTTCGCGTTGTTCTGCTTCCTGCAGCTTAACGCTCACCGTGTCTGCTCCTGCTCCTGGACTACAGCCACGCCCGTCTTGAACCTGTAAGACCTGCAAGGAAGGAAGAGAAGAGAAAGGTGAAAACCAAGGATTATTTCAAGCTTCTTACCTGCATCCGGAATCTTCTCGCCAGCATCCCTGAAGGAAGACTTCAATTTAAAAGCATCACGTTGCTCGCTGCAGCGCCACGCTTCACTCACCTGTCCTGTCCTCGAGACATCTCCTGGCTCCATAGCGGCTGTCAGCATCGGACGCCACATTTCTGCACCTAGGGGAGAGAGGAAGAAACAAAAGGTGAGCAGAAGGAACACAGAAGGAAAGCCTGATTAACAGCCATAATACTTACCGGCTTTTCTTCCACATTTCGGGTCGGCGCCGCCCCGTTGGCAGGTACCGTACCCCGGCCCCTATGGGGAAAGGACTAGAGACATTTCAGAGGAATGATAAGGACATCTAGAGGGATCGCCCTCATTACTACTCACCTCGGCAGGTTAACCCCTCGACACATCGCCTTCATTCTGCACCTGAAGTAAAGGACAGATCACAGGTGAGAAAGACAGCATAAAGGGGGCCTCACTTGAACTTTGAACTTTCATACTTACGGCGCATCGCTCAGGAAAGTCAAGTGGATTTTGCCAGCGACATTCTGAAAACCAGTGAAGTAACTGGACGAACGCGCGCCCCTGCACCAGAAGCAGGATGGAGAGCTCAACCTTCTAAACCATAAGAAGGATATTCCTACGGGCCAAGGAAGCACGGTTTGGAGGTCCTGTCCAATCGGTGTTCCGGGTCCTGCGCATCACGCTAGAAGAGGCCGCAGTAATCCAGACTAGATCAGCGCCCCCGTGGGAACCAGGTGGGCGTTACAGAGACCTGGTGTGCGTAACACTTTCACTTCAGTTCTAGAGGGGGTTCTACACTAATTCGTAAGAATTTGTCAGTGTCTGATATTTCATGTAAAAAAGACAATGACGGAAGGATAGTGTGTATCACCATGAAAGTACAACATTTTTACAGTTTTTGCAATGTTTATGCTCCTAATGGGGGGTTGGCGGGGTGGAACATTCTTTGTTTCACTGGCTACGTTTGAACAGAATTTGGGCCTGAATAACTTTTGGGGGGTGATTGGACTTAAGTGTTATCTCCTCCTGTTCTGATACTGGGGTAAAGCGTAGAGCGCTGGAAGATCTTATGGTGGAGTTCCAGTTACTAGATGTATGGAGACTTCATTATCCACGAGACAGACGCTACACATTCTATTCTGGTTGTCATAACATGTATTCACTTATTGATCTTCTTTTGATATCTGGTCTTTGCATGCAAAATTGTAAAGGGTGGGACATAGGCTTTATTTTGATTTCTGACAATGTGCCTGTATCAATTGAGGTGTCAGTGTCATACCCAATGCCTAAGTCTAGCTTCTGGAAAATGAATATTACAAAACTTGACGTTATGGAGGTTGTGGACAAAATTTTGACGGAAGCTATGTTTTTTTTGTCAAAAGGAGCTGGACAGAAGAAATATCTGTAGATTCTGTTTGGGAGGCATTTAAATATTACATGAGGGGAATGTTGATTGGCTTCTCAAGTAAAAAGTGAAAGATGAGGGAGAAAGAGGTCAAGTCATTACAGGAAGAAATTGTTAAAATTGAAGAACCATTGATGGTGAATTCAACTGCTGAACTATGGTCAGATTTAAATCTCAAGAAGCATGAACTAGAGAAATTGCTTTTGGAGAAAGCAGAGAGACCTATGTTCAGATGAAATATAACTACTATGAAGGTCAAGAGAAGTGCGATCGACTATTGGCTAATTGACTCAGGGGGCCTCATTACGAGAATGGAGGTAATGAAAAAAGGAAGGCGGAATGGTAATAGCGGCATCGTTAACGGGTCCGGGGCATTCCGACCCGACAACCCGCCAATACTGGCACCGCCCGTACGTGCCCCCTATACCGGAATGGGCGCTTACACGTGCCCCTTCGGGGAGTAAATACCGGCATGCCGGTAATAGGAGGACATCACAACCCACGCGGGCATGAAAATACCGGCATCCCGAAGGCAGTAATCAGGGCCTGCATGATGGCGGCCATACAGGCATCGCTGACCACCCGTAAACAGCAATCAGCAATCAAGCCAACTGCCACAGGTGCACACAATCATCACAGGTGGACTCAATGGAGTCTGGCCCAGCATAAAAGGAGTACACCCACACATCAGACCCAGCCCATTCAATCTAACCCCTGACCAGATCCACACCCTGCACCGGTTGGACCGGGATACCATCACGACCATAGTGGACATGATAGGCAACGACATTGCCAGCCTCATAGAAATACGCACTGCCTTCCCCCTGCTACTAAAGGTGGTGTCTGTGCTTCACTTCCTGGCCAAAAGCACCTACCAGCACACAGTGGGCCAGCTGCATGGCATTTCACAACCACTATTTTCACGCATGCTGACCCAAGTGCTGGATGCCCTCCGGAAGCACGCTAGCACCCACATATCCCTACCACGGACTGCCCAGGAGATTGCCAACACCAAAATAGGCTTCCATGCAATGGCAGGCATGCCCAATTGTGTTGGTGCCCTGGACTGCACCCATGTAAAATTGGTAGTCCCCCATGCCGTAGAGGCGGTGTACCGCAATCGCAAGCAATACCACTCCATCAATGTGCAGATGGTATGTGACTCCAGCAAGATCATCACACATTGCTTCGCCCGATTTCCCGGATCAACACATGATGCCATGGTGCTGCGTAACTCCACGCTACCCTGTCACATGGAGCGACATGCTGGACCACGTGCCTGGCTGCTTGGTGAGTTGCCTGACTGGACCATGGCAGTGCATCGGGGTAGTGATATGTTGGGATGCATACTCCACCAGGGTGGGAATGGGGGGGATGCATACTCCACCTGGGTGGGAATGGGGGGGTGCATACTCCACCTGGGTGGGAATGGGGGGGATGCATACTCCAACTGGGTGGGAATGGACGGTGAGTGGAGAATACATGCAGAGATAATGACTCCTGACCTGAACACCCCAACCCCAACATTACACATCAATGGCACACATCTGACCATTAACGTATATAAATGACCACATGTAAGACGCACAACCTGGCCACCATGTGTATGTCAAGCAATGCATGACTAAACAGGATCGCAACTGTGCCAATGTGGCTAGTGTGACCATGCACAGTGTAGTATACACAGCAAAAATGGGAGGTGAAACATTGTCGTACAACCACAGTACATCCGCCTCAGCATGCATTATTTCACCCTGCATCATCTATTCAACGCCATCCAGTCTTCCTCACCATATTGCAGTATCGAATGCATCCAAACAATATTAGTGCATACGTACAGGGACATGTGCAGGTCCACAGCAAATAGCTGTGTCCATGACTGTGTATCCTGAAGATGGCAGCTCAGAGTGACTCACATAGGCCTATCTGTATTCTCTTGCAGGTGATGGAGGATATCCCTTGAAGCCGTGGCTACTTACCCCTGTGCGGGACCAGCGGAACAGCCATGAAGTGGAGTACAATCTCGTACATACATGTACCCGTGTTGTGATTGAGCAGACCTTTGGCCTGTTGAAGGCGCAGTTCCGCTGCCTAAGCAGGTCTGGTGGAGCACTCCTTTATGGCCCTGAGAAGGTGGCAAAGATGACCATGGCCTGTGTCATGCTGCACAACATGTGCGTCCGGAGAAATGTACCACTGCCACCTGACATTGACATGCATGCACCGGGTGAGGATGATGAGGATGAAGATGGAGGAGAAGCAGCACCCCTGCCAGTACGTGATGCACAGGATGGCCGTTCAGTACGCCAATCACTGATTCACGAATACTTCTGACACACAGTGACACATTTACACTGTGTCCATGTGGACATGCACAGAGTGAATGTGGGGAGTTGGCCACTGTACACCGTCAAACATTAAATTGATACACACAAAAAGATGAATGTCCAGCCATTGAATCTTTTTTAATACAAGGGGTGTATTTATATCAACTGAAGAACGTGCAACCCCACCACCCCCAAACTCCCTGTGAACTCCCAAAATACCCCAGTTAACTCCAAAAACACCCCAAATTACTACCCCTAATACTCCCAATCACCGCCAACACCATTTTACCGACTCCCATAGTTCTCTCACACTATTTGCGGGACTTCTTGCTGTCCGGGGGCACCATTTCAGTCTGCTTCGCACTCCGCCGTGTTTGACGAACAGGGCTGGAGGGTCCAGAGGAAGCAGGGGCAGAGGAAGCGGGTGTGGTGGATTGGGAGGATGCTGTGCTCATTTGCACGTCTGGTGCAGGTTATGGCTTCTGCATGTGCAGCAGGATGGATGTGAAGACCTGCGTGATGGCAGACAGTCTCTCATCAACAAAGCCGAGGTGTTGACGGCGGCTGTGTTGGCAGCTATGGTGGCTGTGTTGGTGGCTATGGTGGCTGTGGTCCCCGCTATGGCCTGCGCTATCCCACGCCTGGTGTCCTCCCCATCCGCAATATATTGCCGGAGCAGGTCCAACATTGACTCCTGTCTGGTCTCCACCCTCGCCAGCCGTGCTTCAAGGCTGATGGTGGGAGCAGGAGTGGTCGAGGGTGCTGTGATGGGGGCTGCAATGGCAGTGCTGTCCTCGTGGATGCTGCCCAGGTCGGAATCATGCAGGCAGCGATCTGCACTGCTGCAGGTGGGTGAGGGCTGAATGTGGGGTGGGGGGGTGACCAGGGGACTTGGGGAGTGTGGACATGCCACATGCGTCAGTCCTTCCTGGTCCACATGCTCCTCCACTGCTTCATCAGTGTTGGTGTGTGGTTCTATGGCGTCGCCTTCCACTGGTGTGGGTGTAGGCAGCTCAGTGTCAATGGTGGAAGGCGCACTGGGTGTCGGAGTGGGCTGCGAGGCTGCCCCGGAGGTGGTGTTGTCACTGGCCGGGACGTGGATGCCCTTGTGGTGGGATCCTGGCTGCCATCTTCTCCACCGGTGCCTGGGGGGGGGGTAGAAGAGATGCAGGGCATCACTGATGGTGTTACATGCTAGATGCATTATAGGGTGCTGTGGAGTACTTCATTTGTCATTCATTCATATCTTACAGGTGTGTCACACAGGGCAGTATGAAGGGGGCATTTTGGCATTTGCTGCATGGCAGGTGGCATGCCGTTGCATTGGGGTTTGTGTGATGTGTTACATGGGCACGGTCCGTGTGTGTTGGTAATGGGATTGGCACTCAGCATGCATTTCAGTGTGGCAGGGTTTGGCCCTCCATCTGAACAAGAATATGTTGATGTGTGTGTTGGGACATACATTGCCTTGCCTAGACTCTCTTCCACATCACTTGTGCGACGTCATGGTTTCCCCTACAGGGATCGGCAGGGTCACTCACCTCCATCTGCGGATGTTGCCTCACCCGTCTTCATCTCCCCAAATCCCTTGATGGACTCCATATTGATGAACTTGCTTGCCGTCTCCTCCCAGGTGTTCAGTTTGGCAGGAGAGTGCGGACCCCCACCTGTAACCATGGCCTCCCTCCTGTTGCTTGACAGGATATTACGGACCCTGAGACGGAGGTCATCCCACCTCTTCTTGCAATCCTTCACTGTCCGTGGGGTTGTTCCAACAGCGGAGACCTTGTGGGCTACCTCCTGCCAGATCTCCTTCTTGCGCTGCTGCACCTCACGCTTCAGGTTCTGCTCATTTATCATATCAGCATGTGTGGCAAGGGTGTCTGCCAGCATGTTCAATTCTTCATCAGAAAAGCGCTTTTTGCATAGGCGGGGGGTACTTTTCCGGGTTGCCTTCGAAATGGTGTATGGATTGCCACTGGCCTTTCCTGGAAACAACTGTTGGTTTGGGAGGATTGCAATGGATTGTGTTTTTAAAGATGGCCACCAGCCCATTTCCCTTTCAGATGCGATGACGTTACTTCCGGGTCCGGTATTACAAGCCCGGTATTAGCATGTTATTACCGGGTCGGTATTAAGGGGTTCCTCCTAGGCGGAGGCGGTATCGGCGGGTCCCGTGATGGCGCTATCGGGGGGTTGGAGGGCCTTTAGCGGCATGCCGGTATGGCCATTACCGGCATGGGGGTTCGTGCGTGGTCGTGCACTCGTAATCATCCGCTATTAGCGGCATCATACGAGCACGGACCAGCTCGTACCTCCATGCCGGTAATGACCCTGTTTTTACCGCGTTACTCGTAATGAGGCCCAGGGTCTCGGAGAGTGCAAAAACAATTAGTGCAATTGAAGGCATATCAGGAGATATAACATATTAGTCTAAGGAGATCAATAAGGGGTTCAGAGATTATTACACAAATGTATCCACTTCAGAGGAGAAAATGAACACTGTTGCTTTGAAGGATTACAGTAAGGATTGTAACTTAAAGAAGATGCACCAAGATAAGAGATTTAGTTTGGAAGTGGATATTACAGTGGAGGAACTGAGGAGAGTGACATATCGCTTGAAGGTAGGGAAATGTCCTGGCCCAGATGGTCTGCAGCTGAGTTCTACAAGGTTATGTAGTGTTTGAATTAATGCTTGCAATGCTGCATTCCTCAACGAGTAAAGGGATGCTCCCTTCAACGATTAGGCATGCCTCTATTTTTCTATCACTGAAGAAAGGTAGGGACCCTTTGAACTTAGGTAGCTACAGACCAATAAGCTTAATTAATACAGATAACAAAATACTAGGTGAGGCACTGGCTATGCAACTGGAGAATATGATGCCTGAAATTATTGATCCTGGACAAGCGGTCTTTGTCAAGAGGAGACATGCAGCAGCGAACATGCACAGGCTGATCCTGGCTTTGTGTGAGAGTCAGAAAATGTCAACAGATGTGGTGATCCTGTCTTTAGATGCAGAAAGGAACTTCCTGCAGTCGACATTGGAAGGCTTTGGCCTAGGTGAAACCATGATTCAATAGATACAATTGTTGTATTCTAAACCTACAGCCAGTGTGAACACAAATGATTTGTCTTCAGATGGATTCAATCTGGGAAGAGGTACAAGGCAGGGATGGCCACTTTCCCCACTGCTGTTCGCCCTTGTGATGGAACCTCTAGTAGAGTGGATCACAAGGGATCCACTGATTCGAGGAGTCCAATTCGGTAAAGCATTGCAAAAGTTATGGTTATACGCAGACAACATTTTATTGGTGGTGCAGGATGTGGACAAGTCAGTACCGGCAGCAATGAGACAAATTGATACATTCCATGATGTGTCAGGATGCAAAATAAATGGATAAAATCAGAGTCCATGGCGGCTTCAGAGACTTCTACCAGTCAACAGCTGAGTGACTATGGTTTCAAATGGTGTCCAGAGAGAATTAAACATTTGGGCATTTGGTTAACTAGGAACGTTGGCCGTATAATGGAAGTGAATCTGAAAAGTTTGATAGAGAACCTGAGGATTGACCTGGACAGATGGTCGGAATTGAGGCTGAGTCAATGGGGAAGGTTAACGCAATTTAGATGACTACAGCTCCACGTATCAAATACATCCTTATTATGATTCCCCTGTCGGCAAAGAAAAAAGTGATGAGGAAAATAAAGAGTATGATACAGCCTTTCTTGTGGGATGGAAAACAACCTCATTTTTTATTGTGGAAGTTGCAGCTACCATGTGAGAAAGGGGGTTGGGGTGTGCCAGAATTTACACATTATAATTTGGCATATACAGCAAGATACTTTTTTAAATATTTTTTTTATTTTTATTTGTTTAGTTGATAAACCAACCTTTCAAATTTACAAAATGTTACAATTCATTTCAAGGAAAACAACTTGAATCAACAACAATATTAAAAACAAATTTAAAACAACCTTTGACAAATATAAAGTCTAGTTAAATTGTTAAAAGAACAATGAGAAGTGAAGGAAAGAGATAAAACTTAACATCTCAGCGTTACAGAAAAGAACACCAAAAGAAAAACCAATTCAACATACAACACGACAAAAACGAATGTACTCCAACAAAAATTAGAATAATAACAATTTGCACTTGTAGAAAGTGTTTAGTACTTTCTTACATCAGTAGAAAAATAAGAAATTCTAAACATACTATGTTTGGGGGAATATCGCATCCAAAAAATGAACAGTCGCAACTTTTACAGCCAACCTAGGTGAAGAAAAAATGTGTGGCCAAATATCAGACTCAGAAAGCGGATTGAAGTCATCAAAGAAATTTCCAAAATGATCTTTGCGTAAAGAGTTTAGATAAGGGCAATAGACCAGACAATGCTCCAAAGTTTCTTTTTGGTTAGGAGTTTTGCAGAAGCAACAGATATTTTCATCCTTTCTAATTAGTTTCCTCCTGGCCAGAACATCTAAGGTTGGCCATAGATTTAAACGAAAACGGAGAAGCTTATTGCGAACAGTGGATGAGGGAAATTTAAGCAAGCAATCCGCCGTAGTTCTGTAAATTTTGTGACCAAATGTCCTGCGATCAAAATCTTTATACCTCAAATAGTTAGATTGATTAATGCACCAGTCATGCTGGTGGATCTTAATTTTAGCACGAGTTTGGTTGGTTAATAGTAAGTCAAGATCTATTGAGGCATCCGCCATGGCATCTAAGGTGAAATTAAACCAACTTTTTGAGAAAATGGTCTGTCGGGACAAAAGGTGGAAAGCCACCTTGCCCAAAATATTCAGATGGGATACAGATAATAAACATTTTTGCGAAAAAGCACAACATTTCCAGATGACATGTGAATGCATTGAAAGAGAGCCTAACTCAAAGCGGATAAGAGGGAGAGGAGTGCAAACCAGAAGATGCAACACTTGTTTCCAGAAAAGAGCTTCCAGTCTATCCCACCATGCCTCATTTCTCAGAAGTGTTGATTCTGCACCATAAGTCAGGATCAGGATGACCTTTTGATGGTAGAAAGATAAAACATGTTTTATGGTGAACTTGCCAAATTTTCCCATAAGATTTTTAGCTTGGGAAATTAGGGAGCAAAGTTTACCTCGCAAGTTTGATTCGTAGTAGGGATTTGGTGAGGAAGCTGAGAATATTAAACCAAGATACTTGTATTGCACAACTTTATCAAGCGCAACTTTATGTAATTTCCATTTATATGATTTAACCTTCGCACTAAAGTGCCATTTGGAAATCAATGTTTGAGTTTTATTTGTGTTTATGATGAGATGATTCTCGTTTGCCTATGTTTCTAGGCCATTTAATAAATGCTGCAGTCCTATCGGAGTTTGAGAGATGAGCACAAGGTCATCGGCATACAGCAGATATGCAATTTTATGTGAACCCAAAGATGGTGCGTCGCTCTGAATGTTGCTAAGGGCCACCCCTAAATCATAAATAAATAAATAAAAAATTGTCGATGCAAGGATGCACCCCTGTTTTAAACCTCTTAACGTGTTAAATTTTGCAGTCATTGCACCTGCCGTAGATAGTCTGACCTGCATGGAAGTGTTAGTGTGTAACAGAATGATAAGAGCCACTAAAGATGAGGGGCATTTGTATTTAAGCAATTTGTTGTACAGCAGAAGCCGGTCAATTGAATCAAAAGCGACTCTAAAGTCTACAAAGGCTAGATACAAGTTCTGTTTTCTGACTGCGTAATCGGCCTGAAGCATATGCAAAGATATGATGTTAGGTATAGTGCCCAGACCGGCAACAAAGCCCGTTTGAAGGGGATCGTTGAGATGCTTTTGCGCAGTCCACCTATTCATCTCCCTTAAGATTAACCGAGAGAAGATTTTTGCTGGAGCATCCAATAGTGCAATTGGCCTGTAACTCGAAGGCTGTTTCCTGTCACCTTTTTTATAAATAGGGACTATGATCGAATGGGTCCATGTGGGTGGCAGGATTTGAGTTTTGTTAATAATAGAAAAAATGTTAAACAAAATTTCCGACCAAATCGCAGGATGCGTTTTTAACATCCTATTAGATAAGTCATCCGGACCGCATGCCCCCGACTTGCTGGCTTTATTGATGAATAGACGGATGTCTTCTATGTCAAAATGTAAGTGAAAATTGCATGATGGTTTAACAGATTCTAGAGATGTACTCCCATCAGGGATTTTGTAGAGGTTGGAAAAATATGCAATCCAAACAGATTCCGAAACCTCATTGGCTTGGGAAATGACTTGACTCCCTACGGTAGCTTAATTAAGCAGCGACCATATTCTTGCTACATTTTTAGTGTGTACAGCGCTTAGCATGAGCTGGCCATCTGCCTGATAAAGCTTAGCACGTTTAGATTTGAGCCAATTTTTATATTTGGTTTTATTGTTGGTTAGGACATTGTACCTAGTCTCAATGGGGAGATTCAATGCCTTGCGTTTTAGCTTCCTGTACCACGTTTTTCGAATGTTTAATTCAACATCAAATACATCCAGTTTTGGGGTATCTATACCATATTTATGAACAGAGAGAGCCGAAGAAGTTTGAAAGGCCTGCATCATATCAGAATATACAATGTTATTCACCCCATCGCTTGAGCATAATTTGACAAATGTATTATTCATACAAGAGAGAAAGTTAGTCAACACATTTTCTGACCATCATAGTCTGTTTCCTGCATTATTTAAGATTAGAGGGCCTTGGGGGTATTCGTCTCTTGATATTAATGGGCCATTATGATGTGACCATTTTGCCGTTAATTGTTTGTGATCACTCATCATGGAGCTTATAATCTTAAATTCAACAATGTCTGGAAAAAAATTGGCATTAGTGTACACATAATCAATAATAGACGAGGTAAAATCTCGCTGCCAAGTTGAACCGGCGGGGATGTTGGATAAGAAGGCACCATTAAGTCTATATAAATTATGATGTTTCACGAATTGTAGCCAATTACTCACTCTGTTTGAACTGTTTTTAGGACTGTTGGAAAGACAGTCGAGGTTCAGATCACCTGCAATTAAAAATGTATTCACATCAGAATCCATGGTAATTAAATTGAGTACTTCACCTAGATCTTTTAGGAAACATTCATCCGTAATCCCCACCGGATTCCAGTATACATTTATGATGGCATATATACTGGTTCTTATTTGTAGATGAACCATTTGGATAAATGAATTTGGAGAAGTCCATGGAGTAAGAAAGAAGTTGGTATCTGCTCGTATCGCTATGAGTAGACCAGCTGAAGGTCTCCCACGAAGACTTATTTTAGCAGGAATAATATGAACCTCATAATCATCCCAGATTGGACAGGATGTAAGCCAAGTCTCTTGGAGCATTACGAGATGGAAGTTGTAAAGACCACTGACATTGTTATTTAATAAATGTGAATGACCTCTCGAGTTCCAGCTAAGTAATGATAAATCTAAAGAGGAATCAGGTAAGGCTAGTTAATGTCGATTGTACTGTTGATCTGTGAGATGGGAACCTTTCGTAGTCTGGGACAAGTTTTTGTACATATTTGAATTAATCGACTTGGGTTTTGTGTGATGCATCACCAGCTCACTTTTCAGGTCCGCATTCACTGTTAGATCAAAGCCCAAATCAAAGAGCTGACTTTTAGCCGACCAAATGGTGTTCTGAATAACTCTGAAATTCATCCAGATTCTAACTACATGAGTAGTTGATCAATTGCAAAATTCTATTAGTTCTATGTCCTCAGACCTGATGTCTTCCAGCTGTAGTAGATCAGAAAAGATGGACATTAGTGACATGCGGTTCAGTGCATATTGTGCACTTGGAGCCGGACGACATGACAAAATCAAGGCATAATTGGCCAAACGTTTTTGGTTTGCAAATTTGGGTAATGTAGTTTTGTCAATTAAAGTAGGAGCAGGAGTGCTGCTAGTCACTTGTTTAGGAACATTATGTAAGGCCACCTGTAATAGCTCAAGAATTTCAGGAGCAAGTTCTGCCAATAGCAAACGTTTCTTTTCTCCTGAAGATTCTTGATTCAACTGATGGTGAGAAACGTCATTACTTTGAATCTCAATTACAGGGGGAGGATGTTGAACCATTGGCAAACTAGAAGTAGGAACCTGCACAACTTGAATTTGGGACACACGGGTGTGAACTGCTTTGGGGGCAATAGCCTCCGGGACAAACTTGGATTTTAGCTCAATTGGACGCTGACCATCCATTTAGGCGTCTATGGCTCGTCTGATTTCTTGTCGGTGAGATTCAGTGATCAGACGTGCCGAGGCGTCACTTACAAGTTTGTCATCACTTCTCGTCGCACTGAATGCTCCAGATGGGGGTACAATAATAGAATTGGAGCCCTCCGCTTCTTCAATCGGTGCATCAAGAGGAGCGTAGGACGGGATAAATTTGGCACCGGTCTGAATATTAGAGACAGAGCGAAGCTTGGCTATTTGCAGATATTTTTTTGTCACAGCAGAGGAAGCAATTTGTGCACTCATCATGGAAGGTTTAAGATGTTTCAAGAAATGTTTTGTTTTAGATTAATGATTCTTCTTTGGCATTTGAAGATTTTCTGCTTTTTACTTGATTTTTCAACAACACATGGTTTATTATTTTCCCTGGAATTATTGGTAAATATTTTAAAGGGACTCTTGGTAGGCAATATTATTGATTTACTTGAAGTTTTGGCAATATTCTCCTTAATTACAGCTTTGATAGAGGGAACAGGCACTGATTTAATAATTCCTGAGATTAGCGGTACAACAGGCCTTACTGCAGGATTCACAAGCGATAAAGAGGCCACTACGGGTGTCTCTGTGATTAAATGCGATTTAGAGGTTAATATTGAAACACTGGGTATAGGTACAGAGACAATAGTGGGTGATTCAGGCATTCTTTACTGTAACAGTGCACTTGCGTCATTCTGCCATGCTATTATTTTGTCAAGTTGGTGAGTTTGGACCTGGAAATTATCGTTCAAAGATTCGAACAATTTAAATAAGGTTTGCAACACAGTGTTCATAGAGGTTAAATTAGTGTTAATCACATTCTTGTCCACGTCCCCATTCCCTCTGTTGCACAAGGCTGCTGGAGAGGAAGGGGGACGTCGCGGGGTCGGTACAAGATATGATACTTCGATGGCCGAACAGTCTACGCCAATATCTGAGAAAATGATCGGTGAGTATGAAATGTTATGTGTAATGCCATCAGAAAGCATTTGAGGCGAAAAGCCCGACTTGCTCATGCTCAGATCAATTATGGCTACATCTGCGCACGAGCTACGCTCAGGGCTACACTCCACCTCAGCGGGAGCTGAAGCCGGCATGTTATTCAAATATATACTATCAGACACTGAAATGTGGAAATTAGAATTACACTGAGGAGGATTCACAAGAAAATTGGAATCTGCTTATTCTGTTTGAGTACAAGGAACAACATGGCCTAGCAACACACTTCCAGTCACGCCCATCGGTCGGTGAACAAAAGCACTGATGGGTTGCTCTTGATGGCGAACATTCGCCGCTGGTGAAGATTGAGGAGTGTTGGCGGCCAGGGGGTTAGGAAAAAATGGTGGATGTCCGAAGCAAACGGTCGCCCAAGTCCAGGTCGTCCACCTTGACCCCCATGTTCTATTACGGGTGTAGAACAAAATGCAATAGTTTGTTTTGATCTGGGGGCAGTTGACATGACATTTAAAGATGACTTAAACCCACCTGGTATTAACGTGACAGGCATACCTGCTTTTAAAGAAGGGAGTCTGGATTGCATCTTGGAGAAAGATAGAACTTACTTAAGGTTTAAAAGGGGCACGGGTGGATGTAGAGTGGGGTGGCTCGCAGCTCACTAGATAGCTAGACAGCGAGACAGCACTACTCAGCTGAACCACTCCTCTGAACGAGCGCGCTGAACGCACACGCGCGGTGAAGATAAGGAGTCAGCTGCAGTTGGAAGGAGGGACCGGCAGCAGGGGGGCAGGCTGCAAATGAAACAGAAAATACCGCAATCACTACTTGGCGGCACGCCAATTACTGTCTTACAATGAAGCGGCCTGATGTGGCACGCCTACCCAAAGTCAGCAGGGGGGCGGGCCAAAGTCCAAAGTCCACACGTTGAGGTTGCTTGCAATGGTTCATGGGGCAACAGACAGCCGAAAGAAGCACCGGGGAACAGGGCACCACAGCGAGACCACAGCGAGACAGCACCACTCAGCTGAACTACTCCTCTGAACGCACACGCTGAACGCACACGCGTAATGAAGATAAGGAGTCAGCTGCAGTTGGAAGGAGGGACCGGCAGCAGGGGGGCAGGCCAAAGTCAGCAGGGGGCAGGCAAAGTCCACACGTTGAGGTTGCTTGCAATGGTTCACGGGGCAACAGGCAGCCGAAAGAAGCGCCGGGGAACAGGGCACCACAGCGAGACCACAGCGAGACAGCACCACTCAGCTGAACCACTCCTCTGAACGCTGAAGCACTCCTCTAAGATACTTACTTCCCTTCATTGAGGATTCAACAGATGTTTGGACACAGGCAGAGACAAGTAGGTCTACGCCACTTTCACCGAGGGCACTTCTGACATCTGTAGATGCAAGTGGATGTAAATCTTATCCTCCAACCAGGTTCTTGAGGGAGTGTTTGCGTAGCTTTGCGAAGTCAACCAAAGGGAATGTCTTCTATTCCAGAAAATCACCACTATGGTTAACCCGGAGATTACAGTAAATGGGAAGATGCTGCTCTCGGCAAATTGGTACCTGAGTGGTATCCAGTGGCTTGGCAACCTATTTTCGGATAAGAAGAGGATCACTTTCAGGAATTTGAAGGCAGAAAGAGATCTGGAAGACTGCACATATGCAGAATATAAATAATAATATTAATAATAATAATAATTTAGCATTTGTATAGCGCTACGAACCCTCAGGTATCTGAGCGCTGCTTATTATTGCCCACGGTGTGTGGTGCTCATTTATCGACCTCGGAAGGATGAAAGGCTGATTTTGGCCCTCAGCGATTAAAAAGGATTGTTGGTGAGAGTATTCCAGAAGGAAGCAAAGACCGAGTAGAATGGATGAAGCAATTTAAAATGCATGCTTATATTGCTTCAAATGTCTACAAACACCTGACTAAATACATAAAAGTTAACAAAATACTAGTTGATGAATGGTCAGTGGCAATTGGTACAGAAATGAGTGTGGGCAGATGGGACCATTTATGCAGGAATGTATGCATGACATTGTTAAACCTTGGAGAAAGGACAAGGCTGATCAAAATTCTGAATAGAGTTTCCTGGACTCCACACAAACTCCATGCAAGGGGTTTTCTTGATTCTGAAGTGTGCTGGAGGTGCAAACACAGGGTGAGTTCATTTGGACATGTGATCTGGGAATGCAGCGGGTTGCGCATATTCTGTGAAGAAAATACATTAACTGTGAACAAGGTATTGATGCTAGATATAGATTACGATTTTACAACCATTATCCTAGGGGGGAGGATTTAATAGCGGATCTGTCATACTCACAGAGGTGTTGGTTATTCTGGGCATCACTGTGTGCGGAGAAAAGTATACTGAGAGAATGGAAAAATCTGCAAGACCCCTCTGTCTCTGCTTAGCTAGAGGATATGAATCAAATGTCTTCAATGGAAAGGGTGATTATGTACAGGAATAAGAAAATCAACATCTACGAAGGTGTATGGGGCGATTCATGGAGGGATGTAATTGAACTACTATCTCTAACTGAAGTCTGGGTAATTGCACCACTGCCATTGACTAGAGGTATAGATGTATATTAATGTAGGTGTGAAAACGTGGAAAGGAATGTTTTTTTTAAAGATGTTGTTCTGTTCAATGTTCCTTTGAGGAGGGGTGAGGGTGGTGATGATGTTTATGTATTTTAAAAACGTTTTAGCTGTCATCTGTTATTTATTTCACAATAAATATGTGAATACAAAAAAAGAAAAAGCATGTGCAAGGCCAGTGCATATTTCCCTCCTAAACTAGAACAGGTTCATAATGGTTAGAGCCCGCGAAAGCTCCCTCAACAGACACCCTGCACAGCACAGGCAGTGACAGTTCAAGTTTGACTTGCAAAGAACAGGTACAGCATGAGCTCTAGATCGATGCAGCCTGCTAGCTCCCATGCATGTGAAGAGCCGTCTTTCATATGACCCTCTAGACCAATCGGCAGCTCTTACCAGTGACTATGTGCTGGCTGGGGAGCGTGGCACTCTGCACACCTGCTTGCTTTCTGCACTTTGTCTCGTCAATAGCTAATTACCAGACTTACTTGTGTTGTGGTCAAAGGGCCAGGGGACGTCTCCACTCCCAGGTCTGCCCAGTTTTCCCACTAGCCAATCTCAGGCTGTCCAAGCAGGTCAGAGGTGACAGCAAGTCGGAAGACTGCAGGACAGGGCAGTTTTGCTGGAGCATATGTGTCCCTTTAGATCACACGTGCACTACTGGCAAAGTTCAATTGCACCCATAGTGAATTATTAGTTGCCTGTCCTGCCTTTAAGGCACGTCAATTTGGAGGGTCAGGCCAAATTGCTAGTATGACCTTCCAAAATGTTCAATGTGTTTCCTATTTTTCATTGTACGTTTAATTTTTGAACTCCATTTTCTTATCAGAAGATCCACATAAAGCTTTGACAGGTTGGGTGTCATCCATTTACCCTCGGCGTGCACATATTCTCAGCCAGCATGCTCCTCTTGGGGTTTCAACGTGCACTGGTTATAAATATACTGGCAAAGATAGCAAGGCTTGACCAGTACAGTTCAGTGTTGCTTTGAAAGTTGACACAGAAAATTGCAAATTAATTGGGTATCGTTAACTTTCCACGAAATGCTAGATAATGCTTCCAACTGTGAATTCACCCAGATAAAAAGAATTTCAACTTTCAAATAGTGTGTGTGCCCAAAATAAAGTTTATTTATTCACAAAGGAGTTTTAAAGTTGCAGGAAAAAATATGCATCACTTAGAGTTAAGAGCAAACACTGCAACAAATTAATTGCGGGGGAGCAGTACTCCATCAGCCCTTCCAGCATCTTTTAAGAAGTTATATCTATAGGGTTGTTCAAGCTAATGAAAATGTTTCAGAGTAAATGTGCTGCAAGCTCCATACACTTTGACCCATTCTGAGATGATGTGGATACAGGCCTTTAACTGTTTGTTGCTGTCCTTTCAGGATGCCCCTACACCCACCCCTGCTCCCTCCTGGCTCATGCTCTGATGCTAGAGGTTGCAGCAGGGTTCTGTCATGACGCTTGACTTACCTGGTATGAGTGCTCTGGTTCTGACCACATTGTTTTGTCAACAATTTCTCCTAGTAGGCCTCTCTGCTTTTACCATATGCTGTGGGGCTCAAAAACATGTGTCAATAGGCAATGGCCCTGCTCCACTACTATGTTAGAGACTCCTAGAAATGAGAGCACTGGGATTTGCAGCAGGGCACCCCCTGATTGCTGGAGGACATTATGCAGCTACTTTAACACAGATTGGTTTACATTTCTTTTGTAATTCATGAAAGCAGAGGGGACAGAACCTGCTCTTTGGTGAACCCTGCTGGTCAGCACCTCGGCAGCCACTTAGTGCTTGCCTTAGCTCTTAAGCAAGGAAAAAAAGAGAGAGTGCCTTGTTGGGTGCCCAGCACCTGAGTAAGGACTAAGTCTGGGCCCTGCTATTTCCAAGTATGTTGCCAGTTTGTGCCATGGTGTGTCCTGGAGAGAGAGAGAGAAAACTGCTGCTGGCTCTCTGATGTGTCGCATCGGCCCGCTCCAATTTTCTGCTCGTGAACAGGCTCTGTAGTGAGAGAGATGCTGCCAGGCACTCACGTATGTCCGGCGAGTGTGCGTGGCTGAAGGGATGAAGCGCTGCCTGAGCACCGTAGATTTCTTCTAATACCATTTCCCAGAATGTGATTTCACTGAATCAATTTCACCGAAAAGGGTAGGGGAAATGGTATATGTGTAATGAATAATAGGTGGGGGTGTGGGGTAAGGGTGTACGTTAGGTTAGGGAGAGGTGAGGGGATTACAGAGGGTCTCCCCTGTATTGAAAAAATAAAATAACAATTTTTAAAAAACGAAGATGTATTTTTTCAGTTAAACGGATTCAGTGAAATCTCCAGTAGGAGAAATTATTCAAAGAAATAACATACATCCCCTGCCACATTGCCACATTGTCCCCAGTGCTGCTGGGCTGCCATACACATTCCCATACTGTGATTTGCCTCTCTCGTTCCCTCATTGCTGCTGATGTAACCCTCAACATACTTTTGTGAATGCAGCACTCCAATGATGATCACTGCAATCGCTCAAGCTTTGATGTGAGCAGTTACGTGTCCAGGGAGTGGCATAGGGTGGCATGTGCTACCCTGGGAAATGTATTGGGCCACCCCAGGAGCCACCTATTATCCCAAACTATGACCATTATGTGTGTATGCCCCACTTGGGCCACCCCAAGCAAAAGATTCCGACACGCCATGTCAGCATTCTCCTCTCTCTGTGTGCTTAGAAGACTGCACCATTGTCCAGAGGCACTCCTGTGTGCCAAAAAAGCACTTCAACTGAAAATTTAGATCGGTCAGTCCACCTGCCAGTTTTCACTTTATATCCGGCTCGCTCAACCCCAAATTGGTGCACAATCGCAGCCAGTGCTTGAATAGAGAAAGGTTCTGTGACATAGGGCCTCATTACACGTTGTGCGGTAATGGAATACCGGTACCGGTAAAGATTTACCGGTACCGTTAATTCCCTAAGCCAATCACGACCCGGACCCACCGCTATCTGCGCACCCGTTAATTACGGTGCCACTAATAGCGGCAAGGCCGCGGGCGCGCGACCCCAAGGCCGGAATTAGCGCCATGGCGCTAATACCAGGCCATCACAAGCCATGCGGACATGGTATTAGCGGCATGTAAAACACCCAAAAACCCCTTACCGGCATGGCGCTAATAACGGCATCGAAAAGCACCCGTTAAGAGAACTGATCAGTGTACCCATCAACTACAGGTGGACACAATCAGCACAGGTGCATGCAATGGAGACAGGCAGCACAAAAGAGCACACCACACCCCTACCCACACCCCTTCCCACACCAAGATGGTCCCAATAGCAGCAGCATGACATGACAGTCTTGACTACATGATAGCAGTGCAGCACCAACAACAACAGCCCACACCAGAGGTGACCCGTAACAGGTACCCATTCCTCACACCATACAGGCAATGCCAGCGATCCACTAAGGAGGTGGCTCCCAACCCCTGTACGGAACCCACAGAACCAGCAGGAAGAGGACAACAATATTGCACATCCCCGTACCTGCGTCGTGATAGAGCTGGCAGTCAGCCTTCCAATGACAGTGCTCCGCTGCCTAAGCAGCCTGTGTGAGGCACTCCTGTACATCCGTGGCAAAGTGGCAAAGATAACCAAGCCATGTGTAGAGCACCAAAAAATGTGCATATGTTGGAATGTGCCAATGCCACCTGAAATTGACATGCAACCACCAGAAGAGCATGATGGGGATGTGGATGAGTACGGGTGGAATACCCCGGCAGGACTTGCAAGAGGCAATGCCAAGAGGGCACAACGATGTGCGTCAGCATCTGATTCTGAAATCCCATCAGGCACAAAGGTGAAAAAGCATGGATGGAGATGGATATTGTTGCCCTGGTGCATGTTTGGAGTACCATAAAGGACCCTGTCCGAGATAAATGACACATACGCAATGATGGAGACCACGCTTGGGTTTCAACTTCAGAACAACTGTGTATTGAACAGAATGTGATAATAAATGCAACACCCCAAAACACCCAAATGCACCCTTACCCCCTCCCCCCCAAATCACCCAAATGCACCCTTACCCCCCTGCCCCCCAAAACACCCAAATGCACCCTTACCCCCCTCCCCCCCAAAACACCCAGGTGAGTCTTATGGTATCTATAATGTTTCCTGCACCACATGTGCCACCTGGTCCTTGGTGGAGCTAAGCATCAGGGCCCCCACCGACATTGGGTTGCTGTGATGCGGGGTGCCTCAGGTTGCGCAGGGAGTGGCACAGGGGGCTGGTCTGCTGGGAACTCGCTGAGGAGGAGGTTCCCGGTCGATCCTGTGTTGGGGGTTGGTGATGCTGCTCCATGATGTCCCCAATACGTAGAATGGCCTGGCGGAGTTGGCCCATCTCCTGGCATATCCTGTCAGTGCAGGCCTCCATGGCCTCCTTTGTTTGCCCAGCATATTTTTGGAGGTCATCCCTTAGACGGCCTGTCTGGGCCACATGCTGGGCGACCAGCGCAGCCATGTCTTCCTGCCTCCGGCTGATGGTTGCAAGGTCTGCCAGGGTGGTAGGTGCTGCTGGGCTGGACGGTGCGCCCTGGTACATGCACCCGGCATCCGGTGAGGACAGCTGAGGGCTCCATGCACCTTCTACAGTGAGGGTGTCATGTGCTCCTTGGGTAGCAGATCCGGACGTTGCCCTCGGACTCCCCTCAATGGACCATATTGGGCTGGGGTCATGGATGAGTTGTAGGACGTCGATTGCGTCCTCCTCGTCACTGGCCGGTGCGGTGGCTGCTGCCTCCCCAGTGGAGCTGGTGGCTGCGGAGTGCGTGCCCTCCGTGCTCATCTCAGCAGTGATGGGGCACACTTGCGTGGGTTCGGCTACAACAGGAGCCGTGCCCTCAGGCTGTGATGCAATGGTGCTCCTGCTGCCCTTGGCCCTCTGCAGATGGACTGTCCTCCCACTTCCCCTGGAGGTGGTGGCGGTGTCACCCCTCTCATGCATTCTGGCTTTTTTGGCTGCTGGGGGAGTACGTGCTGCGGTGCTTGTCTCTCCAGTGTCTGTCGGTGATCCTGTGGAGGACATAAATAGGGTACATCATTGTTAATGGGTCTAGGTGCCTCATGCAGAATGTTCACGTCATGCTGCTCTATGCATTGGGGCCTATTCATCAGTGATTCTTGTCATGGGGATGTCGGGTTGGTCATGCATTGATGGGTCAGTATTGCACATGTATGTGTGTGGCAGGACCAATGGCCTGGTCATCGACACGTGTTTGGGGTACCCTCTCACCCTTCACTGTGCATTGTTTGACGTATTCACTCACCTCCATCAGATTAGATGGCCACACCATGCTCCATGTCTCCGACCCCCTCTATGGCTTCGACTCCGATGGTGGAGGCACATGTCTCCTCCCACTCCTTCATCTTCAGAGGTGATTCTGCGCCTCCTCCTGTGGCCATTGCAAGGTTGCGGTTGACTGATAGGATATTCCGCACACGTAGCCGGAGGTCGTCCCACCTCTTGCGGCAGTCCTTCACGCTGCGGGTGGTAGTGCCCACTGCACTAACTTTGCGGGCTACTTCGTCCCAGATGGCCTTTTTCTTGATGATCGCCTCCCGGCGCATATCATTGGTGAATACGACCTCTGCATTGGCTGTAAGTGTGCTAGTCAGCATTATGAGCTCCTCTGGTGTGATTTTCTCTTTCCGCTGTCGATCAGAGGATTTTTTCAGGGCCTTTGACATCTTCAGGCAGTCCTGGATGGTTTTTGGTCAGAGTTCTCCGGTAAAATGTCCTGGATGCAGAGAATGGCAATGGATTGTGTTTTTAAAGATGGCCGCCGTTCTCTTTCCTGTTCCTGTGCGATGACGCTATTTCCGGTTCCGCTTTTTAACGGTGTCCGCTAATAGCGGTGACCGCTATTAGCATGTTGCGTGAGGGAGGAGGTGCTATCAGCACTGTGGTCGAGGCCGGTAATGGGCATTTTGTGGACTTTTGCAGCATGGCGGTAATGACATTTACGGCATGGCGCTATGCTCGTGTCCGCGAACTCGTAATGGGACGCTATTAGCAGTCTTTTGCGAGGGCGGACATGCTAATAGCGCCATGCCGTAAAATTCCGATTTTTACCGCACAACGTGTAATGAGGCCCAAAGTCTCCATAATGTGGAAACACTCATTGAGCAGCCGGGACAAAAAAGCATAAGACCTTGTGAGCTCACATATGCATGGAGTCTGAAGCAGGGCTTTAGGTGGGCCTGGGCTAGCCTGGAGCCAAGCCCCAGCAGTCTCTGAGATGGGCTCCCGAGTTGGAGCCCTGCTGGGGCTCACTCCTAATAGCCCCAGTCATGCTGACTGAGAGCTGCACGGTTACATGGCTGCCTGCAGGTTTCAGCATTTCGTATCAGAAAAAAGAAAAGGCATCACACAGACACCTGAAGTCAGGCGTGTAACAGAGAAGAGCTTCTGCTAAACCACCTCTGTGATTTCTCTTTATTTATAAACAGTTGTTGGGCTGGGTTGGCCAGCCTCTCCTTTTGTTTCTGAGTAAAGAGTTAACATGCAGCAGGAAGTCCATTAACTGTGCTGGGTTAAAGGTCTTCCACTGCGTGTTAGCTCTTTACTCAGAAACAAAAGGAGAGGCTGGGCAGCCCTCCTCCTTTTTCTGAATAAAGAGGCATCACTCAGAAGCCAGCCATTGCATTCAAGGAGTCGTGTGGTTAAAGGGTTGTCCGGGAGGGTCAGCGAGTCCTCCAGGCATTTCTTTAAACACAGCTCTATGTACGCACTCGTAGGCCCTGCAGCCTAACGAGAGCCACCCCCTTCCACTCCCCCCGCCATCCCCTAAATGTAGCACCCCGCTTACAGCTCTGGTCTGGTCTGGTCTGGAGTATGGCAATTAGAAATGTGTGTAATGTAAGGCACAGGCGGCCCCTGCCGCACATCGGGAGCAGTGTGACCACAGCTTCTACCGTCTCCAGGAGAGAAAAAACCGAAGCCCTCGCTGAAAAAAGGAAAGAACGAAAGAAGGCCAGCTTTCTCTGGCAGGCTCCTCTAAGCCCTCTGTAAGTTTAAGGCGGCCCACGAGGGTCTGTCACAAGAGGCTGGGAACACCAAAACACTGCAAAAAAGGTTTACATGTTGCATACATTTAATGCATGTAGCTATATTTAACGACCAAGTGCTAGTATTTAATAATATTTTATCGCACTGTATTTAGGATTTTTTCATTACCGTTATTTATTTGATCTAAATGTGCTCAGTCTGTTATAATGCAGGTATGTAGTTCCAAATATTGCACACAGAAGTAGTTTGTGTTGGGAAAGTGTTGTTTTGGGGCATTAAACGCTTCTACTGCTGTTTACCTGCATTCATAATCCAGACACATTGGGCTGTACACGTTCCAACGTCCTAGCCTTCCCCTCGCCCATGAAGCACGCCATGCATGACCTCTGCGATCGCCACTTACCGCCAGCATCTTAAGGATGCATTGAACATAGATATGTTACCTGCTTTTCATCAATTGACATCATATAACGACATTTTCTCAATGACTGCGGATTTATATTTTTTAGTTTAGAACTGAAAACACGGATGTGTGATTCTTCAGGAAAACATTTGGGGTCAAAATTAGACTGATTTGGACATAAGTGAATGTGACCTTTTATCCCAATGTAGAAAATCTGATACCGTGATAAAGGAAATATAGAAGCTTCGGAACATTCCCGAAGCACATTCTGCTAAGCACCTGTTCCAAAACAAGCCTGGCTCCCAAACATCTCCCTGCCACTAGAGCCTCCAAAACTGGGCTAAACAGTACACCATAAACCGTGCATTGATGAAAACAATCAATCCCCCACATTTGCCAATGCAACCCACACTATGTGTGCGTGCATCCCCAGGTATGTGCATACTAGGAGCGCTCTATGCATGCTTTGCACTCCACATGCATGTGCATATAGAACACACCATGCATGTGTTCGCCACATTACAGACTTTAACTTTTTGTAATTGGCCATCTCTCACGTGCAAACCATGTCTCTGTGCCACACTCGATCTTGCTGACCTTGAATTCCCTTTTTTCTCACCTCTGGCCACACTATGCACACAGCCTCACACACCTGCTAATATTCAATTGAAAGAACTGCTGTACAACTAATGAACGGGCCACCTGATGCTGGGACCAGCAGGCAGGAAACCATCCCTAGATGCTGCTGTTTTGTCCTCCATGTAACTTGTCGTGACCTATTTATAAAACCTTTTAACAAAGACCATGAGTTCCTGACTGTCCCTTTCAAACCCAAAAAGGGAACCAAACCCATCCTGTTGTTAATAACAATGGATGCCGGATTGTATCTTGATATCCTTTCAATATTTAATTCCCAAACTGTCTAAAAACAATTTCATATCGTTATAATACACGGAAGCATACAATCTAGTCAGTAGTTGTCTTACTTGTATTACATAAATGACATCATTAGGATCTGTAATACCCTATTACAGCAGTCGTTACTTCTTAATGCGGCTGCCTGAGCCCACACAGAGCAGCAGGATTCCAGCTGCCCCTGGAATGCTTGGTTAAGTCTATGAAAAGCTTTTCACATTGCTTTCTTCTAAAATAACTTTCTGTCACCCTTTAAAACCATGAATTGATAAGCTACTATGCATGATTGTATGTTTATTTCCTGCACTGCTGGATAGTTAATCTCAGGGCAGGAGGACTCTATCGGCATGTTGTTGCTTATTTTAAATCACAAAACAGCTTTTATATATATTTTGTATTAAACTAATTAATGTATTTTTGCAGCATATTAGAAGCTGCACATTGGTGTTTCTTTTCTTTCAACCAGATTGTACATTAAATATATACATCAACAACTCTCTTCTCTTGCATCAGAATAAGCAGGAAACCACGTCTTGAATGATGTACTGTAAGGAATTAAAAAAAAATTCCTCACCACTGTACAAAGGCATTATAAATCACCTTGGAGTTCCCCAACCATACAAAGGAACTTGGCCTTTGGCTTTGTTCCTTTTTTAGTCACAGAGCTTGGTTGTGACTTTCACTATCCTTATAAAGTACGCTAGGCAGCACATTATTGCACATAACAACTTCAGACCTTGGCTGAGTAATTGTTTCTGACTTCCGAGTTACCCTACACGCCCATCTCAGTAGTAACAGTTGCGACCAGCTCATCTATTCTTGCGCCCTTTGAAATCCCTCTTTTGGGCATTTAATAATGCTTACATGCACCTTAGGGCCTTACCCTTGGCCTTACGGGTACAACAAGCCAGTGCATGAAATCAACTCACCAGCAAACCAACACGCACAGACCCCAGTTCTCCTGGTTCTGGACCTATCCTATCTCTCTTCCCTCACTAAACCACCCACCCTCTTTCTGCAGAGCCGCGTAAGCGCCAGGAGACCATATCAATGGTCACGTTGCACGGTATAAGACAATATAACATAACCTAACAAAACATGGTTTTCATTTCATTAATCATTTGAGAAACAAGGTGTATAGAACCCCTGAGCCACACAACCATACAACCTTCTCCTTGTCAAAGCTGTACGTAATTTGCTTGCCGGGCCACCATGTCACAGCTTGCATGGCTGTCCATGTCCAGAGAGATTAGCATCATTGTTTCTATGTGATCACTTGCATCTGTAAAAATAGAACATGTTAATATCGTACCTCCCTTTCTTGAAATTTCTCCTTTAATGGTCCCCATATCTTTCATTCCTTCTGGACTGATAGCTTCCCCAGATCATTGATTTAGCTTCCCACCTGCTCTCCATGTACGGCCACCACTATTAGTAAGGAATGTCTTATCTTATGTCACTGGGTCTTTACACCACTTGCATTTCTTGGCACTTATGACTTCTAAAAGAGGAGAAGGGCTGGGTTTGGTTGCGGGAAGCCTCTTCTAGTGAGGAAACCAGTTGGGGTCCCAAGGATTAGTCCTTAGTCACCTCCTCTTTACACTAGCCACTGCGTCCTCATAACCTGATCTCCTCCTTTGACTTTTACTAACGGCAATGTGCTGACGAAACCCACTTCTTTTTCCCTTTTCCTGCATCATTGAACAGCTATTCACTCGCATCTCCATTTGTTCTCTGCCATCAGTCAATGGATGGAAACCCACTTCCAGAGGTTAATTTTAATCAAACTTTGAAGTTATCTTCGTCCCACATTCCATCTTCACACCCAACCCCTCCCTCCTTTTCACTTGACCTTCTCAACATTTATGAAGGCTTTAAACCTGGTGGGTCCCTTTGATAGCAATCTTCAAATTCAACATAAAAAACAATCTGGTTTCCGCAGTTTTCATGGCACTGAGAGTGCACTGCTTGATCTAGAGACCCATATGCTATCCAAGTTAGAGCTGAGCAAATCGGGGCTGATGGTACTCTTGGATCTATCGGCGGCCTTCGATTTGCTGGATCACAAGATCTTGCTTGATCGGATGGCCACTGTAGGGGGACTCTCAGTAGAAGCGATTAAATGGCTAAAGTCCTTTCTTGAGGGTCGTCGTTCAAGAGTTTACTGGGGTGAAAACGCCTCGGAAATTGAAATCTCTACCTGTGGAGTCCCCCAGGGGGCATGTCTCTCTCCACTACTTTTTAATATATACATTGTCCCGCTGTGTATGGATGGTGAACCTGGATCTCTTCTTCTGTAATTATGCAGACGATTTTCAGTTAGCCCTCGAGGGGGACCCACGAAAACGATCAGAGAAAGCTGGATTTGGTCTATTAGACCATCAAGGGCTGGATGACTGCTAATTGGTTATGCCCAAACGCAGCAAAGACCAAGGTCATGCTCTGTGGGTCTCGGCATGCCAGAGGCAGTTTTATGATCAACGGTAGCCAGATTACAGTGATGTCTAAGGTGAACATCTTAGGTCCTTACCTGGAGGCCAGCCTAGATAGCGGTGCCCATGTGGAGGCAATAGTGAAAAACACTAATTACCACCTTAAAGTGTTGCAGCAAGTTGCCCCTTTGGTCTCTAAAGAAAACCATGTAAAGCTGGTCAGAGCCCTGATACTTCCATGGGTAGACTATTGTAATGCTCTCCTAGGTGGGTCAAATAAAGTAGATGTTCAGAAATTGCGAAAAATACAGAATGCCACAGTACGCATCATACATCAGATGAGCCATGCTGAACCTACGTCTGCAGCACGCAGTGATCTGCATTGGCTGCCTGTTTCAGCAAGGATCCAGTTCAAGTCGTTGACCATCTGTCATAGATGTGTCTTCGGTAATGCCCCGACATACTTTAAGGATAGGTTGAACATCTATTGCCCAAAAAGAAACCTTTGATCCACCAAGGCTTGCCGCCTAGAAGTTGCTCACAAAAAGAGACTGTGGAAATGGCTGTGCCTTCCATGCACTGGCAGCACAAGCCTGGAACGCCTTACCGGAGCTTCTGTGTAGGGAAGAAAACCACAGGGTGTTCACAAAATTGTTGAATACCACTTTGTTTGAGTAATACTGGGAACATGTCGGCTCACTTTCTCTGTGAAGGGAGCCTGGATGCCTTTGGGCTTTGGCGCAATATAAATCCATTAACATAACATAACAGTTTATCACATTTAGGACCAATCCAGTGCCTCAAGGCACTGTGCAGACCGCAACTAAACACTTCAGAATGAATAACAAAGTTGGTGGAACTTTATCAGGCCATTCACTTGAAGTCTACACCAGAAAGACATTGCTGGCAACATTTGTCGTTAGGTCATAGACATGGGAGTATTAGTGGATGAAAACCTATTTTAAAGAAGCCTCTTTTCACTAAATTGGAAGATCCATCTGACCCCCTTAATTTAGAAGTTAGGGTGGGCGTTGACTAATTTACCTCCAGCGAAGAGATGGAGGTAAATTGGGCCCCCACAAGCAAAAAAACCCTGGTAATACCAGAAATTCCCCCCATGAATGGGGAATGACGACTGTTGCCGACACCTGTAATATCGCAGCAATACCAGAATATCAGGCACTGAGTTACCTTGATGAAGCTTGACTGAAAAGCCTTTTTGTGAAGAGATTGGTAGAATTTTTGGCATCCAGAATAATGTGGGTCATTCATCATAATGCACATATTGCCTGACAAATAAACAGATATGGGGGTGCGATGGGTCCCTATCTGCTAATATCCTAAAAGGGGCTAGGGAACGATATGCTATATGCAGCTCAGTATGGCCAGCTTGACTTGTTGGTATTTAACTGTAAGCTGGACAAGGAAGAAGCTCAGATCACTTTTTATAGAGAATGGTCTCTGTACGCGTGAGACCACTTTAGAATCCTGACTATCAATGTTTTGCATTGAAAATGTAGAAGCTTTTGTTTGTTGTCCCCAGTTTGCTTGGGACGAAAGTAGACGGCTACAGGAAATACGATATTGAATGCATTGAGGATTATGGTTGGATGGTGAGGATTTTGTTATGCATTTTACGTTTTATATTTCTAATATTCGTAGGCATTTGTCAATGTGTTGCCTTTTTAAGGATGTGCTAAGATTTGCATGAAGTTAATGTTTTTTAGTGGTGAAATGCGTATTGATATACTTGGCTATATATAATGGGTTCATTAATGGGTTCACAGTAAAGATGAACTGATGATGGTGATGCATATTTTGTCTGGTGCATTTGTTGAAAAGGGCCTATGCAAAGAGCTGCATCCTGCTGTGCAATCTGCCTGGGACATCCTCCCAAGTAGGGTGTTTTGCTCAGCCAGATTCCTTGACCTGAGCATAGTGACAGTGACTGGCTTTTCCTGTCTTGGGAGAGGACGCTGCCTGGGGGCTGAGGGGATAATTCCATTGCTCAATAAAGAGACTTAACTGCTTTCCTGACTGATTGGTCTTCATGTCACTTTGCATCGGTTTCAATGCTTGCTGTTTCTTCCATGTCTTGTTTTCATGCACTTTCTGAATCATGCACTCTTTCTTTCACTCCCTCGCCTCCATTACCCTTACCCATCACCCTCTGGTTCTATCAGGCAGTTATTTCTGAATTGGAACAGAGGTTTGCCTATCAGAGGTCATATGAAACACTCAAATGACATTTCTAATGACCTCAGGTGACTAATGGTGGGGATGTTGCTATGTATTTATGTTTGATTTGGCACTTCTGTCACCCTCTTAGCTTTGCTGACCCAGACAAATGCCTGGTTATTCCTGGTCAAACTGGCAGCTCTGTTGTATGCTGTTGTCAGTGCTTTAAGTGGGGTAAGAAATTGAGGGGGGGGCCATCATTTGGGGGCTTGACTTCCATGATGGGCATGGCTGTAAAATTACCGTAGCAAGGTGCGAAAACAAATATATAAATGTATTTGTAAGCTATTTTATAACATAGAAATATGTAACATATTTCTAAGTTTATAAAAGATGGCTTGAAAAGTACGCAAACCATAGTAAGGTACGCACACAAATATATAAATGCTTACATTTATATATTTGCGTACTTCAAGATTGCTTGAAAAGTACACAAACCATGGTAAGGTAGGCACACGTATATATAAACCCATTTATATATTTGTGCGCCTACCTTACTATGGTTTGTGTACTTTTCAAGCCATTTTTTATAAACACAGAAATACATAACATATTTCTATGTTTAAAAAAGATGGCTTGAAAAGTACACAATTCAAGCCATCTTTTATAGAGCTTTGCCAATGGACAAAGCCTGAGGTTTCTTTTCCGACAAAGCTTTATAAAAGATGGAATGGATTGTGTACTTTCAAAGCTATCTTTACCAATCATAGAAATAATAGTTTGAATGTTATATGATTCTCTCCACCATGACTCCTAAAAACGCAATATGTCACTGCACCACTCACTCTCCCACCACTCACCAACCCCCACCTCACACAGCCTTGAGAAAGACTTCGGTTGAAATGCGCGTCAGCTGTTTTTTTGATTTTGTGTTTCACCACCCTGGTACATTGTGCCTCATGTGTTATGTTGCACCTGAACCAATAAATATCAATGCACAACCAAAACTCAGGACTGAATTGTGAAATAACTACCAACAGTACTGGAGCACCAACTCTTTGCCAGCGCCCCCAACTAACAAGGTTTTGTCAACCCACCCATCATAGAAATATGTTGCATATTTCTATGTTGATAAAGATGGCTTGGAAAGTACACAATTCAAGCCATCTTTATATATAAAGTTGAATGTATGTGTGTATATTTGTCCAGCTATACAAATCCACACAGTTGAACCGAATGCTACCAAACATTTGTCTGGGGTAAGATTGTAGTCTATGTTTGGATGCAAAAAATACACTCTGAGGACACATTCATTTACTGATGCTCACTCCGATTCACTACAGTATGTACTAGAAGGAGGCAACATTTGGAAAAGTGGTAACTGGAGTGACAGCCCTAACACCAGCAGGACTATGGGCTGAAAAATGCTTTGAAACAGGGGGGCGACCTGCCGTCAATATTTAGAACTTTGCAACAATTGGAATGCAATTATTGATTCTTTTATCGTATATCACTAAGACATAAGTATATTTTGTCTCTCTGAGAACCTGTGCGTAACATAGAGAAACACATTATGACTGATTAGTGTTAGTACAGCTTTTATTATTTAGCTGCACGTTTTTTTTTTGCACTCTATTTTTGATATATACATCTTAGACTTAGTCAGGACTTTTTAAGGGTCCATAAAAAAATACTATGTGCTTCTTTCATAGAGAACAATGTGCGAATGAAACAGTGACAACAGACAAAGAAAATACACCAGGAAATTAGTTTGTGTGCAACAGAGGGTAATTAGTAGCTAAACATTGTACATATATGCATTTTGCATGTTCAAGAATTTCTTCCTAAATCGACATACAGCATTTGTGTAATGCGAACCCAGTGTTGCGAATAGGGCTAAAATGGGCTTGGAACTAAGACAAAGCCCTAGTGCTGCTGCAGATTAGTATCCACAGCAGTAGTCCCTGAGGTGTGTAAGGTGTGACACTCCTAAATGCAGACCTAATGAGAGGTCTGATAATGCCAGGCGGAGGGGTCACCTAGTAGTAGGTCGACATCTAGATTGTGAATCAAGGCTAGTGTTCTTGGTGAGGATTTCAAGGGCATATAAAGGGCGACGTCCCAAGACGATTCGGCTTGATGGAATGGTAGCCTTCGTCTAGGGCCAGGACAAGGTCTCCCTAAATAAGGGACATATAAAAGATGTAGAGTTAGAAAAAAGGGGGGACTATGAAAAGCTAGGGTACATAGTTGTGAATATGTGTAGCCTCAAAAATAAAAACCAAATGCAATTGCGAGTGAATATGCCATGATCTAGCGAGGCACTGACCTTAATTGCGATCCTCGGAGTATGCTCCCACCCTGAGGGCAAGGGAGTGTTGGGGCAAATTGGTTTATCTCAGGCTGATTCTGGGGAGAATTGAGCAGCTGGGTAAAGGGGAAAGGAAGTGTTTCAGGATCGGTATGTCAGCCGGAAACAAAAGTTGAATGGCCCTTAATATGAGTGAATAAAAGTAAAACCAGAGAGCGTAAATTACCTGCTCCCACATGAGGCCCGGAGCGTATGCTTGGGGATGCAGCCATGGAAGCCAGATGCAGTGAATGGGTGGACGCGTGTGTCTGAAAGAGGAAAATGGAAAAATGGCAGTGGAAGCATGACAGCTACACGTGGTCACACGCAGAATGACCACGGTTAGGGAGGCCTATGAACGGTGGGCCCACAGACAAGGTAGGAAGTGCAATTACCTGTGGGTGAGTCGAAGTAGAGTGAAGATAGAGTTCTCTGCAGTAGGGAATGGAGCTGCGGTTTCGGGTAGTGATCAGGGAGCCAGAGCTGTGTAAATGTGCGTACGGCGCATGTCTGCGGAGATATTGTTGCAGAACTGTGCGCATGTGCGATGCCTGCCGCGTTCCGTTGTCATGGAAACGGTCCAGCTGTATGCGTAATAGGACAGAGCTCATAAAGCAGAGCTCTGAAGTAGAAAACCAGCCCAGATAGGACTGAAAAGAGGTGGCGACATGAACGTTACTAATGTGAGCCCACTTCGAAGTTGAACAGAAGTGTGCCCAGTGTACCCAAGAAGGGGGCGCTTAGGACTGGAAAACACTGGGAGACACATGGAAAACAGTATGTCAGGGAAGGGCCAGGAAAAGAGGGGCACCTAAGGTCACAATGATGCAACGCAGGCAAGGGGACGAGACAGTGGGTACAGCTAGTGGTTCACATGTGGTCATCTTTAGCCCACCCATGTAATATGGGATCATGTGAAGGGGCCACTGGGTGTGGCCTCGTTAAGTCCTGTAATGGTGGACTTCATTTCAAAGATCCACCAGGACTCTTTGTAATTCAAAGCGCAAGTGGCATTCATGGTATTCAGCACTTTGTCTACCACCCACCATATCAGGTCATCAGGGCCATGCTTGAATTCAGGAAAGTGGGATACTAATGACGCTGTGTGTGTTCTACAGCGGATCCTCGACCTGTGTTCCCTAATTCTTTTGTTAATTTGCCTTTTGGTCTGGCCCACGTACCGTAGGCCACAGGGGCACTCAATGACATAAATGACGTTAGATATTTTACAATTGGAGAAAAGGCATAGGTGCCATTCTTTATTGTCTATAAAAAATGAAGAAATGTTTCTTGTTAGTCTGCAAGCTGTGCATGTACCACAGGGATGGTGTCCCCGAATCTCTCGCATATTCCACATTTCAGATCTGGTGGTCTTTTTCCCTGTTCTGGCGTGTGTAAGCACATCTTTAAGAATTTTGGCACGCTTAAGCGCCATTCTCGGTGCCAGTTCGTCTGGCAAACTCAATTGTACCAGGGGCCAGAACTTTTTAAGGAGTCCCTTCAGTTTCGTAGTGGCAGGTCCAAAGGTAGAGACACATGTCATGACTTCTTCATTGTTTGTGTTGTGTACTTTGGTGACAGTAGAGCCTCTCTGGGCGTATAGCATGCCCTCTTTTTGGTGTTTTTGAGGAGTTTTTTGGGCTATCCTCTGGATGCCCACTTCTTCTGCAAAACCGTAGCATGTATCATGTATATTGAAATGTTCCAAATCAGTGCAATTTCTCCGAACTCTTAAAAATTGTCCATAGGGAAGATTGTCTCATATATTTTTTGGGTGGTGGCTTCTGTAATGCAGGACAGTGTTTCTGTCTGTTTCTTTCTTGAATATGGTGCATTCCAGAAGGTTGTTTTTCGACCTGATGGAGAGGTCCAAGAAATCTATCTCAAGCTTGCTATTACTCATGGTGAACTTGATCTCCTGCGTTTGTAGGTTGATCCAGTTGAAAAAGGTTTTCAAGCTGTCACTTTGTCCTTTCCAGATGAAGATAATGTCATCTATGTACCGATACCATAGAAAGACTTTGTCTAGAAACGGGTTGGCAGTGGTAAGTACATGGCTGTGTTCAAATTCTGCCATGTAGATCGATCACTGCCATGGTGGGAGCAAAGGCTGCCCCATGGCTGCCCCACAGGTTTGGAGGTAAAACACATTGTCAAATGAGAAGAAGTTGTTAGTGAGGGATAGGTCCAACAGTTTTACAATGAAGTTAGTAGGTACCCTCCTCTGAGTCATATGATGCGTGAGGTGAAGTCTTATACATTCTACTGCTGCATCTTAAGGAATATTTGTATCGAGGCTTTGGGTATCCATAGTAACCAATATGTCTTCCTCTTGGTTAAATGACTGATGTTCGAATTTGACTATGGTGGACATGGTGTCCCTGTATAGTTTGTTGGCTAAGTGGTTTGAGGAAGTGATCAATGAACTTTCCAATCGGTTCTAGGATAGAGTCGCAGACCGACACAATCGGTCTACCCGGTGGGGTTGTGTTGTTTTTATGAAGTTTGGGGAGGGCATAAAATGCAGGTGTTCTATCCTTGGAGTTATTGAAGGAGGCCTCTTCTTTGTCAGAGATCCAATTATGCTCCAAGGCAAATCTAGTGATCTCCCTTGATTTTGATTTCATCCGAAGGATCTTTTTAAAGTTTTTTGCAATTGCCTTCTTTGTTAAGGAGAGCCATAACCATTTATTTGTTTGGCTTTGTACTCTGAACTACAATGCCTCCTCCCTTATCTGCAGCTTTTATCACCAAAGATTTCTTGGCAGCAAGGTTTTTGAGGGCCTCCCGTTCCCCCATCGTGAAGTTGTGTCTTAGCTGTTGTTTGGAAAAGTGTCTGAAGCAAAATGTTCGATGTGTTGGTTATTCCTTTGAAATGTATTAAAACTGTATACAGTTCGAATTTGTTTATTAAAGCATTTTTAAAGGGTATTAAAAAAAACTAGGGAAATGGCAAGGTTACGGTTTACTTAAGTTCATTCACGAGAAGAGAGGACAATCAATTAATCTTTCTTGGACATTTTCTCAAAGGTGCTGAACCTATTAAGTGACTGAAACATGTGACACAAAAAACGAACATCACTTTGAAAAGCTGCATCTGATGCAAAGCGAAAATCAATATCAAGAGCTTCTGAAACACAACAGCAAACAGCAGCACGACTTGCCGACCAGAGGACAAGAGGAACTTTCTCCAGGGCACATGCGATACCGGAGCAAACTGCAGCAAGACTTGCCGACAAGAGGACAAGAGCAAAATCCTTCAGGGCACATGAGACACCACTCGATCAGGACACGGGCAACGCCGGGTACCCCAGTTAGTCTTTCATAAAGCTTTTCCGACAGACAAAACCTGAGGCATCTTTTTTGACAAAGCTTTATAAAAGTTGGCTTGGATTGTGTACTTTCCAAGCCATCTTTATAAACATATAAATATGTAAAGATGGCTTGAAAAGTACACAATTGACCCTTGGCGAACCTGGGAGCTTCGTGATAGATCACGGAGCCCCCAGGTTCACTGAGTGTCAAACATACCTCGTTGACCTGGGGTGGGGGTGGGGAAACAAAGGGACCAGTCAGTTGGACAATCGTATTGCTATGTAGTTTCGGTGTATTTCATATCGTTTACATATCCACCACATTTATCGTCCGTTATTACATCGATCAGGTGGTTGGTAGTCAATTTTCCCAGAATGTATAGTTCTCCTTCTATGATAAAACATTTAGCATTGTTTGCCATTTATTAGTCCTGGCTGATGCACGGTAGACCTTTAGTTAGTTTCTATAATTATTTTTAAGGTGTTTTCTTTGTTTACCCCAATTCATAGTCATTAGGACTGAGTGCTCTATCTCCTTGGGATTCAGAGTCCTGACAGTATCCCACGACCAATAAAGGCGATTCCACTCAGCATTAGCTTTGATCGTGTTATCCATAAGCACCTCTGGTGATTTCATTCTGATGTTAATACAGGTGCATATCAAAGCTTGACTGCTGTGTTCCATGATTTATACCAACATATTGTCCACACATCTTATGGCGCTGGAGTCAATAAATATGTAATCTAATGTGGTCTCCAGCTTCGCCATATGCCAAGTGGGGTTGCCCGAGTTCCCATAGCCCTGCTACTCAACATGACAAGTTTGTGGCTGGCCGTGAATCTCAACAGTTGTATATCCATGCTATCTCCTTTTTCCCATTTCAAGGTGGTCAATGAAATCTCTTCCAACCTATGTGTGTAAAAGCTGTTGTCATATGGCTTGCCGCAATGTTCATTAAAATCTCCCCCAATTTTTAACAACAATATTTCTTTAATACAGTGTAATATTGCCTGTAGATGAGATCCAACTAGTGGGTTATAGGTGTTTATCAGAAAAAACATGTCTTCTTATACTTTAATAATAGCAGCAGTTATATAGGGACAGGGTCTATGTGTATTTATTTAATTATAGTTAACAATTTTGTTATGTCCATAATCAATCCCTTCTTTGGATGGCCTCTGTCCCTTTGAGTGGCCTGGTTAATTATCAAGCTAAACCCATGAAGGTGGAACTTATTTCTAAGCCAAGTTTCCTGAAAGAGGAGTATGTTGTAGTGTTATATTGAGAGGTCACGCTTAACCTGGGTCTAGTGAAGACATAGGGCCTCATTTTGAGGTATTCGGTAGAAGGATAACAGCGCTGGTAGAGCTGCCGGCCCCGTTATCCCTCTACCGCCCCATTACTAGGTCTGATGGCGGGTGCCGCTAAGGAGGTCTGGTAAAACCAGGCGTCCTTAGCGGGACCCGCTAGCAGACCAGGATGCTAACAACGGGCCCGTCATTAACAAGCTCGTTGTTAGTATCCCCCCCATTCCCATTGAGCCCTTTGGGGGCTCAATGGGAATGGGGATGTACCGGGTCTGGGTTCCTGGAATGAGGAAATACCTGACCCTCCAAGGTCGGAATGGCCAGTTATTTCCCCATTCCAGGAACCCGGACCTTGTACCCAGTATGGGGGTAGCCATGTTGCTAAATGCGGCATGGCTACCTCCAAACTCGTAATGAAGCCCATAGCCTGGTAAAGGCAGCATGTGGATTTAACACTAGCCCTGATGAAGACTGGGTACAGGTCTTAACACATGTCAGCAGCTTTTATGTTCGGAAGACTATAATACAACAGTCTTGACTTTGAGTTCAATCACCTTGTTGTGCACATCTTTAAAAATAGAGATTTGAATGTTTGTTGGTACTTTGACTATATTTTCCATTACTGGTTCTGGCTTTGAAGACATATTTTGGGGGAGTTAAGGAGCGCATGTGTTTGAGTCACATGTTTGCAAATCTTAGGTCTCATTTCTCCATGCCAGTTTCATTTCTTGGCAAGCATATGACCAAAACCCTGGACTGAATGTTTTTTTTAAGGCTGGGTAAAAGCCATTAGCTTATTTGTTGTTTGTAAATTGGTGGGCTGAGGTGATCCTTATCATACAGCAGACATTTCCCTTATGGTTGTGATGCTGTAAGGCCATGCTGACATCTGGCACTTTGTCCTGTTATCTGAAGTTCCCTGCAATTTTTATCTCAAAACCTTGATTTTTTGTATTTTCCTCAACCCAGGACTTATAGCAACTTTATAGCAGTTGTAAATAACTGGTATACATAACTGGTATGCATGAGCCTCAAAGGCCTTTCCAGGTCTGGAGGCAACGGTCCTGCAGTAGCAAATTCATTTGTGAATTCTGCCCAACAACCAGAAACAGGGTCAGCCTGAGGCCTAAATGAAATTTACATGTGACCCCTGGAAACAAAGTGGCCCTTTCTTTTCAATTGTCACAGGTATTTTGCATGCGAAGCATAATATATATTTAATACATTCCATCTTGTCAACACACACCAAGTCCTTTCACTGATATCTTAATTTTGGCAGGGCAAAGTTTTTCTCATATCTTGCTTTCAAACTGCAAAACGCACATATAAAGCCATTTTAGTTTCAGTGTTTGAAAACCCTGATTTTTATGTAAAAGGGGCCTTTAATTTTCTTCTGCAAATGTGAAATAAAGGCTTTTGCAAGGAAAGATAGGCCTTTTGATTTCCAAGGCTTGACCATTCACATAGCCTTTCCATTTTATCACAACTCTTCCTTGTGTTACTTGCAGAAACGCATACAGTCTGCAGTAATAGGCCCATTTTCAGCATGGACATTTTTGAAGGCTGGCAGGTCATTTTTCCAGTGGGCCTTTTCAGTCATGTTTGTTTGGGCATTTGATTAAACCTCACAATATCAGCATCTTGAAATCTCTTGCAAGAGGTCATGGAATCTATCAGATGTCTGAAATTCTTTGCAAGAGGTCATGGAATCTTCTTGTATTCCATGCTACCATATTTCAAACCTGAGCTAGGAATTACTATTTCTCTTCTGGACAAGTGCTGATGGAAGCAATGCCTGGTTGTTATTCTTTAACTGCTTAAGGATCACGACCCACATTCTCTCCTCCTTAGTATTTTTGTTGGTTTGTTTATTTATTTCTAATGCGCACCAAACCCGTAGGTAGCAGGGCGCAGCAATAAGAAGATGCAAAGCTTACAAAAGTTTCAAAAAGTTCACAGTGTCACAGCATAATGGTACAGGTGGGGTAGAAGTAGGGTTACACACAGGCAGGAGATGGGTATCAGTGTTCAAGTTACAGATTATATACAAATCACAATTTTATAATACAATTCTACAAAAGTATTTACAATGAAGTGCAGCGTCAGCTAAATGTATCAATATTATATAGTCCGTAGTGAGAATCTGTCTAGACTTCAGTCAGGTTGAGGTGGGTGATATACCTCTTTCTAAAATGTAGGTAAGGTTGGTCTATTCTCAGCTCGTGGGGCAGGGCGTTCCAGAGTATGGCAACCTTCACAGGGAAACTATTGCCACCAATCTTGGTGAGCCTGAATCTCGGTACCACAAGGCAGTTAGTATTGTCAGCTCTTGTTGGCCTACTAGAAGTTCTTCTCATCAATTTGTCTGTTAAGAAGGTGGGGGCAGCGTTGTTTAGAGCTTTATGTCTCAGGGAGGCCATTTTTAACTGTATTTTATTGTGGGTAGAGAGCCACTTGTGTTGACGTCTAGTCAAAGCAATGTGTACTCTTTTGTTTATACCCAGTGCAGCTCTTAAGGGGTTATTTTGCAGAATTTGTAACCTTTGGGTAATTGCTTTGTTTGCACCACTGTAGAGGGTATTGCAATAGTCTAATCTAGAGAGGATTAGGGCTCTAGTCAGGATGATGCAGCTGTCATTTGAGAGAAATGGCCTACCAGCTCTAATAAACTTACATGTGTGGGCTGTAGTAGAGGCAAGCAACTTCACCTGTTTATCAAAGGACATGGTAGAGTCGAGGTAAAAGCCAAGGGTTTTTACCTCCTTAGAGACCTTGATGATGTTTACATCGATGGTAAATGAGGAGTATTCGTGACCTAATTTATTGATGTTAGCGGGAGTACCTAGGATTAACAACTCTGTCTTGTCAACATTCAGGCATAGACCGTGGGAAGCCATCCATGCCTGGATGATGAGATATACCCTAATCACCAACGCCAAGTCCTTGCAATGATCCCCAGAAAGCAGGAGGAGAATCTGTGTATCATCTGCATAATTAGTGTAGGTAATACCCAGAAGGTCTAGATCATCAAACAGGGGTTTGGTGAATATGTTGTACAGAGTGGGGGAAATGCAGGAGCCCTGAGGCACCCCACACAGGATCGGGGTGGGGTCCGCAGCTGCCGATGGAGAGAACACCCTCATGGTTCTCTCAGGAAGGAAGGATTCTATCCATTTGATGGATTCTGTGGAAAAGTGGGCTGCTGAGTCCAGGTGCCTGCAGAGGACCTTATGATCCACCAGGTCAAATGCAGCTGAGAGATCAAGTAGCAGGAGCAATGCTGTTTTCCCTTTATCTCTCAGCTCATCAAACTGTGTTTTCAAGTCGATCAAGGCAGTTTCTGTCCCATGTCGTGGGCGGAAACCAGACTGTCTGACCCCTAGACGTTTATGCAGCTCAAGGTGCTTCTGAATCTGTGTATAGGCGACTTTATCGAGACTTTTAAGTAAGAATGGTACCGTCGTGATGGGACGATAGTTAATAGCAGTAAGTGGATCTAAAGTTTGCTTCTTTAAGAGTGGTAGAACCCAGGATTGTTTTAAATTCACTGGGACAGAGCCGAAGGAGAATGAGGCATTGATCAGTTTAGAAATAAATGTGGAAAGGTCTCTAGCAGCATCTTTTATAATCTGTGCTGGGCAGATATCTCCTTTACAATTGGAAGGCTTAAGGGATAGAATAGTTTTTTCTACCTCTATAACAGATGTTTTGGTAAAGCGGAATCTATTAATCTGGGGGGTAGGTGAATCACTAGGTGGAGGGCTATTCGGGGAATGAGGTACATTTAAAGAGTCTTTCTTTAGTATTATTTTATTTTGGAGGGTGTTTATTTTGTTAGCTAATGCATGTTGGATATCCGAGCACCATATCTTATTTTTATTGCATATGTCAGGTCTAGAGATTGGGGACTCAAGTTCTTTTAAAATGGTAAATAATTCCTTCATACTTGAGATAGATTTGGCAATACGATCATTGTAGGAATTCCGTTTTGCCAGGCAGACTTCATTTTTGTAATGTGCTGCAGTCGTTGTGAGTTTGTTTTTGTTCTCAATGGAGGGGCATAATCTCCAGACAGTTTCACACTCTCTCTTCAGTAGACGTAAGTCCTTTAATTGTGGGGCGAACCAATTGTTAGGGTGGGCTTTAGCTTTACTTTTTCTTAATCTGAGTGGAACAATCTTATCCAATGTGGTGAGCATGATTTTGTTATATTCATGCACCAGGGTACTCGGGTCAAGATTGTCGGGCAGTGCGTTTAAGGTGGGGAGGATGGCAGGGATCACTTTATCCGCAGTAGTGTTCTTTTTATTTCTAGTAGGGCATGGTGGAGCGGTATGTATGGTCATTTGTTGGGGTCTAGTAGTTAGTAGCGTGAAGGACACTATAGAATGGTCAGTCCAGAGTTGTGGCATAATGGCGGTGATAATACTTGTGCAGTTGTGGTCGGCAATCCAGTCTAGGGTTCTACCCTTTATATGAGTTGGTTTGTTCACTTTTTGCGACAGGCCAAGTGCATTAAGGGTATTAGCTATTACTAAGGCATGCTTGTCCGCTGGATCGTTAAATCCTAGGTTGAAGTCGCCTAGCACCAGTAGTTCGGAGGTAGGTTTGAGATAGTTGCCAATTGTGCCATGCCAGTCTTCCTCAAATGTCCCAATGGGCCCATGGGGTCTGTAAATTGGGTGCATGGTAAGTGTTTGAGAGTTGTTTAACCGGAGTTTTAGAGTGAGGATTTCACATGATTGCAGAGTTTGGTCGGGGACTAGTCTCAAAGCTCAGCTCTCTCTAGATATGATGGCAATTCCACCGCCTGGGGATCCATCTCTGTCTTGTCTACAGATGGTCTATCTGTCTGGGATGGCTAACAGAAGCGCCGGTCCTGCAGCATTGTGTAGCCAGGACTCTGTTATGGCAAGGAAATCCAACTTACCTTCTGTAATCAGATCAGCAATGTCTATGGCGTGGGCCACAAGGGATCTCGCATTTAGAAGTGCTCCCTTAAGGGAGTGAGCCTCTGTTTTAGCTGAAATCTGGAGTGGAGTAGAAGTATTAGGGGTCCTAGGTTCAAGGTTTGTTGTCCGGGTCTGATTCATAGTGGTGCCGAGATTAGATGAAGGGGTAGGCCGGTTAGTAGACTTGAAGTTCATACTAGTGTGACAACTTGTTTTCTTATTAGTTGGTGCTTGGGATCTTGCAAGTGGTTCATGCAATATAGAAAGTCTAGCACAAAGTTTTAGATTTCTATTAGTAGTGGTACATGGGATAGCATCATAATCACCTGGACCCATATTGTGTAGATATTTAGGAGGGGCAAGGTTGGGGTTATGTGAGACTGTGTTTTGTTGGCTATGCGGGACTGTTTTCAGCATGGCTAGCGAAGTCTCTTTGGGATAATCTAAGGTGCTGGTAGCGAGGAGTATTGTTGCAGCCATGGTATGATAGGTGAGCATGGCGTGAAGTGGGCTAGGACTCAGGGCAGGTACTGGTCAAGTAGTAGGGCACAGTAGTCTAAGTGCGAAAACTCAAGTGGTATGGCACAGTGGGCTAAATACAGAGCTCAAATAGTAAGGCACAATGGGCTAAATGCAGAACTCAAATAGTAGGCACAGTAGGCTAGGTGCGAAACTCAAATAGTAAGGCACAGTAGGCTAAATGCGAAACTCAAATAGTAAGGCACAGTGGGCTAAATGCAGAGCTCAGATAGTATGGCACAGTAGGCTAAATGCGAAACTCAAATAGTAAGGTATAGTGGGCTAAATGCAGAGCTCAAATAGTATGGCACAGTAGGCTAAATGCGAGACTCAAGTATTAGGGTATCGTAGGTTGAATACATTGGTCAAAAGGTATGGTGGCACATAGGTAGATGCATGGTTCAGCAGATATGGCGCAGTAGGCTAAATGATATACTTGCTAACAAAACTATACTAAAAAGCATGTGGTCCTTATAAGTAAATGGAGCAACGTTGAATAAGCAGATTGCAATTCCACTCCTAATGCAAGTGGGCTGTACTTCTATTTACACTGCAGTTATAATTACCTTGGCACAGTTAGGGACGTGAAAGAAGTAAATGAGCAGTTCATGATATAGATTCACAGAGAGTCTGGGGGTGTCTGGAGTCTGGGCACGGTGTGCTTATTCACCACTGCGTGATAGGGGAAATCTCTATCAAAGCGTTGTTATTTCTTCTCTAGTACATGTCACTCTTATCTTGGGTCGCTTATCCCGATCTACTAGCGTGTCCTCCTTCCCAACAAATACAACATACCCCATCTTTATAAAGGTTTCAAAAAATATTAAGATGAAAGTGGCAATCTGCAATGATTTGCAATGTATACGTGATACTCTGGGATGACTGGTTTTGCAGATCTTTACATAGTCAATCTCCTCGGAGTTCAAGTCTGAGGAGATCAGGTATTAAGGCAAACAGCAAGAGCATGGCAGTCCTGTTAATTTCACCAACTCCATGAGAATGGAAAATGTCCTGGATTGGACATGCACAAGCAGGTCTGAGTGTCCTTATGCAAATTCTTAATCTGCCTAAGGCAACTGGATCAGCGCATCCACCACCTGCGATTCGGCTTGAGCAACTTAATTTCTCACTTCCCACACTGGTGATGAAAATGGAAGGAAGTTCAAAGTCCTCGTCCCCCTCTGAAACATATTGAGATGGCGTTGAGAGTAAACCTTCCTCATCCTTTTCAGGTTCTGGTTCTTTCCTTTTGCATTCTGGATCCAGTTTCTTTTGTATCCACTAGCCGTCTAAGTGGTTTTTCAGGAATCTTCCTTTTGTGTTATTCTTCTTTTTTAACCGTTTCTACTAAGCTCTGGATGTAAGCTTGAAATCTCGTGGGCGTTTCTGTTACTTTTGTGCCTTTTTCTTTGAGTGCCTAGTTTTTCATGCTTTCCTTTTTCTCTTCTACCATCACTGCTTTGGAGACTGTTAGCCTGTTGAATTGCCAAAGAATTAGCAGGTTTTGGGTTAGAACAGTTTGCACTAGTATATGTCTCTACTGTAAATACATAACAGTAATCTGCACCAATGCTCTGTTGCACCTGTCCTGCTTCATTTTCTTGGCCTTGCTCATTATCTAAGGCCTGAGTGGAAGAGTGAGGCTGCATAGGGGAGCTAATAGTTGCATCTGAGTTTCTGGCATCCAAGGTCGTCATAATTCTTTGGAGCAAGCCCTCAATACTTCCCAATAAAATATATTGGTCCTTCTGAATGCTCTGAATGTAGGGACTTCCTAGCTCTTTGGGTCACCTGGTGGATGGCGTAGATGCACTTATGCTAATTGATTCCTACATATCTGACGACAGTGGGTCCATCACCGGTGAGCCACTCAAGTCACTAGAAGTCAATAAGGAAGTATTAAGTGCCATATTTATGCAATTTGTATGTTGACTGATACTAGATTCCCCCTCGACCATTTGGGGATGGTTATTAATATGTGTTTGGAGACTGAGATGTAAGTCTAGAAGGGAATTATTATCAATTAAGGTGTGTGCCATTGGATCTTGTGTTGCTAAATTGTTTCCTTCAGAAGCCGCTTCCCACACTTGGGCCACAATAATCTCCACTGGCACAAAAAAGGCAGTCATTTTTTACCAGTTTCTGGGTGATTGTGCAGCTGTCCCTCATCATGCAGTCAGTTTAGAAAGTCCCAGCCCCTATAACAGGGGCTTGGGGATTTGTGTCAATATGCCGAATAAGAATGTATGATACAGCGTCTTACCGGATCTTCCTGGTCCAACATGGAACGTCCTCACCACAGCTGAAAGACTGACGACTGCACACTTCAAACGCACTTCTTTGCATGCATTATGCGTTGCATTTGGTTTTTGTACTGGGAGTATCCAATTACACCCACCGGTGAGTCTCCAGCGCCTCTGGCAGAGCAATGATATCCCCAGTGCCCACTGCCGACTGCACACTTCAAACGCCAGGCACACCAGCCTGTAAATAGCAATTTTTTTACAATCGGTGGAATGCAGGTGGATATACTCAGTATTAATGTTCCTAGCGATCTGTCCATGCTCGGGCATCAATATCGTTTTCATGATCTTTGGTTAATGTGATACAAATTATCCTTCGTAGACAACTTGGAATTATCTTGTCACTGCACATTCCCGGGCCATTTTACAATGTGATCTCCATGGTTACTTTTCAGATTGGTTGAAGCAGATGTGGTAGAAACTGCTGGTCGGGTCAGCCCTTCATGACATATTCCTAATCCTTAACCTTTTGCAGGATATAGTCATTACTTGTGGATCTCACCCATTACTCACTGTTCAGTTGCCTTCCTGTGTCTCTAACAATGTCTTTAACTGTGTCTATAATGGACTCAGCTTCCAGAAACCTTTTGGCTTCAGACTAGTGTCACTCTAGGTGGACAGTGGGCCTGGCTTTTCTTTCTCCTCAGTATACAATCAATGGTAAAAGAGAATTCCTGATGTCATCCATGGCTGGGATACTCTGGGGCCTCAAGGGCTGAAGATGTGAACCAAAGGGCTGTGATCTGTAAGCGCGCAGAGCTGTCCAACCCATACATATGTTCTGAAAGGTGTGTTGCTGCCTCAACATGCTAACATTTCCTTCTAATTTTTTAAAACTAATTTGTACTGGAGTACAGCACATAACAATATAGACAGTAACCACAGAGCTCATCATCATGTGATAGCTCTGTGTTATATTGAGTATTTATTTTATACATTTTAAGAAAGGCTAATCCCAATTATACAATCCCACTCCATATTTCAGGGAAAAGAACAGAGAGTGAGTTATTTAAAAAATCAAAATGTACTGAAAAGACTTAGATACATTTTAGAGACCTGGGACTCCAGCTTTACACTGGGGCCCACTTTAATATGGTATTTATAAAATTATACAAAACGGAATTTGACCTGCCTATATGAATCTCACTATTATAAATCCACAAAGGCATTCACCTTCATTCTCAACAATCTCCATATAAATAGGAAGTATTATAATAAACAATAGCCATACTAACAATGTTGCATAGCATGGCATAGCATGGATTTCTCTATGAACATTACTAACATTTCAATGGAACATTTCACATAAGGCAAATATGGTTAAACCATTTGATTTTCTCTGACATCAAGACAAGTATGGTTCTATAGAAATTGACATCACTTGCATTGGAATAAATCTACCCACTAACTCCTAGCTATATGCAAGGTAGTGAATGTTTTATGTATGCAGAGGCCACTTGACATATAAAACTATTGTTAAGCCATTTACATACAAAAGCCAAATTGTTTGCATTGGCTCCTGTATGTTTGCATTCTTAAATACTGTCCTTGGGAATCTGCATGTTCTATTCTTAACTGACATGTACACAGTTTCGTGCATGTATGCACACAGTTCTCTTTAGGCATGTGCATGTGACTTTCATTAAACCAGGATTCGTTCTTTCATTTATCTGTGTGTGTATGGCTTTCCGTGCACCTGAATGGATTACATTCTATTCATAAATATGCATAGTTGAGCCTTTCAGTCTCTTTATATTTGGGGGCTGGAGATTTACTATTCTAGAGTAATATTTATTTAGTTGAGAATTCTCTTCCCATCCACACTACAACTGACACTGTCTAGGCATTGACAGACAGGAGGATGCAGAGGAGTTGCACAGTTCTTAATGAATGGAATTCATTATTTCAGGATGCATTTCGTCACGTACACATCCAGACTACACTATGGCCTAGACTGGCTGCATCGAAGCATGCTATCATCCCAGGCGATAGTACTAGCTTTGCAAAATGACCCACCATGACTCAACACCAGTTTTGACCACTAACTATATTTGTAAATAATACTTTACAAAGGCCTTTTCCCTTCCCAGATTTTATCCTGATAAAAGTTGGGCAATTTTAGGAAATGGGTAAGGGTTTTCGTTTGATGTAACTTTCTAGATTTAACTTCTGGTTCTGGGAAAACCAGTTAGTGACCCAGTCAGCCAGACGTCATCCTGTCAGCAAACCCTCAAATCTCATGCCCGCTTTGGAATCAGCCAGAAAGCACCGGCTGGTCATCCCTCTATGGGTTGGTCTAGCTTCCTTCTCTCAATGGACATGGCTAAGGTACTGGTCTGCCATATGTTAATAGTCAGTTCTCCGCTTGGTTCACTCCTGTCTCTTCCATGTCATAATTCAGACTTCTCTCCTTCTATGCGTATGTTAAGCGGGTCCAAAAGTCCTTGGTATCCAAGGGGTACTGGAGTCACTCAAACTAAACTCAGTGACAAAGTGGACAAAGTGCAAGGCAAAGTTCAGCTTTACTATCGTCCAAATAAAGCAGGGACAGCATACAAGCATAAAAAGTCTTGAACAACACTTTAAGTACCTTGGACGGGTCATGTGTGGCATCATACATCATAACACTTTTTCAAAACCTACAGGGAATGAGGATTGTTTAAGGGATATGGCTATATATGGATCATATAGGGGTTACACAGTTAATTTGGTAAATTATATCTGATGGCTCCAGCTGGGACCATCCCAATATTGATAAAGACAAAAATACATCAACTCTAAGAAAAGCAATTGACTGCCATACTACGTGGTGGTGTCATGACCCTAATGGATTTGATTGGTTGGCTTCTTTCTAACGAACCATGGACATTTGACAGGTCATCAAGATATGTGCCAGACAGGTAATAGGAGGAGAAAAGCTCATGGACTGTCCATCGTTCATAAAAAAGTGACCATGCCTCATTCCCTTGACCCTCAGCTCGGGCATTCTCTATGTACTTGACCATCGGTCTGTGTTTGCTTTCAGGGAGTACCACCTGTGTCCTATCTTCTGCTGGCACCCAATAAATAGTGTGAGGGGTCAGTAAGGCGAGGCGGCCAACTGTTTGTTGATTTAACCACATTTGTCATTTTATTAAGGAAAATATATTAAAAAATGCCTCACTATCCCTAATCGGCGGAGGATTTATTTGCCTAACCAAAGCTAAGGGAACACACTCTAACACAGGATAACTGGCCCTCACACTAAACAACAAATATACAAATAACATATATGGCAACGTACCATCACATGAACAACATTCACAATCTCTGACTAGCCTTCTAATTTCCTCAGTGATTTCCCTTCTCCAGGATTCAAAGTCACGTCTGTTAGTGTTCAACCAAAGAAAGAAATGTCTCAAATCAGTTTTTGATATTTCAATGTCAATTTAAAAGGCTGCTAGCCAAAGTTCCACTAGCAATTCTCTTCTTCTTGGTGAAATATCCACTTTCCACTTCCTCCAAATAGCACCAATGGTAATCCCAGCCATGATGCTTTGTCACCTTCCTCAAGAAGACTTGCCACAGTCCAAAAATACATGCAATATCCACTAACACCAGTGATATACCGTTCTTGATTAACAGTTTGTATTCTATTGGTTACAGTTGGTAATGGTATTTTTGCCAGGATGACTTAATAGGGCTGCTGCTTCAACTTTTAACAACTTCACTTCTTCTTCTTTTACTATGAGAACAGTCACCTTTGTCTCACTGTACTTCTTTTGGTTTGGACTACTACAATACTGCATCCACTGACCATTAAATATACCACTACTGATTCAGTACTTTGGCCTACTACCACAGCTTCAGGGATTTGTACTTGTAGGCAGGCTTCGAAAAGATATACTTCAAAGTACTTCAACAACTTCAAGTAGGTAAGACACTCTTCCTCTGTATAACTTTATTCAAATGGGGCAGCCTCGTTGCCTCTCTTGTCTGTCTGCCACAACAATAACAATTTGGGTTTGCCTTGAAGACTCATTTCTCTCTGTCTTCCACAGTCTCTGGCACTACAGGTTGTGTCAACTTCAAAATAGTCTTTCCAAGCAGCCAGTCTCCCTTCTTCAACTCTATCTGCACCTTTATGCAGTGATTAACCCTATTAATTACCCAGAGGCCTTGTTGCCAGTCTCTTAACTTCAGGTAATATTTGCACACTTGTATCTTAGGCCAATACACTGTTATGAATTCCACAATACAGTTAGATTGCTTCTTAACTCTGGGAAAGGTTGGTTTCAGTGTGAATATGGGGAGATGCTTAGCTTGGGCAATGCTTGTCTTATTCAATTGTTATACACTTTAATCTTCTTAAAATGAAAGGTATGCCATGTTATAATAAAGAATAGAATTCAGTCTTTCTTTGACATTCAGAATTCTTGATATAGTTTTCAGGGTTTAAAGATAGGTATTTAATTGTATTCCCTTGTGAAAGTAAAGGATAGAGTTCAGGCCTCCTTTGGGATTCACAATTGGGTACATGCAAACATTCTCTGATGTTGTTTTCACAAGTTAAACATTGTAAATCGTGTATTGTTAACGTTAGATATACGGTAATGGTTCCAGCAATGTTCCCTCTCCTTTATTATGGACACGCGACCACTCCTTCAAGCAATAACAGTATTCGAACAGCAGAACAATGGATTTTAGTAACTTTAGCTTCTCACACGAGTAAGGAGTTTTACCATTATATGTGAGTGCTACATTTCCATTGTTCAACGTCTACTCTCTTAAAGTCTTACGCGAGATAACCAACTGTTACCGGCAAGGCTTGTGCAATGTGTTAGAATGCCATGCTTCACTCACCGGCTTCTTAAACAATTGTTCTGCGGGTTGCACTGCTTTCCCGACTTCTGCCACAACTTCTACGGCTTCTGGCTCGCTGGGGATTCACACCCTTCTTCTGAAAAGGTGTCACCAGTCCAGCCACGCTGTTTGGGAGCTTCTTTCACTCCCGAGACTCGCAGCTTGATAATTACTTCTTGCCTCAGTCTCCTGCACGTCTGCAGCTTGACAGCCACGGCAATGAGGCTCACATGTGAAAAGACCTTTCTCCTGCATGTCAGCCTCTGCACTTCAGAGTTTGGGGGAACAGGACCCTCTCAGAACAAGCAGGTGAAATCTGCTGTTTCCACTTTCCGATGTCCCTCTTTTTCTCCCACTTCTGGTTAGTTTGCCAGCCTTGTGCCTTCTTCCTTCTGCTACTACTGCTACAGCTCACCTTCCAGTCACAAGTCCAGCTCATTCCACTCCTTCTAATGGCCTGCACCTGAGGGGGCTTTTATGCCTCCCAGGTTCCTTCAGGTGTGTGCTGTTAGGCTTGATTGCCTGACTACTACACTGCATGCCTCTTCAGCTCTCTTCCTCTTCTTAGTACTTCTAGGATTCAACAAAGTTAGTTTTTTCAACTTCTGTAATTTGGCAAAAAGCCATCAAAAGTGTGGGATTACAGGAAAAGTTAAACAGGGGGGTTTCCCAGTCTTCCTGGTCTGTTTTATCCCCCCAACCCCATGTGATCCTCCTGCAGTACGACTGCCCTAGGGTCAGGATCTGGAAGTGTCTGCCTTTCCCTGGCCACATGAGGAGGGTCCCAGATCAGATTTCTGGGAGAAATCATCACAGATTCATCAGGATAGCCCGTGTGTTCCAATTTATATATCAAAAATAATATCTTGACTGCCGTGTTGGTTAAACACTTCTTAGAGAAACAACACAGGTTTAACGAGTTTAAATGGACTGTGATCTTGAAAGTAACGGGAGGAAACAATAATATCATAGAAAAGAAATTAGCCAGGATAGAACAACAGTCAGGTTTTAGAATGCAAAGCATGGCTTGAACGAAAACATTGAATGGCACAATATAATATGCCCCCTGATGTTTACAATCTCACCCCTTGTTTGGTTGATCGCTGCCTGTGTTTAATAAACAATTAATTTCATCCCTCTGTATGCTGAAATATATCACTATTAGCGGTTGGGTTGTCCTTCCTTTTTAATTTATATACAGGCAATGGATGTTCTGTTTGCAATCATTTATGTTTTGCTTCTTCATCAATTGTAGAGTTGTAGACTTCACCCCTCGATACTAATAGAGTCTCATTCCAACCCAGGTGGTAAGTTCCCTACTTTACCACCATGGTGTAAACTCTGTTTACACCATGGTGGATGGCGGATTTACCCCCCATTCCAAGGTGAGTGGGGCGGTAAATCCCCAATCCCCATTTACCCTTCCCCATTCCCATAATGGGAGTGGGGAAGGCGCTAATTACGGCACCGTAAATTACGGTGCCGTAATTAGCGCCAAGGACGCTTAGCGCCTTGGTACTTAATGCCTGCTAAAAGCAGGCGTTAAGGTGGAAATCAGGCGTTAAGGGTTAACGGCGCCGACGGCGCCATTAAACCCTTAACGCCTGGGTTGGAATGAGGGCCTAATACATTCTAATATTGCAAATTAATTTCCCCCGCAGAGATTGACTCTGAGATGTTTTCTCTTTCCCTGTCCTGCTTGCCTTCCAAGATCAGGTGTTCATTAGACATTCCTGGGGTACATATTACAGGAGCCCCGTGACACAGGTTTTTTAATCTTTGGAGGTGCTTCACTTCTTGTGTCTAGATGCCGTTTGTCATTTGCAGCCACAGCCACTCCCGTAAAGTAAGTGCAGTGCCGCAGGGAGTTCCTGTAACATTATTTCTTGATTCTCAGGTGCTCGCAGAGGATTACACTTGTTTTCTTTGCCTGCAATTGAAACAGGTGCATTTTTGTGTCTTTTCCAAAATAGACAGGGTTGTAGTCTACACCCGCCTTCATTCCGGTATTAACCTGAATTATCCGCGTCTTGAAGCGCCAAGATTGCTCAAGTGACATATCAAAGAAGCGAGTGAGTTGATTTAACAGACTGTCCCTTTTCTCAGTTAACTAATTGCGTATATGTGCCATGTATAACACGGCAGGTAGAGATATTCCAATGTTATGTTTTGAGTTCTTGTCAGTTCAAATTAGGATCAAGAGGATCCCATTGGTGTCAAGCTGTAATGAAGACGCTTTTAGACACACAAGAAGAACTACAAGGTAACCTTCTGTTTTCTAGGGGCTTTAAAATGGATTTACAGTTTAGCCCATTTAATCTGAAATTGTGCGGGTATGATTAATGAATACAGACGCTTCTTTGCATGTTTTTTGTAAACGCGTGCATAATACTAGAATGTTTTTGAATGTCCAGTTTACCTCAATGGATATGTGGAAGAACTATTCCTGAAGGACAGTATTTGAGTGCCATTTCTATGAACGCTGCTAAATCTAAAATCCCTGAAGAATGACAACATTATGGGCAGAATGACAGAAACATGCTGGATCTAAAAACATGAGAATAGATCCTATATGTTCCTTCATGCACTTGTAATAGTGAAGGCAGCCTCGTTTGATGTTATTTAGTTAGTATAATTTTTTTTTTTTTATTGTGATTGTGTTTATTATTGCTCAAAGTCACACATAGGATTTGTAGTGAAGGCATTTCTTCCTTTCCTTCTTTCTATTCATCGGGCATTCATCACGTTATATGTATAATAGTGATGGCTTTCTATTAGTTAAAAGTAATTCTTTAAAGGTTCAATAATAATGAAACTAATATATGTTTCTACAATCAATAGACGGTTCATGATTTTCTTACACACATTGTATGAAATACTGGTTATCCAGGTTTGGAAAGATTTGCCTCTTCCTGGGAGTCTTGCAGTATGTGAGTGCCACCAACAAAAAATACCCTTTTCTGAGTCAGGCCGGCCTCCTGCGTATCGGTTTCTGGGTGTAGTGACTGTTTAAGTATAGTTATCTTTAAATTTACATTTTGCGGATGCAAGTGAAAGGTCACACTGTAGTTCTTGGATAAGCGAGAGTAGTGCTGTGAGTGTTTCTTTGAGTGTTAGCCGCTACATAGTGGCGTGCTTGCTTGCGGAATGTACGATGCATGCCTGCAGGTTGCACAATGATTCTGAAAGTGACTGGCAGTGCAAAGCAACCAACGCCTAGCCGCAAGAGTATCCGAACAAAGTGACTCGGCGTGGTGCTGTGTAGTCTTTTAAGAGGCAGCCACCCAATTGACTCCACATCTTTACACTCAGCCCCTCACAACTGCCTCTTTTAATTAAATAACCTGTTGTGCCTGAGGTAGCCAGTTCATGAAGAGATGTCAAAGGCCAGGCTTGAGGCGGTGTGCACAGAGCTCATTAGGTTTAATCCTCTGCAGCAGCGGTGGCAACCTGCTGTTGTGACATCACAGCACTGTACAATTGTACACTTCTCTAAGGTCACAGCAGTGAGCAGGCAGGCGTTGCTATTATGTCTCATGTAAATGCACTCCTAGTTTGTTAGGGATGGCATTTGGGAATTATCCAGGCATCAGCTTAAAGTGCCTGGAATTTCAGCGTAAAAGCAATAATGGCCTGCTCAGTTATTTTAATTTTTTTGTTTTAACTTTATTGAGCTGCTCTGGAGGAATAACATCTGGAACATTCTCTCCATTGGACATCAGAGAGAGGATACAATAATATTTGCACAGTGAAATGAAACACGTGACTTCTTGGAAAAACTGCCAGGGTTTCCTGAAATCGCTGCAAAACTTCTCAGAAAGTCAGCAGTTCACATGGAAACCTCGAGTGTTGGGTTTCTTGACATGTTATTGGCGCACATTCTTGAGAAAGCTTAAAAGCCTTTGACTTTCAGGGGAAACAGATTGCCGCCAAAGCGACTGCACCTCAGGACAAGGCGCTGGCCCTGTCAGGATAAAGAAGCAACAGTGCACAAGAACCTCTGGAAAGGTTGGACGCCGTCATGACGTTAAAACGTTCTGTGGGCTTTTGACTCCAAGTTGCCGTAGTGGCAGATTTAAGGAGGGAGGCCCCCCTCTCCCCCCCGCAAGATTGTCAGAGTGCCCCACGTGGTCGTATCATGGGCAGGGGTGTTACTACGTCTGGAAAAGACCCGGGGCTATGCTAATATCGATGTTGGTCCTAGTCACTACCGAATGCAACAATGGCAAGCCTTGGGGGAAGTGTTTCAAGTTCGCTTGTTTGCTGTTTGAGTTGTGTGTTGGGGGGGCGGGGGTGGGTCTAGATCTTTGGCTGTAAATCTTTGCTCTCCAAGTTTTGCTGACAATGTTAAGGTATGACTAGTAATATCTGACCATCAAGCCTGCAAGTAATGCTGGAAACATATATTTTTGTGAGTATGGGGCATTAAAGAGAATTCCTCGCAGCTTATTATGAGTACACTTGCAAGTCTTAAAAAATGTCTTCACGAATTCAACTTTTGCACTAATCACATTCAAGGCAGTTGTTAACAGAAGTGCGAAACCTTGGAAATAATAATTTGATTACATCTAGATTTCAAAGTGCAAAGAAAGCAACTATTTTCGGGAAACTTCATGTATCATAGACCTGTTGCATAGGGTGCTGTGGCCTGTGTCCTTGCTTCAGCGTCGGAGCGGAATGCAAAGGTTCAGTTACATAGCACTTACAATTGGAGAATTAGCTTGTATTTAAATCCTCACAATTTTGGACTAATAGGAATCTAAGTGCAGAGGCGCAGCCATTTGCCCAGCATGCCATAATGTGGTGAAGTTGAAAATCCACACGTTCCCCCCATCCACTCACCTCTTCCCCTACCAAATCACACTTTCCTACCTTGGAAAATCTCCACCTCTCCGATTCCCTTCCACCATATACTTCTCTTCCCTCTCGCTTCCATTTTCTCCCCCATCCTTCTAGGGAAAACTACCTTTGCCTCAGGTTTAAACACAAGCATTGGCAAAGTCAACAGGATTTCCCTTGTGTATTGTTATTAGATAGGCATTTTCCAGGCACTGCTATCATATGCCCAGGTACTCAGAACATTTTAAATCTGTTGCCAGTTTATGGCCCGATAGCACCATTATGTCAGTCCCGGTAAAATGCCTATTCCATGCCCACACACACATGCCAAATCTAATGGCTTTGCCAAACCTTGTTCTTGTTTGCTCTCTGGCAACTGCAGTGCTGGAAATGTTTGTCATGCTGACGTGCCTGCAAGGCAGGGAGAGACTTAAAGGAAGTACACATAATCGATGAGGGGCGACCCTCATCCACCTTATCCTTCAAGCATCTCTTGGCCTTCACCCATATCCTCACTCCCATGTCATTTTGCAGGCAGCATCGTTGTAGGAGTTGTGAGAAGTGGCAGATAAACTTGTTTTCTACATTCTGGGCTGCAAACCAACCAAAGCGACCATGTGTGCTGCTTGCTTGCTCCCCATCTGAAGCAAGGCACTGAGTAGGAGGCCAGGGGAAGTCTATGGGGGTGACAGGGATCAGAGAAGTTGAACGTTGGGTTAAGTATAAATGCCAGAAAAGACTGATCCTAAATTCACTGAGATCCTGAATCGCTTGATGTAGATGAACAGTTAAGCAGAGTACACAAAATACTATTTTGCCCATCGTCTTCATAGACATGTCCTAAAAACCACCAATTTCTGCGTTCAGTATGTTGAGGAAGGCCCAAATGCCCTGGGTGTGCCAAAGGTACGGGAGTCAAATGAAACCGGACTCAAGGACAAGATAGACGAAGGGAAAGGCCAAACCCAGCTTTATTATCATCCAAATAAAGCAGGGATAGCATACAAGCATAGCAATCTCAAGGCTCTTGTTGAGTACATACAAATCAACATTTTAAGTACCTTGGGCATGCCACACATGACATAATACAGACTCATACTTTTAGAAAACCTGCGGGAATGGAGATTGGTTAAGGGACATGGCTATACATGGATCTCATAGAGGTTACACATTTAATTGAGTACGTTATATCTGATGGCTCCATTTGGAGACCCCCCTCATTTTGATAAAGTTGAAACTACATCATCTATTCATTAGGGGGTTGGATGGCCTTTGACTAGATGGGTGCCATGACACTACAGAGTTTAATTGGTTTGTATCTTACTAACCAACCTTGGTAACTTGACAGGTCGTCAATATATAAGGCAGATGGGGCATATGGAGAGAGAGACCCTGGACTGTTCATTGTGCAAATAAAGAAGCTACTTCCCCTCATCCACAGGCCATGAGACTGAGCCATTACTTTGTACTTGACCTTGGAAGGTGGCTTGCGTCTGTGTGTACTTTTAGGGAGTCTTGCAGGTGCCCTACCTTGCACTGGCAGCTAATGAATAGCCCGTATTCTTCACTTAGGAGCCACGTGTTGGAGGGCCGTGAATAACCTGAAATGAACTCCTATGTAATGGGATTTTATCTAATTCTAACGTGTGTGTCATGTTTTCTGTTTTCACCAGGGACACCCTTGAGTTATTCTTCATGAAGCTTGTTGGCTTACTATTCTAGTGCACCTGGTAAACAAAGGACGGTTGTATTCATATACACCTTTAATTATTTATTTTTTTTATTAATTTGATTTAGTTGATACACAACTTTTCAAATATTTTCTAAACAAAATACATAACAAATTCAAGAAACTCACACATGAGACAAAAGAAAAAGGCAAAAGGAAAAAAGAAAAAAACACCCACATAAGAAGGGGGCAATTTCGGTTACACTTAAATTTTCAATACCCCCATAATAGACCAATCAACCAAATTAAAATGAGCCCTGTCACAGACAACTTGCGCCAGAATGTAGCATAATGCAAAAAAGCACCCCCAAGCTGCTTTGTCATTTGCTTTGACTCGCCGATCTTCCCTCAAAACAAGGACCTCATTTATGCCTAGTATCGTGCAAGTTATTTGTCCTAATGGGAGTCCTTGCCCCTTGGAAGGACCAGTCTCAAGAACTGTACTATTGCCAGCTACACTCTTTCTCTTGGTGTTGAAAACATAACTTGCTATTTGAGCTCTCCAGAGCAATGAGTGTGGAATACCAGTACATTCTGAAAGTCTTTCCCGAACCAACCTTAGGGACGTACAATCAACTAACAGATGTTTGAGAGTTTCCTTTTGCTGTACATCTTTACAATATTGACAATAATTCACATCTAAAGTAATCACTTTACGCCTATACACCTTTAATGATGTTGGGAGTATCCTGCTTGTTTCTGAGGAAGTGCTATCTTGTGCCTTTGCTCTGCTGTTCTCATCCTCCCTATCTCACTGTACCATTGGCTCTAATTGCTTGCTACATCTGAGCTCTACACAGATCTGTATTTCTGTGAATTCAGTCTTTCGAGTTCTTTCAAACTCTTGAGGCCTGGGCCTATTTAAAAACATGCTGCAACATCCATTTTAAACAAGATGGCTGACCTGTTATACTCTGGTTTCTATGTTCATGTTGCATTCAACGTATTCATTGGTTATGTTAGTGTTCTTCATGTTTTGTGGTTGCTATGTTAATATTGTTCATGTATAAATGCCTATTTGCCCTATTGTATGTGTTCTTCATGTGCAGTGCATATCTACCTCGTGTCTAGTGCATGCGCCCACTAATGTTGCAACATTAGCTTGACTATTCTTTCCATCTTCAGCTTAGATTGCCTCTATGTATTGTTGTCGCTGCCTGGGATAAGGGTGGCATGGTTGCCTTATTGAGTAACGCTTCTGACCTGTGCGATACCTGATTGGCGGTGGGGCAGGAGCTATGGGTGATGTATACACGTGCCTCTCAACATTCCCCACTCTGGTCGAGTCCTCAACCACAATTCCTTGTAATTTCCCCCAGATATTGGCAGGTAGTTACATACCCCAGAGACATCACAATTCACCCAATGCTCTGTGTAATTTGGGGATCTGGAGGGTACTTAAACTTTGACCCTGGGGGGGATTGACGATTGTCTACTGCTCGGGTATGGAGGAAATCATCAATTTGGGTGTACTCATGCATATGAGAATCCAAGTTTTTCACTAACTTCATCCCTACTGCCTTTTTTGCAGTCTTCGCGCATTGGCTTATTGCTATTCTTATAACACAGAAACCTACTAGTACTAGTATGGCTGCTAGAATTTTGAATGTACTAGCCAACCAGGTGGGTATCCATGAGAGCAGGTAATCGAACCAACTACCATCTGTAATGTCTTCCAATTCTTCCACCATTTTTGTGTACAGTTCAGTCAAAGTGGCTATGACCTCTGTGAGGGTCCCATTTTCCTCATCGTTGGTGGATGTGTATGTGCAGCAAGACGGCCTAATAGTTGGGCACACGCCACCTTCCATAGCCATGATCAAATCGAGGACATACCTGTTTTGAAGGTTCATGAGTCTTATTTCTCTCAACTTCTCACTTATGGGATTGAAGCCTTTAACAGTTGTATTTATAGTGTGCAACAGCTCCGAGTGGATTACTTGCAGCCATTTGGCATTCATATTAGCCTGAAACCTGGGAGTAAAGAGGGATTTAAAGAACATTTCTGTTCTACTGGACAATGTATGCTAATCTGGTATGTCGCCATACGCCTTGGCCATTTTTGCTGAGTTATAGTTACCCATTTTGATGTGCCTTTAAGGGGTAGGGATCTTTCTATTTCTGAGTTGCATGTTCATCCAGGGGAAATCACCAATCTGCACCTCACTCTGGGGCACTACTAATGTGGTGAGCTTATCACAACCAGGGAGCAAAGGCCTCTCCAATTTGGAGAAAGCTGCATCTGGGCTTTTGAACCTCAGGCCCAATAGTGGTCCATTATTAGTGCTGTAACTACGTTCATGCCAGGCACACCAACAATGTATCTGCATTCCTTATCATTCCCACCTTTACTGCCCCTTTACTCCAAAAGCAGAGTGTCACATTTTTCAGTGGTTGTATTGGAATTGGTACCCTCTCATTTTCCACCAAAGTGAGCTGTTTCATATAGACAGGCCATTGTTTAAGGCACTGGCCATTTGAATTCTGCACCACCTCTTTACCCTGCCCTAGAAGTGCCCATTCACCCTATCAAACCTTCCCCCTATCTGTCAGCAGTACGTACATGTCCTTTTATTTGTAACTGGCCTCTATTCCAGCACCCGGGTATTTCTTTTCGGTGGGCATTGCTACATTGCAACATTTTGTGATCTTCTATTTTAATCCCACCCCACCTGTCTGTGGTGGTGCATTGTCCATTACCTTGTGTTGTGTTTTTGTGCTTATCAGCATAATCTTTGTTTTCATAAAATAATCCCCTGTGGGAATCTGCTTTTGTTGCCCATACTATGGACGGTGTCTGGCCCTGGAACTGGCCTTTTGCATTACATAGTGCAAGGTGATCTAGACAAATGTGTTGTGTGCATGGGTATTTCTGTTGCTATGAACATTCTGGATGCACTCATGGCATAGGGGATGAGGGAATATACGAAACAGCTCTCAGCAGACATCTCTCTCCCTACTTTGCTCATGTGCTGGTAACACAGGTTAATGGACACATGGACAGAATCATCCATATACTTGCTCAATTGCCATGATTCTTCTAGCACACTTCTTTTGAATCGTTTAATCTTTGCAATCAATGAAGGGGATTCTTGGGGGTTAGTTCGACTGTCATGGCCACCGGGGTTGTTCTCATGTTTACCTGTATTATAAATGAATTTTTGTCTCAAGGCAACAAAAATAACAAAATAAAGACCACAAAATGTAAAAAAAACATTGCTACAACCATAATAGTTAGTGAGTCTACCTTCTGTAAATACCTAGGGCCATGTTTCACCCTACGTGCTAAGAGAGAATATCTAATCGTATTTAATGCACGCTTGGTTCTGTCAAAGAAAATGTTTCTGCCTTCTCTTTTAAATTAATAATTGCTTATAAGGAAAGAAATATTTCTACAAACTATTAATGCTCTTCAATTTTCTAACAATTATAGCAGCTTGTTCAATGATCCAGGTTCCTAGAATGAAATAAGGTTTCGATAGGAATGAGAGGATTTGATCAACTAAAGTATGTGTGCCTTGTTTAATTAAGGTTTATCTGAGAAAGATTCTCGAGCTAGAATGTTTTAATTAATTTCCTTTTATTCTTGCTGTTGCTCTTGCTGCCGATTGGCTTTCCTCATCGCTTGCATCTGAGGTCACTGAACTTCATCTTCTTCTTTGGGTTCAGTATCTGGGGACAGTGGGCATCTCTCCTCTGCACACCTTGACGTCATGGAGATGGATCCTGGCATGCCACCACCAAACTTTGACCACAGATGAGGTGACAGCTTCTACAACAAAAGGCTCTTCAAAGCATGGCCTATGCCATTTCCTGAAAACATTCCTGCACAGTATTCTCTCACCAGGGTATAGCTGAAGAGGTCTTAGTACAGTGTCAGCATTAGCCTGTTCATTGTCTTCAGCTGGGTTCCTCGTACCCACCTGACGTGTCTGCACCTGTTGAGATGTACATCTTTTAGACCCCGTAATAGCTGTCAAATAATCGTGCATGTCTTTTCCTAACACAGTAGCGGCACTCCCTGCATCAGTATGAGCCTGTGTGGGAGGAGCAAAAGGTGTGGGCATTCTGCATCCCGTCACCAGCTCATGTGGAGTCAGGTGATGGCCAGAGCCTGGCTGATTACGTAAGGCAATCGTGCCAATGGAAGGCAATGCAACCAACTCTTCTTTAGGGTTTCTTTTAGTTTGGCAATCCATTATTTTAAAAGGCAGTTTAGGCACCCACACATGCCATTGGCTTGTGGGTGATAGGCATATGAGAATTTGTGCCTTTTCACCAAGAGGATAGTGATGTGCTCGAAGATCGCATTTACAAAATGCAGTCTGTTGTCCGAACACAACATGACAAACACACACGAGCTTTGGAATACCTCTCATATGGCTAATTTTGCTGCACATGTGGCATCAGGGTTTGTGAATGGACCAGCTTTGATGTATCAGGAAAAAGGACATCCGACTACTAACATGTACCTGTAGCCATTACAAATTTGTATCATGTCTACATAGTCAATATGTAAATGCTGAATTGGTCCTGTGGGATGTGGTATTGCTCCTCCCACAGTTCTCAGAGTGTTCCCCACAGTAAACCTCTGATAGATTAAAAATTAATGATAATGTTTGGAATGTACTCTGCCAGGTTAGGGACAACCCGTCCTCAAAATCAGCACTGCAAAACATTCTCTGAATGTGTGTGATTGTTAGTGCAACTGCTCTAACACTAGCACTTCTTTCAATCCTTTTAAAAGTGGTCTGACATATGTGCTATAATCAAAACCCCACGCGCTGTAATAATTGCAAAGGCCTAGGAACTGCTGCAATTATTTCACTGTCCATGGCCTGTGTGTTTTCATGATTGCTTCTGCTCCCTCAGATGTTACCTTCCATACTTCATTTGATGTCAACTAACCCATATATAGGACCTTTTCCTGGCAATATTGCATTTTCTCTTCGTCCACTTTGTACCCGTTTTCTGCCAATACACTTCTCAATTTCACTGCATCTCTCCTGCACTCTTCCTCCATGGTGCTGCACACCAAAATGTCATCCACGTACTGGATGACCGCACTGTCAAGTTATATGTTTGCTAAATCCATCTGCAACACTCGGTGTAAGACCGATGGTGATTCACAGTACCCCGGAGGTAAACAAGTGTGTTGCAAGCGAATCCCATTGTAAGTAATACTGGCAAGTACTGGGACTCAGGATGTAAGGGAATTGAAAAGAACCATTCTTTAAATCCATCACTGTAAAATAGTTGTCTGTGGATGGGGTATTGCATAATATCATGGCTGGATTTGTCACTAATGTGAATTCTGCCTCAACAATAATGTTCAGGGGCAGCGATCCTGTATAAATCTCCAAGACCCACCTGTTCCTTTTTTAATTTGGTACACCGCCATGATACATGTGGATTCTGAGGGCACTAATATTCCCTGTCACATCAAGGTGGTAATAGTTTTGTATATGCCTTCATCTGCTTCCTTTGACATGGGATCTTGTTAAGCTTGTAGTGAAATACCCTCTTTCTGTACTTTCATTTTCACTGCCCCTACTCCTTTTAATAACCCGACATCATGTGGAATGCTTGTCCAGAGCGAGTTGGGCACATGCACCAAATCTCCTTGCAAAAAGGGCAATACCTTCTTTACCAAATACATTGTCTGGGGAATTTCCCTGTGTTCAATTTTCATCTGATCGGTGAGACAAATGCTAAATATCACTTCACCATCTGAGTACTCATCTGTGATTAATTCTTCTTCTGTCACATCGGTGTTACAAATGCTAAATATCACTTCACCATCTGAGTATTCATCTGTGATTAATTCTTCTTCTGTCACATCAGTTAGCCTATGTGCCTCGTCGAGTGCTATTACTGTACACAAATTTACTTCATTGTCATCTGTCCCATGCAGAGTCACTCTGGGTTCAGTGGCACCCCCTCTGTGCTTTCTGACCGTAAATTGCTATTATGAATTCTTGTGCATTTACATAATGGATCCCTGGGGTGTAACATATTATCCCCTGTTCAGTAAATGATATTGTCATGATTAATTTACTCATCAAGACTCTCCCCAATATTTTTACTGGTGTCTGGTAGGAATATAACAGTGCATAGCCAAGTTGTGTTCTCCTGTGGTTACGGGTAAGCTGTCTGTAAATTAAACCTTTGTCGTCACCCCAGATAATCCTTGTGCATCCATGGGTTACCTGACATGGGAAATGTTCCCTCTCTAGCACAGGATCAAGTAGCTCCCATATCTACTAAAAAAGAACATTTCTTGTCACCTATGGTCAACCCAACCCGAGGTTCCTCTTATAGGTCTGGTGTAATGGATAGGATGTGACACATCAAGTCTGTCTGTGGTCTGTCTATGGGCTATCCTACTGTGGGTACATATTCATCCTTGTCCTTGCAAAAGGATTCCCTCACACTACTATCACACACTGCATTCTAGGCGTTAGTGCCAGTGGCAATATTTTTCATGACCAATGCGGTCACTGCGTTCTGCTGTATTGGTGCCGGTGACTGCATTGGAGTTTGTAGTTGGCATCATATGCTGCTGGCTCTGCTTTATTCAGTGGGGGATATGTTGCACCCCCACTTGTGTCTATTGGCTGCCAATTCTGTTGCATCCCACCCTACTTCTGCATATGCATGAAATGTGCCCCATTTTCCTTCCCACTATTCCAGCACTGCTGTTCGGTTGAGGTGGCCCCCCCAAATCGTGGTTGTCCCCCTCCATTAAACCCTCCTCTTTGCTGAGCTGAAGATGCAAACCATCTGCCTCTGGGTGCAAACCCTCTACCTCCGGGGTCATATTTATACCCCCGCCCCCGTAAAGTTCCCATTTGGGCCTGGATGCACATGCTGTACTTCCAGCATGGCATTATTTTTTCCCGCGTTTGTCAACATAGTCCCTTCCATTGTTAATTTTCACAATTTCTTTTGCACCAACTTTGCTTTCTCTAGCTTCCTTTTCTCAACTTTCCTTCTGGCCTTTTTTAGTTTCAATCTACAAGAATATTCAATTGTATCTCAGACCATGGTTTTGCCTCCATTCCCTCAATGTTCTTTAATTACTTCTTCAGGGAGTCCCCGACTCAAAATGTGATAAAAATTGGTGATATTTTTGTCCCACGGTTCCCTAGTTTCTAGTCTCCATTTGTCTTGAACGTCCTGTATGTATGCTGTCGGTCTTCCTCAGGCCCCATTTTCAATGCCATGGTTGCCCCCATGTCTGATGTGTCTAGATATTGTATTCTCAATGCCCCCCAATCCTCTGCTCTGCAATTATTAAAAGGGGCCCCATCATGTTGTGTATTTTGGGTGCTCACTCCAGGATACCCAGCAAGCTTCCAAATGTCTTCCAATTACTCGCCTAATATAGCAGCAAACAGACTCTTTATGTCGCCTACTGCTAGAGTTATCCCATCTGTCATTCTCTCCAACTTATAGATCCACTTTCCCTTCCCCATTGTGAGTGATGGTACTTTATTGATCAAGTTATTTGTATCTGTCTGTGGTCAATGTATGTATTGTGTAAGTCCTCCCCTTTCTCTATTAAGGGGAATTGGTTCAGCCATGTGCCCAGTCTCATCGCAGCTGCGCCCCTTGTCTTTGGTACCATGTCTGTCATACTATGAGGGGTCAGAAATGCAAGGCGGACCACTTTTGTAGGTTTTGACCAACATTTGCCATTTTATTAAACTATAAATAACCACTAAACACCTCACTGTCTCTACTCTAGCAATGATTTCCTTGCCTAACAAAACTAAGGGGAAATACTGTAACACAGGGTGTCTGGCCCTCAAACTTAAGCATCAAACAAAAAGAAAATATATGGCACTTTAAATAACATCAACAGTTGTTTATGCAGTTCCTAAATAACCTCTTGGTAACCTGGGCAAACTCCCTTCCCCAGGATTAAAAGAAACCTCAGCTCCAATGTTCAATAAAAATAATCAAGGAAATCCCTGTAGATAGAACAGTTTAAACTGAGTTCTTGATGTTTCAATGGCAAAGTTACGTTTTGTCAACCAAAGTTCCAACAGCAACTAAGCTTCTCCACTTGGTGATAAGGCATTCCACTTCAACACAACAGCATCAATGTTATTCATGGCCATGATGCTTTTCCACAACTCCCAGTCGTTCAAAAGGTATTATCACTATTCAAAGCAAAGACATCTTATGCAAATGTTAGTGGAACACAGTTCTTGGTCAACAGTTATAATGTCTTTCTTTACAAGATTAAGTTTCACAATAGATATCTATGTCAGGGTGACTTCACAGTGCTCCTACTTCTTCTTCAACAACTTCACTTCTACCACAGTTTACCATGAGGACATTCACCTTTACCTTCATAGTAATCCACTCCACTTGTACTACCAAAGTCTTGCATCTACTAACAATCAAATATATTACTACAGCTTTAGTACTTTGTGATGGAACCACAGCTTCAGTACTTTGTAACTCAAAATAGTTATTGGGTTTCGACAAGATTTATTTTAAGGCCCATCAACACCTTCAAATAGACAAGCCACTCTTCCTCTGAATATCTCTCTTCAAAAGGGGAAACCTCTTTGCCTCTCTTGTCTGTCTGCGACAACAACCTAAGTTTGCCTTTAGGACCCACCTCTCTATTTCTCCAACAATCTTTGGCAATATAGGTTGTGTCCACTTCAAATAATATTTATAAGCAGCAAGTTTCCATTCCCCTTCCCCACCTTTGCCTTCACCTCTCTGCCAACTGTTAGCCAAAATAATTACCCAGAATCCTTGGTGTCATTCTCTTGGCTTCAGGTAATGCTTGCACACTTGTATCTTAAGAAAGGTTAAACATATCCCCCACTTTTCCATTGTCCCAACTCATTTCTGCGTCTACGCGAGTGAATGTTAAACTGGATACTGTTGGAGGCAGTGCTCGCACAAGGAATCAGAATGCCAGGCTAGACTCATCAGCTTCTTTGATGTTTGTTCCACGTGTTGCACAGCTTCCACTGCTTCTGGTCGACTGCTACTGCTTCAGGCTTCACTCGGGACCCACACCCTTCCTCGTTGAAGGTGTCTTCGGTGCGGCCAATCGATTAAGGTGCCCCTCTCACTCCTCACGGCGTTACAACAGCTTCTCGCCTTCGTCTCTGACACACATCTGGCACTGCAATCTCCGCAATGAGCCTCACATGGGGAAAGGCAACCTTCCTGCAAGCATTCTACTGTGCAGCCTCTGTACTTCAGAGTTTGGGGAACAGGATTCTCACAGAACAAGCAGGTGAAATCTGCTGCATCAGAGTTCCAGCGTCCCTTTGGTTCTCCCACTTCTGCCTAGATTGCCAGCACTGTGCCTTCTTCTTTCTGTCTCTGCTTTAGCACCAACCACAGTTCCAGCTCCTGCTCTCTCCTTTCATTGCCTGCACCTGAGGGGACCTTTTATGCTTATCTGGTTCCTTCAGGTGTGGGCAATTAGGCTTAATTACCTGACTACTCATACAGCATTCATCTTCAGCCCTTTTCCTCATCCCAGTGCTCATGGGATTATGGGACTTGAAGTCCCCAACAACAAAGTTAGTTGTTTTAACTTCTGATGTCTGGCAAACAGCCATCAACAGTGTGGTATTATGGGGAAAGTTAAACAGGGGGTTTCCCAGTCTTCCTGGCCTGTTCCCCTCCATGTAATCCTACCACAGTACACTAACCCCAGGGTCATGATCAGGAAGCATCTGCCTTTCCCTGGACACATGAGGAGGGTCCCAGGTCAGGTCAGGTTTCTGTAAGGTATCATTACTGATTCATCACAATGCTCACTTTCTTCCGTCCGGGTAGATATCTCAATCTAGTCACATATGCTGTCCTTTCTTATAAACTTTCTTATAAACTAAGTGTGCCTTCTGGACCTGTGAATACTCAATGGGTTCTGGCCTCATTGTTGGCTCCTCCATTTTTGCCCATGCTACCCCTCTACCTATCTGGGTACATGTGGGTGGGGCTTGTGCCTCCTCCCCCACACTTCTTTCATCTTCAAAAATTAAGTCGTCACTTTCTTCATCCACCCTGTCTTCAAAATCCAATCTCTTAAGGGTTTAGATTCCATATGTTCCGTTCATCACGTCTTCCATCATATTCCTGCCTTCCTCCGACGGTTCCGCTCTCCACCTTTCTATTGCCCCAATACCTCCTTTCTGTTCTTGTCTAAGCTGTAACATCTCCTTCTCGTAATGCCTTCTTCCTTAATGGCATCAACTGCTTTGCAGCATTTTCTAAGCTCCTTTTTCTTTATCTCACCACTTCTCTCTTTCCTTTGCCCCTTCCTTTACTTCCTGCCTTCTTTTTCTCTCTCGGTCCGAAATGGTATGCCCCTTAAGAATAACCACCTCTTGCTTTTGGCGCCTCTCCCTACTTCGTTCTGCTGTTCACTTTCTCTCCCTTTCTTTATGCTTTTCTCTTTCTTTTCTCTGTTCTCCCTCTAGTCTCCTCTCCTTCTCTCTTCCTGCCTCTCGTTCCTTTTCCCTCTCTCTCTCTTTGTCGTCCCTTTTCTTCTTTTCCCTCTCTTTCCTTCTGAGCTGTGTCTCGCTCGCCTCTTCTATTCTTTTCACTTTTTTGTTCTCTTGTCTTTCCCTAACTACCTTTGCCTTCTCTTTGGACTCGTCGATGACCTTGCCATCCAGCTTGAGCATTATTTGTCCTCACACCCATTAATTTGATTCTATGGCTGACACCATATCATCTTTTCCAATGCCCCTCTCTTTCTGAAGCTCTTCCTCTGCTGCTGTCAGTCTGGCTTGTAATTCGTAGTGCACGTCATCCTCCACATATGTGGACACTGGTCGTTGCTTACATATTTTCTCTCCACTCACAATGTCTTCACTGCTATGGCGGGAGGGGCATATGCAGGGTTAGTGTATCCTGCCGCTGCTTTTAATACATGTAATGGGTATAATCCCTATGCAGTCAGGGACTGTTCCACGTTCTGGGTAAGAGGAGGAAGAGCTGTCGTGTCGTACACCCTTTGTCATGCTGATTAAGCATCCATTCTTTCATCTTGGGTTCTACTGTCCTCTGCATACCTTTTTGTAACATTATGTATGATGCTGTATGTGGAATGTTGAATGTGGAGTCTGGAATGGTGGAGAAAAGATGCAGAAAAGAAGGGCAGTTAGAGAAAGAATTGTGAGCTGCTGGTGAAGCCGATGGGGTTCTACATGTTAAGCTCAATAAAGAAGAATTGTCATCCCCCGTGATCTTTGTCTTTATTTCACTCGCGACAAGGCTGGGATGGTTCTGGACTGTCATGCAATTTAAAGACAGATCAGCAAGAGGAACAGTGTATGTCTCCAACAGTGGAAGTTATTCCCTTTTAAGCTGGTCCCATCAGAAAAAGTTACACATAAGACTTAATGGGAATGCTGTGGAAACAGTTCATGCTGTTGAAGGTATGAGTGATAAATTGTTTGGGAAAGTCATGCATCATATGGTTCCTAGAACATTTGTGCATCATGCAGTTTTCTGAGACAAATTAGGTAGCATGAGATGCTCGATGCACAGAATCAGAATGAAGTCTAATTCTGTTCCAGTTGTGCCGAAAATAAGGATAATACTGTTAGCTCACCAATCGACTGTGAAAGAAGAGCTAGAACTGATGCAAAAGCAGGACATGAACAATAGGGTTGAATCTTCTGAATGGATTTCTCCTCTGGTGATTGTGCATAAACCAATTGGCAGATTGAGGCTGTATATCAATTTCAGATCTGTGAATCACTGCCTAATTCTAGACAGACATCCTCTACCCAATATAATGGAGATGTTTGGCACCATTAATGGTGGGAAGATTATGAGTACTCTGGATTTGAAGTCCACTTACCAGAAAATTGTATTGCATCTGAGCTCCAAGAACATCACAGCCTTGATCACTCCAAAAGGGTTATTCCAATGTAAATGGATGCCTTTTGATTTGGTGTCTGATGCAGCAGTATTTCAGCGTGTCTTGTATTGTTTTTTTGTTTTTTAAAATATATTTTTATTATTTTCAAATACCGGCATACAACTGATAAATGTTCCCCAATCCTCCCTCCCTCCCCCCTCCCGCCCCGGAAGGTCTTTTGACTGTCTCTGTTTTTCATGGGAGTGTCTATGATCTGAAGATGTCTGATATTCTAATGTTGTGCGGGCACCATTGCTCCATGTACTCTGATTGCAGGTAGTTCAGAACCTCTCCCCATTCCTTTGTGAAGGACTCTTTTGATCCCTGTATGGTGTGTGTGAGCTTTTCCATGGTCAATTGAGACCATACCTTCTGAAGCCATGCATACAGCAGTGGAGGTTCTTGTTTCTTCCAGTTTTGGGCTATTGTCACCCATGCAGCTATGTGTAGGCCCATGAAGCTTCTTTATTGTGTTTTCTTAAATTTCTTGGCCGCCTGATCTTTCATTCCACATAGCCAAACCCTTTCCCCTAGTTGTTCCACATCTGGAAAGATCTTGGTCATTTCCGTCTTTACTTCTGACCAGAAGCTTTTGATCCCCCGGCAGTCCCACCAGATGTGCTTCCAGGTGCCCACCTCAGTGCATCCTCTCCAGCATGTGTTAGGTGTTCGAGGCTACATGGAGTGTAGCCTCTCCGGCGTAAAGCGCCATTGGGTGTTCATTTTTAGCCACATTTCTCTTTTTTTGTGACTGATCGGGTCATTTTTGGAATGGTGTTCCAGAGGTCCGCCCATTGCTGTTTGTGGATATCATCCCCCATTGTCTTCGTCCACTTGAACATATAGGCCCATTTGACTTCTTCTTGGGAGTTGATGAAGCTATATAGAGACCAGCTTTCTTGACCCCGAGTTGGATATTAGGTATTTTTCAAATGGCGTGAGATCTCTTATGCCGCCGCTTTGACGTCTGGAGTCACAAGCCAATGCCTGAGCTGTTCATATTTGAACCTGCCTGTCTCTTTTAGATTTAGTAGTGTTTTGCATTCTATGAATGTTCTTATTTATTCGCCTTGAAACATTTCCCCTATTTTTGTGCACCCCGCGGCTTCCCATTTTTCATAGGTTCCCCGTTCCATTCCTGGCCGAAATTGGGGGTTCCGTCAGATGGTTGTGAAGGGGCCTTGCACCGTGGTCATGGTGCCCCACCGTATGTATCCCCAGGCCTCCAAGGTGGTTTTCATGATTTCACTGATACGGAGGTTAGGGTGCCTGTGTTGTTTTGATTTCCATAGGGTTTACTCCAAGGGGGATCTGGCTACCGCCCGATCTTGTGTCACCCATACTGTTTGTTGGTTGTCTCCCAGCCATTCCCTCAGGACCCATAATTGTGCTGCCTGATAGTATTTGTGGAAATGTGGCAGGGACATTCCCCCCGCCCTGGTCGGGGCCGTGAGGGTCGCTCTGGCAATCCTTGTGTTTTTTTTTGTTCCAAATATAGGTCGCGATCTCTTTGGATAGTGCTTTAAAGAATGAATTGGGGACCTTGATTGGGAGTGCCTGAAAGAAGTATAGTATTCTGGGGAGGATGTTCATTTTTACTGCCTGGATTCTGCCCCACCATGAGACCATTAGGGGACTCCAGCACTCCAGATCCCTCTTTACCCATTCCAGGATTGGGGGATAGTTCTTCGTGTATAGTGCATTTATCTTATGTGTCAGGGTTATGCCAAGATATTTAATTCCTTTTTCTGCTATTTTTAGATCTAGTGTTGCTGCTATTCTTTCAATTTCCGTTCTTTCTCCTGCCAGGAGTAATATCTCTGATGTTTTCTTGTTTATTTTGAGGCCCGAGATTGCCCCAAATGTCTCCAGTTCTCTAATTGCTATGGTTAGTGTCCTCACCGGGTCCACAAGGGCCAGCAGCATATCGTCTGCATATGCTATTACTTTATGCTGTGAGGCTGCGATTTCTATTCCCGTTATGCGGGCAGATTCCCGTATTCTGATTAGGAGTGGTTCTAGAAGTATGGCATAGAGAAGGGAGAGAGTAGGGCATCCCTGTTTGGTAGCCCTTGTTATCTTCACTTTGTCAGTGACCTCGCCATTTATAGCTATTCTGATTGTTGGGGAGTTGTAATTAGCTTTTACCATATTTATAAATTGATCCCCAAATCCCATGCACTTTAGTGTTTTGAAAAGTATTGACCACTCTACCCAGTCAAAAGCCTTTTCAGCGTCTAGTGAGAGGAGGGCTGCCGGGGTGTGTGTAATCCCTGTTTTTTTCCACTAGATGTATTATTCTTCTCAAATTATCACGTGTTTGTCTCCCTGGAATAAAACCTGATTGGTCTGTGTTTATTAAGCTGGGCAGTAGTGGGGATAGCCTTGTTGCCAGAATTTTGGTGTATATCTTGGCATTCAAGTTAATCAGTGCTATCGGACGACAGGAGCTGGGGAGGGATGGGTCTTTCATTGCTTTATGGAATACCAACACCTTTGCTTCGTTCATTGAAGGGGTCACATTTCCACTTTCTTTGAAGGAGTTTAAGAGTCTCGTCAAGACAGGGATGAGTAGGTCTGCATATTTTTTATAAAATGGGGCAGTGAAGCCGTCCGGGCCGGGTGCTTTGTTATTTGGAATTCCAGCTATTGCCTTCTTTACTTCTTCCTCGCTGATCGGGTTCTCTAATGCTTTTCTGTCTTCTTCTGGGATTTTGGGCATGGGCAGAGATTGCAGGTACATGTAGGTACATGTCTTGGTCGTTTTCGCTGTCGCATATAGTTTTTGATAAGATTCTCGAAAGGCCTTCCCTATGTCCTGGGTTTGAGTTTGAATTTCTCCTTTTGAGTCTCTAATGCTCATGATGGTCATTGTTTTTTGTTTTTCTCGTAGCTGTCTCGCTAGATATCTGTCTGCCTTGTTGGCCTTTATATAGAGTCGTTGTTTAAGGTATTGGAGGGATTTCTCTGCCTCTTTGGTGCGAAGCATTTCCAATTGCCCCTGGATGTGTTTTAGGTCCTTCTTGAGGCTTCTGGAGGGATCATGGGTCCACAGATTAACGCTTTGAATGCCTTTCAGACTGTGCCCAATGGGACATCCCCTGTGTCGTTTTGTACAAAATAATCTGTAATCTTCTCCCTTATCGCTTCCCCCAGTATCGGGTCTATGAGAATATTCTGTGGTAGCTTCCAGCGCCATAGCCCTCCCCGCCATCCCTGGAGTCGTCACTTCCAGCCATAGCGGGGCATGGTCTGATAGAGATATTGCGCCTGCTTCTATTCCTTGGATTTTGCCCATGAGGCCCACCGACACCCAGAAATATTCTTGACATTGTGTTATATACGTGCGAGAAGTATGTGTAGCCCCTCTGTTGGCCCTTTAGTTCCCTCCACACATCACAAAGTGCCATCTGGCCCATTTTTTGCTTGAGGTGTTTGGAAGATGCACCCTGGCTTATGGGACCCCCGTGCTCCTATCTGTTTGTGGATGCCATGCTATGTTTAGGTCTCCCCCTAGAATCACTTCGCCCTTTGCAAAGCCCTCGAGCTTCTCCAATGCGTCTCGAAGGAAACCATCTTGACCTGTGTTGGGCGCATATAGTAGCTAGGGTTAGGCGGCATCCCTCAAGTTTGACGTTGATAAATGTTGTGTTCTCCTGTGGTTACGGGTAAGCTGTCTGTAAATTAAACCTTTGTCGTCACCCCAGATAATCCTTGTGCATCCATGGGTTACCTGACATGGGAAATGTTCCCTCTCTAGCACAGGATCAAGTAGCTCCCATATCTACTAAAAAAGAACATTTCTTGTCACCTATGGTCAACCCAACCGGAGGTTCCTCTTATAGGTCTGGTGTAATGGATAGGATGTGACACATCAAGTCTGTCTGTGGTCTGTCTATGGGCTATCCTACTGTGGGTACATATTCATCCTTGTCCTTGCAAAAGGATTCCCTCACACTACTATCACACACTGCATTCTAGGCGTTAGTGCCAGTGGCAATATTTTTCATGACCAATGCGGTCACTGCGTTCTGCTGTATTGGTGCCGGTGACTGCATTGGAGTTTGTAGTTGGCATCATATGCTGCTGGCTCTGCTTTATTCAGTGGGGGATATGTTGCACCCCCACTTGTGTCTATTGGCTGCCAATTCTGTTGCATCCCACCCTACTTCTGCATATGCATGAAATGTGCCCCATTTTCCTTCCCACTATTCCAGCACTGCTGTTCGGTTGAGGTGGCCCCCCCAAATCGTGGTTGTCCCCCTCCATTAAACCCTCCTCTTTGCTGAGCTGAAGATGCAAACCATCTGCCTCTGGGTGCAAACCCTCTACCTCCGGGGTCATATTTATACCCCCGCCCCCGTAAAGTTCCCATTTGGGCCTGGATGCACATGCTGTACTTCCAGCATGGCATTATTTTTTCCCGCGTTTGTCAACATAGTCCCTTCCATTGTTAATTTTCACAATTTCTTTTGCACCAACTTTGCTTTCTCTAGCTTCCTTTTCTCAACTTTCCTTCTGGCCTTTTTTAGTTTCAATCTACAATGATCAAGAATATTCAATTGTATCTCAGACCATGGTTTTGCCTCCATTCCCTCAATGTTCTTTAATTACTTCTTCAGGGAGTCCCCGACTCAAAATGTGATAAAAATTGGTGATATTTTTGTCCCACGGTTCCCTAGTTTCTAGTCTCCATTTGTCTTGAATGTCCTGTATGTATGCTGTCGGTCTTCCTCAGGCCCCATTTTCAATGCCATGGTTGCCCCCATGTCTGATGTGTCTAGATATTGTATTCTCAATGCCCCCCAATCCTCTGCTCTGCAATTATTAAAAGGGGCCCCATCATGTTGTGTATTTTGGGTGCTCACTCCAGGATACCCAGCAAGCTTCCAAATGTCTTCCAATTACTCACCTAACATAGCAGCAAACAGACTCTTTATGTCGCCTACTGCTAGAGTTATCCCATCTGTCATTCTCTCCAACTTATAGATCCACTTTCCCTTCCCCATTGTGAGTGATGGTACTTTATTGATCAAGTTATTTGTATCTGTCTGTGGTCAATGTATGTATTGTGTAAGTCCTCCCCTTTCTCTATTAAGGGGAATTGGTTCAGCCATGTGCCCAGTCTCAGCGCAGCTGCGCCCCTTGTCTTTGGTACCATGTCTGTCATACTATGAGGGGTCAGAAATGCAAGGCGGACCACTTTTGTAGGTTTTGACCAACATTTGCCATTTTATTAAACTATAAATAACCACTAAACACCTCACTGTCTCTACTCTAGCAATGATTTCCTTGCCTAACAAAACTAAGGGGAAATACTGTAACACAGGGTGTCTGGCCCTCAAACTTAAGCATCAAACAAAAAGAAAATATATGGCACTTTAAATAACATCAACAGTTGTTTATGCAGTTCCTAAATAACCTCTTGGTAACCTGGGCCAACTCCCTTCCCCAGGATTAAAAGAAACCTCAGCTCCAATGTTCAATAAAAATAATCAAGGAAATCCCTGTAGATAGAACAGTTTAAACTGAGTTCTTGATGTTTCAATGGCAAAGTTACGTTTTGTCAACCAAAGTTCCAACAGCAACTAAGCTTCTCCACTTGGTGATAAGGCATTCCACTTCAACACAACAGCATCAATGTTATTCATGGCCATGATGCTTTTCCACAACTCCCAGTCGTTCAAAAGGTATTATCACTATTCAAAGCAAAGACATCTTATGCAAATGTTAGTGGAACACAGTTCTTGGTCAACAGTTATAATGTCTTTCTTTACAAGATTAAGTTTCACAATAGATATCTATGTCAGGGTGACTTCACAGTGCTCCTACTTCTTCTTCAACAACTTCACTTCTACCACAGTTTACCATGAGGACATTCACCTTTACCTTCATAGTAATCCACTCCACTTGTACTACCAAAGTCTTGCATCTACTAACAATCAAATATATTACTACAGCTTTAGTACTTTGTGATGGAACCACAGCTTCAGTACTTTGTAACTCAAAATAGTTATTGGGTTTCGACAAGATTTATTTTAAGGCCCATCAACACCTTCAAATAGACAAGCCACTCTTCCTCTGAATATCTCTCTTCAAAAGGGGAAACCTCTTTGCCTCTCTTGTCTGTCTGCGACAACAACCTAAGTTTGCCTTTAGGACCCACCTCTCTATTTCTCCAACAATCTTTGGCAATATAGGTTGTGTCCACTTCAAATAATATTTATAAGCAGCAAGTTTCCCTTCCCCTTCCCCACCTTTGCCTTCACCTCTCTGCCAACTGTTAGCCAAAATAATTACCCAGAATCCTTGGTGTCATTCTCTTGAATTCAGGTAATGCTTGCACACTTGTATCTTAAGAAAGGTTAAACATATCCCCCACTTTTCCATTGTCCCAACTCATTTCTGCGTCTACGCGAGTGAATGTTAAACTGGATACTGTTGGAGGCAGTGCTCGCACAAGGAATCAGAACGCCAGGCTAGACTCATCAGCTTCTTTGATGTTTGTTCCACGTGTTGCACAGCTTCCACTGCTTCTGGTCGACTGCTACTGCTTCAGGCTTCACTCGGGACCCACACCCTTCCTCGTTGAAGGTGTCTTCGGTGCGGCCAATCGATTAAGGTGCCCCTCTCACTCCTCATGGCGTTACAACAGCTTCTCGCCTTCGTCTCTGACACACATCTGGCACTGCAATCTCCGCAATGAGCCTCACATGGGGAAAGGCAACCTTCCTGCAAGCATTCTACTGTGCAGCCTCTGTACTTCAGAGTTTGGGGAACAGGATTCTCACAGAACAAGCAGGTGAAATCTGCTGCATCAGAGTTCCAGCGTCCCTTTGGTTCTCCCACTTCTGCCTAGATTGCCAGCACTGTGCCTTCTTCTTTCTGTCTCTGCTTTAGCACCAACCACAGTTCCAGCTCCTGCTCTCTCCTTTCATTGCCTGCACCCGAGGAGACCTTTTATGCTTATCTGGTTCCTTCAGGTGTGGGCAATTAGGCTTAATTACCTGACTACTCATACAGCATTCATCTTCAGCCCTTTTCCTCATCCCAGTGCTCATGGGATTATGGGACTTGAAGTCCCCAACAACAAAGTTAGTTGTTTTAACTTCTGATGTCTGGCAAACAGCCATCAACAGTGTGGTATTATGGGGAAAGTTAAACAGGGGGTTTCCCAGTCTTCCTGGCCTGTTCCCCTCCATGTAATCCTACCACAGTACACTAACCCCAGGGTCATGATCAGGAAGCATCTGCCTTTCCCTGGACACATGAGGAGGGTCCCAGGTCAGGTCAGGTTTCTGTAAGGTATCATTACTGATTCATCACAATGCTCACTTTCTTCCGTCCGGGTAGATATCTCAATCTAGTCACATATGCTGTCCTTTCTTATAAACTTTCTTATAAACTAAGTGTGCCTTCTGGACCTGTGAATACTCAATGGGTTCTGGCCTCATTGTTGGCTCCTCCATTTTTGCCCATGCTACCCCTCTACCTATCTGGGTACATGTGGATGGGGCTTGTGCCTCCTCCCCCACACTTCTTTCATCTTCAAAAATTAAGTCGTCACTTTCTTCATCCACCCTGTCTTCAAAATCCAATCTCTTAAGGGTATAGATTCCATATGTTCCGTTCATCACGTCTTCCATCATATTCCTGCCTTCCTCCGACGGTTCCGCTCTCCACCTTTCTATTGCCCCAATACCTCCTTTCTGTTCTTGTCTAAGCTGTAACATCTCCTTCTCGTAATGCCTTCTTCCTTAATGGCATCAACTGCTTTGCAGCATTTTCTAAGCTCCTTTTTCTTTATCTCACCACTTCTCTCTTTCCTTTGCCCCTTCCTTTACTTCCTGCCTTCTTTTTCTCTCTCGGTCCGAAATGGTATGCCCCTTAAGAATAACCACCTCTTGCTTTTGGCGCCTCTCCCTACTTCGTTCTGCTGTTCACTTTCTCTCCCTTTCTTTATGCTTTTCTCTTTCTTTTCTCTGTTCTCCCTCTAGTCTCCTCTCCTTCTCTCTTCCTGCCTCTCGTTCCTTTTCCCTCTCTCTCTCTTTGTCGTCCCTTTTCTTCTTTTCCCTCTCTTGCCTTCTGAGCTGTGTCTCGCTCGCCTCTTCTATTCTTTTCACTTTTTTGTTCTCTTGTCTTTCCCTAACTACCTTTGCCTTCTCTTTGGACTCGTCGATGACCTTGCCATCCAGCTTGAGCATTATTTGTCCTCACACCCATTAATTTGATTCTATGGCTGACACCATATCATCTTTTCCAATGCCCCTCTCTTTCTGAAGCTCTTCCTCTGCTGCTGTCAGTCTGGCTTGTAATTCGTAGTGCACGTCATCCTCCACATATGTGGACACTGGTTGTTGCTTACATATTTTCTCTCCACTCACAATGTCTTCACTGCTATGGCGGGAGGGGCATATGCAGGGTTAGTGTATCCTGCCGCTGCTTTTAATACATGTAATGGGTATAATCCCTATGCAGTCAGGGACTGTTCCACGTTCTGGGTAAGAGGAGGAAGAGCTGTCGTGTCGTACACCCTTTGTCATGCTGATTAAGCATCCATTCTTTCATCTTGGGTTCTACTGTCCTCTGCATACCTTTTTGTAACATTATGTATGATGCTGTATGTGGAATGTTGAATGTGGAGTCTGGAATGGTGGAGAAAAGATGCAGAAAAGAAGGGCAGTTAGAGAAAGAATTGTGAGCTGCTGGTGAAGCCGATGGGGTTCTACATGTTAAGCTCAATAAAGAAGAATTGTCATCCCCCGTGATCTTTGTCTTTATTTCACTCGCGACAAGGCTGGGATGGTTCTGGACTGTCATGCAATTTAAAGACAGATCAGCAAGAGGAACAGTGTATGTCTCCAACAGTGGAAGTTATTCCCTTTTAAACTGGTCCCATCAGAAAAAGTTACACATAAGACTTAATGGGAATGCTGTGGAAACAGTTCATGCTGTTGAAGGTATGAGTGATAAATTGTTTGGGAAAGTCATGCATCATATGGTTCCTAGAACATTTGTGCATCATGCAGTTTTCTGAGACAAATTAGGTAGCATGAGATGCTCGATGCACAGAATCAGAATGAAGTCCAATTCTGTTCCAGTTGTGCCGAAAATAAGGATAATACTGTAAGCTCACCAATCGACTGTGAAAGAAGAGCTAGAACTGATGCAAAAGCAGGACATGATCAAGAGGGTTGAATCTTCTGAATGGATTTCTCCTCTGGTGATTGTGCATAAACCAATTGGCAGATTGAGGCTGTATATCAATTTCAGATCTGTGAATCACTGCCTAATACTAGACAGACATCCTCTACCCAATATAATGGAGATGTTTGGCACCATTAATGGTGGGAAGATTATGAGTACTCTGGATTTGAAGTCCACTTACCAGAAAATTGTATTGCATCTGAGCTCCAAGAACATCACAGCCTTGATCACTCCAAAAGGGTTATTCCAATGTAAATGGATGCCTTTTGATTTGGTGTCTGATGCAGCAGTATTTCAGCGTGTCTTGTATTGTTTTTTTGTTTTTTAAAATATATTTTTATTATTTTCAAATACCGGCATACAACTGATAAATGTTCCCCAATCCTCCATCCCTCCCCCCTCCCGCCCCGGAAGGTCTTTTGACTGTCTCTGTTTTTCATGGGAGTGTCTATGATCTGAAGATGTCTGATATTCTAATGTTGTGCGGGCACCATTGCTCCATGTACTCTGATTGCAGGTAGTTCAGAACCTCTCCCCATTCCTTTGTGAAGGACTCTTTTGATCCCTGTATGGTGTGTGTGAGCTTTTCCATGGTCAATTGAGACCATGCCTTCTGAAGCCATGCATACAGCAGTGGAGGTTCTTGTTTCTTCCAGTTTTGGGCTATTGTCACCCATGCAGCTATGTGTAGGCCCATGAAGCTTCTTTATTGTGTTTTCTTAAATTTCTTGGCCGCCTGATCTTTCATTCCACATAGCCAAACCCTTTCCCCTAGTTGTTCCACATCTGGAAAGATCTTCGTCATTTCCGTCTTTACTTCTGACCAGAAGCTTTTGATCCCCCGGCAGTCCCACCAGATGTGCTTCCAGGTGCCCACCTCAGTGCATCCTCTCCAGCATGTGTTAGGTGTTCGAGGCTACATGGAGTGTAGCCTCTCCGGCGTAAAGCGCCATTGGGTGTTCATTTTTAGCCACATTTCTCTTTTTTTGTGACTGATCGGGTCATTTTTGGAATGGTGTTCCAGAGGTCCGCCCATTGCTGTTTGTGGATATCATCCCCCATTGTCTTCGTCCACTTGAACATATAGGCCCATTTGACTTCTTCTTGGGAGTTGATGAAGCTATATAGAGACCAGCTTTCTTGACCCCGAGTTGGATATTAGGTATTTTTCAAATGGCGTGAGATCTCTTATGCCGCCGCTTTGACGTCTGGAGTCACAAGCCAATGCCTGAGCTGTTCATATTTGAACCTGCCTGTCTCTTTTAGATTTAGTAGTGTTTTGCATTCTATGAATGTTCTTATTTATTCGCCTTGAAACATTTCCCCTATTTTTGTGCACCCCGCGGCTTCCCATTTTTCATAGGTTCCCCGTTCCATTCCTGGCGGAAATTGGGGGTTCCGGCAGATGGTTGTGAAGGGGCCTTGCACCGTGGTCATGGTGCCCCACCGTATGTATCCCCTGGCCTCCAAGGTGGTTTTCATGATTTCACTGATACGGAGGTTAGGGTGCCTGTGTTGTTTTGATTTCCATAGGGTTTACTCCAAGGGGGATCTGGCTACCGCCCGATCTTGTGTCACCCATACTGTTTGTTGGTTGTCTCCCAGCCATTCCCTCAGGACCCATAATTGTGCTGCCTGATAGTATTTGTGGAAATGTGGCAGGGACATTCCCCCCGCCCTGGTCGGGGCCGTGAGGGTCGCTCTGGCAATCCTTGTGTTTTTTTTTGTTCCAAATATAGGTCGCGATCTCTTTGGATAGTGCTTTAAAGAATGAATTGGGGACCTTGATTGGGAGTGCCTGAAAGAAGTATAGTATTCTGGGGAGGATGTTCATTTTTACTGCCTGGATTCTGCCCCACCATGAGACCATTAGGGGACTCCAGCACTCCAGATCCCTCTTTACCCGTTCCAGGATTGGGGGATAGTTCTTCGTGTATAGTGCATTTATCTTATGTGTCAGGGTTATGCCAAGATATTTAATTCCTTTTTCTGCTATTTTTAGATCTAGTGTTGCTGCTATTCTTTCAATTTCCGTTCTTTCTCCTGCCAGGAGTAATATCTCTGATGTTTTCTTGTTTATTTTGAGGCCCGAGATTGCCCCAAATGTCTCCAGTTCTCTAATTGCTATGGTTAGTGTCCTCACCGGGTCCACAAGGGCCAGCAGCATATCGTCTGCATATGCTATTACTTTATGCTGTGAGGCTGCGATTTCTATCCCCGTTATGCGGGCAGATTCCCGTATTTTGATTAGGAGTGGTTCTAGAAGTATGGCATAGAGAAGGGAGAGAGTAGGGCATCCCTGTTTGGTAGCCCTTGTTATCTTCACTTTGTCAGTGACCTCGCCATTTATAGCTATTCTGATTGTTGGGGAGTTGTAATTAGCTTTTACCATATTTATAAATTGATCCCCAAATCCCATGCACTTTAGTGTTTTGAAAAGTATTGACCACTCTACCCAGTCAAAAGCCTTTTCGGCGTCTAGTGAGAGGAGGGCTGCCGGGGTGTGTGTAAACCCTGTTTTTTTCCACTAGATGTATTATTCTTCTCAAATTATCATGTGTTTGTCTCCCTGGAATAAAACCTGATTGGTCTGTGTTTATTAAGCTGGGCAGTAGTGGGGATAGCCTTGTTGCCAGAATTTTGGTGTATATCTTGGCATCCAAGTTAATCAGTGCTATCGGACGACAGGAGCTGGGGAGGGATGGGTCTTTCATTGCTTTATGGAATACCAACACCTTTGCTTCGTTCATTGAAGGGGTCACATTTCCACTTTCTTTGAAGGAGTTTAAGAGTCTCGTCAAGACAGGGATGAGTAGGTCTGCATATTTTTTATAAAATGGGGCAGTGAAGCCGTCCGGGCCGGGTGCTTTGTTATTTGGAATTCCAGCTATTGCCTTCTTTACTTCTTCCTCGCTGATCGGGTTCTCTAATGCTTTTCTGTCTTCTTCTGGGATTTTGGGCATGGGCAGAGATTGCAGGTACATGTAGGTACATGTCTTGGTCGTTTTCGCTGTCGCATATAGTTTTTGATAAGATTCTCGAAAGGCCTTCCCTATGTCCTGGGTTTGAGTTTGAATTTCTCCTTTTGAGTCTCTAATGCTCATGATGGTCATTGTTTTTTGTTTTTCTCGTAGCTGTCTCGCTAGATATCTGTCTGCCTTGTTGGCCTTTATATAGAGTCGTTGTTTAAGGTATTGGAGGGATTTCTCTGCCTCTTTGGTGCGAAGCATTTCCAATTGCCCCTGGATGTGTTTTAGGTCCTTCTTGAGGCTTCTGGAGGGATCATGGGTCCACAGATTAACGCTTTGAATGCCTTTCAGACTGTGCCCAATGGGACATCCCCTGTGTCGTTTTGTACAAAATAATCTGTAATCTTCTCCCTTATCGCTTCCCCCAGTATCGGGTCTATGAGAATATTCTGTGGTAGCTTCCAGCGCCATAGCCCTCCCCGCCATCCCTGGAGTCGTCACTTCCAGCCATAGCGGGGCATGGTCTGATAGAGATATTGCGCCTGCTTCTATTCCTTGGATTTTGCCCATGAGGCCCACCGACACCCAGAAATATTCTTGACATTGTGTTATATACGTGCGAGAAGTATGTGTAGCCCCTCTGTTGGCCCTTTAGTTCCCTCCACACATCACAAAGTGCCATCTGGCCCATTTTTTGCTTGAGGTGTTTGGAAGATGCACCCTGGCTTATGGGACCCCCGTGCTCCTATCTGTTTGTGGATGCCATGCTATGTTTAGGTCTCCCCCTAGAATCACTTCGCCCTTTGCAAAGCCCTCGAGCTTCTCCAATGCGTCTCGAAGGAAACCATCTTGACCTGTGTTGGGCGCATATAGTAGCTAGGGTTAGGCGGCATCCCTCAAGTTTGACGTTGATAAATGCGAGCCTCCCCTCCTTATCCGTTAGCCTGTCTGTTAGGACTACGTCCGCTCCCTCTTTTATTGCTATCAGCACCCCTGCCCTTTTATCATTGGCATTTGCTTGCGCCCAGATCTTGTACCCCCTAAGATGTACCTTCTGTCTGTCCTGAGCTTTTATATGGGTTTCTTGGAGTAGGAGAATGTTTGCCTTTTGCCTTCTTCAGCATGGTCTCTACCTTCTTCCTCTTCACCGGGGAGCTCAGGCCCCTTATATTATATGTTAGGATTCTTAGTTTCCCCATTTTGAAGTGGCGCGTAGTGGATGATTATGATTCCCTGAGATATAAGCTCCTTTCTTCTTCCAGAGTTTTCCCTCCCCCCTTCCCTCCCTGTCCCCCCAACTTCCCCCCCAACTTCCCTCCCAACTTTAAAGATTAAAACATATAACTTCCAGAGGAGGGCCCGGGTACCTAAGGTTGCTAGGGCGTTGAGCCTATCGCTCCCGGCCCTCAATGAACTCGGTATAACCGTCACGGGGGTTCCTATAGCCCACATTTCCTCAGTCCTCTCTGAGTGTCAGATCTTAGGTCTCCTTGCCGGGCCGCCGATTTGTAGATTCCGCGAACATTCTTGTATGAACACTTCTCTACCCGTTTTGCTTCTTCTTTTGTCATACTTCTTCCCAGCCTCTCAGCCTTTTGTGGTACCTTGTGATAATTCAGGGGTCTGTTTCTAAACAAATGAGTCTTCAGCCAATAAGTAGTTTGCTTGTACTAAAAGAGAGCCCAATTATTTTATTAACAACTCTTTTTTTTTCTTTTAGATCAACCAAGAAAAGGATACTTTGTCTGCAGCTCTTCCACTCCCCAAGGAGAAGCAGTAACCTCTGGAGGTATACCCCTCAGGTAAATTCAATTGGAAGATCAGTTCTTAACCTTCTTTGCTTTAGTGTTGAACCCTTATCACTGCCTGTCTCTAAAAACACAGGGGTCTACGTTGTTTGCCAGCTTTAACGGACCTCTGTCTCTCTCTCTCTCTAGTCCAACTGTCCCTTCTTGGTCAAGAGGAGCTTGTCTCTCCGACTCTCTCGGCTTCGCCGCTTCGATCGCTGGCTCCGCCCCTCTTATTTTCGTTCAGCCGCTTTCTCTCTCACGCGTTGTTGCGGTGCCCCAGTGTCCGCACTTCTTATCCCCCTACGCACTGTTACCTGGAGGTCTGCAACAGCGTCTCTCATGCCGCTTCACAACTCGGCTTAGGCGGCAGACAGTGACTTGGCTCCGCCCCCTTGTCTTCTTTCTTCCTTCGGTACCTTCTCTTTCCCACCACAGGAGGCCGACCTTGATCCCCGTTGTCAGGACAATTAGCTCATCAGGCGAAACGGCACGGAGCTTCCCCTCCTTCTCCTCTCTGCGTTGGCGACAATGGTCGCTGCCTCAGCTGTCAGCCAAACATCACGTAGTGTGGCAGTGCTGCTCAATAACGTAGCGCAACAGCGCTGCTCAACTGGTGTCAGCTAACAAACTCCGCACAGAGCTTTCTCCCCTTCGTGAAACATAACTTTTCAGGAACGATAACTGATATCTGCGCAACGGCGCTGTAACAATTTCTCCCTCACAACAGCTGTTCTCAGTACGCCCAGCTGAGACCGTTGGCATCCACCTCCTCCTCGTCACCCACGGTTTCCTAGGATACCAGAGACACAAAACTAGGTTAGAGGAAAGTCCATACAGGCCTCACTTCCTGCTTCCCTAGACATACTTTAATAGGGCTGACTAATAGGCTGTCCACTGTACATAACGTAATGTAGAGGCAAGAGCATAGACCACACTGTAACACCCCCCCCTACTAAGCCCTTAAGATCGGGAAGGGTTTCTGCTCTAGACAAGTAGTCTGCTTGGGTCAATACCTTTCTAGGTTTATGAACAGTTTAAAAGAGAAGGGCTGGAGAGAAAGAAACCACCAGAGTATTCTCGGATTGGAATCTTTGTTACGAGCAAACCAGACTAACGGAGCATGGTCGGTTATTAAGATGAACTCTCGGCCCAGTAAATAATATCTCAGGGCATCAATAGCCCACTTTACGGCCAAACACTCCTTCTCAATGGTTGGGTAACTCAGCTCGTGAAGTAACAATTTTCAACTGATGAACAGTATTGGCCTTTCCTTCTCTCCCTCATTCTGAAATAGGACAGCCCCAAGCCCCGTACCCGAGGCATCCGTGTGACGGTAAAATGGAGCTCTAAAGTCTGGGCAGTGTAAAACCGCTCTTTCAATGAGGGCCCCCTTTAAGGCACTGAAGGCCTGTATTGTTTCCACAGTCTTCCAAACCTTCTTTGTCGATGAGTTCTTCTTTAAGAGATCTGTTAGTGGAGTGGCCAAGGTAGAGAAATGCGGGATAAACCTTCTATAATATCCCACAAACCCTAGAAACGCCCGTACTTGTTTCGGTGTCGCTGGGAACTTTAACTGGTTGTTAGCTTTAATTTTCTCTTCCTGGGGTCTGATGATTCCCTGGCCCACATAGTATCCCAAGTACTTCGTATGAAATGTGGCGACATGGGTTTTCTTGGGATTTATGTGTAACCCTGCCTGTTTCAGTGTTTCCAGTATTTTACCCAGATGTTGCAGATATTTTGTCCAGGTGTTGCTGTAAATTATGATATCATCTAGATAGGCACCGACATACTGCTCATGCCCCTTTATAACATGGTTCATCAGTTGCTGAAAGGTCGCAGGGGCCCCATGTAACACAAAGGGTAACACCGTAAACTGATATAAACCAGTAGGCGTGGCAAACGCTGTCTTCTCCTTGTCTGAAGTTAGTAATGGAATTTGCCAGTACCCCTTGGTTAAATCAATTGTGGTCAAAAACCTCGCCTTTCCTAAATTATTGAGTAGATCTTCTATTCTAGGCATCGGATATGCATCAAATTTGTAAATTTCAGTTAACTTCCTGAAGTCCATGCAGAATCTCACACTCCCATCAGGTTTCGGCACTAAGACTACCGGAGAACACCAGTCACTGTGTGACGGCTCGATGATTCCTAGATCCAGCATTTCCTGTATCGCTTGGTTGAAGGCTTTGATCTTTGTCTCCGGTATCCGGTAAGGTCTGAGTCTTACTAAGGCTCCAGGTTTGGTGACTATCCAATGATTTGTTAGATTAGTCTTCCCCGGTAATGAGGAGAATATGTGTGAGAACTTTTGTAACAGGTTAGACAACTCATTTTTTTGGAGAGGCTTTAAGTTTGGGTTAATGTTCAGAGTCTCTAAACCTGTTTTTCCTTTCAACTGTGGAAAATACTCTTCTGTTCTTACGTCCAGAGATATCATGGCCATTGGCTGGACTGGAGGTATCCATTTCTTAAGTAAATTGGCATGATAGGTTTGATATTGCATTCTACTATCTGTCTGTTTCACCCTGTATGTTAACGGGCCCAGCACTTCTTGAATCTCATAAGTACCCTTCCAGGTAGCCAACATTTTGTTTTCTGATGTGGGCATCACTACTAGCACCTGGTCTCCCTTCTTGAAAGTATGTAGCTGTGCATTCTGATTATAATATCTCTCTTGTCTCATTTGCGCCTGAAGGAGTTTATCCCTAGCAATACTTTGTAGTTTTTCAACTCTTTCCTGGAGCTGCAAAGCATACTCTGTTAACGGTATCTCATGATTTGGTTGCTCTTCCCAACTTTCTTTTAATAATTCCAACAGAGGACGGACAGGTCTCCCGAAGAGTAGCTCTAAGGGCGAAAAGCCGGTTGATGATCCTTATCAGGTCCTTATCGAGTACCGACTCCGCCATGTTCCTTATTTCGGATGTTGGATCTACGGGACCAATTTTCTAGGTCTTCGCACTGGATATCTAGGTTGTGGGTCAGCCGTACCAGGTGTTCCCGTGTCTCGCTATATTGCCGTGCTTCATCTTCTAGGTTCTGGACTATTCTCTCTATCGTGTCTGTCCTCTCTTCTAATTTGGCCACATACATCCTTACTTCTTGGACCGTCTGTTTCATTTCATTTCTCATTGTGGTGAATTGGTCCTGGACCGTGGTCATGAACTTGTCCTGTAGCTCCACGATCCATGAGTGCATATCATCCCTTGATGGAGGTGGTTGGCCTGCGTTGGGGTGGTTGCGGTCTCCTAGGGGGTCTTCCTGTGCCCTTCCTCTGGTGTGAACCTGGGGTTCTGCCAACCACATTTGGACCAAGTTTGCGTCTTGTTTAGATGACTGTGGGTTCGGGAGTGTAGAGCCCCCCCTTCCCCTTTGTTTTAGACATGGCCTCCCAGGGGTTACTCCTCCTCCAGGGTGGGGGGGGGAGAAGGCGCCTTGTGATCCCTCCTGGGCCGTTCTTTCTGCTTATTGCCCCTTTGGACCGCCACCTGGTTAGGGTTTGCCTGTTGGGGGGGTAGTTGTTTTGCGGTGAGGAGGGGTGCTTGCTATGATGCCCCCCGCCTGTGTTAGCTCTCCTTTGAATGTTCTGGGGGTTGTCGCCGGTTGCCCCCTCCGCTCCATTAAGGGCTTTGTTTTTAAGGGGGTGGGTGCTCCTTTACTCCCCTTCCACCCCTCCCCCTCTCTCCGCGGCCCGGCTGGGCAGTGCGGGACTCTGAGGGGAGATTTAGTGTTCTGTGGGTGCCCTCTGTGGGTTAATTGCCACCAATGTCTATTGCTGTGGGGGCGCTCACCTTAGCACCTCCGGGCGACTGATGGCGTGCATGGTATCTGGCCTTGGCGCTCTGCTCTCCTTAACGGTTGGGCCTCGCGATGCTCTCTTCAGTTCCTCCGCCCCTCCGCTGCTCGTCTCTCCGGAGGGCTGGCGCTGTGGGGAGGCGTGCCGCCGCCGCTCTGAGCGAAGGCTCCAGGCCACACACTTGTGCAGCCGCGGGTGCTCCGCTATGCCGTGGGTGCTGCCGCGGCCTCCGGCGTCCTCCAGTGGGTCCCTTCTCTTGCGCGGAAGCCCACGATGCACTCCGTAGGGAGAGGGGCGGCAGCGTCTCCTCTCCTCCGATCCCCCTGCGTCTCATGAACACCGCAGTTGCTGGGTCGGCACTCATGTGCCGGGTGTGTCGGGTGCTGGCCCCATGAAACGGGTACGTTTTTTAGACAAAATTGCGTGTTCTGTCCTTCTTTATTATAGTTCTTGCCACTGCCCGGGTGGAGAGAGACCTAAACACGTCTCACTGTCCCGGTGACCATCTTGAATCCATGTAATGGTTTTTTCATGATGTAAAAGGGGTATTGTGCTTCCAGGATGATGTGCTTGTGTATGGGAAAACTGTTGAGGAACATGATGCAAGACTGAAAAAGGTGTTAGATATATTCAGCGATGTTGGCCTAGCGCTTAGTAGAGATGAAGCAAGTTTCACAGATCTGTTACACAGTAGAAAGTTTAAATATCATGAGATTTCAGAACAAGGCGTTCAACCGAAAATGGATTTTGTGAATAGTATTCTAAGTTTTCCTAGTCCCATTGATAAAGAAAAGATTGTATCATTTCTTAGAATGGCTGAATATTATTGCAAATTCATTCAAGATCTAGCTAGCAAGTCTTTTAATATTAGGAAACTGGTAAAATAAAAAGGGGGTGAGGTTCCTATAGAACAGTTAGTGTGAGCAAGAGTTTCAAGGGATTAAACTAGGTTTGAGTAAAACTCCAACTTTAAACAACTTTGATCCAAGCAAGAAGAATATGCTGACAACAGACGCCAGTAATCACGGATTAGGTGCAGTGCTTTCTCAGAAGGGCGAGGGAAAAAGTTATACCATTGCATTGCGGCAAGAGTTTTAAAAGATGCAGGGAGGCACTATTCCAAGAGTGAGAAGAAGCTATTGGCAATCAAATGGGCCATTGATAAGTTTAGAATTCTTTTGTGGGGTGTGAAGTTCATCGTCAGGTCAGGCCACAAGCCTTTCAAGGAAATAGTAACCACAAAAGGGTTGAACAGAGTATCTTCGGGGATTCATAAATGGGTTGCCAGTTTGCAAGATTATAATTGGGAAGTCTAATATTTGCCACAACAGATTGTCTTTCAAGGTTAACAAATGTGGTTGAGGACCAAGAAGAAGATGATGGTAAAGAGGATCAAATATTAGATATTACCCAAGAAGTCATATCGGAGAGGGAATGGCAGAGGTTGATGTTGCAAGGATGCTAAAGAGCGACTTGAGCGTAGTGTCAAAAGTAGTCAGATTAGGAAATGAGCTATTCCTAATGCTGTGAGGCATGTATTTGGTGAACCTCTAATTAAAGATGTTGTGGTACTGAGAGGGGACATGCTCTTTCCTCCAGATGGAGTGAGAATAAACATTTTGGAAATGGCACATTAGGCTCATCGGGCATGACAAAGCCAACCAATTGATAAGACAAGATTTCTGATGGCCTGTTATGGATTTACAATTGGGGAGGCTTATAAGGGATTGTCACGTGTGTAAGGATGCTGTAAATGGTGTGTAGCAGGAATAGAACAAATGACTTTAATGTCTGTTCCCTCAGTACCTTCGGAGCAAGCAGGTTTAGATATTATTGGGCCAGAAAGATGTCAAGGAACATTGAGGTATTGTATTGTACTGGTGGAAGTGTCATCTCGTTGGGTGGAGACTTCTTGGGTACAGAATAATTGTACCAAAGATATTATCAAATATTTGAATGGGATATTCAAGAGAAAGGGTTACCCTTCTATATTTGCTTATAGGAAGGAAATCCAATACTAGAGTTTGTCCTCCTTGTGTCGTCAGACAGGGCATGCATGAAGGACATTGATCTGCAGTCAGTCAGGGAGAGTATCAATCAGAAACAGATGGGTAATACGATTCACTATGAAGTTAGCAAGGCCACAAAGGAATGTGTGGTAGAGAAAGGGAATTGGGTGCACATTCAACTTCCTCAAGGCAGGACAGATGGGGGATTGAACTGGTCATAGCCTGTGAAGTTGTGGAGAAGTTACATGGAGCTGTCAAAACCAAAGATGGGAGAGTTTGGGAATGTTGATAGGGTTTGCAAGTGTCTTAGTGTAAAGTCTCTTGGTGAGAATTCTGCAAGGACGGAGTCCAGAGGAGAAACAAAGAGTGCTCATGAGGAGAATTTGTTCAGGAACGTTGGTGTGAGTTGGTTTTCAGGCTTGTTCCAAACGAGGATGTAGCAGACTTCTATATTTGAGGGACTATGTGCAGTAGACATGCATTTGTGCTGTTAGTTTTACAGCAGGTCCTGTGAGTTCTGATAGTTATTTAAACTTCCTACTGTCATGCATGGTTCACTGTTTATTAGATGTGCTTTATTTCTTTTGTCATGCATCATTCTACAGTAGGTCATGTAAATTTGAATCCCCTGAAAATTATCTACATTTATTTTATTCACTTAGTTAGGTGTTTGTATATAGTTTCATTCCATTTTAGTGTTGCAGTATGTAATTTCTTTGTTCTATTGGAATGTTGTAATGAAGGAAGGTATGTAATGTTCTGTATCATGCTGTTCTTGCAATATAGAATGTGGAGTGTGGAATGGTGGAGAAAAGATGAAGAAAGAAAGGGTAATTGGAGAAGGAATTGTGAACTGCTGGTGAAGCCAGTGGGGTGCTACATGTTACTCTCAATAAAGAAGAATTGTAATCTTACCTGATCTGTCTTCATTTCACTTTTCCATAATTCCAATATACCTAATCTCTTTCGTAACTGTTTTCCCATATGCGCATCATGTAAATAGGTGCACATGTGTGTTGAAGTACTGTGTTCAAGTGAGTGCCCTCTTGAGGCCAGGGCATGAACATTTTGCCAGCCATATCTTTAACCCGTTCTGTATGGTACTTGAGACGCTTGTCCTTGTAACGGGGCAATTATTTGCATAAATGAATAATCAGGGTATTCATATATTATGAAATAACTTATCAAAATGGACCAATTTTACTTTTGTTCTCTTATTCCCTATTTTCCCGCTTAGCCCCCCTCCCCCAATACTTTTCCACAATCAAATACATCTCCATCTCTCTCTGATATCACACCTCCTGCGTCACCCAATCCTTTTGAGTGGCACCAGAATAATGCCCCTCACTCTTGAAGCAGCCCCACCTCACAGCCCTTCACTCCTTCTGAGTGGCACCACGAGTGCCATTCATGCTCTGAGCAGCCCACTTTGCTGCTTCCGTACCACATCCTACCCTTTGTCCACACCATTGGTTTTCGTTCAGGCAACTTAACTATCTTACAATATAGGTCTGGCTCCAGCAATCACTACTCAATGAAATACAATATGGCTGTCATTCTGTCTCTTTTACTTCTGCCCTGTTACGAGGCTTACCTGGTCCTTACCAGAAGCTAACTCTTATCTTTTCCCCCAAACTTCTTTAATTCTTCACAATCCCTCAATATTCAAAAAATGACCTCCCCCTATTATGCTGTGCCTATGTCATACTTACATCCACAGATCAGCTGAAAGTCTTTGGTATTGAGTGTCCCCTCTCATCCTGTGACCCTTCATGCTCTATTGGGCGGCCTGTAGGGGCTGTACAGGACTTTCTCCAAGGTGGCTCCTTTCGGCCCTTCTCTGTTGCGCTTGTTCACACTTTCCACAAGTCACCCCTGCAAGTCCTCGGGGGACGCGGCAGGGACTTCTTGACAATCTGACGACACTTAGCCAACCCTATCCTCTTCTGCCAGCGGTACTGGAGTCAACCGAAACTGGACTCAAGGAAGAGATAAAGGGCAAGGCAAAACCCAGCTTTATTATCAGCCAAATGAAGCAGGGGCAGCCTACAAGCATAATAAACTCAAGGATCTCATCGAGTACATACAAAACAACACTTAGCGTACCTTGGACAATTCACATATGATGTCATAGAGCATCACCCTTTAACAAAACCTACAGGGAATGGGGATTGCTTAAGGGACATGTCTACATATGGATCACATAGGCGTCACACATTTAATTGCATATATTAAATCTGATGGCTCCACCTGGAGACCACACTAATTTTCGATGAAGGTAAAACTACATCATCTTTTTGTTAGGGGATCGGTTTGGCCTATGTCTAGATGGTCCGCATGACACTACAGAGTTTAATTGGTTGGCATTTTACTAACCAGCCTTGGTCACTTGACCAGTCGTCAAGATATGAGTCAGACAGGGTGTAGGGGGAGAGAAGCCCCTGGGCTGTCCATTGTGCAATTAAAGAAGGTACCATCCCTCATCTGCAGGCCATGAGACTGAGCAATTACTTTGTACTTGACCTTGCAAGGTGGCTTATGTCTGTGTGTACTTTTAGGGAGTCTTGCAGTTGTCCTATCCTGTGCTGGCAGCTAATGAATAGCCAGTGTTCTTTACTTAGGAGTCACATGTTTGAGGACCATGAATACAATGGAATGAACTCCTGTTCATGGGGATTTTAGCTAATTCTAACGTGTGTGTCATGTTTTCTGTTTCCACCAGCGACACTCTTTAGTTATTCTTCATGGAGCTTGTTGGCTTATTATTGTAGAGCACCTGCCAAACAAAGGACGGTTGTATTCATGTAAACTTTTAATGATGTTGAGAGTATCCTGCTTGCGTCTGGGGAACTGCTAGCTCGTGCCTTTGCTGTACTGTTCTCATCCTCCCTATCTCACTGTAATGTTGCTACCGTCTGAGCACTGCACAGCTCTGTATTTCTGTGGATCCAGCGTTTCCAGTTCTTTCTGAGTGTTGAGGCCTAGGCCTATTTAAAATCATGCTGCAGTATCCATTTTCAAGAAGATGGCTGCCCTGTTACACTCTGGTTTCTATGCTAGTGAGCTATAATTGCATGTCGTTCATGCTGCATTCAACATATACATAGGTTATGTTAGTGTTCTTCATGTCTTGTGGTTGCTGTGTTAATATTTTTAATGTATAAATCCATATTTCACCTATTGTACATGTTCATCATTTGGAGTGCATATCTACTTTGTGTCTAGTGTGTGCACCTACTAATGTTGCAGCTTAGATTGTCTATGTTTTGTTGCACATGTTTGGAATAAGGGCGGGATAGTTGCATTAGTGAGTAACGCTTCTCACCCGTGCACCGGTGCAGGGCAGAAGCAATGGGTGATGTATACATCTGCCTCCCGACAGGTACTGCAAGCCTCATCAAATATTTAGCATCAACAATCATTAGAAGTATCAACAATCTATCTGTACAGCACATCACTCATTAGAAGTATGCACAGACTGTCTGTACAGCGCTTCACTCATTAGAGTCTGAAATCTTTTTAAGAGAGCTAAACAGCTGTACCAGAAGAGATAGACTACGACTCCTACAAGGCATCCAGACTATACTCCTGCTCATCATGCACAAGATAAAAGCAGTGAATAAAACTACCTGTGACCAACAACCAAACAAATGGACCTAAAAAAAAATACCTCCAACATGCAAAAGACTTTGAGCTATGGTGTGTTTTCCTTGACACTCAAGGGTGTTCTTTTCATCAACAAGTAGACGGCATGCCCCATGCATTAATACACCAGAGAGTAACTACAACTTTCCACATGCAACAAGGGCAAACATGTGGCACAAGGCATTAAATTAATCTACAACAGCACCTGCCACAATAAAATTTGCACACCGTGTTTCTTTGTGTCCACATTAGTGTGCACTGGAGTCGGGTAGACAATTTCAATTGCTCCGTGAGTATAAGAACTAGAACTGGCTTTCTACTACTAAGAAGCAGACACACCGAAAATCTGGAGATTGTTTGACTGTTTGTACTACCAAATGCTTGGAACCAGTTAGATTAGCATGACACATCTTCTCAATGCCTGTGAAACGCGAGGGTCGTTGACTTATGTCTTCCTTTAATTTGTGCGGGGCAGGAGTTTTGCAATTCCTTCCAATGGTTCCACGTACAACTGCATAAGCTTTGTTGGAAACAGAGTCATGTGGACTCTTTTTCCACCTAATTGCCCCAGAACTCCATGAGAAAGCCAACTCGGCATGTTGTTTTCTGTAAATAATTACAGTTTTTAACTTTCACTTACACAATCTAGTGTAGGTAGTTCTGAACCATGACGGTCAATACAAAAATCAATGTTACTGTGTTTTGTGCAATCCATCAAGTGGCTGTAGGCACGCATAGGAAATTTGTATTGCACCAGTAGCGGTTTTACAACTACAATTAACCCATGGTCTCTCAGCAGACTATTTATAAGCAAGCATTGACAATGCGAACAGTTTTGGCTTTTGTGCAGGCATGGAAAAGGCATTTGGCAGACACTGTTGTAGTAGCATTAGCTGGCCAATGATGGTAACAGCTGCAAAATGGTGCAAGTACCTGGGCACACAATAGCAGATGCCTAATACTTATACACAAGCCAACAAAAGGGCTTTGTCAATGCTTGTTTTTAACAGAACTCAGTAAAGGACATGCGTAGTGCTTATGAATAGAGTTGCTGAAAGCAGACCTTTTTTTTAATAACTCTTTTTATTGAATTTAGAATTAAAACAATATGATAGAGCATACCCATCTTTGCACTTATAAATGTAACAGCCCAAGAGTTCAATAGTTTTTCCTGCCATCCCCATCCCACTCCCACAAGTCCACAAGCCCAGAGTTCAAACCTCCACCCCCAGCACCATTCATGGCTTGAGCGGTCATTGCATTCCCATTGCCGGGCAACAGTCCCCTAGCCTCTAGCATAACTATTACCTTTGTCGTCATCATCCCACCATGCTCCACCTCCCCCAGATCTTTTGAACTTTCTCAGGGCAGCCTCTGTGCCTATGCACTATCCCTTCTAGGGATATGCAGCGGTCCATTCCCTTCTTCCAAAATTTGCCTCTGTTGGCAACTGGTCTGTCCCCCACACAGTTGCCAGATCCCAACTCTCCAGTACCAGCCCTGTGCTAATCAGTTGCGTCCTCCCTCTGGAACTTACAGCGTCTCACAGTATATGCATTAGGGCCCCCTTGGGGCATCTCAATATCTCACTCCCCTCTGATCGTGACAACATTCGCAGAATGTTTTCCCAATATGCCCTTATTAGGGGGCAAGCGCAGATCATGTGAAACAAAGACCCCACGTTACCCTGCACTTCAGACAGGTGTCGTCCTCCATTTGATCCATCTTGCATAAACTTGACCTTGAGTAATATACCCAGTGTAGGATCTTTAGTTGTACCAACTGGAGCCTTGTGGACATATTGACTTCCCTGACTGCTATTTGTGCATCCACCTATTCTTCTTCCAACGCACCCAGGTCCTGTTCCCACCTGGCTCTGGCTCTACTCAACTTTTGCAAACGTAAAATCATTGACTGGTAAAGTATCGTAATCGCCTTCTTATCGATGTGCTCGGAAAACAAATTGACTTTCAACGGTGTCAGGAATGTGGATGACCCTCCCCAATTGACTGCACAGGGCATGTTTTAAACTCAGGTAAGTGTATTGATCTCTCGCACCAAGGCCATATCTTCCACATAGTTCAGGGAATGACGCCAACCCATTCCCGTCAATGGCATCCCCACCTTGGTTTTCCCCCTTGTAGCCGAGCTACTTTGTTTGCCCAGCGTGTATGTCTCCGATATATTTGGGTTTTCCTATAGCTTTGACAGCCTTGTAACTACCTCTCTAAATACCATGGCGCTCGTGACTTAGTTTCCTACTTCTATGACCCTTTGCACTGATGATGGTAATGCCTGGCCTCCTGGAATCCCGTACAGTATCTGCATCAGGGGTTTGTCACCCATCGTCCCGACTCCAACCTAGTCTGGGCTGGATCGGCACTCCCAAACACCCCTTTGTTTGCCACAACCAGCTGCGCTGCCCAATAGTATTTGTGTATGTCCAACACCCCTAGGCCACCGCCCCACACGGATTTAATTAGAAACTTTAGCACAATTCGAGGGGTACCCCACACCCAGATGATTCCTCTCAGCAGTGAGTTTATCCTAGCGAGAGTGGCCTTAGGCACCTTAACTGGGGTGTTCTTCAATACATAGAGCACCTTAGGAAGGGTGATCGTTACACACAGGATGGCTCTTCCATCTAAGGTCAGACGAAGGCTAGCCCAATGCTTAGCATCCATTTGTAGCCTATTCAGGACCGGGTCCAAATTGTTTTGCACTAACACACTTTCCTGCACGTGTATCTTGATCCCTAGATAGGTGAATGGTCCCTCCGCTATATATAGCAGACAATCATCCAGGATCGCCTCATCCCCACCCTGCACCGGGACAAGCACAGACTTGCTCCAGTTGATCCTGAACCCACTGTATTCACCAAACTCCCGAATCACTGCGATTGCCCTTGGGCCCGCCCCCTTTGATTTCCCCAGATATATTAGCAGGTCGTCCGCACACAGTGAGATCCTGCCTGAAGCGAGTCTGCTCAAATCGCTTCTGCCAACCGTTAGATTGCGAGCAGAAACAGAAGTAGGGACAGCGGGACATGCCTGTCATGTGGCCCTTTGAAGAAAAAAAGCTCTCCAACGTGTACCGGTTTGCCCTGACCCTGGCACAGGGGTTTGTGTAGAGCAATTTGACCCATGCCATGAATTTATCCCCAAAGCCAACTTTGCTCATTACCTCCAATAAAAACTTCAACCCGACCGAATCGAAGGCCTTTTCTGAATCCAAAGCCATAATGGCATACAGACCCTCCAGCTCTTTCACCTTTGCGAGTGCGCACTTCTGATATTCATCCTAGTGGCCTGGCCAGGGACATATCTGCATTGATCCAACCTAATTACCCTGCCTATCACTTTAATCAGTCTGTTTGCCAGCACTTTAGCCAATATTATTTTTTGCTCTTTCAGGCGGGATATCGGCTGATATGAGGAACACTTTTGCCAGTGTTTACCCTTTTTGTGTATTATCATGATAGTGGCTATCCTCAGGTCCTCGGGAAGCTCCCAGTTGTCCCTACATTCCTTGAACATCCCCAGCATTGGTTCAGCTGTGCTTCCAGTCAGCCTCTTCCAACATTCCAAGGGAACCCATTTGGCCCTGAGGTGTTGCCTGCTTGCAGATGTCCGGTTACTGCTTGGACTTCCTTGACAGAAAGTTGCTCATCTAGTTCCTCCTGCTTTAGCTCCATCAGCTGAGACAGGGAAACCTTCCCTAAAAGCTCCCTCACTTCGTCCTCACCTGGACCCTCCCTTACTCTGTACCGGTCCTGGTAATAAAAATAGCTAGCAAACTCATCAACTATCTGCTATCCCCATAGCCGATCTGCCCATGACCACTCACTGTGTATATGTCTATTTTGTGCTGGGTGTCCGTTTTATTACCCCCCTGCTTCTCTGTGCCCTGCTCCATGGCCTCACCAGCTCTGTTTCCTGCCTTCCTCAACTCCTCTGCCAGGGCTTCTCCCCTTGGGGCACACCAGGCCTTGGTTTACCTTCAGTCACTGTGCCCCCAGCCAAAGCTCCCATTTGGAATTAGTAGCCCACTTCACTGCCTATCTCGAGCCTCTGATACTTTAGATAGGTGTCCTTAGCTCTTCTTACTCTCCAGGGCAGCTGTAGCATGTCCCCCCCAGTCCCTGCCACAACCAGTCACCCCTCTCCACCTTTGGGAGAAAAACAAGCAGCAAGGGGGGAAGAGGAAGAAAATGAGGAATGCCGTAAAGGGGGGAGCCGCCCAGGGGATGCAATCTCAGGTCAAGCTCCCTGTGCGCTCTCACTGGCCCTTACACACGCCATGCAAAATCCACCCAGCAGCTGGCTATGTGTCACTCGGGGTGCCCCAACTCCGCTGACACACATTTGCTGCATAGGTCTCTGTTGTTGAGGTGGGCTCACCAGTCCCAGGATGTCGAATCCTCCTCTTCTTGCTTGTGGAACTGTCCTCATGGGCTTGGCTCCTCCTTCTCTCGCACACCAGAGCAAGGTCTTTGGACGGCTGCGCAATCCACGCCTGTTCTTTGGCACCCTGGCTGCGTTGCCCTGGTAGTGCTCTCCTGCTTCTTGTGCCCCCAGCCCTGCACCACCAGTGTTTGAAGCAGAGCAGGTGGTTAGATGGGCCCTCCAGCGAACTTAAGTTCTTTTGCTCGGCCGCCATCTCCTGAGTCGCGGCACTCTGATGGTAACCGCCACACTTCAGCCCCGGCGGCCATCTTTGCCTGTTTCTTCCTGGACACCCTCTGTTGCACCGCCACCAATTCTTCTCCAATTTCAGGCTTTCAGCAGCAGATTATTTCTCTTTCACAGACCGCAGACATTCCCCTACCTTCCTTCAGCTCCCAAGGAAGTGAAAATTGGGGTCGGATGGCTTTTTTTTACACGAGTCATCTTCATCGGAGAAGAGCGACCAGGACACACAGCCAGCTCACTACATCGCACAACAGCGCTCCCAAAATCAGACTTGGTTATTACACCTGCAGTTCGTTTACAAGTCCAATTAACTATGAGAAGACTGCTTTGAAAACACATTGGCAGGCACTTCGATCACAAAGCTTGATAGTAAAGCTTGATTAAGCTAGCTCAAAGAGTCACCAGGAGCATGTTGTCTGGCCAGGGAAGGACAGAAAGTGTGTGGGCATGACCATAGGGATTAGCATTGCATGGACAGTCAATGGGTGGGTAAATAGCCAGACAACACCTACAAGCTCATGTGCCTCCTCATATGCCATTTCTTCTTAGCTGTATTCGAATGCAATCATTTCGGATTATAGGTGGCTCAAATAGCCAAAACGAATAACAACGGAGCACCAAAGTTTGATTTTGCTGCTTCATAGAGCTAGTTCAAAGAGCTCCAAAGTGGATGAATTTTAGGTCAAGAAGGGGCATGTAGAAGGTAGGAATAGCTATTTCTATTAGCAGGACCATGGGCTGTCAATGTATGAGTAAATAACAATCAACACCCACAAGCTGTGAGTCTCTCCTCCCATGTCATCTCCCTTCTAGCTGTACTCCAATGCAATAGTTTCAGCTAATACGTGGTGCTTAAGTGCAACCTAATAGGGGGCAGGCCACCAGTAACCAATAGCCATCATGCTGTATTAATAATGTGAAGTGGGAGAATGGAAGACCAGGCTCCCGTCCTTCACCTCTCGCGCTTGGCCTAGAGGGTCACGGCCCAGACACCCGCCGCGAGAAGAGTTTGTCCATTTACCAGACGACCAGGTACCCTGGTACAGGAACATACGGATGTGTCCATCTGCCTGCCCAGCAGCCCACACTGGCCATGCCGACACCTGCGGCTCGGATCAGCTAGACTAAAATCCACACGTCGTTAGAGATGCCATGACGACCTAGACAACGGGAAGCACATCTGTACAAATATACACACTGAACATCTCCACACCAATCTACACGAAGAACATACTCAGTGCTCTGACGTAGGCGACAGGCATATTCACGGACGTGCATCTTTATTATTTTTACATAGGCTTTCAGAATGCAGAAACGCAAGACGCATCATGAACTCATCTATAACGCTTGCTCACGCTTCTCTTGAAACCCGTTACCACCATGAGAGGTATAATGGAAACACAATACTGGTCATGGAAATATATGCTATTATAACCTAAAAGCACCTATGCACCAAACGGACTACTTATGCACCAGGCCCGAGTAGGCCTCAACCAAGAGCTCCCGTGGACATTAACAAAGCAAGAGTCAGGTTGCTGATCCTGCAGAAAGAACCCGGTGGAACAACCAGCCAAGGTCGCAATGTTGCAAACCCACATTCCAAGAACAAATCATCAAAGGCACGATGTTGCAACCTCGCACTCCGCGCCCCAAACGATAAAGTCACGCCGGCAAATTAAACCAGACGCGCAGTAGAAAAAACAATATTAATTGTACAGAATTCTGCCTCTTTCACGGTCCCTCCCCACGTGACCAAGCCGAACCTGACGAGATGCCAAAACCCAGGAGAGAAAAGGCGTCTGGGTCCCTCGCTACGAGACACAGGCCGATACACTTGAAAGGATCAATGGACATCTGCTACAGTGGGAGCGGTCAGCCTTCCACCTATGAATAAATCCTCACATTGTCTGCACGTACCCATATTGAAACATTGTTGCAATCACAGGTACACCGAGAGCTGGGAACAACGGTGGTCCCAGGCTGGGAAGCTCACGAGTGCACCAATCAGAACATGGGGCTCTTATCTCAGACGTCAGTAATATTAGCCAATCCTCAGGAGTCTTCATGTAACAATTCTTATGTATCTAATTGTAGGGACAACCCAGATATACCACCTGACTACACCTTGTCCACTAATATCATTCTCTATATGTGTACTATACTAACCCTACCACTCGAGCAACCAATTAAGAGTGGCGATAGGTTTTTTGTTAACTTTCTGAAGTGACGCAAGTAGCGCGTCATAATGCAGTAAAAAGGGCCTGCGAGCCCCATGATTGTGTGTGTGTCAGGACGAACGCGTGCGCTCCTTGACCCATCCCTGCCGTTTTGTCTAAATAAACAGCAGAGTCACCTTGCTCCTTGTGTGTGTCTCATACTCTATCTCATCTGGGATATACGGGAGGAGTTGGGGCCTCCCTGCCCGGAGGTCTGCGGACGGCCCGGCCGACCCCGGCAGAATTTCCCCCCGACAAGTTGGAGGCACTGCTGAGATCTGTTTAAGATCGACTTTTATTTTTAATTTTTCCAGGCACTCCCGTTGCGAGGAGGCCCGGCGGCGCAGCCCCCTCTGCCGTTGCCCCCTTCTGAGGACTACAGGACCATCGCGGAGCTGCGAGAAGACCGGACAGCGCAATCCGGATATTGGCCCTCGGGAGCCGGTTGAGAAGTATCCCGCCCGCGGTCGGCGAGAGTCCAGACGTGGTCCAGACGAGGGGAGGTGGCGAGCCGCTTGGAGGGGTGCACGCAGTCGAGCGGCCCTGCATCGAGAGAACTTGGTGAGCATGACACGCACAACAAGCAATGCGAAATTGTGAGGGAGGGGGAGGAAGTAAATAAGGGAGGAGGGAGGTATTGTACAGATGTGCGGCGAAGGTTTAACTGAGGGTTGCCAATGGAATGAATGGTAGCGGACGAGTGCGAGAGCAGTCGGCTAAGTTACACGAAAGAGGGGGGCGGGGCACGAAAACATCACGTGCAGCCGCTCGTAAGACACTGATGGCCTAGATTGCGACTACGTGTGAGGGTGGGTGTGTGTGGTTTCCTACGATTTGACATTTATTGATCAATGAGTAGATGAGGTTCCCTATTGTTCGAGCAAGAAACTCGATAGGTAGATGACGTTTCCCTGTGGACGGTAGCTAGTTACATAGTTGCCCAAAACGGAAGATAATTGGCTGGTTAAGCCCTCCTGTTGAGGGGCGTATCACACGCGAGGCGACGCAGCGTGCGCAGTCCGGTTATATTATTGATGAGATTACCTTGTTCCAGGAGAGACAGGAAGACAGCTGTAGGGTTAGCGGGGTAGATTGCAAGTGTATTTTGAACTTAAAGAACATAACAAGAATGTACCAGTAGCTCGAAGAAATCGGTGACGTCACCAGTAGGGATTTAATAAGATATCGCGAGCATAAGAAACTTTGGGATTGAGAGTGGTGGGGAAGAGAAACATGATAAAGGAGCGGATACGGAGATAAACGATAAACGAGTGGATCGAAAGAGGAGAAGGGGCGTGGCTGCACACGGAGAACGCCGGCCACGGCAAGTGTAAAAGGGGGAGGAGAACGGAGAAACAGGACGACTGTATAAGATCGTCGTAAGGGGTATGCAGCCGCGGGGGGCTGCGTGCGCTTCGGCCGCAGGGGGCCGTAGGGGAAGGAATATAATCTAACATCATACATATATACATATATATTTGTTTTATTATTATTATTTTTTATTTTTATTTTTTATTATTAGTATTGCATAATTTGTCAAAGGATTGTCGTAAGTCCCCACACTTGCGGGGCAAGGTAAGCAATATAAGGTTGTATATTGTAAACTGCTAGTAAAGGGAAGGGTAACAAGGGGAGTGCCATTATGTCATACGGGAGAGGGTCGGGAGGGTGGGGGAATACCCTCACTACCCCACTACAACACATATGCACCACACTGCCACCACATAGGGAGAAATTAATTAAGTACAGCATAGAGTGGACCCAGGGGACGGACAACAAAATGTTAACACCATGGCCGCCTAATGGTAGTTTCGATCCATATGCCCAACATTCACTATTAAACCATCTGCACAATACGTACAAGGGGAAGAAGTTGGCAAACCATGTGGAAGTGTTTAACTTATGGAGGATGTTCCAGGGGTCCCGACCAGGACCAAATGGAATGTTCACTATGGGGGAAACACCGGAAGAAAAGGAGATTAAGAAAGAAGGAACGGATGGGGAAAAGGGGTGTGAAAGGACAAAGAATACGGGGAATGAAGGACAGGGAGGAGAAAAGATTGATAAATCAAACGACATAAAAAAGGAACCGAACAATGAGATACCCATAACACCGGGAGTGAAAACAGAGGGAGGAGGGTTGTACCCTTTAAGAGAATTAGGAGAAATAGAAGGACAGTTCAGGGCGGCTGAAGGATACTCAAACCCGGCATACAGCCCTCCACCATATGTGGCTCATAGGAAGATACCAATGGGGGAAGGGAGGATTGGAGAAGAGCAGACTGTAGAGATAGGAAACGATGAGTGGGTAGCTGCACAGATATTATTGAAATTACGAGGCTCACTAACTGGAGAAGAAAGGGAGGCGGTAAAGAGAACAAACGAGGATAGTGCCAGAGAGAGTGAAATGAGGGGAGAGGAGCTACTACGGCAGAAGGAAGAGATTTTGGAGGAAAGATTAGCAAAACTAAGGGATGAGCAGAATGAATTGATCAAACAACTTGAGAGGGAGGAAAGAGAGAGAGTGAGGAAAAGGAAAGAAGGTAAGAACGAATTGGAAAAATTAAGGGAACGAAATGAGGAGCAAAAGAGAGAAGCTGAAAGGGTAAAAGCAGCAGCAGATAGGGTATCAAGAGTAGTGCTGAGAGAGAAGAAGAAGGAAGAAGAAGAAAAGGAAAAGGAAATGGAAATATGGGGGAGGAGGGTACTATCAGAGACAGCTAAGAAATATGAAGAGGGGAAGGTAATAGAGAGTATAGTAGAAAGAGAAAGGGTGAAATGGGAAAGGAAGAAAGAGGATGAAAGAATATTGGAACAGATGAGCAACGAAGTAATGGAGGAATTGAAAAGGAAAAGGGAGGAAAATAGTAGGGAAATGGAGGAGAGAAGTGAAGGGGGAAGAGAAGGGAGGAGTAGGGAGAGTGAAAGATGGGGAGATGTATATAAAAGTAGAGAGGTAGCAACAACATCAGCACTAGGGGGAACAGTTGGTAACAACGAAAGGGGAGAAAGAGACCTAATAGACTTAAAAACAGTAACAATAAAAGGAAAAAAGGCAGAGTGGGGGGTGCCATTTATGAATGACTTTTGCAGTGAGGAGGAAGAAGGAGTGGAGAAGGATGGAAGAAAGAGTGAAAGGGAAAGCTTAGATAAGCTATACCTCACTAGAACAAACATAGATTCGCCCTGGATGAGTAGAAGATGGGAGGAGCTGGAGAGAAGTAAGGAGGGAGTGAAAAGAATAGGGGAAACACAAACCCATGAAACCACGCCACCCACATCCCCATCACGCCCTCCCACGTCACACCCTACATGTTCAACCACCGCACGCTCACTGCACAGAATAAAGCTCGCGCCCTTCATGAACGAACTTACACCTTATGCATGTCGGCTTAGGGACCTCCCTAGTCGCAGGCAAGACAGACAAATAAACATACCCATATTGAACACAGGAATTGACGAAAAAAGGGGACAGGAAGAAGAGGGAGATAGGAGCAGAGGTAGTAAGGAAGAATTTGAAGTAGTAAAGGAAACGGGGGAAGAGGAGGGGTGTGAAGACTCAATATTATGGAGCATAAAGGGTGACACAAGACAGAATTTAATGCCACTGTTGGAGAGAGGAGGGGTTAGACCACAGTATGTACCTTGGAAACATACGGATAAAGAAAATATAAAATGTAGGCTCCCATCACTAAGTGGAGGTGCGGGTAAGTGGATATATGAAATGGAAAAACACACCGCAGGACAGAAACTAGCAGTAGGAGATGTGAAGGGCCTGTTAATATCAATATTAGGGGATAGAGCGGATGACATTTGGAAAAGAGCGGGATTCCATGGGGTGACAATAACGAACACATCGCATGATGGGGCACCATTTGCAAACTGCAGACATGCGCTATGGCAGGCACTGAGAGTGCAGTACCCAGATACATCAGACATAGGAGCCATTACTTCCCGTAAGATGGGTGAAAATGAGGATCCTGTTGATTATATCCAGGATATTCAAGAGAAGTGGCGCATGGAAACTAGAGAACAATGGGACAAAACACCAGCCATATTTTATCATATACTAGTACAAGGGCTCCCAGAAGGAGTTCAGAAACAACTAAAGAAAGTAGTGGGGATGGAAGCAAAACCATGGCCAGAAATACAACTGACTATAGTACATCACTGCAGGACATGGCAAGGAAAAATGAAACAAAAGGAAGAGGACAGGAAAACAGAAGAGGCCAAACTAGTACAGAAAAAACTTACTAAATACACAATGGAAGGGGCACTAATAACTACGCCCACACCAGTGGCCCAAAGCCCAACGCAAGTAGTGGCTGCACAAGATCCCGCTCAAATAGCGCCTCCACAAGGTGTAATACAGCAAGTGCCGCCTCTGCAATTACACGCACCAAACATGGGAGGAGGGTACCCAATGCAAGGAACTGGGTATTACAGTTATAACAGAGGGAGAGGAGGGTTTATGAGGGGGAGAGGATACGGATATAATACCCAACAACAGGCTGGGGGACTTAGAAATTACTACCCCACAGGGCAACCCGTATACCAGGACAACACAGGGAGCTTCCCATGGCAAAGCAGGGAACCACCCGTGTGTTGGAGCTGCGGACTATTAGGACACATGTCACGTACATGTAGGGTCAGGCCAGGAACACCAGCATGGAATGAACAAGCACAACCTAGGACCTCACAAGAACAGCAGGGCATACAACGACAGCAGATGTCACAACAAGGGAGTGACCCACAACAACAAACAACACAACAGCCACAAACCTATTCACTGCCACAACAACAAATAACACAGCAACTGCCACCGCCACAACAACAAGTAGCGTTAATACACCCACCACCCCAAACTCAACAAACGCAATTGGGTAGGGTGACGGTGTTGGGACACAACCCTTACACAGGGAATGGCCAATAATTGTACCCCCAATAGGTCAGCCCACAGACGGCCTTGGTGTGTCCCATCCTGTCAGTAACACCTAATAGTGCGGAGGAACCACGCATAGAGGTAACGATAGGTGACAAAAAATTATCATTCCTTGTTGACACCGGGGCAACCCGGTCTTGCATAAGGGAAGGTAAATTTAAGATGTCAGGCGAAGCCATGAACACCCAAGGATTTTCTGGGGCTAAAGGGTTGGTTCCATTTACTGATAACGTTCCCTTATCTATTGGAGATTATGATCTGTCAGTTCCACTTTTGTATTATAGTGCCTCACCAGTAAATATACTGGGGAGAGACATAATGAACAGGTTGAATATGACGATCTCCTTTACAGAGGATGGCATAATTTGCTCTACTCCAGGGATTAACATGCTCGCAGCACGACAGATTTTGCAAGCATACTGTGGACAGACAGCGATTAGGGCGGAGCCGGTAGATGGCGAGCTATTCCAGTATGGCACAGACATGGCATTTGCATGGATGCCAGGGATAGAAGGGAAAATATGGAGGAGGCCAGCAGCCTATCTGTTCCGACCAGAAACACCAGTTAATGAACTGGAAGGGAAGGTGTTTGTAATGGACATTGAGAGCATTATTGCAACAGCTGATTATGTTGCTGTGCACGCCCAAGATAAAGAAGGGAGAGCATGGAGGGCGGTGATAGCACTAGCAGAAGGATGTAGGCTGACCCAGGTGTCAGATGAAGAGCTGTTCTCAGAAGAAAAGGAGGAAGATGAAATGGTGTTCATGATGAGTGTAGAAATATGGCTACGAGTGGCTCACAAACAAGTAGCACAGAAAATTGCAATGGCACTTGAGGCACCCGCAGGCACCCCAGTCTCATTTTTTAAGGAGGATATGTCAAAGGTGCCCAAATCATTATGGACTATTAGCCCTTATGACGTGGGATGCATAAAAAGCATAGGGGGTGTAAGGATAAAATTGAAAAAAGGTGCCATACTACCAAGAGTGAAACAGTACCCATTGTCAAAAGAGGCAGATGAGGGCATATATGAAACCATAACGGCCCTTATAAACAATGGCATATTGGTCCCCTCAGAATCACCATGTAACACAGCTGTGTACCCGGTGCGCAAGGCTAAAGGGGGGTCTTGGCGCTTCATACAGGACCTCAGACCCTTGAACAACATAGTAGAAGCAGAGTATCCAGTAACAGCAAACCCGGCCACAATATTGTGTGGCATTCCAGCAGAAGCATCACGATTTACAGTGATTGACCTTAAAAATGCTTTTTTCTCAATACCATTACACCCAGACTCACAAGATTTGACAAGCTTCACTTACCGAAATACAAAGTGGAAACATACCAGATTACCACAGGGGTATTGTGAATCACCCTCAATTTTCAATAGAGTAATACAGATGGATTTGGGTAACGTTGAGGTGGAAAGCACAGTGTTACAGTATGTGGATGACATAATAATTTGCAGTACAAACGAAAGTAAATGTAGAGAGGACTCCTTAAAAATGTTGACAATATTGGCTGAAAAGGGGTACAAGGTAGACATGGAAAAGATACAATACTATCAGGAACAGGTACTTTACATTGGCCAACTGATATCCCAACATGGAAGAAGGATTGCACCACAAAGAGCACAGGCCATCTCAAGCACTCCCGTGCCACAGACTGTGAGAGAACTGCAGCAATTTCTGGGGCTGTGCAACTACTGTAGAGCATGGGTATTTGATTACAGCTCATACATAGGACCCCTGCTTGAGGGTTTGAAGGAAGCAAATAAAGGGGAGAAAAAGTTGGGATGGACTATGGAAATGAGGGAGGCATTTGACGAATTGAAAGACGCGATATCAACTGCTCCAGTACTGGCATCCCCAGACTATGAGCGACGCTTTTTTATATTTTCACATTGCGACTCAGCAGTGATGAAAGCAGTATTGGCACAAAAAACGAGCATGGGCTATAAACCAGTAGCATTTTACAGCGGGCACTTAGACCCTGTGATGTTAGGCCACTTCCCTTGTGAACAAGGTCTTGCTGCAGCTGCTTTTGCAGTAGAAAAAGCATCAGCAATAACTATGGGGTGTCCAACTACACTGTTTGTGGAACATGCACTATTTGCAATATTGAATAAACCTAAGTCCACACTAACGACACAGAGGGCATCAGGTTATGAGATTATTTTGTCTAAAGCTGAACTAGCAATTGTTAGATGTAGCACGGTTAACCCTGCAAGATTCCTAGCAGAAGTAATTGAAGAGGGAGATTACGCCCACGACTGCACCCAAATAACTAAAATGTACTCATGTACTAGAAAAGTTGAAGAAAACGCACTAGAGGGAGGTGAGCTTTTGTTTATTGATGGGTCATCAACTATTGATCAAGGAGATGGGATACGAAGGACTGGGGCAGCAGTAGTAAAAATGATGGAGGCGCCGGTGTGTGTGGCTATGAAGTGTGTACAACTACCACAGCATTACTCTGCTCAAGCCGCGGAACTGGTTGCACTAATATTGGCATTAAAGGAAAGTTTTAATAAAAGAGTAACCATATATTCCGACAGTGCATATGTTACATCCACTGTCCACTCAGGGTTATCAAAATGGAGAAGAAGAGGGTTTAGGAGAGCTGATGGCACTCCAGTACAACATGCCCTCTTGTTGGCTGAACTAATTGAAGTAATAAACGACCCCCAAGAACTAGCCCTAGTCAAATGCACCGCACACACCAATGGTGAAGACTACGTCTCAAAAGGGAATGCAGCAGCAGACGCACATGCGAAATATGCTGCATACTTTGGTGAGATATGGAACCCCACAGACTCACAGAGAGGGAGAGGGAGGGGAATAGCTAGGGAGATGTTAATAAGAGAAGGGTACACCCATCTCCCAGCCACACAGATTATGGAGCTACAAGCGGCTGCACCAATGGCCGAAAAAGAAGTATGGGTGAAAAGAGGATGTACAATGTCACCAACCGACGCACTATGGCCCCAGGGTGGCACTGGGAAAGTTGTAATACCGTTAGCACTGTTAAATACCGCCCTGAGCCAATTACATCACCCTGCCCATACAGGCAAGGAAATAATAGCAGCACGAATTAGAGAAGATTGGTTTTGTCCTGAATTAAACTCCCATGTGTCAAATTTTATCAGCAATTGCCTCACATGTCAACAGTTTACGGCCGGTCATACTCTAAAAGTGATAAGAGGTACCATACCCCGGCCAGAAGGACCTTTTCGGCACCTTCACATTGACTATGTTGATATGATCAACATATGTCAAGGTAATAGGTATATGATTGTAGTAGTATGCCCATTTTCGAGGTGGATTGAAGCAGGGCCCTGTTCACACCCTGATGCGTTTAGAGCAGCCAAATTCATAGTAAGGGAGGTTTTCCCCAGGTGGGGAGTGTGCGAGGTGTTAAGATCAGACAACAGCCCACATTTCGCAAACGAAATGTTCCAGCATATCACATCCCTGCTGAACATTAAACACAAATTTGCATGTGCATACCACCCACAGGCTAATGGTGTATGTGAACGCCTGAATGGCTTATTGAAGGAGGCAATTGCAAAAATACAACAAACAACAAAGAAAAGTTGGTTGTATTGCCTTCCGTTAGCTTTATTTGAACTGAGAAATAGGCCAGGGTCCGACCACCACCTCACCCCTCACGAAGTGGTTACTGGACGTCAAATGCGCCTTCCCCTAACCCCAACGTCAAGGGCATTCACAGACCACGAAAGTTCAGCGAGTGTGTTAGGTGATGAAATGTATCAATATGTGTCTTCTTTGATTACTAGTGTCGTGTTTGTGTCTCAACAGCTCGAGCGCACACGGGGCGGGTCTACCAGCAATAAAGAAAAAGGCGCAAGTACAGAATTGGGAAAGGAGAACTTGTGCAAACTTGCCAAAGGTGACCACGTACTACTTCGCAATTTCAATAGAAAGTGGAACGAGAAGAGGTTCACTGGCCCCCATCTGGTAGAGGACGTATCAACAAGAGCAGTAAAACTAAAGGATAAGCGTGCCTGGAACCACCTACATGACGTAAAGATCTACAAACTGCAGACCCGCCCCAGCGCCAACGACAGGTCCATTGGAAGAACAGCAACAACAGCCCCGACAGCGGAAGAAAGTTCCACCACAGACAACGACCCAATTGTCCCCTCGGAGACGATAACTGACGAAGAAAGGGGTGATCCCCATACTGCCCACCCCATGGTCACACGCTCAAAGAGTAAAAATACTTCCGCCATCTGAGCGCAAACCCCCCCCCATTGACTCCTAAGTACAGTTGTAACTAAAACTGAAGGACCTTGCTTGCACCAATACACATGTAAACACGTGAATGTTCTCTTTTTTCTCTCGCACATACAGGAACTGCGTAATATTGTATTGTTAAGAAAAGCTAATTAACAAGTTCGGTGTACAGGCGTAGATGGTGCTGCCAGACGATAACTACCCAGAAGAATTGTCACACCAATTTGTATACGAAATAAAAAGGCCAACATACCTAAAAAGGAGAAGGGTACGTGTCTACTACACAGCCTTCCTCCTGGCCATAGAATATTACATGCCCCACCTCCGCCCATACTTGCCGGTCCTAAGAGACCGATCACTTAGAGTAGCGTGGGAGCAGCTCTTCGCCTGGGCACTGAATGACTACTTGATAGGGAGAGCTTAAAGGAAACAAAACTAACATTTAATAACGAGCACTTTTGAGAATTTTTAGGCGGGCAACTTTAACGTCACAAGAATACGCTGCCAGGACTGCAGCAAGGTAAGAGCAAAATGCCGGTGAGATTAGCATATGTAATAAAAATAATAGGGATTTTTATGGTCACCGGGTTCTTGGCTGCCTCTGTCTGGCAGTACAGCTATGCTATCAATTTTATTGCTGCACCCAAACCTAATATACCCCCGTTCCCTGCTGCAACAGGTGTTACGTCAGGTGGTAATAGTAACATTGCACCCAAGCAAAATAGAGTTAAACGCAGCACATACTCAGACAATAAAGGTATTGATAATTATGTACAAGATTCAGCACACGTCGCAAACAACATATGGTACCAGCACATGACCCGCATTGGTAAGCAGACAACTGAGGATAGCTGTTACGTTTGCTCATTAATACCATACGCCATGAGCGCTTCACGAACATTTGTTGCCACAGAAATAGATGAAAAGACGGCACAGTGCATAATATATTTGGCCCTGTTCCAAACGAAAGGAAGATTTCAAGGAACAGTAGTGCACATGACATGGAAAACACGAGACTCATACCCATATGAAAACAACTTCCTCAAGACCTATCTGAGTTATCACAAGACCAGTTTACATGCTGAAGCATTCAGATACATAACAAGTGGCCCTGCAAAAGGAGAAACAAAGAAGGTAACACTGCAGTACCTACCATGTGATTGGTACGCCACTGAAGTTCCGGGTAAACAAGGATGCTGGGAGAGGCCGCTACTGACGATAACAGGAAAGGTGTATCTGGGCAACAGCTGGGAGATAGGAGTGATTGGCAGCAACATGGTAACAAAAGAAACTATCTCAACCATCGAGACACACAATCATCGATGTTGGACGACGTGGATCAAGTATGTACCAATGCTCACGTGGGTAGAAGAAGATGAAGACCCAATAACAATACTACCATTGACGGCGCCCAAAGTATGCTACCAGCATAAAGGAGAGGTGGACGTAGGATATAACACCAATTGTGCAAGCGTGATGGAGTTACCTGAGGGGGGAGCGGGAACAGCAGTAATAATGGACCATTATTGGGCCTGTGGAGAAAAGGCATATCATACACTGCCTCCCCTGTGGAATGGTGTGTGCACAATGGTACACGTCAATGTACCATCACTAGTGGTACCTAAGAAGAATGTCGATGTGGCGAAATTTCCTAAAATGGATGAAGGGGATAAGAGAAGAAAGAGATCTGCACCACTTCAGAAGGAGCAAGAGAACAGGACCAACAGCAATGATACTGTCCTAAATAGGAGAAAAAGACAAGGAGAGCCACTGACAGGAAATTACCTGTGGGGAAGGTCGGAAACGGAACTAACATCAATACCGCCAGAACACAGACTATTCAGCAGAGCAGCAATGTTCTTCTCCTCAATAATACATCCGGGACTGCAGGCATACGCAAATGCAAAATGGCTCCAAATAACCAGATGGGAACTAATGATGACCATCAATTCAACAGTAAATGGGTTCAACGCAATTAAAGAGGAGCTGCGAGCTGTAAGGATGGTAGCACTCCAGAACAGATATGTATTGGACCTTCTCACAGCAATGGAAGGAGGAGTTTGTGCAAAGATAGGACAATCTTGCTGCACGTTCATACCTGCCAACGATGCTGACAATGGTACACTGACAGAAGCAGTTTCACAATTGGCCCAGATGCACTCCAAAATGATGGATGAAAGTAACGGTGTAGACAAGGATAAGAGCTGGTTTTCACTATTATGGTCATGGATGCCATCTTGGCTGTCAGATGGACTGAAAATAATAGTGGGATGTACTATTTTGGCTGGAGCTACTCTGATCATAATTAGGTTTTGGAAGCCCCGGAAGGCACGCACGACTGACGAGTTGCTGGAAATGGTGGGAATGCACCCCTTAATGCCAGCAGATGACAGCCAGCATACAGGTGTGATAATACAAGAGAGGGAGAAGTTGTGCACCCAAATCATCACCAACCATCTAGACCCACCATCAGTGAAGATCGAGAACCCAAGGAACCCCAGGAGCTACATAGGAAGATGGGTATACTGTACTCCTGGAGGAACATGTGAATATATGTATTGGTCATTTGAAGATCATGTAAACCATTATGGACATCTCGGAGGGATAACTAAGATATGGAGGGTAAGAGGAGATAACGAGAAGGATATGTTTGTGGTCGACAAGTCGACCAGAGGGGGGACTGAAGTGGGAGAATGGAAGACCAGGCTCCCGTCCTTCACCTCTCGCGCTTGGCCTAGAGGGTCACGGCCCAGACACCCGCCGCGAGAAGAGTTTGTCCATTTACCAGACGACCAGGTACCCTGGTACAGGAACATACGGATGTGTCCATCTGCCTGCCCAGCAGCCCACACTGGCCATGCCGACACCTGCGGCTCGGATCAGCTAGACTAAAATCCACACGTCGTTAGAGATGCCATGACGACCTAGACAACGGGAAGCACATCTGTACAAATATACACACTGAACATCTCCACACCAATCTACACGAAGAACATACTCAGTGCTCTGACGTAGGCGACAGGCATATTCACGGACGTGCATCTTTATTATTTTTACATAGGCTTTCAGAATGCAGAAACGCAAGACGCATCATGAACTCATCTATAACGCTTGCTCACGCTTCTCTTGAAACCCGTTACCACCATGAGAGGTATAATGGAAACACAATACTGGTCATGGAAATATATGCTATTATAACCTAAAAGCGCCTATGCACCAAACGGACTACTTATGCACCAGGCCCGAGTAGGCCTCAACCAAGAGCTCCCGTGGACATTAACAAAGCAAGAGTCAGGTTGCTGATCCTGCAGAAAGAACCCGGTGGAACAACCAGCCAAGGTCGCAATGTTGCAAACCCACATTCCAAGAACAAATCATCAAAGGCACGATGTTGCAACCTCGCACTCCGCGCCCCAAACGATAAAGTCACGCCGGCAAATTAAACCAGACGCGCAGTAGAAAAAACAATATTAATTGTACAGAATTCTGCCTCTTTCACGGTCCCTCCCCACGTGACCAAGCCGAACCTGACGAGATGCCAAAACCCAGGAGAGAAAAGGCGTCTGGGTCCCTCGCTACGAGACACAGGCCGATACACTTGAAAGGATCAATGGACATCTGCTACAGTGGGAGCGGTCAGCCTTCCACCTATGAATAAATCCTCACATTGTCTGCACGTACCCATATTAAAACATTGTTGCAATCACAGGTACACCGAGAGCTGGGAACAACGGTGGTCCCAGGCTGGGAAGCTCACGAGTGCACCAATCAGAACATGGGGCTCTTATCTCAGACGTCAGTAATATTAGCCAATCCTCAGGAGTCTTTATGTAACAATTCTTATGTATCTAATTGTAGGGACAACCCAGATATACCACCTGACTACACCTTGTCCACTAATATCATTCTCTATATGTGTACTATACTAACCCTACCACTCGAGCAACCAATTAAGAGTGGCGATAGGTTTTTTGTTAACTTTCTGAAGTGACGCAAGTAGCGCGTCATAATGCAGTAAAAAGGGCCTGCGAGCCCCATGATTGTGTGTGTGTCAGGACGAACGCGTGCGCTCCTTGACCCATCCCTGCCGTTTTGTCTAAATAAACAGCAGAGTCACCTTGCTCCTTGTGTGTGTCTCATACTCTATCTCATCTGGGATATACGGGAGGAGTTGGGGCCTCCCTGCCCGGAGGTCTGCGGACGGCCCGGCCGACCCCGGCAGAATTTCCCCCCGACAAATGCACCTTTCTTTCTACATAAATATATTAATTGAATCCACACACTTTGACCTAGCCGGGGTTGAGGTGGTACTGTTCACACTGGCACCATCACAGGATCCAGAATGAACACACCACAGCAGGCAGGAAGATCATCGCTGAACATTATTACATCCAGGTGATTGTTGATGCTTCACTATCCACGTTTCCGCCAGCTTTTAATTTGTTTATGCAAATTGCTCACATTACCAGGTTTTATTGCAAAATGCATCTGCAGTTTCAATGTACTTCGCACTGGCTGCCTGTCAAACAAAAGATGATTGCTCTTTAGTGCATAAATCAGTTCATGGTCACCACGTTAATCCCTTATCATCATTACTGTGTCGACACCAAACTTGTAGGCATTTAAGTTCTCACTATTCCTGCAAACATGTCATACCAAATTTGAAAAAGGCCAGGTATTGTGAGCTTACGTTTGCTTTCAATGCCACCAAATTCTGGAATAATCTACCACCTGCCGTCGGGAAGAATAACAATCTATTATAGAAAACAACTTCAAACATCTCTATTTACTGCCAGTGGTAACACAAAAAAAGTGGGGGCCCCCCTGCGAGCCATGAGAAGGCCCCCTAAACTCAGAAGCAAAGCATGGGCTGTACCACTCTTTGCTGGCATTGATCACCATGCATGCACAATGCGCATGATGAGCATGCAGCACGCCACGCGCTGCACTTGGTGAAAGATGTAAGTATGTGTTTTAATCAATCCTTAAATCTTTCACCAAGCATAGTAACAAGGTTGCTCTGCCTGGTTCCTGAGTCCTGACACCCAAATGTACCAGACAACTGTGTGTGTTGCCAGTAATATTATGCATGCAATGATAACATAAGAAAACATGTTGATGCTGGCTCTGCCATATCATACATGCCAGTATCCCCATGTGCGAACATTCTCTTGTTGACTTTGACCTTAATGCTAGTGAAAATATACCATCACAGGAAGAAAAGATGTTATTGATGCTGCACAAATGCTTGCCCAACCCCTGCACCACCTTAAATGAATACCCTTCATGTTGACCTTTCCCTTAAAATATGCAATGCAACAGTAAGAAACCATTTCCTTGTTTGACTGCAGAAATGCCTCCACCCACGACCTACCATGTAAGAACACTCATCACCTCTTCTTTCTTGTCCTGTTGTTATTGGTCACTGACCTCTCATCATCCTCCGAGATCTTTGCCCTCTCCAATTTGAGGTGTTCTACCTCAATGATATCCTCGGAATCCTGGGTGGAGTAAAGAGGTGTTTGGGAGTGGGTGTAGTAAGTCCCAAAGTCCAGGATGTGGACCCGGACAGAGTGGTAGAAGGGGAGGGTGGGAAACTACCCAAACACTCCTTGGTATCTTTATATGTTGCCACCACCTAACCATCTCATCTCACATTCCTCCGATCCTCAAGTTCTCTCAACCAGAATTGGACTCGCTCCTGCAACTGTATCCTGACTTTCCACTCCGCAATCTGTTGTCTTAACTTGTGCACAAAATGTTTCTCCTGTTTTCCTGATTATTCACCTACTCTTCATTCCTCCACTCCCTGTACCAGCAACTCCTCCCTTCCCGCCTCCCTTTCCTCCAGTTCCTTCACTCTTTGTAACCACCGGTCTTTCCTCTCGAAAGCAAAGTCAACTCTATTTATCTATGAGAATCTTCACCCCTTTGGGCACCATTCTTCTTTGCAATTAATGGTCTCCACGTCTATACTATCTTCCCCACCTTCTTCCCCCCTGTGGTCGCCACTCATCTTCACAATGCCCCTCTCCTACTCACCATTGTTTCTCACACTTCCCTCACCCCTCTCCTTGCTAATCTTCTTTGGCTCACTACTGTCCCTCACAGCTTCACCCCTCTGTGCACCACCCCTCTCATCAATGATCTATTGCAATTCACAATTATTTCTTGCAACTTATTAACGTTTCTGGGAACTACCTCTCCCCTCAGTGATCTTCTCCAACCCACAAATATCTCTTGAATCTGCTTGACCCTTATCGCCACCACCCTCTGCCAGATCAGCCTTACTATCTATGGCCACCACTCCCTCACTCTTTACCAGCAGTTCCAGTTCTCTTGACTCACTCCTCTTCCTGCCCCCAAACAGCTCCTCTCTTTCATCTGCAACCTCCAGCTCCCACTCAAACTGCTTCCTCCCTCTGTGATAGGAGACTCATATGTGTCATCTTGGATGGACGTTGGCTGTAGGGCCCTTTTACATGGGATGGTTTGTAGCCTGTCTGTGGGACTTGGCATTGGCCTGTCCATCCCCTTGGGTAGTCCACTCACTGTCTTCTATGTCCTTGTCCTGCATTCAGATCTCTGTCTAGGGAAATGGAATACAGGCATGTCGCTTTAGGCAGGTACTAGGGGTTAACCCCTGAGCCCCCCCCCCCTCTGGTCTGTTCACAGTTCTGATGTGGCACTTGGGACTGGCTAGCCCCCCTCTAGTTTGGCCTTCTCTCCAGATGTCCTGCCCTAGTCCTGTCCTCTGAGAGGGCTCTCTGAGCCGTTCTGTTCCTAATTGTATGATGTGGAGGCCTTGCAAAATGGATGGCCGTTTAAAGGGTGAGTGTTCCTTCCTAATTTAAGCCCCACATTTCCCTCTGTGAATAATGAAATTGATATGACATTTATAGCACGCCTGTACACAAGTGTTTCTATGCGTGAAAATAGCATGCTTGAAACCTCGTAAGGGGATCTGAACATGCCAGCACTGCTGAACCACTGTCCCTTGATTCCCTTGGAGGTCCCATAGTTTCAGAGGTTCCAGCTTCACTAGTATCAGAAGCATTGTGTTTTGGGGTTTGGGAGATCCTGCTTCCCAGGTGCAGGAGCTATGCCCCTTAAATGGACAGTGTCTCTAGTTGGTGCCATGCCATCTGACTGTCCCTTGCACCGACTTAGGTACTGAGTGAGGTTGACCATGGGTCCTCAGCAAAATAAGGATCTGATGAAACTATCACCGGTCCGAACCCGATGGCACCAAGGGTTGTAGTCAATGATACTGTAAGTCATTGAAACAATGTTCAGTTGAATCTGTTCCTAATCCAAAAAAATAAACATACAAAAATGGTTTCGTAAGTAAACAACTTCTTATTTATTCTTCATTTTCATACTTTGTAGTGCAGAGGCCAATGTCGCTGATGCATTTCAGACTTCGTCAGGGCAAACTTTATAAATACAATATGTTGCATTAATTTAGAACATGGTCTAATCCATTCGATTGCACAAGATATCAATTAATCATTAACATATCTCTAAAAAACAAAAAAGGAATTCAAAATACATCATGGTACCTGGCATTTATCTGCAAATAGTACAATGAAGAGATACAAGTGGGTCCTCCCCATATGTCCCCCATATCCATAATCCGCTCACTTGGTCTGCCTCCGCTCACCACATTGGAGGACCCCAAAGTGAGGCAGTGGACTTAATCACAGGGTCGACAATAGGTATTTAAAACCCGAATCACAGTGTCAGGCAGTGCATTGTTAAGTGACCTGGCAGGCATAATTCATCCCATTAGCCACCACCTAAAGGGATCCCTCCCCATCCTGCAACATAATATCTCTGCTGTGAGGCTGCCCATCACAGTGAACACCCCATCCCCACAGGTGTCACTGGACCGGTGACATCAACAGCTTCAATAAATTTGCAGCTCACTGTAGGTGGCTGTCCCACGCTCCTTCATCTTTAATGGACTGCTAAGAGTTACAGTATGTGGCAATGCATGATACTCTGTGCTGTGCTCCATCGCAGGTTCCGTAGACTGCAATGCTGCACCTTCCCTGATTAGTGGGAATAATACCCGCAAGGTGAACCCTTCTCATAACATGGTGACATGTCAGCGAGTAAGGAATTTGCATGATATAATTTCCGCTGATATGACAGTGATCTTTTAAGTGCTTGAAACTAAGAAAGATATGCCAAATTGTATCATTACTGCTGGCTATAGTTTCCAGTATTCGCCAATACCTGATATGCCAATACAACAAATATCTGAATGGAAACAATGAAGTTCTAAACTAGGCAGACCATGTCACACAAACAGCTCAACTACGTTTACAGACCAGGTTTGTGGTCTGAGGTGGCTGCCATTGTAAAGTAAAGACCTCCGAAGGAAAGTGCTCCTCCAAGGAATTTCAAGTGCCTCAGAGAAAGAACCAATCCCTCTTTCTTGCCAAGGCTAGTCAAGTTGCTTTGTAGTGTTTCTCTTTAGTATCCCTTACCCTACTATAAACTAGTACCATTTCCTTTGGCATTAGAAGAGTTTGATATGGGGGCAGGGGCGTTGCTAGGGGGGGGCTAAGGGGGCTATAGCCCCTGATCTTTTGGTTGTAGCCCCGGATAGAATCTCAGGAGCTACAGCCAAAAGTCTAGCTAGCCCCCAGTCCCAACAGTTCTGACATTAGCTTAGCCCCGGGTCTTTTCCAGACCTAGCAACTCCCCTGTATGGGGGTACAGTACTGTATATTGTGTTCTTCCGCTTTGGAAGGGGCTCATTAATTTTCTATTGGACATGGACAAGTATAATATTGGGTACAGTACTGTGTGCAGTGCACTTCCCATTTGCAAGCTTTGAATCAGGCTAAGAACAGCTCAGCCTTTCATCCTTCTGTGGAAGTAGCAATTGTAAGATTCCTTGTCAGACCAGCCGAGTCTGTCAAATTTCAAGCATTCTTGAGTCTGCTTTCTTTGACTGGGTGTCCACAACATTAATATTATAGAGATTTATTATATTGCAATTCAGAGCATTTATAACAGTCATGCATTAGGTGTGCATGAAGTTTCTTCCTACTGAGTTTGCTTCCCTTTCGACCTCTGAGGTTCGTTATTTAAGCAATATGCCCCGAGTGGCTAAGGCATTACCGAGTCAGGTAAGGCCCCGGGCCCCTATTTATAGGCCTGAGCAAAGGGAAGCCCTTAACGAAGGCCCCAGGGCTTTACCTGACTCGGTCATGCCCCAGCTGCGAGGGGCATATTGCTATTAGTATTCCGGGCGTGAGTCCGGAATATTAAAAGCAATATCTTACATTTTTTTCAAAACGTACCTTTTTTCCCAGGCTTGCGCGCGGATTCCGCTCTGCGTTTATCGTTCGGAACGTTACAACGGCGTTCTGAATGCAGCGAGAGAATCGAATGCTTTGCAGGCTTTAGTGCCGCGAGACGGTGGGCGGACATGTTGGGAGGGGGAAAGGAGGACTTTACAATGGATTTGGCCATATTCTCCATTCATTTCTACCAGAGCCAGTGCTTTATAAACACCGATAGGAGACATGAAGCTGTGGTGGTTAGGATTCTTATATGCACCCATTAGTAATATGAGTTTGAAAACAGCTATATGTACACGCAAGTTAAATGACCTATGCCACAAATAGGAAGTAGCAACATGAGTTTAATTTGGAAACAATTAGGACAGCGTTATGTAGGGGAAACATAGCATGGACTGCCTTTGAAAAACGAGAATAATAATTAAGAGTAATACATTACAGGCTGTTATGTGCAGCTTGGGGACATAAAACAAAAGGTAGCTTTATGTAGCAATAACATCAACTTTGGCAAAGCAGGAAAGTAGGATCTACAGAGCATGGGTTAATGAGTTGTGGGGGAAACTAGTAGAAAGAAATATGAAGTTTATTAGCGAAAAAGGGTAGGACAGCTTCAGGTGGGGGATAGAGGTTATAGCAAGGTCATTAAGATGAGATTAAAAGTAGATAAGGTGGAGGGTTGTAACATGATAAATCTAAAGTCGAATGGGGCATGGAGATTAATGCATTGGAGGGAGGTTGCCAAACTTAGGAGCAAATACAAAGGAAAGCTTTAACTAGCCATAACATCAAATTTACTAAAAACAGTAAGAATATGTATCACTTTGCATTGAATTGCACATTACCAAGGAAAGTAAGTGAGCAGTTTGAAAATTGAGGGATGGAATTAGAGGAACAAACAGGGTTTTCAAAGGTGACAGAAGAGGTGGCAAAACAGTAGGGAATAGAATTTGATAGTGGAGGAAAACTGTTTGTGGAAGTACTCATTGCTGATGATGATCAAGAAGATACATTGCTATATCCATGATGGAGGATAGTAGACCATTTCAATCTTTCTCCTGATTGGGGTTTCCAATAACGTTCAATTGATGAAGGATTACGATGTCCGGTGACAGACATTATCTGCCGTGCTTCAAGTCCGGCATTGGAGAGGAGTTGCACTGTGGTGGCAGGATGGAATGATTGGTATAGTGACCTTGCAGATGTGCACGTCAACCAATCTTAACCATAAAAGTGCCGAGCGTGTTCTTTCCTAATGGTTTGTTAGAGTACCATGTTTGATCAGTGCGTAGCTGTTACTTTGTGAGGTTGCGGGGAGCAACGAAGAAACAAGGGGCATCTGGTGGAAACCGGGAGATGTATTGGAGCAAGGAATGAACAGGGCAGTTGGGGGCATTAGCAATAGCATACATGTGGCCATGGAAGTGACTGCGATCTCGTTCTAGCAGGGGATGGTGGTTTTTGGTGACCTCCTTGAATGTAAGGCTGGCACATGTTTTTCCATTTTCGTTGGTGATGACAGTAAAAGCATTGCGGGGTAACTATAGCAGTCCTTCGCGCCCGCACTGTGCAAAATGAATTTGGATGTTGAACCAAACTTTAAATTGCAGTGTATCTGGAGACTCAAGGATAAAAACTCCACAAGTATGTAATAGGTGCAGGCCAGCGGGCGAAATAGAAGTTTTGTGGGCAGAAGTGTCTTTTCTGGCACGGCAGAGACATTTGATGATACTCACAAAGGCATTTGCACTTACGAAGGCCTGGTTGTGCATTATGTTCAAGTTACGGCTAAATGGTTTTTAGCCGTAACTTGAACATAATGCACAACCAGGCCTTCGTAAGGCCTGGTTGTGCATTATTGGGTTGTTCACATGCCGAATGATACCAGCGCGTAGTGCGATTAGAATTTGGGGTAAGTATTTGGTTCCGGATACAGTGCGCACTTCTGCATAAAACTGGCGAAGGAGTGCTGCCAAAGAATGCACAGGTTCAAATTCAAAGGAAGGATTGAAACCTTTCTGGGATAGCCAGCTTTTAAGGGTGTCAATTGCCCATGTTGTTGCAAATTGGGTATTAGCTTCAGAGTTGCTCAGTTCTGTTGTATTTAGGTCCATGTTGTAACACATGCCACACTGGTAGAAATAGGCAAGGGACCATTGCCAGGCTTAGGCTGGTGTCTGTCTTTAGTTTCGTTGTCACTGCTTTCCAGCCACTCCTCCACAGTATGACCACAGAGGAGATTGAAGTTTAGTTTACTCTGTATTACCGGTGTATTGAAGTATTTTGGGGAGTCACTTTCCAGTTGGTCTGCCATGCGAACCGAGGAGCGAATGACAAGCGCTGCAAGAAGGAAGTTTCAGAAATTGAATGTGCTGCGTTGGAGAAGTACAGAATGACACACTTTAGTTCGGAAAGCAACACAGATAAAATGGAGGAAACGAAATCGAGTGAAGCACTTGCAAATTAGAACGCGGGATTGTCTTTGAGGTATGGCCCGCGAATAGACTCATCATGTTCACTGTAACAAAGGCTGCACGACCCTCTGGGGTACTAATTTATAATATGGAGAATCCATGGCGCTTCCTTCTAAGTCTGGTGGTCTGGAAATTAGGGTGCTGGTTGCAACATACCGGCACCCTTTCCGGACTGCCAGATGACAACTACGCCTGCAGGGGCCATAGCACCCGGCAGGTCTGACCTGCCAGGTGCACCGGCCCCTGCAGGCACGGGTTACAGGGTTTACACGGAAGCACCAGCATCGTTAGTAATGGTGCTGGTGCTTCCGTAGTCCCCATTTCCATAGAGTCCTAAGGGACTCCACAGTAATGGGGACTTACACTTTCCGCCGACTGATATCACGAGCCACCGGTACTTGTAATGTTCTGGTGGCACCGGGATATCAGGCAGAGGAACGGTGTTACGAGTTTGGAGGAAACCGGCCGGTAGCACCGCTGGGTTACCGCCGTACTCATAATGTGGCCCATGTCTGCAGGCCAATAATCTCAGAGAGGCTGCAGGGCTCAGGCATTCATAATGCTGACTTTCATCCCTCTGATATTGCCTAAATAAATACTATTTGGTTGGGTATTGTTGCAATGTTTTAAGGTTTGTGCCTGGGAAAACACATGACATATCTATACAGTAAAGGGTAGATTCTCAATATTTATTTTGACAGTTGCATCTCTTGCACAGTGTGCCCTATTCATAAAAGGTATTTGAATGTGTGCATCATTGTTGAGCACACCAGACTCCCCTTTTCATCCATTTACTCATCAGACCCTACAGGATTGTGGATATTTTGCGGCATAAAAAGGCAAATTTTTCAGCACAAACCTTTATTTATTTCGGCATATTTTGGATTGACTGGAGGGTGTGAGATTGGCACATTGCAGGAAAGAGACAGTGTGCAAGATACAAGAGAGCCAGGGTACCATTATTTGTACCTTTTGGTCAATTAAATAGGAAGAGACCCAGATATCTCTGGCTTTGTAGAACAGTGTTTGGTTTGCCTATGTTTTTGGTTTAATGTGCATGCCTATTTAATATTATTGACAGTATTGACAATTATCTGTTGTAATGCTGAAAATATTCCACTTCTATGTTCTCCAATCCGCAAACACTCACACACCTCTCTCACCGACACCACACACATCTAACCAATTCCCCATTCCTTGCATTCCCAAACCTCTCATTCTAAGTCATACACATACTCACGTGGTCTGTCACATTGCCAAGTCACAATTTGCACTCCACAGTCCCTGCCACACTCCAAATCATACTCCCAGCTCACACCTTCTGCTCCCCAATTCCTCCCACAATATAAAGTCCTTCAATCTTTTGTGCTACTTCTTCATTGTGCATCCTTTCTCTCATTCTATTGCATCCTTCCCTCATCCTTTCTCCCAATCTGTATCTCACTGCCACATTCTGGCCAACCACTCCCTCTCTGCTTTTTGGCCCACTGCTCCTCCTGAGCCCACACTCCCTCTACTTTCTGTACCTCTGCTCCCGCTCTGATTTCTGGCCTCCGTCTCTGATATCTGTCCTACTGCCCCACTGCTTCTTCTCTGCTCTCTTGCCCACCGCTTCCCCTCTGACCCACCGCTCTCCCTCTGCTTTCTTGCCTACCACTCCACTTCTCACCCATCACCCCAACCCTCTCTCCTCTCATATTGTGACCATTTTGTAATTTTAAAAAAGTGTAGATTTTGGCCCAGATCCTCAAATAATGGGGCATCTTAAAATGGAGCAGAGGATATGCTATTTTTGGATAATTCATTTTTAGAAATGAGCAGGTCACCTTATTCTCAAAGGTGACCTACACATTTCCATGGGGCTGAGCTGTCGTGCGAATGATGCGCTGGCCAGTCGCCTTGAATACGTATGTGTTGTAAGCACTCTCCCAACAATGTTCAACAGGCTCCCAGTGCATTTCTCCATGACCGGCCTTTAAGCGGCCTGACACTGTAAAATGCTACCCCAAAATGCACTTTTATCCCATTTGAGGAACAGAAATGCATGCAGTTCATAACTCTGCTGTCACACTTTAAAATAAAAAGAATTGCATGACCAGGCACCAAAGACCCAATCAAGCACTGGCACCAACTGTGTGCCTATTCGAAGCAGGCGCATAGGTTTGCCTACAATTTCTGCACATTTAAATGTGCATCTTGTTTGTAAATTTGGGATGGATTTTTAAATGTGCAGAAATGCCCCCTGATTTCTGCAAAGGGGTGAAAAAGGCCATCTGAACTGGCACATATAACATGCACTCATTCAGATGCCATAGTGTATGGGACTGTTCTTTTGTTTGGAGCAAATGATGAGATGTGCTTGCGCATTTCATTTCTTGTGTCAAAAGTATTTTTAAGATTCTTGCCCCAAACGGTAGTTTTGCGGGATTGCGAAAACGCTATAAACTGAAGGGTCTGGCACATTTGTTCAAATAAGTGGGCACATTTTGATGCATATCCTAAACTCATAAATGAGAAGCACATTAAAATGCACAGAAAATAAACATATTCCCCTGTGCCTGTTTGGAACAAGTGCAGTGAACGTGAAATGCACAACTAGGTATTTGCTGACTTTTCTGGCATGTTTTTCGAAGTGGAACAACAACCTGAACTGCTGTTGTCCCACCTGTCTCACTGTTCTTCAAACAGGGATAGAAATGTTTTTTTCTTTCTAACACATTTCCCCACGCAAGGCCTTTGAAGGCCTTGCCCTGAAAGGGCCTGTTGGGAGTGCTCACCTGCTACTAATGTATGTACAGGGCTTTGTAAGCGCATCACTTGCATTGCAGCACAGCCCCTAGTGATGTGCAGGCCACCTTTCTGAATAAGGTAATCAGCGCATTTCTCAAAGTAATGCAAATTTTAAAAAAGCATGCTCTTTTTTCATTTTGTTTTCATTACTTTTTGTACATTTTTCCTTAAGGTCTTTTTTTTATAAAGATAATTTTTTTAAATGGCTTTAAACACAGTTAATTTTGGCTTCTCTATAAAAGAGACAGCCAGGTGTAAGCCATTAGTAACGTAGCCATGTTATTGCCTTTAGGCAACACTGGCAGGAAATATTCTGACCTTTTCTATTAAGTTTCCATATTATTTGCTTTGGACATGTGCTGCCAGTAACCCACAGCAACATTTCTTCAGCTGGAAATTCTCATGAGCCTAACAGAATCTGCCACCTGAAACTCTTAAAGAGTCTGTTGAATCACCCACCTACAGACACCATTAAAGCGATTCGGGATTCAGCTGAATCTACCCAGGCAGGCCTTCTGCTGGGGCCCACCCTTTCTGTACCACCACCTGCATCCTCTCCTTGTCTGGCTCATACAATCCCGCCTAACCTCCATCTTCCCATATCCAAAGTTAGTCATTTTGTTTTGCAATGGCTCAAGTGAATTAGCACCTTCTCCTGCGTTAAGTCAAGTATTGCCTGCCAGTCTCTATCATCATTTCAATACTTCTGGCATAAGGACTCCCAGCACTGCCCGTGTCCCCACCACCACTCATTCGGCCATCCAGTCTTGTGCCAGTAGAACACCCTCACGTGTTATAATTCCTGCCTCCTACTCCACAATCTCCTCTGGGAATGACATTTAATCAATTCTGCATCTTCTTCTTTTCCTGAGCAACTCCCCAATGACTCTGCAACCTTAGGCAAGACCTGCTCTGGCTGTGGGGTGTTGGCACCTACAGGACTGACAGCACAAAAAACACACCATTCTGTTCTGAGACCTGCACCTGGAAGTCAGTATCCTCCTGCAACGGGGTGACAAGCTCCTCTTACTCTTCCAAATTCCTACCCTGCTTCATCATTTCAATTCCCTTCTTGTTCGGAAGAATTAACATACTAGAATTAATTCTGAACTCTTTTTTTATTGAATCACATGATGTATCAGTAATATTACAGATAGGTACAGAATAGCATTCATGTCAGACCAGTGTTCAGGTACATAGGGATAACATATACACACCAATGATAATGACAGGTCTAAAGTTAAATCCAGGTAAAACCACTGGCTGTTACCACAGAGATCACACTGGAAGTCATTCAGGGGCCAACCCTGGTGGATTCATCAAGTAGTTTCGAGAGAAGGATCAGAAGGATCCGTAATCTCTAGGCCTGGATGCATGGTGCCCCAACTACCACTACCACTAAATGTTTGAACCACTCTTGCAATGTGGGAGCTGCACCCTTCATTTACTTCTCTGTCACTATCAGTGCTGCCATGCATGGTATTCCCACAAATTGCTTTGCCTGTTTGTTATTGTTGACAAGGATCTTATAGTCAGCTGGAAGTAATGTATCAACCATAAAGGTGTAGCTGTCATTGAACCACATTTCTGTAAGTCTGAGAAGCTCATTCTCCGAATCATCCAGTAGGTGGACAATATTAATGGCATGTTCATTTAAAGATCTAGGGTTTAATGTGTATACCATGTGGTATGGTCAATGTTTCAAAGTTTGGGTTTGGTGTTCCAAAAGAAGATCAGATTGAGTCAAGGTTGGAGTTACTGGGTGGCAGAACATGTTCAGTTCCCGTGAGATCTGGGAATGTGGTGAGCAACCTCACCAATGGACCTTCGATAGCCTTCAAGTTGGTAGAAAAGGGGGCAGGGGGGGTCATCATTAGTATGTATCTGATAGGTCAGCGAATAAGGAAAACAAGAGATTCCCAGGTTTTTGAATCATAGCACTAAATGGGAACTTTCTCCTTAGATGGGATGTTAATAACAGATGTCTGCAATAGGAAGACCAATGTTGCACTTAAGCGCTTGCTTTTGTGATTTTGTTTGTGCTGATTTGTTAGTGCACTTAACCAGAAAGTCTATGGTGAATCAATTCCAGAGGGGACAGTAGACATAGCGAAAGGGATCAGGCAAATGACAAAAAGATCAAGGCATAGCTGCATGGGCAAGGGGAGAGAAGAAGATAAAAGAATGGAAAAGAAGTGAGATAGTCTTGCTTCCTAATCAGAACAGAAGCAGGAACAGTGGGACGGTGGAAGAGGATGAAGGAACAGTGAGGCAGGAGGTGGAACGTCTAAGGGAGCCTAATGGTGAGAATGGATAAAAGGGTAGCAGGATTTAAAGATGGGCAGAGCTTGGATGCAGAGGTAAAGAGATTGGGGGTCAGTAGGGGTAGTGGGAGAAGGGTATGATAATAACACATAGGAGAGGCAAGCGGAAGGTGCCCCTGAGAGTAGCGGGTGTAGAGGGCAAGGTGTCCAATTTAAAAGGGTAACGCGGAACTGAGTAACAGTGTGTTGCAGAAGGAGTGCAGCAATAGAAGGAAGGAGGTAGTATGGGCAAGGGGAAAGGACTTAGTACTAGGACGAGAGGTTGATGGGAAAGGGCAGCAGTCCACAGTGGGATCAGTCTAGCATTCACGTCATAACATGTAGGTCACAGGAGTTGTCTAAGAAATGAGACTTGAGTATGGCGAGGGGAAGACAACCATCAACAGTAGTGGGATCAGTTTAGCATGCTCTAAAACCGGTAAAGTCAGTGAAAGGCAGCTGATGAGAGGGAAGAAGTACATTAACAGATGGAAGCAGGTATACTAGTAGGACTGGGCAGAAAGACAGCGCTGTGGTCAAGGTGCTGGTAAATGGGAGGAGGAGCAAGTTTGTGATGGACTGAGGAGAGTGAGCAATGTGGTGAAAGGAGGGGGCAGCAGGTACGTAAGTGAAGGTACAGTGGCCAGGGGGAAGAGTTAAGTGATAGGCAAGATTTCAGAAAAGGAGGGTGGAATCAGATTTGGCAGTGCTTGTGTGGAAGCATGAGAGGACAACACAACTCAAGTACAAGTCCCCACTAAGCATGAGCAATACACCAGTGGACCCGCTCGCCACCATACTAACATACCTATTGAAAGTGGGTGTAAGGGGGGCATGTGGAAGCATGAGAAAACAACACAACACAAATACAAACATGCACAATGGATGAGCAATCACAAGTGGACCCGTCCCACACCACGCACCTACCTAATGAAAGTGTGTGTAAGAGGGGCATGTGGATGCATGAGACATCGCAATTCAAGTACAAGCCCCCACTACGATGCATGAGCAATACACAAGTGGACCCCCTCGTCACCCTGCAGACATCCCTAATGAAAGTGGTGTAAGAGAGGCATGTGGATGTATGAGACATCACAGCTCAAGTACAAACCCCCACCACAATGCATGAGCAATACACAAGTGGACCCCTTGCCACCCTCCAGACATCACTTAATGAAAGTGGCTGTAAGGGGGACACGTGGAAGCCTGAGGAGACAACACAGACCCTTCCGCCGCCACACTGTCCTCAGACACACTATGGTGTCTTTCCCAAAAATTGTTGACGCACACCACACTTCCCTCTAGACAACGACCGACCACGTCCAAACTTCTCTGACAGCACGCCGTACCGCGAGCCAATGACACTTCTGTCCGTGGAGCGAACACCCAGGAGACCAGCTTCAGAACTAAGAATAAGAGTGACAAGGGCTAGGAGACATGGAATGACCAGATCAAGGAGACCAGCTGGAGAACTGAGAATAAGAGTGACAATGGCTAGGAGACACGGGCTGCTCAGATGCAGGAGACCAGCTGGAGAACTAAGAATACGAGAGATCAGGACTAGGAGACATGGGATGATCAGATCCTGGAGAATAGCTGGACAAAAAAGAATAACAGTGACGAGGGCTAAGGGATATGGGATGATCAGACCCAGGAGACCAGCTGAAGATCTGAGAATAAGAGTGATGAGGGCCAGGAGAGATGGGATGATCAGATCTAGGAAACCAGATAGAGAACTGGGAATAAGAGTGACGAGGGGTTGGAGACACGGGGAAGAGCCAGAAACCAGAAATAATAACATTAGTGTGAGTAATCAGGCCCACAAAAAAGACAGGAACCAACAACGAGACAGGAGACTCAGCAATAAGGGGAGGACCAGGAGGATCAGATCCAGCGGACCCAGATATCACACATTTTTTGGGATGTGCATTTCAGTTCTTTGCAACAAAAGTACTGGTTGGATTTCTACCAAACACACAAAAGCACGCTTTCTGACCCAAGTGCCCGCTCCTGCCGCAAATTTGGTGAAAATCCATCCAGCCGTTTCGGCCTGGTGCTGTACGCAAAGTTTTTCCCCTTTCAGTCTATGGAACAAAAAACATTTGGGACCCCCCTATAACTTTGCCCCCCCCGCACAAAACCTCGCCCAACTTGGTGAAAAAATAATGAGCCGACCATATACTTTTTTGTAAAGTTTGGTGAGGATTCGTACATGGGGAGCTAAGTTATAAGCCGCCGAAAAGTGCTCTTCTTATGGGTTTAGCAATTTAACCATAACTATACGGCCTCTACAGCGGGCCGTGTAATATATTCATGTCCATTTAAGGTAATTAAGTGATGTCTGGAGGGTGGCAAGGGGTACACTTGTGTATTGCTCATGCATTGTGTTGAGGGCTTGTACTTGAGCTTGATGTCTCATACATCCACATGCCCCTCTTACCACGCTTTCATTAGGGGTGTCAGTATGGTGGCAAGCAGGTCCACTGGTGTATTGTTCATGCTTAGTAGTGGGGTGTTGTATTTGTATTTGAGTTGTGTTGTCTCCTCATTCTTCTAAATGTTGCTCTTACCTCACCTTTCATTAAGGGACATCAGGAGGGTGGCCGCCTGTGTTGTGCTCATGCATTGTTGGGATTGTACTTGGGTTTCGGGATGTTGCATGTATCCACATGCCCCACTTTAATTAGGGACATCTGTAGAGTGGCGAGGGGGTCCACTTGTGTATTGGTCATGCATTGTGGGGGCATGTACTTGAGTGGTGTGATGTCTAATGCATCCACATGCACCTCTTACCCCACTTTCATTAGGGATGTCTGTAGGGTAGCGAGGGGGTCCACTTGTGTATTGCTTATAAATTTAGGTGGGGACTTGTACTTGAGTTCTGATGTATCATGCATCCACATGCCCCTCTTGCACCAACTTTTATTAGGGAAATGTGTAGTGTGGCAAGTTTCCACTGGTGGGTTGCTCATGCTTAGTGGGGGCTTGTACTTGAGTTGTGTTGTCCTCTCATGCTTCCACATGTCCCTCTTACACCCACTTTCATTGTGGACGTGTGAAGTGTAGCATGTGTCCACTTGTGTACTGTTCATCAATTATGGGGGCTTATTTATTTATTATTATTATTATTATTATTATTAATTTATTTATTTATGAAAACATTTTGTAAACCGCGCCACATGCCCAGAGGTCTCAGAGCACGTACATAAAAGCACAAACAAGAATCAATTTAAAGAGGGCAAGAGATCAGAGGTCAAGAAGTGAAAGAGGCAAGCAGGTTAATCAGGGAGTATGTTGAAGAGATATGTCTTCAGCCTTTTTTTAAACTCCACAGTTGCTGCTTGTACTTGATTTGTGTTGTCTCCTCATGCTTCCACATTTCCCCTTACCCACATTTTCATTAAAGGATGGCTGTAGAATGGCAGGGGGGTCCAAATGAGTATTGCTCATGCATTGTGATGGGGGCTGGTACTTGAGTTGTTGTGATGGTTTATGCATCCACATGCCCCTCTTACCCTCACTTTCATTAGGGAAGTCAGTATGGTGGTGAAGGTATCCACTGCTGTATTGCTCATGCTTAGTGGTGGGGGCCTGTGTTTGAGTTGTGTTGTCTCATTAGGCTTCCACATGTCCCCCTTACACCCACCTGCATTAAGTGATGTCTGCAGGCTGCTGAGGGGGGCCATTTGTGTATTGCTCATGCATTGTGGGGGCTTGTACTTTAGTTGTGTGATACCTCATGCATCTATATGCCCTTCTACCCCCACTTTCATTACAGAAGTCAGTATGGTGGCAAAGGGGTCCACTGGTCTATTGCTCATGCTTTGTGGTGGGGGCTTGGATTTGAGTTATACTGTCTCCTCATGCTTCCACATGTCCCCCTTACCCCACCTTTCATGAAGGGACATCTGGAGGGTGGAGAGGGGGTCCGCCTGTGTTGTGCTCATGCATTGTGGGGATTTGTACTTGAATTCTGTGATGTTGCATGATTCCACATGCCCCTCTTTACCCCACTTTAATAAGGGACATCTGTAGAGTGCGTCGACTTCTGTTTTGCTCATGCATTGTGCAAGTGGGAGCTTGTAATTGAATTGTGCTGTTTCATGCATCCCAATGCCCCTCGCACACTCACTTTAATTAGGTACGTGTGAAGTGTGTCAGGGGTCCACTTGTGTATTACTCATGCATTGTGTGGGACGTCAATCACAAAGGTACTAACAACCTTGCCCAGGCTAGATTTATTGTGTGCTTATTCTGAAGAGTTCATCACAGTTGCAGTTGGATTCCTCTGTCACTGACATCTACGTGGCTGCCTTGGGTACACGATGAGCAAGGCAATCAAGGAAACCAGGGTGCCCACACGATGACCATGCTTGCCTTGTACCGCTGTTCCACCTCGTTGCATTGGTCATGGTGGGTAAACTTGTGTATCGTCTATGTGTTTGGGAGAGGGGATAACAGACACAGGCAAGCCTTGGAATCGGTACATATACATGTTGATGTGCTTGCAGGCAGATTCACTGATCATTGCCATTCAAAGTACATAACTGCTACTTTTTTGGGCCTGCGGTGCCAGGAGCGTGTTTCTGTTCTTTTCCCTGAAGAGTAGTCTGGTTCCATAATTGCAGGTGTAGAAAAACACTTGAGGACAAACTAAAGGAATTTTTCCACACCACAGGCAGTGGTCCCGCCATGGCAGTTAAGGGTGATGGAAGGTCCCTTTGTGGGGGTGGATGCAGCAAATATTTGTGCTATTGCCACCTACTGAGTATGGGGCTCTTTTCAGATTTGTCTCATGATGAGGAGGAGAGCCCTAATGCCAGGGCATCAGACACTGTAGCAGCTTATGTGCTAGATAAATCTATGCCACAGGTGAATCCCTACAGTACTGGGAAGAAAGGAAGGATGTGTGAGCTGAACTGGCACTAGTGGCTGCTGATGTCCTTAGTGTATCACTTGGGGGATAGTGATAGGCAAGAGGACATGCTTGTTTATGACCAGTGTTCATAGACTGACATTCCTCAAAATGAAAGACAAGCATACCCAAAACCCCTTTTCTTCCACCAACCCCACTTCAAGATGGGCATGCAAGCATAGATGGAGAGGATGGTTGGAGTGGTGATTAATATGACTGTGTATTCGTTTTTTAATTCTCTTCTTCACTTCAATCGGAAACTACAGTGTTCCATTAAAAAAGGTGTGTTTGAAGTGACACTGTAATAATATATAATATGGGGCATATTGTTTGCTGTGGGACTCATGGGGCATAGTATTTCCTTGTGGGGTGGGGAGCCATGGGGCCTAGTGTTTGCTGGGGTGGTGGTTCATTCGCATAGTGTTTGCTTGGGGGTGGGGAGTCATGGGGCATAGTGTTTGCTTGGGGTGTGGTAGTCATGGGGCATAGTGTTTGCTTGCGGGGTGGGTGTAATGGAGCATAGTGTTTGCTTGGGGGTGGGGGGTCATGGGGCATAGTTTTTGCGGGGTGGGGTGGTCATGGGGCATAGTGTTTGGTTGCGGGGTGGGGGTGATGAGGCATAGTGTTTGCGTGGGGTGGGGTAGTGGGGCATAGTGTTTGCTTGGGGTGTGGGGTCATGGGGCATAGTGGTTCTTGGCATGTGTGGGTCATAGGGCATAGTGTTTGCTCAGGGTGTGGGTGTCATAGGGCATAGTGGTTGCTTGGGTTGGGGGTCATGGGGCATAGTGTTTGCTTGTGGTGGGCGTTGTGGGGCATAGTGTTTGGTTGTGGGGTGTGGGTCAAGGGGCATAGTGTTTGCTTGTGGGGTGGGGGTCATGGGGCATAGTTTTTGCTTAGGGGTGGGGGTCTTGGGGCATAGTATTTGCGGGGTGGGGCGGTCATGGGGCATAGTGTTTGCGGGGTGAGGCTTTCATGGGGCATAGTGTGTGTGGGGTGAGGCGGTCATGGGGCATAGTGTTTGTGGGGTGGGGCGGTCATGGGGCATAGTGTTTGGTTGCAGGTGGGGGTGATGGGGCATAGTGTTTGCATGGGGCGGGGGTGATGGGGCATAGTCTTTGCTTGGGGTGTGGGGTCATGGAGCATAGTGTTTGCTTGGGGTGGGGCTGTCATGGGGCATAGTGTTTAGTTGCGGGGTGGGGGTGATGGGGCATAATGTTTGCTTGGGGGTGGGGGTGATGGGGCAATAGTGTTTGCTTGGGGTGGGGGTCATGGGGCATAGTGGTTGTTTGGGGTATGGGGTCCTGGGGCACAGTGTTTCTTGGGGTGTGTGGGTCATGGGGCATAGTGTTTGCTGGGGGTGGGGGTGATGGGGCATAGTGTTTCCTTGGGGTGGGGTGGAGTCATGGTGCATAGTGTTTGGTTGTGGGGTGTGGGTCAAGGGGCATAGTGTTTGCTTGTGGGGTGGGGGTCATGGGGCATAGTTTTTGCTTAGGGGTGGGGGTCTTGGGGCATAGCATTTGCAGGGTGGGGCGGTCATGGGGCATAGTGTTTGCGGGGTGAGGCTGTCATGGGGCATAGTGTTTGTGGGGTGAGGCGGTCATGGGGCATAGTGTTTGTGGGGTGGGGCGGTCATGGGGCATAGTGTTTGGTTGCAGGTGGGGGTGATGGGGCATAGTGTTTGCATGGGGCGGGGGTGATGGGGCATAGTCTTTGCTTGGGGTGTGGGGTCATGGAGCATAGTGTTTGCTTGGGGTGGGGCTGTCATGGGGCATAGTGTTTAGTTGCGGGGTGGGGGTGATGGGGCATAATGTTTGCTTGGGGGTGGGGGTGATGGGGCAATAGTGTTTGCTTGGGGTGGGGGCCATGGGGCATAGTGGTTGTTTGGGGTATGGGGTCATGGGGCACAGTGTTTCTTGGGGTGTGTGGGTCATGGGGCATAGTGTTTGCTGGGGGTGGGGGTGATGGGGCATAGTGTTTCCTTGGGGTGGGGGTCATGTGGCATAGTATTTGCTTGGGGGTCGGGGTCATGGGACATAGTGTTTGGTTGCAGTGTGGGGGGTCATGGGGCATAGTGTTTGCTTGAGGGTGTGGGTCAAGGGGCATAGTGTTTGCTTGTGGGGTGGGGGTGACGGGCATAGTGTTTGCGAGGTGGGGTGGTCATGGGGCATAGTGTTTGGTTCCAGGGTGGGGGTGATGGGGCATCGTTATTGCGCAGGATGGTGGTCATGGGGCACAGTGTTTGCTTGGGGGGGGTGGAGTCATGGTGCATAGTGTTTCTTGGGGTGTGTGGGTCATGGGGCGTAGTGTTTGCTTGGGGTGTGGGGGTCATGGGGCATAGTGTTTGGTTGCAGTGTGGGGGGTCATGGGGCATAGTGTTTGCTTGAGGGTGTGGTTCAAGGGTCATAGTGTTTGCTTGGGGTGGGGGTCATGGGGCATAGTGCTTGCTTGAGGGTGGGTGTCATGGCACATAGTGTTTTGTTGCGGTGTGGGGGGTCATGCATGGGGGGCTAAAGCCCCTTCTCAGTCCTCATACTCTAAGAGTGACCCCAATCCTAAAGCTAACACAACGAAGGCCATACTCTCAAGTATAGCAGTCCAAAATAACGGAATGTCCAATCAAGGGTCAATAAAATATATACACTTTAATTAAACAGACCATACATGAATAGAAAAAACTACAAAAACCCACCCATGTAGAAAGAACATAGAATATGCAGAATAGCAAGATGCAGCACTCTGGGTAATGAGGCAGGGAGAGAAAAGGCAATAAAACCCCTAATGTTAATGTGAAATACAAAGACCGGTACACCTCAAAAAGGTAATCTTTTCCATGTGTTTAATAAAAATTGGGGGTTTAAAAAGCCTCCTGCCACGCCCCGCCTACCACCCCACCTACCGCCCCTCCCACATATACGTTTTGGCCCAATATAGGCAGCATGTAAGTTGCATTTGGCCCTTTGGCAAAATCTGTTGTGTACCCCTGCTCCATATGTTGTAGTGTGAAATTCTACTTACTTAACTGTCTGTACCAGGAACAACCACTCTTCAACGAATCTGCTAAGCTAGAAGAGCAGAACCTGAACTGGAGCATCTTGTCCTTGAGTCCTTTGCAAAGGCCTCAAAGCAACTGGAGGGCCTGGCCAGCCCAATCTCCCTGTTCTACTGCACCAAACTGGTCACTGTGTTCCCTGCATCTTGACAATAGGTAAAGTGCTCGCGCTGGTGTCTGCATTCCTCCAGCCAACTGAACTACTGCTTGCATCTAAACCAGCAAAACACTGTATTGTGTCCTAACGAAGCACGTTTCCTGCTAGGCCCGAAGCGACTGCTCCATGCTGGAGCACGAACCAAATCACCGGAGAGTCACTCGCTGACTGTAACCATGGGTTCCAACCATGGCGCGGTCAAGCTAGCCCTTGAACTGCTGCCACTTTGATCGCACATCGACACACCCAAGATCACCACTTCGATGACCGCCACCCACCAACTCGAACCTAGAGGGTCATTCACCGACCCCTCCAAGCGGCTAAAGTCTGACTTGACCTAGGCAACTGTAAATAGTTTTTGGGACCACCTGACCTGCATCATTGAAGGGCCGCCATTCCACCGGAAGAGCACTCGCATTCGCCCTACTCAACGCCTGCTTGCTGCCGGAGCCTCCACGGCCCTAAGTGCATGAACTGAGTCTGATCACCTCACATCGTCGTTCGACACGGGGCCCGATGCGTCGGCCCACCAAGAAATGAATCCAGGTACAGTGACCCTGAACTGCCCCCAGAGTCCACTTGGGACCTAGGGACTGGTTAGGCCACAATCGCTCATGTTTGAAGAAGATGGGTTGGAGTTAGAATTAATTCGGCTGTGTATTCTGTTGTGAATTCCCTTCTTCACATTAATAAAACACCACAGTGTTCTGTTAAAAAGTAAAGTGATTAAGTGACAGTCTATATGTAGTAGTGTGAATTTATAGTAATTTACCTGTGTTTTTGCATTCTACTAACGTAAATTAAGACAAAGCGGTAGTTGTGAAAGAGTGTGTGCGTGTGTGTGTAAAAAAAAAAGCTGTTCTGCCAGCTTCCTTGTCTTTTGGCAGGGTGGGACCAGGCCTGATTTGCATATGGTATTTCCCCTTTTCTAATGACTTTGCAGGCAAAGAACGATGGTCCGGAGGATTGGCCAGAGCAATACCAGAGGTTAAGAATAATTCTAAACCTTCCAGCCATCACATCTTTTGTTTTGCTATAGACACCCAGAGTGGGATGGGTATTTCCAGACATGGGTCCCGTGCTTGCTGGGCATAGATACCCAAGCTACTCCTCACTGATGAGGCCCAACAAGGCCAACACATGTTTAGGGATACTTGTGGTCTCATGCAGAAGTGATGCGTACAGTTTGGCTGGACTGCCTCTTTTGGTGTGGAACCAATCCTGATTTGCATATGACCTTTCCCCTTTTGTAATGGCCTGGCAGGTGAAGACCGATGATCTGCAGGGTTGCCCAGAGTAATCCCAGAGGATAAGATTAATTCTAAACCTTTGAGTCAACACACCTTTTGTTTTGCTATGGCCACTTTGAGTGGGACGGGTATGCCCAAATGTGGGTCCTGTGCCTGCTGAGCCTAGACACCCAAGTTACTCCTCAGTGATGAGGCCCAACAAGGCCAAAACATGTTTGGGATGCTTGTGGTCTTTTGCAGAAGGGATGTGATTAAGCAGTTCGGGCTGTACGGCCCCTTTTGGGGTGGGACCAAGCCTGATTTCCATATGGTCTTTCCCCTTTTCTAATGGCTTGGCAGGCGAAGAACGATGGTATGGAGGGTTGCCCAGGTCAATGCCAGAGCCTAGGATTAATTCTAAACCTTCCAGCCATCACACCTTTTGTTTTGCTATAGTCACCCCGAGTGGGACGCGTAAGCCCAGACTTGGGTTCCATGCTTGCTGGGCATAGAGACCTAAGCTACTTCTCTCTGATGAGGCCCAACAAGGCCAAAGCATGTTTGGGGATGCTTGTGGTCTCGTGCAGAAGTGATGTGACCAAGCAGTTTGGGCTGGACAGCTCCTTTTGGTGTGAGACCAAGCCTGATTTGAATATGGTCTTTCCCCTTTTGTAATGGCTTGGCAGGCGAAGAACAATGGTCTGGAGGGTTGCCCAGAGCAATGCCAGAGGTTAAGATTAATTCTAAACCTTCCAGCCATCACGTCCTTACTTTTTGCTGTAGTTACCCTGAGTGGGACGGATATGTCCAGATGTGGGTCCTGTGGCTGCTGATTCTAGAGACCCAAGCTACTCCTCACTGATGAGGCCCAATAAGGCCGAAACATGTCTGGGGATGCTTATGATGTCGTGCAGAAGGGATGTGACCAAGCAGTTCCGGCTGGACTGCCCCTTTTGGTCTGTAAACAAGTCTGATTTGCATATGGTCTTTCACCCTTTGTAATGGTTTGGCAGGTGAAGAACGATGGTATGGAGGGTTTCCAAAGTCAATGCCAAAGGTTAAGATTAATTCTAAACATTCCAGCCATCACACGTTTTGTTTTGCTATAGTTACCCCGAGTGGGACGTGTAAGCCCAGACTTGGGTTCGGTGCCTGCTGGGCATAGAGACCTAAGCTACTACTCTCTGATGAGGTCCAACAACGCCAAAGCATGTTTGGGGGTGCTTGTGGTCTCGTCCAGAAGTGATGTTACCAAGCAGTTTGGGCTGGACAGCTCCTTTTGGTGTGAGACCAAGCCTGATTTGCATATGGTCTTTCCCCTTTTGTAATGGCTTGGCAGGCGAAGAACAATGGTCTGGAGGGTTGCCCAGAGCAATGCAAGAGCTTAAAATTAATTCGAAACCTTCCAGCCATCACGTCTTTTGTTTTATTGGAGTCATCCTGAGTGGGACGGGCATGTCCAGACGTGGGTCCTGTGGCTGCTGATTCTAGAGACCCAAGTCACTCCTCAGTGATGAGGCCCAACAAGGCCAAAACATGTTTGGGATGCTTGTGGTCTTTTCCAGAAGGGATGTGACTAAGCAGTTCAGTCTGGATGGCCCCTTTTGGGGTGGGACCAAGCCTGATTTCCATATGGTCTTTCCCCTTTTTTAATGGCTTAGCAGGCGAAGAACGATGGTGTGGGGGGTTCCCAGGTCAATGCCAGGGGTTAAGATTAATTCTAAACCTTCCAGCCATCACACCTTTTGTTTTTCTAGGGTCCCTATCCCCTCCCATCGCCTCACCAAGACCACTGCTGCATTATAACGGTCCTGAGTAGAAAAGACAGGTTCATTATGACCTTTGCGGTAAATCATTCAGGATACTGAAAAATGGTAACACCGTTACTGGCACTCAGTCCAGCGGTATTACTGCTGGATTCTGAGTGCCGTTGTGACAGTGTAAATACCCATTCATGGGGTCCCGTTGGACTCCATTTGAGGATTTTCCTGTATTACCGGCACCAGTAATACTGGAGGCAGTAATGCCAGCTTCATGCCGGTAGGGTGTGGGAACTACCTCCAGCTCTGAGCTGGAGGTAATTCCTCCACCCCTCAGGCAAACTTGTACTTGGCTTGCGTGGAAACCATCGTTCTTCGGTAATACCAGCATGTTATTTCTGCACCGGCCAAGTCATAATGAGGCTCAAAGTGGTGATTAGTTGGGAAAGTGTGTGTGTTTAAAAGACAAAGATAGAGTAAAAAAACCTCCAAAAACAGTGAAGACTAGGTACTTGTCCTTTCCTGGTGTGGCGCTCTGCCAGCTTCCTTGTCTTCTGGCTGCACCCTATCACCTCCCCGTGCCCCACCAATGCCACTGCTCCCTCATAAAAATCCAGAGGAGAAAACAAAAGACAAAGTAGTGGTTAGTTGGGAAAGCACGTGTGTCTGGGTGTAAAAGACAAAGAGAGAGAGTCATAAATCAGTCAAGACTAGGTACTTATCCTTTCCTGGAGTGCTGCTCTGCCAGCTTCCTTGTCTTCTGGCGGAGCCCCATCACCCCCCATTGCTTCGCCAAGGCCACCACTCCCTCATAATGGTCCTGAGGAGTAAACAAAAGACAAAGTGGTGGTTAGCTGGGAAAGTTTGTGTCTGTGTATATATGTGCCAGGACATCGTCCAGCTCCTAATGGTCCTGTCCTTCTCCTTTGCTCTGCTAGAGTGTCGACTTGGGTCACTAATCTGCTTGCTGCATTGCTCCTGAATCTTGTGGCTCCTAGTGTCCTGTCCTTCTCCTCTGCTCTACTGAGTGTTGGCCAGGAATGGGGCACTCATCTGATTGCTGCATCGCTCCTCGGTTATCCTGCTCCTACTGTCCTATCCTTCTCTTCTGCTCTACTGAGTGTTGGTTGGTGGTGGGGCACTCATCTTCTTGATGCATCGTTCCTCATTCCTCATAGCCCGGTACTAAAATTCTGTGTGTTCACCTAATCGTTTTTGTGTGGAATTTCTCTGTGCATTGCTTCAATACCTGTTGTCCACATGCAACAAAATAAAATTCACATATGTATGCCGAGGATTTATGAATACATATATCAATCTTGCAAGAGTAAATCCAGAATAAATAATTTGCAAGTGCAAGCTAAACAATATCAAAACATTTGTAGATGTGTCTTTTTTAAGAATGTGAATTTTCTAGATTTTGATTCAAACTACTAGTAATAGGTGCACACCTTAGAGCACATTTTAACCTACACTGAATAACTAATAGGTACGTATTTCCTTTAAGAAATCACTTTCCTTTCAGGACATTTTTCTGTGTCTTGCGGGAGCAGATGGACTGGCAGTGGTGGTGGGAGCTGATGCTCCAGTCATGGTGGCGGTTGTAAGTGATTTCAATCTGGCACACACCCAAGTCAACGCCTAGCATGTAGTGCACAACTGAAATCCTTATTTATTTTTGTCTAAAAGTTCATTTTTCTGAACGATATACCACTCATATCACGCCCTTTTCCTGGAACCCCCCCGGTCACACTGAACCAGGAATCAGGCTGGTTTGCAAAGGTAAATATTTATTTATGTATTTAAAATGTAATCACACTATGTTTTAATAGATCCACAACAATCACCAATGGGGTGATGTAACACTGAATAATCTCTCTAATACACGAGGAGTAAGTAGTGAGCAAAACAATTCAGCACATAAAATGATACTTTTGTGTTGGTTCAGATCAAGGAGCACTGTGGTTTGAGGTTCCCCCTGCAACACCCCTCAGCCCCCAATAGGCAATGTAAAGAGATAGGAGGAGAGAGCAGGTATTCAGGAATGGCAAAAATCTAACAGAATATCGATCCCACTTTCCCCCTTTCAAACACACAAGAAAACAGAATTGACTGTCAAGCTGTCAGAATGGCTTTTAAAGTTATCTTTAGAAAGGACTGGGCAAAAACAACAAATATGGTCAAAATTGCTGAAATTGTTACAAATTCTTATGGGAGCCGCTTTGAATAGTTGCACACAAACACAAGCAATGATTTAATCCTAGGAAAACATTTGAAATCTTAAAATTCAATTTGAAAGCAATTAAAAGCTGTTTTACACGTGTAAAAATTTCCCAAAATGTAAATTCGTGGCAAACTTTTCACTGCGCGATATTCTCGATAACGGAAGAATCACATTGATTTGAAATGCAGTTTTAGGTGCGATTGATAGATATGGATGTTAGCTACAAGCAGGAGTTGAAATTGTTTCTATCACAAACATTGAGGGAGTTACAGACGTTTTAGTAAAGGTTGTTTTTGTGAGATAGGCGTAAGAATGGAAAATAGGAGCACACTTTTAAAAATGACAAATGGGTTGCTTACACTAGAGGATGACTATGAACAAAACGAATACCACACAGGAACACAGTCACTTGATCAGGGTGACTGCTTGCTAAGGAAACTTGCCTTCTTCAGATGAGAAAAGGATCAGCGCAGAGATAGTTCTAACAATACTGGTTATGGAGGAAAGATAGGATGGGTTGGAGAGAGGGTTCAGACAATGCAAAGATACTCCTTACAATACAGATTCTGAATACAAGATAGGATGGGTCTAAGATAGGGATAAGACTATGCAAAGTACATATGCTAGTGACACAATTCTTCCTATTTATACTCACTGGATACGTTTTTAAATGGGACCGGCAGTTCTGGTCAGGGGATTGGATCTGGTTTAGGAAAGACGGATGGGCACATCGGACTGGCCAGGATCAGCAAGGCGTTCTGGTCACAGCACGGCACAGGACTGGACAGGGTCAGCAAGGCGTTCTGGCCACAGCTCAGCACAGGACTGGATCGGATCTGCCCCTCTTGGTTCTGAGGATGTTTCAATTCAGCAGGCAAGCAGTAACAGCACAGCCCGGCAGGCTTGTGGGGTTCTGTGCTAGAATTTGAGGCCTAGCTGAGAATGGTTCAGCTATGCAATAGGCCCTTTGCTTTGCCAAGTTATGGCGTCTGGAGCAAGGAAGATGTAGATTTCAGCAGCAGGGTGCTCTGCCAGCATCAGGAGAATGAGTGAATCTGTCTGTCCTTATGAGTGTTGAGCTGTCTCTATTTATGCTCTATTTATGCTTATGACATCATAAAGGGGGTGTGTGGGCTGGTTTAGCCAAGCTTGCCCCTTTGAAAGATGATTGGGTCAGAGTCTACTCTCTGCCTTGATAGGAGGAGAGAAACAGAGTGTCATCTTTATGGTGCAATTTTGTGAGGCTGAGAATCCACCCCTATCCCCTGGAACACAAAATCTACTTTTGGCAAAACACATATTTCCACATGTGCAACCTCTATAAACATCACATATACAGATTGCATATTTTACATAGCAGCTATTCCTCAAAACCCCATAGCTGTGGGATCTTGTCTCCGCTTTTCACTGAATTTTGCCCTTTTCACTATAAACACAATGTCCAATTTTTAAGCACATTTCTACAAGTGTGCGTGTTTAACATGGGAATGATTGTATAAAGTTTCACAATTCTAGCGGAAATACATTTTGCGTAAAATCACATTTCTTGCCATTGCTGTCCAGAACATGTCACACCGTTCTGGCACCTCTTCACCCGTGCAGCCAGAAATTAAATTAACAACTCTGTTATTTTTTATATTTTTCACAATTTTGAATAATAACTTATCAGTCTTTTTAAAATGGGTTCTTTGTCCATGTTAAGCAGCAAATGGTCACTTGTCTTCACCCCTTGGTCTCTCCCTGGAAGCCCAGGAGCCATCCCCCATGTTTGTTCCTTGCAGAGGCCATTTACGACCATCTTCACACTTCGAATTTCCTGAGCTGCAGCTTTTCATTGTTCCTTTTGCCTCTGTAGACCAGGCTCTTCCCTACCCTGTAATTAACGCCTGTCTGTGATTTCCTGCTGGGGGACAGACCTTCCTTCTGTGAGAAAAACCTGCTATTCCAGTTTGGCCGCTTCAGCCAGCTTAATTTAATTGTTAACTCTGTTGACTTTTCCTTAGCACAAAACACACTTGTATCAAATAACAGCTAGAATTCTCATTCAAGATTTTAAACCCATGGGATCAAAACAATTACAATATGGGTTACTATCACTAACAGGCCTCTTAGATTGCAAACATTTGACTCTCAGTTTATACATGTTCAAGTTTAATCAGGCAGGCCCCTGACAGCTGTCATCACAGCTGCCCTCTGCTGCACAGAGATTTTTTTACAGATCCACAGACAGGCCACTTTTGCTGTGAAAATCTCTTTATGCTCTTAGCCTTTCAGGACCTTGTAAGTTCACAGTGATTCCTTAAACCGAGTGAATTGTAGCACCCAGCGAGAATTTTGAATATTTGGAAGGTGTTCTGTACCGGCATTCTGAAGTTTCAGCAGCAAAGAAAAGTGTTTTAAAGCAATATTTGGAGTTTCACTGATTTTTCCTTCTGCACTCCACTTTCAATTGTGGTGGGGCCCAGTGACACATTTCAGTAGTGAGAGCTATGTTCCACCACTGACAACATGCATGGCAGATTGGCAGCATTCTTTTTGTGCATTGAAAAGCACGATTTTCAGGGGTTTTGGCGCGCATAAAGGTTTTGCAGCCATTTCACTGTTTCTGGCACCACCATAACAGAGTGATGCAGCATAGCAGAGCAAAAGTCAGCCCATAATCCCACACGGTAGCTGATCCTGCGGCGGCTGCTGGTCCTATGGCACAGGGGTGGCTGCTGGTCCTGTGGTGTGGGCGGTGGATTCTGGTTTGGCAAATATTGGTGCTGTGGTGCTGGCTTACAGACTAGTGGGGGTGGTGGTTGCTGCCCCTCTCTGCAACTGTGCTACTGTGCTGGTGGTGATAATGGGTCCTCCTCTTCCTCCTCCTGCTCCTGCTTGCTGCCAGTGATGCAGAGACTGCTTACAGGTCCCTTGACCGGTAAAGGAAGGTCAAGTCCTGTGAAGATTGGCTCATCCTCATCCTCCAGGACGATGAAGGTGGCTTCCTCAGAATTTGATTCGGTGGTGGGGTTGTCTGCTGGTGAGGTGATGGCAGTTACTGTTTCCTATGGTGGTGTTGGTGGTGGTGTCTGCTGGTATGGTGGTGACCGTAGTGGCTCCACTCTTCTGCTTCTGTACTGGTGGTGGCTGCAGTGAATCCTCCACAGGCCCCTTGACTGGCGACGGAAGTTCGAGAGCTGCAAAGCCGGAGCTTGGAGGAGTGGCGCCCTGGTGTGCCTCCTCCTCCTCTGATTCATTATACTGTTCAATGATGGTGACCTCCTCCACAGAGTCTGATTTCATGGTGGCGGTGGGCCGGAAAGCAGGCAGCAGCGCTGGGCAAACATCCTCTTGCTGAAGCCCAAATTGGACAGGTGGACGACCAAGGCTGTCATCTGCTGATGTTGCTCTGCTTCCAGAAAACATGTCCTGCTCCTACTGTGGTGGTATGCTGCAGCTAGCTGCATACGGTGGGGAATAGCCCCCTGTTGCCATCATGAGCTGGTGCTCTCTGATGCTTCTCCTCCTGCTGCTGCTGGTGGTCCTGCTGCTGTTAGTGGTCCTGCTGCAAGAAGTTGCTCCTGCTGCCAGAAGAAGGTGGTGGTCCAGCTGCTGCTGGTGATACTGCTGCAAGTACTCCAATCCTCTCGCAAACAGAAGATACCTCTCGGTTTGTAGTGCTATATAAATAAATAAACAAACAAACAAACAAGAGGTGTGGTGGAGACTTAGATGGAGGTAGGCTTCATATATATATATAGGCAGGTCCACAAACAATTGCGGGACGCCATTTTGCGCACATACCGGTTTTGAGCATGTGCGAAACGTATATTTTCCATTCTCACTGAACCCCATTGCACAATGAAGCACAAATCGCTCATGCCAGCACGGATCGCGTTACTCGTAATGCAATGCCTATGCATATGAAACAGAAATCCGGAGTTCGCCATTCGGGGCAAAGCACAGGTCATGTGGACTATGACGAATGGATGTCCCGTTTGGCTCAAAACTGAAATGGACAGGCGTGCGTGCGTGCAAAACAAAATCATGTGACCCATGCGAAATATGAGACAAACGCATTTGAGAAACAACGTGCCCGAAACAAACAACGAAATGCACTGCGAGTGCGGATGAAACCATTAAGGCGAAACGTGCTTCAGTTTGGACCGGTCTCGCTGGGGAAGCAGATGCATGAGAGAAATTATTTTGTGTTTCGTGGCATGCTGGACTGGTGTGAAAATTTGGGGTGAATCTGCGGTTATGGAGGAACATGGCACGAGGCGAAGTAGATCAAAATCTTACAGATTTCGGTTTTCGCGGCTGGTGGAGCGGAATATAACAATTCCAATGTGGTACAGTGCAAACCGCGGCTCTTTCAACCAATGCTCAAAAACAGGATTTGTGCCAATTGTTATGTGTGCGTCTAGTGTTTTGTGCGAGAGAGCGTCACAACATCGTCATGACGCCTCTCTAATAAAAGGGGCTCTTCTGGCATGTACAAGTGAGTGCAGCCGAGCCCTAGGAAGCGGCAACTCGTGTCTGTGTGAGTTATTCTGGCTCCCCTGCAATGTGGTCGCGGCCTGTCCTGGAAGTCCGGCCTGGGTGCCCCCAGGGCTAAGGCTTCTACTTGCTGGGGTGCCCCCAAGCCCTGTGGTGCTTGGTCTGGTGATCCGGACGAACCAGGGTGATCCATTCCCTGACTACGCTGCATGAGTGCAGCGTCTTTGTCTGCTGTCGGGTGCCCCAGACCCTAACTGTGGCCCGCCCCGGTGACCGGAAGCGGCCACCACATTGGCGACGAGGGTGGTTGGGCCCTGCGCACCGGTGCAGTGTGTGGGCTGCTGGAGGCCCGTCGTGTGCATCGACCTGTGGCGTCGGCCGCGGCAAGAGGGGGAGGCACTCTCCGTGCTACAGGCGGCCCAGGGACCTTGTGCTGCTGTGAAGGCATGCGTCGCCTGGTGCCTGCGAGGGCGGCTGTGGGGCTGCAAACCACCGGTCAACCAGGGATGCCGGGGTCTGCGATGGTTTCGGCCACGTGGCAGAGAGAGCACTGCGGCCCCACACAAAGGAGTGGGCGCTGCAAAGGACCCGCCTACACGGTCGCAGCGGTGGCTGTGTAGAGGAACGAGGCAGTGCTGGCCGCATGGCGGTTGGCCCAGTGACCTGGTGCTGTATACCTGCACAGGTCACCTGGTGCCTGCGGCAGTTGGAAGTACTGTGGCCGCCGGACAAAGGGCGGTGGCCGTGGCCCAAGCATACCCGGGCTCGGCGGTGAAGGACAGTGTGATGATGGCGGTGTGAGCCGTGTGGAGAGGTACCGCCCAGCCCCAGGACAAAGGTAGGGGGTGGGGCCAACCCTCTGCAGGGTTCCATGGCTCCCCTGCCGCGTATAATAAAAGGGGCTCTTCTGGCATGTACAAGTGAGTGCAGCCGAGCCCCAGGAAGCGGCAACTCGTGTCTGTGTGAGTTATTCTGGCTCCCCTGCCACGTGGTCGCGGCCTGTCCTGGAAGTCCGGCCTGGGTGCCCTCAAGTCCAAGGCTTCTATTTGCTGGGGTGCCCCCCAGCCCTGTGGTGCATCCCTGGTTGACCGGTGGTTTTTGTGGTGCTTGGTCCGGTGGACCGGCGGGCCACCACACCAATCAGAGAGTGTGTAACCTTCCTGCAAATCAGAGCACACTGAGCAATTATCTATTCAGCCCATCTAATGCATAGGAGCGACATGCTTACCAGTGCATCGAATGGTAAGAACTGAAGCTGTTGGAAAACAGAGTGACCCAGCCAATCCTCCTCTTTACTTCCCCCCCATCGCCTGCCGCAGAACGACAGCAGAAAGTCCAGAATTCTGTTCCAGTGGGCAGACAGCTTCCATAGCGATTCTGCACATTTCCACTTATGGGTGAAATGTTCCACCACGTGCCTGCCATTCCTCCCCACCTGCATTGCTCTGCTCGATTGAGCTATGTTTTGAGAGGGATTCTAGCGGCTTATTACAGTAATGGTAAACTTTATTTTGGAGAAACGGACTGACTGGCTCACTCTCAGAATTCCAATAATTATGATTTCACATTAGTCTTGTCTATGCTGTAATGATTCATTCATTACGAGTTCGGCTGTGTGGTAAAAAAGTGGCAGCAATTCCATTACCGCCACTTTTTTGGTGGTACCAGAATTACAGCCATTTTCACCACACTGCCAAATTCTGTGATTGGATGAAAAGTGGAGAATTGCAGAAATCGCCGGATTTACTGTGGTTGAATTACTGCTAAAATCCCTTTGAGCCCTACGGACTCCACCAATGGGGAAGTACACCACCGTAGCACCCCTCATAATACCTTGGTAAGCACATGGGATCGAGTGGCAGTAACTGGAAACCATTCTGGTGGTTATTCGGCAAATTTAGAGCCAAATTACCGCCAAACTATTAATAAGGAAGTCAATGCATTTGTTTTTACTAATACTTAGATTCATCGGGTGGAGGTCTGTTGCACAATGTTTAGGTGTTGCAAATCCTCTCCTAAACGAGGTGTAGCTTGCCACACGCCTCCTTTCTGTTAGGACGCTGTTTTGCAGCATCGTCCCTACAAACATGTATTTGTTTGCCTTGAGTGCAGTGTTAGGGGAGTTTGAGAAGAATACTATTGGTTGCTGACACTCCCCAAGGCCCCATTTTAGTTCGTCTCATAACTATTCTGAATCAGAGCCCTAGAGGTTCCTGGTAATAACACGGGCCTTTGAGGACAGACGCTTTCGCAACGCGTGTCCTCGGTTAACCTGTGTGTCCGTTCAATAAAAAGACCACTTCGAACAGATTTTTTTTGGTCAAATGTGGATTCACCAGAAGCAGGAGACAGAGATGGAGCTGGAACTCTGTTCCAATGTTTATTTAGCCTTAGGAAGCCCAAAGTCCTAAAGTATATGTCTAATTTGCCTAACGCATCCGGACATTTTTAGTAGGAGTCTGCAGAAAATGGACCAACGTGTTGAATTCAAAGTTAAGAAGGGAGTATAATAATAAATGAAAGCCCATGAGAAGGGCGCAGAGTCGCTTAAAGTAACCACCGCAATGACAGCATGCCCCCTCCAGCCCTAATCGTGTGGGTGGACCTGCCCAAGAACTATGCAGCCTTAAAAAAACATGGTTCCTGTCTTGCACAGAGAACACGTGTCCAACATGAGGTGGGCTCCCAGTAGCCCTTTCAGGAATAGGAGCGGGGGCTGCTACTGATTCAGAAAGAACCCCATTCAGGGTGTTCACTACGCCAGGCATAAGTAAGTTACACCATCGTACTATTGATTGAAATGTTGTAAAGGTTTGTGCAGTTTCGTCAAATGGAGGCAAAGCTATAGTCTCGGGAGGATAGCTCAGGGGCAACGCGCTCGCCTTGGAAGCAAGACAACGTGGAGAAACACAGGTTCGATCCCCTGGTCTGTGCTTAGAAACCTCTGGGTATTAAGCGCGTTATCATTAACCTATCATATCATAGAGGGGTTCCAATACGTATATGTTCCCATTCGTTTTCCATGAACACATATTTGCTCTCAGCTGAAGCACTGCACGGATATGTGGCAACCATTCACCAGGAACCTAAAAAGTATGCCATTTGCTGCTATAGCTGGTTGCCCGTGTACAGTCCACAGACATTTCTACACCCCACTTGCTGCTTTTGTCTGCAGTCGCTGTTTCGGGGAAGATGGCCCTTGTGAGCTGCAACCAGATTCGCGCTCTCTCTCTCTCTCTCTCTCTCTCTCTCTCTCTCTCTCTCTCTCTCTCTCTCTCTCTCTCTCTCTCTCTCTCTCTCTCTCTCTCTCTCTCTCTCTCTCTCTCTCTCTCTCTCTCTCTCTCTCTCTCTCTCTCTCTCTCTCTCTCTCTCTCTCTCAAGAAACAGAAAGAGAGCTCACCTCATTGGTGGTTGGCCTCACCCTGGGCAGCGATAACATTTAGTAAAAACATATTGGATCCCTCTGAAGAATCGCCTCGACCCTAGGGCTTTTAAGGAGTGGCCACAGAGCAGTAAAATATACCCCAATTTCTTTAAAAAAAATAGTGTTTGGCCGCTGAAAAGCATGAGGTTCAGCAGAACTCCAGTGGCTTCTTCACCTGCTTGTTCCATGCACTACCACTGGGGTCAACTGGTCAATGCAGAAGCGACCCTGCCCGCAGACCAGTCTGACTGGCTACTTTCTGGGAATGCAGGACCTTGGCCAGATCAAACGTCACACCACAGGTTCCAGAGGATCTTTTTGAATCGAGTGGGATCAAAGACATTCTGAAAGCCCTTGCCCCGGCCTCCCTCGCACTACTGGCCAGTGGCCACTTTGAGTGCATAGTGGCCAGTGACCCTGGCCTCAGCTCATAGCCAGTGGCTACAATGGGAAGCCACGCCCTCCCAAAGCAGCCATGGAAAGTGGACACTCTGGTAGGCAAGGATGCCTGGGGCATGGCAGAAGACAATGCCCTGTGTTCCACGGCCACCGGTCATGGCCATAGGACAGCACCAATGGTTAATTCCTAGGACTGGCATGGCCAAAGGCCATGTCCGAAACACTGGGCCACTAGCCAGAGACATAGCCAATGTCCAAAAGTCAGTACTCGGGCTCCCTGACCATTGGCCATGTCCAAATGCCAGGCCAAGTGGGTACTTCATGTGGTTGGGAGGACACCTTGTGATTCTTGTGATTCCGCCGCTCCATTCCTCTCCGTCATACAAATACTCCAACATTTGCACTGGCATGCATGTTCAAGCCGGCGTGAATGCCGGGCATCCCTGAGCTGAACTCCATAGGGATCCAGGAGCACTAGAGATCATGGTCGCTGCCAACTTGTAACACTTGTGTTACCATGCTATAGCTCACTAAAGCACCATATATAAATATATTTTTTATTCAACCACTTATTTATATACATTTCAAAACTCCCAACAAAGTGTTTGTGTGTTTTATGGACAGCCCTAATTGCGAAACTGGAGGCAGGGAGCGCCTTTTCATCCTGCATCTTTGCACTCGCACCGCAAACCTTAGCTGAGGCAGGTGCGGTATGTCTTTCAGCTCTGCTAATGGCGACCTCCGCTGGATCCATCATGAATCCTTCACATGTGTAGGCCACGCGAGATGAACTCTGCCATCCAGCATGTGTGTTGCCATCCTTTAGCTTTCTGAAGTACCATGGTGCCATGTAAATCTTGCAAGATAACACAATCACGAGCTGCAGGAATCTATGGCTGCAAAAAACGGATATTCTCTCAACTCAATTTCTTTCCGACAATATCGCAAACATATTTTGTGAAAAGATAAAAGAATCCACACAGAACGTACCATATTGTCTCAGCTCTTAAACACACTTCTTTCACCCAGTGAACCATGTCACCGGGAGTTGTTTTAAGGTTATTTGGGTTCATGTGGTTGCACATGTATGTACTTGGTGTACTGAGCGATTCCCTGAGAACTGGCTGCCTTCCAGATCGCCTGAAGCCTGCAGTTACTGCTCCACTCCTGAAACCAATCATTAGCTGATAGAGGAGGATTTAGGAAACTATCACCCAATCTCAAACCTGGCGTCAGGGTCAAAGGTATGTGTGGAGTAATAATGACAACAGTCCGTGAAGACAAATACTATCCTGGACCCTTTACAAGCAGGGTTTCGTCCTTTTCATGGCACAGAAACCATTGCTACCACTACATTGTGCGAGCCATGTGCAAGGGTGTGAGGAAGTCAGGGGGTAGGCAGTGACGTTTTTATGGGAGAGCAAAAGGGGCACTTGCCCAGGGTCCCCACCTTGGAGGGGGCCCCACAGGGCTGCCTGATCTGAAGAAGTAACATTCAATTGTTCAGCAGTCTTAAATAGCACACGTCAGGATATTCGATGGGGTGCTGCTGAGGCTCTTCACCCATTGTCTTTCTGTTTTGACAAGTGGATTCTGCCTTGATCAATTCATCATGTATTGCTTTCTGTGTTCACTGTGGTATGCATAGTTTGTGTGTTCCTTACGGCACAACTCTGTTGCATTCTTTCCTTCCTGTGGAAATTATGTTGATCATGTGCAATAGGCAACAGTGAAATGCATATTGATAACTTGAGTGCCACAATGGTTCAGGCCACAATGGTTCAGAAGTTAGCTCAGTGTGTGAAGCACCCATTGCAGAAATATGTCTACATATGCAAAATTAGAATATCACATTCCAATACGGCTGGCTGAGCCTTTCCTATGTCTGAAATGTATAAATCTGCCTGCATATGTACTTAGTTTCGCAGAACAACATTTGCTATTATCAGCAATGTACCTGCACCAGATAGGGGTTGCTATAAAAACTAACACATAATCCATGAGGTGAAAGTCTAGAAATTGGTTTGTTCAGATGGGGTGTTGTAAAACCAACAATGGCAAAAACTGTTAGGCCAAGAGGTGAATAAGTATCCAAATTCAAGACTATGGAACAAAGGCGTTCGTGCTTGTATCCTGGATTTGCCAGCATACGATACAGTGATCCTGGCCAAACCATCAAATACATCTTACATTACTGTACTGTCTTCTGTGAGGTTTGCCATCTTGCATGCTGCTGGTATCGTTTAGCCCATTACTTGATCTTTCTTCTTATGTAGGCCATTTGAGTGGAAGGGTTGGTAGATAGAAGAGAGCGGACCATATGTTGCAGGCCTCAGGCAAGCATATTTTAAGGTCTGCTTGTTTGGCACAGAAAAACGGTTTGCTTTTTGATAAAAGTCAAAGGTTTTTATGAAGATTTATAAATAAAAATGCCACAAGCCATTGTTTTGGAAGTATTTAAAGCTTTAAAATACAAAAGACAAACCCAGATTAAATATGTTAAATCACATTGATTGGTATGCTGGTTCTTATATACCTCACTTGATGATGGAGAGAATTAAGCTAGAATCATTCCCATTTTGCATAACACCCTTCTATAATATTTTGCTTAAAATTGGTCATGTTTGGTAATGTGATTTGTGTACTTTCCAAGTCCGTTTTGATAAAATGAGATTGTTTTAGTTCATGGTAAGAACTGGAAAAGAAAGTGTTCAAATTCAGAAATTGCAGAGTTGCCACAAGTCCCAGCTTCACCCCTTAACCAATGTGTGATCCTGGGCATCTCATTTAATCTTGTATTGCTTAACCTGTCAAAATTACCAGTCCCAAAACCTTTCAAAATTGTCAGCCCTTTCTGAGTGATTTCCTTCTCATGGTATGATCTTCATAAAAGCCTTATTCATGGTTTTGCTGTGTTAATAGTGAGCATATTTATATCGCACACCACAGGCATTTGTTCCTTTGATATCTAATGGCAACACTATTTGAAAACCACATCCCACTTCTAATCTCAGTCTGTCTGGATAAAGACACCTTCCTGCAGGCTTCTAATTTGACTCCACTATTCATTCTGCGGTATGTGTAGCGTTCTCCTTCCTTCCAATTATTGGTCCCAATCCATGCATGAGCACTTTTGCATGATGTGAGGCAGCTAATGTGAGTTCTCTGTCTATTAGGGTTACATGTACTTTTTACATAGGGCCCTGCATTCATTTTACAGGCTGCATACCTTCCTGGATGTTATTGATAAAAAAGTATCCTGTATGTACTAGAACAGTAACCTCTTTGTAGACTGCTAATGTTGGTCTTCAAATGCTACCTGTTTATCATTCTGATTAGAGTAAGAATGAAGAAGGTAAGGGGACTTAAAGGGAGTAAACGTTTGTATTATGCTGCGAGACAACATATCAACCTACTGGTTGTGAGCGCGATGGGTGGGAGGCGCGACCAGTATTCTTGATCCCTAAATTTCTTTAAGTTGGTAGAGGGGGGCCCCAAAGATGTCCGTGCACAGGGCCCAAGAAAAGAGCTTAAGATGGCCCTGGGGGAAGGGGATGGCAGAAGGGAGGGTGGGGTTGGATGCTTTCGTGTTTGTTGAGTATAGTATTATTACCTATTATTAGGGTATTTGTTGAGTGCGGGCCTAACTTTGGGAAGCAACACAGAGCTTTATAATCATAAGTGGAAGAACACAGTACGGGAAGCAAAGAAAAAGGGATAGGGCAGCTAGCAGGAAGGGTCAGGGTGGGCAATTGACAGAAAGGGATCTACAAGCAACCAGTGGAGGAGACAGTAGGGAGCAGATAACTGAGTCTCACGTAGGGTGGGGAGTGCAGGGCGTGTGGACCTAGGTGTTAGGCAGGAGCCATTCATTGACGAGGAAGGTCTTGAGCTTTTTCCTGAACTGTAGAAGTGATGGGGCAAGTCTGGTGATGATGGGGAGGAGGTACCAAAGTCTTGAATCGTAGAAGGCCTTTCTTCTGGTTCTTTGCTTCCTGCACCGTCGTTGTTCATGTCTGCACATTTCCTTACTTCTGGTGGATCACTGGCCTCTAGAGATGCTGAGTTTCCCAGTGAGGTAGCTTGTGGACTTCAGCGGGACAGGGTTGTAGATGATGCAACAGGATTTGAAGAGGATGCAGGCTTGCATCAGCAGTCAATGCAACTCGATGAGGGTCAAGATGATGTGGTCGAATTTGTGGAGTCCTTTGATTATGCTTGCTGCAGAATGCAGGACACATCTCAGGGATGCCAGGGTAGTCACCAGAAGGCCTTAAAAAAAGGGAATTGCCACCATTCAGGAGGTTAGCACCACGACTTGTACAGCAGCTCTGAAGTTATTTTTTGGGATGAAGGGCTTGATTTTCTGCAGGAGAGAACATTGGTACCAGGCTGTTTGTGTCCTTCTTGCTATATGCTTTTTGAACATGAGGTATGTGTCAATGTTGATGCCAAGGGTGTTGGCACAGGTGTCTAGCTGGGTTGTGAAGCCCTCGAGATTCATAGCAGAGAGCCAGGTCTGGATGTCAGGGTGTTCGGTGTTGTTGGTCAGCAGTAGGAATATAGTTCTGGAGGGATTGAGCTTGAAGTAAGCAGTGGACGTCCAGGAGTGGATCAATGTGAGGCAGGCCTTGAGCCTGTGGATGTCTTCAATGGAGCATATCTTTAGGTAGATCTGCATGCCATCTGCATAATCATGGATGTGGATGTTGTGTGGAGCGAAGAGGGTTTGGAGCGGTTTTATGTAAAGACTGACGATCATGTGGGACAAGATAGATCCTTGGGGGACTCCAAAGATGGTGGATAGAATTGGTGATCTGCAAGAATCCATTTGTACAAATTGTTGTTGATTAGCAAAATAGGATTTGAACCAGCTGAGGACGATCTTGCCGATGCCCATGCGGCTATGCAGATTACCAGTGAGTGTCTGTTGATCTACTGGGTCAAATGCTGCTGAGATGTTAAGGAGAACTAGGAGGCAAGGATCACATCATGGTGGATGTTAAGGACCTTGCAGATCGTCTTGAAGGTAGCCATTCCTGTGCTGCATCGCATCTGGGTCTGAAGCCAGATTTGTAGGAATGAAGGAGGTCATTGGCTTTGATTTGTTGGAGGAGTTGCGCGGCTACTGCTTTCTCAAGGATCTTACATAGGAATGGAAGATGGGTGATGGGGCAGTAGTTGCTGAGATTGTCAGGGTCCAATGTGGGTTTCTTAACAAGCAGGAGGATTTGTCAGGTCTTGAGGATTGAGGGGACGGTGCCTTTAGTTAGGGAGCTGTTGATAATTGTCAGGTTTTGAAGGACTGCTTCATTCAGAAGGGTCTTGAGTACAGAGGTATGGAGGATGTTGCCTGCATGCCATGGGAGATGGGAGCGAGGTCTTCCAAAGTTACTGTCTGGAAAGTTGTCCAGGCAGTTCTGGTTTTGTGAGATGGGATGCGTTGTTTTGTGTCAGTTGTGGCAGTTGTGTCTATGTGTTGGCAGATCATGTTGATCTTGTTGACAGCGGATTGCGTGTGCGGTGGGTGGGTGGGGCAGAGGTTTGACACAGTGCTTAACTGCTTTGATGAGGGCTCTGCTTTCATTGTTGGATTTGGCTCTGGTGTTTTAGTAGTAGTTGCCCTTAGCAGTGTTGATCAATCATCTGCATATAGTGCAGAGTTCCTTTCGCATGGCAAGGCTGGATGTGTTGCAGGATTTTCACCAATTCTTTTCTTGTCTGCTGATTTTTTTTGTTGAGGTTGAGATCTTGAGTGTAGCAGGGTGCAGAAGGTTTAGGCTTGAGGGTGCAATGTTTCTCTGGGGCTTCACGGTTGATGTTGCTTGTGAAGGTGGTGTTGAATTCTTGGAGAAGAGAGATACAGGGGTTCCTCAGAGGTAGATCAGCCCATGTGAGGTGGAGTTTGGAGAGGTCTTCCGTGAAAGCCTACACTGGGAAGTTCTTGAAGGACCTGAAGGCTTGTTTGCTTGGTTTCCAATGGGTTTGCCTGAGAGGTGTGGTGTGACTAGTCTCAAAGGGGCTTTCCAGCAGTCCGACCAGTCGAGCTGGTTAGGAGAGCTGTGATGGAGGGTGAGCAAGTTGGTGATGATAAGGTTAAGGATATTAACTTTCCTGTGAGTTGTTTCTTTTGTATTCTGTGTGAGTTTCAGTGTGTCGAGTAGGCAGTGTAGATCTTCCTTCATGGACTTGGTTGCTGGGTTGCCTGGGATGTTAAAGTCGCCAAGGAAGATGTTGGCATGTGTGAGAGACATGGTGGTGACCAGGCCCGTGAAGTCTATGATGAAGGAGATGTTGGGCTTTGGTGGTCTGTAGACGAGGCGAAAAGTGACTGTGTTCATTGGGGGGACTGGGAAGTGGCAGGATTGGTTTTCAAAGGAGCCTATGGTGGAAATCTCAAGTTGGGTGCATGGTCATGATGCCTTGTGCATGAGACAGCGTGGGGCCATTTAGTGGAAGATAACGGTTAAGCAGTTTTCTTTACCTTTGGAGATCGCAGAGGTGAAGGAGAAGGGGAAGAAGATTGGGTTGTATCTGTGCATTCAGTGAAAACGCTTTGTTATATAAGCTTTGTTGTGGTTGTAACACAAAACAACACAATCCCCAAAATGTGCCAGTTATAGTTCCTAAAGCAACCTAAACTGTGCCACTGATGTCATAAAATAAACACAGCACTGCTACTGACGTGCACTGCTTATGACATCTCTCAATCTCATAACACTGGAATATCAGGTCTTGACATTATAGTTTTAAGTTCATATTTTTAGTGCTGGCCCGCATATACAATTTAAAATGACCCTCACTGGCTTTGGGCACTCCTGTTTCCCGGGCTCTTTTGTTGCTCATGTTTGGTAGGAAATGTGGGTTGGTGTATTTTATTTATGTTGGCACATGTGATGTCAAAAATAGTTAATGGCATTAGCAGGCTCATGGTTGTTTTGCGATGGCAGTGATGGAGTTATGATTACTTTAGAAACCATAACTAGACAATTGTCTTGGTTTTGTTGTTTTGCATTGCAACCAAAGCGTCTATTTAGCAAAGTTTTTAGACTGAATTTCAATGCTTTTTAAGGGAAACCTAACCATAATGTCGCTTTAACAACTTTCAAAGTCCAACTTTTTTTTGAAGAAATTAAACCATGAAGTCCTATTAACAAAAGCCTTTTTACAGAATGATTACTTTTCTTTCAAAAAAGATACTATCATACCAACAGTGCCCACTGGGCATGAAATGTGGACATGCCCAGTGTGCACTTTGCGCGGAGCATGGTCTTTGGCTATTGCTCAGACACCCCCAAGTTACCCCTAGTGGCCAATGTGTTTTTTAATTGCCATGGGCCACAAAACCTACCCGTAGTTGCAAATGGCCATGGAGTGGGTGGCTATGACCAGTGGCCACTTGCCGGGGACCATTGCTTTTATCCATGGACCTGGCACCTCATATCCATCTTTAATGGCCATTGGCCATGGCCTATGGCCATATCCACTGGGTGCTTTCGGG